>NC_138884.1:104906197-109706197 GCF_965194825.1 Balaenoptera physalus
AAGGTATGATAAGAGAGGAGGGAGAATACTAATAGTGTATCAATAGAACAGCAATACAAACTCCCATGAGTCTTACTGTAGTCAGTCTCAGAGGAAAGAGGAGCCTCAACTCTCCAATGAATCATGTCCCTGTGCAAGGTAAGGGGCCAATACCGAGTGCTGTCTCCAAATTGGTTAGAGATGAGGGAACTAATGAAGCAAAAGCAAGGCCTTCTAAGAGGGCATATTTGTAAATAACCACAGAGCCTGAATACATTACTCAGCCCACTGATATCTGAATTGTGGCTGAGCCCAGCTCCAGGTCCTTGGTTTCTCAACCTATCTTTGCCCCACATCTCCCATATGTTGCTTTTCACATGTTCCCATTTGTAACCTTGGCTTCCCTCCTCCACTCTCTAGGTAAGTGACACTTGCTCGTATACAGACGTAACTTTTGTCATGTGAAAAAGGTTCACTTCCCTTCCCCAGTTCACCTCTTATGTGCCTCTGTATTTCCTTTCCTAGAGTGAACTCAAACAGCACTTTCCTTCAAAGAGGTCTAGACAGGACAAAATCTGCTTGTAGATACTGTATTTTCTATTGATTTTATAGGGGGGAAAAATTGTCTTTTTGATCAAAAATATATCTCTAATACAGAGATTAAAATTGCAAAAATCTCTCTCCATATAAGTATCTTATCCAAACCAAATAACTTTGGGATAATATTTAACAGAAAGGATGTTTAAAAATTGATTTAAAGAAATGAAATCCACCTTGGGAACTAGGCCCATCTCCTGCCAGCCCGTTTAGTATCAATTCATCACACATTTACAATGGGATAAGAAGATCTCAGCAGACGTTTTCAGTGATGTGATCATAATTAGGATATTTGAGAGCGACATTGGATAAAGAGTCCCAACTTCATTTGGGCCTTGAAGTGTGAGAATGGCAGGGGTAAAGGGCGGGAGAAGGAAGGGAGGCAAGGGAAGAATAGCTTTGGAGAGCACAAAGGTCTTGAAGCAGAATGAAGTTCACATTGTAGATTTTGTGATTGGACCTGGAGCTAAGCCTGTCTTTCTCTGGAAACAGAGAAAGAAGAGGAACTCAAATACCAAGTCAGAGTCAGAGATTCATTTCTACAGGAATCTATTGAACTCCTGCTGTGTAACAAGCTGCCTATTAGTCACTAAGGTTATAAAATGAATCAGTCATGGCTTCTAGCTCTGGACCTCATTAGATTCCAGTAGAAATGGTTTTTGTCATTGTTCACAAAAAACTTTCATATCCATTATATTTGATTTTCACAATATTCCTACAAGAAAGGCAGAGAAGGTATTAACATCTACTTCACAAGCAAATAAACTGAGGTGCAAAGAAATTAAATGACTTGCCCAAACTAGGAAATAGCAGAGCTGGACTACAAACTCAGGTCTTCTGCCCTCAAATCTGGTATTCTTTTTTTGGAGATTTTACATGATATTGTGTCTTTAAAACCTTTACCACCAGACTAATGTCCCCAAAACAATAGCCAACAATGCATCATTTGGTCAATACAGTATTCCAAACATGATGTGGATGGCAGTTATTCATGAAGCATATGAACAAAAGCAGATATTATTCATAATGCTCATCCGATAAACAAGAGAGAAACAAGATGATTATACCACCTCATTAGGAATTTATTTCCAAAGCACTCTCACATGCATCAATATTTGATTCCCTGAATTTATATGAGGCGCAGCATAAATTATTATCTCCATAGTATAGGTAAAGAAACTAAGGCAAAGAGAAGACTTTTTTGCCAAAGGTCACTCATTTAATTAATTACAATAGACAAGGATCTAAGACCTAGATGTCCTGATTTTCAGTCTAATGCTCTGTTGGCTAAAACTCTCTACTAAAAGGAGGTAGGGCAATTCATACAGGAGTGGGTGACCTGGAGCATTTTATTCTCTAAGCTTTAGTTTTTTCATCAAATGGCGACAATATCTGTTGATTATTTAGTTACCTGAAGTTCCATTTCTTCCACTAGATTATAAGCTTTTAAGAGCAGGATACAAATCTCATTCAGCTCTGTTTAACCCCAGTACCTAGTGAGTGTCTTGTACATAGAGGCACTACATGCCTGGTTAATGAGATGAACCAAACCGAACAGCACTGAAACAAAATGAGGTATATTTAATGTTCATTTGCTTTGGAATGCTGTAAATAAAGCAGAGTTCCAATAACATTAATTTAGGGGAGTGAAAGATGGATTTAGGAATGGAAGGGTAAGAGTTATCTGGCTTAATAATATTAAAGGTAATTACTAATGATTGTAAAATACTGTGGCATAATAGAAATTCCTAAATCTTTTAAATTACGTGGACTTGGGTTATTTAAATTTTTGATCTTCGGTTTCTTCACCTGTGAAATGAGGGATATTATATTCCCTGAGGATTATAACAATTAAATGACACAAGGTCACATCAGTAAAAAAGAGTTTGGATACAGGATTCCAAGATTTACCATTCAGCACTCATTCCCTTTTAGAATTCTGGCAATGAAAAACACACAACTGGCAAAAACTGTATAAACCTCCACAATGCAAACCTTACAATATTGTATGTATCCCATTCTCAGGCAAGAGCAGGCATCCTCAGAAGTTCAATGACTGCATGTTGTAGAGTACCACAACACACCCAGCCTCAGGTGAGTCCCACCTGAGATCTCCCTGCAGCCCACCAAATGTAGCTGTCATCTCAGTCTCCATCAGAGGACCAAGTACCCCAGATCATCTATCATCATCTATCCTCATGATGTTCTAAATGATTCCCTTCTCAGAGCTGGACTAGAGGTCAGAGAAATGTTCATCTTGCTTCCCTTTGCCTCATTATAACTGTCTCTCCTACCTTCCTTCACAAAACCGATCTCCTTTGAAGCATATCTTTCCATTTTCCCACTTGATACCCTTCTTTGTGCTCTCCTGATACCCAACCACTTCCCTTAATTTATTGTTGACTTCAGCATCTGGCTTACTATCTCCCTTTCTGTCACTAACTTCTATTTTTATATTTGGAAACTTCAACAATGGTGTAAATTATCTATAAAAGGCCCTGGTCAAGTTCTTTGACCTGATTTGCTCTATTACCACATTCCACTTCAGCCGTCTACTCCCATCTGTACATTCTTGACCGTGTGCTTACCAAAAACTGCACCCCCTCCATAAACTCAATCTCAACATCCACTCTTCAAACAGCACTTCTTATCTTTTCAACTCATTCCTTGTAGTAATTAACTCAAACTTTTCTTTTACCCCACTGGAACCTTGAATCACACTAAACTGCCAAAACTACAACCCTACTTGGATCTTCTAGCTGTGGCTTCACCTGACTGGCAAAAATTTGTTGGAGAAAACACACCATTACTGACCAAGCTCACTTCAAATTTATGGACATGAGTCTCAAATGAACCCTCAGTATTGCCCGTATCTGCTATGCTCCTCTCATGATTTCTATTCCCCACTTTGCAGCATCACTTTTTCCACCTTCTTTCTTCTCAAATCCCCAATAACTCTCCCACATTATTATTGTCTTGAAATGACTTGCAAATTTTTATAGAGCAAATAAACACTAACAAGTACCTTAATTTCTTCTCCATTATTCCTACCTGAATCTGCCTCCCTTCATATTGAAATGAAGAAATCATCCCCACTCCTATTAAATCCCCTTGTCAATGTGCCTGGATCCCATCCCCTCTCACCATGTCAAAGTCCGTACTTCTGCAATTATCTCCCATCTCTCCAGCATTATTGATTTCTCCTTTTACACTGGCTCATTCCCAGCAGAACACAAGTGTGCCTTAAAATCTCACATCAAAAAATTCTTTGTACCCCACATTTCCTCCAACTACTATTCCATTATCTTGCTTCTTCTCGCAGCCCAACTCTCTTTGTTTTAAATTGAAGTATAGTTGATTTACAATGTTTCAGGTGCGCAACAAAGTGATTCAGGTATACACACACACACACACACACACACACACACTCACATTTTCTTTTTCAGGTTCTTTTCCATTATAGGTTATTACAAGATATTTAATATAGTTCCCAGTGCTATATGGTAAGTCCTTGCTGTTTAATCTATTTTATATATAGTAGTGTATATCTGTTAATCTCAAATTCCTAATTTATCCCTCCCCACCCCTTCCCCTTTGGTAACCATAAGTTGGTTTTCTATGTCCAGCACAACTCTTAAAAAGAGATATCTATACTCACTGTCTTCACTTCCTCACCTATCATTCTCTCCTCAGTAAAGTCTTATTCAAATCAGACTTTCATCTCTATGACTCCACTGAAATGACTCTCATCAAAGGTTATTATGACCCATGTTTTACCATAACCAGCAGCCAATTCTCTGACCTCATCTTACCCAAATTCTCAGGGGCATTTGACACTGTTGACCTCACTTTCTCTATGGAACACTTTCTTCTTTAGACCAGAAGTTATGAACTAAATTGTGCTCCCCAAATCCATAGGTTGAAGCCCTATCCCCAATGTGACTGTATTTGCAAATGGGGCCTTTAAGAAAGTGATTAAAGTTAAATGAGACCATAAAGATGGGGTCTATAATTCTATAGAACTGGTGTCCTTATAAGAAGAGAGAGACTCCAAGAACAGGTGCTCACAGAGAAAAACTCATGCAAGGATTCAGCAAAAAGGCAGTCTTCACAAGCCAAGGAGAAAGGCCGCAGAAGAAACCAAACCTGCCAACACCTTGATCTTAGACTTCCACGTTCAAGTACTGTGAGAAAATGATTTCTGTTGTTTAAGCCACCCAATCTGTGGTATTTTGTCACGACAGCCCTAGCAAACAAATATACTAGTGTATCTACTTTTGTGTATATTTGAAATGGAAGTTTTCTATAGCAAAAAAACAATTTTTAAAAAGATCCTCTGTACATGGATGACTTTCAAATTAATATCTATAGGCTCAGGCTTTTCTGTGAGCTCCAGGATCTCATATATAACTGCTTTCAACTTCTCTATTTGAATATATAACAGAAATCTTAAACATAATATGATCAAAACAGAACAATTACTTATTCCCCAAAATCTGCTCCTCTTCTAAGCCTTCCCTATTTTAGAATGTATTACGACTGTCCACCAGGTCACTAAGTACAAAGTCCAAGGAATATCTTTGAGTCCTTTTTCACTCACCACCCACTTATTGTCCAATAGCAACACCATCGACTCACCTTCCAAAATATATCCAAAATCTGCGTACTTCTCTTCATCTTTACTGCTAATCCAAGCCAATCTTACATTGCCTAGACCACTGCATTAACCTCTTCATTTTTTTTAAAGAAAAAAAAAGTGTTTATTTAGGCCATCCACTAGGATCATAATAAATAAGACAGTAAACTAATGCAATAACAGATGTTCTCATGTATTTATCACATTTATAAATATACAAGAAAGCTGACTTATAGAGCTTTCTCTTCAATTTCTATCAATTTGCTTACCTGTAATACATCTTCCACTTAGACACTAGACCTAGAGACCTTTCAGAAGTGTAACTCAGATCATACTACTCACATGCTTAAATCTCACAAATGGCTTTTCATTACATTCCAAATTCTTTACCATATCCTACAAGGTCCAACATGATATAACTCCATCTTCCTCTCCAGAGATAAGCTTTTGTGGTTTAAAGCCTCTGTGATTTAGGGAAGTCTTTATTACCAAAACATAACCTTGCCTACACTGACTGATATAACACTTATTACTTCTGAAATTTAGCTATTTTTTTTTAAATTTTCATGTTCATTTCTCTCCTGACTAGAATACAAGTTCTTTGAAGGCAATGACTGTCTGTTCACTAGGGTACACCCTGTGCCTAGAACACTGTCTCTCTTAATAGGCAATCAAATATTTGCTGACTCTCCAGTTTATTAAGTTGTGTTCAAGCATATGGCTTTATCTTGATGCCAAATCTCAAGCTTTCAGAGCAGTTCTCATGCCTAATCAGCTTCACAGATGAAGAGCATAGGCCTGCCTTATACACTCTGCCACATTTAGGACAGAAAAAGCTAGTTAGAAAGCCACGTACAGGCATCTACCTGGGAACACTGACTGGACTGAATAAAGACAAGAATCAGATGGAGAGGAATCTGCTACACTTGGAGAGAGGAAGTGAAGGAGCAGGAAAGAAGGACGAATGCCTTCCGCACCTCATCTCAAGGGGGAAATGAAAGGGGAAGTGTGAGGTGAGGCATGGCTTGGCTTTAGAGTCACATCAAAGGCACCAACTAGGAAGATAATCCCAATGAAGATCAGGTGTGATTAAATGAATTAGCTGTTTCTCTTTTCTTGGAAAAAAAAAAATAAGTAAAGTGTTCCCTCCAATACTCCTCTACGAGGAGAGGGAAGAGATGCATCAACATCTGTGGGCCAGGGCCAAGCTGTAGAGATTAAAAGAGAGAGGGTCCACCTCCAACACCAAGGAACTGACTCAAAGTAGGTTTTCTCATCCTAACTTCATCACTTTGGGGAGTATAATGCTAGTAATGGAACTGTAGTCAGCAGAGACACTGTGTGCGGGGAAGAAAAAAAAAAAAAAGGATCCAAGATGAGAAGAAGGCTTCCAGAGTGAATTTAGGTTGAATATTTTTTGACTGACTTCTGGACATTTCAATCTGCCTTGGCTCATCAAGGGATGATAAGACAGGTGATATCAGGAAGCAAATAAATGTGAAAGGAGAGCTTTTATTTAGATTCCATTTTAACTTATCTTTTCTCTTTTGGACAAAATGAAAATTACTGTGTGAGACAAAGCAAGGAAGTAAGCTCTTTAAATAGTACACTGAATATGGAAAAAATAAAATCCTTGGGAGCATCGCCCTCCCCCTTGAAAGTTGACATGCCACTTCAGAAGCTTGCTTTGTTTAAGCTAGATTTGCATCTTAGTAGAAACTTGCAAGCATGTAACCTGTGAGGGCATGGTTGCCATGACAACATTAATGAGCCTGTCCTATGACCAGAGATATATCGCAAAGAGAATATGTTTGTGTTCCCACTTATTATCATATCTGTCTCTGCTTTCTGGACAGGAAGAGCTGAAAAATCACTCGAACAGAGGGAGTTTATTAATGGTTTCATTGTGAACCATTCAAACTTTGAATAAGAGGAAAATTTTACAGCATTAAAGACTAAATGAATAAAGGTCAGCCTAAAAATCATTTAGGTAAAAAATGCGTTGTGTTCATAATGGGCTACTGTTATGAAACTGGATGCTGTTTTCTAATAAATAACAATGGTGTTGAATTAGTATAGTTTGGCCTGCTACATAGGCTTGTACAATCTTCCTCATTGAAAGGTTTCAAAGCCTTTTTTGTTTGATAACTAAATCAGTAACCCTTCATAGGCCTCTTACTTAAACATTAAGTACTAATCGAGCACTGCGTATTTAACACACATTGCATTCCTGTACCATACCAGCTCTTTAAATACAGCATAGCTTTTCAGCCTCAGCATACAATTCACCATGAATTAGCCACATTTAAGTTGAGAAAAGCCAGGCTCAGAAAATTTGGGTAGGTTTCTCCAGACTACACAGTGAGTAAGCAGCACTTTGAACGCCCCCTGGGTACAAAGGCAGTGGGTTTTGACCTGATACTCCCTCACCACCAACACCCATGGCTTCAGTGACGTGTGAGTTTTCTAAAGATATATATTGTAAAAAGGGCAAGAGAAAGTCCCCACCTTCAAGGAGTTTTCAACACAGTCAGATAAGATTTATCATTTATTTTGAAAAAATTTGAGTCTTGAGACCAGGATTCATAACCCAGACCTGCCACTAAGTAACTGGATGTTCTCAAGCAGGACACATATTATTGTTGTGCATTAGTTTCCAGAAACTACTACTAATAATATCTGAGTCACTAGTTAGATCAGAGCTCTCTGGAAATGGATTGGACTACCTCAAAAAGTAATGAGTGTCATAAAAAAGTATTTAACAAGAATCTGAATGACCATATAACAGATAATTCTACATTGAAAACTGAAAACAAAGTAGGGTACAGATTTTTGTTTGTTATTTTAAATCAACTATTGAGAGATGTCTGTTAAAATCTCAATTATGACCGTGGATTTCTCTATTCTATTAACTTTTGTCTCATGTATTTTAAAGCTCTATTATTGGTGTATACAGATTTATGACTTGCCCTTTGCCCTTTATTTCTTGCCTATATTAAACTACAAAAACTCTTATCTCTAACTCTAATACTTACTAAACAGTCTTACCATAATTTTAAAATTATGACCTTACAGGATATTATGCCTGACTGAATTCAACTTAGTAATACCATAGGAGCTTTCTTAAAAGATCACCACTTAAGACATTAGATAAAACAATTCTTCTCCCCATTTCCTCCATAAAATGAGCCATCACTTATTGTACCCTCACTCTTCACTACATCCATATACTTCTCCCATCATTTGAATGGTATGCTTATCAGAAGTCAATTGTACTTATTCCCAATTTACAGTTGTATCTGTTACTGTAATTATATAATTTACTAGTATATTTATATAAAATAATAAAGTATGAATGTGAAAAGAGGCAAGTTAATAAAAAAAATTTGCCATGGAAATAACTATAAAATAGTGGGGAGAAATTGTCAAAATCCATAAGATTATGACTTCAAATTGTTTTAATCAGTGTCTTTAGGCTCTTGGTCCATGTGAAAGAAAATTAAATGGGAAAACGTAGATGATGCTTGATTAGTGTCCCATCTGGCTTGACTCTATTAGAGGTTTAGTGATTAGGTATCATTTATGCATCATACATTTAATAAAAATGTTTAAAATGTAGGTTTATTTGTTTAAAATTTTCTGCTGTAAACAAATTCAAATGTCTGCTCAAATGTCACCGTATCAGTAAGGACTTTCCCTGACAACTTCACACAAAGTGGAAACCCCTTCCCCTCTCTGGAACTCCCTATTCCCTTTAGCCTGCTCCACTTTAGTCCTTAACATTTATCAATAAATCACACTCCATATTCACATTTATTCACTCATGTTGTTTTGTTTCCAGTGTGTGTCCTGTGGTAGTCAGAATAATACTCCCCCAAAGAGGTCCACATCCTAATCCCTGGAAACTGTGGCTATGTGTTGCCTTACATGGACAAAGGTACTTTGCAGATGTGATTAAGGTTAAAGACTTTGAGATGGGGAGAGTACCCATGTGGGCCTAACTTAATCACATGAGCCCTTAAAAGAAACTTTTCTGACTGAGGTCTGCATCAGAGATGTGCAATGGAAGAATAGTCAGAAAGATGAAACATTGCTGGCTTGGAAGATGGAAGTAGGCCATGAGCCAAGGAATGGGAGCAGCCTCTAGATGATGGAAAAGACATGGAAGTGGACTCTTCCATAGAGCTGCTAGTAAGTAATGCAGCCCTGCTGGCATCCTGATTTTAGCCCAGTGATCCCCATTTTACACTTATGACTTACAGATCTTAGGCTAATAAACTTGAGTTATTTTAAGCTACTGAGGCTGTGGTAATTTGTTACAGCAACCATTGAAAACTAATACGTGTCTCCTCACAGAGCACAAGCTCAATGAATTTGGCACACAGAAAGTATTGAATAAATATATGTTGAATGGAAGAATAATGAATGAAAATGCCAATAAACCAATAAGCCATCTCCTTCTAGTCCTGATATCACAGCACAAGAGGGCTTCTACTGAAATAACACCAATAATGATACTATTGAGTGCCTCTTATAAGTCAGCATTTATGTGCATTTATTTTCTCATTTACTCATCACAGCAAATGTTAAGTATATTATCTCCATTTTCTACAGGAGCTATCTAGGACTCAAAGGCTGTAAGTAACTTGACCGGGTCTACCTGGCTAAAAAGTTGAGTCTTCCATTAAGGCACTATTTATAAGAAGAGTCAAAAATTTTTTTTAAATTTATGGTCAGTAAAATAAAAATTAATTAAAAGACAATCAAATCCAACATATATAAAGGATAGCCTTGAAACATAAGGAGGACTATTTATTTAATCAGTATGTAACAAAGGCCTCAGAGTTTGTGTAAGAAGTGCGTGTGAGTGAAATAACACTTTCTATACTCTGGTGATTTGAGTATCTCAAAGCACAGCAATTAGGCACCCGGCCTAATTGGATTCCCCATTAGAACTCCACATGTAAACTAATGGACCATGCATGCCCCTCAACCAGGAGGTCAATTTACAAACACCGCAAGCATAATCTTCCAGAGACCTCTGCATGTCCAAACAACAGCTACAGGTTGAGCTCCTATCTCTCCCCAGATAGCCCATACACAAGGAGTAGCTCATTGCTCCCTGAACCCAGCACTCTTTCACACCTCTGCTGAGGCTGAGGCTGAATAAGCCTGGAAATTAAGCCTGGCCTCTGAAGGTGGGCCCAGCCCAGGTAGCCTTGGTGTTGAAATAGTATTAAAAATCATATTGAAAAGACAGAGGGAGTTAAGGGGAAAATCATTTTCTGTTCACCCATCAAATGCAGATGTAACTGAAGTAACAGAATTTTCAGTCATACTTGGGTTTAGTGTTCAGTTCAACTATTTTCCAACCGTATGACTGTTGGCAAATTCCTTAATTCCTCAGAGTTTCAGTTTTCTCATCTGTCAAAAAGGTATTTTAATAGCTATTGCACCAGATAAAATGAATAAACAGGACAAGACCACTGTCCTCAAGATTTCACAAAATTAAAATACACCTTTAAGAATTAAAGTAACCTTGAAATTTGTAAGCAATTGAAGTAACTCTAAAATGGGGAACTGATTGAATAATTTCTGGTAAATCTCTACAATAGATTGAGAGCAGAACCAGAAATGGAATGGTCCAAAAATATTACATGGAAATATCCCAGAAATAAACAATCCATAAGTTTTAAATTATGTGCTGTTCTGAGTAGCATGATGAAAATCTTGAGCCATCCAGCTCCATCCAGCCTGGGATCTCCAACCATCAACATCATCTGCTCCTTACATCCAGTCATCGACCTCATCATGTCTCGATGATCCAGGATCACTCAAAGCAGCTGATCCTTCTTCTGATGTATGGTCAGAAGGTCAGTAGTAGCCTAATGCTATGTCACAATGCATATGTCATTCACTTCACTTCATCTCATCATTTAGGAATTTTATCACTTCATGTCATCACAAGAAGAAAAAGGATGAGTACAGTAAGATATTTTGAGAGAGGGAAAGACCACATTCACATAAATTTTATTACAGTTTATTGTTCTATTTTATTATTAGTAATTGTTGTTAATCTCTTACTGTGCCAAATGTATAAATTAAACATTATTATAGGTATATATGTATAGGAAAAAACATACTATATATAGGGTCCAGTACTATCTGTGGCTTTAGGCAACCACTGGGGGTCTTAGAAATGTATTCCCATGGATAAGGGGGAACTGCTGTATTATTTTCTCTCTACATTTAGTATGTAAAACTGATTCTCCCTCTTTGATGGAGATTTAAGCATTATAAGCCCACATCTCTAAGGGGAGAAAGAGTTTATTCAAAAAAATAACATCTTGTTTTAGCATGAAACATCTGTCCAAGAATTCAAGAGGTAGCGTCAGTGTTTAGTTCAATTCCCTGAAACCTAAGGGATAAAACAGAGATACCCACCTTTTGCTGCTTTGACCTCACAAAACATTTACATCTCCTAATATTAAAGCATCACTAAGCTCTGGGAAACCCCATACCCCTGGTAAATACTCCCATTTTCTAAGAGTTGAGATGTGCCAGCCAAAGTTACAGTCTTCCATTTCAAACATAAATGCCTCTATGTGAAACAGGGTAAGCCCTCAATTTACTCTGACAAAAATGCATTTCAGTAGAGTTATGAGTATTTGGAGTCTCACTCAATTATTGCAAAACTTATCTTCTTCCTAGTTGAAGGCGTATGTTAAACAGAGGAAGGGAAGATAGGAGGAAACATTCACTGAGGGCCCTTCAGGCCAGGTATGGCCCCTAATCCCCATAACAATCCTATGATGACTGCCTTGTTTGCCTGTCCCATTTCACAGGTAAGGAAATTGAGGTCCACAAGGATTATGCAATTGGGCCAAGGCCACCTAGATAAGAAGTAGAAGAACAGGAGCTAAATGTCAGCTTTCCCCAGTCACATACCAAACGATGCAAAACCATGGGGGCCAAGATATGATTATGGATTTTATTACTATAACAGCCATTGTGTTCTCATGTTGGAAAGGGATGATTCTCACAGAGGAATCAGAAAAAGATCGATAAAGTCAAGTTGTTAATACATCACCAAAAGAAGAAGAGGAAGTATCATGTAAAGAATGAAACTGTGTTAAAAGATGGATTTCAGTAGAATCTTACATAGGATGTTTCTTCACTGAGTTCCCATGAAATACAAATAATCCACCTACAAGAAGCTCTGAACCCAGGTAATTAATGAGGAGAGAGCAGGACAACTGTGATGGTAATGCCAAACTAGATCAGCAGACATTCAAAGCTGATTTGAAAAAGGAGGAGGAAGAGAGAAAGGAGAAGGAGGAGGGGAGGAAGAACCGCAATAACAAAGTAAAAACAAGGATATGTATGCTAGAGAAAAAGCTGGGTAAAATGGTTTTCAGTGCCCTCACTTCCATATAAAATGTATCTAAAAATGAAATTTCTTTAAGGCTTTCCATAGAAAACATCACCAGCACAATCTTTATCTAGATCTAGATAAAGATCTAGAGCTACAGAGCCCAATATGATACCATAGCCACATGCGACTATTTAATCTAAATTTAAATTAACTAAAATTTAAAAAAAATTATAATTCGGTTCCTTACTCCTGACTATAGTTGTCAAGCACCCAATAGCTACATGCATCTAGTGGCTGCCATATTGGACAGCACAGACCTATAGATAAACAGATTGTCATTATCATAAAAAGTTGTATTGGACAGCACTGATGTAGAGTCTTCTTTCAAAATCTAGTCCATTGTAATCCATAAAACCTAGTGTGTTCTCTCATATACAGCAGATGTTCAATAAGTATGCTTGAACTGTTGAATTAAGCTGGATTCAGAATAAGTAGGAAAGAGGTGGGAGATTCATTTGTAGGAAGCAAATATCTGCATTGAAATTTTAGTAAATCTATATATAATTGAGATTTCATGTCAATGGATTTGGTAATAAAACTTTTTGAGTTTTCAATTTATGGTGTTTGTGAAATTTCCTTACTGTGGTGATTTTTATAACTTAGAACTTCCTTTTTTTTGAAGACAAAGTCAGGTCAAGTAAAAATATTTAGATATATGCTATCCTTATACCTTTCTTGGATCAAGAATCCAATACATGTTTTTTCTTTGGAAATACCATAGGATATCTGTCTTCTATGTGACTTCAGACAAGTTTCTGCCCCGTTCCTGCTCCCCTTGCTCACCTTACAGTGTTGTGAAAAACAAGCAAGATAAGCATGTGAAAGTGTTTTGAAAATCGCAGAGGTTATATATATTTTAAAATTATTATTGTAATTTGGAGGGGAGCAGTTAAGTTGCCTATAAATCAGCTGTTGGAGGTTGGTATGGCTCAAAATATTAAAAGGTTTTCTCAGGCTAATAGTTAACTTACCTGTTCTGTTGCTTATCAAATTGAAACACCTGTCTTTTCTGTTAATGTTTAAATTCATTTGAGAGATGTCATTTATGTTTGTTCAGTTATAATGAAAACACTGGAGCCTGGGTTCAGTCTCTTCCCCAGTCACTTGCTCCCACTCTCTTCCCCAGTCACCTGCTCCCGACTCTTCTTCTCTTCCTGCCTCTGTTTCAGTCTCAAGATCATGCTTGTGTTCACCCCGCCACATCTTTAGGAACAATCAAGGTTTGAGTCAGGAGAGGTACAAAGTCATTCACATACAAAAGAAAATATCACTTTTTAAAGGATTCATTTGACAAGGAACAGTAGTAAAACAAAGGGAGACATTTTATTATTGCCTCCATAACGTCCAACCCAATATTATTATTCTGATGAAGTTATAATCATTGTTAGCAAAACTAACCTCTTCTATTCAGGTCTCATATTGATACATCTGATATATTTATATTTAAATTTTATTATTAATCTTGGCCTGCTTATTTTCAAGGCAATTTATAGTCAGCTAGGCATTTTCACATTTATTATCTCACCTGAAACTCTCAGCTACCCCCTGAGATTGGTCAGGCAATACTTCTATCTCAAATTTTCCCTAGGCTCAGAGAAGTGAAATGATTTGCTCAAGGTCACACAGTTGGTATATGGCAGAGCTGGGACTCAAATTTCATGGATGTTATGCAGGCCAACTTTCAAAGGACTGTGCCTGGAAACCTGAATGCCTGTTTGATTGCCAGTTACCTTAAATCTTCCAGTGTTACCTCTTGATTAAGTCTCTGTAAATATTTTTTTTCTGTTAAGAAACATAAAGTTATGGAAGCATTAACTTCAACAAGATTTTTTAAAATATTTTTTCTAGATCACCTACTTTCCATGTTAAGCAAAGATTGTAAAATTGCCTGTAAATGCCAACAAAGGCCTCCATCAATACAGAGGTAAAAAATCTTCACAAGAACCTGAAATCAAATCAGCCTCTAGTGTTATAGTGTTTTGCTATGAAGATTTTTTTTCTATTCAGGCTAAAAAGATCAAAATACTGTAGACAAGATAAATTTGCAGGAAATGGAAGTAAGGTCAGCCACTGACACTTTGCACAGAAATGCCACGAGCCCCATCAGCACAAAAAAAATGGAATTATTCATAAGGTTGACTTTTCAAACACTTTCTTATCGATTTTTGTTGGAAAACAGCCTTTTGGCCACAGCAAATAGTACCACAAATAAGCTGGACTAGGAGAGAATTGTGCTCCAACAAAAATCTTTTTGTGCCTTCACTAGACCCACAAGGATGGAATGCGAAAAGTGGGTAGAACTCCTACTCAGTTATGAGATGAGACAATGTGGCAAAGTGGGCAGAGCATGAGATCTGGAGTCAGAAGAATTGGCTCTTAAAATAATTAAAAATTGAGCTGTTTTAATACTTGTACAGAATCAAGTATAGCTACTCAAAGAACAGGCATACAGCAAAGCATCTGAAGGTTGGAAAATGGGTTTGATGGATAGAATTAAGCTCCTAATGAAAAAAAAATCTCCCTTCAAAACTGTGTCCTCTTTTTTGCTATGATGCCTAAATTTTTTATTCTTTCAACTAGGATAAAAGAGTTTGTAATCTGAGAGATAAAACAATTTTGCTCAGCAACTGTTAGTAGAGATCAGTGTGGTCACCAATATCCCTCCAAAGGAAATATCTCTTTATTATCTTGCTACCCACAAAGGTATTTTCCCATGCCTTTAAATGATCAACAATTTTGTAGATTTTCTTTAGCATGATTTGGAAGATATGTCTAAGGCTTTCTCAAGCTCTTATTGAGGTTACAGTTGCCTGCTAACTAATGTCTACAGCCAACTGGGCTACTAAGAACAGATGTAAGAACAAGCCCCTTGGTCTGTAGGCTTAGCTGACTTCAACCTGAGTGACTTTTAAGACTGCCACAGTGACACCATTGTGATGAGAATTAAATCATGGAACATGCAATGGCCCACTTTTCGCATTTTAAAATTTGGGTTATTGCTGTATTCACCCCACACCCGGAATTTCTCCACTCCTCCCACTTTATTCATTTCCTTTCCCTAATTTCGTATGTATTCACCTCTCCAAATAAAATTATAAGTTAGAGTTTAGACAGGGAGAACAAGACTATAATTTATTCCTCTTTGCCTACATACATTTCAGTGATTAACACCATCTGTTGCAAAGTGTTTGCATTAAACATTTATTAAATAAATAAATGAATGAAATGTTCCTGTGGCCTTGGATAACTCAGCCTCTACCTCCATGTATCAGTTTCCCCTTATTTATTTATTTATTTTGGCTGCATTGGGTCTTCATTGATTCGCACAGGCTTTTTTCTAGTTGTGGGAGCGAGGGCTACTCTTCGTTGTGGTGTGCAGGCTTCTCATTGTGGTGGCTTCTCTTTTGTGGTGCACAGGCTCTAGGCACACGGGCTTCAGTAGTTGCAGCACTCGGGCTCAGTAGTTGTGGCTTGCAGGCTCTAGAGCACAGGCTCAGTAGTTGTGGTGCAGGGGCTTAGTTGCTCTACAGCATGTGAGATCTTCCCAGATCAGGGATCGAACCCTTGTCCCCTGCACTGGCAGACATATTCTTAACCACTGCACCACCAGGGAAGTCCCTTCCCCATATTTTTAAGTAAAGGTATAGGAATTGGTGAAGTGGTATAGTATAATGATTAAGACTATGGAATTTGGGACCAGGGAGATAAGGGTCAAATGCTACATACACAGTATGACCTTGGGCAATTACTTAACCCCTCTGAGCTTCAATAGCCTCATCTGTAAAATAAGGATAATTCTTGTGCAAATTGTTGTGAGTATTAAATTCTTGTGCAAATTGTTGTGAGTATTAAATGCAGAAATTTATGTACATCATATGTACAATGTATATAGCATAAAGCATAGTTGTAGTAATAATAGTATAATTTAAAAGTTTTTTTTTCTGGCTCTAACATACTATAAGTTTATATGTTTTCTTCAAAAGGATGTTTCATTAATCATTAAGAACAGAAGAAAAATATCACAAAATAGCTCCTTTCTGTGTCCCTGTACACTCAGTCATTTTCTGGCCTCAGTAAGAACAATGGATATATGAGAGAAAAGGGTTGTGATTTCTTCTATCTTAGACTAAATGTAAGGTGTGAAGAGGAGAGTAAGAGACCAAAAAGAGAGAAGAAATTACTTTTAATTAAATACAGTAGTTCAGAGGGAGGGAATATAATTCATGATCCCACTACAGTAGAAAAATATCACTATACAATTAGCATCTACATGCAAAAATCATTTACCCTATTGGCATTCTGATTAATGTTGTTGTCTTGTATAGTTAGAAATTCTGTCTCAGCCACCTAGAAGAAATTTTTCTGATGAGAGAGGACACACAGATATACACATGCCATGTATACAAACACAAATATGTGTAAATGGTTAGTCAACCTGATAACACCTCTGCAGTAAAAGTAAACACAGTTGAATGAGAATAGAGCCAATTTGATAGCAAAGCCACAGAAAACCAAGAATCTGACAAATTTTTTTGGTACTAAACCTTTTGACATAGCAAAGTATTTTTAAGGCTAAAAGTTGAATATTGGGTGATTTGAGAGGCACCTGCACTGGGGTATGTGAGTTTGCTACTTGTGCATTTTCTACACATGTGATTAAAGTGAGTTTTTTATAAAAGCCATCTAGTTTTGATCATTTAATTTTAAATGAAAATGTTGACTAAGAATGCCTTTTTTCTTTAGCTTGCATCAGCTCCCTTCCAGTTTGCTACATCTGCATACAGCATTGCTTCTTAGGGGACAGCTCATTTTGGTCTGAGTTCCGTTCATTCACTCAAGAAATATTTATTGAAAGCTTCCTGCTTGAGATGTTTTATTGGATCTATATATACGGAATGTACATTTTACTAGGAAAGAGACATTCAATAATAAGTAGAAAATTAATAGATAAGGAAGCATGGAAATAGATAATAAAGTAACTTTAGATAGTGATAAATGCTATAAACAACCATATCACTTTTCTTCTAGAAATTTTATAATTTTAGTATTTACATTTAAATCTCTGATCCATTTTGAGTTACTTTTAGTATATGATGTGAGGTATGTAGAGATCAAAGTTCATTTTTGCATATGGACCTGTTGGGTGTTTACAAAAGCCCCACTATAGTATCAGTGGGAAGTTTGGACTTCCATTACCATCCCACAGTAATAAGGCATTCCTCACCCTCCCCACTGGGGGAGGGTGTGTCTAAAGAGACCTAGTGAACACTCAGGATTTTTAATCACAACCCAGCCATGAAGTTACCCCCACCATGTGTCAATAGAGGCCACATGGGAATTACTAACAAGGCACCCCAGACCCTCCAAGCCAGAGAGACATCAGTGGAGGCTTACTGGGGAGCCAGAACTCCCACCCCACCCAGCAGTAATGAGGAGTCCTCACCTTCAGATGTATCAATAGGAACCTGGAATTCTACCATCACTTGATGGTAATGAAGCAGATCCCCCCACCCTTTGCTTCCCAAAGCAGTATACAACAAAACTAGCTAAAATAGATCCTTAAATAAGATCCAGAGTCTTATAACATAATATCCAAAATGGCCACATTTCAAACCAAAATCACTAATTACACCAAGAACTGAGAAGACCACTCACTGAATGAAAAAAGACAATCAATACGTGCCAACCCTGAGAAGACAAAAATGTTAGAATTAACTAACAAATATTTTAAAGCAGTCACAGAAAAAAAATGCTTCAATGAGCAATTATGAATATTCTTCAAACAAATAAAAAAAATCTCAGTAAAAAAATAGAATGTATAGAAGAACCAAATCAAAATTTTAAAACTGAAAAATACGTTGATCAGTATATTAAAAAAAAAAACACCCTCAGTGGGTGAGCTCAGTAACAGAATGGAGTGACAGAGGAAAGAATCAGTGAACTTGAAGACAGAACAATAAAAATGATCCAATCTAAACAATAGAGAGAAAGAAAATAAACAGAGCCTCAGGGCCTTTTGGGACTATGACAAAATATTTAACATTTTTGTCATCAGATTCATAGAAGGAGAGAAGAAAGAGAGCAGGACTGAAAAAATACTTGAAAAAGTAATGGCTGAAACATCCCAAATTTGAAAAAAGTCATTAACCTACAGATTTAAGAAGTTAAGAAAATCCCAAAGAGTACAAACTCAAGTAAATCACACCAAGACACATCAAAGTCAAAATTCCAAAAGATAAAGACACAGAAAAAGACTTGAAAAGATCAAGAAAGAAATGAAACTTTACCTATAAAGAGAAAGAAATTTAAATGATGGCAGATTTTTCATCAGAAACCTTGGAGGCCAGAAGGAAGTGGCATAGCATTTTTCCAGTGATGAAATATAAAACTGTCAAACCAGAATCCTATATCCAGCAAAAGTACACTTTGAGAAAGAAGAGGAAATGAAGACATTCTCAAATTATGAAAAATTAAAAGAATTTGTTGGCAGCAGACCCACCCTAATAGAATGGTTAAAGAAATTCTCTAAACAGAAAGGAAACTATTAAAGAATAAACCTTGGAACACCAAAAAGGAAGAAGGGAATGACAGACGGAAGACTGGTAGGAAGGAGGGAAAGGGGAAAATAATAAACAAACACATGGGTAAATATAATAGACTTTCCTCATTTTTTGACTTTTCTAAATTATGTTTGTTCTTTGAAGCAAAACTCTAACACTACTGTAGTCCCAAATATATGTAGAGGAATTATTTAAGACAGTTAAAAGGAGACACTAAAGGGACGTAAAGGGAGGTAAGATTCTATACCCCACCCAAACTAGTTAAATGATCACCCCATAAATTTTGTGTATATGATACCTAGAATAACCACTAAAAAAGTTATACAAAGGGATACATTCAAAAACACTATAGATAAATCAAGATAAATTCTAAAAATTGTTCCAAGTAAACAATAAGAAGCCAGGAAAAAGAAACAAGAGAAACAAAAAGCAGAGAGAAAAAATTAAAAAATGAAAACAAATGGCAGGCTTAATCTCTAAGACATCAATAATTACAATAAGTGAAAATAGTCTAAATACAAAAATTAAATGACAGAATTAACAGGTTATATTTTAAAACATGACCAAGCTATATAGTATGTACAAAAAACTCAATTCAAACATAAAAATATAGGGAGGTTGAAAGTAAAATTAAAAAGATATGCAAACATTAATCAAAGGAAAGCAGGATTTACTATAGTAATATCATGTAAGATAGACTTCAGCAAGGAAAATTAACAGAGACAAAGTGGGACATTAGATAATGATAAGAGTCAATACACCAAGAAGATATAGCAATCCTAAATGTGTATGCACCAAACAACACAGCTGCAAATTATGTGAAGAAACACTGATAAAACTGAAAGTACAAGTAGACAAATCTATAATTATAGCTGGAGTCTTCAACACTCCTCTTAGCAATTGATAGAACAACTCTACAGGAAATCAGCAAGCATATAGAACTTAACACCACCAACTAACAAGGTCTAATCAGCATTTATAAAATACTTCACCCAACAAGAAAAGAATATACATTATTTTCAAATAACCATAGAACATATAACAAGATACCATATCTTGGGCAATAAATTAAACCTCAACAAATTTAAAAGAATTGAAATCATACACTGTTTGCTGACCACAGTGGAATCAAATTAGAAATCAATAAAAGTGGAAAGAAATGAAACTCTCCAAATACTCAAATACTAAATAAAATAATTCTAAATAATCCGTGGGCCAAAGAGGAAGTCTCAAGGGAAATCAAAAATATACTGAATAGAATGAAAATTAAAATATAATGTACCAAAATCTGTGGAACAAAACTAGTGCTGAGAGACAAATTTGTGGCATTAAATTCATACATTAGAAAGGAAAGTCTTAAATCAATAGTTTCAGCTTTTACCTCAAGAACCTAGAAAAAGAAAAGCAAAATATACCTAGAGAGAGCAGAAGGAAGGGAACAATAAAGATAACAGTAGAAATCAAGGACATTAAAAACAGGAAAAATAGAGAAAATCAAAGCCTGTCAAAGAAAAAAGGAAGATGACACAAATTACCAATATCAAGAATGAAAGAGGAGATATCACTAAAGATGCTTCAGGCACCAATAGGATAATAAGGGAATACAATGAACAATTCTACCTACATGATATTAATAGCTCAAATGAAATATACTAATTCCTCCAAAAAAAATCACACAATCTACCACAACTCACCCAATATTAATTAGGCCTGTAACTATTAAGGACTTTGAATTCATAACTTTAAAACTCTCATAAAAGAAATCTCTAAGCCCAGATGATTTCACCAGAAAAATTTAGCAAGCACCTAAAGAAGAATTAACTCCAATTCTACACAATCTCTAATAGAAAATAGAAAAAAATACTCTCATTTTATGAAACTAGTATCAGGTATTCCTTGATACCAAAACCAGGCAGAGAGTATTAAAAATGAAAACTATATATCAACATCCTTCAAGAATATAGATACAAAAATTCTTAAAATATTAGCTAATAGTACCTGGCAATACATAAAAATAATTATAAACAATGATCACATGGGATTTATTCAAGGGGTGCAAGGTTGATTTAATATCACAAAATCAATCAATTTAATCCACCATATTAACAGGTTAAAGAAAAAAAGTCATGATCCCACCAATTAATGCAGAAAAAACATTTGGCAAAACTCAATACCCATTCATTTAAAAAAAACTCTCAGAGAAATAGAAACAGAAAGAAACTTCTCCAACTTGATAAACAACATCTACAGAAAACCTACAGCTAACATTATACTTAATGGTAAATGACTGAATGTTTTTCCATTAAGAGGGGGAACAAGGCAAGGAAGTCTGCTCTCACTACCCTTATTCAACATTGTGCAGGAAGTTCTAGCCAATGCATTAAAGCAAGAAAATAAAATTTATGCCTATCAGAAAGGAAGAATAAAATAATCCCTATCTGCAAATGACATGATAGCCTATGTAGAAAACCCAAGGAGTCTACAAAAATACTCCTAGAACTAACAAATGAGTTCAGCAAGGTTGCAAGATAAAAGAAATCTACAAAATTGTATTCAATTGTATTTCTATATACTAGCAATGAACATATGGAAACCAAAACTTAAAATACAATACCATTTACCATCACTCAAAAAAGGAAATATTTAGATACAAATCTAACAAAAAATGTACAGGATTTGTTTGCTGAAAATTACAAAATGTTGAAAGAAATCAAAGAAGATCTAAATAAATGGGGAGATACACTGTGTTTATAGATTGGAAGACTAAATATAACAAATACATCAATTCTCCTTCAAATTGATATGCAAATTTCACACAATTCCCACTAAAATTCCAGCAGTATTTTTGTAGATATAGACAAGATTATTCAAAAATGTATATGGAAAGGCAAAGGAAGTAGAATCGCTAAAATAATTTTGAAAAAGAACAAAGTGGAAGGAATCAGTCTACTCAATATCAAGGTTTATTACGTAGCTATAGTAATCAAGACTATGTGGAATTGGTGAGGGCACAGACACATAGATCAATTCAATACAATGCAACACCCAGAAATCAGTCCAACTGACTTGGTGCAAAAGCAATTCAATGGAGGAAAGATAATCTTTTCCTCAAATGGGTCTGGACTAACTGGTTATCTATAGGAAAAAAATGAACCTAAGCCTCACACCTTAAACAAAATTTAACTCAAAATGTATTACAGAATAAAATGTCAAACATATTTGGACCTTCAGATATTCCTACAATACTCTGTTCCCTGACCTTTCACTGCTGACAATTGCTCATCTTTAAATACCAGCTTAAATACCATTGCCCAGAGGGACTTTCACCAATTCATTTAAGTGAAACCCTCTCCCCATCCTCACTGATTTCTGTCATAACAACCTGTTCATCTTACTTAAGCCCTTATCTCTTGATTGTTACATAGTTTTATTAAATTTATTTACTTGTTTACTGTTTGACTCTACTACCAGGCTCTAAGTTCCACACTGCAAGAACCATGTCTATTTTATTCAGGAATGTGTCCCAATCATCTAGTATAACATCAGAAGCATGGTAGATGTTCCAAGAAATATCTGTAGAGAAAATAAATAAATCTGTCTTAGAAGGCCAAGGCAACTTTGTGAAATAGAGTTCCTGCTGTCTTTCATCACTTCCAGAAGTCTGGTTTTGGGGAAAGAACTCAGGTTTCCAAGTAGGCTTGATGCCTAGCTCCTCCACTTAGCAGTTCGGTTAGCTAGTCTAAATGAGTAAATTATTTAAACTCTTTGAGTCTCCAAGTGTTGTTGTAGTAGTGAAGTAAATCATAAAAAAAAAAAAGTTTACATAGTAGGCACTGGATAAAATATTGCCTCCCTTTTTTATATGGGTTGACCTTTTTTGATCCTTAAATTAATGAATATCTAAGCAAAACTCTTGAAATACCTACATTCATTTGAACTTTATATAACACTTTCATTTGAGAACATCTGTGGTTATTTGTAAAGGAGAATTATTAGCCCCAAAACAGAACTAAAAGGAATGATTTTCTCTAAGTTATATGATACTTTATAGGCACAAGGAAGATGAGAATTTTAAATGACCCGCTTCTCTTTAAATTATACACATTTTTGTCTTCAGCACAGCTGTTCTTAGTTTCTTATATCTATCTTGGGGAGAATGATGACCTAGGTTGGGCAAAGAAAGATACTGACCAACAAAACCAGATTCCTCCTGCCTCCACCCAAAAAAATTTAATAAGAGTAAAGTATGTCCTTGAAGTATTTTCATAGTGTTTATAGTCAATAACTCTTAGGATTTTATTCCTTTTAGATGGTTCTCTAAAGAGAATAATAGTGGTCTTTGAAACTAACTGACAAAGGGCTTTTATGAACCATCCCTGATCTGTTCCACAGAATAAAACTTTGCTCTCAGTGGACTAGAGAAAGACATAATTCTATTTGTTCAATGCCATATACCTAGGGCTTGGAGAAGTATCAGCCATTTGGTAGGTGATTCACAAATATCTGTTGGATGAATAAATGAGTGAATGAAAAGTGAGGCTGGGTTGCAGGAGTAGATTGTCAACTCAGTAGAGACCCAGAATATCATAGTAAAAAAGACTTCTAACCTTCTTATTCAGCATTTCATCTATACCTCCATGCGTAATAGATCTGAAAAGAGGTCTTTGTTTAAAAATTTTCCAGACATGAGAAGCCAACTTGAGGCAGGCCATTTCATCTATATCCCATTCTAGTATGTATTTTCACTAGTATGTATTTTCTTCCAAAAAATTAAAGTTTACCTCCCTTTAACTTCCATGCATATGCCCTGGTTCTTATCTTTCTCCCGGAAATAGCTTACCAAAAGCTTTAAGGGAGCTGTCATGCCCCTGAAATTCTGAAATTAATATAAACTCTCAATAGCCCACAGAGAAAGGAAAAGCCTTTAAAAGAAGCTTCTGGATAAAGACATCAGGATTCACACTCAGTGAACATAAGCTGACAAGTACAAGTTCTCAGGATAGTGGTGAGAAAACCATTAACTTTATATTTTAATGAATGTTTTATTTTAGAATAGTTTTAGCTTTTCAAGAAAATTGTGAAAACAGTACAGAGAGTTCTCATATACCACCACAACCAGTTTCCCCTATTTATTAATATCTTACATTACTATGGTACATTTGTTACAATTAATGAACCAATATTAATATATTATCACTAACTAAAATTTGTACATTTTTTTCAGATTTCCTTAATTGGTTTTTTTGGCTTTTTACTTTTTTTTTTTTTTTACTTAATGTTACTTTTCTGTTTCAGGATTCCATCCAGGACACCACATTAAATTTAGACATCATGTCTCCTTAAGATCCTCTTGGCTGTGACAGTTTCTTAGCCTTTCCTTGTTTTTGATAACTTTGACAGTGTTGAGGAGTATTGAGCTGCTGCTTTGTAGAAGGTCCTTCAGTTGGAATTTGTCTGATGATTTTTCTGATTAGAATGAGGTTATGTGTTTGGGGGATTAAGACCACAGAAGTTAAGTGCCATTTTCATCACATCAAGAGTACACACTATCAGCATGACTTACTACTTCATCACCCAGCTGATATTAAACTTCACCAACTGCCTGAGTTAATATTTGTTAGGTTTCTCCACTCAAAATTACTCTTGTTTTCTCCCTTTCCATTATACTATTTAGAAGGATGCTACCATCCACCACCCACACTTAAGAATTGGAAAGCTATGCTCCACCTCTATAAGGGTGAAGTATCTACATAAATCATTTGGAACTCCTCTGCATGGGGAATTTTTCTCTTCTTCCTCACTTATTTATTTATTCAATCATTTATTTATATTCGTATGGAATCATAACTATGTATTTTATACCCGTATTGCAATTCAATTATTTTTATTCCTTTTTTTTTTCACTGCTTAAAATTTTTATTTGCTGCTTAAACTGTTTTCAGCTTTGGGCATTGGGAACTCTTCCAGTTGCCTCTTGATCCCTTTGACATAATACTCCAATGACTGTGGATTTTTGTGGGGTTTTTTGAGCACTTCCTAACTTTCTGACACTATGAGTTGCCCCAGGTTCATCTTGTGTATATCCTGCTTCAGTACTAGAATTAGCCACTTCTCCAATGAGTCCTGGTTCCTTTTGTTGAAGAATGGTATTAGAAACAAAATTCTGGGTTCTAGGGGTGCTCACTGTTCCTGGGGTGTTGCTGCCTCTAGACTTTCTTAGTGTACAAAGCCAAGAAATATGTGTGTATACTAACTAGTGTATATACAATATCAGTATTTCTATTTGTAGCCATTTGTATCAATATTGAGCTAAACATAAGTTTACACTAATGTTCCAAATCTAATCCATTACCGCATATATCATTCTACTAGCCTCCTACTCATGCTTATATGTAAACTCCCATTCCAACAGTGAACAATCTGGCCACCACCACCCACCATTTACTTGATTGTCTTACTCCAAATATAAATGTATAGCTGTACCAGAATTGTTAACCTGTACCCTTGTCATAAACCACTTTATCAACTAGAATATGGTGATATGTACCACTTCTTTTTCCTTTCATCTTATGGACTGGACTCAATTCTAAAGTTACCTAGGTCAGTACCTTTCCTCCTTACCCCTTCAGTAGGTTGTTTTATAATCTGAAATACAGTTAGACTAATTTCTATTTTGCCATACCCTGCATTCTATCATGGAATCTCCCAACCTCTGAAATGATTTTTAAATGTGTATACGTTAAGGTTCACTAATGTGCAGTACACTTCTATGGGTTTTGACAAATGCATAGTGTAAAGTATCCATTATAGTATCATATATAATAATTTCACCACCTTAAAAAATACCCTTTGCTTCACTCATTCAACCCTCCATCCTCCCCCCAAACTCACAGTAGTCATTGATCTTTTGTACCATCTTTATAGTTTTGCCCTTTCCAGATTATCATGTAACTGAAATCACACAGCATGTAGCCTTTTCAGACTGGTTTCTTTCACTTAGCAATATGTGTTTAAGATTCATTCATATCTAATTGTTACTAGTTCATTTCTTATCATGGAATACTACTCTTTCGTATGAATGTATCACAATCTTTTTATCTGTTTACCTATGAAGGACATCTCAGTTGTTTCCAGTTTCTGATGATTATGGCTAAAGCAGCTGTAAACATTCACATGCAGGTTTCTGTGTGGACATAAGTTTTCAAATCACTTGGGCAAATATCTAGACATATGGTTGCTTAACCTCGATCATATCATAAGACTACGTGTTGCTCTGTAGGAAACTGCTGTACTGTCTTCTAAAGTGACTGTACGATTTTGCATTCCCACTAGCAATTAACAGAGTTCTTGTAGCTCTGTGTTCTCATTAGCAATTGGTATTGACAGTTTTATGGATTTTCACCAATTTAATATGTGTGCCCTCTATCTAATTTTGAATTCAATAATTATGCTGCTGTTCAAATATATGGCTATTTAGGTAACTGGCATAAATTGGAAAGTCAAAAACCACTTACTTTTGATTCCACCTTGAACATGTGAGGAGAACTGTCCATATGAGGAGGGTTAGTGTACCTGGACAGTTGAGTCTCTGGAGCAATAACAATCCTCAGTGTTGTATTCGGAAAAAACAAAAATTTATTTGGTAGAGGACAGCAAATCAACCTAATTTTTTTCCTATAGCATAGTCAATTATCTCATCAATTCTCTATATATTTGTATTTCCATTACTATTAGTTACCAATTATTTAAACGTGAGCTTGCCTCTGGGCTGTCTGTTTTGTTTCTTTTGACTACTTGTCTGTCACTGTACTAATACATTATTTTGTTAGTGTAATTTTTTTTTGAATTTTATTTTATTTTTTATACAGCAGGTTTTTATAAGTTATCTATTTTATATGTATTAGTGTACATATGTCAATCCCAATCTCCCAGTTCATCCCACCACCACCCTCCCCACCACTTTCTCCCCTTGATGTCCATATGTTTGTTCTCTACATCTGTGTCTCTATTTCTGCCCTGCAAACCGGTTCATCTGTACCATTTTTCTAGGTTCCACATATATGCGTTAATATACGATATTTGTTTTTCTAACTTACTTCACTCTGTATGACAGTCTCTAGATCCATCCATGTCTGTACAAATGACCCAATTTCATTCCTTTTTACGGCTGAGTAATAATATTCGATTGTATATATGAACCACATCTTCCTTATCCATTCGTCTGTCGATGGGCATGTACGTTGCTTCCATGACCTGGCTATTGTAAATAGTGCTGCAATGAACATTGGGGTGCATGTGTCATTTTGAATTATGGTTTTCTGTGGTTATATGTCCAGCAGTGGGATTGCTGGGTCATATGGTAATTCTATTTTTAGTTTTTAAAGAAACCTCCATACTGTTCTCCATAGTGGCTGTATCAATTTACATTCCCACCAACAGTCCAAGAGGGTTCCCTTTTCTCCACACCCTCTCCAGCATTTGTTGTTTGTAGATTTTCTGATGATGCCTATTCTAACTAGTGTGAGGTGATACCGCATTGTAGTTTTGATTTGCATTTCTCTAATAATTAGTGATATTGAGCAGCTTTTCATGTGCTTCTTGGTCATCTGTATGTCTTCTTTAGAGAAATGTCTATTTAGGTCTTCTGCCCATTTTTGGATTGGGCTGTTTGTTTTCTTTATATTGAGATGCATGACCTGTTTATATATTTTGGAGATTAATCCTTTGTCCGTTGATTCATTTGCAAATATTTTCTCCCATTCTGAGGGCTGTACTTTCTTCTCGTTTGTAGTTTCCATTGCTTTGCAAAAGCTTTTAAGTTTCACTAGGTACCATTTGTTTATTTTTGTTTTTATTTCCATTACTCTAGGAGGTGGATCAAAAAAGATCTTGCTGGGATTTATGTCAAAGGGTGTTCTTCCTATGTTTTCCTCTAAGGGTTTTATAGTGTCCGGTCTTACATTTAGGTGTCTAATACATTTTGAATTTATTTTTGTGTATGGTGTTAGGGAGTGTTCTAATTTCATTCTTTTACATGTAGCTGTCCAGTTTTCCCAGCACCACTTATTGAAGAGACTGCCTTTTCTCCACTGTATATCCTTGCCTCTTTGTCATAGATTAGCTGACCATAGGTGCCAGGGTTTATCTCTGGGCTTTCTATCCTGTTCCATTGATCTATATTTCTGTTTTTGTGTCAGTACCATATTGTCTTAATTACTGTGGCCTTGTAGTATACTCTGAAGTCAGGGAACCTGATTCCTCCAGCTCCGTTTTTTTCCCTCAAGACTGCTTTGGCTATTCGGGGTCTTTTGTGTCTCCATACAAATTTTAAGATGTTTTGTTCTAGTTCTGTAAAAAATGCCACTGGTAATTTGATAGGGATTGCATTGAATCTGTAGACTGCCTTGGGTAGTATAGTCATTTTCACAATATTGATTCTTCCAATTCAAGAACATGGTATATCACTCCATCTTTTGTGTTATCTTTGATTTCTTTCATCAGTGTCTTATAGTTGTCTGAGTACAGGTCTTTTACCTCCTCAGGTAGGTTTATTCCTAGGTATTTTATTCTTTTTGTTGCAATTGTGAATGGGATTGTTTCCTTATCTTTCTGATCTTTCTTTGTTAGTGTATAGGAATGCAAGAGATTTCTGTGCATTAATTTTGTATCCTGTAACTTTACCAGATTCATTGATTAGCTCTAGTAGTTTTCTGGTGGCATCTTTAGGATTCTCTATGTATAGTATCATGTCATCTGCAAACAATGACTGTTTTACTTCTTCTTTTCCAATTTCTATTTCTTTTATTTCTTTTTCTTCTCTGATTGCTGTGGCTAGGACTTCCAAAACTATGTTGAATAATAGTGGAGAGAGTGGACATCCTTGTTTTGTTCCTGATCTTAGAGGAAATGGTTTTAGTTTTTCACCATTGAGAATGATGTTTGCTGTGGGTTTGTCATATATGGCCTTTATTATGTTGAGGTAAGTTCCCTCTATGCCCACTTTCTGGAGAGTTTTTATCATAAATGGGTGTTGAATTTTGTCAAAAGCTTTTTCTGCATCTATTGAGATGATCATATGGTTTTTATTCTTCAGTTTGTTAATATGGTGTATCACATTGATTGATTTGCATATATTGAAGAATCCTTGTATCCCTGGGATAAATCCCACTTGATCATGGTGTATGATCCTTTTAATGTGCTGTTGGATTCTGTTTACTAGTATTTTGTTGAGGATTTTTGCATGTATGTTCATCAGTGATATTGGTCTGTAATTTTCTTTTTTTGTAGTATCTTTGGTTTCAGTATCAGGGTGATGGTGGCCTTATAGAATGAGTTTGGGAGTGTTCCTTCCTCTGCAATTTTGTGGAAGAGTTTGAGAAGAACGGGTGTTAGCTCTTCTCTAAATGTTTGATAGAATTCACCTGTGAAGCCATCTGGTCCTGGACTTTTGTTTGTTGGAAGATTTTTAATCACAGTTTCAATTTCATTACTTGTGATTGGTCTGTTCATATTTTCTATTTCTTCCTGGTCCAGTCTTGCAAGGTTATACCTTTCTAAGAATTTATCCATTTCTTCCAGGTTGTCCATTTTATTGGCATAGAGTTGCTTGTAGTAGTCTCTTATGATGCTTTGTATTTCTGCTGTGTCCATTTCAACCTCTCCTTTTTCATTTCTAATTTTATTGAGTCCTCTCCCTCTTTTTCTTGATGAGTCTGGCTAAAGGTTTATCAATTTTGTTTATCTTCTCAAAGAACCAGCTTTTAGTTTTTTTAATCTTTGCTATTGTTTTCTTTGTTTCTATTTCATTTATTTCTGCTCTGATGTTTATGATTTCTTTCCTTCTACTAACTTTGGGTTTTGTTTGTTCTTCTTTCTCTAGTTCCTTTAAGTGTAAGGTTAGATTGTTTATTTGAGATTTTTCTTGTTTCTTGAGGTAGGATTGTATTGCTGTAAACTTCCCTCTTAGAACTGCTTTTGCTGCATCCCATAGGTTTTGGATCATCATGTTTTCATTATCATTTGTCTCTAGGTATTTTTTTATTTCCTCTTTGATTTCTTCAGTGATCTCTTGGTTATTTAATAATGTACTGTTTAACATCCATGTGTTGGTGTTTTTATGTTTTATTCCCTGTAATTGATTTCTAATCTCATAGTGTTGTGGTCAGAAAGGGGCTTGATATGATTTCAATTTTCTTAAATTTACTGAGGCTTGATCTGTGACCCAAGATGTAATCTATCCTGGAGAATGTGCTGTGTGCACTTGAGAAGAAAGTGTAATCAGCTCTTTTTGGATGGAATGTCCTATAAATATCCATTAAATCTATCTGGTCTATTGTGTCATTTAAAGCTTGTGTTTCCTTATTAATTTTCTGTCTGGATGATCTGTCCATTGGTGTAAGTGAGGTGTTAAAGTCTCCCACTATTATTGTGTTACTGTTGATTTCCTCTTTTATAGCTGTTAGCAGTTGCCTTATGTATTGAGGTGCTCCTATGTTGGGTGCATAAACATTTGTAATTGTTAAATCTTCTTCTTGGATTGATCCTTTGATCATTATCTATTGTCCCTCATTATCTCTTGTAACAGTCTTTATTTTAAAGTCTATTTTATCTGATACGAGTATTGTTACTCCAGCTTTCTTTTGATTTCCATTTGCATGGAATACCTTTTTCCATCCCTTCACTTTCAGTCTGTATGTGTCCCTAGGTCTGAAGTGGGTCTCCTGTAGACAGCATACATATGGGTCTTGTTTTTGTATCCATTCAGTGAGCCTGTGTCTTTTGGTTGGAATCCATTCACATTTAAGGTAATTATCGAGATGTATATTCCTATTACCATTTTCTTAATTGTTAAGGGTTTGTTTTGTAGGTCTTTTTCTTCTCTTGTGTTTCCCACTTAGAGCAGTTCCTTTAGCATTTGTTGTAGAGCTGGTTTGGTGGTGCTGAATTCTCTTAGCTTTTGCTTGTCTGTAAAGGTTTTGATTTCTCCGTCGAATCTGAATGAGATCCTTGCGGGATAGAGTCATCTTGGTTGTAGGTTCTTCCCTTTCATCACTTTAAATATATCATGCCACTCCCTTCGAGTCTGTAGAGTTTCTGCTGAGAAATCAGCTGTTAACCGTATGGGAGTTCCCATGTATGTTATTTGTCATTTTTCCCTTGATGCTTTCAATAATTTTTCTTTGTCTTTAATTTTTGTCAATTTGATTCCTATGTGTCTCGGTGTGTTTCTCCTTGGGTTTATTCTGCCTGGGACTCTCTGTGCTTCCTGGACTTGGGTGGCTATTTCCTTTCCCATGTTAGGGAAATTTTCGACTATAATCTCTTCAAATATTTTCTCGGGTCCTTTCTCTCTCTCTTCTCCTTCTGGGACCCCTATAATGCTAATGTTGTTGCGTTTAGTATTGTCCCAGAGTTGTCTTCATTTCTTTTCATTCTTTTTTCTTTGTTCTGTTCCATGGCAGTGAGTTCCACCATTCTGAGTTCCAGGTCACTTATCCATTCTTCTGCCTCAGTTATTCTGCTATTGATTCCTTCTAGTGTATTCTCCATTTCAGTTATTATACTGGTCATCTCTGTTTTTTTGTTCTTTAATTCTTCTAGGTGTTTGTTCTTTAATTCTCCTAGGTCTTTGTTAAACATCTCTTGCATCTTCTTGATCTTTGCCTCCATTCTTTTTCCGAGGTCCTGGATCATCTTCACTATCATTATTCTGAATTCTTTTTCTGGAAGGTTGCCTATCTCCACTTCATTTAGTTGTTTTTCTGGGGTTTTATCTTGTTCCTTCATCTGGTACATAGTCCTCTGCATTTTCATTTTGTCTAACTTTCTGTGAATGTGGTTTTCCTTCCACAGGCTGCAGAATTGTAATTCTTGCTTCTGCTGTCTGCCCTCTCATGGTTGAGGCTATCTAAGTGGCTTGTGCAAGTTTCCTGATGGGAGGGACTGGTGATGGGTAGAGCTGGGTGTTGCTCTGATGGGCGGAGCTCAGTAAAACTTTAAACCGCTTGTCTGCTGATGGGTGGGGCTAGGTTCCCTCCCTGTTGGTTGTTTGGCCTGAGGCGACCCAGCACTGGAGCCTACCTGGCTCCTTGGTGGGGCTAATGGCGAACTCTGGGAGGGCTCATGCCAAGAGTATTTCCCAGAACTTCTGCTGCCAGTATCCTTGTCCCCACAGTGAGCCATAGCCACCCCCCACCTCTGCAGGAGACCCTCCAACACTAGCATGTAGGTCTGGTTCAGTCTCCTATGGGGTCACTGCTCCCTTCCTTGTGTCCCAGTGTGCACACTACTTTGTGTGTGCCCTCCAAGAGTGGAGTCTCTGTTTCCCCCAGTGCTGTAGAAGTCCTGCAACCAAATCCCACTTGACTTCAAAGTCTGATTCTCTAAGAATTCCTCCTCCCGTTGCCGGACCCACATGTTGGGAAGCCTGACATGGGGCTCAGAACCTTCACTCCAGTGGGTGGACTTCTGTGGTATAAGTGTTCTCCAGTTTGTGAGTCACCCACTCAGCAGTTATGGGATTTGATTTTATTGTGATTGCACTCCTCCTACCGTCTCATTGCAGCTTCTCCTTTTTTTGGGATGTGGGTTATCCTTTTTGGTGAATTCCAGGGTCTTCCTGCCGATGATTGTTCAGCAGTTAGTTGTGATTCTGGTGCTCTTGCAAGAGGCAGTGAGCGCACGTCCTTCTACTCCGCCATCTTGAACCTAAAAGCTCCGTTAGTGTAAATTTTGTATGTTATCTTAAAATGTGGGACTGGTCTCCCCCTCTCTACCTGTCTATTTTTTCTTTATTTTTCAAAATCATCTTACCATTTGAGGAATTTATTCTTCTGTGTAAAATTTTAATTTTCCAAGTCATCCCTCCCCCCAAAAATATGCAAGAATTTTGATTAGAATTGCCTTGAATTTACTGATTAATTTGAAGGGAATTTATATGTTGAAAATGAAAAATCACCTTCTTCATGAACATGGCGTGTTTCACCATTTGATTCTTTTTATAGGTACTTTAAAGTAACTTTAACATTTTCTCCATAATCTTTTTTGTACACTTCGTTAGACAATCCCTAGATACTTCACAGTTTTTGTTGCTTTTATAAATGGTATTAGTCTACATTTCTAGTTATTTATTGATGAGTCCCACTGATTTTTATTGCTGATTTTAGATCCAGAATTTTTTTGCATTATTTTCTTGGTTTTAGCACTTTGATAATCTTTTGAGTTTTGTATGCAAATAATATCTTTTTAAATAATAAAAATTCTATATCTTTCTTTCCAATCTTTATATTTCATGTATCTTTTTCTTGTGTTATTGCTTTGGTCAAGACGGTTGACCAATTGTCCAAGTTTGCCTGTGTCTGAGAAGGTTTCTAGGACTGAGCTACTTCACTTTTAATACTATAACTGTCCAGCCAAACCACTCAGGTTTCTCGGGACTGAGGAGTTTCCTAGGTTGTAGTGCTAAATCTGGGAAAATCCTGGGCAAACCAGGATGACTTGATTACCTGCCTGTAGGAACTGGTTGAATAGTAGCAGAAAGAATGGGAATCACTATCTTGTTCCCTGCATTAAAGGTAATGTGGCTAATGATCTCCATTAAATAGGAAATCATATTCCCTATAGGGTGTTTTTGTAATTTTTATTGGAGTATGATTTACAATGTTGTGTTAGTTTCAGGTACAGCAAAGTAAATCAGTTATACATATACATATATCCACTCTTTTTTAGATTCTTTTCCCATATAAGCCATTACAGAGTATTGAGTAGAGTTTCTTGTGCTATACAGTAGGTCCTTATTAGTTATCTATTTTATATATAGATAGGGTTATTTCTTAATAGTCTTTTTTTAAGTTAAATAAGTTAATTTCTATTGCTTGTTTTCTAACCATTTTAAGCATGAATAATTGTTGACATTTATCCACTTCTCTGTCTACACCTGTCAAGATGATAGATTTTATTCTGAGTTGAATCATCCTGGCATTTTGGGGACAGATACAATTACATTATAATACAATTTTTATGACCTGCTGTATTTGCTTAGCTAATATGTCCTTTTGGATATTCACATCTATGTTCATTAGTGGAACTGGACTATACACTTAATAGTTTATTAAGTTGATTAACTTAAAGTTGCATAAACTTTCCCTTTTAACTTTTTTTTTCTGCAGTAATGTGTGTAAGAAATAAATTATCTCATCCTTGACAGCTTGACTGAATTCATATGTAAAACTATCAGGGACTGGGGACGAGGGAAATTTTGAAAATCCATTTCAATTACTTTAGTGGTTATTCTAGTTTTCCCTTATTTTTGTCTTTTTTGCCACTTGAGGAGAAACTTATCTCTTATATTACTTATTTTAAAATTTATTCAAGTATTATTTGCAAAATATTCTTTTATTGTTCAGCTTCACTGAGATATAATTGACATATAACATTGCGTGTAAGTTTAAGGTATACAATGTGTCGATTTAACATACTTTCATATTGCTATATAATCACCACTGTAGTGTTAGTTAATACCTCTATCGTGTCACAAAATTACCATTTTTTCCTGCAGTGAGAATATTTAAGATCTACTCACTTAGCAGCTTTTAACTACATAATAGAGTATTGCTAATTATAATCACACTGCTGTGCATTAAATCCTCAAAACTTGTTCATCTTCTAGCCAAGAGTTTGTACTCTGACAAATATCTCCCCAGTTCCCCCACCCCTCAGCCCCTAGTAATCACGATTCTACTCTGTTTCTACAAGTGTGACTTTTTTAGATTTCACATGTAAGTGACATCATAAAGTATTTATATTAATTATGTATTACATGTATATTTACTCCAACTTTTCACTCTGCATTTTGCTTATTTAAATATCCTATCATTTGTTCTTATAGGTCCTGCCATTGTTTTACCTATTTATCTTTTGAAAGAACAAGTTTCAGGAGCTGTGTATCCTCTCTAATTCTTTATGCAATCATATTTTATTCAATTCTACCTTTACCTTTATTATTTATTTTCTTCTTGTTTCTTAGGATTTACTCTGCTGCTCTTTACCTCACTTCTTAATTTGAATGTTGAGCTAATTTATTTTCATTGTTCTTTTTTTCTCTGATAAATGTTTCAAATTTATTAATTTCCTTCTCATCTGCCTCCCACAGGTGTTAACATGTAGTGTTTTCATTGCCATTTAATGTAAATATTTTATAGTTTCCCTCATTGTTTTCTCTTTTTTATTTAATAGTATGAATACTGTGTTTAGTATGCTGTCTAAACTTTAGGCTTTGTTGTTGATTTCCAATTTTCTTAAATTCAGAACATATTTCATGTTCTAAATGATATTGAGTTTTTGGAATTTATTAAGGCCCTCTTGTTTAGTGAACTTTGTGCGACCTTGATATGCTTGATAACTTGAAACAGTACGTTCAATGGACATACGTTCAAAGTTATTTTCCATCAACTATTTGGAGATATTTTATCACTGTCTTCTTGCATCCAGTATTACTGTTGAAAAGACTGATACCATCATTTACTTTGTAGGTATCTGGTTCTTCCTGGCTGAAGCATTTGGAAGCTATTGCTGTCTTTTATGTCCTCAAAAGTCAATATAATGGGTCTAAATGTAGCTTTTTCTTATTAATTCTATTAGCTCCTAAGGATTTATATCTTTGTCCAATTCTTATTATTTCTTCTTATTCATTAGTTCTTATTCATTATTTTTTCTGTTACTTTCTCTCCTCCATTTATTCTTTGCTCTCCTTCTGAAAGTCCTTTTAGCTAGCCATTGATACTTCTACTTCTATCCTCTCTCTTAATCTTTCTTTCACTCTTTCCATTATTTATCATCTCTTGACATCTTCCAGGAGAGTTCTTCACCTTGATAGTACAGTTCACTTGTTTGTTCTTCAGCTATATTAAGTTTATTATTCAACATATCCATGCAGTAATTTAGTTTAACAATATCCAATTCCAAGAATATCCAATTGGATTTGAACAATATTCAAACCCAATTCCTCCAGCTGTTGCTTCATAACTGCCTAGTTTACTTCATGTTTCCCATGCTCTGTTATCTCTCTGATAGCATAGACTATGTTTACTTTAAACCTTTGCTGTATGTGTTCCATTAATTCTACATCCTCTTTTATGTATGTTCTATTTGTGCCTTTCCTTCTTAGGGCTTGTTCTCCTTATATGTCTCATGATTTCTCCATGAAATTTTAGTTTTTAGTTCTTATTCTCCTAGACTGAGGTATGCAAGGGCCTGTAGTATCTCCCTGTGAGTGGGGGTGAGATTCTGAATGCCAGACTGTGAAATCCAGGGTGGGGACCCTCTAGCAGATTAATTATGTAATAGTTTCCCAGTTACCCTTCTTCTGCACATATAATAAAGCCTTGGCATCTATTTCCAGGAGCTGGGAATTGTTTAGAAGGATCATAGGATGTTACTGTAGCTTATTTTTGGCTGAAAAGACCTGCAGAATAAAGGAAAACTGGAAGAGCCTACCTAAAGAATCTTGGGAAATCAAATGAACTCATTTTTTTATTCTTATCACTTTCTTTGATACCTTCAGCTTTAAAATTGGCTCCAAATAAATGTATTCTATGATGCTAACACCAGAATGTGGCACAGATGATTATTTTTATTTGAGTATAAAAAGGCCTGTCTTACATATTAAATTTATATATCTTCTTAAATATTTCCCAGAGCCATCCCTAATTTTGAGGAGGCAATAGAGAAACATTTTTCCCTAATCAACCATAGGAGACACTAAAGTGTGGTCTAACAGGTGAAAAAAATAAACCCTATTAGCTGAAACAAAAAGTATAGGCTATGATAATCTATAAAAATTGGTTACCTGCCATGATACAGCTTTTATAGAAGGAGGAAATAGAAGGATGCAATTATGACTATTAGACATCTGACTAGGGCAACTATAATACTCAATTTCCTGTCAGTAAAGCAATAGTGATATTTGATCCACACATGCCCTCATACTAACAGTAAAATAGCCACTTTAAAAGGGAGTACATTTCATGGGGCATTTACAGCTTAATGATTAAGGGCAGAGACATTCTTGTCAGTCAGCTAAACTTTCAGTGCTGACACTTCACAACTATATGGCCTTGGACAAGTGACTTCACCCCCCTTGTTTTTATTTCTTTGTCTGTAAAACAGAGTTAACAATAGCACATACCCCTGTAGTGATGTTATGGGAATTTAAGCAGAGAGTGCATGAAAAATACATGGCACATGGTACCACCCCCAAAACATTACTGATAACTATCTTGAGTGAACATGAATATCAAGCATAATATATAGACTTTCTAATTATGGTGGGTATTGGCCAAAGATTATTAGGGTTTGAGCAGTTCAAAGAAACATTTTTTTCTAAGCAATTGAGTAAGCACTTTAACTCAGTCAATAGATAGAATGAAATTTGCAATTCAAAGTTGATTTAGAGCTCTAAACAGGGGAAGTGATGTGGTCAAAGTGAACATGAAAATAGGCATGAAATAGTTTGAAAAGCAAAATCTCAACTACGATAAACTTGGAAGAACAGTTGCCAGTGTGAGCCAGGAAGCACCTTTGGATTGTTTATGTTTTTAATGATTTGAGATAGCACTTAACCTAGAATTTATTTTTACACTCTCAAAACTACAACACTACAGAAAGAAGACAGTTCACATTTTTTACAATAGGATGTAATTCCTGATATAATTAGTGGCCAGTTCACGAAAAGCTTATGTAAATTACAATGATAACAATCCAGAATAATAATCAAAGGAAACTGAGACTGTACCAAAGCAGGAATTCACTTTAACAGCTCCTGGCTAAGAGTTTCATCCATATTTAAATTAAGAATTGGTTTATGAAATTAATAATTTTAATAGTTAAGGGAGAAAGAGATAAAAAATCAATGTGAGCCAGTTGTGTGTGTGGTGGGGATAGAAAGAATAACAGCCCCCCAAGATGTCCACGTCCTAGTCCCCAAATTTGTGAATATGTTATATGGCAAAATCATGTTACATGATTTTATCTGTTCAGTTGCAGATAAAATTACTGTGGCTTATCAGCTGATCACTAAAATGGTAAGATTTTCCTGGACTATTCAGGTAGGTACTATCTAATCACACAAGTCCTTAAGCTTGGAGACCCTTTCCACGCTGGGTTAGAGATGTGGTGTGAGAAGGACTAAACCTGCTGTTGCTGGCTTTGAAGATGGACGAAAGGGCCACAAGCCAAGGAACATGATGGCTTCTAAAAACAGGGAACCACCCCCAGCTAACAGCCAGCAAAAAAACAGGATCTCAGTTGCACGACTGCAAGGAATGGGACTATGCCCACAACCTGAATAAGTAAAGAAACAGGTTGTCCCCTAGAACCTCCAGAAAGAAATGCAGCCCAGGGAGCACCTTGATTGTAGCTCAGTATGATGGGTGATGGAATTCTGACCAATAAAACTTTAAGCTAATAAATTTGTGTTGTTTTAAGCCTCTAAGTATGTATATGGCAAACTGTTGCAGCAGCAATAGAAAACCAACACTAGAGAGAGACAGAGATTTTAAAAAGACAACTGCTGAAACAGTGAAACTCTCAAATTTTATTACAAAAAGCTAATTGGTAACAGTGACACAGAACTCTGTGCTAGGGTCCTAGCAAAAACCTCAGAACACCTGCCCAGATTCCTGTTCTCGAAAGCAGGCCCTTCCTCTTGATGAATATTATCCTTCCATCCCAACTCAGCTCAGCAGCACACACAGAGGGGCTAAGCAAGCCCCAGGAAGACAGAATACTCAAAGAAATGCTGCTCAACTACATGTTAAGTCCTGGGCACCAGAACTGTGGATGCTAAAATCAAGGAAGGGTCACTCAGTTCAAAACAAAGGAAATTCTCTCTCAGGAGTAGGACTCTAAGATCGATTTGAAAGGTGAAAATTGCAGGTAATAAAAATTATGCTTGATAAATCTCTTAAATTGCCCATAAAGCACAGTTTACACTGTTTTGTGTATTTAACTCAACAAAGTAACATGTGTATGTGAATATGTAATGTATTTAATAATGTATGTAATGTATGTAAGGAATATGTTCACAAAATTTCATTCTACAGGGTTTCTTTATTTTACCAAACACAACTGAATTAGCGTAAGCTCAGTGCATCCCCATAGTATACACAAATGTATATACACTCATTCACATAGGATGTATAGTAGTTAGATAAGTGGTAAGCTATAAATACACATACAGATGTGGATATAGACAGTCATCCTGGACTTCTGCCCTTCTCTTTCAACCTACATGTGAAGTGTTGGCAAATTTTTTCAGTTTCACCTTCAGATGAATCCATTTTCACGACCTCCATCGCTGGTTCAAACCACCATCATCTCTCACCTGAATCATTGTACTACTGTAGTCTACTTAATGGTTTCCCTGTTTCACTCTTGATACCCTCAGTCTATTCTCAACACAGCTGCCAGAGTGACCCTGTTAAAACACAGGTCAGATCAAGTCCCTGCTCTGTTCAAAATGCTCCAATGGCTCCCATCCCAGAGTAAACAACAGATTTCTTACAAAGACCTACAGAACCCTGCTTGATTCGGTCTCCCTTTTCCTCTCTCACTCCAACACCTGAATGTTTCCCTGGCTCTCTCAGCTGCAGCCATTGCAACCTCTTTGTTGTGCCTCAAACCCACGGGGCACATTTTCAATATCACAGCCTTGCACTTCTTCTCCCTGCTTGGAATGCTCATCCCTCAAATGCTCACAGGACTTCTACCCTTATTTCTTCATGTCTTTATTCACATGTTACCTTCTTAGAGATACCTTCCCTGCCCAAACTTTTGAAAATATCAACCCACCCAATCTCTTTTCTTAGCACTTTCCACTACTAAACATAATGTATATTTTACTAACTCATCTTGCTTATTGTATATCTGCTTCACCGACATATACAGTTCATGAAGGTATGGATTATTTTAAATCTTTTTGTTTGCTGTAATACCCCCAGCACCTAAATAACGTCTAGATCATAGTTGATGATCATCAAGTATTTGTTGAATGAATCAATAAATAAATACACACAGATCCTTGAGGGGTTCCATTAACTTAAGTCTATGTAAAGATGAGAAAGGGTTAATTGGTAATGATCAAGCCTATACTACATTTTGTACCAGACACAGTTTGTTGAGTGAAATTACATAAGTTATATAGTTTATTGAATGAAGTTACACAAATGTGAAGAGAATGTAAGAATTCTTATGCCTATCTCTAATTGCTCTTAACCAGCAATAAACCTCAACCAATTTGGCTGTAGTGGACAGATCCTATGACAGATTCTGTTTCCTGCCCCCTGGAAATCATATCCCTTCTCTTTGGGTATGGGTGGGCCCTGCCACATGCCTCTAACCAAAGGACTATAGTCAAAGGGACTATGTCACTCCCTTGATTAAGTGATATTATACGGCAAAGGTGAAAGGATTTGCAGATGTAATTAAAGTCCCAGATAAGTTATTTGGAGTTAATCAAAAGGGAAATTATCTGGGTGGGTCTGACTTAATCAGGTAAGAGTCCTAATAAGAGAGACTGGGTCCTTCCTCAGGGGAGAGACTCTTCTTGCTAGCTTGAGGAAGTAAGCAGCCATGTTGAGGAAGTCCACATGGGCAGTCTCCATCCTACACACAGCAAAAAATGGGGTCTTAGTCATAAGCCACAAAGAAGTGAATTCTGCCAACAACAGAAATGAGATGAGAAGATTCTTCCCCCGTCAGGCCTCTGTATGAGAATATAGCCTGACTGATACCTTGATTGGAGCCTTGTGAGACTGAGCAAAAGACCCAGCTAAGCTGTGCCCAGACTCTTGACCCCATGGAAACTTCAAGATAATAAATGTGTGTTGTTTTAAGCAACCAATCTGTGGTTACTTGTTACACAGCAATAGAAAACTAATATAGGGGCTAAGGCAGCACTTCTGGTGCAGGATTGATCTTATTGTCCACACTGTCATTTGCCAGGGTGTCCACACTTTCCTTTAGTTATTATTGAAGACAGAAAGTCCATGATTTTGATTATGTGCTTGTTCAAAGTAGTTTTTGAGGTCTGAGTCTTCATTAAACTATTTCTGTGGAAGGATTTGCCACCTTCCAGTATGTAGCACTTATTGCTGATTATCTGCTTTATTTATTAACAAAAATGGCTTTTGGATCCAGTACTCTACCTCATTAATCTTAGCCAGCTACATTATTTCAATCTTTTTTTCCTTCTGGCATTATCAGTATTAGTATATCTGCCACGGTTAGAAGAAGGATGCCTTAATCTTCTTTGCCAAGTAAAGTTACTTCATGTTGGGAGTCTAAGCTGAGAATAAACCCACTATCACACAGAACCCTGGGCACTGTGTTGCTTCCTCTGTGAGATCTGTCACTCTTCCTCCTGGTGCTGAAGCAGCTAAGGAGCATCACCGTTTAAGAAGTCCACTTTACAATATAATTCTAGTCTTATCTAAGCAAGCCTCATTTCACTTTCTCCTCCTCTCTTTTTCTTCTCCTTGTTGTTCAGTGTGCGCTGAAGACTTCTTGAAAGCGCAGAGAAGAAAAGAAGAAAAAGGGGGAAGATGGAAGAATGGGAGGAAATGAAGAAGGAGGCAATGAGGGAAATTGAATACAGCTTCTACTTTGTCATGCACTGTGCTTAATATTTTCATATAAATAATTCCATCTAATCTTTGTTAAATGGGTATGATTTCCTCCTTTTTACAGAATAAAAAACAGGCTGGGAGAGGCTGAATGAATTATTCAGAGTTATAATGAGAGTAATGGTTTCATAGACGTTTCTACAAGTTCTCTTTAAAAGTAAGCTGTGTTTTGAATTGTTTTCATTGTGTGTGTTGTTCTGTTGTTGACTTTAGTTTATTTTCGGCAATTATCATATGTGATGAGGCTATGCATGTTTCAAAGATTCTTATTAAATTCCAGGAACAAAATGTGGTAAAATTACCGAAAAAATTGATATACGCAATTACTAATTTCTAAGGAAAAAAGTATTTTCTATACTGCAGCATAATGAATGTCCCATCTGCAATAACTTAATTTTAACCAATTTTACGTGCATAATACTTCTAATATTTTCTTCTTATCTCTAGGTTAAAAGTTATCACCAGAGTACCAGAGTCTTCTGTTTTGTACATATTATCAAATGTTTACTGTGCAGTGCCAGCTGTTTAAAATTGTCTCCTGTGGCTAGAGCTAAAACCCAGAAAACAAGACAACAAAGCAAAAAATAAAGGAGATGTCATGTTGCCATTAAAAATTCGTTCTAGTAAAGCATCCATAAGAATATATTGTTGATAATTTCTCAATGTTATATTTCCAATGAGACATCAGAGAAAAAGGAAATCCATTGTTATAACTTAACGGAATGAAAACGCTTTCACTGAAAATCTGGTTTTTCAGTTGGACTTGTATTGATAATCCAGTAATTGTCAAGAGGTGCAATGAGTGAGGAAAGAGAGAAAATTACTCTAAACCAAGAAAATATCGAAGACTTAACCCTTTTCTAACCAACCTAGAAGGAGAAAGAGGAAAGAGCAGAAGACTTCTGGTTCTTGGTTTCAAGGGAATTTTCTGGCATCCAAAGCCAGAAAAATCCTGCACCCCAACTATTGAAATGGAAAGGATACGTGTTGTATCAGCAAAGTACTCAGGCTCTGGACTCAAGTCTGCCTGAATTCCAGCACAGCTTCTGCCTCTCCTTGTCACTAAACACGTCCTGGTTTTTTCTCTTTTGCTTCCTGTTTCTGTATCTGTATGGTGACAGTAATAGTACTGCCTACTCAGAGTATGGTTTTGAGCATTAAAAAGACAATACATGTAGTTAATTCAGAACAGTGCCTGGCATTTAGTAAGCTCAATAAATGGTGGATGTTGGTTGGTGCTATTATTAATTAGCAAAAGCAATTCATCACAGCAAAGCAGTGACATGTTTGGGATCTAGAGCCAGAAAACCTGGGTTCACATCCTGGTTCCATCACTTACTAGATGTGCAATCTTGGGAAATGTGTAATCTTAAACTCTCTATACCTCAGTTTCCTCATCTTCAATGTGAGAATTATATTAACAAATACTTCATAGGGTATTTACGAGTATTAAGTAAGTTAATATTTGAAAAGTGCTTAGAACTGGAATATCAGGGCTTATTATATTCAAAAAATAAATAAGTAATTCAAACTAGACCCATCTTGCACCATCCAACTGCTATAACAGGAGGTCTGCTCCAATCAAGCGAGTCCAGTTGCCAGTGCACTTAAAACTGTTCCTTGTGTATAAACATTTTTAAGGAAAACACATAAGACTCAGAGCAAATTTTTAAAATTTCTGAAGCACAGGTTTTTTACCCTAACTTTACTCCAGCTCCAAAGAACAGATATAATTTCCAGAGGTGTTCTAGCTGATGCCATTCCTTTTCAGATCTTTGTCTCCACGTAATAATTATCACCTAATTTCCTTCCACATGAAAGTGGACTCTTAGACTTCCTGAATTCATTCTTGAAACAAGGCCAAAACATTAATTCACATGCAATCTTTTCCTAGTTTGAAAATTCCTCTTTCTTTTTCAATTAGAGGAACTTAGATATATAAAGGGAAAATTCAAAAAAGAAAGGTGAAAATGGAAGGGAATCAAATCTTTTAAAACTTACCTTAGGGACTTCCCTTCTGGTCCAGCGGTTAAGTGCTTCCACTCTGTGCTTCCATTGCAGGGGGCACGGGTTCAATCCCTGGTCAGGGAACTAAGATCCCACATGCCATGCTGTGCGGCCTAAAAAAAAAAAAAAAAAAAAAACTTATCTTACATATCTCTTTTTTTTTTTTATTTTTCAATTTTTTTCTTTTACATCTTTATTGGAGTATAATTGCTTTACAATGTTGTGTTAGTTTCTGCTGTATAACAAAGTGAATCAGCTATGTGTATACATATATCCCCATATCCCCTCCCTCTTGAGCCTCCCTCCCACCCTCCCTATCCCACCCCTCTAGGTCATCACAAATCATCGAGCACATCTCTTCTTATAAAAAGCATCCAGTAATTCCCCAGGATAACAGAGGTGATCTCTTGATGACAGCATAATATTGTGGAAAAAATTCAATGGTAAGCAATTCCATTGTTTTATAATCATGTGTAGTATAGATTATGCTGCAGTAACAAATAAACCAAATTCCAGTGGTTTAACACAGCAAAGTTTTCCTTCTCACTCAAGTGACAATCCAATAAAATTGGGTGGCCCTCTTGGGTAGCTCACTTCCAAGAAATGACTCAGGGATCCAAGTAACTCCTATCATGTGAGTTCATCATCATATGATCATGTGATCACATCATCACATGATCAGATACATAAACTGTAAAGAGAATGCTATATTTTAAGACCAGGCCTAAAAATCATGTCTGTCAACATTTCATTAGCCAGAACTAGCCACATGGTCCTAACTCAAGAGTATAAAGGAAGCAGAGATGTGTAGTTTTCCTGAGTTTCGTGGAACAGAAATAAGATTGCTGAACATCTAGTCAATCCCTGCCACAGTGGTTGTTTGCTTACTCTACTTTGAGCTCCTTGAGGAGACAGGACTTTCTTATCAATCCCACCAACATATCACTAACAACAATTGTGTGGGTTAGTAAATATTTATTAAATAAACTAATGAAAAATACCACCCCTACTTGTATTCCTGTCCTTCTGGTGAGTTTACTGGGTTGTTCCTTGCTGTTTGTTTGTTTGTTTGTTTGTTTTAATAGAAGAGATAACTCCCTTCTAATTACAGTCTTCTCAACTGCTCAGCCTGGGACAAAGGCTGCCCTCCCCCACCCCCTTGGCTAGTCTGCAAAGCAGGGCTGGAGTAAGTTGTGGAAGTCAAATCAGAAACAAAGCAACAGCCAGATGCCACAGGGCAGAGTGAAGCATCTGCACTTTATGACAACATGGGTTTAGGAACAAAAAGCATTTTTGGATATCAGATCAGAGATAAAAATATTCTGATTGGATAAATAGTACGGGTGACAGAATCATTCTGGTGTCAAAAGAAAGAAGGACTGAAAGGAAAGATACAGGACATTTAGCTAAAATAAGAACATAATCTGGTTAAAATCTCTTTATACAGGTTGTTTTTTATTAGGGTGACACCCAGGCATGCTCCATTTAATCTCTAAACCAGAACATAACCATATCTGACATGCTTTGGCAGAGACAGTAACCCTCCTTGTTTAGCAATAGTTTTTTCTTCTCCTGCTTATCCTCAAAAAAGAGGACCTGAAGCGCTCACTGATATATGTCTTCCATCTGAGTCTACTACTTTATATTATATATCTACCATAGATCCAGTCCTGTGCCCAAGACTGTGAGATTAAAACAAAGCCTATAGTGCACTCTCCGTCCTCAAGTATTTTGTCAGCTCATCACAGGGAGGAGGCATTGGATGATATCAGTAACTAGGTCACTTGAACCAAAATACATATATTTAACTGTGTGTTTAAGTCAGGATGAGTCCCTTAATCTTTCTGAACCTCAATGTCCTAATCAACAAAATGAGAATATTGAATCAGGTGATGTCTAAATGCCCTACTCAGCCCAAGGTTCTAGGATACTATTCTCTGTGCTTAATAATATTGTAATTGAAAGTTTCAGAATCGTATTTAGGTACAAGAGGACCAAAAGAGTTTGTTCACTGAGAAAATGAAAAGAATTTCTACTAAGGATATTGGAATCTGTGAGTGTCTGTTTGGTGGCTCACCTCTGACCTATTCTTAAATGATCATCACCTCCTTCAAAACAATGAACAGATGATCCCTCCCCAGGCTATGGAATCTGCATTTACAAAGTTTTAAGTGGTTGGTTCCCACAGCTGTGAGGTCACTTAGTGTTCTGTGCGGTTCATGACTTTCCTGAGCTCCAATGAGGTGATCCAGCGGCTTGCATTACCACTCTCCCTTGTGAAATGATTCTATATATGTGTTAGGCTTTCTCTTCCTGAAAATGTTTACAAATGTGAGCTGCTTTCATTCCTTACAAGGAGAATGGGGTGGCCAAACAGGACCATAATCTTTGGAATCAAGCAGACCTGTATTTGAACCCCCAACCTGCTGCTTACTAGTTATGTTGCCTGGGACAAATTATTTAACATCTCTGAGATTCAAGTTTTTAAATTTGTATATAAATAATACAGATTCCCCAGAATTTCTCTGAAAGAATATTTGTGGGACACATCTAACATAGTAGATGCTCAAAGAATGGCAGTTGGGTTTGTTTGTTTGTTATTATTGTTTTAAGGGAGAGAACCCTGTGCGGAGGTTTGTAGATTAAATAAATTAACCAAGTCTGAGTCTACATAGCTACTACATGGCACAGACTTTGAAAGTACTCCTGCCTGATTCTTTCCATTTTCTATCATCTCCATCCCTCAATGAGTTTCTTCCAGTGATTTTATTGGACAATATTCCTTGAACTTTTATTCTGATCAGAGTTTTGGAGGAATGCTAAGGGCAGTTTATTATAGAATCTAGTCCTGTAAATTTTATTAGACTAAATAAAAGACCATGACTTGCTCAAGATGACCTGGCTACTTGGGGGCTGAGGTCTTCTGACTCAGCACCCAGTTCTCTTTGCCTAAGGAGAGGATAAATATTAGTGTTTTTGTCACATTATTAATGACCTGACCACAATATTTCTTTTAATAAAAATTCTTTCAACCCCTACACATTATCTCTGTTTTGTAACAATTTCCATGTTTCCATTTTAAAGAATGTAATAACGATCCACTTAATAATGATTCTGTTTTATTAAAGTTTGAATTATATGCAACCTCCAGAAAAAAATCTACAAAGACATGTCAATTTATAGAGAGATCAGGCCATAAACTCAGTACAAAATCTATCTTTAAATGTTTCCCAAAGTTGAAAACATGAGAATATAGGTCTTTTTTTCATAATAATAAACTTCCCAAATGCAGAAATTAAGCAGAAGTCTCCCTGAATCTACTGCTCCTCTGTTCAGCTATTTGTGTCCCTGACCTAAGCAATACAACCTGTCAGTGAGAATAACTTTTACCAGCTTATTATTAGTCAAAGAAACAGATTTCCAATAGTAAGGTATTCCTTAGTATGAAAAGCTAAAGACTTTGGCTCCAAAGACTGGAGCCAAAATCTCTTCCAAAGCAGCCAGAACATATACCTTAAAGCTATGCATTCACACTCTTTGCAAAGTCAAGGGTGTAGCTTCTCATGGTCTACACTTTGTCACTGCTGGCTTTCACCTCAGGATATGGGGAAAAAGTCTGCCAAAGACAAATTAGAAAATGTAGTCTAACTGTAGAAGACAATGTCAAAATCAGGGACAAATGTGTGTAAAATCTCTGGATTTCTTCAAGAACCTCTTTTCCTCAAGTGGTTAAGAACAACCATTGGGAGCTCCCTAAAAGCAATCTGGTGTTAGGTACTGAGGGGGTAACACAAATAAGATTAATACTAAATTAAAAGCAACCCCTATCATCGTACATCTTGCTGTGAATCTAAGAGGAAAGAAGGCAACAGCAGGATAGAACAAAACATCATTAATGATTGAGCGCTCCCAAGGTTTTCTTTCCAAGTCAACTAAAAAGGAGTCTCTTTCTCTGCTAATGTTCTTTCCCTCTTCACCTTCTGAGGATAATCTTTTTTTGCCAGGGGGGTTTCTCTTGGATTTTGTGTTGCAATGATCATGTAGGGATGTGATGTGTAGGGTAAGGATACAAGTATGTAAGCTAAGGCTGGATAGGAATTCTTCAAGGAAGCTTAGATGAAAAAGAGGGGCAGGAGCAGTTGGGTATGTGAGAGAAGGAGTAGGTGAAAGAAGGATAAAAGGATTCTGAGAGTACCTTCTGGCCTCTTTATGGGGATTGAGAAATGCAGTTAGGAATCAGAGTTTCTTTGAAGTGTCTTTCTTTGCTGCTGAATCATGCTTCTTTGATCACCTTGCCACTCTGAGAATGAACTATATGAGTGTGGCCCTTTATTAGTTACCCAGAAATTTGGCTAAAGAAGTCTTTTAAGGTAATAGGTAGTGTGTTTAATTTATTGATCAGAAGCTCTGTGGCTGGATGCTTTTGGTGTGCTATACTTTTAGAGAAAGACATTGAAATAAGTGAATATAGGCAGGATGAATTCATGTATGATATCCAGGCTATGTCTTGGGTTCAAGTGACATTGTGTCTCTTTCCTTTGGTAGAGATAGATCTAGTCTGCAGGTATGAACATACCTAGAGCAACAACACATCCAAGCATGCTGATTTGTTTTTTAAAAGAATTTTGCATTGATGCTTGAAAAAAAGGTATGGAGCCATTCATCATCGGAAATTACAACTTTTTTTTGGATTTTCGTACATTTAGATTACGGTTTGATATTGATTTTCTTTTTGAATCATCTTTAGGGAGGACATGACAGCATAATCAGTTCAGAGCTTGAATCTTCTAAGGGTTTTAATTTGGCCCTAATCTTTTGTTCTCAGTCAAACGTTCAAAAAATGATTTATCTACATTAACTTACTCTTTAAACTTAGGCAATTGAATTCAGAAACTTTAGGGAGATTGATGGTAAGGAGAGAGGCAACACAATGTTGTGGAACATTAAACAAATTTGAAGAAAACCTGGTTACCAGCCCCGAATCTATTATTTACTTGCTCTGCGATCTTGTGCAGTTTCCTAAAGCTCTCTGGGTCTCCTGTCTTATCTGTAAGCTGAAGGTGTTGGGCTAAAACAATGCTTTCCAACCTTTGTTTCTATCTGACATACCTGAGATCCACAACATTCTTACCTGAAACAATGGCTCATTTTGAGAGCTGTCTATAGCGGGTAGAGGAGACACAAAGAGAAGGAGGAAAAGTCTCTGAGCTTTGAAAAACTCCTCAAGTCATTTTTAAATTTCCTCCCCTCAAACCCTAGTGAAAAATCATTGCACCTGAGGACATCTGGAATCCTTTATGGCTCTGGAACTTCTATAACAAAGGTTTATTTTCTATGTCTGAATCTTTATAATTGCTATTGAAGATATATTCACAAATCATTTGAAAGGTAAAGAAATCTAGGCTTAGAGAGTCTTAGCACCTTTCCCAGTGCCTTTGGGGAACCGCCATGGTTGCTGATACCATCCATGTTCCTGATCTTCCTATTGCATGAAGCTGAGCTTCTGATGCAGAGTAAGATCACACAAGTTTACCCCATTGGCATTCAAGGCATCTTTCTTAGAGGAAAATAGTTGTCCTCTTTGGTATCAACCCAGAGACCCTTTATTTCATTAGGTTCAATAAACAGTGGCTGAATAATAACAAAAGAATAATAAAGGATAATATTTATTAAGTACCTACTATGCATCAGGCACTGTTGTGTTTATAGATGTTTTTCACACATAAACTTATTTAATCTTCCCCCAAACCCTAAAATGAAGATACTGTTATTTCCATTTTATAGATGAGTTAGCTGAGGCATAGAACCCCAAATTACACAGCTAGTAAATGCTAGAGGCAGAATATGAACTCAGGTATTCAGGCTCCAGGGCCCTCATTCATAATTACTCTGCCATGCTGATTCTTGAAAGATCTTCTTAAAGATTTTATATCTGTTTTATTATCCAGGTTGTATAATAGCTATAGAATCATGAAATCAGGAGGCCAGTGGAAAAACATGAGAGAAAGACAGCAAAGCATCATGAGAGAAGGTGAAAAAAAAAAAAAAGAGATGGGGATTTAAGATGGAATTCTGGTTCTTCCCCTTGCTAGCTGTGTGATCTCAGTCAAGTTACTAAATCGTTCTGTGTCCAAGTCTCCTTACATTTTACATGGCTTTGACAAGAGCACTACTTCAAAAGACTTTTGTCAAAATTAGAAGAGTTAATGCCCAGTGCTCCACACTTAGCACAGCACCTAACATCTCCCACACACGAACCAAACATTCTGAGATCCCTTTTGCAGCTCTCTCTCGAGCCAAACAACTCTAGTGTGTGTAAAAATAAAGTGTTCAAGGTAAAACAATATGTTCAGTGATATGGATCACCCAGTACAAGACTGTGTGTTGTAACCATGGTGATGGTTTTATATTTTATCTTTAGGAGATATCGTTCTTTAAAAGCCTTTCAATGAGGTGTACATCCTTGACTAGTGCTGACGGCAGCTCTCCTTTTGTTCATTCAATTAAATTCAACAGCTTTTATTGAACACCCCCCTCTTCTCTTTCTTTCTGGTTCAAGCTCTCATTGTTTCTAACTTGGTTGTTTTTTTTTTCAGCCTCCTCCTACCTTGTTCCACTGCCTCCTGTCCCTAACCCTCCATCCCAAATTTATCCCTTTCTTCTACACTGCTACCAGTGCTACCTTTATGATAAGCACAACCCAACCAGATCAGATCCTTCCATAAAATATTCCAGTAGCTCCTCAAAGTTCCCAAGGTAAGTTCACGTTTCTTAGTTTGACACACACAAGCCTTCTTGAATTGTCTTTTGCTTTCCTCTCTAGTTTCACCTTGAACCATTCTCCTAGTCTGCAGGCCCTTGACCACACTGCATTATATGTCCTTCATCCCTGGTTCTTACTTGCTGCTTCGCATCTCTCTGCTTTGGATGTATAGCTACATCTTTGCATGATGCTCTTCTTCCTGACACTCCTCCAATACTTCACCAAGGCTCTTAAACTTGAATACCTTCTTCTCATCCATCAAGACCCAGCACCGGCAATGGGGACCCTAGGATGACTTTGCTGACCACATCCCCAAACCCACTGAATCTGGTTTCTTAAACATGCCCATATCTCCATGTGCTAACCTCAATCACTACACTTGGTGAATTGACCTGTGACCTTTTTGAGGACAGAAACTGTGTTTCTCGTCTCTGTATTTCCAGGTCATGCTTGACACATAGTAGACATTAAATTCTCCTATGCTGAGTGAATGAACAAGTGGATGAAACTCAACTAAACTCATTCAAAACAGGTACATTCACATGGAAATTCATAAACTAACCCACGTGATGCTCCTCCAAAAGGTAGGAAGCATATCATTGTGTTTTTATGCTACCGAGTGAAGAAAAGTGGTAAACTTTTCTTGCTCATCGAAACATATATAAGCCTGCATCTGGCTTATGTCAGTGATTACAATGGTAAAAAGGGTGTTAATCCCACTCATACACGAATATAGGAGACTGTGAACAACCCACAACCTGTCTCTGTTAGGTAGTTATATTAGAAAAAAATCTGTTGGAAAATTAAAAATTTTTCTCTATGAAATTTGAATGTCAATATATTTCATTTAAAAAAATAATTTGACTTAAGGAATAAATTTATGAATTTATAAGTATTAATAATTTTAGGTACTTTTATATACTTTTGATTTTTATTCCCTTCCCCCACCCTCATGTTTGAAGTTCTACACAATGCAGGGATCACTATCATGCCAACGGTAGCATATGTGCTGCTAAATCCAACATATGGGGAGAGGTGAAAGAGGAACTTTAAAAATGATCAACTTATCATTTTTAGAATTTTTCAAGATATGAGTCCTGGCACTTCATTTTCAACACTCACATTAAAAAGCATGCCTACAAAGCTATATCTGTACGTCTTAAGGGGACACATCAAGGATTAAACTTGGTAGGGTGAATTATCTGCTCAGGAGTTTAACTGTACTCAGCTGTAATGCCTTGTGTGAAGTAGAACAGACGCAGGCAAGGGAGGGGTGGATGGAGGACAGGCAACGGTGGAAGGCTGGGGTCTCAGCATGGTGGAAGGCTGGGGTCTCAGCACAGTGAAACCAATCCACACAGGACTTCCTCTGTATTCTCATCAGCTTCACTGCCCAAATCCAACTGGGCTTTTGGACAAACAACAAGTTCAGTCTCTTTATGACCACAGGCTCCCAGAAACTACTAACCTGGCTTCAGGGGCCCTGCACTGCCACTGTCTTTGAAGTTGGAGGCCTTGTTTGCTAATACACAAAATCTGTCAAGGATATTGCTACACTCCATGTTAATTTAATTAAGGGTTTTAATGAAGCAGAAAATTAATCAAAAGGTTGTCAGAAGAATATGTCAAAATCAGTCTTTACCAATGTCAACATACTGTTTCAGGATCATTCCGCTGTTTCTGGCAGCTTCCCTCATGAATACTGGATGGAATAGAAACAGAAGCCTTCATGAAAGGACAAAAAGGAAGTCCATCTTCTCTATCTGTGAAAAAGGTAGTGTAAGGTTTATTTCCTTTCAGGCTAATAGTGAGGAATAAGCCAAGGAATTTTAAAGAACTGAAGGAGATGGAAAGATTTCTCATAAACGCAAGTGGTGCTAGTTACCCTCTTTTCCTCCAGAAAGAAAGCCTTCCAGGATACCCACTCTTACTTTGCTCAGAAGGGCTGCGACCTCTTTTCAGTGCCCTGTCATGTCCCTACTTGTCAAATAGAACAATTTTAATTATGGTCTTTAATTCCCCCTCTTAATAAAGAGGGAATTGTCTTATCATTTATACAGCCTCCATTTCAGAATTAACAATGACACCTCACCAGTACTTGGCATTTTCAGTTTCTTCTTAAAATTTTATCCATTCTACTAGGTGTACAGTATTATCTCATTGTGGCTTTAATTTGCATCTCCCTAATGACTAATGGTGTTGAGAAGATTTTCATATGTTTATTTTATATCCGTATATATATATTTATATTTTTTAATTATTTTATTTATTTATTTATTTTTGGCTGCATTGGGTCTTCGTTGCTGTGCGCGGGCTTTCTCTAGTTGCAGCGAGCAGGGGCTACTCTTTGTTGCGGTGTGAGGGCTTCTCATTGCGGTGGCTTCTCTTGTTGCAGAGCATGGGCTCTAGGCGCACGGGCTTCAGTAGTTGTGGCATGTGGGCTCAGTAGTTGTGGCTTGTGGGCTCTAGAGCACAGGCTCAGTAGCTGTGGCACACAGGCTTAGTTGCTCCGCGGCATGTGGGATCTTCCCGGACCAGGGCTTGAACCCGCGTCCCCTGCATTGGCAGGCGGATTCTTAACCACTGCACCACCAGGGAAGCCTAATCCATATATATTTTGTGGTGAAGTGTCTGTTTTCTTATTACTGAAATTTTAGAGTTCTTTATATATTCTGAAAAAAAATTGTAACTTTATCAAATATGGTATTTGCAAATATTTTTTCCCAGTCTATGGCTTGTTAAGTCATTATTTTAAAACTTTTTATGAGAGCACAGAATGAAATCTAATATAAAAATATTTTGTTTTATAAGTCATACTTTTGTTGTCTTATCTAAGCAAGCTTTACTTAACTCAAGGCCCAAAGAATTTCCCCTAAATTTTCTTCTACAAGTTAAATATTTTACATTTCATATTTTTTACATTTTGGTCTGAGATACATTTTGAGTTAAGTTTTGTAAGCGGCAAGAAGTTAAGTCATTGTTTTTACATGTGTATATTCAATGAGTCCAGCATTATTCATTCAAAAGATTATTCTTTATTATTGAATTGTCTTTTCACCTGCAACAAAAATCAACTGACCACATATGCATGGGTGTCTTCCTGTAATATTTATTTTGTTCCACTAATCAATATATCTATCTTCTTGCTAATATCCACACCTTCTTGATTATTGTAGCCTTATACTAAGTCATTAAATCAGATAGTGTGAATCCTCCAACTTTGTTCTTTTTCAATATTGTTTTGGCTATTCTAGTTTCTTTAGTTTTCTATATAAATTTTTGAATAGGCTTATCAAATTCTGGTGTTTTTCTGGTTTTAAACATCAGATCTTTCGTGTAGTTTGTTAGATGCGTACCCAAGTATTTCACAGTTGTGGGGTACTATTGTAAATGGAACTTTTTTTTAAATTTCTATTTCCAATTGTCCATTACAAGTATACAGAAATACAGTTGATCTTATATATTGACTTTATATCCTGTGTCCTTGCTAAACTCATTTATTATTTATAGAAAGCTTTTATATAGATTCTTTCAGATTTTTCGATGTAAATGATCATGCCATCTGCAAATAGAGACTGTCTTAACTTCCTATCCAATCGCTAAGCATTATATTTCTTTCTCTTGCCTTATTATGCTAAGACTTCCAGTACCATGTGGAATAGCAGCAGTGAGAGTGCTTACCCTTGTTTATTCGTAGAAGAAAAGCATTCCGTCTTTCCACATTGAATATATTATCTGCAGATTTTACATAGATGTCCTAAATCAGGTTAAGGAAATTCCCTTCTATTCCTAGTTTGCTTAAAGTTTCTTTCATGAATGTTATGTTGAATTATGTTAAATGATTTTTCTGTATTTTTAAATGATCATAAGGGTTTTTTTTAATCTGTTGATGTGAATTTTATTGACTGATTTTAGAATACTGAACCAGCATTGTATTCTTGAGTTAAACAAAACTTGGTCATGATATATTATCCCTTCTATTTATTGCTGGATTCATTTTGTTGAAGTTTTGTTAAGAATTTTTGCATGTGCTGTGTTCATGAGAGATATTGATTTTCCTTTCTCATAATATCTTTACCTGGTTTTGGTATCAGGGTAATGATGGCCTCATAGAATGTGTTAGGAAGTGTTCCCTCCTCTTAATTTTTCTGATATACTTTATATAGATTTTCTATTATTTCTTAATTGAATGTTTAGTTAAATTCACTCATGAAGCCATCTGGGCTTAAGTTTTCTTCCAGAGAAAGATTTAACAACAAATATAAAATTTCCTAGATATAGGGATATTCAAGTTTATCAAATTCTCTTTGAGTAAGCTTGAATAGTTTGTGTCTTTCAAGGAATTTGGTTATCTTAAGTTATCAAATTTATTGGGATAAAGTTAATATTAATAATCCCTAATTATCCCTTTGTTGTTCATAGTGTCTATACTAATATCCCCCCTCTCATTCTTGATATTGGTGACTTATGTCTTCTCTCTTTTTTCTTGATCAATTTAGCTAGAGTTTATCGATATTATTGATCTTCCCAAAGAACCATCCTTTGGTTTTAGTGATTTTTTTTCTCAAATTTTCTCATTTCTATTTTATTTATTTCTGCTCTAATGTAGATGTTTAGTGCTATAAATGTCCCTGTAATCATTGCTTTATCTGCATTCCCTAAATTTTGAAATGTTGGGGCTTATTTTCATTCAGTCTAAAATACTTTTAATTTTGCTTGTGAGTTACTTTAAAGTATGTTGGTTTTAAAGCAGCCGCATAGCACAGGAAGATCAGCTCGGTGCTTTGTGACCACTTAGAGGGGTGGGATAAGAAGGGTGGGAGGGAGACACAAGAGGGAGGGGATATGAGGATATATGTATATGTATAGCTGATTCACTTTGTTATAAAGCAGAAACTAACACACCATTGTAAAGCAATTATACTCTAATAAAGATGTTAAAAAAAAATGTTACCCAAAAAAATAATAATAAAATAAAAATACTTGAGGATTTTCCAGAGTTTTGTGTTACTGATTTCTAAAGTCCACGTGGTCAGAAAACATGCTGTATGTGACTTGAATAAATTTACATTTATTCAGATTGGGTTTACAGTCCATAATATAGTCTGTCTTGGTAAATGTTCCATGTATACTTGAAAAGAATGTATATTCTGCTTTTATAAGTGTGATATTTTATAAACGTCAATATGATCAAGTTGTTGATAGTGATGATAAAGTCTTCTATATGCTTACTGATTTGCAGCAATCTGTCAATTATTGAGAAAGGGGTATTGAACTCTCCACTATATTTGTGAGTTTGATTGTTTCTTATTATAGTTTATCAGTTTTTGTTTCATGTTTTTGAAGCACAATATGCTTAGCATATTTATGTCCTCAATATGTTTAGCATATGTATGTCCTTTTGAAAAATTCATCTCTTTATGTTTATTAAACTAAGCTCTTTATCTCTGCTCATTCTGTTTGCTTTGAAATCTACTTAGTCAAACACTAAACAGTTTTCTTTTGATTACTTTAGCCTGATATATTTGTTTCCATCGTTATTCTTTTAACTTATTTGTGTCTTTATATTTACAGTATATATATTGCAGGCAGTATATAGTTGGGTCTTGTGTTTTATTCAATCTGAAATTTTCCCTTTTAAGGTTTAGTTCCTTTAATGTGATTATTGATATAATTGTATTTAAATCTAAAATCTTGATATCTATTTTTTATTTGTTCCATCTATTCTTTGTCCTCTCTTTTTTTCTTTGTATCCTATGGACTATGTATTTTTTATGATTCCATTTTTCCCCCTTTTGGCTTATAATCTACACGTTTTTTAGTAGTATTTTAGTGTTTTATTATACAAATTTAACTTAAATGTGACCTAAATAATATTATGTAACTTCATACATAGTATTATAACCTTACAATACTGTATTTCCATTTCTCCTTCAGTTTTTCTCATTTTGTAAAGGTGTCGTACATTTTACTTTTACATTTGTTATAAACACTGCAATACATTGTAATGATTTTTCCTTCAAATGGTCAATTATCTTTCAGAGTGATTTAAAATATAAGAAAACGCTATATACTTATGACATATTTACCATTTCTGGTGCTCTTTGTTACATTTTGTAGATACAGATTTCTGTTGATATTATTTTTCTTCTGCCTGAAAGATTTTCTTTCATTTTTTAATTGAAGTATAATTAATGTACAATATTATATAAGTTACAGTTGTGCAATACAGTGATTCACAATTTTTAAAGGTTATACTCCAATTATAGTTATTATAGAATATTGTATATATTCCCTGTGTTGTACAATATATCCTTGTAGCTTATTTTATACATAATAGTTTGTACCTTTTAATCCCCTACCTCTATGTCACCCTTCCTCTTTTCCCTCTCCCCATTGGTAATCACTAATTTGATTTCTATATCTGTGAGTCTGGTTTTTTTTGTTATATTCACTAGTTTGTTGTATTTTTTAGATTCCACATAATTGATATCATACAGTATTTGTCTTTCTCTGTCTGACTTATTTCACTTATCATAATACCCTCCAAGTCCACCCATGTTGTAGCAAATGGCAAAATTTCCTTCTTTTTATGGCTGAGTAGTATTCCATTGTGTGTGTGTGTGTGTGTGTGTGTGTGTGTGTGTATACACACACACATACACAAACACACTTATGCATACCACATCTTCTTTATTCATTCATCTGTTGAGGGGCACTTAGGTTGTTTCCATGTCTAAGCAATTGTAAATAATGCAGCTATGAACACTGGGGTGCATTTATCTTTTCAAATTAGTGTTTTTGTTTCTTTTGTCTATATGCCCAGGAGTGGAATTTCTGGGTTTTATGGCAGTTTTATTTTTAGTTTTTTGAGAAACTCCCATACTATTTTCCACAGTGGCTGAACCAATTTACATTCCCACCAACAGTGTGCAAGGGTTCCCTTTTGTCCACATCCTCACCAACATTTGTTTTTTGTGTTCTTTTTGATAATAGCCATTCTGACTGGTGTAAGGTGATATCTCACTGTGGTTTTGATTTGCATTTCCCTGACAATTAGCACTGTTGAGCATATTTTCATGTGCCTGTTGGCCATCTGCATGTCCTCTTTGGAAAAATGTCTGTTCCGTTCTTCTGCCCATTTTTTAATTGGGTTGCTTATCCTTTGATGTTGAGTTGTATGAGCTGTTTGTATATTTTGGATATTAACCTCTTATCAGTCATATTTGCAAATATTTTCTCCCATTCTGTAGGTTGTCTTTTCATTTTGTCAATGGTGTCCTTTGCTGTTCAAAAGCTTTTAAGTTTAATTACATCCCATTTGTTTATTTTCGATTTTATTTCCTTTGCTTTAGGAGACAGATCCAAAAATAAAAATATTGATATGATTTACATCAAAGAGTTCTGCCTATGTTTTCCTCTAGGGGTTTTATGGCTTCTGGTCTTACATTTAGATCTTTAATCTACTTTGAGTTTATTTTTGTATATGGTGCTATAGAATGTTCTAATTTCATTCTTTTACATGTAGCTGTCCAGTTTTCCTGCACCACTTATTGAAAAGACTGTCTTTTCTCCATTGTATATTCTTGCCTCCTTTGTCATAGATTAATTGACCATAAGTGCATGGGTTTATTTCTGGGTTCTCTATTCTTATCATTGATCTATTATGTCTGGTTTTGCACCTGTACCATACTATTTTGATTACTGTAGCTTTGTAGTATAGTCTGAAGTCAGGGAGCATGATTCCTCCAGCTCTGTTCTTCTTCCTCAAGATTGTTCTGGCTATTGGGTCTCTTCTGTTTCCTTACACATTTTAAAATTATTTGTTTTAGTTCTATGAAAAATACCATTGATATTTTGATAGGGATTGCATTAAATCTGTAGATTGCCTTGGGTAGTATAGTTATTTTAACAATATTAATCTTCCAACCCAAGAACATGGTATATCTTTCCCACTGTGTTATCTTCAATTTCTTTCATCAGTGTCTTATAGTTTTCCAAGCACAGATCTTTTACCTCCTTTGGTAGGTTTATTCCTAGGTATTTTATTCTTTTTGACGTGAAGTGAAAGATTTTCTTTACTATTTCTCATAGTACAAGACTGCTGGTGATAAATTCTTTTATTTTTCATATGTCTGAAAAAGTCTTTTTCCACGCCCCCTCTCTTTTGAAAGATACTTTCACTGGGTAAAAATTCTAGGTTAGTAGGGTTTTTCTTTCAGTACTGAAAGAGGTTGTTCCACTGCCTTCATGCCCATATTATTACCATTGCAGGGTCTGTTACTATTCTTAGTTGTTCTTCTATACATAACGTCTTTTTCTATAGCTGCTTTAAGATTTTCTCTTTATCACTAGTTCTAAGCAATTTGATTATAATTTTGGATGCCAGATTTTGTGAATTTTCCAACAGGATGAACATTCTGTTATGTCACTTTTTTTTCATTCTTGAAGTTTGTTCTGGGACACAGTCAAGTTACCTTTAAATTATTTGATCTCTTCAAACCTTGCTTTCAACCTTATTTAGCAACATTAGAGAACCTTTAATCTAGGGCTAATTTTACCACAGTTAATCTTTCCCATCCCTTTTGGTATCTTAATGTCCAGAAGCTGTCCAGTGTCCTGGGTACTGAGATGTTTCCTCATTCAGTCATCAAAGGCTTGTAGGGTGAGACTTGAAGCACAATCACAGCACAGATTAAATTTACACAGAGGCAAGGCATTAATAGTGAAGTCCTTAAAACCAAGCAAGAATTCTGCTCCTGAAGTGACCTGTTCCCCAGGGTATTATGATGGGATGCATTCAGAAATCCATCGATTCTAGAACTTCCCACAACACACTCCTGGTAGCACTATCCATGGTCCACTGGCCTTAGCACTTTAGGAGACTTGGCTCTATAGAGTTCAAGTTTCTAAATCTCCATTCTTCCCTTTACCTTCCCATATCTTGTCTTTTCGTGCCTCTTCTCTGTCTCTTATCAACACTACAATACCAAAAGGTATACATTCCTCCCCCTAGTGGAACTTAATGGCCTCCCAGAGAGAGACACAAAAGATCATGCTGCTCTGTGTGGGGCTAAGGAGGGATGGAATCAGGCGAAATGCCTATCTATTGTCCCAGGAACTGAAAGGTGACTGTGCTTTCATTCCCACATAAGTGAACAGAAGTAAAAGGTAGCTTGTGGATCTGATACATTTTGTATATATCAGATACATATTCCAAAGGGACAGTCTTCTCTGAGTAACCCAGAGAAGTTAACCAACTTGCCCAAGACCATAGAGTTAGTAAGTGGAAAGGCTGGAATTAAACCCTTTACTCCTGGCTCCTCTCCTGCTCTATGTGAACACTCATTCTTGACTACTCTACATCACAATACATACAAAACTGTTACCAGAAACTTTTGCAGCCCATGGATTCTATTGATCCACCATTTCTTTTGATGCATATAAACCAATGTGGTGAACCTGCATTCTGATATAAATGATTACTCTTGTAAAATAGATTATTTATTTACAAATAAATTATTTATTTACAAGCACCATCTACTGGCCCCAGGAATTAAGCCTAGTATACAATAGGTATATTATTTCATTTGATTAAAATGCCATCGAGTGGTTGAATTATTTTAACTCCCATTTTACAGACATGGAAACTGAGGCTTAGAGAAGCTTAAATAACACGCCCAACATCACACCGCTAATAGGAAGAAAACCAAGCCGGAAAGACTACGAAGATCCTAATCACTATGTTAAACTGCCTGACACGTGAAAATATATGTTTAGGTGTCAAGAAATTCTTTCTGCAAAAGGCTTTACACACCTCTCATATAACAAAACTTGCATTGACAGCAGCCAGGACAATAATAGTATCTCACATTAGGTTTGAACTTTCCTGTTCACAAAGCATTTCCTTATATTGCTTTGTTTCCCCAGAACTTGAGGCCCCACTGGGCTCCTAAGATTTTTCTAAGATCTGACTTGTCCTTTCAGAGACAGAGAGAGACAGAACATTATTGCAACTTGATTCTTAAATCAAACCAAATGAGCATGAACAGTGGGACTCAACACAGGATTCGAGTGGCCCACATACATTTCTTCTAAAAAGAAAACAAAAATAATGGCATTGGGAGTATTTCAGTAAATAACAAATTAAGATTTTCATTCTGATTGGTCCTTATTTTTCTTTAAGATGGTGCAGAATATAATTTAAGTTGCTCACTATCACACATCTTAATTGACAGACCTTTTCCTTATGCTTTGTTACTAAGAATTAATGTTTGTATTTAATATCATACTGTCATTATCTTGTTTCCTCTACACTGAAAGGAGTTGTCTGTTATTTGCAGGTGTGGAGGGCCAGCTGGAAACACAATTCCCTTCTCCCCTTCCCTCCTCCCACTGATCATTGGTTATTACGCCTAATTACATGGAAGCATGTATTAGACTTTATTATAATGCATGACAGTGTGCTTTAAGTAAATTAGAAATTTGCATGTCAATTCAGGAAAAAAACCTAAAATGCCATTAAGGACATTTTTTTACATCCAGAGGATTCCTAGTTTTTAGGGAGTTGTTTCTCTTCTCAGGTCTGAGTCTAAAATTTTAAAGCATAATGAAGGGAGAGTGGGGGGTGGGGAGGGGCTCTGCATCCTAGGCTGATTTTCTTCCTCCCTCTCTTAGTAACCAGCTGGGCAGATGGTTTCTTAGTAACCACGCAGGTCAGCCGTTGGCTAACTGGGGCACTTAGTATTTACCTTACAAGGTTTCAGCCCCCTGGAGCCAGCAGGTAGCTAGCTAGTGGTTTCAGTACCTCTACAGCCGAGAGAAATCACGGTCATGCAAGGTAGACACAGCCAGTGTTCCCTGGAGTGTCAAGAAATAACAAGTCACAATGAGCCCTTCAATTACTCCATCCTGGCCCTACCTGTCACTTTTTGTACAGTACCCATTATCTTCCTTGACCCTGGAGAGAGGTGACCCAGGCTGAAGAATTGCTTGAGGCCTTCAAGACCATGAACAACGGCACTGGAGGGGGTCATCTCCAAGCAGAGAGGGGGAAGGAATCTTGTTTCCTCCCAAATAGCTCAGGCTTGACTGTGTGGATGTTCAGTCATTCCTGATGGAAATGTATGTCCCTCAGCTCGTTAAGATAATTTGTAAAAATATTTGTGCCTTTGGAGAGTACTGAAGGCTATCAGAGGGTGTCGTTTTCCACAATACAGTTCGTCACAGATTTCATTATGCAAAGGCTTTGTTTCAGCTCCACTGTATTCTGTGTGCACTTATAGATTTAGAAATTTAAGGATCAGGCAAGCTTTCTTTGGAGTTTTTAAAAATCTATGCAGTCGGGGCTTCCCTGGTGGCGCAGTGGTTGAGAATCTGCCTGCCAATGCAGGGGACACGGGTTCGAGCCCTGGTCTGGGAAGATTCCACATGCCGCGGAGCAACTAGGCCCGTGAGCCACAACTACTGAGCCTGCGCGTCTGGAGCCTGTGCTCCGCAACAAGAGAGGCCGCGATAGTGAGAGGCCCGCGCACCGCGATGAAGAGTGGCCCCCGCTCGCCGCAGCTAGAGAAAGCCCTCGCACAGAAACGAAAGACCCAACACAGCCAAAAATTAAAAAAAAAAAAAAAAAAAAAAAATCTATGCAGTCTTTTTGAAAGTATGATTTAAATTTTTAAATTCTTCACCTTGGAAGATATCAGTTATAATATGTGGATAAAGTTGGGAAAGAAACATAGAAAATAAAATAGTTATTTAAGAACAGTGGGGTTATGGATGGATTTTTTAAATTACATTAATTTAATACCAATAATAAATATATATTTCCTTGAAATATCTCTAAATAACCAGATGCTTTTACAATGAAGACATGTTGCTAAGGAGTAACTTCAAATGGTGTTAGTTTTAATGTAATTTCTATTGTGTAGACAGAATAGAAACCACTACTAGGTTGAACCATTAGAAATTGCCTGTATCCGAACACTTTGGATCTACAAAAATAGCAGTTTCATATGATTCAATCTAAACTACCTAACTGATCAATAATCTTTTTACTTCAACTACACAGAAAGGTAGTTTTATTCATTTTGTTTGTTTGTACCTTCACCTTATTCCATATAGGATTTGAAAGGGATGATGGCATTCTATGGTTCCCCACTCCCCACCACCCCTTCCTAACATTACAACAGTTAGGAAGAAAATGCAAGTAATATTTTTTTGTTATTGTTGTTTTGTTTTACTTTTTCTATTAGCTCTCTTTAGAATCATTAGTGTCATCAGAATTATTCCCTCTGATAAAAACATATTGGGACACTTTAGAAAGGGCATAGCTGTCCGGTGTCCTAACGGGGACACCTGTGTGACTTGTGTAGCCACCAAGCAGCACAAAGCAATGCCCCGTGAAAGAGTTTACCTAGTGCTGCATAGCAACTGCCCCAGGACAAAGAATCACAATCAACTGAAACCAAGTAGGAAATAAGAGAGAGAGAGAATGCTATTATCCATATTATTATTTCCTAAGAAGACCAGCATTCATATACCCAGGCGTTCCAAAGTACCAGGGACTCTGTCACATCACATATTTAAGGACACAAATTCCAATTCTGCCAGCTCATAGGTTTCTACATATAGTGATGGGTGAAACACAATAGTAATGGAAACATGAAAAATGTAAGAAGGGCCTATTCTTTGTGATGAAAAGTTGACTTCTAGTTTGGAAGAGGACAGTTAAGTTCCAACTTCAGTCTCTCAGCTTTTCAACTTCCATGCAAGTTTCAGTTACTTTCATTAAGAGCAAGGGATGTGAAAACTGAAAAAATATTAATCAAGTCACTCTGCTAATGTGGTCATATGTGTACATCTTTTATTTCTATAGAAATAGGTTTTTAAATTCTGCATCATATAGTTATATATGTGTGTACATAAACATACACACCTACCTTTGTTGTAAAACTTTGGGAACCAGATAAGGGAATAAGAATTGAAAGAATTCTTAGAGGACCTATAATACAAACCCCCTTATTTTGTGTGAGATACTGAAGCCAAATGTCATATTAGGCTGGAATCAAAATCTAGTACTCCAGTACTCATTCCACTGCACCACACCGCATCCTTTACACCCAATAAAATCAACCAAATTTTAAACCAAGTCAAATTCTCCATCTTCAGGAAAAAAAATATGATTCAAATCAAGCTGAAGTAAGTACTATGGCAGAAATTGCAAACTGGCTTCTGATATACATTCTCCCTATGTTCCTTAGATATAAGAAAATAAATTTTTAGCTGGGTACATTGTCACAAAAACTGTATTGCCCAGTATCCCTTTCAGCTGGCTCCCCGTTATGTGACTAATTTCTGGCCAGTGAAATATAAACAGGAATGTTAATATATTGGCTGAAACTTTGATGTCCATTTTGGACCTGGAGGCAATGGATGCTATGGATGGCAGAGCAACAAGATAGAAGGAGCCTGGATCCCTAATAATCAGGAAGCCCTAATAACTAGGTAGGGTTGTAGCCCTACCTACATCCAATACTACTTTAATTTAAAAATAAACTTCTTTCTTACTTGAGTCCCTGTTATTTGGTGTTTTTCTGTTGTATACAGTCACATCTAATCCTAACTAACATAAATATACAAAATATATATCTAAAAGACCTTAGAATGTTTTAATTAACGTGACAATAATTGAAAAAAAAAGACTGATTTAACCCATGATTTTTTTTATCCTAAAGAGATTGAAACATTCATCAAACTTTATATTATGCTCCCATTCTCATTCCTACCCCCTGGGCATATTAAATTTCTAAAGCTGAACAAGGTACCAATATCTAGGACAAGCACTTTGAAGGGAGGCAGAGAGGCAAAATTCATATTTCCTTTTCTGTAGCTTTATTAAAAGCATTACAATTCCAATTATGTAATTCAGCTGTTTATTTGTCCGATGCATGGAGGCAGAAGTGAAATAGAGGTTTCAAATAATTTGAGGTTTAGGTATTGTGTGTGTGTGTGTGTGTGTGTGTGTGTCTATGTGTGAGAAACTCACTACTTGCAGGACCTTTGATGAACCTAGGGGCAGGACAGGAATAAAGACGCAGACGTAGAGAATGGATTTGAGGACACAGGGAGGGGGAAGGGTAAGTTGGGATGAAGTCAGAGAGTGGCATGGACATATATACACTACCAAACGTAAAATAGATAGCTAGTGGGAAGCAGCCGCATAGCACAGGGAGATCAGCTCGGTGCTTTGTGACCACCTAGAGGGGTGGGATAGGGAGGGTAGGAGGGAGATCCAAGAGGGAGGGGATATGGGGATATATGTATATGTATAGCTGATTCACTTTGTTATACAGCAGAAACTAACACACCATTGTAAAGCAATTATACTCCAATAAAGATGTTAAAAAAAAAACCTGAGAAAAAATGTTTACACAACACTTATCAAAAAGTATCATTCAAGGAAAAACAAACGTTATACACTACTCATCTTTATCTGCTTTGGCTGCTCAGCCCTAATTTTCATGGTTGTCCAATCTATTCCTTCTTATCTTTATGATCAACAGTTCTGCTCTGAATCCTTAGCTCAGAAACAAATGTCTCATACGAGGACAGGAGAAAATAAGCTAATAACAATATAAGTAATAATAATTTTACATTTCCAATGTGCTTTCATACAAAAAGCTCAGAGTGCCTTATAAATTATATATACAGGGATCACTTAACCTCCTACTAAAAGACAACTACTCTTAAAAGGAAATTCTCTGCAGTGTTGGACAGCAGGAAAGAAAGTCTGCCACGTCCATGTGCAATTGCTGGAGGAGTTTTAGGGAAGCAAAGTTTAATTCTCTACTCAGTGGCACTAAAAGCTTTGAACAATCCCTTTAAAAAATTATCAAGGGAGCTTTTAATCACCAGAAGTAGTCAACTCTTTGTTTTGGGTCTCATCCAATCAAAGTGGAAACTTCAGCCATAAAAAGCACACCGAATCATCAGGGGTTATGAAGTCAGCTCCACTTCATTAGCAGTAGTCTCTTTGCCAATGACTATGTCAAGCAATGAAAATGGAAAAGATCAGAAGGCAGGCAAAAATTGTTACTCTTGAAGCTGATAAGAATTAGGCTGTGAAAGACATACACCTGGTTGTATTTTGCATACTTTTGCTCCCTGCTTCCAGTTCTTCAGAACCAAGATCTAAGAACTTGCCCTCAATTCCCATCACCTACCACAGAGGACAACAGCAGGGAATGTTCTTCATACCTCTTTGCCACCTGTGAACTCGTATCAACCTTGGTGACCAAGACCCAGCTACTGCTGTCTCCTCTGTGAAGCCTACTGATTGTAGCTACAGCAGGGATGGTTATTCCCTTCTCTTAGTTGCCTCAGCTCATTTTTCATACTGCTAATACAGCATGTGTGAATCCTATAAGAAATGTTTTTGAATCTTTCTCCTCTACTAAAGGATTTGTTCTTTATGTGTAGTGATGGTATCTTGTCCTATGTCAACCCCTAGCAAAAGGCCTGGGACAAAGTAGATGTTAAGTGTTTCATTAAAGACCGAATTAGCTAGTCCACTATCAATTCTAACCTAGACAATTACAACAACCTTCCTGTTACCATGCTTGTCTTCCACTTATCTATTCTGAATGCAGTAGCCAGAAAGAGCTTCTGAAAGTGAAGATCATTCCACCAACACTTCCCCACTGCATCTCCCTCTCCCTATCATGCTTGCTTAAAACCTCTTGTTGGCTTTCCATTGCTCTGAGAACAAAGACCAAACTCCTTACCATGCCACAGCCTGCAGACATGGATTTTTTTCCAAAACCTTATTTTCTGCCTCTATTTCTCTCCCCTACTCACTATACTTCAGTCATACTGGCTTCCATTCCTCATCAAACACACCATATTCTCCTCCCCTAAACCTTAATATATGTTAATCCCTCCAGTTGGAATGTTTCTCTCCACACACAGTTCTCATTCTTCAGATCTCAGGTTCAACATCACCTCTTCAGAGAAGCCTCTTGTGTCCACTACATTAGGTAAGATTTGTTATCATCTAGCATTCTTTATCTTGGACTCCTAATATCCTCTCCACATAGACTATAAGTTCCATTAAGGCAGGGACGATGGCAGTTTTATTTTCCATTATATCTTTAGCAAGTAATACAGTGCATGGAACTTTTAAGTACACAGCAACTATGTGTTAAATTAATAGATAATACAACTTGGGTTCTAAGACTAAAGATCTATGTCCCACAAAGAGAGTCCCACTAGACTAGAGAGAATCTCCAAGGCAGATAAAATTGGGACACTCTGACAGCCAGAGAGAAAATGCAACTAAAATGAATATTTATGAAACTTAGAAAATATCAGAAAAGTAAAGCTTCCTTCCAGGTCCATCCATGTTATCACAAATGGTAGGCTTTCTTTCTTTTTATATGTATATGCCATATTTTCTTTATCCATTCATCTGTCAATGGATATTTGGGTTGTTTCCATAAATCGACTATTGTGAATAATGCTGCAATGAACATGGGAGTGCAGGTATCTCTTCAAGATCCTGATTTCAATATTTTGGATATATACTCAGAAACAGGATTGCTAGATTACATGGTAGTTTTACTTTTAATTTTCTGAGGACCCCCCCATACATTTTCCATAATGGCTGCACCATTTTACATTCCTACCAACGGTGTACGAGAGTTCGAATTTCTCCACAAGTCAGTCACAGAAGGACAAATACTACATGATTCCTCGTATATGAATATCTAAAATAGTCAAACATATACAAGTAGACAATAGAAAGGTAGTTACCAGGGGATGGGAGAGCAGGATATGAAGAGTTGTTGTCAATGGGCATAAAGTTACAGTTACGCAAAATAAATAAATTTCAGAGATCTGCTGTTTAATGTTGTGTCTGCTTATAGTTAACAATAAGGTGTATAATCGTGCACTTCAAAATCTGTTAAGAGGGTAGATTTCATGTTAAGTGTTCTTACCACACACACAAAAAAAATGGATACAAGCAAACTTCTAAAGGTAATGCGTATGATTATTACTTTGATTATGGGGATGGTAACACAAGTGTATACTTATGTTCCAACTCACCAAATTGTATTCATTAATTACATGCAGTTTTTTGTATACCAATTATACCTCAACAAAGGTGGAAAAAATTGAGGCTTCCTAGCATGGACAGTATTTGCCCATGTAAATAAGTAATTATAATTTGTAGTATATATCTCATTACAGGGATTCTCTCATGTTTACCTGGCTAACTCAACACAGGTGTCATGTCCTCTAAGGAGACTCTCCACTGGTGTAAGGTGCATTTTGATGTGCTCTGGTGATACCTGTTGTATCTGTCTAAGATCAATGAAGTGGCAGAAGATGTGGGCAGAAAGAAGTGTTAGGTATAGATTGCGCAAGTCTCTATATTTCATACTAAAACATTTGGAATTTACCTAGTGAACAACGAGGAAATAACTGAAAGCATGACCAGAAAAATGTAGTTTAGAAAAAATTGTTCTGATTAATCTGCAAGTAGAGTTATTCAAGGAAAGGAAGACTGAAAAGTGAGAGGTGGTTAACAGGCTACCACAGTGGTCAGACAAACATGATGAGGATCTGAACTAGGCCAATGGCAAAAGGAATAAAAAGATGAGTATGAATTCAGGAATTATATAGAAGTTGGATTCTACAAATCAGTTAAGTAAAGAAGTTGGGTTTTCAGAAAAGATAGTAAATTTTGCTTGGCGAAAATAGAGTTCGAGGTGCTGGGGTATATCCAGGTGAAAATGTTCAGTGTATAATTGTAGATTCAGACCTGGAACTCACAAGAGAGAGGTAGGCTGGAGATGTAGGTCAGGAAGCCATTGGTGGTTATAGGTTCGCCCACAGATGACCTTGTTGATGGCCCTACATACAATGAAAATACCTGGGATAATGATGCAGGAATTGATCAGAACATTCTCCAGAGCAGAGCAACCTAAAATAAAATGACATCCTAACAATTAAAAAAAATATTATACTATCTGCTCAATAATACTAGATACTGAACAATTTCAAAGGAATTACCAAAACAGGAGACATTAAATCCAGTTTGTTGTCCACAATTTCTAACAGTTGGTCATCACATTAAGGTCCCCAAAAGAAGGCTCTCTGACTTTAAAGATACAAATATAAAATGCTGGAGTTCGTTGAAATATATTATGCATTAGTATGTTAATGCATTCTAGATATGTGTTTGGCACATACTGCACTATAATGAAGATGGGTTATCTTGTATATTATGTTCCTTTTGCTTAAACGGATCCCTTTACAAGTTTCACAAAGCATGCTAATAAATTCTTTGCATTCACCTAAGTCCATTAATGAAGTTGAGCTGTTTATATCACATGGCAGTACTGTGACTGAGTTCAACTACCTCACTGAAAGAAAATAGCATTGAAGAGGAAATTAAGAGTTCACTAGTGTGAAATTATAAGAACTTACTATGAACCAGGCACTATTAATTCACTCATTTGTTCCTTAAACACTCAAAGTAGATATTAACATTATTCCAGTTTATATCCTCCCTCCCAAAACTAAAGCACAGAGAAGCTTGTAACTGTCAAGATCACAGAGCTTATAACTGGTAAACTTGAGCTTGAAACACAGGCTCTCTGGCTCTAGAACCTGTTCTTTAAATCACTCAGACTCCAAACCTTCCCCTTCTAAAATTTCTCAAGGTCTTCTTTCTGAGGAGACTGAAAAATTCAATCACTCCTTCCATCAACATAAAATAAGAGCTAAACTATTAAATGTTGACTTGATGCATTAATAAATAATGCATGAACATTCAATTGTATCATCTGTCACCACCAAATTTCACTGCAATGACATTCTGCTCCTCCCTACTCAACCAGCCCATCAGCCTCATTCGGACTTCTTTTTGTAGCCCATTCTGTTCTAAACACAGTGGTTCACCAGGTCAGCACTGCCCTCTCTAGCACTGTAGAGTGTCACCCCTCAAACTTCCATTGGAATAATAAATCCAGAGTTCATAGACCCTTTTCCCTGCAGGAGAACCTCTCACAGGGCAGCTTCATGAGTGGATGACTTATACAGTTGCACCAGGCACCATATTCAGAAGGGCTCCCTGCTTGGTTTAATGCTCTGCTGTCACTGTCTTGAAATTCTTAATAAGTTTTGAACAAGGTGCTTGCATTTTCATTTTGCACTGCGCCCCACAAATTATACTGCCAGTGCTGAGCTCACATAAACTCATTCTAATTTCAAAGCAACCTTCTATTGACTGATTTGTGCAATGAGTTATTTAATTATATTTGGAGGGAAATATTATAAAGAAAAAGAAGAGTGCTATGGGAATGTGTAGTCTGAGGAATTAGGGAAGCCTCCTTAAGAGGGTCAGATTTCTTCTGGATTCTGAAGGATGAGTGGATACTAAGGAAGCCAAGAGCTGGGAGAAGCACATTCCAGGCAGAGCCTTGAAGCATGAAGCACATGGTGGGTTAGTGGGACTAAACATAGGGCATTTAGCACAGTGGAGTCAGGAACAGGTGAGGCTACTGAGGAAAGCAGGCAAGATCATGAAGGGACTGTGCATCATGTTAAGAATTTTGATCTTCATCCCAAAGAGCAATGGGAGCTAATTGTAGCATTTAAATCAAGAGAGTGACAGGATCCAATTTTTACTTAACAAGGTCACACCAAGACCTCACATCTTTACACTTCAAGTTACTCCTCATCATGCATTGACATTTACCAGATCTGCAGTTTCTTTTTTCACAATTCTCCAGCTCCAAATGGCACCTTTTTACATTTAGCAGATGACTTCATCTACTATTTCTAAGAAAGTTGAAGCTTCCCCACTTCAATATATCTTCATCGCCTCTGCCCTTATCACCACATGATCCTCGTAACTTTAAGATGGTTTTGGGTTTACTCATGCTTACCTCCTCCCCTCTTGTCCCAGAAGAAGATGTATCCTTCATCTCTTCGCAGGCTAACCTTTCCAACTGTAGTCTTTTTTTTTAATTGAAGTATAGTTGATTTACAATACTATATTAGTTTCAGGTGTACTGCATAGTAATTCAGTATTTTTACAGATTATACTCCATTAAAAGTTATTACAAGATAATGTTTATAATTCCCTGTGCTGTATCCTTGTTGCTTATCTATTTTATACATAGTAGCTTGTATCTCTTAATCCCATACTCCTAACTTGCTCCTCCCCACTTCCCTCTCCCAACTGGTAACCGCTAGTTTGTTTTCTATATCTGTGAGTCTGTTTCTGTTTTTCTATATAGTTTCATTTGTTTTATTTTTCAGATTCCACATATAAGTGAATCATACAGTATTTGTCTTTCTCTGTCTTACTTATTTCATTAAGCGTAATATTTTCTGGGTCCATACATGATGCTGCAAATAGCAGATTTTAATTTTCTTATTACTGAGTAATATCCCATTGTGTATATATACTACATCTTTATCTACTCATCTGCTCATGAACTGTTAGGTTGTTTCCATATCTTGGCTATTGTACATAGTGCTGCTATGAACATTGGGAGGCATGTATCTTTCCAAATCAGTTGTTTTCTTTTTTTCCAGGTATATTACCAGGAGTGGAATTACTGGGTCATATGGCAGTTCTATTTTTAGTTTTGTGAGGAACTTCCATATGTTTTCCTCAGTGGTTGCACCAATGTCCATTCCCACCAACAATGCACACAGGTTCCCTTTTCTCCACACCCTCAGCAACATATTTTATTTGTAGACATTTTGATTATAGCCATTATGACAGGTACAAGGTTTAATTTGCATTTCTCTAATAATTAGTGTTGAGCACATTTTCATGTGCCTGTTAGCCATCTGTATGTCTTTGGAAAAATGTCTATTCAGGTCTTTTGCACATTTTTTGACTGGGTTGTCTTTGATATCAAGTTGTATGAACTGTTTATATTTTTATATTAACCCATTTTCATTAATATCGTATCATTTGCAAATATTTTCTCCCATTCATATGCTGTCTTTTCATTTTGTCAATGGTTTCGTTTGCTGTGCAAAGTCTATTAAGTCTAATTAAGTCCTATTTGTTCACTTAGGCTTTTATTTCTTTCACTTTAGGAGACAGATACAAAAAATATTGCTCTGATTTATGTTTAAGAGTGTTCTGCCTATGTTTTCCTCTAAGAGTCTTCTGGTTTCAGGACTTACATTTAGGCTTTCAATCCTTTTTGAGTTTATTTTTGTATATTGTGTTAGAGAATGTTCTAATTTCATTCTTTTACATATAGCTGTCCAGTTTTCACAGCACCACTTATTGAAGAGACAGTCTTTTCTCCACTGTATATTCTTGCCTCCTTTGTCATAGATTAATTGACCATAAGTGTATGGGTTTATTTCTGGGCTATCTATTCTGTTCCATTGATCTGTGTGTCTTTTTCTGTGCCAGCATCATGCTGTTTTTGTTACTGTTAACTTTGTAATACAGTCTGAAGTCTGGGAGGATGATACCTCCAGACTTGTTCTTTTTTCTCAAGATTGCTTTGGTAGTTCAGGGTCTTTTTTGGTTCCATATGAATTTTAGAATTATTTCTAATTCTAGTTCTTTGAAGAAAGTCATGGATATTTTGATAGGGATTGCATTAAATCTGTAGATTGCTTTGGGTAGTATGGCAATTTCAACACTATGAATTCTTCCAATCCAAGAGCATGGCATTTCTTTCCATTTATTTGTATCATCTTCAATTTCCTTCATCAATGTTTTATAGTTTTCAAAGGATACGTCTTTCATCTCCTTGGTTAAGTTTATTCCTAAGTATTTTATTCTTTTTGATGTGATTTTAGAAGGGATTTTTTTTTTACTTTCTCTTTCTGATAGTTCATTATTAGTACATACAAAAGCAATAGATTTCTGTATATTAATCTTGTAACCTGCAGCTTTGCTGAATTCGTTTATTAGTTCTAATAGTTTTGGGGTGGAGAGTTTATGGTTTTCTGTATAAAGTATCATGTCATTTGCAAGTAGTGACAGTTTTCCTTCTTTACTTCCAGTTTGGATGCCTTTTATTTCTTTGCCTTGTTTGATTGCTGTGGCTAGGACTTCCAACACTATATTAAATGGAGGTGGTGAGAGTGGGCATCCTTGTCTTTCTCCTGAATTTAGAGGAAAGGCTTTCAGCTTTTCACTGTTGAGTGTGATGATAGCTGTTGGTTTGTCATAAACGGCCTTCATCATATTGAGTTATGTTACCTCTATGCCCACTTTGATGATAGTTTTCATCATAAATGGATGCTGAATTTTGTTAAATGCTTTTTCTGAGTCTATTGAGATGATCATGTGGTTTTTATCCTTCTTTTTGTTAATCTGGTATAGCACATTGATTGATTTGTGAATATTGAGCCATCCTTGCATCCCTGGAATAAATCGAACTTAATCAATGTGTATGATCTTTTTTATATATTGTTGGGTATCGTTTGCTAACATTTTGTTGAGGGTTTTTACATCTATACTCATCAAAGATACTGGCCTATAATTTTCTCTTTTTTAGTGTCTTTGTTTGGTTTTGAATGAATTTGGGAGTGTTCTATCCTCTTCATTATTTTGGAATAGTTTGAGAAGAATAGGTAGTAGCTTTTCTTTATATGCTTGGTAGAATTCCCCCGTGAAGCCATCCAGACCTGGACTTTTGCTTGCTGGAAGTTTTTAAATTACAAATTCAATTTCACTAGTAATGTTCAGTCTTTTAAAATTTTCTGTTTCTTCTTGATTCAGTCTTGACAGGTTGTATGTTTCTAGAAATTTGTCTATTTCTTCTAGGATGTCCAATTTTTTGGCTTATAGCTGTTTGTAGTATTTTCTTATGATTTTTTTTGTATGTCCATGATATTGGTTGTTATTTCTCCTCCTTCATTTCTCATTTTCTTTATTTGGATCCACTCTCTTTTGTTCTTGGCGAGCCTGGTTAAAGGTTTATCAATTTTATTTATCTTTTTAGAAAACCAGCTCTTGGTTTCATTGATCATTTCTACTTTTTATCTCTATTTTCTTTCTTTCTTCTCTTATCTTTATTTTCTTATTTCTGCTGACTTGAGCTTTATTTGTTCTTCTATTTCCAATTCTTTTAGGTGGTCAGTTAGGTTGTTTATTTGAGATTTCTCTTATTTCCGGAGGAAGGCTTGTATCACTATGAACTTCTCTCTTAGAACTGCTTTTGCTGCATCCCATAGATTCTAGAAAGTTGTGTTTCCATTTTCATTTGTCTCAATGTATTTTATGATTTCCCCTTTAATTTCCTCATTGACCCACTGGTTTTTTAGTAGCATGTTGTTTAGTCTCCATGTGTTGGTTCTTCTCCCATTTCTTTTCTGTAATTGATTTCTAGTTTCATACTATTGTGGTCAGAAAAAATACTTGATATTTCCATCTTCTTAAACTTGTTCAGGCTTATTTTGTGGCCAAGCATGTGATCTACCCTGGAGAACATTCCATGTGCCCTTGAAAAGAATGTGTATTCTGCTGTTTTGGGATGTAATGTCCTGTAGATACTTATTAAGTCCTACTGTATGTTTTGTCATTTAAGACCACTGTTGCTTTGTTGATTTTCTGTCTGGATTATCTGTCCATTGATGTCAGTCTACTGTTGTTGTATTATTGTCAGTTTCTCCCTTTATATCCATTAGTATTTGCTTTATATATTTAGGTGCTCCTATATTGGGTGCATACATGTTAAAAATGTGTAATATCTACTTCTTGTATTTATCTTTTTATCATTATATAATGCTCATCTTTGTCTTTTGTTACAGCTTTTTTTAAAGTCTGTTTTGTCTGATATGAGTACTGCTACTCCCATTTTCTTGTCGTTTCCATATACATCAAATATCTTTTTCTATCACCTCACTTTCAGTCTGTGTGTGTCTTTAGCTCTGAAGTGAGTCTCTTGTAGGCAGCTTATAGAAGGCTCTTGGTTTTTTTTCCAATCAGCATTTAATCTATTGACATTTAAAGTAATGATTGATAGGTGTGTGCTTGTTGCCATTTTATTACTTGTTTTCTGGTTGTTTTTGTAGTTCTTCTCTGTTCACTTCTTCTTCTTTTTGTTTCTTCACCTGTGGTTTGATGATTTCCTTTAGTAGTATGCTTGTGTTCCTTTCTTTTTAGTTTTTCTGTATCTGTTGTAGGTTTTTGATTTGTGGTTACTATGGGGTTCATATATGTTGGCCAATACAACTATAACTACTTGTTTTAAACTGGTAGTCATTTAAGTTCAAACATATTCTAAAAGATCTACATTTTTATCCTCTTCCCCCCCCCATCTTGGGGTTTTGATGTCACATTTTAAATCTTCATGCTTACCCCTTAACTGTTTATTGTAATTATTGTTGCCTTTACAATTTTTTGTCTTTTAATCTTTGTACTGGCTTATTTAAGTGGTTGATCTTCATTCCTTACTATTTATTTGCCTTTCCTAGTGGGATTTTCCCTTTCCTACAGATTCTTACTTCTTTTCCACTTAGAGAAGAGCCTTTAACATTTCTTTTAGGGTAGGTTTAATATTGATGAACTCTTTTAGCACTTGCTTATCTGAGAAGTCCTTTATGTCTCCTTCTATTCTAAATGATAATCTTGCTGAGTAGAGTATCTTAGGTTGTAAATTTTTCCCTTTCAGCTTTTTGAATATACCATGCAAAGTTTCTGCAGAGAAATCAGCTAATAGCCTTATGGGGATTCCCTTGTATATGCCTATTTTTCTCTTTCCACCTTTAGAATTCTCTCTTTAACTTTTGCCATTTTAATTATGATATGTCTTGGTGTGGGGGTTTATTTGAGTTCATCTTCTTTGGGACTCTCTCTGCTTCCTGTATCTGGATATCTGTTTCCTTCTTCAGGTTTGGGAATTTTTCAGCCATAATTTCCTCAAATACATTTTCAATCCCCTTCTCTCTCCCTTCTCCTTCTGGGACCCCTATAATATGAATGTTAGTACATTTAATGTTATTCTAGGGATCTCTTAAACTGTTTTCATTTTTTAATTTGTTTTTCTTTTTGCTGTTCTGATTGAGTGATTTACATTACTCTGTCGTCCAGATCAATTATGCATCCTTCTGTATCACTTAGTCTGCTCTTCATTCTTTCTAGTCTGTTTTTTATTTCAGTTACTGAATTCTTCATTTATGATTGGGCCTTTTTTATATTTTCTAGTTCCTTGTTAAAAATTTCACTGTGTTCATCTATTATTTACCCTAATTCAGTTAATATTCTTATTACCAATGCTTTGAATTCTGTACCTTTACAGATGGTTTATTTCTGTTTTATTATTTATTTTTTCAGGGGTTTTCTCTTGCTCTTTAAACTGAGAGCAGTTCCTCTGACTTTTCATTTTGTTTAACTTCCTCTGACTCTATAAATTTAGGTGAAACAGTTACCTATTGTGGTGTTGAAAGGGTGTTCTTATGTGGGAGGGTCCGTGTACAGACTGTGTGTGCCCAGTGCCTTTGGTGGGAGAGCTGGATTTGACATGGACAAAAGTCACGTCTTTCCTCAGGGTATGCTGGCAGCTATCACCTTCGTATGGAGCGGGGCTGAAGATGGACTGGATAGAGCTGGCATGGGGTATGAGACAGGGCTTCCCCTCTGCTCAGTGGCAATCACTGCCCTATCAGAGGTAGGGTCTGATACCAAGTTGCTGGAACAAAAGCCATGAGGATCAGGCCTGAGCTGGCTTTGTTCCCTTTAAGTGTGTTTTTTCCACTTTCCCAGCACCAGGACCCTTGCCTCAGAGGTGGGGAGTGCTGAAATAAAGGGGGCACAGGTGGTCTCTTGGCTCCTGTCAGCCACAGACAGAGGTTTGAGCTGTCTCTGATGTACTTCCTGTGCAGAAACCTGCAATTGTTTTCCTTGCTCTGCTCAGACGCAGCCTCAGGTGCAAGTCCTCTTTGTCCCTCATAGCCTATCACTGCCCCCAGCCACCTCTGCCCCTCCCCTATTATGGAGTCACACTGCAGGGCAGTATGGGCCCATGTGGATTCTTGGCACATATCAGGGTGTGAACTGTGGTGGAGCAGTCACTGTCAGAGATCTGGGCTGCTTCTGATGCACTACTTAAGTGCCAGCAATGGCTGCCACATCCCAACCCAGGCTCCAGGACTTGGTCACCTCTGCATCCCATGACCAAGTCTTCTGCCTAGTTGTGGCCACCCCAGATCCAGTGCTGAGCTGTGATGTGGAGTGAGTGGGGATGGAGCATTTGCTTGGCTCAAGCTGGGGTGCATTTCCTTCTTACACTTACACATTTTTTCCACTGATGAAGTTACATTTAAATTTTTGCTTAATAATTGGAAAGTTAAACTGCTGTTATCATGTCAGAAATATTAGCAAAAACCTAATTAAGTAGAATTATTTAAAAAAAAAAAAAGAAGCCCATGGGGTGTACATCAGAACAAGAACATACAAATAGTGAATAGAGGAGAGAAAATATTTTAATAATGGTTGAAAATCTAGCTAGAAACAAAAGCATAAGTGTCTTATGTCCTCTCAGACAGCCCTCATTTTAGGCAACAATGGTTTTCACAGAATGCTTCAGGGCATTATTACAGGTTCTCATGGTGCCAGGTCTCATCAAAGCAGTGAGTGTGACCAGAGTTGGCCCGTTTGTATATAAAGGTTGCCCTAACAGCCAAATGAGATAGGCACTGAATGGGAGAGTATTGAGATTTCAATGCCCTATTCAACCTTTTGCTTCTTAAAAATTTTGCAGGCGTAAAACTAGGCAATGAAAGGATCTATCTTATAAATTTGCCTCATAATCAGGGTAATCTTTAACAGAGCATTATATCTGATTTCAATAACTGCATAGCAATTAGATGACTATTGGTTCCTGGTATACCATTAAGCATTAAGGAAAAAGTACAGATGAACAATAATCACACTGTATTTTGCATAGAGCTATAACCTGAAGCACAATAATTATCATGTGCTATAATCTCCACAATACAAATAACAGTGTAAAGGTCATTTGAAAGAGAGAAAGAAAAAACCAGGAAAAAAAACAGAAAAAGAAAAAACCTTTATCTGGACCAACTCAGAAGCATATGCCAGGTAAAAACAAGCAAGGACAACTGGGGAGATGGGAAATAATAAAATGACATAATGATTTACACAATGTGATTCCTACCACCAAGTCCATGAACTCGACCTCTTGGGTGTATCCCTGCTGCCTCTACCCTAGCTCAAGCCATCAACATTCCTTGCTTGGACTGGTGCAGTCCTCTTGTATCCTCATAAGTAGTCTCCTTGCTTCTGGCCTCTATCTGCTCCTGCTCACTCTCTACCATGTCACTAGAATTCTCTTTTTACACTAAAACTCTGGTCATATCACTTCCAACTTAGAAATCCTCCATGGCTTCCCCGTTTATAGAATAAAATCTAGATTCCTTAGTGAGGCAATCAAAGTTCCTCACCAGTAAACCCTCACTAACTTCTTCAGCCTCACCACTAGGCAGTCGCAACCCTCATACTTCCAGCCCCTACCCTCCTATATGCTACCTTCCAGCCATGGTACAAGGTCCGCCAGGTCCTCCCATGACCCTGCTCTTGATAGGTTCTGTTTGGGCAGCAGAGTGCTTAAAAGCATGGATTCTGGAGCCTAAGCACCTGGGTCCAACCTCGTCTATGTCTCTTCTTAGCTGTGTGAACTTGGAGAAGTTACTTAACTTCTTTGTGCCCATTCTTCACATCTGCAAAATGGGAATATAATGAAATTGCCCACATTAAGAAATAGCATTTCTTAATGAGCTATTACAGGTGCAATGCTTAGAACAGTGCCCAGTACACAGTGAGCAGTATGTATTAGCTTTTACTGTTATCACTGATTCTTGCCATCTCTTGTCCACTTGGCATACTCTTAGGGATCTCAGTGACTCTTGTCAAAGGGCACTTTTCTACAAACCTCACCTCCTGCACTTTATCACCATTAGGCATAAAAGACACTTCATTTTCTACCGTAGCATCATAGAACTTCGATCATAAAATTGAATGATATTAACTCTCATTTATTAAACACCTACTATAAGCTATGCATATACTACACAAAAAATAAGGTAAATATAAGGATTACCATTATACAGGTAAGGAGACTGAGAATTAGAGGTGCAAATGAACTTATTCAACCAGCAGATAGAAGTATAATTCAAATCCAGCCCAATATGACTCGAATCTATTAACTTTTTTCCACACAATATTGCTGCCCAAGCCCAACACTCATTACTCTGTATCAGGTAAGTGCTTATTGTCTCTCAAGTCCATGAGTTTAATCTCATTTATCTTTTAATCACCGGTAACCTGCCAAAGGCTCAGCACATTATATGTGCTCCATAACTGTGTGTGGCCTTTGAAAACCATACTCTAAGGGAGCACTGTCCAACAAAAATATAATGTGAGCCACACGGGCAATTTTAAACTTTCTAGTAGCTACCTAAAAGAAAAAAAGAAACAGGTGAAATTAGTTTTAACAATGCTTTATTTAACCCACTGAATCTGCAATATTATCATTTTAACATGAAATCAACATAAAAATGTTAGCGAGATGTTCTGCCTTCCTTTTTCAGGCTAATCTTTGAAATCCAGTGTATCCTTTACACTTAACAACACATCTCAATTCAAAATGGCCACATTTCAAGTTCTCACTAGCCATTGTCATTAGTGGCTACTTTAATGGACAGTGCAGGTTGAAGATGTCCCTTGGTACCCATGAGGGGTTGGTTCCAGGACCCCCCACAGATACTAGAATCCATGGATGCTCAAGTTCATTGTAAAAAATGGCATAATATTTGCATATAACCTATGCACATCCTCCTGTATACTTTAAATCATCTCTAGATTACTTATAATACCTAACACAATGATAAATGATATATAAATGGCTGTAAATACAATGTAAATGATATGTGAATAGTTGCCAGTGCACAGGAAATTTAAGTTTTGCTTTGGGGGATTTTCTGGATTTTTAAAAAAATATTTTCAATCCATAGTTGATTGAATCCATGGACACAAAGTGACTGTAAACTGTAAATATAAAACTAAATGGAATATCATCCACTCTGTAGAGATCGAATCAAACAGTGCAAGGACACAACACACATTCTCAATCTCAACTGAGTCTCTTCACCACTTTCAGACAATGGCTCTACTCTCCACACTAGGTTATTGGGACCTTTTGCAATCCTTTGAGATTCATGGTTATTTTATCTCTTCACTGCCTTGGACAAAGTACACATGAGACTACTGAACAAAACTACCTTTTTAAATCCAAAGTAACCTTACTGGATTTACCTACAGTATTACTGAGTTCCCACTGCCTGTCAGACACTTTGTGGGCAGGGGCGAATTAAGGATACACCTACATGCAAACTATTTGATTTTAACCTCTCATGCGGCATTTTTCAATTTCCATCTTGTGTTTGAATCTATTGCCTGCAGAACATCTCTGCACACGAGATTTTAAGTTAGAATCCCATATGTTTGACTTAACATGTGGCTAAGCACCCAGTGGTATGCCTTGACTCATTATCTGACACTCAACACAGAGTTATCGGATGAAGAGTCTCAAGGAGTATACCATGGATTGAGAGTACAGGTCAAGTGTGGAAGATGTGACTGAGGGTAGAGCTGAGATTTAAGGAGAACATAACGTGTTTTAGGTGACAATGTGATAAGGTCACCTCAAGCAGAGGAAGCACATGCAAAACACCAGAAATATAAAATATCATAGTGGGAAGGAGTAACTGTGCTTTGCATCTAAAGAGCTCTCTTTATGTCTTTGCTGGCAGTAGGATTTGGGAGCAATCATTGCATATAATTCCAAAACATTTAGTGAGAATTTATTATGCCACCATCTTGCAAAGTGATAGAGATACAATGATCTATAGGACATGGTTCCTCTTCCTGAAGAGTTCAAAACGAGTAGGAGAAACAAACATATGAAAAAATAATTGTCAGTCAGTGGGATATTTGCTATAATAGAGGTCTAGTATAAGGTACAATGGTGGCATTCAATTCAACCTAAGTATAAAGGAAGACTGATCTAAAGCTGTGATATATGAACTTGTTCTTAAAGATGAATGAGTTGTCCAATGGACAAAAAAAAGGGAAAGATTCTTCCAGACAAAGGGAGTTATGTACGAAGATAGAACTAAGTGAAACATCATAGCAAATTTCTGGAAATGCAGGAGTTTGGCATTACTTCAAAGATGGAAATGGATGGACGTAAGACTGAAGGGGTGTGCAGGGGTCATACAATGGAGAGCTTTATATGAAATGCATAAATGTTGTGAATTCATTCACAACAGTGCAAGTCACTGAGGCTTTTAAGCAGGGAAGTAATATAATCAAATATGCTCGCCAGTCAAGAGTAGATTGGAAAATGGACTGGAGAAGTTAAGACTGGAGGAACAGTTAGGAGGAGATGGCAACTATCACTTGAGAAAAGATGGCAGCCTAAATTAGATTAAGTGGGTTAAGATATAATGACCATCTAGATTAGGTGAGGGAGGGTAAGGAGGTTGGTAAGGCTGATTACTGGTTTCTGGATTGAGCCATTAGATGAATAGCGAAGACAGCACCCAAGATAGAGCAGGTGCTCTTAAAGAGAAAGATGATGACATGGAGAAGTGGAAGTTGATGCTGTGAAGCAGGAATACTGTAAAAAGGAAGCAATCCATTCAAGCTTTGGATGACACCAATCTATCAGACAAATCTGCCATCTGCCCCAATCTACTATTTACTTTGTGTTTCTTCTAAAATAACAGAGCAGTCAATCTTGATATTCACCCAGCTCCCAGGCTTGGCTATCCCTCCTACCTGGGATGCTGACTGCAAAAATTGGTCAGATTAAAACAAATCAATCAAGTTGTATCTGCCAAGTTAACCTCTCTATAGGAAGTTAATTGACCCTGCTTCTGACACAAGCCCACATGACACATGAGGAGTGAAAGAGGATGGGACATAGCCAGCAGTTTATGACGCAGGCAATAAGGAGATGTCCTCCTTCTATAAACGGATTGTCTGGGTGGAAATTGATCCATGGAGCAAATCTGTGGGGAAGGTCAGAGTGTTAACAGATATCTGAGGGTGAGGAGAGTGAGCTCGCAGCCACGCTGCTACTACAACTCCAGGGAAGCAATCAGACTCAGACAATGACAGGCAAAAACTGGAGGGGACATCCTCTCTCTGCCTTAGGGAGAAAGAGGGGCACAGAGCAAAAGGGGTGCAATTGCACTTGATTTGCAATCATAAGGTCTGGCTTCATGCCTGACTTAATGGACACATTACTTAACTTATCGGAAATTAGTAAACCCATCCTCAAAAGGAGGTTCATAATACTTAGTTCACCTCTTACCAGCTGGATAATATGAGACAAGTTTCCTAATCTTTCAAAGCCTCTGTTTTCTCATCGTAAAATGGGCTGACATTTGACTTGTTTCATAAGACTGTTCTGATAAGTAAAGGTAATAATTTAAGGGAAGGTGCTTGGTAGAGTGAAAACTGGTAGACATGTTCTAGGGTCAAGAGGATCTTGGATCACTTATTCAAAGACAAAAGTTCTCATCTCAACTCTATTATGTCCTAAATTTGGAATATATCAAATCATGTAATTTCTCTGGACCTCAAAACAAAGAGCTGGGACTAGATGACCCCTGCATTCCCTTTTAGCTCAAACATTTTATGTTTTAGGGATACTGTTTACACCCTTGGAGTTTGAGGTCACTAGAGAAGTTTTTGGTAGCCTCGAAAGAATGCAGGATTTAGTCGTAAACTCTGAATTCGATTTCCTTTCCAGCTTTTTAGTAACCATGTGAACTTTGGAAATTTACATAACTTTTCAGAGCCTCAGCTTCCTCTTCCATAAAATGGATCTTAAATATCATGCATAAAAGTGCTTTACTAGGCATAAAGAACTAAATAAATATAAACTACTTATTGCCATCTAGGCTGAATTACAATCCAAATTAATTACCAAAACCTAACAACCTTCTTGATGCTCTTCAAATCCAAATCAATAATAAACCAACTAATGACAAAGTGTAAGCTGGACACACCTGCCTGGTGTTCCAAGAAATCTAAAACACTGAATAAGCCACTGTTATGGGCTGAATGTTTATGTCTCCCCAAATTCCTATATTGAAGTCCTAACCCCCAATATAATGGTATTAAAAGGTGAGGCCTTTGGGAGGTAATTAGGATTAGCTGAGGTCATCAGGGTAGGGCCTCATGATGGGATTAGTGCCCTTGTAAGAAGCAGAAGAGACCAGAGTTTCCAGTCTCTGCCATGCAAGGACACAGTGAGAAGGTGGCTATCTGCAAGCCAGGAAGAGGGCCTTCACCAGGAACCAAATCACTGTCCCTCTAACCCTGGAGTTCCCAGCCTCCAGAACTGGGAGAAATAACGTGTGTTATTTAAGCCACCTAGTCTATGGTACTTCGCTATAGCAGCCTGAGGAGACCAAAAGCCACTGTGGCCAGTGCACCATCCCTTCTCAACCACAGCCTGTCAGCTATAGAAGTGCTTTGTTTACAAGGAGTTTCAACTGATCTCTTGTTTAATTATCTACCTCCCTCTTTACTCACTTTGTATTTGGTAAGATACAAACTTCCTTCTTATCATTTTGTCTTCTTCAAACCTCTCATAAATTCCATCCTTTCCCAAAACCTAATGCTGACCAGAAGGGCTACACTCCCTCCCCATCTTCTGTGGTTCCATATTGCCTAATGGATGGAACTAAGAGATCATTCTCAACCTGGCTTCCTTCCCCACCCCCATCATGGGAGAATCAGCATGAAGGAGCAATGGACAGCACAGGCTTCCAGACCAGAAGAAGCCATGTCTTCCCAGAACCTAGCAGAGAGCCTGGCACCCAGCCGGTTGGCCATCAATACTACTCACTGAATTAATGAATTAAGGAATCCTTACTCTACCACTGACTTCCTGATTGACCCTGAACTATTAATTGGCCTCTCTTCATTAGAATTTGATCATTTGCAAAAGAGAGTATTAACATCTACTACATAGTTGTTCTGATTGAACTGAATAGAGTGAAGTATATAACCTGTTGTCTGAGACATTAAATGTCCAATAATTTGTAGTTAGTCATATTATTAAAGCACCTTAAACCCCAGCCAAGTTGAGAAGTTTAACATTTCTCAAGCCTGCCTCAGCCTTTTAGCCCACAATTCCCACAGCTCTCGACTCTCTTCCCTTGGCAATGCTGGGAAAGTGTGTTTATGCCTCTCCACTTGTCACATCATACTTTATCTCAGAGCTATATAAGCAAACGGCTTCACTTTTCTGCTTAGCTCTCAGCTCCATGAGAATGAGGCATGTGTCCAGTTCATCTATGGGTCCCACTTGTGTCTAGCATAGTGCTGGCCAAAAGCTAGTGATCAAAGTTTAAGTGTCTGAATGAGTGAAGGAATGGATGAACATAGATGACATATGCTGAGGGCTGGTGTCTATTTCAGCAAATGTCCTTTTTCCACAGTCTAAACCATTCTGGCTACGTGTTGTATTGGCTTGATTTGTGATCTTAGTTCCACAAGTGTCTGCATAAGTTCAAACCCACCAAATTGCAGACATTAAACATGGGCAGCATTTTGTATATCATTTATACCTCATAAAGCTGTTTATTAAAAATAATAACAAATAAACCACGTTTGCCAATAGTGTGGAGAGAAGTCAAAAGTCTGAACCATAGATATCACACCTGCCCTTTGACCTTTGATGGAGGAAAGAGGTAGTCCTACTCTGTTAGTACTTGTTTTCTGAGGAACTGTCAATAGCCTTCTGGCTATCCTCTCCAGTGGAAGGAAGGTAAGTTCAGTATAAACACATTTTCCCTTCATGTCTGCCTACAGTGAAGAAAGCAGCAATGATGGCTATAAAACCTTTCATCCAATTAAACTCTAGGGTTTAATTTTAGCCCTAACAAGAGGAATTAATTTCCACTGCTTCTTAGTTTTCCCCATATGTAACATAGGTGTAACATAAAGATATGAATAAATGGATAGAAGATCATCACCCTGAAGTTAAACAACTATTAACTTTACCTAGCTATTCCCTTAGGCTGCAGGCTTCACTCAGCTAAGCCCTTCTAGTGCTAAGCCTCCAGGTGTTATTGTCAAGTTGGTGATACTAACATGTGTAGACACGTATTCACTTCTAGAGAAAGTAAGGAACCAATATTTACTGAATACCTATAATGGGTTCAGACACTATGCCAAGCACTTAACAGGTTAGGTCTCACTTGAGGTAGATACACATAAAAATCCTCTGATAGGAGATCAGAGAAGTTAAGTGAGCCAAAGTCACACAGCTAGTATAGGGCTGAGTTCTATTTATTTGTTGTTTTTGTTTGTTTTTATTCTGAGTTTAAAGTCTTTGCTGAAGCCCAGGCTGATCTGATACTAAGTAGAAGAAATATTTAATTTTATACAGTCTATCCTTTTAGAGGAATTCTTCATGTTCTCACTTATCCTCACAGCAAACCTATTGCAGAGTTGAAGTACAGAGGAAGTACCTTAAGACTTGGGAGAATAAGGCTCAATATTAACTGTACATCTTTATGAGGCAGGTATGAAGAGAAACACAAAGTGTCATGCCACAATTTGCTGTATTCCCAGAATTATTCTTTTGATTAGCATATTGTTGATCGTTGGTTTGAACTTCTAGAATGATTAAAAACCTCTTAACCACCACTGTGTGTCCCTACAAGACAAAGCCAGGAGTCTTTCTACTGTTAGGAGACAAGAGAGCTTAGGGAATTAAAAACAAGTATGTTGGAGTCACACACTTGACTCCAACCATACTAGGTTTGAACCATACTAGGTTCAAATCTGAGTTTATCACAGAGGAACTTTAGGCCAGTTTTAACACTAGGACATTTGTTCCAGGATTGCAGGAACCATTTCTGTCTTCTGCACTGCTCCATCCCAGCACCTGGAAGGATGCTTGGTACATAGGAGGGGGCAATTAATGCTTGTTCAATGGATGTCTTAAAATCACATGATGATGTAATAAGTACACAATACATGAGATTTAGAATTCATTCAGATTTTAGAATTTGCGTATAGTTGAAGTTATCCAACGTTAAGTGGAAAGACTGGAGACCATGTCTCTTCATAGCTGAAGAAACCATAGCCAATGACTTGCCTGGAGTCACCCAGCTAGGAATTAAACCTGGAGTTCCTGATATGTTCTTTGCTACACCTAGTTATTTTGTATATATGCCCACAGACTCTTAGACATAGTTGTTTAATAATAAAACAATAAAAGCCAACATAAAGCCTTTCACATGACATCAAGATTGTCTCTAGCATGTTCAATTTCTAGAGAGGAAACTAAAAGCAAGGCTTCAATGATTCCCAACTTGTTGTGAACTCACCAGAAACAATGCTGGGGTTGGACCCACAGGCCAGAGGCAGAGTCCCACTCAGACCCTATTGAATAAACAGTGAACCACAGACAGACCTTGGGGTATTTCTTAGTGAACTTCTTAGGGGAAAATAGCTCCTGCTTTCATGGGGGGCTTGCTGCATTGTCCTTGGGGCCTGGTTTGTAAAGAGATTAGAAACTCTTGGACCCCAAACACAATACATGTATAAGGGGCCTGTGTTTGATACAAATCACAAAGAAAAAGAAATGTCATGAAAGAAATCAAAGTATCCTCTGTACAAAGGGAAAAAGAAAAAAAAGAAAAACCTGGGCAACTGAAAACCTAGCCCGTGTGGTTCAAATTCCATTTCATTAATATTTCTTTGGTTGTTGTATTCTCGGCAACGTATAAGCTGTGGTCTAGTTAATGCAAACCATGGCCTTTTGCAAACCTTTTGAGAGTGCTCAGAAGGACTGATTTGCATTACTTCCCCACAACAGAAACTCCAACCTAGGGGGGTGTGTTAAGCTCATCACACCAGCAGATTTCCCAGGCTAAATGTGCCTCTGTTTTTCTTTTTCATAATACTTGTTAAGCATTAATAAACACACAAAGTCTTCACTCACAGCTCTGTAAAAAACAGTATTTCTTATTTAAGCTATGTTTAAAATGCCCCAGGAAATACGGTTGCTTTGTTTATGCTACTTTCTGAGAGGTTTCCACCCTCAAGAGGTCAGGGTGAAGTAGAAGCTGATTGGCTCAATGATTACTGGGAGCAGCATCATAGCTCAGCCTCCAAATGAGCCTGCCTCCTCATTAACTTCCTGTAGTCATCAAAGAGCAACCCAAGTTAGCACTATTCCCAGACAGCTTGTTTGTTACTTGACTGAAAAGTTATATCCTTCACCTCCCCTCACATGGTCCAAATAAACCCCAAACAACTATGTTTCTCTGCTTCCTTATTTTGGCTTCTTACTTTATTGCCAAGTATACTCTATTTCAAAAGAACACCTGAGCTGTAAGAGGCCCTTGAACTCCCAGGAGTCCAGCCCAGGCTTGTTCTCATGTGAAAGCAGAAAAGCAAGAGAAAGGCCTCTAGAGATGTAGATGTAGAATGGTCACATTGTTACTTCTACCATATTCTTGCGGAAATAAATGAAGACCACCCAAATGAGACCAAGCCAAGGCTACTTATTCAGAGATTGGTATAGCAAGGGAGTCAGCAACCATCACTTGCACTTGGCAGAGACTCAAAGGCAGGCAGAGTAGTAAAAAAGCATTATAGTGGAAAAGGGGAAGGCTTCAGGTATGTCCTGATTGGAGGCTGTTGGCTTGAAAAAGCTGTAGCTGGGCTAACTAGAAGGGGGTCATCCATATGATTGGTTAGGGGTGCCTATTTAGCTTTCTTTGGCTGGTTCTCATTTGGAAGTGGGGTCAAAAATTAGGAAAGCTGTCAGTTACCAATCAAGTCCTGGCCATTAAGGGCATGATCAATTGTGTCAAATGTAGAGCAAGATTAGGGCAGAGACTTGAATATCGAATTTGGCAACATGGAGATCAATCGTGACCTTGACACTGGTGACCTTCTAAGATTGTTTCTACACTGTCTTTTTCTTCATCTCTACTCCCACCAGCTAGGAGGCTAATATTACCTCTCTCCTAGAAGACTGCAGTAGACTAACAACTGGCCTCCCCACATCTGTCTTTGCCTTCTTTCCAACCATTGCCCACAATGAAGCACATCTAATTCTAGCCATCACCACTACCACCATTTAAATCCCTATAATAGCTTCACATTGCTCCTATAACAAAGTCCAAACCCTTACTATGATTTCTACACACATGGCCTCAGTCTCTTCAATCTCTTCAACCCTCTCACTCCACTCCCACCACTTCTCTTACTTCCTGGGGTGTTGTTCTCCCTTTCACCAAAAAGTCTTTTCATATGTCGTTCCTTCTCCCTGAAATATTCTGCTCCTCCAACCCTAACATATGAAATGTGTGTGTGCATGAACATATACATTTGTGCCTTGCTAAGTCACAAGCATCCTTTCTCCTTCTATTTAAAAGGGAAGCAGTCCATGACTGTCTAGCCTAAGTCCCCTAAACATCCCATACCCTGTACCCTACTCTTCCATTACCCCAGATCCCACGTATCTTGAATTTGATTTGGCAGAACTTTTTAAAATTATTGTTAATTATCTGCCTTCCATGTAAGCATGTTGGCTCCTTGAAGGCTGCCATACCCCTGACTCAAAACAGAGACTTATTCATTATTGTCCCCTTTTAACGGATGAGGAAACTAAGACTTCAACAAGGTCAGGACCTTGCTCCAGGATTCTAATCAAGCCCTGCCTAACTCCAAACTCTAGCAACTATCTCCTAACTTTCCTTACGTGGGTGTATGTTCACCACTAGCTGGAGTTTTTTTACAGCAGAGTTTGTATTTCATTCATCTCTGAGTTAGAGCCTATCCCTGGATTGTTGGCCCTATAATCTCTAGAAATATTGATTGAATTGAACTGTACAGAACTGAATTTCATAGATTTGAGTTGAACTGAACAAACATGCAAGCCTTGTAAAAATATGTTTAGGTTTATCTTAGGAATATTCTATTTGGTTTATAATAGCAACTTCTGCCTCTCCCTCCTCCCCTCATTGCTAATGTTTCTTTCTTCAGGGAAATATTATTTTGTGTCTATACTTACAGCTAGTTGGTTCTGGCAGAGGCTACCTCCTGCTCTTTCTTGCTCACCTCAAGCACTATTTGTGTTTGTCTGATGAAGACAGAATTCAGCCCATTATGAAGCAATAGAAATTGTGTGAATGCTTTCAACTCAAGAGTCAGTGCACTTATGGGAAGTAGGGCTCTCAAGCTCCTGCAGACTGCAGACCACTTTGGTGAAATGGAGGATGCCCACGAGCCACCAACCATCCTCATTCCCACTCGAGGCTTCCCCAAATGGAAACCACACCCCAGGAAATGAAAGGCTGGTACTGCCTCTGATGGGCTGCAGACCAGACAATGCCTGCTTTTATTAAATATTATAAGCAACTGACTTAATAATACCAGTAACCAAGCCCTAGATATAACAATAAAATAAACAAACACTGATGCCACAGCCCACAGACCACCTGGTTCTCCAACTGTGGATTATCAGGTGGTCCCCAAAGAGACTTCAAGAATACTCTAATTAAGGTATAATAATATTGATAAAAAAATAATAAATAACATTACTAACAATTAACTTTGAATACTGCAGTAAAGTTTATAAAGATGTTCACATTTGCTCTCTTAGATATATACAGTAAGTCTATGAGGAATATGGGACAGGAATTATGATGACCATCTCAGAACAGGTGAAGGCTCAGAAGGGTTGATAGGCCAAATGCTTCATGGTCAGGAAGTGACAGAATTTCAAACTCTATCACTAAAAGATAGATCACTAACACACACCTGCTTGGTCATCTTGATGGTTTGGAACTGTGGTAGACTGAATTATTGTTCCCAATTTTTCACCTGCACTCTGTTATAGAATTAATGCATCTGAACACTTTGTCATATAACTTTATAGTTCCTCCCACCGTGGGTGGGCTATAATTCCCTGACTCCTTGATGTTTGCCTATAACTCCTTGCCACCTTGAGGTTTGGCTGACCTTGTAACTCCCTTTGGCCAATGAAATATTAATGAACATAATGTGAGCAGTAGCTTTAGAGGGTTTGTATGGCTTGAAAGGCTCTCTTGCACTCCTACCATTCACCATGAGAAGATACCCAAGGATCTGGTAGATGGAATTTGAGAAGACATTTGGAGTAGACCTTCATCCAACGTGCATGGAGAGCCAAACCCAGATGAATCCATCTAGGCTCAGCTGAGATCAGCCAAAGCCTAGCCAACTTGCAGGCTCATCAATGAGAAAAATAAAGGCTGTTGCTAAAAGCCAGTGAGTTTGGGGGTTGTTTGTTACACAGCAATATTACAGTAATAGCTAAATAATACAAGGACTATGTTTCCTTTGCCGAGAGGAAATTTGGCTGAAGGGTGATGGAGCTATGGCAACGTGCAGAGAAAGGAGCACAGGCTTTGCAGGAACAACTCTAAGAACTAGGATTCAAATCCTAGTTCTACTGTGCCTTAGTTGTGTGACTTTGAGAAAATTACCTAACAGTATGATCCTTATCTTCTTTATCTACTAATAAAGATAAGAATACCTAGTTTATAGAGTAGCTGTATGGATTAAATGAGATATTTTATGTCAACATCCAGAATGACATAAGAACCATAGTTGTCCACAATTGTTAGCTTCCTTCTTAGATCTGATTAAAACCTCTGCTTTTTTTTTTTCTCTGCTTTTTTCTTTTTTTTTTTTACAACATAAGCTTGTAAAAAAGCTTATGGACAACTTGAGTGTAGACAAGTGTGGACAACTTGAAGTTAGCAAAGGTGTCTTTAGTTCTACATACCACTTTTTAAAAACCAGAATTTACACCTTTTTTGTTCAAAGGGAAAGGAAAGGAAGGATGGAAGGAAGGAGAGAGGGAGGAAGGAAGGAAGGGAATGATAGTTAAAATGTAACTAACTGCAAGAACTCATAAGGAAAAGTGCTCCTACATGCCACTCTTCTCTATGCATTCCCCTCAGCTCAGCTGCCAGGGTAACAGGGACTTAGCCCAAATGTGCATGCAGAGGGTTATAATGTATGGGAAATTAAAATGGGGGAAATGAATGCTTTCCTTGTGATTAGGACCCCATTAATCACAGACTGACCAGTAGTCAGAAGCACATGACTCCTGGGACATAAGCATAGGCACATGGCTGGACCTCAGTAACTATGTGCTGATTGAGTGACTTAGTGAATGGGAGCTCTAACAAGCCAATGAGAACCTTCCATGAGGGAAGAACATGTGCGGCAGTGGGAAGGCACCGATTTGACAGCCTGGCACCCAGACTCTGCGGTAGGCTCTCTAGACCAGGGGGTTTCAGTTCCCCTCCAGTTCTAAAATTCCAAGATTATGGCAAAGAAGAAAAGCACAGCCATAAATACCACAAGCAGGTGGTTCCATGGGCTGATTGCTGGAAAAATGCATTTTTTTATTATATGATAACATCAATGTTTTTGTTTCTGGCACAAATTATTACTTTTTTATAATTAATATTGTATAGGCATCATGTACTGATATATCTAAAACCAGCATAATTTGGTCACTCTTTTTTCAATATCAACAGTTCATACTTTATTCTGGACAATTCTTTTGATGTTTGGCCCCTCTCTAAAAAAATATTGCTTTCTATGTGCCATATTTTGCTAGGCACTGAGGATGCAAAGATGGAAAGCAAGTCCCTTTTACGTTCTCCATTCAATCAGCTTCTTCATAGATTTGATCAATCATTTCTTGGCTTCTTATGAACAAGTAATTTCCCCAAAGCTGATTCACAACTACATCAGTGCAACTCTAAAAGCCCTTCTTCTCAAGAGTTTGGTGAAACCCTGAGAATGTTTACAAATATTCCAGGAGCTTCTTACTCTCCACCTTTATCTTGGTCCCTCCCCCATGTATAAATTACCAGTTAGGGTATTTCTCCAGCTCACAATGTCTCTCCTGTTAACCATGCCACCTACCCTCTGGTCACAGCTAAATGACTCAGGAGTATAACACAAGAACCAAGTTGAATCAAAGAGACACTCTTATTCAACAAAATGAAACTTGAATCAAGAGACACAGAGGTGGTGTATCAGTCAGCTGTTGCTGTGTAACAAACACTCACAAAATTAACTTAAAACAACAATTCATTTTTTCTCATGAGTCTATGGGGCAGGTGGACAGTTCTGCTGATCTGCACTAGGTTTGGCGGGGCTTACTGTTGCATATCAGTCTGCTGCTGGTGGGATACACAGTTCTCAAATGAGATTTCTGCCATAGCTGGTGGCTCAGTTCAGATAGCTGGGATGATTCAGCTCTTCTCCATGTGCCACATCATCCTGTAGGCTAGCTTGGACACATTCTCATGGCAAAGACAAGAAGCAACCAAGGAAGCAGAAATCTGTAAGTGCTTATTCAAGTTTCTGATTACATCACATTTGCCACTGGTCCAGGGCCAGTTTCAGAATCAGAATGAGATGGGACTATAGAGTTACAGAGCAAAGGGCATGGATACAATGAGGTCTTTAATTGGGACCATTAACACAACTAACCAACCACAGATTGGAAGTCAATAACCGTATGACAGCACCCCAGAAAGAAGATATATGGAGGCTCAATGCTAACATCCCTAGAGATTCCCTGATTTCTGCCTTCCCAAGATTTGATCAATTACGTACACTATCTTTCTTCAATTTTGTGAGCTACCCAGAATCCTGCCAATAAGTCACCATTTCTGCATACGTTCACTGGCCAGTTTCTGTTACCTGCCACCAAAAATTGTCATAATCATCATCACCATCATCATCAACTATAATGACTTTAAAATAATACACTACATTTTGTCAATTCTACATACAAAAACTTCTCATATTCCTCTTTCCTTGCACAGTAAGAGTTACTGTTGCAACTCAGACTTTCATCCTTTCTAGTCTGAACAACTGCAATAGGATTCCTGAACCAGAATATTAAGCCACTGAACCTGAAACCCATTGCAAAATGGCTTTGAGTCTTTCGTATTCCTCAGTTACATTATTTGGTTTAGTTATTGCACTAGGTAATTTTAGACTATCACATGTCCTGCATATTTTTATAGGGGACCAAGTTGGTGATTTCCTATGGAATTTAGTGAGAGTTAAGAAGTTGTTCTTTTCACATTTTTCATATACTTACATTGGTGTTTGTAAAGAAATATTTTTTTCACCATATTTTAGTTAGCATCTTGTTTTGGGCCTCCCAGTCTCTATCTGTTTAGCATGTAAAGATAAATAAACAAATGTCAAAGAAATATTTTTTTAGACATCTTTTATCCATGGTATCTTCAGTAGAGAAAATAACATTATAGTTTTACCTTAAAAGTAAATTTTATCTGTCTGGATGTATATTAGAATTGTTTCAACAACATGGTTATCTGTTTGTATAATGGAATTTAAGGATTTCATTAAAATTCAGTCAATGACAAGAAGAGAAGGAAAGAGCCACCCAAATGGAGAGGAACTGTGACAGTTTGTATGTGTTGGGGAATACACTGACCTAGTCTTTTGTGGTTAACTAAGATGTAACATTTGAAATTCTAGTCATGTATATATTTAAGGAAGAGTTTGGTTGCCTTCCACAGACTGACACAATCAAACAACTGATACTGTCACACAGTGTATATGAAATGGCCTTTCTTCTCAAATATGCGAAAAAGAATATATATTTTTTATGATGCCCTTTACAAAGTGTCCCCCTCCAAACTCTACTTTCATTTAGCTCTCTTCTGTTCTCTTGGTTTGAGGGTTTGTCAATTTGGTTTTTATTCTGAGGCTTGCAGGGCTTGGCAAACTAGGCTTGCAGACCAAATCCCACTCACTGCCTGTTTTTATAAATAAAGCTTTATTGGAACACAGCAGTACTCATGTGTTCAAATATTGTCAATGGTTGGTTTTGTACTACACGAGCATGTTGTGTGGTTGCAACAGAGACCATATGGCCCACAGAACCTATTTATACTATAGCCCTTTCCCGAAAATGTTTGCTGACCTGCTCTAAAGGAAAGAGAATTGATTTGGGAGTCAGCAGGTATGGGTTAAAACCCAAACTCTGAAAACACAAAAGCTGTGATAAAGATGTGATATCGAGCAAAGTATCTGCTCTGAACCTGGTTTTTCTCATTGTTAAATGAAACAATAACCCCAGCCTCATGGAGATGTTATGAGGATTAAACAAATATGGAGAGAATTTGAATCAGAGTAGACCTTACAAATATTAATTGTTCCATCCTTCATTCTTCACCCACCACATACCCACTCCCCTTCTATTGAGCAGTACAAATTTCAACCTACAAAAAGTTTAGTTCAAATAAATTCACTTACATAGGAAGAATAAAAACCAAGGCTTCTTATGATTCCCACGGGGGTGTTAATTTCTCATTTTTCTCTTCCCTTTTCTTTCTCCTGATGCACTTCCGAAGGAATGGAGCAAATGGCATCAATTTGAGTAAGACGTCACCTTGTAATCAGCATGTTAAAAATGGGAATATGATGCCAAGCTATTCAAAAGCAATGCGTTTTAAGATTCATAAAATGCTTTCCCTCCAGTTAACAATGGAATTTGGTTGCACCTAAGGTTCAGTATTCATAAATTTGTATTAATGTCTGACGACCCAATTGCAAATTTTGCCTCCCACAGATATTCTCTAAAGAAGTGCCAAATTCCTACTCACAGAGTTCTATTGATCCTTTAACTCTTTTCGTCACCACTTTCAAAGGTCTTTTTGTGCTTCTATGATAATGAAATAAAAGTTCAAGAAGATAACCACAATTTTCAATTTCAAGTGCCAACAGTTTGAAGCTACAACCCTCAGTCACAAAAGCAGGTCCTCTGTCTCCAAACTGAGCTCATGCTATTCATGGTCTCCGATTCCACCTTCCAGGCAAACAGAAAAGCTAATCTCTAGCTCAAGGATGGGGAAAAGTACTCCAAGATTCCAGGTCACAGTCTGCTGCGTCCAAAATGGAAGTGGGTTATTGAAGAAGCAATGCCCAGCCAGAGTGAAAAAACTGAAGTTAGGTAGGTTGCTCAATAGAACCAATGATCCAAAAGTAAGATGTCAAGAGAGAGTACCAGGTGGGAAAATTCCATGGGAGGAGTAATAATAACGACTGCTTTTTAAAAAATACTTTCTTTGCACTGGGCAGTATGCTCAGTCCTTCAGTATGATGACTATGGTTCTAAAAGTTGGCCACTACACTGTACTGACCACATGTGAATAGCACTCCTTAGAGTCATACAGTGCCCAGTCTACATAGTCATTCATGGCAGGCTTGTATAAATACATTACAATTGCATGATTGCGTTGAACATCTTCTACATGCTTTACCTCATTTAAGCCCTGCAACATGCCTCTGAGATAGATTTTGTTACCCTTTTTTATCCAGATCTGGAAACTAACTAGCAGTGAGGTTAAATAACTTACCCATATCTACATAGTTACTAAGTAGAGGAGCCAGGATTAAAACCCAGGTCTGCCTTGCTTTACGCTTTTTCCACCATTCCACTGTGCCTCTCCTTAATTTATCCATTGTTAGTGAATACCCTTTAGAGTAGAGAAAGTCAAGAAGTTTTACAGTTTGCAGTATTCCACCAGGACTTAAGCAATTTCCCCAGAATGCGATGGTAATTCATAGAAGAAGACAGAGCTCTTTGAGGCCATGAGGGCACCATTTAATAAACTGCTGGATGAGCCTCTGAAATAGAAAAGACTATTATCTACTCTGAGATAAAACAGTGCAAACAGGTCTTACATCCTCCCCAAGGGTCAGCTTCCTCATGGAGACAGGTATTCATACAGGGACAACCTGGTCAGTTGTTAACTCAGTTTCTGATAAGAATTTATTTCCCACCATGACAGTGTCAGAAATCATCACTTCCAGCTTTAATGATCAACACACTCATTTGGCCTTTTCATCTTATCATGAAGCTTTACTTGAATTTGAATGTAAATATAATAAATAACAAAGAACCCAAATCAAAAACCACCCAGTTATTTATTGACTATGAGAAGCAAGTTTTCTCATAAAGTGATTTAGAAGAAAGATTCTAAATGTAGTGCTACAAGCCAGAAAGAATGAGCAGAGTCAAAGACCTACCCAATTTAGTCAACTCTGGCCAATATCACCACCACATTCTTAGAGGGAGCTTGACCTAGGAAGAAAAACTGGCTTTGGAATCTAAAATCTTGCTTCTCTTTAAATTAGACTGATGATGTCTGTCTCTGTTGGTGTAATGTAAGGATTTATGAGAAATTATTCATTGAGCGCCCAGCGCATGGTACATGGCACATAGTGGATATTCTGTAAAAGTCAGTTCTTGTCCCTCCATCCTCAGATGTCTGTCATCTGTTGGCCGCAGAAACATGACTTTAGAATCTCAATTCACATAAACCTGTCAATACTTGATTGTAAGCAATTTGAGGGCAGTCCCTTGTGGTTATATCCAACACAAAGTATACTCCCTACATATTAGCCATTCGATAATCATTTGTTTAATTATTAGTTAGCTGATGAGACTATATGAAGTGGTTGGGGGAGAGAATGTTAAATTTAAGTGAGAATTAAATCTTAATATTTAAGAGATACAATGATAAAGTAGAATTTCAGAAGTCAGCTGGAAAAGACAAGACAAAACAAGAACCCTGAGGCTTGCCTAATGTTCCACACTATTTGGGAAGATGATGACTAATTCCTTTTTCAGGAACTGTAAATTATTGGTCATTTAAGCTGGTGCTAGGAAAGGCTAATGTGATAAAGATGCCTATCAATTCCTCCTCTGTCCTCCCTAGAGACAGGACTACTAACTACCATCTGACATCATCTTTGCCCTGGCCAATAGTCATTATTAACTGGACTATGGGAGGATACTGACACAAGGATCCAAGAAAGTCTGAGTTAGCCAGATGCAGGCCCTGAAACTGTAAAGTCAAATAGACACAAGAGTTACATCTCCCATTTTGGGCTGATCAACTTTAAGGACATGTGCTAAGAAATAAACAGAGAAGGCTAGTTTGCACAGGAAAAAAAAAAAAAAGAAGAAGAAGAGTGACTCAAATGTGCAAGAAAACAGAGATAGGAGGCCATTTGTTCCTAAAGACAAAGAAAGTAAGGGAATTTCTTGGCTAGTCTTTGGAAGCCCTCCAGTTCTCAATATTCACAGTTTATGATAATTGTGGATATCTATAGTTTATGTACTTTGGAGTTTATGAAGTACACAGTTACTATATTTTAACCTTTGGATTCCATTAAACTCCCTGATTCCTTATAATAAATTATCATTTTACTTGAGCTATATTGAGTAGGTTTCTACTTAATACAATCAAATTATCTCTGACATATCTTAGTCTTATGGAAGTTATCGAATATAAACCAAATATTTCTTAGTCCCCCAGTGTCCGCACACATGGCAGGATTGTACACTCTGGCTCCTTATGAATGGGTGGAGCCATGTAACTAGTGTCACTTTCAGGTCAAACATGCCATTGTTGGTAAGAAACGTCAGAGCTCTTTCATTGTTTTTTCATGTTCAAGATGGTGGTTGTTCTATTAGCCTGGGTCTCTGATGCACTATGATAAATAGCCTGCTTATTAACTCATCAAAGACATTTAGCATGATTCAGAAATAAACCTTTGCTGTGTAAGCCACTAACACTTGGGCATTGTTTATTATAGCAGCATAATGTAGCTAAATTGATACAGAGATTATTTCAAGTTGTTCCCCAGGGCTGCATGAAGTATATATATAGTTGTCCATTAGGTGAATGCAGAAAGGAATCAAATATCACCAACACTAAGGAAGTACGGACAAAAGAATTTTGTAGAACTATACAAAAGAATATAAAGGTTCAAAAATAAGAAAGGAACAACCACCCAATGTGTTAAGTTTTGTAGAGTCCTTCATATTTGTTGAATGTATTATCTATATTAGTCCTCTGGACATACAAGAATCTAGGTTGCACAAATTATGGCCCCTGGTTTCAAATCCAGGTGCCACCACTTACTAGCTCCATGCTGTTGGCTAATTGTTTAAATTTATCTATAAAATGGGGATAATAATACCAACACACTGAGGACTGTGTTGAGAATTAAATAAGATAATGGTGATAACGTGTGCATATCAAACAGTGGGTATTCAGTAAAGAATGCTTGGGAGTTACAATCACTGTTTTAAAATTCCAAAATATTGCCAAATAAAAGGTAGATTAGGGTTGTTTTGTAAAATCCCAAGGGGCAAGACATAAAATCAATGGATAAGTTATGGAATGACAAACTTTAGTTTAATGGACATAGAAATTTCGTAACTGTTAGAAAGATGGAATTGTCAGCCTCAAGAAGAGTGAGTTCCCAGTTGGGGGAAGGTTCAAGCAGAGGCAGTCAGCTACCTGGAGACCAGGAGGGCTGTTGTGGAGCTCATAACATGAGCTGTGTTGAGAGTCTGTTCCAGATCTGAGCATCTATGTCTCTGCAAAGTTTCATTTGTTCATTCATTCATTCAACAAGTAACAAAACACTGACTCTGTGCCAAAGGCTACAGGTTAATGGCCATGGATGCAAAGGATATGATATTGAAATGGTTCTTATCCTCAAGGAGCTGAGAGACTGGAGAGGAAAACAGACATGAAACAAAAGCTATACAATTATTCATTCACTCAATAGAAATGTGAAATGGTCTAGGAAGAAAGATGGAGAGTGTTAGGACAGGGTAACAGATTGGATAATCTCAACTGTGAAGTCAGGACAGCTTCTCAAATAAGTTAGGAGTTAACTGAATCTTGAAGGACATGCAGGAATTTAGCCAGGTGAAGGATAGATGGCTGAGGGAAGAACATTCCAGGCAGAGGGAATGGAGTGGTGCAAAGATATGAGGCATGAAGTAACTTGGCATTTAAGAGGCAGAAAAGTTTGGCAAGAATGTTGTCGGAAAGGGAGAGGAAGAGTGCAAGCTGCAAAGAATGAGAGGCCCAGATTACATATGGTTTTGGAGGCCAGGTTAATAGTGATTTAAATGGCATGTTATAACCCCTCCTAAGAACTTGGTCAAAAAGTTTCAGATTCCAACCTTGGAAGGACAGAATTTTGCAGAGCCAAAAAAAGAGAGAGAGAGAGTTTTATTCACGTAGTCCATTAGTGTCATGTTTGAGCATCCATTCTATGCAATAATCAGGATTCATGCCCAAGTACAGGAAGTCATTTCAATTTCAGAGCCCCTCTATTATCCAATCAGCATGTTTCTCACTTGAAATTCTACCATTATTGAACAAAAGGTACTGTGTCTTGCAAAGTTTCAGTGAAAATACAATAATACTAGGAAACGCAATACAGAGGTATAACACCATGTAAAATACAAGAATATCAGACTATAGTGTGAATTACCCACTAGTGTTGTCCCTAAACTTATTAAAGGAAATAGAGACTTTCCAAAAAGATGTTTGGGGATTCAAAGAAAAAAACCTCTGTTACTTCACAAACGTGTCCTACTTGGTGATGCAACAGTGTGAAGACCCTGCTTCTACTCTGGGGCTTACAATTTCATGTGGTGGAGAGGGAGCAGGGAAAAAGCAACACAATGTCAACCACTCCAAGGAATACATCTGAATCCCATGGTTGTTGTCAGGACTTGAAAGAGAGCTAACCCTCAAGTCAGAGGCAGATAGAGGAAGAGAAACCAACAGGCAACAGTAGGTTGCAAAATGGTTGCTTGGCTGACACAACTCTGTGATAAATTGTGTCAATGGCCCCAATTCTCCGCCCCTCCTTCCTATTTCCCTATCCTTTGGAAATACATACTTTTGTGAATATATAAATAGGAAGTATATACTTTGGAAATATACAAATATACTCTCTAGAGTCCTCCACTGTAAGTGAGGGCACTCCCTGCTTCTTGACTTTGGGCTCAGCCATCTGATTTGCTTTGGCCAACAGAACGAGGTGGAAACGAGGTGTGCCAGTGCTGAATTTAAGCTTTAAGAAGACTCGTGTGCTTCTACATGCTCTCTTGCACCTCTGCCATTTGCATGCCAAGACCATTCTGGGGCTGGCCTGATGGTCCTAGAATGAGAACAAGACATTTGGAGCAGAGGCACCTGCAGCCAAGCCCAGCCTAGACCAACCAACCCCCAGCCAACTCACAGACTGTGAGAAATAACAAATGGTTGTTGGGGGCTGACTTGTAACACACAATATAGAGCTGATATACTCTTTACTCTGAAATGTTTTGTTCATAATAAAACCAGAGGTACAATAAGATCCAACAACAACACAAAATAAAACAGGAGCCAGGAAATTAAAGGGAGATGAGAAGAAAAATACATGGGTGAGGAGCAGACCTCTCCATTTTCCTCTGGGGCCCAAAATTCTAGCAATTACAACGTAAAAGGAAAAAAGCAGAAAAGAGACCAGAACCTACAGATATTTCCAATGGCCCAGACAGCAGTCATCTGAAGTGTGAGTGCAACGGAAAGAGTACAGGCCTTGGGATGAGGACTTGGGTTCTCAGTTGCTACGTAAGTGTTCTGAGCTCTTTGTTCCTCACCAGTGAAAATGGGAAAATAATACTCTCTTTTCCTATAGAATAGATATGAGGATAGAAACAATAGCATAATACAAGAGAAAGAGAGTAGCACTTGGCAGATAAGGTACAAATGATAGGTACTAGTATTAGTGATATACTAGTTAGGCGTTTGCTTAAGTTTTAGATCTCCATACTCTGCCCGTCTTTTTCCTAAGACCTGCTTGATTTTGCCCCTTGTACACATCCCTGCTCGCAGATCCTTTGACTTGCTCCTGTTCTGGTGAACTAACACCCCAATCTGGCTCTTAACTTCCTGCCTCTGACAATGATAGAATTGATGACAACATAAATGTAATTGCAAATAGAATGACAGTTAAAATTTAAGGAGATGCTTCCCAGGAACGATGCTAAACATTTTATTTACATTACATCCTTTTCTCCACATGTTGGCCTTATTGTTTTATCATCATCTCCATTTTACAGATGAGGACACTCAGAAACAGACACTGCCTTTTCCAAGATTACTGTCATGAGGAGGCAGAGAAAAGATTTAAATCCAGGGTTTTATGATGCCAAATATGGCCCTTTCCACAGCTATTCCACTGCACCTCCCAGATTCTCAGAACCTTTCCATGCCCTGACTGGGTATCCTCTGCCTCTGGGTCGCCAATTTCTCAGTGGTCAGGTGTGACAGGTGGGTTGGGGTAGGTGCTCTTGACCTCTAAGCAGAGTCCAATGACAATTTCAACCCTGCTAATTGGGACTGGCAAGAGGATCCTACACTCCTTCTCAGTAAGGACAATGTAGAACAATTCCTATCCTCTTACTGGTCTCTCCATCCCCACAAACTCAGGCCTGCAGAGGGGCCCCTGCAGAGGGTCTGCCACTGCTGCCCACAGGCATTTACTTTCTGCTCTCATGCACTTCCATCCTCTCTCTTCAATTAGTCAGACAGCAGTGTAGCTCAATCAGTGTGTTCCAGGAGGTCACACTTTGGGAAGACTCTAACAATGAATTAAATTTTCATTTTAGACCCTTAATAGCCCAATCAATAATTTAGGGAGCAAAGAAAACATTTTCCGGGAAAGCATTAGCTTAAAACTGAAAAGTAGCTACTCATCCCTTGGAAATGACACAATTTTAGCAAGGGCGGGGTAGAGGGAGCAGAGGCTGGCCACCACCTTTCATATACTCTTACTCCTTTTCTCTATCGCCTGTGCGTCTGTCTGCCTGTCTCTCCCTCTTACTTTCACTCTCTCTCCTTACTTACTCCTTTTTTCTTCCTCTTTCCTCTCTCCGATCTAGTTTTCCCTCTTTTTGTCCCCACACTACTGCTATTAATGTTTCATATTTTCTCCTCAGCTTTCTGAATATTGTGATTGCTGGTGCAATAACTAATAGTACTGTAACAAATCCACAGCTATGAACTATTTTTTTCTTGGAAACAAATCAAAACCATTACATACTAATGTTAATTTCATTTTGAAGTATTAGTCACATTTAAAATTAAAGATTCACCTTAAAGAAATTACTACTATTCAAATCAAATTTTTATTTTTTTCAATGTGCTTGGCTAACTAAAAATGTTTAATTTGAAAATGTAAAAATAGACAAGATTCTAAGAATTCCAAATCTGTTTTTGAGAACTCACATGGTGGTTAATAATATATCCAACTTGCTAAAACCTTTGAACAGATTTCCAAGAAACTACTTCAAAATGCATTTTTTTTCTCTCTCTCTCTCTCTCTCTAGTTGTTGCTGATTGCAGGTGCACTAAAAAATCCATTTGGTTTTGGAACAAGTAACACTTCAAAGAAAGTAAATTGACAAAGACTTTTGCCTCAGAAGTCATTAATCTGGGCTGAATTTTAGTGCAAAGTCACAGTCTGAGAATCCAAATGCCCTACACTTTTCCATTCACCTCAATGATGATTCACCCAAGCAATACAAAATTATAACGTAAATTAAACTTGTGAAAGAAAACTAGCACTGGGGTGGTCCCTGATAAGAACATGGAGAACAGAAGACTAGCAAATATCAAAGGATAGATAACTTGTCTTCTCTCATCCTAAAGAAAAATACGGCATTTGGACAGATCAGTGATGTCAGCTGTAAGAGTAACCCCACATCCCATTCCTCACCCATGGAAGATATCTGCAAATCTCTCTTAAGCCTGTGTTTCAGGAGATTAGAGTTGTCACAAGAGAAAATCCGTATTTGAAACCCTAGAACTAGGGGATCTTCAAAATCTTTTTCAGATTCAAAAAAGTCTTTAAAACTGAATTATTTGTTCACCTTTACATGGGAATAGGAATGGCAGAAACCCAGTATCCTGATTTCTAGATCAGTTCACGTTTATTGATACTGCCTCTCCAGGTCCTACCCTCCATCCCTCTCCACCTGGAGGTATTACCATGACAACCAGCCCCAGGTACATCTTGGTCTGTCTACTGCAGGCACTGCCCTAGGATACAGCCCTACTGATTCACGTCCACTTCTATCCAAATTTCCCAGTCAATCCTCAGTTTGTTCCCTGTAGAGTGGATCTCCAACTTTAGCTGCATCAAAACCACCTGGATGCCTGCTAGAACAAAAATTGCTCAGCTCCACCCCCAGAGTCTCAGTTTCAGCAGGTCTAAATGAGGCTTAAGAATTTGCATTTCTGACAAGTGTTATGAGATAATTCTCCACGAGTCTCTTGCAATTCTTCACATCTTGCAAGCAGAGGCACTGGCCTCCTTTATTCTGGACTACTTTTCAAGAACATTTGTAGAGTGAACAGCCTTAGAAGATGGAGATAGTAAAAGGCAGGTTTATTTACTGTCCTGTATATAATAGAGATAATAATGTCTCTCTCCGCAGGGCAAAGTTCAGGCAGACTTACTGTCCATTATAAAAGATGAAGATTCCCTAAGCTCATGATTCTCCTGTAATGCAAGCCACTATGTGTGCAGGCGTTATCTGGCCCTCTTGACATTGCCCTGTGAGAATTAAGGCTCAGGGACTGATGCAAGCACCTTCCATATTATGTATTTTAATTTATCTATAAGATTTTTGTCTACATCTCCTTTCTAGTACATTCCTTGAGGTCCAGGACACCTACTGTGTTCACTCCTCTTTTGCTCCCAGGACTTAAAACAGAGTCAGGTATGTAATAGGTGCTCAATAAACATTTTTTTAATGAATGAATAAATACATAAAAAATAAATGATCAATAATAATCCAGTAAAGTTAGCACAACTCAACTCCATATTATAGGTGAGAAAAAGGAGAACAGAAGATTTTGGGTAACTTGGTCAAAATCACAGAGCTAGGAAATTGCAGAGTTGGGATTTGAACTTAAACCTCCCAGTTCTCCCTGCTAAACTTGTAACCACTATATTCTACTTCTTCTCTAATGTACACATGTGTGTCTATGAAAAGACTCAGAACAGACAGCAGGCACCAACACGTGGGTAGAGGCTACCCAGTAATCTTGGTGATTGTTTTCCTCTTTCTACATACCTATACTTTCTAAATTTTCTACCAAAAAGACCCCCATATATAAGTATTTTACATATGTATATATATATGCATTTACATACATACGTATGTATATGTATACATATATATATATATATATATATAAATTTTATGAGAAAAGCAATTTTATTTTTGAAAAATCTAAGGAGTAGAATTATTTCCATGATGTTTCTACCACCAAAAATATTTTAGTAATGTCTCTTCTGGAACTGTCCTCAGAGATAGTGGGCAAGGCACATGAAAATGACTCCCCATACTTTGTCACACTTCACTTTGACCCAAAATAGTCTTGCCCCCCGCACTCATCCCCTCATTTAATTGTCCAGACCTGGTCTGATTCCAAATACTATTACTTTTTTTCCAAAATCAAGTTGTCTCCTATGGACAAAGATTTGCAACTGCTGAAGAAGTTAAAGGAAGTTGATAATAAATTCTAAAGACAATCCCCAGCATAGGTTCCAGAAATAATCTTGAGCATCTTTAGAATCAGTGGCTTAGTCTCTGGAGACTCTTAATTTAAACATTAACTATCTTATCACCACATGTAACTTTCAAAAGACAGCCTCCTTAAATCACAGTCATAGCACAGGTTTTCCTTTATTACAATTCTTTGAAAAGTGATCATCCTCCTGTCTGGCTACTCCGTCATGATGCCAGCTAGCAAAAGCCCTCCCCACCCCACATTCACTCACCATGACAGCCCACAGTTTATTGGAAACACAGTGAAGGAGCTATGCCTCCCACAGCAGCAGTTGGACCCACATAATTTAGATTCACTAATATAATCAGTGTGTGATCACTAAAAGAACACTGCACTGTTTACAGTTCTCAAGCATTCGGGACATTCTCCTTTGTTCATTATACCCAATTAGAAATTTGAATTAGGGTTTCCATGAAGCAAACACTGATCTCTTTTCCCATGTTCATTGTGGAACAGAAGCCAACAAGCCTCTTTAATTTCCTTCCAAGTTTTGCATATAAGTTGCATTGTTGAGAATGGGGTTTGGTAATATAATTGTTCTCCCTCTGTGTGTTTGGGCTACTTGGTAGGAGAGAGCACAACTCAATCAAAGCTCTACTTTTTGCAAACCATTATAATTTTCCAATTTCATTCCCTTTGCATTTGGAGATACAAAATTTGCAGAATTTTGTAAGAATCGAAATATATTTTCTGTACCTTGACTTTATAAATAATCTAATAGTGCAATGAAAAGAACTTCACTATGGAAATCAAGAAATCTGGATTCATGTCTCAGTTCCACTTACTAGCTAGAGAACCTAGGGAAAGCTATTTAACTTCTCTGAGTTCAGGTTTTCTCACTGGTGAAAATGGATTTATAATGTCAGTGCTAACTACGTCATAAAATAATTATCAATATCCAGTGAGATAATATACGTATGAAAATGTTGATAATGTTTATTGTTTTTAGAATTAACAGTCACATAATCAAATCTCATTGAAGGTAATCTTCAAAGACATACCTAATTTACAATCTGACATTCCAGAAATGCTTCATTATAATACAGTCTAATGTCTCATTGGAACATTTAATCTATCAACAAAGAGCATAATAGGAGGACAGTTTCTATTTAATCATGCAAGAATAATTGTAATAGGAAGGTTACACTTGAAACATCCACTCCTGGGGGTGGGGGGAAGGGGATGTATTATGCTCTAGCTTTCAAATTCACAGAAAAGGATCCTTCGTTCTTGTGTGGCATTTCACAATGTTTTTGTCCTGGGAAAGGGGCGCGGCAGGGGCTGCAGAAAAAGGGACAAATTGGAAAGGTCTCATTTCTTTTCAGTTACTATATCCAGACTCCAAGGACGCCTTTCACAATGGGTAGTACATGGAGACACTCCCTCCAGAAAATACTTTAATTATAGGCTGCTGGCATGTGTCCAGGAGGGAGCTGGCTATCGGAGGCTGGGAGACTGGAGCAAGGCTTTCAATTGGCCAGATTCAGAAAAGGGAATACCCGTGGCGGGGAGGAGAGGGGGGGACACAAAGTAATTACCATCATCAAGAACAATTACAACAATACTGGAGTTGGGCTCCGGGTTGTTCACAAACAGGCAATTCCTTCTGTGCGAAATTCATGTTGACCCCCTAGTACAGAAGCTCCAGAAGGAAAAAAGCAGGCAGGGTATAACCTTTTCCTTCTTAATCATCAACATTTAGCAGGGTAAATGTCATCTGCTGTCTGACTTTTCATTAACCACACAAAATCCTGGGAAATGGTGCCCACACTTAGAGACATGCTTTTTTTTTTTTTTAATGATTTCTCCTCCTTTTCTGTTTTAAAACCCAGCTACTTCATTTTCACGTGCCCCCTACCCTTCCTGTAGGGATTGCTAGAGGTAGCATGCCTGCAACCTCCTCATCAGAAGTTTCTTAAGGCAGAATTACTGGAAGCAAACAGGGTAACTACGCTAAAGAGCAGACTCAATTTAACTGTCATCGGGAAATTGTAAAATAGCTTATCAGAGATTCAACGTGAAGGAAAGACCCTGAGGATTGTCATTTAAGAAGCAGTAGGTTAAACTGTGTGGCGAAGATTTTCCTTTCGCTCATTAGTACTTGAAGTCACAGCATTTAAGGATCTAAGACCCACCAGGGGAACAAGCCTGCCTTCGGTTCTCCTGCTGGAGAGCGATTAGCTGGAATTAACAAGAGCACCACTAGGGATTTCTTCCCGGATCAATTCAAACAACAGAGTTACCCTGACACAGAAATCTTCGGGAACAGTTAACCTGGCTTTGCAGCCTCACAGGCACGCCATGGAGTGTGCACGTCTGACATTTCCTCTCTACAGAGAAGAATGTCCCCGGAAAATGACTGAGATAAAAACCCATTCACCCTGCACCTGTCACAGAGTCATGCCATAATGGGAAAAATTACCCGGGGGTGCCTGGTTCCATGGATGTCCCCATTTTATTCCCAGACCTGCCACTCATTTATTTGTAGTTCCATGAGCAAATTCCCTTAGGCGGGGTTAATGGTTGGAGCAGGAGGTTAGAAAGCCATCAGTCAGCTATTAGCTTCAGCAAGGATTTCACCAGTCTGATTCATTTTGTCTAAGCTGACAGTCATACAGTGTGGGACAAGGACCATGTCCAAACTCCAGTCTTAGGCGGTCCTCATCTAAGCCTGGACACGATTATGTAATGCATCACACATACACCTCCACAGCTGGCATTCAAGTAACAGAGCCCCCCCCAGACGAGCTTGCTGAAAGGAATGGATGATCCTAATCAAATCACATTTCAGGCGTTTGGTCTGAATTTGCAGAGCCCTAGATTTGTCACTAAAAATATTACTAGAAGAGCTTGGGTTTGCCATCAGAAAACCTGAGTTTGAATCCTAGCTTCACCACAAAGTGTATAGGGCTCTGGGCCGGTCACTCAAGCTCTGGAACCTCATCCGTAAACATGGAGACAATCAGCAGAGAACCTACCTCACAGGATTAGAAGAGGCATCAGCCCAAGAAGTGTATTTCAAACATGCTGAAAGAGAGAAAGCAAAGAGATTTGTCTGAATGGATACTCAAACCGAAATTACCCTGATGGCAGCTCATGAAAAACTAATAATGCTTAAGTAAAATCATGGAATGGATTTTTTGTATGATCAGTTAATTCTTTCTTCAGAATACAAGAGTAGAGAAAATGCGTTTTTGATTCCTTAAATATCCCCGTTAATCGGGCTGCAGTTTACTCATGTAATACTATTTGACACTACAGTGGATCTGTATGCCTGTCAGTAAGCAACGGGCTATCTTCAACAGGAAAGATGTACCAGAAGTTTATCAAGGAAGCACAGAATTAAAAAGAGGCTTAAAAACCGGACATCGAATGTAGCAGGTGACAAAGACTCTCTCCTTGACCAAATTTTAGTTAGACTCCTCTGAGCTCTGTTCTCAACTAGGCCTTGATCTTTGGCCCTGTCTTTGGCCTGTCTAGCCTAGTTTTAGCAAGAATCCTGCTAAGCTAGTTTGTACGAATCTCCCAGCCTTAATATCTTGTCACCCTTCATATCTGATCAAGCTCCTCATCCCTCACCTTTGATGTGTAAGTCCTTGGCCTGCCTTTAGCAAGAATCCTGTTAGGTCAGTTTAGCAAGAAACTCCCTACCCTTTGTGTCTCCTTTTAGTTAATTTTCTACCCACTGACACCCTCTGATCCTGCGCCTCACTGCAAATCCCCAGCTACTCCTTGTTGGATTCAGAGCTGAGCGCCATCTCTCTCCCTTATTACAATAGTCATAATTAACTCCTATTACAATAATCTTGAATAAAGTCTTCCTTATCCTTTTAGCAGTATCAGAACAATTTTCTTTAACACAGGAAAGAAGGAGGCTGCACGGAATCAAGAATCACGTCTTAGCAAGAGTGGTGTCTCCTCTCCCACCATGAGCATCACCATGACACCCTGGATGTTTCCCAACTTCTCCTGGTCTTTGCAGCACTTGCTCCCAATTCGAAATCCTAGATGGAAGCACCAAATTGGCTCAGGCTAGGTTACCTGCCCAACCCCCGGCTACCAGATAGCACAAAGAGGTACAGTTTTCTCTCATGGGAAGAGATGGAGCATGAGGGATGTTTCCCAAAATAAAAAGAAGGATTAAATGTTGAGCAGCCAAAAACATCAATTTTCTACTGGAAAATTTTTCTGTTGGAAAATTTTTCCAATTTTCTGTCTGGCCCATGTGCCAGATACTTTTCATATCCCATTTCACTTAATTCTTAAAGCCACCTAGGAAGATGAAGTGTATTATGCCCACATTAAGATGAAGAAACCGGCTCCAATAAATTCAGTGTCTTTTTCAAGAATTATACATCTCTTAAGTGGTGAGACCCAGGTCTGTCTGGCCTTATCTTTCATGCCACTGAGCTGGCGCTCATGAAAACTGGTTAAGTGTTGGGCCCAGGGCTGAATGAAATAATGAATCAGGAAAGAACCTTGTGAACCAACATGAGAGTAAAAGAGAATGATGAGAAATAAATCAGGGTCTCCTTTTTCCTCTGTGAATACAAGGCAAGGTGCCGCCTCTGTCTGTGTGTGCCTCACACAGAGGATAAAGTAGAAAACAGCATCGCCTCTCATGGGCTTGTGCGCTCTGGTGGCTCAGTGACCACTGCTGCAGAAGCTGTACCCCACCCTTGAATAAGGAGGCTGGGTGTTATTGTCTCTGTGCTGGGTGAACCTCACTGCTCCAGAGACGCTGCACTTCCCTTCACCATGAATACGTATGATTTCTCTTTGCCAAGCACTGATGGAGATCAGTTTGACCTGAGGATGATTCCAATCCAGAAAGTCTTTGTCCCTTCCCTGGAGATTTTTCTTCCCTGCAAGCTGATAACATTCAAAACAATAATGGAAATTACTGATTGTGTGCCTTATTTCTTAATATTTTAACCACTTTTACTTGTATGGGTCTGGACAATGGAGTGATTAATAATAATTTGAATTTCATGTCTGAAAACCTTTCAGAAACAATTATATTTTTTCTTCAACTCTCTGGGCAAGGTAAAACAGTAAAGTACAAAAATGAAAAATAAAAGCTGGGCTAGAATCTTTGCTTAGCTACCTATTAACTGAGTATCTTAGAGAAAGTCACTTAACCTCTCTGAGCCTCATTTTCTCCATCTGTAAAGTGGGAATAAGAATAGTATAGACTGCATAGGACTATTATGAGAACTTTGCACAGTACCTGCCTTGTAATGAGCATTACATAAGAGTTATTATTCTCTTCATTTTACAAAGAGAACTTGGAGAAATTCAGTAACCTGCTAAGATCATAGGCAGCAACAAAGGCCTAAACCCTGTCTTTTGATTTTAAAAACAGGACATCTTCCATTATATCTCTATGCCTTATATTTCCTACCCAACTTCCTGCTGCCTTTTTCACACAGACTACCTTGCTGATTCATATTTATTCTTGCATCCACTTAGATTAGTAAAGAGGGTAAGAAATTCTGCTCTGGGCCCGACAGGTCTGCAATCTCTGAACATAGGTATTATCTTTCACTGAGAGCCGCCCTTTGCTGGGCACATCTCCAGCATCTCTCCTTTTCATTAGCATTCTGTTAAGAACATGTTCCCTATGTCTGCATTCAAAAATTTCCCAAATTTCTATTTTTGTGTGACCTTGTTAATGAATTCTTAACATTTACACCGTGCTGAATGAAGCAGGACTTCCTCGCCTGGGGGGTACTGTCTCTCTACATAGGACTCTTTATCCAAGTACAAAACATAACCATGATCCACAGATTCATGAAAATAACTGAGGGAAAGAAGTCCACAGAAGAGACACAAATGCAAAACATGAGAAATGGAAGATGCTTATATCTTCGTACAGGAAAAAAAAAAAAATCCAGTTACCCACAAAGCCCGAAAGATGGCAAATTCTAGGCAGCATTATGAAAAATTTAGAAATAAGGGAGTGAAATACTATTCTCCCTGTATATACCACCCCAGAATCCAGGCACATTCAGTGTGATCCCTGAGAAAACTAGAAGGTAACTTTATTAAATTGTCAAAAATTATTAGATCATTAATTCTAATGGTTTTTTAAAACATATAAATGTGGAAAATAAATTCATGATGAGGTGAGTGTACATTCCCTGCAAATATTGCAGTGATGGGCACTCACAAAGGACTGAAACTCTGATACAGACATAACCCCGTAGTTTTTCACATCCTTTGATACTCTGTCTATTCTCCTTTCAGCATCCTATAGGTCTTCCTGACGCTGTACTTGAATAAGTTTTCACCCAGACAGATCTCCTGAGTGCTGAAGTCCCACTTGTCTTCTCTTCCATTTTCTTTTATTCACTCAACAACTAGACTCGTTTTTGTGCATATGTTACCTCCTCTCCATTATTTATCTAGAGGGAAATGATTAATACAAGTAGAAATGTAAAATTCTATTTCCCTTCAAAATATCTCCCATCTCACCATTCCTTCCAAAGAATGTTTTGAGTATTAAAAATATGTACAACTAGACAACCATATGTTAAAAGGTATTTATCACTATCTTGGCATGGGTCTAATCTCAGCGATTTATTTCAAGCTGAAAAATTTTAGGTGCTAAAAAATACTGTGATGAAGCCAGTGAGTAAACACCTATATCTAGTATTTTTAATATGCTTTTGAATTAATCAAAAGAGAAATCAAATTGAATAATTCTATTCAAACTAAAGTAAAATTTTTTATGGTTTAAGGAAATATTTAAAAAGGTAACTTTCTAATCATATTTATAAGCCCCAAGATGGAGATTTGGCAAAATTATACATTACATGTGAACTATGGCTGTTTACAAAGCAGAACAAGATATCCCATTGGTCAAGGCTAAAAGTCACAAGAAAATGACAAAAGGATAACGCTATTTACCATACAGATAACACTTCTTGAAGGTTTATTCTTTGGCAGGTGCAGTACTGAGCACTGTACAGTATACTGTTCCTTTTAAGAAGCACAATAGCACTATTCTTGTGTCCATTTTAAATATAGGAAACAGAGAGGTTAAGATTGACTAAGGGTGAGGGTCTCACCTCAAGTAAATGGTAGAATAGGGGACTGACATGTCTGTCTATTTTTAAAAGCACACACTCTAAGTTGAGCTTATTCAGTAATTGCATCCACAAATATTTATTGAGACCTCTGAAGTGCTGGGTAGAGCTCAAGATTCTGGTGAGACAGGAGTAAGCAAGAAAGGCAAAACCACTGCCCTCCTCAAACATATTCTTTTAGGAGCAGATGAAAAATCAATACATAAACTAATGAGAAGGACTGCTGCAGATGGTGATAAGTGCTGAAGAGAACCGGAGGATGAGCCAAGGATTAAGAGATAAGGACAGCTGATAGTTCCCGTATGTAGCTCTTTAAGACCTTCCTGGGGAGGTGACAGTGAAACCAGGTCTGGAACCATGAGAAGCCCTCTGACACAAGGGGCCTGGAGGAAGAGTCTTCTCAAAAGTCCTGCCCAGAAGCCCTGCTGGGAGGTCAGAGGAACAGAATAAATGTCAGGGCAGCTGGAGCACAGTATGGGAAGAGCAGTGAGCGAGCCTGGTAGGGGCTGAGGTTGGAGACGGGCAGGACCTAATCTCTTGACAACAAAGACGTTGTCATGAAAAAGTGAAACACGTGAACATAAAGATCCCACTATCTTAAGGCAAAACACTGCCAAGAGTTACATATTAAAAGATGTTTATGTCAAACACCTTATAAGTGAAAGATTTAGCCTGAATATCAATATAATATTTAATACTTTTTTATATTTAGATAGGAAAAATATTCCATTTTTAGCATTGTAATTTAGTTTTGGTTTGAGCCATTAGATATGTTGAGGTTATTAAATTTTTTTTACAATTTCGTTATTTTATTTACCATTGCAAACAGGCAAAAAAGATACATACCAACAGGTGTTATCTCTAGATGACGGAGTGATGAATAATTTTAATGAACTTCTGTTCGTGTGTATGTTTTCTAAATTTTCTCTTTTTCTGCTTCATTTATATTTTTTATTGAAGCCTAGTTGTTAAAATATTATAATTAATATATTTGTTTCATGTGTACACCATAGTGATTCAATATTTTTATAGATTGTACTCCACTTAAAGTTATTACAAAGTAATGGCTATATTTCTCTGTGCTGTGCAATATATCTTTGTTGCTTGTTTATTTTATACATAGTAGTTTGTATCTCTTAATCCCATACCCCTATCTTGTCCCTACCCCCTTCCCTCTCCCCACCAGAATCCACTAGTTTGCTCTCTATACCTGTGAATCTGTTTCTGCTTTGTTATATGCATTTGTTTGTTTTCTTTTTTTTAGATTCCACATATAAGAGATATCACCTGTCAGAATGGCTATCATCAAAAAGTCTACAAACAACAAATGTTGGAGAGGATGTAGAGAAAAAGAGAACCCTTGTACACTGTTGGTAGGAATGTAAATTGGTGCAACCACTACGGACAACAGCATGGAGGTTCCTCAAAAAACTAAAAATAGAGTTGCCAGCAATTCCACTCCTAGTTATATATCAAAAGAAAACAAAGACACTAATTTGAAAAGATATATGCACCCCAATGTTCATAGCAGCATTATTTATAATAGCCAAGATATGAAAGCAACCCAGGTGTCCATCAAAGATGAATGGATAAAGGAGATGTGAGATACAGATAGATAGATAGGTAGATAGATAGATTTATATTTATATATACACAATGGAATATTACTCAGCCATAAAACAGAATGAAATTCTGCCATTTACAACAATGTGGATGGACCTAGGGAATATTATGCTTAGTGAAATAAGTCAGAAAAAGACAAAAAATTAAACACCTCCTTGCTTTGTGTCCCCAACTTTATTGAGATATACTTGACATATAACACTGTGTGACTTTAAAGTGTACAACGTGTTGATTTGACTTATATATTGCAATATGATTACCAACATCATGTTAGCTAACACCTCCATCACCTTGCTCTAATTTACAAATTCACTATATGGTCTTTTTTATATTATCACTGTATTTAAAACAAAGGCTGAGGCATCATTATTTACTTTTTCAAGGACACAAAATAAGGGCACAATTTTGCAGTTTGTTTTCATCTTTTTAATTTCCAAGCATATAATAAAATTATTCACTGCCCCTTAAAACAAATCACCTTTTAAAATGTACAATTCCATGGACTTGAGTATTTTCACAAAAATTGTGCAACCGTCACCACTCCCAAGCCTCAGAGGCAGAGTAAGGAGTTTGGATTTTATTCTAAGGATAATGAGTAGTCATTGGAGGATCTTAAATGGAATTTCTGCCATGTTTTTTACAATAACCTCTTGACCGTACTTTCTTCCCTTCCCCTCCAAGATACACCACTTACTAGCTGGGTAAGCCAACCAATGACCAAGCCACCTAATTTTCCACCTCACCTGGCTGGTACTTCTCTCTCATACTCTGCCTCTCAATCATACCAGACTATGTTCAGTGCTCAGATATATGGTGGCCCATCTCACCTCTGGCCCTTTGCACATGATGTTCACTCTGCCTGGAGTACCCAGTCTTCCTTCTACCTCTCTTTGTCCCATTGGACAAGTCCTATCACCTAAGATTCTGACCAAATGTCACCCCTGTCCTGATACTCTGAGGCCCAGTTACCCCATTCTGCACTATGAGATGTCTTTTTAATTGTGTGCATTTTTATTAGAAAAGTTTTACAATCTCATGACAAAATATGGGAAAAATGAAAAAATAAAAACATAAACCTCCTGCTAACTCTAATGCAAATAGTGCTTCCTTTAAAATGTAGTTAACATTTTTTGCATAGGACTATTTTTCCACATTACAAAGCATTGCTATAAGTAGATTCCCAGGATATTTACACTCCAATCTTCAGGGTATGAGCAACTCTGCTCCTGCCTCCTTTCATACCTATTTATTTATTTATTTATTTATTTATTTTTAAGATGTAATTCACATATCATAAAAAGTCACCTTTTCAAAGTGTACATAATTCAGCAATTTTTATTATTTTCAGAGATTGTGCAACTACTGGTTTGCAAACTGGCACCCATCAACAGAGGGCAAGGAGAGACTGAAGAAAGAGACAGACTACTCCAGATTGGTATGTGAAAGGTTTAATAAGTGAGGAACTTACCGTGAAGCTTGTCTTGGGTGGCTGCAAGATGAGCATATCTCCATACCCACCCACCATATTCTTAAAAGTCTATATAGAGGCCTTAACTGGGTTCATCACATATACCATCCAGTGACCTGCTGTAACAGCAACCATCCCCACTATCTAATTCCAGAACATTTTCATCACCCCAAGAAGAAAACTTGTACCTATTAGTAATCACTCCCTATTCCTACCTTATCACAGCTTCTGGCAACCACTAATCTATTTTCTGTTTCTATGGATTTGCCTTTTCTGAATATTTCATATCAGTGGGAACATACAATACCTCAGGGGTCCCCAACCCCCAGGCCATGGACCAGTGTCAGCCCGTGGCCTGTTAGGAACCGGGCCACACAGCGAGAGGTGAGCGGCGGGCAAGCGAGCAAAGCTTCATCTGCCTCTCCCCATCGGTGGCGTTACCACCTGAACCATCACTCACATTATCACCTGAACCATCCCCCCCACCGCCCATAGAAAAATTGTCTTCCACGAAACTGGTCCCTGGTGCCAAAAGGTTGGGGACCACTGCAATACATGGTCCTTCGTGTCTGGCGTCTTTAACTTAGCATAAATTTTCCTGGTTCACCCATGCTGCATCATGTATCAAGAAGAAACAGACAATTTGAACAGACTGATCACTAGTAGTGAAGTTGAATTTGTAATAAAAACAAAACCCCCAGCAAACAAAAGTCCAGTCTCAGACAGCTTCATAGAGGAATTCTACCAAACATATAAAGAATAGTTGTTATCTATCCTCCTCAAACTATTTCAAAAAAATGAAGAACACAGAACACTTCCAAAATCATTCTATGAGACCACCATTCCCTGATACCAAAACCAGACAAAGACACTACAAAAAAGGAAAATTACAGGCCAATATTTTTGATGAATATAGATGTAAAAATTCTTAACAAAATACTAGCAAACCAAATCCAACAATATATTTAAAGGATCATATACCACAATCAAGTTGGATTTATTCCAGGTATGCAACAATGGTTCAATATTCACAAATCAATCAATGTGATACACCACGTTAAAAAAATGCAGAAAATGCATTTGACAAAATTCAACATCCATTTATCATAAAAATACTCATCAAAGTGGGTACAGAGATTTTTAAAAAAGACCGTATGTGACAAACCCACAGCTAACGTCATACTCAATGGTGAAAAGCTGAAAGCCTCTCCTCTGAATTCAAGAACAAGACAAGGATGCCCTCTCTCACCACTTCTATTTAACACAGTATTGGAAGTCCCAGCCACAGCAATCAGACAAGTAAAAGAAATAAAAGGCATCCAAATTGGAAAGGAAGAAGTAAAACTGTCACTATTTGCAGATGACACTTTATATAGAAACTCTACAGTCTCCACTCAAAAAACTATTAGAATAAATGAGTTCAGAAAAGTTGCAGGATACCAGATTAATATACAAAAATATGTTGCTTTTCTATACACTAATAATGAACTATCAGAAAGAGAAAGTAAAAAAAAAAAAAATCCCTTTTAAAATCACATCACAAAGAGTAAAATACCTAGAAATAAACTTAACCAAGGAGGTGAAAGGTCTATCCTCTGAAAACTATAAAACACTGATGAAGGAAACTGAAGATGATACAAAGAAATAGAAAGATATCCCATGCTCTTGGATAGGAAGAATAAATATTGTTAAAATTGCCATACTACCCAATGCAATCTACAGGTTTAATTCAATCCCTATCAAAATACCCATGACTTTTTTCAAAGAACTAGAACAAGTAATCCTAAAATTCATACAGAAACACAAAAGACCCCGAATTGCCAAAGCAATCTTCAGAAAAAAGAACAAAGCTGGAGGAATCAGGCTCCCAGACTTCAGACTATACTACAAAGCTACAGTAATCAAAACAACATGGTACTGGCGCAAAAACAAATACATAAATCAATGGAACAGATTAGAGAGCTCAGAAATAAACCCATGCACCTATGGTCAATTAACATACAACAAAGGAGGCAAGAATATACAATGGAGAAAAGATAATCTCTTCAAGAAGTGGTGCTGGGAAAACTGGAAAGCTACATGTAAAACAATGAAATTAGAACATTTCTTTACACGATATACAAAAATAAACTCAAAATGGATTAAAGTACTTCATCTCCTTTTATGGCTGAATAACATTCCGTTGTATGGATATGCCACATTTTGCTTTTCCATTCATCAGTTGATAAACATTTGGCTTGTTTCCACTTTTTGGCTACTATGAATAATGCTGCTATGAACATTCATGTACAAGTCTTTGTGTGAACATATGTTTTTTATTTCTTTTGGATGTTCCTAGGAGTGGGGTGCCATATTACATGGTGACTATATGTTTAACTTTTTGAGGAATGGCCAAACTATTTTCTAAATTGGCTGTACCATTTTACACTTTCACAAGCAGTATATGAGGGTTCCAATTTCTCTACATTCTCACCAGCACTTGTTATTGTCTATCATTTTTGTTGTAGCTATCTTAGTGCATGTAAAGTGGTATCTCATGATTTTGATTTATTAACAATGTCATGAGCATCTTGTTATGTGCTTATGCTTAGTACCTTCTTTGCCAGTTTGTAATGTTTTGTGTTTATGTCTATCTCTCCCCCAGACTGTGAGATCCTTAAGAGTATACATGGTGTCATTTGTCACTGCATCTCCAAAAACTGAAATCAGCAAATGAATGAATTAGCGAACAAGCTAACAAAAGAACGTAAGACTTGAGGAATCCCAAAAGGACACATTGTGAAAAATAATAATAATAAATTAAAAATGAAAGAAAACAAAAATTGGTGACATAGTGGTAAGAATTTAGACAAAGGAGGGAAAGCCCTGGTAAGACTGAATCATCTAAAGGTGTGACATTTTTTACTGAGATTTTAATGAGCAGTAGGAGACAGCTAAGTAAAGAATTGAGGAAAGGGCATTCCAAGCAGAGGGAACAGCTGGTACAAATGCCTCAACACATAGCAAGCAATACAAGCAGATGAAATCTACAAGTGAAGAGCATCAGATCAAACACACCCTTGTCAATACTGATAAAGGTTTATACCTGTGGTGGTCACTGGGACTGTTCACAACGTTTTAGTTCTCTCATTTAGTGAAATGTGATATAACAGCTGTTCTCTACCCAGTTGAATGCAGGTAAGGTCATATTCTTGCTTTTATCAATAAAAGTCAAGAAACCAAATGGGTCGCTTCCCCACAGAAGCTTAAAGAGCCAGCCTGGGATTCACTGAATCTGTTTGTCTTGCCTCAGTGATTATGGAAGCCTAGGATTAAAATAGAGCTCCATCAGTTTAGGTCCTTGAGTGCCTATAATGACTGGAGCCTGTAAGCAGACTATATTAATCTGCTCAGGCTGCCATAACAAAATACCATAAATTGGATGACTTAAGCAACAGATATTCTTTTCTCATTGTTCTGGATCCTGGAAAGCCTAAGATCAAGGTTTACATTGATTCAGTTCCTGGTGATAGCCCTACTTCCTGGCTTGTAAGTGGTCACTTTCTCACTGTGTCCTCACATGGTGGGGAGACAGAGAGAGGAAGCAAGCTCTCTGATGTCTCTTCTTACAAGGCCACAAATCTCATCATCAGAGCCCTATCCTCATGACCTCATCCAATACTAACTACTTCTTAAAGGCCCCATCTCCAAATACTATCACTTTTGGGTTAGGGCTTCAATATATGAATTTCGGCAGGGGAAAATAATTCAGCCCATAGTATAACAACTCACAATGGATGTGCAACCTGCAAGAAAACTAAACATTCTTTTTGTTACTGCACAAGAAACTAACCCATCTTGACTGATGTGATATTTTATTCTAGGCTCTTTGAAAAGACATTGGGGAAATTAATCAGGGTCATGACAGTATAATTTATGTTTATAAATATGTGTAAATGGATTGAGAGGGCAAAGAATAGCTGTACAGAAAGAGAATAGTTTGAAGGGTGATTACAGGTGTTCAGACAAGAGTTAATGGTGCCTTGAATTATAATGATAAAAGGAGAAATGTTCAGAAATCATTATAACTTGCAATAGATGAATGTGGGGAGTATGAAAAGGAGAGTCAGTTACTATCTCCATGTCCACAGTAGTACTACCAGCCTGCAGAATTTTAGGGAGGATAAATAAAGCTTATTTGCAAAGGAATCTAGCACATCACATTCTCAGGGTTCAGTAAGGTTGGCTCCCATTCTCTTCTCACCTCTACCCCACCATCATCACGGCCACTCTGTTCCAGGGCGGGAACAACAATTACAACAATTACAACAACAATTACAGATCAACAATTACATTTTCTTCTTCAAATTATATCATTGTCTCATCACTGTGGGAGACCAGAGTAGGAAAGGCTGGGTCACTAATCACGAAACTTGGCTCACGGAATATTTTACCCAGGGCTGACTAACAAATCTGACTTCAGTTTACCTCTCCTCAGCAATGAGCTCTGCCTATGGCTAACAATAAATGATGCACTCACTATTCACAGTGAGGCAGCTCAACAGGAAGGAAAACCACATGAGAGTGGCTCACAGTGCTATTGACACAACTCTCTTACTTATAATTATTCTTGACAACCAGAAATTTGTGGGAAGAGAAGATGCTTGGATTATGTTGTTTCCAGTAGGCTTGTGGCCACTTGACTTCAGTAAAGGGAATTGGATGTCCCTTCTCTTTATAATAACCACAGGTTTTTTTAACAGAACAATCCATTTTTCCTGTAAACACTCTTCAATTTGGAATTCTATTTGCCTAATTGTCTACTCAGCAACAAGGTGGAAAATCATATCATTGTTTTAGCCATAAAATACCCAGGGATTAGAGCCGGCTTAAGGCAACAAGACTGTAATTGTGGGCTTTAGGTATCACACTCCAACTGCAAGGGAGTGGGGAAGGGGATATTTCTTGCACAAAATATTTCTGGGTTCAATGCCTTGTTGATAAGAGCATATTATCTATGGAAGCATTTTTAAAAATTCGATGATCAAAAATATAAAATAGTTTTTACACACCATATGCATTAGAAGAGAGAATGTCTCTCAGTTTTAGTAAGTCTAGGCAGCCTCAGCAGATTAAAGGTAGTAGTGTTGAGTATTTGTACAAGGAGAAGGGGAGACAGCACTCCCCAGTCTCCTTCCACACTGTCTCTCTCATGCTAACACCATCATCATGAAGTCACTTAAGCCTTTAGGTGCCCGTTACCAACTTGAGAGAGAGAGTGGAAAAGAATGAGACAAACAGCCCAGGATGCGAATTAAACTGAATATTTATCAAAAGAGGCTGAGAAAACCGAAAACAGATATTTAGAATTGTCTCCTTTTGCTAACAATGAAAAGGAAATTAAATAAGCAGTGGAAAGGGAATTCATAGACATGTATGGGCACTAAATAAAGAGAAATTTATTTTGCACCACTGCATTATAGAACAATGTCCCCCTCCCAAAGATGTCCACATACCTCTTTGGATCCCCAGAGCATGGAGATACGTAACACGGCAAAGGGAAATTAAGGTTGCAGATGGAATTACGCTTGACAATCAACTGGCCTTAAATAATCGAGAGTCCCCTGGATTGTCCAGGTGGGCCCCATGTACTCACAAAGGTCCTTACAAGTGGAAGAGCCATTGGAGTGAGGAAACTAAGGTTTTCATTGTTTAATATGCCCAAGGACACACAGCTAGTAGGTGGCAAAGCCAGTACTTTTTGAATCAACCTGGGATCTCTCTGCTGTGACTCTACTCCAGCTCTCAAAGGAACCCGGGGATTTTCTTGTATTCTCTCTCCTTCGATTATGCCTTGTTTTAAGTCCTATACCCAAAGCTGTGCAATTTTCCTAGCTGATGTCCCTGTTGTGTTTTACAAAATATGCAGTAGAGTTTCTTATTTCCAAATAAATATCAAGAGAGGAGTAGTCTATCTAGATTAAATGAAACAGTGAGAAAGATAAAAACAGTGTCTGCAGAGGTTACCACCTATATACCTGGAGAAACAATGGAGGGCACAGGGTGCTCTGTTTCTTCTGAGAATTTAGATCCTTCTCTGCTAAAGCAAACCCAAGATATTCTTCCGCTAAGATATCCAAGCTGATTATGAATACAATGCATGGCAACATCTGTGGTCTGCACATTGTTGAACTAAAAAGGCTCTAATGTGTTGGAGCAGAGGCCAAGCAACCAGTATCCATGGCAACTCTGTGTTTAGTTTCAACCGACAATTGTGAAGAGTATTCAGTCGGATTCTTATACTTGTCTAAATGGCACCCAATAAATGTTTCCCATAGCCAACATTTTTGTCTTGGCTTGGTAACAAAGGAAAAGGAGCCCTGAATGGGAGAGGAGGACAAGGGTAGAATTCACCACAAAAGGACTAACTTCAGGAAAGCTAAAATTAATGTTTCACTCATCAAGTGAAAAAGAATTGATGAAATTATAATACATATGCATATAGGAGTGAGTGTAGAGGGGGAAAAAATCAGAATCTAAATATCTGGCCCTAGTTTTATCATTAAAAAGTGATTTTTAAAAAGTCATGAAATCTGGTTGTGTTTACAAACTAACAGTCAACTATTGTTTAATAAGTGTCCATTCAGGCATTATTATAGGCACTTTACAAGCATTATCTCTAAACTTCACCAAAAAAAGGAAAAAAAAAAACTACAAGAAAGCTATTATTATTTCCATTTTACACTGAAGGAAGTGGCAGTGTAGAAAATTTAAACAACTTACCCAATATTACCATTTTTGTCTGTAAAAGATTTGAACTCAGGTCTACCTAATTTGATTTAAAAGTCCCTGCCTTTTCCAATGTTTCACATTCTGAAGGAATCAAGGAATATTAATTTTTAAAAGTCCCATCCTTGTTTGAATAAATGCTTCAATAGTAAGATATTATTCTGGCAAATAACAAATTTCAAATACAAGTCTGGAAATTTTTATCACCGCAATGAAGAGTCTTGTCAAAAATTAAACAGATCCATATTTCACTGGAAAATGATGAAATGTGTGAATACTCTTCATTTGCGTGTGATTTGCATGTGTTCATTCTAGGTCAAAAAGGGGTAGAAACTGAGAAGGTGAGATCCAGACAGCTTGGTGCCAGAAATATAGGAATGTGAGTATCTAAAGAGTCTTAGATAGAGACCTGAGCAGAAAATTGGACAAAAGAAGTGGCCTCCCCGCATGTATCTAAAACCAAACTTCCCCTTACCTTCTGGAACTTGCTGGCGTTCCTAAACTGAATTACTGACTTGCCTCTTGTGTCATGTAAACCATCTCAAATGCCTGCAACTTTCAATATGATAACAAGTCTAACTGCAGAAGAGTTAAGATGAAATGAAAGCATCAACAGCCACCTCTGCAATATCACGTGTTTAAGCAAGTAGGATAAGAAAGCAAACAGCTTCACTGACATCTAATTAACATAAAATAAACTGCGTATGTTTAAAGTATACAACTTGTTAAGTTTTGACATATGTACACATCTGCGAAACCATCACCACAATCAAGGTAATGAACATATCCATCTCCCCTAAGAGTTTCCTCATGCCCCTTTGAAATCCCTCCCTCCCATCCTTCCCTGCCCACCCACTGCCATCCCCAGGAAACCATTGATCTCTCCTTTCTATCACCATAAGTTAGTTTGCATTTCCTAGAATTGAAAGTGCACTTCTAAATTCTCCTAGCACCAAGTTGAACATAGAAACCAAATAAAAAGTCATCATAGCTACCTACTCCTCTGAACAGGAGTCCTTCTGAGCCCCATATTTAAATTCCAATTTGAATCTGTACTCTCATCAGCTCCTCTCTACCTTGGTCATGTGTGATGTTTAGTGACATCATTTCATACAAGCTACCCAGGTTTGGTCTTCAACATGGAACCACTTCTCATTCTGCTCTCTCATACTTGACGCCCACCTCCACAGCTGCCAAAGATATGGGGCATCATCATGCCTACTGGCCATCACTTATCCAGAATGTGGGACTGAACAATCATAGATAGCAGATTTTTCTTTTTTTTTTAAACATCTTTATTGGAGTATAATTGCTTTACAATGATGTGTTAGTTTCTGCTTTATAACAAAGTGAATCAGCTACACGTATACATATATCCCCATATCCCCTCCCTCTTGCATCTCCCTCCCTCCCACACTCCCTATCCCACCCCTCTAGGTGGTCACAAAGCACCGAGCTGATCTCCCTGTGCTATGTGGCTGCTACCCACTAGCTATCTATTTTACATTTGGTAGTATATATATGTCCATGCCACTCTCTCACTTCATCCCAGTTTATCCTTCCCCCTCTCTGTGTCCTCAAGGCCATTCTCTACATCTGCGTCTTTATTCCTGTGCTGCCCCTAGGTTCTTCAGAACCATTTTTTTTTTCTTTTAGATTCCATATATATGTGTTAGCATTCGGTATTTGTTTTTCTCTTTCTGACTTACTTCACTCTGTATAACAGACTCTATATGATAGACTCTCACTGGTTTTCTCTAGTTTGATTATGATGTGGTTTGGTGTGATTCTTAATATGTTTCTTCTTCTTGGGAATTTTTGAGCTTCTTGTATCTGTAGGTTTAGTGTTTTCATCAGAATTGGAAAGTACTCAACCATCATTTCTGCAAATAGTGTTTCTGACCTCCCTTCCTTCCGAGATTCCAATTACATGTATGTTAATTCACCTGATATTATCCCACAGCTCACTGAGGCTTTTTTCCCCAGTCACTTTTCTCATTATGCTTCAATTTAGATAGTTTTATTGCTATGCCTTCAAATTCACTGGTATTTTCTTTTGTAATATCTAATCAAATCCGTTTATCCCATCTAGTGAATATTTCATTTCAGATATTGTGTTTTTGTGTTTAAAAGTTCCATTTGTGTCTTTTTTATCTTTCATTTCTCTGCTTACCATATTCAAGCCTTAAAAAATTTTATATCCTTGAGCATATTTAGAAGATTTAAAATAGCTGTTTTAAAGCCCTTTCCTAAATCCATCATCTGCCTCATTTAGGGGGTGTGAATTCTATTCAATTCAATAGAAATTGGTTGATTTTTTTCTTAGTTATGTGTCATACATTTCTGTTTCTTCACATTTCTAGTAACATTTTATTGAATTGCAGACTTCATGAATTTTACATTGTTGGTTGCTATTTTTTTTTTATTCCTTTAATGACTATTGAATTTTGCTTTGGTCCCTGTATTAGTTTCCTATTGATGCTAAAACAAATCACCACAAACTTAGTGGCTAAAACAACAAAACTTTATTCTCTTATAGTTTTGGAGGCCAGAGTCCAAAATGAGTCTTAGGAAGTTAAAGTCAAGTTGTTGACAAGTCTGGTTCTTCCTAAGGAATCTGTTCCTTGTCTCTTCTAGCTTCTGGTAGCTGCCAGAAATCCTTATCTTATGACCACATCACTCCAGTCTCTGCTTCCGTCAGTACCTTGCCTTCTCTTCCATAGTGAAATCTTAGGCATCACCCAGGTAATCCAAGATAATCTTCCCATCTCAAGACCCTTAACATATTTACATCTTCAAAGTCTCTTTTTAAATATCAGGTTCTATTTAGTTTTCAAGGATTAGGACCTTTGTATTTTGGGGAGACATTATTCAGCCTACCATAGCACTCACTTAAGTAACATGAAGAGCAAGCTAATCCTTACAATGCTTGCTTTTAAGTTTTGTTATGGCAGGTCCAGAGCAGAAACTTTGCTGGAGCTAATGTAACCCCACTACTAATAGTACACCCTTCTGAAGATTTTACCAAATGCCCTAGAATAACAATCTATGGCTTGTGGGAATACAATTAGTCCTTTGTAAGCTTCAGAAAATCTTAGCCTATTTTTTTAAGTGGTCCTTTCCCTAGCCTCAGGCACTTTCCTCTCATACATGCACACGTTAGTACTTGATCAAAGATTAGAGGGACCCCTCTTGTTGATCTCAGGCTCTCTCACACTCTCTCTCTTTCTCTAGCTCCCTCCTCTCTGTCCTCAAATTTTAGCTGCCACCGCCTCCCAAACTCCAACCTCTGTCTCCTCAACTCAGTGAGGCCACTAACCCTGCTCTAGTTCCCCTTTCAAGGAGTAAACTGGGACAATAGGGCTTACCATGTCTATTCTATTTCCTTTTGCACTAACTAATCTTAAGTAGCAGATTTGAGAAGACAATCTAGAGGATTTTTTTTTAAATTTTAATAAATAAAATGTACATATAAAAGATACATCATAAGTGACAGCTTAATACATTTTCACAGACTGAACACACACATGTACCAGTACCCAGGTTAAGAAATAGTCCATTAGCAGCATCCCGGAAACCCCCCTCATGATCCCTTCCCACTTTGCTTCTCGCCCTACAATGGTATCCACAATCCTGACTTTTAACAACATAGATTAGTTTTGCCTGTTCTTATATTTTATAAATGAATTTGTAATTATGTATTCTTTTGTGCTTGCGAAATTCATCTATATTGCTGTGTGTAGTTGCAGATCCATCATTCTCATTGCTGCATAATTTTCCACTATGACAGTGCAACACAAATTTGTTTATCTTTTCCACTGTTGATGAGCATTTAGAGTGTCCATGTTAGAGTTATTACAAATAATGCTGCTCTGAACATTCTTGTGCACACCTTTTGGGAAACATCTACATACATTTCGGTTGGGCATTTATCTAGGAGTGGAATCTCTCTGGTCATAGGTTATGCATATGTTCAGCTCTAAGAGATACTGCCACCCAGTTTTTCCAAGGTGCTTGTAATGTACGTCACTTTTAATACCCAGCAGTATGTTTCAAATAGCAGAGAAGCAATTCCAGGTTTGTGGACCATGGAATGTAAGATATCAGTGTCAACAAGTAAAACCAAATTTCTATTTCCTGAGCTCAGATCCAGATATCATTTCTTTTAGGTAATTTTAAACCCTTGACAAGACATAGTAATTGCTAAGTTAAATAACTTAAAGTAAAATGAACAAACTTAAAAATCTAAAATACTAGAGTTGAGGGTTGTTCTATCTTTGTTTTGTAGTAACAAAATCTTTTTAATCCAAAGCAGTTTTCTGCAAAATCTTTACATATAGATTCTGTAAAAGCCAGGGAGCTCTGGAGACAGCTTTTTGGAACCACAGAGCTATAAAGAGCCCACCCAGTTTGAAAGCACTATCCCCTTCTGTTTTAGATAAGGAAGCTCAGGCCCACGGAGAAAAAAAAAAATGTTCACGGGGTCACACAGCCATGTGATGAGAATGCAAATGATTAGCACCCAACTGCCTCCTAACCCCAGTTCAGCCCTCATGCTTCTCGCATTTGAATGGTATCTTAATCTGGACTCAAACACTGTGATAAGCAGGTTTGTGCCCAATCCAGAGCAGGTGTAAATAGATTTTAGGAGGCTCAGATCCTCTTGACAACCCTCAATTGGTTATTTTCTCTCAACATTGCTTGACACACAGAGTAATGTATTCTTCTACTAAGAAAATTAATACATTCTACTCATGAGAGAGGGGAATCACAAAAGCTACTACACCCAGATGCTAGTTCAAAGCAAAACATGTTTATTGAATATGAATGTGGATAATTGAATACTAAATGTGGACAAAATTTATGACCTCTTAAAGTCTACTGAAAAATAAGCAATGTGTAAATATGCCCTGCCAGTGTGCGCGTCTACTTCTAAGTAGCAGAAGTCTGAACTTTTGAATCTGACCCAAATATTTTTTAAAGTGTTGAGAAAATGCAATTTGAATTTTCTCCAAGCAATTGACTTTAGATCTGATTTCTAAAGACCTAGAAATCTTGCACATCAAATGGTTCTTTTAAATTTTTCCAAAGACTCAAGTGAAGCTGAATTCAATTTTCCCCTGAAGAACATATGGACTTCGAAAAGACAAGGGAGGAGGTGGCTGACAAAATATGTTTTCAGTTGTAACACATTTTAAAAAAATAAAACAAAATTTTAAAAATCATGGCTGGATTTGCCCTGGCCCAAAAATGACTATTTTTCCTGTCACTGACCTATGACTACTAAAGTTTTTCTGATTATTTTATATGAAATCACTATTCTTTGTGCTAATAGTACTTGCGCAAACTTCAGATAAAATCAGCAGTTCCCTGTAAATCATATGAAATAGAGACCATTTCCAGAAACTGACGGAAGTAACTCTGGGTTAAGCACCAAGATGTCAGTTCTAAACTTCAATACAGAATTTGGGTTTAACTAAAAAGGAGAAGGAGGAGAAGGAAGAGAAGGAGGAAGGTAGGAAAGAAAAAGAAGAAATTCTAAACGTATTATGCCAAACCTATGCATTGTTAAGTGGAAAACTGGCCCTTTGGACTCTTGCATTGGAAAGATTCAGTTTTGTTATTGAATTCATAGTTTTACCAAAAGTGTGTTGGTATTTTTTTTTTACTAGAGCACAAATACATGAGGGCATTTACCAGAACCCAAGTGATCCAACCCCTCAATTAACCAGAAGTTTTTAAGCATATATATATCAAAGAATTTTTAAAATACTTCTTCCTATCTCTGCCATAGCCTTAGCATGCATTTAGCCCAATCTCCTCAATGTTTCAGAGACATGAATTCAGTCATTAGATCAGGATCCTGCCCTCAGGTAGCTAACAAGGATATGCACATGGTTGAAAATTGGAGGTGACTACCTGAGTTAATGTTGGGAAAGGAGGAAGGAGGAAGTCCTTCCAACTGGACTGGGATGAAGAGGCTTAAGAGCATGGCTGCCCCATTATGAAAGGGGCCTATAATTTTTCGTGTCTGATCTAGCCCTCATCCTACTCTCCAGTCCCACTACTTATTCTAGGAGTACCCCTCCAACCGTTCCAATCCTACCGTAGAAGAATTTAGTCACCTAGAACCCTTTTGGCTCCTTCAATGCGCTCTTCTCTTTTATGTATCTGATTCTGGAAATTTTCCCTCTCCCGGTTTCTTCTCCCAGACTTGATATTTCTTGTTTGAAGACATCAACTCTAATGCTATCCTAGACAGTATTAATCAGTCCCTCCTAATACTAAAAAAATGCTAGCCACGGTTTACTACTAAACTTCTATGCATAGATGCTATTCTAATCATTTTACTTAAAACAACATGCCTGTGAGATAGTTATGGTTATGATTCTCATATAAATGAAAAAGCTGTAGCATGTATTAAAGAAGGGATATATAAGAAAAATGAAAAGGCAACTAGATTTATGAGGGTAAAGAATAAGTGACCCCCCACATGGTATGAATTAGATCTCCCAAATGAGTTCAGTACTGGTCATTCCATCATTATAACATCCTTCCTATGATGCTTTTCCATCTATTATGGTCTGAATGTTTGTGTCCTCCCAAAAGTCATATGTTGAATCCTAATCCCCAAGGTGATGAAATTAGGAAGTGGGGGCCTTTGTGAGGTTATTAGGTTATAACGAAGCCCTCATGAATGGGATTAGTGCCCCTATAAAAAAGGACCAAGAAAACTCCCTTGCCACTTCCATGAGAGAAGACACATCAAGAAGACAGCTACCTAGAAGACCCTTACCAAACACCGAATCTGCTGCCACCATAAACTTGGACTTCCTAGCCTCCAGAACTATGAGAAATAAACACTGTTTATAAGCCACCCAGTCTGTGTTGTTACAGCAGCCCAAAGAGACTAAGACACCATCATCAAGTATCTCAATAAAATGTAAACACATCAGGTGTGGTGATCAGAGTTCTTCATCAAAGACAACAGAATCCACTCCAGTTAGTTTAAGCATAAAGTTAATTTAGTAAAAGATATTATGTTGTTCATACAATCTCTGTGAGACCCAAATTACCAGATTTATGCTATATAACCCAGGATAGATGCAGTTAGGTAAAATGCATTTAGAAAAACCATTCTAGCCCACCAAAGGACCATCCTAGATTGTTGGTCTCTCTGTGGCATACTGCCCCTTCACTTTGCTTATTTTCACCTCCAAATCTGGGGGTCTTTTAATTCATAGATCCTAGGTCATGTGCTTACACCCTAGCTACAAAGTAGTTCAAACAAGGTTGTTTTTGCTCTCCAGGCCCTGTAATAAAGGAAAGCAATTTTCAAGTGGATTAGAATGAGTTTTGATGCAACAAACATACAGCTTTTGATCTATAGTAGTTATCAAGTAAACAGAGATAAAAATTGACGAGACCTGGAATAGGGACTGACTGGTTTCTAAGGCAGGCCAAGGGGACAAAAGAAAAGGTCTCCCAAAAGAGGACAGAGGGCTCCAAAGATGGTGCTATTCAAGAGATAATAACAAGGTCATTTTCTTGGCCGTGGTATCTGGGAGATGAAAAGATGGACCGACTTGAAGAAAGGTTAAAGTGACAGCAGCGATTTCTAGACTGTATATCTATTCTGTTTAATTTATATTCGTTTTTCTTTCTACAAACTATTTCAAACAATTCACAGACAAGCTGAGGCAAAATTTTAAAATGGAATAACCCAAACTGATGTAAACTGAGAGAAAAAAAAGCTGCAGACTGGAAAGAAAATGCTGTGGAAAACAGAAACCCACACTACTGTTAATAATATTCTTGACATCAGTAGCATGCACAACAGCTAAAATTCACATTACTCGGGAAATTGTCATCTTAAGAATACACTGTACATTAAGTGACCTTGGAGAAACATGAAATGCTATACAATTGATAGGTGGTTTATTAAAAAAAGTTTTTGGCAAATTGTTATTTTAACACACTGGTAATCTGAAGAACTAATATTCAACCAGTTGCTTTTAGGAAACTGCTATTAAGCCAATTGACCTAGAACAACTAGCCCAAACGTCTCCTCCTCAGAGAGGACTCTCCAGACAGAACAGGCAATCTATAGTAACCCTCTACCAGTCCCTTGTGATCACATAACTCTGTTGTATTTACTTCATGGCACTATTCTTCTCTGAAATTATTGTGTCCAATTATTATTGGGGGGAGGGGTATATTATCTGTCTCATCTCATCAGAAAGTAGTTCCATAAAACCATGACAATGTCTTATCCCACCTCTGTATCCACACTACCTAGAACAGCTCCCATTACAGAGTTGGTACTTAGTAAAGGTTGCTCCCTAACAATAATGAGTAATAATGCTTACCTTATAGAGTTGTCAGGAAAATTAAATTTATCAATATGTGTTAAGCTCTTAGAAGAATACTTGGCACATAGTAAGACCTCAATGAATGCTAGATATTATCATTTACTTTGAAACAATGCTCACAGTGTTTGTATATCCCATTAGTAATAAATATTCCTTCTAAAGACTTCTGCCTAATTTACCTAGATTCTAAATCTGGATTTTAATTGGAGGACCAATGGTGGTCCCCCAGCAGCTCCATGTGGTCCATAGGCTGGCCTTTGCAATATTAATGTTTAATGTAGTGTAGTAATATACAGTTACATCTGCCACAGATTAATAATTTACATGTGATATTTAATATGAACCAGAATTCAAATCCTTAGTGCATCTTCAAAAATGTTGCCATCTGGCCCCCAAGTTGTGGGAAATATTTTGCGGTGAGAAACCAGAAGTGGAAGGCCTGTGGTCCAAGGGGTTTCTCTGCTTCTCTGCCCCCTCCCACTAACAGAGGTGGCCTTGGGAAACAAGTAATTAATAAAGGTTTAAGGCCTCAGGGGCAGATGGACTTGGCCCCCTAGATGCCTTTGCAAACTTATAATTAAAGACTGTCTGTGTGTGTTTGTCCACAGAACATTGCAATCCTAGAACACTGGTGCTGCAAGGCGCTCCCAAGATAACCCTGGCCTGGTCCTTCATCTTACAGACAAAGGAATAGAGATTTAAAGTGAACTGATAAAAAATACAGAGGCTATTTTTAGAAGAGTTGATGCTAGAATTCAAGTTAATTCTATACAATTTCTAGTTTTCCTGAGTTTCTTCTTGGATAGGTGTGCCTGAGTTTTAGAGACAGATTTCATGAAAGTCTTTTTTAAAGCATTTACTCTGCAATCTCAGAAAATGATTGTCTCATCTCCCTCTTGTGTTCTGCCTTTCGTTTCTGAAGGGTGTTTTTTAATTTTATTTTTGCCCTTTGGATTTTTTGGTTTGTTTGATCATGCCATTATTCAAATCCAAAGGCATGTATATAAAATAGGAAAGATACCTTCATCCACACGATGCTGGGTCCATCATGAAATGTTGGATCCATCATAGGGATTTATTAAATGTTTTTAGACTTCAACCAACCAATTCCTTTATAGGTCAGAATTTAATAACTTAATGAGGAATAAGGTCTAAATTATTTCCTAAAATGGGAAAGCTCATGTCTTAATTATCCATTCTGTTCACACAGATGAGGAAGACAAGATATTCTAATAGTTAAAAGTGCTACTTGCTTCAAAGTTAGGCAGAGCTGAGTCTGAATTCCCTCTCCACCTGAGTATCAGTGGAAGTCACTAGATGTTTCTAGAAGTGACCTGTTTTCAGAGAGTTACTGGCACCTGTGTAGGGAAGGAATCCGACAAAGAAGATGGGAGGCAAGGAAAAGTAAAGAGACCATGGCAACCAGCAGGACAAGAGGTAATAAATGATATCATTCTTTCCTGTTAGCTAGAATTACCAAAAATTGGCAACAATTGCCATGTCAAATCAGTCCCACCTGGGGAAGGTTGAAACACATTCATGCATACATATGTACATACATACATGCATACATAGGAGATAGAATGTGAAAGCAAGGGGCCAGGGGAGCAGGGAGGAAAGGAGGGAGGGAGGGAAGAAAGGAAAGAAAGAGAACGTACCCCCAGTATATTTTGCTCAATGTATTTTATAAACCAGTGGTTCTCTCAATGCAGCTCCCTACTAGGAGCAAAAGCATCACCTGGAAGCTTGTTAAAAAGACAAATTTGGGGGTCCTATTCCATGTTAACTAAACCATAATCTCTCAGGTGAGACCCAGCAATCTGTGTTTTAACAAGCCATCTAGGTAATTCTGATGCATATTCAAGTTTGAGAACTACTGTGGTATGTGTGTGTCCTCTAAGTAGAAGGTGTACATGAAGTCCTAGCTCAGTGTAAATAGTAAAAATATCATATCTGTGTAACATATAAAACAATTTGCAAAATGCAGGAGGATAATTATTCAAGATATAAATAAACTGTTAATTTGTTTTAATATCTATATTCCACTTTCTAGGTAATAAACCCCATGCATAATAATGGCTATATCCAAGTGTATCACAGATGATGGTAGACTTGTTGAATGCTAACATTTCAAAATTTTAAATCTGAGTAAATCCTCTGTCACATTTTGCAGATTGTTTACATCATATGTAGAAGTAAATTTATTACAAATTCAAACTACACAAGAACTTTATGGACACCTTCGTATATAATATAAATTTATGTGTATAATAAATATATATTTATAATAAGGCAGTATATAATGATTTTTCAAAGTAGCTGTTCCTCATGGTGTATTTTGTGGAACAGATGTGCTGTGATTTTGAGTGTAGAGCTTTGGTTATAGCCAGATTCATTTACTCCCTACTCCCAGGACATATCTTTGATTTTCCCCACCTTTGCTCATGTACTTTACCCAGCCTAAAATGTCTTCTCCACTCTCTTTATAGGTTCTTGGACCCAATTCCAATGTGTGGGGGAGGGGAGTTTCTCCCACACCAACAAGCAATTCTCTGGACACCAGCTGGGTGTCTTGCAATTCAACTCAATTAGAATACTATCTACCCAGAGATAGCATCAGATCCCACAGGTTAAGGGCGCAGTCTTATAAGACTCCCCCTATCAACTTCAGATGCCAGTCCCCAGCCCAGGTTATCACCTGTGCTTCTAACCAACCAGCTATAGATTGGAGGTCCAATGACCCCCTCCTTGGACTTCAGATGCCCATCACAACTCCAGATTGTTACCTGTACTTCTGACCAATTGGCTATAAATTAGAGGTTCCCATGACCCCCTCGGGTTCTATTAATTAGCTAGAGCAGCTCACAGAACTCTGAGAAACAATCTACCTACTAGATCACCCGTCTACTGTAAAGCGATATGACTCAGAAACAGCCAGATGGAAAAGATGCATAGGGCAAGGTATGCGGGGAAGGGAGCAGAGCTTCAATGCTGAGTGCACCAATCTCCCAGCATGTTCACCAACCCAGAAGCTCTCTGAACCCCATCCTTTTAGGCTTTATGTAGGATTAACTACATATGTATACTTGACTAAATCATTGGCCACTGGAGATTGATTCAACCTCCAGGCCCTCTCTCTTCCCCAGAGGTTAGGGTGTGGGACTGAAAATTCCAACCTTCATTGGAGGTCGTCAAGAAGACATGACCTCCAGTTGACCTGTGAGTTAGATCCAGGCAACCACATGCTTCTCCACTCCCCTATTCTTGGAATGTACATTCTACCCACTGTCCCAGCACTAGGAGTCATTTCAAGGATGCAGCCTTGAGAGAATAATGTGCTGTTGAGACTACCTGAACTGAATATGTGAATGAACCCAGTTAAGGCCTCTATGAAAACTTTTAAGATTTTGCCGGGGGGTGTGCAGAGACCTACTCACCTTGCAGCTGCCCAAGACAAGCCTTGTAAGTAAGTTCCCTTGCTTATTACACCAGCCACCTTCCAATCTGGACTTGTCTGCCTCTTTCTTTGGTCTCTTCTTTCCCTCTGTGTATAGGGGCCAGTGTCAGATTTAACTGGGGAAATGCCTGAGTTTTTGAACCAACATCCTCTATTCACATGATTGGTTCTCCTGGCAACCAGCCCCCTATTTAGGAGGGGTCCAAAAGTCACCTCATTACATAACTGAAGATACTTTTATTGCCCTCATCATATAGGAAATTCACAGGGTTTTAGGAGCTGTGCCAGAAAAGGAGATGAAGATCTATATATTTCTTATTAAAAATCACAATATCACACACTCCTTTACAATATCTATCTGTCCTCCCTGAAATGCTTCACATGACCACCTAAGTTTAAAATTCAAGTGCTAAACCTAACCTTCCTGAGCCCACCAGCTACCAGAGCTGGGATTCCTTAAATAAGCAATATCTCAGCTCTGCTGAGGTCCAAAAGGGGAAAGTAGGGATATAGGGGAATTTTTATGCTCTGGGCCAGATGAGAGGCTGGGCACCAGTTCTGAGGTAAGGAACCTAAGGGATAAATTCTGGAAAGAGCCTGACCTGGGAGATCTAAGGATCCACAGGCAAGGAGGCTAGGTGTACCTATATGAGTTTACTGTGGGGACCAGCTGATCCTCTGATTCCTTCAACCTGCAGGAGCCACAGGGGAGCTAAACCACTTGGTCATTCGGTCCTCTCTGGCTCTGAAGCTAGCTGAGTGAGATTTGCAGCTCTGTTCATGAAGAACCAGAGAAGAAAGAAGCTTCCTTATGATTCATTAACAGTGCTCCTAGAACCATCAGATGTGTCTAAGATCACTCTGCCTTCCAGGACAGTGAGGCTGTTGTCTCTTAACATACCCCAGCAGCAGGACCTCAGTCTCAAGTAGCCAGCAGGGGATCATACAGCACTCCCAAAAGTCCATAGTAGAGGAATGAACACAACATGGAGCATGAGCAGAAACTAACAAAATAGAACAGCTGAAAGAAAATATTTAAGGGAGCACTTGAGAACGTTTTAGTCCACCACAAATAAGCAGTTTTAGAAGTGAATTATCTGTATAAATACATATACATGGAAAGTACTAGAAGGACATGTGCAAAGGGGGAAATATTGTGATATGGTGATGGATTTATGGGTGATTTTTTTTTTACTTCTTTATTGGAGTATAATTGCTTTACAAGGTTGTGCTAGTTTCTGGTGTATAACAAAGTGAATCAGCTATACGTATACATATATCCCCATATCCCATCCCTCTTGTGTCTCCCTCCCACTCTCCCTATCCCACCCCTCTAGGTGGACACAAAGCACCGAGCTGATCTCCCTGTGCTATGTGGCTGCTTCCCACTAGCTATCTATTTTACATTTGGTAGCAAATATATGTCAATGTTACTCTCTCACTTCGTCCCAGCTTCCCCTTCCCCCCACCCCATGTCCTCAAATCCATTCTCTACGTCTGCGTCTTTATTCCTGTCCTTCTAGGTTCATCAGAACCATTTTTTTAAATTCCATATATATGTGTTAGCATACAGCATTTATTTTTCCCTTTCTGACTTACTTCACTCCACAGACTCTAGGTCAATCCACCCTACTACAAATAACTCAATTTCGTTTCTTTTTATGGCTGAGTAAGATTCCATTGCATATATGCGCCACATCTTCTTTATCCATTTATCTGTCGATGGACACTTGAGTTGCTTCCATGCCCTGGCTATTGTAAATACTGCTGCAATGAACATCATGGTACATGTCTCTTTTTAAATTATGGTTTTCTCAGGGTATATGCCCAGTAGTGATATTGCTGGGTCATAAGGTAGTTCTATTTTTAGTTTTCTAAGGAACCTCCATGCTGTTCTCCATAGCGGCTGTAGCAATTTACATTCCCACCAACAGCGCAAGAGGGTTCCCTTTTCTCCACACCCCCTCCAGCATTTATTGTTTGTAGATTTTCGATGATGGCCATCCTGATCGGTGTGAGGTGATACCTCACTGTGGTTTTGATTTGCATTTCTCTAATGATTAGTGGTGTTGAGGATTTTTTCATGAGTTTGTTGGCAACCTATATTTCTTCGAAGAAATGTCTATTTAGGTCTTCCGCCCATTTTTGGATTGGGTTGTTTATTTTTTGATACTGAGCTGCATGAGCTGCTTGTATATTTTGGAGATTAATCCTTTGTCAGTTGCTTCATTTGTAAATATTTCCTCCCGTTCTGACCATTGTCTTTCGTCTTGTTTATGGTTTCCTTTGCTGTGCAAAAGTTTTAAGTTTCATTAGGTCCCATTTGTTTATTTTTGTTTTTATTTCCATTACTCTAGGAGGAGGGTCAAAAAAGGATCTTGCTGTGATTTATGTCCTAGAGTGTTTTGCCTATGTTTTCCTCTAAGAGTATAATAGTGTCTGGCCTTACATTTAGGTCTTTAATCCATTTTGAGTTTATTTTTGTGTATGGTGTTCAGAAGTGTTCTAATTTCATTCTTTTACATGTAGCTGTCCAGTTTTCCCAGCACCACTAACTGAAGAGGCTGTCGTTTCTCAATTGTATATTCTGGCCTCCTTTGTCAAAGATAAGGTGACCATATGTTTGTAGATTTATCTCTAGGCTTTCTATCCTGTTCCACTGATCTATATTTCTGTTTTTGTGCCAGTACCACACTGTCTTGATTACTGTAGCTTTGTAGTATAGTCTGAAGTCAGTGAGTCTGACTCTTCCAGCTCCATTTTTTCCCCTCAATACTGGTTTGGCTATTCAGGGTCTTTTGTATCTCCATACAAATTTTAAGATTTTTTTTTGGTCTAGTTCTGGAAAAAAATGCCATTTGTAATTTGATAGGGATTGCACTGAATCTGTAGATTGCTTTGGGTAGTATAGTCATTTTCACAATGTTGATTCTTCCAATCCAGGAACACGGTATACCTCTCCATCTGTGTGTATCATCTTTGATTTCTTTCATTAGTGTCTTCTAACTTTCTGCTTATATGTCTTTTGTCTCCTTAGGTAGGCTTATTCCAGGGTATATTATTCTTTTTGTTGCAATGGTGAATGGGAGTGTTTCCTTAATTTCTCTTTCAGATTTTTCATTGTTAGTGTATAGGAATGCAAGAGATTTCTGTGCATTAATTTTGTATCCTGCTACTTTACCAAATTCATTGATTAGCTCTAGTAGTTTTCTGGTGGCATCTTTAGGATTCTCTATGTATAATACCATATAATCTGCAAACTGTTACAGTTTTACTTCTTTTCTGATTTGGATTCTTTTATTTCTTTTTCTTCTCTGATTGCCGTCACTAAAACTTCCAAAACTATGATGAATAACAGTGGTGAGAGTGGGCACCCTTGTCTTGTTCCTGATCTTAGAGGAAATGGTTTCAGTTTTTCACCATTGAGAATGATGTTGGCTGTGGGTTTGTCATATATGGCCTTTATTATGTACAGGTAGGTCCCCTCTATGCTGACTATCTGGAGAGTTTTTATCATAAATGGGAGTTGAATTTTGTCAAAAGCTTTTTCTGCATCTATTGAGATTATCATATGGTTTTTAATCTTTCAATTTGTTAATATGGTGTATCATATTGATTGATTTGTGTATATTGAAGAATCCTTGCATTGCTGGGATAAACCCCACTTGATCATGATGTATGATCCTTTTAATGTGCTGGTGGATTCTGTTTGCTAGCATTTTGTTGAGGATTTTCACATCTATGTTCATCAGTGATATTGGCCTGTAGTTTTCTTTTTTGTGACATCTTTGCCTGGTTTTGGTATCAGGGTGATGGTGGCCTCATAGAATGAGTTTGGGAGTGTTCCTCCCTCTGCTATATTTTGGAAGAGTTTGAGAAGGATAGGTGTTAGCTCTTCTGTAAATGTTTGATAGAATTCACCTGTGAAGCCTTCTTGACCTGGGCTTCTGTTTGTTGGAAAAATTTTCATCACAGTTTCAATTTCAGTGTTTGTGATTGGTCTATTCATATTTTCTATTTCTTTTTGGTTCAGTCTTGGAAGGTTGTGCTTTTCTAAGAATTTGTCCATTTCTTTCAGGTTACCCATTTTATCGGCATAGAGTTGCTTGTAGTAGTCTCTCATGATTCTTTGTATTTCTGAAGTGCCAGTTGTTACTTCTCCTTTTTCATTTCTAATTCTGTTGATTTCAGTCTTCTCCCTTTTTTTCTTGATGAGTCTGGCTAATGGTTTATCAATTTTGTTTATCTTCTCAAAGAACCAGCTTTTAGTGTTATTGATCTTTGCCACTGTTTCCTTCAATTCTTTTTCATTTATTTCTGATCTGATCTTAATGATTTCTTTCCTTCTGCTAACTTTGGGGTTTTTTGGTTCTTCTTTCTCTAATTGTTTTAGGTGTAAGCTTAGGTTGTTTATTTGAGATTTTTCTTGTTTCTTGAGGTAGGACTGTATTGCTATAAACTTCCCTCTTAGAATTGTTTTTGCTGCATCCCATAGGTTTTGGTTCATCATGTTTTCATTGTTATTTGTTTCTAGGTATTTTTTGATTTCCTCTTTGATTTCTTCAGTGATCTCTTGGTTATTTAGTAGCATCATATTGTTTAGCCTCCATGTGTTTGTATTTTTTACAGTTTTTTTCCTATAATTGACATCTAGACTCATAGCATTGTAGTCAGAAAAGATACTTGATATGATTTCAATTTTCTTAAATTTACCGAGGCTGGATTTGTGAACCAAGATATGATCTATCCTGGAGAATGTTCCACGAGCAATTGAGAAGAAAGTGTATTCTGTTGTTTTTGGTTGGAATGTCCTGTAAATATCAATTAAGCCCCTCTTGTTTAATGTGTCATTTAAAGCTTGTGTTTCCTTATATACTTTCATTTTGGAGGATCTGTCCATTGGTGAAAGTGGGGTGTTAAAGTCCCCTACTATGACTGTGTTACTGTTGATTTCCCCTTTTATGGCTGTTAGTATTTGCCTTATGTATTGAGGTGCTCCTATGTTGGGTGCATAAATATTTACAATTGTTATATCTTCTTCTTGGATCGATCCCTTGATCATTATGTAGTGTCGTTCTTTGTCTCTTGTAATAGTCTTTCTTTTAAAGTCTATTTTGTCTGATATGAGAATTGCTACTCCAGCTTTCTTTTGATTTCCATTTGCATGGATTATCTTTTTCCATCTTCTCACTTTCAGTCTGTATGTGTCCCTAGGTCTGAAGTGGGTCTCTTGTAGACAGCATATATATGGGTCTTGTTTTTGTATCCATTCAGCCAGTTTGTCTTTTGGTGGGAGCATTTAATCCATTTACATTTAAGGTAGTTATTGATATGTATTTTCCTATTACCATTTTCTTAATTGTTTTGGGTTTGTTTTTGTAGGTCTTTTCCTTCTCTTGCGTTTCCTGCCTAGAGAAGTTCCTTTAGCATTTGTTGTAAAGCTGGTTTGGTGGTGCTGAATTCTCTAGTTTTTGCTTGTCTCTAAAGGTTTTAATTTCTCCGTCAAATCTGAATGATATCCTTGCTGGGTAGAATAATCTTGGTTGTAGGTTTTTCCCTTTCATCACTTTAAATATGTCCTGCCACTCCCTTCTGGCTTACAGAGTTTCTGCTGAAAGATCAGCTGTTAACCTTATGGAGTTCCCTTGTATGTTATTTGTTGCTTTTCCCTTGCTGCTTTTAATATTTTTTCTTTGTATTTAGTTTTGATAGTTTGATTAATATGTATCTTGGCCTATTTTCCTTGGGTTTATCCTGTATGGGACTCTCTGTGATTCCTGGAAGTGACTGACTATTTCCTTTCCCATGTCAGGGACGTATTCCACTCTAATCTCTTCAAATGTTTTCTCAGACTCTTTCTTTTTCTCTTCTTCTTCTGGGACCCCTATAATTCGGATGTTGGTGCATTTAATATTGTCCCAGATGTCTCTGAGACTGTCCTCAATTCTTTTCATTCTTTTTTCTTTATTCTGCCAGGTCACTTATCTGTTCTTCTGCCTCAGTTATTCTGCTATTGATTCCTTCTAGAGTATTCTTAATTTCATTTATTGTGTTGTTCATCATTGCTTGCTTGCTCTTTAGTTCTTCTAGATCCTTGTTAAACGTTTCTTATATTTTTTCCATTCTATTTCCAAGATTTTGGGTCATCTTTACAATAATTACTCTGAATTCTTTTTCAGGTAGACTGCCTATTTCCTCTTCATTTTTTTGTTCTAGTGGGTTTTTACCTTGCTCCTTCATCTGGTGCATATTTCTCTGCCTTCTCATTTTATTTAACTTACTGTGTTTGGGGTCTCCTTTTCGCAGGCTGCAGGTTTGTAGTTCCTCTTATTTCTGGTGTCTGTTCCCAGTGGGTGAGGTTGATTCAGTGGCTTGTGTATGTTTCCTGGTGGTGGGGACTGGTGCCTGTGTTCTGTTGGGTGGGGCTGGATCTTGTCCCTCTGGTGGGCAGGGCCACGTCCAGTGTTGTGTTTTAGGGTGTCTATGAACTTAGTATGACTTTAGGCAGCCTCTCCGCTAATGGGTGGGGTTGTGTTCCTGTCTTGCTAGTTGTTTGGCATGTGGCGTCCAGCACTGGAGCTTGCTGGTCATTTGGTGAAGCTGGGTCTTAGTGCTGAGATGGAGATCTCTTGGCGATTAACATTACATGGGGCTGGGAGGTCTCCGGTGATCTAATGTCCTGGACTCAGCTCTCCCACCTTGGAGGCTCAGGCCCAACACCCAGCCAGAGCACCTAGACCCTGACAGCCACACGGCTAAGAAGAAAAGGAAGAAAAAAAAATAAACAGACAGAACCCCAAGACAGATGGTAAAAGCAAATCTAAACAGACAAAAATCACACAAAGAAACATATACACAAACACACACTCAGAAAAAGAGAAAAAAAAAGAAAAAAGGAAGAGAGCAACCAAACCAATAAACAAACAGACAAATGAAAACAATCACTAAAAACCAAACTAAGATAAACATAAAACCAAAACCAAATCAAACGCAGAAGGCAAACCCCAAGTCTACAGTTGCTCCCAAAGTCCACTGCCTCAATTTTGGAAACACCTGTTGTCTATTCAGGTATTCCACACATGCAGGGTTTATCAAGCCGACTGCAGGGATTTAGTCCACTGCTCTTGAAGCTGCACAGAGAAATTTCCCTTTCTTTTCTCTGTTCGCACAGCTCCTGGGGTTCAGCTTTGGTTTTGGCCCCACCTCTGCATGTAGGTCACCTCAGGCGTCTGTTCCCTGCCCAGACAGGAGGGGGTTAAAGCAGCGGCTGATTAGGGCTCTCTTCCTCACTCAGGCTGGGTAGATGGAGGTTTATGGTAGAGACAATTGGAATGCGGGGCACGCCTACAGTGGCAGAGCCTGGCGTGCCATTGCAACAGCCTGAGGTGCACCATGTGTTCTCCCAAGGAAGTTGCTCCTGGATCACGGGACCCTGGCAGTGCCGTGCTGCACAGCCTCCAGGAGGGTGTGGGTAGTGACCTGCGTTTGCATACAGGATCCTTGGTGGCAGCGGCAGCAGCAGTAGCACTACATGCCTGCCTCTGGGGTCTGAGATGATAGCCGCAGCTTGCACCCATCTCTGGAACTCGCTTAGGCAGTGCTCTGTCATCTGTGGGCATTGCAGCAGGAAGCCCCTCTCCTAGCGCACCCCGAGACAATGGTCTCTTGCCTCTCTGGCAGTTCCAGACTTTCCTGGACTCCATCCTGGCTAGCTGTGGCACACTAGCCCCCTTCAGGCTGTCTTCACACAGCCAACCCCAGTCCTCTCCCTGGGGTCTGACCTCCAAAGCCCAAGCCTCAGCTCCCTGCCCCCATCTGCTCTGGTGGGTGAGCGGACTAGCTTCTCAGGCTGTTGAGTGCTGGTCAGCACTGATCCTCTGTGTGGGAATCTCTCCACTTTGCCCTCTGCACCCCTGTTGCTGAGCTCTCCTCTGTGGCTCTGAAGCTCCCCTCCGCCACTGTCCCCACCAGTGAGGGGGCTTCCTAAGTGTGTGGAAACTTTTCCTCCTTCACAGCTCCCTCCCAGAAGCACAGGTCCCGTCCCTATGCTTTTGTCTTTTTTTTCTTTTTTCTTTTGACCTAGCCAGGTACGTGGGGATTTTCTTGCCTTTTTTGGAAGTCTGTGGTTTTCTGCCAGCGTTCAGTAGGTGTTCTGTAGGAGTTTTTCCATATGTAGATGTATTTTTGATGTATCTGTGGGGAGGAAGGTGATCTCCACATCTTACTCCTCCACCATCTTGAAGGTCTCCTATGGGTGATTTTTTTTCTTTAATCAAATTTGTATTAAAGATAAATAGGATAAAGAAAATGATTTCTGAATTAATTTGCTACGGCCACCATAATGCCCACACAGACTGGAAGGTTTAATCAATAGAAATTTATTTCTCACAGTTCTGGAGGCTTGAAGTCCAAAATCAAGGTATGGGCAGGTTGGATGTCTCCTGAGGGCTCTTTCCTTGCCCTGCAGACAGCCATCTTCTTGCTGTGTCCTCACGTGACCTTTTCTCCGTGTGTGCACATCCCTGTGTCTCTTTCTCTTTTGAAAGGACACAGTCCTATTGGACCTAAGGGTCCAAACCTTTTGACTTTATTTGACCTCAGTTACCTCTTTAAAAGTCCCATCTCCACATACAGTCACATTGGGGATTAATACTTCAACATACAAATTTGGGGGCAACACAATTCAGTTCATAACAGTTTCTAAAAGTGAAAAACTAATTTATTATATTTAAAAATGAAATAATGGAGCTATATAATGTAAAGTAGCAGATTTATATAAAATTGGGATAAAGAGAAAGCATGCGGACAAAGAATTGGGAGCTCTGTGTTTTAGTCTTGCCTTTACTCTTCATTATGTGACCTTGAACAAGTCACTTTCCTCATTACTGAAGAAAGGTTTTAACACATGAGGATTTCTCAGATTTCTTATGGTTTAAAATTATAGTTATTTCAAAATAAATTAGTTGCCAAAAAAACTCTGAGAAACAATTTTAAAGATTAAAGTTATTATAGTAGAATGGTTTGCTCCACACACTGAGAGACCAAGTGCAGCCCATTACTTTACTTATTCAGAATTATAGTTAACCTGCTTAATCTAAGGTTCCATCCATCGGCGTAACAAGAGAATCAACTGTAATCAAATTTCCTATTTCACTTCCTCCTTTTCTCCTGAGGTTCAACAAAAAATCCTATGATTTGAATGGCACCTAGATGGAGAAAGGGCTTTAGTTTTCAATCCATCCTAACTGCAGTGGAGATGTTCAGTGTCCGTGTCCTTGTGCTCCATTAGAAGGGTGATGGTCTGTTCTCTCAATGTTTACCAGAGGTGTCCAAGCCTTCACACCCTGTTTCCAGTCCACACAACCTTCCACACCAGCACCTCATCTGACCACCACCAGGAACTTCATGGGTGTGGGGCACAGAACTTGTGTCATTGAGAAACCTGCTATCTCTTAAAATCCCCAGTCTTGGGGAACCCAATGCTCTGCCTCTGAACTCAGGTAACTTCCAACATTTCATCCTTAGACCCTTTTCTGCTCCATTTCTTAATGAAAACAAAGTGCCATGAAATCTTCCTTGGGCCCTTAGATTACAAGGCTGGGGTTGGAATAGGGGTACAAGAAGAAAGTATTATCATCTTTGCATGAGTCTGCTTCTGATGGTTAATTTCATGTGTCAATTTGGCTGGGCCACATTACTCAGATATTTAGTCAACATTATTCTGAATATTTCTGACAAGATTATTTTGGATGAGATTAACATTTAAATCAAAGGACTCTGAGTAAAGCAGTTTACCCTACATAATTTGGTGGGCCTCATACAATCAGTTGACTGCCTTAATAGAACAAAGACTGACTTGTCCTGATCAAGAAGGAATTCTGCCAACAGACTGCCTTTTGGACTCAGACTACAACTCCAGCCTGCCCTGCAGGTTTTGGACTTATATCTCCACAATAGCCTAAGCCAATTCCTTAAAGTCTCTTGTTTTCTTTCTCTCTAATACATATATATACATATATATATGTGTGTGTGTGTGTGTGTGTGTGTGTGTGTGTGTGTATACACCTATCTATGTGTATACATATCTATGAGTATACATATACACATAGATAGATAAATATACATCAAGAGATAGAGATGAGATAGAGACAGATAGGGAAATAGAGACAGAGAGAGAAGGGGGTGGTAAAAATGGCCCTTTACCTCTGTGATCTTATTCCAAAAGACACAAAACCCCAGTCTAATCATGAGAAAAACATCAGACAAATTCCAGTGGAGGTATATTATACAAAATATCCAATCAGTACCCCTCAAAAGTGTCAAAGCCATCAAAAACAAGGAAGGGCTGAGAAACTGTCACAGCTAAGAGAAGCCAGGAAGACATGACAACTACAACTAAATGTAATGTGATATCCTGGATGAGCTACTGGAACAGAAGAAGACATTAGGTAAAATATAAGGAAATATGAATAAAGTACGTACTTTAGTTAATAATAATGTATCAACATTGGCTCATTAAGTATAACAAATATGCCACACCAATGTAAGCTGTTAATAATAGGGGAACTAGGCCACAGGGTATATTGTAAGTCTGTACAATCTTTGAAATTCTTCTGTAAATCTAAAATTGTTCTAAAATCAAAAGCTTATTTTAAAAAAATCACATGACTACAGTAAGAACACAAATGGCATTTTAAAGAAGACTGGGATGTCCAGTCACTCTAAGAAAGTAGGAACAATGAGCATCAAAAATCTATTTGGAGTCTCTCTGCTGATGTCCCTAATGAGATTATACACTTACCTTTGAAACTTCATTAGTTCATTGGGAAAGGAAACAACACAGAAGTACTCTATTCTGGTGGGATCTGGTTTGTTTCCTTGTTTTGTTTTGTTCTATTTGTTTTTCTCTTTAATTTATGGACAGAGTTGAGGCAATCAAACTTCTCAGTTCATGGTATATGGTCATCACTGGTGTTTAATGTACCCATTATATTTTTATTATTTATTCCTGTTTATTCCAAAACTCACTCCTTTCTCCTCCCACCTCCCATTCTAACAAGCTTTATGAGAATTTGACAAAAGTTCACCATCTCTCACCACCCAAAAACCTAAAAAGTGATAATGTTGCCAGTGCCTTCTTTCTAACAGTAAAAGCCTTATCTGAGATTAAAATCACTTCAATAGGAGCTTTGGGGTGACAAGTGGTATTGAAAGCTCAGTTTTGTTTGAAAACTGTGGGTTTAATAGGACATTATTAAACCATTTAATCTCTCCTGTAGAGACATTTCATGCTGTCCCTTCAGGGAACTTTCCCTGTAGGAGGCCCTGGAGTCAGCTGTGCCCAAGTTGGTGACAGTTCAAGAAGTTCATCCTGTTCTAATTTCAACTGAGCTGCAAGAGCACTCACAGCAGGAAATTCAAATTTGAAAATCTCAAGGAAAAATACACACTGCCTTTCATTTCCAACCACCCAGGATATTAAACCCAGATGACCATGGTGAAGACAAGGGAAAGACAGATTGCAGAAATAAGCAGAGCTATTCTAAGTCACCAGGTCATTTCAAGTGAAAAATAGGCCCATTTGATTTCTAGGGAATTCACTAACCTCCCTAAAGGGAAGAGAAAGATGCCCTTAGAAGATACTCCATCAAGGGAATAGTGTTATCTAAGGAAATTGTTTTGCAAAAATTAAAGTTCAGAGTTTTACCTGCAGTGATGTCGGTTTTGAATCCAGCATCGTTAGGGCATTCTAGCACCTTGCTTCAATCAGACCCCAGGAAAACTTGTGCATTGTTTCTCCTCAATCTGGCACTCAAAATACACCTGCCAACCTTTGTTCTTCTGTAATTTGCATGACGCCCCAGATAAGACAAGAACAGAGCTTTAGAGGAAGGGAAAAAGGCTCAAATCCCAACACAGCCAATTCAATTCGGCCTTATTCCTTGTGAGACCTTGGGGAAGTGGATAAGCCTTTCGAGGCATCAGTTTCAGCATTTTAGGATTAGAGAAAACAGTACTAATGGGGCACATTCAGTGGTTTGACTCTAGTCAGACTGTAAGGTAAAAGTCATGCAGATTTTTTGTTTAATCTCTGATAATTCTGCTACTTTGGAATCCATGTGCCACTACATATTTTATAAAAGGCCAGCAAAGCCAGGTTTTCCTCCAGGGTTGGAAAAAATGGCTGCCTCTTTATTTAAGGACCAGATGAAGCTGTTTGCTTGCATTTGAGGGTGGTGTTGAATGGGAATTGTTTAGATTTAAATTTTTAGAATTGCACTCAGCACAGCTGATGCTCACAAAATGAGAAGCATTTGAAACAGAGAACATTTTAGGGAATAATGGTTTCATGTGCCCATCTCAGTAACTCCAAGCCAAACACTAATTAGTAGAGGGCTAACCAGAATTGAATGCACTATTTAAATATATCCTGTGCAAACTCCTTCCTTCTTCCCCTTATCTCCTCCCATTTTCCTCCTTCTCCCTCTTTTCCTCTTCTGCTTTTTCTCCCTATTTCTTTCCTTCCCCCATGCAAGTTGCAATGCACCCAAGTTAAATGCATGTAAGATTGTATGAGGCAATTCTGCTACATCTACCTTGCATCATGGTGTTAAATGTGATAGAGTGTGAAAGGCAGGTAATCCAATGCCTGGTGCTTCATAGGTGGTCAGTAATGGCAGCTGATGTTTAAAACTAAGGCTTGCATTTTGTCCCTTTAGTGGAAAGCAGCCGCATAGCACAGGGAGATCAGCTCAGTTCTTTGTGACCACCTAGAGGGGTGGGATAGGGAGGGTGGGAGGGAGACACAAGAGGGAGGAGATATGGGGATATATGTATATGTACAGCTGATTCACTTTGCTATAAAGCAGAAACTAACACACCATTGTAAAGCAATTATACTCCAATAAATATGTTAAATAAATAAATAAAGAGTAAACAGTGACAACAAAAAAATAAATAAAATAAAATAAAACTAAGGCTTGGCTCTGTCGGCCCCGCATACTCTCACCTCCACTTCCTCCTCATCAAAAGTGACAAACGTAATTTCAAGACCTGGGTTTATTCTACCTTGGCTTTTTCCCAGAACTTCATTATTACAAAAACCTTTATTTCTGCTCTGCTGAAAGACTGGAAATTCATACGCACTCACATCAAAATTTCTGAAGTTTAGGAAAAGTTATTCAGAACCAAATGAATATGAACTAGAGTTTCACAGTGAAGGAAAAAACAAGATTGAAAAGGAAGAACAACATATTCAAGGAAGTCAGTATGAGACAATAGAAGATAGAATCTGGAATAATATGTATCTGAGTTTAAAAACTTCTCTGTAATTTTACCTTGGGTATTTTGCTTAATTTCCCTGAGCCTCAGTTTCTCCAAAAGTGAAACCTGGTCTTCTCATTAGTTACTGGAGCAATGAGGTTTATCCTCTATTCAACATCCTAGAGAGAGAAAACTCAACAAGCGATTTGTATTGATTAGAGTCCAGACAGGAAAACAAATAGCACCCTAGATATTTCAGCAGAGAATTTAATATAGGGAATTGGTTAAACAGGTTGAACTACTGGAGGTGCAAAAAGGAAACACTAAGGTGGAGCACACAGATAATACGCAGGACTGGGGAATAAAAGGGAAGAAGTTTAGATGCTCAGAACCTGGAAGCTCAGAGGAGGAGCCCTGCCAGGCTGGGACTTAGACCACTAAGAAAGTGCTGCCTGCCAGGTGCCAGTCCTCAGAAACTCAGAGGAGGGACACAGGGGAGTTGGAGCTCAATCTCTGAGGAGGGGGTGGTGCCCAACTGGCATTGGGATTTCTGAGAGGTACGACTGGGACTGCTTCTGGGATTGCTGAGAGAAGCCATTGACTTGAGACAAAATGCCTTCTGGGGACGACGCTAAGAGGAAGAGATAGCAAACAGTAAGAAGCATGTCCCTTTTCTGTCCTCCATCCTTCCTGTCTCCCTCCAAGTCCTCCTATGGATCCCTTACAGGGATCCAGCTGGCAAAGGAGAACTGTAATTTTCAGAGTCCCAGCTCAACAGCCCAAGGTCAGGGATAGACACATGGGTGTGGAGCTGAAAAACAATAGCTTAATGACCAGCACATTGTTCCTGGTAAAACCACATAATATAGCTAACACAGGATCTAGCATTGACTCTTTAATCTTATATACCAATTGGAGGAAGCTAAACTTTTTTAAAGAATGAACATTGATGGTTATTTCCTAGAAAAACAGTATTGTAGTTGGTAGCATAGATTTGGAGGGAAAAAGCCCTGGTTTTAAAATCTGGCCGCCTCGTTTCCTAGCTGTGTGACCATGAGCAAATTATTTATTTTTAATAATATAATAACTATTTTAATTATTTTAATAACTATTTTTATTATTAATAATTATTTAATTATTTTATCTCATATTGAAATTCTGTTTCTTGCCTCCTTGACTTCCAAGTCTCCTATGCCTTCACCTTCTCTCACAGCTCCAAACTGAACATCTCAAAAAGCCTGATAAAGATTTCCATCTAGATGCCCTGTTTCCTAACTATCCACTTATCTAAAAGTCAACCAAAATTTAAATTAAGTTCCAACCTCACAAATGGCAGATACTCAAACAAAATTAATTTTTAGTTTATTAAGTTAAATGTGTATTCAATGCCTACATGTGCCAGGCGCCACGCTTGGCACCGAAAATACAAAAGTAATTAAAACATAGTCATTATCCTCAAATAAAGTCATGTGTGTAGCATACAATTATAAAATATTGCAACAGTGAAGTAGTCTGTACCGGTTCTTAGAGGGGCACATCTGAGGGAATACCTCATTCTGGAAATGGCAAAGAAGTCTTTCTGGAGAAGATGACAGCTGAGACAAATCTTAAAGAGTGAGTAGAAAGTATTCAAGTGAAGACATAAAGGATATGGAAATATTTAAAACAAACTCATCAATTATCTTTTTTCTATTACATTTTCAATGTCTCATTTTCCAAGAGATTGCATCCTGATTCTAAAACATAATAGTAATATTCTTTATTCAGTCAAATCACTTTCTTAAGCTATCATTGTTCCAACCTTCTGAAAAGCAATATACCTCCTCCCCATCTAAGTCACTTAAGAATCACCATGTACTCATCACCTGAGTTTAATCAAGTTATGCTTCAGATTTTTAGACAGAACCAAACATTACAGATGTTAACACTCCCTTTGTACAGTTGCCCAAACACATTACCTCCTGCCTCCCCAGTGGTAATCATTATCTTGATTTTGCATTTATTTTTCTTTTGTGTGTCTTATACTACTATTGCCTATGTATGCATCCCTAAAACATAGAATTTTGTAGGTTTTTCAAACTTTATATAAATGATGTCGTACTATATTTTGCAGCTTGCAGGTTGCTTTTTTAACTATACTACTTTGTGTGTTTGAACTGTGTCTATAAAGAAACATATAGTCTCATTCATTTGTTTTAACTGTTATAAAGTATTTCTAGTATTTACACATCACAAGTTAGTGAACTATTATCCTGTTCATTCAGATTACTTCTGGTGCTTTGCTATGAATGTTTTCTATGAATGTTCCTGTACGTGTCTCCTGGTGTACAATTAGCAAGGAGAAAATGGAATTCCTGGGCTGTGGTATAGACATGTATTACCACTGTTGGTATCCAACCCAAATCTTTTCCCCCATTTATTGTGTTCTCCCCCGACCCCAGGTCTTAGGGGTGAAATCTAACGTGGAGCATCTGAACCTGACCCTGAACTATCAAGCATTCATTTCCCCATCTCATCTGCCCTTGAGGGTGGACTAAAGAAAAGAGGGAAAGACCAACTCCCCCTGCTTCCTCTGAGAACAATTCTTCAGAGTAACTTTCATTCCAGAGCTCCCCTCGGGGTCAGGGGGAGGCAAGCTCTGTGGGACTCTGCCTGAGATTTTACCATTACTTGTCTTCCTCTCCTTCCACGTCCTGCTTGCCCACTCCCTTATTAGTTTTCTCTGAGAGCACTTTCTTAATCACTTGTACACAAATCTCATCTCAGGGTCAGCTTCTGGAGGACCTGACCAAAATTGAGCCACATTTCAAACTGACCAAATACTGCCGAAGTACGCTCTAAATTGATTGAACCGGTAGTACTCTCCCCAGCAGGGACATGTGATTTGCCAAGTCTCTACATCATCCTCAAACTTTGGAGTTAGACAACTTTAATTTTGTTCTTTCAATCTGACAGGTGTGCAAAAGGTATCTCATTGTTTTATTTTACATTTTCCTTATGTCTGTTGGACATTCACATTTCCTCTTCTGCTGATTGCCTGTGTGTTGTTTTTATCCATTATCCTATTGAAGTGTTTGCCTTTTCTTACTAATATGTAGGAGTTCTTTTTATTTTTATTTTTTTAATTAATTTTTATTGGAGTATAGTTGCTTTACAAATTTGTATTAAGTTTCTACTGTACGGAAAAATGACTCAGCTATACATACAAATGTATCCCCTCTTTTTTGGATTTCCTTCCCATTTAGGTCACCACAGTGCATTAAGTAGAGTTCCCTGTGCTATACAATAAGTTCTCATTAGTTATATATTTTATACATAGTATCAGTAGTGTATATGTGTCAATCCCAATCTCCCAATTCCTCCCACCCCCCACCTTTCCCCCTTGGTATCCATACATTTGTTCTCTACTTCCGTGTCTCTATTTTGGCTTTGCAAATAAGATCACCTATACCATTTTTCTAGATTCCACATATATGCGTTAAAATATGATACTTGTATTTCTCTTTCTGACTTCACTCTGTATGACACTCTCTAGGTCCATCCACACCTCTAAAAATGACCCAATTTCGTTCCTTTTTCTGGCTGAGTAATAATCCATTGCATATATGTACCACATCTTCTTTATCCATTCCTCTGTTGATGGACATTTAGGTTGCTTCCATGTCCTGGATATTGTAAATAGTGCTGCTGTGAACATTGGGGTGCATGTGTCTTTTTGAATTATGGTTTTCTCTGGGTATATGCCCAGTAGTGGGATTGCTGGGTCATATGGTAGTTCTATTTTTAGTTTTTTAAGGAACCGCCATACTGTTCTCCATAGTGGCTGTATCAATTTACATTCCCACCAACAGTGCAAGAGTGTTCCCTTTTCTCCACACCTTCTCCAGCATTTACTGTTTGTAGATTTTCTGATCATGGCCATTCTAACCGGTGTGAGGTGATACCTCATTGTAGTTTTGATTTGCATTTCTCTAATGATTAGTGATGTTTAGCATCCTTTCATGTGTTTGTTGGCCATCTGTATGTCTTCTTTGGAGAAATGTCTATTTAGGTCTTCTGCCCATTTTTTGATTGGGTTGTTTGTTTTTTTGATATTGAGCTTCATGAGCTGCTTGTATATTTTGGAGATTAATCCTTTGTCAGTTGCTTCGTTTGCAAATATTTTCTCCCATTGAGATTCTGGAAGTTAAACCTTTGAAATTTACATGGGTTGTAAAGATCTTCACCTAATCTGTGACTTGCCTTTTCAATTTATGCTATCTTATAGTTGAAAATTTTTCACTTTTATATACTCAAAATTTATTTCTCTTTTTCTATAGAGTTTGTCCTTTTTGGTTTTGATTTTATAAAATCTTTTTCAAACCCAAGGTCATAAAGATTTTCTCCTATATTTTCTTCTAAATATTTAAACATTTGCTTGTAACATTTCTGTCTTTAGCCACTTTCTGTATGGTGTGTGGTAGGGATTTGATTTTAATTATTTTTTTCCAAATAGCTTTTTGCCATATGATTTTTTGGCAAATAGTTTCTAATGCCATTTGTGTCATATACCAAGTTTCCACAAAATCATGGACCTCTTTTGTTGCATTGGCCCATTTGTCTAACCCTTACCCAATGCCAAATGTCTTAATTACTATGGTTTTAAATAATAATTCTCAATATTTTAATAATTTAATAATTCTTATTCTATGGTAAGGCAATTTATCATCTTTTTTTTCTAAAATTTGATTCTGTCCTTTCCTTCTTCCACGTGATTTTTAGGACAAGCTTTTCAAAATCCATGAAAAATTAGAGTTTTAGTTAAAATTCCACTGAATATCTAGAATAACTTTGGAGGACTGAGATCTTTATGATATAATCTTTCTATCCATGAACATATACTATATCTCTCAATGTATTCATGTCATTTTGACTTTCAAAAATATTTTATAATTTTCTCCATAAAGATATTAAATACCTTATGTTAAATTTACCCCTTAATACCTTACAGTGTTATGTTGTTATATATTCCTCTTTGCTACTTCTGGTGTTTAAGATGGCTATTAACATTTGTACATTGATCTCATAACTTATAAGCTTGTTGAGCTCTAGTCTTTCTGTTTCAAGATTCTATTGGATTGTTCTATGGAGACAATCGTCTGCAATTAAAAACATTTGTTCTCCTCCTTTCAAACCCTAATCTCTCTCTACCTTTGATTTATTGCATTGGATATGTTTTCTAATATAATGATAATAGAAATGTTTAAATTGCCTTCTCTAATTTTTCCTGATACTAGTAAGAATATTTACAAAGTATTATAATTCATTAATAAGTTTGCTGTAAATTTTTTAAAAAATAATCAATTTGATGAAGTTTCCTTTTATTTCTAATTAGCTGAGAATTTTTTTAAATATATAATATGTCTGGGTATTGAATTTTATCAACTTTTTCCTCCATCTGTTGATATGATCATATGGTATTACCTTTTAATCTGTTAATATAATGAATTACATGATTCAATTTTCTCATATAGAGCTATCCTTACATTGCTGGAATAACCTCTACTTATACCTGAGAGTATATATGTAGACCACACATATGCTGAGTTCGATTTGCTTATATTTTATTTAGGATTTCTGCATTTGTATTCCTAACTGAAATTGACTTGTAATTTTATTTCACTTTCTTGGTCTAGTTTGAATATCAACACTAGAATATTGTCACAAAATAACCTGAGTAGCTTTCCCTCTATTTTAATTCTTAGAAACAGTTTTATAAAATGAGGATCTTCTGTTCCTCAAAGGACTGGTAAAACTTACTTGTTAAAACCATCTGGGCCAGAAGCCAAATGATTTTAATCCTTGTGTGGTGGGGGTGATGGGAGTCAGGGTTAACAGGGAGAGAGAGGGACAATTTTAAAGACTGTCTCAACTTCTTTGATGATTACTCTTTTATTTAGGTTCTCTAGCTTTCTGACTCAAATTGGTATTTTAAACAAATTTTTTTAGAAAATTGTTTATCTGTTGAAATTTATTTTTATAGCATAAATATGTTTATAGTATTTTTCTGATGTTTTTATAGCCCTATTGTATACATAGTTACATATTCTTTTTCATTCCTTCGCACTTTTCTATTCTTATCAGTTTTGCAAAGGACTTACCTATTATTATGTTTTTTTTATCAAAGAACAATGTTTAGATTTTCTTGGTTCTTTGTATAGTCCCTTTATTTTCTGTTTAACTTTTTGTCTTTTGTTTCTTTTTCCTATGATCTTTAAGTAGATATAGATATAGATATAAGCTTACTGAACCAAACACTTAATTCATCTATGTTCAATCATTTATTCATGAAGAAAGGCACTTAAGGTACTATTGTTGGTGTAAACTTCCAATATTTAGTCATTCTCATTGGGTCTCATTAATTATTTTCAAGTATAATTTTATTTTTGAAACATATTGCCATCATTTTTTAATATTTTCTTATTGATTTCAAATTTAATTGCCTTCTTGTTAGAGAATATGGAATTTATTACACTGATTCTTTGAAATTTATTGAGACTTCTTCTGTGTCCTAATGTGATCATTGTGTAAATGCTACATGTGTACTTGAAAGGCATCTAGTATTCCCCTTTTGTTCAACTCAGAGTTGTATGCTATCTATTAGAGTTAGCTTCTTAATTGTGCTGCTTAAATTTTCTCTGTTCTTACTGTTTCTTCAGCTTGTTCTGTAAGTATCTGACAGGGATTGAATCTCTCACTAAAATTGTTGATTTGACCATCTCTCCTTATATTTTGGTCCATTTTTACTTTATGTTTTCCAAGAATACGCTGTTAGGTGCAAATGGATTATGATTGTTACATCTTCTCAGAGGACTGTTCTTTACGCAATTGTCCTCTTTTTCTAGTAATGCTTTAAACCTATTTTGTGTCATATTAATATTGTTACACTAATTGTTTATTTTCCCAGCTCTTTGTTTTTAACCTCTCTGTGTGATTTTGTTTTTGTGGTGTCCTTCAGCAGCAGCATATGGCTGGATTTTGTTTTGTTTTTATATCCATCTCAGTCTTTTGAAGCCTTAATCTACTTAGACATATTGTAATACCTGACATACATGGAATTATTTCTGCATCTTACTTTGGGTTTAGAGTTTGCCAGCTTTTTTTTTCTCTTTACTCCTTCACATTTTCTTCTTTTCTTGTCTCCATTAGGTGGATTATGTTTTTTTACATGCCCTTTTTATCCACATGGAGACTTTATTTCCATGGTTTTAGTTAACTGTTTAGCATACATAATTAGCTATACATTATTCTAATACTCTAAAGATTATAGTATTTTATCTTCCTCTTAGACACAACAAGGATTTCACACTTTATATCCATCAAATGCCTCCCCACTCCCACTTAGTTTTAAGAAAAACATGAAATTGGCTTTTTTTAATTTTGTTTCTCAATGAAATTTTTCATTGTACTTTATTAATTTCAGTGCCCTCCATCGTACTTGTATCCCAGGGCTTCCCTCTGCATTCACTTTTCTACCTTCTATAGAATATCTTTAATAATTCTTACATTGACAATCTTGGTTTAATAAACTCTTGTAATTTTATATACCTAAAATATATTCATTTGCCTCCTTTCTTGAATAATAATTCAGCTGGGTTATTATTCTTGATTGCAACTGTATTTAAAAGTTTTCTGGCCTCTGTTTTTGCTGACTGAAAAGTCTATTATGAGTCTAATTGCGTCTAATTGCTGATTCTTTGTAGGTACTCTGTCTTTTCTGTCATGACTTTAAGATTTTCCTTTCTCTCTGATATTTTGCAGTTTCCCTACAGTGAGAAAACTGTGTTGAACGCAGAGCAAATTCCTCAGTACTATCTTTAATTCACGAATTCTCCCATTGTGTCCAGTCCAGAGACAATTTTGTTAGGGAGTAAGCCTTATTATTCCCCACTCCTGAGGATCTATATGGAGGGACGTTCCTTCTTCCTGCTCCACCCCTTCCATACTCCTTCTACCTGACTGCTGAGTGACAGCCGTTACTTCACATTCTTTGATTGTACGAAGCCAATCCATCATAAAGGCTGTCAGCCTGGGAGTTCAGTCTTTCTCCTTCTGCATTCTGAACTGGTGTGAGCAATTCTGGGTGCAGTGCCACCCCCAAATTTTCCATGGGTGGGATCCAGACTGTGGCGTGGGGATAAGAGGCAGGGCAAGCAGGAAACATCAGCAAACCTGTTTGGCACTTGGTTGCATACTGTGGGCTTGTCCTCCAACCCAGCTTTTGTAGCAGTGATAAAACTCACCTTTTACTTTTTTTAAAATTGAGATGTAATTCACATACCATAATATTCACCCCTTTAAAGTGTACTGTTTTATTTATTTTCAGTATACCCACAAAGTTGTGGAACCGTACCGTTTAGTTCTAGAACATTTTCATCATGACAAAAACGAACCTTGTACCCATTAGCAGTCACAACCCCTACCCAATTCCCAGCTCCTGGAAACAACTAATCTACTTTCCATCTCTGTGGATTTGTCTATTCTGGTCATTTTGTATAAATGAAATCACACAACATGTGGCTTTGTTTTGTCTGGCTTCTTCCTTTTAATAAAGCTCACTTTTACTCTCTATCTGGCTCCTGAATCTACCTCTCAATTTGTTTCAAAAGTGTGGTGTAAAGAGGAGTATTATTTATGGAGCCCACAAAACCACACGTAATTTTCTACTTCTTAGTTTCAATAGCTATACTTTTAATCTCTAAGGGTTATTTATAAAGTCACTTGTTCTTAGCCTACCTTTATTTATTTCTTTTCCCATTTTTTTAATAAACTCGTTGTATTATAATATACATATAGAAAAGTACATAAATCCTAAGTATATATAACTTAATGAATTATCACAACCTAGTCAACATATAAAATATTATTATTATCCCAAAGTTCTCTCAAATGTCCCCTTGTACCCTCTCTCTTCATCCTACAAAATTACACTATACTTATCCTGACCTCTAAAACCACATGAGTTTTGTCAGTTTTTAAACTTTATAAAACAGGAATCATATGGTACAGTTTTTTTTGTATTGGGTTCTTTGGCTCATCTTATCTGTAATACTTCAGTTTTAATAGAAGGTACGTATTTGTTTCTTGCTTTGATGCCTTAAACACACACAAAAGTTTTTGCCAGACTGGTTCCTAAACAATTTCATTTGGAGTGAATTCATGTTCTGATTTTTAAAAATTTTGTTCATTATCCTTTTCAGCATTAATTTTTCATGTTTTTAAAATTTTGTTTATAAGCTTGCTTGGAGTAAACAGATTTTTTTTTTTTTAATTTAAATGCTATCTTTGTGTGTGTGCTTGTTTTAGCTTTTCACACTCACACCTTTCCTGTATAGAAGTTTTGTAGTTATCGCCACTGGTCAGATCCAAGCCTGCTCCATTATAATGGGAATGCACAGATACAGGTGCAAAGCCACCTGGTAACTGGAACCTAGTTCCTAGTCATGAGACTGTGTTTTTGTCCCTCTGAACCTCTGCTCCCACTTCCACTTCCCAAACTCCTCCCCACCCCACAGCCCACAGCTTTTTAAAGCCAATGACCAAATTACACATCATGAGGCACTTTTTTTATTACAGTCTCCTTTCCCAAGTGGTAGAGACTGTGCAGCCTCACTCAGTGGCATGGCTGTGCTCCCCCACCTCACAAGGAGCACAGTTGCAGAAACTAAGATCCACTCCCGGCTTCAAAATAGAAAGCCCAGTAGGTTTGTGCTACAACTGTCACCAACACTGTGTATTTTTATTGGCCTTGAATTTAGAATCTCCCACTAAGTCTTTCATAACCTTTTTTACTTTTATAAATCTATTATTGTGTGCTTGGGGAAAAAAAAGTATTTACACAGCATGAACTCGTTGCCCCATCTTGAACAGATGTTTCAACTCTTTTTTTAGGCCTTTACAAGCTGATTTATGACAACAATGCTCTCCAAAAAGGGTTCTCTTAAGTGATCATCTAGCTACTTCATCTAATAGATATACTGGCTTTCTCTCAAGTCTTACCCTCGTTGATCTTCTTGGGATATTTCATATTGAGCACATCCCTGGGTCTAAGACACTCTCACTTCATTTGTTTTTTCTGATTATCTTCCTTCCTCTGTTATTGTTCCTTTTCTAGTTCATACTCACTCTGTGGAACTCCCCGTCCCTTAATGTATGAATTCTCCAAAGTAAATCTCTGAATTTGTCCCTCTTTTCCTCCTCTCTACACTCTCCTTGGATGACCTCCTACAATTCCATGTCATCAAATGTCATTTGTACTCCCAAGGCTCTGCTTATAGCGCTAATGCTTCTTCCTACTTTCACTGTCACACTTTCCATTGTTTTCTGGACATTGCCAACTCGATAAGCTGCCAGCTTCTTATGCATACTCATCCCAATTCCCACTGTTACCTCCACCAGATCTGTTCTTCCTCCTCAGCATCACCGCTTTTCCAGACACTTGAATAAAAACTGCTAAGGTAACTGCTACTTCTTTCTTTCCCTTGCCCTCCACAACTAGTCAGTCATGAAATCCCACAGGTTTGACCCCTATCCACTTTTCATGGTTACTCCAGCTACTTCTTTAGTTAGAGCTCTAATAACTTTTTACCTGAACCATGTAATGGTCCCCAGCTCATTTCCCTGACTCTAGTCTCTTTGTTCCCTAATCCACCTGATATTCAGCACCCACAGTCATCTTCCTATAGCTCAGTTTGATCAATTCATTTCTTTGCTTGAAAACTGCCAGTGCCTCCACAGTTCCTGCAGGATAGCATACAACATATTTTGGCTGCCTTTCAAAAGAATCAGTGACCTGGCAAAAATCCACTTCTTATGCATCCTTCTAACCATGCTTCCAACCAGTTAACCCGCTAATCATGTCCTATGTTCTAGCCACACCTAACTTCTCCATGTCACCTTTAAAAAATCCCCTAATTTTCTCAAATTATCCTTCCAACTGGAATTTCTTTCTCTCCCATCCCTACAGGTTCATACCTAACTACACTTCTTTATGCCTCAGCTGAAAACCCACTTCCTCTAATACTTTATCATTATTCCATCAGCCAAATCTCTTCTACCTGAAATTCCTCTATCATTCCATCTCTAGCTCTATTAAGCCACCTATCCCTGTCTATCAGCTAGTATGTTTACAAACATGTAGCACAATTGCCATGAGATTATAACCCCCCAAGGACAGAGCACATTTTACCTGTCTCTGAGTCTTTCACAAAAACCTGGCACAATCTCTGGCTCAGCATAGCATTTAATAAGAATTTCCCAGCTGAGTGAATGCATGAAAGACATGGTAGAAGAGATTTATGCCTTGGATGGAAAGCTAAATGAGTTAAAGATTCACTCTTCCCAGATTCAATAATCCTCTGATTCTCAAAGTTATGATCAATCAAAATATATTAGCATAGAAACTTGTAGATTAATTAATTAATTAATTAATTAATAGCAGTCAAAATTAATAGCATCACCAACAAACTTTTGGGAATATTTAGGCATAGTTTATATCTACCCCTATGCAATCAGTAGGCTTCTATAATCTCAAGATTCTGAAGGAAAGACTTGGAAACTGAAACACACCTTAACTCTCCACCTGGCCACACTGTAGCTCAGTGAAGTGAAGATCATACTTGGCCTCATAGCTCAGACTTCACACCTCCAACAAGCATTTGTCATCAGCATTGAGAGGGTCACTCTGGCCCAGCGTGAGGCATAGTCTTGAATGGTGAAGCTAGCATATTTAATGCTAGGTTGAAATGTTTAGATCTTTATCTTACAGACAAGAGTAAAGGGACTTTTTCAGAAGTCAAGTCCGCAGATAAAATGTGAAACTTCAGTAGAAAATTCAGCCTAGTGTCATGGATGAGTACAATGGCAGGGACCACCCCCTCATATTCTAACATGTAGTAGAGCCAGATCAGAAATTCTAACCTCCTCAAAATTCAATTTATATTTAGTATCTTGGCACTGTTTTTCAAAGTGTAACAACACATTTTCAGAAAAAGTCTGAGCAAAAATTGTAAATTTGCCTCCAGGCATGTAAATGTTATTGCATAATTAACTGAGACATGGATTAATGTGATTAAACTCACAAAAACAATCCCAATTAGGGAGCAGTATCACGAGAGGTTTTTTTTTTTTTAACCCAAGTGCCCACAGAATTCACTGTTTCAACTCTGTTTTGACATCTAAGATTTCCTCCCCAGTAAAGGCTGATTTCAAAAAAACATGGGCTTGAATGAAGAAGGAGTTTGAGGTACCTTAAATGCTGCTTAGAAGCACACTGCCGGGCTTTCTGCCAGCTCTGAGGAACATTTGCCTGACTGTGCTCCCAGCAGGATGCTTGCCTATCTCTGGGGAAGTTTTTCTCTGCTCACTTTGACAGTATTTAAAATAAAACTAACAGTACACATTCAGAAATCACTACATCTTTATGAAGTGTCATAAAGTTAATATATAATTTTTCCTATCACCAGTATCAATTCTCTAAACTTCCAGGCTTTACAACTCCTACTATACTAAGTGAGACATTTCAACTTTTGATTATGTTTTGCCTTTAAATTATCTCATGTGTGAATCCTATATATTATTCTGTGCCTTCTAATTCTTCCCTTCATAGCTTGGTTTTAAGTGCCATTAAGTTATATTTAGCAAAAGACAAACCCACCTATTTAGTTATGCACATCACACATATCTAGGAAAGTGCTCTGTCTGAGGCATTATTTTTCATTTTCTCATCAAATTGGTACTTATCCCAGACAGATAATATCGGTGCCTACTGAATCTTTTCTTCCAGACCGGTGCTCTTGGTTTCTGCCCTGGGAGAATAAAAACCTATTGAAACATTCACACAATGGTACCAGGAAACTTCCCTAAGAAGGAAGATTCTATGAAGAGATGAAAGACTGCAGAGAATATATGAAGGGCCAGTGCATACCACGGCCCATGAGAATAGAAAGTCTCATTTTGTGCTTATCCTTTGCACTATCCCAAATACCAAGTCTCTTACTACAGTTCTTAAACTCTTCAAAACTAAATTTTAGTTCAAGGATAGTTCTTTAAAATCCAAAATTTTACTTTTGCCTTGTTTTTAAAGTAATTGATGGATAATGAAATTTTACCTCTACTAATACTATTACTAATAATAGTATATAGTCTTTTGGCTGGACATTATTGAGAAAAGTTCAGTTCAAATTATCATAAGCAAACCAAAAGGGAATTTGCTGGCCCTCATGGCTAAAAGGAATATTTTTTATTAACTCTCAGGATTAAACAAGGGCTGAAAAAATGAAGTTCTCCCTGACTCGGTGTTGCCAAGACTCTTGGTCTCTTTTACCTCTGCTTTTTGGCCTCATTCTTTCCCACAGCTGGATTTTTACCAAGTGACTAAGAAATATGGCCATTGGCATCTCTAGGCCTAAGTCAGACCAGTTGAGTAACACAAGCGAGAAAGGATAGCCTAATTCCCATGGAGTCCACATATTGATCCCTAGAAAGAACCTGATTAGCCCTATACCCCAGTCAAATACCCACCCTTTAGATGGGAAACTACGATCAGCCAGACTGGGTCAAGGGGGAGGGTATGTTACCAGAAGCAAGGAGACAGGCAGGCTCACAGGAAAGGTTAAAGAACAACAGCTTCCAAGGCCCATTGGGAGTTTGGGATTGACATGTACACAGTGCTATATTTAAAATAGATAACCAACAAGAACCTACTGTATAGCACAGGGAACTCTGCTCAATATTCTGTAATAACCTAAATGGGAAAAGAATTTGAAAAAGAATAGATACATGTATATGCATAACTGAATCACTTTGCTGTTCACCTGAAACTAACACAGCATTGTTAATTAACTATACTCCAATATAAAATAAAAAATTTTTTAAATAATAATAATTGATATCTTTGTAACTTAAAGAGCATACAAAAAAGCCACAAATGAGCAAATGTGCTCTGATTGGTCTTTTAAAAGTTGAATTAGTATCAACATTTTAAAATCCTGAGATTCCCCTCCAAAAAACCATATTTCCAGATTCTCTTCAAAAATGGAAAGATCTGATCACATTCCCAAATGTTAATCAAAACAGTAAGCTGAGGATGCCCCTTTTCATTGGGACGTATGCTTTCCCATTCATGCTGGCCTATTTCATTCATTTACGTCCCCAGCCTAGCCCCTACAGGCGTTGGAGGGCATGACCCTTGACTGGTATAGCCCTTCACACTGGCGGGCATTATTTCTCTTCATCCTCTCAGCAATGCTTTGACATTGGTATTATTGTGCCACTGAGGAAGGTGAACTCAGAGAGTTCTCATGACCTGCCCAGTCACATGGCTGCTAAGTGAAAGACCTGAGACTTCTAATACACATCTCAAATCTCAGGTTTTAAAGTAGTAGTTTTCAAGTTTATTTTTAAGCAGTGAAATAATTTCTGTCAAATGAAATCTTGGGTGGATCACTCATATGGCAAGCAATGGAAGCTGAGCTCTACACTGAAGTAGGAGTGCAGAGCTGGGAATTCGGGTTGGAGTCCCACCAGGCTTGGAGCAACCCCTTCACTTTCTGACTCCATCACTACCCCTGCTACACCCCCCACCCAACTCATTATTGGCTCCTAATGCCTTTCTACAGAGCAAAATGGGAGACCTTCTTGTCATAATGTTATTAAAGTGATAGGTATCAGGTACTCTCTAGTACTCTGGGAAATCAAACCTTCGAGGGGGGTGAGAGAAACACATTTATAAGACGTAATAAATTATAAATTGTAATATATAATCATATGAGATATCTTATTATTATCTTATATATTCTTATCTATATAGTTTCAAAGGACCTTTGCAATGTAAATGAATATATCTGCTGAACTATATAAATAGTATTCCAAGAAAAGATCCTTCGAAATTTTTGTAACCAAATAACTCAGAGGAGAGGGGATATATCAATCAGGTCTCATTTAGGAAAAGAGAAGCTGCTCTATAATTTCAATATAAGGCATTTAATATAGGAATTAGAGAATTAATTCCACTCAGCCATTGGAAGATCCAGGGGAACAGAGGCATAGGGAGCTGCCAGTATAATCAGGAAAGTGCCACCCAAGGGCTGCTTGGTCAGCGGCTGGAGCTGAGCTTGAGGGTTTAAAGTAGGTAGGGCACAAAGCTCCCCAGGCAGCTCCTCTGGGTCTGCAATGGCCTCCAGAGAGCACTGGTTTCTCCCACTCTTCTGCCTGCAAATCTTATATAAATTCCTTTCATTAGCAAATTCTAAACCGGAGCAATATAGGAACGGGGACATGGATAAATGTAGTTCCTGACTTCGCTTCTGCAACACAGAGAAAACACGAGAAGGGGTCATAGGGATGCAAAGTTGACAACAAACCATCCAAACAGAGCACATTTGGAACAAGTAAATTTGGGCAAAGAAAATAATGTATTTCTCATTTAGATGGGCATTGACTGAGGCATGTCTGGTCAAATATATCTGGGGTGTCTGCAGTCACTTTGCACAGTACCTCTTGGTTGTTCTTTCCCTTGTTGCAATGAAGGACTGAAGGTTAAGATTAAGAAGGATGGACTCTGACTAAGAATTATCATAGGCAGGATGAGCAGATGTGCATGCATCAAAGGCACAGAGTGTAAGTAATACATAAGCTGAAATTGACATTTAAATGCAACAAGACAAATAAGACACCAGTAGGATCTGGTAGGATGGAATTTTTGGCAAGTATACATTAGTGGAAGTATAAAGTCTTCCAAAAACTATATGTATTACAGTGAAGGCTGGAGTAACATACTATATCAGAAGCTGCTAGTTTCCTACTTCCACAAGTCTTTGCTTCCTTCTTAGTTAAAAAAATTAATTTTTAGCTAGGCACATTGCCACTTAGAATAAAAGTCTACATTTTTCATCTCCCTTGTAGCCCTGTGACTGTTTACCAATAATTACAAGCAGATGCACTATATGGAACTCTCAAGAAGCATTAATTCTTTCCTGCTTCTTCCCTCCTACTGCCAGAAGTGGGGATGTGATGGTAGGAGCTCCAGCAGCCATTTTGTAAGAGGTAATCTTCAGAATGTAAGACATTGAGCAAGGATGGAAGGGGAAACAAATACAAGTCTTAGTCCCTGATAAAACTGTGAAACCTATCTCCAGACTTCTTTTACATGAGAGAATTAAGCTTGTATCTTATTGAAGCCACTAGTGAGAGAAGGGACTTTTTATAAAAACCCAAATGTAATTTCTAATTGATAGACGACTGAAGCTATGAGATGATGCTTGGAATGCAGGTTTAAGAAAAGGGCTGAAAATGTACACATCTTCCAGCAATAGGTAGGTAGTTGGAATAAATAAATTACACAAGTAAAGGAGAAACACTGGAGAAACAAAATCATGATCAGAAAACACAGAGAATGCTAACTGACTTAACATAGAGAATTGGATGTCAATTGTTAAATATCTATTTTCATATCAGACCCTCATCCTCAATAAACTGGTTCTTCCAGGTCATAAATATGATCATGTCACTTCCCTACTTAAAGCCATCTCCATTGACTCCGAATAAAATTTAAACTCCCTACCATGGCCTGCAAGGTCAGCCTCTTCCAGCACCTTCCTGTCTCTCTGGCCTTGTTTCTGCCTTCTTTCCCTATATTCCCCACACTTCAGCCATGTAAAAATGTATAATCCCTCCCTGATCTGTTTGGAGTGTCCTCCCTGTTTCATGCTCTCAACTTTGCCTTCCTAGTAGAATTCCCTGGCTGTCATTTTTTCAGAGAAAATCCCAGATCATGATCTTCTTGTGTGAAGTCTTCTCTGAATACTACAGATGTTCAAAGAATGGAGATGTTGCTTTCAGGTTTAGGAATTAGAAAAATATTAGTTGCAGAGTTGCCATTTTAAACTACCTTGAGTGATGAGTAAACATTTGAAAGGTTAAGGTAGAGGAAGAGAAAAGTACATATCAGAAACTCAAATAACATGAACAAAGGCTCAGAGATGAGAAGCTTGCTGTTCATTAGAGGAGCAGCAAGTGTCCAGCTTAGTTATGACACTGGATACACACATAAGGCAACCTTACTATTCAAGCTCTAAATGCTTGACTAATGACGTACAGTTAAAATGACGTTTAATAAGAACCTTCTACATGCAGAGTTTCACTCTAGATTCAGTAGCTGTAAAATCAAAGGCACAGTCCCTATTCTTAAGGAATTCAAATGTACTAGGAGAAAGAGACTTGCAATAGGTTATTTCAATATGTTTTGGGTAAATGTTATGATATAGCTATGCACAGTATACCCTAAGAGTTCAGGATAATGATTATGCTCTTATTTACTAAATGTTTAATGCACTAGGCACTTTACACACATTATTTAAGATTCATAGCAGTCCTTGAAGGTAGGTATTTTTATCTCCAAGTTAAATGACAAGAAAACTGAGAGTCAGAGAATTTAAGCAACGTTCTCCAAGGTCACACAGATAAATTAGTAGCATTCTTTCCACTACATCATGCTAAAGGGAATTTACTTAACTGGGTGGACAATGAGGTGTCACTGAAGGGTTTTGAGTGGAGAAATGACATACACAGAGCTATGCCTTAGGAGAATTAATGTGGTAGAGATGTAAAGGAAGGAAGGACAGCAGAGAGACCAATTAGAAAGCTATTGCAAGTCTAAGCTTGAAATGGTAATGCTTAAAACTGGTTGTTAAAACAAAACAGAAAAGATCTAGTTATGCTTGTTGTGTGTGGCAGTCATTAGCGCTGTTCACCAAGTATGTTCGCCAAATATTCTGTTTCTCCCTCTTCTGGACACATGGTTCATAGGATTGCTCCTTGCCTCCTTAAGAGTTAGGTGTGGTCATATGATTTGCTTTGCCCAGTAAAATGTGAGTAGAAATGACAAAATTCATTGAGCTCTCTGTTTTCCCTTCTGCCACAGCAATGAAAAATGATACAGAGAGTACTGGTCCATTAGCTTAGGACCTGGAATGAGAATGACGTACAACAGAGACCCCTCTAGCCCACAGTAAACAAGAAGCATTAGAGAGAAGTAAACCTTGTTTATTTTAAGCCACTAGGATTGGGGGATTGTTTGTTACTGCAGCTTAACCCAGTTTACCCCAATTGATACCACGTCTTTTCCTGAGACTCAGTCATTTCAAGCACTGCTTCTCAAACTTTAATGTGCAGTCTAATGCCTGGAGATATTGTTAAAAATGCAGATTCTCATTCAGTAGATCTGGGGTGAGGCCCAAGGTACCACATTTCTAACAATCTCCCAATCCCAGGTGGTATGTGTGGATGCCACTTCTCCCAATCCCACGTGGTATGTGTGGATGCCACTAATTCACACTAGCAGTATTGCAAAATCTAAAACTGCACTGTCCACGATGATAGCAAACAGCTACATGTGGCTACTTCAATTTAAATTAACTAAAATTAAAACTCCAGTTCTACAGTCATGCTAGGCCATATTTCAAGTGCTCAAAAGCCACATGAGGCCAGTGGCTACTGTATTTAACAGCAGAGTTCAAATATTTACATCATCACAAAAAGTTTTATTGGACAGTTCTGTTATAGAGCAATATCCAGAAACAGAGGGACAATCAGCCATGGCAGCTTGGGGGATGGCAATGGTCAGGATACAGGTAAGCAGAATTGCTGATATCAAACAGCAATCCAATGGAGAGCAGAGGGGTTTGAGTCTCAGGACATGAAGCTGAGATGGAAACAAAATGTGCACTCGATCTGAGTGCAGGACAAATCCCTGCCATGCCCAATCATTTTATTCCCCCTGTGGATCATTTTAAGAGATCCCATTTCAGGGAAGACAGTTCCAGAGAGCCTCCTCTCTCTTTGCCCGATCTTGTCTGTCCAATTTGGCTAATCTATTTACTTCCCCCAGAAAACACATGACACCAAGTATAACACTTGTTTTTGATCTCTTTTCCCCAAGAAATCAATAGCACTCAGAGAGAGCGTGCCTGTAAGCACTGCCAAAAGAGCCATAGACTTACACAGTACAGTAGGCATGTGGCTATGTTTGGATGTTAGCTGCCGCCTGCTGCCAGTGATGTTCTACACACTGGTGCCTACTCCTTCTCTCCCCTTCTTTCCCTTGCCAGGAATTCGACAACAGTAGAGAACCTCCTGGTTCATCTCATTCTCTCTTCCTCACCTCCACTCACCCTGAAAATAGTAGACCTCCTTTTTCAGACTTAGACTTGGGCAGGGGTTACTAACCTGAGATCCATGGACACAACAGAATTGTATGCAAAAGCTTGGTGTGTGTTGCACGACCCCTAATGCCCCCAAGATTAACAGGGAAGTGGGGAAGGGCTGTAGCCAGCTCCATCCACATTCTAGTGGCCAGTGGCCCAGTGCATAAGGGGAAGAACAAAAAACCTTAAAGGATTAGCATAGAGGGAGAGGACAGACAGGAGTGAGAGACTGCTTGTGACGGACAGCTTATGAGTGAACTGCTGGAAAAACCACTGAAGACCAGAAGGAATCAAGGACAATGTCATCTAGGATAACAATTCAGACCATATGCCCCACTAGACGTTAACTCACTTTTTACCCTTCCCCATATTACTGAGGCCTTAGCCACTCCCAGGGAATAACCCTAAATTGGTTGAGATTAAGTCCCCCCCACCTCCGGCAGCAAAGATTATGATAAACATTATGTTAAGGTATCATTCTTCTACACCCAAGTTAATAGTGCAGTTTCTTTGAGTCTACAGCTTTTAGCAGATTCTCAAAGGACCCCTTGGGCTACAGATCCACGTGGATGTCTGAGGATCCCTGACAACGGGTATAACGCATCTGTCAGTACTGATCGAGCTGGCCATGTCTGGCCAAAGGCCTCTCTGTTCCACCTTCCTGCCTCCTCCGCAAACCAGAAGGTTCGATTTGACTGCCCTGAATCCCACTGTAATAATACCCCGTTTAGGACTTGCAGAAATATAGTATTTTAGTCCTTCTCTGACAATTCCACCCAAAGACGTCTGAGCGTAGGACAGAATGGATTTGTACCTGCCACCCTCCTTCCTACTCCAGGGACCTGATGTAGACCCTGACCTAAATGGCCACCACAAGCAGGTTAAGTTCTTTGAAGTCTGTGCTCCACCTTTAAACATTCTGAGTCTTTACTCTGTAACCTAGCCATGCTTGTTTAAGTCTAAAACTCAGGATTTTTACCATAGGTCTTTAAGTACTATATCAATACCCAGAAAGGTAGGCCATGTGCAATCTGTGGCTTCAGGGACCTCTTGTCACACTACCATGGACTCCCCAGACTTGTAACTCTGTGTGAGAAAACATGGAGCTTGTTGATTCCTTGGACATTTTGCATGCATCTACCATGTGCCTAGCCCTTGACACACGCTCATAATACAGAGGTATAAACCTGCCCTGAAGGAACTCACTGTCTAGAAGATATGGAGAAGCCAACAATCTTACTTCTGTGCATGATGCGCTGTAGCAGAGGAAAGAACAAGGTGCAGGAGACCAGCAGAGGGCATCGAGACCTATCAAAGTTTCACTGAGATAATCCAGACAAGAGTCTTTGCTTAATAATTCTTCCTAGAGGTGTGAGTCCCTTTAAAGAAGAAGAAGGAAAAAAAAAGAATTTTTTGGGTTTTCTTGAGTACCCAGGACACTGTTAAAAGAAGAAGACCTCACTAGACGTGCAGGCAGCAGATCTGAGCACTAGTTCTACCTTCTGTGCTGAATCATGATGTGGTCCCTGCTGGGGCAGTTCCGTTCTCTGGGTTATGATTATCACACACACACACCCTAACACGAAGGAGGGTGGAGAAGGGCAGCTGAAGAGCAGTCAGAGCTGTCTGTGCCCACACGTCTTTTCTCAAAGAGGGAATTCAGTTCAGTCTACTGGAAACACAAAGCAGGCCCTTGAGCAAGTCTCCGGTAACTTTAGGATGGGTCAGTTAACAAATCCATATACCTCCGGTGCAGGGGTCAGCGAACATTTTCTGTCAACAGCAAGACAGTAAATATTTTAGGTTTTCCCAGTCATACCTGGTCTCTGTTCCTACTCTTCACCTCTGCTCTTGGAGCAGGAAAGCAGCTCCAAACAAGCCCTCAACAAACAGGCAGGGCTCTGTTCCAATCAAACTTTATTAATGGACATTGAAATGTCAATGTCATCTAGTTTTCCCTTTCCAGAAATATAGTTTTTCTTTTGACCTTTTTGGTAACCATTTAAAAATGTAAAGACTATTCTTAGCTCCAGCCATTTGCCCACCCCCCTTGTATTAGTAAAGCTACTGTTCTTTGGGTGGTGATGGGAAGTTGGTTTTAAGAAAACCCTGCCATTTTTATGTGTGATTCCATATGGCCATGTGAAAATTCATTGAGGATGTGGAGATGGTTTTGTGTGTACAAAATAGACCTTTTCATTCTGAGCAATCTTTTCAAATTGTCACATAGATACTACAGGGCGTCTGGTTCTAGGAGGTAAAAATTTTCATATTTTTACTGTTTGCAGCAATAAAAAGAGGAGAAGGAACTGAGTGATTTCACCATACAGAGAACAGGCAGTAGCCTCTCAACAATAAGACAAAAGACAGTGTCTGAGCAGGCAGGGCCCCATGCTGCAATTCTGCACCCCCAGGCCCCAACCCAAGCTGGTGGAGCCAGTGGCCTCCCACACAACCTCCCACGGCCTCTCCTGCCAGGATAAGCAGGATTCAAAGGCTATGCTGCACTGCCAGGGGGTTTGCATTTGCGTGAATAAAACAAGGCCCTTGAGCCGCACACATAGCAGATACGCATCAATTCCAGGAAATGTTATCACCAAGCACTGCCTGCGTCACAAGCCATGAGCGAGGCCAGCTGCTCATGAGTGGAATTCTCTAGCTGTTCAAGAGTTCTCAGCAAGGCAAGTGCTGCTGAGCTTCTTGGAGACCCAAATTGGATTTCTATTTTTTTTCTTTTTTGCCAACTTCAAGGATCAACTTGGGTAGCAATTTGGGTATTTGTGTAGCAATTTGAGTGTTTGGTCGAGAGGCTAGGAAGTGAACTAATTGATCATTTTAGGGTACTTCCTGCACATCTTCTTCTGTTCCCACACCTGTTGTGCCACACATATCAGACTTTTAGTGATTCAATTCCATCCAGTTCACTTAATATTTATTGAGTCCCTTCTATGTATCCTATAGTAAACCAGTTGCCAGAGAAAAGGCAGTAAACCAGACAGATTTGATTTGGACTAGTTAGCTAGCAAGGAAAACAGACATTTAATTCAAATATGACACATATTACAGTGAGAGACATATCAAGTGCTATGATTGCTCTAGAAGGGAAATCCAGCCCACCCCTGGATGTTGAGAAGACCTCCCGTGGGAAAAGATCCAAAGTTGGTAGCTAGGTAAAGAGGAAGAGATTTCCAGAACAGGGAATAATGTGTGTGGAGGACCCAGAGTAGAGACAGCAGGGTGCAATCACAGAAGTGAAGACACAGACTCCAAAAAGCTGGAAGGAAGGGAGCAAGGGCAGGGACTGTTCAACTCTGCCCCTAGCACAGGGCCTGGCCCAAGTGATCCGTGACTGTTAGCAGCGATACCCAGAGCTGACCTCTCCCTTTTTTTCTACCTTCCATATAAAACCACCTTCTATATACAACTTTATACCACTTACATGTGGATCAATTATCTGTTTCCAGTTCATTTCCTCATTTAAACCAGAAGATGGATCTTACTTGTTTTGTAGACCTAGGGCCCAACCAAATGTAAGGGTTCAGTAGTAAAAGAAGATAAAAGAAGAAAAGAATGAAAGAAGAAAGGAAGAAAAATGAAAGCAAAGAAAGCAAATCAGAAAGAAAGGACTTTAATGCATTAAGATAATCATCATTGTGGTAGATTAACTTCTTCCCCTGACAACCAGAAGGGTGAAAGAAATAGGACCTTCTGGGCATGGAAGTAAGAGGAGCCACCCTTTGACTCTTGTTTCTCCACTTTTTAAGTGCCAGCTTGTATTAGTCAGCTATTGCTGCAATAACGCCACAGGACAAACCTTCCCCAATTACTGAGCTTTATTTCTTGTTTCAGAGGTCTTCAGACCAGCTGCCAATTGGTTGGGCTAAACTGAACTTGTAGGATCCAGGCTCCAGGCTAAGGGTTGGAGTCAGGACTCCTCCATGCAATTGGCTCAGTTTGTCTTGGCACTTGCACTCTTGTGCGCTCCATGGAAGATCTCACCATTTTGGCTGATCCCATCTTTATACCTTGGTTGCAAGCCAGTCACCTAACCAGTTCTAGGTCTGTCTCATAGCTCACTCTAGTATTTCACATCTATCAGGTTACCTCAGTCAAAATGTCCAATCTATCATCCTATGGCAAGAAAGAAAAACAGTTTTTTTAGGGTAGATGATATTTGTGTCTTATTTTTTTCTGAAAGGAAACAGCCAGTAGAGAGGGAGGGGTTAATGAGTCAAGAAAGAAACTGATTAATTGATGGAACAAGAGCCTGAAAAAGCAAGAGGGAAGTGGATCAAGGGCACAGGTGGAGGGATTGGCCTTAGGAGGAAAGGGAAGAAGCGAAGAGTCACTTCCCTTCAAACAAGAGGGAGAAATTGAGGATGAGAGTAGCTAGCGAAAAGTGTGTGCCAGAGTTAAGGCCCAGCTGGACATAGAGATGAGGAGTTTGTTGGGGTCTTTGTCTCCATCATTGTGCCAGTTATTTTCCTCCAAAGGGCTCAGCCACCAGGGTGTAATGCAGTAAAACAGTCTTAGATCCAAGACTGGATGTCTGCTAGGAGTCAAAAGGTTGGAAGATGTTGAAAGAAAAGGATCCAATTGGTCTAACCTGAAGATAGTGGAGAAGGAAGTGAGATGTGCAAAGCACTAAAAGACAAGTCAAATCATTTAGGAATATGAGCTAAGTCTCATAGCCAATCCATCTCTTCATTATAGAAACTGATAAATCAACACATTATATGTTTCGTGAGCGCATTTTGACAGACACAAATAACATTTTTTTCCTCAAGAAGCTTACAGCCTAGCTGGAGGAATAAGATTAATACATAAATCAATATATGTCCCACAGAAAAAAATCTAGCTCTCTCTCTATATATATATATATATATATTTTTTTTATTTGCTATGGAAGTATAGCTGGTCTACAATATGGTGTTAGTTTTAGGTGTACAGCAATGTGGTTTGGATATTTTATGTGTGTGTGTGTGTGTGTATATATGTGTGTGTGTGTGTGTGTATATATATAAAGGAAAAGAATCAAAAAAGAATATATTCTTTTTTGATTATTTTTGTTTATAGGTTATTACAAGATATCGAACATAGTTCCCTGTGCTATACAGCAAACCCTTGCTGTCTATCCATTTTAATATATAGTAGTGTGTATCTGTCAATCTCGTACTCTCAATTTATCCCTCCTCCCTTCCTCCCCTTTGGTAACCATAAGTTTGTTCTCCATGTCTGTGACTCAGTCTCTGTTTTGCAGATAAATTCATTTTTATCGTTACTTTAGATTCCACATATAAGTGATATCATATGATATTTGTCTTCTTCTGTCTGACTTACTTCACTTAGTATGATAATCTCTTGGTTCATCCATGTTGCTGCAAATGGCATTATTTCATTCTTTTTTATGGCTGAGTAACATTCCATTGTTATATCCATACCACATCTTCTTTATCCATTCATCTGTCAGTGGACATTTAGGTAGCTTCCATGTCTTGGCTACTGTAAATAGTGCTGCAATGAAATTTGAGGTGCATGTATCTTTTCCAATTAGACTTTTCTTCTTTTCTGGATATATGCCCAGGAGCAGGATTGCTGGATCATATGGTAACTCTATTTCTAGTTTTTTAAGCAACCTCCATATTATTTTCTGTAGTGGCTGCACCAATTTACATTCCCACTGCCAGTTTTCCCTTTTCTCCACACCCTCTCCAGCATTTATTATTTGTGAGCTTTTTGATGATGTCCTTTCTGAGCAATGTGAGGTGGTACCTCATCGTAGTTTTGATTTGCATTTCTCTAATAATTAGCAACGTTGAGTATCTTTTTATGTGCCTGTTGACCATCTGTATGTTTTCTTTGGAGAAATGTCTATTTAGGTCTTCTGCCCATTTTTTGATTGGGTTGTTTGTTTTTTTGATATTGCATTGTATGAGCTATTTGTATATTTTGGAAATTTAGCCCTTGTCAGTAGCATCATTTTCAAATATTTTATCCCAGTCCATAGGTTGTATTTTCATTTTGTTTATAGTTTCTTTTACTGTGCAAAAGCGTATAAGTTTAATTGGGTCCTATTTGTTTATTTTTGCTTTTATTTCTTCTGCCTTGGGAGACTGACCTAAGAAAATATTGCTGGGATTTATGTCAGAGAATGTTTTGCCCAAGTTCTCTTCTAGGAGTTTTATGGTGTCATGTCTTATATTTAAGTCTTTAAGCCATTTTTTAGTTTATTTTTGTGTATGGCGTGAGGGAGTGTTCTAACTTCATTGATTTACATGCAGCTGTCCAGCTTTACCAACACAACTTGCTGAAGAGATTGTCTCGTCTCCATTGTATATTCTTGCCTCCCTTGTTGAAGATTAATTGACCGCAGGTGTGTGGGTTTATTTCTGGGTTCTCTATTCTGTTCCATTGATCTATATGTCTGTTTTTGTGCCAATACCAGTACTGTAGCTTTGTAGTATAGTCTGAAGTCTGGAAGGATTATGACTGAGTTAGTTCTTTTTCCTCATGATTGCTTTGGCAATTCTAGGTCTTTTGTGGGTCCATATACATTTTAGGATTATTTGTTCTAGTTCTGTAAAAAATGTCATGGGTAATTTGATAGGGATCACATTAAATCTGTAGATTCATTTAGGTAGTATGGCCATTTTAACTATACTAATTCTTCCAAACCAAGAGCATGGGATATCCTTCCATATCCTTGAATCACCTTCGATTTCCTTTATCAGTGTTTTATAGTTCTCAGCATGTAAGTCTTTCACCTTCTTGGTTAGATTTATTCCTAGGTAATTTATTTTATATAATTTTAAATGGGATTGTTTTTTTCTTTTTTTTACTTTCTCTTTCTTATATTTCATTGTTAGTGTAAAGAAATGCAACAGATTTCTGTGTGTTTATCTTGTATCCTGCTACCTTGCTGAATTCCTTTATCAGTTCTAATAGTTTTTGTGTGGAGTCTTTGCATTTTTCTATATAGAGTATCATGTCAACTGCATATAATGACAATTTTACCTTTTCCCTTCTAATTTGGATACTTTTAATTTCTTTTTCTTCTCTGATTGCTGTGGCTAAGACTTCCAATAATATGTTGAATAGAAGTGGTGACAGTGGGCATACTTGTCTTGTTCCAGATTTTAGCAGGTAGGCTTTCAGCTTTTCACCATTTAGTATTATGTTGGCTGTGAATTTGAAAAATTTCAAGTATATTAATGTGAGCTAAAACATGGCAGCTAGGGCAGTGTATCCTCCTACCCAAACACAGGCTCCCGATTAGCTGCCTGACATCTTTCTCTGAGGAAGGGAACTCTTAACCAGAGGCAACACCAGATGATAAGATCCTTGCTGGCAGATGGGACAGGATATATAGGATAGGATGGGCTCTGTGTCCTCAGTATCTGGCATAGACACAAAGGGACTCAATGAATATTTGGATAACAAATAAATGAATAAATCTCTAAGAACACTGAAACCAACAAAAGGAATCACAGGAGCTGAACTCTCAGGGTGAGCCTGGATAAACACCTGAGACTGGAGCTGTATTTTACCATCTGCTTCACAGTATGGGCGAGCTGGCTTCATTTAAAGGGCTAGGAATGGAGAAGACAATATTACCAGAGACCCTACTGTGCACTCAGCCCTGTGCTGAGTACTCTGGGGATATAGAGGAAACAGAAACTTAGTTTTCAATCATTTAGTTTATTCTCTAGTTGAGAAGATATGAGGCAGATAAACCCATGAAGCTGGCAGAACTATGTGAAACAGTTGTGACATCATGCTAGAGCTGACTATGTCCACTGAAGTTAAAATTATACAAAAATTGTATGTGCGCATGTGTGTGTGTATAAACGTTAGCTAAAGAAGATAATGGTTGTTATGGAGCTATTTTAACTGTATCCACAGAGTATATAGTATCTACTCCATATGGTCAACATAGACTTCTTTCTTCATCAAAATTAGCTGAAGAGCTTTCTCAAAATTCACAAGCAAGCATCCCCACAGATACTATTCAGTAAGTTTAGCATGAGACAAAATAATCTCTTTATTTTATAAATCTCCAAAGGTGACTTAGATATATTCATCAAATGGGGAAAACTACTTATTTAAACAATTTGAAGATGGAGATATTAGTAATGAATAAAGAGAAGCTGACATTTTTATATCCAGGTAAATGGTTTTAATACAACTGGCCCACAAGAGGGGGATGATTAAGCAAATTATGAGATAAAACAACATCAAACAACAACCCAAAAAAAAGGTATGTAGAACTTACTTCATGAAAATACAAACATGAGTGAAAAAAGAGCCTTACAGACTCTGTATATATTGACAATAACTATGTAAAAATAAAATGATTGATGAGGAGCCAAGGAGAACATCCAAACTATATTCTAAATTATGGGTTTTGTTTTTTTTTTTTGTCTACAAAGTTACTAAGTCTGCAGTTAAGATTTAACTAGCTATAAAACATTTTTGAAAAAATAAAATTTACTTTGTGTTACGTTATATGGATGCATTTTTTGACAAAATGCTTACAAGCAACTAAACAGTATCAATATGATGAGTAATTACACTGTCCCTCAATGGTCTGATCATTATTTATTCATCACGTTATGGTGGGTGTGACTATTTTTCTCCAGGGAGCATCTGCATCAGAAGGATGAATGCTAATTCCAGGAGCCTCTGCCACTTAAAATATAAACGAAGTAATGGAGTTATTTTGGTCTAAAGAGGTGCTTGATATAAGTTTACCACAATTTGAGCAGAGAGTTGCATTAGGAACATTCACTGTGCATTTCAGTGAAATAGATGGAGTATGGTGATGATAGTTAAACAAACCACCACTCGGGGATAGCTTTTGTGCATGAATATCATAATGTCAGGAAGAAATATCCATGAATATGTGTTAATTCCTACTTAGGTAAGACTCAGCCACCAAGAGAAAGGATTTGTCTCCTGTAACTCTATTTACATGAGCAAAACAGAGTCTTTATTAGCCATATGGAGCATGCAAAATATTATTAAATTCTCGTACTGAAAAGATGGGGGTGGTGGAGGATAAGGGGTAGGAAAGAGGAAGTTAGGCTAAAAACTACCTCACTTTAAAGCACAAATTAATTAAATCCATATAGGCACTTAAAAAAATAACTCTTCTAGATACAAAGCATTTTTGAAATTATTTCTTGTTGCCTTACTTATCTAACCTTCACAACAACCCTTAAGCATAGAAATCATTCTTATCCTAATTTTGTAGGTGAGGAAAGAATTAGTAAAAACTCATATTTATATTGTGCTTTCTAGTTTCCAAAGTGATTTCACAAATATAATTAATTTTTGAAATGATTAACCACGTTTAATAGAGAAGGAAATTAATCCCAGAAAGTTAAGTGAATTGCTGAAGATCTCATGCCTTGTAAGTGTCAGATCAGGATTCAGACCCCTATCTTCTGCCTCTTGAATGGTTATTCAGACCTGATTCAGACCTAGGCTGCATCTGCACAAGGCATGATCAACAGCAACATCATTAGAGACCCAAGTCTCATCTTTAAGCTTCTCACACCCACCTACTATTCACCCTGTGAGAACTTACTACCCATGAGATGTATTCCATCACATTCCTGGCTTAGGGGGAGATTTCAAATGTGTTATGAGTAGTCTCCCTTTGGGCAGACGCAAAGACCTCAGACTACTAACACTTTATAAAGCGTCCAAATATCCCACCTGCTAATCTAGAAGAAGTTTCCAGGGACCTGGATGGAAAAGAGGGCATTCCCACATGATGAGTCAGACAAGGCGAAGGCAGAATCTCAGGGCATAGATGACCGTTTCACTATAGGTCGAGCCCTACATTTCGTAGTTAGGCCAAACCAGGTAGCAGCCAGAGAACAGCTTCACCCTGGCTCGCCTCCCATGCAGCCCCTAGTGCTGACAAGGGATAGAACTGGCTCTGGTGGACTTCATAGCTTCTCTCTCATGGCTATCAAGCTCTAGGGTCCCTTTCCTGTCATATTCTCTTTTCCAGCCTACAGCATAATTAATCTATGTCTCAGAAAGGAAAAACTGGCTCATCAAACATACACTGGAATTCTTCTTAACACTAAGTCACCTAATCATGCCATCTAATTGTAGTGTTATTTCAACATTTGTTCCTCAGTAAAATGACTCCTGGAAGAATGAAGCCTTTAGAGTACCAAAACACACACACACACACAATATATATATATATATATATATATACTATATATATTTTTTATATATATATATGGAAAGAGAGAGAGAGAAGAGTGTAGGAGAGACACAGGTTAATACCTTAATAAATTATCAGCCAAAGTATCTTTCATGATACAGTTTTTTTCCCAGTCTATACCTCTTATCTCTCTAGCAACAGTAGAAAATGCATCCTTACATCCTCTTGATATTTTTTACCATAGTGAGTATATAATAGGTTTAAAACAACTAATAATTTTATTAGATTTACCTATAGCTGATATACCTTCTGCAATAGCAAATACACCTGATTGTCAGATGTGACCCATCTCCCCTTGAGACTCACTGCTACCTACACACACTCTTGGGTAAAGTTTGCAATCTAACTGAGCAATTTCATGATACCAAACATAAAGGGAGAATGCTTAAAGTCATGCTATCCCAAGAAGGTAGGGCAAGACTGTAATCCAGTCTTTTGTTCTATTCAGGTCCTCATATGATTGGATGAGGCCTACCCACTTTATGAAGGGCAATCTGTTTTATTGAAATTCCACAGATTTAAATATAAATATCATCCAAAAACACCCTCACAGAAACTTCGAGAACAATTTTGACCAAATATCTGGGCACCATGGCCCAGTCAAGTTGACACATAAAATTAACCATCACACATGCAAACAGTCACTTTAAGCTCCTGATTCTCTGTATAATAAGAGAACGATGTTTTTAACTCTAAATACAGATACAGACAGGCCTAGCTCTCAACATTATGTTAGTTGTTCTTAGGAAACTATGCATATCCTTGTCCATATTTAAGAAGCAGAGCTCAGGCTATGGCAGGCGGCCATGCAGGGCTGACCTTCTCTTACCTCATGCCTCTTACCTCATTACCTCAGACTGGGAGGAAGGGGCTGGACTGTGCTTGGCCCAGCACAGCCTGGACCCAACTGTTTGTGTATCACACATGGGGATATGGGAGAGCTCTTTAACACAGAATGCCTGGCTTTAGAAAATGTAATGACGTTCTCACTGTCTTGGGGACTGATGTGGCGAGATTACACTCCTAAAAGAGGGGAGGGGATTAACCCTGACCAGAATGGATATTTCCATATCAATTTTCCTTTGAAGAGATGAATCCTAGAGCAGCAATGGGGCTGGCATAAGGTAGATATAAAACGTGAGGGTAAAGGGCTTATAAAGGTGAGACTACTGTTGCTCATTTTGGGTTGAATTCTGAGGACTGAAGAGATGAGGTACTCCCAGTGGAAGAGGATGAAAGGGCCACTAGCACATGACTACAGGTCTAGATTAGGTAGAAAGCCTACCTGGTAAAGAATTCTAAGGATAGGATTGGGCCTGTGGGTGCTACTTCTAGTGGTGGCATAACTTGTGTTCTATTTCTAGTATCTCCAGGCCTAGAGGTGGGGAAATGGATAGAGTCTGTATATGCTCCAGAAGGAGTAGCTAAGGGAATGATCAGACAAGGCAAAGTGAAACTGGTCATCCTTACCAACAACTGCCGCACCTTCAGGAAATCTGAAACAGAGTACTATGCCGTGTTAGCCAAAACTGGTGTCCATCACTACAGTGGCAATAATATTGAATGGGGCACAGGGTGTGGGAAAAAACTACAGAGTATGCACACTGGGTATCATTGATCTAGGTGACTGATATCATTAGAAGCATGTCAGAACAGACTAGTAAAAAGTAAATCTTGCAAAATTTTTCTTTAATAAAATTGGCCAGAACTTGTATTTTTTTTTAAAAAAGGATAGTTGCAGTCCTTTGTCCCCAGGAATAGAGCGGGGATATCAGCAATAGTCACCAAGCACAGACGTGATCTCTGAGTGGTCACAAGTCATAGAAATAGCAAAGCAGGAATTAAGCCATTTGGCCAATATTAACTTGAGGCCCTTGCTGTGGATCACTCATGAACCAGACTCTCCAGAAAACTCTAGGTAGAAAATATTTGAAGGGGGATAACTTGGGGGAAGATCATGCCATATTAAAATGAGCACTCCCATTTTAGGCATCGTAGAGAATTCGATGTCCAGAAGATAACTCCCAGGATAGGACCCTCAAAATCACTGAATAATATAAAAATGTATTTTATAATGAACCAAAAACCCGCACTCACAGGCTTTTAGGGCCAGAATTCACACTCTCGCGTGACCTAAAAAAAACAAAAGCTCAAACCAAATAAGTATTTCCCGGGTTTTGCCTCACCAGCAGTCAGGCAGGAACAGACCTGAATCTTCTCTTGAGAACATACTCTAAACCCAAGATTCAAATAAAACCTACTGACAAACTTCCAAGGAATATGAACTTAATTAGAAGTGGCAAACCATGAGGAAACAAGCCATTGTGAGTGTGAATAGTCAGCAGAAGCAACAGATGGCAGAATCAGACCTGCAAAGGCAAAGATATTGGAGATATAAAACCAAAATATAAAATAAATATTTAAAGTAATAAAATAGAGTAGCAAAAGTACAAAAAAGGATCAGAATATTATTTAAAGATATCAGGCTGAGCTGAACAAGACAGAAAAGTAAAACTGCTAGAAATGAAAACTATGGTCACTAAAAATAACCATAATTTGAAAAGATACATGCACCCCAATGTTCACTGCAGCACTATTTACAATAGCCAAGACATGGAAGCAACCTAAGTGTCCAAGATAGATGAATGGATAAAGAAGATGTGGTACATATATACAGTGGAATACTACTCAGCCATAAAAAAAGAATGAAATAATGCCATTTGCAGCAACATGGACAGACTAAGAGATTACCATACTAAATGAAGTGAGCTAGACAGAGAAAGACAAATACCACATGATATCACATATGTGGAATCTTAAAAAAAAATGATACAAATGAACTTATATACAAAACAGAAATAGACCCACAGGCATAGAAAACAAACTTATGGTTACCAAAGAGGAAAGCAGGGGCAGGGATAAATTAGGAGTTTGGGGTTTACATACACACACTACTATATATAAAATAGATAACCAACAAGGACCTACTGTATAGCACAGGGAACTGTACTCAATATTTTGTAATAACCTATAAGGGAAAAGAATCTGAAAAAAATAGATATATATGTATGTATAACTGAATCACTTTGCTATACCCCTGAAACTAACACAACATTGTAAATCAACTACACTTCAATTTTTTAAAAGTGTAAAATAGGAATTCAGTGGACACAATAAACAACAGTTTAGATATATCAGAAGACAGAACTAGTGAACTGAAAGTTGAAGAGGGGTTACAAGAATACAGCACCGAGAGAGATGATAGAAAATATGAAGAAAAATAAAAAGATATTGAGAATAAAATGATGAAGTCTAAAAACACCTAATTGGACTTCCAGAAAGAAAAAATAGAGATAATGGGAGAGAAAAAATATTTTAAAGGATAACAATTGAGAATTTTCTGAATTGATCCCTAAGGTTCACATTCATACCCTCTATTAAGAATTAGTCCAGGACTATACAACATGGTCCCAGTAGCTCATTTCCTCTGGGACGATGAGGAGTTGGGAGATGGGAGAGGCAGACACACCACTACTGGGGAAAAAGTAGGAAGAAGATTCACAAGGCTAAGTCATGAGAAGCCTATGATGAGAAGTCATATGCAGCACAATTAAATACTCCTGAAAAGCAGGCATCAAAAATTCAGAAGATCTATCCTCCAATTCTAAGGGAGAAAGACAAGCCACAGCTCACGTTAGAATGCTCTAGATAGGAGGTTAACTAACTCATTCTCTTACTCCTGGTCTAAGAACCATATGAAGGAGGAAAAGAGATGGCTTCCCCAAACTGCAGACAGGACTAAGTCACTATATTATTAATCTTGATTTAGGATAATTCAAAAGTCCTAAGGGGAAAAAACATAGAAAAATAGTGTGTAGATTGTCATAAGTGAATTTTCAGATACCTAAAGTGTATTCCATCAAGTGACATAATTTTTAAAAACTTAACCCTTGGAGCAGTGTTTTAGCTGAGATGACTTCCACAGCAAATAAAAGAGAATTCAAATCAGACTAGCTTCAACTATGGAAATGCACTGACTCAACTGAAAGTTGGCTTCAGAGAAGCTTACATCCAAGTGTCAGCCCCATCCTCAGGCTGGAGGTGAGATGATACAGAAGTTCTGGGCTTTTATATGCAACAATACTCATGGAAAGGGAAAGAGTCAATACCTTTTTCAACCATAAAATCATAAAGGCATCAAACATTTAGAAGGGAGACCAAACTTAGAACATGTTTACTCTTAATACCTGCAGTATCTCCAAAAAAGCAAAATGTATACACAACTTTCTCTGAAACTCTGGAGAAGGGCAATGGTTAAAATTCTCTGGTAGTTGGGAATGATGAAAAAGTTCTGGAGATAGATAATGGTAATAGCTGCATAACAACGTGAATGTACTTAACGCCACTAAAGTGTACACTTAAAAATGGCAAATTTCATGTTACATATATTTTACCACCATAAAATTTCTCTGGTGGGGCTTCCCTGGTAGCTCAGTGGTTAAGAATCTGCCTGCCAATGCAGGGGACACGGATTCGAGCCCTGGTCTGGGAGGATCCCACATGCTGCAGAGCAGCTGGGCCCATGCGCCACAACTACTGAGCCTGCACTCTAGAGCCTGCGAGCCACAGCTGCTGAGCCCACGTGACACAACTACTGAGGCCCGCGTGCTTAGAGGCTGTGCTCCGCAACAAGAGAAGCCCCCGCACCTCAACGAAGAGTAGCCCCAGCTCACAGCAGCTAGACAAAGCCCGCGAGCAGCAACGAAGACCAAACGCAGCCAAAAATAAATACAATAAAAAAAAATTTTTTTAATAAATAAATTAATTAAAACAAAATAAAGTAGTAAAACCATTTTTAAAAAATTCCCTGGCAAGTAAAAAATAACTCATAGGAATCAACTGTACAGTATTCATGTTTATCAACTTGACAAACACAAAATTACATTGACATTCTCTTTATATGGTTGTCTGGATTTACTGCTTTATTTCAGGAAATTAAAATAAAGACTTTTATAAATTATAAATAATAATAGCTGGCATTTTGGGGAATTTTTTTAACATCTTTATTGGAGAATAATTGCTTTAAATCTTGGGCCAGTTTCTGCTGTATAACAAAGTGAATCAGCTATATGTATACATATATCATTATATCCCTTCCCTCTTGCACCTCCCTCCTACCCTCCCTATCCCACCCCTCTAGATGGTCACAAAGCACCGAGCTAATCTCCCCGTGAGATGCAGCTGCTTCCCACTAGCTAGCTATTTTACATTTGGTAGTGTATATATGTCAATGGTACACTCTCACTTCATCTCAGCTTACCCTTCCCCCTCCCCATGTCCTCAAGTCCATTCTCTACCTCTGTGTCTTTATTCCTGTCTGGCTAATAGGTTCATGAGAACCTTTTTTTTTTTTTTTTTAGATTCCTTATATATGTGTTAGCATACAGTATTTGTTTTTCTCTTTCTGACTTACTTCACACTGTACGACAGACTCTAGGTCCATCCATCTCACTACAAATAACTCAATTTCGTTTCTTTTTATGGCTAATATTCCATTGTATATATGTGCCACATCTTCTTTGTCCATTCATCTGTTGATGGTCACTTAGGCTGCTTCCATGTCCTGGCTATTGTAAATAGAGCTGCAATGAACATTGTGGTACATAACTCTTTTTGAATTATGGTTTTCTCAGGGTATATGCCCAGTAGTGGGATTGCTGGGTCGTATGGTAGTTCTATTTTTAGTTTTTTAAGGAACCTCCATACTGTTCTCCATAGTGGCTGGATCAATTTACATTCCCACCAACAGTGCAAGAGGGTTCCCTTTTCTCCACATCCTCTCCAGCATTTATTGTTTGTAGATTTTTTGATGATGGCCATTCTGACTGGTGTAAGGTGATACCTCATTGTAGTTTTGATTTGCATTTCTCTAATGATTAGTGATGTTGAGCATCCTTTCATGTGTTTGTTGGCAATCTGTATATCTTTTTTGGAGAAATGTCTATTTAGCTCTTCTGCCCATTTTTGGATTGGGTTGTTTGTTTTTTTTGATATTGAGCTGCATGAGCTGCTTGTAATCTTTTGTCAGTTGCTTCGTCTGCAAATATTTTTTCCCATTCTGAGAGCTGTCTTTTCATCTTGTTTATGGTTTGCTTTGCTATGCAAAAGGTTTTAAGTTTCATTATGTCCCCTTTGTTTATTTTTGTTTTATTTCCATTTCTCTAGGAAGTGGGTCAAACGGACCTTGCTGTGATTTATGTAATAGAGTGTTCTGCTTATGTTTTCCTCTAAGAGTTTTATAGTGTCTGGCCTTACATTTAGGTCTTTAATCCATTTTGAGTTTACTTTTGTGTATGGTGTTAGGGAGCGTTCTAATTTCATTCTTTTAAGTGTAGCTGTCCAGTCTTCCCCGCACCATTTATTGAAGAGGCTGTCTGTTCTACATTATATATTCTTGCCTCCTTTATCAAAAATAAGGTGACTATATGTGCGTGGGTTTATCTCTGGGCTTTCTATCCTGTTACATTGATCGATATTTCTGTTTTTGTGCCAGTACCATACTGTCTTGATTACTGTAGCTTTGTAGTAGAGTCTGAAGTCCAGAAGCCTGATTCCTCCAGCTCCGATTTTCTTTCTCAAGATTGCTTTGGCTATTCGAGGTCTTTTGTGTTTCCATACAAATTGTGAAATTTTTTGCTCTAGTTTTGTGAAAATGCCATTGGTAGTTTGATAGGGATTGCATTGAATCTGTAGATTGCTTTGGGTAGTACAGTCATTTTCACAATGTTGATTCTTCCAATCCAGAAACATGGTATATCTCTCCATCTGTTTAAATCATCTTTAAATTCTTTCATCAGTGTCTGTAGTTTTCTGCATATAGGTCTGTTGTCTCCTTAGGTAGGTTTATTCCTAGGTATTTTATTCTACTATGACTGTGTTACGTTGATTTCCCTTTTTATGGCTGTTAGTATTTGCCTTATGTATTGAGGTGCTCCTATGTTGGGTGCATAAATATTTACAACTGTTATATCTTCTTCTTGGTTTGATCCCTTGATCATTATGTAGTGTTCTTCTCTGTCTCTTGTAATAGTCTTTATTTCAAAGTCTATTTTGTCTGATACGACTATTGCTACTCCAGCTTTCTTTTGATTTCCATTTGCATGGAATATCTTTTTCCATCTCCTCACTTTCAGTCTGTATGTATCCTTAGGTCTGAAGTGGGTCTCTTGTAGACAGCATATATATGGGTTTTGTTTCTGTATCCACTCAGCCAGTCTGTGTCTTTTGGTTGGAGCATTTAATCCATTTACATTTAAGGAAGTTAGTGATATGTATGTTCTTATTACATTTTCTTAATTGTTTTGGGCTTGTTTTTGTTGGTCTTTTCCTTCTCTTGTGTTTCCTGGCTAGAGATGTTCCTTTAGCATTTGTTGTAAAGCTGGTTTGGTGGTGCTGAATTCTCTTAGCTTTTGCTTGTCTGTAAAGGTTTTAATTTCTCCATCAAATCTGAATGAGATCCTTGCTGGGTAGAGTAATCTTGGTTGTAGGTTTTTCCCTTTCATCACTTTAAATATGTCCTGCCACTCTCTTCTGGCTTGCAGAGTTTCTGCTGAAAGATCAGCTGTTAACCTTATGGGGATTCCCTTGTATGTTATTTGTTGCTTTCCCTTGCTGCTTTTAATATTTTTTCTTTGTATTTAATTTTTAATACTTTGATTAATATGTGTCTTGGCGTGTTTCTCCTTCGATTTATCTTCTTTGGGACTCTCTGCACTTCCTGGACTTGATTGACTACTTCCTGTTCCATGTTAGGGAAGTTTTCAACTATAATCTCTTCAAATATTTTTCAGACCCTTTCTTTTTCTCTTCTTCTTCTGTGATCCCTATAATTCAAATGTTGGTGTGTTTAAGGTAGTCCCAGAGGTCTCTGAGACTGTCCTCAATTCTTTTCATTCTTTTTTCTTTAGTCTGCTCTGTGGTAGTTATTTCCACTATTTTATCTTCCAGGTCACTTATCCATTCTTCTGCCTCAGTTATTCTGCTATTGATTCCTTCTAAAGAATTTTCAATTTCATTTATTGCGTTGTTCATCATTGTTTGTTTGCTCTTCAGTTCTTCTAGGTCTTTGTTAAACGTTTCTTGTATTTTCTCCATTCTACTTCCAAGATTTTGGATCATCTTCACTATCATTACTCTGAATTTTTTTCAGGGAGACTGCCTACTTCTTCTTCATTTGTTTGGTCTGGTGGGTTTTTACCTTGCTCCTTCATCTGCTGCATGTTTCTGGGTCTTCTCAATTTGTTTAACTTACTGTGTTTGGGGTCTCCTTTTCGTAGGCTGCAGGTTTGTAGTTCCCGTTGTCTTTAGTGTCTGCCCCCAGTGGGTGAGGTTGGTTCAGTGGCTTCTGCTGGCTTCCTGGTTGAGGGGACTGGTGTCTGTGTTCTGGTTGCTGGGGCTGGATCTTGTCTTTCTGGTGGACAGGACCACTTCCGGTGTTATGTTTTGGGGTGTCTGTTAACTTAGTATGATTTTAGGCAGCCTTTCTGCTGATGGGTGGTGTTGTGTTCCTGTCTTGCTAGTTGTTTGGCATGGGGCGTCCAGCACTGGAGCTTCCTGACCAGCAGGTGGAACTGGGTCTTAGCATTGAGACGGAGATCTCTGGGAGAGCTCTCACCAATTGATATTACGTGGGGCCGGGAGGTCTCTGGTGGTCCAATGTCCTGAACTCAGCTCTCCCACCTCAGAGGCTCAGGCCTCACTCCAGGCCAGAGCACCAAGACCCTGTCAGCCACATGGCTCAGAAGAAAAGGGAGAAAAAAAGAAAGAAAGAAAAAAATAAAATAAAATAAAATTAAAAAATTATGAAAATCAAAAAATAGTAATTAAAAAAAGAAAAAGAGCAACCAAAACAATAAACAAATCCACCAACGTTAACAAGCTCTAAAAACTATACTAAGAGAAATATAAAAATCAGAAACAAATCAGTCGCAGACAGCAGACCCCAAATCTTCAGTTGCTCCTAAAGTCCACCACCTCAATTTTGGGCTGATTTATTGTCTATTCAGGTATTCCACAGATGCAGGGTACATCAAGCTGATTGTGGGGATTTAATCCGCTGCTCCTGAGGCTGCACAGAAAAATTTCCTTTTCTATTCTTTGTTCGCACAACTCCTGGGGTTCAGCTTTGGTTTTGGTCCCACCTCTGTGTGTAGGTCGCCCTCAGGCATCTGTTCCCACCCAGACAGGATGGGGTTTAAGCAGTGTCTGATTAAGGGGCTCTGGCTCATTCAGGCCAGGGGGAGGGAGGGGTACAATAGTTATAATTGGAATGTGGGGCGAGCCTACGTCAGCAGAGCCCAGCATGACATTGCAACAGCCTGAGGCACACCATGTCCCTGGATCATGGGACCCTGGCAGTGGCATGCTGCACAGGCTCCTGGGGGGTATGAATAGTGACCTGTGCTTGCACACAGGATTCTTGGTGGCTGCCGCAGCAGCATTAGTGTTTCATGCCAGTCTCTGGGGTCCGAGCTGATAGCCGCGGCTCACACCCATCTCTGGAGCTCATTTAGGCGGTGCTCTGCCTTCTGTGGGCAGACGGGGAAGGAATCCCCTCTCCTCGCACACCCTGAGACAATGGTCTCTTGCCTCTTAAGCAGGTCCAGACTTTTTCCCGGACTCCCTCCCAGCTAGCTGTGTCGCACTAGCCCCCTTCAGGCTGTCTTCACACAGCCAACCCCAGTCCTCTCCCTGGGGTCTGACCTCCAAAGCCCGAGCCTCAGCTCCCAGCCCCGACCCACCCTGGTGGGTGAGCAGATAAGCGTCTCAGGCTGGTGAGTGCTGGTTGGCACTGATCCTCTGTGCAAGAATCTCTCCGCTTTGCCCTCTGCACCCCTGTTGCTGCGCTCTCCTCCATGGCTCCCGCCCACCCCCCATCTCCCCCAGTGAAGGGTCTTCCTAGTTTGTGGAAACTTTTCCTCCTTCACAGCTCCCTCCCAGAGGTGTATGTCCCATCCCTATTCTTTTGTCTCTGTTTTTTTCTGTTTTCTTTTGCCCTACCCAGGTACATGGGAATTTTCTTGCCTTTTGGGAATCCTGAGGTCTTCTGCCAGCATTCAGTAGGTGTTCTGTAGGAGTTATTCCACATGCAGATGTATTTTTGATGTATTTGTGGGGAGGAAGGTGATCTCCATGTCTTACTCCTCCGCTATCTTGAAGGTCCCATCAATTTGGGGAATTTTAAACTATGTGCCAGATATCTTGCTAAGAGCTTTACATCCATTACCTCATTAAATCTATACAAAACCCCAAAGCCTTTATCCTCACTTTGCTGATGGAGAAGCTGATTTACAGAGAGGTTAAGTATGGTTGGTAAGTGGTAACTGAGATTTGACTGAGGCCCAGGCAATTCTATTCCAGATTCTAACCATTATATCAAACCAATCCCTCACACCTACACATTTCTCAACTGCTATATTCTTCTACAGCTTAGACTTTCAAAGTATAAGCTCTGAAGGATGACTGTACCTTTTGATGGAGTAAAATCTAGTTTTTATGTTAAACCAAAAAACATTTATTAATAGATTAATGTCAGTCTGGCTAAAGGACACTAGAGTAGGACTCAATCATTTAATCCAACAACAAGGTAAAGACTTTGAAAGTATTTATCCTTCATCTAAGTTAGAATCCTGAAAGCCATGCTGGAGTGGACCAACTCCCTCAATATTCACACCCAATTAGCCTTTAAGTGCTGCCATTTTTTTGTTTTAAAATATATTTCAAATATACCTTGCCCTATCTACTCCTAGTTTTCTCACCATTTTCTGCCTATTCTGTGACAATCTCATAACTGGGCTCATTCCTGTCTCTCCTGGCCTCCTCAAATCTGCCCTCTGCTACCAAGATCATCTACTTGTTGAATGAATGAATAAGTGGATGATGAGGATATGAACTAGCACAGTAATAGTAGTGGTGGGTAGAAGAAATATTTTGGAGGTTTAGAAATGCTTAAGGGTTTAACTTCATCCTAAGAGCAGCAGTAAATAAAGAGTTTGAAGTAGGAAAGTAGCACAATCATATTCACATTTTAAAAATATATTTTTGTGTGAAGTAACCTCATGGAAGAACCCGGTATTTCTTTCCATTTGTTCAGCCCTGATTTCAAATATCGGCTCTATCCACTGCAAGCTGTATGAACTTGGGCAAGTTACTTAATCTCTCTATATCTCAGTTATCTCATACACGAAATGAGAATAATAATAACACCTTCCAGGGTTTCTGGGAAGGTTAAATGAGTTAATAGATGTAAAGTACTCAGAGTAGTGATGAAAGTAAGTAAGTGCTTAGCTATTTTTTTAAAAATCTACCAATAAGAATTTTGGTTTTTTTCATATAAATCCTGGTCTTGCTTATAAAATTTATTCTTAAATTTTAATATTTTATGGCTACTAAAAATAATATATTTTCCCCATTTCCTTGTCTAGTTGTTTATTACTAGGCCAATGAAAACCAATTAATGTTATGTTTTTATCCTATATTCAGGCAAATTCCCATATTCTCTTATTATATAAAATATTGTTAGAAGGTCCCTGAAGTTTTTCAGATAAACAAGCTAAACATCAACAAGTGGAATGAGCTTTATCTCCTTTTTAACCTATATTTAAACCACTAATTCCTTTTTGTTTTCATAGTGAATTCTCTATAACATTTAAGAAAATATTTAATAAGAATGGCAAGGGCTTCCCACTTCTACCCATGAATAGTACAGACACAACAGTCATCATCATGCTTTAAAGAATGACAAAACTAGACAAAATACATGAAACAACTGTTTTCAGTAATAAGCAGTCCTTCAATAAGCAGTAAAGGACTATGATCCTTGAGAGGAAGGAAAGAGAGGAAGAAAGCCCTGTGAGAAATAGGGACAAATCTCACGAATACTGTGCTAAGCAACCAAAGTGCAACACTAAAGAGTACATACCAAACATACTCTAGAAAACTAGTCTATAATGATAGAGAGCAGGTTAGTGGTTATTTGAGGCTGGAGGTAGGAAGATGGGAGTTGGCTGGAGGGAACACAAGGCAACATTTTGGGGTGATGGAAATACCCTATATTTTGATTTTGGTGATGGTTACAGAAATGTACATGTTTGTCAAAACTCATCCATCTGTAGACTTAAAATGGGTAGAATTTTTAATGTAAATTACCCATCAGTAAAGTTTATTTGGAAACATGAGAATGGTGAAAATAAGCATCCCTTTCCAGTAATTTACTTATTTATTTATTTTTAATTGGGGTATAGGTACTTTACAAAGTTGTGTTAGTTTCTGCTGTACAACGAAGTGAATCAGCTATATGTATACATATATCCCTTCCCTCTTGGACCTCCCTCCCACCCCACCCCCCATCTCACCCATCTAGGTCACCACAGAGCACTGAGCTGAGCTCCCTGTGCTACACAGCAGGTTCCCACTAGCTATCTGTTTTACACATGGTAGTGTATATATGTCAATCCCAATCTCCCAGTTCATCCCACACCCCCTTCCCCACTCCGTGTCCACACGTTCATTCTCTACGTCTGCATCTCTATTCCCGTAATTTATTTTTTCATAGAAAACTGTCCATGTTCTCTAGATTTTCATTTAATTGTCATAGGACTATACCTTAAATCAGGTTTCCTTGAAACAGACTTTGAAATGGAGATTTGTATAAAGGGGGTTTATTGGGAAGTGCTCTCAGCAAAAGCACCTGTAAGAAAGTATAGGAGGTGTGATTGAGCAGATGAAGCGGTTGAACTGGGAGCAACAGTGACAGTGGCTATCCCACTAGGAGCTAAGGTCCTTCAGAGCTGTCCCAAAGTAAGACAAGAGGGTAGGGATTTCATGTTTCTGTAACAACCAGTTTTGAGATGTAAGCTGTCCCCAATACATATTGGACCATTTACACTGGATGGGAACTTGGGCAAGACAGCTCCCTTGGCCAAAAACAATTCCTGCAAAGAGACACAGCTGTGAGCCATTAGCCACCAACACGCCCCACAATGAGAAAATGAGTCTTCTAGTCCTGAAGGAGGTGCCAGGGCAGCACACCACAGTGCCCACTAGAGGTCATGTGCAGTAATCTCCACGATTGTTCTTCTCTCTCTTGCATCTTTGTTTATATCTACTTTCTCTTAATGTTTGGTCTCTCTTTTCCCTTCATCAGACTTACAGTGGGTTTATCTATTTTTAGTGGACTTTTCAGCTATCAGCTCTTGGGCTGATTTATTATTTCTACTATGTTTATTCTTATTTCATTTAATTTGATTTTTTATCTTGATTCCTTCTTCCTAGTTTCTTTTTGTTTACTTTGTTGTTCTAGTAATTTCTTAAAATAAGTATTCACATTTTTCTTTCTTCTTTAATTGTGAAGACATAATACAGGTATTAAAACTCTAAAGTGTTCTCTGTATATAGTTCTATGTCCCATAGGTTTTGCCACTAAGTTGGTTTTATTTTTGTATTTTATAATTTCTCTTTCAAACTCCTTTTTGTCCCAAGTTTACCTAGTAGAGTTTTTCATAATTTCCAAAAAGATAAAATTTTGTCACCTTTTTATTATTTAAATTTTCATTGAATTATGATGATTGAATTTGCCTTATAAAATCTATTTTTTTATTTTGAAGGTTTAATTCATAGTTAAGTAAATGATTGATTTTTGTAAATATTTGGTGGACAAATGAATATAAATATATTGCCCTCATAAACTGCTGCATTTACATAATGTCCCTTGTTATTTTCTTCATTACATTTAACCTTGAATTCACCTATGTCATAAAATAATGCTGCCATGCCTGTTCTCTTTTTGTTTGCATTTTCCTTTTGCTTTTGTATCTCTCTGATCCACCTTAATCTTCTATCTTTCTTTATCACTTTTTAAAGTATAAAGATATAGTTATAGACATAGATTTTGTTAAGGCATATAGCTCAGTTTTGTGTTTAACCCAACTGAAAATTTTTGTCTTTTAAAGTGGAAAAGTCAGTCTGCTCATACTCTGTATGATTTGATTTCTTCTTTTCATGATAATTTAGTTTGATTGTTTACTTTGCATTATTATTTCCTCATTTTCCTTTGTGTTTGATGATTTGATCAAATTGCTATTCTATTTTTCCCCTTGTTAATTTGGAAGTTCTAATATTTTGCATTTGATGGTGACCACCTTCTTTGTTCCTGTTCTCATAATCACAGAATCCTCTATTCTTATAAGAAAACAAAATACCAACTATTTCCTCCACGAAGACAATTTATTTCCTCCCTTTGCTCCACTCCAATAAGAAGAGCTATTTCCTCCCCTTCCTCCACGCCAGGACCCTAGTTTTGTTAAAATGGATTATTGCTTTCAGTTCTATATTATTATTTGATTTGTTTCTTACAGTAAATCAGTATGTATCTTCTCTTTTAAGACCCCTAGTTTAGCACTTATATTACATATTCCCCATCTGTTTTTATACTCTGCAGTCTAATTTTTAGAGTGAAAGAGAAACTGAGATTGATTCTGCACCCTTGCTCCTTTCCTTATCTTCTCTTGCCTTAATGTATTGGTTATTTTCTCATCAACTCACCCTAAAACCCAGTGATCCCTTTCAGGTGTTGATTTGTTTCATTGCTTCTCTTCTGAAATGTTTATCCAAGTCTCATAAATTTATCCTTAAGTCCCTTATCATTTCCCTATTGTTTTGCTTTTTTATTTTTTAATTTTGTGCTTTGAAATAATTCTTGCTCTTATAAATTATATCTCAACAGTAACAATCTCCTCCTTCAGTTCTTCTACAGAATTGTTTATATAGGAAATCATGGGAGTTTTATTGTTGGGTTTTTTTTGTAGCGATGGTGTTACTCCATGACGAAACATGTATGTGTGCTGCATTTGAATCTCATCCAGTGTTTCATTATTTTTTATTTATATTGTCATCCAGATTTTTTCAGGTACATGTTCTGTTTGCAAATCTTGCTGGTCTTCCTTTGTGACTGCTGGATTCTTAGAATGCCTCTCTAGAGAAGTTCATTTTATTTTCCTCTGGGGGTGATGTGGGCAAATGTAGATATAGGCACCTTTGTTGAAAAATAGTGAAATTGGAGCTAAAACACTCCATTCTCCTAACCTCCCACCAAGAGGACTAGAGTTACCCTATCACCTCTTTGGAGGCAATAGATGACTACACAAAGGAAAATCCTTTTAATAATCAGCTGAAACCTACTCAGGCAGCATTTGCAAAACAAGAAAAGACAGATATAGCTGAGAATCTGTTTATACAGAAAGGTGGAAGAATCCAAGGACAGTGTTAGCGACACCAGAGGTGAGGGAAAGATTACATTGGGGGTGCAGAAGGGGGCAGTGGGAAGATGAAAGGTTAAAAAGATGAGATATGGTCCCCATGGGATTTCCTAAACCATCAGATCTTTTGTTAATATCCCCCCTGATATGCCCCTCCTTTACTATCTAAGGTACAAGAAACAGATTACCTAGGTAAAGCCATAATTTCTGGTTCCTGAAATTGACTATAGGTTACTCATATGCATCCTTAAGCAGAAGAGCTTAAACCTACATCATACTTCAGTTATGCTCAGTCCATGGAAGATCAGTGTCAGGAGTGCCTCTCACTCTGTATCATCTGGTTAAGAACTTGCCCTCCCCTTGTGGAGAGAAGTGATCCAGAAATTACAGACCACCAGATGACTCTCCCTACCATGAGTAATCATGAGAAATATTCTTTTGAATTCCATTTCACCAAGGACAGCAAAGAACAGCTACTCTGAGGTACAAAGAAAGGGCTCAGGTATACATATTACACCAATAGTAGTCATGATAATTGTTACCATCCACTGAACTCCTACCATGTGCCAGTGATCATGCACGCATTGCCTAATTGAATCCTCCAAGCACCTTGCAAGGTAGATGAGGGTTAGGAACATAAAGTAACACATCCAAGGCCTGCAGCAAACAGGTGTTGGAGCTGAAATTCACCCCAAGGACTGCCAGACTCCAATGCCCCTAGTTCTTTCCAGATGATCCCACTGACTCTGTCACAAAATGAACAGCATAAACAAAACACTCCAAATCAATCAGATATCATGGAAATGCATCAAAGATGTGGATGAATAGCAACTTCCTGTCAAACGTACCATACGGTTAGGCTTCTCCTCTCTGCTGGGAAATTTCCCATTCCAAAAGTAGGGCCAAATATTGGAAGATATAGTGTTCTGAATCAGGCCTAACCCTAAACAGTAACCCGATAAGGTCTGTCTTGTTCATATACCCAGAAATCACCCTTTTCCCAGAAGATTGGGGAAACCACTGCAGAGGGAGGGAAAGCGCAATGGATGGGAAAGCTATCACTGGAGATAAGCTGCAAGTTGCCTTTAGCTGGCTCTGCACAGATCTGAGTGCAGTGAGAATGATCCCACAGTAGAGAACATTGCTCCCTCAGCCCAGGTGTTTGGACTGTCGCTATCTCACCCTAAAATACATAGTGAAATGTCATAAACAACCGAGACTTGACAGTTAGATGTAGGTTTGAATCTAGGCTCTGCTTTCACAAACTGTGTTCCTTAACCAATCTGAGCCTCAAGTTCTTCACCGAATAAATATGGATCAAAAGACCACCCCATAGAGTTGAAAAAAGTAAATAAAATAACTTTTATAAAAATCCTTGGCACGGGCTTCCCTGGTGGCGCAGTGGTTGAGAATCTGCCTGCCAATGCAGGGGACACGGGTTCAAGCCCTGGTCTGGGAAGATCCCACGTGCCGCGGAGCAGCTGGGCCCGTGAGCCACAATTACTGAGCCTGCGCGTCTGGAGCCTGTGCTCCGCAACAAGAGAGGCCCGCGCACCGCGATGAAGAGTGGCCCCCGCTTGCCGCAACTAGAGAAAGCCCTCGCACAGAAACTAAGACCCAACACAGCCATAAATAAATAAATAAACAAATACTTAAAAAAAAAAAAAAAAAAAAAGGCAAGCCTTCCTCTAAAAAAAAAAAAAAAAAATCCTTGGCACATAGTAGGTGTTTAATAAATTACAGTTACCTTCCCTTTTGGCACACAGGGAGTGTGTACCACTCCCTGTACAAAGACGATTCCAGAAAATGAGTCCTGTAACATTCTGCTGTTGGAGTGGGGAGACAGGCTGGGGGACAATTTGTAGTTAACTATGGTTGGAGAAGAGCATATGCTTTCTCCCTCCTTTAAATTCACGATGAGCATTATTGTCTTAAAGGCTCCGAGAATTCTCACAATATTAAGAAAGGTTTCCTAAATTCATCTGGCCACTAAAATGTTTTTATGGTTTTGTAACACCATGCAGAGTACACATTTTGAGAAAAACAGTATTTTTAAAGGAGATTTCCTTTCTTTTATACAAATGGTACAAAGTGTCAGAAAGAAATTCATTCTTTCATTATATTTATATTACCTTTATCTGAGGCACCTAAAAATACCCAGAGATTAAACTGACAGCTATTGAGACAGGCAGGCAGATCTGATCCTCATATTACGGTATCGCAGCTGCCAAAAGACATGATTTGATCCAAGAAAGATTGAAAGCAACAATCAGGAGCCACGAAAAAGCAGTGCAGAGCATTTCTTAAACTGAGAAAGACAGTGAAATATACATCATCTTCTCAAGAGCAAAGCGTCTCGCCCTCAAAGTCCCCAGTTTTCACAGGTACCAGCCCGCTCTGCTCTCATGAGAGGCACAGCAGAGTGTGTATAGGAAAGAGCACTGGCCTTGAAAACCAAATACTTGAACTCAAACTCTGGCTCTTCCATTAACAAGGTATTTATTCTCCCTAGATCCCAGTTTCCTTAGTTATAAAATAAAGCTAATGTTATCTTGACTAGAAAAATACCATAGTATAGTCAATTAATGTTGCATTTAACTGAAGCACTTGGAAGATAGATATGTATGCCAATTTAGAACCTCAAGGACCTTAAAGATTACCTGCTACAACCTTCTAATTTTATAGATGGTGAAACTGAAGCCCAGAGAATGTAGTGATTTGTCCAAGTTCACACAGCTCATTAGTGACACAGCTAGGACTTCAACTTGGGGCTCCTGACTTTTAACCCAGAGGTTTTTCCACTGTACCTCAGATTCATCTTCACTTCTGTTTAACATCAAATGAGCATAAAATTAAGATGAATAGAGCAATGGATCTTGTAAGTAAATATGAAACCCTCTTATCTAATATATTCAGGGAAAAGGGAAATTCTAGTTAATCAAAGAATCTGTCTCACGGAAATTAAAAAAATTCTCCCCACAAAAAGGTCAGGGAGCCCTGATATACACCACACATAGATTAATGACTTTCAAATCATGCGAAAGCAATACAGTTCACCTTTGAAACTAGGCTGGACATAATTTCCTCTGTCTTTGATGACTTTGGATTTTCACATTGCCTCAAGGCAACCGCAATGAATATCAATCATCAGCATACAAAGGGCATAAACTTAGAGCCCCACTCTGAGATTACACTGCGTGTGCAGAACTTGTTAATAGAGCTCTGGGTTAATGGAAATCCAGGTAGCAGAGGAGGTACTGTGCACAGATTTATGATCAGTTTCCAGGAACTCAGTAATTTAGAAGGTTTTGCACCTTTACTTTTTATTTAAGAGAGTCTATTGCTTAATATTTTACTAATTTCAGAATTAAAAGTCAGCATTGTAAAACAGAAAAGCAGTATAGATAGGTCACAGAACCTCAAGACTTTAATGAAATTTGGAAGCCAACAATTCCCATTTCATCCTTTAAAAGATAAGGAAGGAGAGGCTCAAGAAGTGAACTGACTTACCTAGAGGCAGAATAGGAACTGACCTCTAGACTCCCAACTCCCTTCCCAGAGCTCTTTGCCACTGTGGGATGCATTTGATTTATCATTTTTAGTCAGGAGAGCCCAAGGGCTACTACTTAGAATTAAGGGTAGAGCCTTCAAGAGAAGACATTTAGATTACAGCTGCCATAGAGAGCAAGGAGCAGTGTCTGCTAAAAGAATGAAATTCCCCCACTTAGTTACTACTGACCTGCCCCTAAATGTGTCTAATCCACCCACGCATGACCAGGAAGTCACAAGCTCCCTCTGACTGGGCGCTATCTGGCTTCCAAATGCCTGCTACCATCCCACCTGGGTGACCTGAAATTCTTTCGCACTCAACAAGTACAATATTGAATTTGCTGTCTTCTATATCTGAATTTCTTCCTGCATTCGCCATCTCAGTTGGTGGTAAAACCGTCCGTCAACCCATAACCCAAGCTAGAAACCAAATTGGAATTCAACCAAAACTCTTCCCTCTTGCAGGGCTGCTGAATTTTCCACCCAGGTTATTATCTCTTCATTCCTTTTTTTTTTAACTTCAATCTCAACTACCATAGCCATAGTTCAGATTCCCATCATCTAGCACAGAAGTTACTGTAATGGTATTTCTCCTGACCTAGATGCGAACAACTCCACCCCATCATCAACCACCACCTGCTTAAAATCCTTTGATGTTTCCATTCAGGATAAAATGTTCTTAACATATTTCTCTCACCCTTATGTGCATGCGCGCATGCACACACACACAGAGGAACATTAAACTGCTTATACTACACTGTGCTATTTCTTGTTTTTGTAACTTTGATCATGGTAGTCTCCCCTACCCATAATGCCTTCTGTTCCCACCTTCACCAGATCACTTTACCTGAGTACTTTTGGTTCACGCTTCAAGACTGGAGAAGTCACCCTTTGTAGGAAGCCTCCCCTGACTTCCACATCCAACTCACAGGATACATTAAGTACCCCTCCTCCCCTCCTCTGTTCTTCCACTGTACCCTGTTCTTAATTCTCTCATTGCATCTGCTACATCACTGTGTAATATCCATTAAGATGTATGTTTTTCTTGCTATTCTGTAACTTGGCAGCCAGACCGAGACTCTGTATCATTCCACTTTTGTATCCCCAGTACACAACACACTTAGCAGGCTCTTAATAACTGTTGAATTAACAAACAAGCTAGCTAATTAATTAATTAATCAATGGATCTTTCCTGACCTTTTTAGTTAAGTTCACATGGCAACATCTGTACCCCCCATGGGTCTACCCTGGGTACAGACCCATTAACAATGAAGAGAGCCAAAAGAAACAGTCATACAGTCAGGGCTGGTGAACGGACACATCATTTCTTCCATATTGAAAACAAGGTGTTTTTATTTTTCTCTTTCAGATGCTGGAAACTACAAATGCAACGAAATCACAAAAATGTCAGAGCAACAAGGACTTACATTTGTACAGTTGTTCAGCATTTGCAGATCACCTTCCTGGGCACAACTGCATTCTGTCTTCAGAACAATTCTAGGAAGGTAGTCAGAGTCAATGTCATCCTCATTCTGTACATAAAAATCTGAAACTTTGAGAAATTATTAAGCACATGAAAGTCCAAAGATTAGTTAATTAAAGGCTCGAATCCTACTTTTCTGACTCTTAGTTCTCTCACCATGTTGCCTCAAAATGTTTTTTATTTTTGAAAATAAAAATCAAAACAATCTTATCTCTGAATTGTGATCCTGACTTCATTTTCCTGAAGCTCAGAAGAGCCTGCACTGCTGCACATTTGCTAACCACCCACACTGTTTTCCTAAACCTGGCTGCCTTTCCTTCTCAGGAGGGATGAACACACCTTCCTCTAGGACCCAGTAACAGATGCTGCCCTGAAACAGCTTGAGGAGCTGCCTGACCCTCTCCCTATCCATGGTTGCTTAGAAGCAAGAGAGCAAATTAGTACCCAAACAGCTTCCTTAGATGGAGAGCATAATTCATACAACAGGTCAAATCCTATCCAACAAATGTCACTGAACAGAAATCCTTGAGTGATAAAAAGATTCTCGGGCTGAAGATTCTCAGGCTTCAGCCCTGGACCATTATTAAAAAGTAGGCTTGATGTGACAGAGTTCCTAGCATGTGTGCGCACAAACACACACACACACACACATACACACACACACACACAAATCCCAGTTTTTAGTTATTTTGTGCTATTTTCTTATTAGCTTTTTAATGTGTTAGCTCATTAATCCCAATAACATGCCTATAAGACAGTCTTAATACCTCCGTTTATAGCTGAGGAAATTGAGACTTGAAAGCTGCAGTGGTTTGAGTTTACATGACTAGCTGTACACTCAGTGGTTATGAAAACACGCTGAGTTAAACTACTGATTCAAATTCCGACTTTGCCACTTGCCTACTCTGTGTAAGCTACTTGATCTCTCTAGCCTCAGTTTCCTCTGCTGTGAAATGGAGATAATAATGATAACTTTCATTATATGGCTCTGCTACTTTTTTAGGACCCCATCTCTGCCTCAGATAGTGGATGGGGAAGAAAGTGTGTGGAGAAAACACACGAACTCTGTTCATCTCAACCCAGAGGTGACTCACATCACTTGTATTCCCACTCCATGGCTGAGAACTGTCATATACCCACTCCCACAAGCAAGAGGGCTTGGAAATATGGTCTAGAGGTGTGCCAAAGAAGGAAAAAACACAACACTGAATCCTGGTGGAAAACTAGGCACCTGTGCTGTAGGGGTGCAGAGCCTTATTGTGACAACTTTGATAGGATGTGTAAAGTGCCTAGCATATCATAAGCATGCAAGAAATGTTAATTATAATAACTATTCTTGATGGAGCCAAGAAACTCATGATTTCTGACGTCTCATCTAGTGCTTTCTTTCTTAACTCCTGGAGTATATTACTTCTTTGAATTTACTGTACTAAGTGTACCCAGCCCTTGCCTTCAAAGAAATTAACAAACTATAGGGGGTACTGAATAACTGTCATAATTGAAAATACATATAAAAATCAATTTATAACAATTGGAGTAAGACACATTCTCTTATTCATTTAATTAACAGATACTTATTAAATATCTACAATGGGCCAAATACCTTTTAGTAGTTACCATAAAGATAAATCAGTACTTTGTGGTAGAATTTTCTATTATTTCAATGATAGAGTTGATACAATGGACCTGCCAGAATCCTTGGAGAACATAGACAGCATATCCTTATTCACAGGGATGTGGCGGGGGGAATCTGAGAATTGGGGGGATCTGAGAATTGGGGGGATCTGCACACCATTTGCCCAACAGGCTGCCTGAAAGCAAGGGGGACTACCAAACCTCCGGCAGAACCAAAACATAAAGACACTATACAAGTCATAGACATCTCATTCCCTAGATTCCTTTACAGGACGAGAACCAACGGGCAGCATGAACTCAGTCATAAGACAAGGTTCTAAATTATTGGACAATCCTAAATAATGAGTAAATCTGACAGCACTAGACCTGCTCACCTTATCACTATCTTCTCATTCTCCTCTGAATCGTGCTCTCTCCTGATTTCCACGACATTCAATCCAGGCATCTCTCAAGAGAGGTCCTTCTAGTTCACGCAGTCGTAAGAGGAGAGCATAAAAACAAAAGGAGGAAAGAGATTCTATGGCAAAGAGGCACGTTCCCAAAGTGTTTATTTCTGCTTGCTGACGAGGAATGACACCAAACATTCCATTATTTCTTCTAAACATTTATTCTACACCTATGTACATAGCAAGTTCAAGAAGACACAACTCCTACCCACTAGTAGGGATCATGCTTAAAATATAGTTTAAATTTTTCTATGTACCTTCTCAAAGTTTAAAGTAGAAACAAAAAATAAACCTTTAAAGCCTCCCTGCAATGTTATTGTCCCTATCAGAAGTGGCCTGTCCCTTATATAGTCTCCCTCTCCCAGCCACTGACAAGTTAAAGATGTCCTACAAAAAGTAGTCATGACAGGATTCCAGCCAATGTTCTCTCCTGCTCTATCTTCTCAGGTCCACTTAGCTCTGTCCTGATGCCTCCAGACTCTTTCCTACTTAGTAGAGAGTGCTTTGCACTTCTTTTCATGAATTTCAGTCTCAGTTTTTGCTTGGATATTGTTTGAATAACGTTTTCCCTCCTCACATTTGACTTTCCTGAATATGCACATAGAACTGGCAGTTAGGACACTCTGTAAACCTTCAATATTACTCCACAGTGGACCTGCCTCTCTAAAAGATGCATCACCCAGATCATGCTATAGGCAGCTTTCCTTTTCTGAAAGCCAGTCATTCTTGGAGAGAAAACAAAATGTTTTAGGAAGAGTCAAAAGGTCTTGTTTCTTGCCACGGCCCTGTCATCTGCCAGCTATGTCAGCATACTAGATAACCTCCTCACTTTATAATTTTTTCCCTTATCCATAAGTCATCTGCTTGTATTTCATATTTTTCTTTAAATTTAAATAAAATTAAATATTAATACATTAAAATTTAAATTAAAAACTGTAAATCATCGTATAATTGGCAATGTATCACTATCCACGAACCCTAAAAGTAAAGTTACAACTATCAAACTAATTTTATCTATGAATCTCCTAATTAATATATATTACCACTGTTACACACACAACACTTTGGGAAACCTCTCAGATGATTTTTCAAGTCATCTCCCCTTTATCATAGTGGAACTCTCCCATGCACTTCCAAAATCTTGGCAAATGAGGTGATGGTTTTGATGTCTTATGTGGAACTGAACCTGCAGTGAGCCTTGTACTGCAGCTGATGCTGAGTGCAGTTTGACCCCTGCCCAGGGCCTGGTAGTCCATGTGTTCATCAACATCAAGGTCTCTGCATCTGCTTCAAGGTGGCACTGAGTTGACATTACTGACATTCCTCCTTGCCTCCCACAGGTAACCCCGGTGTGGCACCTGACCCTGTCGGATGCAGGGTGATCCTGCGATTCTGCCGTGAGTCTATTCCCCTTGCACAGAGATCACTGGGCACACCTAGGTACCCATTGTCTGGAGTTGCCTGCTCAGCTTCTGTCGTGGCCGTGAGAATGCATTCCACAGAGCCCCCAGTTTAGGGAGTGTAACTGACAAGGGCTCTAGCTGCCGAGCTCTGAAATTCTCAGCAGGATTTGGTGAGGCCATGCCTTGCATAGGCTGTCCCCAGCCACAGACTGAGTGTGGCAGGGATATTAAGACAGACCCATCTCTGGAACATACGGTATTTCTCCAAGGGTGAGCTTGGGCTCCCGGTCTCCCTGATGGCTTTGCACAACCTTCCTTCAACTGCATGACAGTCTGCCATGCTTCCCCCCAAAGTTCTCCCTCTCTCTCTTCACATGGGGTCATACTTGCGTAGCAGTCTGATGGCTCTCCCGGCCTTACCTAGCATCCCTCATTACTTTCATTCAGGTGTTTTTCCTAATAAGATTCTTGAATATTTAATCTCACGTTGATGTCTGCTCTTTGAAGGACCTGAGCTTACACAGCTACCCTCCTCTTTCTTGGTTTCGGTAGGAGACTTTGCTCAGCTGTGAGTTTCTTATTTTCTAACTGGTTTATTGAATGAGTTAGACTCTACAGAAATCAAGTTAATTCTTTCTAACCATTGCAGACCTGCAAACTGGCCCCATGGTCCCATTTTTCTCTCCATGGATAGAATACTGGGTGGGTTTTATATCAGTTAGAATTAGGTTTTATTAGGAGAAACAGAACCCTGAAAATGAGTGGCTTAAATAAGATAGAAATATATTTATAAATATCTCATATAAAATGAGTTTGGAGTGAAATGTGCAGGACTGGTATTGCAGCTTCATGTTCCTCAGGGAGTCAAGTTCTTTCTAGCTCACTGCCCCCTCAAATCTAAAGTGTGACACCCCTCCCCCATCTTCAGAGTCCAAAATGGCTGCTGGAGATTCACATTCCAAGGAGTGGGATAAAGGAAAAAGAAAGGAAAGGAATGCTTAAGGAGACTTACTATAGGTACAACACAACACTTTTGTTTGCAGTTTATTGTCCAGAAGGCTGTTTAAGGTAGTTTTTAGGTAGGACACAACATGCCTCGTTGAAAATCCAGGTTTCTTACAAAGTAAAGAGGGGAGAAGGGACAGGCAACTGACAGTCTCTGCCACAGCTCCCTTAGCTCTTCCAGCAATTCAGCTGTCTTCTGGACACAGTCAGATAATAAAAGACTTTGTCCATTATAATACTAAAACTCCAAACCCTCATCCAATTAAAATCTTCCCCATGTGTACTAGAAAGTAGGACAAAGTTAGCTTCTGTATTGCCTCACCTCCACTCCTCTTGTCTCATTTTAGACCACCAACAGCTCTCCAGTGTCACAGCTGGAGAAGGAGAGAGATGGAGGACAGAAAGTTCCAACTTAACCAACACAGTTATAAATTTAGCATTGGGATTCTTTGTGCTTAACAGATTCCAAATGCTGATATGTTCTCTAAGGATGCTTTTGTGGTTTCTTCAGAGATACCTAAGCCCTGCAGTGTTCTCATCTGCAGTTCCATTAATGTGTGTGTCAGAGAATGACATTTCCCCCAATATCCATTCTCCCCTGTTTATTACATAGTGATGGAATCCTGATTATTAACTGGACACATGATCTCCAGGCATAAAGACCACACTCACCAGCTGACAGTACTTTAATGATGAAAACTCTTTTAACAACCAGCTTCTGCTTGGACATGTAAAGAACTTGGAAGTCACACTACGTTCCTCACAACAAAAGAAAATCTGAACAAGATGAAAATCAACAACTCTGCTTAAGTTCATTGGAGAAATGAGTTCATAGGGCAAACCAATGCCCTGGAAACTGGAAAGACAAACAGGCAAACAGAGAATCGTAATAGAGAACACACAAAGCTTTCTCTTCTTCATCTGCCCTTAAGGGAAACTACTTTATAGAGCCTAACTCATGTGCGAGAAAGAAAATACCCAACTTCAGCCCCCACTCTAACCTTCCTGTCTCACCTAAGTAAGAAAAATTAAAAGTTGAGAAGCACTTGTGAAGGTCGCAGTCCAGTGACTCTCACTAAAAGACTGAGAGTAAATCATAGGAGAATAGAACGCTTTCCCTCCTCCTCCCACACCTTACCACCACAACAGAGTTCCAGGATAATAACAGAAAATTTCAACTGAAGAAACTTCAAGGCTAAGACTGTTGAAGAAGGAGTTCCTAGGGAAACACAAAGACAACCCAGAAGACAAAAATAAGGATGCCAGAGAAAGCCAGAGCTTCAGACACCTACAACTGGTAAACAGAGCACATCTCCTAGTAAGATAAACATAAAACCTCACACTAAAGGCCTATTTGCCTCAGTTCCTATTACCCAACACACCATGTCTGGCTTTCAACAAAAAATTACAGGGTAGGCTAATGCCTTATAGGCAAAAAAGAACACAATCTTAAGATACAAAGCAAGCAACAGAACCAGACTCAGATATGACAGATATTTTGGAATTATCAGACCAGGCAAAATAACTATGATTAATATCTTAAGCCTCTAGTGGAAAAAGTGGACAACATGGAAGAACAGATGTAATGTAAGCAGAGAGATGGAAACTCTATGAAAAAAATCAAAAGGAAATGCTAGAAATCCTAACCACTATAACAGAAATGAAGACTAACATTTACCAGCTTCCTTTTCAGCTAGGTGTAACCATATGCCAGTGTCCTGACTAATAGGATATGAGAAGAACAGATATGTGCAACTTTCAGGTCAGGCTTTGAAGGGGCATGCTGTCTGTAATAGTCATTAAGATTGTTCACCTACATTCTACTGTAAGATTTTAATTTCTGACTCTTTGATGTTAGGTGTGGCCTTGTCACCAGTTCTGGCCAATAGCTGAAGGGCAAAGTCTTTTAACTGCTGATGCAAGACTATCCAGCTTGCCCTTCTCCTGCCACAGGCCCTAGCAATGCTCCAAATGGTGCAGATCCATCCTCTGTTGTCCCTGAGTGACAGTAACATGAGGCAGAATCACTTGTGATCCATAATAAACAAATCACATAAGCAAAAAATAAGCCACTAATATTTTGAAGATGATTATTACCATAGCACAGTCTAACCTATTCCAATTAAACTCCCTCCCCTTTCCCTCTCCATCTTCATCCTATCTGATACTCAGACATGATGGTGAGCCACCTTGGATCATATGAACAAGATCATAGTGATACAAGAGCAACAAAAGGAAAGGAACCTGTGTCTCTGAAGAATTCTCAGAGCAGGGCCATAATAATAGCTCAAATTTCTCTAGGAAAGAGAAATAAAATTCTCTTTTGTTTAAAACATTTTTTATTGTTACAGCTACATCTAAATCCTAACTAATAAAGTAGCCCATGCCTCCTCTAGCTGGTTGCTTACTCTTTCATCTCAAAGAAATCCTGAAAGCTCCCTTTGTTACCATAACATTGGAACTTCTAAAGTTCTGTGTTTTACCATGCATTTATAAACAGATTTGGACACACCATTGCACTAATTGTTAGTTCTCAGGAAGTGTTAAATGAAAATGATGAACGCGATCACCCACACATGTGTAACCACTGGGAAAGTTTGATCCCTGCCCTACCTTGGCTTCTGTTTGAGATCTAATGTATTTAGAGATATGAGTTTAAACAGTGTAACCATTGAAATGACCAATATTACCAATAAGGCGGAAGTCCAAGCTGGCCAGCAGGGAACTCAGTGTTTATAATGTAAACTGCCTCAGGTGAGGTTAAAAAGCATAATAGGTGCATATTATAAAGCCTTTGTTGAACTAGCAAGTGTGTAATCAGATGTAATTACAATGTCTTAAATTAAGAAACATCCCATTTCTCCAATTAAATAATTCCCCAAAGTCACATAAACAGTATACATTCCCAAAGTCACATAAACAGTATACATTCCCAAAGTCTTTGTGTAATTGTATCACTTATGATACCATCAGCAAGACTGCAAATTTTCAAGAACAGAAATACAACACAAACTGAATTAAACAAAAGTAGAGAACTAACTGGCTCCTCTGGAAAACTAGATAAGGCTTCAGGAAAGACTTGATCCAACAGCTAAGACAATGACCAAAAACTGGTTTCTGTCTCCATTTCTAGATGCGCTTTTGGGTGTTGGCTTCAATCTCTAAGGCACCTCCCCCATCCCACATCCCATCTCAGGATGGCTGCCACAGGACTACATTCCTTGCTTATCTCCATCAAGAAAGAGTACGCCATTCAATCACAACAAAAAGCTCGAGTCCAGTGTGACTGAACTAGCTTAGGTCATATGTCCATCCCTGAGCAGAATACATGAGAGCTGAGATATACGCTATATCTTTTTCAGGTGGAGCCAGCAACCTCTGAAACATGGGGAAGGGGCAGATATCTGCAGCATAAACTGCTAGTTCCTTTTCCTCCCACACAGGAAACTGGAATGCATTTCCCGACTATTCTTGCAGCTAGATGTGTTCATGTGACTCAACTGTGGCTAATGGTATGAAAACTTTGCCCATAACAACCTTCCACATGTGATACTCTCTATATTTTCCCACCTGTCTGCTAAAAATAGGACTCTAAAAATTTAGAGGAGAGCAGAGCCAAGAAGATGGAAGGAGTGGAGATCTCCATATGAGGAAGTAGAAGCCACTTTATTAGGACCACCTGCATCAGACAATGACATGAGTAGGAAGTATATTTTATAACACTTAGGCATTAAAAGTTTACCATTTATTTATTACAACAGTCATCATCACTTTAAGTAATACAATACTACAAAGAATATTGGGCAAATGGATGTTGGACAGCCCAAAATAAGCAATGTCCACTACAACAATGGTTTTTAAATTTTGGGTTATCTTTAAATAAAATGGAAGCAATTGTGCTGCCAGAGGACATCTGAGTCTATGTGCATTTTCTTTCTTAGAAGAGGAGCATTGTAATGACTTAGCCACAAACCAAATAAACAAAGCAGCAATTGCCTCTTGTACTATAATAAGCCTTTGCAAACATGCCCTGCATTTGCACATGGCTTCCTTAATAAATGGATGCTATTTTCTTATGTTCACCAGTAGTCGTATCAAATAAAAGATGCAATCTAAATTTGCTCTGCATCTCAGGGAACCACTCTTCAATACAACTATCATTTTCTGAAACGAAAAATGTATTTTTCTAAAATCTCTTCCTCTTTGATTTTAACGTGTAAGCACAAAGCAAGCAGAAGAAAGCAAAAACCAAGAGGCACAGAGAAGGCAATAGAGAAGAAGCTGTGAACCAGTTCCAAAGCCAGTGAGAAAGGCAAGGGAGAGTGACTGGTCGAAGCCCAAGCCAATTACCTTCTATCTGAAATAGAATATGCCCAGAGTGGAGTGAGAGTGGTACCAAGATCAAAGCATGAGCAGGTGTTCAAGAAAAATAAGAAATCAGCATGCCAGATGACAGACAAGTATGTGCTCTGCCTGGAGAGTTCCCTCCTATTTATCTGGATAAATTCTACTCATCTTGCAGGGCTCAGCTGAAATATCACAGCCTTGGGACAGATTTCGATGACAATCCCCTCCTCACCTCTACATAGTTATTCATCCTCTTATAATACCTTAATGACCTTTACTCTTCTTCCACAGCTCTTCTCATTATTGCAATTACAGACTTTTCTGCGTAATTATTTAGTGTCTGTCTTCCCGTCTAGAATGAAAGTTCTATGGGGGCAAAGACCACGCTGCCTTCTTCACATGTATATTTCCAGGGCCTAGCACAGTGCTTGGCCCATAGTAGGGACTCATTAATTTGAATAGCATTCTGGTGAGTTGTGGGGCTGGCATCAAGCTATTTTAAAGGAACAAGTGCCTGAGTACATCTTAGCCTGACATTTTCCTTTTGACCAATTTTGAAAAAACAAAAAAAACCTAGAAACCAATGGAATATTGTCTCTTAAATCATCTAAGAAATCATCTATTTTGTAAAACACTTGGAAAGATTGTGGGAATTTTTCTCTGGATTCCTCAAGAAGGGGACAAATACTATCACATCACTACATATAGACTACTATCTTTTAAACGATGAGAATTAAGCTGGTATAGACCAACCCCCTAACCCCACCACAGCCCTCCCCTCATTTCTTTCCCTGGAGAAGAACTATGGCCCAGACCATGAACTTCAGATCAATCTCTACTCAGTCAATGAAGCTTTGTTACTTCCCTACTACATAATCCCCAAGTCCCTTCCCCTCTCTCTGAGACAGCCCCAATTTTTTCATTTTCACAATGGTCTGAATGTATAACTCAAAAGGTTGTAAAAATGGAGTGAGACAACAGGGGTAAACAGTCTTGCTTCAGGTCTGTGACAGACTAGCAATGCTCTATTATTTTTTCTTTCTTTCATGGCACTCTCTGTCTTAAAGTCTCCTCTGCCCTTCAATGTCACTGCAGTCTCTAGACCTTTCTCCCACTTGCCTCCTTATTCAAAACTACTTCAGACTTGCTCGCAGAGAGGAAAGGAACTGATCATCTAATTCAAAGGCCTCAATAACTGACTGGGTTTTATTTTTTAAGCTAACACTGAGATTTCATACAATCTCATTTAATACTCACTACAACTCTATGAGACAGGCAATATTTCGTAATCACTCATCTTTGATAAGAATTCTAAGGCTAATAGAGGTTAAGTAACTTGCCCAATATAACATGGTTTATAAGTGGTAGGCCTGGAATTGGAAGCCAGGAGTGCCTGATTCCAAATTTACTCTTTCTATGGCACCATGCTGCCTTTCCACTTTCTTCTCTTAATCTCCTTGCTTCACCCAAACAGTGAAAGCTACCACTGGAAAATTGCCTGGTTAAATGCCAAGTTTAAACTAAAACTCTGTTACCACACGTGGCTGGCATGAAACTGTTAACTCACAAAGGTCCAACCACGTCATCTTCAGTCAGGATATTATAACAGACACCTTTGCTGATGGCTTTGACCTTAGCTATGTCATCAGGAGACATTTGTAGTGATAGACAGAAAACAGAGTGGAAAGAAGGGTATTTAAATAATGGAAACAATATTTTTCATTCCCAACGGAAACCACAAGGTATATTTATGCCGAAGACACTCTAGGTCATTTAAAGGCTTTAGAAAGAGTTACTGCTTCTTAACTATTTTAACTTAATTGTGTAGTACCTATTGGATATAGAAATAGCAATGACCATTGAAATGTGGTTGCCATACTCAATATAATCAAATCAGAAAACCTAGAAGAATTTATATCCAAGCATTATTGACCAAGTGGCTGAGACCTGTCCACATTAAATATACTAGCTTGGACACAAGGAAGATGCTAGACCAGAGGACCAACATGAGATGCAGAAGGGGATCAAGTGAGTTAGAGACCCAAAACAAAGGGCTCCAAAGATGAGAAGACTTTAATAAGGCCAGGAGAAATACTACCTTCCTGGTTAAGGAGTTCAACATACTTTAGTAAAAGAGTTTGATAGTTTAACACCACACCCCAATACTCTTCTACATTAGATATATCTGTGCATTACTGTGTGTGTGCGTGTGATTTTATGCTCACAGTGAATATTAATAACAGCACAAGTTCATCCCACAATTCGGGTACCACTCTCAAAAAAAAATTCTTTTAATTGCCTTTACAAAGTACTAAGTTATATAAGCCCACTCAAGCATTGCTAAAGGTAGCTATACCAAGTCCAGGTTCAGTAACCTTCTTGGGAATCACTCTTTTTGTGTTCAGACATATGGCTCAAGTCACCCGTCTTCCTTAAAAAATGTCTGAACAGAGGCTGATCCTGTCTGAATGAAAAAACAGATGTTCCTCCCTCAAAGGTCTTCACCAACAAAAGCCATTTTCCTGGCAGCCAACCTGCTCCTCATTCTTAATCAAAAAGCATTTTTTAAAGGGTCTATTGTATGCCAGGCCTGTTTTCAGTGGAGATACCTTCAAAGGACTCGTAAGTAGAGATCAGACATGGACACAGAAGTTGCACTAAAATGGTGTGGTTCCCAGGATAAAAAGTTGGTGCAGGATACAGTGGCAGCCCCAAGGACGAAGTGGCCTCTTCTACATGGGTAACAATGGCTCTCAAAACATTTTGAAAGATTGTGATAAATGAGCTAAATCTAGAAAGAGAAGTGCGTGTTGCTTCCTTATTAAAAAAATAAGGAGAAAGCCCTCGCACAGAAACGAAGACCCAACACAGCCAGCCTAAATAAATAAATTAATTAATATTAAAAAAATAAAAATAAAAAAAAATAAAAAAATAAGGGAGGAGATCGAAACCTTACTGAAAAACGTTTAATACTAAGATCCACTTTAGTAGTGGCACCTATTACAAGAACCTTGGGGTCCACATACAGAGCTCTGCAGTAGGCCAGTTCCCTGGAAAAACATCCAGGAACACTTCTTTCGATTAAGTATGATTCAGGTACCCGTCATCTGTAAGAAATTCAGACCCACTGATGATTTTGAAAAGGATGACCAGAGAGAACATCTAATCACAGATAGGAACCTTAAGTAAGCTTGGCACCAGAAATTGGCAATAGACATAGCAGGCATAGCAAACAAGGGGAGAAGGCCCATGAGGTTGGCAAAGGACTTAGGGAAAAACAATAATAACAGTAATAGCTAAAACTGATTTAAGACATACTGTGTGTTATGAGAATTTTCTACTATTTATATGCATCAACTAATTTAATTCTCAATCCCATGTACTAGGATTATCCCCATTTGATAGATGAGAAAACCAAGGCAGAGAGATGTTAACCAACTTGCCGAAGGTCACAGAGTTAACAAGTAGATGATTTAAACAGGAGGCAAACCCAGGACGTCTCAGTGCAAAGTCTATGCTGAGCATCTCTTGGCTAGATGGCCTCAAAACCAACAGGGCTATGTAGTCAGTTTGGCAGGAGCCAGAGTTCAGGAGGATGATTAGCAGACTCTGATCCTGGAGCACAAATCACTAAGTCTATGCTGGGTACTAACCTCCCTGCAGGGCCAGAAGTCAGGGGCCTGCTGGCTGATGTAAAATCCGAAATGGTGAAATATTTCACTGGGGTTTGGTGTGCTCTCTCTGAAGCCTTATATCGGTGAAGGCAATAGTTTCCCTGAAATTAGCACAATAGCAGTCCCTTTCACCTAACCAATTAAAAAGAATTTCATAGAATCTTCTAGAAATAGCTCCCTCCCAGTTATCACTTCTACAACTAACAGGATCCAGAATTTTCCATTTCATGTCTACTCAGTGTATTTAAATTCATGATATTCACATTAATTCTTCCAAAATGACATTTTTATCATGGAGAATATCTCCATTTAACTTCCCTGTGTCAATATTAACGATGGCATTTGCGTGTTTATTAGGTAAAAATTGGGTCCTGACAATCACACAGTGGATTCTACGGCCCACAGGCTCATGCATCAGGACTCCTCAATTGCTTTTTTAATTTCTTCTGTTGACATTGACCCTGTGTGAGGTTATTTATAAAAATCTTTATGAATACAATTTATGACTTAATTTTAACAAGTATTAGATAGATGTTATCACTGAGTCCATGACCTGAGGTGGTAAAGATTCCTATCAGATAGCATCAAGATTCATTTAAATTTCTCATTTTGTAATTCCTGTTCTATTTTTCCAGCAGCACTAAGGGTCAGATATAAATGAAATGAGAAGTGTCTTTCCCATTAACTGTTCTTTATTGATTCCTTGGAGCAGAAATGTAGATCTTTCTAAAGCAACTGAAGTGTTAGAAAGACAAACCACCTAAAGGAAGACATGGAATATTTTTATTCATACCTATAATAATGGTACTGTAGGAGAGATGTTTTTTCCAATGTATGCAACAAATATGTCCTAAATTACAGTATTCCTAAGTTGACATTTTTAAATGAACAATAGAAACATAATTTTTTAAACTGGAGAGGTCTTAAAAATATACTCATTCAGGGATTTCAAACTGACCACCCACAAGATAAATAGTGTTTGGCTTATACAGAGTTTATAAAAATAGGAAAATGTTACAAAAAGCCTTGATTTCTGAGTTCTTTTGAAAAGTCAAAAGATCTGGCAACATTGTGCCTATACCTCCCCGGGGCAATAAGGGTCCCTCCTGGAGATAGTCTGTGCCCTCTCCAGTTGTCATAGTCCCATTGCTCATTGCTGTCTTACACCTGGTCTCTTCACTCTCTCACATTATTTGCCTGATCCCTGAAGGCTTTTGAGTTGTCAACTCATATTCTTGCTCAGTTACCTCATTTTACAGATAAGGAAATTGAGAACCAGAGAGATTAAATAATACGTCCACACAAGGACAAGATCTAGGTCCCAGTCTCCTAATCCATGCACACGTTACTTATTTTCTTATTGTAAATTTTGCCCTTAATAATATTTATTGGACATATGGATACATATTATTTAACAACTCATTAAGTGTAATGAATAGGTAAATATTATTGTGCCTCTGTTCTTGCCAAAGGCAATTGTAATACTATGACCTAATTTACTGATCCTAATGGAATGCTTTACACTTACAGATCCATCACCAGAAACAAATAATAGCTGTGAGGATTGCCTAAAATGATAAGATGCAATGCCATATTGCATTGATTTATGTCTGATGCCTGCAGTAGTGATTCCTCAATACCCTAAACACAATACCCTAACACTGAGCCCAGGAGCCTGAACATGGTCTTAGAAAAGGCTGATGATAAAATCTAATTGTAAGGAAGTTTCCGCTTCTGTTATCCTGAAGTAATTGTATCATACTGGATAGTCATTCCCAAGGAACTAGCCTTTCTTTTCCTAAGTGTCTGTTTGTTCTAAAACTTCTACCGTGTTTATACAATTTAGAAAAGATGTTACATTATTCAGAATAGCCAGACTTACTCAAGTACTTGTGTTTGTTTTCTTGGTAGTTTATTTTTTATTTTTTATTTTTTTTAAGTTTAACAGTAGTAATTAAACCTATATTTTGTGATTGTTTCCTGGTCTGTGTTTTGAAATTCCTTCCCTTTTCCCTAATTTCATTGGTGAAGATGTATTTAGATACTGAATTTATTTAGACACTGATTTTGTTTAAGGCACAATTAATCACACTGGTTGTACTTTCAAGACAGACTTGAAAAAATAAACAGAATTGAAAACAAAACAAAACAACAACAAAAAAGACTATGAAACATCTCCTATGGTAAGCACGCAAGATGACCCAATAATCCACACCTCCTGCTAGTCATACTTTTAAGTAATTCTCCTCCCCCTGAGTGAGGGTTGGACTTAATAACTCACTTCTAATGAATAGGTTATAGCAGAAATAATAGTATGCCACTTCCAAAGATTGTCTTGGGGTGCTCTCACTTGCTTTTTCTCAGATTGCTTGCCAGACTGTCATGTAATGGAGCAACCATGTGGAGAGAGCTATGTGGTGAAAGACTGCAGCTTGCCAACAACCACACAAGTGAGCTGGAAGCAGAAGCCCCTCCCATGCCATACTCTAGACAAGATCACAACCCCAATCAAAAGCTTGACCGCAATCTCATGAGAAATCTTGAGCCAGAAGTATCTGATTAAGCCATTCCCAGATTTCTGACCCAAAGAAACTATGAAATGATAAATGGTTGCTGTTTTAAGCCATTAAGTTTTGGGGTAATTTGTTACATGGCAATAGTCAAATAATACAGACTCCTTCACCATAAATATAGATCAAAGTTTCCTGAGTTCCCCATGTGTGCAGAGCCCCTTAAATTTTTACCACATATTGCAAATAATGTATATGTGTACGTGTATATGTATTCCATCACATACGTGTTTATATATGTGATATATACACCACATACATATATAGATAGACAGATGTCTCAGAAATGTGGAATAACATACTGATTAAAAACACATGTATAAGTAAAACAGAACTGTGTTCAAATCCTGGCCCTGACATTTATTAGCTAGATCACCCTGGAAAGATACTCAGCCTTGATTTCCTCAACTGAAAAAAATGAGTTTAGCATTCTCATTGCATTTTACAAATGACTTTACTTTTATACTTAATCATACTTTATTGTAGTTACTGATCATAGTACACTCTGAGGTCAGATTAGTTCCAGTGAGCTCAAACCAAAAACCAACCAGAAGGTCATCCATGCATCCCCAAAGAACTAGGCTTCATGGTGGGGTCTATCAGCCCACCCTAAACTCAGCTCACCTTCCCCAGGAAGCTTACCCAAAGCCACAGTCTCTCCTGGGCATGGTGTCCTGGCTGGAGCTCTTAGGAGTCTGGTAGGCAGAAGCACAAATACTGTATTGTTTCTCATGCCCACCGCTTCCAGAGCATACACTGTTTGTTTTCCAGCCCTCTAGTGAGAGCTCGTGAAGTTATTTTTACAGTCAGAGTAGCTGATACAGGAAATGAGTTTTGTGTAACCTTCATTCCTACAGACTTCCTATAAGATCTAGACTTTTTTTTTCAATGTTTATGGGTATTAGATTGACCCATGGTGTTTATAGACACGTTCTTTGTAAAGATGATATGTGATATATAACCAAATGCCATGTACTCTTCAGGGGACAATGATTAGCTGACTGTTTGATCATGAGGTTTTTATACAATTCAAGATGAGTAGAAAAAAACTGTTTCTGAGTAAACTACTTATTTTTAGCCGAAGTTCGAGATTTTTAAACCATCATTCTACAGATTATGACTTTTCTCTGCATTATCACAATTAATATCTTTGGCTTACTCACTCCCTAAAGAAGAAAGAAATTTTCAAAGAGCAGCTTGCTCAGGATTATTATGGATATAAAAATTTGCCATCCAAGGTCAGCAATAGCTCTGTCCAAGCATCCAGAGTGTTTGTGTGGGTGGCTGTGGTTGTTTTTCTGTGTCATCAAACCCAAAAAGTATGCCTGAGCAATTATCCACAATTTGATTGCAGTTATTTAGAATGTATTTAAATTTGCTCCTTTATTTAACAAACCTTTATTGGATATGCTTCTGTGCCAGGCACCACACTAAGCACAAAGATAAGAGAGATGTCTGACTTACCCTCAAGTATATTATAATCTAGTGGTATAGAGACATACGTTTAAAAAACTTATTAAGAATAGGGTCAGCACTCTAATGTATTAGAGGAGCACTGGTTATTGAAAGCAGGAAGGAAATTCTGCTTGGAGAGTTAGTGAAATAAATCTAGAAGAGAGAGAGTTTGAGTTAAGCCTTGAGGGATGAGCAGGGATGGACAGAGGAATGAAAAGGTTGACAGACCTCCAGGTTCAATCATGCAAATAAAGGCAAGGAGGTATGGAGGGCAAGGAAGTGTTTGTATAAACTCAATAATAAAGACCTTAAAGTATATGAAGAATATAGTGGGAAATAAGGATGAAATGGAAATGTGAGCCCAGATTAGGAAAAACATCCAAACATGAAGAAACAAATATGTAAGCTAGGGCAGTAGCAGTAGAAATAAAAAGGAGGTCAACAGATTCAAGAATGACAGCCAACTTAGAAAAGACTTGACACAATTAGGAAACTGGTTGGACACGTGTATTATTTTATTTGGGGAATTTTGTTTTTGTTTGAAGCAAAAAAAGTAAAATAAAGGAGAAGAAATAAAAGATATAAAGATAATATGATAATTTAAAAGAAGAGATCTAGCAAAAAAAAAAGCAGTTAATCTTGGAGGATACAAAAGGATAGTTGAGAAGTGTTCTATGGGTTGGCCAAAAAGTTCGTTCAGGTTTTTCCATAACATCTTACAGAAAAACCCGAACGAACATTTTAGCCAACCCAATATTTGAGGAGTTGGTGGGATATAGAGGGTTTAGGACAATTGAAAGCTTGGAGGCTAATGAGGGAATGAGGGGGAAGTAATTAAGGTAATTAGTTTAAAAAGTAAATGCCAGATAGTATAACAGAAGATCTAATGCAGATATACACAAGTCTTTAGGAAGCTTAGCAGTGAGCTCAGTCTTGAAAAGTCATTGTTCCTAAATACTACAAGGACAGGCAAACTTCTTCAAACACAGACTGTAAGTATTTTAAGCTTGCATTGGTCTCTGTTGCAACTATTCGATTTGCCATTGTAATGCAATAGCAATGCTAGACAATACACTAATGGGCATGACTGTGTTCCAATAAAACTTTAATTAAAAACACAGGTGTTGGGCTTCCCTGGTGGCACAGTGGTTGAGAATCTCCCTGCCAATGCAGGGGACACGGGTTCGAGCCCTGGTCTGGGAAGATCCCACATGCCGCAAAGCAACTGGGCCCGTGAGCCACAACTACTGAGCCTGCGCGTCTGGAGCCTGTGCTCCGCAACAAGAGAGGCCGCGATAGTGAGAGGCCTGCGCACTGTGATGAAGAGTGGCCTCCACTCGCCGCAACTAGAGAAAGCCCTCACACAGAAACAAAGACCCAACACAGCCAAATTAATTAATTAATTAATTAATTAAAAAAAAAACAAAAACAAAAACACAGGTGTCCAGCCTGCAAACAGTCATTTGCCAACTCCTATAGCAGAATGTTTCATGATTCCACTTTATTCAATATAGATTTACTGAACCCCTCATTTTTACTTATAATGTAAACCAAAGGAGAAAAAAGAAAAACTACCACTTATAGGGTACTTGTTATGTGTCATACACTTTGCTAAACATTTTTAATACATACTATAGTACCTCTAACACAAAACTACGAGGTAGATATTACTGTCCTCTTTCATAGGTGAAGAAGTTAAAAATCATCGAGATGAATTTGTCTAAGCTCACCGGTAATGGTGAAACTGGAGTTTAAAAGGCAAGGTAGGACTTTCCCTTAAGGCAGTGTACTAAACTAAATATTCCGAAAACCCTTCCCACTGAAAACTATATTGACGTTAGATGAATTACAACAAATACGGTCTCAAAAGAAAGCAAGGGAATTTCACAAAGACCAAAAAATTTAGCCCTATACTGTAAAATGAATGGTAAATAAATGCAAAAGTTGGCACTTCCGGCCAGCAAGTGGTAATGGAGGGAATGTAGAAAAACCAGGACTAATGGTCACACAGAGAAGAGACCTTAGGCCTATAAATAAACCCAAAGCAGTACCTGTGATAGCTGTGAAGGGGCACGCACCATCCTTAGTGAAAGGTCAGATTAGGAAAACAAAGAATCCATCTCTTGCCAGAGAGTGTGGAAAAAAAATCTCTCTCTATCATATCTTCGGGTGGACCTTTTTATCGTGATGAAATGTCTCCTTTATCTCTGACAGTACTCTGGGGTTGAAATCTACTTTGTCTGGTATTGATATGGCCACATTCACTTTCTTATGCTTACAGTTTTCATGCTCTATCTTTTTTAATCCTTTTACTTTCAACTCTATTTGTATATTTATAAACTGTCAGAACTGAAGACCACGAGACAAATGGATATAATTCACAAAAAGATGAACTTTAAAAATCTAATTAGTGTCCTCAGAGAAACTAAAGAAATCCACAGAAATAAAAACACAGACTATTATGAAAAAAGAAGCAATTCAAAAAATAGAAAACTATATTAAAGAATTTAAAAGGTAATGAACCTACCAGTATATATTGTAAAAAAAACACAGAAATGTATAGATTATCTTATTCATCTTTTGCTATGTGACAAACAACCCCTAAATCTCAGTGGTTTACAATAAACATGTATTCTTGCTTATGTTACATGAGGGATGCAGGGTGGCTATGCAAGTGTTTGGCTCAGGTGGCTATGCCCAGATTCATGTTTCTAGAAAATAGAAAAGAAAAAAATATATACAGACATAGGAAATCAACTCAGGAGACTTAAAGTTAGACTAAGAATAGTTCAAGAATATAAGAACAATAAGAACAATAAAAAGATGGAGGACATGACAAAATACCTTTTTAAAAAAGAAAATTTATAGAGCTGAAGAAAAAGAGAAATTTCTAAATTGAAATGATACATTTCCAGCAAAATAAATGACCTATCAAAACCTATAAAATTCCAGAACACTACAGATAAAGGGAAAAGTTTTCTCAGAGAAAAAATAAAATTTACCTATGAAGAAATGAGAATCCGACTGGTAATCAGGTTTATCAGCAACATTGAGTGCTTGAAGACAAAAGAACAAAGACCATCAAAGTTACAAGGAAAAGTAATTCCAATCTAGAATTCTGTAATAGGTCAAATTAAAAAAAAAAAAAGAAAGAAAGAAAGAAAGGAGGCTTCCCTGGTGGCGCAGTGGTTAAGAATCTGCCTGCCAACACAGGGGACACGGGTTTGATCCCTGGTCCAGGAAGATCCCACATGCCGCAGAGCACCTAAGCCCGTGCGCCACAACTACTGAGCCTGCACTCTAGAGCCCGTGAGCCACAGCTACTGAGCCCGTGCCACAACTACTGAAGCCCATGCACCTAGAGCCTGTGCTCCGCAACAAGGGAAGCCACTGCAATGAGAAGCCTGCGCGCTGCAACGAAGAGTATTTGTAGAGGATATCGTTGTGTCCAGGCTGGTAGAGAAGGTAGACCTTGGGCTCGGAGCCCTCAGGGAAGATGTGGGGGTTCATGGTGCCACCCTCGCCACGGTCCACGTACTCCACCTGGATGGAGACACTGAGCACCTGGGCCAGCACGATGATGTGGATGTGGTCGCTCTCCTTGCACATGGGCTCCACCTCCTGCTGGCAGAAGTCCTTGATGGTCCACCCACCCTCGATGAAGTGCTCAAAGAACTTGCTCTCCCGCTGCAGGTAGTCCAAGGTGAGCAGAATTATGTAATAGGTCAAATTATCAGTCAAGGACAAAAATAAGATATTTCATTTCTTAAAAACTCCTAGAATTATTTTTTCAATTTTATGGATGGGTATAAGATAAACATATACTTTCAGAAAATAATAATAAGTGCCAATAAATGCAAATAGAAACAAAAATATTCCATTTCCTTTAAAATGTATAGGAATATATTTAGCAAGAAAGACAGGATCCATGTGAATAAAATAATAAAATATTACTAAAGTACTTAAAACAAGATCTGAATATACTTTTAAAACACACCATCACTCTTGGATGAGAAGAGTTAAAACCATTAAGCATCTTAAAATTAACATACAAATGTAACATGATTAACACTGAGAGAAGACTGACCCAAACAGATATCAGAAAATATCATAAAGCCCAAAACTTTAATCAAATCTGAATGACACTGGCATAGGAATAGAGAATAATTCCAGGATACATAAAAATTTAATACATGATAAATATACTATTTAATTCAATGGAGATAATGAAGTTTGCCTAACAAATTAAACTGGCAAAACTGGCTAAGAAGATAGACAAAAATATTGCAAGAATATCTAGTAAGCTACATGGTCAAATTAAGAGCAAGGGAAGACTTTTAATCAAGATTTAAAAGCTGGAAGACTTAAAGGAAAGAAAAGACAGAGGTAGCTGGCACCAGTGCCCTCCCAAAGCAGCTCCCTCCCTAGGGGGCCAACCCCACCCCACCCAGCAGGTGGCCTCAGCAGGCACCAGTACCCCTCCAAACCATCTTCCTTTTCAGGAGGCAAGCCCCGCACATCAGCATGCCTGCAGCAGTCACTGCCAGACCTCCCAGCCAGCCAGGTCGAGTCATCCCTGCCCACCAGCATGCCCATAGCAGTCACAGCCAGGCCTCATAGACAGCCAGGCAAGGAACTAATCCTGCCCAGCAGGGCATCTGCAGCAGTCACAGCCAGGCCTCCACAGCTAGCTGATCTGGAACAAACCCTGCCCACCAGCACACCTGCAGCAATCATGGCCCAACCACAATAGGAGGGTACATGCAGCCCACACGGCATACCCCTGGAGCACCTGGATCTGGAGGTGATGGGTGACTGCACCACTGGGCTCCACAGGACACCTTCTATATAAGGCCACTCTTTTAAGACCAGGACACATAGCTAATATACCTACTTCAAAGAACCAAACACAGAGAGTTAAGAAAAGGAGACAAAGGAATACCTTCCAGATGAAAGAACAAGACAAAATCCTCATAAAAGAACTAAGTGAAACGTAGATAAGCAATTTACCAGATAAAGAGTTCAAAGTAATAGTCATAAATAAACTTGTCCAACTTGGGAGAAGAATGAGCTCAGTGAGAACTTCAACAAGGAGATAGGAAATATAAAAAAGAACCAATCAGAACTGAGGAATACAATAAGTGAATTAAAAAACACTAGAGGGAATCAACAGCAGAATAGAGGACTAGAAATCAACTATAAGAAAAAAAACTACAAAAAGCACAAACACATGTTAGCTAAACAACATGCTACTAAACAATCAATGGGTCAACAAAGAAAACAAAGAGAAAATGAAAAAAATCTTGAGACAAATGAAAATGGAAATGCAATGTTCCAAAATCTAAGGGATATAGAAAAAGAACTTCTAAGACAGAAGGTTATAGCAATACAGCCCTACCTCAGAAAACAACAACAAAATCTCAAATAAAGAATCTAACCCGAAACCTAAAAAAACTAGAAAAAGAAGAACTAACAAAGTCCAAAGTTAATAGAAGGAAAGAAATAATAAAGTGCAGAGTGGAAATAAACTAAATAAAGACTAAAACCAATAGAAAAGATCAATGAAACTGAGAGCTGGTTCCTTGAAAAGATAAACAAAATTGATCAACCTTTAGCAAATTCATCAAGAATAAAAGAGAGAGATCCAAATAAATAAAATCAGAAATGAAAGAGAGGTTATAAATTATACCACAGAAATACAAAGGATCATAAGAGATTATACAAATAATTATGTGCCAATGAATTGGACAACTTAAAAAAATGGGTAAATTCCTAGAAACATGCAATCTCCCAAGACTGAATCAGGAAGAAATAGAAAATCTGAACAGACTGATTACTAGTAATGAAATTGCATCAGTAATCAACAAACTCCCAACAAACAAAAGTTCAGGACCACATGACTTCACAGGTGAATTATACCAAACATTTAAAGAGTTAATACTTACCCCTCTCAAACTATTTCAAAAAAAAAAGAGAGAAAGGAATGCTCCCAAAGTCATTCTACAAGGCCAGCATTACCTTAATACCAAAACCAGATAAAGACACTACAAAAAAAAAGAAAATTACAGTCCAATATCACTGATGAACATAGATGCAAAAATCCTCAACCAAATTCAACAATATATTAAATACACCATGACCAAGTGAGATTTATTCCAGGGATGCAAGGATGATTCAATATGTGCAAATCAATCAACATAAAACGTCACATTAACAAAACAAAGAATAAAAATCATATGATTATCTCGATAAATGCAGAAAAAAAATTTGACAAAATTCAACATCCATTCATGATAAAAATTCCAGAAAGTGAGCATACAGGGAACCTACCTCAACATAATAAAGGCCATATATGACAAACCCACAGCTAACATCATACTCAACAGTGAAAAGCTGAAAGCATTTCCTCTAAGATCAGGAATAAGACAAGGATATCCACTTTCACCACTTTTATTCAACATAGTCTTGGAAGTCCTAGCCACAGCAATCAGAGAAGAAAAAGAAACAAAAGGAATACAAATTGGAAAAGAAGTAAAACTGTCACTGTTTGCAGATGACATGATACTATACATAGAAAATCCTAAAGATGCTACTAGAAAACTACTAGAGGTCATCAATGAATTCGGTAAAGTTGCAGGATACAGTATAAATACACAGAAATCTGTTGTATTTCTATACACTAACACTGAAAGATCAGAAAGAGAAATTAAGGAAACAATCCCATTTACCATCACATCAAAAAGAATAAAATACCTAGGAATAAACCTACCTAAGTAGGCAAAAGGTCTGCACTCCAAAAACTATAAGACTCTGATGAAAGAAATCAAAGATGACACAAACAGATGGAAAGATATACTGTGTTCTTGGATTGGAAGAATCATATTGTCAAAATGCCTATACTGCCCAAAGTAATCTACAGATTCAATGCAATCCCTATGAAATTACCAATGGTATTTTTCACAGAACTAGAACAGAAAACTTTACAATTTGTATGGAAACATGAAAGACCCCAAATAGTCAAAGCAATCTTGAGAAAGAAAAATGGAGTTGGAGTAATCAGGCTCCCTGACTTCAGACTATACTACAAAACTATAGTCATCAAAATAGTACAGTACTGGCACAAAAACAGACATATAGATCAATGGAACAGGCTACAAAGCCCAGAAATAAACCCAGGCATCTACGGTCAATTAATCTACAACAAAGGAGGCAAGAATATACAATGGAGAAAAGACAGTCTCTTCAATACGTGGTGCTGGGAAAACTGGTCAGCTACAGGTAAAAGAATGAAATTAGAATATTCTCTTACACCACACAAAAATAAACTCAGATTGGATTAAAGGTGTAAATGTAAGAGTGGATACTGTAAAACTTCTAGAGAAAAACACAGGGAGAACATTCTTTGGCATAAATCACAGCAATATCTTTTTGAATCCATCTCCTAGTGTAACAAAAATAAAAACAAAGATAAACAAATGGGACCCAATTAAACTTAAAAACTTTTGCACAGCAAAGGAAACCATGAGCAAAACAAAAAAGCAACCTACCTAATGGGAGAGGGTATTTGCAAATGATATATCTGATAAGGGGTTAATATCCAAAATACATAAAGAACTCACACAACTCAATATTAAAAAAAACAAAGAATCTGATCTAAAAATGGTCAGAGTAGCTGAATAGAGTTTTTTCCAAGGAAAACATACAAATGGGCAACAGACACATGAAAAGATGCTCAGTATCACTCATCATTAGGGAAGTACAAATCAAAAGCACAATGAGATATCACCTCACACGTGTTAAAACGGCTATTATCAAAAAGACAACAATAAACAAATGTTGGTGAGGATGTGAAGAATAGAGAACCCTCACGCACTGTTGGTGGAAGTGTAAATCGGTAAAAGCAGTATAGAGGGGCCTCAAAATATTAAAAATAGAACTGCCATATGATCCAGCAATCCCACTCCTCAGTATTTGTCTGAAGAAAACAAAAATCCTACCTTGAAAAGATATGTCCACCCCTATGTTCATTGCAGCATTATTTACAATAGCCAGATGTGAAAGCAACCTAAGTGTCCATCAACAGATGAATCGATAAAGAAGATGTGGTATATATATACAATGGAATATTACCATAAAAAAGAATGAAATTTTGCCATTTGCGACAATATGGATGGACCTAGAGGGTATCATGCTAAGTGAAATAAGTCAGACAAAGACAAATACCATATGATTTCACTTATATGTAGAATCTAAAAAATAGAACAAATGAACAAACAAAACAGAAACAGACTCATAGATACAGAGAACAAACGGGTGGTTGCCAGAGGGGAGGGGCATGGGGGGGGTTGGGTGAAATAGGTAAAGGGGATTAAGAGGTACAAACATCCAATTATAAAATAAATGTCACGGGAATATACTGTACAACATTGGGAATATAGTCAATAATATTGCAATGACTTGGCATGATCACAGAGCATTACTAAACTTACCATGGTGACAAATTTGTAAGGTATATAAATGTTGAATCACTGTTGTACACCTGAAACTAATATAATATTGTATGTCAACTATACTTTAATAAAAATTAAGAAGAAAAATAGAGAAATAATTGTCTATATAGAAATTTTTTTTTAATTTGTATGGCAAAAGATAATGTAAACATCCAGTTGACAAACGATTGGGAAAATTTGTAATGTAGAGGTAATATCTATCATATACAAATAACTCTTATAAACTGACAAGAAAAAGAAAATTCAGTACAAAAACAGGCAAAGGACTTGAATAGGTATTTCACTAAAAAGAAAATCCAAATGGCAAAAAAGTTATAAAAATAGTCAAATTTCCTAAAACCCAGGAAAATGTAGATTAATTCACTTTATACCCTTATCAAGCTGACAAAAATTGAAAAGAGCTACAATAATTACTTTTGGTGATAACATGAAGGAGATCATGCTTTATTAAATTGTTTGTGTTTCATGAAATGTTACCTGTTTTTGGAAAGTGAGGTGATAATATCTGTTAAAAGTAAAAATTCACATATCCTATGCCCAGAAACCCCACTCCTGGAATTGTCTAGAACCACAAATGCATAATTATATGTGTAGAAGGATGCTTCCTGCAGTTTTGTTTGTAGTGACAAAAACTGAAATCAAACACCCATTAATAAGGGAATAATTGAATAAATTGTGGAGCATTCACATCATGGACTATTATGTAGCAATCAAGAAGAATGGGAGGGAAAGCTATACCAGTTGGTCTGGAGAATTTTTATGAACTAGTATAGAAATAGTATTGGTGTGGCTTGAATGAGCTGTGTGATGTTGAGAAATGAGGCTGGAGAAATATGAGACAACAATGAGACAAGGGTTCCTTATGTCATGCTAATGAATTTGAAGACTCTCCAAACTACACGATAAAAAGAATAATAATGAAAGGTAAGCCCTATAAAAATCTATGCAATCCCAATTAATCTAAGGCATCTCTGACTTCCCTATCTTCCCTTCCCTTTTGTTCCTTATGCCTTCCTCACTTCCTTTTAAACTTTCTAACAGCAGGATCCTACTGTAGAAAAATAAATATATTAAGAGATGAGGTACAACTAAGTGACAATGCAGCTAAGTGATTACTGTACTGAGATCCCTAAAATAAAATGTGGCCAAATCGGGCTTATGTGCTCTAGAAGAAACTGTTTCCAAATATGCTCCACTGTTCTTTTGGTAATTCAATTGTGGTGACAGGTCAGTCAGGCTATAATTGGTTTTAATTAGCCTCCCTAATGCTGCAATATTCCTTACCTACATACAAATTGTCAAAATGCAGGAAGAAGGGAGGGCAAGGGAAAGGGAGGGAGGAAGGGAGAGAGGTTAGTTCATTTTCCACCTTTTTCAAAATGCCAGATCAATTGTTTTCAACCTCTCTTACAAGGAAATGTCCCATTTTCCAGCATAAATGAGGGGAAATATGTCACCATGGCAGCTCTTAGAAAGAAACGGCTGATCCCTTCAGCAACAGACAATAAATTCAATTCTGTCTTTTGTGGAACGATGCATTGTTTCCAGGGTCCAGGGAGGAGAAAAATCTCTGCATCTGCTCCCCAGTTTCTCCTGGTAAAATATTATTTTAGGGGGCTGACAGAAACCAAGGAAAGTCCATACAAATCAAGCAAATACATTTAAAGATGCAAATGGTTTTGTATTACTAAGCACACAGGGACTGTGTCTATATATGTGTCATACATTCCACAAAACAGGAAAGGTATTTCCTGACTGACTTTAAAATAATTGTGTACATACTGAAATTTTATCCAAAGCATAACAGCATTTTAAAAATTCAAGACTCTTCAATCATACTGAGTCATTTCAGTACCTCCTACCTCTGGGAAGCCACTGTCATTCCCAGCAGAGTCTGGATCAGAAGTCACCTGGGAAGCTGACCTCTAAGGTAAGGTACTTTCCATCATTAAGATTCCAGGATACTCCATTTTTTTAAGTGATGAGAGGGATCAATCAAGACCATCCCTGGGACTCAACCACCCCAGGCTGCTCAGCTCTATCATCCTTCCTCCCACATAACTATTCAGCACATGGTCATAGCTCACTCAGCTCAACTACAGATGGCAAGCAGACACACTGATGGACACTGCTACCCCCCATTCCCCTTTGGCTTCTAGTAGAGACAAGATAAGAGTTGTGGATTCATGGACTTGGCAGCCATAGCTATTTCCTCACCCCTGCCCCCAGTCCTGAGAACCCCTGTCTGAGCAGACTGGTACACCCAGATCCTCATCCTCAACATAACTAGTGGCCTTCAGGGACAAAAGAGACATCAAGTCATTTAGTCCAATGAGCCTTCAGATACTGAACATAAACTTCCACTTATGAACCTCCAAGGGTATGGAATTGAGGCAACCTCTTTCACCTTTGTAAAAACTAATTATATCACTGGTCGTCTTCCTTTATGTGCAATAGAACTCTGCCACTCTATTCAATACTTATTTCAAATCTTCCACAAAAATCTATTCAAGACAATCTATTCAAAGCTTCTCAACCCCTTGACCACCTCAACTTTTTCTATTAATTCCACTTCTATTCCTTGGTATAATATAGAATAAGATTAATCCCTCTTTCAGATGACAGTCTTGGTATAATTATGCATCTTCACCAATACCCCTACAAACAGAAAGTCTCTCTTTGCAGCAAACATCCCAATTACTCAAAAAATCTCTTTCCATCAATGGCTCAAAATTGCTTCACCACCCTTTATACTCTCCTGTGAATATTCTCAAGATTATCCATGTTATCGTTCATCTGTGGCATCCAGAACTGAATATAATACTCGATAAGTGGACTGAGCAGCTCAGGGTAGAGTAGCAACATCTTCTTGTTCATTTTAAATGTTATGTCTCCAATATTATTTTTGTAGAAATTACATAACATTACAGGGTTTGTGTTCAGCTAAAACATATAAGATACGTTTTATGTGTACTAGGAAATTATATCTCCTTGAGCCAATACAATGCAGATAAATTTGGAAACTTAAGTGCATGATATAATTATCCTGATTCTATTTTAACCTTCTCAGAAGTATCCCATCCCCTGAATCTAACCCCTCCACACCATATTCACAACCAAGAATCCCTGCTACCAACTACCATCCAGGTTAGCTAGTCTATCTTAAAGCTGAATCCGCAACCTCTTTAAAAAGTACCTATTTACTACAGACGTTTTGAGTAGATAACTTTTCTTTTTAGTGCATTCCTCCTCCCCTGTTCCTTATCTCAATGGCATCACCAACAGTCTCCTCAGTTTTCCAAATTAATAATCTAGGAGGAATCCTTGGCTCCCTCTCTCCCTATATCCTATCAGTCCAAGTCCTGCTGAGGCTACCTCCTAAATATTGCCAGGACCTGTCAATTCGCTTCATTCTCACTGCCACTTCCCTTCTCAGACCAAGGTCTTCCCTTTGCCAAATATTGAAAAAGCCACTGTCTCCTTTTCTCTCACTTGTCCCCAATAATTAAAATCTCATTTCTCTCCCTTGCTTAAAATCCTTCCACAGCCCCTTCCACAGCACTAAACTTCTCATAAGGCCCTTGATTTCTTCTCCACTCTCAAGCATCAATATTTGCACGCATCAGAATTCTGTGCTCTTCACAGCTTTTGCCTGAGGAATGTATGCCCATGCTGTCCCTGCAACTTTGAACATTCTCTGCCCCCACCTCTTCAGGCAAACATCAGAGCTCCACTTGAGTGGTTTTCTGTAAGAAGCCTCCACTGACTGCATTCTCAAGAATGGCCCAGATGCTCTCCCCATGTGCTCCACTGGCAAACTGCCTCATGCTATAGTAACTGTTTACACTCACTCCAACCTCTTGCCTCCCTAGTCACATCTGTTACCACTGTGCTTCCCATTCTTCACTCTTATAAGGACCCTTGTGATTACACTGGATTCCACCTGGATAATGAGAGTAATCTCTCCATCTCAAGATCTTTAATCACATCTGTAAAGTCCCTTTTACTATGTAAGATAACATATTAGGAGTTTAGGACGTGGACATCTTTGGGGGCAGGGGAGAGGTCGTTACTCAGCCTACCACATGAGGTGAGCGTTAAGAAGTAGAGGGGGAAGAGCATTCTAGGGTAAAGGAACAGCATGTACAATGGTTCTGAGATGAGAAGGAGTACAGTACACTGAGCTCCTGAAAGAAGGCAATGTAGGTAGAACCTAGACAGCAAAAGAAAAGCTGTTGTGAGATGAAAAGAGAGATGTAAAAATGGGCCAGATGGTACACAGTCTTGTTAGTCATGTTGAGAACATTGGCTGCGGTCCTAACAGTGACTGGAGGATTCCCTCTAGTCCCTCCCCACTAGAGGGAATCCACTGGAGGCCACCAAGCATTGGGAGTGAAATCAGCAGATTTCAATTTTTTTTGAAGATCACTTTGGCTTCAGTGTGAAGAATAGGCTGGAGGTGCCAAGGTTGGGAGTGGAGGGAAATTTCATTTACTTTCCTGGAAAACATCTGAGAACATACTTTCATAATTCTAGGCCTCTCATGGGACCTACAGTATTATTATCAATACTACTACTACTCAATAACCAAATTTCCTTACATTTGCCATTGCTTGCATTTCACAAACCTTTATCAATATTCACCATCACCTTGTGATACAGAAATTACTAAGCCTTTTAGGCAGATGAGAAAACTAAGGCTGAACTTAGTTTATGTTAACTATCTTGACCGAAGTGGTTCATCCAAACAGAAGTTGAGCCAAAACTAGAACCAAGATTCCTGACTCCCAGTGCAATGCTTTTGTACTTTAATTAGCATGTTCCCCCGCTAAAAACAAACCTTTTAACAAGCCCAGTGGGTTTTCATTATGACTTTATAAACTCGAACTCTCTTACTTTTCCATTGTCCAGGCATGAAAGCAGATGTTAATGCATCACTGAATTTATCTGGTCACAAGAGTCGACCATCACTACCTTCAACATATCACTTCAGAACATCCCTCAACAACATGGCTCAATTCACATCCCACACTCATTGGTCACAGGAAGAAAAGAAAGTCCTCAGAGTTGCTGCTTCATTTGCAGTCCAGAGAATGGTGACAGCTCTCTGCTTGCAAGTTAGACAATTTGAAAAAAATAAGTCTCTGAGCTTTTTGGCTTGTCTTTCCCCCAGCAGGCTCCTTGCTGCTCTCTGCTCAGCATAACAGACCATTAAACATGTTGGGTCTAATGTAATGACTCATATAGCGTGTACACTCCTTCCTATCACATTAATCACCAGTTTCTGTAATATCGTGTTTGTTAAAAAGAAGCAATAATGCAAATCCTCATAATAAGAACCCTCAATTAAAGGGAATTTGTTTCCCCTGCACTTCAGCACAAAGAGAAAGAATCAAATGACAGTGAAACAAGCTAATGGACATTTTAAAGAAGCAAGAAAAAAAAATAATACTTCCAGTTGCTGACATGGGGCCAGGACACAGTGACTTATTTGAGAAAACCAAGAATGACAAAAATCCCAAATCCTGAGTTTGCCATTAAAGATGTGACCAGTTGCCTACTAATCTCATTCACTAATTCATTAAATCACTCAAGCCAAGTCAGGAGACAGACACTGAGCAGACAGCAGGATGCCAAGATGACAAAGAGACCATCCCTGTTCTCCAGGAGCTCTGGCTCTGGTGGTGGAAAAGAAGTATTGCACTAGCCAGGACACTGACATTACAAAAGGGGCTAATTTCAACCCCAAATGACCTAAACAAACAAGCAAAAAGAAATGGTTATCTCGTTGGAAAGTTCAATTGCTTCAGGCACTTCTGGATTCAGATATTCAAACATCCAATAAAATTTTGTCTCTCTTCATCAAAAGCTCTGCTTTCTTCCATGTTAATTTCTGTTACTGTCAGTTTCTACACTTTTGGTGGCACAGTCGCCTTCTGCCACTCCAGGCTTATATCCGACTAGTCTTGCAAAACCAGTGGATAGGGAGAGTCTCTTTTCCAATAATTCTACCAAAAGTACTGAACTTGGTTCATCAGGCTTGTGATACGCATCTTTTTCTGAACCATTCACTGTGGTCAAGGAGATGGCATTGCCAGTGGACCACTTATCCCCCACTACTCACCAAGCAGGGAGAGTGGTCAGGGCTTCTTAAACCACATGAACTGAGAACATGAATCAAAAATTCAAGGTGCTGTTACCAAACAAAAGAGAAACGGATGCTGTCCAGATAAAAACTGTATACATCCTCTACAGCTATACACACACCAAAGTGCAAAAGGTGTTACATGTTAGGGAGGCATGTGCAGAAGAACATGGGAAGACATGAAGGAAGATAGCAGCTAATTCTGTCTATGGAAGGGAATATCAGGAAAGGCTCCTTTATGCTTGAACTGAGTCTTAATAAGTAGGTGCTTGCTGCACCTTGCAAAGAAAAAGGAGGTTGCTTCCTGAGTGAAGGCACTGAGCCATGAAACAGCCTGGTCCGCTCGGGGGAATGTAGGACATTCCTCCATGTTGCCTCCCCCCATCTCTGCTGTCCCTGGATCTCCAAAGATATCCACCTCTACCTAGAGGTCTCCACTTGCTCCAGGTGGAGCTGACACTCAGTGTAATGTGATGTGTATCAGAGATCTCCTCTCCCTCAGCTGGAGAGGCCGCATGTGGTCAAGCTCCCAGCACTAAAATCCAGAACCACAGGGAGGATGGCTGAACTCCAGGGCTGCCCCTTGTGACACCTTCACTGCCAAGTTCACAAGATGAACTTTCTGTCTGCTCTCTTATTCCATGTCCAATCACAAGTATTTACTGAGCCAATGCTATGGGCCAGACCATGTTCTAGGCCCTGAGCATATAAGGTTTCTGCTCTCACGGAGGTTAATTTCTAGCTGGACAGGGGCAGACAAACATATATACAAATCAATGCATAGAGTCATATCAGAAAGTGCTAAGTGTTATAAGATAAAGCAGTTGTGTAATGGGATTCAGACTGGGGAGGGAGCAATTAGCGAAGGAAAGGGCTGCTTTTGTTAGTGTGGTCAGAAAAGGGCTGAGGATCCAACTTTTGAAATGGTACTTAAATGGCATGCAAAAGCCATGCACAAGCCTTTGAAAGAGCATCTTCTCAGGAAGAAGGTGCACAAATTTCAAAGGCCCTGGGGTGAAAGCAAGCTTTGGCCTGTCTTGAGGGCTAGAAAGAGAATCTCTCTATCATAATCCTGCAAATTCAGAGCTTTAGGCTGAACCCAATCCACAATAAGGCCCCAAGCTTTTGCCATCCCTTCCTCAAAAGCAAGATTCCTTCCTCAAAAGCAAGATTCCTTCCTCAATAGCAATCTCTACCATATTAAACATCTGCTGTATTCCAAGGACTGTGATTTAAAAAAACTGTACTCACATTATCTCACTGAATCCTCAAAAAGTTAAATACTAAAAGTTAAATACTGTCATAGTCATTTTATATCTAAGGAAACTGAATCTCAGTGCAGCTGAGAAACATGCTCAAAGCCATACAGCTGGATAGGGACTAGCCCAAGATTTAAATGGAGACTTCAACATCCATGTTTTTCTCCCTGTTTCATCATTAGTGGAATAAACTGTCTGTATGCTGGATTAAATGATGGAAAACATACTGCTAATTCCTCCCAAAGATTAAATATGGAGATTATTTACTCCTGAATCTTGACTCCCAGTTGATATCAGGAGAAAAGTGTTAGAATAAAGCTTCAAACTATAGAAAAGTCTCTGTATTCAAAATCTAATCATAGTAAAATTGCATGCAAATGGATTCCTGAGACACCAATGGAGAATGCAGCCAGCTTTATCACAAAACCGTTCTTCAATCCTAACTGTTTTGTTTAGTTTTCTTCCTGAGAAAATTGATAGCAAAATTTACTTGCTACTGTTTTAATACTAGGGAAATAGGTTAAAAACAAAAAATACACTAAGGTGATGTAGTATTTTTAATATATTTTAAAGAACACTTATCTCTAAAGAAAATCCGTGGCAGGAGAGGGGAAAGAAAAAGTTCTATAGTCAACTAAGTTTGGGAAATTCTGTACCTACTATTAAAGATTCATAATGAACGTTAGCGTATTAACAACCATAAGAAGTCTTGCAATAAAGAAACCTCTTTCACCTTGCTTAATCCAATGTTGCCCAAACTTACTTAACTCCAGAACCCCTCTTTCAATACCATGTAGACATTTTCCCTGAATATGTCTTAGGATCTACTTGGGAAATGTTGGTCTATAGTAATTTAGACAAATAATCTTTCTTCTACCTCACTCTGGAGGATTATAGTAGTAGTAGCCCTGATCCATTCACACCTCACTGTATCCCTGCCCTTAGTAACTCCCTCCTGCACACACACACAGACACACACACTGATTCTGGACTTGGCTGTGGGACTCGCTTTAGCCAATAAGACAAAACCAAACACATGATTCAAGCAGAGACTTAAAAAGTGCATGTGTCTCTAGGCTTGCCCTCTCCTGAGGCCTCTAGGTCCCTTGTAACCACCACACGTAAAGAAGTCCAAACTAGACTCCTGGACGCTGTGAGAGAGCGTGGAGCAAACACCAGCCATCCCATCTGAGGTCTCTCCTAGACCAACCAGCCCCAAGCCCACCTGGTAACTGACCAATGACATGTGAGTGAGTTCCATTTGAGACCAGCAAAAGAACCACCCAGCTCAGCCCAGCCCACACTGCCAACCCACAGAACTGTGCAGGAAAGAAAGGATCGTCATTTTAAACCATTAAATGTTAGGGTGGTTCATCACAAAGTAAAAACTGATACATCCACTAACTGAAAGGTTTTGGCACTGTATTCAAAAAGACCCTTAGGAAAATGAAGACAATGCTCTTTTAGGCCACAGTATTATCACCTGTAATGTTTTAAAAATGAAATCCAAAGGTTCTTACCACAGATCCCTTTTTCACAGAGGTAAGTGTATCTGAAACTTAGATTTATAATTATTGACAGCTTCTGGAATTATCTTGGAAGCTCACAAAGTTGTTTACCTTGATCATACACCATCATCCCTTCATGGACTAATATACCTCCCTTTGTCAAAACAAACATGCGCTCCAAATATCGTAAACCAAATAAGTGCATTACAATTTTTAAGAGGGTTCTAACCCTCACAGATGATTTTAATCTAGGGAACCTTAAAATTAATAAACTGTGAAAGGTGTATCTTCACTTCTTGTTGGATGAAAATGAACCTTAATACCCTGCTGATGAGTCATTAACACATCTCAACAGTAAGAAATAAAACAACACTGTTACTTTCACTAGGAGAGGCCCAGTTAATTAATAGTGAAGGTGAGAATGCCGGGAACTTGGGTTTATGAGAAATCGCAAACCTGATAAGTTTATTAAATAATATTTCCATCAGCTGTAGGAAAACTTTTTAAAAATAGTAATAAAAATAGCAAAGTGGGAGTTTACAGGGAAGAGAGAGGAAATATCACTTCAGAAAGTCATTCCAGACATGTCTTCCTTCCCAGTACACACTGTGAAAACATAATTTCCAATTCATTAGGGAGGCACAGGTATGAGTAGAGAGAAATGCTAATTATGCATTAGTTCAGTTAGCTAAATTCAGATGGGGTAATAATACATGGACTGATGGAATAAGACATAAAATTTTAAATTCCAGGCAGACTACTGCAAATGGCTTTTAAAGAAGCAAGCCAGTTCCCGTTCTCTACAAACCACAAACTGGAATCTGGGAATTACATATCTCAGCAGAACAGAAAAATTCACCCTAGAGAAGCTGATAACCAGTGAGTGAAATCTGCAGAAAGTAAGGGGTAAAGACAGCTTCTAAGGCAATGTCTAGGAATGTCCTTATTATAATATACAACTAAAGCTGGGGTAGAAGAGGGTAGATTAAAATGGAAACTGGGAATTCAACTTGAGGAGACCAAAATGTTGACTATCAGATGTTCATAGGCATTAAAACAATCATAGTCCTTTGTTATAAACAGCACAGTTTATCCATTCTACTGTTGATAGGCATGTGGGTGGTTTCCATTCTGTGATATTACAAGCAATGCTGCTATGAACTATCTTGTATGTGTCTCCTGGTGCACAGGTGCAAGAGTTATTTTAAGGCTATGGTTCTCATTAAAATCACCTGCTGAATTTTCACTAGCTACTGATGCCCTGGTCCCGTCACAGACCAACTAAATGACTGATTCAAAATATAGGGGCAGAGGTGGGGAGATAGGGAAAATGAGGGATGGGACGGGGATGGGAAGGTGGGATGTCAAGCATTTTTTCTCAACATTCAATTTGTAATTATTCAAATTTCACCAATTGTCCCAAAATGTATTTTATTCCTGTTTTCCTTTATTTTCCACTTGAGGACCCTGTTTCAGTCCATACCTTGCATTTAACTGTTAATCTGTGATCTCTTTTAAGCTAAAATACTCTCTCTGCCTTTTCTTCTCTTATGACATTGACTTTTTAAAGAGTCCAAACCAGTTGTCTTATAGAATGTCCCACATTCTGGACTGTTTCCTTACAATGTCATATATCTCGATCCTCTAGGATCCACTTCCTAGGCAATTCCGTGAACTGTTGCATCACATCGGGAGACCCATGATGTCAGGGTGCCCCCACTATTAGTGGTACTGTTTGGTCACTTGGTTAGGAGGTAATTGCTCTATCTCTGCAAAAGTTATTAAGATAACTTTTCTTAATTGAAATTAAGATGAATGGCCTCAGAGATTCTAGGTACCTTTGAACAGTAAGGGCTCTCAAACTTGTCTCCCATTTCAGTGGACAAAGTTATGACTTTTGGGGTCATTCAGAAAAAGTGAAGAAACATGATGATACGTTCCTTCCTCATTCAAGAGCCCAGACATGGAAATCAATTATAGCTTTTTTTTTTTGGACCCACTATACTTTATCTCATTTAATCCTCACAGTTACCTCATGAAATTATAATTAGTCTTATGATTTTAAAAAAAAAAAGGTAACTGAGGGCCAGAGAGATCAAGTCACAGGCTCACAAAGTAAGCGCAAAACTAGGACTCAAACTCAGGTTTACGTCATCCCAAAGCCTCTTTTCACTATCCAAAGCTCCTAACCATACACCATGCTCATTTCCCTCATAACCAGTACCTTTTTTCCTGTAGGCCTGAAACCCTAAATGAGATAGACCAATCCATCTGTCATTCCCTCTTAGTTGGAATCAAAGTCTCCTACCACTTTCATAACCCTTCTGACACCGTTCTCATCCAGGATTAAACCACCTTGACGCCATTTCATTGAACTGAGTTTTCTGTGGAAGAGTAAGCAACATTTCCTAGAGGAGCCACCTGAAACCCACAAAGGTTAAGTGCACAACCGAAAGTCACACAATAAATCAAAGACGATCGTGCTTCAAAAGCAGTGAGGGGCTTTTACTGAACAGTGCAGCTCTCGATAAAACTCAGCTGCTAAGGATGCTGTGGAACTGGAACACACAAAGACAACAAAAAGATGAACCAGGGAGCATAACCCTGAATGGAGTAATGCTTTGAGAAGCAGGTTCAGAATTTAAAAAATAATTATTTTATACCAGGTGCTTCACCAGATTACCTGTAATCATTTTCACAACAACCCTACAAGTTAAGCATTAAACGAATCCCCATTTTATAGGTGGAAAAACCAAGGACCAGAGAGCTAAGAAATCTAGCTGGGCTGGAATGTAAACCCATACTGATTCCAGATCTAAACACTGAATCATTGTTCAGTATCTTCCTACCTACTCAAGTGTCAACAGCAAAACTAATACAGAAACCCTAAGCTAACCAAAGCTTCCTCTACAACGTTGAAGGTTAGTATTGTAACAGTGAAAATAGAGTTCTAGAGTCAACCTGCCTGGGTTCAAATCTCAGCCATTTTCAATGGAATGAACTTGGGCAACATTTTTAACCTTACTGTAAAGATAATAATAGTTCCTACCTCAGGGGGTTATTGGATTAATGTATACAAAGTGCTTGGAAGAACATCTTTTAGTAAGTACTTCGAAGGTGTTAGTTATTATTTTTAAATTGTTTGCTTCCATTTCCTATACTTTCACTTCAGTTGAAACTCCCCTTATTCTTTTTTTTTCTGAATTTTTGAATTTTATTTTATTTATTTTTTATACAGCAGGTTCTTATTAGTTATCTATTTTATACATATTAGTGTATATATGTCAATCCCAATCTCCCAGTTCATCCCACCACCCTCCCCCCACCACTTTCCCCCCTTGGTGTCCATGTTTGTTCTCTACATCTGTGTCTCTATTTCTGCCCTGCAAACCATTTTTCTAGATTCCACATATATGCCTTAATATACGATATTTTTCTCTTTCTGACTTAACTTCACTGTGTATAACAGTCTCTAGATCCATCCATGTCTCTACAAATGACCCAATTTCGTTCCTTTTTATGGCTGAGTAATATTCCATTGTATATATGTACCACATCTTCTTTATACATTCATCTGTCGATGGGCATTTAGGTTGCCTCCATGACCTGGCTACTGTAAATAGCACTGCAATGAACATTGGGGTGCATGTGTCTTTTTGAATTATGGCTTTCTCTGGGTATATGCCCAGTAGTGGGATTGCTGGGTCATATGGTAATTCTATTTTTAGCTTTGTAAGGAACCTCCATACTGTTCTCCATAGTGGCTGTATCAATTTACATTCCCACCAACAGTCCAAGAGGGTTCCCTTTTCTCCACACCCTCTCCAGCATTTGTTGTTTGTAGATTTTCTGATGATGCCCATTCTAACTGGTGTGAGGTGATACCTCATTGTAGTTTTGATTTGCATTTCTCTAATAATTAGTGATGTTGAACAGCTTTTCACATGCCTCTTGGCCATCTGTATGTCTTCTTTGGAGAAATGTCTATTTAGGTCTTCTGCCCATTTTTGGTTTGGGCTGTTTGTTTTTTTAATACTGAGCTGCATGAGCTGATTATATATTTTGGAGATTAATCCTGGTCTGTTGATTCATTTGCAAACATTTACTCCAATTCTGAGGGTTGTCTTCTCATCTTGTTAGTAGTTTCCTTTGCTTTGCAAAAGCTTTTAAGTTTCACTAGGTACCATTTGTTTATTTTTGTTTTTATTTCCATTACTCTAGGAGGTGGATTAAACAAAATCTTGCTGTGATTTATGTCAAAGAGTGTTCTTCCTATGTTTTCCTCTAAGAGTTTTATAGTGTCCGGTGTTACATTTAGGTCTCTAATCCATTTTGAGTTTATTTTTGTGTATGGTGTTAGGGAGTGTTCTAATTTCATTCTTTTACATGTAGCTGTCCAGTTTTCCCAGCACCACTTATTGAAGAGACTGTCTTTTCTCCACTGTATATCCTTGCCTCCTTTGTCATAGATTAGTTGACCATAGGTGTGTGGGTTTATCTCTAGGCTTTCTATCCTGTTCCATTGATCTATATTTCTGTTTTTGTGCCAGTACCATATTGTCTTGATTACTGTAGCTTTATAGTGTAGTCTGAAGTCAGAGAGTCTGATTCCTCCAGCTTTGCTTTTTTCCCTCAAGACTGCTTTGGCTATTCGGGGTCTTTTGTGTCTCCATACAAATTTTAAGATGTTTTGTTCTAGTTCTGTAAAAAATGCCACTGGTAATTTGACAGGGATTGCATTGAATCTGTAGATTGCTTTGGGTAGTCATTTTCACAATATTGATTCTTCCAATCCAAGAACATGGTATATCTCTCCATCTATTTGTGTCATCTTTGATTTCTTTCATCAGTGTCTTATAGTTTTCTGAGTACAGGTCTTTTACCTCTTTAGGTAGGTTTATTCCTAGGTATTTTATTCTTTTTGTTGCAATGGTGAATGGGATTGTTTCCTTAATTTATCTTTCTGATTTTTCGTTGTTAGTGTATAGGAATGCAAGAGATTTCTGTGCATTAATTTTGTATCCTGCAACTTTACCAAATTCACTGATTAGCTCTAGTAGTTTCCTGGTGGCATCTTTAGGATTCTCTATGTATAGTATCATGTCATCTGCAAACAGTGACAGTTTTACTTCTTCTTTTCCAATTTGGATTCCTTTTGTTTCTTTTTCTTCTCTGATTGCCGTGGCTAGGACTTCCAAAACTATGTTGAATAATAGTGGTGAGAGTGGACATCCTTGCCTTGTTCCTGATCTTAGAGGAAATGCTTTCAGTTTTTCACCATTGAGAATGATGTTTGCTGTGGGTTTGTTGTATATGGCCTTTATTATGTTGAGGTAGGTTCCCTCTATGCACACTTTCAGGAGCGTTTTTATCATAAATGGGCGTTGAATTTTGTCAAAAGCTTTTTCTGCATCTATTGAGATGATCATATGGTTTTTATTCTTCAATTTGTTAATATGGTGTACCACATTGATTGATTTGCGTATACTGAAGAATCCCCGCGTCTCTGGGATAAATCCCACTTGATCATGGTGTATGATCCTTTTAATGTGTTGTTGGATTCTGTTTGCTAGTATTTTGTTGAGGATTTTTGCATCTATATTCATCAGTGATATTGGTCTGTAATTTTCTTTTTTTGTAGATACTCTCCTTATTCTTTATCACCTCAGTGATCATATTCTCTAAACTCATAACCCTATTCCCAACTTTAAAAATAACTTGAGTCTTACTTGATTATTAAATCTTTTCACCCACTTCTCATTTGGTGCTCACAACAATGGTTGAGGAACTCAGAGATTATTATCTGCCCTTGTTCATAAAGAAATCTTAATTCAGAAAAACGAAATGACCAGTCTAAGGCAGCTTACCTAGTAAAAAAAATAGTTAGACCAAGGACTCAAGTATACCACCTCTTAAGTTCAGTATTCTTTTCCTTTTTCTTTTTTTAAATTTATTTATTTATTTATTTATTTATTTATTTATTTATTTACTTTGGCTGCGTTGGGTCTTTGTTGCTGCACGCGGGCTTTTCTCTAGTTGCAGCAACTGGGGGCTACTCTTTATTGCAGTGCACGGACTTCTCATTGCAGTGGTTTCTCTTGTTGCAGAGCACAGGCTCTAGGTGTGTGGGCTTCAGTAGTGGTGGCTCACAGGCTCTAGAGCACAGGCTCAGCAGTTGTGGCGCATGGGCTTAGTTGCTCTGCGGCATGTGGGATCTTCCCAGACAGGGCTCAAACCCGTGTCCCCTGCATTGGCAGGCGGATTCTCAACCACTGTGCCACCAGGGAAGCCCCAGTATTCTTTTTCTAATAGCTTGTCACTTCACGTTTGTCAGATTCTAATTTCCTAAAATCAAGCTCACATTATGGCATTTAGCATAAAACTCTTCAATGGCTCTCTATTACTAAGTGGAATAAAATTCCTTACCCTACAAATATGGCTAAAGCCCAGATTTTAGTTTTATCTCCTGTGGACTCCTTTACTCCAAATTTGACACCTCTTTTACCCCCATACAATCTCTAGAGAATTTTTAATTTCATTTATTGTGTTGCTCATCATTGTTTGTTTGCTCTTTAGTTCTTCTAGGTCCTTGTTAAACGTTTCTTATATTTTCTCCATTCTATTTCCAAGATTTTGGATCATCTTTACTATCATTACTCTGAATTCTTTTTCAGATAGACTGCCTATTTCCTCTTCATTTGTTTGGTCTGGTGGGTTCTTACCTTGCTCCTTCCTCTGCTGCATATTTCCCTGCCTTCTCATTTTGTTTATCTTACTGTGTTTGGGGTCTCCTTTTCGCAGGCTGCAGGTTTGTAGTTCCCATTGTTTTTGGTGTCTGCCCCCAGTGGGTGAGGTTGGTTCAGTGGCTTGTGTAGGCTTCCTGGTGGAGGGGACTTGTGCCTGTGTTCTGGTGGGTGGGGTTGGATCTTGTCTTTCTGGTGGGCAGGGCCACGTCCAGTGGTGTGCTTTGGGGTGTCTGTGAACTTAGTATGACTTTAGGCAGCCTCTCTGCTAACGGGTGGTGTTGTGTTCCTGTCTTGCTAGTTGTTTGGCACGGGGCATCCAGCACTGGAGCTTGCTGACCGCTGGGTGGAGCTGGGTCTTAGCATTGAGACGGACATCTCTGGGACAGCTCTCGCCGACTGATATTATGTGGGGCCGGGAGGTCTCTGGTGGTCCAATGTCCTGAATTCGGCTCTCCCACCTCGGAGGCTCAGGCGTGACACCAGGCCGAAGCACCAAGACCCTGTCAGGCACACGGCTGCAACAGAATTGAGTGAGGTTGCTGGAGTAATTATCTCTCCCAATGGGGCTGAGTCCAGAGGAAATGGGGCAGTGTTTTTAACCAGTTCTCCAAAATGACTCTGATGCCAGATTCAAGGACTCCTATCCTTGAGGATGATGCTTCCCTCCTGATGAAGGGCCCTTTTTTCTTTTCCTTGGTGCTTAGTCTGGTTTCATTTGCTCAGAGGCGGCCGCAGGCAGAGGCCTCACACCCAGCCCTTCAGACCAGAGTTCCTGGTGCAGAATGGCTGCACCAACACCTCAGCTCCGGGGCATGTGCAGAAGCGCCACGCACAACACTGCAATTCAAGATGGCGGCGGCGGGCCGTGTGTCCCGCCCCCCATACAATCTCTTTCCATCTGGAATACCTTCTCTCTCCTCCCCTATCACCACCTGTTAAAAACCACATCCATCTATCAAACCTATCTTAACTGCCAACAGTTTCATAAAACTTTTCCCCAGTTCTCACAATTCAAGTGAACCATAATTTCACCATTTTATCTGTATAACCTACTACATTGTAAGATGTTTGAGGGCAGGTCTCACAACTTCTAATAGCATGCCTGGCATATAGCATGTGCTCAACAAATAGCTGTTGAATTAAATTGAATTCATGGTCTATCAAATTTGAGACCAAAGAGCTATAAGGAAGTAGCAATGCTCTGACTTCTATATGCTTAGGAGATTTGGAACTGCCTCAACTATCACCTCAGATATGTCCCCAGTGTCTTTTGCATTTGCCTTTTACTTTATGTCTCCACTGCTACTCTAGTTGAGCGTCTGATCCTTTTCCTCCCAGTTTTAATGTTCTAATTGGCTTGTCTACCTGCTATCCCCCAACTCCCATCTATCTTTTCCAAGGCTGTCAGATTAATCTTGCAATAGTGCAGCTCCAATCATTCAAGCAAGAACAACTTCATTAGCATCAAGAAACATTAGTTAAGGTCCCCTCCAGTACAGTCAATACAGCAGGAGCATTTGCAAGTGAAAAAAGCTGCCAATATCCTCCAGGTAGGTGGGACCCACTGTTGCACTGGCCACTATGGGATGTGTAAAGTATCACTGAATGGTAGGTGAGAGTAAGAACTCATAAGCAAGGCAGACAGAAGGAAAGCTATAAAGACAGACCAAAGCACCACTTCAAACAACCAGGCTCGCTGTGTTATTTTAAGAAAAAGCAATGTTCTGCTAACCCAAGAGGTATCCAGCAGCCTGGCCTTTCTTCAAAGTGGTCACTGATCATCTTGACAGCAGCAGTCATCAGCAACTCTTGAACATCATGGCACCAACCCTTTGGTGTATCATAACTGAGCCTCCTCATTCCTCAGTCTACTCTCCAAAAGAAGCCAAGTGATCACATCAAAGTTGCAGAGCTCAGGCATGTGAAGAATGTGATGCAGTGGAATGAGCCTGAGCTTTAGAGACAAGCTTGGGTTTGAATCCTGGTTCTAACATTCTGTAACTACATAATCTTGAGCAAGTTACTTAGCCTCAACTTTGACATCTTTAAAATAGGGATACTAATATCCCACAGCTGGACTGTTTTAAGGATGGTGTGAAATAACACATATAAAGTTGTTGACACCTATGTTTATTAAATAATACAAGTGGGCTAAAGGACAAAAAGAACAGGCAAGACTTCCTACCTGGGTCAGCCATAAATGTGAGGAACTCTAAGCTTTGAGAAAAGGAATCAGGCCAATTCTGTGGGCCCTCTAATTGTTTCAAGATACTGCTTGGATCCTGCAGGCATGCATTCATTCAACAATCATCAGTTGATACTCACTCTGGACTAGGCATAAATAACACATTGGTTTTATAAAAATTAAGATTTCTTTCCTCCCTAGCAATGCTCACAAGTTAAATGGGAAAGACAAAAACAAAAGAAAATAATTATGGTGTAATAAGTGCTATAAGCTATGGGCACACAGTAGAATGAGATATAAATTGCCTAGGAAGATAAGAGAAGACTTACCAAAAGAGGTGACATTTGAGTTAATATTGATGCATGAGTGGCTAATATCAGCTTTCTCTTAAGGAGAGAAGTATTTTTGATAAGGAAAGTGTTCTATAAAGCTTGCCCAAACAAGAACAGACCTTGAGAGGAAGAGTTGGAAAAATATATTGAGAATGCTAATCTTCTCTGCCTTAGAAACAAACAGAAATGTAGGTGGTAGTAAAAAGCATAGAAGAGAGAGCAGAACAACACAAATAGCAAATGGACCTTGTGAAGTGAACAATGAGAAATCCATATGCTAGTTGTGCCAAAGGACTCAAAATCAGAAATGAATAATAGTCCATTTTGATTTGTTTGCATCGCTATAGACTAAAGTCTCTTTATGTCTCCAAACTGCCGTCCATTTAAAATATAAAATATGTCATCTAGTCGTGGTTTTAACTTGCATTTCTCTGATTACTAGTGAGTTTTACACAGATTTAAGAGTGGTTCTTGTTTTCTGTTCTATGAAATTACACGTTCAGCCTCTTGCTCTTTTTTTTTTTAGTACAAAGTGAATATTTATTTAGGTGGAGAAAAGAAATCACAACAAATTATAAATTAAAAAAAAAGAAATCACAACAAATTACAAAGCCACAAAACTAACATACTTTGACTGATTAACTGGCTACATCTCTATAACACTTTCCCGACAATTCCCGTTTGTTCAGTCTATCCTTTAATGTGGTTCTTGCTCTTTTTTCTATTATCTTTACTCATTCTTTCTCACCTGGGGCCCTGACCTTGGTGTAGCAGACGTGCCTTGGTTGGACGTTTAACCACTTTGGAGCTCAAATACTCTTTGATGGAGCCCCTGGTCCTCAGCTTTCTCTCCCTCCCATTACAAGACATACAGCCTTCTTTAAAGACTCCCAAAGGGGCCCTCAGTCTTTCACATTTGGCTTTTAATTGCCTGCTATTCATTTTCAGTCTTTCATCATCTTTTTCTCTAACAGAGCATAGAAATAGCTATCTAATCCCACTTTCCTTTTACTTACTATTTCCATCATGGTTTACAAATGCCTAATGCTTCACACTAGTTAAGGCACTGCTTCTAGAAAATATCCCAAATCACCACCAATGAAAGTTTTCATGACTGGACCATCACCTTTTGCCAGGCGCTATCTGTGTTCTTCCTGCCACCAAGGGATGGGATCCTCACAACCAACTGGGCAGTGAATGATACAACCCCAAAACTCCATCTTACTGCCAGTTTCTTGGCCTCCTCCTGGTACCAAATGCTGAAGTTTGTGTCCTTCAAGAAGGGGTTTCTGAGACAGAGTTTAGCATTCAGGATGTTTATTAGGACTTGTTCTTGGGATTAACACCTGTAGAAGAGAGGAAGAGGAAACCGAGGGGGAAGATGGTTTGCAATGCAAGCCAAAGAACTTCAGCAGACTCTATGGGGGGCTCTGAAGCTGAACTGACCCATTAAAATTGCCCCACTGGACCAAAATAACTGGCCTTTATACCCCTGCCTCAGTCAGTCTTTGTATGTGAGCTGCCCCATGATAACGGTGTGGCCTTGGACTAGGTGGTACCCTGTAGTTTAGGTTCCCTGTAGGTGAAAGCATTTCCAGCAGCTGGGGCAAAAAAGACATCCTAAAAGAAGGATCTGGGTGGCACAGGTCTGTGTCCACCAGAGCTGGTTCTTTGAAATATTTGATAATACTGACTTTCATCTGATAAGCTTGATCGAAAAGTAAAGATAAAGAAAACAAAAAACTTAAAGATATTAAGAATGAAAATGGGACGAAACTAAAGACAAAACATTTCAATTCTAGAATATTATGAACAAATTTACGCCAATATATTTGGAAACTATCACATATCAAAAATGATTCAAGAAGAAACAGAAATACTAAGTAAACCTCTACTCTTAAGAAAGTGAATTCACAGTTTAAAATCTACCCCTCCCCAAAATCATTATGCCCAAAGTGAGTTTTACCAAATAGTGAAGTAATTCTAAAGTTAAAAAAACTCAAGGATAAGAAAAGAGAGAACATTCTCCAACACATTTTTAAATTTTAAAATAATGTTTCATAGTTCAGGTGAAACAATGCAGCAACTGTCACCAAACCATCAAGCCTGCAGGTGATCTCGAGGCTGAACTTCTTCACATAAAGCAAGAGGAGAAGCAATCCTGCTCAACTCCTGCTGTGTAAGAGAAGTGTCAAATAAAGGCTTATTTTCTGATGAAAAAAAAAAAAGGTTTCATATGATCCCAAATAAGAAAATGTTAATTATATGTATATAAAACTATAGAATATGTTATTTATTACATATAATAATAAAGGCTTGTATTGATATATATTAACATGTAATATACGTTTAGATATACACTATACTATATATAATTATATATTTTATACACACATACATGTACACACATATATTACATGAAATACAAAAACCAAACATCCATAAATTAACAATGGTTGTCTAAGAGTGGCAAAATGGTGGGTAACTGTCTACAATAGGAAAGCAAAATTCCTGGAGCATATTATTTCTTCCCTCTGACAATGCATTAAAAGAGGAATTAGAACACCTGTGTCCTAGCTCTAGTTCTAGTACTAACTAGCTGTGTTATTTTAGACAAGTCACTTATTTTCCCTGGTTTTCAGTTTTCACATCTATAAAGGGAAGAAATTAGATTATAGAGTCCCAATGTTCTTTCCAGCTCTAAAATCCTATTATTATCTAAATGCCTTCACTGGGTACACCCACTACCCTTATAGAAGGTCTAAACACAAATCTTCCATTTGAACAGAGATGCTGTATCTCCTATAAACCAGAGTTGACGTGTATGTACACTTAATCACTCAACGTCATCATCTAACTCCAGGAAAAAGTTTCCCTGAATATGAAATATAAAATCCAAATATGCACAAGTTAACAATGGTTATCTATGAGTGGTAAAAGTTTTTAACTCCCTACAAAAATGCAAGGTGCTGGCATAAATATAGTGTGAAAAAATAAAAACATATAATACCTGTTCTCAAAAAATATTGCAGCTTACTAAATATTGACAAGTATACAAATGTCCATAATGAAAACTAAAAAGTAGAAAACAACAAAAAAAACACAGTATTCCTTTGACATCTGAAGATTTGGAGCTCAGTTTTAACTATTCAAAAGCAAGTTTGAAAGCCTGTATGTTGTAGTTTGCCAAGATATTTTCTTTGGGGAATTATCCAGAATGCAGATATTGAACCTCTTTCACAAAATTACCTAAGCCAAACTGACATTCTGGAAGCTTGTTTTAACAGATGTCAGTTGCCAGTATAATATAGCACATGTTATATCTTCAATAAATTTAATGCTCAAATTAAATAAAATATATTCCTTTTTATGTATTTTGATTACTCCCTATGTAACAAAAGGATTTGTATTTTTGAATTATAGTCTAACATCAGTGTGAATTTCCTCTTGCTTTTACTGGAATCTAATACGAAGCTGCCAGTTTCACAGCTGATATCTTTGGGAAAATAATAGGATTTACTGTGTATTCATTTACAAATATGTAGTTAATAATAATAATGGCTGACATTTACTGAATGATTACTATGTCCCGAGCACATGTAAAAGCACAGGATCTGAGCCAAACTTCCTTGGCTTCAATCCCTTTTCCACCTATTTGTAACTACATGTTATTTGCCTTTCTAAAACTTGAGTCATGTGAAATATGGGAATTAAAATAGTGCCCAATTCATAGAGTTATGAGGAGGATTAAATAACTAAATATAGGTAGAGTTTAAAACAGTGCTTGGTCTATAGTAACTGACCAATAATGGTAGCTATCACTATTATTATCATTATCATTAGCACTGATCCCCACAATAATCACATGAGAGATTTACTATTACCATACCCATATACAGATAAGAAACTTAGGCATAGGAAAGTCAAACACTGTCCCCAAGCCATAGGCATAGTCAGTGGTGAAGCTGGGATTTCAATACAGATAGTTTTAACTCCAGGAAATGTAATCTTAATCATACAACCAACAAATATTTATTAAGCATCCAACATGCTCCAGGCTTTGGTCTAGATACTGGGTATACAATGGGAAACAAAACCAGCAGGATCTTTGCTCCAATGGAACTTACATTCTACCAGGAGGCAAGACAGAAAGAGTAAACAAACAAATATATAAACAAGATAATTTTAAATGGTCATATTTAATCCCAAACATGATACCAAAATAGGGTAACAAGACAGTGAATGGAGTTATTGGGATGGGGGACAGGGGAGGATTTAAGCAGGGTGGTCAGGGAAGAATTCTCTAAGGAGGTGACATTTGAGCTGAGATCTGAGTGACATGAGATGATCTGGAGGAAAAGCTTTCCAGGCAAAAGGAAGAGCAAGTGCAAAGGCTTTCAGAAGGGAACCAATTTGGACTGATTAGGAAGCAAAAAGAAAGTAAGTGAAATTGGAGAATAATGAACAGAGGGGAAAGCAGTATCAGAGGAAGTGATGAGTGACTGGGTCATAAATGACTGGATGGGTGGCTGGCTGGATGAATGGATGGATGGATGAAAAAAAAAAATAGAGAACCCAGCCCAACATAAGGTTATTTATTTATTGAATAGTAATTGAATGCCTACTATATGTCTGGCATAGTTCTAGGCACTGGGGATACAAGAGTTAACAAATTAGAACTTTTAAAAACAGACAAAACTCCCTTCCCTAATGGAACTTTATATTAGGGAGGAGCAAGACAATAAACTCATTAAGTAAAGGATATGGTATGTTAGAAAAACAAAGCATGGAAGGAAGATGGTGAGGCAAGAGGTGCACTTTTAAGAAGGTAGTTGGGAAAGGACTCTCTGATAAGGCAACTGCTCACAAAGGTTTGAAGGTAATAAAGAAGAGACTCATGCAGCGCAGAAGAGGATCTAAGAACAGAGAAGAGCAAGTGCAAAGGCCCTGGAGTGGGAATATGTCTGGTGCATTTGAGTAGCTACAAAGATGCCAGTAGGGTCAGATCCGGTGAGTGAGGTAAGAGCAACAATGGATGATAAGATCCGTAAGTAAGCACCAGGAGGGTAAATATCTTAAGGACTCTGGCTTTTACTCTGAGTAAAAAGAGAAGTCATCTAAGGGTTTTGAACAAAGAAACGATAGGATATGACTTATATTTTAACAAAATCACTCTGTCATATTGAGATATCCCTGAAGCAAAGCAAGGGTAGAAACAGGGAGACCTGTTAGGAGGTTACTGCATTAATCTAAAAGGAAAGGCCAGGTGGCCTGGCAGTCCAGTGGTTAAGACTTCGCCTTCCAATGCAGGGGGTGCGGGTCCAATCCCTGGTTGGGGAGGCTAAGTTCCCACATGCCTCGCCACCAAAAAAACCAAAACATAAAAACAACAGAAGCAATATTGTAACAAATTCAATAAAGACTTTAAAAATGGTCCACATCAAAAAAAAAAAAAAATCTTAAAAAAATCTAAATAAATAAAAGGCCAAATTGAAACCTTGACTGTGTTGCCCATAGACACTTGCCCAGTGGGCAGGAAGGCATATCTCTGCAACAATCCAGTGATTTAATCCTGGGCAAGAGCAACATCCTCTGGCAGGATCAGTCATCATGCTGTGTCCACTTCTTCCTACATTTTGGTCTTCTGTTTCTCTGTTTCCCCAGGCTCTGATCTGCAGCTCCCCTCCTGCTTCAGATCACAGCACCTTCCAGGGACCTCCAAGTAATTAAATCTGGCTGCCACTCAAGATCCCGCCTTGCGGATGATGAACTAAGCAACACTCCCTCAATGCTTTCTAGGACTAAACCTGCACACATTCTGGTTTCCCCTCTGCCCAGCTGGCCTTGAGCCAGACACAACAATAGGAAAAAGTCTCTCAACTTCCAAACCACACATCTAAAATGAGATTTTAGAACAAAGCCTGAATATCATCTCAGAGCTGACTGAACAATAAGAAGATTTCTCCATATGATAATCCCAGCTTCTGCGTCCCTCCCCTCCACCGGCACCCACCCCCCCATTACCTGGAAGCACAGCCAGGGTCCAACATGGCAGCCTGCCCATCTGCTCAACAGAACTGCCTGAAACAGAAAATAAATCCTCTGCTCATATGGTTGACAAGCTGAATGACTAATTGCAAAAAAGACCAGTAATTTATTGGAATAGAAATTGAGGTCATTTAGGCAGGATTTAAATACTTTTTCCTAGCCAATTTTTCAAACTGACTTAAAGAAATGCTTTCTAACACGCCGGAAGTGCATCAATACCCTAATCTGACTCCATTCCGTTCTTTTAGTGGGCTCCCTGCTCTCCCGCCATTTCTCCATACATTAATTGAATACTGGATGTTTACGCTACACATTACACAGCATTTTTTGCACTTATATTAATATCTCTTCGTAATATTCTATTTCAGAGGAAAAAAATGACTCCATCAAAAAGACCAGAATTCAAAGTTGAAGGGGATAAGGTCCAAGTTTGTCATTTAATAGCCATGCCCTTGGGCCAGTCACCTCTCTGCTCTGGACTGCACTATCTGTAAAACTGGGTAACACTGGCTCTGCACACTTCCCAGGATTGTTATGAGGTCAAGTGAGATACAAAGATCACATTCATGTGGATATGAAAATTATAAAGCCCCGTAACAGTTAGTTACTATGGAAGAGGACAAATTGATATTTTCTAATTCAAGGACTACAAGCAGGAAGTCATTGCATAACATCAACTAAGTACTGGAAATGTTTCTCTTTATTTATTCTGGGGTAAATACTACTCAGAGCCCTAGTTTGTTCTCCTCCTTCTTTGCTCTTCTGTTGGGGGGAGGGGAAGAAAACCTCTCTGAGCTTGAATTTCTCATCTGTAACAGGCAGAGAGACACAGTAACTATTAATTCCACTATTGAGATAAAGTGATAAATACAAAGAAAAAGGAAAGATGCTTGGTGGTCAGGGATGTTTTCCCTGAGGATGTGACATTTAGCTAAGTTGTGAAAGAAGAGGTGAGTACTAACTGGTTATGGAGGGGATGTGGGAGAAGCAAGAAGCAGCTTGCTTACCACCCGCCCAGGCTAAGAGAACCCGAGTGGGCCTGGTGCGGGCCTGGAAAGAGCAGGCTGGAGAGGCAGAAGGGGGGCTAGATTACTCAGGGGCTCATAGACTATGTTAAGGATTTGTGACTTTATCCCAACATCAATGGGAGAGCTGCACACACTACCAGAGGAACTACCCTGAGGCATGGCCAATCCTGCCCCTCTTCTGAGTAGCCACTTCTTGTGAACAAATTCCAAACTCCTTAACCATGAGGTCAAGTTCCTTCATGATCAGGAACAACCTATAATTTCAGACATTTCTCCCAGTCTTCTCCTGTGCGTCTCTTACTCTAGCCAAATGCACATGTCCTGGGGCTTCAGACACTACCCCACAAAGTGTCCTTTCCACAACTGGTTCCTACCATTTCCTCTGCATGACATACCCTCCCATCTCTTTCTGTCCTTCTGCCTCTGGCAAGGACCTACCTATATTTTGTGACCTAGTTCTAAGTTCATCATCTCCAAGAAACCTTCCCAAATCCTCCCAAACATATAAGGTCTCTCAGAGCTCCAAACTTGCCCACAACCCAGTAACTCTCCTAGTGTGCTTATGAAGCTCTGCCTCGTGTTGTAGTTATTTGGATATTTTTCTTCCTTCCTGTACTGGATTCATAAGCAATTTGAGCATATGGGCCATGCCCCAGTCATCTTTGTGTTCCCTGTGCCTAGTCCGTAACAGAGGTGAATGAATGTTAAATGAGGGCATACTAAATAAAAGCAAAAAGGTAACCTTATTGCTAAGCCCAGAGTATTGCACTTTAGCTCTTAATACGATAGTCATTAATATTATCTCTATAAAAGTAAAATAGCAGCTGAGGAATCATCATTCCTTATTTACAGCTAATTTTCAAAATATAATGTACTAATAAAGAGTTTCACATATTTTTGCTGTCACACAAAATATCACCTACAATATGTTAGAGATCAAGCCCTTCCACAAACTAAGAAATTTTCTCTGGAAAAGAGAGGGTGTTTTCAACTGTTCTTGGTGAGTTATTTAAGGAAATCTAAAGCACAAATAATCAAAGTTATATAAATTACATAAAATCTACCCTTAAGCATTTGTTTTTCTCCCTGTAGTTGAGATATCTAATCAGTTACCATTAGGGTTTTTTTTTTTTTTTTTAACTTTCAGAGAGGTTAATCTTTCAAATCAATGTGTACACGCATTAAAGGCTTACCTATGGTTAAAACAAATAATTCCTTTTTCTTGGTTTCATATATTATTTGGAACAGAGAGGGCTCAAGTAATTACCTAATTTGGGCCACATTTTATAAGATGCTAGGTTTTCCAGAGACTTCAGCATCAATAGCATGCTGACATTTATACTGGGGGAAAGACCCTGCAGGTCCTTTGTGAAGATAAAATGTTCTATGTTTAATTACTTGCAAGTGGAATGTAAGTTTTTTGTTTTGTTTTGTTTTTTTAACATCTTTATTGGAGTATAAGTGCTTTACAATGGTGTGTTAGTTTCTGCTGTATAACAAAGTGAATCAGCTATATGTATACATATATCCCCATATCCCCTCCCTCTTGAGCCTCCCTCCCACCCTCCCTACCCCACCCCTCTAGGTGGACACAAAGCACTGAGCTGATATCCCTGTGCTATGCGGCTGCTTCCCACTAGCTATCTATTTTACACTTGGTAGTGTATATATGTCCATGCCACTCTCTCACTTCGTCCCAGCTTACCCTTCCCCCTCCCCATGTCCTCAAGTCCATTCTCTACATCTGCGTCTTTATTCCTGTCCTGCCCCTAGGTTCTTCAGAACCTTTTTTTTTTTTTTTTTAGATTCCATACATATGTGTTAGCATACGGTATTTTTTTTTTCTCTTTCTGACTTACTTCACTCTGTATGACAGCCTCTATGCTAAGGAATAAGCTTCAATATTCTGGCCAGAAGAAAAGCATATATCTTATTAAGTTTGAAGGTATATGCAGAATTTGATAAAATAACAGTACCAAAGAAGTCCAAGTGTATACAGGGACATTATAGTGACACAGGGTGTTCCCATGTCTTTGTGCCTGTGATGGAGCCCTCTCAATCAGACAAGGGTAGAGTTGTTCATAAGAAATTAAGGATCAGAAAAGGGAGCAGTGTACGACAGAGCGTGGCGGGGTAGAGGAGCAGAAGATGTAGTGTGCCCATAGTGTTGACAAAAGTTATCAACCTGATCCTGAAGGCTTAACGCCAGCCAATCCACCACATTCAACACCACCAACAGCATACGTGCCGGGGATAAAGTGCCAAGCAGCCAATTATTTAGTCGTTTGGTGGAAGCAGAAGAAACTCATTTTAATTAATAAAATTATATAAAGAAATATATTTACTTACTAATTTACTACCACAGCCAAAGCAGACAATAGCTAGGAAAAAACAGAGGCGGGGCGTGAAACATTTCCCACTTTTGTGTAATACTTGTTCTCTCTCCACTTTTTAAATTTGTTTGGAAGGTGAAAACTAGGAAACTTCTGAGGATATATATTTAAGGGTTTGAAATTTAGATAATAACATAGAACTCTGATTCCTGGTAAATGGCATTAAGCGTGCCTTTTTAGTTTCAGAATTTTTAAGTCTGTAGACTTTAAGTCACTGTTATTGTATACGCATCTGAGAAGACAGATCACGATAAACACACACACATATATGTATACACAAATAAACACACACAGGGTTTATTGTGTATTTTGACAAGAGAGAAAATATTATATTTTGCTAATTTATTCCAGACACGTTTGCCCCTTTTTAGGTCAGCACCTCTGGCAGCTCTGCAACTGCTGCCCCTTTACCCAACCCTGCTTCTGCCCCCTGCTGACCTTCCCACTCAAGACAGTAGAGCTTCTCTCTGTAGGGCTGTGTCGCCTGGGGTCAGGCTTGGTGATGCATCAGCATTATATGGGTTCTTCAGACAGTGGCCAGTCAGGCACACGGGGTGGTCAGACTGACCCCACCAGCAAATGAAGTGGTAACTTCAACCTTGAAGATGTTGTGCAGAGAAAGCTTGCATTCTGACTAGAGTCAGAAAAGCCTTGGCTTGAATCACAAGCATCCCATGCTGCGTGTGCAATCCTGAGCATGTACACGATCACTCAGAGCCTTAGATGTTGATAAGCAAACTAACCAAACAAACGTAGCCCTAGAGCCAGTCAGGGATACAGCTGGATTTTGCCCTGAGGTAGCAAGTCTGTTCATGGGTCAGATTTGGAGTTTTGGCACCTGTGCTACTGGTAAGCAGCAATCAAACTCCATAAACAATGCCGTCCCTGGATGACAATTTCACTTTCATGTCACTTCCTCTAGTCTCTTTTCATTTTAGCCTTAACAACTGGCAAGTCAACATACATAAAACAGTTAAAAATGTAATGGTTTCAAAAAAGGTTGCTTCCCCACCCAGCTAAGTAGCTACATCATGGGATCCTGCGGGATTAAGTAAAATGACATGAAATTCTCCTAAATGCTGCATGATGTATCACAAGTTCTGAAGATGACTTGAATAAAAACCAAAAACATGGTTAAAGATAATATAAGGGGAAAATAATATAAGGAAGGCCATCATTGAAAAAAGATCACTATTTGTTTGCATACATAAACAACAGTGTTTTCTAATTCATTTACTTATTGAAGAAACCTTTATTGATCTCTTGCTACGACCACATGTGCACAAGGCAGTGTGACTGCCAAGATAAACAGGACGTGAAGTTCACCTTCTGGAGAAGAAGACATGGAAAGCAATGATTATAATGCACATATAATGACCAAGCCTTCACGGAGATGGGTTCAGAGTGCTGTGCCACACAGAATAAAAGGTTCCAGCTGAATGGAGTGGAGTGAGGAGAAGCTTCCATGAAGAGGAAACATCTGGGTGGAGACTTGAAGCATGAGTAGAACAAAACAAGAAAGTGTACTTCATGAGCAGTGCTTATAACTGTGCTTTGTACTGATAAATGAAAAAGAAAGTGAGCAGAATGATTTCATGAACTTCATCCAAAAATCAGCATCACAACTTTATAACCCAACACACAGTCTATACATAAATATACTTTAACAATAAATAATTAAAATATTTATTGAACTCTTATTATGTATTTAGTGCCATATAATGCCTCATATACATTGCCTCATTTCATCTTCACATTAATACTATGAAGTAAGCAATATTGCTATTTTCATTCTATAGATGAGAAAGCAAGATCTTAAAGAGGCTAAGTAATTTGCCCAAGATCATGCAACTAATTAGTGGTAGAGCCAGGATTCAAACCCTCATCTGACAGCAAAAATGCAGCTTCTCCTGTGAGCAAGTGTACACATAAAAATATAGAGATGACACGTATTTTTTAAAGCATTCCATTGCAGCTGAAAAGCTATTTCTGAAAACTCTGAAACATACAGGCTGAAAAGGAGCTTGCAGATTATTCTCAGGCAGAACGTATTTGATATATTTAATATTGATCAAATTATTGCTACTAATTTAAGGTGTTACTATTAGAATCCTCTCCCGTTTCATCCCAGGCTTTTCCATTACTACCCAATACCGGAATACAACTGGCTCTGGCATCCCAGACAGACCTGAAGAGGTTATAGAAAGGCTAAAATGTAGGAGCTTACTTCCTTAATTACTGAACAAAGTACAAGCGGTCACTGGGGGAAAATAAAATGCCTCCCTTTATTAACTAGACAAATACAATAGAAAAGTTATGGTTTCTAAGCATTGTTTATCTTGCAGTAACTCCTGAGCAAATTTATTCCTACTAGACTGGAATGGATAATTGCACTCGAGGTAAGATGATAATATTTTAAAAGGTAAATAAAAAATACTAATAATTAAATATTGCCTATGAAATGGAGCTAAGGCTAATTAGACGTGGTAAACACTAAAAGGAATTCATATTAAGTTGTCCAACTAAAGCAGAGATTTTCTTTTGTGTGATTCTCAGTTGTAGAATGTATTGTTTTCATTTAACAAGCTTAGTCTACATGATCAGCCTTACAATTATTTTGCCTTCTCTAGTGTTCATTACTATTAAACACAAGGCCTTGACCAAAAAAAGATCATTCTCTTAACTTTGTTTATGTCCTAGTCATTGTTACTATTTGGCAATTTAGCCAAACAGCACTCAGGGGGTAGGCGGATGACAAAGGATTTCTTCAGATACAGCCAATTTTTATGAGTCCTCTCTTGCCCTGCACATCCCATCACCACTCATATACATGAACTCCATGTTTGGGAAATCACAAAAACTGAAGAGATAATTAATTTAGAGCTTTAAAATGGAATAATTCCAGTTCAAGAGCAATCTCTCTCCTGTTTTCTCTTTCAATTCTTATTGCCATTCATGTTCTATACTAAAATTCAGAGGCAGATGCATGTGACATCACAAAGACGGTCTGTTTTTGTTCTTTCTCATGCATGCTTCTTTCAGTTCCGAGGATGCAGGTAGAAAAGGCAATCAAAAATTAACCCACTCTGGCCCACAGACATTTGCACTGCAGAGGTTAACCATACTTCAAATGCCTGTATTCATGTAGACGTTAGCCATACAAAGGCCACATTTTAAATACTTACATTAAGTATGATTTTTTAATATAGGAAAGGAAGCATTTCAGTAGGTCTTAGATCTAGATGCATAATGAGATTTCAGAAAGCATCAATAATTATGCTGCTGAGAAATAAGAAAGATGACTCTAGTTGTGGATACACGATTATATGTATAAACCCACATGCACACTACACACATATACACACTCAGATGCTTTGGGAGATGTTATTACTTTTGATAAGCTTGTATCTGTGCACCACTTCTGTTTTTCAAAGACATAACAGAATTCTTTGCTCTTTTTTCTTAACAGGGGTGAAGGCCATTTAACCAACCTGTTAGAGAGAATCTCTTGCTAATGAACAAGAATCAGGCAGAATGTTAAAATAGTACGTATTTGCTTTCAGTGCATTTTAGCCCCAAATGGACTAAACAGTAGTGTCAGCAAGTGAAGGGAAGATAAGGGACAGGCTAAGAATACATCATGTGGAAAAAACTGCATTAGGCCAAGGGAACAATATTCTTCAAATACTGCTGAGGCTGGGATATTAAGGAATAAAATTTAAACAAGGAGAGGGAAAAGATGAGCCTAGGTCCTGCTGAAATACTGCCCTGGCATTGTCAAATTTAAATGTTTTTAAATATGAGAAATATAAGAGTGTATCTGCTGAAAAGACATATGTGTGTGTATACATATACATATACGTATTATATACATATAATTTATATTAAGGGGGCTCATTTTTTCCAGGAAAGATGAAAATTATGTTTGTACAAGAGAAAATAATTATATCCTCAGTCCACTACCAGGTTAAATTATATTAGTGCAGTGTCCATCATGCAGAATAGCAGAGGTGCATTATGACAGAATTGCTGGAATTAACCTTCCTTTGCTCCTTTGGTTTTTAAGAGGCCAAGATCAAAGACCAGGTCCCATCAAATCCATTAAAATAAAAACAGAAGTTGTTGGGAGCTGGGGAGGAACTCCAAGGAAAATCACCTCTTCCCTTGCAGTACAAAGCACTGTTCAAAGAACTTCACTTTATTTAGATCTTTTTTAATACACTACCTATAATTCAAGTGAGAAGCAGGGTGGTTTGATTTGTGGGAGGAAATGTTATATGGAGGAAAATAAAAAGGAAAGAACTAGAGTTTTAAATAAGCCTTTCTGAGCTTATAGATAAACCTGCTCATAGTACTTGTACCATTTCCAAATGGGGGACCAGCCCTGAGACCAGGCTGCCTTTGCTGAGACCTATCATTGTGCTTATTTATTCCTCTGCATTATCCTGTAATGGTCCCACAGAGATGATCTTCTTTCAGCACCATCTGTTACTAGGAAAAACAAGAACATACACTACACCTGTTACAAGCTTCCCCGCATTCGAAGTCTTTTCTCTAGGCAAAATAGTAAATTATGTTAGCAATAAACAGGAATCACCAACTGATAGGGAGAGACAGGTCCTGATTCTGGCACACTTTAATCAAGTTCCTAACTGGTATTGAAACTGGGAAAGTAAATCATTTGGCCCCCTAAAATAATCTATAGGGCATGTCAGTGCTTAACACCAAAAATGTAGCCAGCTGGTTATCCAAAGACTGTCTTGGGCTTTGCATTATGCTGATGTAATTCCTTCCAGAAATACTGTCTGGCATGAATATTTGTGATCAACAGACTAAGAAATCACAAAACTTGCTTGACATCAGTATTCATAAAGTATATCTAAATTAATCCAATGAATATTTACTGAGTACCTACTGGGGCCAGGCACTACTCGAGCCACTGAGGAAGACAGTCTACATTAAGGCAGAAATCCACATGCTCTCCTTTACACTCGGCTTCCCAGCCTTTGCAGCATCCAGCCCTTTGCATTCATCAGTTTCTGCCTGCTGAGGATAACCCAGAAGCGATGTTGACTTCAAGCCAACTTTCTAAGAGCTCCTCAGAAACAAATTTTTTTCTAAACACCCGCAAAGGCTACTCCTGCACATGTAACTTCATGAAAACTACATTGATGAAAAACTTCCTGTTCTACGAAGAAACAATTATCTCATGCTAAACATGCTTTGATTTTTTAAAACCTGCTATTTTAACACAGGCTACTGTGTTTACCTATATATGCATTACACAAAGAAACTTACTGATGTCAATTACTGCTCCAATATTGTATTACACGTTTATGAAGAATACAAAAGATTTTAATATTTCACTTTGGAAGCAACTAAAATTTTTGAAAACCTACACTATGCGAGGCACAGTTGGATACATCTCATCAGGATTCCTCAAGGGTCCCTAATCTTACTGGGGCAACATAATTCACCCAAAGCAATTCGACAATAACTGTAATCTCAGATTGTATGTTACTGACCATGAATTCTATATGAATAGAGACAAGGTAGAAAACAAAGTGAGCTGGACTAATCAGGGCAGGCTTTGTGGAAAAGGTGGGATCTGATCTGGGCTTTAGGAAGGAAAGGATCTCTATACGAAGAGAGAAGAAGGAAACATGGTACAGAGAAAGGTAATCACAGCTACTGGGGACAATGGCATGGATAAATCAGTAAAGATTTATCAGCAGGGGTAGGTAAACTCACCCACCCTACTGAGTTTGGGTCAGTAGCATTCTATGAGTGCGTGTACGAGTGCAAGTGTAGGTACTCTTGTGTATTATAACAAGGTATGTCTGACCTTATGTATATGCATTATGTGTGTGACTGAGAGACAAAGAGAAAGATAGACACTGTTTGATTCATTCATAACACATCCTTATGGAATTGCTTTATGGAATAATACCATCTCAAATTGTCACACCATGCTTATATACATTATAGAGAAATACCACTAAAACTCATCCCATAATTAGAATTATATCTTGTAAAATGCTCATCTCCCTTTTGAGTAGATGGCCTTAGGAACAAATGAATATCTTGTCTATTAATTAAATGTGTTAATCTTCCACATTCCTATTTTGATAGGAGAACTTTGAAGACGAGACTGTAGAATGCTCCCATATACTGATAAGTCTAAATTAATTGCCACCACACAGGAAGTAGATCTAGGCATTGTTAAGAACAGCCCAATAAAGATATTTGCAGAATCCAGAGCGGCAGTCAGAAAGTACACAAATTAGACTATATTAAGTGAATAGATAATATGAAAAATGCCATAAAGCTGTTAACATAAGCCAATGGAGCATCCTCACTTTTATGTATAATGCATTCAGCTATGTCACTTTACCTCCAAGGACAGATACTTTTGGAGGTAACAGGAAATGCAAAGGTCCACTGAAGGGCAACAAGATTACTGAAGGCCTGTGAATGTGGCAGAAATAAGGAGAATGTCCCCACAATATGAGATGAAAGTGACTTTGCCCATATGTAGTTCTGTCCCTCTCTCCAGGGGAGGAGAGAGGGACAGAGCTACATATCCCAGACCTCACAAATTCACACTAATGATGAAGAGATACCAGCATAAAGATTTGAAATTATCCCAGAGGGAAACATAAGATAGAAAAACCAATAAGATGCATGTGCTGTGCACGTTCATTTGAGTCAGTCCAATTTTCTTTCTTTACCCAACATGGATCCCAGAGCCTTTCAAACCCTCAGTAGGGGTCCCAATATGTCTGCTCTAGAAGGAAAGGGGAAAGGTCTTAGGGAGGTCACAATCGAAAATGCTAAGGCCATGCTCACTAATTTGCCTTCTGGTGTTTCCTGATTGAAAAACGAAAAGGTACAAATAATCCAAAGCCTGTCTTAACTGAGCTAATGCCCAGCATCTTAACTGCGTAGTGTAATGAAGAGGAGAGGAGACTCTAGACCCACATGGCCCAAGTTCAAGGCCCAACTTGGGCACATGTTAGCTGTGTGATCTTGGGCAAGTTATCTCACCTTTCTGTGTTTTCATTTCTTCATTAAAATAAGCATAGTAACACTAGTCCTGATCTATAAGGTTGTTGTGAGAGCTTCAGTACGTATAAGGTGTTCACAACTATGCTTAGAAGGTAGTATTGGCCATTAGCCATGGAATCTTTGTTCTTGGGCTTCAGTTACAAGCTTTATGGACGGCTTCTACATGCTGGCACCACAAATCCTCACAACTCCTTATAGGTGCCATAGATACCTCCATTTTGCAGATTCGAAAACAGAAGCACAGAAGGGTTAAATATTATAATTTGCCTAAGGTCACACAGCTAGTAAGTGATGGATCCTGGAGATGAACCCAGGTGGTCTTGCTCCAGGATCTGAGCATTTAATCTTTACACTCCAGCCATCACTTGCAATTATTGGGTTCCCTTCCCCTATCATCAAAAAAAGGCTGATACTTCTCTGTTTTTATTTTGTTTTGTTTTTGCTTTGCTTTGCTGCTACCTGGGGATCTGGGGGAGAGATAATATCTGGGAATAGAAGCTCTTAAAGGGTAAGGCCCTATCTGCTTCATTGACTGCTATAGCCCCCAGTGTCTAAAACAGAACCTGATATATTAGGTGCTTGAAATACCTTTATTAAATGTAAGTGATGAATCAACGTGTGCCCATACATGTGAATACTAATCATTATGCAGGACAAAAATGTGTTTGTTGGAGAGGTGGAAAAGTATAAAACAGCTATTTTTGGAGGGTCTGCAAATCATTTTGAGTGAGGAGAAGTCATCTTAGCCAGTAAAGAGGAAAGGAGAAGACGGACAGATGACCCCTAAAGCTCCCAACATGAATCCGGTTGTGTACAGCTTTCTGGAAGCTTGCAGGAAAGAGAGAAATGAAATATAAGCTCTGTATCAGACACTCAGGACTAAGCTATTTAAATGCGTGATTGCGTTTAAATTAGGGAGCCCAGGGGATGCCCTGGGTGGGCACTCGTGTCAGAGAGCAGGCCTCAGGGTAGCGTTGAGGAAGAGTGGAGAGCAGCAGTAGGGGCTCCAGAATTTCCCTGTGGGAAGCACTTAGAGGGAGCACACTCAAGTGGTGCCAGAAAATGTGTCTTGAATTCGTATAAGATTTCAGTTTTTTCTTAAATTGTGTGTTGATCTGGAATGGATTTGCAGATAGAGATTAATATGGGAGGGACCTATCATGGCCCCTCCCTACTCCAAGTTTCCTTTGACCTTAGTCTTAAAAAGCAGACTCTTGATTACCATGGAGAGTATATCTTCTGTGGGACAAAAAATGACAGCAGGGTAAGGGAGAGCTTGGCAAAAAAACAGTGAAAGTGGCATCTGAGGGGCTGCTGGATGAAAGTTCAACACGATTCCTAGTCTAGGAGACATATTTGGACCCAATCATTCTCCTGCCATTGTCGCCATTTGCTGAGCCAGTCACCCTATCATCATTGCCATCCTTTGCTGAGCACCGGGAGCCTCGGGCTCTCCCTATCTGGGGGACGTTAGTGGGGCTGGCTGAGCCCTGCTCTGCTCAGCTGTTTGAGAAGGACTTCTCCAGTGAGAACCAGAGTGTCACTGACTTGGAGAGAAACACACCCTCTCTCAGTTCCCCTTTCCACAGAGGGGCCTGCTGGGACAGAAACAAATGCTGGGCTGGATGAAGAAAGTTTCAGGGCTTGGCCTAACTCAACTTTTTACCAGCTTGCCTGTCCCTCTCCTAATCTCATCTGGCCTTTTTTCTTACGTGAAAGAATATTTGTGAAAATAGGGATTGAGGCTCTACTATGAGCAGACATTTTACACAAGCATCAAAACAACTCTAAAAAAAGATATTATTTTCTTATTTTTATAATTGAGGACCTCAATTATAAACATTATAAACTTTGAGACATTATAAACTTTGCACACAGTTACAAATGTGGAAGTAACAAAACTGAACTCAAACACTGTCCAGTTGAACTCAAAGCTCTTTCTACTATACTGTGTTGCCTCTAAGCACAGGCCATGCTTACAGGGTTTGTCAGCCAACACCTATAGTACCTGTACTAGTCAGGATCTCACACAGATAGGACATTCACAATAGGATGATTTGAAAAAGGTTTATCTAACAAAGCGGCTGTTTACAAAGTGTGGCTGTGTGGTAACCATAAGGGATAATCCAATAAGCTGGACCTCATCGTGGCAACTGAGCTATTAGCACTCCTACGCCCAAAGAGACCAGGGAAGGGTATGATCACCAGAATCTTCAGAAGGAAGAAGTCATATAAGTTTAGCCCCAGGGTTAATTCCCTCATGAAGTCAGTGACCTTCCACCCTGGGCACACTCAGTCTAAAGAGATCTTACATGGAAGGTAAAATATCCCAACCTCACTCCCCTCTCGCCCTCTCATCTCCTGCCAGGGGCCAATTAGTCAGTCCAACTAGAAGCCAAAAGCAGCCTTGCTGATGTAGCCCATGTAAGTCAGTCTCCCAAGGTGGAGAACAGGGAAAAAGAGAATGGAGAGGGTATCAGGAGGAAGGAAAATATCCAGCATTGCACTGGTTTAAGAAAAAAGGGGGGTGCAGGGGACAAAATCGTAAAAGACATACCTTGCCTTCTTCCTGGTTTTCCCTAAAACCATCCAACTCATCAAGATCACTGGATATGCTGGTTTCCAAGCCCCTTGGAGAGCAATATAGTTGTCTATCAAACACAGGATCTATTCAATTTGGCAAGTGTTTTTATGGCAAATGTAAGGATGGGCTTCAGTCCAAGACCACAGTGGTCCACATGACCACCAGACCACAATAATATGGGATGAGACCACCATGATCCACATGATGACTAGGTTACAAAAACATGGGATGAGGAGGTGAAAGGCAAAGGAGAGAAACGCACAGGTGGTGTGGATGCTGCCCAATAACTACTCCTATTTACATGCACGCTGAGCCTCCACTCCACGGTGGGTGGTCCAGCCCAGGAAATAACAATCTCAGGTATATGTGAAAATGATGATCCTAAGCAAGGAAGAAAATAGCCCTGGCGCTGACAATAGGAAATGTCAAGATAGATTCAAATTGTTAACCTTTTTACTTGTGTATTTTAAAGAAAGTGTTTTTGTCAGGCCATTTAAATGCTATCTACCTGCCTCCCTGAAAATACATTCTAAAAATCCATCACGTCTCCACTAAAAAAGCTTTTTCTATTGTGATCTCAAATTTGCAGCCCTTTTCCAAGGGCCTCTTGATCCTTCCTTTTAGGAATGACAAAGACAGACAGCATAGTTGGCCGTCTTTTGTATCTTTGTTATCTTATTCTTTTGTTTCTCCATTCACCAAGAGTTCCATAGAATGCCTACTAGACAACAACAATCGCATCGAGCTTTATAAAATTCTTATATTTCTCCTTGATTTATATTCACAACAAACCTCGTGAAGTCAGCCTGGAGAATATTAGTGCCCCCTTTTACAGACAGGGCCCTCAAAAGAGTGAACTTCTTGTCTATAGTGATATGGCAAAGAACAGCCCACTGTGGCCTCCAAGGCTCTATGTGACCCACTGGACCTCCCTTTCTAGCCCCATCTCACAGCACCCATCCCTCACTCACTGAGCTCCAGTCACATGGGCCTTCCTTCTGCTCCTCAAACACACAAATTCATTCTCTCCAGCCACTCCATTTTCCTAGGACATTCTTCCTCGTATCTTCATGTAGCTGACTCCTTGCTTCTTGGGGCTCAATCCAAAGGCCATCTCCTCAGAGAAGCCTTCCATGACCATGCAGTCCAAAGAGGCTCCCCTTGTCCCATCATAATTACATCATTCTGCTTGTGCTTCTTCACAGTACTCACCATTCTCTGATATTATCTTATGCGTTTACTTACTTGTTTCTTGTTTATTTTTTCTCTTGTCCCCTAGAATATAACCTCCATAAAAGTGGGGCCCTTCTCTATCTAGCTTACTTCTGTATCCCAGTACCTAGAGCGTATACTTGTTACAACCTCTAATTGCATATTTAGGTAATTTTTTAAATATATCTATTTACCTCTATCCTGTAAGCTCTGTGGGAGAAGAAACCATGTCTATTTTGTTTACTACAGTGCAACACAGCTTAGGGACTTAGCAAATGTTTTATTAAAGGAAAGAAGTAAGAAAGAAAGGAAAGGAGGGAGGAAGAGAGAGAGGGAGGGAATGAATGGAGGAAGGAGCTCATGTCATTTTGCCTTTAATATGGACCAGGCAGTCTGCTAAGCCATTTCTATTCTTGTCTCATTTGGTCCTCAATTACCTGTAAGTAGGTATGTTGTCCCCAGTTTTGCAAATGAAAAAACTGAGGCAAGGAGAGGTCACATAACGTGAACAGTTCTCACAGGAAGCAAGTGTAGAACAATGTCTCATACTCCAGGCCATGCCCTTTCCAACCACATCACACTACATCTGAGCACACTTACACTTCGTATTCCCAAGCAGGAAAAGAGACGCGAGGAAGCTACAAGAATATGACTTTAGTTCAATATAAGAAAGAAACTTCTTTGGTAGGAGCTATTCTGGGCTAGAAGGAGCTGCCTCAGGGAATAACAAATAAGCCACCAGGACTAGTGGTAACCTGGTGGGGGTCAGGACCTATACCAGGAAGACTGTCAAATGGAAGATGGGCAGAGCAGGAAATTGGTTTTGGTTACATACAAAGGGAACAGGCAAATACATAAACATATTGGGGATAATGGATATCCCAGGTTTTTCACCATCAGAAAAAGGAGTTACAAATATGAAAAGTGGGAAAGCCAGAAGGAATTCTGTGGTTTTGAGCACACCTGGCACATGGATCTTAATTACTAAATACCATTCTCCACTAAAAGGAACAAGTTCTTTGTTATTCTTGTTATATTTTTGGAAGTGTGGAAATATTTCTAAATAAAGAGTAAAGAAAAAGAAAAAAGGTAACAAGTTTCATTCTCTGTGGGTATGCAAGTGTAAGGGTAGTGGAGTGTTTCTTAAACTTTAAATTGTATACAGATCACCTGGGGATCTTATTAAAATGCAGATTCTGATTCAGGAGGTCTGAAGTCCAAGATTCTGCATTTCTAACAAGCTCCCACATAGAGCTGATGCTCTGATCCACAGACCAAACTCTAAATAGCAAGGGGTGCAACAATCACCTGATTATTAATAATAACCTAATTACCATGTAGGAAGCATTTAATATTGTCAGGCATTGTACTAGGTGTTGAATGTACATAATCTCTCATCTTTACCCACAAACGATAGATGGAAGGCAGTGGAAATGCAAATAACTTGCCCACGCCAGGGAGATCGTAGTAGCAGTATGCACTGGGCATGGGAGTCAGAGAGATTTTGGTTATAATTCCAAATCAACTAATTACTCAGTGTATAGCCCTGACAAGTTATTTAATCTTTCTGTGCTTCACTTTTCTCCTAGTGTATTTCTATGAGAAATAAATATGATGACTTAATGCAGGGCCCAAAGTGTATAGCAACTGTTACCAAGTGGAGCTCATGCTCTAAAGGCTGTGTCCTTCCCACCACACTGTGCAATGAATACTGATTCCAGTATATAATATTTGAGATTCCTCTATCCCAAGCAGGAGGTTCTGTCATCACAGAATGAAGGTGTTTTGTAGGATTTGCATCCAAAGGGGAGAGACCCAAAGAAAAATTATGTACCCAGACGGACCAAGGAGAAGAAAAAAGCTTTTTAGTTGAAGGAAAGAGCATCAGCCAAAATACACTGCCCGGAATCAGGCAGACAGGTGCTTTTGGTGGTGAGGAGACCAGCCTGGTCAGAGCAAAAGGATCATGTAGCCCAAAAGAAGTTGCCAGAGTGTTTCAAAGGCAAGTCTGTGGAGTTTAGCTTGCTTTCTTCTGTAGGTGGCCAAGACAGGCTTGTTGCAAGACAAATCTCTGCTTATTGAACAAATCCTCTTAAACTGTCTGAACATCGACAGTCTGCACCTTTGAAATCCAGATTACAAATTGTAGCACTCTTTGGGTGTATCTTTGATGACTGAATTAATCTGTGAGCACAGTTTCCTTGTACAAACAATGCGATGTTGCTAACTTAAGGACACATCACAAACCAGGAAAAAGCTAGTTCATTAAACATACCTGGCCCATTTAAGTTGCTCGACATCTGGTGTCTTCAGGTTCATGGGTTTTAATTACCCTCTTGTCCAATTCACATTGGAATCCATTCTCTTTCAAGGCACCCACATTCATTCGTGCACCCCTCAGAATGGAGTAACTTACTGTCTGCTGTGATGGATATGTACATCCCTTACTTACTGCTCTTTGGGTAAAACACTTCCCATCACACTCCTATTTCTTCACTTTGGAAAATCTATCACATCCTCAGACTTAAAGCTCTGTGTCTACAGTCTTTTACGAATTACATCTCCCCACCTGCTCTCCTTGTATTTAAATTGGCTGAATGTGGAGAGAAAAATCACTCTTTGTTGCTCTGGTTCATCCTTCAGTGAACATACCCCAAGAACACTTGCTCCTAAACTATTTCTGTTTGCCAACCAGCAGCCAGCCAGCAACCCACCCACCCACCTGATGGTTGAGGAAAGATGACAGAAGGGAGAGGAAAAGAAACTGGGGAAGAGAGAGAATCCGATGACCAATATCCTGGCCCTATTCCAACCTGGATAATTAGTCTGCCTCTATTTCGAACACTTTTCCCATTTGCAGTGTGTGTGTGTGTGTGTGTGTGTGTCTGTGTGTGTGTTTATGTTGAGTGGGGGAGGGGAACTCCATGAAAAAATTTTTTTCTGTTTCTTCTCAGCCTTGGTTCATTAGAAATAACCTTCAAATTATAAATTTAATCCTGGGGAGAGAAGCAAATATCTCAGTATTCTACCTCAAAAGGGCTCAGAGATAGGTAAACATGCAGAATTTCTAAAGGTCTCAGGAAGCTCTCACAATGTCAGACAGCAGCCTTTAAGAGCACAGGAAAGGGACGTTAAAATAAACAACCCCCACTATAGGGAATAATGCAAGAAGGCAAGGAAGAAGTCTTGCCCCCTTAGTGAAGGCTCCTGACTGACTCATCCACGTTTTGTCCTTGGCCTGTCCCTGATCTACTCTTCCAAAAACAGTCTCTCCAGGTGACATCCAGGGCACAGATGGGACTTAGGAGGATGGAAACATGAATTCTTGTAGCACAGCCAGCTCCCTCTCCAGACACATTGGGCTCTAGCCATTTGATAAAGATTGAAGATTTCATTCGAGAGAAAGGGGAGAATTAAGTCTTAATACACAACCAAGCAGTTTAGAACAATTCCCTAAACCCAGCGCTTCTAGAAGGCATTCCCTGCACACACCTAATGGCAGAAAAGCACCAAAAATAATACAAGTAAAATTGGTAGTCCACCTATGTGTCTATCTGCTGCCTTTATTCTTTTGCTCTCCATGCTGTGTGGTACATCTCTGGGAGCCCAAGAGATACCAACGTTCCTGTTGAAGAAAGTCATCCCTGTTCCACGTCTGGCTATCTCATGACCCTTTCCCCCTCTTACAGATGAAGGGATAAAATTCTGAGAGAGCGAATGAGGTTTCTCTTTCCCTCAGTATTCCTGTTGCCCTGTGATCCACCAGCTTTTGAATGAGGGATTTCATCACTTTGCAGGGAGAGGAAATATAAATATCAGCCAGGAAGGCAAATGAGTCTCTGAATGGATTGTTGTTTTGTTGTTTTTTTTTTTAATTCAGAGCTTAGAAAATAGTTTTGAAAGCTAAAGTTATCTAAGCTAGACTTTAAAGAAAGAAAATGGGGTTTGAACTTTAAAAAGCTATTGGCTTAGAAAGCTTAGAAAAAGAAAGTTGATAACATCAACCTCGGAAAATAAAAGAATAAATTACATTGTGTAAGCCTTTTTTCCTCTCAATAAAACAATATTAAATTACAAAAAGCTAGTGGAGGGGAGAAACTTAGAAGGAATAAGACTTGATTGTAGGTAATGGCTACCTAATGAATCCTTCTGCCCACCTCCAGCCAAGGCCCAGGGAAAGCTGATAAAACCCCATGGAAGTTTAGGTGTTTGCTGAGCAGAGGCAATCTGTAAGTCCCTTCCAAATGAAGCCCTCTTCCTAAATCATCACATCCTCTAAAATCAAGGATCTACTATCAAGCCAAAGTAGAGTTGAAAGGCTATGTTTAGGAAAAGAAAATTTAAGTAGCTCCAATCCTCCCCCCACGCAAAAGCCTCCAAGACCCCAAAACACTGTAGGACAGAAACATCAGACCAACACAATTAGACATGTTCCATATTTACTGACCATCAGTAATGCTGCTAAATCACAAAATGCACACACAGAAATTGAACAGCCCAGGTAGGGGAGATGGGGCAGGAAATGAGCTGTAGTAAGAGCTGTCACATTCTTGAGTAACCAAGTAATGGAATTAGTGACACTTTAAAAAACAAGTCAAGGTTTAAGTAAATCAAGAATCCAATTAGGTAAATCAATGATACCACAATTGAGTACTATGGAACATTCTGCCTATAGTCTCACATCTTTAGAACATCAAATATATTCTAAAGGTGCATCTCAGTGCCCTGTTATGATACCAAAGGACAATTTCACTCCACCCTTGGAGAGATTAGACTGTATTAAATAAAATAGTCTGAAACATTTCTACTTATTTTCATGAATGACTGGTTGTTATTTTGAGAAACATGTATCTATCCAAGTATTTCCATTTCTAAAGTTTTTCATTTCAAGAAATATCCATTTGTTCAATAAACTTTTATTAAACATCTATTGTAAGCTAAGCACTATGTTAGGGTAAAGAATATTGGTGCCAGTGTCCAGAACTGTGCTTGTTACATAGGAGACACTTGGTATTTGTTGAATAATTGCATTAAAAATGGATAAGATGCATCCTTGAGAAACTTGAGAGTTTCTATGTTTCCCATGACCCCAAGAGGGATTCAGAAGTGCCTGAGAATTGGTCAGTTGACCTAGGGAGGTTGTCCGATGGACAAGAAGGATGCAAAATGGTCTGCAAGGACCTGGAGACAGGGGGTTATAGAAGATTTAGCAGCAGATAAGACCTAGAAGGAGACTGACAAGGAACAAATGTATAAATACAGGAGCTTCAGATACCAGTACAGAAATGAGAAAGACCAAGGATGAGAAGTAAAGGCTGCCTCCCGCCAATACCTGGACCACACGTGAGCCCTCCAGAACTGAGACATCCCTGAAGAGAAAAGGAAAATAAATGAGGTGGAGAAATCTTGAACTGAGTAAAGTTTATCCGAAGGGACTAAGGGAAATGTGTTTGAGTTTACTGAGATTTGGTAAGATTGAATTTTCTGCTCTAAGGGGAACAGAGAGGCCAAAAAGATACACTTGTTCAGTTATTAGAGAAACAGAAAATTTTATATTTACACACTTGACCATAAAATTACCTACTACACATGAATGAAAGAACTAAGACTTTTTTGGTACACAAAGTTGGAAATGAACAAAACATATTTCCAGTCCCAGGCTGTGTGGCTTCAGGAAGAATCATTCTTTCCACTCCACCATGCAATCTCTCTAAAAGACTGGGTCTCAGTCTGTCAAAGGATTTTTTAAATGTGTTATTCACATTCTCAAATCTTAAAAAAAAATAGGAGTGTGTTTTTCTGGTGAGTAAACCTCATAATGCCTTGTATTAAACTGCCTTCCCAATTTTCAGCATCATTTAATTATCCAACCTCAATAAAACAATGTGTATCTGAAAGTTTTCACTCAGCTCAATAGGTATGTATTTAATAGCTGACATCTATGACCACCAGCCCAGTGTGGTAGAAGCTTTACATATGCTGTCTAGTCCCATGCTTCTCAAATTGTGGTCTTCAAACCTGCAGCATACCCTGGGAGCTCACTGGAAATGCAGACTCCCTGAACACACACTGACCTACCAAATCATAATCCACATTTTCACAAGATTCCCTGGTGAGTTGTGTGCCCTTTAAAGTTTGAGAAGCACTGCTCTAGTTGACTGTAAGAATTGTATCAAGTACTTGTAGGATCACTTATAACCACAATTTTGAATGTAAAATATAATGGCATATTTTTTAATGTATTTTGCATTTTTCACAACTCTCTCCATTGAAAGTAGCAACTCAAACCTTCTTAAATTTAAAAGAGAAGTGTATTTGAAGTTTCAGATAACTAAGGGAAGAATAAGCACTCAGCCAGGACACAGAGAACCTGGAATGGGACCGGAGATAAAATGCCACCACACCCACTCATCTTTGCTATTGTGTTGCTGTGTCTGCTTCATTCTCTCTGACCAGGAACCATCACAAGTCAAAGAACATAGCTACCAGCAGATCTCAGCACCCCCCACCCACTCATCTGTAGGTTTTTGCCATCCAAGAGGATATAAATCCTATTCTCAAGCTCTAGCCCAAAAATATCTATGAAAATTCTCCTTTTGCTCAGCTTAAGTCAACTGTCCATCCTGAGATCATCAACTGTGCTGAAAAGTCAATGCAGCATTGTGAAACTGAAGGTGGGTGTCGGGGGGGAGGGGGGGAACTTCCATAAAAAGATGGCAGCTCTTATTCAAACTCCATAGTTGATGTGGAGTAAGGAGCATTTCTCAGGTGAAAGGGGAGGATAGTGTTATTAGAAGGAGAAGGAAGAAGTAGTGGTGGGCAGGCAAACCAATAGTGTCTATTGCACGTCCCACACTCATGTCATATTCCTCCCTGTGCCCCTCACTCTTTCTCTATTGAATATATTGTACATGAGCATTACGCAAGTTCAAGGCAAGGCCAAGGATTAGACGGAAAAACACAACACAATAAAAACAAAAATAAAAGATGACTCTCCTCAAAGCTTGTTAAGGCAAAAACACATCATGATATCCCTGACAGAAAGGGATAGCAATGGGCTGGAGAGCCACATACAGACTTGATACTAAAAAAGAAAATGGGCATGTTGTATATGTTTCCTTTAACCAATGGAAGTAGCAAACAAATATTTTCCTTCTGCCTTTACTGACATTTATTCCGCAAGTTAAAAATGTAGTTAGTAAACTATAGCTGCGCAAGTTCCTTCACTAACCCCAGTCTAGCCTGACAGGACTTCTTGCTATCCCTAAGATACACCAGTGCCTCTAGGATATGGCACTTGCTATTCTTGCTACCTGGAATGATATCCCTCTAGAACTTCCTTAGTTCACGCCCTCTCTCCATCCCAGCTTCGGTTTAAAGGTCACCTCCTTGGAGAGACCTTCTTTGACCACCTTACCTAAAAAGCAGCTGCAGCCACTATATGCACACACACCACACTCTACCTCCTTTGACCGGCTTTAGCACTTATCACTATCTGACATATTTATTTGTTTACTCATCTGTGTCTTGTCTGCTTCCCCACTAGAGTGTTAGCACTACAAGGGCAGGAACTTTTACTGTCTTTTCCCCTCTGTATTCCCCACACCTAGAACAGTCCCTGACACCTAGTCATTGCCTAGTAAATTTTGCACATTGAAAAAAAGGGATGACAATAGAAAGTGTGAAGCCATAATATTGGAAGAGTGGCCAGCACAGTTGTCAACCTTTCCAAGGATGGCTGAGGGAGCAGGGGTATGGAGTATGATGTGAAACAGACATTAAAAACAAAAAGGAAATGAGAATCTGTCTGGGAGGTTAGCATATAATGGTGACAATCCCCAGGAGAACAGAAAACAGTCATATAGCCCCCAAAAGGAAGCCAAGATTGGAGACCTGATTCTGGGCTCTACAGCATCTTTGCTATTGTACCAGTCTTCTCTTGTCAAATTTTTAGTGCAAATAAAGAAGGTGTTCACTGATCACCATCTACAGCTACACAGATAAAAGATGCAAGGGGAAATGTTTACTCATGCTCAGAAGTGCACTGCTACTGTACTAAAAGAAAGATCTGTGCTTACCTCTTCCCCAAAGTGAATTATAAACTCCAAAAGTCGTAACCAGGAAGAGCACTGAACAGAGTTGGAAAACCCGGGTTAAACTCCAGTTCTTCATCCCACTTTTCATGACTCCAGGAGAGTTGGTTAAAGATCTGGTTGCCCCTGTTTCTTCATCCCCTCAGGAAGATGAGTAGCCTCAGGTAAGGCTACTCAGGTCCACAGAGATGACGTAATTTGCTCCAGGTTATACATCTACGGAGTTCATTTGAATGTTCATCTGTCTGACTCCAAAATTCATACTCTCATGTTGTTATGTGTTTGTCACCCATACTGTTGAGAGACTGAATATACAAACAGACCATCGATAGCAACAGTACACTGATCGACAAGTTCCATAGCAACCAGTCCAAAAACATTAAACCACAACCTCTGTAGCAATCCGCCCACAATAGTAAGAACTTGATCAATTACAGGCAGCTTCCCTAAGTTTTGGCCCCACTTCCAACTTAGAACCAACTAGAAAAAGTCAATTATGCTCCACCAATCGATAACACAGGTTGCCCTGCATGTAGATAGCTCATCTCCAGTTCCCTATGACAGCAGCCTCCAATCAGGGCATAGCTGAAACCTTCCTCTGTTTTCACTGTAAAACTTTCCCACTCCTCCGCTTGCCTTTTAGTTCTGCCAAACACAAGTGATGGTGCTGACTCCTTTCAGACTGACTCTGAAAGTCTTCAGTTATGTGTGAAGGACGTTATACCCCAACACCTAGCAGAGTGCCAGGCACAAAGTAGGTGCTCAATAAATGTTCCATGGAATTGAGCTGAGCTGAATCTACAACAGAGCGATAATAATAGATAATAATAACTACCTCACATTATTACTATGAGGATTAAATTAGATCATCCAAGTAAAAACATTTTGAAAACTGTAATGTGCTATGGAATCATAAGGTATCATTAAGTTAAAAACAATGTATAATCAGAACCACATAAGAGAGTAGTAGTATAATGCTGTTTATTCTGGGGATTCCTAATGATGAGAGACTCTTAGAATTATTTCCAGCTTTTTTATTACATGCATTCAATAGCCAAACAGGAAGAAACTCTTTCTAGATTCTTTCAAAACAGAGTCTTAACCAATCAAGGTCTTAGTGGGAGAAATTCTGGAATTCCCAAACCTTCTCTCCCTGCTTTGATCAGACTCTAACACCACCTTCTCAATTCTGTTCCTCTGGCTAAAATCACACATATTTAAACATGCCTGCCTATGCCAGCGCAGAAAACATAAAAGATTGCAGAGAGCAGGTCATCAGGATTCCACTTTGGTGTCTCCTGCCCGGCTGCATTTTTCCTAAACCTTTGAGTTCCCACGCCCTGGATAGAGTTCATCTACGCTCCTCATTTCCTGCCTCACCTGAACTCAAATAGCCCCCTGCCTGTAGCCTGTCTGGCCCTAGACCTTCTGCTGGTCCTGCCAACCTGTCCTCACCCTGGATATTCTACTTCTCACCCGCTGGAACCAGAGTGCCTGACTGGTCCGGAGCCCGGACTCCCGAGGACTGGGACTTTCTTGTCAATCTGGATCGCATCCTCAAGTAAAGAACTGAGACTAACTTGCAAGCTGCCCAGAGAGAGCCTTCCTTGGTAATATTTTCTGGGTGAAGTCACCACAGACCAGGGACTGTTCCTAAATTTTGCATGTAAGAAACAACAGTCATTCTCTCAAGAGATGACCATTCATTTAAGAACAGCTTGTACTAAATATACTCACAAGAAAGTAATGTATAAACTAGAATAGCTGCCATTTCTTTAGTGAACCAGACGCTGAGCTAAGAGCTTTGTGGACATGATCTCCTTCTGTCTTTACAGCAGTCAGAGGACATAAATGCAATTTAGCCCCATGTATAAGAAAAATGACTCAGGGCCACGGAGATTATATAACTTGTCCAAAGTTATACATCGGGTGAGCTTTGAATGTTAATCTGCCTGACTCCAAAATCCATGCTATCTGGCACTATTCTATACATCTTCATTTTCACAAAGAATATCATTAATAGTCAACTGGATCTTGAAATAGCATGAAAAGTGAATTTTATCCCTGTGGGAATGCTACACAGAAAGCCAAATTGCAATTTAGTATTGCCTTGACAAGCTTGGAGACTAACAGGAGTGAGTCCAGTGATGTAAAGGTTTAAATAACTGTGAGCTACTTGAGGGCAAGGAATTGGATTTTTATCTAGCACTGTGTTTTGGTACACTGATGCTCAATAAATATTGGCTAAATAAATGATGGCATTCATCATAAGGCTTTAAAGCACTCCTTCCTACCATAGTAATATGCCCCGAGGAGGCAGACACTGATGATTATTCTCAGTCAGTTTCCATCAGGAAGCTAACGGCACACATGCAAATTAGGATGATTTAAAGAGGGTTTAATAAAAGCGTTATTTACAAACATGTGGACATGATGTAGGGGAAGTGCATGATCCTGGCGCTGTTAGAACACAATAAGCCTAAAGACATGGAGGAGGGAATGGCCACTGGGACCCAGAAAATAAGTTTGTATAGAGGGCCATTTTAGAGGAGCTGTGATCTTTGGTCAAGAACACAGATACCTCTGGGTAATTTCTTAAGAAGGCAACTGAGGAAATAAATATACCCTGACCCCCTTCCCTTCATTCCCTCCAGCCTCCTGCCTGGGCTCCCACTGGCCAAACCAAACTGGAAGCCAAAATTCCAGGAACTTGATATAATCCATATAGGTCAGCTTCCAGGGCTGAAGGGACAGAGTAGATTGGAGAGTGGATCTAGGGGGACAAAATTGCTTACTCGATATCTATTTGCCATGTTTTTTTCCTTTTTAATAGCTCCTAGTGACACAGTTTTGGTCAGTGATATATAAGCAGAAGTCTGCTTGGAATTTTTGGAAGAATTTTCCTGTCCAAATGTAGATGCCATTCCTTCTTTCTTATGCCTTCTGCCTTCTTCTTCCTACCTGAATACAGATGAGAGGACAGAGGAAGAGCAGCCATGTTACCATGAGGATGACAGTGGAGAATGGCAGAGCAGAAACATGGAAGGAGCCAGGGTCTCTGGTGGTAGCAGCCCCAGATGATCTATCACCAAACTTAATATGAGAGAAAAATTAATCCTCCACCAGGTTAATCCATGGGAGTCCTATTCCTATTTTATGCAGTTATATTTAATCTTGAATTGATACACCCTTCAACCACCCAGATAGGATCATAGCCAGGCAAGGTCATCCTCTCCTGTGGACAGTACTGGATGCATACACACAAATCTTGCATCTCAAAACCTTTCTCTTTTTTTTTGTTGGTCTTTCCTTGCTGAACTTTGCTCTTCCATCCTCATATTCTGGCATCCTGTTGGTTAAGCTATGATCAGATTTTGGTAGCCTGGGAGTCACTGTCTCTTTTGAAGTGAATTACATGGCTCTGTTCTCATCTGTTATGTTCTGATTTCATTAATCAAACTCTCAAAGTTCTAGCAATGACTTCCTATGACTGCCTACCATCAAGTCATCTAGGGATGGATAACAGAATATCTTCTACCAAAATAACAACTAACATTTGTGGAGCATTTACTATGTACCAGGCACTGTGGCATATTTCATTCTTTTATTCTTAGCTTTACTTTTAATCTCATTTTATAAATCAGAAAACTGAGGCTTGGAGAGGCCATGTTTCTTGGCCAAGGCTAGCCAGTTAACAAGAGTAGCAGCCATTATTTTAGCCTTGATGTTCTAATTTCAGAACCTGTATTATTGCAAAACAATGTATTACCAGTTAAGCATGTATTCTCTGAAGTCAGACTGCCTGCATTCTCAATCCAGCACCGCTACTTAGCAGATATGTGATCATGGAATTGATTAACATCTCTATGCCTTGGTTTCCACGTCTATGAAATGGGGATAGTAATAATGCATTTTATAAGTTTTAAGTAAATCAGTGCATAGTGCTTAACCCAGCGTCTGGCACAAAATAGCAACTTGATCACTGTTAGCTCTTATTATTTACCATAGGAGCAATATGGTAGCTCTGCTCAGACAGATAACAAGATGGCATCTCTTCAGAGCTTAAGAGGAATGAAGAAAGCACTGGTCTCTGTGACCTAGGCAAGTCATTTATCACCTCTGACCTTAAGTTTTTACATCTCTAAAATGGGAATAAAAATCTATACCTACTTCACAGATTTTATGAGTATCAAGTGAAATCACCTAGAGAAAAGACTCATAAATTATAAAGCACTGTGTAAATATGTTATTAGATTTCTTACTCACTCAACTATCCCAAGATAATGGGGCAGTAGCCAGAAGCAATGTTTCCTCTGCACTCAGTATGTTAGAGTCACTTTTAGTAGTCTCTTTTGGAGCAGTTGTTCAAAGCTTTTGTGGAGCTCTTTAAACTAGACTGATCTCCATTCAGCTGTTAGGCTCAAGATATATTCCAGGAATAATGGCAAGATCTTAACATGCCATGGATCTTTCATCCTGTGGTTAGAATGCCCCTTTCAGAGTCAAAGCTTGAAGAGTCACAGTTCCCAATGCAGATACTTCAAGGTATGAGTAATTTAGTCATTGAACATATTGAACACTTTCTATAGGTCAGACACTTACTTGTCACTGGAGATGAAACAGTAAATCAAAAAGTGATGTCTTTACAGACTCACATGGAGTCGTGAAGATAGACATGAAGACACCTCATTACAATACAATGTGCCCAGAGGGGAAATTCTGTCTAAGGGAGTAAAGGTTTCTAGGAGAGGTGACATACGAGCTGAGTCTTGAAAAATGATGTGCAGAAGAAGGATAAGAGAAAGAACAGGCAATTCTTTTAAGCTACCTATACTGAGATGGCACAGTATAGTCTATTGTGGGATGTTTACGCCCCTTCTACAGCCTCATGCCTCAATAGTCTGGTCTTTCTGATAGGGAGAAGGGTAGAGAAAAAGATGGGGAGTTAGAGCTGAAAAAGGTGAAGACAAACTTCCTACTTAACTGACTCAAGCCCATCCAAGGAGCACAGGCCAGGTTCCCCCATCCTATCACTTAAAGATTGTGCGTGGGGTGTGTGTGTGTGTGTGTGTGTGTGTGTGTGTGTAAGAGAGACAAAGAGAATGAAAAAGAGAAAGTGAAAGAGAGAGATTTGTTTGATATTTTCTTTGGATATCTTAGTGCCTTCTTGTATGATTCAAAACAATTTCCAATCTTTCAGACCTTCTCCTCCCGACACCACACTCCAAGTTGGCATCAGGGTATTTGAAGGGGGTGGGAGGAGTGGGGCTTATATGATATAATCTGATTTTCCCCAATTTTTCTTAAAATTAAAAAATATATATCTTATGACTTTAATAGATATTAAATAAATCAGGGTGTACCTCGCAATAAGCTATATTTATTTTTAAAAAAACAAACAAAAAACTCTTTAAAAGTCTTTAAAACCTATTGCTCCAATGATCAGGGGTATGTTATTAAATTTTAAAGATGATTTTTATTCTTCAATTTGTTAACATGGTATATCACATTGATTGATTTGCGTATATTGAACCATCTTTGCATCCCTGGGATAAGTCCCACTTGATCATGGTGTATGATCCTTTTAATGTGCTGTTGGATTCTGTTTGCTGGTATTTTGTTGAGAATTTCTGCATCTATATTCATCAGTGATATTGGCCTGTAATTTTTTTTTTGTGTGTGATATCTTTGTCTGGTTTTGGTATCAGGGTGATGGTGGCCTCATAGAATGAGTTTGGTAGTGTTCCTCGTTCTACAATTTTTTGGAGGAGTTTGAGAAAGATAGGTGTTAGCTCTTCTCTAAATGTTTGATGGAATTCGCCTGTGAAGGCATCTGGTCCTGGACTTTTGTTTGTTGAAAGATTTTTAATCACAGTTTCAATTTCATGACTTGTGATTGGTCTGTTCATATTTTCTATTTTTTCCTGGTTCAGTCTTGTAAGGTTGTACCTTTCTAAGAATGTGTCCATTTCTTCCAGGTTGTCCATTTTATTGGCATATAGTTGCTTGTAGTAGTCTCTTATGATCCTTTGTATTCCTGCAGTGTCAGTTGTAACTTCTTTTTCATTTCTAATTTTATTGATTTGAGTCCTCTCACTTTTTTTCTTGATGAGTCTGGCTAAAGGTTTATCAATTTTGTTTATCTTCTCAAAGAACCAGTTTTTAGTTTTACTGATCTTTGCTATTCTTTTTTCATTTCTATTTCATTTATTTCTGCTCTGATTCTTCAAGATGAAAATATCTCTTTAGAAACAAGTGCCTTTTCTCAGATTATCTTGGTCTTTCCAGCTCTGTGGAGAGCTCTCTCAGGAAGGGCCTTTATCTGAAGAGCAATAATGAAACAAGAGATGCAGGCATCCAACAAATTTAGTGACCCTCACCAAGCTGGGTTCAGGCCAGGCCCCTGGATGCAGAGGTGAGCTGGACATAAACCCTACACTAAAGGAGATCACAGTCTGGAATCCTGAACAATCTGGGATTTCTGTCCCATCTCTCCTCCTAAAAATGGTCCTGGATTCTCCATCCCTAGTAAAATCCAAGGCCAGGATTCCCAAACACTAACTAGATGACAATTAAAAAGTGTCAAAGCTGAGATCACAGAAGATTCACTTTAATCTACTCACCTTGTCTAATACTGAATCTGCAGGTTTCAGCAGCATACTACAGACATTTTATGATGGCAGGATGGAGGACTTTTTCCCAAAGTCTAACCATTTGGCAGGTGTCCTCCATGCCACTTCCCAGCAGGCCCCTTAACCATCTCAGAATCTCAGATAGTTGGTCTCCCCAGTTCCTTCTGGCCTTGTATAATCAATGCTTTTCCACATGACACTGCATTCATTTCTCCAGTACCATTCCTGCCTTTGAAATAATCCTGCCTTTTAAAACTCAGCTTTCTTGCCCATCTCTGGCTGTATCTACCCAACACAAAATGAAGTAGATATCTGGCAGTTCTCCATTTATTTGATCTTTGTGGATAGCAAAATCAGATCCTTTGATCCAAGAAACCAACTCTGCAGCATCAGCTATCCCACTTGACCTTATGATTTAAATTTATTAAATAACCACCAAATCCTCACTACATAATGGGACTGACTGTATGAGTGAGCAATTTCACTTGAGGCAAAGAAGGATTTTATTACATAGCATTCACATTTTTTAAATTCAGCACTTTGAGGACTATTATTCACATTTGGAAAATTATTATTTGCCTGACACATGATAAATTCTCAAATATACTTGGGAAAAAATGAACAACTGAGTAATTGAAGGGAAGTCTGTAGTTTTAAATTCTAATGCTCAAAATCACTGTTAAAATGGGCATATAGTTCCAAAAAACTTGAAGCAGGATAATGGTAGTCAAATTGGTGTTTTAAAATATGTTAATTTTATTTAACCTTTATTGGCTTCCTAGAAGCAATATATTAGTCCACAAATCTATAATTCAGTAAATAGGCCAAAGAATGAATGATTCAGATTCAGCTGATCAAAAACTCTTATTTTTCTAAACTTAACATCAGAAACAAGAAAATCAGTACCTTTATTGGTCTCTGAAAATTCCACATATATTTATTTTTTCCCTCCCAGGTAGACTATACATTTGATGAAAACAGAGAGCTTATTGCCCTGCTTTTTGTTTACCTCCCAATGAGTACGTGCTCTTCAGTACCCCTATGGTTGGTTGTCCACCACATTGACCTCTGTAGCTTACAAATACCTCTCCTGCTATACCCACACCTCCCAAACTTGCTCATTCACTGAATAAATGTAGCACCTATCATATCCTAAGGCCTAAGCAAGGGTCCAGGCAATGAAATGGCTCCTACCTTCAAAGGGTTTACTATCTATGACAATGGTTTTCATACTTCAGTGTGCATCTAAGTCAGCTTTGAGGAGGGGACTGAGAATTGGCATTTCTCATACAGTTCCAGGTGGTGTAGATGTTCTTTTGGGGAGCACACTTTAAGAACCACTGGTATATGTTCTCAGATTGGAAGAATCAATATTGTGAAAATGACTCTACTACCCAAAGCAATCTACAGATTCAGTGCAACCCCTATCAAATTACCAATGGCACTTTTTTTATAGAACTAGAACAAAAAATCTTAAAATTTCTATGGAGACACAAAAGACCCCGAATAGCCAAAGCAATCTTGAGGGAAAAAAACAGAGCTAGAGGAATCAGACTCCCTGACTTCACACTATACTACAAAACTACAGTAATCAAGACAATATGGTACTGGCACAAAAACAGAAATATAGATCAATGGAACAGGATAGAAAGCCCAGAGAGAAACCCAAGCACCTGTGGTCAACTAATCTATAACAAAGAAAGCAAGGATATACAATGGAGAAAAGACAGTCTCTTCAATAAGTGGTGCTGGGAAAACTGGACAGCTACATGTAAAAAAATGAAATTAGAACACTCCCTAACACCATACACAAAAATAAACTCAAAATGGATTAGAGATCTAAATGTAAGACCGGACACTATAAAACTCTTAGAGGAAAACGTGGGAATAACACTCTTTGACATAAATCACAGCAAGATCTTTTTTTGACCCACCTCCTAGAGTAACGGAAATAAAAACAAAAATAAATAAATGGGACCTAATGAAACTTAAAAGGTTTTGCACAGCAAAGGAAACTTTAAACAAGACGAAAAGACTACCCTCAGAATGAGAGAAAATATTTGCAAACAAATCAGTGGACAAAGGATTAATCTCCAAAATATATAAACAGCTCATGCAGCCCAATATTAAAAAAACAAACAACCCAATGAAATAAGGGGCAGAAGACCTAAATAGACATTTCTCCAAAGAAGACATACAGATGGGCAAGAAGCACATGAAAAGCTGCTCAACATCACTAATTATTAGAGAAATGCAAATCAAAACTACAATGAGGTATCACCTCACACCAGTTAGAATGGGCATCATCAGAAAATCTACAAACAACAAATGCTGAAGAGGCTGTGGAGAAAAGGGAACCCTCTTGCACTGTTGGTGGGAATGTAAATTGATACAGCCACTATGGAGAACAGTATGGAGGTTCCTTAAAAAACTAAAAATAGAATTACCATATGAGCCAGCAATCCCACTACTGGGCATATACCCAGAGAAAGCCATAATTCAAAAAGACACATGCATTCCAATGTTCATTGCAGCACTATTTACAATAGCCCGGTCATGGAAGCAACCTAAGTGCCCACTGACAGACAAATGGATAAAGAAGATGTGGTACATATATACAATGAAATATTACTCAGCCATAAAACGAAACGAAATTGGGTCATTTGTAGAGACATGGATGGACCTAGAGACTGTCATACAGAGTGAATTAAGTCAGAAAGAGAAGAACTAATATCGTATATTAACGCATATATGTGGAACCCAGATAAATGGTACAGATGAACCGATTTGCAGGGCAGAAATAGAGACACAGATGTAGAGAACAAACGTATGGCCACCAAGGGGGGAAAGTGCAGGTGGTGGTGGTGGTGACATATATACACTAATGTGTATAAAATAGATAACTAATAAGAACCTGCTGTATAAAATATAAATAAAATAAAATACATAAAACAAGAACCACTGGTCTACATTTCCTCAAAAATTAAAAAATAGGACTACCATACGATCCAACAATCCTACCTCTGAATATATATCCAAAAGAAATGAAATCAGGATCTCAAAAAGATCTGTTCCCGTGTTCTTTGTAGCATTATTCAAAATAGCCAAGATATGGAAACAACCTAAGTGTCCATCAACCGATGAATGGATAAAGATGGGGTGTGTGTGTGTGTGTACACATATGTGTGTGTGTGTGTATACACACACACACAATGGAATATTATTCAGCCATGAGAACGAGGGACATCCTGCCATTTGCCACAACATGGATGAAACTTGAGGGCATTATGCTAAGTGAAATAAGTCAGACGAAGAAACACAAATACTGTATGATAGCAATCATATGTGGCATCTAAAAAAGCCCAACTCATTGAAACAGAGACTGGAATGGTGGTTACCAGGAGCTGTGGGGTAGGGGAAAAGGGAGATGTTGGTCAAAGAGTACAAAACTTTCAGTTGTAAGATGATCAAGTTCTGGGGATCTAGTTTATACCATAGTGATTACAGTTAATAATACCGTACTGTATACTTGAAAACTGCTAAGAGAGTAGATCTCAAATTCCTCACCACAAAAAAGAAATGGTAATTATGTGACATGATACAGGTGTTAGCTAATGCTATAGTGATAATCATTTGACAATATATAAGTGTATCCTAGTGGATTCCTAGAAATTCCTGAAAGAAAGTGGCAAACCAGATGAGCAAGGCAACAGCCCAGCTGGAAAGTACCCATGTGTCCCTTGTACTACTTCTCAAGGAAGAGCTCACCACATGCTCAACCTCCAAATAACTGTTATTAGAATCTTGAAAATCTTCTGCCTGCAAAAAATTTAAGAAAGCCAGGAATTCTGACCCTTTAAAAAATTTTTAAATAAATAAACTTCTTAATGAAGATAGAGTAGAATGTCTGAAAAAGAACTGAAAAAAATCAATCTTACATTTGGGTGCTTTTCTGTTTATTCATAAATAAACTTGCCAAATTGTGCTGAATATGTTTTATAATGCTTTTTACAACATTAGACTTTTCTCTGAAAATAAGTCCTAACAATCAAAAGTGCCATTTCCCCCCTTAAAAATCCTATAAATTTACACTGACATTTGTTTAAATTTTTAATCTTTTCAATTTATTAATAATGATACCAAGAAGAAATACTTGACTGCCTTCTCCTTGTAAATAATACAACACAGACAAAGTGAAGCCCTCTCTGAGTTCCTATTCCCTACCTCCACCCCTCCCTGACTTGAGGGCAAGGACTATCAGTTTGTTTTCAGGCAAACACTTTTCAGTTGTTGTTGTTGTTGTTGTTTTCTAATCAATTTCACATCATCTACTCATAGAAATTTATAATTTTGTTTTTATTTCTAACATAAATGTTATCATATGTACTATTCTGCAGTTGGCCTTTGTCCCTTAATATGTTATAGTATTCTTATGAGGTCATTATATGTAGATATATCTTGCTATTTCTAATTTCTGCACAGTATTCCGTAACATGGAAATTCATTACTTATCATTTCTACTCACTTTTTGATAGACATTTAGATTGTTTCTAATCTTTATGAATATTCTTGGGCATGCCCTGTTTTGAAGAGATTCAAGCATGATATTGCTGGGTCTTAAGAGTATGTACATTCAAAAATGTAATTAGACATTGCCAAAGAGTTCTCCCAAAGGGCTATATCAATTTGCACTCTCAAAAGCAGTGCTTAAAGACATCCTTTTCCCCACACTCTCACCCACACTGGATGTTATCAAACTCTTCACATTCTGCAATATGGTAGACGTCCAAATCCAGCTTTTCTATGAGCTTATAAAAACTATTTTTCATTCCCAATGAATCTTCTGAATTTATAGCCTTCTCTTAAAACCCTACCTGCTATAATATACAAATTGTTTTCATTTGAATTAGCCGATCTCATTTTCCATTTTCTCCCAAAGAAATTCTCCTAAGTAATAGAGATGCCAGTCTTCTCTGAGTTTGTATGTGTTACCAATATCCTTTTAAAAAGACATGGATTTCAAAAGAAAATACATCAAAATATTAATGGTAATTGCTTTCTGGTGATAGGTGATATTTTTTCTTATTTATTATCTTTGCTGTCTTTTCCAAATTTTCTCCAATAACTAATACTTGCGGGGTGCTTACTATTTGGCAGGCACTGTTCTAAGCACTTTCCATGCTTTATCTCATTTTATCCTCAAAAGAAGCATATGAAGTAAATCCATATCCCTGTTATATACATAAGGCTTAAAGAGGTGAACTAACTTTCTCCAAATCCCACAATTGTAAAGGATTTGAGAACAGGCAGGCTGACTCCGGATCTTAACCACTGTGCCATACTTCTGGCTATGAACATGTACTAGTTTATAATTTGAGTAAATAAGTTCTAAAAATCAACTGAAAGCAACTAGATTTGCTAACCAGAAATCAATAGCATTATGACTTGAGAGCTTATTCCTCCCTTGTGATCTTCCTTACACATCTCAAAGGCAATCTTACCTTCCTAGCCACACCAAACCTCTTCTCCCCAGCCTCATCTCTGTCCCAAGATTTAAAGATACAAGCTTCAAAAAACTCGAGGTTTTATGGTCTTTTAATCTCCCTATAATTCATTTTTATCAGCTTTCCTTTGTCTCCTGTGAAGACACCTTGTTCTGTAAAACACACACTGTAATTTAATTGTTGGCTCCTCTGTGTGACATTCTTAGCCAGTTTCTGCTCCTTTTTTGAAGCTCTCAAATCTCACTCTTTAGCTGATAGTTTATATTTCCTAATATCAATGGGAATGGCTGCAACACCCAGCACTGACACACAGTTCCCTCAGCAAAGCCTCTGTGTTTAGGATTCCAGCTCCTTAGCAGTGGTGGCAGTGACTGAGAATCACCATCAAAGAACACCAACAGATTGCATTACAATCTGCCAATCCTTCTCTAGAGAAAAGGAATTGGCAACTCATTATATTAAAGAATTGCAATCAAGCATCTGGAATATGGCAATGCACGTCGATGTTATGTGAATTAATGAGTTTCAGCAATTTATTATCCTGCGCTTTTTGACATAATCTTATCCACAACATCTCTAACACAAATATACATTCTGCGTGACTCACAATTGCTATTCAAGACACACCTTTGTGAATATCCTCTGTTTCAGAGATTTAGCTTTGCAGACTTACATATACACTTATGCCAAAGAGAGAATTATGTACTTTTAAATTTTTAATTAACAAAATATCTGCCCTCTTCATTTGCCTCATGCCAGCAGGAAATTAAGACAGCTTCTTAATAAAACATTTGTGTCGAGCTGTGCCCTGTTAAGCAATAACCTCCTCATCGTTTTCCCACATACAGTCAACAATTAGACAAAGCAGACAGGCTGGAAAGGCCTGAAATCATCCTCATAAAAGTTGCAGATTACTGAGCACTCACGACGCGCCCAGCATCGTGTCTCCATTTTACATGCATTTTTCATTAAATCTTCCCAATTGTCCGGTGATATGTGTTGTCATTATCCCATGTCACAAAGGAAGAAAATGAGGCTTCAAGATGAAGCAATTTGCACAAAGTCATATAGCTATGTAAGTAGAAGAACTGGGTTTATCTATCAGTTAGCTTTGCTGCATAACAAACTACCCCAAAACTTAGTGGCTCAAAGCAACAATCATTTATTTAGTTCATAAATTGTAGGTCAGAAATTTGGGCAGAGCATAACTGATTTCAGCTAGGCCTCACTGATGTGTCTGCAGTTGGCTGCTGCGTCAGCTGTTGGGGCAGTTGGGGGCTGGCTGGGGGACCTGGGCTCTCATCCATGCAGCTTCCCGTTATCCAGAGGCTAGCTTAGGCTCATTCACCTGGCAGCCTCGAGCTCTACGCACTGCAAGAGAGGATAAGTCCTAATGTGCATACCGTTTTGGGTCGTCTGCTTGCATTCCATTTACTACTCTCCATTGGTCAAACCCAGGCTCAAAATCAGCCCAGATTCAAGTCGAGAGGAGAGGAAGACTGTACCTCTTGAGAGATCATTTTTACAGTCTACCACAGCTTCAACTCACATTCTGTCGATGCCAAAACCCACTATGTGCACCACTCCTGGATTTGTTTGGCCTCAGATCTAGTCCTAACCCACACTCTGCTCTGCTCTGTATTACATGGACATTGACTCTTGCAGGCTACTTCCAGACACCTGTGAAAGCCAGTACAAGGTAATGGAAAGGGATTAGAAGGTGGTAAAAAAGAGAAGCACGGTATACATCACCCTCCCTCTCTGCCTCAGGCTGCATGTCCAGCAGCAAGGTCTCCTGTGCACACGTCTGACATGATTTTCAGTCTCCACCTCCTCCATGTGTCCCTTCTGCCCAGTAAGGGCTTCCTGTCATTGCTAATCTAAAGGCTGTCACATTATCCTTTGACTTTCTAGCCCCTCCAAAACCTGTGTAACCAATTCTCTGCATTAAATTCCCTCTGTTCTAAATATTTAATGATTTCTGTTGTCCTGGTTGAAGAATGCGTGCAACATACACTCCCCTGATTTTTGAGTCTCCTAGGTGGAACCCTTATGTAATTTCCCTCCTACAGTGCCAAGTACTATGAAAGTAACCATATTCATTCACTCAGAAAACATTCATTGAGGAACTACTAGGACCAAACACTGGGCTGAAGACTGTTTGCAAAGTTGAATAATACCTTACAAAACTAACCCAAAGGAGACAGGTCTATATATAAATAATAACCATATAGTAAAGTTCTTTAATGAAAATGTAAATAGACTTTATTGGAAAAGCAGTCAGATGTGATAGGTCAGTGCACAAGTTCTGGAGTCAGATCACTTAGATCAGAATCTAGGACACTTTTACTATCAATAAAGCAAGTTATTTATACTCTGCTTCCTCCTTGATGGGGGATAATAGGATCAACTTCATAGGGTTACTGTGAAGATCAAGCAATAATACCTTCTTGGAGCTTAAGCCAGTGCATGTCTGACACATATTAAGTGTTCAAAAACTGTTAGGTATGACTTTTATGGAAACACAAGGTTTCCAGAAACATCCATTTGTCTTGGGAATTGGGGAAGCCTTCCCAAAAAGAGTATGCCTTTCAGAGGACTCTTGAAAGAAGAGTAAGTGATCACCAGTTGAAATACAACTTCTCCCAAAGACGTTTCTCCAAACCCCATCTGAAAGTGATTCATCCTCCCTCTGACCACCCATGGGATTTTGTTTTCATACTCCTAGAACAGCAATATCTCATCTTAACTTTTGTTACAGCTATTGATGCATATGCTTTATCTGCCCTATGAAATTGAAAGCTCCTTGAAGGCAAGCACTAGCCTCTCCACCCTTGTCCATCCTGTAAAGCTTAGCACACTGTTTGCCACATATGCAGGTGTGCATTAATTAATTGATTCATTTGTTTATTTTTATTTATTTCTTTCATTGGATAACTTGAATAATATTTTTTTTTATACAGCAGGTTCTCATTAGTCATCCATTTTATCCACATCAGTGTATACATGTCAATCCCAATCTCCCAATTCATCCCACCACCACCACCCCCCTGGCGCTTTCCCCCCTTGGTGTCCATACGTTTGTTCTCTACATCTGTGTCTCTATTTCTGCCCTGGAAACCAGTTCATCTGTACCATTTTTCTAGGTTCCATATATGTGCATTAATATACAATATTTGTTTTTCTCTTTATGACTTACTTCACTCTGTATGACAGTCTCTAGATCCATCCACGTCTCAACAAATGACCCATATTCATTCATTTATATGGCTGAGTAATATTCCATTCTATATATGTACCACAACTTCTTTATCCATTCATCTGTCGATGGGCATTTAGGTTGCTTCCATAACCTGGCTATTGTAAACTATGCTGCAATGAACATTTGGGTGCATGTGTCCTTTTGAATTATGGTTTTCTCTGGGTATATGCCCAGTAGTGGGATTGCTGGCTCATATGGTAATTCTATTTTTAGTTTTTTAAGGAACCTCCATACTGTTCTCCATAGTGGCTGTATCAATTTACATTCCCACCAACAGTGCAAGAGGGTTCCTTTTCTCCACACCCTCTCCAGCATTTGTTGTTTGTAGATTTTCTGAGGATGCCCATTCTAACTGGTGTGAGATAATACCTCATTGTAGTTTTGTTTTGCATTTCTCTAATAATTAGTGATGTTGAGCAGCTTTTCATGTGCTTCTTGGCCATCGGTATGTCTTCTTTGGAGAAATGTCTATTTAGGTCTTCTGCCCATTTTTGGATTGGGTTGTTTTTTTAATATTGAGCTGCATGAGCTGTTTATATATTTTGGAGATTAATCTTTTGTCCGTTGATTCGTTTGCAAATATTTTCTCCCATTCTGAGGGTTATCTTTTCGTCTTGTTTATGGTTTCCTTTGCTGTGCAAAACCTTTGAAGTTTCATTAGGTCCCATTTATTTTTGTTTTTATTTCCGTTACTCTAGGAGGTGGGTCAAAAAAGATCTTGCTGTGATTTATGTCAAAGAGTGTTATTCCCACGTTTTCCTCTAAGAGTTTTATAGTGTCCAGTCTTACATTTAGGTCTCTAATCCATTTTGAGTTTATTTTTGTGTATGGTGTTAGGGAGTGTTCTAACTTCATTCTTTTACATGTAGCTATCCAGTTTTCCCAGCACCACTTATTGAAGACACTGTCTTTTCTCCATTGTATATCCTTGCCTCCTTTTAGATTAGTTGACCATAGGTGCGTGGGTTTCTCTCTGGGCTTTCAATCCTGTTCCATTGATCTATATCTCTGTTTTTGTGCCAGTACCATATTGTCTTGATTACTGTAGCTTTATAGTATAGTCTGAAGTCAGGGAGTCTGATTCCTCCAGCTCCGTTTATTTCCCTGAAGACTGCTTTGGCTATTCGGGGTCTTTTGTGACTCCATACAAATTTTAAGATTTTTTGTTCTAGTTCTGTAAAAAAGGCCACTGGTAATTTGATAGGGATTGCATTGAATCTATAGATTGCTTTGGGTAGTATAGTCATTTTCACAATATTGATTCTTCCCATCCAAGAACATGGTATATCTCTCCATCTGTTGGTGTCATCTTTAATTTCTTTGAATAGTGTCTTATAGTTTTCTGCATACAAGTCTTTTGTCTCCATAGGTAGGTTTATTCCGAGGTATTTTATTCTTTTTGTTGCAATGGTAAATGGGAGTGTTTCCTTAATTTCTCTTTCAGATTTTTCATCATTAGTGTATAGGAATGTAAGAGATTTCTGTGCATTAATTTTGTATCCTGCAACTTTACCAAATTCATTGATTAGCTCTAGTAGTTTTCTGGTGGCCTCTTTAGGATTTTCTATGTATAGTATCATGTCATCTGCAAACAGTGACAGTTTTACTTCTTCTTTTCCAATTTGCATTCCTTTTATTTCTTTTCCTTCTCTGACTGCTGTGGCGAGGACTTCCAAAATTATGTTGAATAATAGTGGCAAGAGTGGACATCCTTGTCTTGTTCCTGATCTTAGAGGAAATGCTTTCAGTTTTTCACTGTTCAGTATGATGTTAGATGTGGGTCTGTCATATATGGCCTTTATTATGTTGAGGTAGGTTCCCTCTATGCCCACTTTATGGAGAGTTTTTATCATAAATGGGTGTTGAATTTTGTCAAAAGCTTTTTCTGCATCTATTGAGATGATCTTATGGTTTTTCTTCTTCAATTTGTTAATATGGTGTATCACATTGATTGATATGCGCATATTGAAGAATCCTTGCATCCCTGGGATAAATCGCACTTGGTCATGGTGTATGATCCTTTTAATGTGTTGTTGGATTCTGTTTGCTAGTATTTTGTTGAGGATTTTTGCATCTATATTCATCAGTGATATTGGTCTGTAATTTTCTTTTTTTGTAGTATCTTTGTCTGGTTTTGGTATCAGGGTGATGGTGGCCTCATAGAGTGAGATTGGGACTGTTCCTTCCTCCGTAATTTTTTGGAAGAGTTTGAGAAGGATGGGTGTTAGCTCTTCTCTAAATGTTTGATAGAATTCATCTGTGAAGGCATCTGGTCCTGCACTTGTGTTTGCTGGAAGATTTTTAATCACAGTTTCAATTTCATTACTTGTAATTGGTCTGTTCATATTTTCTATTTCTTCCTGGTTCAGTCTTGGAAGGTTATAACTTTCTAAGAATGTGACTATTTATTCCAGGTTGTCCATTTTATCGGCATACAGTTTCTTGTAGTAGTCTCTTAGGATGCTTTGTATTTCTGCGGTGTCTGTTGTAACTTCTCCTTTTTCATTTCTAATTTTATTGATTTGAGTCCTCACCCTCTTTTTCTTGATGAGTCTGGCTAATGGTTTACCAATTTTCTTTATCATCTCAAAGAACCAGCTTTTAGTTTTATTGATCTTTGCTATTGTGTTCTTTGTTTCTATTTCATTTATTTCTGCTCTGATCTTTATGATTTCTTTCCTTCTGCTAACTTTGGGTTTTGTTTGTTCTTCTTTCTCTAGTTCCTTTAGGTGTAAGGTTAGATTGTTTTTTTGAGATTTTCCTTGTTTCTTGAGGTAGGCTTGTATAGCTATAAACCTCCCTCTTAGAACTGCCTTTGCTGCATCTCATAGGTTTTGGGTCGTCGTGTTTTCATTGTCATTTGTCTCTAGGTATTTTTTGATTTCCTCTGATTTCTTCAGTGATCTCTTGGTTATTTAGTAACATATTGTTTAGCCTCCATGTGTTTGTGTTTTCTACGTTTTTTCCCCTGTAACTGATTTCTAACCTCATATTGTTGTGGTCAGAAAAGATGCTTGATATGATTTCAATTTTCTTAAATTTACTGAGGCTTGATTTGTGACCCAAGATGTGATCTATCCTGGAGAATGTTCCATGGGCACTTGAGAAGAAAGTGTAATCTTCTGTTTTTGGATGGAATGTCCTATGAATATCAATTAAATCTATCTATTATGTCATTTAAAGCTTCTGTTTATTTATTTTCATTTTGGATGATCTGTCCATTGGTGTTAAGTGAGGTGTTAAAAGTCCCCCACTATTATTGTGTTACTGTCCATTTCCTCTTTTATAGCTGTTAGCAGTTGCCTTATGTATTGAGGTGCTCCTATGTTGGGGGCATATATAATTGTTGCATCTTCTTCTTGGATTGATCCCCTAATCATTATGTAGTGTCCTTCCTTCTCTCTGGAACATTCTTTATTTTAAAGTCTATTTTATCTGATATGAGTATGGCTACTCCAGCTTTCTTCTGATTTCCATTTGCATGGAATATCTTTTTCCATCCCCTCACTTTCAGTCTGAATGTGTCCCTAGGTCTGAAGTGGGTCTCTTGTAGACAGCATATATACGGGTCTTGTTTTTGTATCCATTCAGGAAGCCTGTGTCTTTTGGTTGGAGTATTTAATCCATTCACTCTTAGGGTAATTATCGATATATATGTTCCTATGACCATTTTCTTAATTGTTTTGGGTTTGTTTTTGTAGGTCCTTTTCTTCTCTTGTGTTTCACACTTAGAGAAGTTCCTTTAGCATTTGTTGTAGAGATGGTTTGGTGGTGCTGAATTCTCTTAGCTTTTGCTTGTCTGTAAAGCTTTTGATTTCTCCATAGAATCCAAATAAGATCCTTGCCGGGTAGAGTAATCTTGGTTGTAGGTTCTTCCCTTTCATCACTTTATCATGCCACTCCCTTCTGGCTTGTAGAGTTTCTGCTGAGAAATGAGCTGTTAACCTTATGGGAGTTCCCTTGTATGTTATTTGTCATTTTTCCCTTGCTGCTTTTAATAATTTTTCTTTGTCTTTAATTTTTGCCATTTTGATTATTATGTGTCTCGGCGTGTTTCTCCTTGGGTTTATCCTGTATGGGACTCGCTGTGCCTCCTGGACTGGGGTGGCTATTTCCTTTCCCATGTTAGGGAAGTTTCCGACTATAATCTCTTCAAATATTTTCTCGGGTCCTTTCTCTCTCTCTTCTCCTTCTGGGACCCCTATAACGCGAATGTTGTTGCGTTTAATGTTGTCCCAGAGGTCTCTTAGACTGTCTTCATTTCTTTTCGTTCTTTTTTCTTTATTCTGTTCCACAGCAGTGAATTCCACCATTCTGACTTCCAAGTCACGTATCCGTTCTTCTGCCTCAGTTATTATGCTGTTGATTCCTTCTAGTGTAGTTTTCTTTTCAGTTATTGTATTGCTCATCTCTGTTTGTTTGTTCTTTAATTCTTCTAGGTCTTTGTTAAACATTTCTTGTATCTTCTTGATCTCTGCCTCCACTCTTTTCCCGAGGTCCTGGATCATGTTCACTATCATTATTCTGAGTTCTTTTTCTGGAAGGTTGCCTATCTCCACTTCATTTCATTGTTTTTCTGTGGTTTTATCTTGTTCCTTCACATGGTACATAGCCCTCTGCCTTTTCATCTTGTCTATCTTTCTGTGAATGTGGTTTTTGTTCCACAGGCTGCACGATTGTAGTTCTTCTTGCTTCTGCTGTCTGCCCTCTGGTAGATGAGGCTATCTAAGAGGCTTATGCAAGTTTCCTGATGAGAGGGACTGGTGGTGGGTAGAGCTGACTGTTGCTCTGGTGGGCGGAGCTCAGTAAAACTTTAATCCGACTGATTGCTGATGGGTGGGGCTGGGTTCCCTCCCTGTTGGTTGTTTGGCCTAGGGCAACCCAACACTGGAGCCTACTTGGGCTCTTTGGTGGGGCTAATGGCAGACTCTGGGAGGGCTCACGCCAAGGAGTACTTCCCAGAACTTCTGCTGTCAGTGTCCTTGTCCCCATGGTGAGCCACAGCCACACCCTGTCTCCTCAGGAGACCCTCCAACACTAGCAGGTAGGTCTGCTTCAGTCTCCCAAGAGATCACTGCTCCTTCCCCTGGGTCCCGATGCACACATCACTTTGTGTGTGCCCTCCAGGAGTGGAGTCTCTGTTTCCTCCAGTTCTGTCAAAGTCCTGCAATCAAATCCCAGTAGCCTTCAAAGTCTGATTCTCTAGGAATTCCTCCTCCTGTTGCCGGACCCCCAGGTTGGGAAGCCTGACGTGGGGCTCAGATCCTTCATTCCAGTGGGTGAACTTCTGTGGTATAAGTGTTCTCCAGTCTGTGAGTCACCCACCCAGCAGTTATGGGAGTTGATTTTACTCTGATTGCGCCCCTCCTACCGTCTCACTGTGGCTTCTCCTTTGTCCTTGGACGTGGGGTATCTTTTTTGGTGAGTTCCAGTGTCCTCCTGTCGATGATTGTCCAGCAGCTAGTTGCGATCCTGGTGCTCTCGCAAGAGGGAGCAAGAGCACGTCCTTCTACTCTGCCATCTTGATTCCAATCTAACTAATTAATTAATTAATTATTAAGCTCTTGATTCTCAGTTCCAAACCCACCCTGCTATACTTACTCCATGATGTTGGGACTGGAACTGCAACCAAACTTCTGCCCTGGGGTACACTAGAGGGAGAATGCAAGGCTGGAGGAGGGAGGTGGCAATTGCTCATTCTTATTTCCTTCCTGTTGACATCCTGTCTGTTCCCTATTCCTAGGTGAACAGCACCTTAGAAACGCTTCCTCACCTCTGGCAATGCCTTCCTGGAGCAGCAGCTGAATCCATTTTGGGGTTTCCTCCCACACTGGTAAAACCAGCCTCATCCTACCACCTCAGTGACACCAGTACCATTACTGGTGCCCTTCAACTGAGGTCAGAGTTTCAAATCCATTTCAAAACCTTCCTTTAATTTTTCTTTCAAACCAACTTTACTGAGCTTTAATTTACATAAAACAAAATGTTACCATTTTAATTATAGTTTTATGAACTTTGGCGTATATGAATATAATTATTCCAATTAAAATACAAATAACTTCCATCACCCCAAGAAGCACCTTTATGCCCCTCTGTAATCAATACCTCTCCCCACACAAACACTCAGAAAACAAATGATCTGTTTTTTACTTTCTAGTTTTGCTTTTACTAGGATTTCATAAAATTGAAATCATGCAGTATGTACATTTTGTGTTTGGCTTCATTTGTTCAGCATAATTTCTTCAAGTTTCATCAATGTGGTTATGAGAATCAGTAATTCTTTTTCTTTTTATTGCTGATAACTACTTCTTAGTATATATTTACCATAGTCTATCTACTCACCTGTTGTTGGACAGTTGTTTTTTTCCAGTGTTGGGCTATTATGAATGAAACTGCTATGACATTCATGTACAAGTCACTGAATGGACATATGCTTTCATTTCTCTCAGGTAAATACCTAGTAGTGGTATTGGTGAGTTGTATGGTAATTGTATGTTTACCTTTATAAGAAAGTGTCAAACTATTTTTCAAAGACATTGTACCATATTATACTCCCATCAGTAGTGTTTGCAAGTTGCAGCTCCTCCACATCCTGATCAGCACCTGCTGTGGTCAGTCTTTTAATTTTAGTCATTCCACTGGGTGTGTAGGAGTTTTGATTGTGGTTTAATTTGCATTTCCTAAGGACTGATGATTTTTGGCATATTTTCATTTTTAATTGGCCAGTCATATATTTTCTTCTGTAAAGTATCTATTCATATATTTTGTCACCTTTTTAATTGGGTAATTTGTCCTCTGCTATTGAGTTATAAGAGTTCTTTATATATCATGGATGCATGTACTTTATCAGGTTTATGTGTTGGAATATTTTCTCCCAGTCTATGGCTTCCCATTTCGTTTCCTAAAAGTTTCTTTCAAAGAACAAATTTTAATTTTTGATGAATTCCAAATGATCAGTTTTCTCCTTTCTAACTCATGACTGTTGAGCCCTAAGTAATCTCTGCCTGCCCAAGGCCATAAAGAATTACTTCTATATTTTGTTCCAGAAGTTTTAAAATTTCAGCTTTTACATTTAGAAATATTCGTCCAATAATACAGCTTCAAAACATAAGATACAAAAATGGACAGAACTGAAGATAGAGAGAAATAAATTAATTTTGATCAAATATTTCAATACCCACTCTCAATAATTATCTTCATCAGCTTGGGATGCCATAACAAAATGTCATAGAGTAGATGGCTTACACAACAGAAATTATTTTCTCACAGTTCTGAAGGCTGGAAGTCTAAGATTAGAGTGTCAGCAAGGTCAGAATCTGGTGAGATCTCTCTTCCTGGTTTGCAGATGGCTACCTTCTAGCTGTGTCCTCACATGGCAGAGAGAGAGAGAGAGAAAGCTCTCTGGTGTCTCCTGTTAAAAGGACACTAATCTCATCATGAGATCCCCACTCTCATGATGCTGTCTAAACCTAATTACCCCCCAAAGCCCCATCTCCAAATACCATCACACTGGGGGTTAGGACTTCAACATATAAATTTGTGGAGGACACAATTCAGTCCATAGAAATAATCAATAGAATGACTAAACAGAAAATCAGTAAAGCATAGAAGATTTGAGCAATGCATTTAACAAACTTGATTTAATTGACATTCATAGAACACTCCACATGACAACAGAAAAATAAACACTTTTTTCTAATGCACACAGAATATTTACCAGCACATGTCATATCCTGGGTCATTAAAATGTTTCCAATAAATTTAAAAGTGTGTTCCCTAACCACAGCGGAATTGTATTAGAGCTCAAGAACAAAAACCCTTCTGAAAGATGTCTAAATATTTGAAATGTAAACAACCTAATAACCCATGGATCAAAGAAGATTTCAAAAGAGAGATTAGAAAGTGTTTGAACTGAACTCAATAAAAATGAGAACACATTAAAGTTTGGTGGATGCAACTAAAGTAATACTTAGGAAGGGGTATATAGCATTAAATGCCTATCTTAAAAAAGAAGAAAGTTCTCAAATTTTTTTTTAAAAAAAGCTTTGAATATTAACAAACTAGGAAAATAAGAACAAATTCAACTCAGAGTTAGTGGAAGAAAAAAATAATAATAAAGATCATAGATAATTAGTGACACCAAAAACTTGTTCTTTGAGATGGAACAAGTATATGCCAATAAATTCAAATTAGATGAAATGGACAAATCCCTTGAAAGACATAAATTAACAAAGTTCACATAAGAAGAAACAGATAACCTGAATAGCCATATAGCTATTAAAGAAAATGAATTTATAATTAAAGACCTTCCCACAAAGAAAAATCCAGGTCTAGATGGCTTCTTTGATGAATTCTACCAAACACCTGAGGAACAAATAATACCAACCTGCACAAACTCTTCCAGAAAACTGAGGAGAGACTACTTCCTAAATCAATAAAGCCATCACTATCCTGATAACAAAACCAGAGATGGACATTGCAAGAAAACAAATGATAGATAACCTCTAATGAACATAGATGAATAAATTCTGAACAAATTTTATCAAAGCAAACCTTCATACATTACAAGTGGGAATTTAAAATGGGGGAGCTGCTTTGGAAAACAGTTTGCAGTTTCCCAAAATATTAAACATAGAGTTACCATATGACACAACAATTCTACTCCCAGGTATCTACCCAAAAGAAATAAAACATGTGTCCACACAAAAACGTGTACACAAACGTTTACAGCAGCATTAATCATAATAACCAAAAAGTGGAAACAATCCAAATTCTCATCATTTGACTAGATAAATAAATGTGGTATATGTATACAATAGACTATTATTTGGCAATAAAAAGGAATGTATTAGTGATACATGCTACAAAACAGTTGAGCCTTAATGCCAAGTGTAAGGAGCCAGACACAAAAGACCACATATTATATGATTCCATATATGAAATGTCCAGAATAGGCAAATCTATAAGACATAGATTAGTGATTGTCTAGTGCTGGGTGGAAGGGTTGCCTGGGACAGACTGCTAATAGGACCAGGGTTTCTTTTGGGGATCATGAAAAAATCAGATTATGATGATTGTTGTACAAATCTGTACTATAATTAAAACCATTAAATTTTATACTTTAAATAAGTAAGCTTTATGGTATACAAATTATATTTAAGTAAAGCTATTAAGTAAATTAGAAACTCAAATCCAACAATATATGAAAAGGGTAACATATCATGACCTAATGATATACAAAATAAATTTCTATATATAAAAGTGGGAATTATCACAGGAATGCAAGGTTTGTTAACGAGCTAAACATATTAACAAACTGAAAAGTAAAAGCCACATTACCATTCTAACAAATGCAGAAGAAGCATTTAACCAAATTCAATATCCATTTCTGATAAAACCTATCAGAAAAATAGGAATAAAAGGGGGCTTCCTCAACCTGATAAAGAACATCCACAAAAACCCTGCAACTAACATCATACTTAATGAGGAAAGACTGAATACTTTCTCTGTAAGATCAGTAACAAAGCAAGATGTCTGCCTCCCCACTTCTATTCAACCTTTTATTCAAGGTTCCAGCTGGTGAAATAAAGCAATATTTAAAATTTTAAAACATGTAGGATAGAAAGAAAGAATTAAAATGCTTTTATTTGCAGACAACATAATCATTTATGTAGAGGGTCCATCCAATAAAATCTACAAAAAGCTGCTATAATCAATCAATGAGTTTAGCAAGGTTGTAGGATACAAGATAAACAGATTAAAACAAGTATATTTCTAAATAGTAGCAATGAACAATTAGAAATTAAAATTGTAAAACAATTTACAGCAACATTAAAATACGTAAAATAGAGATAAATGTGACAAAATACATGAAAAACCTATACACTAGAAATTACAAAACATTGCTTATAGGAATTGAATCAGGTATAAATAAATGGAAAGACATATCATATTCATGGAACAGAAGACTCCATTTTGTTAACATACTAATTTTTCCTAAACTGATCTATAGATTCAATATAATCACAATCAAAATCCAAACAGGCTTTTGTTTTGTAGAAATTTGACAAGGTACTTTTAAAATTCATGTAAAAATGCAAAATGATCTACAATAGTTAGAAGAACTTTGACAAAGAAACACACAGGTAGAGAACTAACACTGTTTGATTTCATGACATATCATAAAGCTACAGTAATTAGGAGAGTGTGGTACTGACATAAAGATAGACAAATAGAACAATGGAACAGAATAAAGAAATAGACCCACACATACATAGAAAACTCATTTTCAACACAGATGCAAATTCAGTTCAGAGGAGAAAGGATATTCTTTTCAACAAGTGGTGCTGAAACAATTGGATATCGATTTGTAATCACAGTCAATAAAAGAAAAAAATTGATAAATCGAACTCTCAGAAATTAAAACTTCTGCTCTTTGGATAAAACTGTTCAGAGAATAATAAGGAAAAAAACATAATGGTAGAAAATATTTTCAAATCATATATCTGATAAAGGAATTATATCTAGACTATATAAAGAAATACAGAGGGTAAATAAGCCAGGGAAAGTGCAACAACATTAGTTATTATGTTCACAATGAGATACCACTAGATACCTACTAGAGAGGAGAAAGTTTAAAACAACTGACAGTGCCAAGCATTGGTAAGAAGGTGAAGGAACTAGACCTCTCATACACAGCTGCTGGAAATGTAAAATGGTACACTCACTTGGAAAACAGTTTGGCAGTTTCTCAAAAAGTTAAAAGTTTGCCTACCATATAATTCAGTCATTCCAGTCTAGGTATTTACTCAAAAGGAATGAAAGCATATGTCTATTCAAAGACCTGTACATGAAAGCTCATAGCAGTTTATTTATAACAGCCAAAAACTGAAAACAACCCAAATGTCCATCAAAAGATGACTGAATAAACTGTGGTATATCTGCACATGAAATACTATTCAGCAATAGAAAGGAATGGATGATTGATATGTGCTACAACATGGATGACTCTCAGAATAATTATGATTTATGAAAGAAGACAGAAAAAAAGGAACTCATACTGTATTGTTCCATTGATGTAAAGTTTTAGGAAATGCAAACTGATCTACAGTGACAAAGCAGATCAGTGGTTGCCTGAGGATGAGGCAGGGGGTAGGTGGGGAGAGAGAGAATAATTATTAAAAGACACAGGAAACTGTTGGAGGTGATGAAGATATTCATTATCTTGATTGTAATGATGGTTTTGCAGGTGTATGCATATGTCAAGACATCAAATCTTACAAATTAAACATGCACACTTTGCTGCAAATCAATACTACTTCAATAAATTTGTTTAATGATTTCTGCTTCCTGACTGGACCTTGATTGTTAGAATAGAAACAAAGGAAGGGAGGAAGGGAGAGAGGGAGAAAGAAAGCAACGCTGTAGCATGGAGTTAAACAGCATGGAAAAGGAAAGGAACGAATGGAATGAAATGGAAAGGGTCCATCTCTGAAATCCCAAGAAAGGCCTTTCCAGATAAACTAGAAAATGATTTGGGGTCTTATCATTCCATAATTATTTAAGGAGGAAATACCTTCAGGATATTTTAGTATTTGGTGGCATAGAATTAGAGATAAGAGATTTGCTTTGACAAACTTACACTTTTTTGCTCAAAACAGTATTTCTGAGAAAAGAAAAATACATTCCATAATTTTGTCCTATGTATTTTATAAGTATAGCAATGTCTTCATTTTTTTCATTTTAAGCAGTGAGTTGACAGGTTCAGATGAAGAAGGGGACAGTTTACTGCCTAGTTCATGGGTACAGCACGAGAAGACCATAAAATCCACATTGGAAGATCTCTACAGCATTTCCCATTCCTCATAGGATGGGAGTAGCAGTTGTTTCAAGCTACTAAGGAATTTGACTATTCTCAGCTCCACTAAGGGATTTTACGATTACAAGAAAAAGGCACTCAAGCAATAAATATGTTTGCACTTGTAGGAAAATTAAGAGTAACTCCTTGTGACAGAGCCTGCTAATTGACCCTTATGTCTAGTCTCTCATTCTTCCTTTTAATATTCCACACCCCCTGCAAAAAGGCTGAACATGAAATATAGCCAACCAATTGCCTAATATACTTCCCAGACTCCCTTGCATCTAAATATGGCTACAGTAATCAAAACAGTATGATAATGGCACAAAAACAGACATATAGATCAATGGAATAGAATAGAAAGCCCAGAAATAAACCCACACACCTACGGTCAATTAATCTATCACAAAGGAGGCAAGAATATACAATGGAGAAAAGACAGTCTCTTCAATAAGTGGTGCTGGGAAAACTGGACAGCTACATATAAAAGAATGAAATCAGAACATCCTCTAACACCATACACAAAAATAAACTCCAAATGGATTAAAGACCTAAATGTAAGATCGGATCCTATAAAACTCTTAGAGGAAAACATAGGCAGAACACTCCTTGACATAAATCACAGCAATATCTTTTTTGGATCCACCTCCTAGAGTAATGAAAGTAAAAACAAAAATAAACAAATGGGACCTAATTAAACTTAAAAGCTTTTGCACAGCAAAGGAAACCATAAACAAAACGAAACCATGAGAAAATATTTGCAAAAGATGCTACTGACAAGGGATAATCTCCAAAATATACAAACAGCTCATGCAGCTCAATATAAAAAAAAAACCAAACCACCCAATTGAAAAATGGGCAGAAGACCTAAATAGACATTTCTCCAAAGAAGACACACGGATGGCAAAAAAGCACATGAAAAGATGCTCAACATCTCTAATTATTAGAGAAATGCAAATCAAAACTGCAATGAGGTATCACCTCACACCTGTCAGAATGGCCATCACCAAAAAGTCTACAAACAGTAAATGCTAGAAAGGGTGTGGAGAAAAGGGAACCCTCCTACACTGTTGGTGGGAATGTAAACTGATACAACCACTATCAAGAACAGTATGGAGGTTCCTTTAAAAAAAAAAAAAAAATAGAGCTACCATATGACCCAGCAATCCCACTCCCAAGCATCTATCCGGAGAAAACCATAATTCAAAAAGATATGTGCACCCCAATGTTCACTGTAGCACTATTCGCAATAGCCAGTACATGGAAGCAACCTAAATGTCCATCAACAGAGGAGTGGATAAAGGAGATGTGGTAGATATATACAATGGAATATTACTCAGCCATAAAAAAGAATGAAATAATGCCATTTGCAGCAACATGGATGGACCTAGAGATTATCATGCTTAGTGAAGTAAGTCAGACAGGGAAAGACAAATACTGTATGATATCACTTATATGTGGAATCTAAAAAAAATGATACAAATGAACTTATTTACAAAACAGAAACAGACTCACAGACTTTGAAAACAAACTTACAGTTACCAAAGGGAAAGGTGGGGGGAGGGATAAACTAGGAGTTTGGGAGTAACATATAAACACTACTATATATAAAATAGATAATCAACAAGGAACTACTGTATAACACAGGGAACTCTACTCAATACTCTGTAATAACCTATATGGGAAAAGATCCTGAAAAAGAATAGATATATGCATACGTATAACTGAATCACTTTGCTGAACACCTGAAACTAACACATTGTAAATCAACTATACACCAATATAAAATTTAAAATTTTTTTAAATAAAAAAATATGGCCAAGTGACTAGGTTCTCACCAGTGGAATGTACACAGGGGTAACGTGTGCAGCTTTTACATCACTTCCTTAAATGGGAATCACTGCCCTCTACTTCTCTCTTTTCCTCTTCCTGAAGACTGGAACATAAACGTGGCCATAAAATACAAGCATCAAAAATGCAGATGTGGGGGCTTCCCTGGTGGCGCAGTGGTTGAGAATCTGCCTGCCAATGCAGGGGACACGGGTTCGGGCCCTGGTCCGGGAGGATCCCACATGCCGCGGAGGAGCGGCTGGGCCCTTGGGCCACAATTACTGAGCCTGCGCATCTGGAGCCTGTGCTCTGCAACAAGAGAGGCCTCGCTAGTGAGAGGCCCACGCACCGTGATGAAGGGTGGCCCCCGATTGCCACAACTAGAGAAAGCCCTCGCACAGAAACGAAGACCCAACACAGCCATAAATAAATAAATAAATAATTCCCATTAAAAAAAAAAAAAAAATGCAGATGTGGACAACACCCTAGTCAATAGCGGGGCAACATGATTAAAGTGACTGGATTCCTGGATTCCTGGCTGACCTTGTGAGTCAGCGTCATCTTCCTACTCCTTCCCTCTGGAATATTAAGTGAGAGAGAAATAAACTTGTCTCTTATTTGAGCCTTTATAGATTGGGGTTTCCTTGCTATAGCAGCATGGTGTCTTTTCAGGTAATTGGGGATCCTTGTCCTTATCCACCTAAACTTGGTATATTCCTTGAAACAAAAGAGATGTGGGAAGAGTTATGAATAAAAGGCATAAGAATGTGATAATACTAAAGCTGAAAGAAGTAAATTCCTAGCCAGAGACAAAGACGTGAAAGAAAAAGAAGAAATCTAAGGATGACCAAGGCAGAGGACTCAGCTGAAGAAGGAAAGAAGGGAGAGGAGAGAATCTGCCTAGTACTGAGCCTCTTGTTTTAAATCAATAGGAACTTGAAAAATTCTTAGTCAAGACCATTTCACTTTCCTGCCATAATTTAAAGTCAGTAGTGTATTTTTGGCAATGGTGGGTTCTCTAATTATACAGGCAAATGTGTTGATGAAGTAAAGTGGTATCTCTCCCCATAAAGCAAATGTCCTTTATTGTGCAAACAGTACAAATAACTCTGGGCTCTCTATCTTCTAATAAAGTGGATTTTCATCTAATTTTTCAACTATACAGCAATAATTAAAGAGTGAGATACATATTTATCTTATTTCTCTTTCATCCGTATCTAGTCTTCATAACAAGTTCAGAAAACGTGCTGTTTCATGACTCTTTGGTCTTTGTAAAATGAAAATAATTTAATCACTCTTAGAATCAAATATTGCCATCTAAAACTTAAATGTGTATCGTGAGGACACCACTACAAGTCTAACATGCAAACATGGCATTTCACTGGCTTTGCCCTCCCACTGAAATGCAATCCTGAAATCCCATAATTCCTTTTCAAGAAAACCTTACTGACATCACTCCCCCATCATCTATATTACCTATTTCTAGCAATAATCCCCTATCAGTTCATTATGGTTACAATACTGCTGTATAACAATCTCAGCAGCATATAATAATATGGATTTATCTATCTCATGGCTGTGGGTAAATTGATTTACACTGGGCTCAGCTGGGTTCCCACCTGGGCTCATTTACACATCTGAAGGTTGTCAGGGGACCAGCAGACCCTAGACTGGGCTCAACTCTAGCAAACTGTCTCTGCTCCACTTGTCTATCATCCTGCTCCTGGTAACAGGAGCAAGCTCAATCATGCAGGCTTTTTCCACGCCTTTGGTCATGTCATGCCTGTTAACATTCCATTGGCAGAAGCATGGGTCTGAACCCAAAAGAGTAGGGAAATATACTCTGCCTCTTTAGTGGAATAAACTGCAAAGTCACATAACAATGCACATGGATACATGGAGAAGGGAAGAATTAGGGCCATTAATGTGTCCTACCAAAGCCTTTTGTATGGGTACTGAAAGGAAAAATTCTTTTTCCACACTCTACTCCCAATACTTCTGACATCAGATGTCTGGGGGATTTTCCCATTCCAAGCAATTCTCTGACACCAGCTGGGTGTCCTATAATTCAATTCAATTCTGACCCTACCTGGAGATAGGGTCAGACCCCAAAGGGTAAGGGCTAAGTCCCACAAGACTGTCCCCTCATTTCAGAACTAGTCGCAAGTATAGGTTGTCACCTGGGCTTATGACCCACTAGCTACAAATTAGAGGTTCTCACAACTCCCTCCTCAGGTTTCATAACTCTCAGGTTTCATAATTCACTAGAATGGCTCACAGAACTCAGGAAAATTGTTTACTTACTAGATTCCTGATTTGCTGTAAAAGGATATATAGAAGGGTTCCTTTTTCTCCATACCCTCTCCAGCATTTATTATTTGTAGACTTCTTAATGATGGCCATTCTGACTGGTGTGAGATGTACCTCATTGTATTTTGATTTGCACTTCTCTAATAATAAGCGATATTGGGTATCTTTTCATGTGCCTGTTGGCCATCTGGATGTCTTCTTTGGAGAAATGTCTATTTAGGTCTTCTGCCCATTTTTTAATTTGGTTGTTTGTTTTTTGATATGAAGCTGTATAAGCTGTTTGTATATTTTGGAAACTAATCCCTAGCATCATTTGCAAATATTTTCTCCCATTCCATAGGTTCAGGTAATTCATAGGTGCCTCAGGCATTCCTAGCTGACAACGTCACCATCAGCAGGCTGAGACTGACACAAAACACAAGTACTTTGATAAAGTTCTGACAGCTAAGCCTGAAGGAAGGGCAGTTAAACCAAATGGTCTGCTTCCTGTTATACTACATACTGGTGGAAGATGCTAGGTGATTTGTACAACTGATATAAAAATTTCAAGTAATCTATCTTGGCTATCTCCAGGATTGGACTGACCCAATTTCTACCACAAAGATACCAAAAGGGTTGTAAGCATGTTTTAGCTAGGAAAAGGTAGAATTTGAGCATTTCTGCTTATATTTCACTGGTGAGAGCTTGGTCACATGGCCATGCTAGCTACAAGAAAGGCTAGGAAATGAGTTATCTAGCTAGTTGCCTATGTGTCTAGATAAGTCTGGGGGCATGGAGTTCAATGCTAAAAAGTAGAAGAAATGGAGGCTAAATATTGAGTACAGTTGTGAAGTTTGTGTCACAAAAAGCTACCCTTAACTTCCCTGGAACCCAGATTTATTCTATCTTGTGGCTTTGCTTTTGTCATCATGTGACTTCCATCTCATCACTCAATAAGGCTAAAGAGTCCCCTGCCATTATGGCCACTTTCCAGCCAACAGGAAATGGGACAAGTGGGATGGTACATGCCTTCCTTTTAAGGGCATGCCCTAAAAGTTGCAAATAACACTTTCTCTTATATCATACCTGAACCTAGCTGCAAGGGAGGCTGGGAAATGGACTCTATTAATTGGCTGGCCATGGGCCCAATGGTAAAATTTCTATACCAAGGAAGAAAATGAATAGGTATGGGAAGACAATTCAATTTCTGCCAAGAAACCAAGAATAAACCATAATTGGGTGCCTGGGGGAAAAAACCTAGGTGAGCTAAACAGGCTGTTTTCACTCAAGAGTCAAAAGCAAGTGGTTAAGCCTCATCATATGTGTGCGTGTCTGATTAAAAGTGTGTGTGTAGGCACAAAAAATGTAACAAAGGCATGTTCATGGGATACTCCACTCCCTCTTCAGGTGCAAGAGTTGCCTGAAATTGCCTGCCTAGCCCTCCTCCTCACTTCTTTTAGAAAGACTCTTTTCTGCTGAAAGGAAACCTAAGCTGATCTTCCTAATAAAATGCTGAGTGGGAGTCAGAAGGGAAGAATACATAATAAAGCTAATCAGTCTGGACCTGATTAATAGGAAGAAATATTTAGGGAATTGAAGAATGAGTTGAATGAGCCTATGGAGATGAGAGAAGAGCAGAGAAGAAGAAAGAGGATTCTAATGAATTCTAAAAAACTGTATTATTAGTTTTTCTATTAATACATAACTAACTGATAACCCTAGGGACTTAAAACAACACAAATTTTTAATCTCACAGTTTCCTTGGATCAGAAGTCCAGGCACAACTTAACTGGACCTTCTGTTCAGCATCTCACAAAGCTGCAGTCAAGGTGTCAGCTGTGCTGCAGTACTCATTTGGAGCATGGGGTTCTTTACCAAGCACATTCACTCATTCAGTGTTGCCTGAATTCAATCCCTTATGGTTATGGGACTGAAAGAGTCCATATTTTCTTGCTAGCTATTGGTGGCTGGGGAGCACGCTCAGTGGTCTATAAGTTGTACATAGTTCTTGCCTTATGTCTTATAGTCAGTTCACAACATAGGTAAATTTGCTTTCTTCCAGGCCACCACTTCTTCTAAAAGTTCATCTGATTAGGTCATTCCCATCCAGGATAATCCCCTTTGATTAACTCAAAGTCAACTGATTAGTAACCTAATATTCACTGGTCTCATCTATACTCAAAGGGAAAGGGATTACATAAAACATGTAAACCAGAAAGTGGGAATTTCAGGAGCCATCTTAAAATACTGCCTACAGCACTGTATGTCTGAATCCTTTTAACATTTTTTAGAAATGAGAGTAAAGCATGGAACTCCTTTTTTACTTAAGTTGTCAAATTATGTTTTATTAACACTGCTAGAAAATGATACATTGGGTCTCAGGGTTTAGAAAGAGAGAAATTTCATGGACATTAGGTCTTGAACCATGGGAAAGGATGAATAACTTGTGACAGCTTTGTGTCTCTGAAAATCTATTTTCAGATATTGTAATATTAGACTCTCTGAATATATCCCCTCAAATAAATACAGTCCACTATAGGGGAAATATAAATATTTGCATTTAGAAAATGACTGAACATTTTTTATATGTATCAGAATTGCCTATGTAGAGCCAAAAAAAGAAGGACATTTGTCCTTATGAGAGGAAATATTTTATATTTTTTTATATACCGCTTACTATACAACAATGGGTGGTAACTAAGTTTATTTGTGCTCCAACGATTTCTTAAAATGATTTGGAAATTAACTCTAAGAAAATATGAAAGAGCCATTGTAAAAATGGTGGATGTCTAAAGGTATATTATTAAATAAATCTTTATAAATTCAGTATTTTAAAAAAACCCTAAAATGTATTAATGGCCTATTTTTTGTATTTTGATATACTTTACTTCATTTAATATTCACAATGATTTTTGAACATTTGCTTTACTTTCTCCATTTTCACACTCAGGGTAGATGACTTCAAGACCACACAGCTGGTCAGGAGCACACCTGGGAAGGAAACAAACTAGAATATTTCAACTCCACAGTCCTTACATTTTTTGGCTATGCCACAGCGGTTTCTCAGTCATTTATCCACCTATTCATTCATTCAGCAAATATTTCTTTAGTGCTTGTTATGTTTCAATAATAGCCATAAGCTCTCGGTAATACAGTGGTAAACAAATAGATCTAAGCTTTGCCTTCATGGAGCTGCTAGTCTGGTGCATTCAGAAATTCAGCTTGAATTTTTCATCCTCTGTCCAGCCTCCCCTCATCCATATAAAAACAACTAATTCTCCCACTGTGTGTCCACAGCACATTATACTTAGTACTTTGAGAGTACACAGCATATTGTATCATGATTTACTGTATCCCAGACAATAAGCCAAGCAAGGTGCCTTCCAGGCTCCCTTCCCAGGATGCCTGCCGCACTAATAGGGCACACATCTGTCACAAACCAGAGGATACAAAGGAAAGGAAGGGAAGGAACACACAACCTGAGTTGACTGTCAATTTTAAAGAAGGAAAGGGAAGCCATACCATACTAAATGAGATTGTTAAGCAGGAAACTCAAGTAATACGGAAGCTTATGAGTTTAAAACACATTTTAACTGCTGGAAAGAAATTGAGTCACTGCAAGTTGCCATTATCTCCTTTCTTGAAGCAATAACTTTTATTCCATCAGAATGGCACCTTCAATAAACATTGTTTTAACATATTATTTTGCTGGTTTACTGTCTGTCACCAAAGTTTAACATTCTTCTCCATACCTCAAGAGCTTCTCCAGAGGGTAATATATGAAAGCAGTGGGTTGCCTATGAAATCCTAGTATTGTTAATCTAAATCCCCATGTATTCTCTTGTTTCTCTGACTCTGAATTATATTAGCTCTGAAAATTCGGTGTGATGCCATATTCAAACAGTTACAGTTAAAAAAATCTTTGTCACCAAAAATTAATAAATGTGGTATTACAACATAATGTAATATAACATAACATAAAGAGTTTCAGTAAGAAAAAATATGCTTACAGAAGATGCCATTCTTTCTAAAACTAAAAGACATCTATGGTGATTTGTCCCTGGGGGAAAGACTGACTTTTGGAAGATTGAATTTGGTATTAAAATAAGAAGTTATTAACAACTGGGTACATACCCCTCCACTTATAAGCTCTGGGACTCTGGCAAATCACTTAACTTTTTACAGATTCAGTTCTCTTACCCATGGAATGGAGAAAAGTCATAAAATCTACCAAGAAGAGCTGCTGCGAGGGTTAAATGAACAATGCATATCAAGTACATAGTTCAGTACCTGACATAAGTAACCTCTCAAGAAATGTTAGCTATTTTTATTTAATGTATACATGCTAAGCATTCATGCCTTTCTGTATGTAGCAACTAGACTCTTGAGAAAGACTCAGATACAAAATTAGGAAAAAGTCCACCCAAGCTCTTTCCTAAAGAACAATAATATTTCCAGCTGCTGGAGGAAAATATTGCATATAATCCTGCTCAAGTCTTTTATTAGATCCTTGCTTGACTACTGGGGCCTCTTCTGAGTTTGGCATTTAGAATACTCACTAAATTTATTCTGTACAGAACTCAGCAACATTCCATTCTCTATGGCTACATGTTATCAGCATCCATTATCTATAATTTTCTTTTTCTATCTTCCTAAAAGAGTTCTCATTGGTTATGGTTACTAGCTGGGCCTTCTCTTTCTCAATAATTACTTCTTTAACAAAATATTTTTATTTTGCTCACAAATTATTCTCCCTATGTGCAGTCGGAATTCTTACAACTATTGACACTCTTCTTGCCCTAATCCAGGCCGGCCACCCAGTCTGACCACTAATCATTTTATTAGGCCCATGGTTTCAAGGAAATCCTTCTTTCCTGCACTATATATGGACTTAGAGTATGAGTGATAAACAAGGCATGAGGAAAACATTTAAAAGGCAGAAAAAAATAACAAAACTTCTGTTAAGTGAATTAATGTCATAAATATTAGGTAAACATATTTTTTAGAGATTATTCCAGGTGCAGACCAGAAACAGAATTTTGACAAGTATTTATCAATCTCCAGCTTTATGACAAGCACTCAAATGAATGCTGAGGGCCCAAATGTAAATAAGAGTAATGTGGTCTCTGCCCCCACAGAGCTTGAAGTCCAGGGGATGAGCAGAAAAGACAAATGCCAAACAATAATTATAGTATAATAAAGGGTGAAGGCAGGGGTGAGGTAAGTACCAGGAGTTATAAGAGTGAGGCAGAGAAAGTCATCTATACGAAAAATTTATTATGACTTGTGTCCCCCCAAAATTCATATTGAAGCCCTAACCCCCAATGGGATGGTGTTTGGAGGTGGAGCCTTTGGGAGATAATCAGGTTTACATGAGGTCATGAGAGTGGAGCCCCCAAGATCAGATTAGTGTCTGTACAAGAAGAGGAAGAGACCAAAGCTCACTTTCTCTTCAGCATATGAGGATACAATGAGAAGGTGGCTGTCTGCAAGCCAGGAAGAGGGCCCTCATCAAGCCAAACCTGCCAGCACCTTGATGCTGAACTTCCCAGCCTCCAGAACTGAGAGAAATAAATGTCTGTTGTTTAATACACCCAGTCTGTGGTATTTTTGTTTTAGCAGCCAGAGCTGACTAAAACCACTCCCATCCACTGTGTAAGGCAGTGCTACTCAAAGTGTGGGCCATGACCTAGTGCCCATCTGCAAACTATTTGTTAGTGGTCCATGATGAGACAGAAATTGGGAGTTTAAGTGTTTGGAAACTTACAGAATTTTGTTAAAGGAATTTTATGTCTGCTAAATTTTAATAACAAAAAGATCTTATACTATATATATTTTAAATTCATTTTTCAATATAATATGTTTTATTATACTTTATAAAACATTGGCCTGTGATGGATTGTAAATAGAAGTACCAGCTCTTCACCACAGATGACTTAAGAAACCACACGCAGCAGACTACATTTTCCATTCCCCTCTTGTGCCTAAGTAGAGTCTTGGGACAAAGCCTGCCCAATGGTGCGTGAGGAGAAGGGATGTGCACCACCTCTGCACCAACACTGGAATGAGGTATTGTGCCTTCTCCACACTCTCTTCCTTCTTTCATCAGCTCCACACAGATGATGTCAAAGTCTGAGGGACAGTAGAGCCATAAAGTAAGAGGAGTCTAATTCCTAAATCATCATGGATAGGAACGCTGCTCACTGACCAAACCATCTATATTATGTGAGTATTATGGGTTGAATTATATTGAAGTCATAACTCCCAATATCTCGGAATGTGGCCTTATTTGGGGATAGGGTCTTTACAGAGGTAATCAATTTAAAATGAGGTCATTATAGTGGGTCTTAATCCAATATGATTGGTGTCCTTAAAAAAGGGAGAAATTTGGTCACAGAGACAGACACACACAGAGGAAAGACAATGTGAAGACACACAGGAAGAAAACAGCCATGTAGCTGGAGTGATGCATCTACAAGTCAAGGAACACCAAAGATTACCAGCAAATACCAGAGACTAGAAAACACTAAGAAAGAATTCTCCCTTAAAGCCATTAGAGAGAATATCTGACACCTTGATTTCAGACTTCTAGGCTCCAGACTCGTGAGACAATAATTTTCTGTTGTTTTAAGCCATCCTGCTTCTGGTACTTTGTTACATCAGTCCTAGGAAGTTAATATAATGAATAACAAATAAGCTGCGTAAAACCACTGAAATTAGGAAGTTAAATTAGTTAGCATCACCCTAACTAATGCAGAAAATGTACTGTGAGGAAGTCCAATGTAGACTACATGGTCAAGGACATTATCTCTGCAGTAGAGGCATTTAACAGAGATTGGAGAAATGAGTAGGAATCAGCTAGCAAAAGGAGAGAGAGCGTGCTGGGACAGGGAAAAGGGCTGATCACAGCAAAAAAGCAGAAGGAATAGCATCTAAGACAGCCCTGAGACAAGAAGAGAATATGGTGGGTCCAGAAACTAAAAAAAGTCCAGTGTATCTAGAGCACGGAGAGTGGGATGATTGAGGTAGGTGGGTAAGTAGGTAGGTAGCTAGACAGAGATCAGAGCCTCTAGGTGAGAACTTGAGCCAAAGGGGCATTTGTCAGTAGCGTTAGGGAGGACAATACAGTTCATAGACAGTCATGGAAAAGGGGAATTGTTTATTAGTTCTGATCCAGTCAGGAAGTTGCTTCACACACAAAAAAAGTCAGGATTGATTAACAGTCCCCTTTCCGCCCCCTGCCCCCCAGTGCCCAAGTCTAGAGGGACCCGGAGGAGAGAAGAGAGATGCTGCTGAAAACACAGAGCCATACAACAGCAGCTCTGAGCAGCTGATGCTTTGAAAAGAGCATTGAAGAAAAGCAATAAAAAACTGTGGTTAGAAATTGTCTTAGTTTGTTCAGGCTGCTATAACAAAATACCAGAGACTGAGAGACTTACAAACAACAGAAATTCATTTCTCACATTCTGGAGGCTGCAAGTCCAAGACCAAGATGCCAGCATGGTCGGATTCTGGTAAGAACCTTCTTCGTAGTCTGCAGACTTCTCATTGTATCCTCACACCATGGAAAGAGAGTGAGACAGCTCTTTGGGGTCCCTTTTATAAGGGCACTAACCCCATGCAGGAGGGCTCTGCCCTCATGTTCTAATCACCTCCCAAAGACCCCATTTCCTAATACAGTTACCTTGGAGGTTAGAATTTCAATACACAGATTTTGGGGTAACAGAAACATTCAGACCATAGCAGAACTTAAACACCAAAAAACTGAAGAAACAGAAATAGAGAAGTCCCACAATCTGCTGTCTGCAAGCTACAGAACCAGGAAAACCAGTGGTATAATTCCGTCCAATTCAGAAGAGAACCAGGGGAGCCAATAGCATAAGTCCTGGAGTCCCTAAGCCCAATAACCAGGAGCTCTATTGTCTGAGGGTAGGAGAAGATGAGACTTCCCAGCTCAAGAAGAGAGAGACGTCACCCTTTCTCACTTTTCTGTTCCATTCAGGCCCCCAACAGATTGGATGATGCCCACCCACATTTGTGAGAGTAGATCTTCTTGTCTTCTGAATCAAATGCTGATCTCTTCTGGAAACGTCCTACTGACACACTCAGAAATGATATTTTACCAGCTATCTGGGAATCCTTTAGCCCAGTCAAGTTGACACATAACATTACCCATCACATCCAATGAAGCAGCTTTTCCATGACCAACTGCTATGGGATGTGGATCAATGGAGACTAAAGGAAGGGAAAATCCCAGTCAGCCCACAGCAGGGACCTTTCCCTTGGCAATGCAAGGCCAAGGGCTGCACTAGCTCTTAGTGAGAAGAGACAGGAAGTTCTACCTAGTTATTATTTATAATGTACTTAAAATGTAATTATAATTAGGTCTTACATGTATAGTTAATAAACTGTACATAGTTCTCATTTGCTAGTGTGGATTCACTAGCAACCCTTTAATTATCTTCATAACGTTTCTAGTGAAAGAACCTCCTCAGAGAGTGTTAATTAAAACAATAATAATAGTAATAACAATATCCAAATGATGTTGACTCCATTAACAACTGCATTCAAAATTTTGAAGTCCAGTGTGGGCAAAACAGATAGTTAATTCTGCCTAATCCACTTATAAAAATGGTATAAAAGGCTCCAAAATATATTCCTGTCTGGATGTACTACACACTACAATAGAACAGTTCTATTGTACTAATGCTCACCCTTAGCACAGAGTCCACTTTTCACTATTTTATGGCTTCATTTGCATGCCTGTTGTTTTTTTCCCCCCACCAATGAGTTAAGTTTTCAAAACCAATATCCCAAAGACCAACCCTCATGTAAAGGAATTAGTCATTATTTTCATGCACAGAGAACAAAGTTTCCTTTCCCCCTGACTGTTGGCATAACACTTTCCCCCACACTCCCACCTCAAAATGCTCACGCCAAAAATGTTGATCTCACAAATGAGAGACATTTGCTATAATAAGTGAAACAAACAGAAGAGGCTATTGTGTTTTGAAATTTGGGAATCTGGAACTTTTAAATTCTGCCTCAGAAAATCAGCCAAAGCTGAAGCAAGCTGTGCATTTGAATTCCTTGGATGGAGACCACCTGTTCTCGGTGAACTCCAACTGACGAATCTGTTCCCGTGAAACTTCTTTTATTGTGCCTTTGTCATGTACACACACCCTGGGAATTTCACAGATGTTTGTGGAATAAAGGAAGAAAGGTAGGGAGGGAAGAAAGGAGAAAGAAAGGGTAGAAAGAAGGGAAGATGGCCAGCAAGAAGGAGGCAGGAAAGGAAAAAGAAAAGATGTACATATAAGGAAAAGAGTGTATGCTGAGTTAGAACACTGCTGCTGAATCTTCTGTTTCTGTCTGACAGCAGGGAGATCACTCTGAAGCATCAAGGTCATGACTGCAGGGAAGGCAGTCAACAAAAAAGGCAAACTTTTCTTCCCTTTTAATGCCACTCCAATGTCAAACAACACAGCAATCTCTAAATTTCACTTGGACATGGGTACTAGATAATAAAAGCAGCTTGCAGTTCTTAGGAGAGAGAAATAAACTCATCTGTGTCCTAGAGTCTGCCTCAACTTTTCCTCTACTTGCGTGTTGCTTCCCCAAATCTCCACCCACCTGCTTCCTTGCCATTTAGGTTTTAGATCAAAGGTAATCCCCTTGATGAGAACTTCCCTGACCACCCACTAGTAAAATAAATAGCCCCTCTATCTGATTGTCGTTGTAGCACTCATCACTAGCTAATATTTTCATTTGTTTAGCATCTATCTACCACTGCTAGAATGTAAGCTTCGTGAGAACAAGGATTGTACTCCTACGGTCTCGTTTTCTGCTGTATCCCCAGTACCTAGAAGAATGCTAAAAACAAAGAAGGCTTACATAAATGCTTGTTGAAGTAATCAATTCCTGTTACTTTTCTTTTTTTTGAAAAGGAGGATGAAAGTATCTGTGGCCTATGACGTAGATTCCCACCATCTTTTCTAAAATTGGTTCAGAACCACTTTGGAGTAAAAAATTAGTCTTTGTAATGTATTAATTTCTAGATTATCAGTTTTCTTTTCCCACAGATCACTCATCCCTGTTAAACTTCTAAAAGGCTGAACAGTGCCTTTATTTAATAACTTAAATTGTTTATGGTACTTTATTGATTCTTTAAATAAGTGAAGAATGTGTATGCATGTATACTTTTATTAAAAACAAGTATATTTCACAAATTTAAGCCTTCAAAACAGAATTTTGATAATCCACGCAGGTTTTTCAGAGTCATTCAATCAATAGCAGAAGTATTTCAGCACATATAGACCAAAAAAAAAAAAAAGATGTTTACCAAATAGGTAAACACCCCATTGGGTAAGAAGTTCTGTGTGTTATAAACTTAGATTTGAAAATTCTCAGAAATCCATGAATTATACAGATTTTATGCAACTGTTTTTTCTATCATTCAAGTTTCCATAGCAACTTTGGCATTAGATTGTGTACATGCTACCTTGAAGACACAAAGCGTCATTCTCCCGAATCTATTTAAAGTGAAGTACTATGTTATTTCTCAGTGTTATGTTCTTTCTGTTTAGAGAAAAAAATATACTGCCATCCTACATGATGCTGTTGCATTAGCTTCATGTTGTTTGGCTTAATGTAGTTTAGATTTCTGCTAAAGATTTCGAGTTGTTAAAAAGAAATATGGCAAGATAACAATAAAATTAAGATGTTTTCCTTTCTGGTGAGAAGGAAATTTTTAAAAGAGTGGGAGAAGAATATGGGAGACAAATTTTAAAATTGTATTAAGATCGCAATGAATTAAAAATGAGGATATGCATTTGCAAGAACAGAAGCCCAGGCCATTCCCATTACAAGGTGGTTTCTGGGAACCAAGGAATATTCTGTTTCTTGATCTGGGTGCTGGTTACACAGGTATGGTCAGTTTATGAAATTGGTGGAGTAGTACACTTAGGGCATGTGCACTTTTCTGAATGTGCACTGTACTTAAATTTAAAATCTTTTAGAATTCAGTCTATTCCAAAAGCCATTTTTTGTATCTGAGAAGCAGTCAAATCTTTTCTTTAAAAACTAGATAGTGAACATTTTAGACATTATGAGATATCATTCTATCTTTTGGGGGGTTTTTTGTTTGCTTGTTTATTTGGTTGGTTGGTTGGTTGGCTGGTTGGTTTTTTACAACCCTTTAAAAATGAAAAATCATTCTTGAGAGTTGTACAAAAACAGATCATGGATAACATATGAAGTCAGGATAACTTGGGGTCACCAAGGGAGTGAATGCAGATAGAGAGGAAAGGAGGACCACAGAGTGAACCCTAGGGCCTCCAGCATTGTTACACCTATTAAACCTATTAATATAATAAATTACATTACTAAATTTCCTAATATTAAGCCTTTTCATTTCTGATTTTGTTATGGTGCATTATTCTTTAATGAGCTACCAAGTTTTCTTTGCTAATGCCTTATTTAGTATTTTCCATTTTTATTTGTAAAGTGAGATAGTTTTACGATTTCCTTTTCTGTAAAATTTTTCTTAAGCTTTGTTATCAATGTCGTACTTACATCACAAGAATTGATTTGGAAGTTTTCCTTCTTTCTCCATGCTCTAGAATAGATGAAATAACAAAGAAAGTATCTGCACTTTAAAGTTTTCAGAAAAGTTTTTTACAAATCTGTCTAGGCCAAGTGCTGTGCTTTTTGGGGGGTGGGAGGTAAATCTTTTTGATAATGGCAATAATTTAACATAGGGTTTACTCTTTGCCAGACCTTGTTCTAAGAACCTACACATATTAACACATTTAATCTTCACAACAACCCAATGAGCTGTGTCATTATTATCATCATTATTATACCATCATCATCATCTCCATTTTACATCTGAGGAAACTGAAGCAAGAGATGTTAAATCGGTGGGTAGGGGGACACTGTATATTTCGATAGATGGAATTCAATGCAGGAAATTGATTACACAGGTATTGAAAAGCTGAAGGAGTAAGAAGGGAACACTGAGGCAAAGCAAGAGACAACTGTAAAAGACCGGTACCACTCTTAGGGGTGGAGCAACAAAGGGGAAGAGAGTGGAATTACAAGAACCCAGGAGCTTGAAGGAAGAGCCCAGCAGAATGGAGGCTCTGACCTCAGGGGCATGATGAAGCTGTTTCCAGGGATCCCCTTAGAAGCAGAAGGGTGGGTGACAAACAGAACCATCAACAAATCAAAAGAAAGCCCATTCTCTACAGCTCCTGACTTTCACCTTTCTCAGTGTTCCCTACCTGCAGAAGGCAGGGGGCAAAGGACCCTGTGAACTGCAGTTCTCAAAGGCCCAGCCCCAGCTTCAGAGAACAACATTTAGAAGGATGCATTTAGACCTCAGAGGCAGTGGATGTGGAAGCCAGAATCTCTCTATTTCTCTATTTTCTCCCCCCGTGGAAATTGGTTTGTTGGGATTTTCTTTCTCTTCTGGGTACTTTTGTCATAATCAGCATATGTCATACGCTTAAGTCATATCTTCTGAGAAAATTATTATATTCAAATTTTAAAATTTTGATAGAATTGCACAAAATAACCTCTTATATTTTAATTTCCTTTTTTAAATAGATGTTTATTGGAGTATAATTGCTTCACAATACTGTGTTAGTTTCTGCTGCACAACAAAGTGAATCAGCCATATGCATACACATGTCCCCATGTCCCCTCCCCCTTGAGCCTCCCTCCTACTCTCCCTATCCCACCGCTCTAGGTCATCACAAAGCACCGAGCCAATCTCCCTGTGCTATGCTGCTGCTTCCACCAGCCAACTATTTCACAGTCGGTAGTGTATGTATGTTGATGCTACTCTCACTTTGCCCCAGCTTCCCCCTCCCCACCCTGTCCTCAAGTCCATTCTCTATGTCTATCTCTTTATTCCTGCCCTGCAATTAGGTCCATCAGTACCATTTTTTTTTTAGATTCCTTTTTTTTTTAACATCTTTATTGGAGTATAATTGCTTTACAATGGTGTGTTAGTTTCTGCTGTATAACAAAGTGAATCAGCTATACATATACAAATATCCCCATATCGCCTCCCTCTTGTGTCTCCCTCCCACCCTCGCTATCCCACCCCTCTAGGTGGACACAAAGCACCGAGCTGATCTCCCTGTGCTATGTGGCTGCTTCCCACTAGCTAGCTATTTTACATTTGGTAGTGTATATATGTCCATGCCTCTCTCTCACTTCATCCCAGCTTACCCTTCCCCTTCCCTGTGTCCTCAAGGCCATTCTCTACATCTGCATCTTTATTCCTGCTGCCCCAAGGTTCTTCAGAACTATTTTTTTTTTTAGATTCCATATATATGTGTTAGCATACGGTATTTGTTTTTCTCTTTCTGACTTACTTCACTCTGTATAACAGACTCTAGGTCCATCCACCTCACTACAAATAACTCAATTTCATTTCTCTTTATGGCTGAGTAATATTCCATTGTATATATGTGCCACATCTTCTTTATCCATTCATCTGTCGATGGACGCTTAGGTTGCTTCCATGTCCTGGCTATTGTAAATAGAGCTGCTATGAACATTGTGGTACATGACTCTTTTTGAATTATGGTTTTCTCAGGGTATATGCCCAGTAGTGGGATTGCTGGGTCATATGGTAGTTCTATTTTAAGTTTTTTAAGGAACCTCCATACTGCTTTCCATAGTGGTTGTATCAATTTACATTCCGACCAACAGTGCAGGAGGGTTCCCTATTCACCATACCCTTTCCAGCATTTACACAAAAAAAAACTCCAAATGGATTAAAGGCTTAAATGTAAGACCAGACACTATAAAACTCTTAGAGGAAAACATAGGAAAAATACGCTTTGACATAAACCACAGCAAGATCTTTTTTGACCCACCTCCTAGAGTAATGGAAATAAAAACAAAAATAAACAAATGGGACTTAATTAAACTTAAAAGCTTTTGCACAGCAAAGGAAACCATAAACAAGATGAACAGACAACTCTCAGAATGGAAGAAAATATTTGCAAATGAAACAACAAAGGATTAATCTCCAAATTTCCTCTTTTTCTGTCATTTTCCCTTGTCATTTCTCTTGTATATATGTACTTTCTTCCTTTTCTCTTAATTAGATTATCTCATCATTTATCAAATCAATTTTTTTTCAAATCACTAGATTTTTTATTTTATTTTTTGGTTACATTCTCTAACTCCTTCCATTCTGCCTTTTTCTTCATTAATCCTTTCCTTTGACTTTCATTTGGTTTATTCTGTTCTTTTTCTATCTTTTGTGTCATATTTTTATGGTTTCTTTTTATTGCACTAAGTATTTAAGGCTATAAATTAACTTCTGAGCATGGCTTAGGATTCTGATATGCAGACTAAAATGCTTTTCAATATGTAACTTCAGATTTTCTTTTTTTCAGGAGAGATTTTATAAATTATATATTTATATAATTGCTCTATTATACCATTTGGGTTCCCCCCCCCCTTTGGAAATTCCAATTGTAAACGTGTTGGATTTCCTTTGTCTCTATTCTATACCTAGCTTTTTCTCTCTAATCATTGTATGTCCTTATTTATGTTTCATTTGCTTGTTTTTTCTCATTTCTTTCGTCTATGCCACTTACTGTGCTTCCTAATATATCTGTTCTCTGTTTTACACTTTGAAATTTAGTCTTCACTTCTAAATTATTTATTTTCTTTTTCTTCTTTCTCTTTTCTGAAATCTACCACTTTCTGCTTCAACTCCTCCAACAGTCTGGCTGACACCTTCTGTTGACTGTTCAGCTTTTCCTGGTTTCTTATATTTCTGATTTATGGTATTAACTGAGAGCTGTAATTGCTACATCAATTTTTTTAATTCACATTAAAATGTTGGTTATAATTTTCATTTGCTTCATGCAACATTTTCCAATGAGCTTTCTTTCTATATAGGGGAGTTTTGGTGCTCTTTTGCACAGTTTTCTTATTGTTTTTGTGTTTGGATGCTGTCTTTAAATCCATTTTTGTTATGTATATTTAAATGAGTTGAGTTTTCCTAGACCAGTTATTAACAAGACCCAGTGAATAGTTTTCTAGGTTTCTTTGTTCAAAAGTTCTCACTGGTATTGCTAAAGCAGTAGACTATTTAAAATACAATCCACAGCTCCTTCGCCACTTAGCACCTAACCTGGTTCAGAATAGCTTCTACCCCCAACTCTAATTTCCCTTGGATCCTTTGCTTATCACTGATACTAAGGGGATATACCTCTTGCCTTCCAAACTGTTTGTTCACTCCCTTTTGGTACCTGGAGTTTTCTGAGACATGTCAGTGACCTCTTGATTTCCCCAGATGTTTTCTGCAACTTCTTTATCCACCTTCCTTAGCAACTACACCCTCTTCTGTCTCAGTCCAGTTCACAGCACTTCCCATTCAGAGATGGGTCTGCTCCTTTTGGGAGTAAATATTGGTTTTTGATTTCTAATATCCACCACTGCTAATCCCTTCTATGTTCCCAAATTCTTCATCCTACCTTCAGCCCCCAAAGCCCCATCATTCCCATGAAGTTGATGTTGATTTCATTTGCTTGGGCCACAATTAAATGTAACCTAGAGTTTGTGAAGTCTCTGTTTTCTAGAGAAAAAATTTTTGTTTTGTTTCTATTCTCCTTATGATTTCCAAGAAAAAAATGGGTAAGATTTACAACTAAGCTGCCTATGCTACTATCGTATCCACTTTGATGATTAATTTATTTCTACTGAAACTGTAGGTGCAAGAAGAATTGCCAGTCCTACTGACAATAAAACTACTGGTCGAAAAGGAAGTCAATGTCTTGTATTTACACTTATAAAATTTCCTAAGTATTTTAATTATATCTCTGGGATGCCTTCTATATCTAATGTACTTCTTAATGCCCTCTGATCTGAAGTGTTGACGCTGTAAATATTTTCTGTCTGAGCAATGCACAATGGAATCATAACATCATCTTTCATAAGGATAATGCATGGTACTAAAAGCCCAGCTAATAGTACAATTCTCTATTTAATTATCTCCTCTGGAATAATATAACCACCTACTTTCAATTATTATACTCATCATAATTAAGTCATAGAGACACTCTGTCTCTGGATATGTGAATAGTACATTTGAACAAAGGACAGAGTCAGAGTACAACTTGGAATGACTTTCTATTTACTGAAGCATTTTGCTATTACAAAAAGTGTTCCACTTTATACAGATTCTTTTCATGCAGTAGCAAAGACAAATTTTAAGGAAAGCATTTCAAGTAAGTGTCTACAAGTGGTTTAAAAAGTTGCCCAAGGAGGTTGTACAAACCTGGGTTTGAATCCCAGGGTCTTTGCTTCTTAACTGTAGGACTTTCAAAGCTTCACTTTCTTTATATGTACATAACCCATTCGTCCAAACTTATTACTCTGGGGCACAGAGCAACGTCACTCTTTTAATATCCAAATTAGTACATCTCAAATCCCACCCTCTGAATCTCAGTTCACACTCCTTCTAGACATTCCCTCCATTACAAGTGCTGCTTTCTCTGTCCACAGCAAAAATCCCATTTAAAATGGTCAGAGAATATCATCAGCCCATGCAAAGGTACCTCTTCCCTGATGCTGGCTGTCCATACAGTATAGACACTAAACCCAGGCATCCTGGGAAAGTCCAACCAAATTCCTGATAATCGACTTCACTGCTGCCTATTACAACAGTTCCGGGGGGATTGGGATATGGAAGGATTTTAGCATCATTTGTGTGTTAAGTCCAGAACCAGCCCTCTCCTTCCAATTACTTAAATCATGGGCACACACTTCTCCCTTTACTTACAAGGCACACCTTATTGTTATTATTATTGCCATCATTATGGTTAGTACATAGTAAACATTTAATAAACATTTGTTGGGTATATGGATGGATGGGTAGAGCAGCTTCCCCCTACAGTTGTAAAATTAAATGAAAGAATGCATGGAAAGTGTCTAGCATAAAGTAGTATGTGACTTAAGAAAATGTTAGTTCCCTGTCATTTCTGGTGACATTAAGTCAAAAATCTCTAATTTATTACAAGTTTCAAAACATTTTAAAAAGCAACGAACATCCATTTTTGGAATAAAAGAGTTAATCCTTTAGTGTCTGTAGTTATAGATGTAAATGAAATTAGCAATAAAACTTTACTTCAGTACCAATAACCTTAAAACCATACCTTCCAATTATGTAAAACACCACTTAAACAATGAATCCAAAAACCTCACTTCACCAGTTTCAACCACTGCATCTAAACATTTCCAGTTCTTTTGATAAAAGGCTGTTTTTATCTTACAGCTTGGGAGAAATAAAAAAATAAGGCAAGGCAGCAACATATTTCCACAGCCAGGGAGAAAGCAGAAATTCTCTGAGAAATTTACCTTTTAAATTTACTTGTATAAGCAAGAGAGTTCAAATTTTTGTCACACTAATTTTTGTAGCTTTTGAAATAATTGTGAATTTCATCCATATTTCCATAGAATATGATTATACTTCTTTTAAAGCAATTTCTTTAATAAACCATTTGCTTCATATTATTATTATTATAACTCTTGATTCCTGATTGTGATTAATTATAATGACCACTTTACTCCCAGGCTTTCAAATGTAAACAATTTTATTCAGAGTTGTCTCATACTTTCCACAGTCTCCAGATAATCTATAACTGTGATGACACATTGTAAATATGGAATAAATACTTATGGAATTAATGAAATGTGTGTGATACCACGTATATATCATTTTGGTAAACAGAACCACAAAACTATTGCTAAAGAAGTTTGAAGCCTATGCTTGTTCTCTCCTAAGTGCCATTTTAAAAAACCATTGTTAAATAAGACAGTGTGCTAGAATTAGGAGTTATTATGAAGGTATAAAAATTGGGGGAACGGGAATTTTTAAAAATTAGAAAGTGTAGTCTTTCTACATTTTTAAAAATTGGGGGAAAAAAAGAGAATTTAACACACTTGCGCTTCCTTCCCAATAAATCCATGTAAATGTGAACTCAGTAAGTCCCTTTATTAGACTGTCTAGGCTTAAAAAGTTGACAGTGAAATTCAAAAAGATACATGCACCCCAGTGTTCATAGCAGCATTATTTACAGTTGCCAAGATACGGAAGCAACCTAAGTATCCATTAGTGGACGAATGGATAAAGAAGATGTGGTATGTAATATATACATATACATATATATATACCTATACACACACACACACACACACACACACACACACACACACACAGAAATACTACTCAGCCATAAAAAAGAATGAAATTTTGACATTTGCAGCAACATGGATGGACTTAGAGGGCATTACACTAAGTGAAATAAGTCATACAGAGAGAGGTAAATACTGCATGAAATCACTTATATGTGGAATCTAAAAAATACAACTAGTGAATATAACAAAAAAGAAGCAGACTCACAGATATAGAGAACAAACTAGTGTTACAGGTGGGGAGAGAGGAGGGGAGGGGAGAGGAGTAATACAGGTGTAGGGGATTAAGAGTACAAACTGTTAGGTATAAAATAAGCTACAAGGATATACTGTACAACATGGGGAATACAGCCAATATTTTACAATAACTATAACTGGAGTATAACCTTTAAAAATTGTGAATCACTACATTGTACACCTGTAACTTATATAATATTGTACATCAACTGTACTTCAATTTAAAAAAAAAAATTCTGAAGGTAAAAAAAAGAAGTTGACGGTGAAAATGACCATACAACCCTGATATTCACATCAGGTTAGTTACTAATTGTCTTGTCAGATCCAGCCAGACCACACTTCTACCCCCAAGATGGGAGATGAGAACTTCCCTGCAGGGAATACATCTTCCCTCTCAATCATCCTGTGAAAAAATTAATCCTAAATCAGAAAACAGAATCTGTAGACTGAAAGACAGAAAGACATCTTCCTCTGTCTAGAGCTAAAACCAACTGGACAAAGACTCTGAGCCCCGGAGAGGCCTGGCCCACTTTGACTAGTGAAACTCTTGGCCACGTAAAACCACAGAGAAACCAGGTGGTTCTGTGAAGATTTGGGGTATTGTGGTAAAAACAATAAGAGACACACAGACAAAGGATGACATTATGAGATTACCAAGTCCTCTGACCTCAAAAGAATCAAACAGACTGAGTTCTGGCTGCATTTGTGAGTGATTAAAAAACAACCCGAAATGACCAGTTAGGCTCCACTAAGCACACGGGGATTAAAGGGCATATCAATAGAGAGTCTCCAAAGAAAGACTAGAGAGTCTTTCTGCTAATATACGAACCTTTGGGAATTCAGAATTGTTGCATTTGGGAATATCAATTACTATATTCCAACCTGAACGTACCAGTTACATTTGGAAAGAAGTATTAAATTGAAGCTCTGAGAAGAAGTTAGGCTTGAAATCTCAAAAGAAAGAATTCTGTGTCATGAGAAAAACAGAGTATACAGTAATGATATAAATTCTATACGTGTGATATGTAGGAATCAAAATCATTTAAAACAATTTTTTAAATATCAACATTTTAAAAATTCTGATCTTTGAATATTCTTACATCAATTTACATAATAACCCTACATTTTCACTGACTGTTGATATACAGCATTCTAAAACTAAAACTCATAAACTTATGGAATCTAAGAGTTAGAAGGGATTTAGGAGCCTGAACCAAGGTGGCGGTGTAGAAGGAGGTGCTCTCACTCCCTCTTGCAAGAACACCAGAATCACAACTAACTGCTGAACAATCATCGACAGGAAGACACTGGAACTCACCAAAAAAGATACCCCACATCCAAAGACAAAGAAGAAGCCAAAATGAGATGGTAGAAGGGACACAGTCACAATAAAGTCAAATCCCATAACTGCTGGGTGGTTGACTCACAAACTGGAGAACACTTATACCACAGAAGTCCACCCACTGGAGTGAAGGTTCTGAGCCCCACATCAGGTTTCTCAACCTGGGGGTACGGCAACGGGAGGAGGAATTCCTAGAGAATCAGACTTTGAAGGCTAGCGGGATTTGATTGCAGGACTCTGACAGGACTGGGGGAAACAGAGACTCCACACTTGGAGGGCACACACAAAGAAGTGTATGCATCGGGACCCAGGGGAAGGAGCAGTGACCCCAGGGGAGACTGAACCACACCTAACTGCTAGTGTTGGAGAGTCTCCTGCAGAGGCGGGGGGTGGCTGTGGCTCACCATGAGGAAAAGAACACTGGCAGCAGAAGTTCTGCGAAGTACTGATTGGCGTGAGCCCTCAGAGTCCGCCATTAGCCCCACCAAAGAGCCTGCAGGCTCTAGTGTTGGGTCACCTCAGGCCAAAAACCAACAGGGAGGGAACCCAGCCCCACCCATCAGCTGTCAAGCAGATTAAAGTTTTACTGAGCTCTGCCCACCAGAGGAACAGCCAGCTCTACCCACCACCAGTCCCTCCCATCAGGAAACTTGCACAAGCCTCTTAGATAGCCTCACCCACCAGAGAGCAGACAGCAGAAGCAAGAAGAACTACAATCCTGCAGCCTGTGGAACAAAAACCACATTCACAGAAGGATAGACAAGATGAAATGGCAGAGGGCTACGTGCCAGGTGAAGGAACAAGATAAAACCACAGAAAAACAACTAAATGAAGTGGAGATAGGCGACCTTCCAGAAAAAGAATTCAGAATAACGATAGGGAAGATGATCCAGGACCTCGGAAAAATAATGGAGGCAAAGATCGAGAGGATGCAAGAAATGTTCAACAAACACCTAGAAGAATTAAAGAACAAACAAACAGAGATGAACAATACAATAACTGAAATGAAAACTACACTAAAAGGAATCAATAGCAGAATAACTGAGGTAGAAAAACGGATAAGTGACCTCGAAGACAGAATGGTGGAATTCACTGCTGCTGAACAGAATAAAGAAAAAAGAACAAAAAGAAATGAAGACAGTCTAAGAGACCTCTGGGGCAACATTAAACGCAACAACATTCACATTATAGGGGTCCCAGAAGGAGAAGAGAGAGAGAAAGGACCCAAGAAAATATCTGAAGAGATTATGCATGGGAAAGGAAATAGCCACCCAAGTCCAGGAAGCCCAGAGAGTCCCATACAGGATAAACCCAAGGAGATACATGCCGAGACACATAATAATCAAACTGGCAAAATTTAAAGACAAAGAAAAACTACTGAAAGCAGCAAGGGAAAAAATGACTGATAACATACAAATGAACTCCCATAAGGTTAACAGCTGATTTCTCAGCAGAAACTCTACAAGCCAGAAGGGAGTGGCATGATATACTTAAAGTAATGAAAGGGAAGAACCTACAACCAAGATTACTCCACCCGGCAAGGATCTCGTTCAGATTCGATGGAGAAATCAAAAGCTTTACAAACAAGCAAAAGCTAAGAGAATTCAGCACCACCAAACCAGCTCTACAACAAATGCTAAAGGAACTTCTCTAAGTAGGAAACACAAGAGAAGAAAAGGACCTACAAAAACACAGGCAAAACAATTAAGAAAATGGTCATAGGAACATACATATCAATAATTACCTTAAATGTGAATGGATTAAATGCTCCAACCAAGGGCTTCCCTGGTGGCGCAGTGGTTGAGAATCTGCCTGCGAATGCAGGGGACACGGGTTCGAGCCCTGGTCTGGGAAGATCCCACATGCCGCGGAGCAACCGGGCCCGTGAGCCACAGCTGCTGAGCCTGCACGTCTGGAGCCTGTGCTCCGCAACAAGAGAGGCCGCAATACTGAGAAGCCCGTGCATCGCGATGAGGAGTAGCCCCCGCTTGCCGCAACTGGAGAAGGCCCTAGCACAGAAACGAAGACCCAACATAGCAACCAATCAATCAATTAAATAAATAAATCTTTAAAAAAAAAAAAAAATTTAAAAAAAAAAAAATGCTCCAACCAAAAGACACAGGCTTGCTGAATGGATACAAAAACAAGACCCATATATATGCTGTCTACAAGAGACCCACTTCAGACCTAGGGACACATACAGACTGAAAGTGAGGGGATGGAAAAAGATATTCCATGCAAATGGAAATCAGAAGAAAGCTGGAGTAGCAATACTCATAACAGATAAAATAGACTTTAAAATAATGTTACAAGAGACAAGGAAGGACACTACATAATGATCAAGGGATCAATCCAAGAAGAAGATATAACAATTATAAATATATATGCACCCAACACAGGAGCACCTCAATACATCAGGCAACTGCTAACAGCTATAAAAAAGGAAATCGACAGTAACACAATAATAGTGGGGGGCTTTAACACCTCACTTACACCAATGGACAGATCATCCAAAATGAAAATAAATAAGGAAACAGAAGCTTTAAATGACACAATAGACCAAAAAGATTTAATTGACACTTATAAGATATTCCATCCAAAAACAGCAGATTACACTTTCTTCTCAAGTGTGCACGGAACATTCTCCTGGATAGATCACATTTTGGGTCACAAATCAAGCCTCAGCAAATTTAAGAAAACTGAAATCATATCAAGCATCTTTTCTGACCACAACGCTGTGAGATTAGAAATCAATTACAGGGAAAAAAATAAAAAACACAAACGCATGGAGGCTAAACAACACATTACTAAATGACAAAGAGATCACTGAAGAAATCAAAGAGGAAATCAAAAAATACCTAGAGACAAATGACAGTGAAAACACGACGATCCGAAACCTATGGGATGCAGCAAAGGCAGTTCTAAAAGGGAAGTTTATAGCTCTACAAGCCTACCTCAAGAAACAAGAAAAATCTCAAGAAAACAATCTAACCTTACACCTAAAGGAACTAGAGAAAGAAGAACAAACAAAACCCAAAGTTAGCAGAAGGAAAGAAATCATAAAGATCAGAGCAGAAATAAATGAAATAGAAATAAAGAAAACAATAGCAAAGATCAATAAAATGAAAAGCTAGATCTTTGGGAAATAAACAAAATTGATAAACCATCAGCCAGACTCATCAAAAAAAAGAGGGAGAGGACTCAAATCAATAAAATTAGAAATGAAATGGAGAAGTTACAACAGACACTGCAGAAATACAAAGCATCCTAAGAGACTATTACAAGAAACTGTATGCCAATAAAATGGACAACCTGGAAGAAATGGACACATTCTTAGAAAGGTGTAACCTTCCAAGACTGAACCAGGAAGAAATAGAAAATATGAACAGACCAATCACAAGTAATGAAATTGAAACTGTGATTAAAAATCTTCCAACAAACACAAGTCCAGGACCAGACGGCTTCACAGGCGAATTCTATCAAACATTTAAAGAAGAGCTAACACCCATCCTTCTCAAACTCTTCCAAAAAACTGTGGAGGAAGGAACACTCCCAAACTCATTCTATGAGGCCACCATCACCCTGATACCAAAACCAGACAAAGATACTACAAAAAAAGAAAATTACAGACCAATATCACTGATGAATATGATGCAAAAATCCTCAACAAAGTACTAGCAAACAGAATCCAACAACACAGTAAAAGGATCATACACCATGATCAAGTGGGATTTATCTCAGGGATGTAAGGATTCTTCAATATACGCAAATCAATCAATGTGATACACCATATTAACAAAATGAAGAAGAAAAAGCATATGATCATCTCAATAGATGCAGAAAAAGCTTCTGACAAAATTCAACACCCATTTATGATAAAAACTCTCCAGAAAGTGGGCATGGAGGGAACCTACCTCAACATAATAAAGGCCATATATGACAAACCCACAGCTAACATCATACTGAACAGTGAAAAACTGAAAGCATTTCCTCTAAGATCAGGAACAAGACAAGGATGTCCACTCTTGCCACTATTATTCAACATAGTTTTGGAAGTCCTCGCCACGGCAATCAGAGAAGAAAAAGAAATAAAAGGAATCCAAATTGGAAAAGAAGAAGTAAAACTGTCACCGTTTGCAGATGACATGATACTATACATAAAAAATCCTAAAGAGGCCACCAGAAAACTACTAGAGCTAATCAATGAATTTGGTAAAGTTGCAAGATATAAAATTAATGCACAGAAATCTCTTGCATTCATATATACTAATGATGAAAAATCTGAAAGAGAAATTAAGGAAACACTCCCATTTACCATTGCAACAAAAAGAATAAAATACCTAGGAATAAACCTGCCTAGGGAGACAAAAGACCTGTATGCAGAAAACTATAAGACACTGATGAAAGAAACTAAAGATGACACCAACAGATGGAGAGATATACCATGTTCTTAGATTGGAAGAATCAGTATTGTGAAAATGACTATACTACCCAAAGCAATCTACAGATTCAATGCAATCCCTATCAAATTACCAGTGGCATTTTTCAGAGAACTAGAACAAAAAATCTTAAATTTTGTATGGAGACACAAAAGACCCCGAATAGCCAAAGCAGTCTTGAGGGAAAAAAGCGGAGCTGGAGGAATCAGACTCTCTGACTTCAGACTATACTATAAAGCTACAGTAATCAAGACAATATGGTACTGGCACAAAAACAGAAATATAGTTCAATGGAAAAGCAAAGGAAGCCCAGAAGTAAAACCCACACACCTATGGTCAGCTAATCTACGACAAAGGAGGCAAGGATATACAATGGAGAAAAGACAGTCTCTTCAATAAGTGGTGCTGGGAAAACTGGACAGATACATGTAAAAGAATGAAATTAGAACACTCCCTAACACCACACACACAAATAAACTCAAAATGGTTTAGAGACCTAAATGTAAGGCTGGACACTATAAAACTCTTGGAGAAAACATAGGAAGAACACTCTTTGACATAAATCACAGCAAGATCTTTTTTGATCCACCACCTAGAGTAATGGAAATAAAAACAAAAATAAACAAATGGGACCTAATGAAACTTAAAAGCTTTTGCACAGCAAAGGAAACCATAAACAAGACCAAAAGACAACCCTCAGAATGGGAGAAAATATTTGCAAACAAATTAACGGACAAAGGATTAATCTCCAAAATATATAAATAGCTCATGCAGCTCAATATTAAAAAAACAAACTACCCAATCCAAAAATGGACAGAAGACCTAAATACACATTTCTCCAAAGAAGACATACAGATGGCCAAGAAGCACATGAAAAGCTGCTCAACATCACTAATTATTAGAGAAATGCAAAACAAAACTACAGTGAGGTATCACCTCACACCTGTTAGAATGGGCATCCTCAGAAAATCTACAAACAACAAATGCTGGAGAGGGTGTGGAGAAAGGGAAACGCTCTTGCACTGTTGGTGGGAATGTAAATTGATACAGCCATTATGGAGAACAGTATAGAGGTTCCTTAAAAAACTAAAAATAGAATTACCATATGATCCAGCAATCCCACTACTGGGCATATACCCAGAGAAAACCATAATTCAAAAAGACACATGCACCCCAATGTTCATTGCAGCACTATTTACAATAGCCAGGTCATGGAAGCAACCTAAATGCCCATCGACAGAGGAATGGATAAAGAAGTTGTGGTACATATATACAATGGAATATTACTCAGCCATGAAAAGGAACAAAATTGGGTCATTTGTTGAGACGTGGATGGATCTAGAGACTGTCATACAGAGTGAAGTAAGTCAGAAAGAGAAAAATAAATATCGTATATTAATGCTTATATGTGGAACCTAGAAAAATGGTACAGATGAACTGGTTTGCAGGGCAGAAATTGAGACAGAGATGTAGAGGACAAATGTATGGACACCAAGGGGGGAAAGCAGTTGGGGGGCGGGGGTGGGGGTGTGATGAATTGGGAGATTGGGATTGACATGTATACACTGTTGTGTATAAAACTGATGACTAATAAGAACCTGCTGTATAAAAAAATAAATAAAATTAAATTTAAAAATTCAAAAAAAAAAAAGGGATTTATAAGGGCATCAAGACCAATTTCCCCTCTATAACAATTCAGATTTCCCTTATATAACATCTTAAACCATAGAACCACAAAAAGAAAATGTGTTTTTGGATGGTACTGATGATCTGTGTAGGATGAACAAGTCTTCTAAAATTAAATGGGATTAAAAGGAGCATCACCTAGTTATTACTCAATCCTCTTACAAGAACTATTGAATAGGCTCCTTTACCAATTAATTCCTACTAAAGAAAACATATTAAATATCTAATTTGAAAGTTCATCCTAAAGAAGAAAAAATAAAACTTCTGAATCTGAGGGCTTAGTAACTAGCATTTGTTTGTGGGAGTAGAGCACAGCCTCCACTGGAATCCAGAATGAACTCTGGACTGTAATCTTGATGGAGACACACAACAACTTTATTTTCTTAGCTCCCACGACTTAACTTCTTTTTATGAAACAGAATATTTTTAAATCTACAATAAACATTTCTAGTGTTGGTGGTATGGCATTATGTTAATTTGGTTGTAAATCACTCACACATATTGTAAGAAAATAAGAAGTGGGAGGGGCTGGTCATGAATACTTTGGTTTGTCTTATTCTCTGCACTGTAGGATAACTTCTCAATAAGGATTTTAAATTTTTTGAAAGGAGCTTTTAAGTACTCACATAGTGTTGGCCCTATTTCACATACAGAAAGGGGCACACAAGACATGCAGATGGCTTTTAATTATGCACTTCTCCTGATTATACCATTTGGGGTTGGCTTATTGGCCTTTCTCCTCTCTCAGAAAGGATCAACTCAGAGGATTTGGATCTTCAATGCCTTGCATTCATGGCACTGCAATTCTTTAAGCTGCTGATACATTGTTAAGGCAATGCTGAAAAATAAAAACTCTGCTGTTGCAGAGAACCTTCTAGAAGGTGTTATTAGAATTGTTTTAGATAAAGTGATGTTTTCTAGACTGCTTCCTGTAACATTGTCCTGTAATCTCTAATTAGAAAACTAAAATGCTTTCTCTGAGGATTGTTCCCAGTGCTGTTCCAAAATTTAAGCTGTTTTGCGTAGCTTCCAAAGCAAAACATACATTTTTGAAGGGACAGAGGCTTTCAAAATTTCCATGATGAGTGAACATACTTTTCAAGTGTTTTGACAGAACTGCTGTCACAGATACTACTGGAACTCATTCAATATATAAAATAGTTTTTTTAGCAGCATAAAAGTACTGGAAAAAATAAATGCTAAATCCCTTAAGAAAAATGTTCTCAGCAATTTTAAACAGTTAACAAGATGGAGTTCCTTGGGGTAAATTATGACAATGCTCTCCTGTGGCAATTACTTGCCTCTGTATTGAGTCTGGCCTTACTTTTTAGTCACCAAATAGAAAATAAGAAATTAAGATATGGTGAGTTACAAAATACAAACTATAATAGAACATGTGTGAGAAATATTTTTAGATAATTAAATAATAAGCCTTATCATTTGTCAGAAAAGAAGATGGAGAGAATGGAGTAAAAATTATTTAGGGGTCTAAGTTCAAATGACACAACATCACTACTAGAGGTCATGGGAAGAAGTTAACTGATAGAAAAATATCAGCAAAAAGGAAGATTTGAGCTCAATTTACAGTTGTAATGGAGTTTATGGAAGCCAAATATGTGGAAGTCTGTGGAAAAGATTTATGTGACATAAAAAATTACATGAATTGTATTATTAGAAAATGTAAATGTACTCTCTATTGGAATTATTATAGCTGTTTAGCTAGTCAATTTTCTCAGACATTAACCCTCCAAAATGAACGTGAATGTTCTACTCTCCTTAGAGCTCTAGCCCATCTATCTATGTGTAGGATAATCCCTGAAAAACTCAGTGGGGCTGAGACTTACACTTCTCTGAGGAACTCAGATTTTGACATCAGGTTCATGGCTCCTATTTTCTGTAGGTCATAAAATCTAAGGGCAAAATCACCAAAGCAATTTGGTTTAACTTATCAGCATAAGCTGCTTCCTTGAAATGTATTCTCTGTTCTCTTTTATAGCAAACATATTTAAAACCAGTTTCTTTTATTTCCCTAGGAAGCAGAGCTCATGTTTTACTGATATAATTGAATAGCTATTATACTATTCTAAGTATTTGGTATAATTAGTCATTTCCTATGTGTTAACCCATGTTGAACAATTCAACCTCTTCCAGTTGAGCAACATCATAGAAATATGGCCATCTTAATGCTTCATAAATCAGTCTAAATCCTAACTAATTTAAAGTAGACTGATGGTTGCCAATAATTATTCTGGGTATTTTCTAATCTTGACTGACATAGATGTCACGAGATCAGTCCTGCTAAGGTAATTCCACATCTCTCAAAAAGAAAATAAGATTTTTTTACTGAAGTCAGAAAGTTAGCCCTTCAGGGGTTGGCTAATGGAATAGCTCTTACTCAAAATTGTAGGAACATGGAAACTCGGGAAAATATTCAAAGTCAAGAGTTCATTAGGGCATAAAACAACAATAAAATATATACTTATCATATTGGCCAAAAACAGAAAATAAATGAACCTGAAACCTACCTCATTCCAATAACAGAGTTAACTTGAGACCAATCATAAACTGTATTGGAAAAATCAGAACCAGAGAGCCTAGAAGAAAACATAGGATAATGTCTTTGTAACCTTGTAGTAGGTAAAAATTGCACAGAATACACAAGAAACAACTAAGTACAAAAGAAAAAAATTGATATATTGTATTTTTCCTAATTAAAATTTCTGCTTATAAAACTACACTCTAGAAAATAAAATTCACAACACATATCTGATAAAGAACTTGTGTCCAAAACATATAAAGAACTCCTATAAATCAATAATAAAAAGAAAATTCAATTTGTAAAAATGGACAAAAGACATGAACAAATCCTTTACAGAAGATAAATGAATAGCCAATAAGCATATACAAAGGAGCTCAACATCCTTAGTCAAAAGGAAAACAAAAGGTAACATTCTCCCAGCCACATGAATGGCTAAAATCTAAAAGACTGACAATACAATTGTTTGCCAGGAAAACAAGCATCTAGAACTCTCACGCATTGCTGCTGGTGGAAGCATAAAGTTGTACAACCACTTTTGAGAGCTACATGTCAATTTCCTTAAAAGTTAAATACGCATCTACCTTATGACCCAGCAATCCCACTTTAGGTATTTACTCAAGACAAACTAAATGAAAAACGTATGTTCACAAAAAGTCATATTCTTTACCCAAACCTGGAAACAACACAAATATTTATCAACCGGAGAGCAGATTTTTTTTCAATGTAGTAACATCGTACAACAGAACACTACTGATATTTGCAACAACATGGATGAATCTCAAAAATGAAAGCAAAGAAGCTAGAAACAAAAGAATACCTACTGTATGATTCCATCTATATGAAGTTCAAAAATAGGCAAAATTAGAAGTCAAAACAGTACTTGCCTCTGCAGGATAGGGATTAAGGAAAGGGGCACGATATAACTTTCTAGGTAATGGAAATGTTCTATACCTTTTTTGGGTATGGCAGTTACATGATATTAAAACTTATGGAACTGAGCACTTAAGATCCATAGACTTATTCTGTGCAAATTATACCTCAAAAACATTTTTACAAATGTAGAGAATATGTATATATAGAGAGAGAATGGTGGTAGGGTAAATTAATGGTACAATCTACAGTGGTAGGGTAAATTAATGCAGAAATACTGGCAGTCAATTTGATAATGAATCTTAAAAATGTGAAAGGCCTTTGACCAAGTAATTCTATTTATAGGAATTTATTTTAGGGAAACAATCAGAGATGTCTGTGTGTGCACATATACACATATACATGCACGTGTGTGTGTTTACCGTGTGTAAGATTTATAGCAGTAGAATTTTCATTCCACTATTATTAACAATAGAGAAAAATTGGAACAACCTAAATGCCCAATGATAGGGGTTTAGTTAAATAAATAATAACATATCTGTACCTTGAATATTACTTAGCCGTTAAAAATTTTAATGATAAATAAAAGTATTTTTCAATATGATAGTAAATTTTAAAAGGAATTTAAAGAACAGTATGTATAACATGAACATTAATTTGGCTGCTCTGACAATAACAGGTATAAACAAGATGGAAGGTTTATTTTTCCCTTCCATGAGAGCTGCTGTTCACACTTTGCAGGTAGGCAGCTCTGCTCTACACAGTAATCTAAAAATCCAGATCTTTCTATCTAGTTGTTCCACTATCCCCTGTGTACCTTCTTCTACATGATTAAAGCTGGCTCACTATCACCATGTCTGCTTTTCATCCCAAGGAGAGGGTGAAAAAGAAAGTGGAAGGTAAGCAGCTTCCTTTTAAGGATTTGAACTAGAAGTTGCACACACCACTTCTCCTAGCCTACTAGTCAGAACATGGTCATAACAAGTTTCTTAGTCAGCTCAGGCTGCTATAACAAAATACCACAGACTGGATGGCTTACAAACATTAGAAATTTATTTCTCACAGTTCTGGATACTGGAAGTCCAAGATGGTAGCACCCACATGGTTGAATGTAGCCCCTCTTCTTGTCTGCAGAGAATTCTCCTTGTGTCCTCACGTGGCAGAAGGGTTAGGGAGTTCTGTGGGGATCTCTTTTATATGGGCAGTAATCCCATTCAAGAGAGTTCCACCCTCATGACCTAATCACCTACCAAAGGCCTCACCTACTAACACCATCACCTTGGGGGTCAGGATTTCAACATGAATTTTGGAGGGACACAGGCATTCAGGCCATAGCACTAAACTACCAGGGAGTCTCAGAAATGTCTCTAACTGGGCCACCATGTGCCCACCCCAAACTGGTGAGAAGACAGTTTCAATGCTAAAAAGAAGGGGTAAATAGATGAGCTTGGATGAAAATCTTGGAGACAACTCTTTGCAAGTTCTCTTGGAGAACTCTCTTTTATGCAAATTGCATCACCAATGTTTTTGATAGCACAGAGGATGAAACCATTAGGAAAAACACAGACATAGACAACTCTGAATCAAAAAGTGACATGGAACTGTTGGACTCTGAATGTGAAGAGGTTTTAGAACTACTTTAAGCAACTTGTTTTTCTTATATTTTCTTTTTGAGATATGCTGTAAAGCCATTCATAATATAAGTCTATATCTAAACAAGTCTAAAAGAATTTTTCCAACAAGCATAAACTTTTTAATAGGAAAGAAAGTAGTATGTCATAGTGTGACAGCATTTCTCCTTTCACAGTAGTAAAACAGTGGACGTTCTAGTCAATGGTGTCTTAGATTTGATGAAATACAGTAAAATATTAGTAATTATTTGACATTGGTAATTATTTTACATAGCTGGGATTACAATTGGTCCTTGTATCATTCTTTACACTTCTACCTATTTTCTCATTTTTTTTTTTGCAATAAGCAAAATTAGATGAATAAATATACATTTTAAATGGTCCAAGAGGGTAACCCAGTATGCCAGGAAGTCTAAACAAAGTATCAAAAAAGGACAGCCTGAGTATATTAATCCAAATATTAACGAGCCAGACAAAGCAAGAGGGTGGCATGCCTGAGTCTGAAAGATGGGAATGGAGGATAGTTGCAGGGACTGGGCATTTATATTGTCTCAGTTGTATGGTGAATGGATTATTTCCATTTAAAAACTAAACATAAATATGACTAAAGAATATGTCAACCTGATTGGTTAAGAATGAGTGAATGAGGGACTTTCCTGGTGGCACAGTGGTTAACAATCCACCTGCCAATGCAGGGGACACAGGTTGAGCCCTGGTCCCAGAAGATCCCACATGCCACGGAGCAACTAAGCCTGTGCGCCACAACTACTGAGCCTGCGCTCTAGAGCCCACGAGCCACAGCTACTGAGCCTGCGTGCCACAACTACAAAAGCTTGCAAAATAATTTAATTCTTTATAATCTATGATCACACTTCAATATTACCTGATTCCTAATTAAAAACAAGCAGGAGATCAGGTACTGTATCCAGCTTAGTGTCCACTCAAGCAACCTTTTATGAATCAAGAGTACATGGCAGGCCCAGAAAATTACTAGAGCTAAACAATGAATTTGGTAAAGTCACAGGATACAAAATTAATACACAGAAATCTCTTGCATTCCTATACACTAACAATAAAAAATCAGAAAGAGAAATTAAGGAAACAATCTTATTTACCACTGCAACAAAAAGAATAAAATACCTAGGAATAAACCTGCCTAGGGAGCCAAAAGACCTGTATGCAGAAAACTATAAGACACTGATGAAAGAAATTAAAGATGACACCAACAGATGGAGAGATATACCATGTTCTTAGATTGGAAGAATCAATATTGTGAAAATGACTCTACTACCCAAAGCAATCTACAGATTCAATGCAATCCTATCAAACTACCAATGGCATTTTTCACAGAACTAGAACAAAAAATTTTACAATTTGTATGGAAACACAAAAGACCTCAAATAGCAAAAGCAATCTTGAGAAAAAAAACCAGAGCTGGAGGAATCAGGCTCCCTGACTTCAGACCTTACTACAAAGCTACTGTAATCAAGACAGTATGGTACTGGCACAAAAACAGAAATATAGATCAATGGAACAGGATAGAAAGCCCAGAGATAAACCCACACACTTATGGTCACCTAATCTAGACAAAGGAGGCCAGAATATACAATGGAGTAAAGACAGTCTCTTCAATAATGGTTCTGGGAAAACTGGACAGCTACATGTAAAAGAATGAAATTAGAACACTACCTAACACCATACACAAAAATACAGTCAAAATGGATTAAAGACCTAAATGTAAGACCAGACACTATAAAACTCTTAGGGGAAAACATAGGCAGAACACTCTATGACATAAATTGCAGCAAAATCTTTTTTGACCCACCTCCTAGAGCAATGAGAATAAAAACAAAAATGAACAAATTGGACCTAATGAAACTTAAAAGCTTTTCCACAGCAAAGGAAACCATAAACAAGACAAAAAGACTACCCTCAGAATGGGAGAAAATATTTGCAAACGAATCAACTGACAAAGGATTAATCTCTAAAATATACAAACAGCTCATTCAGCTCAATATCAAAATAACAAACAACCCAATCCAAAAATGGGCAGAAGACCTAAATAGACATTTCTCCAAAGAAGATATACAGATTGCCAACAAACACGTGAAAAGATTCTCAACATCTCTAATCATTAGAGAAAGACAAATCAAAACTACAATGAGGTATCACCTCACACTGGTCAGAATGGCCATCATCACAAAGTCTACAAACAATAAATGCTGAAGAGGGTGTGGAGAAAAGGGAACCCTCTTTCACTGTTGGCAGGAATGTAAATTGATACAGCCACTATGGAGAACAGTATGGAGGTTCCTTAAAAAACTAAAAATAGAACTACCATATGACCCAGCAATCCACTACTGGGCATATACCCTGAGAAAACCATAATTCAAAAAAGAGTCATGTTCCACAGTGTTCATTGCAGCTCTATTTACAATAGCCAGGACATGGAAACAACCTAAAATGTCCATCAACAGAGGAATGGATAAAGAAGATGTGGTACATATATACAATGGAATATTACTCAACCATAAAAAGGAGTGAAATTGGGTCATTTGTAGAGACATGGATGGACCTGGAGACTGTCATACATAGTGAAGTATGTCAGAAAGAGAAAAACAAATATTGTATATTAACATACATATGTGGAATCTGAAAAAATTGGTATAGACAATCTTATTTACAAAGCAGAAATAGTGCCACAGACATATAGAACGTATGGATACCAAAGGGGAAAGGGGGGTGGGATGAATTGGGGGATTGAGATTGACATATATACACTACTGATGCTATGTATAAAATAGATAACTAATGAGAACCTACGATATAGCTCAGGGAACTCTACCCCATGCTCTGTGGTGACCTAAATGAGAAGGAAATCCAAAAAAGAGGGGGTATATATACACGTATAGCTGATTCACTCTGCTGTACAGTAGAAACTAACACAATATTGTAAAGCAACTATACTCCAATAAAAATTTTTAAAATAAAAAAAATTTTTTTAAATAAAATTTATACAGAAATTCAAAGGATCTAGAATAGTCAGCACAATTTTAAAGAAGAAACTGTGGACCATTCACAAAACTGATTTCAAGACTTATTATAAAGTTGCAGTAACCGAGACTGTAGCTTTAATATAAGAATGGATAAAGAGATTAATGTAACATAATGGAGAGTTTAGGAAAAAACTGTGCATGTACATTTCATTGAATTTCAATAAAGATACCAAGATAACAATGGGGAAAGAAAAGTCTTTTCAATAAATTGAGCTGAAACAACTAGGAAAAACTATGGAAAATATGAACCTCAACCTCTCTCTCACATCATACACAAAAATTATTTTGAAACAGATGATAAACCTAAATGTATACAGGTACACCTCAGAGATACTGCAGGTTCAGTTCCAGACCACCGCAGGAGATGCCCAAGGAGAAGAGGAGAGACAGGCGAATGGCCAGTGAGTGGAGCTGTCAGAACACACACATTTATCCACTAAATTTGCCATCTTATATGGGTGTAGTTTATGATGCCCCAAAACAATTACAATAGTAACATTGAAGATCACTGATCACAGATCACTATAACAAATATAACAATAATAAAAAAGTTTGAAATATTGTGAGAATTACCAAAATGTGACACAGAGACAGGAAATGAGGAAATGCTGTTGGAAAAATGATGCTGATAGACTTACTCAATGAAGTATTGCCACAAAACTTCAATTTGTAAAAAATGCAAAATCTGCAAAGTGCAACAAATTGAAATGCAATAAAATGAGGTATACCTGTATGCTAAAACCATAAGGCTTACCAGAAGAAAATTCTGGAGAGTATCTTTACAACCTTGGGCAAAAGTCCTGAATAGATACTTCACTAAAGAAGATGTGTAAATGGCCAATTAGCACATGGAAAGGTGCTCAGCATCACCAGTCAGCAGAGAAATGCAAAATACAACTATAGTTAGATACCACTTCACACCTAATAGAATGGCTTAAATTTAAAAACTGACAATACCAAATGTTAGCAAAGAAATGGAGCAATGCACATTAGACAACATACATGCTGGTGAAAGTATAAAATCGTACAATCACTTTATAGAACTGTTTAGCAGCTTATTATAACATTAAACATACACTTATGCTATGACCCAGCACTCTGATTCCTAAGAATTTACCCAAGAGAAATGAAAACCATGACCACAAAAAGTCTTGCACAGAAGTGTTTATAACATTACTCATGACAGTCAAAAACAACAAAAACATCACCAATAGGGAAATAAATTCTAGTACAGTCAAAAAATGGAACACTATTCAGCAATGAAGAAACAGGGTATAAGAATAAAGAGGAGTAAATGTTAGTGTAACAACATGAATAGGTTTTTCAGAATTATAGTGAATGAAAGAAGCCAGACACAAAAGAATCCATACTGCATGATTCCATTTATATGAATTCCAAGAACAAGCAAAACTAATCTATGGTGAAAGAAATGTGAAAAGTATAGCCTATGGAGGTGGGAATTGACTGGAACTGGGCATAAAAGAACTTTCCAGGGGAATGGGAATGTTTTTGATTGAGAGATTGGTAGCACAGGTAATATATATTTCTCAAAACTCATCAAATTATACACTTTAAAATATATATATTTCTGTATGTGTGAATTTTACCTAAATAAAATATAACCTTTTTATTGTAGTTTTAATGAAGTTGAGTGAGTGCAATTAAATGTATATATTCAAATCACTTCTTTACCTGTTTCTAATTTTTTACCATTATAAGTATGAACACATAATTTCAGAGACCATTGACTGAGTTGCCAAAAGTAGAATTTCTTTATTAAAGACGTTATTTATTTTTAGACTTTTGAGACATATTGGAAAACTTCTTTCCAAAAATAATGGACCAACTTATAGTCTCATCTACAGTGTATGAAAATACCCATTTTCCCCACCTAGCCAATATTAAGTATTGTCATTTTATCAATATTTAACAATAATCAGACAGTAGATTATAACAAGACACTAATAAGGAGAAGACCTTATAAAAACTCACAGAGCCATTACTGCATCCTAGGAACTGTTCTAAGCAATATATCTCTATTAACACCCATTTACTATGCAAAACAACCTTGAGATAGACACTACTATGACCCCATCTTACAGGTAAGGTAACTCAAGCAAATATGGGTTAAGTTACTTGCCCAAAGTTAGCCAGTTAGTAAGTGTTAGAGCTAGGTCTTCAAACTCAGGAATTCTGGTTCCAGAGTTTGTGCTCTTATCCACTACAGTATTTTCTCATTATTACTGAATGATTTGATTACTGGTGTGACTGAACTTTCTCTCATGCTGTTGGCCTTTTGCGAACTGCTTTTTCACGTTCTGTGCTCATATTCCTAATAAGGAGTTTGTCACGGTTTCTTTGGTTTTTTTAAAGAACAATTCCGCAAGACAATAACCACAGAAGTAATATTTACTAACCCTCTGGTGGCTCCACCGTGCGATGCTGCGCTTCTTGCCGGGGCGAGATTTCGGTCCCGGCCGATTAACTCATCCAAAAATTCTGCGGTCAAAATCATGGTGCTTTTCTCGGGCGGCTGCTCCCACCAGCCTCGGGACCGGCCAAAGTAAACGCCGGCAACACCACCACCAACCCCTCAGACGTTCACACGGGCCGAAACGGCTCTCCCGAAGAGGAGCCGAATAAAACGGCTTCCGGGCGGACGCCTTCCCAGAACACCGTGCGCACGCCTTCCCAGAATGCCGTGCGCGCGCGTGCGCCCGAGGGGCCACAGGGGCTTTTTTTGACTTGTAAGAATCATTAGAAATTAAGAATATTAATCTCTTATCAGTTTTATCTATCGAAGTATTTTCCCAAGGTGTTTTTCTTTTGCCACTTATTTTTTCATAATTTTTACATTATTTTATAACTTTTAAAATGTGTAATTTTTTTCTTTGTTAAATACTGCCTATGAGGTCACAATATCAAGAAAATACTAATGCATTCTATAAACATCTTGTCTCTAACAGCTACTTTAGATTCTAAAATGTGTTTAAAATTTTAGTTAAATAAATTCAGGATAGGTGAATGTTTTTGGACTCTAACAAAAATAGAATAAACTCTATAATGGTAAACATCTTCCTTTCTAATTACCCTTCATCTGATATGTCAAATACATTTGTAAACCATATCGCTGGGAATATTTTAACACAGAGAAACAAACGACAATATGTGTGCCCCTTTAAGGAACAGAAACATCATCCATTGTGCAAGCCAAAGACTTAAACGTCTTCCTTGACTCCTGTCTTTCCTTACATTCAATATCCAATCTATCCATCAAGTCCTCCAAAACATATCTCTAATATGTTAATTTCGTTCCTTCCCATCACTACCATCCCACTCCAAGCCACCATCACCAGACCTATCACTATAGCCCCCTGGTGCTGCCTTTATTCTGCTGTGGCTTCCCCACCATCTATTCTCAACCCAGCAGCCAGAGTGATCCTTTTATAATGTACATAACATGGTCCCTTTCCCCTGTTTAAAACTTCTAATGACTTTCCAATCACAATTAAAATAAAAACCAACTTCTTTCTCAGCTCACAAAGTCCTGGGTGATCTGCCCCTTGCTTTCCTTTCCACCCACGTCTTGGGCTACTCTCTTCCTCATACACTATACTTTGCCACAAAAGCCTTGGTTAAGCTCCTCTAACACACACTGAAGTTCTTGAGCACGTTTTGTCTTTTGCATGCTGTTCCCTAGAGTTAAATGCTGGCTAGCTCCGACCCCTCCAATCTTTGCATAGCTTGCTAGTTACCTTGCAGGGAAGTCTCCTTTGGCCTCCCAGTCACTCCATAGGATGTCACCCTGTTTATTCTCTGCACAATACTTGTCACTTTGATTTATTTGTGTTCACTACTCGCATAGTTTTGTCTGCCCTCACTAAAATGTAAGCTCCGTGTCTTCAGACCTTGTCTGTCCTGTTAACGCTGTATATCTAGCACCAATAACAGTGCCTACACATAGCAGGTCCTCAGTAAATATTTATTAAAAGGAAGAATTGTGAAGTATCTGGAAATTATCTAATACCAAGGGATAAAAAGAAACTGAAGATTTGTGTTCAATATATAATAGATAACTTTTAGAAAGTTAGAACACCCCCGAAGTAGAATGTCCCATCTCTAAGGCACAATTCAAAAAAGAGATTAGACAGCCACCTATTAAGAAAACTAGAGATTTTTATTCCAGGCAATATGACCAACGTGCAGTCTTCCTCCTTCTTTTACCTGCTTGTACTTGCTACAGTGAACCTCTGCCCATTCTTCAGTCCTTGTCCTCCATGCTCTTACTCTCTGGGCTACTAACTGCTCTCAATACTTGCCTTGCTCTTTGAACTTGACCTACATTTTTGACCTTCCCATCTCCTTGAAATAATTTTTCTTCTTTAGGAATTAAACATAAAAGCAAAAGCAGAGAACAGCTATAGCTGTACATAACTTCTTTATCACCACTCCTGGACCACCCACATGTGTGCACTAACAATTCATAGTTATCAGGTTCTGTTCCCTCTCAGAATTCCTATTATACAGGGAAACATGTTTCTAACACTACCTTTGCTCATATGACGACCATTAACATCCATGAGAAGTGTGTAAAAATGTCATTACAACATACAATTTCTCCTGTAAAAATGCAGTAATTATTAGTGAAAAATTTCAACTGACCTCCTGCCAATTTATAAAGATTCTATAGGGACAGAAAAAAAAGAATTTACAAAGTCATCAACATAAATTCTGCGACTAAAATAAGCTCCACGCTACATGTGCCTCAGCAGAATGGCAAAGGATTACATTCCGTGGATTTCCAGGGTCACTCAGAAATAGTGAAAAAAACAGAAATATTAAAGCCAGTAATGTCAAGGTTTTCTCTCCTTGGCATCTTATTCAAAGGTGCATTTTTATGCTTCCATGCCATGCTTTTTAGATTATCAAATAACACCATATGTAACTATAACTATATTATAAACAATTTACTTGACAACTATGCATGCCTGCTCTTTTAAATCTAATAATTCAGCGCCTCCAGAAGATTTATAATGTACCAGCAATTTGCTCAGAACGGGCTTAAAAGTGTGCTGCCCTCCAGCAGAGCATTAGCCTTCACTCTGTTGTGAGGGACAAACACATCGATTTTTCTAGTCCTCCTCCTAACAGTTAAATACAGTCTGTTGCAGGCAGAAAAAGTCTTAAGTCAATACTTTTGAAAAGGGGCCTCTATGAATATTTTAATGTCCTTGGTCATATTCTTCAAATGTGAAGAATTTACATGTCCATATAAACATTTTAGTCCATTTATATTTGTTCCTGAAAGCACTGTATATTCATAGATCAGCAAGTGTATATGGAGTGATTTATTTGTAGAAATTTCTCATTAAATTTACACCTTTCTGCACTTGGAAAGTGAAGTGTTTTTGAGAGTAAGCAGCTTGTCTACACTTATATACAACTCCATTACATCGAAGATCCCTTATTTCAAATATACAAGTAAGTACCCAAAGCCCTTTTGTCCCTATCAGAAAATAAGGATATAGGTAGACTAGAATTAGGAGAAACTGTCCAGTCTGGGCATGAATCCAGGGAACAGGTGGCTGTTCACCACCCAAATTGAAGTATTTCACTAACCTGTTTGTATTCTCTACTGGAGCTAGTAATTTTTAGAAAGGAACATGCTTGATAATAACACATTATACAGACTAAATGATTTTGTTAACCTCAAACAAGATAAAATACTTCTTATACACACAGGAACCACCTGTGTCCTTAGTTTTGACCACCAGTTCCCCCTCCCACCATGGGCTGGTCCACGCACTCCCTCTGGGCATGGCTGGTGGGTGTCTGACTGCTCCCTCTCTCTTCTGTCCTCGTCCCCTTCAGTCCTCTTTGTGGGTTGTGGCAGACTCACACTCCCCCGTTATGCTTATTCTGTGCCTCTTTATTGCATTACTCAGACTTTCCTGCTCCGGTGACTAGTTCTTAGAAGGTCGCCTTGCCCGTCTCCTCTAATTGCTGACCTTTGCACACTTTTTCTTTCTTCTGCTCTTGCTCAGTTGGTGAACTGCCACTACCCACTTCAGGTTGAAAATATTTTGCCTTTCAGTGAACTTCCTGGAAAGTTCTTCATCTTTTCAGTCTGAATGTCTTTATAGGACAGGCCAAAGCCACTTTGTTTTGCTATCTCAACACCAGTCATGGAATAATATTATTATGAGTGTAAAGGAGGCTCTTTAGAACAATGACTACCCAACTAACTCATGGCATCAGCAATAGCTGGCTTTCTTGTCTCAGTATTTACTAAGGTAAGTGCTCAACTGAAAGGGCCCAGATGTACCCCAAAAGTAAATCTTAAATGGCATAATGTTGATGTCACACAGCTAAGGGGAATGGGTTCAAGAGATCTATGAAATATTTCAACCAATCCTCCCATATTGGCTCATCTTGAGCGCATGTCCACTGAACTACCCTCCCCTACATCACTCCATCTGAACCTACCTACCCTTCAAAGCCTGATTAGTCTAAATGGATGAGTGCCTGTAAGAACATCCTTTCTAGCTCTAACAGACCAGCAACAAGAACTTTAGGAAATGTCTCTGTGGTTACACCCAGCACTTCAGGGCACCTCCTGCTTTTTTTTTCCCATCCTGCTTGCTCTGTTTTGGAGTCTCTGATTCCTACCACATAACTGATTATCTCTCTGCTCAGACCCATTAAATTAACACATCGGTAGTTATACGCTTGGCTCTCAACTCCAACCTCAGCCCTGGACTGTTGTACATACCTCCCCTTGGCTCCATATTCTCAGGCTCTGCTTTTAGGAAGCCAAATGAAGACAGTCCCTCATGGCCAAACTTAATTCTGATTAACATAAAAGACGAAGAGAAAATATGGCAAAACTGAAACACACACTCTGTGAGGACATGTTTGCCCCAACACTGGCCTCTTAACATAGGCTGACCAATCCAAGTTTTGATCACCTGCCACCATTAAAGTAAAACACAAACAGCATCCAACTTTCCCCTCGTTCAATTGCAATTCAGGCTCATAACTTTTGAGTCATTACCTGGCTCCAAACTTTTCATTCTAAGTCCTTATATTTCCATCCCTCCAGACCTCCAGGCTGGCACTCGTGGTATTCTCTTTGGCAGAGGGGCCTCAGATTTCTTCAACAAACATTGTTTTGATTTATGCCTTTAGTTCCCCAAATCCTCTGTCACTTCAGGTTGGATCTCTCTGCCATCACCTTGTCTTTACAAGTTGTAGATCCTGAGGCAGAGAAAGGGACTCTGGGTAATTTTTACTTCATTTTTAATTTCATTTATTTTTATAATGATAGTTCATGTGTTGTAAGAGTTTTGTGAACTAAGTTATTTTGTGAACTAAGCCCAGGCTTTTTTTTTTTTTTTTTTTTTTAAAGAATTTCACTTCATTTATTTATTTTTTTGGCTGTGTTGGGTTTTCGTTTCTGTGCGAGGGCTTTCTCTAGTTGTGGCAAGCGGGGGCCACTCTTCATCGCGGTGCGCGGGCCTCCCACCACCGCAGCCTCTCGCTGCGGAGCACAGGCTCCAGACGCGCAAGCTCAGTAGCTGTGGCACACGGGCTCAGTTGCTCCGCGGCATGTGGGATCTTCCCAGACCAGGGCTCGAACCCGTGTCCCCTGCATTGGCAGGCAGACTCTCAACCACTGCGCCACCAGGGAAGCCCCCCCCCCCAGGCTTCTTTAAAAAGAAACAAAAGTCTAGCGAGAGGCAAGATCCCATAGATGTTGTATAATACCATACCAAAAAGGAACTTAAAACCATTAATGCCTACATAGCTCCTATAACATGGCATGTGAAACTTATTCCCATTCAAAATATATAAAACTTTTCCCAAAGTGAAAAAAAAGTGTGCAAATTACACAGTCTAAAATAAAGATATTAATTAGCTAACTTTGAACTGCAAGCAGAATGTCTGCAACTTAAAGATTCTTATTTTTCACCAACTCTCATCAACTCCTTTAATTTTCTCCCACCTTTAATTTTATTTTTATGTAAAAAAAGTAAAATTGTGTTACTTTCCAGTCAATACAGAGGTTACCATTTGAAATTCAGCCAACAGTTCTAGCCACTTTGAACTTGCATCTCATTAAAAATAAAAACATTTACCAGTACTGTATTCCAGTTCCCTAGGTAACCAAGACTCCACTTCAAAAACAGACTGGATAGTCACAAGAAAGCATAATACACACACATATACTAAACCAAACAAAAGGCAATTTTATTTCATTTGCTAAAATGGATTTGACCAAGTGCTTTTACATAATGGCAGATGGTAGCTGCATTAATATTTATGTTGGACGTGGAAAGAGAGGATCGGAGGAAAAGGACTTTGGATTGAAGATTTATCCTTGGAAATAGGTAAAAACCAAGTTGTCAGTATAGAATGAGCACAGGTTCCCAAATATGAGTGTGAATTCATGCTCTGCCACCCTACAGATATCTTATCTTGCATAAGTCTTATGTCCTCTGAACCTCAGTTTCCCCATGAATTAGAACTAAATTATAAGACTGTAATGGGAATTAAATGAGATAATGCTTGTAAATCATAATTATAGATACCATTTTCCACATGCTCGTCCTGGACCAAGCTTACATAACAACACGATGAGGTAAATATCGGTACCTCCATTTTACAGACGAAGAAAGTAAGATTCTGAGAGTTTAGATAACTTGTCCATGGCCACACAACTGATAAGTGGCAGAAGTGAAATTGAAAGCCAAGGCCTCAAAGTCCATGCTCTGGACAATCCCATTGCCCTGCAGCAGGATGGTATCTGAATCACAGTAACCATTCCATAACGCTTTTTCATATTAATTAGTATTGTAAATGCAAGGGGCACTTTTAGGGCTTCCAAGTTGCATGACTCTAAAGGAACCATTCACATCAGAGTCTTCATGAATGGCACACCTTGAGGAGTCATGCAGTACACAGCTAGTACTTCTGTACACAGTGACCCTAGGCACTATTTTTCATGGGTCTCTGTAATCAAGAAAGGAGAGATGGAAATAGATTCAAAGGAGGATTTCTATTTATAGTGGGCCCATAATATTTTGGTTCTCCCAGCATCTTCTGAACAGTTTTCACATGTTTGAAGAATGCCCTAAATTATGACTCTTACCTCTCCACGCTAGAACTCAAAACTCCCTTTCCTAGCCCTCCTTGCTTAGGAAGTTTGAGTATAAGCAAATATTAGCATGGAGCCTGGATCAAGCCAATCAAGCTCATCTATATTTCATTCCAGAAGTGAGCAATGTGGGGCACCATGCCTGACTCTGTTTCCCTCCTCCCAAAATGTTTAATTTCCACTTTTGCCATCTCCTTACAGCACAGTCTTCTTCATACCAGGTCACCAAGCCTCACTTTCCACCACCAAAGTAGTCTAACAAAGTTTTTTAAACAATGACTCTTCTCTTCCTAAAATAACTCTTTGGCTATGCCAGCTGTCAAGATAGCAGTATTTTTCAGTCTTTCCTCATGATATATACTTGATATAAATGGATGGCACATAGAAAGTGCTAACTAAATGTTAGTTCCTTTACTGTCTTCCCTACACATCCCATTTCCTCTTCAAGAACAGGAACTGGGCCTTATGTCTATTAGTGTACCCAAAGGTGTCAAGCATTGTACGTCAGGAGGTGTACAACATGATGACTTGGTGACAGTGGTGGTGGTGAGGACCCAAAACACAAAGATAAAGCACTGGTAAAAAAGGTGCCCATAACCACCTGCTATAGGCTGAATATTTGTGTTCCCTCAAAATTCATATCCCAAAGTGATGGTATTTGAAGGAGGGGCTTGTGGGAGGTGAATAGGTCATGAGGACAGAGACCTCATGAACGGGATTAGTGCCCTTATAAAAGAGGCCCCCAGGGCTTCCCTGGTGGCACAGTGGTTAAGAATCCGCCTGCCAATGTAGGGGACACGGGTTAGAGCCCTGGTCCGGGAAGATCCCACATGCCGTGGAGCAACTAAGCCCCCATGCCACAACTACTGAGCCTGCACTCTAGAGCCCATGAGCCACAACTACTGAGCCCACGTGCCACAACTACTGAAGCCCATGCACCTAGAGCTCATGCTTCGCAACAAGAGAAGCCACCACAATGAGAAGCCCACGCACTGCAACAAAGAGTAGCCTCCACTCGCTACAACTAGAGAAAGCCCGTGCACAGTGCAGCAACAAAGACCCAATGCAACCAAAAATAAAATTAAATAAATAAATAAATAAATAAATAAAATAGGAAGTACTCAAGAAATTGTTAAAAAAAAAAAGAGTTCTCAGAGAGTTTTCATGCCCCTTCTGCCACATGAGGATAGAGCCAGAAGGTAGCTGTCTCTGAACCAGGAGCCTCATTAGACACCAAATCTGCCAATGCAATGATCTGCCAATGCAACAGAAATAAACTTCTGTTGTTTATAAGCCACACAGTCTATGATATTTTTGTCATAGCAGGCTAAACAGACTAAGACACCACCTATGCCTAAATGTTGTATTTCATTTTACAAGTGTCCTATGGAAAAGAAAGAAGAAAGTTAAACACCAACTTTTGCTAATCCTTTTTTCCCTTTTAAATAATGCATTTTGATTTTTCATATAATCTTTCAAGTATCAGAGCCTTCTTTCTATCTTGAACTATTTTTCTTAGTTCAACTATCTCTTTTGTTTCATTAAAACTTTCAACTGAGCATTCCCAAAGGCTCTCGGCAATGTAAATTAATTCCTATGGGCTCAGCCTTAATCATCTGGTAACAGAGCCATAGTGAGTCTATGACCTGCCTTTGGTATCAGGAGTTGCCCAGGCTACCTAGTCTAGTTGTAACCATTATTTATGCAGACGCACCCTTCACCAGAACCTTAACCCCTTCTACTCTGTCGGTGACCTTAACGGCTTAATGATTCTTAAAGTATGTGATACCATGAACACGGATTACCAGTCTCCCAACCCCGTTCAAGCTCTCCAGGTTAGCCAGGTTGGCCTCCTCCACCACCTATAACACTAGCTGATAACTCCTGTCTGTGTTTGTGCATGTGCCTTTGCAGAATCTGCGTGTCCATCCCTTCTTCTGAACTTCAGTGAAATGTCCCTTTTGTTTCTCCTCCAGCTCCAGAGTGAAAGTTAGTAATTACTCAATGAACATTAATTTTTTGTATCTGCAATATGAGAGCAACAGAACTGACTTCAGAGTTGTTCTCAGGGTTAAATGGTATAAGGTATGTAAAGCACCTGGCACAGTGCCTAGTACATAACAAAGCTCAATAGAAGTAGGTTTCCTGCCATCTCCTCCTCCAGTCCCCAGTGGTCTTTCTTATCCCTGAACTCCTCCACTGCAGCGTTTTATTTCTTCTTCCACTCATCTAGGCCCTGGTAAGCTCTTTTATTTAATTCAATCATTTATTTAATCAACATTGAGTTTGTCTAAAACTGTTCTATGAATTTGGGATGATGTACAAAATACACTCAGGGCCTGTCTTCAACAAATGCACAGTGGAATAGGAGCAGTAAATTGTTTTAATTAAACATAATTGTACTACAAGGTACTCTCTGCTACAAAGAAGTAATGTATAAAGGACAGAGTGACAGACACTGCTAGAGAATATCAATGAAAACCTCAGCAAAAAGATATTTAAGCTGGGTTATAAATAATTAATAAGACTTCATAGAATATGGCAAAAAACTTTGCTCAAGCAGAGAAATGAAAATTTGTTCTAAACAAATAACTCACCATAGGAAAAAATCCTGTAGGCATATTTTGGCTTATTGTATTATTAATGATGATTATCAAGACCATATTTTTTAAAGCAAAAAGCAGGATACACAAATACAAAGAAAATTATAGGGATAATGGAACAAAACATTTAGAAAACCTAGAATGTGTAGTTGCCATTTCTAGGAAAGTAAAGTGAATGAACAAAAACCTAATTATAAAAAACAAGGAAATGGTTAAATAAGTAGTGACTAACCAAATCAAGGTACTATGTAGACTTTAATAATGATAATAATGAAGTAAATGTAATGTCATTTCAAATTTTTTAAATAACCTAAAATTGAAAATTCTTATAATACGTGAACAAAGACTTTAAAGGAAAATGCTTAATAAAAATGGTTGTTATTTGATGTGTTAATGGTCATTATTTCATAAAAATCTTTTAAAAATCCTTTTTAGTTTACAATTTCAAAAAGAAAGGCTGAGGTGTTACTATTCAGGAAATGCTTTTATGTTTTCAAAATTATTTTTAAATGTTTTTCAGACTAACTCATAACAATTTTTTATTTGCACTAAAAACAACAAACCAGGAGCATCAAGTACTAAAGTAAATATTCCCACAATGTTAACTTACACTGTGTTCTCAGTGCCTTCACCCTCTCCCTCCCCATCTCAAAAACTCAAGTCGCTCCTATTTAGAAAAACTGGGGGGCTTTTTCCACCCAGGGTACAGCATAGTTAATGTTCAAAGCACAGAGCATTTAATTACTTACGGTATAAGGAGTTTCAACTGAAGTTGCCTCAATGAGAATACATTTATTTGGAGACAAAATGGATTCTCCTAATTCTTGCCTTTTCCAAACAATAAGATAAAACAGGAAAATCTTCACCAGACATATGATGCCTAAACATGAGATTAGTTGTCAGTCTAATGTGGAGTCAGAAGAAAGAATAAAGGAAGATCAAAAGTTAAGAAAAAGGAACATGTTAACTCCTATTAATTTTTATTTCCTAACATTTAAAATCATGAATGCTTTAGCATTTGATTTTTAATGTGCCTAAAAGATCCATTCTTGAGTTTCTTATTAACTAATTGTTATGGAATTTTACTTTCTCAAATAAGATTAATGCATATATTTTTAAGAAAATATCAAAATAATTAAAAGTCTTAAGAATGTCACAACCCAATTTTAAAGAAGCAAACTGAACTGACTTTACATTATTAGTGTCTTTTAAGTGTGATAGCTATGCATATGCATTTTATTAAATTTTTAATAAATGTAACAAACTGTACTACAAACAGTAAAATAATTATTTCCCTCAATACTCAGGATTTTTTTTTAGTTGTGTTGAATACTACAGTTTCTCTTTCACGGGAATTATTAATCTTGAAAGGTCAACTATAAATATCTTTTCCTAATATCTTTGTGGCTGGATAAAACTGAGCGTCTGCCTAATGAGCATGGTTCTTGTCAGCCTTGATTTTCTTTGTGTGGCTGGAGGAGATTGGGAACTCGAAATACATTTCCTATAGCTACTCAGCAACAGGGACCCAAAGTTTTCTGAAGCGTCTGCTGGTATGGGAAGCTAGCAAGTGAAGGAAAGAGGAAAGGCAGTGAGCGTTCTGAATCTCCAGAGATGCTCAGAGGACCAGGAAATGTAACAAGCATCTGCCACATATATAAATAAATTACATTTAAGCAGCAATTACTCTTTATTAAGCATCTTACACACATATCCTCCTCCTTATAGATGACAGAACAATCTCAGAGAGGCCAGTGTCATGACCATGGCCGCTCAGCTACTGGAGAGGCTGGAGATGGAATTTTCCTGCCCCAAATCCTGAGCTCATCCAAGTACACCATCATAGCCCATGGGGTTTAGAGTCAGACAAACCTATGCTTGAGTTCAGGTTCAGCCACTTCTCAGTCTTGGGCAAGTCACTCAAGACCTCTGTGCCTCAGCTTCCTAATCTGTAAAATGGGATAACAGGAGCCTAGATTGCATAAGGTTTTTATGAGCATGAAATACTACACATAAATCCCTTAGCATACACAAAGCCCTGGGATCATCTAGTCGTTCTAGTTGTTGCAATTTCTGCTGCTGTTGCTATCATTCTTCTCTAAATGCAGCTGCCAGCACTGTTCTTGCAGGAGGTGCCATGGTGTGGTGGTTAGGAACGTTGAGTTATCAAGCTAAACACATCTGGGTTCAAATCCTACCACTGCCAAGTAAAGCCATGTGACTCTAAACAGGTTACTTAATCTTTTGTTATCTCCGTTTCCTGTAAAATGAAGGCAATTATAATAAAGCCTATCTCTTTTGGCTGTTGGGAGGATTAAACAAGGCACATAATTGGAATACTTAAAATAGTGCCTAATGTATAGAAAGCACTTAATAAATATTCATTTAAATCTATTGTCATTATTATCTTATTAATTTCCAGCAGCTTCCCCAAACATCCTGACATTAAATGTATTTTAAAACATCTGGGCATCTGTTATGTGTGGATTCTGGCAGTACATGGAAAGAAAGTGAAGCTTCCTACCTCGGATAGGTGTGGTTACAATCTATTTTACTAGCTAGGACATAAATCTATACTCACTATGCAAGGCATCATAGTTTAATGGCCAGTGAAGGGTAAAGACAACAGGTGAGACCAGAGTCCAGAGGAGGAAACCATTTTGAAAACATTAGCCTTCCATCTTTGGGAGCAGATTTGTTATTTATTGCCAAAAAAAAAAAAAAAAAACAGAGGATAAAGGAAGTGAGACGTGGTTCCAGCACTCTGGAATTTCGTGGTCCTGTAAAATTTGTTAAAAAAAAAAAAAAAATCAAGGGGGGATGGTAGTGGGATGAATTGGGAGATTGGGATTGATATATACACACTAATATGTATAAAATAGATAACTAATAAGAACCTGCCATATAAAAAAATAAAATAAAATTTGAATTAAAAAATTAAAAATAAAATTTTTAAAAATCAAGGGAAATGAGACTCTTTAAGACATTTTTATTTTGTCATGAAGGTTGAAGCATTAAGAAAATTATCTACCCTCTATTCATACCCTAATATATCAAGAAAACGAATATTTTATTCCAAAAGTAGGTAGAAAGAAATAACCTCAGAATGAAAAACAATCGTTACCCAAAAGGGAACCAATGATTGTGTGTATGTTCTGCATATGTACATATATATATATTCAGATGCACATATAATAGCACCTCTTTGTTTCTGATTTCTCTTCAGACTGATGAAAATCTCATCAAAACCTTAAGCAGGTTGAATTCACAAACCAGCGTTTGGCAATCACTGGGGTAAAGTGCACTGCAGAGTATAACAGGTGTGGACCAGATCTACACTGGCAGAGCAAAGCAAAGAATTGGATTTAGATCATTTTAATCAAAATGTTTGTTTGCCTTCAGTTCCTGAAATAACTTCTTTCCTAAAATCTGCTTCCACTTCCTGATTCTGTTTGCTGGGAATAACAACTTTTTTAGACTTATTATGCGAACAATCCCAACCCAGGGAAAAGGATTCACAATGGGTTAAACTGAGAATCATAAGCCAGGCCAGTAAATGGAGATGGATTGTCAGTGTTCCTAGAAAGAACAGCTCCGTTTTCCAGATTTCCTGAGGAAGGAGCTGCATAAAGTGGCTTATTTGATTTTGCAGACGGAAGCAGGTAGCACGAATCTAGCAGGAAACAGAGCCCTCATGGGAGTATTCAAAGAATGTTTAAAAGGAAGCATTTTAGAAATTTTTTAAAATAACTATTTCAAACAAAGTTGGAGATATTATGTGGAGTAAAGAGCACAGACTGTGAATCCCTACACTGCTACTTACTAGTGACATCTTGGGAAACCCTCTCAACCTCTCAGTGCCTCAGTTTTCTCATCTACAAAGTGGGGAGAGGGATAATACACACTTTGCAGGGTTAAAGATTAAACTACAATAAATTACAATGTATATAAATTGCCTGGCCCCTATTAGGTATTCAAAATGAATAGCCATTACAGTTATGGTTAGAAGGTTTACTCAAACGAGGACCACTAATGTTTTCTATTCATTCAGCAAATATGTATTGGGCGCTTACAAGGTAAGGCAAGTCTTTGAATCCAAGGTCCTCAAAGTCCAGTGGCAGAGACAGGGAGCAGAGGAATTAGTGCAATAGATTTTGACTGATTCTACAATTTAAAAAACAGAAATAAGGTACAGTGGTGGAATCACGGACCAAAGTTCAGAGCAATCAAATGCCTAGAGGAGGAGCCCAGGAAAAACAAAATGCTTGAACTGTCTTGAAAGGCATGCAGGGACTCCTTTGGTGGAGAAAGCAAGGAATGGCATTTCAGTTTGGGGGAACTGCATATGCAAAAGCATGAAAATACAAAAACCCCTAGTGTGTTCAGGGAACCATAACTAATCACTTTCTAGAAACCCCCAAACATTTAATTTGTCATGAGGATTTAAATGGGATATTCACGCCATTTTATCAAATACAGTAAAACTTCACCATGCAACAAATATGGCCATAAAGCAATTGGCAATTTGCTCCTATCTTCCATTTAGCATCCTTACCAGGAAATTGTGGCAACTTTGAAGGGTTAGTTCACTGCTGTGAGTAGAGGGGTGGTGTTAAAAGTGACTCTTCCTGCAGCGTTCAGGCATTTTTCAGTTTAGTGTATGATGCACATTTTGATTGTAATAATTGGTCTATTTCTTATACATCTAATAAATGAAAAACATGTTTTTCTTTCTTCCTCTGCACAACTGGAATAATATTTTTTCAATGTATATGATTTTTGTTTAACATTGCAACAACAAAACACCACAATTTTGATGACTAAATTTTGGGGACCACATTTAACATCGCAGAAGGAATTTACCCTGTTTATATACTAACACCAATTATTTAATGCCAATTATTTAATGCCAAAATAACACCTGGGTTTAGCACATAGATTTCTGTCAGACTGGATATTGTTTAGCTAGTATCAACTTTTGACTAAGTTCTTCAGTGTTTTCATTAATATTTTAAAGGATAACACCCTAGCCATTTCTGAATCAAAATCTTGAGTTACAGTAAATCTTTGTTTTTAACATCTTTATTGGAGTATAATTGCTTTACAATGGTGTGTTAGTTTCTGCTGTATAACAAAGTGAATCAGCTATATGTATACATGTATCCCCATATCCCCTAACTCTTGCACCTCCCTCCCAGCCTCCCTCTCCACCCCTCTAGGTGGTCCAAAGCACCAAGCTGATCTCCCTGTGCTAGGCAGCTGCTTCCCACTAGCTATCTATTTTACATTTGGTAGTGTATATATGTCAATGTTACTCTCTCAGTTCAACCCAGCTTACCCTTCCCCCTCCCCATGTCCTCAAGTCCATTCTCTACGTCTGCGTCTTTATTCCTGTCCTGCCCCTACGTTCATCAGAACCATTTTTTTTTTAGATTCCGTATATATGTGTTAGCATATGGTATTTGTTTTTCTCTTTCTGACTTACTTCACTCTGTATGACAGTCTCTAGGTCCATCCACCTCACTACAAATAACTCAGTTTCATTCCTTTTTATGTCTGAGTAATATTCCATTGTATATATGTGCCACATCTTCCTTATCCATTCATCTGTTGATGGACACTTAGGTTGATTCCATGTCTTGGTTATTGTAAATAGTGTTGCAAAGAATATTGTGGTACATGTCTCTTTTTGAATTATGGCTTTCTCAGGGTATATGCCCAGTAGTGGGATTGTTGGGTCATATGGTAGTTCTATTTTTAGTTTTTTAAGGAACCTCCATATTGTTTTCCATAGTGGCTTTATCAATTTACATTCCCACCAACAGTGCAAGAGCGCTCCCTTTTCTCCACACCCACTCCAGCATTTATTGTTTGTAGATTTTTGATGATGGCCATTCTGACTGGTGTAAGGTGATACCTCATTGTGGTTTTGATTTAAATTTCTCTAATGACTAGTGATGTTGAGCATCCTTTCATGTGTTTGCTGGCAATCTGTATTTCTTCTTTGGAGAAATATCTATTTAGGTCTTCCGCCCATTTTTGGATTGGGTTGGTTTTTTTTTTTGGATATTGAGGTGCATGAGCTGCTTGCATATTTTGGAGATTAATCCTTTGTCAGTTGTTTCATTTGCAAATATTTTCTCCCATTCTGAGGGTTGTCTTTTCGTCCTGTTTATGGTTTCCTTTGCTGTGCAAAAAGCTTTTAAGTGTCATTAGGTCCCATTTGTTTATTTTTGTTTTTATTTCCATTACTCTAGGAGGTGGATCAAAAAAGATCTTGCTGTGATTTATATCACAGAGTGTTCTGCCTATGCTTTCCTCTAAGAGTTTTATAGTGTCTGGCCTTATATTTAGGTCTTTAATCCATTTTGAGTTTATTTTTGTGTATGGTGTTAAGAAGTGTTCTAATTTCATTCTTTTACATGTAGCTGTCCAGTTTTCCCAGCATCACTTATTGAAGAGGCTGTCTTTTCTCCATTGTATATTCTGGCCTCCTTTATCAAAGATACGGTGACCATATGTGCATGAGTTTATCTCTGGGCTTTCTACCCTGTTCCATTGATCTACATTTCTGTTTTTGTGCCAGTACCATACTGTCTTGATTACAGTAGCTTTGTAGTAAGGTCTGAAGTCAGGGAGCCTGATTCCTCCAGCTCCGTTTTTCTTTCTCAAGATTGCTTTGGCTATTTGGGGTCTTTTGTGTTTCCATACAAATTGTGAAATTTTTTGTTCTAGTTCTGTGAAAAGTGCCATAGGTAGTTTGATAGGGATTACACTTAAGCTGTAGATTGCTTTGGGTTGTAGAGTCATTTTCACAATGTTGATTCTTCCAGTCCAAGAACATGGTATATCTCTCCATGTGTTTGTATCACCTTTAATTTCTTTCATCAGTGTCTTATAATTTTCAGCATACAGGTCTTTTTTCTCCTTAGAAACAGATCAGTCACAGAAAGTAAACCCCAAGTCTACAGTTGCTCCCAAAGTCCACTGCCTCAATTTTGGGAACATTCGTTATCTATTCAGGTACTCCACAGACACAGGGTTCATCAAGTTGATTGTGGGGATTTAATCCACTGCTCCTGAGGCTGCACGGAGAAACTTCCCTTTCTCTTCTTTGTTCGCCCAGCTCCTGGGGTTCAGCTTTGGTTTCGGCCCTGCCTCTGCATGTAGGTCACCCTCAGGTGTCTGTTCCCTGCCCAGACAGGAGGGGGTAAAAGCAGCGGCTGATTAGGGCTCTCTTGCTCACTCAGGCCAGGAAAGGGAGGGGTATGGTAGTCATAATTGGAATGCAGGGCGAGCCTGCGGTGGCAGAGGCCGGCATGACGTTGCAGCAGCCTGAGGCGTGCCGTGTGTTCTCCCGGGGAAGTTGTCCCTGGATCTCAGGACCCTGGCAGTGGTGTGCTGCAAGACTCCCATGGGGTGTGGGTAGTGACCTGTGCTTGCACACAGGGTTCTTGGTGGCAGCAGCAGCAGCGTTAGCGTTTCATGCCCAACTCTGGGATCCGAGCTGATAGCCATGACTCACGCTCATCTCTGGAGCTCGCTTAGGCAGTGCTCTGCCTTCTGTGGGCCCACAGGGAAGGAATTCCTTCTCCTCGGTACCCTGAAACAATGGTCTCTTGCCTCTTAGGCAGCTCCAGACTTTTTCCCGGACTCCCTCCCGGCTAGCTGTGGAGCACTAACCCCCTTCAGGCTGTGTTCACGCAGCCAACTCCAGTCCTCTCCCTGGGATCCGACCTCCGAAGCCCGAGCCTCAGCTCCCAGCCCCGCCCGCCCCGGCGGCTGAGCAGACAAGCCTCTCGGGCTGGTGAGTGCTGGTCGGCACCGCTCCTCCGTGCGGGAATCTCTCCGTTTTTCCCTCTGCACCCCTGTGGCTGCGCTCTCCTCCGTGGCTCCGAAGCTTCCCCCCTCCGCCACCCGCAGTCCCCGCCCTCTAAGGGGCTTCCTAGTGTGTGGAAAACTTTCCTCCTTCACAGCTCCCTCCCAGAGGTGCAGGTCCCATCCCTATTCTTTTGTCTCTGTTGTTTCTTTTTTCTTTTTCCCTACCCATGTACGTGAGGAGTTTCTTGCCTTTTGGGAGGTCTGAGGTCTTCTGCCAGCGTTCAGTAGGTGTTCTGTAGGAGTTGTTCCACATGTAGATGTATTTCTGATTTATTTGTGGGGAGGAAGGTGATCTCCACGTCTTATTCCTCTGCCATCTTGAAGGTCTCCCCCAGTAAATCTTTTCTAGACTCTGTTAGCCTTGGGAAAATCAACTATTTGCCAGAGGGAAAGAAACACCACTCCCAAGAGCAAACTCAAATTGTCAGACACCAAAGAACATGCAGTGCTCTCAGCATGCTGTTGAGATGACCCTCAGAGAATCAAGATGGAATCATGACCTCAGAGTCATAAGAAGCTAGAAAAGCACCTCCGTTTTCTACATTGGGAAATTGTGGTCCTTGAAAATTGGAACTGTGACTTATTCACCTACAAAGTTACACTAGTTAGGACTAAACACCCAACCCAAACAAGCTTGAGCAGAAAAAGGTTATTCACTGAACTAAAAGTCCAAAGGTAAGGAAGACTTTGAGGTGTGGCCTGATGTAGGTGCTTACCTACGTCAATATTACCAGCACATAGATTCTTTTTCCTCCTTATCTGGCATTGCCTTCTGCGCTCTTGGTTTTCTTCCAAGACTCCATGTAGTGGCAAGCAACTCTAGCTCCACCCTCTCCCAACACCAAGCTGAGAGGAAAAGAGGATCCATTTCCCACATCTCTCCCCAAAGTCTAGGATTCCTCCCAATGAACCCAGGTCAGTCACTTGCTTACTCTGAATTCATCTCATTACTGGGGCCAGACCACAGAAATGCTATTGTCTTAGGCCTTCAGGATAAGACACAGCCCTGAAACTATAGGTGGAGTCCCACCTAGTCCACACAGACAGAAGATGGGGAAGGTATGGCTCCCCAGTGAAACTTGAAAATTATTGCCAAAAGACAGGGGAAGGGATTCTAGAGAGACAAACACCTAATTAGTCCGATTTCTGCTCCTTACTTCATGCTATCTAGGAAAGTTAATTATTTGAGTTTTAGTTTCCTAATCTGTAATTGGGAAGTCATCTCACACAGCTCAGCTATATCACTGGGTAGATTTGAAGATTAGAAGAGAAAGATATAAAAGCTCTCTCCATATATGATAAAAACTATTAACATAAAAGAAAAACATAAGATTTAAATATGCATATATGTACACACACAGCCTTATGGTATGAATGTGGGAATTTTGCAAAGATACTTTAGATAGTAAGCAAACCAAATTAATGACCTAGTCTTTATAGTCATGAATCGGCCTTCGCACACCTTTACTTAGGTGTAACTTGTATAGAGAATACGTGAGACTTTAAACAGGAAAAGCTGAAGAGCACTGCACTTTTTCATAAGGTGCAGATCTTAATTCTAAATGTTGTCTATTTCGGAGGGAATGTAATGGCTTGTAGGAGTCAGGAAACATTCCCAAAGAAAAGGACTTTAGATTGGCAGGGAGTAGTCTTCTAGGCAACACCCAGCCTTGAGTATATTTTTTTTTTCCTGCTCCAAACCAGAGTGGACTATAATCTTCTTCCCACCTCAGCAGTCACAGGCAAAAGGCATTATTTAGAGCATCTATTCACTTTGTCATTTCCGGCATTGCTTAGATTTGTACAATAGCAAGTCAGAACAGAAATAACTAATGCAATAAATATGTAGTCATAGTATTATTAGTTAATTCTAATCGATGATGAAAAATTGAACTCTAACCAACCGGCATTGCTCCAGAGTGAGGAAAAACATTCTGATACCAAGAAACAATTATTAATCTAGTGGAGAAACCAACATAGAAATAAAAGGACAATTCCAAAACAAAACAACCCCCCACACACAAAAAACAACTCCAAGAAATAATTCCTACCTGGGTGAGGTCACAGTATCTCCACAAACCCCCTTCAAAACAAAGATGCTTGAAGACAAGAACCACACCTTAGTTATCCTTACCTACACAATAATTAGCATAGCACAGCTTCTATCACATAGTGAGTGTATATTAATTATTTTTTTAAATATACTGGACTTCAATGAGCGGATCTGGAATGAAATAAAAGACACCGCGTTACCCCTTCTAACAAAGGCACAGCATGCCAACAAGTACTCTGAAGATAAGTTATAAACAGACCCAGACCCATCCTGGTCTGACTGATCTATCTGTCTATCTATCTAACTATCTATCTATCTATCTATCTATCATCTATCTATCTATCTATCTATCTATCTATCTATCTATCATCTATCTATATCTATCTTATCTTTGTACTATTTGCAGTGTTCTGAGTATATTTATGAGCTTAGTAAAATAAGCATAGTTTATTCCTTTCTGTCTGTTTCTCAACCAATCTTTTGTCTTTCAAAGACCTGAGTTAAAGGTGGCCCTTTAACTCAGGCCCTTTAACAATAACAAGTTATTGTTAAAGAGAAATAGCAGAATACAGTGGACCAAACCTATGTTTATAGTTAAGTTCCTATTACTTACTTTGAGCAGAAGTGATAAGCAGTCATCCTAGCAGAATTATTTACAAATAGTTCTGCTATTTGGCTGAGCAACATCTTAACAAGACATAAGAAATAGCCACAGTACCTTAGGATGCATTTTAAAGCTAGCCACCTAACCCAGACACTTAGAAAAAATTGCTTCTTTCTAACTCTGTATGTGTAGTGTCCCTCTAAGCACACAAGCTCTAGAATCTGAGATACTCAGTCTCCTAGAATTCCACATGCCTCTGTGCTGAATTCCACAGAGACACTGCCTCGTCCTGTTTGGAGGGTCTCGGTTCGTAGCAGTAAAGTGAAGATACGCTTAAGGAGGATATATTAATGCAGCTTTTTGACTTGAAGACTGAGGGCCAGAATCCAGTCTTCTTGCTGACTTTCCATCCCTTGCACCAGCCTCTCTGACATCCAAATAAAGCTAGTATGGACTGGATTACAAGTCAGAAGTCTACTGTGACCTTTTTTGTGGCTCTTCCAGAGTCTTAATACCCAGACTGGTACGTGTAAGGAGTAGCATGGAATCCTTGAAGTGGGCACAGCTCCTGCAGCAGTAAAACACAACCACCATCTTCAGAAAGCAGCTCAACTACCTTTACCTCCATATATCTATATATCTTCAAGCCACGCATCACCAAGTCTCTGGTTCTAAACTCACCACTGTCATCAGCTTGATCTGGCAGATACTGGGTTCTAATCCTGGCACTGCCCAGCTGGCTTTTGTGCACTAATGTCCTCTGTAAAATGAGGAGTTTGCTCAAAACTGATCTCGTGTCTTGTAAATGTCAGGTTGATGAGAAAGCTGAAGGGTGATTAGTCTAAAATAAGTAAACTTTTTTTACTGGGATTAAGCTATGAATTTTAATAATAACTAACATTTATTGGGGGCTTAATATGTATCAGACACTGTTCTAAGCACTTCACATGTTTTGAACTATTTAATTTTCAGAAACCATATGAGGTATGTCCTACTTTTATCCTCATTTCACAGGTAAGGAAACTGAGGCACAGAAATATTAAGAAGCATGCCCACAGTCAGGCAGCTAATGGGCCTGGGATTTAAACACCAGCCATCTTGGTCCAGAGCTTATACTCCCAACCATCTTTTTATACTATCTTTTAAGCTTCTGTTTCTGTTGATACTTTTCCCTCAGCCCAGAATACTCTGCCTCCCTCTTTTCAATAAATATTTATTGAATGTTCTAAGAACTGTGTCTGAAAATGGAGTTACAATGCAGAAGAAGACATGGTCTTTTCCCTCACAGAACTTACCTCTAATGGCGGATACAGGTAAGAATGCAAGTACACACTAAATAATTGGACATGATACAGATTTTTAATTATTGTTCTTACTACATTGTAGCATGGAATTATTAATTACTGGTTGTTATTACAATTATTGATATACTGTCCATGAGAGCAAACACAGGAGACATTTATCACAGATTTGGGTAGTCAGGGAAAGCTAAGTGACTTCTAAAGTGACATGTGGAGGATGAATGTTTAGCCAGACAAAGAACAGTACTAGTGAACGCCCTGGAGTAAGGGGGAGCATGGCAGAGTTAAGGAGCTGAAACAAACTGAATAAGGCTCAGACAGAGAAAGCAAGGGGGAAAAGTGGTGAGAGACTGAGTTGGAGAAGTTAGCAGAAGCTAAATCATAAATAGCTATATTAAGACATTTGGACAAAGGCAGAATTACCTTAAAGCTAATGAAGCCCTCTACTCCCATGGAACAATTCCAAGGCCCTGGGAGGGGCCCTAGCAAGGGGTTCATATAGTCACAGTTTTGGAAAATTTTGCATAGGAAAAATACTTTTCACTGAAATTGGTAAAGAGAGCTGTCTATTCCATTCTGACTTCCCCTCCATTAAACTTCCTGTGGTGTCAGTTGGCACTGAAGTGGCTATGGCACTTGGGGGGCATCTAGCTATGGAAGGTAGGGTTGACTATAAATGAGTTTGGGTTTACTGTTCACAACCATTTCCAGATATGGTGAAATTATTGCAAGCCATCTCAGCATAAGAAAGGCTTTTTCCTTCTTTTAATGAGAATGGCATATTTGATAAAGTTCAAATATATAGTTTTTATTGCCATTTGGAAGACATATCCATAAAACAAGTTAGGAATTAAAGACTCCTAACATGAGTGCCTGTGACAGGTACCTTCTTTTATCACTTTTAAATTATTTTTGAAATTGCTGATAAATTACAGATTAAAATAATGAAATATAGCATAGATGCAATAGAGATTAGAAATGAAATCAATAAAAATTACTCTAACATTGAAAAGCAAATTGTAACAATAAGCTTTCCGATCATACCAAACGAAATGATTAATTAAGAGGAGGAAATAAATTCTGAATAGAAGTAACAAATAAGCACCTGGATATTTTGATAATCCAATTAGTGCAGAGGAATGAATCATATGAACACATTGGCAAGAGACTTAAAATTCTTGCTAATTTGAAATAAAATACTTAAGTCAACAAAAATGACAGTTAACTCTTAATACTCCACTGCAGAGCGGGCATCAACAACTAATTGCTTAATGTGTGTTATCAACTCTACTGGTCCTGAAGATTAGTCACTGAAGATTAATCGTTAGAAAATTTGAAATGCCCTAAAATCTTACAACTCATATTTGGAAGAAATTTAATAGGGGTTTCCCCAAATTTCACAATCGTCTTAAACAGTTACATGGCATATTAATAATGAGTTGTGAAGCTATTCTAAAAAGAAAACTTTTCTAAAAAATCAATAATGTAAAACATCAAATTTTTACCATTTTAAAGAAAAGATTGAATTATCAACCTACACTCTATAGAAGATTTTACAAAACTGCTGTCATATAAAGACATGATCAAAACACATGCATCTAAAAAATGAAGAAAAGACAGTATTCCAGTGGTACAGTAGTTGGGTAATTAATGAAAATAAAATATTGTTTTTCTCAATTTTAGAATATTTGTGGTATTTGTCAGATTTTTAAAACGTACACTTGGTTGTGTTTTCTTTCCTCATTCTTATTCACTTTGTTCCTAAGTTTTGCGTTGATAATCTTGCGTTATTTTCCCTAAGGAGGGCCCCCAAATTGTGTAAACACTGCAATCTGCCCCCGAGTTTGGACATTATTCCAAGACATTGTCTTCCTCTTCTACCCAGTCTATTTATCCTTTAATGCTCTGCCCAAATGCCACCTCTACACCATATTACTTTGTGTTGATGTCTGTTTTCACAAAGGAAAGAAAGAACTAAACTGTTTTAAGCAACTCTTCTTGCTGGACATCATATCAGCTGCTTTATGACATTACCTCATTTAATTATATACATTTCTTGAAGGCAGGGCAATTGTTTTCCATAATATTTCCCCAAATCAAAAATAAATGTTGTTTGTAATAAATCCTGCTCTCTATGAATGCTACCGTGCCAGCTGCATATCTTAACAAGTCCTTCGTAAGTGTAGTGGTTAAAGATAATGTTTAACCCCTCAGGTGACCCATTTTAAACGTGTACATAGCTCCCCAAAATGCAGCTTCAGGTTAACTGTAGGTTCTTTGTTCATAAACACTGTCCTTCCAAATGTTACAGTTGCACAGGCAAACTGTTCACTTATACTCAAGATAACCTGCCTGTAAATGCATTTAAACTCTTGGGACTTTAATACACTCTGTTTTCTGTACCTCACCCTGTCTGAGTATATTCCCTTCCAGCTCATGGTAGTCAGTGCTTAAGATCCCCACTGAGAATGACACTCTAATCCTCAGGGATTAAGCAAACATTGGCCCTGGTCTTCAGCATTACATTGTTAATCCATTAGGATTTACAAAATTACAACTTGAAAAACGAGGAAGTAATTCTATTGCCTGTAATTTAGGGTGGCAAAATCAGATCAATTAAGCCTGCCAACATATGATTTAATTAACACAACCATTGTATGGAGGGTATTGCAGCACATATGGTATGATACATAAAACCAAACAACCTTTTTTTATAATGCGTGAATATAGATATTATAAACTTAAAGATCAAGTAGAGATCTCTTCCTTAGCTCTGCCTTGGGCTGCATTTTTAACGTGACCCTTACTGTATCAAGTGTCAATTTCATATATGATGATGAAATTGTCTATTGAAATAGAAAATTATAGCCAGGGTTTTTTACTTTATATGTCAGGTTCTTAATAGTTTCCTAAATAACAAGGAACACTCTTAGTCAGTTGGCATTTTCCAGTGTTTTAATTGCCTGCTGTGATATAATTATTGTGACATTTTGGGATGTTTTTAACATCCTGAATTAAATATTCTGACATCCCACAGAGCACTTCATGAAAACAGTCAAACTGTATTCAAGTCATTAGCAGTCTACAGCTGTCCTTTAATATTAAAATTATTTTCCAACACAAAACACAGATGAAATTTAAAGTATTTAACAACTTTGAGCTCAGGTTAGATTTGAGTTCTATATTACCCTAATTTGTCAGGTAAGGAGGATCAAGGTGACTCTGAGATTCTTCCATTAAAGTTTATCTGAAGCACCAAGTGAATTAAGGCCACCTCGTGATAAAAGATAATGAACACAATGTACTGATTTCAACAGTGCAATTAGCCCCAGATTACACAGCCTCAAATTCTGTATTAAGGATAAGCACCAGAATCCCACATCTCTTTTTCAGTTGTCCTGAAAAGCTGGCTTGCTGTATTTTAGTCATGTATTTATTTATCTATCCATCAATCTGTTTATTTATTTGTTTCATATGATATATTCAAATAAAATCTGACAGATAACCGATTTTTAAATGTTTTAAATTTTTATAGAATTTTTAAAGTTTATTACAAAATTTACATTTAGTAAATTTACAGTTATTACAGAATACTGGTTACTTTCCCATGTTGTACAATGCATCCTTGAGCCTATCTCACTCCCAATAGTTTGTACCTCTCACTCTCCCACCCCTACATTGCCTCTCCCCACCTGCCCATAACCTCTAGTTTGTTCTCTATATCTGTCAGTCTGCTTCTTTATTGTTATGTTCACTAGTTTGCTGTATTTTTTAGATTCCACACGTAAGTGATATCATACAATACTTGTCTTTCTGTCTGACTTATTTCACTGCATGTAACGTCCTCCACGTCCATCCATGTTGCTGCAAATGGCAGAATTTCACTATTTTTTATGGTTGAGTAGTATTCCATTGTTAGATAATTGATATATTTTAAATAACAGACTCCTTGTGACAAGGTCCTCATGGATTTCCAAAGGGAAGGCCTAGCTGGATGGACCAGTGATTAGCACCGGATAACTCACCATCTTCGCCTGGCTGTCTTGCACCTCAGACTTAGCACATCTGAAACCTTCTCCTTGATTCCCTTACCTTCTCCTCCCACAGTCTCCCGCATCTCAGGAAATGGCAACTCCATGCTTCCAGCTGCTCAGGCCCACAAACTTGGTATTATCACTAATTCTTTTCTTGCTCTCCCACATAAAAATCCAAACCATCAGAGAATCCTACTGGCTAAAATTCAAAATATATCCAAAATCCAACGCCTCCTACCACCTCCTCCTCAGCGTCTTAGTTCAAGCCACTATCACCTTTTTAAATTTGGTAAAATAGACATAAAATTTGCCATGTCAACTATTTTTAAGCATATGATTCTGTGGAATTAAGTACATTCATAATGTTGTACAACCATCACCACTATCTATTTCCAAAACGTTTACATCATCCCAAACCCATTAAACAGTAACTCCCCATTTCCCATTTCCCCCCACCAGCCCCTGATAACCTCTGGTCCACTTTCACTCTCTGAATCTGATTCTCCTAAGTATTTCATATAAGTGAAATCATACAATATTTGTCCTTTTATGTCTGGCTCATTTCACTTAGCATTTTTTAAAGGTTTATCCATGTTGTAACATGTATCAAATTTTCCTTTTCCTTTTTAAGGCTGAATAATATTCCATTGTACATCTATACCACATTTTGCTTATCCATTCATCTGTTGATGGACATTTGAGTTGCTTCAGCCTTTTGGCTATTGTGAATAATGCTGCTATGAACCTTGGTTTACAAGTATCTGTTTGAGACCTCCTTTCTATTCTTTTGGGTATATGTCTAAAAGTGGAATCCCTGGATCACGTGGTAATCCACAATCATCTTTTGATTGAACAATTACACTAGTGTTCTAACTAGACTCTTCGTTTCCACCCTTGCAACCTCACAGTCCGTTATCCCCACAGCAGTCAGGGTGATCCTTTTACAACTTAAATCACATCACATCATTCCCCTGCTCAAAGTGCTCCAATGGTGTCTCATGTCTGAATAAAATCCAAAGCCCTTCCTATGACCCACAAGACTCTCTGACCTCTGCCTGCCCCTCTGATCTAGCGCCCTGATTCTCTTCACCCTCGCTCACCCTCCAGTGCCGCTGACCTCCCTTCGATTCCTCAAACCTGACGAGCACATTTCTGCCTCAGGACCTCTCCACTGACCGTTTCCTCAGCCTAGATAACCAGGTAACCACATGGGTCCATCCCCCATTTCTTTGAGGTCTCTGCTCAGATATAACCTTACCAGAGCTGCCTTCTTTATTTCCCTGTCTAATGTAGCCCACAAGTATATACACACACACACACACACACACACACACACAACATTCTCAATCTTCTTAACCTGCTAAATTTTTTCCGTAGACTTTGTTACACCTGACACATCATGTATTTGTTTTTCGTTAACTGACTGCCTTAGCTCACTAGAACATAAAATTCCTAAGGCCAAGGACATCATCTCATTTGTTGCTGTGCTCCAAGAGCCTAGATGGATGACCAGCACAGACTGATGCTCAGTAACTATGGCTGATGCTTCTGTGCTCATTGCCCTTCCCTCTGCACTGAAAAGTAGTTCTGGGTTATATTTGAACATCAGCGATCCTGGCCATTTGCAGTCAATAATGGTCTCATTGGAAACTCTGATCTTCCTAGTCTTGACTTTTCTTTGGGAGAGATGGGGAAAAAGAGGGATCGGACAATTATTTTTTTCAGTAACTTATTGAAACTTATAATACACGTTATGTTCCTTCTAGAAAATATAGGGGATCTATAAGCACAAAGGAGAAATTAAAAATCATCTGTAATACCCTAACCAAAAGGTAATGATTCTTAATGTTTTCATGCATATCCTTCCAGTCTTTTTTCAATTCATATTAATATTTTTCTAATAATGGAATCAAATATATATTTCTATAGCCTACATTTTTCACTAAATGTTTTATATCACAAATAGCTTGGTCACAAAATGTTCTTCTGCAACAGCATCCCCAATGGCTGGTTAATATCCATTGTGTGGAAGTACCATAATTTAACTCTATATCTTGGGCATTTAAATAGTTTCTGACTTTTCTATATTATCAGCAATGTGGCACCTTTAAAGCTAACCCTGTAGGCTGCTATGAAAATGCCCTTATGATAAATCCCTAAAAGTGGAATTTTTAAGTCAGTGGACATGCAGAGTTTTAAAGATTTTCGTATGTACTGTCAATTTACACCCTCCCAGGTAGGGTAGGAGAATGCTTGCTTTAAGCGTGCCTGAGAATTGCCAGTGTCACCTACAGCTACCATAACTGCCCAGCGAAATAAGCAGAACCAACCTCAGGGATGGATTAGGAAGAGCTAAGGAAGAAGGTTAGATTAGAGGAAAAGTCAAGAACTGAGGAGGTGAATATTAAAAACAGACTTTACCTTCTTTACAATCTCTGCCCTGGACTGACCAAGATGGTAAACAGTAGTATCGCAGGGACAGCATAAACAAATGCTAAGTATTTTTTACTACATCAGAAAAATAATTAGTATTAATTCTGATGCAAGAGCTGCATTGGTTATGCTTGGTTTTTCTAAAATCCTTGGCTTCACACTCTGCAACACAGCAATTTAAAGGTTGCTTCTAAATCCAGTTTATTTCAATATTTGGCTTTAATGGATTTATAGCTACTTTACAGCTGGAAAATATAGCTTGCAAAGGCACAATATACACAATAGAAAACAAACAGGACAAAGTTTATTAACAACAGTAGATGAGATTCATATATCAATTCATTGTAACTGTTTCAAGTGCTTTGGCCAACTTCTGGTCGGATTAAATCATTATTCTGTTATTGCAAAGTGACAGACAACTTGTACTAGAAGGGGAGGGAGCATTTTCTTGTTCTTTGTAGTTAAATTATTAAAATTCTCTTTGATAATATACTTTAATTACAGGAACACTTTTAAGAAACTTGTCCAGTTTTTGAAAGTTTGCTTCATTACAGCCTGATAATGTGAAACTTCTTACCCAGACACAAACTGGAATATACCACATTTCACTAGAAGTAAACAAGCTAGCGCCCAGGTCAGTACCACTGTCCACTCTCTACTTTGTGAAACCCTCACATTTTCCCCCAGCACCATAAATACCGTTTATGAAAAAGCCAGTGTGGACCAAGGGAGAATACCACTGTCAATCAGCATGTTAAAAATTAGTAAAGCTGGGAATTCCCTGGCGGTCCAGTGGTTAAGACTCCATGTTCCCAATGCAGGGGGCATGGGTTTGATCCCTGGTCGGGGAACTAAGATCCCACATGCCACGTGGTGCGGCCAAAAAAAAAAAAAAAAATTAGTAAAGCTGATTTCTCTTATTTAGATGAAATTAATATCTGCAAGTTCTAATATTTCCTCTTGTACTCCACTTTAGAAATCACTGTTCCAGGGAAAGAGCTTGTTATATTTTAGAAAAAAAATCTCAGTACAACATAATGTGATTTATAGTTTTCAAAGCACTTTTGTGTCTACAAAGTTGTCGGCACTCACTGACTCCACTCCTCACCATCCATTTAGTTCTCGACTCCTTCCAAACACCCTTCCACCTCTCTTCCATCTTTCTAATGAAGGCCTCCTTTCGATGGAAAAAATATATATATTTCTTAGTCTTTATCTGTCTCAATCCCTCTTTGACTGTCAGCATGGTTACCATGCTTTCTTTCTTTTTTTTTTTCTTCACAACATATTGAGGTATAATTTACTTACCATAAAATGCATCCATTTTAAATGTAAAACTCAATTCTTTTTAGTAAATTTATGGAATTGTGGAATCACCATAACAGTCCAATTCTAAAAAAAATTTTCCGTCATTCCAAAAACATGCATGGGCCCATTTATGCCTTTTTTCTTAAAAACTGCCTTTGCTTTGGTGCTGTGCCAGCACACTCTTAATTTCCCCGTCTTTTTTCCCATTCTAGCCCAGACTCTTTGGCCTGTCCCTCCTACTCTATGTAACCTTTAAATACTGATATTCCTTACAGCCTAGCCCTAGGTCCTTACAGCCTAGGTCTAGGGCTTCTCTTCCTACTCTACGCCTTTTCCCTAAGCCACTTCCTCCTTTCCATGACTTTAATTGCCATCCTTCCTACATCAAAATCTGTTCTCCTGGGGCTTCCCTGGTGGCTCAGTGGTTAAGAATCCACCTGCCAATGCAGGGGACACGTGTTTGAGCCCTGGTCCAGGAAGATCCCACATGCCGCGGAGCAACTAAGCCCGTGCACCACAACTACTGAGCCCGCGTGCCACAACTACTGAAGCCCATGCACCTAGAGCCTGTGCTCCGCAACAAGAGAAGCCACCACAATGAGAAGCCCGTGCACCGCAACAAAGAGTAGCCCCTGCTCGCCACAACTATAGAAAGCCCGCGCACAGCAACGAAGACCCAAATGTGTTCTCCTTATACGTGAAACTCACACAACATTGTATATCAACTATACTTCGATTTCAGAAAATCTGTTCTCCATCTGGACGTCTTTTCTGGGCTCTAAACCTATATATCAATATACTGTCTGTGTACCTGGTGTCTTCACCTGGATGTCTCACAGCCACCTTCAACTTAACATGTCTGAAAATGAACTTAGTATTCTCTGTCTACTCCAAACCTTTTCCTCCTTCAGTGTCTCTTCTCTCAATAAAGACACCACTAACACCTTTCACTCAGTGACTCATGCCAGAAAACCTGGGCACTATCCTTAACCCCTCTCTCCCTATCCTATCCATAACCAGGGCATCCCTTCTCCCCATTTCCATGGACACCTCCCTAGGCCCAAAGCACCAGCATTTCTTACCTGGACAGCTACTGTAGCCTCCAAATGGTTTCCCTGCATCCACTCTGGATTCCTTCTACTCTTTTCTCCACAGTGCTATCAGAGTCAAATAAAAAGTAAATGTAATTCAAATCTACTTAAAGTGTTTCAATGGTTTCTATAATCCTTATGATAGATTCAGAATTTTTCACCACAGCCTACATAGCCCTACACCATCGGATCCGTAACAATTCCCCACGCTCACAGGCATCCCTTTCACTCTTGCCCACTGAAATCCCACCACAGCATTAAGGTGCCAAACTCCTCTCACAGCAGGTTATTTCCTCTTCCTAAAATGTTCTTCCATGGGTCTCCCCACCTCTCTTTACTCATCCTCAGGTCTTACACTTCTTCCCAAGAGAAACTTCCTTCCCTGACTCCACATTCTCGGTCAGTTTCAATGAAATTCTCTCTCATAGTACCCTGGTCCTTGGTAGCACTGATCACAACTGTAATTAAATAACAATCTGTATTATTTAATGTCTGTTTCCCTCCCTAGACTGTAATCTCCACGAGGGCAGGGACAATGTCAAAATTTGCTTCATTATTGTATACTTAGGAGATATCTCAGTGCCTGACACATAGGAGGCACTCAGTAAATACCTGTCCAAGGACTGCATGGCTTCATTTAGTCCTCATAATAATCCTGAAGGGTAACCATGACCATTTTCACAGCATAGGTAAAGAAATTATGATTCAGAGAATGTAGTTAGTTTGCCCAAGATCAATCACAGAGGGTTTTAGAAGCATAAATAGAATAATGCATTGAACAACTTAGAATACTTGCTTAATCAAAGCTAGAGCAATGATTAATGATATACGTTGCCATTAATATTGCTCAGCTTTTATACAAGTCTCCCAGCCAAGGAACAAAAGCAGTTAGTCAGTCTTAGGAGACAGAGTTACAACTACACATTTAATCTCTAACTCTCAAAAAATGCTTGTGAGGTAGAAATTAACATATATTAAATTACTTTATCCCAGGAAGGCCTAAACCATGGCCAGTCTATTATTTGCACTATATTAATATTATTTGTATTATATAAAGTTGGCTGATAAAAGGAATCCACGGCTTCTCCCACTCCTATACCGAATCACCATATACTGAATAAACTGCTGTGAATCAGGAGTCTAGATAGTACCGGGTGGTATGGTAGATAGTACCACACCTAATAAGCCCTTTATAAATGTTTGTTGATTGGATATAGAAATAAGCCAAAACTTGAACCCCCAACTTTCTGATTCAAATTTTAAAGGTAACTTACATCCAAATTAAAAAAAAATTTACATGGAACTTCTTGAACCTCCCTGTTCCTAGGGCTTTATATGAACTAGCTCTTTCATGGTACTAGCTACGATACCACCAGCACTAGACAACTTTGCCAGATCTCTCTGGAGAGAAAAAATAAGGCTTTGAAATAAGAACGTATAGTAGACACAAGAACATTTCCTAATAATCATATGAGCCACTAACCAATAAATCAATAAAAAAAAACTAAGCAGTAAAAGTAATCGATATTATTGAGCAAACACCTGTTCAGTACCTGCTTTTTGCCACATAGTGTTGGTAATGATGACACCCACATTTGTATAGTTTACAAAATGTTAATACCTGCCTTTCCTGGTCCCTCTCTGCAGTGAACTTGAACACTCCAACCTGTGGTCTAACAGCCACTTATTTTCTGATCCATTCCCTCTAAGATGCAACAACAAACAGAGACAGTAGATTTGTCCTGTGGGTTTTGTATCCGGTGTACTAAAATAATCCCTGGACTCTCATAAGCTCACCAAACCATGGCATCATCTTAACACTTTGGGGAATAACCATACAACTGGTTCTGCTGCAGGTTCTGAATAAGACTCCAGTTCTTTCACTAGACCAGGGGTCCTGCCTGAATCCCGTCCAAACAGAGCCCTGATGACCACACTAACACTTTCTGGTCTCTTCTCAATGAGGCTGAGACCATATCTATGAAATATCCCCTTAAAGCAGACCAGAGCAGGCTCAACCAAGTCAAAAATCCAGCAGGTCAACTGCAAGATTGGATGTCAGGATCAGACAAGGTTTGACCAGCCTCTGTAGTACACCAAGGTTATCACAAGTGATGGAGAGCAAAAACCAAGTGTCAACTCAAGAGGCCAAATCTTAAACCTATGCCAAGGATTTTACTTACAACCAACAATGTTAGATGACACAGAAAGATCAGGAGCACAGTAAATGTAGGAAAACAATTTAAGTCAAGGACCAAAGTGGGTAAGAAGCAAAAGATTTCAAGGATTTAATTTTGAGGCCTCATCCTATTAGTACTGAGTTACTGAATTGCTGGGTTAAAGGCACAGGGATAATGGGACTCTGGAACTTGCAACCAAAAGAAAATTAAAACAGGTCCTCTTAACAAGATAAAGTGTATTATTCCCATTTTACAGATAGGAAACTGAGGCTCAAAAGCCCCAGTGATTTGCCCAAAGGAACACCCTGGTCAAAGGGCAGAATGCACCCAGCACCAAACATAATGTCTGACTTCTGAAAAGCAATTTATAAGTGTCTGTTGACTGGATATAGGAATAAGCCAAAACTTGAACCCTTGATTTTCTGATTCATATTTTACATGTAACTCTTGGACTTTACTATAATAATAGGGTTTTACATAAACTAGGGTTTTAATGGCATTATCTACCATACCATCCTGCCTCCATTAGTGCTAAAGGAAAGCCAAATAACTCATGATTGAAGTTAGTCTAATGCAAGTCAGTTTTGCAGAATCAAGTTTTAAAGGTGAGACACGAATCTGCAGAGAGGTCTGCCCTTACAGAAGCAATAAGCAAAAAAATGTGAAAATGGAAGCCATCTATATGCATGTTCTTGAGAGAAAAACCCAATTTGCCTGACTAGGGAAGCGTTACAGTTAATTTCTGTATCTCACAGGCAAAATCACAGTGGACACAATAGTGCAAACTTAAATGACACCCCTGTAATGACAACCTCTACACAGAATATTCTTCTCTCAACTCTCTTCTCTCTCTATGATGTCTGCTCAAAGCCAGGGATGGAGAGTACATATGTGGTAATGCGTTGACTATATTAATAATAAACATTTGTTTTGAACTCTGTTTTAAATTAGTAATGAGACTTCCCAATTGAGAGCTCACTCACTGGAAGCCTGTGGTTGTGAATGATGTTGGTTAATCACTGAGCCACCCTATGAACTTAACAGGCACTATATAGAATAAACATGTGACTACAGTTTACCGTTTATACCTCTGTGTTACTTAGCTAATAGCATAAGTCTGAGAGCACCGTCTTGTAAATGGTAGAATAAAATACACAAAATAACAATAAGACAAGCCAAAAATCTCAACAGATGGAGATGTAAAAGGTTAAGGTTGACATTCTTTCTTTAAAGTCACTGTGATGGGACGAGGGTAGGAAAATGTCAAACAGAAGAGAGGTAAAACAAAGAAATTCACCACAGTAGCTGGATTATGTCAGAATCTCAAAGGTGACTAGAAAGGCCTTTCAAGTCTAAATAAAGATGGGAAAATACCAATAATTATGCCTTCTATTTATCACCTTTCAGTAGCTGAAGACATTTTACAAACTTTAACTCATTAATCCTCACAACATGACTGTGAGTCAGTCGAGGGGATGACAAGCGGTCTACCTTGTTTCACAGAAAAATGATGAGACCCAGGGGATGGGATGAGTGGCAGAATTGCTATACCATGCCTGTGGGGCCGCCAGGGTAGACAGCCAAGCAGCAGCTACCCATTCTAAAATCCAGGCCCTAAACCCACAGAAACACAGGCCCTCCAAAGAAATTTACTATTATAGCACAATCTAAAGTCCCAAGATTGGAAAGCCATTCTCTTCTAATTAGCTGCCAGGAATGATTCCCTGGTCTGTTCCTTCTAGGTGTTAATGAGAATTTTTCATTTTTGAAAAGAATCTTGATGCCATCAGTAATAATAAACATGGAACCAGAGCTTTAAGATCATAAGTCATTTGATGCTAAAGACGAGGTTCATGTATTATATTACCCTGTACCTATACTACCCTCAAGTAGTCTGTATTATTGCTCAAAGTATTTGCTGTTAATCTCTGAAGGAGGCTGAAATCAGGCTTGGTCTTGTGATTTGTGTTGCCCTCTCTTTTAGAAGATTAAATATCCCTAGCCTATTGAGGTCAGGCTTGGCCATATAACTGCCTTTGGCCAATGGAATGTAAGCAAAAGTCACGTTTGTCACCTTTGAAAAGAAGTTTTAAGAATTAACACATGGTTAGCCATGTGTATTTCCCCTCTGCCGAGAGACCCAAAAGTTGCAGATAGAGACTGCTCCATCAATTCACGCAAAGTCACACAGCTGGGAATGGACAGAGCTGCGATATGAACCCAGGCATTTGAGCTCCAGCACCTGTTCTCTTAACCACTATTCCATTCTTTCACCACTGTAATAGTGTGGTCCAAACGAGTCAGGGTGAATTGTTCAGTAAAACTTTATAATTAATAATTTCTTTAGGCATTGAGAGAATCTGGCTGAGGCTTAGAAAGGTAACAATTAATTAAATGTTTTTCTGTATATATGTTTGTTCGAGGTCTTTATGCAAGAGGTATATTTTTAATGTTAGGTAGAAACCTATTTATACCTAAGAATGAAGTGACCGACTCTTTGTCTAATAGGCTAATACCTGCCCTCAAGGATTTCAGTTACAATTCTTCATTCCCAACAATAAGCTGGACAACTGACAGCTTCCTAGTTTCAACCTCCTCTTTGTACGGCCTTTTAACAATGCTTACTCTTCCTCAGGTTTTTTCTACTCTGGAAACAGATCCAAACTACAACTTTTGGATATAAGTTCCTACCCCAATCTGTCACTTCCCCAGTCTTCCCCATCTCAGGAATCAGTACCTTATTAAGCCATTTGCTCAGAACCCAAATTTGGAGTCACTATTGACTCCTCTCTTTCACTCACACCTTCATTTAATTCTTCAGCTTCTACTGTCACTCTATCTCTAAAATATATCCTACATTCCGCCATTTCCTGCATAACCTACCACTACTCCCAAACTCTGAGCCACCAACAACACTCCCAGGACTATATCAGTAGACTCCTAACTGGTCTCCTTGCAGCCACTCTTGGCCTCCTACAAATTGTTCTCCATAGAGCAGCCAGAGTGATCCTTCTAAAAGATAAATGAGATTGTGCCACTCTCCTCCTCTTAACAATCCAAGAGCGTCCCATCCAGTATTATGCTTGACAACACTTAATAACCTGTGTGAAATCACCAAATACAAGGTTGGGAAGAAATGCTAACAGTCTGATCTCATGAGTAGTGTAAATGGGCTCCAAGACATCACTGGTACCCGCACACTTGGAAAAAAAATCCAGAGTTCTTGCTATGAATTCAAAGCCCTACATGACCTGCCCCTGCTACCCCTCAGATCTTACCATTCTTCTTATTTGCTGTCCTCTAGCCATACTGACCTCTTTGTTATTCCTCAGACATCCCAAGTATATGCTCATCTCAGTGAATGTTTCTCCCACAGATATTCACAGGGTTCCCATCTTCACTTCATTCAATTCTGTGTTCAAATGTTGCTTCCTCAATACCCTATATGAAATAAGAACCTCCCGTCTCCATCCCCTTACCCTTGATAGTTTTTATCACTGTATAACATACTATTATAATTATATTTATGTATTCCTAAATCAACTGGGGATATAAGCTCCTTGCAGTAAAGGACTATGCTTTGTTCATTGCCATATCTCCAGGATCTAGAACAGTTCCTAGCACATTATAGATGCTCAGTAAATGTCAACTGATTAAATGAATATATGAGTGAATGAAGCAAGAAATGAATGAATCAACCAATAAGATTTTTCAAAATAAAAAGACAGGAGTATGACTAGTGGAAAGGAGTATGGGGAAAGGACCAAGTGTCTTTTGAGTCCTAATTGAGTCCCTAAATATTAGCAGTGAAACCCAAGTTATATATGCCTTGGTCTGTCAAGTCAAGTGTAAAAAACAATTAAATGACAGAGGTGATGACTGTATTTAAAAATAATGTGTAAAAGAAATTAACCAAGTTTCAGTAACAAATAAGGATTTGGGGTGGGGTTGTTACAAAGAAAGAAAAGAATAAGGACAAATTAAGCATAATCTTGGTCCACTAGACAAAGTCCACAAGTAGTTGTCAGTATAGCCAGACACTAATCCAAATACTGCTATTTACATGCTAAGTGAGCTCACCCAAGGGATTTCACTTAGTTTTCTAATCTATATTAAAAATCTATAAAAAGAGGAGATGGGATGTCATGGTTTCTCAGGACCATTCTTATTACTTAAGATCATATGGTTGCAAGGAACAGAGACCAACTCTGGCTACTTTAGGCAGTAAAGAAGTTTATAAAAGGGATTTGGGGTAGCTCCCTCAGAATCAAAGGGAAGGCTGGAGAACCAGGATCAGGGAAGAACAGGAAGGAAGGTAGGTCTGGATGTCTCAAGGCAAGAACAGAGTAATAATATTTCCAGTGTTAGCAGCTGCAGTTATAATGTATACTGTATTTAATCGGTACTAGGCATATCCTAAACCCTTTAGATAGTCTAACTTATTTCTCATAACAACCCTATGAGATAGGTACTATTAATGACTCCATTGTAGAGATAAAGAAACTTGGCATAAAGAGGTTAAGTACAGCAAGGACCTATTGTATAGCACAGGGAACTCTGCTCAATATTCTGTAATAACCTAAATGGGAAAAGAATTCGAAAAAGAATAGATACAAGTATATGTATAACTGAATTGCTTTGCTGTAGACCTAAAATTAACACATTACTGTTAATCAACTATACGCCAATATAAAATTTTAGAAAAACAAAAACATTAAAAGAAAAATTCCAGAAATAAACAATTCATAAGTTTTTTTTAAGAAAGAGGTTAAGTAACTCACCCTAGCTATGGTCATTTAGCTAGTGAGGGATTTGAACCCAGGCTATCTGGCTCCTGAGTCTTGCTCTTAGCCACTCAGCATACTATGACCTCTCTGATGGGTAGTCGCTTCAAGGCCCCAAGTGATTTTAACAATTTTCCTGCCCTTGCATTATTTCACCAGGATCAAAGTCCTAAAAAAAAGAGATGGCACAATTGCAATGGCTTAGGTCTCATGCTCAGCCCTTGGCTAAGGGAAGGCCTGTCACTTCTCTGACTGTACTCCTAAGACTCCACAAAAAAAAGAGCAAAAGGAACTCCCTTAAAGGGAATCAGGGTAGCGTTACCCAAAGCAAAGGGAATGGATCTTGTCCAGCCAAACGCAAAAGTCGCTAACATACCATTTCATTTAATCTTCTAATCCAGATTTCTCAGTTTCCCAAGATCCTCTCTCACTCCGCTATGTGATTGTGATTTTCATAAAATCTCTAAGAGTCAGGCAAGAACAAGCACAGGAGACTAATGTACTTTATAGGAAAAAAAAAGAAAAGAACAAGAAAGAAAATTGACGACTATTTCTTGAACTTTTAATGTATATCAGAGCATGGTGCTAACAGCTTTGCATATAATCTCATTTCATTCTCTCAGTGTTATGAGATAGGTATTTCAGATGAGGACATTGAAGGTTAGAAAGATCTAGTGAGTTGCCCATGGTCACATAGCCAGTAGAGCTGAGACTTCAACCCCAATTTGTCAGATTAAAATTTTAATTTCTTTAATTTATAAGATATTAAGTTATGCTTCGCTTAACTTACAAAAATTGGAGTGGTCCTTTAGGTTATGGAAAAACAATTCTAAGCATACATAAAATACAAACTGTTTTATAATATAAACCTGAGAAGATTAAAATAAACCATAAATGTGAAAATACCTTTAAAGCTATAAGCACTAATTAGATTGAATACATTATGCTATAATTAGTACAAGGATATTAAAATCACATATCGATTATAAAACGTATTGACCCAGTAAAGTAACAAAAAGAATTGCTTTTATAATAAAACATCATAACCTTGAACTTTCTTTATAATCATGCATTTAAGGTGTTGACAGCTCTGTGATCTCCAGCCCAGGGAAGGAGAAAGGAGGGAAAAATAGAGAAGACAAAAGAGAAGGGAGAAAGGTTGAATGTTGATGATGCCTGTAATGATGACTTTCAGTTTCCCTCAGATCAAGTGAGTTGTCCATACAGTTTAACCTTCCATTTCCCTTGCAAGGAAAAAGGTCAGTTCACTTCTAGAGAAGATTTTGCAGTCAGTAACAATTCACTGTTACTTCCAATCATTTTTTTTTACTAAAGGGGAGGATAATGCAGGAAATTTTCCTTTCTTCTCAAAATATAGAGAGGAAACACCAAATAGAAAGATGCAAATAAATATCAATAAATCTATAACCAGTCTTACAGATCCACACATTTATCCATTAATGAATGCAAGGAAGGGAATATCTATGTCTACATGTTCAGTATCTATATAGCACACAGAATAGAAAAAAGCAGGCTAGGACTTTTAGCCACAGATAGAAACTGCAGGTAACCCAGGTTAAGTCATTAACTCATTACGTGACTCTGGGCAAGTCACTTGATTTCTCTTTGCCCTTTGGTCCACCCCCCGGTTGGGCACTACATAGAAATTCCCTGAAAACCAGATGTTACATCAAAGGCAATATTTCCTGGAGACCAGCCTTGCTGACTTCTTTGAAAGGCACTAAATTTAGAAGTAGCGTGCAAATAACACTGCTCAGATTAAACTCGCTTATTAGTGGTCCAGATGATAATCAAAGGCAAACAGATGGTCGCTTAATGAATGTTATTGGAAGGAAGGCATCTTTAAATATAGGATTTGTGTGAAAAGTTTGCTTTTTCTTACAAGTTATTTTGAAATTATGTTGGAATGTTGGCATCTTTTTTCAGAATACAACTTTGTGGAGTCTCATACACATGTTGAACAAGATCAAAGCTTTGGAGAGCCAGCGGAAGGTTGCTCCAAGTCGAATAAGCAAAATTATGCAGTTAAAATGGAGCTTGAAAACCTTAACAGGCAGTATATAGTTATCAAGAGCCAGAGCGTATATCTTAAGGAATCAGAGATATCGAATATACCTTGCTTTTCAGAAATCTGACCCAATCTATACAAGTGCCAGAATAGGAAATGTTTTTCCTTTTAGCCTAACATGTTGAGAACAGGATTTTATTTACTTGGTTTTTTCAAGAAACATGCCATCCTCCTTGCTCAGCAAAATGTGGTTATTGGCTATATCTCCTTCCCTTCTATACAGAAAAAAGAATTACAAACTGTATCCTAAAACAGGCAAGATAGCTTTCCATGTGACTATTGGAGTCTGTGAACCAGCAGCAACTCAGGTTATTGATGTTAACTAATGTTAGTAACACAACACATGTTAATTGATTACTTATAAAATTCTAGGTGTTAGGCACTTTTTAGAACAAAACTACACACACCAGTTTTCCTGGAGTACAACAGGGATTGATAGAGGTACAACTCTACAAGGTAATGTATCATTCAGGGTCAATCCAGGATACAGAAACCACACCAGTTAACTGAATAGAGAGAAATGAATATAAAGTATTCTTAACTAGGTACAAAGTAATTAACTAGGTAACTGAAGGAGTAAAAGGAGAACTCTAATTAGTGGTGGGCTGCTAAGTGTTACAACCAGATCTCTGGTTGGGGAAATCTGATTTGCAGCATTTGCCAATTTTCATGGTGTAAATACTCCCAGCATGGCAGATTTCCAGCTACCAGCAGTTTACTATCTCACTTGCAAAATTCCTGAAAATTTAACAATAGACTCTGCTAGCCAATATGGGCTGGCTCTGGCACAGAGGTAGCAACTGCAGGAAACCGCTAACATCCTTAGGGCTGAGGAACAAAGAAGCTGGAATTACTGAAACTTAGTAGCCTGGAGGAGGGGCCCCGCAGGGTGAGGCAGCCTCTGCTCCATGGTAACCACGTGTACCCGAAAGGCCGTGATCAAAAATGCAGATATGTCGGAGGAGATGCAACGGGCTTGGTGGAGTGCGCTACCCAGGTGTTGGAGAAATAAAACACTGAGGAGGACATTTGACAAGTACAAGCCAACCTGGCACAGCACCGCAGAAGGAACTTCGGTACTTACGCGACCCCTGTAACTAAACACTTGATCTACTTCCACCTGAGCCAAGTGGCCATTCTTCCGTTCAGATCTGGTTAGAAACATGGACTGTACCACACACCCGGTGATCTATCCAAAAACAAGGACTGCAGCCTAAATTCCAAATACCAGAGACTGAAATCTTCATCCTCGCCTAAAGGAACACCTTGATCTTTGAGATTTCATTGTCTTGTTTTGAACAGGGCATTCTAATTTCTTGTGGTTATAGAACAATTAGCAAAGCAGCCTACATTTGTAATTTTTATCTATTCCCCATGTTTTTTCTTCTCAAAATCCATTCCTTTCAAAAAATAAATAAATAAATCTGATGGAGAAGTGTGAAAAATAAATAAATGCATGCATACATAAATATATAAACAAAAGGGAGGTGTGACTGGTGCCAGTGACTGAAATGAAGCACAATATTTGAAAGTGTCAGAGGAACTGCAAACTGGATTCAATTCTGACTTCAGGAAGGAACTGCCGCCGCGGGATGGGAAAGCACTGCTGGAGCGCAGCTCATAGGAACAGGAAGAGCTCAGAAGCCAACAGGAAGCAGACGGGAAGGAGCGTGGCTTCCTCCTCCAGACTGGCCATCTCCCTCTAGTGCCCCCTGATGGAAGAGGAAAAGGGAACTGGCGGCAAAGCTGGATGTGGTTTGCGGAGTCCTAGCCCCAACGTTGCTGAGCTGAATCTAGAAAGATGCTTTGGAGCTGAAAGGCAATAGCTTAATAACTGTCCCAATTATAATCAGAAGAATAATATACTTGTGTAACTCTTTACAATTTGCAAAGCTTTAGAAAAAACCAAATTGAAATGATAACCACCATTTACTACTAAGGATTTATGAGCCAGGAACCATGCTAAATTTTATACACAACGTATCTCATTCAATTTTCAGAACGGTCCTATGAGATAGGTATTGTTAACCCCATTTAGTTTATGAGGAAACAGAGGTACAAAAAGTTTAAGAGGGCTGCCAGAGATTACACAAGCTGATGGTCACTAAGTGGTTGTTACACATTAAGTCCACAGTATGGTCTCTTAGCCACCAGGCTGTCACTTTCAGTAGGAAAGAAACCAAAATGACAGCACCAACTTCATTTGATGTCTACTCAGGAAGATTTATATTCTGAATGGGGTAGAGCAAAGATCCTATTAGCGCTGACAATTCCTGCTCTCAGACATTGCATAGAATAATTTGGTAATATGCAAAAAAACAGCTCTCATTAAGAGTTCTATGTTAAAGTTGGGGTCAGCTGGAAAGAAAACCATAAAAATAGCAACCTAAACCATTCAGGGGCTTCATTTTTGTCACATAAAATGCGTCCAGAGTTTGGCAGTCGAACAATGAATGGTAACACTCTGATGCCCTCAAGGATCTAGGTTCTTTCTAATTTTTCCCTCATCTTCGCTCTTCCTTTGCAGGTGCCTTCCCTTCTCATGCTGCCGCCTTGTGCCAAGACTGTTCCTTCATATCAAATTTTGAGTCAGTGTTTCAGTTGAAAAGAAGGAAAGGACAAAGACCGGCTAATTCTGCTCCTTTCAAAGAATTTCTCAGAAGCCCCTCCCAGGAAATTCTGCTTACATCTCATTGTCCAGAACTGCGTCACATGGCTACTCATAGCGGAAAGGGAGGCTGGGAAATGCCTTTTGTAGCTAGGCATATTTCCACACAGTAAAATAAGAGTTCAGTTAATTTGAAAAAGAAAGGATATTGGTTTGGAAATTATGCATATCAATCACAAAAGATAAGCAGGGCTTGTAGGATCAACAGCTTATTTCCCCTTTACTTAGTTGTCTGACTTTGCCATTTCCTAACCTCTTCACTTTTCATTGACTCTGTGACCCGGATTTCCCAAGGCACCCTCAGCTGAAAGTGTTCATCTCTTTGTCCCATAAACTCTCTCATATTTGCCAGCCCTGTGTCCTGACTTTGGTATGAAAAATATGTGTCCATATAAACTATTTATCTGTTTTCTGGTAAATTCTTCAACAGCCCTTCAGTTCCTCTTAATTCCCAATTTAGGCCCAGCTGACCCTAAAACTAAAGTCCCAAAATGTCCCCTTTCATTTTGTTTGTTTTTTCATTTTTTTGGACCATTTTGTCAAACTTCTGTTGTTTCCGGTAATTTGATTTAACATTCTTAGGGTTTGGAACCATTGCTGGATCAAACTGAATAGAACATGTCAAGAGGGATTATTAAACTTCATATGAAGAGATATTCTCCTCCAACAGAGTACCTCCTCTCCTGTTCATCCAAGGAGATTGTGAATTTGAAGAGTAAGGGTTAGGAGATCCTAAGCATTCAGCCTTTGAGCTACTTACTCTCTCTATACTCTTTCTTCATACTATCTTAACCAGAATAAATAGAACTTTAAACAATAGGAAGATTTCAAGAAGATAGGAAAGCATTCCAAGTAGGCACAGCACCTCTCTCCTCTCTCTCCAAGAGATCATGGCCATGAGAATCAATAACCAAGCTCCAGTAGCCAATGACTTAATAGGACAATGTGTCAGGTAAGAGGTAGGTGACATATCATAATTACTATGCAATATCTTAGCTTTCATTTTAGCAGATTGTCATAAAGTGTTGATCTGTGTATGTGTGTGTGCATGCACTTAATTCTACACACCTATACCACCAGAGGAGGCCCTTATGCTTTTTTCCCTCTTTTTCTCCTAAGGTTTTTTTTTTAATAGATTTCTTTTAGAAAGGCTTTAGATTTACAGAGAAACTGAGCAAATAGTACAGAGTGTTCCCATATACCTTCCCCTCACCCAGTATACCCTATTATTAATATCTTACATGAGTATGGTACATTTGTTACAATTAATGAACCAATATTGATACATTATTATTACATAAAGTCCAGAATTTATTAACATTTTTTTTTAGTTTTTACCTAATGTCCTTTTTCTGTTAGAGGATCCCACAAGGCTACCACATTCATTACATTTAGTCATCGTGTCCCTTTAGGCTCATCTTGACTATGACGGTTTCTCACTTTCCTTGTTGTTGTTGTTGTTTGTTTTTATCGGAGTATAATTGATTTACAATGCTGTGTTAATCTCTGCTGTACAGCAAAGTGAGTCAGTTATACATATACATTTATCCACTCTTTTTTAGATCCTTTTCCCATATAGGTCATTACAGAGTATTGAGTAGAGTTCCCTGTACTATACAGTAGGTCCTTATTAGTTATCTATTTTCCTTGTTTTTAATAACCTTGACAGTTTTAAGGAGTGCTGGCCAGGTGTGTTGTAGGATGCCCTCTACTGGAATTTGATGTTTTTCTCTTGTCCAGTTTGAGATTATGGGTTTGGGGGAGGAATATCACAGAGGTAAAGGGTCATTTTTACCACAGTCATATCAGGGGTACATACAATCAACAGAACTAATTATTTTGAAGTTGACCTTGGTCACCTGGCTAAAGTAGTGTTTGCCAGGTTTATCCACTATAAAGTTACTTTTTTCCCCTTTCTGTACTGTATGCATTTTTCAAGGAAATCAATGTATACAGTCCACACTTAAGAAGTGAGGAGTTATGCCCCCCTCCCTGAGGGTGGAGTATCTGCACAACTTATTTGGACGTCTTCTGCATGGGAGATTTGTCTCTTCTCCCCCATTTACCTATTTATTCAATCATTTACCTATATCAGTGTGGACTTACAGATATTTATTTTATACTTTGGTTATAATCCAGTACTACTTTGTTTATTTTGTTGTCCAAAAATTTCCAGCTTTGGCATTGGCATCTCTTTCAATTGACTCCTGTGCCCCTTTGACATAATACAAATCAATGTAAGTTTGTTTTTTAGTTCATTTTTTGTTTGTTTGTTCATTTGTTCAGACCTTCCTTATTTGGGGGCTCTACAAGATTCACCAGGTTCATCTTGTATTATTTCCTGCTCCAGTCCTAGAATTAGCCATTTCTCCAATTATATTTTCATCTTTATTATCAATTTTAGTTTTTTCAACAATTCTTTATTCAATAAATAAGCATGAAGTTCCTGTTTCCTTTTGCTTTCAACAAAGAAGAGATTAGAAGCAGACACACACAAAATATAAGTTCAAAAGAAGCAGATTCTTGAGAGAAGGAAGGAAGAAAGGGTTTCACATCTTCTATTCCCTATAGTTACCAGGAGGTAAGTCACACTTCTAGACCGTCAGAGGGGAAAGTCCATCTGCAGGAGAAAGTCAGCACCTGGACCCCCTCAGAGCATCCCTAGGGTGGGTGCTCTCCCTCCAAAAGAACCTCTGCTCTCTTTTTCCTACAGGGAAAGGTCCTTGCATCTCATCTTGCAAAGAGAGGACACCATCCAGCACATCTGTGTCCTCTGGAAATGGTTCAAACTCTGGTGCCAACAAGGAGAAGGACAAAAGGAGCCCAAGGAATGTCTCTAGTGAAGATGAAAATATCCACAAGCCCCTCAAGATATCAAGATACCCCTGTGAGAGTGCCAATGTGTGTAAAGTGGCCAGTGGGTGTTTCAATGAAGCAGTATCAAGTGAGAGGCACTGACTGCCGTCTCCTAGGGGTGCTGTAAATATGTAAATAGGACCACATTACAGAGAAGGGGGCCCAGCAAATTGTGTGCTCCTGAAGGCACCAACAAATGGATAGAGGGAAACAAGAGCCATAAAAACTGCCTGGGGTTTCCCTTCTGATGGTTCTCAGAGGCTGCTTCCTCCAGAAAGCCTTCCCTGGCCCATGGAATGGCCTGGGTGGGGCATCTTTGAGCACCTAAAGCTGTGAACTCTCACTCACTTATCAACAAATATTTACTCACCCCTAATATGAGTCAAGAGCTAAGCTATGTGCCAGGGATAAAGAGATGAATTATACCCTGAGTCTCAAAACTCACATACCAGGGGATGGAGAAGGAGGGTGGGGGAATCACAAACATGTCAGTATGCAACTTCAATATCATGATAGGAGGCAATAGGCAAGACAGAAGAAAAATAACTGCCCAGGTCATGAGGCAAAGGATGGTGGAATGGATGAGGAAACACCCAAGCAGTCTTAAAGGATGACAATTAATCCTCCAATTCCACTCGTTGACCATTCTTCATATTATTTAATATAATACTATATTCTTCTCTTGCTTTTTCTCTCTAACTTCCCTTAGAGATACCTTTTGATTTGCTCACTGTAATCAGTAAGGGTTCCACCAGCGAAAACAGAACCAGTAGAATATATACGTAAAGAAATGGGAGATAGATAGAGATAGAGATAAAAGGAAAGAGAGAAAGAGAGAGAGAGAGGGAGGGATTTATTGCAAGGAATTGGCTTACACAATTGTAGAGGCTGGCCAGGCAAGTCTGAAATCCTTAGGGCAGGCTGGAAGGAAGGACAGGCTGGAAACTCTTGCAGGAGCTTGACACTGCAGTCGGCAGGTGGAATTTCTTCTTCCTCAGGGAAACCTCAGCTCTGTTCGCAAAGCCTTTCAACTGATTGGATCTGGCCCACCCAGATTTTTCAGGATAATCTCCTCTTACTTAGAGTCAACTGATTGTAGATGTTAAACAGATCTACAAAATACATTCACAGCAACACCCACATGAGTGTTTGATTGATTAACTGGGAATTACAGCCTAGCCAAGTTGACACATACGACTGACCATCAAACTCACCCATCTCTTTCTACCATCTGCCTTCAGTGCACCACTCACATGAGATCACAGACTTCCCTGGTGGTCCAATTGTTAAGACTCCCCGCTTCCACTGCAAGGGGCACAGGTTCGATCCCTGGTCAGGGAAATAAGATCCCGCATGCTGTGCAGTGCAGCCAAACAAACAAACAGAAAAACACACACATGAGATCACAATGAGAGGAATTCCTCTAGGACTTGTGCAATATAATAGCCCGGCTTACTCACTGATTACCCCCCCTCCCACCCCAACACACCTAACTACTCGGAGCCTTTGCCTGGACTCGGGCAGGGCTATAGCTGCCTGTCTGGGTGTGCCCAGGGTACAGATCACTATTGAACATTTCCTGGATAAACAAACAGGGCTATTGTAATATATGCGAAAGGGGAAAGGATGCCACATAACCACTTAGAAAGATGGTAAATGCAAGGCACGTTCCCTTAGAAATTAATGAAAGACAAAAGTATGGGAGTTTTGGACCCTAGGGGGGAAAAAAACAACTTCTATTCCTTTCTCTTTTAAGTGTACAGAACAGAAATTAAGTACTCAGACCCTGCAATCAACTGGATTTGAAATCTAGTTTATATAACCTATTTGAAATCTAGTGGCAATTTCATAACCATTGTGAACCTCAGTTTCTTCAGCTATGGCATGGGAAAATAATAAACCTTACCTCAGAAAGTTGCTATGAGGATAAAAGAGAAAATACATGCAAAAGCACTTAGCGCAAAGACAAGCATCCTATAGAGTTTTTTTAAGTCACTATTATTATCATTAAGTAACTGCTCTGTGCCAGGCAAAGTAGGGGAAACTGAGATAAGTAAGAACCTTGAAAATCCTTTGAGAAATGTCAGACATATAAACAATTTCAATGCAATATGTAAATCCAACAGGAGACGGGGGAGCAGAGAAAGCAATGAGTACTCCAACCTAAGGATCAGGAAGACTTCACAGTGGAAATTTCACATGAACTGGGCTTCCAAGGACCAGCAGTGCCTTCCTGAGCACAAAAGCAGGGAAGGGCATTGCAAGCATAAGGAATAGCATGTGCAAAGGCAGAGGCATAGAAGAGCACAGTGCATCCAGAGGTGAGCAGAAGTCCCGCCTGAATGGAGCATAGGCATTGTATGGTGTAGGAAGGAGGGGTGGGATAAGGCGGAGGAGGTGAAGAAGTGGGATAAAGACATCTGATGAAGGCTGATATGGCATGCTAAGGAGATTGGCCTCTATCCTGAAGACAGTTGGAGGCAGGCTTCCAACTCTGCTTTTGGCCACTAAGCAATTGTACTGTAAATTGATAAAGCAGCATTTGTATTTACTTGTCTACAAGCCAGACATAGCAAATGCACACATCCCCATGGAAATGTTCCTCGCCAGGATCATCAGTAATCCGGGCAGAGGAGGGACAGGGGGATTACACATACCAAAAACAAGTCAACCATGGCGCCCAACCCAGTCCATCACCTTACATCACCACATGGCCGGATTTACAGAGGATGTGGGAAGGAAGAAAACTTTCTTAGTTGAAACAGAAGGACATATCCACAAGTATTTTCCTCTCTTCTCTCCCTTCTGCACACTCCAGTTCTGAACCATTTTACATAATTGACTATTCCCTCCTCCTTTCAGCATCTGCTTCTCTTGGCTTCTTGGACAACCTCATTCTCCTGGTTGTCTTTCTACCTCACAAGATGCTCCTTCTCAGTCTCCTTTGCTGGTTCCTAACGTTGGAGCCCCAGATTTCAATCTTTGGACCTCTTCCCCATCTTCCCTCATTCCCTAGGTGCTTTCATACAAATGTATTACTTTGTAATACATTTGTAAATGTAATACCATCAATCTGCTGACAATTTCCAAATTTATATCACCACTCAGACCTCTCCCTTGGATTCCAAACTCTGTATCCGATTGCCTGCTCAATATTTCCACTCGATATGTCAGGCATCTCAAACTGAAGATGGATAACACTAAACTTTTGGTCTTCCAAGCCAAATCTGTTCAATAAACATAAATCCCAAGATCCTTTTAAAACATAAATTATCACCTCACTCCTGATCAAAACTGTCCAACAGCATCCTATTTCCTTCACAGTAAAAACCAGTCCCACAAAATCCCAGCTGTTGAATTCCCTCCCCTTTACCTGCTTGACACTGATCTCCTACCACTCTCCACCATGGTCATTCCACGCCAGACACACCAGGTTCTTGCTTTTCTTCATGTACACAAGCACACAGGAGCCTCAGAGCCTTTACACTTCTTCCCCCTGCTAAGGATGCTCTTCCCCCAGATGATTGCAGATTGGATGTCACCTTCTCAGTGAAGTCTTCCCTAAGCACCTTATTTAAAAATTAAGTCCACCACTGTCAACACCCCATCCAGAATGCCATATCTCCTTTTCTGCTTCATTTTCTCCTTAGCACTTGTCACCAACTAATTAGGCATCTCATATAGTTTTTACTTGTCAATTTGTTGTCGTTTTTCTCTCTTGCCACCACCATTAGAATATAATAAAGCATGAAGATGTTTTCTTCTGTTTTATTCACCACTGTGTACCCTACAGCAAAAAAACAGAGCCTGGAGCATAGTAGCTACTCAATAAACATTTTTAAATTTAATGAATCAACCTATGGAGAAAGCACTGCACTTAGAGTTTGAAGACCTGGGTTTGAATTCAGACTGTGACTTATTTCGTTGCACCATTGGTGAAATGATTCATCTTCTTTGGCCTCAGCTTCCTCCTTTGAAAATTGGGGTTAGTAATCTCTGTTTAACATGTAGCAATGATTAACTAGGATTATAAAACACAATACAATGGGTACTCAAAAACTGATTATACACTCATTTATCTTATTTAATGTTTCTGGCAGATCAAAAAGTCAACCCTGTAATAGAATGAGAGCTTCATCCACTGCCAGCAGTTCTTAGACAAAATATGATTTGTAAAAACCAAGTTTAAACATCTACATTTTGAAGAGTTATTATTTTCATACTCCATATTAACTCCTCAAACTTCAATAGGAAGTTAGGGTCCAGATATACTTTGTCAAGTAAGATGATAGACTAAAATAACAGATTGCCTGTTTTATGTCAGATATGCATTCACAAAATTATTTATTTAACAAACATTTATTAAGTACCTACTATGTGCCAAACACTGTTCTAGGCTCTGAAGATAGAGCAGTGAACAAGACAAAGTTTTTGCTTTTATGGCATTCATATTGTAGTTCAGAAAGAAATGAATGAATACATTAAGATAGTAATGATTTATAAAGAAAAAGCAGTATAAAGGAACAGAGAAGCATGCTATTTTTTATAGGATAGTCTGATAAGATAAAATTAGATCAGAAGCCTGAATGAAATAAGGGATTAAGCCTGGGAATACCTGGGGAGATAATGTTCGATGCATAGGAAACAGTAAAGAGTGTTTAGTAAAGAAAAAAGGCTGATTCTCAGTAAGAACAGTGAGTTTCGTGGTGTTTTAATTTGCCCTATATCCATCCCCTTTCCCCAGCTCCATAGTAGCTGTAAAAACCAACAGCCATGGAACTATATTTATAAAAAACAGCAGTCTACAGTCAATGGAAGGTACAGAACATGCCTAGAATACCCACCAAAATCTCCATTACAAGAGAACCATCATTATTTGGCCTGTCTGGCAGCACCCTGGTGTTCTAACTATGTTCTTAGATTCTGTATGTCTATTTGGCATCCATTAATCACAGGGCCAAACTATCAGCCACATGTTTACCTGTCCTACAAGTCAGCCTGCCTGAAACTCACCTTTCACGAGCAGATCCAAGGTTGTGCCCCCACCCACCTTCTTATCTGACTGTCACACACCAAGCCAGTAATTCCCCTTCCATAAATCACTGTAGGGCCAGTATTCAGGCAACTAGAACCCAGAGCCCATCAGAATTATTCAAACTGGCCAATCCTAAACTGTTTATTTTGCTCTGCTTTGCCTTTCCCACAGAAACCCCAAGAAATGTTCTTAACTAGGCCTTCCCCTCATTTGTACTTCTGCCTAATCAAACCTGGTATTTATCCTGTGGTCCTGAATGGTGTGGTATGTCCATTTTTAATGACCTTGGACTCTCCATGTCATCACTCAGTCACATCTCTATGAGTTAAATCTCAGGTATAATTTTTAAACACCTGGAAATTCCCACTCATAGGACTTGTCTTTATTTGACCTGACTTAGAACTCAATCATTGTGAACAGCCTTTTCCATGGGGCATTTATTGAAAAATACCAGTGGCTATGATTTAACATCACAGCTGCCTGAGTTAAGATTAACAGCTGGGGCAAACAAAGGGCTGACTAAATTTTTTTTTTTTTTTTGAGTAATTAGATGTCCACAGAAGGCTTTGAGAAAGCACCAACATATTTCTGGGAATCTAGGTGGCAAAGTGCATGCTCAGGAAAGACCTGGGAAAGCTCTTGTCTCTGACCTCTGACCGAACTTAAGGCTCTGCACAGGCAGGAAGTGAAGGGTAAGGCAGAGCTATAACTAGCAGAATGTGAAAAGTGCCAAACATGCACCTAGAACCCTTTGGCAGAGGCTGGGAGAATTACTGCTTCAAAGCATGCAAGAAAATCCCTGTCTAATTATTAGCTGACCACTAAGCCAACTGACCAGAGACTTCAGTGGCCACACATGACAAAAAATACTGACTTCACAAAATTAGTTGAGGAAAATCACTAGGCAAACAAACTGTCAGGATAACAAACATAAACAACGACAACAAGCCATGAGGAAGCGGGGGAAATCTGGTTTCCATAATAACCACATAATATTATTTAAAATGTTCAATTTTCTACAAATATTATGAGACATGAAAAGAAATGGGAAAGTATGGCCACAAAGGATGGGGGTGGGGGAGACAGTTAGTAGAAACTGTCTCTGAGAAGGTCTGAACATTGGACTTACTAGACAAAGATTTCAAATCAGCTTGTGTTAAGAGTCTCCAAAACTACCTTGAGGTTCATGATTCACTAGAGAGACTCACAGAACTCAGGAATGTTATACTCATGATTACAGTTTATTACAGAGAAAGGATACCACTTAAAATCCGGAATGGAAAAAGGTACAAAGGGCAGGTTCCAAGAGAGACAAGGCAGAAGCTTCTAGCCGTCTTCCCATTGGAGTCGTGTGGACTCTCCCCACAATGACTGTGATAACGTGTACTGAGTACTGTCAATCAGGGAAGCTCACCCAAGCCTTGAAGTCCGAGGTTTTTAATGGGAGTCAGTCACATCATCTCAATAGATGTGGAAAAAGCATTTCCCAAAATCTGATGCTCAGTCATGATAAAACACTCAACAGACTAGGAATAGAGACAAACTTCCTCGACCTGACAAAGAAATTCTACAAAATAAAAAACTAGAGTTAACATCATATTTAATGGTGAAAGATGGAATGTCTTTCTCCCTGAGATGAGGATTAAGACAAAGATTCCACTCTCCCCACTTACAGTCAACATTGTACTGGAGGGTCTAGCCAATGACATTGAGCAAGAAAAATAAAAAAGGGTACCCAGGTTGGAAAAAAACAAGTGAAATTTTCTCTATTCATGGACGATATGGTCTTGTGTGTAGAAAGTCCTAAGGAATACACATGCACAAACACAAGCTATTAGAACTAATAAACAAGTTCAGCAAGATTGCTAGGATAAAAGATTAGTATATAAAAGTCACTTCCATTTCTGTGTACTAGCAATGAACAATCCAAAAATGAAACTAAGAAAATAATCCCATTTATAATAGCATTCAAACAAGTAAAATACTTAAAATAAATTTAACAAATGGAGTGTAAAACTTATATACTAAAAGCTATAAAATATCACTGAAAGCAATTAAAGAAGATCTAAACAAATGGAAAGACATCCCACATTCATGGATTTGGAAGGCTTAGTATTGCTAACATTTCAATACATGCCACATTGATCTACAGATTCAAATACAATTCCTATCAAAATCACTGCTGCCATTTTTGCAGAAATTGACAAGTTGATTCTAAATTCATAGGGAAACGCAAGGGACCCAGAAAACCCAAATCAATCTTGAAAAGGAACAAAGAGGGAGACGTTGCTGATTCTAAAACTCAATAAAAAGCTACAATAATTGAGATAGTGTGATATGATGTAAGACTAGACATATAGATCAATGGAATAAAATTGACAGTCCAGAAGGAAACCCATGCATTTATGGTAAACTGATTTTCAACAAGGGTGCCAAGACAATTCAATGGGGAAAGAATAATCCTTTTAACAAATGATGCTTGAACAACTTGATATCCACCTGCAAAAGAATGAGTTTGTACCCTACCCCTTACACTATATATAAAAAGTAACTCAATATGAATATACACGTAAGTTTTTTGCTAAAACTTGACACATGGACTGAAGAGCATAGTGGACATGACTGAAGATAAATATTTGAGTTAGAAATTTAAGGCAACTTATGCTTCCAGAACACAGTATGAAAGGACAATGTGTTAAATATATAAAAGAAATGTAAAGAAATATGTCATCTAGATTCAGACGTTTATAATTCATTTAATAGGATTTCTGTCATCATAGAGAGAATGGAGGAAAAGATATAACAAATGAAATAAAAGTAGAAAATTTCCCAGAACTACAGAAAGATATAAATGTTCCAATTCAAAAAGTCCAAATAAACATGAATTTTCATTTTTTCAAGGAAAAGAAAAAAATCCTAAAATCTTCCAAAGGGGGCACAGAAAGGAGGAATTAACAGGTACACTACAAAGAACTGAGATTTAGACTGGCATCAGAATTTTTATCAATTTTAGATGCCAGAGGTTTTCCAAGTTCAAAGAGGAAACATAGCCTATACAAACAAGTATTCACATTATTCTAAAATGTTCACATTTACAAAATTAGCATACCACAAACTTCTTAAGAGCATAAAACAGAGTAAGACAATATAACTGGGATACATTTAAAAATTAAGGGACACTAGGATTGGTTCAAGATGGTGGAGTAGAGGGATGTGCCTTCACTCCCTCTTGCAAGAACACCAGAATCACAACTAACTGCTGAACAGTCATTGACAGGAAGACACTGGAACTTACCAAAAAAGATAACCCACATCCAAAGACAAAGGAGAAGCCACAATGAGATGGTAGGAGGGGCGCAATCACAATAAAATCAAATCCCATAACTGCTGGGTGGGTGACTCACAAACTGGAGAACACTTATACCACAGAAGTTCACCCACTGGAATGAAGGTTCTGAGCCCCACATCAGGCTTCCAAATCTAGGGTCCAGCAATGGGAGGAAGAATTCCTAGAGAATCAGATTTTGAAGGTTAGTGGGATTTGATTGCAGGACTTTGACAGGACTGGGGGAAACAGAGACTGAACTCTTGGAGGGCACACACAAAGTAATGTGTGTATCGGAAGCCGGGGGAAGGAGCAGTGACCCCATAGGAGACTGAACCAGAACTACCTGCTACTGCTGGAGGGTCTCCTGCAGAGGCGGGGGTTGGCTCTGTCTCACCGTGGGGAAAAGGACACTGGCAGCAGAAGTTCTGGGAAGTACTCTTTGGTGTGAGTCTGCCATTAACCCGACCAAAGAGCCCGGGTAGGGTCCAGTGTTGAGTCGCCTCAGGCCAAACAACCAACAGGGAGGGACCCCAGCCCCACCCACCCATCAGCAGACAAGCAGATTAAAGTTTTACTGAGCTCTGCCCACCAGAGCAACAGTCAGCTCTACCCACCACCAGCCCCTCACATCAGGAAACTTGCACAAGCCTCTTAGATAGCCTCATCCACAAGAGGGCAGACAGCAGAAGGAAGAAGAACTACAGTCCTGCAGCCTGTGGAACAAAAACCACATTCACAGAAAGATAGACAAGATGAAAAGGCAGAGGGCTATGTACCAGATGAAGGAACAAGACAAAACCACAGAAAAACAACTAAATGAGGTGGAGATAGGCAACCTTCCAGAGAAAGAATTCAGAATAATGATAGTGAAGATGAACCAGGACCTCGGAAAAATAATGGAGGCAAAGATCAAGAAGATGCAAGAAATGTTTAAAAAATATCTAGAAGAATTAAAGAACAAACAAACAGGGATGAAAAATAGAATAACTGAAATGAAAAATACAATAAAAGGAATCAATAGCAGAATAACTGAAGCAGAAGAACAGATAAGTGACCTGGAAGACAGATGGTGGAATTCACTGCTGTGGAACAGAATAAAGAAAAAAGAGCAAAAAGAAATGAAGACAGCCTAAGAGACCTCTGGGACAACATTAAATGCAACAACATTCACATTATAGGGGTCCCAGAAGGAGAAGAGAGAGAGAAAGGACCGGAGAAAATATTTGAAGAGATTATAGTGAAAAACTTCCCTAACATGGGAAAGGAAATAGCCACCCAAGTCCAGGAAGTGCAGAGACTCCCATACAGGATAAACACAAGGAAAAACACGCCGAGACACATAGTAATCAAATTGGCAAAAATTAAAGACAAAGAAAAATTATTGAAAGCAGCAAGGGAAAAACGACAAATAACATAAGGTTAACAGCTGATTTCTCAGCAGAAATTCTGCAAGCCAGAAGGGAGTGGCATGATATACTTAAAGTGATGAAAGGGAAGAACCTACAACCAAGATTACTCTACCCGGCAAGGATCTCATGCAGATTTCATGGAGAAGTCAAAAGCTTTAGAGACAAGCAAAAGCTAAGAGAATTCACCATCCCCAAACCAGCTCTAAAACAAATGCTAAAGGAACTTCTTTAAGTGGGAAACACAGGAGAAGAAAAAGACCTACAAAAAAAAAACCCTAAAACAATTAAGAAAATGGTAATAGGAACATACATATTGATAATTACCTTAAACGTGAATGGATTAAATGCTCCAACCAAAAGACACAGGCTTGCTGAATGGATACAAAAACAAGACCCATATATACGTTGCCTACAAGAGACCCACTTGGAAATCAAAAGAAAGCTGGAGTAGCAATACTCATATCAGATAAAATAGACTTTAAAATAAAGAATGTTCCAGAGACAAGGAAGGACACTACATAATGATCACGGGATCAATCCAAGAAGAAGATATAACAATTATAAATATATATGCACCCAACATAGGAGCACCTCAATACATAAGACAACTGCTAACAGCTATAAAAGAGGAAATCGACAGTAACACAGTAATACTGGGGGACTTTAACATCTCACTTACACAAATGGACAGATCATCCAAATAGAAAATTAATGAGGAAACACAAGCTTTAAATGACACAATAGACCAGATAGATTTAATTGATATTTACAGGACATTCCATCCAAAAACAACAGATTACACTTTCTTCTCAGGTGCGCACAGAACGTTCTGCAGGATAGATCACATCGTGGTCACAAATCAAGCCTCAGTAAATTTAAGAAAATTGAAATCATATCAAGCATCTTTTCTGACCACAACGTTATGAGATTAGAAATCAAATATGGAGGAAAATAACGTAAAAAACGCAAACACATGGAGACTAAACAATGCGTTACTAAATAACCAAGAGATCACTGAAGAAATCAAAGAGGAAATCAAAAAATACCTAGAGACAAATGACAATGAAAACACAACAATCCAAAACATATAGGATGCAGCAAAAGCAGTTTTAAGAGGGAAGTTTATAGCTATAAAAGCCCACCTCAAGAAACAAGAAAAATCTCAAATAAACAATCTAACCTTACACCGAAAGGAACTAAAGAAAGAAGAACAAACAAAACCCAAAGTTAGCAGAAGGAAAGAAATCATAAAGATCAGAGCAGAAATAAATGAAATAGAAACAAAGAAAACAATAACAAAGATCAATAAAACTAAAAGCTGATTCTTTGAGAAGATAAACAAAATTGATAAACCTTTAGCCAGACTCATCAAGAAAAAGAGGGAGAGGACTCAAATCAATAAAATTAGAAATGAAAAAGGAGAAGTTACAACAGACAATGCAGAAATACAAAGCATCCTAACACACTACTACAAGCAACTCTATGCTAATAAAATGGACAACCTGGAAGAAATGGACAAATTCTTAGAAAGGTATAAACTTCCAAGACTGAACCAGGAAGAAATATAAAATATGAACAGACCAATCACAAGTAATGAAATTGAAACTGTGACTGAAAATCTTCCAACAAACAAAAGTCCAGGACCAGATGGCTTCACAGATGAAATCTATCAAACATTTAGAGAAGACCTAACACCCATCCTTGTCAAACTCTTACAAAAAATTGCGGAGGAAGGAATACTCCCAAACTCATTCTATGAGGCCACCATCACCCTGGTACCAAAACCAGACAAAGATACTACAAAAAAAGAAAATTACAGACCAATATCACTGATGAATATAGATGCAAAAATCCTCAACAAAATACTAGCAAACAGAATCCAACAACACATTAAAAGGATCATACACTATGATCAAGTGGGATTTATCCCAGGGATGCAAGGATTCTTCAATATACGCAAATCAATCAATGTGGTACACCATATTAACAAATTGAAGAATAAAAACCATATGATCATCTCAATAGATGCAGAAAAAGCTTCTGACAAAACTCAACACCAATTTATGATAAAAACTCTCCAGAAAGTGGGCATAGAGGGAACCTACCTCAACATAATAAAGGCCATATATGACAAACCCACAGCAAACATCATTCTCAATGGTGAAAAACTGAAAGCATTTCCTCTAAGATCAGGAAGAAGACAAGGATATCCACTCTTGTCAATAGTGTTGAACCACTATTATTCAACATAGTTTTGGAAGTCATAGCCATGGCAATCAGAGAAGAAAAAGAAATAAAAGGAATCCAAATTGGAAAAGAAGAAGTAAAACTGTCACTGTTTGCAGATGACATGGTACTCTACATAGAGAATCCTAAAGATGCCACCAGAAAACTACTGGAGCTAATCAATGAATTTGGTAAAGTTGCAGGATACAAAATTAATGCACAGAAATCTCTTGCATTCCTATACACTAATGATGAAAAATCTGACAGAGAAATTAAGGAAACACTCCCATTTACCATTGCAACAAAAAGAATAAAATACCTTGGAATAAACCTACCTAGGGAGACAAAAGACCTGTATGCAGAAATCTCTAAGACACTGATGAAAAAATTAAAGATGATACCAACAGATGGAGAGATATACCATGTCCTTGGATTGGAAGAATCAATATTGTGAAAATGACTATACTACCCAAAGCAATCTATAGATTCAATGCAATCCCTATCAAATTACCAATGGCCTTTTTTACAGAACTAGAACAAAAAATCTTAAAATTTGTATGGAGACACAAAAGACCCTGAATAGCCAAAGCAGTCTTGAGGGAAAAAAGCAGAGCTGGAGGAATCAGACTCTCTGACTTCAGACTATACTACAAAGCTACAGTAATCAAGACAGTATGGTACTGGCACAAAAACAGAAATATAGATCAATGGAACAAGATAGAAAGCCCAGAGATAAACCCACACACCTATGGTCAACTTATCTATGACAAAGGAGGCAAGGATATACAATGGAGAAAAGACAGTCTCTTCCATAAGTGGTGCTGGGAAAACTGGACAGCTACATGTAAAAGAATGAAATTAGAACACTCCCTAACACCATACACACAAGTAAACTCAAAATAGATTAGAGACCTAAATGTAAGACCAGACACTATAAAACTCTTAGAGGAAAACATAGGAAGAACACTCTTTGACATAAATCACAGCAAGATCTTTTTTGATCCACCTCCTAGAGTAATGGAAATAAAAACAAAAATAAACAAATGGGACCTAATGAAACTTAAAAGTTTTTGCACAGCAAAGGAAACCATAAACAAGATGAAAAGACAACCCTCAGAATGGGAGAAAATATTTGCAAATGAATCAACGGACAAAGGATTAATCTCCAAAATATATAAACAGCTCATGCAGCTCAATATTAAAACAACAAACAACCCAATCCAAAAATGCACAGAAGACCTAAATAGACATTTCTCCAAAGAAGACATACAGATGGCCAAGAAGCACGTGAAAAGCTGCTCAGCATCACTAATTATTAGAGAAATGCAAATCAAAACTACAATGAGGTATCACCTCACACCAGTTAGAATGGGCATCCTCAGAAAATCTACAAACAACAAATGCTGGAGAGAGTGTGGGGAAAAGGGTACCCTCTTGGACTGTTGGTGGGAATGTAAGTTGATACAGTCACTATGGAGAATAGTATGGAGGTTCCTTAAAAAACTAAAAATAGAATTACCATATGATCCAGCAATCCCACTATTGGGCATATACCCAGAGAAAACCATAGTTCAAAAAGACACATGTACCCCAACGTTCATTGCAGCATTATTTACAATAGCCAGGTCATGGAAGCAACCTAAATGCCCATTGACCGACAAATGTATAAAGAAGATGTGGTACATATATACAATGGAATATTACTCAGCCATAAAAAGGAAGGAAATTGGGTCATTTGTAGAGACGCAGATGGACCTAGAGACTGTCATACAAAGTGAAATAAGTCAGAAATAGAAAAAGAAATATCATATATTAACACATATATGTGGAACCTAGAAAAATGGTACAGGTGAATCAGTTTGCAGGGCAGAAATAGAGACACAGATGTAGAGAACAAACGTATGGACACCAAGGGGGGAAAGTGGGGGGTGGGGGTGGTGGTGTGACAAATTGGGAGCTCGGGATTGACATGTATACACTGATGTGTATAAAATGGATGACTAATAAGAACCTGCTGTATAAAAAAATAAATAAAATAAACTTCAAAAATTAAAAAAAAAAAAGGAAAAATGAAGGGACACTATTTCCACTTATTCAATGTATGTACTGAGCCCCTACTACATGCCAGGCAACATTGTAGTTACCCGTGACACAAAGGTGAGCAGCATACAGTCCATTCTCATCATTTGTGTGTCCTGCATTTGTCTCCTCACTAACCCATACTCATAGCACTTTTGTAAGCTTGCACAGATTGGAAAAAATTGAGTCTCCCTATGTGCACGTTCCCACTGAGGTCAAACAAGGAGACACTCTGCCTTTTTATATCAGCTTTCATATTGTAAACAACTGTCAATGTTTCATGATCTAATTAGTATCACATTTTTTTTCTCATATTTGTGCCCTTTTTTGGGAGTAGGAAGGAAATTTTGCTGTTTAAAGTGGTCCCCAGGCATAATGGTGTAGTGCTTTCTAGTGTTCCTAAGCACAAGAAGGCTATGACATACCTTGTGGAGAAAATATGTGTGTTAGATAAGCTTGGTTCAGACATGAGTTATAGTGCCAATGGGCATGAGTTCAGTGTTAATGAATCAACAACATATACCAAATAACGTGTATTTAAACAGAAGCACTAAGGAAACCATAAACAAGATGAAAAGACAACCCTCACAATGGGAGAAAATATTTACAAATGAAGCAACTGACAAGGAATTAATCTCCAAAATATACAAATAGTTCGTGCAGCTCAATATCAAAATATCAAACAACTCAATCAAAAAATGGACAGAAGACCTAAATAGACATTTCTCCAAAGAAGACATATAGATGGCCAAGAGGCACATGAAAAGATGCTCTACATCACTAATTATTAGAGAAATGCAAATCAAAACTACAATGAGGTATACCTCACATCGGTCAGAATGGCCATCATCAAAAAAAATCTACAAACAATAAATGCTGGATAGTGTGTGGAGAAAAGAGAACCCACTTACACTGTTGGTGGGAATGTAAATTGATACAGCCACTATGGAAAACAGTATGGAGGTTCCTCAAAAAACTAAAAATAGAACTACAGTGTGACCTAGCAATCCCACTGCTGGGCATATACCCTGAGAAAACCATAATTCAAAAAGAGTCATGTACCACAATGTTCATTGCAGCTCTACTTACAATAGCCAGGACATGAAAGCAACCTAAGTGTCCATCAGCAGATGAATGGATAAAGAAGATGTGGCACATATATACAATGGAATATTACTCAGCCATAAAAAGAAACGAAATTGAGTTATTTGTAGTGAGGTGGATGGACCTAGAGTCTGTCATACAGAGAGAAGTAAGTCAGGAAGAGAAAAACAAATACCGTATGTTAACACATATATATGGAATCTAAAAAAAAAAAAAAAAGGTCATGAAGAACCTAGGGGCAAGACGGGAATAAAGACGCAGACCTACTGGAGAATGGACTTGAAGACATGGGGAGGGGGAAGAGTAAGCTGGGACAAAGTGAGAGAGTGGTAGTGTATATATGTCCAAATGTAAAATAGATAGCTAGTGGGAAGCAGTTGCATAGCACAGGGAGATCAGCTTGGTGCTTTGTGACCAGCTAGAAGGGTGGGGTAGGGAGGGTGGGAGGGAGGGAGAGGCAAGAGGCAAGAGATATGGGGATATATGTATATGTATAACTGATTCACTTTGTTATAAAGCAGAAACTAACACACCATTGTAAAGCAATTATACTCCAATAAAAACGTTAAAAAAGAAAAAAAAAAAAAGATACTTGCACCCTGATGTTCACTGAAGCACTATTTACAATAGCCAGGACATGGAAGCCACCTAAATGTCCATCAGCAGGGGAATGGATAAAGTAGATGTGGTACATATGTACAATGGAATATTACTCAGCCATACAAAGGAATGAAATTGTGCCATTTGCAGAAATTTGAATGGACCTAGAGACTGTCATACAGAGTGAAGTAAGTCAGAAAGAGAAAAACAAACATCATATAATATTGCTTGTATTTGGAATCTAGAAAAATGATACAGATGAACTTATTTGCAATGCAGAAATAGAGACACAGACGTAGAGAAGAAGCATATGGATCCCAAGGGGGAAGGAGATGGTGGGATGAATTGGGAGATTGGGATTGACATATATGCACTACTATGTATAAAATAGATAACTAACGAGAACCTACTGTAGAGCACAGGGAGCTCTACTCATTGCTCAGTGGTGACCTAAATGGGAAGGAAATCCAAAAAAGAGGGAATATATGTATATGTATAGCTGATTCACTTTGCTGTATAGCAGAAACTAACACACCATTGTAAAGCAACTATACGCCAATAAAAAATTTTTTTAAATGAAACACCTATAAAAACAAGGTTATATATTGATCAGTTGATTAAAATGTTGTGACCTGAAGAGGAGCTTCAAGATGGCGGAAGAGTAAGACGCGGAGATCACCTTCCTCTCCACAAATACATCAGAAATACATCTACATGTGGAACAGCTCCTATAGAACACCTACTGAACGCTTGCAGAAGACCTCAGACCTCCCAAAAGGCAAGAAACTCCCCACGTACCTGGGTAGGGCAAAAAAGAAAAAGAAAAAACAGAGACAAAAGAATAGGGATGGGACCTGCACCAGTGGGAGGGAGCTGTGAAGGAGGAAAGGTTTCCACATACTAGGAAGCCCCTTCGCGGGTGGAGACTGCGGGTGGTGGAGGTGGGGAACTTCGGAGCCATGGAGGAGGGCACAGCAACAGGGGTGCGGAGGGCAAAGCGGAGAGATTCCCGCACGGAGGAGCGGTGCCGACCAGCACTCACCAGCCCGAGAGGCTTGTCTGCTCACCCGCCGGGGCCGGCGGGGGCTGGGAGCTGAGGCTCGGGCTTCGGTCGGATCCCAGGGAGAGGAATGGGGCTGGCTGTGTGAACACAGCCTGAAGGGGGCTAGTGCGCCACAGCTGGCCGGGAGGGAGTCCGGGAAAAAGTCTGCAGCTGCTGAAGAGGCAAGAGACTTTTTCTTGCCTCTTTGTTTCACGGTGCGCAAGGAGAGGGGATTCAGAGCGCCGCTTAAAGGAGCTCCAGAGATGGGCGCGAGCCACAGCTATCAGCGCGGACACCAGAGACGGGCATGAGATGCTAAGGCTGCTGCTGCCGCCACCAAGAAGCCTGTGTGCAAGCACAGGACACTATCCACACCTCCCCTCCTGGGAGCCTGTGCAGCCTGCCACTGCCAGGGTCCCGTGATCCAGGGACAACTTCCCCCGGAGAACACACCGCGCGCCTCAGGCTGGTGCAACGTCAAGCTGCCGGCCTCCGCAGGCTCGCCCATCATCCGTACCCCTCTCTCCCCCCAGGCTGAGTGAGCCAGAACCCCCGAAGCAGCTGCTCCTTTAACCCCATCCTGTCTGAGAACAGACGCCCTCAGGCGACCTACACGCAGAGGCGGGTCCAAATCCAAAGCTGAACCCGGAGAGCTGTGTGAACAAAGAAGAGAGAGGGAAAGTTCTCCCAGCAGCCTCAGGAGCAGCGGATTAAATCTCCACAATCAACTTGATGTACCCTCCATCTGTGGAATACCTGAATAGACAATGAATCATCCCAAATTGAGGAGGTGGAATTCAGGAGCAAATATATATATATACTTTTTCCCCTTTTCTCTTTTTGTGAGTGTGTATGTGTATGCTTCTGTGTATTATTTTGTCCTTATAGCTTTGCTTTTACCATTTGTCCTAGGGTTCTGTCTGTCCGTTTTTTTTTTTTTTTTTAACTTTTAAAAAGTTTTTTCTTAATAATTATTTTTTATTTTAATAACTATTTTATTTTACTTTATTTTATTTTATTTTATCTTCTTTCTTTCTTTCTATTTTTTCTCCCTTTTATTCTGAGCCGTGTGGATGAAAGGCTCTTGGTGCTCCAGCCAGGCATCAGGGCTGTGCCTCTGAGGTGGGAGAGCCAACTTCAGGACACAGGTCCACAAGAGACCTCCCAGCTCCACGTAATATCAAACGGCAAAAATCTCCCAGAGATCTCCATCTCAATGCCAAGACACAGCTTCACTCAACGACCAGCAAGCTACAGTGCAGCACACCCTATGGCAAACAACTAGCAACACAGGAACACAATCCCATCCATTAGCACAGAGACTGCCTAAAATCATAATAAGGCCAAAGACACCCCAAAACACACCACCAGCCTTGGACCTGCCCACCAGAAAGACAAGATCCAGCCTCATCCACCAGAACACAGGCACTAGTTCCCTCCACCAGGAAGCCTACACAACCCACTGAACCAACCTTAGCCACTGGGGACAGACACCAAAAACAATGAGAACTACAAACCTGCAGCCTGCGAAAAGGAGACCCCAAACACAGTAAGTTAAGCAAAATGAGAATACAGAAAAACACACAGCAGATGAAGGAGCAAGGCAAAAACCCACCAGACCTAACAAATGACGGGGAAATAGGCAGGTTACCTGAAAAAGAATTCAGAATAATGATAGTAAAGATGTTCCAAAATCTTGGAAATAGAATAGAGAAAATACAAGAAACATTTAACAAGGACCTAGAAGAACTAAAGAGCAAACAAACAATGATGAACAACACAATAAATGAAATTAAAACTTCTCTAGAAGGGATCAATAGCAGAATAACTGAGGCAGAAGAACAGATAAGTGACCTGGAAGATAAAATAGTGGAAATAACTACTGCAGAGAAGAATAAAGAAAAAACAATGAAAAGAATTGAGGACAGTCTCAGAGACATCTGGGACAACATTAAACACACCAACATTCAAATTATAGGGGTCCCAGAAGAAGAGAAAAAGAAAAGGACTGAGAAAATATTTGAAGAGATTATAGTTGAAAACTTCCCTAATATGGGAAAGGAAATAGTTAATCAAGTCCAGGAAGCACAGAGTCCCATACAGGATAAATCCAAGGAGAAACATGCCAAGACACATATTGATGAAACTTTCAAAAATTAAATACAAAGAAAAAATATTAAAAGCAGCAAGGGAAAAACAACAAATAACACACAAGGGAATCCCCATAAGGTTAACAGCTGATCTTTCAGCAGAATCTCTGCAAGCCAGAAGGGAGTGGCAGGACATATTTAAAGTGATGAAGGAGAAAAACCTACAACCAAGATTACTCTACCCAGCAAAGATCTCATTCAGATTTGATGGAGAAATTAAAACCTTTACAGACAAGCAAAAGCTAAGAGAATTCAGCACCACCAAACCAGCTTTACAACAAATGCTAAAGGAACTTCTCTAGGCAGGAAACACAAGAGAAGGAAAAAACCTACAATAACAAACCCAAAACAATTAAGAAAATGGTAATAGGAAAATACATACTGATAATTACCTTAAATGTAAATGGATTAAATGCTCCAACCAAAAGACATAGACTGGCTGAATGGACACAAAAACAAGACCCATATATATGCTGTCTACAAGAGACCCACTTCAGACCTAGAGACACTTACGGACTGAAAGTGAGGGGATGGAAAAAGATATTCCATGCAAATGGAAATCAAAAGAAAGCTGGAGTAGCAATTCTCATATCAGACAAAACAGACTTTAAAAGAAAGACTATTACAAGAGACAAAGAAGGACACTACATAATGATCAAGGGATCGATCCAAGAAGAAGATATAACAATTGTAAATATTTATGCACCCAACATAGGAGCACCTCAATACATAAGGCAAATACTAACAGCCATAAAAGGGGAAATTGACAGTAACACAATCATAGTAGGGGACTTTAACACCCCACTTTCACCAATGGAAAGATCATCCAAAATGAAAATAAATAAGGAAACACAAGCTTTAAATGATACATTGAACAAGGTGGACTTAATTGATATTTATAGGACATTCCATCGAAAAATGACAGAATACACATTCTTCTCAAGTGCTCATGGAACATTCTCCAGGATAGATCATATCTTGGGTCACAAATCAAGCCTTGGTAAATTCAAGAAAATTGAAATCATATCAAGTATCTTTTCCGACCACAACGCTATGAGACTAGATATCAATTACAGGAAAAATCTGTAAAACATACAAACACATGGAGGCTAAACAATACACTACTTAATAACCAAGATATCACTGAAGATATCAAAGAGGAAATCAAAAAATACCTAGAAACAAATGACAATGAAAACATGATGACCCAAAACCTATGGGCTGCAGCAAAAGCAGTTCTAAGAGGGAAGATTCCACCAATACAATCCTACCTTAAGAAACAAGAAACATCTCAAATAAACAACCTAACCTTACACCTAAAGCAATTAGAGAAAGTAGAACAAAAAAAACCCAAAGTTAGCAGAAGGAAAGAAATCATAAAGATCAGATCAGAAATAAATGAAAAATAAATGAAGGAAACAATAGCAAAGATCAATAAAACTAAAAGCTGGTTCTTTGAGAAGATAAACAAAATTGGTAAACCATTAGCCCGACTCATCAAGAAAAAAAGGGAGAAGACCCAAATCAATAGAATTAGAAATGAAAAAGGAGAAGTAACAACTGGCACTGCAGAAATGCAAAGGATCATGAGAGATTACTACAAGAAACTCTATGCCAATAAAATGCACAACCTGGAAGAAACGGACAAATTCTTAGAAATGCACAACCTTCCAAGACTGAACCAGGAAGAAATAGAAAATATGAACAGACTAATCACAAGCACTGAAATTGAAACTATGATTAAAAATCTTCCAACAAACAAAAGCTGAGGGCCAGATGGCTTCACAGTTGAATTCTATCAAACATTGAGAGAAGAGTTAACACCTAGCCTTCTGAAACTCTTCCAAAAATTTGCAGAAGGTACACTCCCAAGCTCATTCTACAAGGCAACCATCACCCTACTACCAAAACCAGACAAAGATATCACCTTAAAAAAAGAAAATTACAGGCCAATATCACTGATGAACACAGATGCAAAAATCCTCAACAAAATACTAGCAAACAGAATCCAACAGCACATTAAAAGGATCATATACCATGATCAAGTGGGGTTTATCCCAGGAATGCAAGGATTCTTCAATATATGCAAATCAATCAGTGTGATACACCATATTAACAAATTGAAGGAGAAAAACCATATGATCATCTCAATAGTTGCAGAAAAAGCTTTCGACAAAATTCAACACACATTTATGATAAAAACCCTCCATAAAGTAGGCATAGAGGGAACTTTCCTCAACATAATAAAGGCCATATATGACAAACCCACAGCCAACATCGTCCTCAATGGTGAAAAACTGAAACCATTTCCACTAAGATCAGGAACAAGACAAGGTTGCCCACTCTCACCAATATTATTCAACATAGTTTTGGAAGTTTTAGCCACAGCAATCAGAGAAGAAAAAGAAATAAAGGAATCCAAATCGGAAAAGAAGAAGTAAAGCTGTCACTGTCTGCAGATGACATGATACTATACATAGAGAATCCTAAAGATGCTACCAGAAAACTACTAGAGCGAATCAATGAATTTGGTAAAGTAGCAGGATACAAAATTAATGCACAGAAATCTCTTGCATTCCTATACAGTAATGATGAAAAATCTGAAAGTGAAATTAAGAAAACACTCCCATTTACCATTGCAACAAAAAGAATAAAATATCTAGGAATAAACCTACCTAAGGAGACAAAAGACCTGTATGCAGAAAATTATAAGACACTGATGAAAGAAATTAAAGGTGATACAAACAGTTGGAGAGATATACCATGTTCTTGGATTGGAAGAATCAACACTGTGAAAATGACTCTACTACCCAAAGCAATCTACAGATTCAATGCAATCCCTATCAAACTACCACTGGCATTTTTCACAGAACTAGAACAAAAAATTTCACAATTTGTATGGAAACACAAAAGACCCTGAATAACCAAAGCAGTCTTGAGAAAGAAAAATGAAGCTGGAGGAATCAGGCTCCCTGACTTCAGACTATACTACAAAGCTACAGTTATCAAGACAGTATGGTACTGGCACAAAAACAGAAATATAGATCAATGGAACAGGATAGAAAGCCCAGAGATAAGCCCACACACATATGGTCACCTTATCTTTGATAAAGGATGCAAGAATATACAGTGGAGAAAAGACAGCCTCTTCAATAAGTGGTGCTGGGAAAATTGGACAGGTACATGTAAAAGTATGAAATTAGAACACTCCCTAACATCATACACAAAATAAACTCAAAATGGATTAAAGACCTAAATGTAAGGCCAGACACTATCAAACTCTTAGCGGAAAACATAGGCAGAACACTCTATGACATAAATCATAGCAAGATTCTTTTTGACCCACCTCCTAGAGAAATGGAAATAAAAACAAAAATAAACAAATGGGACCTAATGAAACTTAAAAGCTTTTGCACAGCAAAGGAAACCGTAAACAAGATGAAAAGACAACCCTCAGAATGGGAGAAAATATTTGCAAATGAAGCAACTGACAAAGGATTAATGTCCAAAATTTACAAGCAGCTCATGCAGCTCAATATCAAGAAAACAAACAACCCAATCAAAAACGGGCAGAAGACCTAAATAGACATTTCCCCAAAGAAGATATACAGATTGCCAACAAACACCTTAAAGAATGCTCAACATCATTAATCATTAGAGAAATGCAAATCAAAACTACAATGAGATATCATCTCACTCCTGTCAGAATGGCCATCATCAAAAAATCCACAAACAGTAAATGCTGGAGAGGGTGTGGAGAACAGGGAACCCTCTTGCACTGTTGGTGGGAATGTAAATTGATAGAGCCACTATAGAGAACAGTATGGAGGTTCCTCAAGAAACTAAAAATAGAACTACCATACGACCCAGCAATCCCACTACTGGGCATATACCCTGAGAAAACCACAATTCAAAAAGAGACATGTACAAAAAATGTTCATTGCAGTTCTATTTACAATAGCCAGGACATGGAAGCAACCTAAGTGTCCATCAACAAATGGGTAAATCACTGAATGATCGTGAGCCTCAGTTTCTTCATCTGTTGAAAAGAAGTGCTAGTACCTTTCCTACCACATCTAATTATTACAAGGAACAAATAAGAAAATAGATGTGAAAGCAGGTTGAAACGTAGAAAGTACTATACAAATTATTCAAATTTTTTATGAGTAGAAATAGCATTATCTGTTTAATGCCTAATTTTAACAAATAAAAGCAAAACTTGCTAGAAACAGGCATAATAAAAATATGTGTGATTTTGATGTGTTTGGCAACAAAGTATTCTTTCTTAAGAAATTATATTCACTATGATACAGTCTTCAGATGCAAATGAAAGGCCCTTATTATTTCAAAGGAATGAAATTGTAAACTGAAAATATAAGGTTGAATAGCGCTGCATAATCTCTATGATGCTTATTCATTTTCTACCTTATATCCTAGGTAAAAGTACATGCCTTATCTCCTATTCAAATCATTAGCTCTTTGAGGACAAAGTTCCTGTTTGTTCCATCTTTGTAACCTTCACAGAACTTTTGCACATAGTTGAGAGCATAATAATTATGTCACAGGCACCCAATAAGAAATGAAGAAGCTCAGTTTCAAATCCAGATCTATCTAACATCAAAAGCCTTGTCCTTTCCTGATACCATCTCAGTACTATAAACTAGTCATTTTGTAAGACAGTGTTGAGCATTCCATGGACAGCAGGTCTTACATATTTATATGTAAAATCGTACATATAAGTGTAAGACCTGCTGTCCACAGAACCCTCAACACTTCTGCAAAGTGACTAGTTTATAGTACTGGTTGAAAATAACTTCAGGTCCGCAACTTGTGTTCCTGATTCATGTTCTTCTCTCACCCACCACCTTTGCTCTCACCGTCTCAAACCTTTGCCTCCTTGGTTCTTCTCCACAAAGAAAAGATACCCAGAGTTCTTTAATCCTCTGAGCACAAAGAAATCTCCTGGTGTCATCTCCCCACCACCAGGAAGAAAAAAAGATAATGCATTCTCTGGTTAGAATTCAAGCTGATAATTGATATTTTGAAAAGTTCCAAATATAAATGCTGTCCATCAGCATCTCTATTGATAATAAATCATTGAAAAACTTCACTACTTCAAAGTACTTGTGTCCCATCTTGTCCCTATGTTCCCAGTGCTGACCTCACCGTGGCTGGGTGCACTTAGGTAACCTAGGTGTGTAAAGTCATCAGTTGGGTCTACTTCATTGCTTCCATCCTGGCCTTGTTCTCTAGCATCTGGACTTGTCAGGGAAAACACTAAGAAAAGTCATATAAAGGGAATCTATTAGTAAATGTAGTCCTACACTTTCTCAAAGCATGTTCCTCCGAAAGATAGTCTCCAGAAGTGCTCCACTATAAAGAAGGAAGGATGAAAAGATTCCTGTGGTCTAAAAAGTAAGAGAAACTGCATACCTTACATTTGTTTGCAGAATGACAAGAGATTCTCACCAGCCCTTACTTCACTAAAGGCAGGAATAATGCGTCTACTATGTCCCAAATGCTACTACAGTGTCTGGCCCTGGAAGATGTTTAATGAGTATTTGTCAGTCAAAAAATTAAATGCATTTCCAATACTAAATACCCTGAGAAGAACTACAATTTAAAACATTTTTTTTCAGTTTTGTTTCACCCAGAGTTACCCGAATATATCTGAACTCAGAATCCTTTTTTCAAAGAAATCATGTTTTATGGATCACATTCTAGGAAATGTTGATGGGTATGGTAAATCAAACAAAAGAAAACCTGTTTTGCTCTGAAGGTTAGATAATATTTTGTTTTAATTCTCTAGAATCTTGACTAGCCCTAAAAAGACTCATACTCTTTTCCAGAGGTCTGAATAATTCCCATTAGAGAGAGGAATTCAAGCAGGAAGTAGAGAACTTAGAATCTTTTAAAATTTGTTTAGTTTCCTAACATTATGGGAGAATTAACCAGCTCAGGAGATGGTCTAGCTCTGGATTCTCTAATGGTCTATTTTCCTCAAACTGTGTAAGCACCAATTTACCATCTTTGTCAGATTTTTGAGATGAAAATACAACTATTTATTCCAAAGTCAACATAAATTCTTAAAGGTTAAGAACAACAACAACAAAAATCTTATACATTACTCTGGGACCTAGTTCTACAACCATAGAAAGAAATAAGAATCCCCTAAGAATTTTGAATTCAAAAGTCTGAGTTTTATATTTTTAAATGCTTTCTGAAACAAAATATTTTTTAAATGAGTTTTATTCTTTCTAAAATGTTGATAATGCATGTATCAGGGTTTTTTTTTTTTAACTTACCCAAAGTTTTGTTAGCTACAGTTCCTCAAAGCAGTCCTAAACACTTTTCGTTTTCAAGTGGATAGGTAATCAAGACTATTGGCCCTGCTTTGTGCAAAAATTATATATAAAAAATTACACAAACAAAAAACTGAACAGAATGTCAGTCTAGATTCCAAGAAGTTCATTACCTTCTAGAATCATTATAGATATTAAAGTGCAAACTCAAATGTTAAACAGACCTGGCTCAGGTGAAACAAATTAGTTAGCAGTGTAAGCCCCAGTTGTCTCATGTAAAATGGACATAACCACAGAGCTTACTTCATAGGTTATTATAAAACTTATGGAAAAGTGTCTAGCACACAGAAAACACTCAATGTTAGCTTTGATTCTTAGCCCAATTCCCTATTTTCCAGAAGTTAAAAATGAGACCCAGACAACATAAAGGATTTGTTCAAAGCAACACAGATAGTTAGTATCAGGGCATGAATTGTAACTTAATTCTCCCAACACATCCTCTACAACATCATAACAACAACACACACAAAAAAATAGGAGTGGGAAAAATAATTTGAAAATACATATAACTTGATATACAAAGGAACTGTAAATTGATGCAACGGTGAGAAACAAATGACTTACAAGTTAAGGAAACACTTGAGTGAATGAAATGATCATATTTGTAAGGTTAGTCAGAAGGGCCACATAAGAATACTTTTAAATCATATTTTCATGAAAAATGGAAAACGTGGAAAGATGAAGCAGAGAAGGCAATTGGTGGGAAGAAGAGATGCGAACAGACATTTGAATGCTCTAAACCAGCTACATGCTAAGACCGGCAAGCAAGTTTTCCTGCCCACTGCATTGAGATTGAGAGAACCTGTGTCTGGCACTATTCTTAGCTCTATACAATGTATCTGAGTCCTCACAGGAACCCAAAAAAGTAGGTACCATTATAGTCTTCACTTCCAGGTGAGAAAATGGAGACTTGGAGTGGTTGAATATCTGGCCTAGGGCCAAATAGTTAATAAGTGACACAGCCAAGAGTTAAACCCTATTAGGTCCATAACAAATTATGATGTGAAAACGAAAGGGAGAGAGAGGAAAAAAGCAAGGGAAATGATGACTTCGGAATGTTTTCCTCTTTGTAGGCTAAAATTAAAATGTTGTATTAAAGATAAAGATATACTTTAGATATATTTACATATATATACATTCATGTAAATCATTGCATACATGATTTTTATCAATGTTCTGGTGAATTTTAAGGAAACTATTGAAGATAATGTACATTTGTTTTTCTTAAGTCAAAACAACCAAATTATGAGAGGAGAGGCTTCCATGTTTTACAAAAGTTCAGTATACTTTCTGGTACTAAGAATCATTCAAATCCAAAGATTACACACATAACCACAGTTCATTTTAAAAATTGGGCCATAGGTGATTGCATATATAAGTGGCAAAGATCCAATAGAATGAAACTATAAAATGGTGCAAGGTGCAAATGAATCAACAGGAAAGGGGATGAGAGATTGCTGGGTTGTAGCAAGAAGTTTAACAGGACTGGCAAACTCAGCTTTAAGTTGTATATTAAAATACATTTGTATGGCCATGCTTGTGAACTAACTACAGTGGAGTGGTTAAGAGCATGGCCGCTGGAATCCTACAAACCTGTTTCTGTCCCAGATCTGCAACTTATTGGCCCTGTGAACACAGGCATATTACTTCATTTCTTTATATACATAAGGCAGAAAATAATATTATCTATTTCCTGTATAATAATACACAGTGCTTATCACAGGACCTACCATGTTCAAATGAGTGTTAGCACTACATAGGTTATATTTTGCTTTGATATCCATAATTTTTTAAATGCTACCCGTGACAAACTGAATAAATTATACTTAGTTCTCATTCTCTTTGAACACTTATTGCCCCTTCTCTTTGAACACTTCATGGTCCATTTGACTCTTCAGCTTCTCCTTGAACTTCTCTGCTTCCTTGACGTATGTGATTGAACTGTATTGTCTTTCTGCCCACCTCTGTGATTGCTGTTGTTTACTTTTTTCTTCTATTCTCTCACTGTGATATAGTCCGAAGATTAGCCCTAGGCATTCTTCTCTCTCTTCATACTCTCTCTCCCCAGCAAATTCATCCACTGTCATAACTGTCTTAACTACATTTAGGTAGATACCAACAAACTAAATCCACTACTGACTTCTTGAATGCACTCCTTGCCCTTATCCAGCTGACTCGGAACATTTCTGTGTGACCGTCACGCCGTTTGCTTTCACTCATCATGACTAAAATGCCAGTCACTGTCGACCCTGCAGTGGCCTCTGTACAGCATCATCCATCTTTCCAAACAAAAGGAACAAACTCTCCACTTAAGTAGAAATGAATTGCTTGGAAGTCTATAGACGCTAGCTCACAGGATTGATAGGAGGGCTGGAAAACCAGCCTCAAAAATAAGCAGAAACCAAGACACAGCCACACCCCACCGCAGTCACAGCCTGCTGAGGATGTCATCACCACTAAACAAGTACTCTTATGCTACTGGATTCACAACTCTACCACACACACAAAAAATAACCTCTGACCATCCACTGCCCTCTTCCATCACTCCCACAAGAACTAAAGCTCCACATGGGTGTATCTGTTGTGTCTAGCCTAGGTGACATCATCTACACTTCAGCTACTGTATGAAGAAGATTGGAGGGAGATTATCTGCTCCTGCACACATACTTTTGTCTCCCATGGTAGAAGGTAGGACTCTACCTTCTTGTTTTGGAATCTTTCCAAAATATGAAGGATGTTTAGATGCTACGCAACCAAAAAGTAGAAGTGTTTCTACACCTTCCGGTAAAAGCAGCTTGCCCTCCTGACCACACTGCTTTTGTCATCACCCTCAAATCACTCTGTGCAAACCCCACCTCATTATCAATCAGTTTTGGGGTACCATCAAATTTCCCTTATAGTACCTCCTTCACCCTGGTCCATTATCTCATCACCTCATATTGTGCTTTTGAAATGATCTTTTCACTGGCTCCCTGCCTCTAGGTTCTTCCCTTACACATTTGTTGTGGACATTTGATCTTTAGTTACAGTGCTCCAATTTTCTTTTGGATAACTACCTCTCCTCCATTGCATCTGGACTGTTAATCAAGGTGACTTGACCTACAAATCCTAATAGCAGACCTATGACCCAAGGTAAATCATCACATACTGTCTCTTAGAATAGCAATATTGACCAGATGTAATACAAAGACTGAAAATGGTCAGATCTAACCATCTGACCATTCTAACTTGACCCTTAGAGTGTACTTGGTCCTATGTTTTTCCAAGTCTGATTCTCTGTTTCCCATCTGTGAATTCCCATATATTGCTCCCCACCAAAAATGATTTTTGAGCTTATGTTATGTTTTAACCATAACTCTGATAAAACACAGCTGTCAAATCAGTTTTTCAGAAATATCTTTTAATCAAAGCACTACTCTGTTCAAAAACTTTCAAAAGCTTCCCACAGGACAAATATGAAACCCTTTCAAATGCTCTCCAAGACCTTCCACATTGTGACCTCAAACTATCCATTATGGGTTGAATTGTGTCCCCCCAAGAATTTATATGTTGAAGTCCTAACCACCTCCCAGTACCTCAGAATGTGATCTTATTTGGAAATAGGGTCATTGTGATGTAACTAGTTAAGATGAGGTTATACTGGAGTAAGGTATTCCCCTAATCTAATATTATCCTTATAAAAAGAACCTCATGTGAAGAGAGACATGTACAGAGGGCAAACCATATGAAGACACAGGGACAATGCCATCTACAACGCATGCCAAAGATTGCCAGCAAACAGAAGCTAGGAGAAAGGCATGGAACCAACTTCCTTCAGAAGGAACCAACGCTGCAAACACCTTGATCTCAGACACCTAGCCTCCAGAACTTTGAGGCAATATATTTCTATTGTTTAAGCCACCCAAGTTTGTGGTACTTTATTTTGGCAACTCTAGCAAACTAATACACCATCTTTCTGGATTAAACCTCCATACTCCCTTACAAAAATAATTTTCTCTCATAAAATAATGAATCATTATACCATTCTCCTTATTTTTATGTACACTTGTAATTTTTTGTGAAAAATTTTTTTCTAACTCCCAACAGATTTCTTCTAGGAAGTTAACAAGCTGATTCTAAAGTTTATATGGCCAAACAAAGACCTAAACAACCTGGAAAATAAAAACGTGGGAAATTGCCCTATCAAATATCAAAGATTTATTATGAATTTATTTTAATTAAGATAGTGTCTTATAAGCACAGAGATAAAGAAATTGACCAATTGCAGTGCCAAAAAAGAGAATTATGTATTTATGGCATCTTGATATCTGGCAGAGACAACTCTAGAGGTAATTAGAAGAAAAACAACGTTTTTTTAATGATGCTGAAACAACTAATTATCCACATGGAAAAAATAAAAAATAAATTGAAACCATACCTTATGTCATATATAAAAATCAAATTCTAATGCATTATAAACAAAATGTGATGGTAACTTTAAAACTTTCAGAACAAAATCTAGGAGAGTATACTATTGTCTTGGGATAGCAAATTATCTCTTAAATGAGATACAAACTATTAAGGAAAAGACTTATAAATTTTATTATAATAAGATTAAGAACTTCTTTTCATCAAAAGATACCATAAAGAAAATGAAAAGACAAACCAGAAACTATTGAGAGAAACTGCAACACAAAAAACTGATAAAGAATTAGTTTCCAGAATACACCAAAAACTTCTGTGAATCAATAAGAAGTCAGATAACTCAGTAGGAAAGTGCCCAAAAGATGTGGACAATAATTGCATTACAAAAGAAAGCTAACAGCCCAATAAACATGAAAATGCCCTCAATTCCATTAATAACATAGATATGTAAACTAAAACACAATGAAGCACATGATATAGCCACTAGATTGGCAGAAATTAGGAAATATAACAATAATAAATATTGACAAGACTGCTGCTAGTGAGATTACAGTTTGATACAATTACTTTAGAAAGGAATTTGGCATTAACCTGTAAAGTTGAGAATGCCCATACCTAAAATCCAACAATTTAACTTGTAAGTATACATCTTAGAGAAACCAGGAAACATGTTAAAGAATAGTCATGGAAGTGTTGCTTCTATAGCAAAAATAATGAATATAACAAAAATGTCCAATAACAGGAGGTTGGATAAATTATAATATGTTGATACATTGGGTTATTATATAGCAGTAAAATTAAATGAACCAATATTATATACAACAAGGTATAAAATGTTAAAGACATAACCTTGAGTGGAAAAAAGGCAGACCATAAAGGGCTATGTTGAGTACAATTTTTTTATAAAGCTCATAAACAAGCGAAACTGAACAATATGCTATCTAAGGATACATACATATATTAAATTTATTGCTAATACAAATACAAGCAAAGGAAAGATAAACATAAATTTCAAGATAGAGTTTATCTGGTTGGAATAGAGAAGGGGAGGCCCAGAAAAAGAAGGGAAGAATCCTAAAAGAATACAGATAGCTTCAACAGCATAGGTAATATTCTATTTTTAAATTGAATGGTAGGCTCAAAGGTGTTCATTCTGGGATTATGCATCAAATCTTACATATATAGTGCATGTATCCTTTTTTTGCACCTAATATTACATAATAAAAAATTAAGGAATATGTCACATTTTTGACGAGATAGGTTTGTATTATGGTTTTATTCCTTTCATTGAAAGCATTAATACTTATGGGGTTTATTGTGATGTATTACAAAGGGGTGATTCTCTATGTTTACTACCCCCACCCCAAAGTTAATATATTAGTTTTGTATTGATGTATAACACATTACCACAAACTGAGCAGCCTAAAACCATATCAATCTATTAGCTCTTAGTCCTGTAGGCCAGAAGTCCAATCATGATGGGACTGAGTTCTCTGCTCAGGGTCTCACAGAGCTGAAATCAAGGTTTTGGCTGAGCTGTCTTTCTTTCTGGATAGTATGGTGAAGAATCTGCTTCCAAGCTCATTCAGATTATTGGCTGAATTTCAGCCCTTGTGGTTGTAGGACTGAGGTCCATATTGTCTGTCAGGGGGGCTTAGCTCCTGGAGTCTTCCCACATATTCAAAGTCAGCAGAACATGTCACATGGAATCCTTCTCACACTTCAAATCTCCTTCCAGAAGGAGTTTATCCCTTTTAAGGGCTCATCTGATAAGGTCAGGCCCATCAGGATCCTCTCCCTATTTTTAAGGCTAAATGATTTGGGACCTTAATTACATCTGCAAAACCCCTTCACAGAAGTACCTACATTAGTACTTGACTGAATAACTAGGAGAGTATGCATTTGCAACACAGACCACAAATCTTGGGGGTCATGTTAGAATTCTGCTTATCACTTTTAGCTAATTATCAAGCTTAATTAATTTCATAATTCCTCCCATTGCCAGTTAGACTGTTATGCCACCTTCATCATATTATATATGTTTGTATATATATATATATATATATATATATATATATATATATATATATATATATATATGCCACGATCCCGTTTCCAGGTTATTTATAATTTAATGTTGATCAGTTTATCTATTCTTATGGCATCCCCATGCAAAAATTTTTAATTATAATATTTCTAGTGTATTTTAATATTTTACATGGCAAGTTTCCCCCCATTACTTGTTATTTTCCATATTTTTGGCTGGTTTTATATTTCATGTTACCCCAAATTTTTAAAAAATAAAAATAAAGTAAAATAAATAATTCCTTTGGAGTTTTTATTGTAATTACATATTTTATAGACTTTGGAAATTAAATTTGACAAAACTGGAAATTTGATTGGAACTGTATTTGAGAACAATTGACATATGTATTAATCTGAACTCTTCCCATTGCTGGTGAAAGAAAGCCAGTGCAAACTAACTGTTAATATTTGTAAATCATATTAAACAGGATCTAACATAAGGTCAAAGTGTCTGTTTAATACATAAACCAACTATTATTTTGGTTTCAGCTTAAATATTTTCTCATCAGAGAGGCCTTTCCTGAGTTCCACACTAAAGTAGTCCTCCCATCATTTTCCATTCCCTCTGTCAAAATTCTGCAAATTGTAAAGGTCAGGTGACTATAAAGAAATTAAACTTACTTTCTAAAGCAAACACTCAAGAACTTATACTTTTAAATAAGTGACCATCTCCCTCAAGGTTGTCATCTTGAAAGTTATAGAAAACACCTCTGGGACATATGCCCAGTTCCTGCTCTCCTTCTCTGAGGACTTCTCCCAAACCCATACCACTTCACCCAAGGTATTGAGCCTTTGTACTGGGTCAGCTCTGTTGCCCAACCACAGTCAAATAGACACTGAGGTAAGTTGGACTACTGAGCTCTCTCTACTGGGAATTTGTAATTGAGAACCTGAGATAAAGAACCCACTTCAGTTATCTGCAGGTGCTGAGCTTGTGTATAAAGGCTGAAACTCCATTTTTTGATCAGCCATCTTCTCCCCTCCTCCCCATCAGAGGGAGGGAGAATGATAATTAATGATGCAGATATGAAAATTACATGGACTTTGTGGCTCCAGAGGGAGAAAGAGAGAGAGAAAGTAGATTTTGATTACTTGTCAAATCCCACTTCTAGATTTACAAAACACAGTACTATTTCTTGTACTTGGATTTCTCCGGGATATCCTTGCTTACTTCAGATGAATTGCCCCTTATGTTAAGCTGTTTTGTGTGGATTTCTGCTACTTGCAAATAAACTCTAAGTAAAGAAACTATATCCCTTTCTAATCAGTCTTTGATTATGTAAGACGTTTTTGAGATAATTACTCTAGAACTGCCTTCTGAGCTTTGATCACGATCTTTCATTTGATGACATATCTTAATCTTTTAAAAAAATTTTAACAACCAAATGTCTTTCAAAGATACATAACTTTACAAAAGTGAGGATTTGAAGAACATTCACTGAATACTCGTATTTTAAATAATTGGCTTAACTGTTTTAGAGTAACAACTTTTCACTGTAGAGTTAGTATATGATTGAGATTAAGAAGATAGGTTCAGGGGCTTCCCTTCCCTGGTGGCGCAGTGGTTGAGAATCTGCCTGCCAATGCAGGGGACACGGGTTCGAGCCCTGGTCTGGGAAGATCCCACATGCCGAGGAGCAACTGGGCCCGTGAGCCACAACTACCGAGCCTGCGCGTCTGGAGCCTGTGCTCCGCAACAGGAGAGGCCGTGACAGTGAGAGGCCCGCGCACCGCAATGAAGAGTGACCCCCGCTCGCCACAACTAGAGAAAGCCCTCGCACAGAAACGAAGACCCAACACAGCTAAAATAAATTAATTAATTAATTAAAAAAAAAAAAAAGAAGATAGGTTCAGAAATTAGATTTCCTTGGTTCAAATTCTGGTTCTGTCACTTATTAATTGTGTAACTGTGAGAAAGTTATAGGGTTATTATGAGATATACATAAAATATCTATAAAAACACTTAAAACAGTGTCGGGGGTCCTCGGGAAGATGGCAGAAGAGTAAGACGCGGAGATCACCTTCCTTCCCACAGATACAGTAGAAATACATCTACACGTGGAACTGCTCCTACAGAACACCCACTGAACGCTGGCAGAAAACGTCCGACCTCCAAAAAGGCAAGAAACTCCCCCCGTACTTGGGTAGGGCAAAAGAAAAAAGAAATAACAGAGACAAAAGAATAGGGACGGCACCTGCACTAGTGGGAGGGAGCCGTGAAGGAGGAAAGATTTCCACGCACTAGGAAGCCCCTTCGCGGGCGGAGACTGCGGGTGGCAGAGGGGGGAAGCTTCGGAGCCACGGAGGAGAGCGCAGCCACAGGGGTGCGGAGGGCAAAGCGGAGAGGTTCCCGCACGGAGGCTCGGCGCCGAGCAGCACTCTCCAGCCCGAGAGGCTTGTCTGCTCGCCCGCCGGGGCGGGCGGGGCTGGGAGCTGAGGCTCGGGCTTCGGTCGGATCGCAGGGAGAGGACTGGGGTTGGCGGCGTGAACACAGCCTGAAGGCGTTAGTGCACCACAGCTAGCCAAGAGGGAGTCCGGGAAAAAGTCTGCAGCTGCCGAAGAGGCAAGAGACTTTTTCTTCCCTCTTTGTTTCCTGGTGCGCGAGGAGAGGGGATTCAGAGCTCTGCCTAAACGAACTTCAGAGACGGGCGCGAGCCGCAGCTACCAGCGGGGATCCCACAGCAACAGGGGCGCAGAGGGATAAACGGAGAGATTCCCGCACAGAGGCTCGGCGCCGAGCAGCACTCTCCAGCCCGAGAGGCTTGTCTGCTCCCCCGCCGGGGCGGGCGGGGCTGGGAGCTGAGGCTCGGCTTCGGTCGGATCGCAGGGAGAGGACTGAGGCTGGCAGCGTGAACACAGCCTGAAGGGATTAGCGCACAACAGCTGGCTGGGAGGGAGACCGGGAAAAAGTCTGCAGCTGCCGAAGAGGCAAGGGACTTTTTCTTGCCTCTTTGTTTCGCGGCGCGCAAGGAGAGGGGATTCAGAGCGCCGCCTAAACGAACTCCAGAGAAGGGCGCGAGCCGCGGCGATCACCGCAGACCCCACAGCAACAGGGGCGCAGAGGAAAAAAACGGAGAGACTCCCGCACAGAGGCTCGGCGCGGAGCAGCACTCACCAGCCCGAGAGTCTTGTCTGCTCGGCGGGCGGGGCTGGGAGCTGAGGCTCGGGTTTCGGTTTCGGTTGGATCGCAGGGAGAGGACTGGGGCTGGCGGCGTGAACACAGCCTGAAGGGGTTAGCGCACCACAGCTGGCTGGTAGGGAGTCCGGGAAAAAGTCTGCAGCTGCCGAAGAGGCAAGAGACTTTTTCTTGCCTCTTTGTTTCGCGGCGCGCAAGGAGAGGGGATTCAGAGTGCCGCCTAAACGAACTCCAGAGAAAGGCATGAGCCGCGGCGATCAGCACGGACCCCAGAGACGGGCGTGAGACGCTGGGGCTGCTGCTGCCGCCTCCAAAAAGCCTGTGTGTGAGCACAAGTCACTCTCCACATCGCCCCTCCCGGGAGCCTGTGCAGCCCGCCACTGCCAGGGTCCCGTGATCCGGGGACAAGTTCCCCGGGAGAACGCACTGCCCGCCTCAGGCTGGTGCAACGTCACGCCGGCCTCGGCAGCCGCAGGCTCACCCCGCCTCCTCTGTACACCTCCCTCCCCGCGGCCTGAGGGAGCCAGAGCCCCCGAAGCAGCTGCTCCTTTAACCCCGTCCTGTCTGTGCGGGGAATAGACGCCCTCAGGCGACCTACACGCAGAGGCGGGTCCAAATCCAAAGCTGAACCCCAGGAACTGTGCGAACAGGGAAGATAAGGGGAAATCTCTCCCAACAGCCTTAGAAGCAGCGGATTAAAACTCCACAAACAACTTGATGTGCCTGCATCTGGTGAATACCTGAATAGACAACGAATCATCCCAAATTCAGGAGGTGGACTTTGGGAGCAGGATATATTAATTTTTCCCCTTTTCCTTTATTTGTGAGTGTATATGTATATGCTTCTGGGTGCGATTTTGTCTGTATAGCTTTGCTTTACAATAGCTTTATTTTACTTCACTATATTATAGCCTCTTTCTTTCTTTCTTTCTTTCTATTTTTTCTCCCTTTTACTCTGAGCCGTGTGGACGAAAGGCTCTTGGTGCTCCAGCCAGGCATCAGGGCCGTGCCTCTGAGGTGGGAGAGCCAACTTCAGGACACTGGTCCACAAGAGACCTCCCAGCTTCACGTAATACCAAACGGCAAAAATCTCTCAGAGATCTCCATCTCAACATCAAGACCCAGCTTCACTCAACGACCAACAAGCTACAGTGCTGGACACCATATGCCAAACAACTAGCAAGACAGGAACACAGCCCCATCCATTAGCAGAGAGGCTGCCTAAAATCATAATAAGGCCACAGACACCCCAAAATACACCACCAGACGTGGACGTGCCCACCAGAAAGACAAGATCCAACCTCATCCACCAGAGCTCAGGCACTAGTTCCCTCCACCAGGAAGCCTACACAACCCACTGAACCAACCTTAGCCACTGGGGACAGATACCAAAAACAACAGGAACTACGAACCTGCAGCCTGTGAAAAGGAGACCCCAAACACAGTAAGATAAGCAAAATGAGACGACAGAAAAACACACAGCAGATGAAGGAGCAGGGTCAGAACATACCAGACTTAACAAATGAAGAGGAAATAGGTAGTCTACCGGAAAAAGAATTCAGAATAATGATAGTAAGGATGATCCAAAATCTTGGCAATAGAATAGACAAAATGCAAGAAACATTTAACAAGGACGTAGAAGAACTAAAGAGGAACCAAGCAATGATGAAAACCACAATAAATGAAATTAAAAATACTCTAGATGGGATCAATAGCAGAATAACTGAGGCAGAAGAAAGGATAAGTGACCTGGAAGATAAAATGGTGGAAATAACTACTGCAGAGCAGGATAAAGAAAAAAGAATGAAAAGAACTGAGGACAGTCTCAGAGACCTCTGGGACAACATTAAACGCGCCAACATTCGAATTATAGGGGTCCCAGAAGAAGAAGAGAAAAAGAAAGGGACTGAGAAGATATTTGAAGAGATTATAGTTGAAAACTTCCCTAATATGGGAAAGGAAATAGTTAATCAAGTCCTGGAAGCACAGAGAGTCCCATACAGGATAAACCCAAGGAGAAACACACCAAGACACATATTAATCAAACTGTCAAAAATTAAATATAAGGAAAACATATTAAAGGCAGCAAGGGAAAAAAAACAAATAACACACAAGGGAATCCCCATAAGGTTAACATCTGATCTTTCAGCAGAAACTCTGCAAGCCAGAAGGGAGTGGCAGGATATACTTAAAGTGATGAAGGAGAAAAACCTGCAACCAAGATTACACTACCCAGCAAGGATCTCATTCAGATTCGATGGAGAAATTAAAACCTTTACAGACAAGCAAAAGCTGAGAGAGTTCAGCACCACCAAACCAGCTTTACAACAAATGCTAAAGGAACTTCTCTAGGCAAGAAACACAAGAGAAGGAAAACACCTACAATAACAAACCCAAAACATTTAAGAAAATGGGAATAGGAACATACATATCGATAATTACCTTGAATGTAAATGGATTAAATGCTCCCACCAAAAGACACAGGCTGGCTGAATGGATACAAAAACAAGACCCATATATATGCTGTCTACAGGAGACCCACTTCAGACCTAGAGACACATATAGACTGAAAGTGAGGGGATGGAAAAAGATATTCCATGCAAATGGAAATCAAAAGAAAGCTGGAGTAGCAATTCTCATATCAGACAAAATAGACTTTAAAATAAAGACTATTACAAGAGACAAAGAAGGACACTATATAATGATCAAGGGATCGATACAAGAGGAAGGTATAACAATTGTAAATATTTATGCACCCAACATAGGAGCACCTCAATACATAAGGCAAATACTAACAGCCATAAAAGGGGAAATCGACAGCAACACAATCATAGTAGGGGACTTTAACACCCCACTCTCACCAATGGACAGATCATCCAAAATGAAAATAAATAAGGAAACACAAGCTTTAAATGATACATTAAACAAGATGGACTTAATTGATATTTATAGGACATTCCATCCAAAAACAACAGAATACACATTTTTCTCAAGTGCTCATGGAACATTCTCCAGGATAGATCATATCTTGGGTCACAAATCAAGCCTTGGTAAATTTAAGAAAATTGAAATCGTATCAAGTATCTTTTCCGACCACAACGCTATGAGACTAGATATCAATTACAGGAAAAGACCTGTAAAAAATACAAACACATGGAGGCTACACAATACATTACTTAATAACGAAGTGATCACTGAAGAAATCAAAGGGGAAATCAAAAAATACCTAGAAACAAATGACAATGGAGATACGATGACCCAAAACCTATGGGACGCAGCAAAAGCAGTGCTAAGAGGGAAGTTTATAGCAATACAAGCCTACCTCAAGAAACAGGAAACATCTCGAATAAACAACCTAACCTTGCACCTAAAGCAATTAGAGAAAGAAGAACAAAAAAACCCCAAAGCCAGCAGAAGGAAAGAAATTATAAAGATCAGGTCAGAAATAAATGAAAAAGAAATGAAGGAAACAATAGCAAAAATCAATGAAACTAAGAGCTGGTTCTTTGAGAAGATAAACAAAATTGATAAACCATTAGCCAGACTCATCAAGAGAAAAAGGGAGAAGACTCAGATCAATAGAATTAGAAATGAAAAAGGAGAAGTAACCACTGACACTGCAGAAATACAAAAGATCATGAGAGATTACTACAAGCAACTCTATGCCAATAAAATGGACAACCTGGAAGAAATGGACAGATTCTTAGAAATGCACAAACTGCCGAGACTGAACCAGGAAGAAATAGAAAATATGAACAGACCAATCACAAGCACTGAAATTGAAACTGTGATTAAAAACCTTCCAACAAACAAAAGCCCAGGACCAGATGGCTTCACAGGTGAATTCTATCAAACATTTAGAGAAGAGCTAACACCTATCCTTCTCAAACTCTTCCAAAATATTGCAGAGGGAGGAACACTCCCAAACTCATTCTACGAGGCCACCATCACCCTGATACCAAAACCAGACAAAGATGTCACAAAGAAAGAAAACTACAGGCCAATATCACTGATGAACATAGATGCAAAAATCCTCAACAAAATACTAGCAAACAGAATCCAACAGCACATTAAAAGGATCATACACCATGATCAAGTGGGGTTTATCCCAGGAATGCAAGGATTCTTCAATATACGCAAATCAATCAGTGTGATACATCATATAAACAAACTGAAGGAGAAAAACCATATGATCATCTCAATAGATGCAGAGAAAGCTTTCGACAAAATTCAACACCCATTTATGATAAAAGCCCTGCAGAAAGTAGGCATAGAGGGAACTTTCCTCAACATAATAAAGGCCATATATGACAAACCCACAGCCAACATTGTCCTCAATGGTGAAAAACTGAAACCATTTCCACTAAGATCAGGAACAAGACAAGGTTGCCCACTCTCACCACTATTATTCAACATAGTTTTGGAAGTGTTAGCCACAGCAATCAGAGAAGACAAAGAAATAAAAGGAATCCAAATCGGAAAAGAAGAAGTAAAGCTGTCACTATTTGCAGATGACATGATACTATACATAGAGAATCCTAAAGATGCTACCAGAAAACTCCTAGAGCTAATCAATGAATTTGGTAAAGTAGCAGGATACAAAATTAATGCACAGAAATCTCTTGCATTTCTATACACTAATGACGAAAAATCTGAAAGTGAAATTAAGAAAACACTCCCATTTACCATTGCAACAAAAAGAATAAAATATCTAGGAATAAACCTACCTAAGGAGACAAAAGACCTGTATGCAGAAAATTATAAGACACTGATGAAAGAAATTAAAGATGATACAAATAGATGGAGAGATATACCATGTTCCTGGATTGGAAGAATCAACATTGTGAAAATGACTCTACTACCCAAAGCAATCTACAGATTCAATGCAATCCCTATCAAACTACCACTGGCATTTTTCACAGAACTAGAACAAAAAATTTCACAATTTGTATGGAAACACAAAAGACCCCGAATAGCCAAAGCAATCTTGAGAACGAAAAATGGAGCTGGGGGAATCAGGCTCCCTGACTTCAGACTATATTACAAAGCTTCAGTAATCAAGACAGTTTGGTACTGGCACAAAAACAGAAATATAGATCAATGGAACAGGATAGAAAGCCCAGAGATAAACCCACACACATATGGGCACCTTATTTTTGATAAAGGAGGCAAGCATATACAGTGGAGAAAAGACAGCCTCTTCAATAAGTGGTGCTGGGAAAATTGGACAGGTACATGTAAAAGTATGAAAATAGAACACTCCCTGACACCATGCACAAAAATAAACTCAAAATGGATTAAAGACCTAAGTGTAAGGGCAGACACTATCAAACTCTTAGAGGAAAACATAGGCAGAACACTCTATGACATACATCACAGCAAGATTCTTTTTGACCCAGCTCCCAGAGAAATGGAAATAAGAACACAAATAAACAAATGGGACCTAATGAAACTTAAAAGCTTTTGCACAGCAAAGGAAACCATAAACAAGACCAAAAGACAACCATCAGAATGGGAGAAAATATTTGCAAATGAAGCAACTGACAAAGGATTAATCTCCAAGATTTACAAGCAGCTCATGCAGCTCAATAACAAAAAAACGAACAACCCAATCCAAAAATGGGCCGAAGACCTAAATAGACATTTCTCCAAAGAAGATATACAGATGGCCTACAGACACATGAAAGAATGCTCAACATCATTAATCATTAGAGAAATGCAAATCAAAACTACAATGAGATATCATCTCACACCGGTCAGAATGGCCATCATCAAAAAATCTAGAAACAATAAATGCTGGAGAGGGTGTGGAGGAAAGGGAACACTCTTGCACTGTTGGTGGGAATGTAAATTGATACAGCCACTATGGAGAACAGTATGGAGGTTCCTTAAAAAACTACAAATAGAACTACCATACGACCCAGCAATCCCACTACTGGGCATATACCCTGAGAAAACCATAGGTCAAAAAGAGTCATGTACCAAAATGTTCATTGCAGCTCTATTTACAATAGCCAGGACATGGAAGCAATCTAAATGTCCATCGACAGATGAATGGATAAAGAAGATGTGGCACATATATACAATGGAATATTACTCAGCCATAAAAAGAAATGAAATGGAGGTATTTGTAATGAGGTGGATGGAGTTAGAGTCTGTCATACAGAGTGAAGTAAGTCAGAAAGAGAAAAACAAATACAGTATGCTAACACATATATACGGAATCTAAGGGGAAAAAAAAAAAAAAAAAAGGCCATGAAGAACCTAGTGGCAAGACGGGAATAGAGACACAGACCTACTAGAGAATGGACTTGAGGATATGGGGAGGGGGTGGGGTGAGATGTGACAGGGTAAGAGAGTGTCATGGACATATATACACTACCAAATGTAAAATAGATAACTAGTGGGAAGCAGCCGCATAGCACAGGGAGATCAGCTCGGTGCTTTGTGACCACCTAGAGGGATGGGATGGGGAGGGTGGGAGGGAGGGAGATGCAAGAGGGAAGAGAAATGGGAACATATTGTATATGTATAACTGATTCACTTTGTTATAAAGCAGAAGCTAACACACCATTGTAAGGCAATTATACTTCAATAAAGATGTTAAAAAAAAAAAAAAAAAACAGTGTCATGCAGTAAGTGCTCAATAAATATTAGCTATTCTTATTTTTACTATTACTATTCTTATTATGTGCAATGTGCAAAGCAATGTGATACATACTACAAAGGAATGCCAACTGAATGTTAGAAGGAATTTCTACACTCATGAATAAACAACCTATAAATTATAGTTTGAACTCAAGAGAAATAGAGTGATGGTCTCCTTAATGGTTTAGTCGTGTGAATCTGTACCCAACAATATTTTTAATGAATTAGTTAAATATAAGTGACTTACATGATAAAATAGCTTTTGTAGAAGAATCATTTAATGTTAAAAACATTTGACCACCTTTGAGTAAATAAGTTTTTAGTGCTCTTGTCAGTAAGAATGTTTCTCTATTCCTGAATTTCATTCATTCTTACAATCATTCTCAAATATTTATTGAGCATTTACTGTGTGCTATGTTCTAAGTGCTATGGATACAGCTGTGAAGAAGACAAGGTCTAGCTGGAGTTTTACTATATGAAATCAGACAATAAACAAATAAATAATGTAGTGACTTTAGATATTGATAAGTGCTATGAAGAAAAGAAAACAGGAGAGTGATTGGGATGACAGAGTACTCAGTGATTCCCAGGGGTCTGGGGAAGTGACACCAAGTGAAGTCTACATAGTGGGAAGGACCCACCTAGAGTACCGTATGCGTTTCTCAGCCATGGAATTCCCTTTGGCCATAAACAACCAAAGTTTATTCCTTATTTTTGTATCACTGATACTTCAAATCCAATTTTTTTGCAAGTAGTATTTGAGCACAGAAAAAACATCTGAATATGAAAAGCTTGTAGCTAGTTCACCCTGCCTATTTTAAAAGAAGTCTATTTTCCTTGTTGCATCTTGAACCTCAAATGTAATGATACAGAACTGGAAGGAAGTGGTGATCAGAAAATGCAAATTTCATTTTAACTATTTTGGTACCCAATATCCTACCTAGAATGACTGAGACCGGTCTGGATGCCCAAGATGTGGGGAACTTTGTTTGAACATTTCAAGCACAAATCCATCTTCAGTTTTGCTTCCAGAGATTTTGGCAACTGATCCGAGTTCTGAGAGAATCAATGGCCCTCATAGGAAACCTGGATGGCTCCAGTTCTCTGAGGAAATAAAATTCTTGGATAATAATATGTATGTTTCACAATTACTGCAAATTTTGACCTGAAAAAATTAAATTGTATTGTATTTATGAAATTATTTCCAATGGGAGAGTACTAAAAACTCTCAACAAAATAATGAATTCTATTAATTATAGAAAAGAAAAGTAATATTAAAAAGCTAAATTGAAAAAGATACAAAGATCTAAATCAATGAGCCAAAGAATTTTTAGGTTAGGTATCTTTTATGTCCCACCCCACTAGATCCAGGTTTTTTTTTTTTTACCATCTTTATTGGAGTATAATTGCTTTACAATGGTGTGTTAGTTTCTGCTGTATAACAAAGTGAATAAGCTATACATATACATATATCCCCATATCTCCTCCCTCTTGCATCTCTCTCCCACCCTCCCTACCCCAACCCTCTAGGTGGTCACAAAGCACCGAGCTGATCTCCCTGTACTATGTGGCTGCTTCCCACTAGATATCTATTTACATTTGGTAGTATATATTAGATCCAGCTTTAACCAATGTCACCCCTAAGTCTTAACCATTAGGTCTATATTTAAATATCACTTTAAGGTGGTGTTTCCTGATCACTCCATCCAAAAAAAGTTATCTATTCCCCTATTTTCTTTTCTCATTATACCCTCTTTATTTCTTTCAGAACACTTTCATGATTTACAATAATGTGCTTGCTCTCCACTTATTCATTATTTGTCTACACTAGACAGATAATGTAAATTCTTAAGGACAGAGAAGAGGACTACTCCATTCTGTTCTGTGCTGTATATCAGGCACCATCAGGGCACCTAGTATGTAGTAGATACTCAGTAAATACTGGTGAGATGAGACAATGAATGCCCTCCACCCTCCCTACTCTGCTCCATCTCCATCAAAATACTCCATTTTCATCAACTTGTTCTTGCCAACATTATTACTGCCCACACGTTATCATCATCTACTTCCAGTCTCAGGACCACTGTTAGTTTGGGTTGTTTGTGCACTGCATAAAGACACTATGCTGAGGGGATAAAGGGGGCTGAAATCCAGCTTGTGCTCTCTCTCCAGCTGTGAGCCCTGGCATGGTGACTGTGTCCACCCAGAGGGACCATCTCTCCTAATTCACACAGTCTCCATTACAGGCTAACAGAGGTCCTTTTCTGACTAGACTTACTTCGGAGCTTGAGTTCTCTCTCTGTTTTATATTCTGCTATGGGTTGATTTGTGTTCCCCACAAAAAAAATATGCTGAAGTCCTTACCCTCAGTTACTTCAGAATGTGACCATATTTGGGACTAGGGTCATTGCAGATGTAAATAGTTAAGTTAAAGTGAAGTCATACTGCAGTAGAGTGGGCCCGTAATCCAAAATGACTGGTGTCCTTATAAGGCAGCCATGTGAAGACAGAGACACACAGGGAGAACACCATGTGACAATAAAGGCAGAGATTGGAGTGATGTAGCTGCAAGCAAGAATCTCCAAAGATTTCCAACAAACCACCAGAAGCTAGGAAGAGGCAAGGGAAAATTCTCCTACAGGTTTCACAACGGCCCTGTCTGCACCTTGATTTCTGACTCCTGGCCTCCGGAACTGTGTGATAATACATTTACATTGTTTCGAGCCACCCAGTTTGTGGTGTTTTTTACAACAGCCCTAGGAAACCAATATACATCCCTAGTATCTTTTCACTTTGTCAGGTGAGGCTGATTAAACACAGGACCCCCCACCCCCCACCCACACACACACAAAATAAATACCCTGCCTACTGTCAACATAGCAGGTACTTTTCCCCATTTCATCCTTTTTTATCCCTCGCTAGATGGAAGTCTATTAGTCTGAGGCAGAAGCTGTAGCGAATTTAAGGAGGTCGTCTCTACACAACCAGTGATAGCTGATTTGGCACCTGAGCTTGTACAAAAAAAATCACAGATGTGGAATAATTTTTTTAAGCTTAGAAATTTGACTTCATGCAAAGTTCCCTTGCTGCCTACTCCATAGACCTACCTTTTCAAAATAAATCCAGAGATTAGATACTAATAGCTGTCACAAACGAGTTTTGGCAAGCTATGAATAGTAAGCTTATTCCTGAGATCTAAACTCTCAGGAATAGAAGCTTCCTAAACCTGAAACATTCCATGACAACAGAAACTTCCTTCACCTGTCTGTATGATCTTCTACATCTCTATCATATGCACTCTGAGAGGAAAAATAACTGGTTGAAATACAAAGATATTAATGGCCAAGGGGACAATGAGGTATATTCAGACCAAGATGTGAATATAGATCTCATTAATAGTCTCCAATAATAGTCTTGTGTCTGCAGACAGAGCAAAGTTTTTAAATAAATAAAAAGGATGGTAGAGCCAAACCGTGCCCTTTAGAATAGATATGCTACTCCCAGTACAAGCTTGCATTCCATTAACATTACAGAGGTTACTAAATTACCAAATTCACCATTTTCAGAAAGAAATCAAACCAAGGTTACCAAAGCAGCTGTTCAGTTGGCCTCATTTCATGAATGGAATCCATGGTGCTGGCCCAAATGGTTTTTTTATTTTTAATCCTTGCCAAAGAGCTTAATTAAATAAATTATTTTAAGCAAAATTTACTACTTAATAATAATTATTTTAAAACTGTTTAGAAAAGAAAATCATTGTGAAAATACTTTCTAATTTAAGAAAGTTTGCAAATCTAGGCTTAAATTGAAGCTAGATGTAGTCCCACAAAGACTGGAAAAAGTCACCTCTGTGGTTGAATTTTTTCATACATTTCAGGACAGTCCTTTTTCTTTTAAAGTGAGATAGTTGATAAAAATTTGTTTTTAGAAACTTACCAATATGAAATATTTTCCATTTAAATTCTAAAGCAGCTATACTATGAAATCCTAAATTTTTCAAGTAAATTATCCTTCATGGTAGATTTTTTTTTTTTTAACTTTTAATCTGGTAGATATTTTTAATGCAGCAAACAATTTTAAATTAGCCTTGTATGTATTTTAAGGATGAAAATTAAATATATTCACTGAAAAAAAAAAAATTCACTGAACAACTTCAGTTAACAGGAGAACGAAGAATACAGGACAGATAAGGTACATTTTCATGTATAACCCTGAAACTGTCTCAATTATCTGGAAGGAAAAGAAGATAAATATTTTTAAAACTTTCTGATCTGAGTGTTCCCTTTTAAAAAACTAGTTTCTTTTTATTCACTCATTCATTTACCTATTCATTCAAATATTTACTGAGTGCTTGCTTCATATAAGGCACTACTAGATACTATTGCTTTATTATTCTATCACATGGGCTTTTTTCTTAAATGTAGGTAATCTTTAACAAAAGTCAGGTATTTGCTTGAGAAAACAAAAAAAGTAGGTTTCCTCTCTAAAGGAATTAAGAAAATAATTTAGGGAAAAGTATAGTGGTTTTCGATAGCCATTGGTACCTGTGGTAGATTGTATGATTGGCTAACAATTCATCCTTCCCTTTCCCACAATCTTGCTATGGTTCATTTTGTGCAGAATATACCATCTCCTCCATTGACTTTGGACTTGACTGTGTGACTCGATTTGACCAATGGAATGTTAGCCAATGTGATATAAGGAGAGGCTTTAAATGTTTCATGTTGTCTTGCTTGCCCTTGTGCCCATCTGTCATCTTCATGAAAAGAGCATGCCCCAAGTAGCCACGGATCCCAGAATGAGGCACGTGCACATGAACCCAACCTGCAACTTGGAGCTAAGCCTACCCGAACCCAGAAAACCCACAGGCTCATCAAATTGAGGGAGAGAGAGAGAAAAGCACTTCGGAAAATAAAAATAACTGCTTGACTATTCAGTGAACATAGTCATAACATGTAGACAACATTTACTGATGACCAATTTTTAGGATCAACCTATAGATAAAGCATACATTTAAATACGGTTGCAGAGTAGACAGTAAATGTTATCAAACGATGCAAAATGTAGATGATGAAAACTGAAAACTTAAAGGGAAAGAAAGAACAAATGGAAAGGTAAGGGTGCTAAAAACCTTTATCTGGAGGAATGGAGAATCAAATACATTGGCTACGGTTGATGAATAAAAGTATATTAGATTTTTAAAAATTTTAATCACTGTATTAGTTTGCTAGGGCTGCCCTAGCAAAATACTACAGACTGGGTGGCTTACACAACAGATTTGTTTTCTTATATTTCTGGAAGCTGGAAGTCTACGATCAAGGTGTCGGCAGAGTTGATCTCATTCTGAGCCCTCTCTCCTTGCCTTGAGGATAGCTGCCCTCTCACTGTGTCCTCACATGATCTTTTCTCTGTGCACACATTCCTGGTGCCTCTTTGTGTCCAAATTTCCTCTTCTTATAAGCACACCGGTCAGATTGAATTAGGGTCTGACCTCATGGGCTCATTTTAACTTAATCACCTCTTTCAGGCCCCTGTCTCCAAATGCTGTCACCGTCTGAAGTTGTGTGGGTTAGGGCTTCAACGTATGAATTTTCGAAGAACATCTTTCAGCCTATAACAAGCACCCATGTGTTTAAAAACATGTATTCAAATAGTGATATAACTATATTGAAAGGTAGGAAGAAGGGAAAATAGTTTTACAATGTCAAAAATTGAAGTCAAGAACTAGTGGTAAACACATACTATTTAGAGATATGGAGCTATTTCAGGGCTGCCATGTACAGTTGTGCAAGTTGTACAGGGTACAATTGAATATGGAGGTCCTGACTGACCACAAGAATAACTATTAACATAAACAGTTAAAAAGTTGAAAGTAGTTAGTTGTGGAGAACTGGACTGGAATTGAGGAAGGGCAGGGTGGACTCGTTTTTTTCATTAAAAACTAGTTTATTCTTAAATCACGTGTACGTATTAGTTTGATTCCAAAAATATTTAGCTTCAATAAATAAATAAATAAACATTTCATTTCTTCTTTGCCTTCACCCTACCACTGCCCTGTTTCCAAACCTTATTAACTCTTGAATGGACTATGGTAAAGTCTTTTTAATGTTTGCCTTGCCTCTCTTACCCTCCAACCCATCCTGCAATGCCTCTAGAGGGTTCTGTCTCAAATAAAAACATTTCCTAAAAAAAGCTGATTCTAAATCAAGGAAATCAACTGTATGGGAGAAAAAAAATCTAGAAATGCTCTTTTCTGGCCATTATCATATAAGAATATAATATACTTCTATTGGATTGAACCATATGTAATTGCTTTTTTTTTATAGGTCAGACACACTCAAATATCAGTAATTTCATAGATTCAATACAATAGATCAGAGATTGAACTTGATATGATGCAAATGACTTTGTCTTCCATGAGTTCACAATCTAATACTTGTTAAAATGTGTCCCCACATAATCTACTTCTTACTGCAGCTTTTGTTCAAATTCATTAAGTGCTTGCTTAAATAAAGCACTTTTTAAATGATTTTTACAAAATAAATATGACCATGTTACTCCCCTGTTTAAAATGTCAGTGATCCTGCCATTCTCTGTGTGATGGTCCTTAACCTGGAGGATGTGATCTTCCGTGATCTGTCCCTTGCCTTCCTAGTCTTTTCTCTGATCACTATTATTGTCATTTTATGTCCTCTCAAAACGAACTGTTTCCCCTTTCATCATACTGTAGCTGCCTTTAGGCTTATAATATCTTTTTGTCAAAGATTATTGGCTTTATACAGAGCTCATTACAGGACTTGGTTTTCCTCTCTCCTTTTGTGAGCTCTGTTCCTTGGTGGTGGCTTCATTCTCAAACACCATGTACTTAGTTGCAAAATGGTTGTAGCACATTTAGTGGAAAAGAGCAAAGGTCTCTCCCAAAGTTCACTGTGTCTCATTGGCTCTGACTAGGTAATGTGTCTATCCTTGAGCCAATCACTATACAGGGGAATACAATGTGCTGATTGGCCAGTCCTGACTCACCTGCTCAAGTCTGCAGTCAGGAGTAGTGTCAATTCCATAAGATGCAGATAAACTGAGGATAGGAGAGGGAATGGTCTTCAGGGGAAAATTAAGATCTGATTTCTAAAAGGAAGGTCTACAAATAGTGTGCAACAAACACTATAGATATATGTCATGATCACAAGAGCAAATTCTGTGACTTATCCTTGAAGCCCAGAGCCTAGTGTTGCACTTGAAAAACATTAAATGCCCAAAATGTTTATTGAATTTTTATGTGTGGGGTATTGATTTCTGACTAAAAGATATATTTTATGATAAGGTATATATCTTAAGTGTTGATATTTTTAAATTAAATCACCCAGTGTATACAAATGCAAGTTGTTTAAGATATTTCTGTGAAAAAGGAACAGTATTTTATAACTGCATGTAAATTCTAATCATACTAAATTTGCAAAATAAAATTCTGTCACATTTTTTATATATACTACAGTTTTGTTTGAACTGAGAAAATCATGTAAAATCCATCCCAAAGTAGTTGACATTTTGGAGGGCTTTTTATTTTCTTTTCTTTTTTATCTTTCTCAGAGAGTGCTTGGAAACCGACACTTTAAAAGAAAATGCTGCTTCGGCAATAAGTTTTACATAATCCTCAAGGTGCCAAAATAAACCCTTGGATCAAGGGATTCATAGTAGAAAAAAGAGCCTGCTTTTTAAACATACAAAAATGCACATCTGAAGATTTATCCTCAAAAGTGAGTATGTGCAAATCAGACTTCTCTGAGGAATAAAGGTGTGCTAACAGACATTCTATCTTAGCAATTGAGATTCCCCCAACATGATGCAACTGTTTCATTAGCTGCATGTGGGTAATTTGATTCTTCTCACTCTTTCTATTCCTTGTAGAACTTATCTGGGCAGCTATTTAATAGTACCAGGCCAAATTTCTTCTTCACTTCTTCCTGCCAAGTAGTACCGTAATTGTCATCAAGATGTGATCATCTGTTTCACATTGCTTTAACTCATGCTGAATGAAAGCACCAGGGTGATTTGCCATTTTATTTTAGTTCTCATTCCTGAAAAGTAGAAAATATGTGAACACTTCTTTTTATTCCCTTTTCAAAATCATAAGACTGTGACCTCATTAACATTGTCCAATTTGATGCATTGTACTATTTGATTGGAGGGAGAAAGATGATTAGAATGGAAAGAGATGGTTTTTAAGAGAGGCAGTTGGTTGGCGGAGGGAAAGAATAAAGACTTTACTTGATAGAATATAAAAGCTTTCACAGTTCAGAAATGCTTTGTCCAATATGGTAGCCTTCATCCACATGTGGCTAATCTGAATTGAAATGTGCTGCAAGTGTAAAATACACATAGAATTTCAAACAGTACAGAAAAAAGAATGTAAAATATCTCATTAAAACTTTTATATTGATTATATGTTGAAGTGGTAATGTTTTAGATGTATTGGATTAAATAAAATATATTTTTTAAATGACTTTTACTTTTTAAATATGGCCACTAGAAAATTTTAAATTGTACACGTGGCTTACATTTATGTCTCACATTATGTTTCTATTGAACAGAGCTGGTCTACAATTCACATGCCAAGAAGTTAGAAAGGTCAGAGATGAGATATAAAGAGATACAAAGTCATATTTAACAAGCAATCTCAAATGCTATTTTCTGTTTTGAAAGGCTTATTTGGAGGAATATTCATCTCTCTAATAGAGGTCAGGGTAAAGTAGGTGAATTTTTTTCAATAAAGTAGCTATTTGGTTTTGCCTGTCTGGATATCTACATTCCCTTTTTCTGGTAATAGTGACCTTTGAGGAACTCTCTCTCCCTGATTTTGAGTCCATGTGGTTTGGATGAGGCTGACCCATGGTTCTAGAGTTGGTCATGGGACCCAGGCCTAACTAATCAGAACATTCTATTCCCCTGGCCACAATAATTGGCTCAAGAAGTCAATAAAAGTTGGTCAACTTTAAATAGGCTGTGTATTTTGGAGTAACTAATAAAAAAGAGGTGTTGTTAATCTGGGGGATTAAGCTGTAACTACTAGTGGTTACCTTGGCCAAGCTCATTGGGAGATATGACCTAAGAACGGAAACAACAAAGAAGAAAGCAATGGTAAAAGATGGAGAGAAACAGTTTATTTTTGAGTACCTGGATTCATTCTGTGACTAAAGGTATCACCAGGAATTTTTCAGAATCTTAAAAAATAGCCTACTTTAATCAAACAAATTTAAGTTTAATTTGTTTTTCAAAACTAAGAAATCTGACTAAAGGGATTAACAAATGATTAAATAAACAATATGTATTCACAAAATTCAATAAACATTCACAGAGGTTTGTCTATGTTCAAGGAACTGTTAGGTGGCGGAAGGCACAAAGTCATTATTATTTTATTATTATTATTATTACATTATTAATTCATCCATTCATTCATTCATCCATCCATCTTATCCATAGCTTATCCATATCCACTTATCCATACAGTAAGCACTCACTGAGATCCTCTTCCATGCCAGGCACTATCATAGACACTGGAGAAGCAAAGATAAAAATTCAAAGTCACATACATTGAGGATCTTTCATTTTCTAAGTTACTTATGTGCCTAATACTAGTTCTTTTTGCTCTCCCCAACATCCTTCCAATTTTCATTTTTCCACAAGTCAAACCAGTTATACAATTTCTGCTCCATTTTGTCCCAGGAAATTCTTTCTTGGATTTCTCCATCATCCTACATCCAAAAACAAGTCCATCCTGCATTTGGACTTGCTTTTGGGGTCTTCTGCCAGCTCTCATTTATAACTGTCCTTCCTCACCTTAAGAATTCCTTTGACCTCTTTTTTATGTTGGATTCCCTGTTTCTGTGATTACTTATCTCCTTAATTATAAGAAATCATATCCCCCAGTAGCATCCTGAAAAGGAATACATGGGAAGTAAATGCTTTGAGAACTTGCAAGCCATAAATATCTACCCTATTCACATAACTGACTGATCGTTTGACAGATTTTAGAATTCTAGATTGGAGATAATTTGTAGTTACAATTTTGAAGATGTTGTCCATTGTCATTTGCTGAGAAGTGTGATACTATTCCGATTCCTTATTCATTGTACATGGTCTACATTTTCTCTCTAGAAGTTTTTAGAATTGTCTCATTATTCCTGAGATCGTGAAATTTCATAATTATTGGTCTTGGAGTGAAGCCATTTAATCTAGAGGCTCATTTCCCTCAGTTCTGGGAACTTTTATTATTTCTTTGATAATACCCTCCTCTCAGTTTGTCTCAGTAGGCTCTTTCTGGAACTCAGGTTGGTCAGATGTTGGACTTCCCAGACTGATCTTGAAATTTTCACATCTTCTACTGTCTGTCTCTACATCTTTTTGGTTTTTTGATGCTACCTTTAAGAAATTTTCCATCTTCACCTCTCAACACTCTATGGAATTTTGTCTTAATTTCATCTGAAATATTTTTAATTTCCAAGAGCTCTTTCTTGATTCCTTGTTGTTCTCTGTTCCCAGAGCATCTTGTTTCAAAGTAATTCTTGTTTTAATAATGCAATATCTTCTCTTATCTCTTTGAGGATGCTAATTATAATTACTTGGAAGCTTTCTTATATTCCCTGCATTGTCTCTGTTTTGTTTTGAATTCCTTTTATCTGCTTGTTTTGGTCTCTGTCTTTTGGATTTTCACCTCAAATGTCTAAGGACTCTTAGCTGCCAATGCACATTTATGAGTGAAACCCTTAAACATTTTTTGGATGCTCTGTGTAAATGGGTGAGCCTTATGACTGATGGGCTTTACTGAAGTGTGATCAAGCAGAAGGCAAGCTTTTCATTACGAAGATATTCAAACGTCAGCATCTATAAGTCTTTTCTGTGAGACTTTTGAGTTTCTCTTGAGAAAGAGCTCCAATTTCCTGCTAAAAGGTGTAATTCTGGTTATGGGTATTCTAGGAGCAAGTTGGGGGGAAACTTAGCAAACTTTTACTTAATAATCTGTGTTCAGTCTGCAACTTTAGCCCCTCCCTCTACTAAACTTGGCGACCTCACATCCATAATCTCTCTGGTCCGATTTCTCCAAAGAGTGAATGTCCAATCTCTTCTAGGAGTTGGGATAAAAAGGCCTGGCTGCACATACATGGTCAAGAAGGAGTCTAGAGGAGGAGGTGATTCTCAGCACCCCTTACACACTCTTTCAACCAATTCCCAGGCTTTTTAGCCACCTTCTCACTTCTACCTTCTGTCTTGCGATTCTCCTATTTCCTGAGAACAATGGAGAAACAGAGACTGGGGGAGACCAATGGTATTCAAAAGAGTTTCTGAATTTTATATTTAGATTTCTTTTTCTTTCAAGTTTCTGGTTTAGAGCTTAATAACTTTAGTGTATATTAATAAGATCAGGTGATTTTACCTATTAAATTTGAAAGTCTACAATAGAATCATATTAGACTATTTTTTACCTTCTACTGTTGCATAAGTGATTATTAATTATAACTTAAATCTTAGTATAATTTAAATCATCAAATGTATAATTTTGACATATTGACTACTAAGTTAAAAGGTACTAAAGTTTTATCAACTTCATATTTTAATTCATATCTCTTCTTTATAAGGGTAAATCACAGTATAATTTAATTGCTTCTTTCTTTTCTATCTTTATTTCACATCTATTCTCTAGGTGGATATTAATATGCACTACTACCATATTTCACTGGTTAAATAAACCTTCTTTATGGTAATATTTTAAGATAAACTTCTTCAGTCCACTGGATTTTACTTCAGAGCTTTATTGCTGGGCCTGTTTACCATGAAATATTAGTATTTTGTACTATTTTTATATCAAAATACATAAATATTTTCTATATTTGAAACTGAGGACTCAATCCTAGCTATTGTCAACAGCATGGAAAAGATTTTTCAAATTCACAAATTGTTCGTATTTCTGCTCCCTAAGACATTTTAGTAGGTAAAGTGATTTGCTTTATTCATACAAGACATTGTGGTTTATTTTGTATGATGAATTTCAACACACTGAAAGGCCAAATGATTATTTCTGGGTTTGAAATATAACCTGTGTAAAATGCAAACATGCCACCTCCTTTTGTCACTGTCTTGACATCAGGGGTGAAAAATAAGTTTGGATTTATGTGTAGGTCTTGAGAATGTTGGTGGGGGTGAAAGAAGTCCTATATCTTTCATGCTTTCTTTTAAAAATCCCAATTTGTTACCCTTTTATTTCAACTTAACAAAAGCCTCTTTGGTATCAACAAAGTGTAGAATACAGGTATAAAGAAATGATGAATACCCAGGCCTTGACTTCACAATCAACAAGGTGATAGAGGGGAATAAAAAGATACATCCACAAATAACTGTAATATATGGAAGAATATGATAAAAACCCATGAGAAAAAGTATAAAAAACATGCTTTAAGAGCACAGAAAGGAGTATTAGATGAGCTCCATGACAGTAGACAGCATGGAAATATGAGAAAGTGGGCGGCAAAAACCCCAGTTTGGCTGAATGATATATTAAATACTGGGGGACCGCACTTTTGTGTTTGTGTCACTATCTTCACTCAAATAATGAGGAGCCCCTCATGAAAATCATATAAAGTCCAGGTTCCTCAATTTCTGACTTTTAACAAGGCAACATTATTAACTTCTTTTCTGCTTCCCAGTGTAAAGCGGTCATTAAATTTGGAAAGGCAGATTCAAATTCCAGTTCTATCACTAACTAGCTGAGTGAAGTTGGACAAGCTAACTTCTCTGGTCCAATTCATAATTCCTTCTCTGTGATATGTGGATATTAATAACAGTACTTATTGCATAAGGTTATGGGAAAGGTTAAATGAATTAATAACATATGTACATGCTCAACAAATCATGGCTATTATTATAGCAAAAAAAATTCAATATTAGGAATCAGGAAATCTGATCTTTAGTTTGGGCACTACTGCTTGTAAGCTGTGTAACCTACATAAATTGCTTATTCTGTCTGGGCCTCAGTATCCCTATCTGAAAAAGTAGGGGATTGACCTAGACAACACGTACTCTTCCTAAACTGTAATAGACTGGGTGCTGTAGATGACATTTTTATTTGACTTTGATACTGAACTATGCAATTGGATTAAATTGGATCAAATTGCCATCATTAAGCATATAATACATTGAAATTTTATTAAAAGGCTGAAAATGAAAGTGATAATAATGAGTTAGGCTGCAGAAGTAATTTCAAGTGCACACAAAAAGAGTAGTGATAGATCAGATCCTATTAACATCTGCCTGGATGTAAGAGAAAATAGATGGTAAATTTATTCAATTCAGACGCCAAGCTCAAAGGTGTATGATTTTGTAAGAAAAAAAGAAAAGAAAAGAAAAGAAAACATGCTCACCCTAATTTCAGTATTGGTTATCCTGACAGTTTAGGGCCTGAGTCTTCCTAATACAGGGAAAATTGTATCCAACTATAAGATATTTAATATGAAGAGGTTACAGGGTGTAATAGTAATTTTTTAAAATGTATTTAAAAATATCCAATGGTTGAACTAAACAAAGAACATGGAGAACAAAAATCTGAGATATGCCCCTGAGATGAGTGACCATATTGAATCAACTATCATGTCCATTTTTATGTACACTAAGGACAGCCTGGGAATAGGAAATAGACATTACAGTAGAAGAAATGAAGTGCATTATCATTATAATTCTGCTTCTTCAATTTTTATTCCCTCCTTTGAAATCTTATCATTGTTCCCTATAAAATGTACAAAAAATATGTTGATAATATTTGGAAATGTATCAAGAAGACAAAATCGCTCATCTATTTAACTAATTATTTAACTAGAGTATTGAAATTAAATGCATCAGCATGTATATCTGAGGTAACGGTGTCCTTAGAGTCCAAACTCCCACAAGAAAAAAAAGTGTTGAAAAATCTTTGGCTCATAAACATGGATGAATCTAACATGTTTGCATAAAATTTAGCATAATATGATTATGTGGCTGATTAGAAATTTTCTGGAAGGGGCTATGTTCCATGTCCTAATAATTGGTTGATCAAATTTGTCTTTGATTTTTATATCTCTGATCAATGCAGTGCATTATAGCTCAGAACTAAAGGAAATGTAGTAAAGTGTGATATTTTTAAAGCAGCTAATAAAGTTTACTCAAAAAATGGCTTCTCAGAAATATGACTTATAGTTAATTAAGGCATCTAATGGCTATGCCTTATACTTCCAAATATCTAATTCATACAAAAATGTTTATATTTTATTAAATTATAAAATGTATATTATTTTTATGTTACATGTTGATAATTCATAATTGAATAGGTATTTTACAATCTTATTAGTATACTGGGTTGTTTATTTTTGTTGCAAAGTAAAAAAATACCTTTCATTTTTGGTTAGTATCTCAAAAAATATCTCTTGTCATGTACTTCTGTGATTTTATATTTCTTTACTATGGAAACATGTGTATTTCAAACTACTCCAATTTATTTGTATGTTTATATCATATTCTCCTAAAATGTACCCCAGATTGGGAATTGACTGCCAAATGATCTCATAAATCAAGAAATGTAATTTTCCCAGCCGCTTATATGTATACTTGATACTCTATAGAGGTGCTTATAAGCTTTAGTGGATAATAGTGAACTTGGATGGATATTTATGGTGGTTTGATTGAAGTAATGACCCTAATTTGGTGATACCTTTCTGTATCCATGCCGTTAGTTAGTATTCTCCCTCTCAGATTTTGGGCTTGATCGTATGATTGGCTTTGTTTAATGGGAGAGTAGCAAGCAGAAAAATGCAAGCAAAGACTTGAAAAGCACTTACACATTAGTGCTTACCCTCTTTATATGCTTTATATGCTGTCACTAAATAAATAAGCTCTAGCTAGTCATTGGATAATGAGATGCATGGCTCAGTCATTCCTTTTACCTAGCAAACAGGGAGCCAAACTCCAGTCCAGAGTGAGGCCATCCTAGATCAAGCAGCTTCCAGCATTAGAAATCCCAGTCAAAACCAGCAGAGCCTCACCAACTGAGCAGAACTGCCCATTTGACCCATAGACTTTTGAGTGATAACAAATAGTTGTTCTTTTAAGCTACTAAGTTATAGACTGGCGTTTTACGCAGCAATAAACCAATGATACAATATGTATTGGAAATAGACAACAGAACAAAAACATCTTTCCGAGGAACATTAACATTTTCATATCATATATCTGTTGTTATGTTAAAACTCCTTTGTGAGTAACTAGATTTTCAGCGTAGGAGACAATCTTGGATATGACCCCGTCTCTATCCTTGTCTTTATAGATATCCCTAACATTTGTCAAATCAATCAATAAACATTAGGCATCAACTAAGTGCCTGGAACAGCGCTAGATGCTGAAAATACAAAGGTGAATCAGCCAGACTTCTATCATTATGTTCACTGAGCTCACACGAACATCGAGTTTTTGGATTATTACAACATACTCTGTGATACTTGCCATGGAAAAGTCTTTGCTCTTCAAAGTCAAGCTGAATTCCAAAGTTAACTCTATTTGTGTATTTCATTGTATCTGGCCATGATCTTCCCCTTCTCCCAGAAATTCTATAGATATGATATTCATTAGTTCTGTTCGTTAATACTTCTATTTCCCCTGCTTTGTGGGAACAGGGTAGCATTGCACTTTCCTCATGCAGTAGATTGAAAAGTGGGCACAAATTATTTCTTTCCCTCTTTCCATACCCCTTTGTAATGTGTCTTGCAGCTCTTCCTGTTAAGAGGTAGGATCTATTTCCCCATATTGTCACTGGGCTTGGCCATATGATTTGCTTTAGCCAATGGGCCTGGAGCAAATGTAACCCAAGCCGAAACTTAAAAAATGCTTTCATTGCCGCTCTATTTACAATAGCCAGGACATGGAAGCAACCTAAGTGTCCATCGACAGATGAATGGATAAAGAAGATGTGGCACATATATACAATGGAATGTTACTCAGCCATAAAAAGAAACGAAATTGAGTTATTTGTAGTGAGGTGGCTGGACCTAGAGACTGTCATACAGAGTGAAGTAAGTCAGAAAGAGAAAAACAAATACCATATGCCAACACATATATATGGAATCTAAAAAAAAAAAAAAAGGTTCTGAAGAACCTAGAGGCAGGACAGGAATAAAGACGCAGACATAGAGAATGGATTTGAGGACACAGGGAGGGGGAAGAGTAAGCTGGGACGAAGTGAGAGAGTGGCATGGACATATATACACTACCAAATGTAAAATAGCTAGCTAGTGGGAAGCAGCCCCATAGCACAGGGAGATCAGCTCGGTGCTTTGTGTCCACCTAGAGGGGTGGGATAGGGAGGGTGGGAGGGAGGGAGACCCAAGAGGGAGGAGATATGGGGATATATGTATATGTATAGTTGATTCACTTTGTTATACAGCAGAAACTAACACACCATTGTAAAGCAATTATACTTCAATAAAGATGTTAAAAAATAAAAAGCGCTTGTGCATTGGGGCTTGCTCTTTTTGAACCCTGTGACTGCCACCATGTGAACAAGCCAAGGCTAGCCTCCTGATGATGAGGGACACCTGGATTGATTGCTCTGTTGTCCCAGCTGACGGCTCACCCTCAGAAACAGAGCTGCCTTGTTGACAGGCAGCTATTCACAAACACCTGAGTGAGCCCAGGCCAGGCCAGAAGAACTGTCTGGCTGAGCCTAACACAAATTGCTATTCCATAGAATCATGAACTAAATAAATAGTTGATGTTATAAGCTTTTAAGTTCTGAGGTGGTTTGTTATGTCCTCAAAGCTATCTGATATATCACTCCTTTGAAGTTAGGCATAGCCATATGATTTGCTTCACCCAGTAAAATATTTCACTTCTGGCAGGTCTTTAAGAGCTGGACTGTGCTTTGACATCTTCCTTCTCTTGTCATGCTGACTGCAGAACTTTCAGATGGTGGGGCCCCATAAACGTGGGTCCCTGAGTGGACATAGAACAGTTCTTCCTCTCCTCCCCACTACTGAGTTTTGGAGAACATATAGTTTAAGTAAGAAATAAATCTTTGTATACAGAGGTTTAATAAACCTCTGAGATTTGGGGTTTCTGTTACTGGAGCATAACCGAGCCCATTCTGACTAACATAGAATTTGGTACCCAGAAGGAAGTACAGTTATGATAGAAAATCTAAAATATTTAGCTATGACTTAGAAGCTCAGTGGGTGGTGGCGAGGAAAGTGATGTTAGAGGCTGGAAAGTGGGCAATCCACGCTAGCTGTGGTAAAATATTTGCTAAAGCTATTCACACATGCCTCCCGTTCTTCCCCTTTCTAAACAGAAATGTTTACCACGGTTGTTCTGTTCCTGTCCCACCAGTGTTTGTTTGTTGAGTGCACGTGTGTGTGTGTGTGTGTGTGTGTGTGTGTGTGTGTGTGTGTGTGTGTGTGTAACCAGGGAGGATAGATATTTTGTCTTTTCAGATCTTTATAACAACAGAAGTTTTTCTCCTGTTCTAATACAGGGACTATCAAGCATCACCCAGAGATGCTAGACTTTGAGATTAATGCCATTACTAAATAGAACTTTTGGATTGTTTCACTTGTGATAGGAATGAATGTATATTGTAGTGTAAGGAGAGTGATATGTATATTGGTGACTAGAAGGATGGATTGTAGTAATCACTGGTGCTGTTCACCAGTAAATTTTTCTTCTGGGCAAATGGTAGGATTACACTTTCCTGCTCCCTTGAAGATAGCATGCCCATATGATTTGCTTTTGTCAATGAAATGTGAGTGAAATTGACTTGCATCACTTTCAGAAAGAACCTGTTTGCCATTCATCTTCCTTTTGCCTATCATGTAAGTGAGGAAGTTCCAGAGATTGGTTGGAGCCTCCCTAAGCCATTTGGTTGCTTGGTGAGAATCTCATGGAGTGATGCTCTCCCCAGCCTCTCCCTTCCTTCTACCAGAGATGAACATACAGATGAGCAGGAAATAACTTTTTTTGTTGTTTTTAAGCCACTAAAACTCTTGGATGCTTTGTTACTGCACCATAACCTTGCCCATCCTAACCAATGTAGAGTACTGAGATAGAAAAGCTACAGAGGCTGATCATCTTAGCAATTACAACACCAGCAGAATCCACAACTGAAACCATCCACTGATAACTCCAAAAGCACCTTCACTAGTGATTTCACTTGCTTCTCCAACTGTGTCCATTCTAAAAAAGATGATTATGAGATTTCAAACCTCATTTTTTTTTAATTTTTGAAAATTTAAAACTACGTATTCAGTATTGAGGAGGTAACGATGAGCAAGGACTACTTTTTCCTAGGAAGTAAAAAAAAAAAAAAAAAAAGGGGGGGTGGAGGTGGATAAGGAAGGATAAGCCACAAAACAGGGAGGATGGAACTGAATTCAGAATTCACAGACGTTTCCAAGAAGAATTAAAACATATTTCCCACAGACTTGTGCATAAATTCCCAGTAATCCACAGTACTTCTCGGCAAACTGTGTGTCATAGCTTCGGTTCGGCCCCCTGCACGTATACAGAAATGCATGCACAATCACTGTGGTGCAAAAGTTAAAAATGTCATTGGAGTTTATATCTAATCAAAAGCTTTCTCTCTCTCTGAAGAAATATTTTCTCTAGCTCAGCGCAGAATTCATTCCACAACATTTAAGTGCTAAATCCCGTGCCGAGCACTGTACTAGGGTTAGGCAAGTGAAAGACGACACGGTACACAAGACTCAATGGGTCGCTGTCCTCCAGGAGTTTACTTTTTGCGGAGCATAAAAGTGTCCCCTTTTGGAGTTTTCATCCAGCCACATCCAAGCCCCCCGTAAACGATTTCCGGTGAAAAGCCCCGCAAATTTTCCCTAATCTTTACAAATATTCTCTCTTTCCGAGATGTCATCGCCCTGGAAACTGAAGTTACTGTGGGTTCTCTCTCTGGACATTTGGCAGTTATTTCGGATGCAGCCGAATGACCGGCTTGTTCCTTCCCAGCAGCGACGAGATCACAGTGACCCCCAAAAGTTTCCAGCACTTAAAGCACAAAGCGCAGCCCGAACCTTCAAGATACCGACAACTCTAGCGGCTTCCACCGCCTTTCTATCGTGGGTCCTAAGGAAGTTAAGGTGGCTGGGTCAGACCCCGCAACGCGCGCAGCGCACTGTCCTGAGCGCTAAATCCACAAGCGGCACAGAGCTGAGAAGCCGAAGGCCAGGCTGCAAGCCGAAGTGTGCGAACGGTACGGAAACGTGCCCATCCCTGGTGGACTACAAGAACCGGCATGCACCGCGCCGCGGCGGCAAGCTCCGCTTCGGGACCCCAGCGCAAGGAGACCTGGGAAGTGAAGTCTCCGGGAGTCCGGACTCGCGTTGCGAAGACAGAAAGGAAGCGTTGCTAGTCCGCTCCATTAGCACGCCGGTTACTGGCGGGGCTCCGAGCCTCTGGCTCCTGCTCAGGGTTTTCGCGGGCGGCGGGAGCGGTATGGCTCGCTTGAGTAAACTCCGGGGGGAGGGGAGAGAGGGGAGTAGATGGGGAGGCGGGGTCAGCGGAAGCGGCAGGTTGCTTCCTTCTCCTCACGCTCCCTCCCCGCCTCTCCCAGAGGGAGCGGTGGGAGGGGGAGGGAAGGGCAGAGGGAAGGTAGTGTGACACGTGTCAATCAACCCCCCTCCGGGGGGCGCGCGCTCCGGGGCTCGCGCCGAGGGCTCGCGCCCCTGCCTCGTGCCTGCGCCGCTCGTATGTAAATGAGGGCGCGTGACGCGGGACGCAGATGGACAAGGGAAGAGAGAGAATGGCCGCTGCCGCCGCCGCTGCTGCCGCCGCCGCCGCCGCCGCCGCCGCTCAGTGCCGGAGCCCTCGGTGCGCGGCGGAGAGGAGAGGATTCCGGCGGGAACTCGACTCTTGGCGCCACCGCCTCATGCACTGTGTAGGTAAGAGAGACACGGGCCGGGGCCCCGGCTCCGCGCGGCGACGGCTGCCGCAGCCTGAGGAGTTTGTGGCAGAGGGGTTTAGTTGAATCTCCCGTTCGGGTCAGTTCACTGGGGGAGCGAGATGGGAGCGGCGGCGGCGCGGCGGATCCGGCGATCGCCTTTTGTCTGGGGGCTCCTCGCCCGGCGCGGTCCGCGCTCCTTTCCCCTCCTCAGCTCTTTGGCTTCCCGGGAACTGTTAGTTCGGACCCGCTCGCCGAGCCCCCGAGGAAACGGCTCGCTTGCGCTCTCCCCGAAACTCCTCGGCGCCCCTGGCCGCTCGCCGTTCACCCTGTCAAGAGGGAGGAAGCGGGCCGGTGGGTCGGCGCCCGGCCGGAGAGGAGCCGGCGGGCAGAGCCGGCGGGAGGAAGGCGGGCTGGTCCGCGCCCCCGCCGGGCGCACACACACCCCCTTCTGCCGCCGGGGTCCGGGCGGGCCGACGCGACCGGGTTCCCGGGGACGGGGATCTGAACGACCCCCGGGAGCTCGCGGGGCGGGGACCGCGGGTGAGCCGGCTGGGGGCGAGGGGCGGCGGGGGCGTCGCCCGAGGGGCGGGGGCGCCCAACTCTGCCCTCTCGCGCTCGGCGGCGGCGGCGCCGTGTGTACTCCTTTAAGAAGGAGCCGCTCGAGCGCTGACGGTTGGGATTTGAAGTTCTTCCTCCCTCTTTGGAAGTCTGGACGGAGGGGGGGGTGTTGCCATGGCGACGGCAACCCCCCCGTTCTCCTCGCGGACGCCCCGAAGACTCGGGTCCTCTTTTACTGTCATGTGATGGACCTTTCCTTGCACAGACACGCACATCGCCCTCCCCAACTCCCATCCCCGTTCTGCAATTCCGTCTTCCCTTTTGGTTGGGTCAGAATCTTTCTGCTTCAAACTTCTGGGCTCCTGGCTGTCATTCTGCGGGTTGCTCGGGGGTGGCGGGAGGTGGTGGGACCTCCCCACCTTGCCGCCGTCGCTATTTTGTCTGAGTAAGACGTGTGCGTGGAGCTGTTATCCAGCAGGTTGGATAACACCGAGTGGGCACCGAGGGGATAACGCGGTTTATGGGATGGGGTGTGTTGTGTTTGTTTTGGAAGGGGTTGATGGGTGGGAGAGTAGGAGAAGAGGTAGAGGGAAGGTTGCATTGTCTAAGGAGTGGATAGTGGCAGCAGCTTGCTCGACTGACAGTTAAATCTTGGCATTTGGAGTTGAGGAGTAACCTTAGTGCCCTAAGAAAACAACTCTCTTACCCTGTTTCCATCTGTTCTTGCGCCACCTCGCGCCCCTTTTCCCCAAGCCCCCTCAGATTTGTTTGGTTAGCGCCTGAAGATCTTTCTTGTTTTTCACTAGTGAAAAGGAGATCGTGGTAGGATAAACTAGTACAACTTCAAATCAGAAATGTGCACTGCAGAATACGGTGGATGTAGGAAAACGTACGAGAAGGAAGTTTGCTCTGAGTAGGGGCATTTAAGTTATGTTCAAGCAATTCACTGTTTTACCCTTTAAAATATGTTTTGTTCTTCTCTAAGGAAACGTTCTAGGAAATAGCTTTAGTCAGGTATTCATAAGTGATTTTATCTCTTTTTAAAAAGTGTAAAAAAATCCTCATGGTATTCTTATATAAAAATTTTAAGCCAAGGGTTGCTGTTGCTTCCCGAATACAAAATGGACCCTGTTTTTATAATTGCTTATGTAAAGATCTCTTCCACTGACAACCTGTTTGAAAATTGTTGAGTTCGTTCAGTTAGAATCAGGCAGGATGATAGCATTGTAACACTGGCTCGAGATACTATTGTGTTAAGTTTTGCCGAGGCACAGTTATTTGACGGTGTCTTTGGACAATTTTTATATTTTAGAATACTTTGGTTTTTCTTTTTTCTCATCTTGCTTGTTTAGATGCATTAAGTATGGCTTTGTCTCACAAAAATATATGTGCTTTTGAAAAATAGTCGAATTTTAATTAAACACAAAATTAATTGGATTTGATGGAAAAAAATGAAATAGGATGTCTTTCTGTCTTACCTACTTGGATACTCAAGTAGGATTGGAAGACATTGAAAATTGTGTTAATACTGTGTGTCTAATATGCAGTCTCTATATTACATTTTTAATGTAGTATACACTTGTATGGTATTTGAAAGAAAATTTTTTCCTGAGCTCTAACTATATTTGAGAATTGTTTCCCACAGTCCCAGTCCTAGTCAGGAGACCTAGGAAGATCCATCTCATAGTTTGTTTTTATCATGGTTGTTTTTTAAATAAACAATAAAACTCTCTTAAACAGGATATACACTGGTTGACTGGGTTTTTTTCAGTAGTCTATATGTGAAGCACCTACTCACAGTATGAATTGGGATTAAATGTATTTTGTGTAACTATTTTAAGTTACCTTTTGCTATTACTTTGTAAATATATTTGAAAAAAGCTGTATTCTTTTTACTTTGCATGTGTGTATGTGTGTGAATATATATATATGTACTTCTGTATTGAATATTCATTGCTCTTATTGGATGAAATTATTTTTATAAAATATTCTTTCTGCCTTTGGGAAAGAAAATGATCCACAAGTCTTATTTTTAAATGAAATATGGAAATTGTAAGCAGTGTCTCAGGGCCTTACAGCAAATTAGTATTGAGCCAGTAGTGAAGTTTTAAAATCTCAGTTCTTAGCCTAAATCTTTAAAGTATTCTCATTCATTTTTTAAATAACATATATAAATATTCTAATTTTATGAGCAAAAAGTTCATTTTCCTTGCCATGACTGCTTGTAGTTAGCTAAGATGTTTAACTCTTGATATGGAAAATGATATTTACCTTTCTCTATTTGTGGAACTCATCTCTTTAGGTTAGGTTTATGGCTACTCTGTGATTTAATCCTGGTTTTTCTTTTTTATAATTGAAGAATTGTCCTGTAAGCTGTATGTCCCAATTAATAGCTTTATTTACAATGTGGTGCTTTTTACAATTTGATTTTTCTCTGTAGTCATCCTGTACTATGCTATACTTTTGAATATGTTCATCTAACAAATGTTTGAGTGCTTATTGGTTATAATAAATAGTATCCTAGTACTCAGCATGTTGAGTGATAACAGATATAGTCCTGGATCTTATGGAATTATATATGGAATATATAATTAGTATCTGATAAATCATAAAATTTAAAGCAAACTCAAGTCCAGGATAAAAGAAATGCATTAGTATATTTTTAAACATTATCAGGACTTGTGTAGTCTATTAGGATATTTGATCTGGGAAATAAGTTTTCTGTTTTGTTTTAACTTTTAATTTTGATATAATTTCGAACTTACAAGAAAAATTGGAAAAATAGTACCAGGAACTCCTCTATACCCTTACCCACATTCACCAATTGTATTACATTTTGCAGTATTTGCTTTATCATTCTTGCCTTATATCTATATCTTTTTTTTTTTTTCTGAACCATTTGAGGGTAATTTGGAGACATGATGCCTTTTTACCCCTAAATTCTTCAGTTATATTTCCTAAAGCCAAGGACATTGGCTTACCTAACCACAGTATAGTTATTAAAACCAGGAAATATAACATTGACATACTATTAATGATACTGTTATTGAATTCATAATCTATATTCAGATTTTATCCATTTTACTTTATAAGCTTTTCCCCCCCAGCTAGGATCATACATTGCATTTGGTTGTCATATCTCTTTTTAGTCTCTTTAAATCTGGAACACTTCCTCAGCCTTTCTTGTATTTCTTGACCTTGACATTTTTGAAAAGTACAGGAGAGTTATTTTGTAGAATGTCCCTCAATTTGAATTTGTCTGTTGTTTCCTCATGATTAGATTGGTTATGCGTTTTTGGCAGGAATACCTCTGAAGAGATGTTCTGTCCTTCTTAATACATCATATCTTGAGATTCATAATGTTGTTTTGTCCCAGTGTTGGTGATGGTAGCTTTGAAAATTTGGTTAATGTGGTATTTTCCATATTTCTCCCTGAAAGTTACTATTTGTCCTTTTGTAATTAATATGTAATTTGTGGGAAAATACTTTGAGGAACAGGATATTTACATAGTCTCATCAAAACTTTACCCACAAGTTTTAACATCCATTCATGATTTTTCTAGCTTCATCATTCTGTAACTAGTAGCTGATATTCTGTCATAAAGCAGTCTATCCCATCTCCTCCTTTATTTATTTTGTTAGTTATTTTCATCTGTATGAACTCATGGGTTCTTATTTTATTCAGTGGTTAAATCCATTACTGTCATTATTTTGATTTCCAAATTGTCCCAGGTCTGGCCAGTGGGAGCCCCATCAAGCTGTTCCAGTGTTTTTGACAAATCACATGTCTCCCCAACCCCTCCCTGCCCAATGATTATTTTTGAGCACTTCCTTCCTGCCCAAACAAGATATTCCAGGTTCATCTTGTACTTCACATGTCCCAGCCCTGACATCAGCCATTTTTCCAAGGAGCCCTCCATTCTTTTTAGTGGAAAATAGATTTAGATAACAAAATCTGAACACGAGGTGTCAGGACTGTTTTTAAGCCCTATTTTTCTGATACAGAAGTTAATGATCAGTGTAACCAGTGTAACTGTTTTGCCTAAGGTTACAACAATAAAACAATGAAGATTTGATAAGAATCATTCTGTAAACTCCAACATACCATTGTTGTCCAGTAGAAATAAAATGGGTGCCAAATATATTATTTAAAATTTTCTAGTAGCCACATTAAAAAAGCATGTTTGATTTAGCCCAATATATTAAAAATATTTTAACATTAATCCATATAAAATTGTTGAGTTAGTTTACATTCTTTTTAAAACATTAAGTCTTTGAAATCAGTTATTATAGCATATCTCAGTTTGGACTAGCTACATTTCAGGTGCTTAGTAGCCTCATGTGGCAAATGGCTACCACATTGGACAGCACAGTTTTATAGTGTAGTGACTCCAGCCAAGGCTTGATTACCTTGGTACCACTTATTTCAAATCTGTTGATACTAACCAAACTGATAGCTTTCCCCAAATCTTTTATTCCCCAAATCTTTTATTTGAATAACGTAATATAGTGAATGGGAATATAGGCACTGGAGCTAGACTACCTGTGTTTGAACTCTAGCTCTCTAGCTGTTGCCACCTACCAGGGTGGACAAGTTACTTAACCTCTCTGCACTTCAGTTTCTTACCTGTAAATTGAAGATAATGAGGTTGTTCGAAAATTAATTGTGTTGATATATGTTAATATGTGTCTGTCATATAGAAAACATTCCGTAAACATTTGCTGTTATTATTATTTATACAGGTTATTAAAAGCTTTGAGCTTTATGTTTTTGCCAGTAGATTCTTTCTGGTGGGAATGCTGATGAACAATGAAGACATCATGAGGCATGTTAGAGAAAAAGATAGTAAGGGCTTGAAAGATCTATATTCTAGGGTATTCTTGAGCCGTAGAGTCATGGAGTTTAAGAATCACAGTATAATCACTTAGCTTGATCTTCGCTTTTTATGTATAAGAAAAGCAAAAGACATTTGATGCCGTGCTACGTTGCAAGGAATGTTTTGGCTTTGTAGTAGCTGAATACAAGAAATTCGTTTAAATTCATTAAAAAAAAATCTGTATCATATTATATCATCTTGAACCTACTCTTTGTTGGTACCTACACTCTGTACTCTTCCTGTTAACCAACTCACTGTGTTAGAGTTCTACACTCTGCAGGTGTTTACAGAGTAGACTTTTCCAAACTACCTGCCCCATTGATAATCAGCAGTATCAGGGGCAGAGGATATTCTCTTCCTCTATTTTTTAACCTCTGAAGAAGTTACGGGAGCACTTCACAGAGCTATAACACTTAAAGATGGGATAGTCCAGGTAAATAAAGTTCTAGATAATCAACTTGACACTTCTTTCCGGCTGCTTCTTGCCTCCTACTCTTTTATTTTTCCACCAACTTCTACCTCATCTTGTCACTATTGCTATGTAAATTCTGGAAGAGTAGATTTACTTAGAAATCTGGATTTGATGAGAACTGGTATGAATGGGTCAACTACCCGAAAACTTTGCACAACTGTCTTTTCAGGCACTAGCAAATTTTTTATCCATTAAAAAAAGATGTGAATTAAAGCACTATCTAATAATATGTATCAGGCAAATGGAATCTATGATGATCATGAGTAGTTAGGTGGTAAAGACACATATCCAAATTTCTCTGTAAAATAGGCACATTGTGAATTTTGCATGTAAAGTTTGAAATTCTGTGTACTCTTGGATTATTGTATACTTGGAAGTTCTGCCACCCTTGGGTTCAAGCAGTATATGAATTTCGTATATTTGCATATGTTAGAAACAGGCTGTATGCTGGTCTGGGCATATCACATGTATTCTCCTCTCTGTGTGGTGCTGTCTCTTCCTGTCCATGCTACTTCCCTTGGCTGGTTACATGTGTGTATCCCTCCCTGTTTGTCTGGGCACTGTGATAAATTCCTGTTATGTCACCAGAAGTAGTTATTATGTATCCTCCATGCTCCACTGGTTTATCTTTCAATCCTGGTGTTTAATTCTTCTACCACTGTGCAGTCTTGGGAGGAGCAACAGAGGCATGTAGATTTTTGGATATGCAATTTTTTCTTCTTTTTTGGTAAATCCAGTTTTTCAATTATAATATCATACGTTATTGAGGTTTAGAGTTTCTATCTTTTTCTTTTTTGATAATATTCCTTCTTTTTTGGGTGTGTGTGTGTATTTTATTCACCACAGAATATAGATAAGAGGGTGTGAATAGGCCCAGACCAACCTACTGCTACCATTAGGAAACTAATTAAGGTAACAATGCCATATTTGTATTTGAAGAGTGGCACTTTGCTCTTAATAAAGCTAATTAAAAATTTGTTTTGAGGATTTTTATGTTTTCTAGAAAACAACTTACAATGAAGAATCACTTTTCTATATCTCCTTTCCTTTTATATAGTTTTCCCATTAATTGGCAGCAACCCTGCTTACTTATATTTGCTTCTTTGTTTTTCTTTTTTCTTTACCTTGATCTATTACCAAGTTATTGTTTTCTTTACAATATCTCTTGGATTCAGTTTTTCTGATGAAGTGTTAAGCACTTGGGCCGATTTAGGTAAGACTCTAGTTTATATCAGTATCTGCATCATTGATTTTACTGTCCTTCAGTCTAGCTTATAACCTATATTAAATCATTATTTGGAATAGCTGCTTTGATTTTGTACTTTACAAAGCAGTAGTATCTCCCATTTGTCTTTTTTCATCAAACAAAAGCTCCGAACCATATCCAGTGAGTTGACCATAGTCCACCAGGCTTCTTCCCTGTTCGTTTGCCTAGTTTCTTCTTTAGACAGCCCAGCCACTTTCATCTGCCTTTACTTCTGTTTTGTACACATGGCTCCAAATTCTTGAGTATCTTATTAATCATAACAGCTACCCTGCCTGCATCCTCAGTCTCCTTTAAAATTCAGTTGTATCCTAGAGTCTTTTCTAAAATATTTCTTGAAAAACTAGTTTGAGACTTTCTCTGTTAATTCAGATTGGCCAGTTCTTTTCTGATGGCTATGTGTAAGGTGTGTATGTAGGGAAAAAACTTTGTGCAGTAGTCTTCATATTTAAATAGTAAACTATTTAGTAAACAGTTTAGGGACAAGGGGCTAAGTCTTCACAAATGGTAAAAAGGATTAAGAATTGAAAGAACATAGTTCCTTTTTAGCCTCTATTGTTATAACCTTAGGCACGAGTCATTTCACTTTTCATAGATGGAAATCTACGGATAATAGATTTAGAGCTGTCCTTAAATGTTCACTATCTTTTGTTTTTATGAAAGGTGCTATAATACTTATATAGTAGTGGTTTCTGGGCTAAAAATATAAATTAAGGAATTACCAGCATAAAGATGATATTTAAATCCTTGAAATGGATGAGACCACCTAAGGGTAAGGGATAGTATATCTAGAGAGGAGTACTCAGTACCGTGTCTTAAGGAATCTTAGCATTCCTTGGATGGAGGAAGAGGAGCCTCAAAGGAAAGCCACTGGACTTTTACACTGAAAAGTAAGGCCATTGGCTATGTCGGAAAACCAGGAGAGATGGTATTACCAAATCTGAGTGAAGAGTGTTAAAATAAGGAGGGATTGTTATATGTTGATGAGATGTCAAGTACTGTTAAACAGGGAAATGTGCATTGTTTTTGGCAGCATAGAAGTTCTTAGTGACCTTGACCGGATAAATTTCAGCAGAGTGGTAGGGATGGAAGCTGTATTGTAATAGGTTAGAAAGTATTTAAGATGTGTGGAAGAGGAGAAGCCATTTGAGAAGCTACATTTTGAGGAAGAACAGATGTATAGAGCAGTAATTGGAAGGGTGTGGGATCTAGGGATGTTTGTTTTATACATGGATAATAAGATGGAGAATACTTTTTTGAATTGATAATATCCATGATTACTTTATATGTTAATTAAGCTGAGACTTGATAGCAACAAAATATTGAGAGATAAATTAGATAAATAGGATGGGCTTGGTTTGAATCACTGAATGTGAACTCTAAAATTGTTTCTTTTTCCCTTCAAAACATATTTTCCTAATTAAGTTTATCAAGTAAGATACGGTATGTAGCATTAGTGTGTTACACAGTTTAAAAGATTGATTTTTTCCAGTTAATTTACTGTTTCCAGTCAATCATCAAATATCTTGAGTCCTACTGTGTGCTAGTTGATGGGAGTGTAATTCTATGTTTCTTCCTTAACCAGGTTCTGAACTAGAAACAGACTTAGGAATCAGGGATCAAAATGTTAGCTTTTTAGATGGTAAGGTTGTATTGAAGAACCTGGCTTGTAGCTGAAGCCAGAATTAAGACAATATCATCCTGAATTGAACTTACCAACCTATCAAAGACAGAGCAGCTAGAGCTGCAGGCCTCTTCTACAATACAAGGAAGCTCTACCCCATGTGGTTTGCTTATAGCTAGGTAGGACCATCTAGGCAGAATGAACGGTAGGCTTGAATGTGCATGAAAAATGACCTTTAAAACATTAATCCAGTCCACTAGGAACAACTATCAGCATGTTGCCAATACTAGTTATTCCTCTTTCCTTTGGTAGGATGAATAAGGGGTAGAGAAAAGGGCAGAAGCTTCTTCCAGAATACTTCCCCTAAAAACGTGATTAGGATAGGGAGAGGTGGGAACTGTGAGTTGGGTAAAAAAGCTAATTCCTACACTAGGAATTCTTTGCTTTTAAAGAGCTCACAGTTATCAGGGATGTTAAGTATTAGAGATGGCATAATATAATGGAAAGGCTTAGGAGACAGCAATTAATTTTGATTTGAAGAATCTGAAATGACTAGGCTTCAAAGGATTGACTGAAAGCTGGGGTTGGCAGACTTTTTTTGTAAAGGGCTGGATGTAAATATTTTAGGCTCTGTGGGCCATATGGTCTTTATTGCAAGTACTCAACTCTGCTGTTGTAGCACAAAAGCAATCTATAAATGAATGAACATGGCTGTGTTCCAATAACAAAATTATTTACAAAAATAGGCAGATTTGGTCTACTGGCCATGGTTTGCTGATCCCTAAGTTAAATGATCCAGCAGAAAAGTAGGGTGGAAGGAACAGGTTGAAGGATAGTGTAAGCAAAGGTATAGAAGTCTAAGTAATGTATATTCTGAAAATATTCAGCACTCTAGTGTCACTGGAGTATAGGGTGGGAGTAGGAAGTAGGACTGAAAGTATAAATTATGGCATCTATAAGGAGGAAATTATAAGCCTTTGAAGTTTTTTTTTTTAATGGGTAATAAGCATGATCAGATAAGTCGGCTTATTTTCATTTTGAACATCTGCTGTTGGTTCAGGTTCGAGGGTTTTTTTATTTCTAATAGTTTTAAGAAGCTCAAATTTAAGCAGCCCTTTTAAGTCAAAACTGGGAAAATGAGCAATCTCCACTTCAATAAATTAATTAAGATATTGGATTGCTGAAGTACGCTCAGATGGCACCCTTTTTTTTTTTGCTTGGGTTCTGAACAACTTGAAAATTAAAACAAGGAGAAAGATGGAAGCTGAATATTACTTTTATTACTAATAGAGTCCAGGCTAGAGAAATAGATGGTGAAGGAGTCAGGTGTTCTGGCTTAAGCCAATTTATCCACCCAGTGCTAGGCATACTAGGGAAGCAGAGCGGAATATGAGCTCTCTGTGAGTATGTTCTCCCGATAGCTACTCCCAAGGGTCTATCCAACTATTCTTTACAAAATCACCAATCAGATCAGTCACTTCGCTTCCCTAGGAGTGAAGAGAGGCTCAGATTGTGCTTATGACGCATCCTTCCTCATAGAAACAGGGAGCAAGGAAAAGGTGTTACTCCTGTAACAATCAAGGCTAATTTTTGCAGAGTTGTATCTGGGCATAAGTGTACTGGAAACAATACAATTGTCATTTTACTGAAAACAAGTCAAACTTACATATTCTAAATATTTTTAAAAATATTTAATTCTAGTGTTTGAAACACTCATATTTTTTAAACTCTCAAAATAAAATTGGTAGTTTTGTTTTTTTGATGAACTAGATTTTTCTACAGGCCTATGTAAGATACTTAAATAAAATGCATATTTGGCTAGAAAAGAAAGGCAAGACTTCCTTCTTTATCAATTTTCAATTGACTTTTTAAATTTAGAAGGAATTAATGTAAAAGAATTGACCACTGTTTCTTTAAGTGGAAAAAGCAGATACTTTGACAAATAGATTATCCTTTTAATTAGCTTGAATTATGGGTGCTTATGCAGTTTATTCACTGGTATCCCTCTTTCTTTTTTTTTTTTTTAAATGTCATCAGTTGTTCTTCCTTGTTCCCTTCTTCTTTCCTTTCGGAACGTTTCAGTACTGAAACCATCAGGTGGGACCAAACAAAGTGTCCACACTGGTTAGGGTATATGGGGGGAGGGGGCATGTCCTCTTGAAGGAGTGGGTATGTCAGAGCCTGGCAGGGTTGAGGAGGGTCCCCATGTGGGTTGATGGAGCTGGAGGTATGAGGAGCAGTCTGAATAGGAGGGGCACACTAGTGTAAGGTGTTGGAGCCCAAGCAGGGTCAGATCGGTATTTGTGAAGGTGAGTAACCTGGTACAGAGTAAGAGGGATAAGAGGGCATCTACTAGGAGGTGATGGCCACCAGGGGTGGCAGCAGAAAGGCATCTGTGTAGGAGGGTAGCCTGGTTTGGGTGTATTGAGCCTCAAGTTGGATATGGCGGGAGTCCATGGTTGGAGGCATCCCAGTGCAAGATCAGAACCTGAGGGTGGGGAGAGGAAGACATCCCGGTGGAGGATCAGCTCAATATGGGATGTTAGTCCCTAGGCAAGATGAGGAGGATATTCTTGTAGGAGGAGTGCCAGGCACGAGGAATAGGGGAGGTTATACCCATGGAGGAAGTATGTGGGTGTTGGGGCAGAGAGGGGTAAAGAGAGCGTCCATGTGGGGATGGGGAAGCAGCCATAATGGGAGGCTGGTAACATACAGGGAGACTAGTCAAATAAATAACCTTAAGGATAATGGGAGCCAGCCTGTCACTGTCTGAGAAGGGAGTTGCCATTATGGAAGTGGAAAAAACTAGAATGCTTTCTGTAGTGTTGGATTGGAAAAGAGATATTGGTATGTGAATTCATGGTTTTTCTTATATATAGATGTAGAATATAGAAATATATACTTATGCCCTAAACTGTTCACTGAGAAGGGACCTAGGAGCAGTGATACCCCAATAGCAGTGAGCATAATGCTTCATTGTTAATTTCCTGATTTTAATGGTCATATTTGTAAGAGAATGCCTTTGTAGGAAACCCTTATTAAAGAATTCAAGGGTGATGGGTTATCATGTAGGCCATTTACTCTCAAATAGCTGGAAAAGTAAAAGTTCTTACCATACTTAAAACATTTTCTGTAAATTTAACATTGATACAAAGTAAAAATAAATATTTAAAAGCAGTGTCATTAGTCTAAATATTACATTCTCTTGAATTAATCACTTTCAGCCCTTAAAATCTCATAGTTGGTAATATATAAACTGACTTACAGACTTTTCAGCACTAAGAATTGCCTTTTGAAATAATGATAGCTAATGTCTATTGAATGCTTACCATCGTGTGTTAGACACTGTGCTAATAAGCTTTTATTTGTATTAATCACATTTAATTTTCACATGTGAAATAGTACAATTTTTATCTTCATTTTACAGATGAAAAAACCAAGGCTTAGAAAAGCTGACTTGCCCAAGATTTTCATCTAGAAAATATGAAGATAGAATTAACATATAAGTCTATATTACTCTTTTGGTGAAACCTGGTTTAAAAATTAGCAAGTCTGATCCTTCTTGCTTTCTGATCAGATAGTTGCATTTAAAACTTTAGTACCAGATCTGTTCTCTGTTTTATTTCAGAACTTTGAATTCAGGAGTAGGGAGAAGTATTCTGGGTCTAGGCCTCCTTGGCCTTTTGTTCCTGGCCCTGGAATAAGAGAGAACCAAGGGCTTCTGTATTTGAATGCACATATTAGAGTTAAGTGTTCCCTTGAGATGGGTTAGTCAGGGAATAATATCCCCAAATTTCTTTCTTGGTCTTAACATTGGGAACGGGGGGGGGGGGGCGGGTGTGGAGGAGGTAAGAACATAGAGTTAGTGGGGCAAGGGATTTCCCCAGCATAGATTGTCAATGTTAAGTTTTAGTCTTGATGTAAAGATATACAGTTAACCCTCTATCCCAATTCCAAGAATGATGGCCATCCCCTTTCCAACTCTTTTGAACTTTTCCCAAGAATGGCAGGTGATCAAATAGAAATAGCTGATGACAATTTATTGTTTCATTTTAGCTATCCTTTGCCTATGCTCCCCTTTACCCATTTAGTGTAGTATAGGAAAGTAGTGCCCTGGTAAAATATGTGTTTGGGTTTTGTTTTTTTTTTTAACACTAATATTATGGCATCAGCTTAATTGTTACCTGTTTTTTCTCCTTTGCCTTATTATTTGACCTTTTAATATTTCTATTCTAGCACAGATATATACAACTCATAAATGAAGTAAAATTTCCCTATGAATACAGATTAGCTTTCTTACCTAACTTATCTTACTAAGTTATCTTAGTTAACTAATTTATCTTCATTCTTCTCCTCAGTCTGAACCCATAGGTGCTTTCATCCTCTGTCACAGAGTGAGTTTTTTCTGACTCTCTCATTCTTTAGACCTATTCTGAAATTGCTCTTTTGTTTTTTATCAAGAGTAATTGGATTTTCAGTGTGGAAGGAAGCATGGCCATCTGCTATAATCCTTTCATACATCTCTTTTCTCTTCATAATTTTTTCAGTAAATATTTATGGGCCAGGCATTGTGCTAGGTGACTCAGATGCATTAGATTGTCTTTGTGAAGCATGGTCTTGTAGTGAAGACAAGCCTCTCCTACTCTGAAGTATGGTAAATGGTATAATAGAAGCACATACAGTATTAAAGTTGTGGTATAGAGAAGAATGATCAGGTTTCTTTGTATGGGTCCAGGAATGACTGTGGGACATGAGAAGAGAAAAGAGAAATAGAAGCTGAATCATGGAGAAACATCTAAGCAGAATATAACAATAATTATTATTATTTTAAATTATTTTATTTTACTGTTCATTAGGCATTAAGTGCTTAATTACACTAGAATTCATTTGATTTTCAAAACAGTCACATAAGTAGAAACTATTTTTATCATCCCCACTTTACAGATGAGGAAGTCAAGTAACTCACAGGTAGTGGAAAACCATTGAAGGATTTTAAAGCATGGGAGTGACATAATTTAATTTGTGGTTTTATAAGATTACTTGGCCAGTAGAGTAATAGGAGAATAGAACAGGCAAATCAATCAGGAATGTCAGGATAGCCCAACCAAGAAATTATGAGGCTCTGAAATAAGAGTAGTGGTAGAAATGGAGGAGGGAGAAGAATTCAAGAGATATGTCATTACAATCAACAGATTTTAGTCATAGGTGAGCTGTGAGCATACAGAAAAAGGAGAAAATAGAGAATCATTTCCAGGCTTCTGTTTAAGAGGCCTATTGGATTGTGGGACCATTATCCAGGATAGGACATAGAGCGGTTTTCATATTTGAGATAGTAACGTCAGTATATAGGCGTATCAATATCTAGGATCAACCATTAGGGTGTGCTAGTTTGCTGTAAGCCAGTTGTTGCAAGAATATGTACAGCAAGACCTCTAAGGAAACCAATCATACAGTGGAATATAGTAGAGTATAAATTCTGAGCTTTCTTAACTCAGAAATTTTGCTGCAGGAATGATGTGGCACCTCTGCATTCTTGAATTCTTAACATTTGTAGGTCCAGGGGTGGCTTTGGACCTTGATTATTATCATGTGTGGTGTTTTGTTTCCCTCCCCGCTCCCCCCCCGCCCCACAAATTTTATCCCTTATTATCTGTCAGGAAAATACAGCCTAGATAGACTTAGTAATTTTATGTTGTATTTGTTTGTTTAGTATGTGAATAACTTTATAATTATTATAAGTAATTTGGAAAGACTACCTGAAGTCAGTTTTCACAAATTGTGTCGAAGTCAGTAGAGTGAATGTAACATGGTTCACTGTAGGTTTTAGACTTCCATAGCTTTGACATATAATGATTACTTCTTTAAACAAAACCCTAAACATTTCCTTGTGACCCTCATTTTCTCTGTCTCCTCCCATTTATTAGCCTATCTCGATATTTGATTTACTTGATCTCCCTCCACTTGTATGTCTTTCAGGTACCCTAAATATAACATATCTAAAACTGAACTCTTGATCTCCCTCTACCAAATACCAAATCTGTTCCTCTGGTTTTCTTCATCTCATTGTACCCAGTTTCACAAGTCAGAGACCTGGAAGTCATCTTTCACTTACTGTCTATCTCCTCTCCTATACCCAGTTCACCGATTATTATTTATTATGCTTCCAAATATATTTTTTTATTTGAATTTTATTTTATTTATTTATTTTTATACAGCAGGTTCTTATTAGTTATCTATTTTATACATATTAGTGTATATATGTCAATCCCAATCTCCTGATTCATCCCACCACCACCCACCCTCCCGCTTTCCCTTCTTGGTGTCCATACATTTGTTCTCTACATCTGTGTCTCTATTTATGCCTTGCAAACTGGTTCATCGGTACCATTTTTCTAGATTCCATATATATGCATTAATGTATGATATTTGTTTTTTTCTTTCTGCCTTACTTCACTCTGTATGACAGTCTATAGGTCCATCCATGTCTCTACAAATGACCCAATTTCGTTCCAACAGATGGCCAAGAGGCACATGAAAAGCTGCTCCACCTCACTAATTATTAGAGAAATGCAAATCAAAACTACAATGAGGGGGCTTCCCTGGTGGCGCAGTGGTTAAGAATCTGCCTGCGTAGTGGTTAAGAATGCAAGGGACACGGGTTCGAACCCTGGCCCGGGAAGATCCCACATGCCGCAGAGCAACTAAGCCCGTGCGCCACAACTACTGAGCCTGCACTCAAGAGCCCGCGAGCCACAACTACTGAGCCCACATTGCCACAACTACTGAAGCCTGCGTGCCTAGAGCCCGTGCTCCGCAACAAGAGAAGCCACTGCAATGAGAAGCCCGTGCACTGCAATGAAAAAGTAGCCCCTGCTCACCGCAACTAGAGAAAGCTCACATGCAGAAACAAGGACCCAACACAGCCAAAAATAAAAACAAACAAATAAATAAATACATTTATAGAAAAAAAAAAACTACAATGAGGTATCACCTCACACCGGTTAGACTAGGCATCATCAAAATCTACAAACAACAAATGCTGGAGAGGGTGTGGAGGAAAGGGAACCCTCTTGCACTGCTGGTGGGAGTGTAAATTGATACAGCCACTATGGAGAACAGTATGGAGGTTCCTTAAAAAACTAAAAATAGAATTACCAAATGACCCAGCAATCCCACTACTGGGCATATACCTAGAGAAAGCCATAATTCAAAAGGACACATGCACCCCAATGTTCACTGCAGCACTATTTACAATAGCCAGTCCATGGAAGCAACCTAAATGCCTATTGACAGACGAATGGGTAAAGAAGATGTGGTACATATATACAATGGAATATTACTCAGCCAAATATATCTTAAGTCCATTCTTTTCCCTCCATTTCCGCTCCAGTCTAAGTAAACCTTACTTTTTTGCCTGGACTACTGCACAGATTCTTAATAGTTTCCCCTCTTCTGCTCTGATTCTTTTTAGTTTAATCTTGTGTCCTACAACAACAATCTGATGAAGTTTTTGCTCTATTCTCAACCCAACGATGACTTCCTTTTGCACCAGAGACAGAACCATGGAAGTCTGAGATATTGTTTTTTGGAAAATTATTATAGCATGCCTAAAAGTTGCAATGTGGCAGGAACCATGAGAGTACAAAAATTGACTTGAAGCCAGACTGTGAATGTTTCCCCCCCCCCCAAGGAATTAGTCCTTATTCTGATATTTAATTGGGTGTCAATTGACATTTTTGTTAGTTTGCTTTTAAGTGGTGAAGTTCACAGGAGTGCCACTTTCCACATTTTATTCAGTGAATTTACTGTTGCAGTTATATTTTATACCAGTCCTCTGCAAACACTGATTACTCTGTCTCTGGGGAAATCAAAAGTAGCTTTCCCAGGAGAATACTTGAAAGCTTGGTCGTAATTTATAAAAATCATTATGGGAAATTTTAAATATACAAAAAAGAAGAAGAAAGCATAATGAATCTCCATATTTCTGTGACCCAGCTTTAACAATAGTATTGTAGGTTCTGGACTAATTTTTAATAGTAGAATTTTTATTAAACAAAGCATTTTATATGTTGGTTGTCTGAATGCAGCAATCAATCCGTTCCATGTTCTAATGTGAACAAAGCCAGATTACACATTTTTTGTGGTAGTTGTGGATTTATGCTAGAGTTGTGAAAAGCATCATGACATTTATGATATCTTACTGCTTGCTTTTAGGCTTAATATAAACTATTTTTGGTTCTTTATGGTTTGTTTATGAGCCAGAAAAGTTGAGCTCTGGACCCCAGAAGCTTACTCTTTTCTTCCCTTTCCTCCCTTCCCCTCCCTGCTCCTCCCCTCCCTTCCCTCCCTTCCCCCTCCCATCTTTTTGTTCTGCTTTTTGAATGGCTGTAAAACCAATAAACCATTGCTGCTTATGTCTGGATCTATCTGACATTTTATATTCATCAAGCAAATCAAAGAAGGTACTGCTTATTAATAGATTCATTGTAGATGTTGAAGAGCAGTTCATTGTTTTTCATCTTGTAGAGCCATTGAATCAACAGATATAGCTAATGTGTCAAAGTGTCTCAGAGCTTTCCTCTTATTTGGTTGTTGCTGAAATAACAATAACTCACTAAAAATGTTTTCACATTAGTTTTACAATATTTGTTAGCACTCATATGATAATTTGGTACTTACAATTTGGTCTTGGTGTTTATTCAGATCCACATCAAATTAATTTATGACTTGGAAAGTCTGAATTTTAAGAGATATGGATAGACAGATATTATATAGAGACATAGAAGTATATATAGGTATCCATCTATACACATATATGTATAATTTATCATTAGTAATAACAATTGTGATGATTCCAGGAGACTTTTTAAAAAAAATTTATTTATTTTATTTATTTTTGGCTGCATTGGTCTTCGTTGCTCTGCGCGGGCTTTCTCTAGTTGTGGCAAGCCGGGGCTACTTTTCATTGCGGTGCGCAGGCTTCTCATTGCAGGGGCTTGTCTTGTAGCGGAGCATGGGCTCTAGGTGCCCGGGCTTCAGTAGTTGTGGCACATGGGCTCAGTAGTTGTGGCTCGCAGGCTCTAGAGCACAGGCTCAGTAGTTGTGGCGCACAGGCTCAGTTGCTCTGCAGCATGTGGGGTCTTTCCAGACCAGGGCTCAAACCCGTGTCCCCTGCATTGGCAGGCGGATTCTTAACCACTGCGCCACCAGGGAAGCCCCCAGGAGACTTTCTTAAAAAGTATTTTTAGTTTAATTTTAATGAATAGTTGAAGAGAATGTCCTGTTGACATTTGTGTGCTTAAAGTTACAATTATATAAAAAGTATTAAATTGAGATTTTTGTAATAAATTATGAATTTAGAGTACCTTTAATTCTAAGTGTCACTTATTAACTTTGTAACCTTTAGAAAGTCATAAACTATTCTCTCACAGTTGCTAGGTATTGATTTTCAAGTCAGCGCTTTTTTTCCTTCTTCCTTTCTCTTTACTGGACCTCTCTGTATGATTTGTTGACAACCTCTTCTTAACATCCTTTTTTAAGCGTCACATTTTCTTTCCTTCGACAAGTTTCCTAGACTCAAATGTGATCATATTACCATCCGTGTAAAATTCTTCATTGCTTCCCCACCACCTTGGGATAAAGTCTAAATTCATAATATATTTTAGAAAAGCCCATCATAACTTGCTGCCTCTGTTCTTTTAGCCTTTGTGTTTGTCATTCTACCTTGAGCACTACCATCAAGGAGCCGCATCAGTAGCACAGTAATAGTATAGTAATAATAACAGCTAACATTTATTAAACACCTATAAATATTTGTGCCAGATATGTGCTTTACACATATTCTGTCCTTTAATCCTATAGTAATCCTGGGTATAGGTATCATAGTTAGCATTTTACAGAGGAGCCATGCTGAACCCTTTCTGGATCATCAAGCACTGTGTCTTTGGGCTTTTGCATTTTTTTTTCCTTCTGGATTACCAGTAGCTGCTATCCATTTCTTCTTTTTGTAAACATTTTAAAAAAGTATAACTACATAGAGAAAAGTATATGTATTATAAACTTACACTTGTAACCACCACCAGATTAAGAAATAGAACCCCCCAGAAGTCACCTCATAATCCCTCCCAGTCACTAATCTCTCCCCCGTCAAACGTGAATAGTATTCTGACTTATTAACATCATAAATTATTTTTTGCCTATTTTGGGAAACTTTGTTTAAATAGAATTATATAGCATTTATTCTTTGTGTATAGCTTCTTTAACGTATTATGGTTGTAAGATTCATTCATGTGGTCTCCCATAGATTATTCATTTTCATTGCTCTAATAATATTCTAATATGTATATATGTGATAACTTATTCATCTATTCTGTTTTGAAGGATATTGGGCTGTTCCCAGTTTACATTATTACAGACAATACAGTTGACATTCTTATACATTATACATATTTAATTTTGATTCAACTCCTGGATTATTTTTCTGTCGCATTTTAGCTAATTAGACTTCATTTTTTCAGCTTTTCTTAGCTTTTCCAAGTTTGTATTTGGTACCCTTCTGTATGCACTGATAATCACTCTCTCCTTTCTCTATCATATAACATTTATGCTGTATTTCCCACTAAGTAAAAAGTGTGTGTGTGTGTGTGTGTGTGTGTGTGTGTGTGTGTGTGTGTGTCTACGGGTAAAGGAAAAAACATGTTTTTTCCTTCCGTTTCTTGGCACCCACTGAGTCCTTAAATAATTGTCGAGTGAATGAGTTTTTTTCAGTACATTTACCCTGCATTGCTAAGAAATAAACAAGCATAAATTTAATGGAAATTGGGTAATATACTTATTCTCTGCCTTTGTTTTATTCTCTTCAGTTAAATATATAGATTTACCTTAAAATTGATTATTATCAAGTTATATTGAAATTTTAAAATTTGTCCGGTATTTACATAGTCTCTTTTGTGCTTCCGTTCTACCATACAGCTATCCTGCAAAGTATCTTTGGAAATTTTCTTTATAATTTGTGACACATTTAATAACCTTATTTGTGGTAAATGATATTATTTGCCCTTTGAAGGTTGTGTTGTTTTGGATATAGCCAAAAGACATTTGGACCTATGACAGTAATTTTATGAATGATACACTGTATCAAAAGTGAGTTGAGATTTCAAGGAACATAGACTCTCTGCTACCCTCATCCCCTTGTGGCTTTGAAAACTATTTCTTCATACAGAATTGTCACTGAATTCAGATAGAGTTAAGTCATTGAGATAAGCCAGAGTTTATAGTATATTTTGCTTCTGAGTTTCTTGGGCCTTAAAAGCTGATTATTTTGCAAGTTACTTACCTTGTACTTAATTTATACTTGAGCATGAGTTCCTTAATTTGTAAGAGTGTTTTCTTTTTCATTTTTAGACTTTTTCATCTTGAATTTGTCTTATCAGAAATCAAAATTTTTATCTTTGCTTTAACCACCATGCCATTACTAACACCCAGCCCCCCAAATTAAATACTAAAGACAATGTACCTTCTACCATCTTATTTCTCTCACTTTCTGTTTGGCTTTAGCACTCTTTTCTTGCTCATCACAGGGATTCTATGTAATGTTTATTGAGCTTGTCTGCTTTTTGTTTTTCTTTCCCATTAAACTATGACCTTAAGGCAGGTGTTTATTAGGAGTGTAACAAAAATGTTGACTCTATGAAGACTTTATCACCTGTTTTAGTCTTCTCTAAAACACTGTATTTGCTACAAATGCTCATTTTTACAGTAGTAATCTTTCTTATTATTTAAAAACTCTCTACTTCTTTCTTGAAAAATCATTGTGTTACTAAGTGTAGATGGTCCCTCTCTCTCTTCAGCCAAATCCTCTGTCAGCTGCATTTTAGGCGAATTCAACTACATTTATTAGGTGAATCACTGTGATAGATCCTAGGGTTAATAGAAAGGCAGTAATGTTGTCAAGTTGTTAAACATTCTAGCTACCTTTCTCAATCAAAAAAAAAAAAAAGTCTCAAGTTAGGATGTGAACATACTTGGGAGAATGTGGTGCTGGTAACAGTGAATTCTGACAAGTAAGATTGGAAAAGTCTTTGTGATACCATTTGGACAGTATTTGTTGTATGCCATACCTTTTATTTTATTTATTTATTTATTTTTGGCTGTGTTGGGTCTTTGTTGCTGCGCGCGGGCTTTCTCTAGTTGTGGTGAGCAGGGACTACTCTTTGTTGCAGTGCGCAGGCTTCTCATTGAGGTGGCTTCTCTTGTTGCGGATCGTGGGCTCTAGGTGCGCGGGCTTCAGTGGTTGCGATGCGTGGGCTCAGTAGTTGTGGCTCGCGGGCTCTAGAGCGCAGGCTCAGTAGTTGTGGCACACGGACTTAGTTACTCTGCGGCATGTGAGATCTTCCCGGACCAGGGCTCAAACCCGTGTCCCCTGCCACCAGGGAAGTCCCAGAGACCTTTTATTTTGCACATGAACAAACTGCTGCTTAATATGATTAATTACTCAGCTAGTTATAAAGTTGGAAGAAAATGTTTTAGGTTAGTTTGGAAGGCAGGACACTTGACAGATGAACAAAGATGGGGAAAAAGCATTTCAGATAGACAACAGGTGCAAAAGCTCAGATTTGTAAATAACATAAAAGGTTAGTTGTTTCTTGTAAGTGGCATATTAATTATAACGGAGTTGTATAAAATGAGGTTGGCGAATAGGCAGGGGCTAGATCAGGGAAGGCCATGTATGCTATCCTAGAATATTTATAATTCATCAATAGAGACCCATTGAAGAGTTTTAAACAGAATTAGTATAGTTGGCTGTTCTTTTAAATTGTGAAAGTTGATTAGAACAGTGATTTCAATATCCACTAAAAGAGCCTTGGTAGTCAGAGACATTCCAGTAAACTTCACATTTTCTCTACAAATAATGTTCAGTAGAGGTGAATCTTTAAGGTAACACATTTACTGTTTGAAACCATAAAACTTTTTTCAACTTATGAACTATATCAGACCTCCAAAAATTTTTCAGAGTAATATAATATATATCCAAGTACCTTCTATCTTAAGAAATAAAACATGACAGATGAAGTTGAAATTCTCATCTATCTTTTACCAGTCCCATTCCCTTTCCTCCATCCTGGAGGTATGTATTTTTCTCTTGCTGTCAGTCTTCTACAAAGCCTTCATAGTCTACTTTCTATAAGTTATTTCAGTGTAAGAGACAGATATGCTTTATGTACTAGGTGTCTTTCATAAAAGTTGCACAGAGTTTTTGTGTCTGTTTTAAATGCCCAGCAAACCTTCTCTTTAAATTATTGTTTCTTCCTAAAGCATATTGTCATCCCATACTTTCTTTTAATTTTTTTGTAAACCTAGTTGTTTTACCTATTGGGTTTGCTTGAAATGAGACATTATCAGTGCTATAAAATATGAATATTCTAGTATTATGACTTTATAAGAGTAACTTACAAACTTAGTAAGAGGTAAAGGGAAATAATATGGACACAGCCTGGTCAGAATGTGTTTCCTGAATTTTTGCCTGTGTACTCAGGTACGAGTAAAATCTAGTTCAGATACCTGAATTGTGTATTTCTAGTTTCTGGTAAAGTTTAGCATTTATTTATTGATTTATTACATTTTATTAAGAAATTCCATACAAATTAACTTTCTACCTGGAATATATGTGTTTTATTAAATGTTTGAAAACAATAATTAAATCTTCAACATATGAATTGTTGATGATACTCAAAGTCTTATAGAAGAAGGATTAGTGAGTCAGAGAGGTTATGTCATATGTCCAAGGTCACATGGCTGTTATGGTGGGAAATTTGAGGCTCCAGCATGGATCTTGACTCCATATCTATTATCATTCTATATTTTATGAGAGGACAAAACAGATTCATACTAGACATAAAAATCAGGGAGTGTGCTAATAGCTCTTAATGAGAGGATGAGACTGTTTTTCCCATCAATAACTAAGAAGCATCTAAATACAGTAAAATAATTATTCTAGTGTCAAATCAACTATGTTAAAGTCTTGAACAGGGTAACTGTCTTATACATGTGCTTATTCCTCAGTAATTCCTTATGACTAGTTTGGTTTCCATTTGTTGCATAAATGTAAATTAGAGAAAGAGGTGGATAATTAAGGTACTCTTTGAGTTTTTCTCTTCTAGTGTCTATTCAGACATGTTGAACCCAGTTCCTTTAATGCTGAGTTTCAAACCAGCCTTGGCTCTATTTTGGGGCTGGACAAATTTTTATTGTGGGGAGTTGTCCTGCGCATTGTAGGGTGTTTAGCAGCATCCTTAATACCAGTAGATACCAGTACTTGCATTTATATCCTCATGTTTGGGGATTAGGGAGACTTCAAGGCCTTGTAATAGAGACACTTTTATTAATAGAGGCACCACAGTCCTTAAGTCAGAGTAGAATATATATTTGACATATGCTTACAGAAAGAACACAGCCAAGAAACTACTTAAAGAGGTAGTGGTTACATTGAAGCTAAAGTGTTTTAGCGTCCAAGAAATAGAAAAAGCACTAAACTAAGCAAGACACAAATATGGGTTCGTCTTAGAAAAAGGTAGGATGTAAATAAATAAATGGTTGTGAATTTCAGAAAGATACTTGATGGGGGAAAGATAATTATTAAGATTTTAATTTACAGATTGGGCTGTGTTTTAAAAATTGTTTTGAGAATGAATGTCTTTGGTCTCAGAGTGAAATTTTTCTCTCAAACATGTATTCAACAAATATTTGAATGCCTTACATGGGCCAGATGCTAGGACTATCATAGCAAGCAAGATGACATTGTCCCTTCCTTTTTTGGATCTTATACAATTTTGTGGCATTTATCAAATAAAAATATCAAAGACTTATTTATGTGATTTTTTTTCTCTATCACTCTTCTTTCCCACGTTTGAGGGCAGAATTCTTGTCTCCTCTTCTCACTGATATATCCCCAGCTTCTAGAACACCTGGTAGACATACAAATATTTGTTAAATGAATAATTGATCAGTTGGGAAGAGACATTAAAAAATTATACATGACTAACCAGAATTGTGATAGGTGCTCCAAAGGGAGTATTATATAATATAAAGTATGTAACAATGTGTCTAAGCTAGTCTAAAGCTAGATTAGATTATATGAAGCTTTAATTTTAGGCAGTGATTCTTTTCCCCCAGCTTTATTGAGGTATAATTGACAAATAAAATTGTATATATTTAAAGTATACAATGTGATGATTTGACATATGTATACTTTGTGCAGTGAATACCACAATCAGGTTAACTAACATGTCTGTCACCTCACATAGTTAACTTCTTTGGCGTGTGTGATGAGAAAGCTTAAAATCTGCTTTCTTAGCAAATTTCAAGTACACAACACAATATTACTAACTGTAGTCACCATGCCGTGCATTAGATCCCCAGAGCTTATTTGTCTTATAGCAGAAGGCTTAATACTCTGACTAGCATTGCTCCATCTCCCCTAACACTCTAGTCCCTGGTAACCACCACTCTACTGTTTCTCTGAGTTTGACTTTTTTTTTTTTTTCCAGATTCCACGTATAAGTGAGATCATACAGTACTTGTTTTTGTCTGGCTGACTTCGCTTAGCATAATGTCCTTAGATTCATCCATGTTGTTGCAAATGGCAGAATTTCCTTCTTTCTTATGGCTGAATAATAGTCCATTGTCGATACACATCACGTCTTCTTTATCCGTTCATCCACTGATGGACACTTAGATGGTTTCCTTAGTACACTTGGCTATTGTAAATATTGCTGCGATGAACACGTGGGTGCAGATATTTCTTTGAGACAGTGATTTTGTTTCCTTCGGATATATACCCAGAAGTGGAATTTCTGGATCATGTGTTAGTTCTATTTTTAATTTTTTGAGGACCTTCCATACTGTTTTCCATAGTGGCTGCACCAATTTACATTCCCACCAACAGTACGCAAGGGTGTTGGTGGGAGTTTAACAGCCATCCTAACAGGCGTGAGGTGATATCATTGTGGTTTTGATTTACGTTTCCCCGGTGATTAGTGATGTTGAGCACCTTTTCATGAACCTGTAGCCGTTTGTATATCTTCTTTGGAGAAATGTCTGTTCAGTTCCTCTGTTCATTTTTTAATCAGATGTTTTTTGCCATTGAGTTGTGTGAGTCTCTATATATTTTGGATGTTAACCTTTTATCAGATACATGGTTTGCAAATATTTTTACAGGTTGCCTATTCATTGTTGGTTTCTGTGCAGAAACTTCTTAGTTTGATGTATCCCACATGTTTATTTTTACATTTGTTGTTTTGTGCTTTTGGTATTACGTCTAAAAAAATTATCACCAAGACCAGTATAAAGGAGATTTTCCCCTATGTTTTCTTCTAGGAATTTTAGGATTTCAGTGATTTTTAAAACCAAGATTTTAAGAATGAGTAGGAGTTATCTAGACATGTTTTGGGAGTAGGAATGGGGGTTGGAATGCATTGTAGGCTGAAGGAACAACTTTGTGTGAATGCCTGAGTTGGGATACAGTGTGGCTTTTTTTAGGGTTTGAGTGTTGGCAGGCTTGGGGTGGGGGCTTGTGGGTAGCACGGTACCAGATGACATACTAACTTTTTTTCAATTATGTACTGAAATACTGAACATTTGTAGTAAAAACAATAATGCCATTACAATATTAGCAACTAAAATAGAAAAAAACTTTTAAATGGTCGTTTAAAAATATTTTTATTCTGATACTTGATGAAAACTTGTTTTAATTAATTAGAAAATGAGACTCCATCTTCCATCTGTGTACTGATGATCTCTAAGTCTGTGTTTCTACCTCCAGATGTTTTTGTTTTAATTTATGCCCACATAGCCAAGTTAGCATATCCAAAAGTGAACTCCTTTTATATCTACCAGTCATATAAGACAAAACAAAAAAATTTCATGGATTTTCTGTCTCAGTGAATGTTTCTCAATTTCTCAAGCCAGAAATCTTTTTTTTTAACATCTTTTTTTTTTTTTGGTAGTAAAACAGATATTTATTCAAATATAAAAGTTTTCCCCCACAAAATTATTTTCTAAATGTATGATGTGGAAATACCACAGAGAATATTCTACTAGACTATCATATATATGAAAAGTATGAAAAACTCAATATGTATGCAAAATCAGTTTACCTCTGGAAATTACATCTTTATCACAATTAATGCTGTAATAAATCTCTCTGTTTACTTTCTCCCCCACGTCCTGTATGTCATAATATGTTCCCTGACTTATGAACTAGAGGTGATTTCTTCTGAAACCATGAATATCTCTTTATGGCATCATCCATGGAAGTAACTGTCCTGCTGGTTAGCACTACCAGCCTATTCATGGTGCTGAGTTTGATGGAAAGCCTTTAAATTAGCCATGTGAGAATTTACTCTGTCTGAGTTGTTCTTATAGGGATGAAGAGCATAGTCTTATTTATTCCAGAAAAATATTTGTTTATATGCTAACAAATCTACAATAAAAATCAAGAAGAGTATGCATAGCCAATGTCACCGGACTACTATTTTTACACAAGAACTAGATGAATCCTACAATCTCATTAATCTTACGATCACTAATATTTTTTTTAACATCTTTATTGGAGTATAATTGCTTTACAATGGTGTGTTAGTTTCTGCTTTATAACAAAGTGAATCAGCTATACATATGCATATATCCCCATATCTCTTCCCTCTTCCGTCTCCCTCCCACCCTCCGTATCACACCCCTCTAGGTGGTCACAAAGCACCGAGCTGATCTCCCTGTGCTATGTGTCAAGCCAGAAGTCTTTACCCCTCTCACGCCCACCTGAAAATAATGAGACTATGTCTTTACCCCTCTCACTCCCACCTGAAAATAATGAAACTATGTCACCATTTAATTATTTTTTCCATTTAATTGTATTATATGGCTTAAAGCCATTCTCTTTTTCTTAGGTATACATCTGCCTAAATTTATGTTCTTGTTTTCTCTCTGCTATATTTCTGCTGGTTTTCTAACCATTCTAGCTTTATTCATCTTTCCCCTTAATGTGTCTGTGTGCCACTTCCTGCTTGAGTGATCTTTTCTGAATGCAAAGCTAATCCTGTCTCTTGACTACTTTAATGCCTACCATAGCTCATTCTGGCTCTAAGGGTAAATATTAACTACTTGGCAAAATGGGCTAGACTCTTCCGGATCCATGTCGTGTGCATCTCTCCAGCCTTTTATATTGCCCTTCTTTCTTTTACCATACTTTTTCAGCTTCTAGACATGCTGCTTAAATTAGTTGAAACTTAAAATTTGAAAATCAGTTCTTCATCACCTGTACTAGACAGCCCAAGTACAGAACATTTCTATCATTACACAAAGTTCTGTTGGGTCGTGCTATATTTAAGCATATTAGGCTTTTTTTCCCCCTATCTACGCATGCTGCTCTCCTTTGCTAAGTGTGTAATGTGCCCTTCTTTGTTTTGCCTCGCTAACTTTCATTCTTCCATTAAGACTCAGTTTGGATGTCCTGATTTCTGGAAAACCTTCCCTGATACCACCTTTTCTTGTCTCTTCCAACTCCAAAGTCTGAATTCTTGCCTTTTGCCTTAATGTTTATTGCATTTAAATTCAGGAGTCAGTGTTTGAAAGCAGAATTCCAGCAGATACAAAGTATTGAAATTTTGTATAAATTATAGTTTTAGTCAATATAGTTTTATACTGAGTGTGGTGCATGGATTTGCCACCATGGAAGTAAAGATACACTTAAATAGATTTATCATCTGAGTACTTACTGAAGAAGCACTTCATTAAGTAATTGTGACCTTAGGAAAAAATAGTTTGTACGTTACATAGGTCACAGTTTTCAGATTTGCTACTTGAATGATAATTACATACATCTAATTAGATTTTAAAACACAGAATTGAATCTAGCAACTCAGGAATTTGTCTGAAGGTAAATTTACGAATAGAAAAGCATTGTAGCAGATGTATTTTCATTACAAAAATACAGTATTAAATTTGTAAGTATCAGGTCAACTTTAATAGCATTATGATAAGCAGAGTAGGGAATGCAGAAAGCATCAGTATGGGTACCTACCCTCACTCAAGTTTATAATATTGTTGCTTATCATCAGCAAGTTTTACTGCTGCTCTACTTTAGTTACCCACTACTCCCCATATCTCACCATCACTTGGTATATTTCACTTCTGTAATCATTAGTTTAGATATATCTCTCTTTGACCAAGAAGAGGAAAGACTAATTTCAGCATAATTTTAGACCTTCAGAAATGGTATTAGTGAGCCAAAGAGAACTTAAGAAAGGAAAATGTGACTTTTTGGGTGAGGGGGGAGAAAACTTCAAATTTTTGCCCAGGGCTTGTCTTTTCTAGGAAAGGGACAAAAGACCCGTTCTTCTTCTTGCTTATTTGTAGTAGATTTGGTGACTGTATTTTCCAAACCAAAGATCTGGATGCGTCTTCTAAAGAGAGGTGGGTTTTTTGTTTTGGTTTCTGTTTGCTTTGGGTTTTGTTACTCTATCTAGAAATATGAGGCTATCATGGGATAGGTTTAGATGTCAAATATTAGAATGCCTCTTTATGGCTTATGGAACAGTAGATTTCTCAAGATATTTCTGGATTCAGATATTCAAATTTAAAAGGTATAACTATCAGAACCCCAGTTTCCTGAATTCAGTTGAGTTTAGTTACATTTGGGTTTGGAAAGGCTTCATTGATATAGCTTAGATATTTAAATTGTGTGGCACAAATAAGTACAACAGGCATTTAAAGACAAACAGATATTAATGAAGAATCGTTTAATTAGAGATGCTTTCTTAGAAGACCTGGGCTTTAGTAGACAAAAGGAGGAATGGAGAAGAACAAGTAGAGGCCTACAGAGGAAAAAAAACGGAATGAATAGAGTGTTTGAGGAATAGAGTTGAGACAGGTTAAGAACACCTGACCAGAACAGAGGATTGACTATACATATAGATGTTGATTTCACCTATCAGGGAAGGGATTAGGATCATCTGATGAGCTCTCCTATAAAAATCTCATTCATATGAACATATCACATCGTCCTTATATTTGCCTTCTCATCCTTTTAGTCTCAAAAGCTTTTTTTGAAAATAGTTTTTCTATGTGTACTTGTATCATACTTTTGCTTTCAAATCATTGTTCTACTTTGGTTCAAAAGGGTCTTTATTTTTGAAGATCATGGGATTTTTAGTATGCCATGAGCGTGCAGAAAGCTAAGTTACCTTTCCACACTCACTGATGACTGTGCCATCTAATTTTCATTCTTCCATCTTTACTCTCAACCCTGACATCATTTATGTTGACTTTATTTTTTGTAAGGATAACCTATCAAGTTGCCTAAACTTCACAGTTCATGTAGTTCTCAATAATGACTTTCACTTTTCTCTGCTTCAAAAATCATCTGTTATGCCGTATTTAAAATTTTTGGCAAGGTTTTTTTTGGGCTGCGCCACATGGCTTACGGGATCTTAATACCCTGACCAGGGATCAAACCCGTGCCCCTTTCAGTGGAAGTGCAGAGTCCTAACCACTGGACTGCCAGGGAAGTCCCATTGGTGAGGTTTATTAAGGTATAATTTACAACGTATAGTTCTGTGAGTTCTCACACACTAACAGTTGGATAACCAACTCCTCAGCATTCAAGATACAGAACAGTTTCACCATCCCCAAAAGTTCTTTTTTACTCTTTGGTAGTCATCTCCTTACCCATACCCAAGCACTAACAACCATTGATCTGATTTTGACCTTATAGTGTTATATGAATGGAATCATACAGTATGTACTTTTGAGTCTGGCTTCCTTCACTTAACAGTATGCATTTCAGATATATCCATGTTGTTGCATGTATCAATAGGTTATTCCTTTTGCTGCATAGTAGTCTCTTGTATCATTGTTTATGCATTCAACAGTTGAAGGACATTGGGTAATTGTGAATGAAACTCTACAAACACTTGTGTACAGGTATTTGTATAAATGTAGTTTTCATTCTCTTGGTTAAATATCTAGGAGTGGGATTGTTGGATCACGTGGTGATGTGTGTATAGCTTGTTAGAAATTATCAAATTGTTTTCCAAAGTTGTTGTGCCATTTGGCATTCCTTTCTATAATTTACGAGAAATCCAGTTGTTGTGCATCCTTACAAGCATGTGGTATTAGCAGTTTCTTTTTAGCCATTCTAATAGGTGTGTAGTGATTTTTTGTTGGGATTTTAATTTGCATATCAATGATAAATGATGTGGAGTACCTTTTCATATGCTAATTTGCCATCCATTTGTCTTCTCTTCTCTGATGTGTCTGTTCAAATCTGTTACCCCCGCCCTTTTTTTTTTTTTGAGTGGTTTGTTTTCTTGATTTTCTAGATATAAATTCTTCATTAAATATACTATTTGCAAAAAGTTTACATATGCTATTAACCAGTATTGCTACTACTTTTACTTTAGTCAGTTATCTTTTAGAACAGTTAAAACTGGGAAAATGTCTCTCTTTTTTTTTTGTAATTGAAGTATAGTAGATTTACAATATTGTGTTAGTTTCAAGAGTACAGCAAAGTAATTCAGATATATGTATGTATATATATATGTATATGTAAGTATATATTCAGATTATTTTCCATTATAGATTATTACAAGATGTTGAATATAGTTCCCTTTCCGATACAGTAAATCCTTGTTGTTTATTTTATATATAGTAGTGTGTATCTGTTAATCCCATACTTCTAATTTATCCTTCCCTCTTCCCCCTTACCATAAGTTTGTTTTCTATGTCTTTGAGTCTGTTTCTGTTTTGTAAATAAATTCATTTGTATTATTTTTTAGATTCCACATGAGTGATACCATGTGGTATTTGTCTTTCTCTGTCTGACTTATTTATGATAGTCTCTGGGTCCATCCATGTGCTGCAAATGGCAGTGTTTCATTCTTTTTTTATTGCTGAGTAATATTCCTCTGTGTGTGTGTGTGTGTGTGTGTGTGTGTGTGTGTGTGTGTGTGTGTATGTGTATGTATACCACATCTTCTTTATCCTTTCATCTGTTGATGGACACTTTGGCTATTGTAAATAGTGCTGCTATGAACATTGAGGTGCATGTATCTTTTCGAATTAGAGTTTTCATCTTTTCTGGGTACATACCCAGGAGTGGGACATCTGGATCATATGGTAGTTCTATTTTTAGTTTTTTAAGGATCCTCCATACTGTTTTTCTTGTTTTTTGGGGGTTTTTTTTGTTGGAGTTTGGGTTATGGAAATATTAGTGCCTTTACTAGATCTGTTTCCTAGCAAAATTCTTTTTAGCTCAGCATTGCTCTATCTCATCACTAATCAGGAATATCAGTTGACTTGGAACTATAAGCAAAAACAAAACAATATATTTATGAACCTCACTGAATCAGCCTAGAAAAATTGACTCCTGAGGGTGCTAAAGTACCTGTCAAGATGCAGCATGCACAGCTTTCCAGGTTGTGTTGGCCATTTGTATGTCTTCTTTGGAGAATTGTCTATTTAGGTCTTCTGCCCATTTTTTGATTGGCTTGTTTGTAGTTTTGTTATTAAGTTGTATGAGTTGTTTTTATATTTTGGAAATAAAGCCCTTGTCGGTCACATCATTTGCAAATATTTTCTCCCACTCTGTAGGTTGTCTTTTCATTTTGTTTGTGGTTAGCTGTGCAAAAGCTTTCAAGTTTCATTAGATCCCCCAAAATGGGAAATTTTCTTTTATATTTCCTTTCATCTTAACCATTTTGGGGGAATCTTAACTTCTTTCTGTAAATCCAAACGTTTGGGTGGTAACATTTTCTTCTGCCTGAAGAATTTCCTTTCACATTTCTTGTAGTGCAGATCTTCTGATAATTAGTCTTTCAGTTTTTGTCTGTCTGAAATGTCTTTATTTCACCTTCATTTTTGAAAGGTGTTTTTGTTGAGTATAGAATTCTGGGTTGATAGTTTCTTTCAGCACTTTAAAGATGTCATTCCGTTGTTTTCTAGGTTGCATAGTTTTGGATGTGAAGTGTGCTGTAATTCTCACCTATTTCTTGTGTGTGTATTTTAGGGTATTACCAGTTCTGTTCAACATTAACTGGAGACCTTAGCCAAAACAATTAAATTAAGGAGGTAGGGGGGAAGCACAGTGATTTGAAAGAGAAATTACAGCTGTGGTTTTCCACAGGTGTTTGTGTATAAAAATGTAAGAGAATCTATAGATATGTTATTAAAACTACTAGAAGAGTTTAGAAAGTTTACTGGATATAAATTGGCCACATCCATGTATACCAAAAAGAAACAAGTTTTTTTTTTTAGAAGTTAACATTTTTAGTTGGCCATAAGAACTATAAGCAAGAATAACTCCAATAAATGATATGTTTGACCTTTGTTAAGAAAATCATTGAGTGGTATTAAGAATATTTTTTCAAATTATAAAATAGTAATCTTTAACACATTGTGGTATTCACTTAGGAGTAGACAAACAGATCAATGGAGAGCCTAAAAACAGATCCACAAAAAAAGGTTGATAAGTTGGGCTTAATCAAAGTTACAAACCTTTGTGCTTCAAAAGACATCATCAAGAATGTGAAAAAACAACGCACAGACTTGTAGAAAATATTTGCAGATAGATCATATATCTGATAAGGGAACTATATCCATATGAACTTTTATAGCTCAATAATGAGAAGACAGATGACCCCAACTAAAAAATAAGCAAAGGATTTGAATAGACATTTCACTGAAGAACATATGTGAATTACCAATAGCACATAATAAGATGTTCAATATCATTAATCACTAGGAAAATGAGATATCACTTCATACTCACTAAAATGGTTATAATTGAAAAGATAAGTGTTGGTAAGACTGTGGAGAAATTGCTGGTGGGAATATAAAGTGGTCTAGCTACTTTGGAAGACAGTTTGGCAGTTTCTTAAAATGTTAAACATAAAAATACTATATGACCCAAAGATTTCATTTCTATGTGTACCTACCCAATAGAAATGAAAATATATGTCCACAAATGCCCATAGCAGCATTATTGACAATAAGACAAAAAGTAGAAACAACCCAAAGTTCTATCAGCTGTCAAATGGATATACAAATGTGGTGAAGTACTAATATGTGCTACAACATAGATGAACATCGGACATTATACTCAGTGAAAGAAGCCAGACAGAAAAGTGCACATATTACATGATTTTATTTATTTGAAATATCCAGAAAAGGCAAATTTATAGAGACAGAAGGTGGATTAATCAATAGCTGGGGTTGGTTGTAGGAATGAGGAGACTAGATGGGCAGAAGGTTTCTTTTGGAGGTGATGGAATGGTCTAAAATTAGATTGTGGTGATGATTGTGCATCTCTGTATATATATTAAAATCATTGAATTGTATACTTACAATGAGTGAATTTTATGGTAGGAAATTATATCTCAATAAAGTATTAATAAAAATATCCAGACTTACATTTTGGGATTTCTTAGGACATAAAGATAGCCTTACTAATCAATTGAGATGGAATGGCGCTTTGGATAAAATTAGATTTCTATATTAGACTCTTCATAAACATGAATTCTGATGGATTAAAGAACTACATTTGTAAAACAAAACTTCAAAATTTTATACATACACATAGAATAATTACCTATGACCTTAAAAAATTTTTCTTATACAAGAAAAAATGTACAAACCATAACACAAGATACAAAAAAAAGTTTGTTTATGCTACATTACAGCAAAACAACCCCCCCCAAAAAAAAACCTCTGAAAAAAATATTAAAATCAGCTATACCTCAAAAAGCCCCCTGCAGAACTTCTGTTATAAGAGAACAAAACGAAAAATCAAGCCATAACTGGGGGGGTGGGGGAGGGTACAGTTCATGAAATTGCTAATTATTACCCAGAATACTAAGACTGACTGAATTTTTGAAAAGCCAGTGGTTCAGTTGAAAAGTGGCAAAAGGGCAATATGAAAATACAACATTTCAAAATACGCTAAATTTTAGTAATAATTAGGGAACTGCAAATTAAAATAAGTGATTTTATTTTCATATGTGTGACAAATATAAAGCCTGGTAATACCAAGTTTTGGTGAGTATTTGTGGGAAACAGGAACTCTTAAACATTACTGTTAGAACTGTAGGATGATTTCAACCATATAATGCAATATCTAGTAAAGTTGAAAATGTTCATACTTGAGAGCCAAGTAATTCTTCCACTTATAGATTTCTACCCAAAAACACTCTAACACTTGGACAGGATCACACATTTATGAAGATTTTTAATGCAGCTCTGTTTGTAATAACAAAAAAAGTGAAAAGTCACACAGTTCTCAACAGAGAAATGGATAAACTGCATGTACTTATATAAATGAACTCTATAGTCAAACAGAATGAACTAGGAATTTTGGATTTTGGTAAGGGTGATCTAAGTTATCTAGATCAATCCTTCTGCTGAAAACAATGGAAAATGCTAGGTTAAAAAATTTTTTTTTAAGCGCTGAAAAGATAGTTAGGAATACACAGGCTAATGTTAGAAGTAAGAAGAAAATAAGAGGTAAAAAACTGCTTAAGCGTGAAGTCATTTGTTTTATTTGTTCTTTCCTGGCTGACTAGGCAAGAGGATCAGAATTCAAGTCCTGTAACTTGTTCAAGGTTGATATCCTTATATTCCTATCCAGATTAAGCTGGGACTTCAGAGGACCTTGCCTTCAGGGTAAATGCAGCCAGACCTATATCATCTTTTTTCCCTGCAGACCCAGGAGGTTGCCTGATGATCAAAGCAGGAAAAGGAAAACGTAAAGGAAGGAAAATATCTGAGATTGAACTTGTCACAGACTGGCCTTCTAGCAGATCTGTACCCTGAGTCAATCAAGGAACTTCAGGCCATGAAATTGGTTGAAGTGTTGCTGTGGTCTGAATATTTGTGTCTCTCCAGAATTCCTAGGTGGAAAACCTAAGGGCTAAAGTGATGGTATTAGGAGGTGGGACCTTCAGGAAGTGATTAGGTCCTAAGGGTGGAGCCCTCATGATTGGGATTACTGCCCTTATAAAAGAGGCCCCAGAGAGCTAGCTTGCCCCTTCCACTGTGTGAGAACACAGGGAGAAGTTGGTATTCTGTAACCTGGAAGAGAGCCTTTACCAGAATCTGACTGTGCTGGCACACTGCTCTTGGACTTTCAGCCTCCAGGACTGTGAGGAATAAATGTTTGCTGTTTATAAGCCACCCAGTCTCTGGTATTTTGTTACAGCAGCCTGAATGGACTAAGACAAGTGTATATTAGTTTCCTGTTGCTGTTGTAATACATTAACACAGATTCTGTGGTTTAAGACAACATTAATTTATCTTACAGTTCTGGAGGTCAGAAGCCTGAGATGGGCTTCAGTGGGCTAAAATCATGTTGTTGGCAGGGCTGTGTTTCTTTGTGAAGGCTCTAGGGGCAGAATCCATTTTGTTGCATTTTCTAACTTTTAAAGGTTGCCAGCATTCCATGCCTTGTGGTCCCCTTCCATCTTCAAAGCCAGCAGTGGTTAGTTGAGTCATTCTCATAATGCCGTCTTTCATTCTGATTGTTCTGCCTCCTTCCTCCCAGTTTAAAGATCCTTGTGATTATACTGTGTCCACCATGTTAATCTCATTTTAAGGTGAGCAATTGGGAGCCTTAATAACATTTGCAATCTTAATTCCTCCCTGCCATGTAACATAATTTATTCATGGGTACTGGGTATTGGAACATGGATATCTCTGTGGAGCCATTCATTATTCTGTTTACCACAAGGTGGTTTCTAGCTGACGGTGCCCTTAGATGCTTTCTGGAAACAAATGATAAGCATCTCTGGAGGAGGGCACATCCATCCTAGGCCTTAGGGAATTTTTAATCTTTTGATGGTAAAAGCCAGTAAGTACTGAATTAAGTGCACAAAGAAACAAGGCAAGATGAGCAAGACCCATCAGACAGCAGAACCAACCCATATAAGATTTTATATATATATATATGTATATATATACACACACACTATATGATCAGATACTAATTTTTAAAATCATTGTGCTTACCATATTTAAAGAAATGACCTAAATATCTGCAAGAAATGGGGAACTGTAAATAAGATGTTAAATATTTGAAAAAGAACATTATAAAACTTGTTTAACTAAAATTACTGAAATCAGCAAGTCAGAGAATGAACTTCCACCTCTGACCATGAGGAAGTAAGAGGGTTTGGACTTATCCTCCACTATAGACAGCTAGGAAACTGGACTGTGTATTTAAAAGAAATTTGTTTCAGACATTGGAAAACAGGCAGCACAGGACTGTGGTCCCTGAGGAAAAGGAAACTAATGATCACTCCAGCTTTTTGCCTAGAGGTAGTTTCCAGACTGTAGCATAGGCAGGATTGACCCAAAAAGTGGTCTCGCTGACTGGAGAAGACAAAGGTCAACCTTTAGGGTGGTGTATGTGAATGGCTGGAACTTGTGGAGCATAATACTGGAAAGGAGAGAGCTACATGGAGAAAGAGCTCAAGAAACCAGCATAGGGTACCCTTGAATCTTTGGCTGAAAACCACTTCATGCATATGTAGGATGACATTCTACAAGGTCTGATAAATAACACCTTTAGGAAAGGACAAGTGCCAGTGAGCTATAATTTGAACAATTTTCAGAACTTACACAGGGCTGGGAACCATTTAGGTTCCCACCAACCAGAATAAGTACTGTCATGGAATACAAGAGGTATTCAGTGGAGATCCAAGAAAACTAAAGGTAGTAGTGGAAAGGCTTTTCTGCTTCTTTCCTTAAAGCCTTTTTCAAAGCCTCAAAATGATCTTCAAGTAAGTTAACTTCCTGAATGAATCAAATGTGACACTGTTCAAGGGGAAAAAAAAAGGACTCACAATATAAAAATTCATAATGTCTGGCATCTGAATAAAATTACTTGACATGCAAAAAAGCAGGAAAATTTAGCTCGTAATCAGGAAAAATATCAGTCAATAGAATTAGAACCAGAATTAACAGATAATAGAATTAGCAGATAAGGATGTGAAAACTATTAAAATTTCCTAAGTATACTCAAGGATTAAAAGGATAGCATGAACATAATGAAGAGGAAAATGGAGAATGTAAAAAGGAAAGAAATGGTTCAACAAATGGTGCTGGGTCAAATAGATATCAATACAGAAAAAAAGAACATCAGCTCTATCACACCATTCACAAAAAATAATCAAAATGGACCATAGCCCTAAATGTAAAACTTAAATTTCTGTAAGTTTTCAGAGAAAAGCTTTGCAGCCTTGGTGTAGAGAAAGTTTCTTAGAGCACAAAAACAACAACCGTAAAGGAAAAAAATGGATGAATTGATCTTCATCAAAATTAACTTTTATTCCTTGGAAGACACCATTAAGAAAACAGAAAGGAAGGCTATAAGCTGGGAGGAAACAGCGACAACATATATATCAGACAAAAGGATAGTATCCAGAATATATTTAAAAACAAACAAAAATGCTCTTATCACTCAATGATAAGAGGTCAAACAACCCAATTAAAAATTTTGCAAAATATTTTAATAGAGACATGTGAATGGCAGTAAGCATGTGAAAAGATGATCAACATCACTAATCATTAGAGAAATGCAAATAAAAATCACAATGAGATATCATGACATTAGGAAGGTTTTAAGTCATTTGAATGGTTGAAAAGAAAAAAAAGAAAAACACACAGTTGACCATACCAAGTGATGTTGGGGTTGAGAAGCCATAATGTAACATTTGTACATGGCTGGTGAGAATGTAAAATGATACAATAACTTTTTTTGAATTGAAGTATAGTTAATTTACAACATTCTATTAGTTTCTGGTGTATAGCAAAATGATTCAGTTATACATATATGTTGTTTTCCATATTCTTTTCCATTATAGTTTATTACAAGATATTGAACATAGTTCCCTGTGCTATACAGTAGGACCTTGTTGTTTATCTATTTAATATATAGTAGTTTGTATTTGCTAATCCCAAACTCCTAATTTATCCCTCCCCCCCTTTCCCCTTTGGTAACCATAAATTTGTTTCCTATGTTTGTGAATCTGTTTCTGTTTTGTAAATAGTTCATTTGTATTATTTTTTAGGTTCTATATATGAGTGATATCATAGGATTCCTATTTGTCTTTCTCTTGTATGACTTAGATGACTTAGTATGATAAACTCTAGATCCATCCATGTGCTGCAAATGGCAATATTTCATTCCTTTTATGGCTGAGTGACATTCCACTGCATATATATGCATCTTCTTCATCCATTCATCTGTTAATGGATACTTAGGTTGCTTCCATGTCTTGGCTATTGTGAATAGTGCTGCAATAAACATAGTGGTGCATGTATCTTTTTGAATTAGAGTTTTCATCTTTTCTGGATATATGCCCAGGAGTGGGATTGCTGATCATATGGTAGCTCTATGTTTAGTTTTTTAAGGAACCTCCATACTGTTTTCCGTAGTGGTTGTACCAACTTACATTCCCACCAACAGTGTAGGAAGGTTTCCTTTTCTTCACACTCTCTCCAGCATTTATTTGTAGACTTTTTGGTAATGGCCATTCTGACTGGTATGAGGTGATACCTCAGGGTAGTTTTGATTTGCAGTTCTCTAATAATTAGTGATATTGAGCATCTTTTCATATGCCTGTTGGCCATCTGCATGTCTTCATTGGAGAAATGTCTATTTAGTTCTGCCCAGTTTTTGATTGGGTTGTTTGTTTTTTTGTAATTGAGTTGTATGAGCTATTTTTTTGTTTGTTTTTTGTTTTTTTTTTAAGTAGCCCTTGAGTTGAGTCTATTTATTTATTTATGTATTTATTTATTTATGGTTGTATTGGGTCTTCGTTGCTGCGCGTGAGCTTTCTCTAGTTGCAGCGAGTGGGGGCTACTCTTCGTTGAGGTGCATGGGCTTCTCATTGCGGTGGCTTCCCTTGTTGTGGAGCACGGGCTCTAGGCGCGTGGGCTTCAGTAGTTGTGGCACACAGGCTCAGTAGTTGTGGCTCGCAGGCTCCAGAGCGCAGGCTCAGTAGTTGTGGTGCACGGGCTTAGTTGCTCCACAGCATGTGGGATCTTCCTGGACCAGGGCTTGAACCCATGTCCCCTGCATTGGCAGGCGGATTCTTAACCACTGCACCTCCAGGGAAGCCCTGAGCTGTTTTTATATTTTGGAAATTAAGCCCTTGTCGGTCTCGTCATTTGCAGGTATTTTCTCCCACTCCATAAGTTGTCTTTTCATTTTGTTTATGGTTTCCTTTGCTGTGCAAAAGCTTGTAAGGTTTTTTTCTAGGTCCCATTTGTTTATTTTTGCTTTTTATTTTTCTGTTGCCTTGGGAGAATGACCTAAGAAAAACACTGCTATAACTTAACATCAGAAATGCTTTGCCTATGTTCTCTTCTAGGAGGTTTATGGTGTCATGTCTTAACATTTAACTCTGTAAAAAATTTGGGGTTTATTTTTGTGTATGGTGTGAGGGACTGTTCTAACTTCATTGATTTACATGCAGCTGTCCCGCTTTCCCGACACCCCTTGCTGAATAGACTGTCTTTTCTCCATTGTATATTCTTGCCTCCTTTGTCGAAGATTAATTGACCACAGGTGTATGGTTTTATTTCTGGGCTGTCTATTCTGTTCCATTGACCTATATGTCTGTTTTGTGCCAGTACCATGCTGTTTTGATTACTGTAGCTTTGTAGCATTGTCTGAAGTCTGGGAGGGTTATGCCTCCAAGCTTTGTTCTTTTCCCTCAGAATTGCTTTGGCAATTCTGGGTCTTTTATGGTTCCATATAAATTTTAGGATTATTTGTTTTAGATCTGTGAAAAATATCATGCGTAATTTGGTAGGGATCACATTAAATCTGTAGGTTGTTTTGGATAGGTAGTATGGCCGTTTTAACTATACTAATTCTTCTAATTCCAAAGCATGGGATATCTTTCCATTTCCTTGAATCATCTTTAGTTTCCTTTATCAGTACTTTATAGTTTTCAGCATATAAGTGTTTCACCTCTTTGATCAGGTTTATTCCTAAGTACTTTACTTTTTTTATGTGATTTTAAAAGGGATTTTTTTTTTACTTTCCCTTTCTGATATTTCATTATTAGTGTGAAGAAATGCAACAGATTTCTGTATGTTAATCTTGTATCCTGCTACCTTGCTGAATTCCTTTATCAGTTCTAGTAATTTTTATGTGGAGTCTTTCGGGTTTTCTGTATATAGTATCATGTCATCTGCATATAATGACAATTTTACCCCTTAAAATCTGGATACCTTTTATTTCTTTTTCTTGTCTGATTGCTGTGGCTAGGACTTCCAATACTATGTTGAATAGAAGTGGTGACAAGAGTGGGCATCCTTGTCTTGTTCCAGATTTTAGTGGGAAGGCTTTCAGCTTTTCGCCATTGAGTATTATGTTGCCTGTGGGTCTGTCATAAATAGCTTTTAATATGTTGAGATATGTTCCCTCTACATCCACTTTGGTAAGAGTTTTTATCATGAATAGATGTTGAATTTTATCAAATGGTTTTCCTGCATCTCTTGAGATGATCATGTGGCTTTTGTCTCTTATTGAGGTGGTCTGTCACACTGACTGATTTGCATATGTTGAACCATCCCTGTGGCCCTGGGATGAATCCCACTTGATTGTGGTGTATGATCTTTTTCATGTGTTGTTGGATTTGGCTTGCTAATATTTTGTTGAGGATCTTTGCATAAAATGATATAATAACTTTAGAAAACATTTTGATTTCTTAAAAAGCTAAGCAACTTGGGGTTGCCAAGGGGGAGGGTGGTGGGGGAGGGATGGACTGGGAGTTTGGGGTTAGTAGATGCAAATGATTACATATAGAATGGATAAACTACAAGGTCCTACTGTATAGCACAGGGAACTATAGGCAATATCCTGGGATAAACGATAATGGAAAAGAATATAAAGAAGAATGTATATATCTGTATAATGGAATCACTTTGCTGTACAGCAGAAATTAACACAACACTGTAAATCAACTGTACTTCAATTTAAAAAATAAATTAATTTGAAAAAGGTAAACATAAACCTACCATATAACCCAGCCATTTCACTATTAATTATATATGCAAGAAAAATGAAAATATCCACCGACATCTGACTGGATAATTCCATACGATAGAGATACTAAAAAATAAAATAACAAAGTAATGATACAGGTGACAGTATGGATAAAACTCAAAATCATTCTGCTGAGTGAAAAGGGTCAGGCCAAAAAAAAAAAAAATGGAGTCTGTACTGTAAGTTTCTATTTTTGTAAAATTCTAGAAAATGTAAACTAATCTATAGTGTTTGCCTAGGGTTCTGAGTAGAGGGATAGATGGATTAAAAACAAGCGAGCAGGGGGCTTCTCTGGTGGCACAGTGGTTAAGAATCCACCTGCCAATGCAGGGGACACGGGTTCGAGCCCTGATCCAGGAAGATCCCACATGCCACAGAGCAACTAAGCCCGTGCACCACAACTACTGAGCCTGCGCTCTAGAGCCCGTGAGCCACAACTACTGAGCCTGTGTGCCACAACTACTGAAGCCCGCACGCCTAGAACCCATGCTCCGCAACAAGAGAAGCCACTGCAATGAGAAGCCCGCGCGCTGCAACAAAGAGTAGACCCTACTCACCGCAACTAGAGAAAGCCTGCATGCAGCAACGAAGACCCAACACAGCCAAAAATATATATAAATAAATTTATTTTTTAAAAAAAGTGAGCGTGTGTTTGGAAGTGTTGCAAGTGTTAGTTTTTTTGATTGTGGTAATGGTTTTATGGGCATATGCATATGTCAGAACTCTTCAAATTATATATTTTAAATATCTGGTTTCCTATTGCAAACTAGGCACTGCAGAAGAAAAGATCAGTGAATTGAAACATAGCAACAGAAAATACCCAAAATACAGAACAGGTAGAAAAAGAACTAGGGAAAAAAGTAAACTGTGCATTAGTGATTTGTGAAACAATATCACGTGGTCTAACAATATAGAATTGGAATCCAGAACAAAAAGAGGCCATACAAAAAATATTGGGAGAAATAATTGCCATGATTTTTCCAAATTTGATAACAACTATAACCCTGCACAGATCCAGGTAGCTCAACTTATTTATCCCAAGTAGAATATATACATAGAAAGCCACCCAGAGCACATAATAATCAAATTGCGGAAAGTCAGTGATAAAGAGGAAATTTTGAAAGCAGCCAGAGAAAAAGACACATTTCGTAGAGAGGAACGAAGATTAGAAGGACTGCAGACAGTCAGGAACTTTGCAAACCGTTAGACAATGGAAGGATATCTTTAAAGTGCTGGCATCAAAAGCTATCAACCTAGAATTCTATACCTAACAAAATGTTTTTTTTAAGTGAAGACAGAATGATTTTTTTTTCCAGAAAAACAATAGCTGAAAGAATTCATTGCTAGCAAACTTTTAGTACAATAAATATTGAAGGAAGTTCTTTAGACATAAGGTCTACACAAAGGAAAAAAAGGTTACAGAGATTGTAAGTATGTGCGTAAATGTAAGAGAGACATTCTCCTGTTTAAAATTTCTTTAGGGCTTCCCTGGTGGCGCAGTGGTTGAGAATCTGCCCGCCAATGCAGGGGACACAGGTTTGAGCCCTGGTCTGGGAAGATCCCACATGCCGCAGAGCAACTGGGCCCGTGAGCCACAATTACTGAGCCTGCGCGTCTGGAGCCTGTGCTCCGCAACAAGAGAGGCCGTGATAGTGAGAGGCCCGCGCACCACGATGAAGAGTGGCCCCTGCTCACCGCAACTGGAGAAAGCCCTCGCACAGAAACGAAGACCCAACACAGTCATAAATAAATAAAATAAATCAATTTAAAAAAAAAAGTCATCCCGATCTGTAAACATCCATCAACATTTAAAAAAAAAATTTCTTTAAAATAATTTACCTTTTAGAGTAAAAGTAATGTATTGTGGGATTTATAACAGATGTGGATGTAAAATGTATAACCGTGGCATCGGGAATGGGGGTGGAGCATGGATATATACTGCTCCTATCATTGTCTATTAAGTCATATTATAATATTTGAAGGTAGACTGAAAAGTTAAAATGAACATTATAAATCCAATAGTAGCAAGCACTAAAAAGAGGTCGAGCTAATAATAGCGAATAGTGGAAATAAAATAGAGTATTAAAAAATCCTTATTCAATCCAAAAGAATATTGCAGGAGGTGAGAGTTGGGGGAAGTAACGTATAACAGATGGAATAAATAGAAAACAAATAACAAGATGGCAGATATAAACCCAACCGTATTGATAACTACATTAGATATTAATCATCTAAACACTTCAATTAAAAAGCAGATATTTACACTGTATTGAAATATCAACTGTATGTTTTCCACAAGAAACTCAATGTAAATATAAAGACATAAGTTAAAAGTTAAAGGATGGAAAAAGATATATAGTTGACCCTTGAACAACAAGCGGGTTAGGGATGTCGTCCCTCCACACAGTTGAAAATCTGCCTATAACTTGTAGTCGGCCTTCCATATTTGTGGTTCCTCTATATCTGTGGTCTGCATCTGTGGGTTTAACCACCCACAGATCGTGTAGCACTATAGTATTAACTATTGGAAAAAATCCACGTGTGAGTGAACCCACACAGTTCAAACCCATGTTCGTCAGAGGTCAACTGTATAAAAAAAATGCTAATCATAAGAAAGTTGCTGTGTCTGATGTAACTTCAGACACAGTACACTTCAGGCCAAAGGATAAGACTTTAGAACAGGGATAAAGGGGAACATTTTTTAATGATGATGAAATCAATTCACAAAGGAGACAATATAAAAAATATATATGCACCTAATATCATAGATTCAAAATACATGAAGCAAAAACTGACAGAACTTAAAGGAGAAAGATAAGACAGAAAACCAATAGAAATATAGAAGACTTAAAGAACACTTTGTCAGCTAGGCCTAAATGACATTTATAGTACACTCCACCCAATAACTGCAAATACACATTCTTTTCAAGTGTACATGGAATATTCACCAACATAGTATATCATGTGCCACCTGTAAATCAAATCTCAATAAATTTAAAGTGATTGTAATCTAACAAAGCATGTTTTATGATCACAAGGAACTCAGTTGGGATTCAGTAACAGACTTCTGGAAAATTCCTAAATATTTGGAAAATAGACAGCACATTTATAACCTGGGCGCATAACAAGGCATCATAAGGAAAATTACAAACATTTTGAACTGAATGAAAATGAAAAGACAATTTATCAGAATTTATGAGATGGAGCTAAAGTAGTGAATAGGGAGAAATTTATAGCTTTAAATGTTTTTACTAGAAAAGGACAAAGGTCACATATCAGTGTTCTAAGCTTTCACCTTAAAAACTTAGAAAAATAAGTGCAAATGAAACAAAAAATAATTATAAGGAAGAATATAATAAAGGTAGGACAGATATAAAAACCATAGAAAAGGACGAACAATAAAATTATTGAAACCACAAGTGGTATTTTGAAAAGATCAATAAAATTGCTAAAACTTTGGCCAGAGAGATCAATAAAAAAGTAGAGGAGATAATTAAACTGATATTGAGAATGAAAGAGGGATATCACTGCAGATTGTATAGGCATTAAAAGGGTAGTAGGAAAATCTTTTGAACAACTTTATGCAAATAAATGCTGTAACTTGTAAGATACAAATCGCATAGCATAACCCTGTTACTATAACAAAATAGACATTTCAATAGAAAGGATGCTTAAAATCATTAGTCATCAAGAAATTACAAATTACAACCACTATTATATACCCATACATGTTCCTTACAGTGGCTAAAGTTAGAAAGATTGACAGTGCTATATGTTCGTAAGGATGTGGTGCAACTGAATCTCTCACATATTACTGGTGGGAATGTAAAAGGGTACAGCCATTTTGCAGAACTGCTGTACAATTCCTTAAAATATTAACAACAAACCAGAACAGTCTTACCACTCAGCCCAGCAGTAACACTTTTATTTATTCAAGAGAAATGATAACATATATTCACAAAGACTTTAAACAACTCAAATGTCCATCAACATGAGACTTAATAAACAGCTTGCCCTATATCCATATAAGGGAATACACCTCAGAAATTAAAAGCACTGTTGATACATGCAACAGCATGGATAAATCTCATTAACAGGTGGCTGAGCAAAAGAAGCTAGACACAAAACAATATATGCTCTGATTCCATTTATATGCAACTATAGCAAAGATAAGTTAATTTATAATGCCAGAAAATAGATTAGTGTTTCTTTGGGCTTTGGGTTGTTCCAGGAAATTTACTCAGATGGCACAAAGATACTATTTGAGTTGATAGACATATTCTGTGCTTGATTATGTTCTTAGTTAAATGAAAATATGCATTTGTCAAAATTTATTGAACTTTATTTTTAAAATGGGTACATAGTATTGTATGACAATTTTATCTCTATAAAATTGACGTAAAAAATCATAGGATGTGTTTATCAGCTGATTGTGCAATAGAGGGAATTTGTGAAGTGGAATATATATAGTAGAAGAAATTAAATGCAGTTAAGAAAAGAGAAAGAAATGTAAAATATAGGAGAGAGAGAGAGAGGGCAGCATGAAGTATATTATGAGAACAACTTAAGTACTTTTGATCAGAGTCTTAGGAAGGGTGTTAACAGCAACACATATTCACTAAAGGAGGTACTTTAGGCAGAAGCAAAGTATTCCTAGATGAATGCTCTGAGATATGATAAGTAATGAAGAGCAGAGACAGTGGTAAATATGTGTGCAAACATAAAACAACATAGTGTCTAGTGAAGTATATAGAGCAATAGCATAAATAGGAAGGAGGTCCAAGTCCTAGAAGGATAGATAAAGATTTTGATTAATGTTAGACCTATATCCTAATTTCTGGGATAACCTCAAAAAGAATAGAAATAGAGGGCATAATTATCATATTGATAGAGAAAAAACAAAATTAAACAATAAATATTCAGTGAATTCCAAAGTTTGCAAGAAAGGCGAAAAATAGAAGCTTGATACAAATAGAACAAAAACAGATAAGGAATTTAAACCCAAATATAAACTCTCTTAAATTTAAATTACTAAATTTTGACAAAATGTTGAAGTGTTTTAGAAAAAGAAATTCCATATTATTTAATAATACAGAAAGGTTGTAAAGAAATGATTGAAAAAGACATTATGGAAATAATAACAAAAAGTGTTTTATAGGTGTGTAACAAAAGACCATATAGTCGAATGCAAAAATCATTGCTAGAAATAAAAAGGTTCACTTTGTAATTATATGAAGTTCTATTCACCAGGATGATATAACAATTATAAAATTATAAGCACTTAATAATGTAGCCTCAAAAACTTATAAAGCAAAATTTCAAAGAAGTCAAAAAGAGGAATAGACAAAGCCACAATTTCATAGAAGATTTTGCTTACTTTTCTCAACAATTGATAGAAAAAACAGACATTGAAAAACCAAAACTGTAAAATTGCATCCAGCAATTTTAGAGTATGTATTCTTTTCAAGCATATGCAGAGAATTTTCAAAAATTGTGTATTGACCATAAAGACAGTCTCAGAAAATTTCAAGATTGAAATCATGTTGGGTATTTTCTTTTACTACAGTGTAATTAAGTTAGAAGTCTATTAAAAGGATAGACTATCCATATATATTTGGAAATTAAGAAATACACTTCTAAAAACTGTGAACCCGAAAAGAAGACATAATGAAAATTAGGGAATATTTTGACTGAATGATGAGAAAATATGACTGGATTGCAGCTTATTAGATGGAAATCAATAACTTTAAATGCATATATTAGAAAAGAAGAAAGGCTGAAAGTTAATGAGCTCTTCCATTTCAGGAAGAAAAAATAAGAGCAGAATAAAATAGAGGGCAGGAAGAAATAAAAGCAGGGACAGGAATTAATGGATAAGAAAACAGACATACAATAGAGAAGATTGAGGAATCAAAAAAGAATTCTTTTTAAATCTAAAAAAAAAGAGAGGGAGAGCAACTTAATGGCTCGACTGAGAAAAAAGAGAAATCATAAATAACTGAAGTATGGAATGAAAAGCAAAAAGGACATGACTGCTGATATTGTTGACATTAGATAGATAAAAACATACAAGGAAATGTTTTATGCAAATAAATTGGAAAATATAGTTGAAATGGGCAAGTTCCCAGAAAACTATGACTAACATAAGAAATAGAATACATGAATAATCCTTTAACAGTTAAATAAATTTGGTCAGTAATAGGCACTTCAGAAAGACTTTATTTCCATTTGGCATCCCTGGCATGTTCTTTTAAAATGTTCAAGCAAGGCATCCTACATTTCCTAATATTTTCCCAGAGAATAGAAAAAGAAAGGACATTTTCACTCATTTTATGAGGGTAGCATAACATTGATGTAAAAACTTGATCAAGTACAAAGGAAATTTACAGACCAGTCTCATTAGTGAACATAGATGCCGAAATTTGAAAGGACTAATCAAGATAAGAAACCCAGCAAATATGTCTCATGATAATGTTGGGTTTTCCCAGGAATGGAAGAGGTTTGGTTTAATATTCAATGTAATTCACTGTATCACTATATTCAGAGATTTAAGAAAGAAAAATGACATAGTTATTTCAATAAATTCAAAATAAATTTGGTACTCAGCCTTAAAAAAAAAAAGAAATGTTGCCGTTTGTGACAATGTGGATGGACCTGGAAGGTATTATGCTTCGTGAAGTAAGTCAGAGAAAGACAAATACTGTATGTTTTCACTTATAAATAAAATCTAAAAAATAAAATAAATGAATACAACAAAACAGAAACAGACTTACAGAGAACAAACTAGTAGTTACCAGAGGGAAGACGGGTGGGAGGATGGGCAAAATGTGTGAAGGGGATTGAGCGGTACAAACTACTAGGTATGAAATAAGCTACAAGGTTGTAATCTACAGCACAGGAAATATAGTCAATATTTTATAATAGTTTTGTATGGAGTATAGTCTATAAAAATATTGAATTACTGTGTTGTATACCTGAAATGCAATATTGTAAATCAAATATAAATAAACTGATTGATTTGGTAAAATTCAGTATCTTTTCATGGCAGGAAAACTCCCCTAGCAAGCTAGACATAGAATGAACTTCCTTAATGTGATAAGCAGTATTTCTCTTAAAGAATACAGCAAACATATTTAATGATGAAACTTGGAATGTGTTCCCATTTAGATTGGGTATGTCAAGGATGCTCACTCTCACCACCAATTTTCAACATCATGATTGAGGTCCTAGCTAAGCCAATAAGGCAAGAGCAAGAAAAAAGAAAGCAATAAGGATTAGAAAGGAACAAAACAAAACTACCATTATCTATAGATGATATATTTGTATATGTAGAGCATTTCCAGATAAATTATTATAATTACAGAGTTTAGCGATGTTGTTAGATAACAAAGTCAATATACAAACATCAATTGTGTTTCTATAAGCCTACAAGAAACAAAACTTTTAACTAAAGATATCATTTACAATAGCACCAACACTATGCAATATGAATAAATCTTAACAGGCTGTATGTAAGACCTTGGTCTTATCTAGTGAACAGTTGAGGAACCCAGTAGAAGAAAAATGTAAGTCCATGTTTGCTTTCTTTTCAGGCTTAAATCTAGGAAATACACACTATTTAAATTCAGTATGCTTACCGGGGGGGGGGGGGCGCTATACATTTTGTCCAAAATACCACAGAATAACATACTAAAATAGTTGTTTGCAATATTATTTTTGGAGTAAATTGATCACATCAAAACAGAATATCTTGGTAATAGAGATTTGGGGCTTGTTCGGTCTGAGTCTTTATCTAATAGTAAGTCTTTTCTGTAGCATTCTTGAAAGCATCCTCTGGTGGGAGTTCATTCACTTTTCTGCCTGAAATTTCCACTCATGGGAACTAGTACTGAATCATTTCACAAAGATTTTTTTAAGTACATATTTACCAAGTACCATGAGAGCTACCTTACTTTGTCAAATTTAAGACATCATCAGTTGTAAGATGCATCATTTCTTCATGTTCTACTAAATAAAAAAGTCACTTTTCGACTGACATACCATTGATTTTAACATGCATCTTGAGTATAGAGGTTTTTTAACGTTTTTAAAAGCATTTTATGATTTATGAAATATTTCTACAGAAGTATTTCTCCTGTTTTACAGTTTAGAAATATTACTGAGAAAATCTGTCTTTTATTTTTCAGGTCTATCATGCTTCCTTTAGTTTTTTTCCTTCATAATTTAAGCATCCCTAAATTAGTTCCTTTTCTTGGTTTTCCATTTATTTTGCCATCCTGGTCATTTTCCAGGATGCCTTGTAGTTTATCAGTAACCTGCTTAATACTGAATATGATGCAAACTTCAAAAAGAAAATTGTAAAATCTTAATATTAGTTTATTCACAAAGTAGAATACTCTGAGTTCATGAACTAGAGTCTTGTTAACTTAATAAGATTTTCACTAATATTTTTCCTTAAAACAAGGCAAAATTGTGGTGTTTTAATTTTTACAAGTAGGTTTAAATTTTATATATCATACTTTTCACAGTAAAAATTTCTCCCCATTGACACTCATTTACTCGTTTTTAAAATTGAGGTTAAAGATGCTACTTTTTTTAAAGTTAACATTTTTGTAACCAGTATAAACAGGATTGTAATACATGTCTCTTCTAATTATTCTTTTCATCTCTACAAATCATTGCAAAACAAATCTGCTCATTATTTTAACCTGGGACTATTTCTAAATGACAAAGGTGTTTACTTGTTTTAGAAGTGAATATTTACATTTGAATATTTACATTTTTTTTTACAATCATGTAATTCCTGGTAGTCATTGTGTGACTTCTTGCTGTGTTGTATATATTGCCTAGTTCAACTTAATTCATCTAAAGGAAAAAATGACACCTCATCGTATGTTAAATTTATAATTGTCTGATTCATATAGAATTTATGGTTTTTGATTATTGTAAAATTAAGCTTTTTTAGTAGTTAATATACTTTTCTCTTTTTAATAACACAGGTTTTGAGAGTATTTTAGAAGGGCTTTATGGACCACGGCTACGAAGAGACCTCAGTTTATTTGAAGGTAATGTTTCTTTAAATTTTATTTAAAAATTTTAATCTTCTGTCCATTTTACAAATGAAAAATGGTTGTTCTATACTAATTTTGTATTAAAATGAATTTGTGATCTCATTTAATTAGAAAATATTTTTAAATAAGTAAATAAAATGATCTAAATATTATTTCTATTACATAATATAATAATGATAATTACAAAATTTAAAACAAAATTTCTATTATTACATTATTACATTATTATATAATCTTTAAAAAACTTTTAGTACATTGATCAAAGTAGAAAACAAAGCTTGTTTTTGGGTTAATGGTAAAATTTAATTTTTGTTATTTTAAACATTATGTGCCCTGACTTATTCTTAAAGAGGACTTAAAAGGGTTCAATTAAATAAATATCTCCTGTTGCTTATGATATAGGCAGCCTGGAACTGAGATTGTCATTCTGAGATACTCTGCCATGTGTGTTCAGAGTTTTAATGCTATTTGTTATTTCTTATATCCTCCTCTTCCAAACACTCTAGCATAAATCCTGGTGGAAGATTTTGATCTATGCTATAACTGCTATAATATAGTTTAGTTTTTTTATTACTTGCTTGGAAATGTAGAGCACTAGGAGAGAACATTTTTGTAGACATTTGAAATTTTATAGTACAGCTCATTCACAAAATGGGCAGTGCTAGTATAGATTTTCTACTTTGATTTTGGTACAGTTATTTCTGAATCTCATCCCTGTTGTTTTATATGCTGATAACTCTGTTAGCTTCTATTCTCCTCTGGTACTTTCCATTCTACAAAGACCCAAGGTATCTTGTATAAATAAATCTTTTGAGTTGAGGCAATCAAAAGTTTTCTACTTATTCTTTTTTTTTAAATTAATGTTGAGCAGGATAATTGAGTTATGAACCATAGAGCTGGTATCTATGAAAGATCATTTGTGCCAACCACTCATGTTCAGTCAGATGAATGATATGCATGCAGAACATGACTTTTAGGATGGAGACTCCAAAATGTGCCTTATTCTAGTGTATTATCATTCTTATGGCTAAGAGCTTTTTCTTTTATCTCTTAATTGTACTCATTTCTCGTTTTATCATAGTTTAACACTGCATTAAATATTTTTACCTGATATATTTATAAACACTACTAATTGTAGTTTCACCTATTTTTCTGAGCATGTAAATGAAGAAAGGAAAAATCCAAAGAAACAAGAATTTAACCTGTGCTTGATATTTCTTCAACCTTTCTTTTTAAACCTGCTGTCCTCATTCAGATCAGAAGTCAGCATTATACTTAATTGCCTTCTGATAACCCAAGTTGCAACTTGTAACTCTAAGCGTCTTGCTTCCCCCACTGTCATTTATTTATTTATATAGTTATGTGTGTATATATTTATGTCTTCAAAAATTAGTTTATTACATAAAGGGCAGAATGTCCTAATGAAATAAATTCTTGTATTTTATATTTAGACTAGTATTTCCTTAGCATACAAGTGACACATGTTCATTTTTGGAAATTAGAAAATACAAATAAATCAGAAAGAAAAAAATTACTCCTAGTTCCACGACCCACAGATAACCTTCACCATTTTTATATAAATTTAAAATATATGTTTGGATGTATTTATTCTTTTATTAAAGTAGTACATACTGTATATACAGTGTATATAGTTTTTTGTGCCTACTGATTTTCTTCACTAGTGTATCATTTGGGTATATAAAGTTCTGGATCATCATTCTTAATGGCAGCACAGTATTACATTGTAGATCTATGGTAATTAATTTAATTAATTTAATACCCTGTTGCTTATACCTCATTCCATTTATTTTAATTCTGATAGATCTTGTACCTTATATCCTCTTTTGTGCTTTTTTTGGTGGGAGGATTTACAAAATTAGCTAAGCTTTGGAACTCAATCTTCTTCTCAGACATGGGCACATACTGATGTTGCCCTTTTTCACCCCAGATGTTCTAACTTTTCTCCAGGTTTCTTATTTAAATTCTTCCTCCTTTTCTTTGCTTTTTTGAATTTAAAATAAGGTTTCTAATCAAAGTTTCAGGCTTAAGAGGGATAATATTAATTGTAGTAATAAATCTGTACCTGTGCAAAGATAAAGACAACCATACATTTTGAAGGAAAGTTACAACAGAGCTATCAAAGTGTAGAGCCTTTGAAAAGGCATGTAGAAGCTATCCATTATAGACATCTCCAGCTTTTTTCTTATCCTCTTCTTAAATAAGTGTGCTTTCTTTGTTGTTATCATTGTTTAAAATGGTTTAATATTTAGATGTTAGGACTACCAAGTGTAGGTATTTCTCATTATACAAATCTGTATGCAGGAATCACATAGGTGAGTGTATGTTTTTAGATAAATCATTGGAAATCTGAACCCTTGTTACTCACTTTCCAAAACGCAGGAACTAGATGAATTGGCTAGCCAAGGGATCCTTGTATATTACTCTAAATTATTTTTATTATAAAATTAAATGCATAGTATTTTTATTTTATAATACATTTAAGTTAAATAGACTGCCTTGCCAATCTGCTACTGTTTCTGTGGAAAAATGTACTCTAAACTTCATAGTGCTACCTTGAAAGTCAACTTTGGCATACAGTGTGTTTTTAATTTTAAGGCTTTTTATCATCTGTATTAGTGTTTTGAGAAGTTTATATTTTAATTCTTGAAATCTATTCAGAGTCACCTCCAGATTGAATGGTTTCGAAAGCTTTTGAGTGTTGCTAATTTTTTATTTGTTGGAAACAAAAGCTTTCTGTCTTCTTTGATCTGTTCTTAGGACTTTTTGTCCTTTTGAGGAAAACATAACTATTATTTCTTTTTGGAGTAAAGTCTCCAAAGAAACTTTGAATGTCATCAATTTTTATGTACTCCCTGAAAAGTTCCCCATACTCTATGCCTCTCTTCTACCAACCCAGAATTCACTTTTCCTGCTGTCACATGACTTTTAAGCAGAAATTCACTCTTGTTTTCTGCTTTAGTCAATCCTTTCTCATGTCTTATTGGGGAACCAGTTTCTTTCATTTGTAGGATTGTCTGATTTACTTGCCCTGACTATGGACATTTACAAAAATATGAAAAGAGTACAGTAGGCAGGTGTAAAGTGGCTGATAGATCCTTATTGGCTTTTCCCTAGCTGTGTCCACATTTCAAAGAGAAATTATATCAGAGGTATGCAAGTGATCGCATCTTGGCCAAATCCAGCTCACTGACTGTTTTTGAATGGCCTGTGAGCTAAGAATGGTTTTTATGTTTTTAAATAGTTGAAAAAAATCAAAAGAAGATTTAATATTTTGTGGCATGTGAAAACTATATGAAGTCCGTATTTAATGCCCGATTAGTACAGTTTTATTGGAAACAGCCCCTCTCATTTGTTGACATATTGTCTATGGCTACTTTTGTCCTTCAACAGTAGAGTTGAATGGTTTTGACAGAGACCATATATCCTCCAAAACCTAAAATATTTGCTCTCTGGCTGTTTATATTATAGTAAAGGTTTGCTAATCCCTGACTTATACCACTGACCAACATTTAATATTTTTGGCTTAATATCCTTTTTTTCCCCCCAACTGTTAACACTATGATGATGGAGCAAACAAAGCTACTTTTTAATAAGATTTATTGGATGACATATTTTGAATGCTTATTTTGTGTTAGGAACTGTGATGAGCAAGGAGGAAAGAAAAATGAATAGGTAGGATCTCTTCCTACTAGGAACCCATACCCTAGTATTAACTAAAGAATGAGTAGCTTTCTAATATGAATTGATGATTATTTATATTAAAACCAGAGAATCTAATACTATTTTATAGTTAGTTATATAAGTTATATTAGCTTTCCTCAGTGTGTACACAGAGACTTATCCAAGTGTACAGGCATACCTCAGAGGTATTGCGGGTTCAGTTCCAGACCACTGCAATAAAGAGAATAACGCAATAGAGTGAGTCACATGAATTTTTGGTTTCCCAGTGCATATAAATTTTTTGGTTTCTACAGTTATGTTTACACTATACCATAGTCTATTAAGTGTGCAATAATAGCATTATGCTAAAAAACAATGTATGTACCTTAGTTAAAAAAGACTTTATTGCTAAAAAATGCTAACCATCACTTGAGCCTTTGGCAAGTTGTAATTGTTTTGCTGGTGGAGGGTCTTGCATTGATGTTTATGGCTGCTGACTCATCAGGGTGTTGGTTGCTGAAGGTTAGGATGGCTGTGGTGATTTCTTAAAGTAAGACAACAATGAAGTCTGCCACACTGATTGACTCTTGCTTTCACAAACAATTTGTAGCATTCAGTGCTATTTGATAGCATATTACCCACAGTAGAACTTCTTTTACAATTGGAGTCAGTCCTCTCAAAACCTGCCATTGCTTTATCAACTAATTTTATGTGATATTCTAAATCCTTTGTTGTCATTTCAACAATCTTCCCAGCATCTTACCAGGAGTAGATTCTATCTCAGGAAACCACTTTCTTTGCTCATCCATAAGAAGCAACTCCTCATCCTTTGAAGTTTTATCATGAGTTTGTAATGATTCAGTCACATTTTCAGGCTCCACTTCTAATTCCAGTTCTCTTGCTATTTCCATCACATCTACAGTTACCTCCTCCACTGAAGTCCGGAGCCCTTCAAAGTCATCCATGAGGGTTGGAATCAGCTGCTTCAAAACTCCTGTTAATGTTGGTATTTTGACCTCTTCCCATGAATCATGGATGTTCTTCATGGCATCTAGAATGGTGAATCCTTTCCAGAAGGTTTTCAGTTTACTTTGCCCAGATCCATCAGAGGAATCACTATGTATGGCAACTATAACCTTATGAAATGTTTTTCTTAATGATTCCTGGTCAGTGGGCTGCAGAGTGGATGTTGTGTTGGCAGGCGTGAAAACAACATGAATCTTGTTGTACATCTCCATCAGAGCTCTTAGGTGATCAGGTGCATTGTCAACGAGCAGTCACATTCACATTTTGAAAGGAATTTTTTTTTTTTTCTGAGCAGTAGGTCTCAACAGTGAGCTTAAAATATTCAGTAAACCATGTTGTCAACAGATGTGCTGTCATCCAGGCTTTGTTGTCCCATTTATAGAGCACAGGTAATGTGGTAAATGAGGACTTTTGGAATGATAAATGAGCATTGGCTTCAACTTCAAGTTATCAGCTGCATTAGCCCCTAACAAGAGAGTCAGTCTGTCCTTTGAAGCTCTGAAGCCAGGCATTGACTTCTCTTTAGCTATGAAAGTCTCAGATGGCATCTTCTTCCCATATGAGGCTGATTTGTCTCAATTTTAAGTCTGTTGTTTAGTGTGGCCATCTTCATTGATTATCTTAGGTAGATCTTCTGGATAACTTGCTGCAGCTTCTACATCAGCACTGTTGCTTTACCTTGCACTTTTCTGTTGTGGAGATGGCTTCCCTCCTTAAACGTCATGAACCAATATCTGCTAGCTCCAAACTTTTCTCCTGCAGCTTCTTCATCTCTCTCAGCTTTCATTGAATTGAAGAGAATTAGGGCCTTGCTCTGGATTAGGCTGTGGCTTAAGGGAATGTTGTGGCTGGCTATCCAGACCACTAAAACTTTCTTATCATTCATGTGTTCACTTTTAATTTCCTATAAGAACTTTTCTTTTGCATTCACAGCTTGACTGTTTGGCACAGGTGGCCTAGCTTTCAGCCTGTCTCAGCTTTTGATATGCTTTCCTCACTAAGCTTAATCATTTCTAGCTTTTGATTTAAAGCAAGAGACTTGCTGCTACTCCTTTCACTTGAACTCTTAGAGGCCATTGTAGGGATATTAATTGGCCTAATTTCAATATTGTTGTGTTTCAGGGAATAGGGAGGCCCAGCAAGAGGGAGAGATGTTGGGGACAGGCCAGTTGGTGGAGCAGTCAGAACACACACACGAAGAATATACAATGGAAAAAAGACTGTCTCTTCAGCAAGTGGTACTGGGAATGTTGGACAGCTGCATGCAAATTAATGAAGTTAGAACACGTCCTCACACCATACACAAAAATAACTCAAAATGGCTTAAACACTTAAATATAAGAAATGGCACCATAAAATTCCTAGAAGAGAACATAGGCAAAACATTCTCTGACTTAAATCCTACCAATGTTTTCTTAAGTCAGTCTCCCAAGGCAATAGGAATAAAAGCAAAATTAAGCAAATGGGACCTAATCAAACTTAAACGCTTTTGTACAGCAAAGGGAACCATAAGCAAAACGAAAAGACGACTTAACAGAGTGGGAGAAAATATTCGCAAATGATGTGACCGAAAAGGGCTTAATTTCCATAATACACAAACATCTTATACAACTCAACAACAAAAAAACAAAAAACCCAGTTGAAAACTGGGTAGAACACCTAAATAGATATTTCTCCAAAGAAGACATACAGATGGCCAACAGGCACATGATAAGATGCTCAGCATCACTAATTATTAGAGAAATAAAAATCAAAACTATAATTATGTACCACCTCAGACCGGTCAGAATGACCATTATTAAAAAGTCTACAATTAACAAATGGCTGGAGAGGGTGTGGAGAAAAGGGAACCTTCCTATACTGTTGCTGGGAATGTAAGTTGGTGCAGCCACTTTGGAAAACAGTATGGAGGTTCCTCTAAAAACTAAAAATAGAGTTGCCATATGATTCTGCAGTCCTACTCCTCGGCATACATCCAGAGAAAACTATAATTCAAAAAGGCACATGCGTCCCTATGTTCATACCAGCACTATTCACAATAGCCAAGACATGGAAGCAACCTAAATGTCCATTGGCAGATGAATGGATAAAGAAGATGTGGTATATATACACAATGGAATATTACTCAACCATAAAAAAGAATGAAATAATACTATTTGCAGCAACATGGATGGACTTAGAGATTATCATACTAAGTGAAGTCAGAAAGAGAAAGACAAATACCATATGATATCACTTATATGTGGAATCTAAAATATGACACAAATGAACTTATCTATGAAATAGAAACAGACTCACAGACATAGGGAACAGACTTGTGGTTGTCAAGAGGGAGTGGGCGGGGGAGGGATGGATTGGGAGTTTGGGGTTAGCAGACGCAAACCACTATATATAGAATGGATAAACAACAAGGTCCTATTGTATAGCCCAGGGAACTATATTCAATATCTTGTGATAAACCATAATGGAAAAGAATCTTAAAAAGAATATAGATATGTATAACTGAATCAGTTTGCTGTACAGCAGAAATTGACACAACATTGTAAATCAACTCTACTTCAATAAAAAAAAGAACACACATAGAACATTGATTAAGTTTGACAACTTATATTGGCACAGTTCTTGGACCCCAAAGCAGTTATAATAGTAATGTCAAAGATCACTGATCACAGATCACCATAGCAAATATAATAATGAAAAAGTTTGAAATGTTGTGAGAATTACCAAAATGTGTGACACAGAGACACAAAGTGAATAAGCGCTGTTGGGAAAATGGCATTGATAGACTTGCTCAGCACAGTGTTGCCACAAACCTTCAATTTGTAAAAAATGCAATATCTGCAAAGTGCAGTAAAGCAAAGTGCAATAAAACAATAAAACTGCCTTATACGGTTGGACTACAGTTTGTTCACCTATTTGAAAGACCTGGTCACTTCCTAGGTTTGGCAATTATGAATAAACCTGCTATAAACATGTGTGTGCAAGTTTTTGTGTGAACATACATTTTCAACTCATTTGGTTAAATACCTAGGAGCACCATTGCTGGATCCTTTGGAAAGGAAAGACTCTGTTTAGCTTTGTAAGAAGCAGGCTATCTTCAAGAGTGGCTGTACTATTTTGTGTTCCCACCAGCAATGAATTTAGGTTCCTTTTGCCCTACATCCTCACCAGCATTTCATGTTGTCCGTGTTTTGGACTTTAACCATTTTAATAGGTGTGTAGTGGTATCTTGTCATAATTTGCATTTCTCTGATGGCATGTAATATTGAGCACCTTTTCATATGCCTCTTTACTATCTGCATATCGTCTTGGGTGAGGTGTCTGTTCAGACAGGTTTTGGAGTCAAGAATGAGTTAGGAAATATTTCCTCTGCTTCTGTTTTCTGGAACAGATTATAGAGAAACCATTTGGGCTGGTGCTTTCTGTTTTGGAAGGCTATTAACTATTGATTTAATTTCTTTGATAAATGCCTATTGAGGTTACGTATTTTTTTGTGTGTGAGATTTGGTAGATTGTGTCTTTCAAGAAATTTGTCCATTTTATCCAAATCTGTGGGAAACTAATGTTGTCCATAATATTCTTTTGTTACTCTTTTAATGTTCATAGGATCAGTAGTGATGGCCCATCTTTCATTTCTGATATTTTCTCTTTTTTCCCTTGGTTAGCCAGGCTAGAGGTTTATCATTTTATTGATCTTTAAAAAATCAGCTGATCCTAATTTTTTAAAAGGTATAGAATATAAACTGGAAGGATATATTGCAAACTATTAATCGTTATCTCTGGATGATGGGATTATGAATACTTTTTCTTTTCTCCTTTGTACTTTCAATATAGTTAATATGTAGTTTCATAATGAAAAATTATTTTTTAATTATATTGCCTACTGTTCAGTATCTTTTAACAAAATTAACAAAGTTATAATCAGTTTTTTATGACCTTAATGAAAAATCTAGTTTCAGTATTCTCCTTTTTCACTTTTCATTGAACTTTATCTTTAGGAACTCCAAATTTGTTTTCTATGGCTTGAGGGTACTGAAGAGAATAAAAACATTCAAAAGAAGTGTGGTTAGTTAAAAGAAAATGAAAGTAACATCTACTGGACTTCTGTGTTTTGCGTATGTTCTTATTTAATTTTTACTACAGCCTTAAGATGCAATTATTATTATCCTCGTTTTACAGTGAGGAAATTGAAGCTCAGAGAAAGTGACTTGCCCAAGGCCACATCTATCAATAGTATGTGGAAAGACCATGGTTCACTACAAGGCTCTCTAATTTCAAAGACTGTTATCTTTCCCAGATAAATTAGGTGAATGATTGGAGCCAGACTTTGACCACAAAAATATTTATATATGGTGGAAAGGTTGATTTTTATCATTCATTTACTATCAGTTTCATATATGACATTGCCTTTTATTAATAAGGCTAGTTGTATAAGGTACATATTTTGACCCTTTTTGAGCTTATACCTTCATGTATTAAAGTTTCAAAATGAGAGACAACTTATTTTAGAGATGAATATCTGAATCATTGTCAAATTTTGTTTGAGAGATAAAATGAATGTGTTTTGTTGTAGTGCTTATTTAATTTTTATGACCTGAAAGGACAACCTGGACAGAGGGAGAAGTCTGGCCTCCAGGTGATTTTTCAAAATCGCTTTTCCTATATATAAAAAATATATACCATCATCATTTATTTGGACTGAAAATTAAAAATTGCTATATAAAGAGTAATTACTAAATATTTTTAAGTAAATTCATAGATTTCTGAACCCAGTAACATTTAATGGCATTTATGTAATCATTGATTATTCAATGCCATTTGTTTAACTATGTAGGCATTTATTTTAATTGAATTTCCTTGAAGAACTTCACCTAAAATAACTAAAGTAAATGAGGATAATCTCAGCATGCCCAATTTTATTGTTGTCCCTTGAGTCAATATATTTATCACTGAAACTTTATGAAACCTTTCAATGATTTTTCAGAAATACCTTTTCCAGACCTACCAGCTATTTTTCAAAAATCCCAGTGCTGGATTCCCTTCATAGTCCCTATTCATGAGGCCATAATTTTTAAAAGCAGTAAGATTTCCTTGATCTATCAAAATTATGTTATGCTTGGCATATGAGTCAAGTTTTTGCTACAGTAATGCTACATAACAAACAGCTCCAGAATCTGTTTCATGTTTATGGGTGACCTTAGTCACTGGAGTCTAGGCTGTGGATGGGGATAACATCTTCTCATGACTCCATGTTCCAGACTGAAGGATTAATGGCTTTACGGGCCAAGTTCTTCTGATGTTGGATGGTGGAAATTCAAGAGAATTGGGGAAATTTGCCATGCCTTTAAAAGCCTCTGCTTAGAATGGTATACTGTCACTTCTTCTATATTCATTTCATTGGTCAGAAAGCTGTGCCTCGCTCTCTGTAAGAGACACTGCACAGTCCTATATTCAAGAGTGTGAATCTATGCTTCTGTTGTACTGACTGGGTGAAAGGTTGGAGAAAATTATGAACCTGCATAACTACAATTCTGGGTTTTTAACTGTATAGGTTATGTAAACCTTTTCATTTGTCAGGTTGTTTACAAAAAGTGATCAGTTTTCTTAAGCAGATATTCAATTAAAATTTATCTTCTGCAAACTAACCTTATTAAATATATGTGTGATAGTACAGGATTTAAAAAATAATGGCTAGCGACTCTACCTCGTTAATAATTCACCTTTGCATGATGTTTTGTAGTTTATAAAGTATTTTCATATTTTTAAAATTTGATCACAAATAAGTTAGGTGATGGGATCCTTATTTTACAGATGTGGAAAGTAAAACAAAACCTTTGTGGCTTGGCAAGGCTACAAATAATAAGTTCCATTCCAGATTTTTGGAGACTTCAAATCCAATCATCTTTCCATTACTCCATACTGGATCTTATGTTCCCATTCCCTCCTCTTTCCAAGCTTAAATAAATAAAAGGAATATTTCTGGAGCACTGCCAAAATCAAAGGAAGCTATCACTATACTCTTTATATTCCAGCAAATTATATTATCTTCTATTCTGACCTATATATCTAGATTAATGCAAGAGTATCCCAGGGGCTAAACCTAAGTAGTATTTATTCATTATCATTCCAGAAGGATGAGTTTATTTCCTGTGTAGTTTAGCAGAAAACATGTATTCAATTTCATTATGTATTTCAAAAGTATAAGAGAAATTACTGTGGTATACCAGTGCTTTTCAAATTAGTTCCAATGTAGCTGCCTCAGATGATAATGGTTTATGTATTATTTGAGGTTCTGTGTATGAATTTATTTGGGAAAAGAAATTGGAGGGAGTTTCTATTGCAAGGAGTAAGTTTGAAAAATCATTGTCTATACCAAGTACAGTTAGGATGGCAATGTTGTTATATCTTCATAAAATTCCTTCATTAGCAAATGTTTTCCACAAACTCGCTAATATATTACAACAGTTGGATTATAAGGAACATTCTTGTGAAAAAAATCCATGTTTGGTATTGAATAATATAACTTGTTTACTTGCTTTTTGCTCTAACTCTTGCAACAAAGCCTTTAGCATGTAATGAAAATCTGATCTGACTTCTTAGCAGTGAATTTCTACTTTTTTATTGGATAGCATTCCATATTCTCAAATCTGTAGGCTTTTCTGGTGCTTTATTCCATTTCTCTGTTTTATGTTGTCTTTCATGATGTGCAAAATTTATTCCTTTATCCCCATATCTCCCTGTTTGTTCTGATTTCTTTCATACTGAAAATAAAAATTAATAGATGATGATAAATTGAATCTTTCAGAAGGCTAGATGATACTTAAAATTCTATTGTTGGAAAACTAATTTATAACCAGCTCATTGTTCTTGCTACTTTGTCCGATAATAGTGCAAAATTACTCTCCGTATTTCTTTCTAGATGTCACCAGTTTAATTTTGGGGGGGCCTTTTCCCCTTACTATTAGTAGCTAGCTTTTTTATATGAGCCATTGCTATGGCGAGTGGTAATTTTATTTGTTTTAATAAAGTTAGTGTATTTAATCAATATTTTTCCCTCTTTTGAAGACTGTGAACCAGAAGAGCTGACTGACTGGTCTATGGATGAAAAATGTTCATTTTGTAACCTACAGAGAGAAGCAGTCAGTGTAAGTTTTAGTGCTATGAAATTATTTCTAAACTAATTGCACTATTGTAACACAATTTTTTAAACTTAATTTGTTCTGAAAATTTGTGACTTACAGTGAAATTTAAATACTTGATTTTGGTAATGAGAAGAATATTTTAAAGTCTTATGTTAGAAGTCTAACATTTAGCTTAACTTGCAGGTAAAAATCCCAACATTCTTATCTTTTTTGCTTATTTCACATTTCTTTCTTAAAGCTCTCTGACTCATAAAGTTCAGTTCAGATCTGTTTTGTATTTAGGTCGATCTGTTTTGTATTTAGGTCGACACGGGTGAGCCTAGTTTGGTCTGAGACCACCCTGTAGTCTGATTTCTTAGGAATCAGTGGTTGGAGGATAATGTAGTACTACTTTTTAGCCTTTTACTTTCTCATGAAGTCTTTTGGATATCATAATTATCTCCTGTGAAATGATTAATTATTAGTTTCTACTGTAAACAGGGCATAAACTAGACAAGCAGCGTCTTCCTGCATGGTGGGAAGTCCTAATTCTTTATGTACTGTTGTGGGAAGGGCTGAGAAGAAATGGGAATTTGAGAACTTGCACCCATTTTGGTCAGATTAGTGGATAAACATATCTGCTTTGTTCTTAAAACTCTCATTACTGGCATGCTATATAGTGAATTTATTTAACAATATATTTTATCTGCCCCCCACCCCCTTTTTGACAATAGTTTTGCTAAGGAATAAGGCTAGTTTGGCCCTCTATCAAAGATAAATTTCTTTTTTCCTGACTCCTTTCTCAAATTTTATGTTCTGTATATAATTTGATATATTTAAAAGATAAAAAAATAAACATTTAGATAATTTTTTTGCCATTTTATATGGAGTCCCATGTTTAAATAAAAAGTGATTTTTTTATGTTGTTTTCTTCTAATTTTAGGATTGTATACCATCTCTTGATTCTTCACAGTCAACACCAACAGAGGAACTATCATCTCAGGGCCAGTCCAACACTGAAAAGATTGAATGCCAAGCAGAAAATTACCTAAATGCACTCTTTCGAAAGAAAGGTAATATTGATATACTTTGTCATTTAAAATTTGCAATAGACATCTAAAATGTTTGAATTTTTCTCTCACACAAGTTTTTAATATGTCAATCTCTACTCCATTCTTGATTATTTCCTTCTTTGTCCTTAGTTTTTCTTCATATTTTTAGGGACGTTAGGATTTGCAATCACTGTAGAGCTAGTCTTCTATTAGGCTTTCCTTTTCACCATTCTATTCTCAAATCTCTCCCTGACTTTATTTTCTTAATCTACTATAGGCAGAAGAAAATTTTATATGCTTCTGGTCTTCCTTATTTTGTTTCTGACTTCAAAAGTTCTTTCGTGTTCAGTAAGTGATAGATATAATATATTGCAAAGCTGTTTTTAGAAATGTAACAGTTAAATCATTTATCAGCCAGGTTGGTAGTATATTTGCTGGCTTGAGATTTCAGTGTTTCTTTGATAGCTTGAATGTGCTTACTTGACATTACAGTGTCAGTGTTGTTCTTTGTTTCCTGTCTATCTAAACATTTAATCCAAATGAGGGCTGCTTTTCACTTGTTTTCTTGCTTGATACACATGTATCAGGCAGAAGTTATTTTTATATCTTAAGTTACTTGAGAAAAATACAGAAATATAGACCCTTCCATTTTTTGTTCTTGGCCATTTGCGCAGTAGTAGAGTGTCTTAATTTTTATCACACAGACCTTTGGAGTAAGTCATGGTGTAGGGGGAATGAAGGGTGGTGGTGGGAGGATCACTGTACCTCCCAGCTTCCTGAGATTGAGGAAGCCATTACTGTATTTTCATCTAAGTATTGATAGTGCTTTTACTCCTCTTTTGAATTAGGTAACATCAGATATTTTCTGTTAACTAGATAACTTACAGGTTTTAATCTATAATGTTGAATATAGTCCTCACCTTTGAGAGAGGAGGCTTTTGTTTAGTCTTACTGTTAGGAGTTCTTTTATGTGTTGAAATATGAAAATCCTGTGATGAGAAGAACCATTAGTATATTAAAAGGCCTAAAGTTAAGAACTATGTATTTTTTTAAGTGCAGGGGACTGAAAATCTTTTCCTGTGTGTTACCAAAGTACTTAGTATTGAGAAATTGGCAGTATCTTTAAAAAACAAATTGTTTTTTAAAAATTTTCTTTAGAACCAATATAAAAATTATTTACATGATTTCTTTAAGAATTTTATATTAACTTAGAAAATTTTATTCTGCCTGTATATTTACATTTATAAGAATTATGTTATCAGACTTACATCACGAAGAGAGCTGGAGAAAATGTATGCATTTACACACATGCATGCAGTAAGTTTCACTCACCTTAGAACTTACTCAGTCGCCTCCTCCTTTGAATAATTTGTAATGGTAGTAGGTAGAAATTAATCAATAATAATGCCTTTTAATATTTGATAGTATGGAGTTAGCCTGTGCTCCATTGCCCTGTTAAGAGTAATCAGTAAAAACTTGGTACTATTTCAGCTGATTCAAGCATCTGGGTCTCCAAGAGGTCTCCTACCAATGGTTGGGTGAGTGTTCATGGATATTTAGTGACCTCTCCATTTGGGGATTTTTTTGGTTTTCTTCAAGATCTTTGAAGGATCACAGAGTTTTTAAATGAAAGATTCTTATTAGTAGTATTTTTGCTTTACTTCAGGTCTTCAGTATTTTTGTCTTTGTTAATTTCTTTATTTGTAGTCCATCATCACTTTCCAGATTTAATTAAACATAAGGACTTTCCTACTTGTTTACTTGGGTTTGTTTCTGTTGTTTGTTTTTAATTTCTTTGAATGAAATCATTTTCGAGATTTCCAATATGGTCTGACAAGGATGAGTCTAGAAGATAATAACAGTATCCTTTAAATGGTCTTAACTCCTTTGTTTGTGTATTTGTTTATTTATTTAGTAAGTTCTTTTAACTTTACTTTGAAATAAAAGGCAAAAAATGTGTTTTTAAAGATAGGAAATACTTCCGAGTCTTCGGAAGCAAATAAAATGCTAATAAAGCATCTTGTTAGTGAAGTTTTTATTTGATTCCTGAAAATTTCTCAAAGTCGGTCATTTTTAGGAATGCTGCATATTAGTAACATTAGTATTACTGGTACTTTAAATCTGTTGCTTAGTTTGAGGAACATAAGCATGTGATCATCTTGCCAAAACAAAGAGAAACCTTTTAATATCCTTATTGTAGCTTGTTTATTATCTTTCTTAACTATAGTTTTATGGAAGTTGATGATGTAAGCTGCTATTATTGAGAACTCACACTTAGGATAATTAAGATGGTTGATGTCATCAATTATGATTGAACACTAAGCCCGTTTTGTGACTTACCTCATTTAATCCCAAAACACTGTTAAGAGATAGGTACTCTTGTTATTTTAACAGACAGAGATAATGAAGCTCAGAGAAGTTTTGTGTTGTGAACGTTTGAATCCTTGGAAGAAATTTAAAAAGGTCAAAGATGTTCTATGTGAGGAACACTTAGATTCTAAGTATTAAGTAGAAAATCGTTCCTGTTGTCTACTACTTAGCAGCCTAGAATTAGGATTATTTTAATTGAATTAGGCAGGCTAGAGAGGACCTATGAGACATACAGAGCAGTCCATCTTTGCTTTATATGAACATGAACAGCTTTAGTGATTAGTTCCCTTATAGTATTTAATAATTGGAGAAAACTTATTACTTAATCTAAATACAGTTTGGACTATCCCTTATAATTAGAAGCCAGTCAAAAATACTCTTGTAGGGTTGAGTAAGTACAGTCAGGGGAGTGGATATTTTAGTGCAGAGGTGAACTTTTAACTAATTTTGTATATTCTTTACTTTAGAAATGTTTCAAAATTGAGTTCCTTCTAGAGGTTAACCTAGACAATTGTCTAGAGTGCTAGAGTAGAATGAAACCTCCATGATAGTAGGGACTTCTGTTTTGTTAATTGCAGAATCTTCAGTATCTGGAATAGTACTTGTCACATCTTAGATCTTCAGTAAATATTTTTGAATGAATGAATGAGTACTAAGATAAACTGTCCATATATCTTCCAGTTTCTCTACATATTCAGTGGTATTAGTACTTATTTGTTTTATTTGAAGAAGAAAATTATTTAGCGTGTATATATTGTTTATCTTTTCCTACTTTGTACTTAAGTTTATTACTGTGTATAGCCTGAATATCAGTCAGTTTATTTGTTTTGAAATGTGGGTAAACATAGGCATATAGATATAAAATGCCTTTTCTGAAGCTGTCCCCATAGGATATGAACTAAACTATTTTGACTTTGGCTTCGCATTCTCTGATCACCTGAAGCAGTGTAAATCACTGGCTTACGATTCAGGAAGATATCTCATCTTTTATTTTTCAGTTAAAGAAGTCTACTTGACTAAATTGGACAGATAGTATGCACATTGTAGCTGAATGAATCATACTGCTAAGTGTATATAACAAAATAAAGCCTTCCTTCATCAGAATATAATGTTTTTCTTACTTTATCTTTTACCCCCCCACACACACATTGAGCATTCATGTAACTACTATCTGGCCTTTTCTTTTCGAAGACCTTCTTGATATATGGTTGAAAGCGGCTATTAACCAACCTTTCCCCCTTAAATTAATTGATAGCTAGGTTTTATATAAAGCTTTTCATGCCTTTTTTGAACACACATCCTTTTCCTTTTAAACTTTTAATTTTTAAGCTCTATAATATTGCATGAAATAAATATTAATACTGCTTATTAATTAATTGGATTATGACTGATACTAAAACATTTGATTTCTTAGAAACAGGAGTGTTAATCTTTTAGATTGCTTTTCTCTAAATGCAGGTATCCTTGAATGACTATGTAAATTTGACCTGATTCATTCAGGCCCTAAGCGTTTCTTATACAAATGTGCCTTTGTGATAACATGTGGTCATACATTGACTTTCTCTTTATATGTGGGCTGCCTTTTTAGAACTCTCAGGGAACTGTATGTTAGTGTCATAAAATAATCCACATACCATTATGAGCCACAATCCAGAGGTGTTCTTGAAAAGATTTTTCTTATTTTGCTATGTAGAGGATACGAATAAAATTCTAAGAACACACTTTAAAAAAAATTTTTTTTAACACACAGTTAAAATTATAACTGTATTTAAGATTTTAAGCATTTCTGTTAAAATCACCTTTCTGCCTGCAACACCATCCATAGCAGGAATTAAAGGCCGACCATCAGGTCATTCATTCATCGTCACATGGATTCTTATCTCCTTTTGTCTTTTTTAATCTTTAATTTGACCCAGTCATTTACACCTTTACAAGCACCCAAATTTTTTCCACTGTGTCTTCTGGAACTTGTGGTCTTTCATCAGCAATCCCCTATATCCTCAGTCTTTTCTCTTAATGTTCCCTTTACTTTATTGCTTTAAGTGAAACCTATATATTCATAAAAGATGCTTTTGTAGACCTTTCCCTTGCTGGATGTTTTTAATTCCTTGCTTTATGTAATATGGGGGTGATAAAATTAACAAGCAACTTCTGAGATCTTTATAGCTGCTTTCCAATCATTTATTTGCCATCCTCACTCCAAACCCTGAGCTTGTTTGGAATATCTAAATATTCCATCCATATTCACTTTCTTCCTCCCATCTTAGTTCTTGGTGACTTCAAGTTCTGTGTAGCTGTTACGTTCTACATTCTGGCCTCTCAGTTACTTGACCTCTTCATTTCCAATGATCTTTTCCTCCATTCCACTCCAACCACCTTTCCCATGATCATCCCTAGACCATTGCCACCTCACAAATATAATTTCAGCCATCCCTATTTCTACTACCATTTTATTTCAGTAGTCATCCCAGTATTTTTTTTAACCTCCTTGCAACCCCCAATCTATTGACCATACCACTTCTCACTGTTATTGTCTTACGACTTCACGTCTCTCCTTACTCAGCTCAGATACTGTGCTCAATCGCTGTAACCATCTTTCTGTAAAATTTTAACTCCCTTGCTTCTCTTTTCCTTTGTCATATTTGCTTGTCAGAACCTTATCTGTGTTTTAACCCTATTCTCAATATCTTACACACTTACCCTGGAACAGCTGAACTTGACTAAAGTAAAACACCCTATTATGCTGACTTTCTAAGTCTCACCTAGTCCCTTTCCTCTGTTACAGGTGGTTATTTTATATCCTTCTCCTCAAAAGTTCACAATTAAAAATTATGCTTCCTTTTTGTAACACAATCACCATCTAACATATAATTTACTTATTTCTTTTATTTTTATTGTTCATTGTCTTATTCCTTTTGCTAGAATATAAGCACTATGAAGAATTAGATTTTTGTATTTTTGCCTGCTGAGATATCTCAAGCATCTGACACATAGTAGATATTTATTTTCTGTACTTTTACCATCTTCACTTCTCAACTCCCCTTTTCTTTTCAACCCATCCCAATTAGACTTTCTTTTCTACTACTCCACTGAAATTGTTTTATCAGTTTCATTGGTAATTCCATCTTGTACTATTCAGAGGAAAGTTATCAGTTCTCACCTTATTCAGCTTTTCAGCATCATTTGATAGGGATGATCACTTCCTTAATCCTGGTTTCTAGGAAATTATATTCTTTTAATTTTTCCCCCGTCTTGCAGATTACTTCTTTCACATGCTCCTTGCTGCTTTTTGTCTTTTTTACCTTTAAATATTGAAGAGCCTAGGAGTTAGTCCTCAGTTGTCTTTTCTTCTCAATATGCCTTCTCTTACTTGATGGCATCATTTCATCCAGTGGGTTTAATTACAATGTATGTGTTGATGACACCTGAATATTATAGGATTATATCTAATCCTAATCTTTTCTCTAGCTTTACTCTCTTATATCTGTCCACTTGGTATTCTTCAGTAGAATATTCAATAGGCATCTCAGAATGACCTATCTAAAACAGAACACTTGATTTTACTCTCCCCAAACCTTCCCCTGCCCCAGCCTTTCCTATCTTAGTAAAAAGTATCACCCTTGCCCCCAGTTGGTCAGCCCCCAAGCTAGGAGCTTTTCTTGATTCCTCAGTATCCTCTATACCCACATTCAACCTATCATCAACTCCCATTGGTTCTACCTTCAAACCATTTCCATAGCTGCCATCCTAATCCAAGGCACTTCATCTCTGGCATATACTACTTAAAGAGCCTCCTAACTGGTGCCTCTTCTTCTACTTTTCTCTTCCCTAGCAATTCATTTTTTCTACACAGAAGGCAAAATGATATTTCTGAAGCCTAAACCAGGACATTATTCCTCTGCCCAAAAGCTTCCAATGGCTTTGCATGTCACTGAGAGTAAAATCTATCAAAAATTCAATCTATGTGGCCTACTTCTGCCTCCTCTTTCGCCACATCTCTTATTGTTTATTCTTTTGCAGACTCTGGCTTTTTGCTTTTCCTCAGATGTGCTAACCTTATTCCCATCTCAGGGTCTTCCTACTTGCTGTTGCTGTTACCTCTGTCTGGAATCCTTGTTTGCATCTGAGCATTGCACTTCTTCATATTACCACACATTACCCTGGCCTGACCACTCATTGCCCCAGCCACCCTATTTATGATAATTCTTTCAGTCAGTCTCTTTCCCATCATTCTCCTTTTCATTTGTCTGTTTGTTTGTTTCCCTGACTCCTCTTTTAATATCTGTTTGTTATCTGCCACTTCTAGAATATAAGAACAATAAGACAGGGATTTTTGTCTATTTTGCTATATCCTCAGCACCTAGAATTATACCCGGTACAGTTAAAACTCAGTAACTTAACTGAGTGCATGTAGAAGAGGAATATTTTAAAGATCAATAGTAATGCTTTGAAATCATGATTGTCTATCCAGTTTTTTACAAATGTTACTTATAGCTGTAGTATGCTAGATCTTTTAGCAAAGTCTTTAATGAGTCCTTGCATGTGATAAGAAAGTTCCAATATTCTAAGATGTTCTAGGAATCAGCCCAAATAATGAAAATATAAGTGATTCTAAATTCCTTTCAGAAATGTTTAGTCATTGAATTATTCTTTCAGTGGTTTTACACAACTCTGATAACCTTTTGAGGACATAATTTAAATTTTGGGGAAGCAGTGGTTCTTTCATTTATCTTTATATAATTCTTTAGAAGTTTGTCTAAATTATTTCTTTGCATATTCTAATTCAGTTGAGAAAGTGTAGTCTATTAGGTGAGAGGGAAGACCTAATTCTCAGAAGAGATATAATTCTATTTGGGGCCCTATTTTTTGAATTACCGTCTGTCCCTGGGTAGTATTTCTTCCCTGTGCTCTGTCTCTAATACAGCAGATAGTGAAATTAGCCTGTATGTGAATAAATGTAGTAATCTATATATGCTGTTCAAAATAATGAGTACTGAATTGGAAAAAGCACTTTTTTGTGGAAGTAATAGACAGTTACTACGTGCTATTTAACTGTTTCGTATTAATTTATCATTTAAAAATCTTTTTAGAATATTTTTCTGATTTTCTTGAGTAACTCATGAATTCACCACCTGTGGCATCACCTATGTGTTCTTTCATAAAATCCTGCTAATTTACTTCTTTCTTTCCCTGAGTATGACTTTCCCCAGAGCAAGACTAGCATGTTGGCCTTTATAAAACATATTTCTTGTCCATGGTTAGAGAAGTTAATTCATTCAACAAAGTTCCACTAAGTTTCCTTCTATATGCCAGGTACCATACTAGTGGAAAAAAGGCAGAAAACATCCCTGTCTTCTATGTGCTAGTGAGGGGAAGCAAACAGTAAGCAAGTAAATTCTGTTTGTGGTTGAATGTGAATGCGTGCACACGCACGCGCACACACACACACACACACACACACACACACACCTTACACACATGCTGGATATAAATATATATATAGGTGCTATGGAGGCAAAGCAGGGGAAGGAGCTTAGGGAATGCCAGGGTAGAGGTGGGAATTGCAGACTTATAAAGGGTAGTCAAATAACATTTGAGCAAACGCTAAAAAGAGAAAAACAATAGGGTATCAAACTCAAACTACAGAAAACCTGGGGGAAATACATTTCAGGAGTTAAAGCTAATATCAGTTTTGAAAAATTATAGATCAGGCATGTAGGAGGTGATCGCCACTCCCATTCCTCAGTTTTACAGATTATTTTCCTTTTAAGACCAAGCTAAAATTACAGCATTTAAAAGCAGATAGGGGATTTGGAGATTACTTAACTCTGTTCCTTTACTTACATACAAAGAAGTAACAGTTAAATAACTTGACCAAGCAACATGTACTACAATGTAAACAACTGATTAAATAATGTAAGATAGTTAGTGATTATTAATAGTACTTAGTAAAATTATCAAAAAAGCATTTTTAAAATGTTTAATTAATGGATTAAAGAGTTGCCTGCATGAAGTTTGATGGTAATAAAAGAGATGGAGGCTTAGTTCCTGTTGCTGTTTGGTGATGAGTAGTGAGCTGGTGAAGTAGTGAACCAGGTGAATTAAATGCCTAAGGTTCATCCATGTCTGAATCCATGGAACTAGCTTATCTGAAGCATCAGCTGAAGCCACAGAAAAGGCAGTGGGATTTTTTTTAAAACTTCTTTTAAAAGTGGATGAACTATTTAAGTTCCCTTCACTTGTAGTTTTTCGGCTCCTGGTCACCCTTTAATGTGTGGAGTCTTCTCATATCATGATCAGACTCACTTGTGTGAACAGACATTTTATCTGCATGATCTAAAATTTTTTTTAAAGATTTGGTGTCAAGTATTTGTGACTCCTTTATCTTTGCCTGACAAATGATGAGCATTAAGTTGAAAGATTTTCTAATCATAAACTCTTCACTATGTGATGTTAACAGTTAACATTTCCATGGTCCACTTCATTAAACCCAGCCTCCTTAGCAAGATGTAAGACTTTTTGCTTTATAGTCAACATTTCTTTTAACTCCTTGAAGTTAACAGAGGAATATGCTAGGTTTGTTCATACTCCATTCATTGTTTATTGTGATACTTTTTCCCAAGCCTGATTGACTGAGAGTATCTTTTTATCAAAACACTTTCATACGTCCTACTTCTAGAAGTGTCAAATGCATCAGCATCCCACAGCAGATATTTCATACCAAGTGTGAAAAATAAAAATCTGTGTCATGTGGGTATCTGTCCACTGTTCTACTTTGTCAGAATACCTGTGGCGTCCCTTGGTCCCCCCATAGGGGCCATGAGATGGGAGATAAGCAAATTTACTGTTTTTTTAATAGCTTTCAGTTTCTACACACTTCCTGTACTTTAAAGCATCTCTGCAAATAGAGCATGATTCTCATGTTAAAAAAATGTGTGTTTCATAATACATAATAATGTATGAGACTGCAGACCATAAGTATACACTGTACTGGTGGGCTGTTTAAGAGATTTTTAAGGATAATTTTGATTCTGTGAAATGATTTCTACCTTCTTTGTCAATTTTAAGTATTATTCCATCATATCCCTCCAAGAGTATTGATTTTAGTAGATTTTGAACTCCTTGGAGGCAAAGACTATCTTAATAATTTTTATCTTTCCAATTCCTTATAAACATTTCTTAGTTTTTTGAATAGAGTTTTGGTCAAAGACATAAATCAAAATCATAGAAGATACTCTTCAACATGTAATATACATGTAATATATATTTGCTGCTCAATTTATGTATAATTATGCATTTTAGGGTTAAAGTGAGAACACTGCCTACATGCGTGTGTGGTAGAATAACATGGCTCGGCTGCTGAACAAATTTTGGGGTACCGTGTAGCAGTGTGGTTCAGGGGTGTAGGCAAGGGGCCAAGCAAACACAGCATAAGCCTGCTCAAAAGACAAGGCAAAAGCAGGTTCCTGCTTTCAGTTGCTATATATTCAGGTGTCTTAAAATTTTGCTCTATGAAATACTATGTTTCTAAGATGAGGGGTTTTTTTGTTTTTTGTTTTTTTATGAGAACTGATGTTTATACGTTTCATTCAGTCCTCCTGCCGCAAGTTGTGTGTGTTTGTTCGATACTGTGAAAATAAGGGTTTGTGTTTTTTTAAAACTTCTTGGAAGGCCTACATTTCTTAGAGGTCTGCTTTTCTCTGATTTTTTTCTTTTTAAATTTTGTCGCTAAGTTTCAATTTCTTCATGTTATTTTAAATTTTTTAAATTAAACCACAATATTTGTTAGTTTGTATGCTTTTAAAACAGTGGTTATGTCTTATTATATACCTAAAAACAGCAGGTTGTTAGATGACTTTAGAGTAAAAACTACTATGACAATTCTTTTGCTTAGTGTCTTTTTAAGATGTACTTTTAAAGCATACATATAGAAAGTTTTCATTGTCATTGTAAATAATACGTCTAAAAACTCTAATCCAGAATTCTTAAAAATATGTTTCCTCTTGGTATTTTAGCTGTAAGACTTTAAACCTGATTGTAGTCTGCCTGCAAATTTAAGACAGCCCAATATACTGAATTGGGTGGTGTTAGAATCTCAAGATCAGGACCTTTTGAGGAAAGAAAGAAAACTTAATGGCCAAGAACATTGGCTAAAGACTGAAATAGTTCATGTGTCCTGAACTGAAATAATAAGGGAGAGGGAGGGGTATGTTACTAGTCAGCTGTTTTGTTTTTTTTTTTCCAGACAATTTTCTTCATATACTGTGGTTTTGTGAATGATATAGTGTAAAAAACACCTGAGTTATAAGCCAGCCACTGAATCAATCTACCACCTCAACTTTTTAATAAAAGGTTGAAGTTCTGTCTTGCCATAATTTTGAGTCTGATATTTTCAGTTTCTTAATCTCACATAAAGATCTTTTTTTAGTGCAATTTTTGTAGAAATAACACTTTGTTAAATATGCTCTAACACATGAACTCTCCTCTCTATCTCATTTAATATGATACAGTTACAATTCTCTTTTGAATAATTACTTATTCTCTCTGGCACTTTGGAACCTCAGTGGCTGATTAATTCTTTCTGAATTTCTCTTACTAAGATATAAGGAGTCTAGGATTCTAGCCAGAGGATTTGATCAGATACTGTACTTGTGAAATGTGATAAATTAGTTTTATAAATTACCATCTCACCATTTTAAATTTACATGTAATTATGAACTGTCAGTTACAGTTTACTATTTGCTGTTGGCTAGTTGTCCATTATATTCACAGCCTACTCAGACTGTTCTATTGATTAGAACTCATTGATTTGTTATTACCAAGCAGCGATCACCCCCAACATTTCTCCATATGGATAAATATTTGTATGTGTGTGTGTTTTCCCCCTTAAAGTGTTTTGAGTGAAGTCTTCTAAAATGTTTCTATCTTCAGTAGAAAGGGCAAAGCATAAGTTTTACCATGAAACATATATGGATTCAAATCTTGCCCTACCATACATTAGTTATATAGTTCTGATAAACTACTTACCCTTTTATGTGACTTAGTTTTCTCATGTGCGCAAGAGGCATAATAATTGTGGATGCTTATACTCTGTTGTCTACCCTCACCCACCAAAAAATAGTGTTATTAAAACAAAAGATACTAGTTTAGATTTTAGTTTGATAGGTATGCTGTGTGTTCAGTAGTAGCTTCTGGTGGAAAAAAGAATATGGGCTATGAAGTCAAACCTAGATGGGTTGCTTACTGTTTTGTTTGTTTTTTAATTAAAAAGCTGTGATATTGGGCAAGATACTTAACTTAGTGATATTATTGTGAAGATTAATATAATGTAAATGAAACATGCAGCTTAGTGCCATATGTATACGAGGCATCCAGTGAAGAGTAGCCTTATGGTGGATTACACTAATTTTTTTTTTGCTTTTGAGTGTACGAGAAATCTAGGCACCAGCATGTAAATGACCTGCTCTAATCATAGTATGGCGTAGTAGTTAAGAGGTCAGATTTTGGATTAGACCTGGGTTCTAGTCCTGGTTCTACTACTTACTCAGCCTTGCATGACCTTAGGCAAACTTTTTAACCTCCTTAAGACTAGTTTCCATTTCTATATAATGGGAATAATTGTGGCATTTTTAAGAGGATTATTGTGATGATTAGAAGAGATAATGCATCCAAACTGACCAAATTGTATACGTTATTTATGTGCAGTTTTTCTTGGGTACCAATTATACCTCAATAAAGTTGGGGAGGGTGGGAAGAAGAGATAATGTAAGGACTCAGTAATCTAAAACTGCTGCTACTGTTATTTATTATCATTATCATCAGTTACTTGGAATCACACTAAATCAAAAAAGGAAGATCACATAGGGTTTAGTTCTCAAATTAAATCTTGTAATCATTAAGAAGATTGTCCTTAGGAGCCCATGAATTAATAACTAACATCAGGGTGTAAGGCATCATACAGTCTCAAAAGTGAGTAGTAATACTTCAGAACTGTCAGCAGTAAATATATCAATAGTACTCTTAGGGTACTTTGGGGGAGTAGAATTGTCAGGTAAACAGAATACAAATTATAACATTCTTTGTGTTTATTTTATACAAATAAAAAGTCACTTTTGTGCTTTGGTTTCTTAGTTGATAAAATGGGAAAATTTTTGCTAAAGTGTGTTGATATATTGTTAGTCTATGTAGCATTAAGGAAGTGAAACAAAGGTAAAGGAATATTTGAAAAAAATTATTGTACAGGCATATACACCAGTCAGCCTTCAATAATCATGTGAGACACTTTGAAGTAAAATTTCAGCATGGATAGTTTGAAAAGTCGGCTAATCCTGCTAGCCATTTTTCATATTCCCTTCATGTTCTGATTAATCAGAGAACCAAAGCTAATTTTAAAATATTAACTAATAACAGAGTGAAAATCTTGTATGAGTGTATTTGTATAATGAAAGGTCACATTTTCTACAGCAAAATATAGATTATTTGGGAACTATTTATTATTTTGATTACTTTTTGCTTCTTTATTTATTTATTTATTTTTAATTTATTTATTTATATTTATTTTTGGCTGTGTTGGGTCTTCGTTTCTGTGCGAGGGCTTTCTCCAGTTGCGGCGAGCGGGGGCCACTCTTCATCGCAGTGCGCGGGCCTCTCACTGTCACAGCCTCTCCCGTTGCGGAGCACAGGCTCCAGACGCGCAGGCTCAGTAGTTGTGGCTCACGGGCCTAGTTGCTCTGCGGCATGTGGGATCTTCCCAGACCAGGGCTCGAACCCGTGTCCCCTGCATTGGCAGGCAGATTCTTAGCCACTGCGCCACTAGGGAAGCCCCTTTTACTTCTTTAGATATGGGTAATGAAGAGTATACATTATAGTAACTAGAAATGTTAAAATACTTTTATATGTATTTAAGAAAATTTATTTTTTTATTTAAGCCAGCAACATGTTAAAGTGACCTGCCTTAGGGTTGCTTCTGTCTCAAATACACTAAGTTAGGCTACCAGTGTTTCTAATGAGCAACTGGAACCATGATACTAGCCAAATATTCTAGTGAGTCTGATCATATGCTCTAATATTCTGGTATTATTTGAACTCCAAAGCCTTTTGGGTATGGTATGGCCTAGTGGCTCCTGATTTACTTTGCACATACTTCATTTTTCAACTTAAAATACTCTAGAGTTCTACAAAACCATCTGTGAGCTCATGTTAAATGATGGCAATTTTTTTCATGGGAGTCTTTATCCATTTTTGTTTTTCTAAAAAGCACACTTATTGTTCTGGCAGTACTGGTTGATGTTGTTGAGGTTTGTTTGTAAAAGAAGCACTTACTCTTTGGTGGAGTCATGGTCACTGCCTACCTAGATTAGGGTATGTTTATGTACCTCTGGCATTGTCGTTTGTTGGAGTTATTGGAGTTCCAGAGTTGCAGGCCTTACATGTGTCTAGAAGGTTATAGAGATAAAACTATGGATAATATTGACAAGTCTGTGATTCTTCCTGTTACATGCATTTCTTTGACTTAATCCTTGTTAACCCTGGAAATGTTTTGGACTATTAATAGAGAACATTCCTTCATTGTTGTTGAATATTTTGTTAGACCAAAAAAAAGAAGAAAAAAAAATTACCATCATGGAGCCAGTGCTGTAAAATGGTGCTGTCCAAAATCACGTGTGCATGTAGTCAGGGATTAAGTAAGGTGATCCACTGGAGTGCAGGAATTCTGTTTCCATTGATGTACATCCTTGATAAAATAAGACTTCTCCAATAAAGGGAACCAAGGCTCCTTGGAGAAGTGGTTGCTTCCATGGCTGGGGCTGGGAAAGTATAAAATGAATTTGGAGCATTTTGTGGTGCCAGAAAGTAAGGAAGTCTCAAAAAAAGGTAGATTGGTAGGACACAGGTGCCAACCTGAAAGAACTGCTGATGGCCAAAGCTGGAACAATTTGAGCAAAAAAATAAATAAGATAACCCATAGAATAAAATCAATATCCATTTTTTCATATTGATGTAAATAAATAAATAAGGAGGAAGGGACAGCTCTATCTTACAGAAGAATTCCAATTGTAAAATGTAGAAGGAATGCAGGAAATGAAAATCACCCTTAGAACACCACAGTCACAATTATTACATCCAGCAATGAGTGCTTAAATCAGTGGGCAAAAGTTTGATGAGAATCAGAGTATGTGCATATTCTAAAAGTATCTTCCCCAATATATTAATTACAAAGAGAGAAAGAGTAGTTCTGCAGTCGAGAAACCCAGCAGACACCAACTTAACCAAGCGATCCAGGGTAGCATCACCAGTAGTAACAAATATCCAGTCTTATTGGTACACTGATATGGTGCACTGAGAAATGCACATCACTTCTGTAGTATTCTCGCCAAAAATGCATAACTTTGAACTAATCATGAGAAAGCATCAGATATACTGAGGAACATTCTCCCAAATGACTGTTTGGTACTCATCCAAAATGTCTAATATCATGAAAGGAAAGACTGAGGAACTTTCATTGATTAGAGGAGACTAAGGAGAAACATGGCAATTAAATGCAATGTGAGATCCTGGATTGGATTTTAGAACAGAAAAAGGACATTAGTGGGAAAACTGATGAATTCCAAATAAAATCTACAGTTTAGTTAATAGTATTGTACTGATGTTAATTTCTGGGTTTTGATAATTGGTTATATAGGAAGTTAACATTAAGAAAAAACTGGGAGGGCTTCCCTGGTGACACAGTGGTTGGGAATCCGCCTGCCGATGCAAGGGACACGGGTTCAAGCCCTGGTCCGGGAAGATCCCACATGCCGCGGAGCAACTAAGCGCGTGCGCCACAACTACTGAGCCTGCTCTCTAGAGCCCGTGCTCCAGAACAAGAGAAGCCACTGCAATGAGAAGCCCGCGCACCACAATGAAGAGTAGCCCCCGCTCACCACAACTAGAGAGAGCCCACAGCAATGAAGACCCAATGCAGCCAAAAATAAATAAATAAAATAAATAAATTGGGAAAAAAAAAAAGAAAGAAAAAACTGGGAAAAGAATATACAGGAAATCTTTGTACTGCTTTTGAAACTTTTCTGTAGTCTAAAATTACTTTAAAATTTAAAATATTTTTAAAAACATAATAAAAATAAATAAATTAACCATTACTAATCTTTGACAGATGGACTAACAGTGGCACCCTTACTTGGGCTTTATATCAGAAGTCCCTTGTCATATAAAGGAGACCTAGTGTTTTGGGAGAAGAGTGAGAGTTCAGTCCCTCGGACAAGGAGGGATTGTTAATGGAGCCCTTATTCTTTGGTTTGCATTCTGAGTGTTGTGATATATTATAGTTTATATGGCCAGTTAAAGGGATATACATATTCTACTATGTAGTTTTATCAGAATTAAGTCTGAAAAATAGATAATACAAATGAAATAGATAATAAAAAATAGATACAATAGATAAAATAAAAATAGATAATAAAAATGAAAAATACACATATTTGTAACGTGCATTCTCAGTTTTGTTAGTTGATGAGTGAATATCCAACAGAATTTGAAGAACTCTGCTCTAAAGGCATACTTTAGAGACTGATTCTTCCAAAGTCCAAAATTGATGAACTGAACTTAGAAAGAACATTTAATTGCTAAAAAGCCTAACAGGGAAAGTTGTAGTCACAGGGGAGTTGGACTTTGGCTTTAACAAGGCTGGGAGATTCACAAATACCATGGTCAGATCATCGCTTTAAAGAGGCAAAAAAACAGGAGAAGCAGGAAGGGTAAGGAGGGGCAAAAGGATTAAATAGCTGCATTAAGCTGTGGTAGACCATGACTTTTAGTAAAGCCTCAGGTAGGCTTTAAGAAATGAAACTTGGAAGTATAACTGGGGTGCAGCTATCCCTTAGCTCCTCCCCTGCCCAAAAAAACCTAAAATGTTATAAAAGGCAGAGATCCTATGGTTATGTGTTCTCCATGTTCCTCTCATCTGGCAGATTCCTCATTTTACATGGGCAGTTGAGACAGTCAAATCTGTGGAATAAAAAGAAGCTTCAGGAAGTCCATGTCCACTCATTTGATCCTTGATTTTATATTTATCCTTTGCAGTGCATGATCAGTAGTGACATAGTCAACCAAAGTGAAAGCAACATAAGCAATGTCTAAGTCTGCATTCTTTTCTGCCTTTGAACCAACTAGCTCATAAGACTTCCAGAAAAAAAAAATCATTTTTCTCTAATAATTCCTTTCAGTGACTGTTCAGAAACCTTTTGTGTAAAGTGTGAGAGAGTAAAGGAATGTCTTCTCATTCTTGTTTTTCTATGCCCTGTAAAAAAAATAAGAAAACCAAAACCAAAACCAAAAAAGTTTAACTTATTGCTCAGCTGTTAATGCTGCCCTTTATTCCCTTTGAAGTGTGAAGAATCGTTTATTTATGAAATTTATTGAGTTACCGTGTTGTGGTACCATTGTAGATCCCTGAGTAGGTACATGAGTAAGATACAGTGCTTAGTCTCAAGGAGGACACTGGCATGTTAATAATAGGATACAGTAGAGATAGAATAGAGAGAGTAGTTCATGTGCTCTTGATTCTCTTGTTGACTTAAACCTGGTGTACCCTACTCAGGAATGTTGAAATCGAAGACCAAATGAGCCTCAAGATACTCCTCCAAGAAATATACAATCTTTACATTTTATCCTTCCATACTGGATTGCTAACTCATAGAGAGCAGAAACTATGTATTTTCCCTTAGTGTCTCTTTTATTACCCTGAGCAAGTATCATAGTTATTTTAGAGTCTTGGTAAATGATTTTTAATAACTTTAGTTATAACAATGAAGGGAGATCTTTAGTTAAAAGATAGCTCTGTGCCTCTGTAGCTATCCTGTTATTTTCTAGATAAAAAAATTTTAATGCTTGTTATTAGTAATTTATTTGCATTTTGTTTAGAGACTCATTCCATTTAAAATTAAAAGTAAGAAAGTAAGAAAGCAACATTTGGGAGGAGCTTTTATGGCTCATATTCAGTAGGCAAGACAGAGCAATAGTATTAGCCTTGCGAGTTGAATATTAAGCCCTCATTCCTCAGTTTACCTTTCTGCCTGTTACTGTAGCAAGAAGATATTCTCCATGATCTTGATCCTACTGTAGTCCTTATCAAACTTAACTCATTTAGAATAGAATTTTTACAGCCTTATTTGGGCTTTGCTATATTGTTAAATTAAAGTATTAGATTTTCTTTGGTAGGGAGTCTGGTTTTTAACACCTTTATTTTGTTTTCTGTTTGTTCTCAGGAATGCCCCAGCTTTAGCAGACGTAAAAGCTTCTCTGGAGATGTTCGTATGTGTGCCACATTGATTATAGTGGGTAGTATATCTACAAGTGGATATGTTCTACAAACACTGTGGCACACTCAGCCATAATTCCCCTGTAATAATAGCCTCTGGACAGTAACTTCTAAGCTCTGTTGACGGTGACTTTGATAGGAATAAGGCATTGTCTAAACAACTACTTTTTTGGGTCAGAGATTGATAGTACTTAATAGCAAGTGCCATAGCTGCTGACGAGGCAGAAAAAAAGATAGTTTGTCATGGGAGATGACTCAGCATTCCAAATAATTTCTAGTCAAATTTTCACTACAACACAGACTATTGTGTAGAGAGACATAAGCATTGAGATAATGTATCTAGCGTAACTTGCCTGACTGTGTCTCTCTAAGAGGAAAATGGTTTACCCCTCCTGTTCAGTATAATGAATTGTTTTGTATCTCTAGGGTAGCAGTTAGGCCAACTGAAGGACTTGTGCCATTATTATTCATCTGTTCTGACCCTGGCTTGCATGGCAGAGTGTATCAGTAGATCGTATAAGAAGTAGAAGCTGGATGAAGCAGGTTGGGAGTGGAATGTATGAGACGTAGAATGATCCTTGTATTGGCAGTCTATGGTTATAGTGGTTATCAAGTGATTCCTAATGGGGATAAATTTTTTTTTTTTTTTTTTATAAAGTCTCTTTATTCTTTTTTTTTTTTAATTAATTAATTAATTTATGGTTGTGTTGGGTCTTTGTTTCTGTGCGAGGGCTTCCTCTAGTTGTGGCAAGTGGGGTCCACTCTTCATCGCGGTGCGCGGGCCTCTCACTATCGCGGCCTCTCTTGTTGGGGAGCACAGGCTCCAGACGCGCAGGCTCAGCAATTGTGGCTCATGGGCCTAGTCGCTCCACGGCATGTGGGATCTTCCCAGACCAGGGCTCGAACCCGTGTCCCCTGCATTGGCAGGCAGATTCTCAACCACTGCGCCACCAGGGAAGCCCGGGGATAAATTTTTAAAAATTAGTTTAAATACAGTTGTGATTTCTTTTCTTTCTCTGAAAATATTCAGAAACCTCTGAATCTTTTCCACCTTTCTTTGCTTAACATGCTGTTCTCTGGCCTTTGTATCTTGTTCTACTTGACAATTGTAAGAAATGAAGCAGGGGATATAGTATTTTATCATTGCAGTTTAAAATTAACATATTCTATTTTGCTGCTGTAATTTCCATGATATTGTTTTATCGAGTTTTTATGTCTCTTAAATTTTACTTTCTAGTTCAAGTGTTCTTAACCAGGGATATTCCCCAAAAAGTTCATGGACAGGATTTCATGGGTTCATGAACTTGAATGGGGGAAAAAAATGACATCTTTATTTTCACTAACCCCTAGCTGAAGTTTAACATTTCCTTCAAATATAAATGCTGATAACAAACAACAGTAGTGTTAATAATACCTGTTCTAGCAATAAAAATCATAGATATTTTCATATCACATAATTATTGTTTATATTCTCACTACTTTGGAATTGTGGTAGATATTAGACTTACTACTAGATCTTATATTTTAATGCACTACTAGATCTTATATTTTAATGCATTAAGAAAAAGTAATATATTACTATATCTCAACTTAAAATTTTTTTAAATTGTCTTTCAGTATAGTTGGTTTCTTTTGTAATCCTACAAATTTGTGCATTTAAAACGTGATTCTGAGAAGGAGACCACCGTAGTCTTCACCACACTGCCAAAGGAATTCTTGCACAAAAAGGGTTAAGAATCCTGTCTGCCTCCTTTACTATTTGATCTTCATGCTGTCCCCGGAATGTTATACCTTAAGGACTGTGTCCTTAGAGTTATATATACATTCATATGTATATTTATGTACATACATGTATTTCCCTGACTGTGCCCCCCAAAAAAACCTCATCCAGTCTCCTGGCTTCCACTCTTAACCTCTGTTTTGATGAGCCACAGCCTCCAAGTTCCATGCTGTTTTCTAGACATCTCCACATATATATTATGGAAGAATTTTAAGCTCAGTGAATCTAAACTTATTTTCCTTTTTAAGCCTGTTCATTTTCTTATGTTCCCCATTAATTAGTGCCATTGACACCTTCCCTCTCACTCAGTATTAAAATACAAGAATCACTTTTGATTCTTTGTTCTTTCTTACAACCTCCTCTGAAAGCGATTATTAGTAAGTCACTAGGGATTATTAATAAGGCTGCTATGAACATTCTTATGCCTTTTGGACATCTGTTTCATTTCTCTTGGGAAAATCCATAAGAGTAGAATTGCTGGGTCATAGCATCAATGTATATTTAAAATATATTAGAAACTGACAGATCATTCTCCCAAATTTATCATTTCACAGACTCATTAGAAATGCATGAGAGTTCTAGTTGCTCCAGATCCCTGTCAGTAACTACTGTTATCCATCTTTGTTACTAGCTATTCTGGTAGGTGTGAAATGGTATCTCATTTTGCTTTAAATTATATTTTCCTCATAACTAATAATGTTGAGTGCTTTTTCAAGTTCTTATAGGCAGTTTGTAGATCTTCTTTTTTAGAGATCTGTTCAATTCGTTTGCCCATTTTTAGTAGGGTTGTTTGCTTTCTACTGTTGACTTATGTATTCTTTATAAATTCTGGATACAAGTCTTTTATAAGATGATTAGTAATGTTTTGTGTTTGTTGAATAGGGCTTTAACCTTGTTGAAGTGCCTATATACCTCCTAATTTGTTCAGCCTTGTGAGGTAGAAGACATAGTTTTGATATCCTCCATGTGGTAGCTAATTTAACTAGACACATAAGATGAAACTAAGCCGAGACGAAAACTACGAATATTGAAAGGGGATCTCTGAAAACTTGAAAGAGGCTTGGCAACTTTACCTTTTTGAAGTGGGCTTTACAAACTGTTGTATATTTTAAATGTTTTGTCTAACAGATTAAGCTTTAAACACATTTAAAACATGAAATAAAATTGTATTTACAAGATCATTATTAGATCTACAAAAGGTATTAATTTGTAATATCCAGGAAGTCCAGTAGAGGGATGGAAATGTGAAGTTGTAGGCCTTTTTTTTGTTTTTTAGTCCTGCCACATATAAGTATATAACCTCACTTGAAGATGATACTAAAATCATAAATATGTAGCCAATTTGCAAATGTGAGGCCCAGGTCAAATGACTCTCCTGGCTGCTTCTATGCTAGATAAAACTAGACAGAGCAGACTTTGTTCCACTTCTACACGGTTTAGTTCCTCTTTTTGAGAAAAATGTAACTAGTCTTATCAATTGATAAATTGATAGTTAATATAATGACTTAGGAATTTTCTTTTTATATGGTTTAGCTGTACCTCTTAATTGTGGAGGCAGGAGAGTGTGCTGCCATTTGGCCTCTGGTGTGCCAAGTGTCATACTTGCTCATATCTTTCTCTAGAGAATGATGAGGAAAAGGAGAAGAAATCCAAGTCTGTAAGGTTTTCCATTTATTGCCTCTATCACAAGAGATTTTCAGTAAAGTGTTAAGGATGAAATTATTAATGAAAATCAGGTGTTTTTTAAATTTGGAAGATTCAGTTAGCCCATGTTCTTCTTACATTCTTTTCTTACAAATGCTTTAAAAAGTTAGATATATTAATACTACTCTTTATATTGAGGAATTTTCTTTTCCTGGTAATATAGTTCAGTGATTGCAGAAGATAACATTTATTTATTTATTGGCTGGGTCTTAGTTGTGGCATGTGGGATCTTCATTCCGGCATGTGGACTTCTTAGTTGTGGCATGCGAACTCTTAGTTGCGGCATGCATGCAGGATCTAGTTCCCAGACCAGGGATCGAACCCGGGCCTCCTGCATTGAGAGCTTGGAGTCTTACCCACTGGACCACCAGGGAAGTCCCAACATTTCTTTATTACTAGACCCCGATTTTAAAATATTTTTTCCAATTGTTTGTACAGTATGGATGTTAGAGGTTGTTTTGTTGAAATGTGTATCTAGCAGTGGCGATGTATTATAGCATGCTAGAAACAGTTGCAATAGAGTGTTGGCAAAATTTGTCTGAAAACTTTAAAATGATTAGAATGTTATCACAGAACAATGTTAGTTTGGCACTGAGGAGTAGGTGCAGGGAATGGAGACCCAGTGTAAAAGGAGGATGAATACCCTAAGTTGTTAGGGGGATTAAAAGGGCATACAGTATGTGTCATTTTATAAATTCTTAACCCTATATGTAAATTATGAGCTATTATAAAATTTATGTAATGAATTATGAAAGATTACAAAATAATGTAAAATTTTTGCTACCTTTTCTGTAAAATTATGAGATTGGATTAGATTTTTGTCTCACCTGGTAGATCCTGAAGTCTAGTAGTCCTCAAAGTTGGTAAAAAGTACAGAAGCTATTTTTGACATTTCAAAAAGCCAGAAAAAAGTCATATATTTACTTGTAATAAGACTGTAAACCAAACAAAAAAAATTTTCTTTATATTTGGTTCAAATTGATATTACTTTTTCTTCATAAAATTTGCCAGACAAAACAACTTACCTCTTATTGGCATGTCTTTTAATTAAATTAAATAGGGAATTAAATTATGAAAGATTGGAAATCACTGTGCTATATATCGTCCAGTGTTTCCCAAGGTGTAAATGACCATAGTTTACTCTTACAAATTAAGATTAATGCATGTATTTATGGACAAATCAGAGATCCATCAGTGGCCATGTTTTTGTATTACCTAGTCATGTGTAGTAGACTTTCAGAGGATTTGCTTCCGAGATTCGTTTTCAATTACTGTGTTCCTAGACTTAATTCCACTCCATTTCTGTTGTTCTGCAACTACAGTTAAACTGTGTTCTAAAATTTGGATTAATTCGTTTTAGGGCACTGAATAGTATTTTTTATTGGAAATAAATGTTAAATAACAGTTCTCTATTGTACAGAACTCTATAATGATAATTAAAGGTTAATATACTTGTTTTTATATTTCAGCCACATGCTGCCTTGTTGATCATTTGTTTTCTGAGAATTGAATTCTAAATTTGGAAAAATAAGAATACGTTTTAGTCTTCTCTCCAGATACCTCTTTGATTCCCTCCTTTCTTCTACCCCTTCTCTCCTATCTCCACCAAAGTGGCAGTATATGGTATTCGGTCTCCATTAATGGGTAAAATACATAATTCCCGAGCACCTGAATAAGATCACTTTAAAGTGATATAAATTAAGAAGATGGGGAAGAGATTATTTTTTATAAGTCAGGGCTACTTCATTTGTTCTCTGTAAAACTGCGTGTTGAGTATGTTAGATTGAATCCCAGTGGGTGGACAGGCAATAGTTGCTCGGTGGGTAGTTAACATGTTCCATCATCTGCATTTTAGAAAGGCATGATAGTTTTTCTGTCCCAGCTTGAAGAGAAAATGAATTTTAAAATGCCTTGATGCCACATTTAGTGACTGCTTTTAGTCTGTGGAGAAAAACAATTTATTAATGAGATGCTTGCTCACTAGTAGTCAAGAAGTGTCAAATGGATGTGCTATGTAGTTGTCAAAATGTGAGTTGGAATTTGGTTTTTAAATGGCTTAATATAGCACCTTTTTTATTTACCCATAGTGTAAGATTACTATTGTTCCATAATTCATCAGATCTGCATTCCTAGATTTTCATGATTATTTACCTACTTATAGAATAATATAATTTGCATCTAAATTTAGTTGTCTATAACACATTTTTTCAAGAGCATCAATCATATTATTCATTAGTGAATAAATACAATCTCAACGCATGTATCAACATCAAAACTAAACATTATGAATAGTACGGCTGTAATTCCTTATTCTAAAGGGTCTCTGGTGCCACCTACTGAATAGTTTTTTACAGGAAGAAAAGTATGTGAAATCAAATGGATTTTTTTTTTTTTAATGAATTGACATGTTTTTATTTATTTATTTATTATTTTTGGCTGTGTTGGGTCTTCGTTTCTGTGCGAGGGCTTTTTCTCTAGTTGCGGCAAGTGGGGGCCACTCTTCATCGCGGTGCGCGGGCCTCTCACTATCGTGGTCTCTCTTGTTGTGGAGCACAGGCTCCAGACGCACAGGTTCAGTAGTTGTGGCTCACAGGCCTAGTTGCTCCACGGCATGTGGGATCTTCCCAGACCAGGGCTCGAACCCGTGTCCCCTGCATTAGCAGGCAGATTCTCAACCACTGCGCCACCAGGGAAGCCCTGGATTTTTTACTTAATCCAATTTTTTGTTTTGTTTGGTAAATTAATAAACTTCATTTTTTAGAGCAGTTTTGGGTTTACAGAAAAGTTGAACAGAAAGTACAGAGTGTTCCCATATACTTTGCCCACTCAGTTTCTCCTGTTATCGGCATCCTTCATTGCTGGTTGTACATTTGTTACAATTGATGAATCAATGTTGACAAATTATTATTACATAAGGCCCATAGTTTACATTAGGTTCACTTTTTGTATGCTGTACAGTTGTGTGGGTTTTAATAAATGTACAATTTCATGTATCCACCATTACAGTGTTATACACAGTAGTTTCACTACTGTGAAAATCCTCTGTACTCCGCTTATTCATCCTTCTACCCCATGCCCCAGCTTGTGTCAAACACTGTCTCCATAGTTTTACCTTTTCCAGAATGTCATATAGTTGGAATCATACAGTATATAGCCTTTTTAGATTGGCTTCTTTCACTTAGTAATGTGCATTTAAAGTTCCTCTTTGTCTTTTTGTAGCTTGGTAGATAGCTCATTTCTTTTTATTACTGAATGATGTTCCATGCTGTGGATATACCACAGTTTTGTTTATCTATTAACCTGTTGAAGGACATTTTGTTTGCTTCCAATTTTTAGCAATTATAAGTAAAGCTGCTATAAACATTTATTAGTTTATGTGCAGACATAAGTTTTCAGCTCATTTGGGTAAATACCTAGGAGTGCAATTCCTGGATCCTGTGGTAAGACTTTAGCTTTGTTAAGAAACTACCAAACTATCTTCCAGTGTGGCTGTACCAATTTGCATTTCCATCTGGAATGAATGAGAATTCCTTTTGCTCCACATCCTCACCAGCAATTGCTGTTGTCAGTGTTTTGGATTTTAGACATTCTAATAGGTGTGTGGTGGTATATTTTTATTGTTTTAATTTACAGTTCTTTAATTTACAGTTCTTTTATATACTTATTTGCTATCTGCATATCTTCTTGGGTGAGATAATCTGTTCAGATCTTTTGCCCATTTTTTAATCAGTTTTTCATTTTCTCATTGTTGAGTTTATATATTTTGGACACAAAAGCCCTTTATCAGGTAAGTGTTTTGTAAATATTTTATCTCAGTCTGTGGCTTATCTTTCCATTCTCTTAACAGAGTCTTTCACAGATTAAAAACTTTTAATTTTAATGAAGTCTACTTTATCAAATTTTTTCATGCATCATGCTTTTGTTGTTTTATCTAAAAAGTCTTTGCCAAACCCGAAGACACCAAGAGTTTTTCCTATGTTGTCTTCTTGTGGTTTTATAGTTTTGTGTTTTACATTTAGGTGTATGACCTATTTTGAGTTCATTTTTGTGAAAAATACAAGGTCTTTGTCTAGGTTCTTTCTTTGTATGTGGTTGTTTGGTTGTTCCACCATCATTTCTTGGAGACAGTCCTTTCTCCATTTGATTACTTTTGCTCCTTTATCAAAGATCAGTTGACTCTTGTTTGTGTGGGTCTATTTCTGGGCGCTCTATTCTGTTTCACTGATCTATTTGTCTGTTTGAGTTCATTATCATACTGTCTTGATTACTGTAGCTTTATAATAAGTCTTGAGGTTGGTAGTATCAGTTCTCCAATTTGGCTCTTTTTTGCTATTGTGTTGGCTAATCTGTGTCCTTCGCCTTTCTATATAAACTTAAGAATCAGTTTGTCAATACCCACAAAGTATTGTGGGATTTTGATTAGGATTATATTGAATCTATAAAATTGGGAAGAACTGACATCTTAACAATATTGAGTTTCTATCTGTGAACATGGAATGTCTCTCCATTTATTCAGTTCTTTGATTTCTTTCATCTGTTTGTGGTTTTCCTTATATAGATCTTGTATATATTTTCTTAGCTTTATACCTAAGTACTTCATTAAAAGGGTGCTAATGTAAATTGCATTATGTTTCAAATTCCACTTGTTCATTGGTGGTGTATAGGAAGATGATTGACTTTTGTGTATTCACCTTGTATCCTGCAACCTTGCTATTATTAGTTCCAGGATTTTGTTTTTTAAATTTTTCCAAACAATGTTATATGTAATTTTTTTTTTTGGAGTACAGAATAATATGAACATTGCCAGTGCATTTTCAGAATAAAAGTAACTGATTCAAAATCTGAAAAATTATCATCCTCTAATGAATATATAGACAACAGTTCTAAATGCTGTATTAATCTATTGAATCCAAAAGTATACTGAAAGAATAATAATCTAAATAATAATCCATGACCTAGTAACCTTATTATTGGCTTGATTCCTCAAATCAATAAGTTAAATTGAGAATAATCTTACGTTCACCCTAATAGAATTTTTTCTTTTATTTTTATTGAAGTGTAGTTGATTTATATTACTGTATTAGTTTCAGTTATAGAACATAATGATGCAAAATTTTTATAGATTATACTCCATTTCAACTTAAAACATATTGGCTATATTCCCTACATTGAACAATATATCATTGTAGCTTATTTATTTCATACATAGTAGTTTGTACCTCTTAATCCCTACCCTGCCCTGCCCCGCCCCCTTCCCTCTCCCCATTAATAATCACTAGTTTGTTCTGTATATCTGTGAGTCTGTTTCTGATTTGTTATATTCATTCGTTTTATTTTTTAGATTCGACATATAAGTAATAACATCAGTATTTCTCTTTCTCTGTCTCATTTCGCTAAGCATAATACCTTCCAGGTCCATCCACATTGTTGGAAGTAGCAAAATTTCATTTTTCTTTTATGGTTGAGTGTATTCCATTGTATATATATACCACATCTTATTTATACACTCATCTGTTGGTGGACACTTGGGTGACTTCCAAATTTTGGCTGTTAAACAGCCTTGTTGCTGCTATGAACAACATTGTTGGAAGTTTTTTTTTATTACTGATCCAATTTCATTACTGGTCTGTTCATATTTTCTGTTTCTTCCTGGCTTGGTATAGGGAGATTGTACATTTCTATGAGTTTGTCCATTTTACTGGTATATAGTTTTTCATAGGAATCTGTTATGATCCTTTGTACTTCTGTGGTGTTGATTGTTACTTCTCCTTTTTCAGTTCTGATTTTATTGATTTAGGCCTGCTCTCTTTTTTTCTTATGAGTCTGAGTAAAGGTTTATCAATTTTGTTTATTTTTTCAAAGAACCTGCTCTTATTTTCATTGATCTTCTCTATTGTTTTTTAAGTTTCTATTTCATTTATTTCTGCTCTCATCTTTATGATTTCTTGTCTTCTGTTTATAGGATTTGTTTGTTCTCCTTTTTCTGGTTCCTTTAGATGTGAGGTTAGGTTATTATTTGAGATTTTTTTTTCTTGGTTCCTGAGTTACACTTGTATCACTTACTTCCCTCTTAGAATTGCTTTTGCTGCATCCCACAGATTTTGGATCATTGTGTTTTCATTTTCATTTGTCTCTATGTAATTTTTGTTGTTCTTTGATTTCTTCGGTGATTCATTGGTTGTTTACTAGCACATTGTTTAGCTTCCACATGTTTGTGTTTCTTGCAGTTTTTTTTCTTGTAGTTGATTTCTAGTGTCATAGCATTGTGGTTGGGAAAGATGTTTGATATTATTTCAGTTTTCTTATGTTTACCAAGGTTTGTTTTGTGGCCTAGCATGTGATCTATCCTGCAGAATGTGCCATGTGCACTTGAAAAGAGTATATATTGTTGCTTTTGGATGGGATGTTCTCTATATATCTCTTAAGTTCACTTGATCTAATGTGTCATTTAAGGCCAGTTTCCTTGTTGATTCTCTGTCTGGATGATCTGTCCATTGATGTAAGTGGGTTGTTAAAGTCCCTACTGTTATTGTGTTACTGTCAATTTCTCCCTTTATGACTGTTAATATTTGCTTTATGTGTTTAGTTGTTCCTATGTTGGGTGCATATATGTTTATAATTGTTATATCTTCTTCTTGGATTGATCCATTGATTATTGTGTGATGTCCTTCTTTGTCTCTTGCTACAGTCTTTGTTTTAACATCTATTTTGTCTGATACAAGTATTGCTGCTCCAGCTTTCTTTTGATTTCTATTTTCATGGAATACCTTTTTCCATCCTCTCACTTTCAGTCAGTGTGTGTGTCAAGTAATTATTGATAAGTATGTATTTATTGCCATTTTGTTAGCTGTTTTGGGGTTGGTTTTATAGTTCTTTTTTGTTCCTTTTTTTCTCTTCTTTGTGATGTGATGACTGTCTTTAGTGTTATGTTTGGATTCCTTTCTCTTTTTCGTCTGTTTATCTATTTTGATTTGTGATTACCATGAGGTAGGAGTGTGTGTGTGTGTGTGTGTGTGTGTGTGTGTGTCTGTGCGTGTGTGTGTATTTATTTATTTATTTTAAGTTGCTGATCTCTTAATTTCAAACTCATTTTTAATACTCCAGTATTTTTACTCCCCTCCCCCCATGGTTACTGTTTTTGAATCATATTTTACATCTTTCTGTTTGTGTACCCTTAATTACTTATTAGGGATATAGATGATTTTACTACTTTTGTCTTTTAAGCTTCCTACTAGCTTTGTACGTGGTTGATTTACTACTTTTACTGTATATTTGCCTTTACTAGTGAGATTTTCCTTTCATAATTTTCATGTTTCCAGTTGTGGCCTCTTTTTCACTTAGAGAAGTGCCTTTAACATTTCTTATAAAGCTGATTTGGTGAAGCTGAACTCCTAGCTTTTGTTTGTCTCTAAAACTTTTAATCTCTCCATCAAATCTGAATGAAAGCCTTGCTGAGTAGAGTATTCTTGGTTGTAGGTTTTTCCCTTTCATTACTCGAAATATATCATGCCACTCCCTTCTGGCCTGCAGAGTTTCTGCTGAAAAATCAGCTGGTAGCTGAATGAATGTTCCCTTATGTAATTTGTTGCTTTTCCCTTGCTGCTTTTAATATTCTCTCTTTATTTTTAATTTTTGCCGTTACAATTACAGTGTGTCTTGGTGTGGTCCTCTTTGGGTTGATCCTGTATGGGACTCTCTGTGCTTCCTGGACCTTTCCCATATTAGTGAATTTTTTAGCTATTATGTCTTCTGCCCCTTTTTCTCTCTCGTCTCCTCTGGGACCCCTATAGTGGGACTGTACGTACGCTTGATGTTGTCCCAGGGGTCTCTTAAACTGCCCTCATTTCTTTTCTTTTTTCTGTTCAGCTTCAGTGATTTCCACTGCTTTTGTCTTCCAGCTCACTAATCTGTTCCTTTCTATCATTAATGTACTGTTGATTTCTTCTAGTAGTGTAATTTTCATTTCAGTTAAATTGTATTCTTCATCTCTGTTTGGTTCTTCTTTATATCTTGTAACTCTTTGTCAAACTTCTCACTGTATTCATCTCCAGGAATTTTTTTGTTGATTCTTTCATATAGACAATCATGTTATCTGTTAACAAAGACAGTTTTATTTCTTTATTCCCCATATGTATACGTGTTGTTTTTTCTTGTTACCTAGAGCTTTTTATTATGTTACCTAGAGCTTCCATTATGATGCTGAATAGGTGTGGTAAGAGGGGACCTCCTTACCTTGTTCCTGATCTTAGGGGGAAAATATCTAGGTTTTCACCATTAAGTATGATGTTAGTTGTAGGTTTTTGTAGATGTTATTTATCAAGTTGAAGAAGTTCTCCTCTGTTCCTGGTTTGCTGAGTTTTTATTATGAATGAGTATTAGGTTTTGTCAGATGCTTTTTCTGCATCAGTTGAGGTGATCATATGATTTTTCTTCTTAGCCTGTTGATGTGCTCGATTGCATTAATTGGTTTTCAAATGTTGAATCTGCTTTGTATACCTGAAATAAATTCCACTTGGTCATTGTGTATAATTCCATTTGTACATTGTTGGATTCGATTTGCTAGTATTTAGCAAGATTTTTAAATTTATTTTCATGAGAGATATTGCTCTGTAGTTTTGTCTTTATCTTTCTTTTGTATTACTATAATGCTGACCTTAGAATGAATTGGTAAGTACTCCCACCTCTTCTAGTCTCTGGAAGAGATGGTAGGATATTGGTGTAATTTCTTCCCTAATACTTGGTAGAATTCACCAGTGAAACCATCTGGGTTGGTGCTTTCTGCTTTGAAAGGTGATTATTCATTCATTTTTAACAGATATAAGCTTACCCATGTTATGTATTTCTTTGTGTGTGTTTTGCCAGATTGTGTCTTTCAAATAATTGGTCTGTTTCGTGTAAGTTGTCATATTTGTGGGTATGAAGTTGTTCATAATGTTTATTTATCATCCTTTTAATACTCATGAGATCAATTGTGATGGCTTTTTTTTCATTTCTGTGTTTGTAACTTGTGTCTTGCCACTCTTTCTTGTCATCCTGGTTAGAGGTTATCAATTTTAACCACGTTTTCAAAGAACCAGATGATCTTAGTTTTTAAGAAGGCATAGACTATATATACTGGATTCTTTATTCTGAAAGTTCTCTAATATCATCTGCTTTTTAGTTTTCTTAAGGAAGGAAAGATTCTGAAAGCATATCATAGATTTTTTTCCCTTAATCTTATTTTCACTTTATGGTCCCCATAGGCTTTTCAGATCTTACTTAATGTTGAAACATAGAGGCATATCACAAAGATAACAAAGAGGTGCTTTTTGTCAGGATGAGTAACTCTGCCCCAAAGAGAGTTTTACTGTGGGGATTTAACCAACTCTACCCTTTCCTATGAGAATTCAACACTAAAGCTCCAGGAATTGTCATGAGATATGACAACATTGAAAAATCATTTGCTCTTTTGCTTATTATTCTACATTTAGACTTAAAATTTTTCCACAGAGTTAGAGCTGCTCAGAATGTTCCCCTAGGAAGTTTAAATGCCTCAACTACATCATTAAGCTTCAAAGGTTATTGAAGGTAGATAACATAAATCACCTTAGTATATTTAAACTGTCTAAAGAGATAATTCTGTATGTTTACATGAATTATATCTTTTAAACGTAAGGCATATGAATAATTTGTTTTTTAAATGAATTGTTAAAGAAGTATTTATTTTTGAAATGACAAAGAATTTTATAACCAAGGAAGATTTGGTTTCTTGATTCTGGAAATACAGATGATTAGAAATATGAAACTCTCATTAAAGAAACAATGAAAAATCCTAGATTAAAAATCAAAACTTAAAATAGAGAGCAAGAATATATATCTGTATCCAAAAGGAGAAAATCTCCCCTGGTAGTATTTAGCCATTGACTACTTGCCACAGGGTTTAATAAGAATCTGAGTTCAAACTAATTCAAAAATCTAGAATTTAATTTAAAATCATCTTGCATTGGAAGCAACCCAGTTGTCCATGGACAGAAGAATAGATAAGCAAAATGTAGTGTATATATACAATGGAATATTAGTCACCCTTAAAAGGGGGAAAATTCTGACATATGCTTCAACGTGGAGGAACCTTGAGGATATTACAGTAAGTGAAATAAACCAGTCACAAAATGAAAAATGCAGTGTGATTCCACTTATATATGAGGTAGTTGGAGTAGTCAAAATCATAGAGACAGAAAGTAGAATTGTGGTTGCTGTGAGTGGAGGGGGATGAGAGATTATTGTTTAATGGGTATAGTTTCAGTTTTATAAGATGAAAAGTTATGGAGATGGATTGTGGTGAAGGTTGCACAACATTATAAATGTATATAATACCACTGAACTAAACTATACACTTAAAATGGTTAAGATGGTAAATTTTATGTTATGTGTATTTTACCACAATAGAAAAAATTTTTTTAATCATCTTTGTTTTCAAAATAGTCCCAAATATAAAGTTCTTTAAAAAATGAATTCATTCCCCCCATAATAAAATAAATCATAAAACACATAAGCAAACAGTTTATAATTGTTGGCAGAAATAATAAAGAACCAGAACCAACCTTCAAAGACTGGATTTTTTAATTAAAAGATAAGAATATAAAAAGGGTATGTTTTAATCTATTTAAAGAAATATGAAGTTTAACATTAAAAGCATGAGTAAAAGCTAGAGACTATCATAAACTACCCACCATGTATAAAAAATAACCAAATAGAATGTCTAAAAATTAAAAATACAATAATGGAATTTTAAAACATAATGAAAGTTTTAAACAACCAATTACATTTGGGAGGGTCATTGATAATTGGGAAGGTTGAAGAAGTCACAAAAAATGCAGCAACAAAATGAAAAATTTGAAAGATGCTAAGAGACATGAAAAATATAGTGAAATGAGGTATTGTGTGTCTAATCAGAATTTAAGGTGGGGATTATAAATAGAATTTAAGAGAGGCAATATTTAAAGCGATACTACCAGAGAATTTTCTAGAATTTATGAAAGACATGAATCATATTCAGGGATCCTAGTGTTACCTAACAGGATGAGTGAAAATAAATTCACATCAGACTTAGTTGAAGACTGCAGAGCAAGAGAAAATGTTGATAACAACCAGAAGTACAGGACTGATTACTTACAGTTGAATAACAGACTGACAGCTGCTTTCTAAGCAGAAATGGACTCCTACAAAAGAAACTGACTATCAACTTAGGATCTGGTAAAAGCTCTTTCAAGAAACAAATTTGTTTGCAGATTAAAAAAACGGAAAACAGAAACTTTACCTCCAATAGACTTAAAACAAAAACAAAACCAAAAAACCCTCTGAGGGTTATACTTGAGGAAGAAATAAAACAATCTTGAAAAGAAAGTCTGAAATGCAAGGAGGAATGAAAGTACGAATTGGTAAACATTGAAGTAAATCTAAAGAAAAACTGATTGCATAAAATAATAAAAATAATAGCTACTTGTGGGATTAATAAATCCCGTTAATACCTGAAAACAAGAGCATGTAAGCCTAGAGTGGTATGAGTGGAATTAAAGCATTGTACAGCCCTTTTTAATAGAGCAAATATATTTATTAACTTCAGACTTTCCTTGACAAGGAAGAATAATGCATCTGAAAATTTTGGGGCTAAGTGATGAAAGAATAGCTCTAGAGATACTGGTTTCAAACCAGTAGAAGAGGGAAAATACATGGAAAATTTTTTTCAAAAGAAAAATTGGGACCTGTAAAAGCAAAAAATAGGAATAAATAGAAATACTAGTTATTTAAATAGATGTAGTACAAATTCTCCAATTAAGACATCGATTATTAGGTAGATTAAAAATTCAAATCCACCTATATGTTCTTTATAAAAGACTCCTTGAAAATGTGAAAGGCTGGAAAAAAATACACACTAGTAAAAGCCTGACCAAATATGCATAACAATGTATAACATCAAACATAATGATTTATAAAGACAGAAGTATTCAAAATTAATTGGATTTTTATATCATGATAAAAGGTACTGTTTCACCACAAAACCATGACAGTTGTGAATATGTGTGTCAGAATAACACAGCCTTAAAATATGATGCAAAAATTATCAAAAATACAAGGAGAACATCATAGACAGGGAGTTTAAGATCTTGTTAAGTCCAACAGACCTAATGTTAATGAGAAGAAAGAAGATTTGAACAACATAGTTAATAAGTTTGAGGTAATGGGCATACATAGAGCCCCAAACCCAATCATTGCAAATTTCGAAAACTTGTAAACATTTTTACAAGTATACTCAAAATTTTATAAAAACTGACTGCATTTTGTGCCATTAAGAAGTTATCAACAAGTAAAAACTGATATCACACAGACCATATTTCTTGATACAGTTCAGTTAAGATGGCAATCAGTAACAAAAAAGATAACTTTAAAGGAATAAGTTTATGCATATGGAAATATTATGACATTTCTAAGTAATTTATGGGATAAAGAAGGAATCCTAATGGCTATCAGAATATATTTGGCACTAAATAATATTAAAAATACATTTTAAAGCTTATAAGACTTATAGGATTTGGTAGAAGGAGATTTATAGCCTTAAATTTTTATATTAAGAAAAAGATTGGAAATTTAATAAGTCAGCGGAGCATCTAAGTGAAGGAGTTTTTTTTTTTTAAGTAACGCTAAGGGACTTCCCTGGTGGCGCAGTGGTTAAGAATCTGCCTGCCAGTGCAGGGGACACGGGTTCGAGCCCTGGTCTGGGAAGATCCCACTGTTGGTAGCTGCAGAGTAACTAAGCCCATGTGCCACAACTACTGAGCCTGTGCTCTAGTGCCCGCGAACCACAACTACTGAGCCCATGTGCTGCAACTACTGAAGCCCGTGCACCTAGAGCCCGTGCTCCACAACAAGAGAAGCCACCGCAATAAGAAGCCTGCGCACCGCAACAAAGAGTAACGCCTGGTCACCGCAACTAGAGAAAGCCCACATGCAGCAATGAAGACCCAACGCAGCCAAAAATAAATGAATAAAATAAAATAAAGTAACCCTAAATAGTTAGGAGAAAGGCAGACAAAGAAGATATCACCAAAACTTGTGAAATAATATGCAAAGATAAAATAGAAAAGATAAAGTTAAAAAGTCAATTTTTTAAAAAAGGCTATTAAAGTTAAAATGTCAAAATTTGCTGGTATCTGAAATTTTACATCCTAAAATTCTAGGAATTTAATGCTTCAAGTGTTTTGCTCATTTTTAAAGTTTTTGGTCTAGGGAGATTTCCCAAATTATTGTCTTTGATTTTTTTCTCCTGATAGGGATTGTTAGAAAATAGTTGCATTATATAAAAATTATGTAATTAGGCTACTGCTTTTTGAGGACTTTGTGATAAGCACTGGGTGAGCGCTCTCTATACATTAGTTCATTTAATCCTTGAAGCAACTCCTTTAGACACTATTAGTAAAACTGCTTTACAGATAAAGAAATTATGGCTTATAAAGTAACTTATGCAATGTTATACAGCCTGTAATCAGCAGAGCTGAAATTTGATTCCAGGTGTATCTGACTACAATGATGTATTTCCAACCATTCTTCTGTATTGCCTTCCAGTGTACTGTTTATTATGGGTTAAAAATATACTAAGTTTGGTGGTTCTCCAAGTGTGATACATGGAACTCTTGGGTCTCTAAGACTCATTCAAGGAATCTGCAAGGTCAAAACTTTAAAAAAAAAATTCTAAGATGTTATTTGCCACTTTTGCTGTGTTGACCTTAAAACTGATGGTGCAAGAGCAATGTTGGTTAAAATTACTGGTACCCTAGCATGAGTCAAACCAGTGGCACTAAACTATACCTAGTAGTCCTTGTGTTCTTCAGCACCACACACATTGTAGTGAAAAAAAAAGGGCTATTACACTTAAGAGTGCCCTTGATGAAGGAATAAAATTGTTTTAATTTATGAAAATTTAAGTCTTGGGTTAGACATTTTAAAAAATATTCTGTACAATTAAATGTGAAGTACTCAAAATATTTCTCTTGCATACCAAATTGCATTGGTTGTCTTGCGGACAAAAAACTTTGTTAAGGGCCTTAACTCATAAATAGTATTTATTAATATTTGTGTCAAATAATATAGCAGTGAACTTCATAAAACAGAAACTTGAGAGAATTCAGAGTAAAAGACAAACACTTCAGGAGTATTAACATGTTACTTTCAGTCCTAGATCGGTAAAGTGGATCTAAAATAAGTAAGGAGGGGGCCAGGGTGGGGGCCGCAGCGCCGGGGGTCGGGACGTCCCAGCGGCGGCAGTGGGAGGCGGCTGGGAGGAGTAACATAACAATGGCTGCCCAAGGAGAACCCCAAGTTCAGTTCAAACTTGTATTGGTTGGTGATGGTGGTACTGGTAAAACTACATTTGTAAAACGGCATCTGACTGGTGAATTTGAGAAGAAGTATGTAGCTACCTTGGGTGTTGAGGTCCATCCCCTTGTGTTCCATACCAGCAGAGGACCTATTCAGTTCAATGTATGGGATACAGCTGGTCAGGAGAAATTTGGTGGACTGAGAGATGGCTATTATATCCAAGCTCAGTGTGCCATTATAACGTTTGATGTAACATCGAGAGTTACTTACAAGAACGTTCATAGAGAACTGGTAGGAGTGTGTGAGAACATCCCCATCGTGTTGTGTGGCAACAAAGTGGGTATTAAGGACAGAAGGGTTAAGGCAAAGTCAATTGTCTTACACCGAAAGAAGAATCTTCAGTACTATGACATTTCTGCCAAAGAAACTACAGCTTTGCAAAGCCCTTCCTCTGACTTGCTAGAAAACTGATCGGAGACGCTAACTGAGAGTTCGTCACCATGCCTGCTCTCGCCCTGCCAGAGGTGGTCATGGACCCAGCATTGGCAGCGCAGTACGAGCGCGATCTAGAGGCTACTCAGACAACTGCCCTCCCGGATGAAGATGATGACCTGTGAGAAAGTGAAGCTGGAGCCCAGCATCAGGAGTCTAGTTTTATAGGCAACTGTCCTGTGATGTCAGTGGTGCAGCGTGTTTGCCACTTTATTATATAACTAAGCAGAACATGTGCTTAATCTTTGGGATGCTGAAGGAGATGAATGAGCTTCGGAGTGAATGTGGCAGTTAAAAAAAAAAACGTTCATTTTTTTGGACCTGCATATTTAGGTGTTTTGGAACACAGTTGTTTCCTCCTTGAGTTTCAAATATAAGACTGCTACAGTCACATCACAGTATTCAGTGGTGGAATCTTGTTTGTTACTGTCATTCCCATTTCTTTTCATTTAGAATCAGAATAAAGTTGTATTTCAAATAAAATAAATAAATAAATAAAATAAGTAAGGATATATAGTAGAAGCCCTAAAATAATAGTAAGGGGTAGTTTATGGGTATAAGTTGAACTCTATCCTCAGGTAATATAAACTATTCTTTTTTCTCAAGTGTACATAGAACATTCACAAACAATTTATATACAAAGTCAAAAAGAAATCCTGAGAAGTTCATAAAGTAGAAACAATACCCAAAAAAAAGCTTTTTTTAAAAATCATAATGCCATAAAGATAAAAATGAATAACAACAGCAAAAAATTAAGTCCTATCCACCTACAATGTAAACATTCTTTTAAACAACTTTAGTGTGAAAGGGAAGAAAAAAAGTATAGGATCTCTTTAAAATATACTAATAATGAAAAAACTACATGTAAGAATCTAGAGGATATAATTAAAACAGTGATTAGGAAAAGATTTGGCCTTTAATATTTTTATCAATAAAAACTACAGAATGAGAATAAGTTAAATTCCCATCAAAAAAAACTAGGAAAAAAAATCACAAAATAGAAATTCCCTGGCAATCCAGTGATTAGGAGTCTCTTCTTCCACTGCAGGGAGAACGGGTTCAATCTCTGGTCAGGGAACTAAGATCCCACAAGCCACTAGGCGCTTCCGGAAAAAAAAAAAAAAAAAAAAAAAAACCTCAACAAAGTAAATCAGAATAATGAACAAGGAAGGAAATAATAAAGATAAAAGCAAAAATTATTAAGGTGGAAGACAGAAAAACATTAAGACTAAAAAATAAATAGAAAAAAAAGATTTTTCTTTGGAAAAGGCCATGAAATAAAGTACTAGTTAACCAATTGGCCAGGGAACAGGGGAGAGGTTAGCACAGAAGGAGAAAGCAGAGATGTAGAAGACATGATAAGGGGGAAATAATCATTGAAGCAGAAAATTTAAAAAGTCATAGTTTCTGTTTTGTACAACTTAGGTGAAGTGGATAAAATTAATAGGAAAATCCAGTTTACCAAAACTGTCTCCAAAGAGCTAGAAGACTTAAACAGGTTATTCGTTTTTTTGTGTGTGTGTTTTTTTTTTTTTTTTAAGAAATAGAAAAATGTATCAAGAAACCAACAAAAACACCAAGCCGGGAGGTTTAAAAGTTATATTTTACCAAATTTTCTAAGATCAGCTAATCTCTATGTTTCATAAAATCTTTCAGAACATAAAAAAGTAAGTTCCCAAATTATTTTTTAAATGACTATGATGTTGATCTAGATAAAAATCTCATATAGTTCACACACATACACACACATGACTACAGAATAATCTTATTTATATCAATACAAAAATATCAAACAAAATTCTACAGTGTTGTAGTAAAATAATACATCATTGATCAAGTGTTGCATTGATCAGTGGTTCTGTCTTAGGAAATCCATTAACATAAATCACCTGTTAACCTAAGGAAGAACAAAAAAGTGTACTTCATCTCTACTGATGTTCAAAAGGTCTTTGGAAAAATTCAGCATGTTCCTGCTAAATATATTTGGTAAAAAAAGGAATTTATGCATGTATCTTCAACCTGATAAAACACATATACTCCTGTTTTTAAAATACAGCTTAAAATGTGGACACTACTGACAGCATTCCTACTAAAACTGGAACAAGATAGGATTGTCCTGTGTCCCCACTATTCAACATCTTGTTGGAGGTTTGGGTTTGTGCAATTAGATAAGAGAAAACTGTTTTAGATTCATAAGAATTGGAAAAGAAGAAATACAACTAGTTCTGTTTGCAAATGATATTAGAAGACCAAGAGCATTGATAATAAAACTAACTCAAATAGTAAAAGAATTTAGCACAGGGATTTCCCTGGTGGCGCAGTGGTTAAGAATCCGCCTGCCAGTGCAGGGGACATGGGTTTGATCCCTGGTCCGGGAAGATCCCACATGCCGCGGAGCAACTAAGCCCGTGCGCCACAACTACTGAGCCTGCACTCTAGAGCCCGTGAGCCACAACTACGGAAGCCCGCACGCCTAGAGCCTGTGCTCCACAACAGGAGAAGCCACTGCATTGAGAAGCCCGCGCATTGCAACGAAGAGTAGCCCCCATGTCACCACAACTAGAGGAAGCCTGTGCACAGCAACGAAGACCCAACGCAGCTAAAAATAAATAAATAAATTTATATTAAAAACAAAGAACCCGGCCTTTCTCACCTTCTGAGATGGCCCACGTTCTGTCTGTAGAGTGTGTTTCTCTCTAAATAAATCCACTTCTTAAAAAAAAAAAAAAAAAAAAAGAACCCGTGTGCCAGTGCAGGGGACACGGGTTCAATCCTTGGTCCGGGAAGATCCCACATGTCGCAGAACAACTAAGCGCATGCACCAGAACTAATGAGCCTGCACTCTAGAGCCCTTGAGCCACAAATGCTGAAGCTCACATGTCCCAGAGCCCGTGCGCTGCAACTACTGAGCCCATGTGCCACAACTACTGAAGCCCGTGCACTTTAGGGCCTGCATGTCGCAACTACTGAGCCCACGTGTTGCAACTACTGAAGCCCACGCACCTAGAGCCGGTGCTCTGCAACAAGAGAAGCCACTGTAATGAGAAGTGTGCACACCATAATGAATAGTAGCCCCCACTCCCCGCAACTAGAGGAAGCCCGCACACAGCAATAAAGACCCAATGCAGCAAAAAAAAAAAAAATAGTACAGTGTCAAAATTTAAAGCAACAGTGTTTGCTATGTACACATAGTCAGATGATATAATTCTATTTACAGTAGTTAAAAAAAGACAAATACTTTGGAATAAACAAATGAGCAATTTTGGTTTCCCTAAATTAATATATAAATTTAATATGATTCCTTTAGGAAATTTCATCTACCCCTTTGGAGCTACCATATGGAAATACAGATATGCAAGAATAGGTTTTTGAAAAGATTTAGTACTGGCTCTTCCAGTTATTAAAACCTCTGTAATTAAAATGGCAGTACTGTTACCTGAATGGGCAAACAAACTCATTGAGAAATAGACCCACACACCCAGAGAAATAGATATATGACATAGGTGGTGTTTCAAATCACAGGGAAAATGATGGACTGATTTTAGGATAATAACTGATATTAGGATAATTGGAAAACGAATCAGAAAAAGGTAAAATCAGATCCATATCTCATATGTACGCTGGAATAAATTTCAAATTGGATAAGAGATTTCAATATAACACAAAATAATGTAACCATGTACATACTAGGAGAAAATATCAGTGAATTCTGTTGTAACCTGGAATAGGGGGCAAAGGCTTTCTGTATGACTTAAAGTCCAGATGCAATAAAATAAAATATTGACTACATTTAAAGGATTTATTTATATTAAATAGAAATTTGTCTAGCAAGAAAGTCCCATAGTCAAAGTTAAAAGACAAAGGCAAACTGGGGAAACATACTTGCATTGTATATTACAATAGTTAATCTCCTAGTATATAAGGGATTTTTTTAATTAATAGGGGGAAAAAAAATAGGGCCAAACGCTTAATACAAAAATGGACAAAAGGTGTTAGCAGAGTGTTACACACAGAAAAATAAGATATTTAAATGACCCTTAAATTTATACTAGAGCTGCAAATGAAAACAATACTGAGTTACCATTTCTCTTCTATTAGATTAGCAAAAATTCAAAAGCCTGACAGCACTCAGTTAGGGTACCTATGAGGTAACAGTCACTTTCATCAATTGCAGTGGTAAGTACAAAATGTACACTCCTGACAAAGAAGTATTAAGCAATATCTATTAAAACTACATGTGTATTTACCCTTTGATTCAATAATCCCACCTTTTAGAATTTACCTGATGGTACTTGTTTAACAACATGAGAATAGAAATGCACAAAATTATTTATTGCAGCATTATTTATAATAGCAAAATGTTTGAAATCACTTACATGCCCACCCATAGGAGACAGGTTGACCACGTGGTAGAAACAATGGCTTACCATGGAGCTGTAGAATAGAATAAAGTGACCTAAGTGTCCATCAACAGATGAATGGATAAAGAAGATATTGCATATATGTACAATGGACTACTAAACCATAAAAAAGAATGAAATTTGCAACAACATGGATGGACTTGGAGGGTATAATGCTTATGAAATAAGTTAGACAGAGAAAGACAAACACTGTATGATATCTCCTAAATGTGGAATCTAAAAAAATAAACTAGTGAATATAACAAAAAACAGACTCACAGATATAGAGAACAAACTAGTGGTTATCAGTGTGGAGAGGAAAGGGGGAAGGAGCAAGATAGGGGTTGGGGATTAAGAGGTGCAAACTATTGTGTATAAAATAAATAAGCTGCAAGGATATATTGTACAATACAGGGAATATAGCCAGTATTTTGTAGTAACTATAAATGGAATATAATCTTTAAAAATTGTAAATCACTGTTGTACACCTGAAAATTATTTAATATTGTACATCAACTATACTTCAGTTAAAAAAAATTTTTTTTACGAACATCTCTATGAACTGGTAAGAAAGATTAACTTGGTATATACTTTTAAGTGAAAAAAGCAAGAGGAAGAAAATGGGATCTATACTATGTTAACTTTTAAGAAAGAAGAGGAAAGAATATATGAATCTATTTTCTTATTTTTATACAAAAAAACACAAAAGCATAAATCAGAAACTAATAAAATTTGGTTACTTTGGGAGTAGTGGAAGATAAAATAAGTGAACGTTCTTTAGGTCTTGTATAGTTTTGAGTTTTGAGACGTTAATTTTGTGCATATTTTTAAAATAAAATTAAATCAACAAGGATGGGGGAGGAAGCCCTGTGATTGCGTCAAACAAAAAAAGCAAATAAACCTAACTATATCATATCAATAATACAGAACACAGGAAAAATTAATTCAAATAACTAATATAGTGCTCTGTACTCTCAGTGGGGTTATTTTAAGGATAAACATTTTTCAATAGTTGTATTGCTATAGTAATTTTGTGAGTTTTTACTGTAAGAGAAGGGAATAAAAATATGGAACGGGGGAAGAAAAAGAAGAACTCCATGGTAATAGAGGTCCCAGTATGAACTCATGATTTAAATATGTATATATTTAGCATTTATTAACTTTTCCTACTGTAAGATTCTAGAAGCAATGACATCACAGTAGCAGTGACCACACTTATCATCCAGACCTTGATGCCTAAATAACAGTCCCTACCACGAGTAGGAAATATAGGGTATTTGGAATGTTGGTTGATTCCAAGTCAGGGACAGGAAAAGTAGAAAGTGGATATGGAATATTTTTTTATATGCTAAAAGAAAATACAAAAAAAAAAGGGAAGTCCTCAAAAACAGAAGGTATATCAAAAGGATATAAGGACCAGCATGAAGGGGTTTCCACTGGCCAAATGTGGAATAATTTGTGCATTAAAATGAATAATGAAGTCATACATGACATATTGGATAACAAGGGACAGTCTATGAGTTCATAGTGATAATAACAAACAAAAAATAAAAGGTAAGGGTCACAGAAGAGAAGGCATTTCTTTTTTTTTATTTTTTAAGAATGTTACAGAAAAATAGAAAATGAATAATGGAATTAAGAAAATTACTTTTTTGTAACCACTAGTGTACCAGTTATTTCTGGCAGGAATTGATCAATCGATACTAAAAACATTGGGTAAATACAAGATTGTTGGGGAAAAGGATAATCACATTAAAGTATTACTCCATAGATTACTAATTACAAAGGAGAAAAGATAACTCTAAAATGGCAATATCTGTTGGATACCACCTTACAGCTAGTGATCAACAACATCACTAATGCTGGGACCAACTGGTATGATAAAACAAAAGGCATATCACCAATGTACTATTCCTGTCAAAAATGAATAACCTGTGCCCACTCTCACCACTATTATTCAACATACTTTTGGAAGTTTTAGCCACAGCAATCAGAGAAGAAAAAGAAATAAAAGGAATCCAAATTGGAAAAGAAGAAGTAAAGCTGTCACTGTTTGCAGACGACATGATACTATACATAGAGAATGCTAAAGATGCTACCAGAAAACTGCTAGAGCTAATCAATGAATTTGGTAAAGTAGCAGGATACAAAATTAATGCACAGAAATCTCTGGCATTCCTGTACACTAATGATGAAAAATCTGAAAGTGAAATTAAGAAAACACTCCATTTACCATTGCAACAAAAAGAATAAAATATCTAGGAATAAACCTACCTAAGGAGACAAAAGACCTGTATGCAGAAAATTATAAGACACTGATGAAAGAAATTAAAGTTGATACAACTAGATGGAGTGATATACCATGTTCCTGGATTGGAAGAATCAATGTTGTGAAAATGACTCTACTACCCAAAGCAATCTACAGATTCAATGCAATCCCTATCAAACTACCACTGGCATTTTTCACAAAACTAGAACAAAAAATTTCACAATTTGTATGGAAACACAAAAGACCCCGAATAGCCAAAGCAATCTTGAAAACGAAAAATGGAGCTGGAGGGATCAGGCTCCCTGACTTCAGACTATACTACAAAGCTACAGTAATCAAGACAGTATGGTACTGGCACAAAAACAGAAATATAGATCAATGGAACAGGATAGAAAGCCCAGAGAGAAACCCAAGCACCTGTGGTCACCTTATCTTTGATAAAGGAGGCAAGAATATACAGTGGAGAAAAGACAGCCTCTTCAATAAATGGTGCTGGGAAAACTGGACAGGTACATGTAAAAGTATGTAATTAGAACACTCCCTTACACAAAAATAAACTCAAAATGGATTAAAGACCTAAATATAAGGCCAGACACTATCAAACTCTTAGAGGAAAACATAGGCAGAACACTCTATGACATAAATCACAGCAAGATCCTTTTTGACCCAGCTCCTAGAGAAATGGAAATAAAAACAAAAATAAACAAATGGGACCTAATGAAACGTCAAAGCTTTTGCACAGCAAAGGAAACCATAAACAAGACCAAAAGACAACCCTCAGAATGGGAGAAAATATTTGCAAATGAAGCAACTGACAAAGGATTAATCTCCAAAATTTACAAGCAGCTCATGCAGCTCAATAACAAAAAAACAAACAACCCAATCCAAAAATGGGCAGAAGACCTAAATAGACATTTCTCCAAAGAAGATATACAGATTGCCAACAAACACATGAAAGAATGCTCAACATCATTAATCATTAGAGAAATGCAAATCAAAACTACAATGAGATATCGTCTCACACCGGTCAGAATAGCCATCTCCAAAAAATCCAGAAACAATAAATGCTGGAGAGGGTGTGGAGAAAAGAGAACACTCTTGCACAGTTGGTGGGAATGTAAATTGATACAGCCACTATGGAGAACAGTATGGAGGTTCCTTAAAAAACTAAAAACAGAACTACCATACGACCCAGCAATCCCACTACTGAGCATATACCCTGAGAAAACCATAATTCAAAAAGAGTCATGTACCAAAATGTCCATTTCAGCTCTATTTACAATAGCCAGGACATGGAAGCAACTAAATGTCCATCAGCAGATGAATGGATAAAGAAGATGTGGCACATATATACAATCCAATATTACTCAGCCATAAAAAGAAACAAAATTGAGTTATTTGTAGTGAGGTGGATGGACCTAAAGTCTGTTATACAGAGTGAAGTAAGTCAGAAAGAGAAAAACAAATACCGTATGCTAACACAAAATATGGAATCTAAGAAAGAAAAAAAAAAAGGTCATGAAGAACCTAGGGGTAAGACAGGAATAAAGACACAGACCTACTAGAGAATGGACTTGAGGATATGGGGAGGGGGAAGGGTAAACTGTGACAAAGTGAGAGAGTGGCATGGACATATATACACTACCAAACGTAAAATAGATAGCTAGTGGGAAGCAGCTGCATAGCACAGGGAGATCAGCTCAGTGCTTTGTGACCACCTAGAGGGGAGGGAGATGGAGGGTGGGAGGGAGGGAGTCGCAAGAGGGAAGAGATATGGGGACATATGTATATGTATAACTGATTCACTTTGTTATAAAGCAGAAGCTAACATACCATTGTAAAGCAATTATACTCCAATAAAGATGTTAAAAAAACCAAAAAGTATACAATGTGTAATCCTAGATTGCAACCTGAGATTGGGGAGGAGAAAGCTGTAAAGGAGATAATGAGGAAAGTTGGGAACTATATTTTTTGTGTTAAATTTTTTGAAAGGGATGATGGCATTATAGTTATGTATCATAATGTTCTTGTTCTTTCTTTCTCAAGTAGAGTTAAAGCTTCATGATATCTGCAACTTTCAAATGCTTCACCCATAAATAACCTGTGTGTGTGAGTTTATATGTAAATCCAATGACACAAAATGTCAATAGTTGTTGAATCTATAGAGGTAAAATTTTGTGGAAGTACATTGTACTCTTCTTTCAACTTTTCTGTAGATTGAAATTTTTAGAAAACCATATCTGGGGAAGAATAGAAGGCAAGGGCAATAACTGTACACCATACGTGGTTCTGTAGAACTTTGCTTTCCTTCTTACCTTTCGTTATATCATTATCTACACTAATATGATATTTGTCATTAAATGATACCCATGTGTCAGAGTTCTTCATGTTATATAAAGTGCTGTATAAGTATTAATTGTTAATACATATCAAACATGGAGAGACGGGAAATGGATTTTGGAGAAAGAGAAGATAAGAAAAATACCATCATCCTGGTCTTTAAAATTTTTGTTGGATTAGTGACCAATATTTTCCACTTTGACAGTCTCATAATTGAGACAACCTACTCAGATATTCTTAGATTGGTCCTAAGAGCATCTCTCTCTCTAGGTAAATAATAGCATTATATGCTACCTATGAGTGTGGAAGAATACTAAACAAAGGAGTGAATACAAGGAAGTTGGAATCAGTTGGTTCTGGTGATTCACATCTCTCCCAAATGTAAAATACACTCACCCCTGCCCAAGACCTCCAAAAGTCTTATCTTATTAAAACATCATCTCAGAGACCACACTTGTGTTATCTAACGCAGTTTCAGATACAAATGAAGTTCCTTGAGTGTAGTTCCTTTGGTATAGCACTTCAAATATAGTTTCTCTTGATCTGTAGACCTTTGAAAGTAAAAACGCAAATTACTTGCCCACACACACCCAACATACAATGTTAGGACAGGCATAGGATAACCACTGTAAACACTCTTGTTCAAAAATGGCGAAATGGAAGGGCAGAGGGATTAACCAAGATGGCGGAATAGAAGGACGTGCTCTCACTCCCTCTTGCGAGAGCACCAGAATCACAACTGGCTGCTGGACAGTCATCGACAGACAGGAAGACACTGGACTTCACCAAGGAGGATACCCCGCGTCCAAGGACAGAGGAGAAGCCACAGTGAGACGGTAGGAGGGGCACAATCAGAGTAAAATCAAATCCCATAACTGCTGGGTGGGTGACTCACAGACTGGCGAACACTTAATACCACAGAAGTCCACCCACTGGTGTGGAGGTTCTGAGCCCCACGTCAGGCTTCCCAACCTGGGGGTCCGGCAACAGGAGGAGGAATTCCTAGAGAATCAGACTTTGAAGCCTAGTGGGAATTGATTGCAGGACTTCGACAGGACTGGGGGAAACAGAGACTCCACTCTTGGAGGGCACACACAAAGTAGTGTGCGCATCAGGACCCAGGAGAAGGAGCAGTGACCCTGGGGGAGACTGAACCAGACCTACCTGCTGGTGTTGGGGGGTCTCCTGCAGAGGCAGGGGGTGGCTCTGTTTCACCATGGGGACAAGGACACTGGCAGCGGAGGTTCTGGGAAGTTCTCCTTGGCGTGAGCCCTCCCAGAGTCTGCCATTAACCCCACCAAAGAGCCCAGGTAGGCTCCAGTGTTGGGTTGCCTCAGGCAAAACAACCAACAGGGAGGGAACCCAGCCCCACCCATCAACAGTCAAGTGGATTAAAGTTTTACTGAGCTCTGACCGCCACAGCAACAGTCAGCTCTACCCACCACCAGAGCCTCCCATCAAGCCTCTTAGATAGCCTCAACCACCAGAGGGCAGAGAGCAGAAGCAAGAAAATCTACAATCCTGCAGCCTGTGGACCAAAAACCACAGTTACAGAAAGATAGACAAGATGAAAAGGCAGAGGGCTATATACCAGATGAAGGAACAAGAAAAAACCCCAGAGAAACAACTAAATGAAGTGGAGATAGGCAACCTTCCAGAAAAAGAATTCAGAATAATGATAGTGAAGATAATCCAGGACCTCGGAATAAGAACGGAGGCAAAGATTGAGAAGATGCAAGAAATGATTAACAAAGACCTAGAAGAATTAAAGAACAAACAAACAGAGATGACCAATACAATAACTGAAATGAAAACTACACTAGAAGGAATCAACAGCAGAATAACTGAGGCAGAAGAACGGATAAGTGACCTGGAAGACAGAATGGTGGAATTCACTGCTGCAGAACAGACTAAAGAAAAAAGAATGAAAAGAAATGAAGACAGCCTAAGAGACCTCTGGGACAACATTAAACGCAACAACATTCGCATTATAGGGGTCCCAGAAGGAGAAGAGAGAGAGAAAGGACCCGAGAAAATATTTGAAGAGATTATAGTCGAAAACTTCCCTAACATGGGAAAGGAAATAGCCACCCAAGTCCAGGAAGCACAGAGTCCCATACAGGATAAACCCAAGGAGAAACACGCCGAGACACATAGTAATCAAAGTGGCAAAAATTAAAGACAAAGAAAAATTATTGAAAGCAGCAAGGGAAAAACGACAAATAACATACAAGGGAACTCCCATAAGGTTAACAGCTGATTTCTCAGCAGAAACTCTACAAGCCAGAAGGGAGTGGCATGATATACTTAAAGTGATGAAACGGAAGAACCTACAACCAAGATTACTCTACCCGGCAAGGATCTCATTTAGATTTGATGGAGAAATCAAAAGCTTTACAGACAAGCAAAAGCTACGAGAATTCAGCACCACCAAACCAGCTCTACAACAAATGCTAAAGGAACTTCTCTAAGTGGGAAACACAAGAGAAGAAAAGGACCTACAAAAACAAACCCAAAACAATTAAGAAAATGGTCATAGGAACATACATATCAATAATTACCTTAAACGTGAATGGATTAAATGCCCCAGCCAAAAGACACAGGCTTGCTGAATGGATACAAAAACAAGACCCATATATATGCTGTCTACAAGAGACCCACTTTAGCCCTAGGGACACATACAGACTGAAAGTGAGGGGATGGAAAAAGATATTCCATGCAAATGGAAATCAAAAGAAAGTTGGAGTAGCTATACTCATATCAGATAAAATAGACTTTAAAATAAAGAATGTTGCAAGAGACAAGGAAGGACACTACATAATGATCCAGGGATCAATCCAAGAAGAAGATATAACAATTATAAATATATATGCCCCCAACATAGGAGCACCTCAATACATAAGGCAACTGCTAACAGCTATAAAAGAGGAAATTGACAGTAACACAATCATAGTGGGGGACTTTAACACCTCACTTACACCAATGGACAGATCATCCAAAATGAAAATAAATAAGGAAACAGAAGCTTTAAATGACACAATAGATCAGATAGATTTAATTGATATTCATAGGACAGTCCATCCAAAAACAGCAGATTACACGTTCTTCTCAAGTGCGCACGGAACATTCTCCAGGATAGATCACATCTTGGGTCACAAATCAAGCCTCAGTAAATTTAAGAAAATTGAAATCATACCAAGCATCTTTTCTGACCACAACGCTATGAGATTAGAAATGAATTACAGGGAAAAAAACGTAAAAAAGACAAACACATGGAGGCTAAACAATACGTTACTAAATAACCAAGAGATCACTGAGGAAATCAAAGAGGAAATAAAAAAATACCTAGAGACAAATGACAATGAAAACACGACGACCCAAAACCTATGGGATGCAGCAAAAGCAGTTCTAAGAGGGAAGTTTATAGCTATACAAGCCTACCTCAAGAAACAAGAAAAATCTCAAGTAAACAATCTAACCTTACACCTAAAGAAACTAGAGAAAGAAGAACAAACAAAACCCAAAGTCAGCAGAAGGAAAGAAATCATAAAGATCAGAGCGGAAATAAATGAAATAGAAACAAAGAAAACAATAGCAAAGATCAATAAAACTAAACAATGGTTCTTTGAGAAGATAAACAAAATTGATAAGCCATTAGCCAGACTCATCAGGAAAAAGAGGGAGAGGGCTCAAATCAATAAAATTAGAAATGAAAAAGGAGAAGTTACAACAGACACTGCAGAAATACAAAGCATCCTAAGAGACTACTACAAGCAACTCTATGCCAATAAAATGGACCACCTGGAAGAAATGGACAAATTCTTAGAAAGGTATAACCTTCCAAGGCTGAACCAGGAAGAAACAGAAAATATGAACAGTCCAATCACAAGTAATGAAATTGAAACTGTGATTTTAAATCTTCCAACAAACAAAAGTCCAGGACCAGATGGCTTCACAGGTGAATTCTATCAAACATTTAGAGAAGAGCTAACACCTATCCTTCTCAAACTCTTCCAAAAAATTGCAGAGGAAAGAACACTCCCAAACTCATTCTATGAGGCCACCATCACCCTGATACCAAAACCAGACAAAGACACTACAAAAAAGAGAAAATTACAGACCAATATCACTGATGAATATAGATGCAAAAATCCTCAACAAAATACTAGCAAACAGAATCCAACAACACATTAAAAGGATCATACACCACGATCAAGTGGGATTTATCCCAGGGATGCAAGGATTCTTCAATATACGCAAATCAATCAATGTGATACACCATATTAACAAATTGAAAAATAAAAACCATATGATCATCTCAATAGATGCAGAAAAAGCTTTTGACAAAATTCAACACCCATTTATGATAAAAACTCTCCAGAAAATGGGCATAGAGGGAACCTACCTCAACATAATAAAGACCATATATGACAAACCCACAGCAAACATCATTCTCAATGGTGAAAAACTGAAAGCATTTCCTCTAAGATCAGGAACGAGACAAGGATGGTCCACTCTCACCACTATTATTCAACATAGTTCTGGAAGTCCTAGCCACGGCAATCAGAGAAGAAAAAGAAATGAAAGGAATACAAATTGGAAAAGAAGAAGTAAAACTGTCACTGTTTGCAGATGACATGATACTATACATAGAGAATCCTAAAACTGCCACCAGAAAACTGCTAGAGCTAATTATTGAGTATGGTAAAGTTGCAGGATACAAAATTAATGCACAGAAATCTCTTGCATTCCTATACACTAATGATGAAAAATCTGAAAGAGAAATTATGGAAACACACCCATTTACCATTGCAACAAAAAGAATAAAATACCTAGGAATAAACCTAACTAGGGAGACAAAAGACCTGTATGAAGAAAACTATAGGACACTGATGAAAGAAATTAAAGATGATACCAACAGATGGAGAGATATACCATGTTCTTGGATTGGAAGAATCAACATTGTGAAAATGACTATACTGCCCAAAGCAATCTACAAATTCAGTGCAATCCCTATCAAATTACCAATGGCATTTTTTACGGAGCTAGAACAAATCATCTTAAAATTTGTATGGAGACACAAAAGACCCCGAATAGCCAAAGCAGTCTTGAGGGAAAAAAACGGAGCTGGAGGAATCAGACTCCCTGACTTCAGACTATACTACAAAGCTACAGTAATCAAGACAATATGGTACTGGCACAAAAACAGAAACATAGATCAATGGAACAAGATAGAAAGCCCAGAGATAAACCCACGCACCTATGGTCAGCTAATCTACGACAAAGGAGGCAAAGATGTACAATGGAGAAAAGACAGTCTCTTCAATAAGTGGTGCTGGGAAAACTGGACAGCTACATGTAAAAGAATGAAATTAGAATACTCCCTAACACCATACACAAAAATAAACTCAAAATGGATTCGAGACCTAAATGTAAGACTGGACCCTATAAAACTCTTAGAGGAAAACATAGGAAGAACACTCTTTGACATAAATCACAGCAAGATCTTTTTTGATCCACCTCCTAGAGTAATGGAAATAAAAACAAAAATAAACAAATGGGACCTAATGAAACTTCAAAGCTTTTGCACAGCAAAGGAAACCATAAACAAGACGAAAAGACAACCCTCAGAATGGGAGAAAATATTTGCAAATTAATCAACAGACAAGGATTAATCTCCAAAATATATAAACAGCTCATTCAGCTCAATATTAAAGAAACAAACACCCCAATCCAAAAATGGGCAGAAGACCTAAATAGACATTTCTCCAAAGAAGACATACAGACGGCCACGAAGCACATGAAAAGATGTTCAACATCATTAATTATTAGAGAAATGCAAATCAAAACTACAATGAGGTATCACCTCACACCAGTTAGAATGCGCATCATCAGAAAATCTACAAACAACAAATGCTGGAGAGGGTGTAGAGAAAAGGGAACCCTCTTGCACTGTTGGTGGGAATGTAAATTGATACAGCCACTATGGAGAACAATATGGAGGTTCCTTAAAAAACTAAAAATAGAATTACCATATGACCCAGCAATCCCACTACTGGGCATATACCCAGAGAAAACCGTAATTCAAAAAGACACATGCACCCGAATGTTCATTGCAGCACTATTTACAATAGCCAGGTCATGGAGGCAACCTAAATGCCCATCGACAGATGAATGTATAAAGAAGATGTGGTACATATATACAATGGAATATTACTCAGCCATAAAAAGGAACGAAATTGAGTCATTTGTTGAGACGTGGATGGATCTAGAGACTGTCATACAGAGTGAAGTAAGTCAGAAGGAGAAAAACAAATATCGTATATTAACGCATGTATGTGGAACCTAGAAAAATGGTACAGATGAGCCGGTTTGCAGGGCGGAAGTTGAGACACAGATGTAGAGAACGGACATATGGACACCAAGGGGGGAAAACTGTGGTGGGGTGGGGATGGTGGTGTGCTGAATTGGGTGATTGGGATTGACATGTATATACTGATGTGTATAAAGTTGATGCCTAATAAGAACATGCAGTAAAAAAAAAAGAAACAAACAAACAAACAAAAAAATGGCGAAATGGGGTGCACACAGGGGTCCCTGTTCCATAGCAATCCTGCAGTCCAGCTGGGAAAAAGGTTGGAAGTTATTCGATTAGATCTTAAGGAAAAATTCTTTATGGCTCTTGAATCTGCCCTCTGGGCTGTAAGTTCCACTTTCTAATTTATCCTTTCTTCCTATTTTTTTTAATTGAGATATAATTCACATACTATAAAATTCACTTTTTTAAAGTATAAAATTCAGTGGTTTTTAATACACTCATTAACAAAGTTTTGCAACCATCACCGCTCTCTGATTCCAGAACATTTTCTTCACCCTAAAAAAGAAACCCATTACTAGATGAACACTCACTCATCATTCTCTTACTCTTCTTCAGGCTCTGGCAACCACTAATCTAATAGATTTCTCTCTCTGTAGATTTGCCTCTTTTAAACATTTCATATAAATGAAATTGCACTACATGCAGCCTTCATTTAGCATGTTTTTGAGGTTCATTCTTGTTGTAACATGCGTCAGTTCATTTCTTTTTATGATTGAATAATACTCTATTGTATGGATATACCACATTTTATTTATACATTCACCAGTTGACATTCATTTGGGTTGTTTCTACTTTTTGGCTGTTGTGAATAATGCTGCTGTGAACATTCATACATATTTTTGATTGAACATATGCTTTCGGTTTTCTTAGTTATATACCTAGGGGTGGAATTTGCTGGGTCATATGGTAACTCTATGTTTACATTTTTTAATGTGTTTTCAAAATACATTTTCCAAAATGGCTGCACCATTTTGCATTCCCACCCACCATGTATGAGGACTCAGATTTCTCCACATTCTCACTCGCACTTGTTATCTGCATTTTTTATTATAATTCTCCTTCAGGGTGTGAAATGGTATCTCATTGTGCTTTTGATTTGCATTTCCCTAAAGACTAATGATGTTAATCATCTTGTCATGTGCTTACTGGTCATTAGTAATATCTTCTTTGGAGAAATGTCTACTCAAATCATATGCTGTTTTTTTATTTGGGCATTTGTCTTTTTATTGTTGGATTATAAGAGTTCTTTATATACTTGGACAGTAGACCTTTATCAGACATGTGATTAGTAAATATTTACTCCTATTCTGTGGACTCTCTTCACTTAGTGTCCTTTGAAGTACAAAAGTTTTCAATTTTAATCAAACTCATTATATCTATTTTTTTCTCTTGTTGCTTGTGTTTTAGTGTCTAATCTAAGGAATCATTGCCTTAATCTAAGGTCTTGAAGATTTACACTTATGTTTTCTTTCAGATTTTTATAGTTTTAGCTCCTATATTTAGGTCATTGGTGCATTTTGAGTTAATTATTCTATGTGGTATGAGGTGGAGGTCCAGTTTCATTATTTTGCATGTAAATATCCAGTTGTCCTAGCACAGTTTGTTGAAAAGACAATTATTTCCCCCACTGAATTGTCTTGGTACTCTTATCAAAAATGGATTAATGGTTTATCTTGCGACTCAGTTCTACTCTATTGATCTATATGTCTGTCCTTAGGACATTAACACCTAGGCTTGATTATTATACTTTATAGTAAGTTTTGAAATCAGGAATTGCTAATCCTCCAGTTTAGTTCTTTTTCAAGATTATTTTGGCTATTCTGGATTCCTTGTATTTCAATATGCTTTTTAGAATCAGCTTGTCAGTTTCTACAATAATGCCAGCTAGGGTTTTGATAGGGATTGTGTTGAATTTGTTGATCAATTTGGGGAGTTATTATCATGTTAACAATATTACGTCTTCCAGTTCATGAACACAGGATGTATTTCTGTTTATTTATGTTTTGTCAAACTTATTCCTATAAGTGTTTTCTTCATAATACTGTTGTAAGTGGAATTATTCTCTTAATTATTTCCTTTTAGAATTGTTTAGTGCCATTGTATACAAGTAAAATTGATTTTTATATATTGATATGGCATCCTGTAACCTTGCTGAACTTACTAGTTCTAAAATTTTGTGTGTGTGGATTCCTTACAAATTTGTATATACAACATTATGTTATCTATAAAGAGAGTTTTATTTCTACTTTTTCAATCCAAATTACTTTTATTTCTTTTTCCTGCCTAATTGCACTGGCTAGAACCTCCAGTACATGTTGAATAGAAGTAGTGAGAGCATATGTCCTCCTCTTGTTCTGATATTATGGGGGAAACTTTCAGTCTTTCACCATTAAGTGTGACGTTATCTGTAGATTTTTCATAGATGCTCTTTCGTAGATTGAGGTAGTTTCCTTCTATTCCTAGTTTGTTCGTTGTTTTTATCATGAAAAGGGATCAAGTGCTTTTCTACATCTATGGAGATTATTATGTGGCTTCTGTTCTTTATTAATACATTATATTACATTGCCTGATTGGTTTTTATATGTTGAACTAACCTTGTATTCTTGGGATTCTTGGTCTTGATATATAATCCTTTTTTTTTTAACATCTTTTTTGTAGTATAATTGCTTTACAATGGTGTGTTAGTTTCTGCCTTACAACAAAGTGAATCAGCTATACATATACATATATCCCCGTATCTCCTCCCTCTTGCACCTCTATCCCACCCTCTGTATCCCACCCCTCTAGATGGTCACAAAGCACCGAGCTGATCTCCCTGTGCTATGCAGCTGCTTCCCACTAGCTATCTATTTTACATTTGGTAGTGTATATAAGTCCATGTCACTCTCTCACTTCGTCCCAGCTTACCCTTCCCCCTACTGGTGTCCTCAAGTCCATTCTCTACATCTGCGTCTTTATTCCTGTCCTGCCCCTAGGTTCTTCAGAAACATTTTTTTTTCTTTTCAGATTCCACATAATGTGTTAGCATACGGTATTTATTTTTCTCTTGCTAACTTACTTCACTCTGTGTAACAGACTCTGGGTCCATCTGTCTCGCTACAAATAACTCAGTTTCGTTTCTTTTTATGGCTGAGTAATACTCCGTTGTGTATATGTGCCACATCTTCTTTATCCATTCATCTGTCAGTGGACACTTAGATTGTTTCCATGTCCTGGCTATTGTAAATAGAGCTTCAGTGAGCATTGTGGTACATGACTCTTTTTGAATTATGGTTTTCTTAGGGTACATACCCAGTAGTAGGATTGCTGGGTCGTATGGTAGTTCTATTTTTAGGTTTTTAAGGAACCTCCATACTGTTCTCCAAAGTGGCTGTGTCAATTTACATTCCCACCAACAGTGCAAGAGTGTTCCCTGTTCTCCACACCCCCTCCAGCATTTATTGTTTGTAGATTTTTTGTTGATGGCCATTCTGACTGGTGTGGGATGATATGTCATTGCAGTTTTGATTTGCATTTCTCTAATGATTAGTGATGTTGAGCATCCTTTCATGTGTTTGTTGGCAATCTGTATATCTTCTTTGGAGAAATGTCTATTCAGGTCTTCTGCCCATTTTTGGATTGGGGTTTTTTTTGATATTGAGCTTCATGAGCTGGTTGTAAATTTTGGAGAGTAATCCTTTGTCAGTTGTTTTCGTTTGCCGATATTGTCTCCCATTCTGAGGGTTGTCTTTTGGTCTTGTTTATGGTTTCCTTTGCTGAGCAAAAGCTTTTGAGTTTCAGTAGGTCCCATTTGTTTATTTTTGTTTTTATTTCCATTTCTCTAGGAGGTGGGTCAAAAGGGATCTTGCTGTGATTTATGTCATAGAGTGTTCTGCCTATGTTTTTCTCTAAGAGTTTGATAGTGTCTGGCCTTACATTTAGGTCTTTAATCCATTTTGGGTTTATTTCTGTGTGTGGTGTTAGGGAGTGTTCTAATTTTGTTCTTTTACATGTAGTTGTCCAGTTTTCCCAGCACCACTTACTGAAGAGGCTGTCTTTTCTCCATTGTATATTCTTGCCTCCTTTATCAAAAATAAGGTGACCATATGTGCGTGGGTTTATCTCTGGGCTTTCTGTCCTGTTCCTTTGATCTATATTTCTGTTTTTGTGCCAGTACCATACTGTCTTGATTACTGTAGCTTTGTAGTATAGTCTGAAGTCAGGGAGCCTGATTCCACCAGCTCCATTTTTCTTTCTCAAGATTGCTTTGGCTATTCGGGATCTTTTGTGTTTCCATAAAAATTGTGAAATTTTTTGTTCTAGTTCTGTGAAAAATGCCCGTGGTAGTTTGATAGGGATTGCATTGAATCTGTAGATTGCTTTGGGTAGTAGAGTCATTTTCACAATGTTGATTCTTCCAATCCAAGAACATGGTATATCTCTCCATCTGTTTGTATCACCTTTAATTTCTTTCATCAGTGTCTTGTAGTTTTCTGCATACAGGTCTTTTGTCTCCTTAGGTAAGTTTATTCCTAGGTGTTTTATTCTTTTTGTTGCAATGGTAAATGGGAGTGTTTCCTTAATTTCTCTTTCAGATTTTTCATCATTAGTGTATAGGAATGCTAGAGATTTCTGTGCATTAATTTTGTATCCTGCTACTTTACCAAATTCATTGATTAGCTCTAGTAGTTTTCTGATAGCATCTTTAGGATTCTCTGTATATAGTATCATGTCATCTGCAAACAGTGACAGCTTTACTTCTTTTCCGATTTGGATTCGTTTTATTTCTTTTTCTTCTCTGATTGCTATGGCTAAAACTTCCAAAACTATGTCAAATAATAGTGGTGAGCGTGGACAACCTTGTCTTGTTGTATAATCCTTTTTATGTGTTGCCTGTTTCTGTGTGATAGGAGAGTTGGCCCTTGAACAATGTGGTGGATAGGGGCTGACCCTTCATGCAGTTGAAAATCTGTTTATGACTTATGGTCAGCCCTCTGTATTTGCATTTCCACATCCACAGATTCAACCAGTCACAGATTGTGTAGTACTGTAGTATTTACTATTGAAAAAATCCACATATAAGTGGACCCGCACAGCTCAAACCCATGTAGCTCAAGGGTCAACTGGATTTTTGGATAGTTTTCATTTCGTTTAGTAGTTTTCTTTTCATGTGATTTCTTTGTCCAGTTTTGGTATCAGGCTAATATTGCCCTCATAGAATGAGTTGGGAAGTGTTCCTTCCTCATTTCTTGTTTTGGAGTTTGTGAAGGATTGGTTTTAATTCCTCTTTAAATGTATAATAGAATTCACCAGTAAATCTGTGTGTCCCTGGGCTTTTCTTTGTGACAAGATTTTTGGTTACTAATTCAGTCTTTTTACTTGCAGGTCCAGGTGTTTACTGTTACTTCTTGAGTGAGTTTGATAGTTGGTGTCTTTCTAGGAATTTGGCCATTTCATCTAGGATATCTAATGTGTTGATGTATAGCTTTTTTTTTTTTGTAGTATTTCTTGATTACTTTTAATGTTAATGGTGATATTGCTTCCTTCATTTCTGATTTTACAAACTTAAATCTATTCTGGTTTTTATTCTTGGTCAAATTTTTGATCTTTTCAAAGAACCAACTTTTGGTTTTATTGCTCTTCTCTGTTGTCTTTCTATTCTCTATCTTATTTTTTTCTGCCCTAACTTTTTATTTATTTTCTTCTCTGTGCTTGCTTTGGGTTTAATTTTCAATTCGTTTTCTCTTAAGGAGGAAGGTTAGGTTATTGGGTTATTGGGTTGAATTTTTTTTAATATATGTGTTTATTGCTGTAAATTGCTCTCTAAGCACTGCTTTAGCTTCATCACATAACTTTTGCTGTGTTGTTTTCCTTTTCAGTCATTTGGGAGTTGATTGGTCTTGAGCATCTTCTTCCAAGTTCAGTCATTTGGCTGTTTGCAGGAGACTTCAGTTCCTCTCCTTGTGAGCCTCCTCAGTGCCGCTCACAGTACGGCTTTCTCCAGAGTGAGTGATGAGAGAGCAAGAGGACAGAATAGTGTGGGTGGGGGTCACAGCGAACACCAGTGTTCAGAGTATCCAGGGTAGAAACCATATTCTTTTATAACCTAATCTTGGAAGTGACATACACTTCTGCAGTATGTTATTAGTAATCATACATTCCACCCTTGATACAATGTGGAAGGGACTACACAACACTGGAAACCAGGAGGTGGGAGTGGGAATCATTAAGGACCATCTTGAATCTGGCTACCACAAACAACTTGCCTAAACTCTTGAATTAGTTAAATTTGGAAAATGAAGAGATAGGGCAAAAATAAATTATTTCTGTCTTCTTGGGGGCATACTATTTCCATTTGGCAACATATTTTCTCTTCTAGCCCAGTGTTTGTTAGTTGCCTGAATTTTGAAACCATCTGAGTTTATATCCCTGGCCTAGATCTTTATTTAACTCAATTTTTTTTTATAGTTATGATAACTTGCACAAGTATTCTAGTAGTCTCACTAATCAGCAGCTGAGCAGCATTTTCTTTGTCTTTCTCTTTTTTATCTTGTTTGTTTGTTTTTTGCCAAGTCCTTTGGTCTCACACACAGACTTATTCCCAGTATAAACAAACAAAAACTGAGTAGATGAATAGAATAAAGTAGCATTATCTATTCTGCCTTAAACTTAGCTCTAAACTCAACTCTAAAGTATAGCCCTAGTCACATGATATGTCTGATCATATTTCTGTGGTTTTTTGATAAATATAATTATTTTGAATTTATAAAGTGATATTAGCCAATACATTACAGGATAATTAACCAAAATACCTGGAAGTAAATCAGTATCTCCTTTTAACACACAATTCAAAGCAAGATTAGGTTTGAAAAAAGATGGAAAAGAGTGTTCACAGATGCCTTCAGGGATTCCTGGAAGTAAAAATCAAGAAATGGTATAAATTGGGAATCCTTATGTGTAACATGGAAATTTCTCGTTTTGATACAGATCACTTTAGTTGGGTTACATGTGCTAATATTAACTATTCTGGAGCACAGTATATCACATGGGCTTAGAAATTATGTCCTTTGTGTTTTCCCAGCTAGTTAATAATTTTACATATTAACCTAGTTAGTTAATATATTTACTTATTTGACATTTTATGATTTACATAAAAGATAACTGCTCAGCCTGCATCTTTTTGTTTCTCTTGTTATTTTCACTATAAGCTAAGATAACAGTGGAGTAAATGTCAGCTATTAAAATGACAAGTACAGGAGTTCAGTATTTTATCTACAATCTCATAGAACTTTAAAATATCCTGTAAGCAAGACTTATTATGACTTCCAAGGTTCTATTATCATTTCCATTTTTATGAACAGAGGAACTAAAACACGGAGGGGTATGTAACTAGCCTGAATTCAGGAAGATGGCTAAGATTTCAATCTATAGCTAAGTCTTTCTTTTTTCATTAAAATATAGTTGACATACAATATTATTTTAGTTTCAGGTATACTATGGAGTGATTCACATTTGCATGCATGATGAAATGATCACCATAATAAGTCTAGTAAGCAACTGTCCTCATACAAAGTTAATACAGTATTATTGACCATATTTCTTGCGTTGTATATTCTCATTTATATGTGGACTCTAAGAAACAAAACAAAAACAAACTAAGCTAAAACAGACTCATAGTTGCAGAGAACAAACAGGTGGTTGCCAGAGGGGAGGGGTGTTGGGGGATGAAATAGGTGAAGGGGGAAATTAAGAGGTACAAACCTCCAGTTATAAAATAAATGAGCCACAGGCATGTGATATATACAGTTGACCCTTGGACAACGTGGGGGTTAGGAGCACTGACCCTCTGCACAGTGAAAAATGAGTCTAACTTTGCAGCGGGCCCTCTGTACTCAGGGTTCCACATCCACAGACTGACCAACCATGGACTGTGCAGTACCGTAGTATGTATTTATTGGAAAAAATCCATGTCTGTGTGTACCCCCGCAGTTCAAACGCCATGTTGCTCAGTGCTCAACTGTATAGCCAAATCTTTTTTTCTAGTACTCAGAAACAAATAGTTCCTCTCTTCCCTACTGGGCTCTAAACAAAGAATAAATGTGAGGACTAAAATGTTACTTTTTTTATAGGCCCATAATCCCTTCTCAAATGTTTTTTCAGAATTCAACGTTCTTTGTTTTGAAAGAGCTAATGTAACAGAGATGTTTATTATGTAACATCTCCAGCAGGTCCAAAACAGCACCCTGTGATCAAATATATTGATATTTCTGCAGGACCGTAAACAGATTGATGTCGGCTGAGGTCACATTTTGCTACCAGATACAGTGGTGGTCATGGTGGAGGTAGTTTTGTTGCCTTTCCTCACCTTTAAATAGTATGTTTTCTAATCTTCTTGCATTTTAGAATCATGGATCTATAAAAGTGGTTGCTAGTTGGAGGACTTACCTTCACATCTCTTAGACAATTGCTCCAGCTAATACTGAACCCCAAAACTAAGGAGACTCAACCCTTCAGTCTCAGACAGCCCAGGATCAGGTCAGGCCTATTCACACAGCACTGATCTGCCTGGGTAAGAGTTGAGGCATTTAAGGAGCAGAGGAGCATGTTGGTTTGGCCAAAAAGTTCGTTTGGGTTTTTCCATAACATCTTACAGAAAAACCCAAACAAACTTTTTGGCCAACCCATTATCTCTAGAAGTAGGCCCACTTCTAAGAGGAAGAAGTATGGAGCCTAACCAAATACACTTAGTCATCCTTCCTAGTTCAGCAATCTTTCTGCCTCTGAAGGAGCAGAGTAAATAAAAGGATTGGGGTGAGGCCAGTAGTGTGTGTGTGAAAAAAGCCACCACCATCCAATATCAAAACTCTTTATTACTTATTATATACTGTGTTTATAAGTGGTCTGTCTTTATTCCACACCTCTTATAAAATCATTCAATTGTTTTTACCTCTTGTACAGGTTTCAAGCAGAATTGTATATGACTGCTGTTCTTTATTTTGGTTGTAGCTGACCAACATGTTTTGGGACCAAGGACTGATTAAGACCCTCAATAGTGGTACTGCTGTTTTTATAGGGGAATCTTAGTAGATGTGCACTGAAATATTTAAGAGTGAAATCTCATAATTCTGCAATTTACTTTCCGGTAGTTCTGCAAACCAATAAAAGTAAAAAGAAGGCTAATGTGGCAGAATGCTAACAATTCTTGAATCTTGATAGAGGCTGTCTGTGTCATTGTAGTGTTCTTTATTTTTTTCTTTCTGATTGAAATTTCTCAATATGAAAAGTTGAAAAAAGAAAAAAATCCTTGATGACATTTAGGCTATATATGAAGTGTACATTTGACAGAATTGAAGAATTAATGGTAATAAATAGTTACAGAGTTTAGATATTTTCTTTAATAGTTAATGTGTATACCTACTCTATTAGGTTAAAACTTGCTTGGTTACTTTACTTATATATACAATTTATGTTCACATACTAAGTGTCTTAGTATCTTGTAGAATACATTTGAATTAAAACTCTGAAAATAAGCTGTCTGTTTTTATGTCTAGTTGTTTATATTTTAGTTTGGGACCAAAAATAATTATTTTTAAGAAACAATTAAAAATGCCAAGTTTGGGGTTGATATATTCTCATAATACTAATTAAACCAACAAGGTTTTTATTGCTAAGTCCTAGAAACCATTCGCAATTATGGACCGAATCTGAGACTTGTGAAATCATTAATTTGTAATTAAGATAAATTTAAACATCGGTATTTTGCATTCTCTTTTTTAATTCTTATTATATTTATTTCTTCCCTAGATCTGCCTCAGAACTGTGATCCTAACATTCCCCTAGTTGCTCAGGAATTAATGAAAAAGATGATACGTCAGTTTGCAATTGAGTATATTTCAAAAAGTGGTAAAATTCAAGAGAATAGAAATGGTTCAATTGGACCAAGTCTAATATGTAAGAGTATCCAAATGAATCAAGCAGAAAACTCCCTTCAGGAAGAGCAGGAAGGCCCCTTAGACCTCACTGTGAATCGAATGCAAGAACAAAATACTCAGCAAGGTAAGATTTGTGTGTATGTGTGTGGTATGTGTGTTTATGTGTGTGTGTGATATATAATTTTATGTTTTAGTATTTCTAAATATATATAACCTTATATTCACAGAGAAATTTACTTTAGAAGTAATATTACTTGTAATTAACCTATGTAGTATGGACTAGAGAGAAGTGTTAAATTAGAGCTTTTGTATTACATTTGACTTTGTTTATAAAACTGGAAGTGAGAGTTTCTCTCAATGTTTTTTCACAATAAAGTGTATGGTGAGAGAATTCTAGCAAGCAACCTAAAAGGAAAGTGTACAAATAAAAAGATATATATGATAAAAATGTATTTTTGTAATGTACAGCTGAGAACATTCATTAAGCACTTGCTGTTCAGTTTTTTGCACTTAGGTGAAAAATAGAAAGAAATAGATGATTTGTATTCAATTGTTTATAATCTAACTAGGGAAAGAGAAAAGTTAATGCATGTGATAAATATAATATAATTAACTACATGGAGATAACATTTTTCCTAAGAAGCATGAATGATGAGGCTGTATTGGTCTTATCTAATTGTTAATTGAAGGAAGAGTTGTGATTCTCAGAGGAAAAGAAGGAAGACCTTAAAGTGCTTGTGGAGGATGCCAAACAAGTGTTTGCCTGGAGAAGAGAGAACAAGTGGCTTTTGTTAATACAAGTTAAGGATAGTGTTGTCAGGCCTCAAAGCCAGAAAAAGTGTCAGCATTAAGTTTGATTGCAGAAGGCAGTGTGGTGTTGGAGGCTGTAAAGAAGAGTACACTAGTCAGTGTTTAAAGAAGATAATCTTTTCAATGTGTAAGACATTAAAATTGAGGGAGGCTGAAATATGGAAATACTTTTCTCTTTTTGCTTCCCTAATTGTAGGTTGTGTGAGTTTATTTATGTAGTAAGATCTGAGAAATTTGAGATAATAATTAGGTAGGTTATAAGACAGAGAAAGAAATGTTGAAGATGATTTTGATACAAGTCTTAAGGACAAAAATATATCAATACATTGAATTTTGGAAGTTAGAAAGCATGGGATTTTTAGAATTTTTGTTTGTCTTGCTTTTCCATGTTTCATACCCTCTTATATCTCTTCTCCTTTGTGGGAGGCAGTTCAGTGTTCTAAAGAGACTAAAACATAGGCTTTGGTATCTGTGACAGACTTGTGGTTGAAATCCCAGCTCTGCTACTTAAGTTACATGAATAGTTAACTTTACCTATCAGAGCTTTAATTTCCTCATTTGTTACTTGGCAATAATAATAACAAACTCATTGGAGCAATATGAAAGTTAAATATAAAGTAACCAACTCATAAAAGATACTCAGACATTAGTCTCTCCCTACTCTCTACCTCCTGTTCCCTACCACCACAGAAGAGAAGGCTTGGAAGTAACATGGTAGTTACCTGTAAATATTTCTATGGCTCTTGCACTAAAGTAGGACTGAACTTTCTCTGAATGGCCCAATGAGTAGAATTAGGATCACTACCTAGAAGTTAGGTGGAAACAGATTTCAGGTCCATATAAGAAAGAATATTTCTAAAGATCAGACATTATTTTAAAGGGGAAAGGGGATAATGATTCCCTGGTTGCCTTATCATTAGAGGCATTCAAAAGCATCAGATGGGGCTTCCCTGGTGGCACAGTGGTTGAGAATCTGCCTGCCAATGCAGGGCACATGGGTTCGAGCCCTGGTCTGGGAAGATCCCACATGCCACGGAGCGACTAGGCCCGTGAGCCACAGTTGCTGAGCCTGCGTGTCTGGAGCCTGTGCTCCGTCCGCAACAAGAGAGGCTGCGATAGTGAGAGGCCCGCGCACCGCGATGAAGAGTGGCCCCCACTTGCCGCAAGTAGAGAAAGCCCTCGCACAGAAATGAAGACCCAACACAGCCATAAATAAATAAATAAATAATGTAAAAAAAAAAAAAAAGCATCAGATGAGTGGTTGGAATAGATGACATTTTAAAAGTAAATTTCCAGTCCTTACATTCTGTGATTCTATGAATTTAAGTAATAAGGCAGACCCAAGTATATATAGAAAATAAGTAATGTAGTTACTTATTTAAATTATTTTGATATTCTAGGCAAAGTGCACAAATATATATGTGAACATTCTGAGGCTGAAAAGTCATTTAGTTTAGTGTGGCTTGTAGTGTATAAAGCAAGGGAGAGAATGGTAATAGGTGAGGCTAAAGAAATAGGTAGGGGTAAGATTGTGAGAAAGCCATGTAGGAAATATTAAGGATTTTGACTTTTCTTAGGGCCGTAGAAAGCTGCTAGGTTTCTTTAAGCAGAGAGTAACAAATCAGATTTTCTTTTATAAAACTATTCTGCTGTGGTATAGATTGGTAAGCTCTAACTTTGTCTACTTGCATACCAAATTTTTTTTTAATGTAGCACATGTATGTGTGTATCTATACATACCAGTACCTTATATGTACTAATATTTCCACAAATTAAAATTTTTAAGGTTGAAATAAAGATGTTATAAACAATTTTTAAATGTCTTGCTAATCGTGGTGACTTCACCCCCAGTATCTTATTACACAATGTAGACTTTGGAGTGTTTTCATTAGTAATAATACAAGGTATAAATCCTTATTTCAAATGGTTTCTTAAGAACTAAAAAAACTTTTGGACTGACTTCACTGTTCATACCTTATAGTATAATTAATAAAGTGCTCATACTAGTAGTAGCAGGATTAGTTCTGCCTTTGTTTGTCTATTATTTGCTAGTGCTTACTTTTTTCACATTATTCTCACTCTGTAATTTTGCAACAATACTCATTTAAGCCATTTGTTCATTTTGTGAGTTATTTTATTCAAATTAGATGCTGTAATCTGTAAACCCAGTAGATAATCTAGCCATAAATAATGTAGATAATTTATGGATTGTCTGACCTATAAATCTATAAAATTATTAATCCCAAATGGTTTTACAGGTAACTTTATATAACCTTAAGGCAGCAGATAAGTCTTATCTTTTACAGACTATTTTAAAGAATAGAAAAGAGAGAAATATTGATATAATCTTTATCAAAACAAGGCACAGATAGCAAAAGAAAGAAAATTTGCAAGCTAGTCTTATTTACAAACCTAGGTACAAAAGTTCTAAACAAAATGTTGGCAAATTGAATATAGTAAATTATAAAAACATTATAAATGTTTTTATAAATTATAAATGTTTATAAACATTATAAATGTTTATATAAATTATAAATTATAAAAACATTATAAATCATCTGTGGGGAAGCACAGATGATTCTGCGTTTGAGACACATTTATGATTTTACACATTACAAAAAAAAAAAAAACCATATCATCCTAATAGCTACAGAAAAAATTTACAAAAGCTGACACATTTATTATAAAAAGTGCTTATCACCCCAAGAATAGATGAGTACTTCTGCTTTGAGGGACATCATAACCAAATGATTTAAAGTAATGGACATGACAGAAATTTTCAACATTTTATGAGAGGTCTTGACTCATGTAACGTGATGAGAAAAAAAGAAATATGAAAGTAAGCAATAATAAGTAATAGGTTATAAGGAAAGAATGAGCAAAATTGTGGTTACTTACAAACAGTATGATTGTGTATATAGAAAATATGAAAGAATATCTATGTAAAGTTTTAGAACTGATGAAAGAGTTCAGAAAAGGTACTACTCACGAGATTAGTATGATAACATCCAATTAGAAAATCCAGTTTTTAAAAAATCTTCTACAATAGCAACAAAAGCAGGAAAAACGTTAAAACACCTAAGAATGAAGCTAATAAACTAAGACCTTATGGAGAACATTATAAAACTTTATTGAAGGTTATAAAAGAAGACTCCCAAAATGAGTGATTATATTTTAAATGAATGGGAAGGCTCTAAAAGACAGCAGTTCATCTTTAATGTACTTAATAATTCAATGTCATTCTAGTCAAAATTCTGATAGGGTTTACTGTGAAAAATGACTTGCCAATCATAAAATTTATGAGCAAAACTTAAAAGAGCCAAGAATTACCAAGTCAAGGTGGTGAGGGACTTCTCTAAAACATATCAAGACTGTATAATAATTCAAACAGGGTGCTATGGGCCATATACAAATCACTAGGACAGATTAGCAAGCCCAGAAGAGATGTCATTATAAATCACCAGGATGATGGCCTGTTCAGTAAACAGTTCCAGGGCAATTGGTTACCCATTTGGAGGGGGAAAAAATGGATCCCTACCTTACACCGCTCACAAAAGTAATTTTAGTTGGGTTAAAGGGCTAAATGTTAAAAGCAAAACTAAGTTAGAAAAGATAAAGGATTATGTCTTAATGAATTTAAAATAAGAATTTCTTAAGATGCAGAAATAACAATCCATGCAATAATTGTGTAAATTTGTACTAAAATGTAAAACTTAAGTGTTATAAACGTCACTGTGAAGAGAGTGAAAATTCAAGTCTCAAATTTGGAGACAGTATTTACAACTGATGTAACTAACAACCATTCAGCTAATCAAACAGAACTACAGCCAATGAGGAAAACATGACACCTTAGAAAAATAGGCAAAAACAGTTATCAGAAGATTACAAAATAACCAAATAAGCAAAGTAAAAGATGCTCAAAAGAATATCCTGCTCAGCTTTCATCCCAATATAGGGTTCTTTTATTCTGTCATATAAAAGATGGTAATTCAACCTCTGATTGACAGTAAGTACGTGCAAAAAATCGTTGTTTGACAGCTCTGACAATTAAGCACCTATCTCTGAAACATCCACGCTTCATTTTATATTTCTTCCATCTGCAATAATTATTTTACTCAATAGTACTGTAAATATTTGTAGAAATTATTTTATCTCCAGACTTCTCTTTCCCATGCTAACCTTTAGGGTTTTGGGGTTTCTTTTCCATCTGCAACAATATGAGAAAATTTATTTCTTTTACTTATTATTAGTGCTGTAAATATTTGTTGAAACTATTTTGTCCGTCTAAACCTCTGTTTTCCATGCTAATCTTTATATAGCTTCTCTAATTTTTCTTCATAAATCAGTTTCCATACTTCTCATTTTCCTTGTCCTCTCTTCCACAAACTGTAGACTGACTTAAAATATTGTTACCCTGAGAGATACATTCCTATTTGCCTCTCCATTGTACCTTCTAACCAGGTATTTCAAATATTAGAGAGATTTCTTTGTGTACTTTCATTTCTGCAGATTTGTATAAATACTCTGAGCCTCAGAAACTGGGAGAAAGTAAGTTATGAATTCTTTTGTCCTGGAGCAGTAGCTTAAAAAACAGGTAGAAATAAAATTAGCATAACCAAAAAAAAATTTTTTTTCGATTTTAATCTGAGCCCAAAGTAAAAGCTTCTCCTGAATTACAAAGTACAGGAAGAAATTTGCAATTTACGGACCTTTATCATTGTCGTGACAACCATGAAGAATTTACCGGTTCTGTACAAAACAAGATCAAATGTGGGCAGAGGTGAAAGAGCAGCGCTTTATTGGCCTTGTTGGTGGTGTTGTCTACCATGAGGTCCAGTGAATATTCTGGTAGAATTTTCATTATAGTAAATTTCTCACTTCATTGTAATTGTTTCCGTGTTTATCTCCCCACTGTAATCAACCTTTGGGAGCAGGAACCTGTGTATTCTCTTTTGTATCCCCAGGGCGTGTATGATATATGACATATTGGATTTACTGGATTAAAAATCTTCACTATTTTCAAATGCTATTGACAACTAAACTGAGAATTGATACTTGATCATTGGATTTATGGTTTTTTAGCAGTGAAATTTCTTATTTTAAACATATTGGATGGAAATTATCCTGAAATATCTTTATACTTTCTTAAACAACATATGGAACATTGTGTCATGATGAACATTAATTATTACACTGACCTGTATTGACTTGACATTTTTAGAATTATTCTCCCTTAAGCTAACTGGCAACAGATTAAGTTAAAAATACTTTTAAGAAATTATTATTTCACATTGCTATCAGTAGGCTTAACTTTGGAAATCATGTCTCCTAGATTGAATAAGATTTTTTTAAAAAATAAGTTATGTATGAGACGAATATAAACTAGACTTCAGGTAAATTTTATATTTCATTGAATGAAATATATAAATTTCAGTGATATGTTTAATTGTTATTAAGTATCCTTTGTTGTTGCTGCTGCTGCCATTCTAGTCTGGTTTCTTGGCTGAGATTAAGGTAGGTGACACTGTCAGCTGAGATGTTAAACTATAATTAAAAGAGCAATGTATCATTTTATGATATCATGTATTATAAACTACGCTGTTTATAAATGAAGTTTGTTGTTACTCTGTTAGGAAAATACTGAATAGTTTTGTTTTTTTTTAAAGTTCAATTCAGAAGATATTTCCATATCTACTAATGAAGGCAATAAAATTATCCATCTTGTTTTTCTGTGCTGAACTTTTGTTTTCCAAGGCTGAAGACATATGGAAGAAAATGTTATGTTCCATGCTTGAGAAGATACCATATTTTAGTAAACCTGAAGAATAAAACATATCTAAATGATTTCATGTCCCTTCTGATCTAACCTTCTCTGACTCTAGGGATAGATGAAACAGGTGGTTTTTAAAAATTCCAAATCAAGGCCATATCACTCATCTGCTTAAAAACACTTTAAAAAAAAAACAAAAACAAAACACACACACACACACACTTTAATGGCTTTGAATTGTCCTTAGGATAAAGTCTAAAATCCTTAACTCACCAAGATCCAGATCCTACCTATCTATTCAGTCTCATCTTGCACCTTTCTTTAGTCTTCATATTGGTTTTCTCTGTTTCTTGAATGTCATATACTCTGGCTTCAGAACATTTGTACATGCTTTTGCCTCTCTGTAGAAGCCACTCTACCCCCTACCCACACCAGTTTTTTCTAAATAAATTTTACTTGGTTTTTCTTCAGGTCTCCATTTAAATAAACATCACTTCTCTAAGAAAACCTCCCCCACACCTCCTAAATTGGATGCACACAGACATAACACATGCATTCTTACTAATTACCACCAAAATTGAGTTTCGGTCTCATATTTTCCCATAGAATCCTGTATTCTTTTGTAGCCTCATCACCCTTGTAATTGTTTCCACCATCTTATTTTGTGCTTTCTGTTTGTCCCATTTGTTAAGCTTTTTTCCCTCCTTTGTTATTTTCTTTTAGATTGCATTTTTTTCTTTGCTAATTTTGAGTTATATACTCTACTGCTATTCTGTTAGTGGTTTCCCTAGAAATTTTTTAATGCTTAGTTACCTCAGCAGTTAATGTAAGGAATTTTTCTTTTTTTTTTTTTTTTGACTGCGTTGGGTCTTCGTTGCTGCATACAGGCTTTCTCTAGTTGCGGCAAGCAGGGGCTACTCTTAGTAGCGGTGCATGGACTTCTCATTGCAGTGGCTTCTCTCGTTGCCGAGCACGGGCTCTAGGCGTGCGGGCTCAGTAGTTGTGGCACTCGGGCTTAGTTGCTCAACGGCATGTGGGATCTTCCCGGACCAGGGATCAAACCCGTGTCCCCTGCATTGGCAGACAGATTCTTATCCACTGTGCCACCAGGGAAGTCCTGTAAGGAATATTTTAACTTGTTACCTGCCCTGACACGATAGCCATTTTATCAATGCTTTTGTTCTCTTTTTATGATAACACAATTAAAACATTGTAACTATTTTATATAATCAAGTTTTGTTTAGATTTACATACATGATTACCTTCTTCCTTTGCTCATTATTTGTTCTTATGTCTCGAAGTTTCTTCTGGAATCAGAGATTGCTTTTTTTTTTTTAACATCTTTATTGGAGTATAATTGGTTTACAATGGTGTGTTAGTTTCTGCTTTATAACAGTGAATCAGCTATACATATACATATATCCCCATATCTCCTCCCTCCTGCGTCTCCCTTCCACCCTCCCTATCCCACCCCTCTAGGTGGTCACAAAGCACCAAGCCCATCTGCCTGTGCTATGCAGCTGCTTCCCACTACCTATCTGTTTTACATTTGGCAGTGTATATATGTCCATGCCACTCTCTCACTTCGTCCCAGCTTACCCTTCGCCCCTCCCCGTGTCCTCAAGTCCATTCTCTATGTCTGCATCTTTATTCCTGTCCTGCCCCTAGGTTCTTCAGAACCAATTTTATTTTTTTTTTTTTTTTTAGATTCCATATATATGTGTTAGCATATGGTATTAGTTTTTCTCTTTCTGACTTCACTCTGTATGACAGACTCTAGGTCCATCCACCTCACTACAAATAACTCAGTTTTGTTTCTTTTTATGGCTGAGTAATATTCCATTGTATATATGTGCCACATCTTCTTTATCCATTCATCTGTCAATGGACACTTAGGTTGCTTCCATGTCCTGGCTATTGTAAATAGTGCTGCAGTGAACATTGTGGTACATGACTCTTTTTGAATTATGGTTTTCTCAGGGTATATGCCCAGTAGTGGGATTGCTGGGTCATATGATAATTCTACTTTTAGTTTTTTAAGGAACCTCCATACTGTTCTCCGTAGTGACTGTATCAGTTTACATTCCCATCAACAGTGTAGGAGGGTTCCCTTTTCTCCACACCCTCTCCAGCAGTTATTGTTTGTAGATTTTTTGATGATGGCCATGCTGACTGGTGTGAGTTGATACCTCATTGTAGTTTTGATTTGCATTTCTCTAATGATTAGTGATGTTGAGCATCCTTTCATGTGTTTGTTGGCAATCTGTATATCTTCTTTGGAGAAATGTCTATTTAGGTCTTCTGCCCATTTTTGGATTGGGTTGTTTTTTTGATATTGAGCTGCATGAGCTGCTTGTAAATTTTAGAGATTAATCCTTTGTCAGTTGCTTCGTTTGCAGATATTGTCTCCCATTCTGAGGGTTGTCTTTTGGTCTTGTTTATGGTTTCCTTTGCTGAGCAAAAGCTTTTGAGTTTCAGTAGGTCCCATTTGTTTATTTTTGTTTTTATTTCCATTTCTCTAGGAGGTGGGTCAAAAAGGATCTTGCTGTGATTTATGTCATAGAGTGATCTGCCTATGTCTTCCTCTAAGTGTTTGATAGTGTCTGGCCTTACATTTAGGTCTTTAATCCATTTTGAGTTTATTTTTGTGTATGGTGTTAGGGAGTGTTCTAATTTCGTTCTTTTACATGTAGCTGTCCAGTTTTCCCAGCACCACTTATTGAAGAGGCTGTCTTTTCTCCACTGTATGTTTTTGCCTCCTGTATCAAAAATAAGGTGACCATATGTGTGTGGGTTTATCTCTGGGCTTTCTGTCCTGTTCCATTGATCTATATTTCTGTTTTTGTGCCAGTACCATACTGTCTTGATTACTGAAGCTTTGTAGTACAGTCTGAAGTCCAGGAGCCTGATTCCTCCAGCTCCATTTTTCTTTCTCAAGATTGCTTTGGCTATTCGGGGTCTTTTATGTTTCCATACAGACTGTGAAATTTTTTGTTCTAGTTCTGTGAAAAATGCCAGTGGTAGTTTGATAGGGATTGCACTGAATCTGTAGATTGCTTTGGGTAGTCGAGTCATTTTCACAGTGTTGATTCTTCCAATCCAAGAACATGGTATATTTCTCCATCTGTTTTTATCATCTTTAATTTCTTTCATCAGTGTCTTACAGTTTCCTGCATACAGTTCTTTTGTCTCCTTAGGTAGGTTTATTCCTAGATATTTTATTCTTTTTGTTGCAGTGGTAAATGGGAGTGTTTTCTTAATTTCTCTTTCAGAGTTTTCAGCATTAGTGTATAGGAATGCAAGAGATTTCTGTGCATTAATTTTGTATCCTGCTACTTTACCAGATTCACTGATTAGCTCTAGTAAACTAGTAGTTTTCTGGTAGCGTCTTTAGGGTTCTCTATGTATAGTATCATGTCATCTGCAGACAGTGACAGCTTTACTTCTTCTTTTCCAGTTTGGATTCCTTTTTTATCTTTTTCTTCTCTGATTTCTGTGGCTAAAACTTCCAAAACTATGTTGAATTATAGTGGTGAGAGTGGACAACCTTGTCTTGTTCCTGATTTTAGAGGAAATGGTTTCAGTTTTTCACTATTGAGAACGATGTTGGCTGTGGGTTTGTCATATATGGCCTTTATTATGTTGAGGTAAGTTCCCTCTATGCCTACTTTCTGGAGGGTTTTTATCATAAATGGGTGTTGAATTTTGTCAAAAGCTTTTTCTGCATCTATTGAGATGATCATATGGTTTTTCTCCTTCAGTTTGTTAATATGGTTTATCACATTGATTGATTTGTGTATATTGAAGAATCCTGGCATTCCTGGGAGAAACCGTGCTTGATCATGGTGTTTGATCCTTTTAATATGCTGTTGGATTCTGTTTGCTAGTGTTTTGTTGAGAATTTGTGCATCTGTGTTCTTCAGTGATATTGGCCTGTAGTTTTCTTTCTTTGTGACATCTTTGTCTGGTTTTGGTATCTGGGTGATGGTGGCCTTGTAGAATGAGTTTGGGAGTGTTCCTCCCTCTGGTATATTTTGGAAGAGTTTGAGAAGGATAGGTGTTAGCTCTTCTCTAAATGTTTGATAGAATTCACCTGTGAAGCCATCTGGTCCTGGGCTTTTGTTTGTTGGAAAATTTTTAATCACAGTCTCAATTTCAGTGCTTGTGATTGGTCTGTTTATATTTTCTATTTCTTCCTGGTTCAGTCTTGGAAGGTTGTGCTTTTCTAAGAATTTGTCCATTTCTTCCAGGTTGTCCTTTTTATTTCCCTTTCTCTTCTTTGTTCGCACAACTCCCCGGGTTCAGCTTTGGATTTGGCCCCGCCTCTGTATGTAGGTCGCCTGAGGGCGTCTGTTCTTCGATCAGACAGGATGGGGTTAAAGTAGCAGCTGATTAGGGGGCTCTGGCTCACTCAGGCTGGGGGGAGGGAGGGGTACGGAATGCGGGGTGAGCCTGTGGCAGCAGAGGCCAGCATGACGTTGCAACAGCCTGAGGCATGCGTTCCCTGTGTTCTCCTGGGGAAGTTGTCCCTGGATCACGGGACCTTGGCAGTGGCGGGCTGCACAGGCTCCAGAGATCCTTTTAATAAAGGTCTACTGGTAGTAAACCTTTGGGATTATTTTTTCAGTTTCTTATTCTTTTTTTTTAACCTTGATCTTCAAAGAGATTTTTTTTCTGGGTACACAAGTCTAAGCTGACAATTATTATTTTCTTAGCACTGCTACCATGATAGTGTCTTAGCTTCTATTTTTGCTATAACCACCCAACAAATAGTCTTTTCTTTGTAGGTATTCTTTACACACTTTTTTTTAGCATCTCTCTCTCACTTTTCTCTCTCTGTTTTGTTTATGCTTTTTTGCAGGTTGTCCTGGATATGTTTGGGTATAGATTTCTTTATTTATTTTTTTCTTTTTATTTGTTTATTTATTTATTTATTTTTTTGGCTGCATTGGGTCTTCATTGCTGCATGTGGGCTTTCTCTAGTTGCGGTGGGCGGGGGCTACTCTTCATTGCGGTGCACGGGCTTCTCATCATGGTGGCTTCTCTTTTTGCAGAGCACGGGCTCTAGGTGCGTGGGCTTCGGTAGTTGTGGCATGCAGGCTTAGTAGTTGTGGCTCGTGGGCTCTAGAGTGCAGGCTTAGTAGTTGTGGCGCATGGGCTTAGTTGCTCCGCGGCATGTGGGATCTTCCCAGACCAGGGCTCATACCCATGTCCCCTGCATTAGCAGGCAGATTCTTAACCACTGTGCCACCAGGGAAGTCCCGGGTATAGATTTCTTTTCTTCATTCTGCTTGGAAGTCCTATCATTTCTAAAACCGAGGACAAATTTCTTTCATCAGTTGTGATTTTTCAACCATTATCTTTTCAATATAATGCAGCTCCCATTTTATCTCTTGTCAAAATTTACTGAGACATATTTTGGATCCTCTCATTCTATCCTTCATATCTCTTATCTTCTCTTTCATATCTTCCACCTCTTTGTCCCTTTGTGTTATATCCTGATTACCTAATTTAGAACTATCTCCAATTCACTGATTCCCTCTTGAGCTATTCTAATCACTGTTTAACCTTTGTCTTGAGTTTCTAATTTGTTATTATTTTTCCATTTCCAGAAGTTATTTGTTACTGTTTTGAAATATGCCTGTCAGCGTGCCCCTAATTTTACAAAAAGAATCAATAAGCAAGATATCAAGAGTGATTTGAGAGGATCATTTTAGGTAAGGTGGTCAGGAAAGCCTCCCTGAAGAAGTGAGTTTGAACAGAGAATTGAATAATGAGAAGAAGTCCTCCACATGAAGATCTGAGGGCAGGGCATTCCAGGCAGAAGAAATATCAAAAACAGAGAAAAAAATATCAGAAATCAAAGAAGGCAGGAGCAAATCAGGTATGTTTGAGGAACTGTATGAAGATTGTCTCAGTCACTTAATAATCAAGAGACTAGTCAAAGCTTTTCCCTAAAGTCAGATTATAGAGTGTCAAGAAATATAATTGTTATGGTATATTTAAGCTGGATTTTTCTCTTTTCTGTTTTGTAAAGAATATCACAAAAAGCCATGCACTTTAAATTCAGAAGTTCCATAAATAAATGTTATTTACCATGTAACTGTCACTTGACTAACCTAGTTAGCTGTATGAAGTATAAAAAGAAAAAGAAATCAATTTCTTTATAGCCATTACATTTTTCCTGAATATTTGTTATAGTTTGATATAAAATTGGCCACTCTATCACCACATGGTTTCCAGGTGATAATTCACTGAGTTTTTGTTTCCCTTATAATTTTTTTCATGTATTTTCCCTCCAAATACAGCTTTCATAATATGTACCTTAACTTTGAAGTTATCAGTGTACCAAAATGGGGTTCAAAATAACAGCTTGAATAAAGTAAAGCTGATATTACTTCTATATTTAAATCTTCCTCTTAGTTTTCTATTACATGAAGAACAAAATTTAAGTTTTCTTTCCATGACCTACATGGCTTTGCTAAGACCTTGTCCCTGTCTACCCCTCTGGACTTACTCCTTTTCCTCTCTTCCTGGCTTAGTATGTGCAAGTCACACTATCTGTCTATTTCTGACACATTCTAAGCTTACTTCACTTCTGAACCTTCACTCTTGCTGATGGCTTTCCTGGATTACTCTGCCTTTAGATCTTCTTCTTTCTCTGGCTTGGCCCTGTTCATCATTTATATCTTAGCTAGAATATCAGCTTAACAATAAGAGAATAATAAATTCCAGTGTATAAAAATAACTTCTGGGTGATAAAGAAGAAAGCACCATTAGAAAAATCAAAAGAGAAATAGTAGTCTATGAAAAAATATTTATAATTTATATTACAAAATAAAGGACTAATAACTCTAATGCATTAAGAGTTTCAAAAAATTGAGAAGTGAAAGATATACCACTGATAGAAAAATGAGCATTGTTTTACTGTCAGTTCATAGAAGAAGAGGTTTTAAAAGCCTTTAAACATAGGGAAACACACTTATAAACTCATAGGAAATGCAGTCATATATGGTTCACACCTATCAGACTGATAAGAATTCAAGTTTAACAACATAATCTTTCTGGTGAGACTGTGAAGAAACAGGCACTCTCTAGTATTCTCATTACTAGGGGAATACAAACTGGTAGAATCCTTATGGAAGGGAATTGACAATATGTGTTAAAATTATGTATGCATTTACTCTTTGACCCAGAAATCTCACTTCAAGGAATTGAGCCTATAATTACACTTACACAAATACCGATGATATACACTCAAGGTTATTCATTGGGCGGCATTACTTATAATAGCAAGGGATTAGAAGTAACCCAAATGGTTAACTAAATTATTGTACATCCACACAGTGGAAAACTGAGCATTTGAATAAAAAGGGTGAGAAAGATCCCTTTTTAGTGACATTTTCAAGTTTTAGGAGATAAAAGCAAGATGCAGAACAGTATATATATGTTCTCTTTTTGTATAAACAAAGCAGGAAAGATAAAACCTATAAGGGAATGAAGTAAATGAGGCGGAGGAGGCAGGATAGAAGTGTTGTGAATGGACCTTGTTATGTAGTTTTATATAAATGTTCAGATCCCAAAGAATAAGCATTTTTTAAAGTTAAAGCAATCCCTAAAATTTGAAAAAGAATGTAACAAATGAGCATAGCTGCATCAAGTTAGTAATATATTATCACTGAGAAAAGAATGATGTCAGGTGACTTTACCCAGTATTTTGACTATACATTCTTGGTGGAATATATTCTAAGGACAAAGGAGTGCTTCAAAGAAATTCTAAACTTCTTTTAGTAATATTAGTAATAATATTGCCATTGTTTGTTATTTTGGATCTCTAGGATAAATCAAATATATAATCATGTTAACATTGTTTTGGGAAACCAAGATTTTCAGGGTAAGAGAAGAAACAAACAAGTGTAAAATCAAAGTAAACACCCTGTAATATTACATATGTGTAGATTGGAAATGTCACTGCAAACTCATGATTTTTTTTTCTTTTCAAAAATGTGCATTTCTTAGTCTGACCACTGAAATATTCTAAAAGCAATAACACGACAGCTCAGTGGCATTGAATTTAGACCAAGATTGTGGTCTTCAAAACATTATTTTCCCTTAAAGGGAAATAGCCTTCTTTGGAATCCAGGTCTAGATCAGAAAATGTATAAGATGAGCCTGGAACATCTTGTGCCAGCAAGCAAGGATGTGCCAAAGAGTAATTTGTCAACCAAATACAGGAGGCAACGTTAAGGGTTCCCCATTGGCCAAATAAGAGAACATTTAAGCATCAAAAGGAAGAACAGTTTCAACTGAAACATGTTGAATGTTTTAAAATCCATTAGTTCATGATAATCCAAAAAAAAAAAAAACAAGGTGCCCCTCAAAGTCATTAGTCTACACTGGAGAAGCATAGCATACCAAACTCCTTACTTTGAAAATGAGCAATTAGAGGAAAGAGTTAAGCATTTATTTTGCTTTGCTTTTACAAATTGTATTTCAGGACAACCAAATAGTCTTTTGAGGAAGATTCTTAAAGAAGAATTTCAGTTAATAAATATGGCAGACACGACAGACTTAAAATATTATTATTTTGCAATGCCTAGTAAGATAACTGAATCAAACATTATCAGAAGATAAAACTATTAGAGGAGAGGTTGCTTGGGGAACTTTACAATGGAGAGGTCAGGCTGTTGTCATCAGAATACACTGATCACTTAAGCATCATTAGAAATAGACTTTATACATCACTTGTGAAGTATTCCTGCCAGAAACGTTGAACATGAATCTAAGCAATTTTTTAGGTCAGTGGTTCTCAAATGTGGTCCAGGAAGCCCTCAGTGTCTCTGAAACTCTTTCAGGGGATACACCAGGTCAAAACTAATAATAACATATTATTTGCCCTTTTCACTCTCATTCTCTCACAAGTGTGTAGTGGAGTCAGTCAGAGGCTGAAGTATGATTTCTGAACACATTGAATACAGAAGCATATATGAGAATCCAGCTGTCTCCTATTAAACAAGAAGCTTAATAGAAGCTAGGCATTTAAAAGATTTGCAAAATTATTTTTTAAAGTTCTCACTTTATTTTGACAATGTTATTTTTCATTAAAATGTTTTTATAAACATTAACATTTATAGAGTTATCAATTACAAATATTTAAAGTTTTTAATTAGTTTAATTTATAATATGGTAAATATTATAACTCACCTAAACAAAAGTTCTTTGAGGTCCACAGTAATTTTTAAGAGTGAAGAGATTGTTGAGAACCAAAAGTTTGAGAACCATTTGCTTTAGAGCAAAGTAAACGACACCATAGGAGAGTAAAAAGAACAAACCATAATGTAAGACATTCTCTAGTAGAACTGATGACCTGGCCTCTTCAAAAAGTCAGTGTCATTATTTTAAACAATGAGGGAAAGGGCTGCTATAAATTTTAAGAGACATAGCCATCAAGAATAACACAGACAAATTAGCTCCTAATTTGAACATACAAACTGTAAAAAGACATTTTGGACTCATTAGAGGAAATTCAGTACAAACTAAGTATTAGGTGATAACAAGGAATTTTTATAGTTATGTATAAAAATGTTCATATGTTTAAAGATGCATAAGAATATAGAAATGATGTGACAGCTGGAATTAACTTTAAAATACTTAAGTAGATAGAGATAAATAGAGCAAGTGTAGCAAAAATTTAGGTAATTGTATAAACTGAAGAGTGGATAGAAGGAATCATTCTATATTTTTGCATTTTTGAAAGGTATCTCAATTAAATTTCTTTTTTAAGAAAGAGCAAGTCATCTTCCCAGAGGCTTTAACTGATCATTTATTCCAACATAGTAACCTCTTCCCACCTGCCATTGTTATTATTCTGTTCTGTCACTGTGTTTTATTTTCATTGTAAGGCCTTACCACCTTGTGAAATTAATATTTTATTGACTTTTCTTTGTTCTACTAGAATGTAAATTACATGAGAGCAGGAACATTTTCTGTTTTGCTCCCTACTGTTTCCTTTGTGCCGTTTAGAAAAATGACTGGCATATTATAACCATGCAATAAATATTAATCAAATGAATGAACTGTAAAGCTATGCACTGATCTTTTATTTATCCACCCAGAAGTAACTGCTTCGGTTTTCAATCCTTCCAAATCATTTTCTGGAAAAAACATACTCAACACACACACTTACACAGTCTCACTCTCTCTTCCCAGAGCTCATTCCCACAAATCATTCATTATATAATCCTCTATAAGTTGTATTTTTAAAATATTTTTAAACATCCATATGTTACTGTTTTTCTGCAGATCCATTTTAATACTTAAATTGATCTACTTAGCTGAATAGTATTCAATTTTCTGGAAGGATCACATTATATTTAATTCTGTATCTTCAGATATATAAGTGAACATGCTTGAGCTGAGATTTTGCAGTCAGTCTTAATTTTCACCTTAGGACATATTCCTAGAAGTGAAATTGTTGCATAAAACAACATGCATAAAGCTGTTAGAAGTGAAGATAGTGGAGGTAGGTGTAAGTTAGTGACCAGAGGAGATATGATGGGGGGCTTCTGGGTTGATGGTGGTGATCCAGGTGCTGTTTACATCGAAATGTTCAGTTTGTGAAAATTCATTAAATTGTGTAGTTAGGTTCATTCTTGTTATGAATGTTATATTTCAATAAAAAGATTTTTAAAAATCATAAATCACTTTTAGCTGAGCATGTTAAGGGCTAGCAAATCTAACGTCTTCCAATATGATGTTGTAATAAGTATACATCCCACATTTTAAATGTTTGGTTGAAACTTAAACTTACAGAATACACAGTATAATACATGGGATAAAAAAGAGAGTGTGTTTTTAAAAATATTTTTCAAGGTATTGACTTGAAGCCTTTTGAAACTTTGCTTTAGTTCAGTATTTGTAGGAATAACTGAAGAAAGAAAAAAAGAACTGCAATGAAATTCTAAAATGGCATATGGTGGAAGTGCTGAAACCTTGTTTAATTTTACCAGTAATATTTCCTAATTAAATTTAGTATTATTAATTTTTACATCCTAAATTTACTATAAGAACTTCACTCTGATTTATTTTGTCCCTTGTCATTATTAGTAAATAGTAGGTGAGTGAATTCTATGGGATTTCAGCTATGTATGTACTAAATAAAAACACATCAAGAAAGCAATAACTCTTCCCTTTTAAAAAAGTATTTGATGTGCAGAGGAAGGCAAATGAAGGAAGGAAGAACCAATGTTAAAGCTTAATTGATGTGTTACTCTGATATTATTTCCTCCATGACCCTGAAACTTTAACTCAATGGTTAAACAAGTAACAAAAACAATTTTAAAATAAAATTTGGATAAACCCAAGTGATTGCTTTTACACTTTGGTATTATTTTGTTAATAAGTTTGTGGGGTTTCTTCATGAATATATGCTCATTATGGCAAACTTGGGGAAAGCAGAAAATTAGCGAGATTATATTGTGTGTATTTTATATATATTTGTGCTTATCAGTAATACTGAAATCTTTGGTATATCTTTGTATATAAAACCACTTAAATGTTAAATACTATTTTCTTAAGACAGATGCCTAGAGGAGTGTGAACATTTTTAAGATTTTTGATAGCATATTACTAGATTATTTAGAAAAGCATTTGTTCCTAAACTGGTAATGTGTGGTGGTAGCAAATTTATTGCGTCATTACCAACATTGTAACTTGACTTTTTAAAACATTACACAGATTAGAATTGTAGTTGAATACAGAGTCTGGAATAACTGCCTGAGTTTGAATGGCATATCACTACTTACAGTTATCTTGGGCAAGATAATTAAAACCTCTTTTGCTTTCAGTTTTATCATTAAAAATTGCAAATAAGTAAAACCTATTTATATATTGGGTTGTGTGAGCCATAAGTGGGGTTAAGACATATAATGCTCTTAGAGTGGTATTCTGCACACTATAAAAATGTTATGGTTTTATATATTTAGATTTTTATATAAGCTCTGTTTTCTAGAAATCAGTTAAATATAAATGATTAATATTTGAAATCAGGGGACTCTCCTAGAGAGTACAGTAGGGAAAAACAAGAGCTGAAGGCTGACTAGAACAATACATTGAGGGGCTAAAAGAAAGACAGGAAGACCCATTTAAGGAGAGAGATAAGAGGTGATCAAAGACATAAAGTAGAAATAGTATTAAGGTATTTACCAAAACTATTAACATAGGTTTGCCTCAAACATCATGAAATGTTACATTGCATTGATTTGGATGAAAGTTTTATTGCTAGTGATTAGTGTTATTATGAAATTTAATTTGGAATATTTTCCCCTTGTCCAAACAACAAAATGTATGTGATATTTTGTCATTAAAATTCACTTGCCTTCATGTACTGAATCTTATTGATATTTACATCTTTAATATTGATGATAGGTAATGTGTTTTTGAAGGTCTTTTAACTCATGTTCATACTCAGGTATGGACTGAGCTTGATGAATTTGTCTTGTATAGCAACTGGAGACCAATAATATTGTGAGGAGTTAATAAATATGTTTTTAATATATTTAATATTCATATTTAATTTAGTGGTTAGTGATCATCAACCTGACATTTCTAAAGAAAAATCTGTTATTATTAGAGCCTAACGAATATAGAAATTGATGATTAAAAATCATTCTCAGCCTCTTTAACTGAACTGGAGTTTCTCTTTGTGTGAAGCTAACTTCTCTCCCATATAGATATCAACTTTTTGACTGTGCTGCCATTTTCTGACTAGCTGAACACAATTCATTGATTTCATGATTATTTTGTCAGTCAGGGTCTGCTGTATGCAGTGCTGTATGCTTAGGATTGGTGTGACAGAATTGAGCAAGTCATTGATGAGTCAGTGAATTGGTCTTTATTGAGGTACTATTGCTTTCAGGCCCTTGCTTAAAAGTGAGTCTTGTGAGAAAATCAGCTAAGTAAGTATACTTAATTAGATATAAATCGTAAATAGATTCTAAACATAGTTACTAAATCCCCACAGTACTATTGGGCTTCAGGTGCTAAACTAGGCAAATTGTAATAACACATCATAAATACAGTATAGAAGAATACGAAGGGTGCTATGGGAATATGAAAGAAGGCTGGGGAAAAATTAGGAAAACCTTCTTTGAGGGGATGATCCGGAAGGATGTGTTAAAGTTAGCCAGGCCAAGAGAGCATAGAGCATACTTTGAAGAATGGACAGAGGCAGGTAAGAGATGAGAAAGAATGGTGTCCTTGGAGGAGTGAAAGACAATTCTGTATTATGAGGGTTGTATTTGTCTGCTTTTAATAGATTCTTCATCAGGAATTTGCAGGAGAATACAGAGCTGAGAATAATTTGTAAACAGAAATCCAAATCTTGGTTTTGGAATGCAAATTCTAAAAAAAATTAACCCAATAAAATGTTGATACTCAAGAAATTGCTTAATTTGGTCATGGTTTCAATTTTCCAAACACCAGTCCATTTTTAAAGTTATCTGGTAGTGTCATGTAGACAATTACCTGACCTTGTTGGTAGATTACATAAGCCTCTCTTTAATTCTATACCTTTTGCACTAGTGTTTGCTGAGAAATAATTAAATCGTGTTGTTAATGCTCGGTCCACAACCAGTAAATGGAAACAATCTGTTTTTATTATTTGGAAAATTTTCTTATAGACAATAAAATGCAGTGTAATAATCATGTTCCTGTCACCCAGAACTAATAAATGTGTTATTTGATCATATTTGCTTCTAATATGTTTTCTCTCAAGGAACTATCACATCCTTTTGTTTATCCTTGAAAGCAACCTCTGACAATACCTATTTATGCATCTCTAAGCAAAATAGTTTTATGTGCTTTAGAGATTCACATAAATGCATACCAAATGCATTCATGTTCATTTACTCCTGCAACTTGCTCTTCTTACTCATCGGATTAGCAAAAATTAAAAATCTCAACAACACCAAGTGTTGTCAAGGTTATGGAAAAAAATTTTAGTAATATCTACAGAAGTTCAAAATGTATACCCTTCTGTCCAGCACTTACACTCCTAGGTGTGCAGTAGAAAAATTCTTATACGTGAACACAAGAAAACATTTAGAAGGATTTTCGCTTCAGAATTGTTTGTAATAGTGAAAAACTAAAACAGCCTAAGTACCTACCAATAGGTGAATGGTAAATAAATTTCAGTCTCTCCTTCTGTCTTCTGCTTATTTTTCTGTTGCCCTGAAGCATTAAGCATGATAAGTGCTTACTTTTTATCCATCAAGTTAATTATTAGTACTTTGAAAATGTATACACACAAAACAATCTAGTTATGATGTGATATCTCCATTGTGAAGAGGTGATGCTGATAGATGCAAATCAGCAACAGGGGCAAGAAAATGCCCTTTTTTGCCATTTCTGATTTTTTCTTTTTCTTAATCCTAGTTCCCAAGCTATTTCTCCCCTTCTCTTACTGTTTTTGTTTTTTCTATTTCAGATAATCCTAGGGGTTACTGTTTATGATTTTTCTAGCCCTTGAGCCACAGCCTTTATGATGGAAAAAGGAATCATGATACCAGCAAAATACTTTAATATAGGTGACAAAACCACTAACAAAAAGTGAGATTTTTTTGTAGATAACATGGGCAGCCTAGGTATGGAGAATGGGTTATGGAAAAAAGATAAAAGCATTTCTCACCTGGGCCACTGTTTAGAGTTCCTAAAGAAGAAGAATCAGGAATATAGGCCTGATTTGGGTAGTTCTCTTAAAGATGGAACAGGGCTTAAGTCTAGCTCATCCTCAAGACTGAAATTAGCTATCAAACCATCAATCAAGGAGTGGTCCAAAAAGGACAAGAATACCCCTTTACTGTCCTAGCTAGGGAGCTACAGCCTAGTTTGCATAGTTAATATAAAGGAGAGAGAGAAGGAGTTCTCTGCACCTCCTTATTTATGGTTTGTGGAGTAGTTAACCTGAAATCGACCATATCAAAAGTCTAAAATTTAGAACTGGAGAAATTCATTAATTTATTCTGTAACATTGACAAGGAATAACACACTTATGAAGAGTGTATTTTACATGCTATAAACTACATAAAACGAGCAGAATCAAAACGAGTGAATTCAGTGATAAATCTGAATATGGACTAGGTAGTAATGACTTTTGAAGATGGTCTTATAAGACCTTAAAATAGTAAAATTTTACGTGCTGAAGAAGAGAAATGAGATAGTAAAGGAGAAGACAACATTCATTTCTCTATTTTAGTAGGTTATAGCACTCTACTTTTGTTTATGAAATACAAATGAGTAAGTCAGGATTCCTGACCTTCAGGAATTCAGTCTCATGGAAGAAAAAGATACGTAAATCAAAAATTGCATGAGAGTGTCGTAAGTGTTATAGGATGCTGTTGACAAGGTGAACACTAAGATTTTACTTGGGGGGATCTGGATCTTTAAAGATGAGGCGTTTGGCAAGTTGAAAAGTGGAAAGAGCATTCTAGGCAGAGGGAACCATGCCCTGCAGTTTGAGAGACCTGACACCACATAGCATGTTTGAGGAACTGCAAGTGGTTTAGATGCACAGGAAGTGTGATGGTTGAGATGGGTTGTTGACTAAGCCTAAGATTGGGCTGGATGGATAAACTGGGGCAAGATACTTCATTTAATAATTTTTTAAGGTAGTTATGTACCATGTACTTTATTTGTCCAGTCTCCCTTTTTACCCTTTCAATCTAGGCATTCTAACCTCTAGCAATAACTGAATTCCTTCCAGTTCCTCTCAATTCTTTTCAGCAAATATTTACTGAACACTTATTATGTGCCAGCCACTATTGTAGGCAGTGGGGATACATCAGTAAATAAAATAGACATGATCTCTGCCTTCACATAGCTTATAGTCTGGTGGATAACACTAGTAAGTCAATAAGCAACTAGAATATAGCCTGCTAAATGCTAAATACTCTAGGTAAGTGTTGCAAGTATAGGAACCTAGAATAATGACAACCAAGTTCAAGTTGTGTCATGAATGACTGAATGATGAGTAAGATTTGGTGAATATTAGGATGAGTGTGGGGATAGAAGAAGGAGAGGATTAAGAGACTTCTAGGCAGAGGAAACTAATTGAAAGTGTGAAAGCCTAGAGGTGAGAAGTAGCATAGCACTTTCCCAACAGGTGTCCCTGTTCCCCCCTTAGCCCCTTGCAGTCCATTCTCCCCACAGCAGATTGATCCTTTAAAAACATAAATTAAAATTGTGCCAGATTTATGCTTATAATCCTCCAGTGGTTTCTTGTCTTTCAAAATAAAATTTCTTACCATGGCCTACAAGGCCCTGTGTGACCTGCCTGATTTCTGATTTCATCTCTCGCAGTCTGCTTACTCCATGCTAGTCACCCTGGCCTCTTTGCTGTTCCTTAAACATTCCAGATATGATTCCATATCATAGCCTTTGCACAAACTGACCCTTCTACAAGCTTTCCCCAAGATAATCTGCTTGGTTGGTACCGTCACTTTGTTCAGGACTCTGTTCAAGTCCAAGAGGCCTTTACTGATAATTCCTGATAAAATAGCAGCTGCCTTAGTCCTACCCTCATTACTCTTATCAGCTCACTCTGCTTTATTTTTCCTAAGTAGCACTGATCATCAACCTGAAATATGGTTGTTGTCAGTGGTGGTGGTGTATGAATTATCTAACTAGATACCAAGCACCGTGAGGATAGGTACTTTGTATACCTTTTTTTTACTGCTGGTCTCCAAGTTCCTAAAACAGTGCTTTGCACATAATTAAATTATTTTTAAACCTAGTTGAATTTTTTAGTATATTTTTTAAACAGGGGTTTTCTTAAAATTATTTCTTGTAGCTTTAATTTTCAATTTATTTAGCTATCCGTAGACATATTCCCAGTATGTATTGCTGTGTTTTAAATTCATAGTTTATTTTTATTCTTTTTGATTTTGAAGTTTATCAGATTAACAACATATCTGAATCATTGACGCTTCACCTTTGTAAATTCAACATTATAATAGTAATAAAAATAACTACATTTTAGTAACAAATACATAGGCAGTTGTTTTCTAACAGTTTATTTTTCCTAAAATGTTATATTGTTGTGTCTTCATCCAATCACAGATATAACCGCAATACATTACATAGGCAGTGATTCAACCGTTGTACATTTCAGTTATTTAAAACAGGAAAATTTTATGCTGAGTTCTAAAAACTAGATTGGTTGTACATAGAGTCACAGATTACCTAAAGTATGTGTCCCACATATTACTAGTCCTAGTAAATGCTAAGTATCGCTCTCTTATTCATCATCATATTTTCTATGCTTTCTGTTTTGTTCAGCGTACATTATTCCTACTTTCCCAAAGCATCATTTGGGCAGCCTTGAATAGGAAGCAGTCATGTTTCTGTTGAATGAGCAGTCAATGGCTGTTCACTGCAGAACAGTGGAAAAAGTGACCAAGGGTGGATTTTAAACATTTTATATCTAGTCTCTTTGTTTCTTCATATCACTTGGCAGTGCCAGCTCCTTCTCTGTTCTTTTTTCCTATGTAGTGCCTTCCCAGTCATGTATTGTTGCTAAAACCACAAGACGAGTTGGTGATGGCCATGTGTCAGATACAAGTGTTAATTTTTAGGTCATGAATTAGTAGATCATCAAAATATGAAATGTTAAAATGTTAAGGATTACCTGTCACAAATATAAAGTTTTTTCTCTTGCAAAAATTATAGGGGATGGAGTGTTAGATCTCTCTACAAAGAAAACCAGCATAAAATCTGAAGAGTCATCCATATGTGATCCTTCTTCTGAAAATTCAATGGCTGGGTAAGCAATATCTAGGAAATATAATTTAATATTAATATAAAATTATGGAGAGAACTCTTAATACTACTCTGAATAGATTGACATATATAGTTTTCTTCCAGAATTTTTGTCACTCATAAGTGTGTGTCTCTCATATCTTTCATTTGTCCTTTCTCTTTCTTTTTTATTCTTTCTGTTAAAGAAAAGTTATCAGAACAATCACCAAACTTTAGTTCATGTTACTAAAATGAACTACCAAATTAATCATAGAATACAAACTAAGAAGCAGGACGAGTAAAGAGAATTTTAAATTCAATATTTAGGAGGCAATTTTAAGGAAAATATGTAATTTCACTATTTAATTTTTTTAAACAATCAACCAGTTTTAAAAGTACTTTACTTACTAATTCTTATAACTAACTTAACAGTGTTTAGATTTTTTTCATTGTGTTCTAGGTGTGGTGGCAGACTACTTTTACCTAGTAATCACCACAAAAAATCCTTTCATGCTTTAAAAGCTGTTGTTAAATTAATTAAATAGTTAATAGTGAAATGCTGTTCTGTTGGATTTTTGGATTTTTTTTTTTTTTTTTTGGTAACTTTTGCATCTTCCCATTAACAAACTGCATAGGAAGCTTTTTAGTAACATTTAAATCTCAGATGTAGTGTAATCTGTTTCAACTAAGGCTGTAATAGCTTTTTGAGTCATGAGGTATAGTGAGCTTTCTGTTTAAGAAACTTTAAAAGTTACAGTGATACATTTGAAATAGAAATAACATGTATAAAATCTAAAAGTATTTTACCCAAATATAACTTATCTACTTGTTTCAGATTTTAAGTTTTTATCTAGAGAAAAATTAATCTTGTGGAAATATGGGGTATTTGTGTTTGGAAATATTCTTGCTGCTACAAATTTCCTTTAAAGGGGTTGACTCTTTTATTACTTGTTTAGCGGTAACGTCACTTTTCTACTAACAAAAACTCCTTTAGGATTTGGGTATTTTATATAATGGAACTCTAATTGTAAAAAAATTATAAGTGTTGCTCTGCAAGCACCTGTCAGAGGAATAGCAACATCATGAGAATATTTTTACAAATACTGAGTTAGGATTTTATGTTCTTGGAAGGTCTGCCCGTTGAGGCCACCGTATGATTGACACATTGTCCTACCAGGACTATAGCGTTTGCTTTGATAAGGAGCAACTACTACATCTCACAGACTTAAAAGAGTCATAAGCAGTGATGTTACCTAAGCAAGGAGTATAATAAAGGAGTGGACCCTCCCCTTCCATAGCTGTGTGAGAGTCTCTCATGCATCAGTTTACCATCGTTTCATTCCATCCATCCAGGAGACTACACAGAAACAGAGAGGACTATGTGGAAAGAAGTGCTGAGTTTGCAGATGGTTTGCTCTCAAAAGCTTTGAAAGACATTCAGTCTGGAGCACTGGACATAAATAAAGCAGGCATACTTTATGGCATACCTCAAAAAACTTTACTTCTCCACTTAGAAGCCTTACCAGCAGGGAAGCCTGCATCTTTTAAAAACAAAACTCGAGATTTCAATGATAGTTACTCATATAAAGACAGTAAAGAAACTTGTGCAGTGCTGCAAAAAGTAGCCTTGTGGGCGAGAGCTCAAGCAGAGCGCACAGAAAAAAGTAAACTCAATCTACTTGAAACCTCAGAATTAAAATTCCCAACAGCTTCCAGTTACCTCCATCAGTTAACTCTACAGAAAATGGTTACTCAATTTAAAGAAAAAAATGAAAGCCTACAATATGAAACACATCCTACTGTACAGTTAAAAATTCCTCAGCTACGAGTAAGTTCTGTTTCAAAACCACAACCTGATGGTCCTGGTCTGCTGGATGTTATGTATCAAGTTTCCAAAACCTCTCCAGTCCTGGAAGGATCAGCTCTCCAAAAACTGAAAAATATACTCCCTAAACAGAACAAAATAGAATGTTCTGGGCCCGTAACTCACTCAAGTGTTGACTCTTATTTTCTACATGGGGACCTCTCTCCTTTGTGTCTTAATTCTAAAAATGGAACAGTTGATGGAACCTCTGAAAATACTGAAGATGGGTTGGATCGAAAAGATAATAAGCAGCCCAGGAAAAAACGTGGCCGTTATCGGCAATATGATCATGAAATAATGGAAGAGGCTATTGCAATGGTAATGAGCGGAAAAATGAGTGTTTCCAAAGCACAAGGAATTTATGGGGTACCTCACAGCACTTTAGAATACAAGGTAAAAGAAAGATCTGGAACACTGAAGACTCCTCCGAAGAAGAAACTCCGATTACCAGACACTGGGTTATATAATGTGACAGATTCAGGGACTGGCAGCTGCAAAAACAGCGGCAAGCCTGTGTAGATTACTTGTTAGGAAAACGTGTGTATGTGCGTGTGTGTATGTGCGTGTGCGTGTGTGTGTGCGTGTTTGCGTGTGTGTGTATGTGCACAAGTGTGTATTTGTGTGTCTGTATACACACATGTGGGAATTACAGATGCTCACTCTGACAGGAGACATGACATTTTACAGTTCAAAAACCACTTACATGCCTTTTGAAAAAAAAAGTTTTATTCAGGGTTTTCACTGTGGACAGAACTATATAGTTGCTTACTTAATTCTGATAGTTTGTATTTAATCCTTGTATAAATAGGTGAAAAAGATTCAGGTTTTCTTTAGTAGTCAATAGCATAAAGCATTGTGGGAAAACAAGTAATTGTCAAGTGAAACATTTTTATTGGTGGAAGACCACTCCAGCCATTCAGTTGAACCATCTTATAATGGAAATATATTAATAGTTTGTAAACATTTTTGCATAACATACTTACATTTGTTGTAAGTATATCAAACAACCAATCAAAGTTTAAACAGACAGCTATCTCCACACTAATAAAAATTAATATATACAGTATTAGTACACTACAGTGCATTCTATGAAATATGAAATGCACTCAAGTGCATCCACCAGGAATAGAAAAGAAAACCTTAAATGATATGTATAATGAAATTTAATATTTATCATTTAATAGTTGATTTAGCAGGAAGTTGGGGTTTATAAGGTATATACTTTAAAAAAAACTGACACATAGTTAACCCCAGCAGCTATAGAGTCCTTTAATGTAAGATGGAATACTAAGAACAAAAAGTAATTTAAATTTAATTATTAAAATAATTTAATTTTGTTTTTCATTTGAAAAATAAGCTAATGTGTAAGGTTAGAAAAGAAAGTTGGAATGCAACTTAGAGCATGTTTATAATGTGCACAGAAAAAGCTTGAGAATGATAATTTTGGTTTAAATGTGCTGGTTAGTTGATGTTATGACTACTTTAAATTTTAAGGATTGTGACACACTCCTACTATTGAAAAACCTCAGTGTAACTTTAATATATTTGCTGCTGTGACATTTCAAAACATTTTCAGTTTATCAAAATGAATTACAGATTTCATTTTGGTGGGCGATACATTATCATTTTGCTAATAACCAAATTTGCAGTTTGTTCAGGGTCTTGAATAGATTTACAGATATTTAACACTGAAGCTGTTTTGAACTTTCAGTAATGTAAACTCTCTACTAATTGGGTAGTTAGAAGCTGGGCAGTGCATTTTAACTTTTACTAGACTCATAAGAGAGACCAGTAATTTTATATAGCAGTTTCAAAATGTGGTTCAGAGTATCCATGTTGGATTTATGAAGTATGCAGTTTTAGTGGTAAAATGTTATAAAGCATGTGCCTCCATAGAAAGAATGGGGATTTGCTTCATAAATTCAAAATTCTTCGAGTGCCCCTTTTCTCTATTAAAATTCAGGTTCTGATCATTTTTTCTAAGCCAGTTTTCCTAAGTCTAAAAGGAATACTTAAAGCTGAATTTAAAAAATAAGTGCACCTTGTCAAATACATGTGTTTTTACACTTGTGTTTGTGTGTATCTAATAATCACATATACATGTAATACTAAAGAAATTTTCAGCTATTACATTTAAAAACTGCTTACATATCTTTAAGGAAACTGAAGAGTGGGAAACTACACAACCAAGTAGTTATTTGGTCTCTTAGATCCATACTGAACCCTCTTCAGCTATTAATGTTACCTGCATACTAGGGTATGAATCCTCTTGCTTTTTTTTTCCCACTAAGAAAGTATACATAATAGATTGCAAAACAGCAGATGTCAGGGTCATCTTTCTTTTTAAAGAATTAAGCCATATTTTGTGAGGGCCAGAACTTGGATTATTTAATATATTTCCCCTTCCCCCCCCCATTGAAAAACAAAGTTAAAGTAAATGTTTCAACACAATTTTATTGACCTCTTTATACAGAATTTTACTTGCAAGAATTTGGGGGCTTGAATGCATTACGTAATATTTATATTGTATTGAGCTTTTTTATTCCTCACACTATATTTACATTAATAAATTGATTGAGAAGTTTATAGTAAAGGGATACTTACAGAACACTTTTATATCATTTAAAAGATGACCTGACCAAAAACTTTACAGGATTCATAAAATCAGGGATCATTTTGCTATTGACTTCACAGTGATCAGTAGTTTTATAGGTAATATTATAGTTAATTTGCAGCATTTTAGTACTTGTATTATTTATTTTTGGTCAGAAATAGTAAATTAAATATTTTTTGATAGTTTATAGGTAATGATCAACCCATAACTTTTAAAAGAAACAAAATGTTTCTAATTATTGAGTTAACTTTTGATTATACAAACTAGAAAAGGCAGGGAAATTTATGGGTTCCCCTTCTCCCCAGTGATTCTATTAAGATGTTCTTTATGTTAAACTTTCAAAGTACTTTATAAATTTAGTTACCAGTTACTACTTATTAACTGACAATTTTCTGAAAAATCCAGTTTCAGCAGACTTTTAATGAAGGTGAAAGCAACCCTTATGTGCTTTCTACTTATTTGAATGTTCCTCAAGTATTTTATATTTAAAAAAAAAAAAGGAAAAGAAAAAACAGTGCCTCTGTTTTTAGAAAACTACTGCTCAGTAAAGTTGTTTAAACCATTTCTGGTAGCTAATGACAATTTTATATTAAATTGTATACTAACTTTAGTGAGACGGATTTTTTTAGTTGTTTACAGTACAAATACTTGTATTTGTTTTTTAATTGCAGTATTTCCATTGTCGCAGTAATTTAGTAAAACTCTGTGGCTGCCTTGATTTTGACAGATTTTGTTAATATAAACTGATTGTTAGGCAATTAGTTATATTTATGCATAAATCAATTGCACTATAATTCATGAATTATTTATTACAATATTTTCTAATGAATTCATGTATCTGTCTTGTGTTGTAAATGTACTGTAATTCTGTTTCTACTTTGTGTTGTTATATATCTAAATCTGATTGTATGAATTTTAATTGTTCAGTTAACGTGTTTCTAGGTTGTAATTTGTAGTAAAGCACTTCAATGCTTTTGCACTTAAATTTACAACACTGTTGGTGTGTGATTGATTTACTCATTCAGTAAAAGAAAAAAAAAGAAAAGCAAAGAAAAAACTGACTACACTGGCTTCTTTGATTCACTCTAGGAAGCAGTTTTATTAATAAATATTAGAAATTAACTTTCTCCAAAGACAACTATTTCAACAACAAAACTTGTAATGGCAAAATGGATAGAAACTTACCAAAAAAAAAAGCAGAGTTTTTTTAATATATAAATCAAACAGGAAAAGGTTAGAAAAAAATTTTAGCATGAAAAACAAGGGAGCTGTGAAACATACAATTTTAGAATCAATTGAGAATAAATTCTAGATTGGAGGCTTATGTGTATTCAACTATTTACTTATATATTAGGTTTTTCTTTGAGATTCTAACATACAAGAAATATGGAAAAGAAAAAAATTGAAGGCAAATAAGCATATTGTGGAGTTTTATAATTTGAGAACTTAGTTATCTAATATCTGATATATATATATATATATATATATATATATATATATATATATATATATAAAATCTTAATACCTGAATATCTAATTAGTAACTTTTTAAAGCTGTTCTTCATATGGCATTAGATAGAAATTACTGGCCACTGTGATATTTTTGAGATTTTTGAAGTTCCATTATTAAAAATAGTAAGTATAGACTTCCTTGGAAAGTCAAAAGAGAGCTATAAAAACCAGTGGTTTTCAGAATAGTTAACACTAGTCATGAATTTTTATTATTTCTACTCTAGACTTTACTAACAGAAAAAAATCATTTGAGCCTTTCAGGAACTGTTATGAAAGCATATTAATCTTTAAAATATAGTGCAATGTATTTTTCTGAGAAACATGTAAAATCTCTTTATTTAGTCACAGATATGTTTAATAGGCCATAACATAACTTTTAAAGAAACCTGTTGGAAATGTGTCTATCAGAACTTTTGGGGTTTTCTTTTGCTTATGTGAAAATTAATAATTTTTAATTTACTGGGAAAGAGTATAATATCACTTATATCTTCTTATTTGATAGTTAACATTTACTCCTGCCTTTGTTCTCTACATAGGTTTCTTGAATTATCCAGTAGTGAGTCTTCAGAGTCAGTTCAATTATTTTACACTCCCAACCATGAAAACATTTACAAAAAATTATTTTCAGAAAAGAAAGGATACTGAGGTCATGTCCTGTCTTCATCTGTCTAGAGGTGGCAGTGGACTTAAAAAGTTTTACTGTAATTTCGTATTTCTTATCTCTTTGATAGCTACTTTATGTCAAATCACATGCTAGTTTTAGTAGTGAAACATTGGTTGAATCTAGTAAAGATACCTTTTTTCTAGAAAAATTTTGATCTAGTTTGCAAAATTTGCTTTGTTGTTTTTGTTACTCAACGTAATTTTTATAAAATGGAGATAAAATATTGCATACTTATCTGTGAAACAGGGTAAGCCAGTTTTAGGGAGGAAAATTTTTTAAATCTCACTTTTCGTTTTAAAAGAAAAATTCTTTAATTTTTAATATTCATGAACATAATAACCCTTTATTTAAGCAAAATACAATCTTCTATAGCAATTCATAATCAGCATATTTCAACTCCAACCCTAAATAAAATTTCTACAAGTCAGGAACTAACAACAACAAATATAAGAAATCACAAGTGGGAGGCTATTTTCATGTACAGAGTTTGGTGATATGTTTAATTTAAATAGATACTTTTCTGAAACAGAATTCTTTTAATATATTTTTATTCTTCTTGCTGCTGGTATTGGATTAAAAAGCCTTTTGTAGACCTCTACATTGGTTGCTAAGTAATCCTGGGTTTTAGTTAACATTAGATGTATGTTAGTTTTTGCAGTGGGACATTTTCCAGCATTTGAAATTAAATAATTAGGTAAGTAATGCCTTTAGTTTTGATGTAATTAATTTAGTATCTAAAATCAATTAAAAATAGATTTCATTTTTAAATAGCTTCAATTTTTATTTTCTTATTAGGTTAAAAGGCCTGCAGTTTAATCTTAGAAAAGACATTCTGTTATTTATATGAAATCTAAATCCCTTAATTGTGACTATGCAAAACTTTTTTATTCATAATTTTATTTCCACTACCTTGAAAAATATCTATTTTAAATAAAGATAAGAAAGATTTTCTCCTACATCTTATTTTTCTTATTTGTACTAATATGGACTGATAACCATCAAAATAATTTATAAAATGTCTACTTTACAAAAATTTTAACTCCTTCTGAAGCACTTTACATTAAATATTCTTAATATATCCAAAGCACTAAACATTAGCAATCTCTAAATATAATCATATCTATCATCAACAGCAGCTTTTATATCACAAAAAATAGGGCTTTGCTTTGACTCATATTTTGTCATAGGAAATTAATTATCACCAGTGCTTCATTTTATTTTTGCTAAACAATAATGAAGATGTCACTATTGCAGCTCTCCATAGGAGTTAGGAGTCCAGCAATACCAAAATATCTTTTGTACAAACTCTGTTAAAATTAAAATTCCTTACGATATTAGTATTTTTGCTGTAATTCATTTTTTGTTTGATTTTTATTTTTAGTTCAACTGTTGATGCAAAATCAGAGGAAGCTACTAAAATGGAAAAAGGAAAATCAGCATTAAGCAAAGTTTTGGAATCTTTGTGCATACATCACCAGCAACAAGTTTTGGCTATGTTGAAATTTCTAGTCCAAGAGCAGAATGCTGCTTCTCTTTGCTGTTGTAATACATCATATTCTGTGTCTTCAGAATCTCAAAATCCCCTTATTGAAGATGATTTAGATGGGCTATTCTGTAGTTGTGAATATAGACTGGCAGAAAGAGGGTATTTACACAATGAAAGACAAAGCCCTGGTTTTGTGCCTCTGCCAGTCTGTATTAAAGATATACATTGTTTATCTTGCCAAACTGTAACTATTGAACACATTAAGACAGTAGTGAATAGAGGAATTGCGAACAGTTATAATTCTCACAGGTGTTGTTCTGGACTGTTACCAAACATTCATTCCACAAAATCAGCCTTTCAGACTCATCTTTCATCAAGGGAAATATGTGATGTTTCAGTAAGTCTTAAAGACGTTTGTAGATCTCGAAGTCCCTCACCCCCACCATTATCACCTGTACAGACTGAAGGATTTGAAAAATTGAAAGATGTCATCTCAGAGCTTTCAGCCTTAGAAAATAACATACTTGAAACAAACATTAACCAGCCTCCATCTCTGACACCAGCAGAAATAAGCAGTGACAAAGATGATCATGAAGGTAAAATGCATAAAACTAAAAAATCCAGTAACTCTGATTGTTTGCTCTTGGAAGACAGCAATAATTGTACTACAAATCAAGAAGAAGGTGAAACTACTGTAATTTTTCAAGATTTAATGGATCGTATCAATGAAAAGTTAAAATCAATAGAAACGATAGATATGACAAACCTTATAAAATTATCTAGCAGTGATTGTAATAGAGATAATGATTTAAAATTGAGAGATTTAATAACCTCTCTCTTACATAATGCAAAGGCCAGTGATTACAGTTTTATGGAATTACTGAGTCAACATGATAAAAAGGTAGAAAATAAAATTATTCAGACAAGATTTCGAAAGCGTCAAGAAACCTTACTTGCAATGCGCAACTCTCCTGATTCACCCATATTTAGAAGGCAGTCTTTACAGATAAAAAGAGAACTTGCTAGTCTTGATGAAAACTTCATAAGAAAAAAATACACTGAAAAAAATCCAAGGAAATTTATGTGCCGTGATGAACTATTTTCAGCGGACAAAGAAGAATTCTATCATTGCCAAGGGCCTTCTTTACAAAATTCTAAGAGCCTTCAAGATAATCATCATGCAGAAACATTTTCACCAGATTATGGATTACAATCATTGCAACTACCTCTTAATTTAGAAACTAACTTGGCTTTTGATGCATTTTCAGAAAGCTTTAAAACAACTTCTGAGAAAAGGAGCATAAGAAGATCACAGGAGAAATCTGTGGCTGGAAAAAATTTTTTGCAAAATCATAAAGAGAATCCAAAATTAGAGAATATTCAAACTCCTTTGAAAAGTGATGTCCCTGGACTTTTGAGCAGAACTAAACGAAATATTGTACCTCCAGGATGGTATTCTATATATGTAACAAATAATTATATTTTCAAAAAATCCCCTAAGGCCAAAAAAGCTTCTGACTCTACAAAAAAAAAAGATCCAGTAAAAAATATTCAGATTGAAAGCGCACACAATATAGATTTAAACAAAATTGCAATGAATTCTAATTTACAAGTTGTTGTGGAACGTTTGGAAGATACAATAAATATGGCCAAAAAGTCTTGGAATAATCAGTCATTATCGGAAGGATATAAAGCATCCAAGAAATTGATAGAAATTGATGGTAAAGATCAACATGCTGGTAGAAATATGACTCTTACTGTAAGTAGAATGACATGCAAAGAGCAGAGTTTATCAAAATCCATAGTGGCATCTCCCAATATTAAAAGCAATCATATACCTGCAATAGATTTGAATAACAAAAGACTTGATAACCAGAAAAAGTCATCTGTTTTAAATACAGGTAGCTTGATTTCCAGTGTTGAAAATGTACCAACAAAATATGAACCCATTGAAAGCTCTTCTTTTGCCAACTATTCTAGTCCTATCAAACTCATGTTTTTATCTGAGGTTAAAAGCAGTGAAGGAGTCAAATATACTTTAACTTCAGTTGGTAATTCTGAATCAAATCGCTGTCTTCCTTCGGAAAAACCACCAACTCATCAAGTAAATGAAAAAAAAAAAGAAACAAATGAGAATACCCCAAATGCTAACTTTGAAAATTGTAGTTCTAATCTTAATGATAGTGACGGTCTCCAAAAAGAACTAAACAAATTTAATTGTGCGAAAGAAACTGCAGAATCCTCTGCAGTGTTTACAGATGATATGAATAGTGATAAGCCGCAAGAGGAACCTAAGGAATATTCAAGCAGTGCTATTGATTCATCTTTTAAAAGAAAACCAGGTAGACCTAAAAAAATAGGTCCCCAGGTTGTGAAACAGATTAAGCGACCAATTGGAAGACCACCAAAACCTAAAACTGACCAAACGGACATCACCATTTGCCAAAATCAGTCCTTTAGTGCTGAAAAGAAAAGCCCAGAATCTCTCATATCAGAAGTAAAAGAAGGTATATATAAAAAGAGTATTATAGTAACTGTTATTTATGGAAGGTCAAGAAGAACTAAAAGGCATGTTTCTGAAGGAAGTGTAAACATAAGCAATGGTATGTCTTTAAATAATAACGTTGCTGATTTTCCAACAGAATATAATAGTCTCAGAAATATTAGAGAATATGAAATAGACTCGGGTGAAAGAATAAGTGCTATTTCAAGTCTGACTACTGAAACTGAGACCTTGGGGTCTGGCTTTGAATATGTTAGACCTATCAAGAACAAGTCTGTGATACCTCAACCTTCCAAGAACATTATTCGACCAAATCAGAAGTCTTTGGCAATAATTAGGAAGCCTGGTAGACCCGCAAAAGTGAAAATCTCTGGCATATCTGTGACTATTAATAGAATTTCACCTCAGGAGAGAGAAGTAAGTATTAGCAGCTGCTTACCTCCTTTAGAACAAGAGAATATATTAGAAAAAAATCTGCCTGAAGTAAAATATGATCACCAGTACACCGTGGATACAAGGCACACTGAAGCTGACGAATTTAAGAATGGATCAAAAAGTATGGTTGCTACTATACCTTTGAGACATTCTATTAGGGATCGAAAACCATCTCTGCATTTCTTACATTCATTAGCATCTTCTGGTTCACTTATTTATAGAAATGCTCTGCTCCATAAATCATGTAAACTCCATTTGCAGAAAGGTAAATGTCAGAAGGACAAACATAAGCAGTCAAGGATTAAAATAGCTTCCAAAGGTACACCAGGAGCTAGAAATTCAAGGAATGCAAAAAAGCGTTTGGAAGATAAGTTAATACCCATTTCTGAAGTATCCTTGGACCCTATAATTTCATCAAACCCTTTGCTCAGGTGGTGGGCTGCTTCTACTTCAAACGATTCCTTATTAGAGGAGTTAAACAATAGATTTGAGCAAATAACAAATGCTTGGTTGCCCGTGAGTGGAGATGAAGCTGAAAATTGTGTTCATAAAAAGAGAGAACACATTGAAAATGATAACTTCAAAATAGCAAGCCCTTTGGACACCTGTTTTTTAGAACTTGAAGTTTCACCTGTAAAAATGCTTTTTCGGAAAAAGTATGATTTGAATGAACTCTGTACCTGGTTTATGCAAACAACAGAAACACAGTCTCTTTCACTAGTTAGAAAAGCAAATGCACGAAACCCTTTGGAAGTAATAAATACCAGAGGAATTAAATTAGGGACCAAATATTCTGATTTTAATACCAGCCCCTTCAGAAAGCACTTTAAAAAATTTGCACTATCTTCTCCTTCAAAATCAGCAGGGAAGTTGCATATACTGCATAAAATGGTTAGCTCTCCACTCTTAAATGTGAAAAGTAATTTAACACTAACTAGGTTAAAAAGAACTGAGTTTAAGAGGTTGCGACATGAAAGGTGGAGAAGAGAGGGAAAGCTGCACAGCCGTGGAACAGGTGCTTGGATCTCTAAAAGGAGGAACTTAAGATTTTTTTGCCAGAACCAATTTTTGAGTAAGACTGAGGGAGGAACAAATGCTGACATCCCACGCCAAGGAAAAAACACTGTAGATAATCAGTTGATTTTGCCACCTAAGGTCAGGGATGACTTTTTGCAACAGAGGGTGGCAATGTCTGACTTCAAAACACATGGTAGTTTAGAGAATAAATTTAAGTCAGAAGCAAAGGAGAATGGAACAAACTGCAGCCAAAAAGATTTTGAAAAGGGCCCAAGACTAGGAAATGTATGTCCAAATAATTGGAGGTCAAAAACCTTAAAAGATTGTAGAATATTTTTGAGGAAGATCAACTATCTTGAACACAGAAATACTTTTAAGTTAAATACAATCATTTACTCTCCTGAATCTGTTAACAGTGGAAGTAATCATCAAACTCACATAGAAGAATCAAAGCACATTACCTTAAGATCCCATTCTGCTAGGCAAAATTCTTTTAAAAAGCAATCTAAAGAAATAGAAAATGCTAAAGCAAATAGTCCTTCAAGCAATAAATTTCCTAGCCAACTTGACAATAGTAAATTAAATAAATGTGTTAACTATGACAAGAATCCTTCTGATAATTCTGAAGTTCTTAGCAAATTGAACAAAAGAAAAAGACCACCATGGAAGACCACAGAAATGTCAACAAAAAGACATAAACGGCAGTCTTGCAACAGTGGACAAATGGCAAACTATTATTCAAAATCCCAACTAGGTAAGTTTTTCTCTCCTTAATTTTAAAGTTTCATTGTAGGTGCCTTGAGTAAAGTATGAGATAATGGGTAGAAAAAGAACAGCTGATTTAGTTTTATTTCCAAAATATTTGGACAATCTAATTTCTTGGCACCTAGTATGAAACTCATGAAATTAGGTGCTGCTCAATGTCCCAGTGCACTTCCCCACATCTAAATGTGTCCAGGATTTCAAGCCAATTAAAGTATATTTGAGACATAGAAAGCTTCTAAAAATATTAATGTGAACATTACCTGCTTTTGCATCTGATAGTTCTAATATAAAATACAGAAAAACGGTTGACAAATAAATATGCCCAAGTAACTATCTAAAAATTAACTACTACACTACAGGCTAATACATATTTATTGTCTTGATTTGAGACCATCTGGAAGGAAGTAAAAACTATCTCATGGCTAAATTGATAAAGACTATAACATATGTAACAATCCTAGGGTATCAGTCTCACATTCACCATTAAGTTGTTAGGCCCTTTGGTACTACTTTGGGAACCACTTTAAGATTTTATTTATTTAAAGAGTGTCAAGGAACAAGATTTTTTTTCCAATAAATCAGCAACTTGTTGAATAGTTTTTTCATATCTGACATTGAACTAGATTCCATGGATATAAAGGATTTCTTTATGGAGATAATCCATAGCCTAGCAAGGGAGAAAGTCATATACTGGTAATTTTAAGGTAATGCTAAATTCAGAATGCAAACTAAAATTACTTTAGCAAGTAATTATGGACTTTACTCAGTTATACTGACCTGACATTGGTGCCTCAGGGAGACTGTTACCCCTAGAAACTAGCAAAAATTGGGTGTAAACACTGTCGTTGCCATCATAGCGAGTTCAAGCTCTGCTTATTGATAGGTGCTAGACAATTTAGGATAAGTAAGAGTGTGGTAGTGCTTGTTGATTACTCCCCTGACGTGAAAGAGTGCCGGGTTACATTTGGAAATTTAAGGATATTTTATCATATGGTTGCATTGTTAACATTGTGTATTTTAGGGGAGTCTTTTGTGGGGTCCAGAAGGTATTGGCGGCTTTATTTTTGTTACCTTTTTAAAAAACTTTTTTAAAAGCTAAAAAAACACTCTCAGGTCTTAAATTAAAATATTAAAAGCAGTAATTAAACTCAAGTTTTAATAGGTTAAAAGATTATTATGACCCCCCAAATTCAATTACTTAACTGAATAACTTTATAATACCTATTTCAGTATATCTAACATGCAGTGATTTTAAAATTTTAACTATCTAACATTCAGTGATTAAAATTTTAAAGGTGGTCAAATTAGAGTCTCCATTATGAAAGATGAGTCAAATCTAAAAGTAATGCCCTTTGTTTCTTGCCCTAAGGATAACTAAAAATAATATTATAACAAATAGTATGTCAGGGAAAAAGAGAGAAGAAGTCTGATAGTTATTTTTTTAAAAGAACTTATAATTCACCTAAAAATATTCACACATATTTTTAAAAGACTGCCATGAATGGAGAATAAAGTGTAGTGTTTCATTTTTAATTCTTTATACCATCCTCATTTCATACTAAAGGTAGTTTACATTGTCATTTTTCAACAGAACTGTATTTTGTTCCTTCCAGCTTCTTAACAATTGTATCTTTCTAAGGTATAAGTGTAAATTTATTTTAATATGATTCTTCATCTCACTATAAATATGAGATCACCCTAGAAAAATAAGATGGAAGATGCCTAATTATTACTTTTCAAATTAATTTCAAATCCTTTTGTGACATTTAAAAAATTTTTAATATCATATTAAGAGTTGTTTTTCAGCTTTTCTCATTTTAAAAATTACTAGTAGTAGTTCCTGTTCTGCTTAAAGTTTTACTTATCTTTTACTGATAACTTTCCTTCTTTATTTTTTAACATTCTTTTTTTTCCACTCAATCAACAGGGACATTATTTTTATAAAGTTGTATTTATAGCAATATTTGTTATATTATCTGATTTCTAAATGTTTCTTAAGGTGTTGTTTTCTTCTCATTATTCTTGATATTCCATACTTCTTTTTGCCTTTTTGGAAATGACACTAAAATTCATTATTAGTTTTATATGTGTTTTGCTTCTTCATAGAGTACTTAGTGACTGGAAATTTGAGATAGACTTTTAACAACAGGACTTTTCTAGGTATATAATGAATTAATGGAATATTTCTGTTGATAAAGAGTTTTGCTTCTACCCCGAATGTCTTGTTTTTAAACATTTCAAGATTAACTGTCCAGATATAGTTTAATACACAGAAGTTTTAAAAGTTATACTTGACTACATTTGTACTGCTATATATCAACTGTAGACATGGAAAGGAAGAAGAAGAAATGCAATTCTATTCTATTCTTGTTTCAACAAATACTTTTTGAATGCCTACAATATGCTCTTAGGCACCGGAAAAGGTTCAAAAAGTTCTTTTTCCATCTAAGTGAGAAAACAAGATCTATATCGCTTATTTATTCAATATATAGAGTGTATTTTATGTTTTAAGTGGGATATTATATGTTTTAAGAGGATAGAATGGTGAAAGTCATGGTTTGTACTCTCAAGGAGCTTATCATCTCATGGGGGATAGTGAATAGGCAATTCCGGTAGAAAGATGAGTGCTGTGATGCGAGAGATTGACTGTAAGAGCACATAACAGGGAAATTGAACCCAGGTTCAGAGAATTAGGCAAGGATTCCTACTTTTAAGCTGGAATTTGAAGGATGACAAAGTATTAGAAGTCCAGAGAGTATTTCAGGCAGAAGCAAATTGCATGGGGAAAATTTGGGTGACAGAAGAGAGCAGGCTTGTCTGGAGCACTGATTAATTTAGTTTGTATAGCTGAGACACAAAATAGGAATTAAGGGTGGGGCAAGGGGTAGATGGAAAAATGGCAAAAGAGAAAGCTACTGATGGAAGCATAGCCCAAATTGTGAGGTCAGCATCAGTTAATGAAAAAAATATATATATCTTGAGCCCTAATAGTGACAGTAATGGGGAAGAATCGATATATTTGAGAGAGATCCATGAAGTAGAATCAACCTGTCTTAGAGAAGAGAGGAATAAAGGATAACATCCAGGTCTTCGGCTTGAACATCTGGGTAGGTGATTGTAATATTCCCTGAGATACAAGAGAACACTCAAGGTCTTCAGTTTTAGACATAAGAAATTTGAGGTATCTAGTGGGGTATCCAAGAGAAAATGTTTAGGAAGCAATTAGTTAATACGGGTTTTTTGCTCAGGAGAGGGGTCTGAGCTGGAGATAAAGATTTGGGGGCCAGCAAATAATTGAAGCCATGAGAGTGGAAGAGACTGTTCAGTGTAAAATATGAAGAACATAGGGTCTCAGAGCCCCAAAGATATGGAGAAAGGAAAAGATACGTGTAAAAGGAGACTGATGAGTAGTCAGGAGGTAAGAGGAAAGCCAGCAGAGCGTGGTGAAAGGAAATATGTTTTAAGAAGGGAAAAAACAACAGTGTAAAATGTTATTAAGAGGTCAGTTAGGCCTTGAAATGTTCCATTGAACATAGCACAAGAGGTTATTTTAGAGATTTGGGAGAGAGCAGTTTTGGTGGACTAATAGAGCCAGAAATGTTATGATTGACTAAGTGCAGGAAGAGGAAATGAAGAAAATTAGCACAGAAAAATGTAAATGGCTATGATTGGAGAGAAAATAGGGAAGTAGTGAGAGGAAGCCCAGTTGAAGGATGTTTAGATGCCAATGGGAAGAAGCCAGTGGAAAAACAGATTGAAGATAGAAAAATGAGATGGCAAGTAAGAGAAATGGAGTGAAGCCCCTGACTTGATTATGGGATATCTTGGGGCATCATTAGAGAGATTGGTTTTGGCCAGAAGGGTCATTTCTCTCTTAAAACATGAGAATAGTGGGAATAATATATGAGGATGCAAAGCAGTTTATAAGTTTATGGGCAGACTATTGAGGATAGTAGAGTCTATTTTCTATGAATCAAGAGGTAATCTAAGAGTAGCATGGTGGACATTGAGCTCTGTGGATAATGTTTGAAATACTGTCTCAAGAAATAACAGGATTGAACAACTTTGTGATTTTATCTCAGTTGCCAGAATGTAAGCCTGGAGAGAGGTGGGCCCTTATACTTAAGAGTAATTAGGTTCACCAAGTGGGTGTAACAGAAAGAAAAGAGATCAAACCAAGAATTCATTCTGTGAATTGTGATAAACTATGTGATCAAAGTGTAATTCTAAGGAGTCTTTTTCTAATAGTTGCACACAATATAGATTTGAGGGGAGGGCAGAATGGGGTGTGTGAAGGGCCAATTGTAAGAGATGGTTTCTGAGGTGATAATGGCCTAAAATTGTGTATGACTCTTGAAAATAATAATATAGACCTCTTTAATGTCAGTGTCTTTTGAATTCCTAAAGCAAATGTGTGCCTTTTCCTAATTGATACATATCTGGATGTAATAAATGGACTTTGGACACCTCTGAGGGAATTTCAAACTAGAACAACCTAGTGTGTACTTAAAGCTACTAGTTTCCTAAAACGTTAAATTTTCCCATAAAAATTCAGAACTCAAGTTGACACTTTGGATTGGATTGAAAAAAGTTCACTTTGTCAGCTTCTCCTGTTTTGTGGTCTATCCTCAAAAACGACTGAATATATATATTCTTTCCATTCAGAATTCTGGTTTTCACTCAGGTATGTAACTGATGGGTGATTACTCCTTTAACTACCTAGAACTGATACTAACCGTGCATACTTCTCTGGTCCTGCTAATGAACATTTTAGCATATTTTTTTTGAATCCTAACTCAAGATATTCTTTTAAATTTGTATGGTTGAGGCAACCCTCGGCACAGAGTATCCTTTAGCATTTAAAAATAAAATTTAGAGTTAGAGTTACTTCATGTGCTGTTATTCAGCATCATAATTATCTTCTAATGGAAAAACTGTGAAGCATAGAGTAGGTGATTTTCTGAATTTCATTCTGATAGAAAAATGTTTCCAGACGATTTAGTCACCTTAATCTAGTTGCTACGCAAGCGTTCCAGAGGTGCATTCCAGGAAATGCTAGTCCGCCAAGATGTGCTGTGTGCAGAGCGTTCTGTGGTCTAATAACGTTGGGAAATGCTCCCTTCTCTTTCCTGCGCTTATTGAGTCGCAGTGCCCCATTAGCGTGTTAAACTGCATTCTCCAAATTTTATATCCCACAGAACACAGTTTGGGCAACATAATTAGGAAACACTGCTCTACATAGTTTCCTGCTAGGCTTTCTCTGTACTTGCTGTGATGTTCCCAGAAAGAAAGCAATGACTGTAAAAATGTAAGTTAATCTATGTACTAGATTTGTTCTTGTTGTACATAAATTGTTAGAGTAATCAAAATTAAATTGTAAGTGCTTTACTAAGATTCACCATTAAAAGAAGACACATAATTAATATTTTAGGCTTTGTGGGCTTTATAGTCTCTGTTGCAACTACTCAATTCAGCTTCTGTGGCATAAAAACAGCAATAGACAAACAAACACATAAGTGAATGAGCATGGCAATGTTCCAATAAAACTGCTTACAGATGCCCCAAGTTAGAAAGTTAATTTTGTTTGAAAATAGTGCTGTACTCCATATCCATTAATAGGGAGAATCAAACAAATTATCTTTCTTCAGCTTATACTAATTATGTTGCCAAAGTGAAAAAACAACTTGAAATATTTTTTGATAAGTTCCCTGGGTTCCTTTGTAACTCTAATGTCTAACAGTGCATGGTGGACCAGGCTATTTGGTATAATAAGTTTCATTTTTGTATATTAGATTTTATTTCATAATGAGTTAAGAAAGGAAGAGCTGTGGTAGCAGTCAGTTCAGGTGGCTTTCCTCTCTGTATTACAGACAGTGAGAAAGTATCTTACGAGTTTAGGAAAACATACGAGATCAGTGTCTCCTCAAGTCTTAATTTATCCACACTCTTAATTTGGTCAGAACTGGATGAAACAAAGACAGATATTTTAATGTAAGAAATAATAAATACATTGACTTATTCTTTATTACATGGGCTTCATATTACCATTTTACTTGCCAATGCCATCAGTAAAAATATTAAAACTGTGACCCCATAATTTAAAGTATTCTAATGAAATCAAAAAATTTTAATAAAAATCCATTCTGTTTACAATTGGTTATTTTCCCCATCATTGTAATTTTCATAGGAACTTAGTATAGAGAAGAATGTCAGGTTTTAAAGAGTTTTAATATAGTATTATTGCCATAATACTATATTAAAATATGAAACAGCTACTTTGGTAATTCCTTGTCTTGATTTTTTTCCTTAGAATTTTTCTTGCATATCTTATATCCCATTGCTTTGTCAACCATTACGGATATTCTGCTTTACTAATTGCCCCATATCTTTCATGGAAAACTATTCAATTTATTCAACAAATATTATTTATTTTTCTTTTGATCTACCATGCATTGTTAGATACTAGAGTTACAAAGGAACTCAGGGAACTTATCAAAAAATATTTCAAGTTGTTTTTTCACTTTGGCAACATAATTAGTATAAGTTGAAGAAAGATAATTTGTTTGATTCTCCCTTTTAATGGATATGGAGTACAGCACTATTTTCAAACAAAATTAACTTTCTAACTTGGGGCGTCTGTAAGTAGTTTTATTGGAACATTGCCATGCTCATTCACTTATGTGTTTGTCTATTGCTGTTTTTATGCCGCAGAAGCTGAATTGAGTAGTTTAACAGATTATAAAGCCCACAAAGCCTAAAATATTAATTATCTGGCCCTTTGCAGAAAAAGTTTGCTGACCCCTGTTAATATCAGTAGAATTTTGATAAGGTGTGACTAGAAAAAAAACTTAATGTATTTTTGTAGTAAATTAAGATGATTATATCCAGTTCATTCCCAACACCCATCCATAGTCACTCCCTGTTGTCCACTCCCACCTCGCACACAATACATTTCTGACGTGTAGTTGTGTTATTTTGTTTTTCTCTATGGAACAAGACCTGTCTTTATCCAGCAGAGTGGCGCTGGGGGAGCCATCAATGCCAGTTTTATTCTGTTTTGCAAACCTTTATTCTCTCCCTGCAGCCTCCAGACCTGCTTTGTCTATCTGAGGTAAGTTCAAGGGTCACCCTTCTCTTCCTTAACCAGCTGCTACCACCTGTTAGAAAGAGATTGATTTCAGTGCTTCACACCTTAAATTCCTTCCTCAAGTGTTCTCTTCTCCCCTTTTCTACCCCTTTTTTCCTTCTCTATTTCTTCACTTAGTAATTCAAAATTTTTAGTTCAGCTCTCATGGCTACCATGTTTTTCTCCTCATTTTTCCTGGGCAGTAAATAATTTTCTTTGTAGTGGAGCCAAGTATCCTGTGATTATCATAATATAAAGCCTACTGAATTCACCTTTTGTTTAATTACAGGAAAATAAAAGGCAGAGTAGGTGTCTGAATGATTTCATCCTGCCAGGTTTTTTCTTCCTTGTTTTTGTTTAATTTTAAGCAAGACCTTGGCTTCTTTTTTCTCCCCCTCAATTCCAGTTCTAGGCAACCTGGAAAATGCATTTGTTTGCTTCTTTGTCTCTGGGTTATATAAACGTATAGAAGGCTAGATTTTAGAAGCCAGTATCTATAGACCCCATTAATTCTTTCAAAAAGGTTTGTCTCCTGTGTGCCAGGCAGTATGCTAGACATATGGAATATGATGGGGGGGACAAAACCAGATGTCACTCCATTCACGGTCAAGTTTGTTTGGAGAGGCAGACATTGAGAAAACAGTTACACAAATCTTACAACTTCTTAATTCGTAGGTGGTACCATGAGAATTCCTTATAGGGAGATCTTATCAAGTCAGGGAAGTGAAGGAGGACTTCTCTGAGGAAATGACCATTGAGCTGAGTGAGAGTGAGTAGGAAGAATGAGTAGGAACCAACTAGGCCAAGTGGCAGAGAATGGGGAGGGGAGGAGTGACCTTCCAGGAAGAACTGAATGTGAAAAAAGTATGAGGCATGGTGTTCCTGGCGGGTAAGAGGGATAAGACATGACTGGTGTGTCTTGAGTCACGAGGGAGAGGAGGAGCATGATGTCAGGTGTGGTGAAGATTGAGGAGTGAGTGAAGGGTAGACCATGCAGGTTCTCAGAAACCATGTTCATGTCCTCTCAGTGGCTAATTTTACCCCACTAGTCAGGTAATACCAACACCTGTCTGAGGACTCTACTTGATGCCCCAGGGGCTAGGAGGTCTTTCCATTCTTTTTGGTGGGAACACCAATTATATCCAGTCCTGTATGGCCTCTAGGTATTTTCCACCTAGTCCTTTTCAGTGGTCTTTTTCACAGCCTTGGGAAACATTCATGTACTGATCAGTGTTTATCTACAGACTTACGAGGAGCTCTGGAACTAGCTCTCTCTGCAGCTCTCTTTCCTGTATTCGGCTCCACACATTCTAGTCACCTGGGACTCCTCCACCTCCAAACTCTGTCTTCCTTTCTCAGGAAGATTTCCAAGCTCTATTTGGGTTCCCCCTATATTGCAGCCTGGAAACTCTCCAAGCAGTAAGCCAGAGCAAATTTTAGGACTTACCACCTTTTGCTTCCCTTTTTTCAGGAATTACTGTCATCCTGTACTTCCTGTCATCCATTATCTTAGCAACATTATTTCATATATTTTGTGGGGGTTTTTTTAAGTTGTTTAAAGTGAGAGGGCAAGTTCATTTTGTTACTTCATCATGGCCAGAAACAAATAGCCCAGATTTATTATTTTAACAAATATTTATCCAGTTTCTATATGCTAGGTGCTGAAAATAATATACTGAACAAGACCAGCAGGGATTTCTACTGTCATCAAGCTTGTATTTTTTTGGGAGGGGGGAAAAAATAAAATAGAAAACAGAAAGCACTGGTAAATTCTGTGTTAATGAAATTAAATGACAAAAGGAGTTTTTAGGGAGAGCTGCTTTAGGTTGAGTACTCAGGAAAATTGAGATATCTAGGATATCATTCATGACTGAAACTGAGTATGGATGAGAGCTAAGGGAGAGTATAGGAGAAGAAGAAAAGAAAGCCTGGGACTCAACCTTGAGAAATGCCAATATGTATTCTGCAGGTAGAGTGGGATGGCTTTCAGTGACAGGAAGAGGCAGAGGAAAGCCAGTATTGTTTTTTGTCTCAAAAGCCAAAAAAAGTGAGTCTCAAGAAAGAGGGTATCTTACTCTGCTCAGGCTGCCATAACAAAATAACATGGACTGCATGACTTAAACAACAGAAATGTATTGTCTCACAGTTCTGGAGGCTGGAAAGTCCAAGATCTGGAGGGTTCTGTTGCTGGTGAGAGCTCTTTTCCTGGCTTGCAGGCCATTTTCCTGTTCTCTGGTATCTCCTTCTCGTCTTATAGGGACGTCAATCCTATTGGATTATGGCCCCGCCCTGTGACCTCATTTCACCTTAATTACTTCCTAAAAGCCCTATATCTCTTAATATATAAATCTGAGGCAGGGAGACGGGAGGGCCAGGGGGGAGAGAGGGGCCGACACAATCCAGTCCATAGCAGAAGAAATGGGCAACAGTGTTGAATGTTGGTAGGAAGGCAAAAAAGTTGAAAACTAAAGATCGTTCATTAGACTTACCATTTCATGGGTGACTTTAGTGCTGCCCTCATGGAGTAAAAGGCCTGCAAGCTAGATTGGAGTAGGTTAAAGAATGAGAGGTATCGAAGATGGTGGTAGCAAGTATAGGACAACTCATTAAAGTAATCTAACTCTAAAAATATTAACCTCAGGAAGGTAAAAGATTGAGTGAAGCCTTGTTTTTTAAGGAATGAGAGACCTCGCACTTGTTTAAACGTCATGGTGAGGATCCAGTTGAGAGGAGATGGTCTATTATTTATCTATTGCCACAGAAATGCTACATTACACACCACCCCAAAACTCATTAGCTTAAAGTAAATAAGCATTTATTTCACTCATGAATCAGTGATTGATTGGCAAATAAGCCTGGAGGCTCTTTGGATATTGGCTGGGCTCCCTCGAGTGTTTTGGGGTTAGCTGGCTGTCAAGTGGGACAGCTTAGCCCTGCGTCTCTCATAGCCATCCAGTAAACCAGCCCAGGCATGTTCTCAGGGCAAAAGCAGAGGTGTAAAAGTGAGCATAAATGCCCAATTTCTCAACTTCAGCTTGCATCATATTTGCTAATATCCCATTAGCTAGAGCAAATGGTGAAGCAGAATGAGAGGACATGGTAAAATGACAGGGCAGAGAGAGTGCATATAGTGACGGGTGAAGAACAGAGGCTATTAATGGAATTAGTCTGCCACAGATGGTATATTTAAAAAAAAAAAAAAAAGAGGGTCGGAATCATTGATGATGATCATTGATAAGTTCCTGAGAAGGCCTCTGGGAACAGGGTTCAAAAACATTTGTTTTAAGTCATGCCAGGTTCTGCAGTCTTTTACAGTTAGTTGGCATTACTTTAGGTAAACAACTAGCTAATTGCTTTTACTTTCATATTAATTTAGTACTGAAGTTTTCTATTTTATTTTTATAAAGGTATATGAATCACATGTAGTTACTGAATATTTGAATACAGTACTGCTTTAGGCACAGTTGTGTTGTACCAATTTAATATACAAGTTCACTAAGAAATTCAGGGATCCCTACAAGGCCAAGAATCACTTCAAAGTCACATAGCAGTGCAAACTGTTCATTGATTCCTGGAGAGAATTTGTTTTGTACCTTTGATCTGACTGCAATCTCCTTCATTCCATTCAACTAAAAATTCAGGTAGATTATCTCATTTCTCACTAGAAATGATTCAGTTCTAAATGTTTTCTTTTAAATTCTTGATTACCATGGTCTGCTCTCTAATAATCATGGTAGCACTTACTAATTAAGCACATACTATGCACCATGTGCTAATCTTTTTTTTTTAAACATCTTTATTGGAGTATAATTGCTTTACAATGGTGTGTTAGTTTCTGCTTTATAACAAAGTGAATCAGCTATACATATACATATATACCCATATCTTCTCCCTCTTGCGTCTCCCTCCCACCCTCCCTATCCCACCCCTCTAGGTGGTCACAAAGCACCGAGCTGATCTCCCTGTGCTATGCGGCTGCTTCCCACTAGCTATCTATTTTACATTTGGTAGTGTATATATGTCCATGCCACTCTTTCACTTCGTCCCAGCTTACCCTTCCCCCTCCCCGTGTCCTCAAAGCCATTCTCTACATCTGCATCTTTATACCTGTCTTGCCCCTAGGTTCTTCTTTTTGTTTTAGATTCCATATATATGTGTTAACATACAGTATTTGTTTTTCTCTTTCTGACTTACTTCACTCTATATGACAGACTCTAGGTCCATCCACCTCACTACAAATAACTCAATTTCGTTTCTTTTTATGGCTGAGTAATATTCCATTGTATATACATGCCACATCTTCCTTGTCCATTCATTTGTCGATGGACACTTAGGTTGCTTCCATGTCTTGGTTATTGTAAATAGTGTTGCAATGAATATTGTGGTACATGTCTCTTTTTGAATTATGGTTTTCTCAGGGTATATGCCCAGTAGTGGGATTGCTGGGTCGTACGGTAGCTCTATTTTTAGTTTTGTAAGGAACCTCCATATTGTTCTCCATAGTGCCTGTATCAATTTACATTCCCACCAAAAGTGCAAGAGGGTTCCCTTTTCTCCACAACCCCTCCAGCATTTATTGTCTGTAGATTTTTTGATGCTGGCCATTCTGACTGGTGTGAGTTGATACCTCATTGTAGTTTTGATTTGCATTTCTCTAATGATTAGTGATGTTGAGCATCCTTTCATGTGTTTGTTGGCAATCTGTATATGTGCTAATCTTTTATTGAAAAAGTAATTTTCCGAAAATTGGTTGCAGTAAATTGCAAATCTAGGGCTCTAATCCGAGACTATCAGATTCCAAGTCTTGCTCTTAACCACCAGGTTCTTCTGCTCCTCCAGTAACCACATCAAATAACCAAAAGGAAGTCAGAAAAAATGGCTGACTTAAAATCTCCCCCTTAACAATCTACCAAAGCCTTTAAATTCATCAGTATCTTACCAAAGGGAAATTTTACTCTTGAGATAAATTAAGTCTTTTTAAAAAACCAAAAAACCTGTACAACCTAACTCTTAGAGACTTTGCCAACAAGAGAAAGGATCTATTTGGTCGTGTTAGACCTCATGGTTCGCTAGTGAACCATGTTTACCTGGCTACACTGTATGGCTTTTTTACATTTGATCCCCTTTAAGCCCAGAGATTCAAAATTAAACTGTCGTATTATTATCTGACTATACAAATTATAGGAACAAACTAGTATGGTGAACATTGTAGAAACAAATCATACACATATCTGCCATACTTTATTCCCACACTTGTAATTTTTTATTTTGATTTTTGTTATTAGTACTAACTCACATTTATTGACTCCTTACTATGTGTCCAGCTGGGCATATTACATGCATTCTCTATGCCAGGTGCTTTATTTACATCAACTCATTTAATAATCACATTACCCTTAAGATGTGGTATTCTATCTTCACTATCCAGTTAAATTGAAGCTTAGAGGCTAAGGAGTGTACACTCAGCAGGTGAGTGATTTGATTCAGGATCAGAACTCAGGCTCTAAAGTCTCCCTCTGTCCCACTTTCCTAAAATCCTCATCCCTAAAGACCTATTTCAAATGTTTTTCCCCCTCATCTCCCCACTTCTGGGATTCATCTTTCCCTTCTCTGTAATCCCTTTGTCCTTAGCTACTCCTTTTATTTTTCACTGCTTTTAATTCTGGTAATTTATGAATACTTTTTCCCCACTGTCTCCTTACCAAGCTGCAAAACCCTTGAAGACAGATACCATCACAGTCTTTTGTATTCCTAACATATTAGGTAGGTACTGGTTAAGGATTTAACTTTACTTAACAGCGGACCTGGCTGATGAACACATGCCAGCTCCATATAGAACTGAAACATTTTGCTCTGTGGCATGGTCCTCTATACTGGCCTCCTAGAACCTAAGAACCATCACATTTAGGGTCCAGTAGACCAATGCCTTCATTTTTATAACTTCTTATTACATCCAAAACATGGGAATACACTTGTCTACTTCAGGAAGGTTCTCTGCTCTAGTTTTGCAAATTGACAACCATATCATGATATTTGGACAGATTTGTAGAGAGATCAGGGTCAAAGACAGTGCTGAGCTACAACTATTCAGTAAATTTTTACTGAATTAACAGTAATTAATTCAGTTAATTATTTCCAAAGGAAAATAAACCAGTCACCCACTGGCGTTAAGTAAGTTCAAATTTGATGGTTTCAGGGACATTATAGCAACTATTCAAATTCCAAATCCTATATCAGAATTGTTTATCCATTCATACAACTGAGTTCTTTCTCTCTTTGAAAAGATAAACTTGTGTTCCCTGAAACCCTTAACCTAAAGAATAGATTTATGGTAGCTTGCATGTCAGTCTCTGCCCTAACGTTTTTTCTTTTTTCACACTGAGAAATTAAAAGGTATGACTGGCAGCCCCCTCTTTAGTTAAACATAAAGAAAATTCATGCTCTAAACATATAAGTCTCCGGGATAAGGTTATGGCCGTAGACCAGACATGTGGTGTATGTTAAGTATTCTAAAGAAATAGATAAATGGATATTAACACGAAGGGAGAATCATGACAGAATCACAAACCAAGAGTCAGTGTGCAGGATAATGTAAATAGATCATAGGCCCTGAAGACTCACTTAGTTGTGTGACCTTGGGTCGGTCATTTTACTTCTTTGAGCCTCAGTGGATGATTGTTAGAACTTAATCAGGTAATGTAAAAAAGGCTTTTAGCATAGTACCTGGTATATAGCAACTGCTCTACAAATGCTATTTTTGGACCTGTCTTGATCACACTAAAATTTGTTTCCTGCCATGTGGCTCACTTAAAGTTTATTGTATGACAGAAATGAACTATCACATATCTCCAGTAATAAGTAAAACAAGTTTAAATTATAAGTTGTATATATTAAAAATTATTTTTGTTAGAATTATCAGTATCATTACTTTAAATCACAGATGATAATTGTTTGGATTTTCATAACTCACAAATGATTTTTATCTTTTATACTTTCCAAATGCACATATTCTATAAACTTTCATTCAGATGGTGGAGAGGGGCTTTGTCTTAGGGTGAGTGAAATTACTGAAGTATTGAAAATAGGCTGAGCTGTCTGCCATAATCATTGCAGGCACCCTTTGTCCTTATTCAGCCTCACTTACCATCTGGGTTCCTAGATGGTAGAGATAGAGGTAGAAGGGGCCTTACTTCAGATAAGTACCTCTCTTTAGCTTCTTCCCCCTTTCACCAAAGTATGTGCATTTGCATTTGTTTATAGCTCCATATGGTTATTAAAGCATGTTAACTGACTCTCATTAGATCATCAGAAACATGTAAGCAGGGAAGATGTCATTTAATTTTTTTTTTCTACAGATGAGGAAAGTGAGGCTGAAGGAGGCTAAGGTTACATGTCCAGGGTCATAAGGCTGATTATTAATATTGTCAGAACTGGAACCTGGGTCCTTACATTCTTTTCCCCAATTCTTTACTCTCAAGAGTACCACTGGATACACTATTGCTGGGCTTTCATTAGAATCCTGGATATGGACATATAAAGCCACTTTATCAGATGATTCAAATGCTGCTCCTTAAGCTTTTTAATCATGATGTAAAACAGAGAAGCCATGAAATAAAAGACTGATAAATTTGATGATATAAAATTTAAAATGGATTCGTGACAAACTCACTGTAAGCAGATACAAACAAAAAATAAACTAGGCAGGGTGGGGAGGGGTGGGATTGTAAATCACACAGAACACAGGATTAATTCTTAACTGCCTGGCAATACGAGAAAAGTCATCATCTGAACTGGCAACAGAAAAGGAAATACAAATGACTTCTAAGATGTGAAAATAAGTTTAACTTTACTGAGAAGAGAAATGCAAATTAAGCAAGGGCATACAATTTTTTAAGCTTCCCTAAATTTTATTATACATTGTTATAAGAATGTGAGGGAAGACATTTTCATATATCATTGGTCAGAGTGTAAAAAGGTACACAGTCTATGAAGGGAATTTTGGTAATAGCTATCAAAATTTTTAAAGCACCCGTTGACCCAGCCATGCCAATCCTAGACATCAGTCCTGAAGATATACTTGCACACATACTTAAAGAGACACATATAAGAATATTCAATATATTGATATTTTTAAGCAAAAGATTGGAATAGCCCAAAAGTTTATCAGTTGAAGACTGGCGAAGTCAATTATGACATAGCCATAGAATGGAGTTCTATGTAGCTATTAAAATAATCAAATATTCATTGTACAAATATGGAACAATCTCCAAAATATATAGGCAAGATACAGAACAGTATTCAGAATTGTGTAGGGGGAAAGAAGATATTTGAAACAGACATATATACATATATATCAATGCGGAGAGACTATCTGGAATAATACACAAGAAATTGGCAACAGTAGTTGCTCCTGGAAGAGGGGCTAGGAGCAGTGAGAGACTTCATTGTATAACATTTTGTAGTTATTGATCTATTTTTAATTTTGCAAATTTATTACCTATTTTTAAAACATGAAAAAAAATCATTGTTTAAAAACTACATCAAGAAAAGTTGAACATTTATTAATCTTTCACTTGGTACAAATGTATATGATTCTATGACAAATTTCTAACATTAAACCTAACTAGTCAAAATTTTAATTTCCAAATATAAAGGTATATTTGTTAAAAATTCCTGTAGACTGCAAATTTTTTGAAAGCGTGGACTATATCTTCATCTTTGTATCCAAAAGTGCTTTCTGATGGGTATTCAATAAATGTTAAATAAGTCGACTGGTAGAGAAGATGGAATTGAAAAGTGCTCTGGTAAGTACTGGATTATAATTAGAGATCGAGATTCTTATATTAGTCCTCATACATCTGGTTAGAACACTCTGAAAAAGAGCAGTTTATTTTTCTATTTTCCTATATCTTAGTTTCCCTATCATCTCTTAAAAAAAAAAAAAAAAAAAGCAGGGAAGTGGGGACTAGAAAGGTCACTTCTAGCTCTGCTGTTCTAATGCCTCTGGTTCTAGCACTTCAAGATCAGTAGTGCCCAAACTTCAAACACCAGCTTGTTCTTTTTTGTAGGTATATATTTATGAATTAAACATGTCAATCTGCATATTGGTACTAACATTTAGTTCTTTTTCTTAACTATTTTCTTCCCATGCATGTGTATAGTTTTGTGTATCCCTGGCGTTTGTGTTCCCAAATTTGGAGTACACTCTCTAGAAAAGTAACTTTAAAAGTCTTTAAAGTATTGAAAAGAACAATAGTGTAGTTATTGAGTAGTATTCTCTGATGAATACACCTTTGTCAATCAAATAGCAAACAGAAAACAGAAAAAAAAAAATCGTTTTTAGGACTATGATTTGTTGCTCCATGCCATTGTTTTCTTATTTTGGCGTTTGATGCCTGATACACTAACCTACCAAGCTACCTCAGTTAATATCACTGTATTTTTATAGCTTGCTTTAGAGTTTCTCAAAGAGTCATACATCAGACTTTCTTGTTTTGAAAATACAAATAAAAGTATGAAGACTAGCAGTCCTTGGAGGAAGGAAAAGCATTACTGTTATTAATCATATCTCTAGGTTTTGGATTTTTTTTAATGATTATTTACTATTTTTGATGAATAATCTTTTAAGCTGTCATTTTGTTTCATTATCTATTTATAAAAATTGAAACCATGTCATTCGGTGGAACTGGGACTGTTTGGGGAGAACTCAACTCAGTGAAAATATGATGGCTGTTAAAATATGGTTTAACAGGTTAAATCTCTGGCTTATTGAATGGCAAGTGAGTCAATTGTTTGAAGTTGTAAGGAGAGATCAGGAAAATGCTACCGAAATCTGGATGCTGCTGCCATTTACCGACTCTAATAAGCCACTAAAATACACAACTCAGCTTCCTCTTTACGAGTGGGAAGAGTCATTGACCTGCAGTTGAAGAAAGCTTAGGAATGATGTAGTCTAACTGAACTAATCAGTTGTGTCAAATGAGCTAATGTATAGCAAGCTATTAAATCATTTCTAAACGTAAGGATTCACATCTGAAGATGTGAATTGACTTTAATATTACACATGTGGAGTGCTAGCTATCCTTTGGACTCTCAAGTTTCTGTGATTTTAGAGAAGATTCTCATCAGAGAGCTAGTAGACAGGCATAAGGGAAAGAGCAAGGACTGTATTCCAGTTCCAGCCCGTGACTCGACTTTATTTGTACTGGAACTCTCTGTGACTCACTTTTATCGTTTCTTATGAGCTTACAGTATACCAACCTTGCTGGGTGGTTATGAAATTTGAGATAATGCATGTGAATGTGCCTAGAATATGGTAGGCATTCAACAAAGCTCAGTAGGTTAAATATCCTTTCTGATGTATACTGATGTATTATACTATTTTTGTCCAGTGGTATCTGAGTGACCTCTCAATTACCTGTGTTGAATTCAGTTCATTAAGGAGGCAGGAGCTAAAAAAACCCCAACAATCAATCATCTCTATTGTTTAGAGGTCTGAACAATAAAACTACTGAATTTTCTTTTACAAGGTTGATAGTTTCTTTCTTTGAAATTAAAGTAAAACTAAAGTGCTTTACACTTTTTTTTTCCAGCATGCTACAAGTGAAAACTGATGAGAAAGTGAATTTGTCTGATGGGAATACAGCAAGTTGCCCTTTGAGCCCCATTAAGATGTGCCTTAATCGTCCCATTGAATGGAATCTGAATTTGACAGCAGCATCTCTAGCGAGCTGTACAGTTCATAACCAAAATCTCAAAAGTGAAGAAAAATAGATTGCAGTTCTTCTTGCACTATCCTTATTTTGTACGTCAACATTCTTCCTGCTGATAAGCATTTATCGATTGATTTTGAAATATTTCTAGTCTTGTGATTTGTCTATATATTAAATCATTAGCATTAATCATTTTGATTATATTCTTTGTATGTTTTTTTACATGTTTTACACCAGACCATTGTGGAATTTTGCAGTACAAATGGATTTTTGAAGTTTCTCTTTTTAATGGTATTTTGTGAATTTTTTACTCCCTAAGTTTAAATATATAATTGTCCCCAGTTGTTTTATTTCTGTGCACAATGTCTTAATATATAATGCATTGTGAGATTTAGAAGGCTAGTATTGTAAAGATTTGTGATTACCTGACCCATGAACAGCTGTATAACAGGTGGATACCAACTACCTCGAAGCAAATTGGTAAAAGGCAAAGGTATCTGTTAGAAGTATATCTCTTTCAAAGTTATATATGTATAGAAAAATTGATCATAGTTTATCATCAAGTAGCATGTTTCCATTCATAAGGAGAATTTGAACTGATCAGTTATTTCTCTGTACTTTTAAACCTATAAAGTCTGGGTTTTAAGAGCAATGGCACAATTGCATGTTGACTCTTCAGCAAATCTGTGCCTCTTGCAGATAAGAATACTGTTTGGTTTTTGTAAGTTATCCATTTTGAATGAAAAATGGTAAATGGATTTACATCCATTGATTTTATTGTATTTTAGCCATTTATTTTAAAGTGTAAAGGGATGTCTTAAAATGAGGATAATATTCCTTACCTCTTTAGTAGTACAAAAGCATAGCTTCATCATTGGCTTATGTGAGTGTGTCCAAAACTTGAATAATAAGAATACTCAGAGTCTGATGCTTAATTTTTCCCACGGCTGAGAAGGAAAGCTTTGGTATGGTGGTCCATGTAAAGTATGTAAGAACATGGCTCCTCCCCTTTGGATAGCCTGGCTATGGGTTAAATGGGATTTAGTTTATTGTGTTTCTAAAGACTTTTACTTATGGCACATTTTGTGTACCTTTTAAGTCCTTATTTCTCCCAGCCTACCCCAACCCCCAAATTATTTTTAAAAAGACAGGGATTTAACAAAAAGGCTTACATAAGGAATTTGAAGCACAGGAAAAGACACAGAGCCAACAGAATGAGAAACAATCATCTATTTTTCATTGTTTTATATCACCACCATATCTGCCTTTTCCTTTTTCTTAATAAGCATTCTTTGTAACCTTCGGACTCCTTTTATAAGTAAGTTTTATAAAGCACATATACATATGTAATGTAGCAATTTGGCTCAAAAAAGCACAGCATTCTTACTTTAGCTCCATCTTAGAACATCACCTTAAATAAGTGGCCTCTGGTAAATAAACCTAAAAAAGCACAATTATTATTAAAACCAATGTATTAGATCCAATGTCAGGGTATTTCTATTCTGAATAATAGAGATGATTATCAGAGGAATAAAAGGTGTTTGGTTGGGAGTTACAGAAGGAAAGAGGGCTGACTTGACACAGTGTGAGTTTCTTAAGTCAGGCAAGTGCCAATTCAGAAAATAAATTTACAGTGAAGAAATAGTGCTCATTCATACATTTGTATATAGTGGACTTCCTGTCACATCACATTCTTTTCCTACTAGTATTTTTTATTACCCACAATATTCTGTTATGCCAAAAACATAGAGAACTCCATGATTAATATGTATATGTGAACATTTCCCTAACCCAGGAACCATCATAACATAAGCAAACTTGGGCTCTCATATGCAAACATTCTAGGAAAAAAATTACTCATGCATGTAGCATTATCAAAATATTTTTAAGTGTAAGAATCACAAAATTATCAAAATGATAACTGTTGAACTTGGATGCTGGGGACTTTGGTTCATTATACTAGTCTTTCCTGGAAGTAAGCTCCTCTCTAGCCAGTTTGTGGTACTTCATTTGCCCTTAAGATGTCGTTTTTAAAATGTGTTCTGAGGTGTTTTTATCTATGTTGGATCTGCCACATCTAAGTCAAACTTTTCAAATGCAAGCTACCAGCTAGTTACATTTAAAAGTTGTCTATAATGCCATGATTTTAAATGTGAGAACTCATAAGCATCACCTGGGAAAGCTGTTAAAAAGCAGGTTCCTGGGCCCACCTTAGATCCTGATTAAATCCATGACTGATGCAGATGGTCTGTGGAGCACACTGATGGACGCTGTCTCACTGCTTCAATACAGGCTAAAGTAATGTGGAATCACACAGCAGAAAGTTCTACAAGAATCAGACTTCTTCTAATTTTCATACAAGGGTAACTTTATTAAAGCAAAGAAATGAACATAATTTTAAAGGACATTTTTCAAAGGACTCCACCTCCATCATTTCTTCTCCTAATTTTTATCTTCACTGAGAAATTATGCAAGGTTAAGTTTACTTTTTTCTAGTGCTGCTGTCTTGGCTCGTCTTGGTAGTCTCATCTTCATTTCTGATTCTGGCTCTGGAACTTCATGATCACTAAACAGATGTTGAAATACACCAATTTAAATACAAGCTTTAAAACCGGTTTATTTATAAATAAAACTTTGTTTCTGTCATTCTATCAGTGTGTGATTGATATCCTGATTCCATTAAGCTTAAAACTGAAATCTCAAAACCAAAAAACACCGATTGGCTATCCAGCAAAGTGAACCTAACTCATTTTTTTTTATATCTACCAGGAACCTGTTATTATACAGAAAAAAGCAAAAACCAAAAACCCAAACTTCTATAATGAAGCTTGTAATTAAACAGGAACCATAACAACTGCCCAAGAGTTTTTTTGGGAAACTCAAGTAGTGAAAAAATAAGTTCTATTTATTTAGGCAATACATTCCTAAAACACTGTAAACAGCAAGTTTCCCCAAAAGATACTTTAAATTTAATTAAAACTTGATCTAAGGTTATAAACTGAAAATATATATTTTACCTATGAAAGAATGAATGCAAGACAGCTGTAAACAGCTTCCAACAATAGCTTATTGGCAGAAACCAAAAATAAACAGTATATCACTAATATCATCCAAATTATAGGCAGAATTATTCTATCATTATAAATGTAGAGAACCCAAATCTGAATCTCAATAGTTTGCTAATTCAATTTCAGAGAAGTCATACATACATGATCTTATAATTAGAGGAATACGTGGAAATACAATTTGAAAGAACATAAAGATAAATACCTAGTACTAAAAGCCATGTCAACGAACAGGAAAAGCACACAAGCCAGAGGAAGTCAAATGCTCTTAGATACATAATCTAAAAAGCTGTAAATTTTCACGGATTATCTTGTTACATAATCACAGTATAAGCAAACTACAATTTTTTTTTTTTTTTTTTTACTTCTAGACAAATTTCTTTTTAAATGAAGATAAACCTCTTTACATATTCTAGATGTGCATGGCATACCTTTCTGAGTCAGCCTCAGCCTCAACAGTCTGACGTCTCCTGTTCGTTCTAGCTGAAGCTATCACTTTTCTCCGTCCTGAAAGACAGTATATAATTCATTATCAAAATCTATTATCAATTGCTCATTTTTAACCTGTTTTCTGGGCTACCCAAATCCTTTATTTTTCCCTCTTCAACACCCTTTCCTCCTAGTTCCCAGCCACCTTGGTACAAATTATCAACACCATGGAGAGAAAAGGAACCCCAGCAAGATCAAAATTTTACTAATTTCTTTTGTAAGCTCTTATAATAGGCAAGGGAAAAGATGGAAACTGAGTTATAGGTGGCAAATTTTGTTCAATTTATTTGGGGGAAAGAAGCATGTGAAAAAGGTTATATAAACAAAGTACCTCATAGCACAAGGTATATGGAGAACCTAATGAAAATTAAGGTTAAAAAGAGAGGTTAAGCCCATAAAACAGATCCTAAGTAAACAGAACTTTAATCAGTAAGGTATGGTCTATTGTAAAATATTCAAACATATACATGGTCAATTCAAATGTGTATTCTAAAACATTTCAGTATAAAAATTAAAGCCCTTTATATGCTGGGGGGTTACAAAAATTCTACTAGCTAGAAATTCACAAGGTTAAGCAGTGAAGTGGCCTGTGATGCTCATTTATGATAATAAAACAGCATACATAAATGAAGTTTGAGCTATTAAAAAAAAAGAGGTGGAGTTCTTATACCTGACTAAAAGCAATCTGATCAAAACCAAATTATTCAGTATGATCATTTGGTTGAAATTTATATACCCTACTTATTCAAGTGAGACTTTTTGTTTCTGTTTTCTTCCAACTGTACATATTTGCTTGTAAACTTCTAAAGCAGTTATCCCCAAGAAAACATCCAACAATATGGGACTAGTGTGGAACAATTATCCAGCAATTAGCATTTAAATAACTGATTGGCTACAAAACAATATTATTTTTTTCCATTTAGAAAAAAATTAAGTCTACACAGAAAAGGGCCTCAAAAAATATTTTTCAGGGATTAAAATAATGGTTGGTTCATAGGTGGAATTATTAGCATTCTTTTGATTAGTTTGCTTGGATGTGTTTTCTGATTCTTCTGTAATAAGCATGCACTGCTTTTGTAATAAGAAAATAATAATAAAAGATTAAAAAGACCTTGAATTTCACATTTTTTTTCCTAAGTGATCCCCTAATAGTCAACATTTACTTTATTCCAGCAAATCCCCTATTGTTGGATATCCCTTTGAAAATAAATTATGTTGGGAAAATATGAAATAAAACAGAAAACAGAAGCCCAGAAAAATACTAGGAGGATAAAAGGGACAAAAATGCTTAATCATATAAAGGACAGACCACAAACAACTGATAATATAAATATAAAATCATCGTTCATCATTTGATAATAAAAATCTTAATTTAACCCAAATAGTCCTTTGCAGTATGATCTTTTGCATCATATTTCTTTCAATCAAAAGCACTTGAAGCAACACTGATGTCTTTCAGACACAAAGCAAAACCTAGTATCAGCTAAAACAAATCAAAAAGAAAGTTAAGGATACTGAAGACAATGAATAATCTTTATACCTATCGAAGGAAACAAAGTATTTCACTGGATAACAAAACTGAAAAGTTTTATTATAAGGTCAGTCAATCCAGGGGACTTCCCTGGTGGCTCAGGGGTTAAGAATCCGCCCACCAATGTGGGCAACATGGGTTCGAGTCCTGGTCCAGGAAGATCCCACATGCCATGGAGCAACTAAGCCCGTGTGCCACAACTACTGAGCCTGCGCTCTAGAGCCCGCAAGCCACAACTATGGAAGCCCGCGCGCCTAGAGCCTGTGCTCCGCAACGAGAGAAGACACCACAATGAGAACCCTGCACACCACAACGAAAAGTAGCCCCTGCTCGACGCAACTAGAGAAAAGCCTGCACGCAGCAATGAAGACCCAATGTAGCCAAAAATAAATAAATAAATTAAAAAAAAAAAAAGAATCCGCCTGCCAATGCAGGGGACATGGGTTCAATCCCTGGTCCAGGAAGATCCCACATGCCGCAGAGCAACTAAGCCCGTGTGCCACAACTACTAAGCCTGCACTCTAGAGCCCGCATGCCACAACTACTGAGCCCACACACAACTGCTGAAGCCCACGTGCCTCGAGCCCGTGCTCCAAACAAGAGAAGCCCCCACTTGCCGCAACTGGAGAAAGCCCATGGGCAGCAACGAAGAACCTAATGCAACCAAAAATAAATAAATAAATAAATAAATTTATTTTAAAAAAAAGCTAGTCAATCCATATATTACCTCTGTTGGTCTTTTGCTGAGTGGATTTCATTCGGGTTGCTTTTACACCCTTGACAGGAGTTATATATACTTCTTTGTTGTTTTCTATTAAAGGAAATAATACAATTATTAGTTAACTAAATTAAAAGTAGCCTCATGAAATACTTTAAATGATCAAATCAATGACAACCAGTCCCAACAGCAGCTATTGAAAACTTATCATAAATAAGTGTTCCAAAAAAATGTGAACACTGGAAAAATAAGCAAGCAAAACTCTTAGGGACATAGTATGCATGGTCACATGGTGAGAAATATACACCAAAAAACTATACAGTAAACACTTAACAGTAATACACTTTCCTAAGGGGATTTAATTAGAAAAGCTTTTCTTCTGTTTCTGACATACAATCACATATATGTTAGAGAAGGAAAACAATGTATCTCAGTAAAGATGAGAAGGACAGAATCTTATACTCAGGTTAGTATGTCATTACCATCTTCGCTTTGAAAAACAGTTGTAGTTGTGTTGTCATCCTGTGCTGCTACAACTTGGTCACCATGTTCTTTATTTCCTTTTTCTAACTGAACCTTGATTTTCTCCAAAGCTCTCACACACATTCTATCTTTTACTTGCTGTAACAGAAAACTTTTTTTAATGCAGAATTTTCTAATCTTCTTTCAAAAACGCTATATTCTGATAAAGTTAATAAAACATTCTAAAAATTCTATTAAATTTATGAAGGAAATATTTACTTCAAATGAGCAAAGTCACAGCATACTAATGTATGTGTAAATTAATAGAATCATGTAAATTCTACTTTGATAAAAATTTATACACATTAAGAGTAACTAGAAACTACTTACCTCCAGAATCTCATTCAGTAGAACCAGAAGATCTTTAGCAAGACTGCTAGTGAGTTCTAAAGAACTCAAGGCTTTCGTATAGACCCGAATTTCTGGTGAATATGGACATGTTAGGATCTCATTGCAAATTTTTATAGCCAGATTGTCATGAACTGTTAAGGCCTGGAATATCAAGAGAAAAATCCTTGTCAATTGAAATGGTATGATTACAATACAGTCTGACACATCTATCATTTCCAACTAATTATCTTGACATAATCCCAAAATGTCTACAACAAAATTATCATAGTCCTCCCCACGTGAGCTCCCCTTCTTGTAGAGTGGATGCTGTGGTACAGGGCCCAGATCCATCTGCTTTACTACTGACCATTCATTCTCCAGGCTACCACGAGTTATGGAGGCTAAAAGTTCCCAGGTGCAGAACTGATCCAAGCTGGAGACAATGGGCTCTGCCTAAGGTCACACCTCCCCCACAAGGGTTAGTCCCCATTCAATAACTGGTAGATGTACAGGTACAACAGCCCAGCCTTGTTTCAATTCTGGACAAAGCAAAGAACTATCCCAATTCTGGAACTTCTGTGAGATCAGCTGGGACCTTAAGACTGCATGACAGTTCAACTTCTTCCTCTGCCCAATCTATTTCCCTCACTCCTCCAAGATGCTGATCATGAGAGTACGCCCTAATGTCAACAGCTTCTTTGAGGTCTTCTGTCACCCACACTTAGGACCTCAGAGTTATCTCGGATTCCTCCATCTCCCTTGCCTCACACAAAGTTCTTTCTTCTAGGCTTTTCTACTCGCAATTTTTTTTCTATGTCAATTTCTACTACTTTTTTCTGTCTGCTTTCTACTACGACTTTCCATGATTCTTTTTCTGTAAGCTTTTATCTCCTAATTATATCAACTTTTAATTGCTCTCTTTATTAATATTCTCTCTCTATTCCTCTTACCAATTCACCTCATCTAATGAAACTGACCACGAAATTAATCTTCCTAATAAGTAACTGTCATCCCATTAACCCTTTCATTATACCCTTTCATTATACGCCCTGCAAATAGAGTCAACTCCAAATTCCCTATCCTAATGTTCTTCCCTAACAGGCCTATTCAGGATCCTTAGCTGACAGATTTTTTCCATAGTTCCCCAACATGACTTGTACTACCAGCTACATTTAATCACCTTTACTAAAAGTCTTTCTCTCTATCCAAACCACTCCCCAAATCCCAACAAGGCCTAAGTGAATTTTACTCAGTGAGATTTAAAACTAGTAATGCTGTACTCATCACCCATACCACATGAAACTTGCCATCTTCTAAAGTGCTAAAGCACTTTGTAGCTATATCACGGACCCTTACTATATTTTGCCTTAATATCCATTGTAATCTTCTTTCCAATAACATGTAACATAGTAACTCAAATGAAGTATGCAGTCACTAAATAACAAAACAGAAGACCAATATTTTCAACTTAATCAGCTGGCATCTGAAATAATTAACACATTAATTTTCAATATGGTGAATGTTTGATCAAATGATATTAAAGGGTTAAAAACCAGCCTACATGTAATTTGTGGGAGAGTATGCACTTACTATATCTTCTTTGAATTAAAAACAAAACTAATAAGCATGAGGTGAGTTTCATTCTTTGAATTCTCCTTCCTTGTATCAGAAACAGAGCAGGTAAGCCAACAATTGAGGACTCAATGAGTCCTACATAACAGGTCATTATTCAGAATGATTAACAGCCAGAACTAGGTGGGGAGGGGGTAGTAAGGATGATGAATTTTCGGTAACTTCTTTTCAGTAGCAAAAATGTTAGCACCGATTACTTCTATTTTTATATGATTATCTCCCCATTTCCCAAAAGATTTTTTTTTTTAATTAAAATATAGTTGATCTACAATATTATATTAGTTTCAGGTGAACAAGAGAGTGAGTCAATATTTTTATAGATTATACTCCATTTCAAGTTATTATAAAATAATGGCTACATTTCCCTGTGCTGTACAGTAATCCTTGTAGTTTATTTTATACATAGTAGTTTATGTCTCTTAATTCCCTATCGCTATCTTGTCCCTCTCCCCTCCCCTTCCCTACTAGTAACCACTAGTTTGTCCTCTATAACTGTGTGTTTGTTTTGTTATATTCATTCGTTTTACTTTTTAGAGTCTGCATATAAGTGATAACAGAGTATTTGTCTTTCTCTGACTTATTTCACAAAGCATAATACCCTCTAGGTCCACCCACATAGTTGCAAAAGATCTTTTTCTTTTTCTTGCTTTGTGTTATGTGTTACCATATAAACTAGAAATCTCAAGATCTATATGTAGCTTCTCACTATTTGGAAGAATCTATGAGAGGGATTATTTTACCAAAGCATGCCAGTTACCATCCCTAGACCATCCACAGGCTAACATACTCACCTACCTGATAATCTTGGGAATTCTTGGCCTGAGGATTTAATCCACTTGGTCTTGTCAAATCTACAAGTAACTCAGCAACATTAGTGATGTCTATTTCAGCTAAAGGAGAAGATGCAGGGGCATTGGCCAGTGTTTGTAGAGTTGGAAGAAAGGCTTCTTCAAAACATTCCTGGTTAGTCCTATTGAAAAACAATTTGAGGTATGTTGGCAAAGAAAAAACACATGATTCTTTAAAAAGCAGCAACAACAACATTATATGTAAAATGCACCCCACCAAGATACAGTACATATTCATCTAGGAAAGAGCCAAATAATTCAGGTAGATAGAATCTAAGTAAGTTCTTCTCACTTCCTCACCTACCACTGAAGAAAAAGAACATTAACAACAAAATACTATAGATATGACTCATAGGGAGCCTGAATTTAACTTCAAGTTAGATTTTGATTTATCGATATGACTAAATACCTGCTTGCATAAGCAAACATTGGGAAGAACACGCCTAGGCAATGTCGAAGTCGAACATCTTCTTCAGTCACAGGATTGTACCATAACAAGACAAGACGAGAAAGAATCCTGCTGCTGACCAAAAGCCCAGAGAACATCAGCTTGGCTAGTCCTTCTGCAGCTCCTGTCCTGAGTTCAGACACCTATTAAAAATGACTTTCATTTAAAAGAAATTTTTTATTTGTATTTCCTTTTTAAGCCTTACATTGTAGCCTAAAATAAGTATTTTTATATAAACTATCCAAAATCATTCTAGCTATTATGAATTTTTTTAAAGGCACATAAAAAGATTTTGTTTTTTCCTTTTAGGTTAAGGCTATGTGACAAATTATTAGTCTAGCTATGAAAACTTCAATTCCTTTTAAACTCTTTAGAAAAACCAAAAGATCTTATAATATTGTGAAACCAGAAATCAAAACAATATGTATTAAACACTTATCATGGTGCTAAGATATAGAAAACCTTCAGTAATGGTCTCTGCCATCAGAGAAGGTACCTATAAATGAAAGCTCCAGAGGTGGGTGTGGCAATGTGTGTGAATAATAGGTAAAATGTGAATAGAAGGTGTACAAGTAGAAAAAGGCATTCCTAGAAAGAGAAACCAAAACAAACCTAAAGAAGAAAATGGAAAAGATGTAGTGGTATTCAAATGGAGGTACAGGTATAAAAGAGTAGTAATTTAAAATACTGGTTATTGAGCCTGAATTAAATTCAAGCCTCTGACACTTCCTAGTTGCATGATCCAATCCTGTGCATATTACTTAATTTCTTTGTGCCTCACTTTTTTCATATACAAAAAAAGGGATAATAAAACTACTTATCAAAAAACACAAAGAAATAATACATGTAAAGCTCTAAGGAGTGCTATCTACACAGTAAATCCTCAACAAATGTCAGTGATTATTTATTATTATTGATGGAAAGTAAGTTTGCTCAGTGATCAGATTAGAGACACCTCGAAAATTAGGTAAAGAAATATGGTTGAAGATTTTTGAAAGGGTAGGGAGACAAGATTTAAATGAGATTTCAGGAAAATTATCTAGACAGGCCATAATCTGGGAATGAAAGACAAGTCTAAACTAGAGGGGACAGGAGGAAAAACAGAGGAATGAGCAGATACAAGAACTATTTCAGAAATTTTTCAAAACTCAAAAATAAGAAGAAAAATGTAGAGGTTGATAAGATTAATAAGTGCCACGGTACTGGCATGTGCTTTCCACATACAAACTCATTTAGGGCTCACAACAACCATGAGGGCAGAGACTTTGTTCCACTCAGCATTGTACTCTCAAGAGCATATAGTGACTGGCACATAAATAGCTCTCAAATATTTGTTGACTAAATTAAAGAATTATTCCACTGAATAGGCATCATTATTCCCATTTTAAAGATAAGGAAACAGGACAGAGACAGTAAATACCTTATTGAAGATTCACAGACGTTACCAGAACACAAATCTTTAAGTCTCCAACTCCAAAGGTTGCATGCCCTCTGTCTTTTTAAAAATTTCTAATATGGGAATTTTAATTGGGACAAGTCAAAGACTTGTCCCAATTAAAGCATGTGAAAAACTATTTAAAAACTATTTAAAACTATTCACATACTTTAAAGCATGTGAAAAACTATTATTTATGGCCCAGGGGACAGTCAAGGAAGTCAAGATTTTTTAGTGGTTATGACAAAAATAAAATCAAACCCACAGAATCTAGTTTAGCCAGAAAAAGATTAATGTACCTGCACTATTTTAAAAAACAAAAACAAAATTCATTCATCTACTGTCAAACAGTTTTCATGTGCAATAGCTTTCCATCTATGCAATGTCAGCAAGCCCACAGCACTAGACAACTGCCAACGAGAAGTTAGTCTATCACTTGGCTAATAACTCAAAATTTAAGAAAATACTGATACAATTATACTCCAATAAAGATAAAAGAAAATACTGATAAGGAAGGACTTATTTCCGCCATTTTGCAGTCCAAATGTGAAGTCAAAAACTGTTACGATATACAAAAGACATTAAATATTGATTTATAAAAGGTCAATTCATCAAAAAGATAATTATAAACATATACACAACAAACAACAGAGCCCCAAAATATATGAACATACACTGACAGAATTGCAGGGAGAAATAGACAGCTCTGAAATAATAACTGAAGACTTCAATACTCCACTTTCTGTAATAGACAGAACAGCTAGACAGACCAATAAGGAAATAGAGGACTTGAACAACACCATAAATGAACTAGACCTACCAAACATATAGAACACTCCACCCAAAATTAGCAGACTACACATTCTTCAGGTGCACATGGAACATTCTCAAGAACAGAGGCTATATTAGGCCCCAAACAAGACTTAATAAATTCATAAAGAATGACATTATACAAAATGTCTTCTCCAACTACAATGGAATACACCTGAAAAGCAACAAGAGATGAAAACTGTAAAATTCACAAGTCTGTAAATTAAACAATACACTCTTCTTACACACCAAAGGTCAAAGAAGTCATCAAAATGGAAATTAGAAAATAATTAGATGGGGGCTTCCCTGGTGGTGCAGTGGTTAAGAATCTGCCTGTCAATGCTGGGGACATGGGTTCGAGCCCTGGTCTGGGAAGATCCCACATGCCACAGAGCAACTAAGCCCGTGCGCCACAACTACTGAGCCTGCGCTCTAGAGCCCATGAGCCACAACTACTGAGCCTGCAAGCCACAACTACTGAAGCCTGCGTGCCTAGAGCTTGAGCTCACAACAAGAGAAGCCACCACAATGAGAAGCCTGTGTACCGCAATGAAGAGTAGCCCCCGCTCGCCGCAGCTAGAGAAAGCCTGAGCACAACAACGAAGACCCAATGCAGCCAAAAAAAAAAAAAAAAAAAAGAAAATAATTAGATGAATAAAAATGAAAATGCAACAAACAAAAACTTATGGTGTGCATCAAAAACGGTGTTCAGAGGGAAATTTATAGCAGTAAATGCCTACATTAAAAAAAAAATCTCAAATCAATAACTTTACACTTTAAAGAACTAAAAAAGAGATAGAAAATCGGGGGTGGGGTGGGGAGAATCAATGAAATCGGAAGTTGGTTCTTTGAAAAGATGAACACAATTGAAAAACCTTTAGTTAGACTAACAAAGAAAAAAAGAAGATGAAAATAACTAAAATCAGAAATAAAAGCAGGGACATTGCAACTGACCTTACAGAAATAAAAAGGATTATAAACGAATAATAAGAACTGAATACCAACAAATTAAACAACCTAGATGAAATGAACCACTTCCTAGAAACACACAAATTATAAAAATAGACTCAAGAAGAAATAGAAAATCTGAACAGACCTATAACAATAAACAGATTGAATAAGTAAATCAGAAACCTCTCCAAAAGAAAAGTCCAAGACCAGATGTGTTCACTAGTAAATTCTACCAAATATTTAAAGAAGACTTGACACCAATCTTTCTCAAAGTCTTCCAAAATAATAGAAGAGGAGAAAACAATTCCTATCTCAGGTTATGAGGTCAGTATTACACTGATAACAAAGGCAGACAAAGACCAATACAAGGAAACTACAGACCAATTTCCCTTATGAATACAGATGTAAAAATCTTTAATAAATTACTAGCAAATGGAATCCAACAACATATTCAAAAGATTATACACCATAACCAAGTGGGATTTATCCAAGGAATGCAAGGGTGGTTCAACATAAGAAAATCAAGCAATGTAATGTACCATAGCAATTAAAAAAAATCACATAATCGTTTCAATTGATGTAGAAAAACCATTTGACAAAATTAAACATGTTTTCATGACTGGAAAAAAAAAACTCAAATAAAAACAGAAGACAACTTCTTCAAAACGATAAAGGGCATTTATGAAGAATCTACATCATACTCAATGGTTAAAGACTGAAAACTTTCCCCCTAAGATCAGAAACAAGACAAGGATGCCTGCTTTAACCACTGCTATTCAAGACTGTACAGCAAGTTCTAGCCAGAGCAATTAGGCAAGAAAAACAAAAGACATTCAAATTGCAAAGGAAGAATTAAAACTGTCTCTTCACAGATGACTTGGTCTTATAGAAAAAATCCCAAAGAATACACACACACACACACACACACACACACACGGAAACTATTGTACAACAGCTAACAAATGAATGCAGCCAAGTTGCAGGATACAAAATCAAATCCACACACGAAACAGTTGAGTTTCTATATAACAAGAATGAACAATCCAAAAAAGGAAATTAAGAAAACAATTCCATTTACAATAGCAACCAAAATAAAATATATAGGAATAAATTTAATCAAGGAAGTATAAAACATGTACTCTGAAAACTATATACCATTTCTGAAAGAAATTAAAAATGATCTAAATAAATGTAAAGATATTCGAGTTCATGGATTGGAAAACATAACATTAAGATGGCAATACTGCCCAATGCAATCTACATATTCAATGCAATCCCTATCAAAATTCCAATAGACTTTTTTCCAGAAATGGAAAAGCCAATCCTCAAATTCATAAGGAACTGTGAGATACCCCAAATAGCCAAGACAATACTGAAAATAAAGAACCAAAGTTGGAAAACTCAACTCCCTGATTTCAAAACTTACTATGAAGTTACATGAATCAAAACAGTCAGGTACTGGTACAAGGGTGGACACAAACAGTGGAAAAGAATTGAGAGTCTAGAAATAAACCCATATTCCTATGATCAATTGATTCTCTCACCCTCCACAATGGTACTAAAACAATTCAATAGGAAAAGAACAGTCTCTTCAACTAATGGTGCTGAGACAACTGGATGTCCACAGGCAAACCAATGAAGTTGGACCTCTACCTCACACCATATACAAATGTTAGCTGAAAATGCACCAATCCACCTAAATTAAAAGCTAAAGGAGTAAAACTTTTAGAAGAAAACACAGAGATAAATTTTCATGACTTTTGATTTGGCAACGTATTCTTAGATATAACACCAAAAGCACAAGCAGCAAAAGGAAAGATAAATTAGTCTTCATCAAAATTTAAAACTTTTTAAAAATCTAAGGACATTATTAAGAAACTGAAAAGACAACCTTTAGGAGAAAATATTTGCGTATCACTTATCTGATAAGGATCTACTACCCAGAATATATAAAGAATTCCGAAGGACAGCCCAATTTAAAAATGAGCAAAGGATCTGAATAGATATTTCTCCAAACAAGGTATACAGATAGCCAAAAAGCACATGTAGATACTCACCATTAGTTATTAGGGAAAGGCAATTCAAAACGAGATGGCTAAAATTTTTAGTAACAATTTTTTCTTATTAATAAAACAACAAAATTATTTTAAAATAACAAGTGCTGATAAGGATGGAACCCCGTTCTTTGTTGGTGGGAATGTAAAATGGTTCAGCTGCTATGGAAAACAGTTTGGCAGGTCCTCAAAAAGTTAAAGAAATTACCACATGAAATCATGAAACGCCTACAAAAAACAGGATAGTAAGCTCCTTAACATAGGTAACAAAAGCAAAAATAAACACATGGGACTATATCAAACTGAAAACCTTCTGCACAGCAAAGGAAACTATCAACAAAATGAAAAAGCAACCTATGGAATGGGAGAAAATATTTGCAAATTATATATCTGATAAGGGATTAATATCCAAAATTATATATAATTCATATAACACAATAGTAAAAACCAAATAATTTGATTAAAAAATGGTCAGAGGAATTGATAAACATTCTTCCAAAGAAGACATACAAATGGCTGACAGATACATGAAAAGCTGCTCAACATCACTAATCATCAGGGAAACGCAAATCAAAACTACAATGAGATATCACCTCATCCTGTTAGAATGGCTTTATCAAAAAGACACGAAAAAAGTGTTGGTAAGGATGTGGAGAAAAGGGAACCTTAGTGCAGTGCTGGTGGGAATGTAAACTGGTACAGTCATTTTGGAAGGCAGAATGAAGTTCCTCAAAAAATTAAGAACACAATCCAATTTGGGGGTATATATCCAAAGGAAATGAAAATAGAATCTCAAAGAGATATCTGCATGCCCCTGTTCATTGTAGCATTATTTACAAGAGCGAAGATATGGAAACAACCCATGTGTCCATCAATGAATGAATAAAGAAGATGTGAGATATATAGTGCAATATTATTCAGCCATAAAAAGAAGGAAATCCTGCCATTTGCAACAACAGGGGTAGACCCTGAGAACATTATGCTAAGTGAAACAGCCTGACAAAGACAGACAAATACTGCATGATATGACTTATATGCAGAATCTTTTAAAAAGTCAAACTCATAGAAACAGAGTAGAAAAAGTGGTTGCCACAGACTGGTGGGTGGGTGAAATATGGAAAAGGGTATACTTTCAGTTCTATTATACCTAAAAAGAAAAAAAAAGGAAAGAAAAAACAGAATAAGTTCTAGAGACCAAATGTAAAACGTGGTGACTAGCTGATAACACTACTGTATTACTGAAATTTGCTGAAAGAACTTAAATGTTCTCACTCAAAAAAAAAAAAAAAAAAAAAGACAAATATGTGAGGATGTATTCATTAACTAGTTGGGATACGGATCAGGGGCAAAATCCTAAAAACAACAACAAAAAAGGATTAATATATGACCTAGTAACGCCACTTCTAGAAATATATCCAAAAGAATTGAAAATAGCTACTCAGACAAATACATCTTCACAGCAGCACTATTCACAATAGCCAGAAGGTGGAAACAGCCCAAATATCTTTCAATGGATGGAATGGCTAAACAAATTCTGGTATATACATAAAATGGAGTATTATTCTGCCATAAGAAGGCTTGTGATATAAGCCACAACAGTCTTGAAAACAAGCTAAGTGAAAGAAAGCAGACACAAAGCCACATATTTTCTGATTCCATTTATAGGAAATATCCAGAAGAGTTACATCCATAGAGACAAAACGCAAACTGGTGGTTGTTAGGGGCTGGTGGTAGGGGTAATAGGGAACAACTGCTTAATGGGTAGTTTCCTTTTGGGATAATGAAAATGTTTTAATAATTAGAGGCAGTGGTTGCACTATATTTTTAATGTACTAAATGTCAATGAATTGTTCACTCTAAAATTGTTAATGTAATGTCAATTTCACCTCACCAAAAATTATAAAAACTTTATAATTTAAATGTTTACATATGCTATAAAAATGTAGTTCATGAGTACCCTAAGGAAAGAGATCTAATCCCATATCATATCTGAGAACTTCCACCCACCCAATGTAAGATTATTTTAAATTATTTCTTAAGACCCCTAGGGGGGAAACTTGTAAGTCACAGATCACAAAGACAGAGAAAAAAGATGAAAAAATAACCCCTCCCAATAGTCATTTCATTTTTGTTTACACTTCAATTCTCTACACAATGTAATTTGATAGTGAGAAATTAGGTATATTAGAAGTGAAAGTAGGATTTAATTATAATATTCAAAAGGCAAATTAAAAAAAAAATGTTAGCCAAGTTTAAACTTCAGCCTAAAAAATACAAAGAGGATAAACATATATATGCTGACAATAACCTTTCACAATAATAGGGCTATGATTATTTCTTACCTCGCTATCTAAAAAATCAGAAAGTAGTTTCAGAACATTCTTGGCTGTATCAGCCTCTTCTTCAGATTCTTTTGACTCTTGCTCTTCATTACTGTTTACTTCTGCACCTTCACTTTGAATAGCTTTGATTTTTTTCGTTTTAAATGGTTGAAATCCAAATGCCATCAGTTGGTCAAAGATTGCCTTTAAAGCACTTATTTTTATTGTCACATCATCAATTTGCAAAACCTAAATCGAAACATCCCCCACCAAAAGCAAATTAGGTATATTTTTATTCTGTTTATGCTACATAAAATTAACATATATCTTATTATTAATCTAATTGCAACAACAGTGTCAAGTCTATATAAATATTTTTTAAAACTTAAAATTTATTTTAAAGTTATTTTTTTTTAATTTATACCATGACATTTTTATATTTCCTTCAGAAAAATTCTGTCTTCAGTCAAAAAAATTCCCTGAACTAAAGTCAAGCTGAATTATATTATTTGTTCCTTTTATATACAAAAAAGTATATGTTTAACTATGATTTTATTATTTTTTTAAGATCTAGAAAAACTGTTCAATATATTGCAATTGTTTGGGGCCATCTATCAAGACAAAAACATTACATTCTAACCAATGAAAAGCATTCATTGGAACATCAGTACTCTTCTAGGTTATCAAGTTTCACTCAAGAAATTTTTCTCTTATTAGCTCAATAAATTCAGATTTCATTAATAGTGAATTCAGTTTTCATTGAACTGGACTTCTTTATAAAAGGAAGTGAACCATAAAACCCAGAAGTTTCTATTAATCTATCCTGAATCCATAAAACCCAGCAGCTTGTATGAGTCTATCCTGACTTAAGAAAACCAAATTCTTACATACCAAATTTCAAAGCCATGAAAAAAATAGAGCTGAATATTTCTACTATGAAAAGATTTACTATATTTTTTAATGCACTTCAATTTTGGTCACTGATAAGCTACTTGGCTATACAGCTTAGCCCATAGAATGAAGAAAAATCACCCACAAGTTGGTCAAATGAATGAATCGAGAAAAATGGCTCAAAATTACAAAAGTTCGAAGGAAATTTCAAGACACATCTATTACATATTTTCTTTTGGCAAGACTTGCAAATCTGCCAAAGCCAAATGCTTATTTATAAGAATGTACTGTCATGACTATTCTCTACAAATTCTAAACATGCTACTCTCAACAGCATCTTGGTTTTCCTTGTCCTTCTCAGTCCCTCACTGGCTAGCAATAGCTCTCAATATTGGATATTTATTTAAGAAAGATTTCTAAATGAAATAATTTCCCTCTCCTGCCTTTCTAACAAGTGTGGATATATTTCTTAAGTCAATTTCTATTACTAAAACTTGATTTAAAAAAAAAAACTGATTTCTTACTCCCCCAAAATACTGCTCTTTTCCCTTAATCTAAAATCTTCCAATGATAGCTCTGAAAATACCTTTATAAAGATAAATAATTGAATCTATTCAGTGGTTAAATTCTTTTGATTGCGAACCCCTTTGAGGACCTAATAAAAGCCCACCTCAGAATAACATTCAAAATATAGGCAAAATTCCACATACAATTTATTTTACTGCATTTGTATCTGGTATCATTCACATTTTTAATGTACAAAAAATTATACCTAGTTATTTTTTCAGGCAAACATTAATAGGTAGTCCCTGAAAAAAGTTCAGAGATCAAAGTTGTTTAAAGTTAAAAAAAGGTAAACTTTAATTTTTAAAAATTTTAATTCTATGACAAGGCTGCTATTAACTGTTTTGATTTGAAATTAAGGTAAAATTATGGAATGGTCTTGATAAGAAACATTCATTTATTTTTCACATGAACTTGATTTTGCCAATTCTTTTTCACTACAGAAAATTATATAGGAGCAAACAGTATCAAGGCTCCTATAGCTCCGTCAAGTGGGGTATGAGTTAGTATTAAATAACTTCCTAATGCTCCAAGACACTTGTAAGCATTAAATTCATATTACATTTCTTCTGTCTGAAATGACCAAAACACTTATTATTGATGTTATGTCAGCAAAAATCAAAAGGATCAAAATCCGCATTTCATCTTTAAAAGTCAAGTGAATTTATGTGTCTTTGGAAAGAGTTCTATGGTATTTCTTTTGCTGCAGTACTAGAAATTTTATATAGTTGTCTAACTCTAATCTCCTCTACTTGAAAACAACTTCTCAATACAATTTTTCAGAAGTACTCATAATGGTATATAGGGCATCTTAATGAACGTTTTACCTCATTTTTAGAGTTAAAAAGCGCTATACTTAATAAGCTAGACATAAATGAACCCTTCACTATCAAATGTTCTAGTAAGATTTTTCTTCCACTTAAATAAAAAGTAATGACCAGGGGTCGATCTAGCACTTAATGACCCATCCTCTAGAAAGCCAGGAAATTGAAATAGAGAACTTACTGGTTTAATTTCTTAGCAAAACCTCTTTGAAAATGTAGTATTTTATTTCCTGGGCACCTATAAAGCCAATAGATTTCACAATAGTAAACAAGAATTACTACCTTTAGAATTACTACCAGAATCACTGATGCCAGTACCTGCTGATATAAATAGTAATGACTTTGTATAACACAGGGAGATTCATTCATTCATCTTGGAGCAAAACCAGATGTATGGCCAAGCACTGTAAATGATTCATCTGGACAAAGTACCAAGATTTTTCTTCCAGTTTGTTTGAAAAGAAACTGTACACCATTTTAAAGATAATACTTGACATTCTAAGTTTCCAAAAGGATCTCACAATAATAGAAATTTTTCTCTGATAACAAGCATGGGATGATAAATATAAACAAAGCACTGTCAGGAATTTAATCCTTGCACATTAAATGAATTGATTAGATGTCAAGTACTCCAAAAAAGGAAATTAAAACAAAACGAAATTTCTGAGGACTGCCTTTTGACAAAAGTATGGTTTTAATTTTCTTCCTTTGATACAAGTCACAAACAGTTTGACTATTTCCAGAACACATGACTTCCCCAAGTTCTCCCTAATTGTATGTTTTCTTTTTCTTGGCAATTCCATATGCAACATTAAAGGATGCTTCAAGATAAGGATTTTATGTTGGGGAAAATTCAACTATTGGTTGAGTCTTTTAATATAATCTTCATAAAAATGATAATCCATGTTGTCATGTGTTATTTTCAAGTTGAACATGCAAAGCACTCCCATTCACCTGTTGGCAAGCAATTTGCACTAAAATTCCTTGCAGCTTTTTTATCCCATTACATTTGACAACACCAAGAGGCTACATGAATCACACTGTCTTTTTACATGGGGAGGTAGAGGGAAGTATATTTTCCAAGTAAAGCTAGGCCCAAATGTTAAAAACAGATGTCCAAAGGAGTTAAAAAGTCAAATGCATTCCACTGATACACTAGACTTAATCCCCTCTTGTCTACTCAGTAGCACTCTAGCAGCTGCCCTCTCTTCCCTATATTCAGTTTTTTCCTTTCAAATGGGTTATTCTCATTAGGATTCAAACAGGCTGTAATTTTCTCCATCCTAAAATAATTCAAACCAAACCAAAAACTCTTTTTACCCCATATCCTCTCTTGCTACCACTCCATTTCTCCATTACTCCTAACAAAATAAAATCTTGAAAGAGTAGTCTACACTGGCTCTCTCCAATTCCTCTCCCATAATTCTCTTTGGACCACTCCAATAGGCTTTGCCCTGTGCATAAACTAGGGCACATGGAAGTCACCAAACACTTCCTTACTTGCCAAAAATGGTCAACTATGAATCCTTATCAACTTGTCACCAGCATTAGACAGTTGGGTCACCCTGGCCTCTCTACAATACCATCTTCACTTGCCTTCTAGGCCATCACACTCTCCCCTGTCTACTTCATCTTGGTCTTTACTGGTTCCTCTTCATCTCTCTTACCTTAAATGTTGCCTGAGCCCTAGGGAACTATAAAGTTGAGATCTCCTCTCAAACTATACTCATTTGTCAGGTAACATCCGGTTTCTAGGCACTGGATACTATTATAGAATAAAGACTTCCAGATTCCTCTCCGCAGCCTGGGCCTCTCTCCTATCTCCAAACCCACATAAAAATGCCTATTCAATATATCCACTTGTACCTCAAACTTCAAACTTACCATGTCCAAAACTGAACTCCTTACCTCACCTACCTGCCGTAAAACCTGTTATTCTGTTTTCCCCAACACAGGAAAGGGCAATTCCATCTTTCCAGTTATTCTGGCCAAAATCCTGTTTTCTTCCACTTCTTTCTCTCACATGCCACATCAAATTTATCAGCAAATTCTATAGACATTGTCTTCAAACTCAAATTACCATCACTTCTCATGACCCCAATAATCACAACACTGGTCTAGGTCATCATCACCTCTTTCCTGGATTATTGCAATACCTTCCTTATGAGTATCCTTCCTTCCATACTGTATCCCTATAGTTACCATTAGGGATCTGCAAACTATGACTCATGGGCCAATTCCAGTTTGTTGCCTGTTTTTATACAGCCTCCAAGTAAGGAATAATTGTACATTTTTCAATGGTTAAAAAATAATATCTCATTATATGCTAAAATTATAAGAAATTTAAATATCAGTGTCCACAAATACAAGTTTTACTGATCTACAACTACGCTTATTCAATTATGTATCATCTATGGATGTTTTCATACTACCACAGCAAAGCAGTAGTTGAGACAGACCATATGGCCTGCAAAATCTACAATATTTACTCTCTAGACCTTCAGAGAAAAGGTTTGCCAACCAACCCATGGTCTAACCAACACTATATCCAGTCACAACATAAAAATCCCCTACTCAAAATCTTCCAATTCCGGGACTTCCCTGGTGGTCTAGTGGTTAAGAATCCACCTTCCAATGCAGGGGATGCAGGTTTGATCCCTGGTTGGGGAACTAAGATCCCACATGCCGCGGGGCAACTAAGCCCGTGTGCTCTACAGCCCTCAGGCCACAACTGGAGAGCCCGTGTGCTCCACAGCCCACACACCACAACTAGAGAGAAGGCTGCGCGCTGCAATGAAGAGTCCACGCCACAACAAAAGATCCCACATGCCGCTACTAAGACCCGACACAACCAAATAAATAAATAGATAAATTTTTTTTTTAAAAAGAAAAAAAAACTACCAATTCCTTCCCATCTCATTCACTGTGAAGGATACATCTTTACAGACTAGAAATCCCTAGAAGACATGGATGGCCAGCTGCCTGCAAATCATTTCTCCTACTATTCTCCCCTTTGCTCAATCTGGCCTAGCCATATAAGCTCCCGCTCCTTTAATATGTGAAGCAAAGTCCTACTGATGGACCCCTTCCCCTGCTCTTCCCTCTCTTTGGAAACCTCTTACCCAGATCTACATGGTTCATTCTCACTTCCCTCTGGTAACAGCCCAAATTTTGACTTATTAGTGAGGTCTTTCTAAACCAAACTGCTCCCTTTCCCTATTTCCAGTCCTCATTCCCCTTCTCTGCTTTATCTTTTTCCATCTGACATACGACATATTGTTTATTTTTCATTGTGTATTTCCTCTTCTAAAATGTAAGCTCCATTAGGACAGCAACTTTTATCATGTTTTTCATTACCTATCTTATTTTTTTCTAAAGTCTATAATAATGCTGGGAATATAATATGCACTCAATAAATATTTGCTATATGATTAATTTTTTAAATACCTTAAATAACTGACATTTCATCTTTCTTCTACAAAAAAGTTTTAATAACAAAAAAATCAAATCATAAAAACTGAGCCCTTAAAAGTCATCCATAATCATCATCATCATCATTATTAACAAGCCCTGGAATCGATTAAACTTAATTATACTAGCAAAATCACCACAGACTGAGTATTTATCTCAGGAAGTATAATCAAGATTTTAATCACAAGATAAATCCTACCTGCAACAGTAATACAAAGTGTTTACTTGCAAAATCCTGATTCTGTAGTCCACAGCATCCCAAGCACAAAACAGCCAGATTTCTTACTGTAGGATGAACACTTATTATTCCAGGAAGAATCTAAAATGAATTAGAAATTAAAATAATTTTGACTAGGGTGAGAAATTTACAATAGTATATTAAAAAAATACAAATTTCTGTATGATTTCACAGACCTACTTCATTTCCATGTAGTCTATTAACCCAAAAAAGTCAACTTTTGGTTTAAAAGAAGGTAAATATTAAATCAGTAAAACAGAAGAATATAGTCAGAGCAAAATATAGTCCGATCATGAGATACCGTCCCTCCACCTGCCAAAACTGACTCAATGGCTTCCCAATGCTCATAGAAAAGATAAAACTCCTTAACATATGATATACCTCATTGTGTAGTCTTTCCCAGTATCACCTTATACTATTCTATCTCTTGCCCTCTGTTTATTCAATTGAGCTGATTTCAATGCCTCCCATTCAGTGCTGTCCACTAGAAATATGATGCAAGCCAAGTATGTCATTTAAAATTTTTTTAGTAGCCACATTAAAGTGAAAAGAAACAGATGAAACTAATTTTAATACATTTTATTGTACTCAATATAGACAAAATATTATCAATACGACATGTAATCAATATTAAAAAATTGAGATTTGTTTTTTAGCTGTAGCTTTTTTCATGTTTATAAAAAATTGAGATAATCTGTTGTTTATACTGTTTGAAACTCAATGTAGTTTTACATTTATAAATATGTATAAATATATATATATATTTGGACTAGATTTAACAGCCACAGGTTTTTAATATCCACATGTGGCTACCGTACTGAAGAGAGTAGGTCTAGATCATTCTTCCCTCTTTTTCACATAGTTAATGTCTACTCAAACATCACCTCAAGGTCACCTTCCATAAACAGATGAAATCTCATTATCACAAATTCACATATGACCATAAAGCTCTTCTTCATAGCAATTATCAATGGCATAAGCTTTCACTTGTTTACTTGATTGATGCCCACCCCCCTCACTTGACCAGAAGATCCAAAAAGGGCAGTCTACATGTGTTCTGTACACCATGTACACTCTATCCCCAGCACTGGGTGTACAGATGTTCAATAAATATTTGTTCACTGAATATATGATTTTTATTTAAAGCACAGTAATATCATTAAAATATTATAACTCCTATATTTAAATACCTTACTCATTTACATCCCTCTATAGTCTCTTTCAATCTTTAGACAGATTGTTTTTATATACTTAAAATCATTATGACCATTCAATTTTGTGTTCTTTCTTCCCTCAATATTGTGTTTCCCCACATATATACGTAAGTCTTTGTATTTACTACTTCAGTTGTGCAGTTAATTATACCATCATTTATCATTCTCTTGCAATAGAACCATTAGGTATACAAGCAGAACTTTAAAAGTATCACTTTTCACTAGAGACATTTGTTTTGTTAAAAATAAAACTAAATTCTAACGGTTTAACAGATCTAGTTTTAACCAGCTCTAGACTGTTATAAACAATAATTGGTCTTCTTTACTACATTTAGAAACTCATGACAATACAAGGAACTAGATTTTAGATCGCATTCATTGGCTGTTTTTCACTAATCCCAAGTAAAAAAAATTGGGGGAGAATCCTGGAAGAGGTTGGATACATTCAAAATTTGCTTTGGATAAGTAGCACTATTAAAAAGAATACTCTAAAGCTGCATGTCTAATACTGTGGCCACTAACCACATGTGGCTACTGAACACTTGAAATATGACTAGTCCAGATTGAGATGTCCTTTAAGAGTTAGTATGAAGAACAGAATGTAAAATATCTCAATAAAATATTGATTAAATGATGAAATTATAATATCTGGGGTATACTGGGTTAAATATATTAAAGTATATTTAAATTAATGTATATTACAATTAATTTCACATTTCTTTTTAATTTTTAAATGTGGCTACTAGAAAATTTAAAGTTACATGTGGTTTGCATTACATTTCTATCAGACAATGTGGTTCTAAAGGCTTGTGGTATTTATATCCCTCTGGTCAGTAAAATGGAGATTACCTATGAAGGGTTACTTTAATAAAGTCCTTAAATATATAATAATAAACAAATTTCTTTCACAGGGCTTTCAATGTAACCTTCTCAGTCTTTCTACACAGCAAGATTCTGGTACTTAAATATTCCTTATGTATCTATCTCAGTATTTCCTCTTACTATTCAAAAAATGAAGATATTCTGCATCTCTTTCCAGCATAAAATAATTTTTTCAAACTTTCTAAAGGAATAATTATAACTTATATACCAGGTCCTTTACATGCATTATCTTAATCTAATCCTCACAATATGAAGCAGTCACTGTCTTATTTTTTCTTTTTTACCATTTATATTTATCAGATGTTTAAAATGGTCTTTTCATTCTTTCGAACCCCAAGGAACATATTACTTATAAAATGATGAAGGCGTGAGCTAAAATAAAGCCTCAAAGTGCACCAACATACCAAAGATTCAATGATGCCATTCATGGTTGCACCTATACCTGTTGAAGTGCACATCTGTTTCAACAGTTCATAGCACAAAATAAGACACTTCTGTAGTGTTTCAGCATCATTCTAAAATGAAACACAAAATATTCAGCATTAGTAAAAATCTATTCTGCCCATCCCTTAAATGTTTACTTTCTCGAGGCTTTTTGTCCAAGACATGTTGTCTCTATACACATTCCCTGCACAACCTTATCCAGTCACAAAATTTACCATTTATAAGCTGGTTCAACTATTTTCTAAGTTTCAGATTCATATATAAAACTGCCATAAGACATTTCCTCTTGTATGTTCCACAGGCTTCCCAAACTCAAAATGGCCAAAAGGGAACTAACCAATCATTACCCAAATTCCTCCTCCTGTGCTACCTCCATAAATTTCGCTGCCATCTACCCAGCTGTCCAAACCAAAAGACCTAGGATACATTCTTGACTCACTCTTCTCCTTGTTACTAATTCTTAAATACTTCTCAAATCCATCACTTCTTTCCATATCCACCATCATTATCTTGTTCAGACTGCACTCATCTCAATCCTACATTACTGTAACAGTCTTCAAACTAGTACGCCTGCCTGCAATTCATTTCCTGAGTAACAGTGATCTTTATAAGACATAAATCTCATCTTTAGTGGTTCACCATGATCTTTGGGTAAGGGACAATTTTTAAAATATTGTTTATACAAGGCCTTACATGAATTGGCCCTTAATTTCTTCCCCCAGATTTATCTCTTACCTCTCCACCTCAATTCTTTAGTCATGTGGACCTGAAGTTTTTAAACACAACAGGCACTCTTTAACTTCTAGGCCTTCACACACGTCATTCCATCTGCCTATAACATTCCCTTAACAACTCACTGAGGAGAGATGACACAGAGTGCATTAAAAGCACAATCAAAGCCACTTGCCTGGGTTTGAATCCTGCCTCTACCATTTACTATCGGTATAACTTCAGGCAAGTTACTTGCCTTCTATAAAGTAAGGATAATTGTACCAATTCCGTTAGGTCATAATGAGAATCAAATGAATTTATACTTGTGAATACCACAAAAAAAGGATCCTGTAACTATTTGCTTATATTATTTTTATTCAAATCTCAAGTTGAAACATTTCTTTTGGGGAAGCCAATACCACCCTCTCCATAAAACCCCTATACTTACCTGAACATAGCATTTATTATACTATACTGTAATTATACTGTAATAGATTTATAACCCTTAAATAGGACAAATGAACAGATAAATGGTCAAAGCAAGTAAAGTTAAACAGGTAATATTAATCATGATAGATCACCTTAGTTAAAATTTTCCTAATTCAGACCTGCAGTTTATATCATTTTTCAGTTTATATTTTCATTATTCACTTTAAATTTGCTCCTCAAATTTAAGAGCCTATAATGATCCATTGACTTGGTCAAACAAAAGAAATAAGCTACTTAGCTATGAAAATAAAATTCAGGCATATCCACTGGGAAGGTGGGGTGTTAGAGCAGGGATGTCTATGGCTGCAGAGCTCAAGGACATAACATAACTTACAAAACTCTCCTGTATAGTAAACTCTTCCCTATTCAGCATTCTCTTTATAAGAATAATCAGCACTTCCCAAACCAAAACTACAGTAATAAATGATGTTTACTACAAAAGGCAAGATCCTAAAAGACCTCCTGAATCAAAGTTAATAGCAAATATTATAGTAATTGATACCATTCTACCTTACATTAAAGTAATATTAGTGTATCAAATACAACTAAGTTAATTAAAAAAGACTGCTGAAACGAAGCTTTAAATGTTATTAGATATATAAGTTTAGTATTTCTTTTTTTTTTTTAATTTTTATTGGAGTGTAGTTGATTTACAATGTTGTGTTAGTTTCAGGTGTACAGCAAAGTGAATCAGTTATACATATACATATATCCACTCTTTTTTTTTTTTTTTAAGATTCTTTTCCCATATAGGCCATTAGAGAGTATTGAGTTCCCTGTGCTATACAGCAGGTTCTTATTAGTTATCTATTTTATACAGTATTTCATTTAAAATAACAAAGTTACTTAGCTTTTTCTAAAAACAAAAGAGTAATTAAACTTTAAAAAAATATGTGTATAATGGCACTGTTACTATAGCAATTCTGTTCCTAGCAGTGGAAAGGTCATGAGTCTTCCACAAATAAGGGAAAGATGCATTTTCCTTTTCTAAACCATTCAAGATAAACAAAACAAAACAAAACAAAACAAAGAGAAGGAAGCCACTGGAAGGCAGGTTTCCTTGGCAAGGAAGAAAGACTTCAGATTCTAGGGATTAGCATGACAAGGGCGCAAATCAAATAAAGTCCTAGCTACAATAATTAAAGTTCATTAAAGCCTTTCGAAGTCCAAAATAGAAAGGAACAGGCGGAAAAATATTATTTTTGTATTAGTTCATGGTACTGTTAAAAATCCCTCCTAAGTGAATATATTCCGGCAGCTGAGTTAAGAAAACAAGGTTTAGTTCAGATGATTAACAGCAGCTGAAATGTAATATGAAAAATGTATCTATACCTTCTCTATGTGGACTTCTTTAATTTCAGGTTGCTCTGTCTCTTTCAATAGGTTTATTTTGGCATCTTCTAATGCTTCTATTTCTTCTTTTAATTCCGATGCTTGATTAAAATCCTGTAAGTTAATGCAATTTTCCAAAGCTGCTTTTGCCTCAATAAGTTTAACTTTTATTTCAGCCATCTAAGAAAAGATATAAATTGTGTAAACACCAAACAAAAACTGTTAATGTGAAATCTGTAGCAGACTAAAGAGTATTATTTAGAACCATCTCAACCATCTAAAAGTTAAGCAGTCAGGTACATACAGAAAAAGTGGTAGTCCTCCTGAAACAGAGATTGGCAAATCTTTCAGACTGACATAATCTGATAACATTTTAGACACTCTTATATAGTTTAATAGTTAATCAATAATTTGACTTTGTGCAATTTTGAAAATGTACAAGAAGAAATAAAAGACTTGCACAACTACAACATACTCAAGCATTTCTTTAATTTAGAAGAGAGTTACCTTGAGTTCGTTCTTTCTTGCAACAGCTGGATCATTATTAACACCAACAGTAACAATGGGTGCCCGAATCTCTGAGATAATTTCTGTAACCTGATAAGTTATAATTCAGAATACATGCTTTAATATATGTTATATATCAGAAAATGACATCAAACTGTTATACAAAACTCCAAACTGTATCCACAATCTCTTGAAAAATAGAGCAAAATATACAAGCAAAAATGGCACACATTCTATTTGCTAGACAATTTTAGAAAAAAAATGACCTAACAATACATCTGACTAAAAAACTCATAAGATTATGGGAAGGTAAATAGGCACATAGACACTGAAGATAAATTCTCTTTCATATAGTGCTTTAAAACAGAAAAAATGAAAATAGCATTTAATCTTAGGCACCATAAAACTAAAATTTTCTGCCTAAAATCCTCAACTCCCTCCCTTGTTCAGCTCCAATGGGAGTGGAATATAAAAAATTAGAATACTCTTTTATTCTTCCTTTGGGTATACAAGGCATAAATAATGACAGCAAATTAAACACTTTCCTTTCAGAGCCACTGTGCATTGGAGTTGGCCAATTCAGGAAAAAGCTGCATCCCAAATGAAGGTACCTTAAGCAGGTGCTGGATAACCACTAACTGGGGATGTTGCAGAAAGAATTTATGTTACGTATATCTATAGAAGGAAGGAGTGGAAAAGACAACCTTTGAATTAACTCGCAACTCCAAGACTATACGAGTTTATGAAAATCAACGATACAGGCCTCTCTTTTTGGGCTACCCCAGAGAAAATAACACTTGAATATAGTAAAATAATAGATAATATTTATTTCTGTATTTACCAAGCACTTTATGAACATTGCTTCATTGAACAATGAAAGATAAATTTCGTTGTTATTCTTATTTTGCAGACAGGTAAAAATTCTAAATTAAATAACTCAGGCAAAGCCACAAATCCAGAAAGCATCCAAGGGGATTTGAACCCAGGTATGTATAAATTCAGTCGGCCCTCAAACCTTCTAGCAACCAATGCCTATATGTCACCTCTTCCCTAACCTGCTCCATTTCAAACTGATTCAACACAATGATAGGTATGGTAAAAGAAAGGAGATATTTTTTAAAATGTGTGTGTGAGAGAGATTTGGTTTTAAGAAGTTTAAAGACTTGATAAAGGAACAAAACTAAAACAAAAGCAATTAAAGACAAATACAGCCAAAAGTACTGAAAAGAGAATAAGACAACCCTCAATGTTATTGACCAAAACCTTTTATCTCTATCAAGAATGAAGAAAATTACTTACAATCTGTGTTCTCTTATTATCATCTATAATCATGTGGAGCAGTCTCTCAACAAGAAAAGAAATTAGGGATATTGGGGTGGTGGGTAGAGTAAGAATCTCCTGTAAGATAGCCAGCAGTCGTTTCCTGCATTCAAAAAGAACTATTTTAATTTCAATACAAGAGTAGAAACACATTATATCTCTAACATTTCACCTATTCTGAAGACTTAATTACAGACTTAATTTGTCTTCTGTTTTATATTTATCACTATAGGTACAAAAATATATGTACAGACTTTAGACCAAAATTCACGTTCTGAAAAAAAATTTATAAATGGCCCTATAATCTTTCATAAATCAACATGATGAAATGACAAAATACCATAAGTGAATCAAATCTTTTAGACTGTATTTATTATAGAGAGGACTAGTAATACTAATAGAAATTTTTAAGCAAAAACCTGCAATTTTATTGATTTACTCTGAAGGAACTGAATTAGAAACTTGTGTTTCCATATATACATATATTCATATAGAGAAAGAGAAATTAGGAGAAAGAGAAACAGAGACAGTATATAAATATATTTCCTCTTACATACTCCATATATATTATATAAGAGGAAAGAGAACACTTCATATAACCCTTTAGGGAGCTAGGTTAAATACATTTAATCATATTGTAACAAGACTATATTTCAACACATAAAATTAGAAGCGCAAATTAGAACAAGGGTTTACATTTAAACGTACCTTCCTCCTTCTTCATTGGTATCCAAAGACTTGATAATTAGAATCAATTGTTGACCTATGAACTCTTTTGTCATCAAATTGCCAATATAAGAAAAATCACCTCTCTGTTCTTCATTAACAACCGGAATGCTCTGAATATAACTAAAACGAGCACAATTAATAAGATGTAGAATCTGTTTCGAAACATTAAACAGCTCCCCATTACATCAGAAAAGGTCATTTTCTGCTCATATCAGTCCAAATATATGGCTATTTATACCATGTTATACTAATCCTGATCTGCAGAGTAACTTCTGTGTTATTGAACTTACTGGCTTGATTCAAGAGAATTTGGAAAATATATTTTCATTAAAGATTCAAATTTCCTATGGGAAATTTTCAAAAGGTACATATTTGTATCTCTCAAAATAACTAATTATTTCAATGTCACTAGTATTCTCAATTATAAAGTTCTAAATCCCTTCTCCAAAAATCCAATTATTCAGAAAGAGCTAGTCTTCCCTCATCGTCCTTAATTAACCATTATTTTGTTTAAAAGAACAGTAGTAGAAATAGTAATTACATAAGTAATGCATGAATACAATGACCTTTTTAAAAAAAAATCAGAAAAATATAGATAGCTTCATGAATTTGTAGTACCCTTGATTAGGGGCCCTACTAATCTCTATATTGTTCTTATTTTAGTGTAAGTGCTACTAAGCAAGCACCATCAACTACCCTTTTATTTTTACTATCACTGCCCAAATTAAAGCCTTTTACAACCCTCACCTAGATAACATTCAAGAGTCTACCAGAAGGTCTCCTTTATTGTGTGGAACAAAAAAAGCTACTTAAAAGCAGAATTAAGAGTTTAAGTAGAATTAAGAGTTTAAACCTATACAACTAGGTGCCTTTAGGTTGGAAGTAATATATGAAATGATAATCCTGATGAAAAATGTCATTTTAAATTATCAACAAAAATCAAGTTATAAACACTGCAGAATAATGATGAATAAATGAACTGACTCATAAAATGACAGCCAAGAGTAAATAAAAGCTCATAAGTCTCTGGTAATGATATTAGGACCGTCAAGGGCATCAGCCACCCTTTGGATTCTAGCAGGAAACTAAACAAAAGCTACAAAACTGATAATTATCAAAATCAATAAATCAGTAGAGTTACTGATTTCTGACAAGCTAAGAAACCTTCACTCACCTTTGAATCCCTCCTACTTCTCCATCCCAGCTTTAGCACAATGCATAGTATCAAGACTTTGAATTTATTTTTAAAAATACTCAGAGTAGTTGTTTCATTAATAATTACAAATCCTGAACTGCATAAATACAACTTAAAATCGACCTACCAATTTTAATTACCATGAAATCGTCTCTTTCCAACCATTTTTAAAGGTAGTCATTATAATGAAGAGAACACTTAAGAAAGTCTTTTTTTAAACTCTCTAAGAATTTAAGGTAGCTTTCTTAAAATTCTATTAGTGTCCCTTTTTTTACTCAAATTTGATAGGCCTCATTTAACATCCCTGATTTCTCTCTTTACGTGAACACCTCAATTAACAGGAAATCGTTTCGTATCAGCATTCTGAGTCACTAACTCTTCCTGCTACAAAATGCCTGAGAATACATTTGAGATTATCAAGAAACAATTTTTCCATGTAATTTTGTTTCTGTTCTTGAGAAAACGAATCCTATCTAGTGACATTGCTCCAAAAAGAAAATCATCCTATTTCCTAAGTATTCTTTCAATAATTAAATATGATCTTTAAAGTTTTCCTTTTTATACGTGAAAAAAAAAGTTGATCCAAGTAACTTATTTCAAAACTCACAGATTAAGTGACAAAGGAAATATAAGAATCCCTGACCTCTTAAAGTTAGAGGAACCAAGCTCTTTACATGTCAATTTTCAGTAACTAAGAATTAATCAATCTGTGAACCAGTCTTTGAGATGCTCCCCCTCTGTTATTTAAATAGAATATTTAACATTTCCTCATATTTTCTTATATTTTTTCAGTCTTCTATGAGCACTTATTACTTTTATATAAACATATATTATTAAGCATTGCATCAAAATTCATTCCTTTTGGGTACATTTCAACATGGCCTAAACAGCATTATAATGAATACTCCAGTTAAATATTAAAGCCTGAAATAATTACCCTTAAAACTCTAAGTAGATTCCCACGTTTTTCATGTTACTATGAGCTCAAGCTATAAGTCTCCATATTGGCTCACATTTAAGATATTTATGGATTCAATGTTTTGCATACAAAATTCAAATACGTTCTTAGCTTTGCTCCCTAACTTACATGTGGAGCCATTATACGCGAAAGCAGGACACTATATTTCACACCAAGAGAATTCAGGCCCATAATCCATACTATATGTAAAGCTTTTTAAAAAATGCATCAAAATCATGAAGTTAAAAATCTACACACCAATATCTATTAAAAAAATATATAGCCTTTGGCCCAGCAATTCCACTTCTGGGAATCAACCCTACAAAATCCCAAACATACATAAAAATGTAAAGAAAGTTTAAAACACCTTCATCAGTGAAAACTGAAAACACTCTAAATGTCCATCAATAGAAGAGTAAATTAAACGTTACCACCGTACTATGGAGTGACAGGCTGTTATTAAGATTGTGATAGATTTGTGCTGATATGTACCAATATAATGATCTCAGATAGTAGTGGAAAAAAAAAAAATATGTATAGTGTGTTATATTTTTAAAAACCACGCATTTAGTATATGTGTATGTGAATGTAGAGAGAAAGAGGGTTGAAGTGTATACCCCAAATTGTTTAGATGTTAACTCTAAGGAGATTAATGGGTTTGAGGAATTAGGAGTAAGAGGAAATACCGCATTTTTATTCTGTATACTTCTGTATTTGAATTTTGACAAGAATGCATTCATGTTTTACTTGTACAATTTTACTTGTATAATTTTAAAGTGAACTAAGTAGAAACTAGAGTAATTCAAATAATTTAAGAAAAAGATACTTTGAAAAAACTTTTTAAAAACAAAAGCCAAACAGTAACAGTTTTAATTAATACTAAAACTGGCCAGATGTCCACCCTGTCAGTTGGAAAACTATGGCCCATGCACCAGATAGAGCCTGCTGCTTGTTTTTGTACAGCTTGCAAGCTAAGATTTTTACATCTTTAAATGATATATATATGTAAATATATGTGTAAAAATATATACATGTGAAAATTATATGAAATTCAAATTTTAGTGTCCATAAAAGTTGATGAAAGATTGATCAGAAAACAATCACACTTATTCATTACATATTTTCTGTGGCTGCTCTTGCAGTACCACAGCAGAACTGAGTCATTGTGACAGAGAGCATGGTCCACAGACTCTAAAATATTTACCGTCTGGCACTTAGAAAAAGTTTGCCAACCAATTTCAAAGAGCAACACATCATCATTATCAACTTTATGGAGAAATGTTCATCATTACATCTTACCAGCTTTAAGGAAATGTCCCAAAACATATTGACTTTGGTCTTTCAGTATACTGACCAGCACAGGATATTCTTTAGAAAGACTCAATGTGTATACCTATTTATCCTTGCCTGTCCAAAAAAATGGTTTTCAACTTATTCTCAATCAAGCATGGCTTTGAGGGAGGGGGCTGGGAAGTTAACACATACAACAACACAAGTACAACACAAGTACATCCCAAACCAAAGAAAACAATTTTACCTCAGTAAATACTCAGCGTATACTACAGGCTCTGGCAAAATCTGCTCTAAAAATTCTTCACCTTCCTCTCCTTTTGATCTCAAATATTCACAAAGGACACGCCAATACAAAGCAATTTCAGGAGTTAATGTATCTGCTGGAATCAATTTCCTTCATTTAAAAGGGAGACAAAATATATCTTAATATCCAGTAAAAATTTGAACTGAGTAGAAAAATGGGAATAAGCAGACTTGATTTATAACCACCATCCTTTTAACTGCAGAGTCATTAACTTATCCACACAACAAAGAATGAAAATATTTAGACCAAAAGAAAAAAAAAAAGAATCAAATGAGCAAACACAATAGGGATCCATGCTGTTGGACTTTCCATGAAGCTAATGCAAAAATCAAAGTAACAAAACAAAAAACGCAGCTAAAGTAGTCTATGATAAAGCAGTGAGTTCTTACACAAGGAGGAAAAAAAGGGAAAAAAGACATCCACCAGACTAAAGAAAACAAAAGAGGTGTAGATAAAAGGTACTGATACAATCTTAAGTAATGCGGAAGAGGACTAATTTTAATTGCAGAGGTTCATCAGTATCATATTTCAAATAATGAATACTTTACATACCTGCCATCATTATTTTTACAGATTTCTGCCAGTTTGTTAAGAGGAGTCACTGAAAATAAGGCATTGAGAACAGAGACTGCCACTTCAGAAGAATTTTCCACATCCAACCGATGAAGCAACTCTAATATATTTCCTTCAGTGAAACGTAACCAGCCTTGGAGAAGATGCTTCTGCACTGCTTGTTTCACAGCATCTGTTAAGTCATTTGAAACACAGGTGAACAAAGTCTCCCTCTAGCTTCCATTTCCTATATTTTGTCTGTTTTAATTAACTCTTATCAGATCAATGTAAACTAAGTCGATATTTACTATAAAAATGGGACCAGACAGAGGCAAAACAATGCGTACTAAAGAAAAAATTAAAAGTACAATGATACTGTAAAAAGTGAAAAGTCACTGTGATGCTCACTTTCATATGAAAATGGAAGAGGTCAGAACCAAATATACAACCACTACCACAGCCTACAAAAATATTTTTGCATTCCTTCTCCCCCGAGTTCACTGGGCTTCAGGTACTAGTCTAGACTATATATAATACCTATTATTTTACTTGTTGCCTGACTTCATCCATTTATTACATGATTGATATGTGCAGTAGTGAATCATACAGGCATGTATCACTGAAAAACCTTATTCTTAGTTTTTAAAGTCATCCTAGTCATTAGTCCTTCAAACTCAGGTTTTCTTGCTACAGCAAAATTAAGCCATCTTAGCCTTCTCATGGGGTTTGGAAATTTAAAATATATCATTCTTCATATCATTGCTGTAAGTCGATTCTCCAGCTGTAACAGAGAGAAAAAGGGGGAAAAAAAAACTAGAAAAATTATACTGGTCTGACCATTTCTAATTGTTTCGGATACACAGAACACATTCATAGGAGGATATACACAAAAGGGGTAAGACAGCATTTTTTTTAAAGGAAGCGAGAGGGCTGAAAAAGAGAGCCTGCCCTACTTCTGATGTTATTTTTATAGCCTTAAGCTCTAGTTTCTCCATACATAAAACACAGAAAAATTAAAACAAACTGTGCTACTTCTAAGTACCAAGACCTTTAACCCTAGAAAATGTATTCTACACAATACACGTAGATAAACTTTGACAAGCTGTGGGAATGATAGGCTTACCTGACCTAATTTAGGACACTCTTTCCTAAACCTTTTAAATCTAACCTCAAAATCTACTAATGTTTTGTCTATAATGATATCTAACTTACCTGATCTGTCATTAAGACCTTGTTGAAGGAGCATTACTCTCTGAGCAATGGACAGAGCTCTCATGTGAACCTTTTCAGCTAAAACCTTAAAGAGATGATAATAAAAAAATGGCCATTAAACTCAATATAATTTATGTATTTTATAACTAGTAGTATCTCCTTCACCTAAGAAAATTATCCAGAATTTCCAAAAAAATTAATACCTGGTAACACATTAATGCAATAAGATTCCACCTAAATTATCCACACTCTCCGTCCACAAAAATCTCAATTGAATTATTATGTGCCAAATATTTTTCAAAAGTATTTTAAGAATACAGCTTCTTGTCTTTTAAGAACATGTCTATATAAGATATTGGACTTATTTACCTGATAAGCCAGCTTTCTGACAGCCTCTTTCACATCCTTGGTGCGCCCTACAATTTTTGGCAAAGTCTTTGCTGATGGCGCAATACATGATAACGCTGCCCGCCTAACTTCTGGATTTGAATCATTTTCAATCAAAGCAGCATATGCTAAAAATAGAGCAATACATTTTAGTACGCTAACAACATATTAGTTAGCCATAGTCATAGATAACCCACATTTTGATGTTTAATCTTTAAAATGATAAAAATCATTTTTTAGTCTTACACATTTAATTTTAGCTGAAGATTTTTTTCTGCCAACATCCCTTAAAAAGGACAGAATTAGAAATTAGTCAATGGACTGGGCAGGAAGGCTAAAACTGAAAACAAATAACCCTAAAGATAATGGAAAATCCATCATTCAGATTATGTCTTTGCTACTCTTTAAGATTTAGAAACAAGTCTAGGATGGAAGCCAGTTTATTTTAAACTGATATGGCTTTATAAAGAGCTCACTATTTTGATTTTTAATGAATCCTAAAAAGAAATAACTTCTGATTTTACTCATTGAACAAAACTCATTTCCTGTATTTAAATATTTATTCACCTCTATTTATCAGATTTTCCCAGGCTTTAAAATCAAGTATATGTTGACTACTAAACATGTATGTTTTACATATTATAATGTCCCTCATTTAACATCAAAAAATACCAACTACCACCAGTTATCAAAACTATAAAGGTAGTAACAGGGACAAAGAGAAAAACAAACCAGAAGAGTTCCCAAAATAAACCTCGGCATATATGGAAAACTGGCATATGACTATCTTTATGAGCCCAGAGGTAGAGAAAGATTTCTTAAATAAAAGATAGAAAGTGCAAATCATACAGGAAGAGACTGATAATTTTGACATTAGGAATTTCTGCCCAACAAAAGACATAGTGAAGACAGTGAAATAATCTATCTAAAGCAGGAAGATCTAACAATTCATATAACCCAAGGATTTCCCTTCAGAATATATAAAGAACTCCAAATAATAAGCAAACCAATAGAAAAATGAGCAGAACACATTAATAGGCATTATACAGAAGAAATAAAATTGGCTGCTAAATATATGAAAAGATGCAAAACAATGACATATGATACATACAACCTGATTAACAAAAATTTAAAAATCTGACAGTACCAAACACTAGAGAGGATATGGCTCAATGAACACTTTTATGCACTGTTATTGGAAATATAAATTGATAAAATGTTTTGTAGAACACTTGTACCTCATCTAAGAAAGCTGAATGCACATATCCCAACAAGTCCACCTTTAGGTACATATCCTAGAAAAACTGTGCACCAGAAGCCATGTACTGTGTAAGAAAGTTCATAGCAACGACACTGTATTCCAAGAGGAAAATAACTGGAAACAACTAGAAGGTCCATCAATGTTAGAAACAATAAAATTGTCTTACATTCATACAATAGAACAGTATATCAGTAATCTATCAACATGGATGAATGTTACAATGAGAAATAATGTTGAGAGCACAGAAAAATATAGTATGATCCACAAAACATACAAAATGATAGGCAAAACGTAAACATTATTTAGAAGTATATACATGTGGTTAACTGTTTAAACAAACAAAAGGGAACCCAAAATTCAAGATATTCATTAATTCAGAGGGAGAGTGATATAACTAGAAAGGGACATAAGAGAGGCTTCAGAGGTACTGATGATGCTCTATTTTTTTTTAAGTTGGATGATGGCTACTTGGGTATTTTCTTTTAATCATATATTTTTACATATATATATATGTGCATGTGTATATATAAACTATGCTCTTCCATAATATTTCATAATAAGAAAATTCATCTGCTGAGAATTGAACAAAGTCAGTGAAACTGAAAAAGGATTTAGGGAGCTATACATACCATTAACCACCAGGCATTCATCATCTTTGGGATCCTGAAGGCGTGAAAGAGCAAGAACTGCCTGTATCCTTACATTTGGAATTTTATCTTTCAATCTAATAAGCATGGCTTCATTAATTTTATCAAACAAATCATCATCAATCTGGGCATTTTCTGGCATATTTCCCAAGAGCTTGTTTATGAGCTGGCACACTCTAAATCTAACTGCACTGCTGTTTGCTTCATGAGACTAAAACAGAAACAAAACAAAATTTATTCCAAGTCACATACCATTACTAAATAATGACATACCATTTGAATTCTATATGTTTAGAATTCAAGAATTTATAGCAATACTTCATTCCTTGCAGAAAAACTATATTGCTACCTTGATCCATATATGCATGCTAAATACACATAACATAGTCTCAAAATACACAGTCTAAAGTATCTGCTAAATTACAAGAGCATATTCGTCTTCAGAGGAACTCTTTACTTCTGAACTAGAGAACCCATTTCAAACAAATGTATGTAAGAACTGGTTTAGAATGGTCATTAAAAATTTAATGCTGGAGTTATTTTTAAAAGTTCACTTTTTAATCTTAATGACAGTTCTAATATTTCCTATAAAAGGCAGATTCGTTCAGACATTTTCTCAATTACCAGATATTCATTCTCTAAGATACACAAACTCCCATGGCCCTTTTAAAATAGTAAACTTTTCTACAATATTCCCTCGAAATTCTAGTTTTCCTATACCTTTAATAGAAAAGTAAACAAATAATTTAAAATGCCACCATCTTCCTCTTCTTCATCATCTTCCGTATCTGATTGGTGAAATGAAGTAACAAACTTTGCTGCAAATTCTATTATCCTCTCCACAGCTGGTTCTCGTTTATAGACCACCATAGCATACTTAAGGTAATGAACAAAATCCTCATAAAAACCTGTTTTGTCATCCACCTGAAAGAGAAAAGAAACCCTTCACAAACTGCAGGAATAAAATCCTTTTTTCTCAACATTACTCTAAGACACTGAAAACACCAGCCCTAACGCAAACAAACTAAAATCATTATATAGTAAACTCTCAATTATCCAAGCCATCAAAGGGGAAATAAATTTGCACAAATTTCTCTCCAGAGAAATTTATTTCTCCCAGGAAGAAAACAAACATGAATTTTGACAGTGAAAGGATTCCTCTGATTTTTTTTTTTTTAACACCCTTGAATTCTCAATATGATGCCTTGGTTATCAGTTTCGTAAAAATCTGCTTCTTCATGAAAAACCCAAAATCAACAACAGCTTTTGCATTTTACCGTATTACCCTTAATATTACACAGCAATTTCCTTTTGATATAACTTTCACATCCTACCTCATATCCCCAAGCCCTATACTGACTTAGAATTTTTCTCGGACCTCAAGATAATTTACTCTCCCGAAATTCATGGTCCTATTCTTCTTGAGGCTTCATTTAAAAACGAAACAAACAGTATTTACATGACTAAGAAGAGCCAGGTCCTAACGATTAATTTGCTAATTGGTGATTTGATACAATTTAACAGTGGGGCGAGGTTTAAGTAATTAAATGTGGGCGGTGACCTGAAGGACAACAGCCGCTGGAGCACCGCGTTCAGGATCCACGCTGCGGCCCTACACTAGATGCCCGGTCACCCCCAGGCGCAAACGCTTCTCCACGTTCACCGCCAGAAGATTAACGGTCCGCGCCGGAGGCCGCTGGGAAGAGGCGGGGGTGGGGTGGGGAAGGGTGTGCCTCTCCGAACCGGGTCGGGAAAGTTAAGGAAGTTGGAGTCTTGGTGCGCGGAGTCGGGAAGGTCGCGGGAAGCCCCTGGGAGAGGCCAAGCCGAGCCGGGGAAGGGAGGGGCGGGGGCCGGTGCCGCGGGCCGCATCGCTTACCGAGCGGTAGGTGCGGCTCAGCGCCACCACCAGCTTCGCCTGGTTCTGGTGCGGCTGCTGCGCCAGCTGGAAGGCCTCCTTAATCGGCAGCAGTCTCTTCTCCGCCCCCATGGCGCCGGGACCCGGTCGTGACGAAGCCTGTCCGCGCTCGGCTGCAGCTGGCCCGACTGACCACTGTCGGAGACTCCACAAGTGCGCTTCAGACTCGGGTCAGCAGGCGGCCGACAGCCGAGGGCGTGGTAACCGCCAGAGCGTTCAAATAACTCCCGCGGGAGACGGAAATACGCGAGACTATCGCGAGAGCTTAGAGCTACGAGAGTGGGAAGAGAGGGATCCACCCCCTTCAACCGCACCGATGGGGCGCTTGCGCTTAGGGTCTTTTAAACCTTTTTCCGAGTGGGAAGAGGCGTTTCTAAGAGGAGGAGGAATTGGCGCCCCCGGAAGTGGTATCCACCGGAGTGCGAGCCTTGCGGCGGAGTGACTGTTGGAACAGAGCTGGTGGCGCTAGGCTTAGTCGGGTCTTGCGGCTGGGAGTGAGGCGAGGAAGAAGAAAGGATCCTCCTTGGGTGAGAAAGGGAATCTGCTGAGGGGAAGAATCCCTGCTCCCGCTGAGGGGGAGGAGGGGTTCGTTCGGAGATCCGTCCAGAAGGGAGAGCTAGGGCGTGCGGAAGTGCTGGGCGGCGGCCCGGTTTCTACTGAAAAGGAGGATGTTCCGAGGTCTCCAGATGGAGGCGGGCTGCAGTATTTTTAAGCCTTAGGTCCGCGTCTGGTGGAGAGTCTGCAAACGTGGAAGGCAGTATGGGAAGAGAGGCGCGGGTTAATTTAGGTACAGCTTGTTCTAGATGTACCGGCTTTCGAGGCCTGTTTACAAAGGTGCATAACGGCAATGTTTTCAACACAGAATGGAAAAAGAGTTTAGGGTGATGGTAAGATAAAGAAATTTGGAGTGCCTTCCGGCAGGAACTAAGTCTTTAAACTGTTTTTTAATGGAATTATTTGAGACAAAAATTAACATCTAAGGAAATAGATTACAAAGCAGCCTGTACACCTTTTTTCCTGTTGAACTACCTTTCCTCCCCAGCAGCAATGGATTTTCTGAATTTACTGTTAATTTTTATGTATTAATGATATATGAATAAATCTCTGAATAAGTATCTTGTATTGTTTTCATGTTCTAACATTATATGAATGATCCTATGTGCAACTTGCTTTTTTCACTCAGTATTATTTTTGAGGTTTATTCATATTGATAGTTTCATAACAATAACTTAACACCTTTTGGACCCTTTGTCGAGAAAAAGTTAATCAATGGTTGATCTAGGAAAGAAATGGAAAATTTTATTCAAGCCAACCTGAGGGTTATAACCTGTGAGACAATCTTTCAGGAAGCTCTGAGGACTGTCCTGCCCTTTTGAGGTCTAAGCATAGTAAGATATGTTTTTGAGACAAACGGTTATATGTCAAATGACGTATTATTGACAGTTTACACAATCCAGATCTGTAGTTACAAAGGGAGTAGTAGGTCATGGGTCATCTTGACTCCTTACAAGATTAAGAAAGAAGGTTATCTCCTAAGGAGGTTTGGTTAGTGCAGATACACAACACACACTAAAGGGGAGGGAGGAGGCCCAAACAGGCAGAGAAAAACTTTATGTTTAAATTTTTCTTGTCTTGTCATAAAATATGAATTTTATTTCATCACCTTATATGCCAAGACACTGTTCTAAGCACTTTACTTCATTTAATCCTTAGGCACAACCCTTGTAAGTTCTTTCTGTCTTTTTAAGAAGAGGAAACTGAGGTACATACAGGTTGCTCTAGAATTCTATTGTATGAGCATGCCATAATTTATTCATCTATTCTCTTCATAGTCCTAATTCCTGAAACATCGCAGGTATTCAAATGCTAGTTAAAATAGTAAATATGGTAGCAGTTGGGTTGCCCGTAATTTCAAAATTATCAAGATGTCTAATTTCTGAAAAGGCAAGAGGGGTGGGTATTTTAGGTTAATCAGCTAGAGGGAAAGCACAGAGGTTTAAGAGTGCATGGAATATACTTGATAACATTTATAATCTCACTGTAGCTAAAATGTAGAATGCCTAGACAGCTGTGGTGAAAGAAACCTAGAACGGGCATTAATTTTTTTAACCAACTATATCCAAAATATCATTTCAACATGTACTCAACATAAATTATATTGATGAGATAATTTACATTCTTTTTTTTCCTATTAAGTCTTTGAAATTGGGAATTATTTTACACTAGCTACATTTCAAACTGCTCAATAGACATGGGGCTAGTGACTACAGTATTAGATAGTGCAGAACTATTCTTACTTTGGGAACCACTGAATATACATTTGTTTTTCATGTAAAATCAACTGGTGAACTAAAAGTTAGAACAAACTGATATTTGGAGGCATCTTTCTTATTTTGTGGCCTTTAATTGCTCAGCTCTCCTTATGCTTTGGGTGCCTGCTACCTTTGTTGCTTTGTTTAACTGTGAAGTTTCTAACAATATTATTTCATTTACCATATTTTATTTGGTTACCCACAAATGAGAGGTGACTTCAAACCATTTTGTCATTACTGGAGGATGAGGCATCTGGCCACCAGAGGTCAGCCTTACTATATTTTGACCAGCTTGGGCAGGGGGGATTAATAACATATTTTTGGAACATTATCTGAAAAGTTAAAAAAAAGATACTAGATTACAAAAATGGCAGCCTTTGGAATGGGAGAAAATATTTTCAAACCATATATCCCGTAAGATGTTAATATCAAAAACATATAAGGACTCATATAATTCAGTAGCAAAAAAATTAATAATAACCTGTTTTAAAAATGAGCAAAGGACCTGAATAGACATTTTTCCAGAGAACACATACAAATGGCCAACATGTATATGAAAAGGAGCTCAACATCACTAATCATGAGGGAAATGCAAATCAAAACCACAATAAGGTATCACTTCACACCTGTCAGGATGGCTATTATCAGAAAGTCAGAAGATAACAAGTGTTGGTGAGGATGAGGACCCTTATACACATTGGTGGGAAACAATATGGAGGTTCCTCAAAAAAGTAAAAATAGAGCTATCATATAATCCAGCAATCCCCCTTCTTGGTATATATTCAAAGGATAAAATTACTATCTCAAAGATATATCTGCATTCCCATGTTAATTGCAGCATTATTCACAGTAACCAAGATACGGAAATAATCTGTGTCCATCAATGAATGAATAAATAAAGAAGATGTGACATTTATATACATACACAATTCAGTCTTTAAAAAGAAGGAAATCCTGCAACTTACAATAACATGGGTCAACCTGGAGGACATTCTGCCATGAGAAATAAACCAGACACAGAAAGACAAATACTGTATGATCCCACTTATATGTGGAATCTTAAAAAGTTGAACTCCTAGTAATAAAGAGTAGAATGGGAATTATCAGTGGCTAGCGGGTGGAGGAAATAGATATCAAAGCATACAAACTTTCTGGAGACCTAATGTACATCATGGTGACTATAGTTTATCATGTATACCTGAAATTTGCTGAGAATAGATCTCGAGTGTTATCATCACATGCAAAAAAAAAAAGAAATAGTAACTGTGAGGTGATGGGTATGTTAATTAGCTTGATTGTGGTAACCGTTTCACAGTGAATACATATATCAAAGCATCACATTGTACATGTTAAATATATGTAATTTGTCAATCATACCTCGATAAAACTGGTAAAAAAAAAAAAAAGATGCTATATTAAGCTTAAACTCACTGCCTTTAGCTTACCTGTGTCTTGACTTTTTCTTTTAATGCTATAGGGAAAAGAACAAATTGTAGCAACTAAAGTAAGCAAACTAATTCATATGGTAAGGCTATTTAGTTCTGAAATTACAGAAAAATGGTTCTTTCAAAGTAAATTATGCATGGGAGTATACAGAGTAAGCGGTTAATTCACTTTTGATATGAGGGTATTATTACTCATGCAATGTAAAGAGGTAACAGTGATGGGTTCACTCTAGAATTTACATATGCCTTCAAAGAAACTTTGTCTTATTTTTGCTTAACAAAAAAAAGTAGAGTGAACCTTTTAAAGAATGCTTTGAGCAACATAATTATTGAAGTATAGCCAATCAATAATCATGCAAATGGAATCTGGTTGAAATGAAAATAGTAAAAATATAAGAGGACAGAAGAATTAAAAGCTAACACCTGGGGACTTCCCGTGCGCCACAACTACTGAGCCTGTGCTCTAGAGCCCGCGAGCCACAACTACTGAGCCCATGCTCCGCAACAAGAGAAGCCACCACAATGAGAAGCCCGCGCACCGCAACGAAAAGTAGCCCCCACTCGCCGCACTAAAGAAAGCCCGGGCGCAGCAACAATGACCCAACACAGCCAAAAATAAATAATAAATTATTAATTAATTTTTTAAAAAAGTTAACACCTGTCTCAATAAAATACTTATGGTATGTTTTAAACTTTCCTTTTGTTTTCAGATTGAAGTAGGTAATAATATTATAAACTTTTAAAAGTATTTGCACTCATGTTCTTAAAGATGAAGTTATAAGCAGTGACCTTTATATTGCTTTAGTAGCATTATCTTTGTTGATCTTGTTTAAAAAAATTATTTCATTTGTCTTTGTACAACATACTACCAAATTACCTGAATATAATTTAGGAATTTTTGTCTCCCTAGAATAAAAGTGAAACATGCTTGTATAGTTACTTACAGCAGGCCTTCATCATTCTCATTAATTTTTTCAAAAAATTTGCTAAGCCCCTAATACATGCCAGACACTGCAGAGAACTAAATTAGATAAAGAAAGAGTAGAAGCCAGAGAAATGTTTTTTAGAGGAAGAGTACTGACACGAAGCCAGACCATATCCACTTCAGTGTGTATTTGAAACTAGAGATGTTTACTAACTTTCATTTTGGAAATCATTCCTACATAATGGCATGAGTGGGATCTTGATATTTTGGTTTTGCTTTTTTCGTTCAGACCTATGCCTTTAGTCCATCCATGTTGCTATGTATACTTCTAATGTGCTTTTAACACATGTTACCTATCCACTCCTCCAGTGATGGAAGCCTGGAATGCTTCTATTTCTTCACCATCAAAGATGACTCCTCAGAGTACATGTTGGTCTTATGGAGAATTTCTCTGCTATATATACACCCAAGAGTGAAATTCCTGCATCATGAGTTGTGCAAATAGATTGACTAAGTAGTGCTGCCAGATTGCTCTTCAGAAAGGTTACCCCAGTCTGTAATCCCACCAGTAGTGCTGGTTTCTAAGGGAGTTCCTTTAGTCCCCTCACGAACACTTGGCATTGTCCAGCTTTCTAATTTTTACCAAAATAATAGAATAATGTGATATCTCTTTACTTATCATATAGTTAATGGCCTGTGGATTTTCTCTTCTGTAAATTGGATATTTTTGTCCTTTGTCCATTTCTTTATTGAGATTGCTACCTTTTTGGTTGTTGATTTGTAGTTAACTTTGTTCTTGATGTGTTTAGTTCAATCCAGAAATATTAATTTTTTTTTCAGAAATATTAATTTTTATGTGATTGAATTCATCGTATTTTGGTCTTGTGCTTTATGTTTTTTTAAGAAGTCCTTCTCTGGCCCTAAGTCACAAAGATATTCTCCTGCATTATATTCTATTAACTATATAGTTTTACAATTCTCATTTAGGTCTTTAACCTGTCATGAGTCCTCCTTTGTATGTGGCATTATATAGGTATACAGTTTTATTTTTCTTCATGTAATGAGCCAGTTTTTACCAATATTATTATATACTAAGTGCATTCATTCCCCCTTGATTTATGTGCCAACTTTACTGTATACTATATTCTTAAATCTTATGTGGCTCTATTTCTGAGCTTTGTTCCATTGGACTATTTGTTCTTATACTAACCACCCTATTTTAATTTCTGTGGCTTCTGTAACGTGTAATAATATGTGTTCATATCCTGTAGGCCACGATATTTACTTTACTCTTCTGTTTAAATAGTTTGTTTAGCTATATGTGGAATTTTATTCTTAACATATTGGGATTGTATAAATTAATTTGGAAAAAAGTTATCTTTATAATATTCATTGTTCCATCCAAGAGCATGGAATGACTATTTTAAATCATCTATGTCCTTGATTAGAATTTAACAGTCTTCTTCATAGAGGTCTCGCATATTATTGATTAGTTCTTAAATCCTTTATAGGTTTTTTTTTTTGTCCCTATTGTGCAAGTGATGTATATAATACATTTTATGGTTAGTATTGCTGTTGTTAAGAGTGCCTGGGGTCAAATCCTGATTCCATCACGTAGTAGATATATGACCCTGGACAGGTAGCTTAAACCTCATGTATAAAATGGGGACAATAAAAGTACCTATCTTATAGGATTGTTAGGAGAATTTTAAATGACTTAACATTTGTGCAGTTCCTAGAATAGTACCTGGAAAATTGTAAGTGCTATATAAATAAATTAATGAATAGTCATAGGTTAATCTCAGATCCAGGAACTTTGTTGAACTCTTTTATTAGCTCTAATAGTTTATAAGTTAGGCTTTTTTAACGTTAGATGACCATATCATCTGTAAATTAGTAGTTTTATATCTTTTTTTCCAGTTCTCACACTTTTAAAAAAAACATTGATTAGGACTTTGGTACACAATATCAGTCCTTGTCATCCTTATCTAATTTCATTTTTTAAATTACTTAATTTATTTATTTTTGGCTGCGTTGGGTCTTTGTTGCTGCGCTCGGGCTTTCTCTAGTTGCAGCAAACGGGCGCTACTCTTCCTTGTGGAGCACGGCTGTAGGCGCGCGGGCTTCAGTAGTTGTGGCACGCGGGCTCTAGAGCGCAGGCTCAGTTGTGGCGCACAGGCTTAGTTGCTCCGCAGCATGTGGGATCTTCCTGGACCACGGATAGAACCCTTGTCCCCTGCATTGAGAGGCGGATTCCTAACGACTGCGCCACCAGGGAATTCCCTAATTTCATTTTTAAAGGGAATATATCTGAAGTTTCTCATTTAGGATATTTGCTGAAAGTTTTTGGTAGATAATTTTTACCTTGTTGAGAAAGTAACTTTCTCTTCCTAGTTTGGTAAGAGCATTTTGTTTTTTAAAACATAAATAGGTGTTGATCAAGAACTAAGAACAGTTAAATATCCATACTTAATAAAATTATCTAATTTATTGCTGTAGTGACTTATATTTATAAATTTTATGAAGTTGAGATATTCTTTCCTATGATAAGCTCTACATGATTATGACATTCATTTTTTCTTTAATACACTATTACATTTTGTTAGGTAATATTTGAAATTTTTGCAAATGAAATGAGCCTTATTTGCTTCATCTCTAGATTTGGAATTAATATTTTATTATCCTCATAAAAGGAGTTTTATGCTATTTTTCTTTTTTCTGGAACAGTTTATATAAAGTATGTATTAATTTCCTTGGAAGTTTAGTGGAACTCTCTTATAAAACCATTTGCACCTGGTGTTTTTAATAGGAGGTTGTTACCTTTTGAGTTTCTTTAATACTGGTCTGTTTTATTCAAGTTATCTATTTCTTCCTGTACAAGTTTTAGAATTTTATATTCTTCTAGAATTTAGCCATTTTATCTAGGTTTTCACATTTTAGCATACATTATGTTTTTAATTTTGGGGGGGTATTTTTAAATCTCTTTCCTGATAAGTCTCACCAGTTTTGTTTTTCTTATTCATATTTTCAGAAAACCGTCTTTCAGTTTTATCACTCTATTATTCTTTTATATACTGTTTAATTTCTGCCTTTATTATTTCCTTTCTACTTATTTTGCTGTTGCTTTTCCATTGTCTTGAATTGGATGCTTGTGCGTATTTAAACTTCCTTGTTACCTCATCAATGTATTCAAAGCTATAAATTTCTTCTAGGTACTGGTTTGACCATACCCCACAAATTTTTGCTTGTGGGGTTATTATTCAGTTTTATATCTAATATCTTTTATGATTTCCATTTTATTAATTCATGAGCTATTTAGTATCCTAACATAGGATTACTTTTAACTAACCTTTAATATCTACTTTTATTGCATTATGGTCAGAGAATTTAGTCTAAATGAAATGACCCTTTGGAATCTAGTTATACTTTATAACCTAATGCATGAACTATTTGTGTGTGTGTGTGTATGTGTATATGTGTGTACTTAATATCTGTTCTGTTTGTTATAGAGTTTTGTATACTTAAATAATATAATACCTAAAGTATATTAATATTTTAACTTTTTCAGAATGCTTGTATCCCTGCTTATATTCCCCTGTCAGTTCTATTAGTTGTTACTAGAGAAATTTTAAGGATGTGCTTTTAGGGTCATAGATGTTTATGATGAGTGTATCACTTTCCTTGTTTTCCTTTTACTAGTATTATCATCAATCTTTGTCCCTTATATTTTTTTGGCTTGAAATCTTTTTTGTTGGATATTAAGATTGCTGTCCCAGCTTTATTCTGGTCCACAGTTACCTGATACATATTTTTTCATATTTTTAGCTTTGACCTTTTTTGGGTCTTTTTGCTTTAAAATATCTTTTGTTAGCAGCATATTGTTAAATCTTGTTTTGTTTTGTTGATCCAGTCTGAATGTCTGCCTTTTAATTGTCAATTTAAGCTGTTTATATTCATTGTAACTACTAGTATGTTAAGATTTATACCTGCCATCTTCCCTCATTATCTATAGAGTATGGTCATAGGACCACAACCTCTGGGGTCCCAGCAAGAGTTCCAACGTATAGAACTCTACAACCAGCACAGGTCCCCTAGAACTAATCCCAACAAGCACCTCTAAAGATAAAAAAGATATCTTTTATAGCTCCCTATTTGGAGTTTGGAGCATAAGGGATCTGCTTTTGCAGAAGTAATTTCCTGGGCTAGAACTGCATGATAAAAAACAAGCTAGCCCAGATATGTACCAACAAAAGATTGAAGTGGCCCCAGGCTCTCCTTCCCAATTTTGTCATGGTAGGATCCATTCCCAGTAGGAAACTCTGCCTAAACCTATGTGCTAGAGATGGGAAAGCTGATAAGGCTTCTTGCTCAACATCAATGTGCTTGGATACTCTATGAAGTTAGATGGATAATAATGTTACCCAGTGCTTTCAGGCTTTAATATCATGTCTCTAGTCTTCTCATTCACAGGTTAAGGCTACTTTCCAGATAGTCCAACAACTAAGTCAGCGGTTTCCAAGGACATTTGCACCACCTATGGAAAACATCGGATCCGTGCACACCAGACAGATTCTTGACAACTCGTCCCACCATCCCCCTGCACAAAAGTTGCTGCACCAGCGGACAAAGAAGGCGACCACTGAGTTTCTTTTCATTACGAAAATAGATATAATATCCCTGCCAGCAAAAAAGAGTACACAAAGTGTCTCTTCATAATTTCACAACCAGTTGAGACCATGCTAAGAAAATCAGCTTGCCTAGATGAGGACCCCTTCTCTTCTTGGGTAGCCAGGATTTGAAGGAGAGACTCTGACCTGTGCCACTGGTAAGTGACTAAATTTTACACACTGAACTGGTCCTGAGAACTGAGCTGTCTTCTTTGTAAGTGAAGAATATACAACATAATCTTGAAGAACTGCACAGTGGTGTGAGCCAGAGGCATACTGTGTGTGTGTAACAGACTGAGAAACAGACAAATGAATCCTATTGAAAGGATTTCTCATCTTCTGCTTCTATTTGCCAGTGTTAGTGTTTTACTGGCTTAGATTGTTACCTTTTTCTGGTACCTTTTTTTCTATACTGTTGTTCTATTCTAATGGGTCCTAGAAATCCCTCTCCTGACCCCTTATCAGAATCAGAAAGTGAGGAAGAAGAAAATGCTAACTACCTAAATGAGAGTTCTGGGGAAGAGTGGGATTCCTCTGAAGAAGAGGACCCTGTCGTGCCCAACCTAACACCTCTTGAGAGTCTTGCCTGGCAGGTTAAGTGCCTTTTAAAATATTCTACAACTTGGAAACCTTTAAATCCTAATTCCTGGTTGTATCATGCTAAACTCTTGGATGCTAGCACACCAGTCCATATACTTCGAGAGATAGGACTAAGACTCTCCCATTGCTCCCATTGTGTACCCAAACTGGAACCAATTCCTGAATGGCCTCCTCTAGCTTCTTGTGGAGTCCCACCTTTTCAAAAGCCCCTTATAAGTCCCAGCCGGCTTTCTAGAGATCATGCCACTCTAAATGGGGCACTGCAATTTGCCACCAAACAGTTAAGCCGAACATTGAGTAGAGCCACTCCCATACCTGAGTACCTAAAACAAATTCCTAATTCATGTGTTTCTGGTTGTTGCTGTGGCTGGTTAACTAAAACAGTTAAGGAAACAACCCGCACTGAACCCATCAACACTACTTACTCCTACACTGACTTCCAAAAGGCAGTTAACAAACTCCTAACTGCATCACTATAAAGATCCACCGTTCCTTCTCACATCTCTCGTGTTGCCAGTCGAGAAAGGAATACAGTTCCACAGCCCACAGTTGAGAAACTAACATCTCAACCAAACTGTCCTGATATGCCAAAATACGATCGAGTACTGAATATAATACCCAAGAGTCCTGTAACTCAACTACAGAAGATGTGCATTGTGAGCATTCCCTTTGAAAGACCCTGTGGTTAAAATGAGAACTTCAGTGGAGAATTAGTCAAAAGGGACCTTATTACAAGAGATAAATTGACTATTCTCCACACTTAGTTCTCCCTGCAATTTACTCTGCCTGTCTAATGGACTTAACTAGACACCTAATTATTAATGGGAAGGAAAAGGAGGCCACTACCCCATTTGTTACCCAACCTTCAGAATAGCCATTGTGGAAAGTGGTAAGTTAGCTACTCCCGGTAATACCCTTCTGAGCATACTTTTCTCTGATATTCATTTCTAGGGAGGTAGTTGAGTTAAATTGAATAACTAGATAAAATGGTGGGAATATGGATTTATCTCCCACTTTTTATATTGGTAGACCTACATATGGCACCCTTTAGGAGTTCCTATTTTGGGGGGAGGGAGTGCAGTAGTGTAGTAGTAGCCTACACTGCTCCAAACCTATTATGGAACCTGCAGTTACAGTATAAACATTTTATAGGCTCCCACCAGGCTGTCTCTAGCTAAAGTGGCTTATAAGATCATACCTGGGGATTAAACAGACACCTGTTCTGTAGGCAACAGACTTCCTGCATCTTGGCATCCAGACCTTAGTCAAGAACAAATAAAACCCATTCCAAAGACCAATGGGAAAAAATTAAGAGAGCATTTATGTTAGTGGATTAAAGTATTTCATCTGTATGATGTTCCCTGAAGCAGTATTTCATGCACTTTCCACGTCCATTGCAAACTTTTCAGGAACTTTACTGCAGAAAATCTCAGCCTAATACAGTCTAAAGTTGAAGAGTTTTTTAGCATCATTGTTTTTCTACATCTAGCTTTAGATTTTTTTTCTGGCTGAATAGAAAGGATATGTACCCTTGTAAATGAGTCTTGCTGTGTTTATTTAGATGAGTCAAAACATAGAAATCAACATACATAAAATGCATGAGACCAGTAAGTCTTTTCACACACCTCCAATAAAGAGTGAAACCTTTGTGTGACCCTGGTTGACTGGGCATCTAAAGGGAATCAGAAAACAGATTGTTAAAGATATATCATATATCCTTCCTTATTTTAGTTTTGCTTTTTCCTATTCTCCATAATTAAGTGCTGTATACAGTGTGGCATCAAAAAATTGAAGCATTAATGGAATCACAAATTCTATAAATGTATAGCAACTTTAAGGAGAGAGGAGAATGTTTATAACCTAATGAGTAGTTGCTGCTGAACCTTAGTTGCCTCCTCTTGAGGAAAAAGGAGGGAATTATAGTAGGTAGAAAAAATATTTGTTAATGGAAAATTTGTTACTGAACTGAAACCATATAATGTTAGTGTAACTGAATGTATCAGTAACTTCCTGTGTAGATGTTCTATGAAGTTGGTTTTTAAAATGTTATAAAAACCTGTTTCTTTCTTTCTTTGTTTTTTGTTTTTTTTGGTTTTTTTTTTGTTTTTTTTTGTTTTTTTTTAGGGGACGGTGGGAAGAGGTAGAGGGGTCTAAAAATTAAAATATGTTGATGTTTATGTAACCATAATATGTTCCTGTGTGTGTGTGTGTGTGTGTGTGTGTGTGTGTAAAAGTGCCTTGTTCATGAACACATTTTTGCTGTTCATTCCCAAAGGAAGCCTTTCCCCAGCTTCCCAGCTGAATAAACCAACAGCTTTGTACATGCTGAACAGAGTATGGTCATTTATTCTTCACGAATGAAATAGATTCTGCTTTGCTTAAGGCATATTCAACATTCACCAAGTGCTGAATAGAGTCCATGGAGATACAGTGTATCTGAAAGGAGGTGACTTGGCAGCTCTAGAAAAGAAACGTACTTGAAGAGGGAAAGTGTCAGATATTCAGTCAAGACCCAGATTTGAACCCATTTGTTTGTATATAAGTAATTCCAGGTTGCTCAAAATGATAGGTACCTGAATAAGCCTTAAGCCTTTACTTCTTTTTGTGTGCCATGGTGTGGGGTTAGGGGTGAATTTACCACTTTCACACTCTCCCTCCATGGGCCTTTGGTTAAATGCAGTCCCCATAATCAGGATAAAGAAGGATGAGTTTATTCCCTATTTATAGAAATATTTATCAAAAGAGTAAGGAAACAGAATTTCTAAACCAACAGGCATCAATGTTATTTAAAGGTATTATTCTGTCTTGGTGCAGGTAGTCTCTTTTTGTTGAAGCAGTCCAGGTACCTTGAGCCCAGAAGACCATAAACATGTTTTTTTTAAGCCCATCAGCTTCCTAACAGAAGAAATCTAGACATGGCAGGAGGAGGGCAGATGTTAGGTCACCTTTAGGGAATTATTTTGCTGGGACTCCAATCACAACTACCCATCTAAAACTTTTTCTCTACGGTGAAAACAGTGTTTTGATGTTCGAGTAGATTCTTAAAGCAATTAGGACTTTAGAAGTCACTTGGGTTGTTTTCTTACTGAAAACATAAATTCTCTTACATAATAAATGATTTTCTACTTTTGGCTCCATTGTTAGAGAATTCAATATCTTTTGGAGCAGCCCATTAGTTTTAAATAGAAATTTAGTCATTTCATCTAATAACATTATGGAGTACCTACTATAATCCAGACACTCACTGGGAGTGCAAAATTAAATCAGATGTCATACATAAGAAATCAGTTTTAAAATAAATTGAGGGCTTCCCTGGTGGCACAGTGTTTGAGAATCTGCCTGCTAATGCAGGGGACACGGGTTAAAGCCCTGGCCTGGGAAGATCCCACATGCAACTAGGAGCAACTAGGCCCGTGAGCCACGATTACTGAGCCTGCGCATCTGGAGCCTGTGCTCCGCAACAAGAGAGGCCACGACAGTGAGAGGCCCGCGCACCGCGATGAAGAGTGGCCCCCACTCGCCGCAACTAGAGAAAGCCCTCGCACAGAAACGAAGATCCAACACAGCCAAAAATAAAAATTAATTAATTAAAAATAAAATAAAATAAAATAAATTGAACCAATGTGAATTACCCCAGGGCTTTTGGCCATTGATGCTCATTTACTGTGAGCTAGGGTCACAGAATATAAGCTTACTACTTACACTGGCCCTTAAATATTTGAAAATGAGACAGTCATCGAGGTGTAGTGGGAATTCAGATGGAGAGCACACTCCAACAATTATACCCCACAAGAGGTAGTCAGCTAAGGGAATACATAAAATAAATAGGTATTTTATACACAGATTTAAATTGTATATACTAAATTCACAAGGCAGTGGCACACAAAGATCAGGACCAGAAGTGTTATGCTCATATGGCTGGGGTATGTATAAAAGCCCAGAAAGTCTGGATAACTACTCAGACTTGATGAGACAACTTTATACAAGCTGCTGGCACATAAGTTCTACTAATGAGTGGTATCCATTGGACTGAGGGAAATTGAAGGACCTACACTAACTGACACCAACCACCAGGTATTTCTTCTGTGTCTACTTGCCGTCATCAAAAGGAAAATCTCTGTGGTGTATGTTTGCCAGTTTTGAACAAAATTTAGTTAATGGCTACATGTTTAAATGTGATCCTTGTATATAATCTTCTAATCTCTTTCTATTGGTGGCAGCAGTGGGATTATATACTATAAAATTTTTGGAAATGAGACTAAGGAAAGGGAGAGGGTAAAGGTATCACAGTGATCTGATCTACCAAGCTCCTCTTAGCTGTAAGAGCTATGACCAGCCCTTCTCAATAAGGTATGGAAAAAGAATACTTGATTTTAAAATAATGATTTAAAATAACAGTGTAGCAGGCAGACAGTACTAGAGTTGCTTCTAAACTGTGGAGTCAGTTTAAAATGTAGCCTCCACCTGTGCTCCACAACAAGAGAGGCCGCGATAGTGAGAGGCCCGCGCACCGCGATGAAGAGTGGCCCCCGCTTGCCACAACTAGAGAAAGCCCTCGCACAGAAACGAAGACCCAACACAGCCATAAATAAATAAATAAACAAATACTTAAAAAAAAAAAAATGTAGCCTCCAATGAAAACCCATTATCAAATGGACTAGGAATATACATGTTTCATTTTAAATGTCAATTCTGAACTTAATCACTTTTATTCCAGCCCACACATGACATAAAATGTAATCCATTTAATTCCAAGAGAATTTTGTTAATTTCTAAAAAAAAATATTCAAAAATAAACTTGTGGCACAGTGTAAATATCCTTTCAACTCACATCTTCAGGTAAAAAAAAAAATCCCTTAATATTATGTATAAATGCAAAAATAATATCTTACCCCATCTCAAGGACCACTTTCAGGGCTTGGGTTGAATCAGAGAACAAGCCTGTAAGCAACAAGCATCAAAACTGAGGCAGAAGCAGGGCATTGGTGAAAGCCAGTCCTCTACCTCCTTCTAAAACCTGAATACTGTGGCTTTTGCCTTTTTTTTTTTCCTACATATTGAGCATAGACCTTTGTGAGGAACCTCTCCCCTCATCCCCTGCAGCTGCTGCATGTGGTTGATCATTGCTTATTTCTCATTGACAGCAGCTCATTATAAACCTGGAAGTGACCTTCCACAGCTGGGTAATATTTACCAAAGTCATAACTAATGTTCATCTATTTTCTTCTTTTTTAATCTTATAGCACCCGTTGAAATGACACTATGAAAGATACTTTCAGATAATTTCTAGAGGTGAGGAATCTGAAGATGAGAAAAATTAAGTGACTTGTCCAATTCAATACAAAGTATTTAAATATTTGAATCTATTAATAACCCACTTAAGACACGATAATGTATATAAAACTGTACAGTGAACAATAAACAATTCAAGCTCAAAAAAATGTTAGTGACAGCTTAGGGTTGGAGCATAAAACAGTAAGTAGTCTGGAATTTGGGCAGTTTATCTGGGAAGAAATAGATGACCCTGAAACATGATATGAAAATTCCTGAAATCATTTGGAAAGTTATGCTCTATTCCCTAGAGTAGGACATAACCAGTATTCACCTAGGAGACAGGATCCCAGCCAGCCTAACAAGATTATAACTGAGTTCCTAGTATACACAGAAACTGAGCTGGTATGGTATCAAACTAGATATCAACAGAAACCAGATGAAACAGTCTTAAAATATTGCAGCTTATAAATGAAGGAGCTAGTAATATTTTATTGGGGGGAAATTATTATATTTGGGTTAACTACTAAACCCATGCTTAATGCTACCCTTCAATCCATGTTGTCAGCTTATGAGATCTGACACTCCAATACGGCAACTGATATCTTGCTGTGTGTGTATTATCTAGGTCTGGTTGGGGCAACTTCGTTTGGGAGGTGCACAAATAATTGGAACTGTCCAAGAGTATGGCCATCGTCCATCAAAAAAGACCCTAGATTGGCTTTATGATTGAACCCTGAGCAACCAAAATGGCTTGATAGAGTGGCAGAACTCTGGTGACCAAGGGGCTGACCACACTACCTAGAGAATTCAAGTTCCTATAGTAATTGAAAGCATTAATTTTGGCCACAGCCAAGGCATTGTACATTGCAAAGTGGGTGCATATGGGGTTGCCCACGGCTACCTGCCTGGTAGTAATGTAGACTTTCCCGGTGGCTTGAATAGCTTTGGTCCAGATCCCAGTTTCCTTCTTTAAACCCAGTTTTTCTATGTTGGCCACTTTCTACTTATGATATACTGTTTAAGTAAATGTGTTGGATTGATAGACTTAGCAAATAAAAATACAGGATGCCCAAATAAATTTGAATTTCAGATAAACAATGAACTAGGGGCCATACTTATTCGAGGAAAAAAAATTAATTATCTGAAATTCAAATTTATCTGGCATCCCATATTTTATCTGGCAACCCTATGAATGTGTGAGTAACACTGGTTAAATTTGGATTGTAGTCGTGTAGTTGTTCCCAGGGAACACTCTGGTTCTTTCCATTATGTGTTGTTATTTTATCTGTGAATACTTGATGCAGGAAGAGAGAGGCTAACACATAGTTGACCCAAGATTAGTACTGTTGTTAAGAGATAAAAGAGGAAGGTCAATTGCAGATATGAGAGCTTTTATAGGAGACACATTGTCTTTGGCTAAAATTATCACATAGCCATTAAAACATTTCCAGACGTACAAATTTTCAAAATGATGTCTCAGTAATAGGTAGTTTGGGGGTTTGTTGTTTTTCATTTGTGCGTATTTTAAACAGTTACTTTCTCATTCTCTTTTACTGTGAAGGGAAAGATTAAGTGCACTACTTTTTTTTTTTTAACATCTTTTTCTGTTTTGTTTTTGTTCTTTTTTGTTGTTTTTTTTAACATCTTTATTGGAGTATAATTGCTTTACAATGTTGTGTTAATTTCTGCTGTATAACAAAGTGAATTAGCTATATGTATACATATATCTCCATATCCCCTCCCTCTTGCGCCTCCCTCCCACCCTCCCTATCACACCCCTCTAGGTGTTCACAAAGCACCGAGCTGATCTCCCTGTGCTATGCAGCTGCTTCCCACTAACTATTTTACATTTGGTAGCGCTACTTTCTATTTTTTTTTTTTAATACTTGATAGGTAGCACAGTTCTCACAGCCACTCCTCATTGCAGAAAAGGTCCACAAATTCGGAACACCTATCTTTTCCTTCCAGAACCCCCCAAAGAGTCAAGGATTTGGGGGCACAATGTACCCTGGAAGGTGAGGTTGAGGAGCAAAGTTGAAAACAAGGGAATTATTTGAAAGTTTATTTTTGTTCTCCCTTTGTAGCCAGGCAGCTTTCCCTTTTTCTAGCAGAAGGCTAGAGGCTTATTCTCTGGAGAAATTGAACCAAATGCATTAGAACTGGGACCTGGGTTGCGGGGGGGGAGAATGGTGGTGGTAGTGAGGTGCTATTCTGAGAACAGGATGATTGAGAGAAGGTCAGTATTCTGAACATTATAATCCTTCAGTGCCCTTTCACCACCTCACTACAGAATCTGGTAGCTGGGCTTATCCCCAGCCCTGACCAGCCCATCTAAAAAGATGGACAATTTAAAAAACAGTTTGCCACTTGATTATTTGTTACAGTGAAACCCAGAGTTCACAGCCCTGCTCATTCATACGTGGCTTTCAGTCCCTTGAAATCATGATAAGCTGATAGCCAAGGATCACTAGACATTTGAAGATACCTTCAACAATGAAAGATGAAGACCAAAACAATTAAAAGTACCTAAAAAAAAAAAAAACTGGAAATAAGGCAGAAAACATAAAGCTCCCAAAGATGCTATGATATTTTCAGAAACATAGAATATATTACATCCATGAAAATTAAGAACAGCGTGCTATAAAAGATGAACAATCAGAAAATAATAAGAATATTGGAAAAATAGGAGAGCCAAAATTAAATATGAAATAGATGTGTTGAGAGATAAGCTGAAGAAATTTCAGAAATTAGAACAAAAAAGCAGAGGTGAAAAATAGCAAAGAACAAAAAAGAAAATTAGAAGATCAGAATGGGATGCAACATCTGATTAATAAGATCTCCAACATGAGAGAACAGAGAAAGGAGGTGAGGGTAAAAAATTAAAGAACATCTCCCAAAAATGTGAGACATGTGGCTCCTAAATTAAAAGGATCCACTGAGTGCACGGTACAATGAATTAAAACACACACACACACACACACACACACACACACACACACACACACACAAAGGCATATGATGGTATTTCAGGATGCCAGGGTTAAAGAAGATCCTAAAAGTTTCCACAGGGGGAAAACAAGGGTTATATAAAGGGATGTGTTCAGAATGGCATTTTGACTCCTTGGTAGCAACACTGGAAGATGGTAGAAAACTATGAAAGCAAGGTCTTCAAATCTAAGAGGAAAAATGATTTCCAATCTAGTATTCTCTCTAGAATTATAGACAGTCCAATCAAGTATGGGGCTAAAATAAAGGTTAGGCTGGCACAGTCACAAAATTTTATCCTACCATGTACCCTTTTTTAGGAGGCTACTGGAGGATGTGCTTCACCAAAACAAAGGAGTAATCTAAGTAAGAAGACATGAGATCCTGAAAATATACGATCTCACAAAGGAATGCCATGAAAGAAAGTCCCACGATGACTGCTGTGTCAAGTAAGTAGGGTGGGGGTTTCAGGAAGCAGGTCTCTAGGAAACTTGGAACAAAGTGTGTGAGTACATGGAACGTGTAAAAAATGCAACAGATGTTGGGACAAGGGAAAAAAATTTAAAGATAAGTACAAGGGTAACTAGAATAATGATAAAACGAAGCAATTCGAAGTACACCAAATACAAATTTTTGGATGAGTGTCTCTGTGTCACAAAAATATATCTGAAATTTTATTTCTTAAAATGTAATCATTCTATTACAATTTCAGTAGTCAGATTTTAGAAGTTTGACATTAAAAATATAGGAAAACTGTAGTATTGTCAGCGATTAGATTGCTCCTTCAGGCATCATACACCACAATTGCAATAGGTGCTCACCTTCAATAAGATGTGCACTGCGGAGCACTTTTTCAGAAAAACTTGTGTTCAGTGACTTGTTTTGTAAAAGGAACTATGCCCCTTGCTTAAGCAAATCTCAAATTTTTTTAAAGAAATGATGCATAATACATAGCAATCATTTCAACCAGCTTTTTGTTTAAATTTTAGCCTCTGTAGACTCAAAAGCATAAGGAGTTATTTACTTCTTTACAAATAATATTCTGAAATTTCATATTATTTTTCATCTTCTGTACTGTCTTTGCTATCAAGATATAGTTATTCCCATATAATGCTTTAGATTTTTTTTCTATGTATTATGATTGAGGTTTTTTTCCCTATACTTTGTTTATATTAATATTATATAACAATAAATTTTGATCTAACTGCAAATAATTATGTGTGGTGACGTGTTTTTTTCTCTGTCATCAGATCTATTGAGTAAACCTTGCCAGGACAATTTGTCCATGTGCGTTTTTTTTTTCTTTTTCTTTTTTTAAGTAAGGGATAATCATACCTACACTAAAATACATAAAGTGCAATAATCATTAAGTGTACCTGATTTTTCACGTAATGCATACTCTCATATTAAGATGTATACACTCAGATTAAAGTACAAAAAATTTCTAATTCCCTAGTGCCCTTTTCCCTGTGTATACCTCCCCCAGAAATAACCACTCATCTCTTCTAAAGATCGATTAATTTTGCTTGTTCTCAACTTTATGTGAATGAACTCATCCAGTATGTATTGTTTTACACTTGGCTTCTTTCATCAACATAATATCTGCGATTCATCCAGGAGTTTGCATGTATCCATGGTTCATTTTTTAAATTGCTGTAGACTATCCCATTGTATGAATATGCCATAATTCGTTTATTCATTTACCTGTTAGATGGCATTTGAGTTCTTTACAATTTGCGGCTATTACAAATAAAGCTGCAATTAAACATTCTTCTGTGTTTTTGGTGGGTGTAGGCACTCATTCCTTTAGGGAATGAGCCAGACTGCTGTGTCATAGAGTAAAACTGCCAAACAAACACTTTTCCAAAGTGACTGTATCATTTTACGTTCTCACTAGCAATGTATGAAAGTTCCAGTTGCTTCACATCCTTACAAACACTTGTTATTGTCAGTCCCTAATTTTACTGATTCTGGTATTGTATAGTAGTATCTCATCGTGGCTTTAGCTTACGTTTGCATGATTTGCAATATTGAGTACCTTTTCGTATGCTTATTGTCCTTTCAGATACCTCTTTTGAAAGTACTTTTTCAAGTCTTTTGCCCACTTGTAAATTATGCTATCTTTTTCTTAATGATGTGTTCTTTACATATTTTGTATACAGGGTTGTTTGTCAGATATATGTATGTGTGTTACAAGTATCTTCTACCAGTCTATGCCTTTTATTTTTACTTTCTTAATGGTATGTTATGAGTGGAAGTTTTAAATTTTTATAAAATCCAGTTTCTCGGGTTGTTTTTCTTATTGTTAGTGCTCTAACAAATCTTTGCCAACCTGAATGTTATGAAGATATTCTTCTATGTTGTGTTTTTTTTGAAGCCTTATAGTTTTAGCTTTCACATTTAAGTCTGTGATCCATCTCAAGTTAATTTTGTATATGATATGAGGTAGAAGAGGAATTGTCTTTATTAAAATATTCTTATTACAACTGACATTTTGAAATTTAATTACTGAGAACAATACTTTAGGTATCTCATTTTTCTCTATTACTATCTTCTCTTTTTTTTGGTAAGCTTTATATTTATTTTATCCAGGTTAAAGGTCATTTATCATAGATGTGGTTTATATATCTTTGGAGTTTGTCCTTTTCATGAAATTTGAGGTAGGAGAGTTGACATTCCATTTTTCAGTTATCCTCAAAAGACTGAAGAATTCCCAAACTGGACTTTTTCTTGAAAATTAATTATCTAAATGGTATAAATTAACTAAAATCTAATACTAGTTCTTTGTTTAAAATTTTGAATTTTAGTATACCAATTCTACAGCTATTGGAATTATAAACAATTGAATCTATTATTCTGCCATGTACTGTTATTTAAATGTTTTTGTACATTTTATACATTTAAGGTATTCTTCTAGACGTTATCTAGTCTAATATTCGTGTTCATCTGTTTCCCTGTTATTCAGCTACCAGAATGTTCTCAATATCTGTTTCTGTACATAAAATTAACAGATTTCAAATCAATTATTTGCAGCACTTTACTTTTGCAATACATACACACTAATATTTGAGCTGATTAATAGAATTTCAGTGCATAAAATACATTCATTCAGTTGGTCATTCAGCAAATATTTATTGAGCACCTACAGAGTGCCAAGTACTATTCTAAGCCCTAGGACTTTAGCAGTCAACAAAAAAGACAAAAATTTCTGCCTTCATGGAGCTTACATTTCAGTGTGATTTTTCACTTCAATTTATATCCCAAATGTTTACCTGTACTAGAAAGTATATATTCAGATATTAACAGTAAGTCTGAATTATTTGTAATAGATAATTCTATGTCCATCATATTGTGTGCTCCCCTTTTCAGAGTGTAGAGTTCTTATGAGAAATTGCTACCCAGCCAGGAATTATATTTCCAGACCCCCTTATATCTTTTTTTTTTTTTTTTTTGGAGGATAAAACCTAGTGATGTTTATTAAGACCAAATTCAGTGACCGTGTAGTTGCAGACCCCCTTATATCTTAGTCAGTTCTCGCCTATAATCAGTTTTTGCCAATAGAATGACAACAGAGTTGGTGTGTCAATTCCAGACCCCAAGGTAATTTAGAAGTGGATATACCTTCTCTATATTCTTTTTGCCTTTTACTGGCTGGATGCAGATGACTATGTGGTCCTGGAGGATCTTGGAGCACAGATAGAAATAGCCAACTGCTGATTCACTTTTTTTAAATTTTTTTTTAATTTTTGGCTGCGTTGGGTCTTCGTTGCTGTGCGCAGGCTTTCTCTAGTTGTGGCGAGCGGGGGCTTCTCTTGTTGTGGAGCACGGGCTCTAGGCGCTCAGGCTTCAGTAGTTGTGGCACACGGGCTTAGTTGCTCCACGGCATGTGGGATCTTCCCGGACCAGGGCTCGAACCCGTGTCCCCTGCATTGGCAGGCGGATTCTTAACCACTGCACCACCAGGGAAGCCCCGCTGATTCACTTTAGATAGGAAGGGGGTCCAAAAACAAGTAACTCAGACTTTCATGTGAGCAAAAAAATAAACTCTACTGTGTTAAGCTACTGAAATGTAGGGTTTGTTTATTTTAGCAATTAACATTACCGTAACTAATATACTTGCCTTGTTAATAATACAGATGTTGTTAATCTGAATAGGTATGATGTTCATCTGGAAAAAAGAACCATTATCATTGATCTGGTACAATTTCAGAGTTGCCAAAAATGATAGTGAAAGAGGTAGTCAGCTCTTCAGCCTCCCAAAGGGCAAGGCCAAAGCCTAAGAGCAGGTTTTTGCTGAATACTGAAACCAACACACACTTAAGTCTATCCCTAGCAGTTAGTGAATTAAAAAAGAAGAAGACAAAGAAGGATTGTATAAGAAAGTAGGAGTAATTTTGAGCACACTTTGGCCCATGAACCATATTTACATTGTTATCATATTAAGTGACTACTACTGGAATTCTGATAAAATAAGACTGAGGAATGTGGAAGGGATATGGTGTAGGAAAATCACATCCTTCCTCATTCAGTATGGTAGTAAGTGTAAAATGTGTCAGAAAATTAAATATATACATGCTTTTTATGCTCATGTAGGAATAGAATTTGTTGCTTCTGCAGGAGTGGAACCAGTGACTAGAAACAGAGGTGGAATGAAGTCATTTCATTTTTTCACTCTTGAGTGTTGTACCATATGAATAATTACCTATTTAAAAATACATATAGAAATGCAACATTTTATGATTAGCTTGTGAGAATTGATTGGTATCAGGGAAGATATAACTTTACTGAATTTCAACAAAATTTCAGCAAAATTCTTTAGGAAAATCGGTGTGTGGGATTGCAAAATTGATAACCATAATTTAGTTAAGTACCTTTAATGATATCCATCCCTTGAACCTGTGAAGTTTCATATGTTTTCAGTTATAGCAGCTATTAAAATCAATGTTGAAATAAACTGAACTTAGAATTAGACCTCTGAATCACAATATCCTAAAATGATAAATCAAGATTTTTTTAAATGTTGAAGCATATTCAATTAAATTGCTTCATCTAAAATACTATAATATTATATCACAATATATTAATAATATATACCAAAATTTTTGTCAAATTAACAATTTGTCATATTTTCTTTAATTCGTCTGTTTCTCTTTTGGGTGTATTTTATAGTGTATATAAAATATTAGTACAGTACAATCATAGGTTAAGAAGTACATTATTGGAATGCATGCTCAAAAAGTTTCTGCTGATCGGTCGCTGAATCAAAGTTTAGAGATGTCTGCTGTATACTAAGTGCCATGAGAGCTCAGCGAGAGCGTCTCTGACTGGAGTAGTCAGGTCAGGGCTCCCTCAGAGTGCTATCTGAGCTGAGACATGAAGGCTGATAGGATGTGAATAGGAGAAAGGATGAGGAGGACATAATAAAGCAGGACGACATAGAGGGACATGTTAAGGTGTGTTCGGGACATTAAAGCAATTCTCAAACTGGGGTCTGGTATCATCCACAGCAGCATCACTGAAGTGATTGTTTAAAATGCCTTACTCAGACCTGAATCAAAATTTCTGATGTAAGGAGTCAGAATTATTCATTTTTATCAAGCTCATGATAATTTTTATGTTTACCAAAATTTGAGAAATTCTAAATCCATGTACGTATTCTAGGTGATGCTTGGATTTGTATTGCAGAGACACCATAGATGACCTTAAAAAACAAAAACAGGGCTTCCCTGGTGGCGCAGTGGTTAAGAATCCGCCTGCCAATGCAGGGGACATGGGTTCAAGCCCTGGTCCTGGAAGATCCCACATGCCGTGGAGCAGCTGGGCCCGTGAGCCACAATTACTGAGCCTGCGCGTCTGGAGCCTGTGCTCTGCAACAAGAGAGGCCGCGATACTGAGAGGCCCGTGCACTGCGATGAAGAGTGGCCCCCACTTGCCACAACTGGAGAAAGCCCTCGCACAGAAACGAAGACCCAAACACAGCCATAAATTAAAAAAAAAAAAAAAAAAAAGCTACATTTAAAAAAACAAAAACAAAAACAAAAACAAAACAAAACAAACAAAAACAGTGGTCAATTCCGGAAAGGGAAATTGAAAAACGACTTGGCTAGGTTGAAAAATTGAACCATAGGTCATTTCTATTACCAATACTTAATTCAGTTAAAAAACTTTTTCGTTTCCATTAAGTAGAGAGCACTCTACTGCTATGTAATAAAGAGAATTTAAAAGCATCAATTCCATTCCTTTTTGGAGTGTTGGAGAGATCTATTGTTTAGTTACCTTTGAACTCTAGAAAAAGACCAGAAAGGCAACTTTAATCTGAGTGGCCAGATTCACTTTCTGCCTGTTTAAGGTGAAGTCAAATGTACTTTGCAAACTGGCTGTTACATGTTTCAGGTAGTGGAAAGACTACTTGCACGATTAACTGCTCTTAGCCCATGTACTCAACTCTTCTTTTATCCCTGTGCTTCACACCTCTGTCACCACTAACAGGATTTTAAGGTATGAAGATGAGAAAAATGACTACCAATGCTTGCATTACTAGACTCATTGCCCACAGGCTGCTTCCAAAACAATTTGTGGCACTCATAGTGATCATACCAATATTTAATATAATCTGGCTAAAATTTTGCCACCAAACATTTTATTCCAAAATGTCATGTTCCATAGTGTTATGTTGATATACTGTAATCTCAGTGCAAATGTTGCCATTTTGTGACAAGAGGTTTTTGTTTTCATTTTCCTCCTGTGGAGATGAGATGGAAAACCTGTTATGAGGCTACCTTTAATAAAACCCTGCTACTATTTAATGTGTTAGAATGACAGTAAAAGCATAGTGCCAATTTTAAGCTGTGTGTTCATTTCTTGCATTCTTCCCTCGAAAAAAAAGGGAGATATTTGACCAAAAAAAAACCTTTAGCTTTTTTTTTTTTTTTGGTTCTTGAATATGTATTTTTTACTGAAAAAATCATTCATAAATTAACATACAAAAATGTACGAACACATGAGTAAATAATGTAATGACAATGGAAAAGTGAAAAGTGATTTTTTGTGTGTGTGAAAAGTGTTTTTAAAAACATCTTTAGATTTCAGTGCAAAAATGTACCCCTGGGGGCTTCCCTGGTGGCGCAGTGGTTGAGAATCTGCCTGCCAATGCAGGGAACACGGGTTCGAGCCCTGGTCTGGGAAGATCCCACATGCCGCGGAGCAACTGGGCCTGGGAGCCACAACTACTGAGCCTGCGCGTCTGGAGCCTGTGCTCTGCAACAAGAGAGACCGCCATAGTGAGAGGCCCGCGCACCGCGATGAAGAGTGGCCCCCGCTCACCGCAACTAAAGAAAGCCCTCGCACAGAAACGAAGACCCAACACAGCCAAAAAAAAAAAAAAAAAAAAACAAACTTATTAAAAAAAAAAAAAAGTACCCCTGGCACCTCTTAAAACATAAGAGCAAGCTCAAAAAACTGTAGTGATGGAAATAAGCTAGCTACATTCAATGTAGTCGTCATCGGTGAGTGGATACAATCAGTACGTGTGCTGTTGCTCAGCTATTCATGTCTGTGGTAGAGAGGCTCCCACAAGACGCCCTGTAATGTCAAAATGAGTAGTTGTGCTGATAACCTCCCCACCCCCAAAACATGACAGCATGAAAGGAAAACTTCTTCCTGTACGCAGCAATCAAAAGACAAGACTGATTTAAGGGATCATTCATCAGTAGCCTTAAAGAATTTCAGCTGTTAAAATATGCGCAAGGTCACATTTGGTTCTTAACTGTTCTTTTTTTTTTTAACATGAGAATTTCACGCTATTAACAGCACACAGGGCTGGCTGTGTTTTTAACTTTTACCTTTCCGCACACGATACTCAGCTTGGTGGATAAATGACTTACAGTGCACAGCAAGAGATTTCACACGAAGAGAACAAACTCACACATGATTGCAAGATGATTTAAATGACCCTACTTTGAGCAGTGGAAAGAGACTTTTCCTTTTGTCCGCAAATCAGCATTTTCTTTTTCAAATCAGGTGTTAGCCTTTTGCCAACATTTTGTTCTTGATGGTAAATGTGTTAATGAAAGGCTTCAAACAAGATCCTTTTACAATGCTGCCGAGTGTACACGAGCCATCCTTGACCAAGAATCAGTCTGTCCTGGCAAATTCTTCCAAACGACATCATAATTTTGTCACACTGAAAGCAGCTCACAGCCCTCAGAGAGAGAAGAGGCCAGGCCAGCCCAGAGGCCTGGGGGCGCCCAAAGGAAGGAGGGAAAGAAATCTTTATTGCTATATGCACCATACATCAAAGGAAAGCCAAAAGAACTTCTGTGTGTCATGTTCCTTGTGAAGTTCTTTTAAAGTAAGAAATGCTCAAAACTCTTTTAAAACATTATGATACAACTTACCAGCGTGTTTGAGGGCAGGAGTCTGCTCTCTCATACGAGCCGGTAAGAGCTTTGCAACGCAGTTTATTTTCTAAATAGCATTCTCCTCTTGGAAAGAACAAAAACACAACAAAAAAACAAGGCCTGGCCAATCACTCCCACAGCCTGTGGGGATTATACGTCCATGGAACCAACACATGCAATGGACGAAACCCCAACCCACGTGTATATACACAAATATAGCCTCTGCACACATCCATGTAAACCATGAAAATTAAGGAAGTTGAAGGCAAACAAGGCAATTAAGAAAAACATGAAGTACTCTTCAGAAAGTACTCCTAATAATGATATATAAACATGTTTTATGGAAAAGGAGGGGGAAAACCTGGCATTTTTCAGAATTCTGCAGAAGCCAAAAAACCTTTAGCTTTTAAAAATAAAATATGACATAGGTGCTACACAGAGATGCAAAGCCATGAGAGCATATTTTAGGGACATGCAAACTAGTCTGAAAGATCAGTAGAAATAAGGCAGAGTAAGGAAAATAGTCTTGCAGGTAAAGGAGTTAAGTGAAATACTCAAAAATGTGATCTTGTTTTTAGATGAGCAGTAATAGTAACAATAGAGTTACCCATGCTGCTTAACTGATTAGGAAAGAAAATTTCTAAGCAAAGGATAAAAGATTGCCTTAGTAAATTACTACGGAAGAAATCACCTAAGGCTGCACTTAGATGATCAGTGTGATAAAGATGAATTTATCCAAGCTGTTGGACAACGGCTTAGACATCTGGAAAAACATAAGCTTGGATTCCAACCTCACTCCATGTATCAACATAAATCCCAGCTAGATCAAATATTTAAACATTTAAGAAAAATGAAGGGCTTCCCTGGTGGCGCAGTGGTTGAGAATCTGCCTGCCAATGCAGGGCACACGGGTTCGAGCCCTGGTCTGGGAAGATCCCACATGCCGCGGAGCAACTAGGCCCGTGAGCCACGATTACTGACCCTGCGCGTCTGGAGCCTGTGCTCGGCAACAAGAAAGGCCGCGATAGTGAGAGGCCCGCGCACCGCGATGAGGAATGGCCCCCGCTTGCCACAACTAGAGAAAGCCCTCGCACAGAAACGAAGACCCAACACAGCCATAGATAAATAAATAAATAAATTTAAAAAAAAAAAGAAAAATGAAACCATAGAAGTGCTAGGAGAAACTATTCTTGGATGGGGAAGACCTTTCTAAGCATGATGCAAAAGCCAGAAAATATGAGAAAAGATAAACAGATTTACCTACATAAAAATTCAAGATATTTATAGAGCATAAGAAAGATAAATTGCTAACTGGGGGAAATGTTTGCAACATGTATGGTAAGTAAAGTGCTAAAAGCCCCTGCAAAGGAAGATCATGTAATAAGTGTTAAAAAATGATTAAAGACAACAATTTTGGTGATACAAACTTTAGCACTTTATGAAGTGGAATAAAATGGGGTGGAAGGCCGGAGGCTTTTATAGGATAAAGAATAAAGAACAAGGAAGAGAAAAATAGAAAATATCTGATAGGCTGGGGTCGCCTAGTCAACCTTGTTTTGAGTAAGAAGAAGCTAAGTAGAGAGCCCAGAGCTGGCTTGGTGTTTGGGGATTGGCTGACTGGATATACTGTGTTTCTGGTCGCACAGAGCATTACAGGGACACAAAAGTTATCTAGGTGTTGGTTTGCTGACATGGCACCCACACAGTAGCAGCCCCATCTTGGGCCTAGAAAGTTACTTCAACATATAGACAAAAAGAGTGCACAAAAAGTTTAATTCCAATGACTGATCAATTTGTGGAAAGGTGTTTTAACAGCGCTACTAGTAATCAAACAAATGGTGTAGGGGAGACACTCTTCCCCTTTTCAATTGGAAGATATTTCAAGATCACTAGCATGGGAAAACATGCATTTTTGAGCACTATTAATGAGTATAATTTGGAATAACTATTCCAGAACAGTATAGACTATATAAAGATTTAAAATTTGCATACTCTTTGAAACCAGTTTATTCGAGGATTTACTCCTATGGAAATACTTGCACATCTGTGCAAAGATCCGTGTATAATATCGTGTAGGAAGTTTTCCTGATGCAATGGTAATCTCCAAATACACTACCAGGCAGACTATCCCAGATGTCATGGACAGCAAATCCTTACAGCCCAAATTAAGATGCTCAAATCCCATGGTTTATTGAATCACTTTTAAACAGAAGCCAATTGGAAAGCATAGTGAAGGTTAAGACATTTAGGATAGGGTGCCAGGGAGGTGGGAGGACCACGTTACCTAAATCCTGGGGTATGCAGTGTTGTTGTCCTGTCTGCTGCAGCAGCCTTGACTTCTGAACGTGCAGTTTTGAGAACCACAGTTGAAACTGAAAGAGGGGCTCAGCAGGTGGAGGGTGCCTAGAGTCTATAGGTGCTTGCTCTGTGAGAAATGTGCAAAGGCAAGTATGCCTGGTTAATGGCCTGCTGAGAGCCATGATTTTTATCTGTGTTTCTGGGGCAGGACATTCACGGGGCCAGAATGAGTGTCAACAACAAATGGCATTTTAGGGATGATACAGCTGTCAGCCTGAAGGCGGCATCATCTTTACCTTAAATCTTTGGTCTTTCCATCTTTTTCCACCTGTTAGTAGCACTCTTGTTTGTTCACTCCTTTTTACATATATTCCATTCTATCTTTATCCTGTCTTACAGTACACTCTGTACTTAACACATTTTAAGAATTCCATCCAACATAAGTTTCATATATCCTTTTTGGTTTTCCTGTCCTTTAGAACAGAATTGAATATTCTCATAATACAGCAAACATTATAAACATATATGAAACATTTTTCTTAAAATATAAAAAAAGAATTGTTCAATAACGGGTGGGGTAAATATGTTGTATATAATGGAATACTGGCTGTTTAAAATGGGAATGTAGATTGTTATTGGCAAAAGAAAAATAAGATTGAGTGAATAGGGTTCCAAAACATTATTACAGTATCTCATTTATTTTAAAATACATATATGTACTTAACATTTTCTAGGTGTTTTCAGAGAGATGTCTACAAGAATCTTCAAAATATTAACAGCAATTTTCTTTGAGTGTGGGATTTGGGGTGATTTTTGCTTTCTTCTTATACCCATTTTTGATATTATTACAGGTGAGATTGAGGAGAGGGGTAACTAAAAGAAGCTTATATGTTTATAATCTAAAGAAAAAACAAATCAATTGTAGTTTTAAAAAGTTTTGGATTGCCAGCACTGTGCTCTGGGAAGAACAGCCTTTGAAGTTGGATAGACTCAGATCCATTTACTAGCTGTATAAAATTGGGTACTTAGCCTCCCTTAGCTTCAATTTTCTAGTGTGTAGAATGAGAATAATAAGTGCCTTAGTGGGGGTGAGAACATGTGCAAAGAGCGTGGCATAATTCCAAGATCACATTAGTGGGCTAATAAATGCCCTGTATTAGACAAAGCACATAGTCCTCTTCTGCCCTCTATTTCATTCCTGATAGTGTGAAAAGAGCTACTAGTCACGGTGCTAGAAAACCCCAGCAAACTGCAAAGGACTCTTTCCAAGACAGGCCAGCTTGTGGTACCTTGATTACAGGAACTGCAGTCCAACAAAGCCTGATAAGTGAATCTGCTTTCCCCACTGTCTGCCACTATAAAGTTGAAAGTATAATATATCCAACCGGAAAATGTTTTGGCCCCCAGACTTAATAAGATCATAATTAAATAACTAAAACTTGGAGTTAGAAAGCAGTATTACTAAACTTTAGTGTGTATAAGATCATCAAGAGCAGTGGTTCTCAATCCTGTTCACACCCAATATCACCTTTTCTATAATGTTCATGGTATTATCTTGAAATTCATAGATAATTTTTTACATTAGTAAACACATTTTAAAAATCAGTATAATTTCTTGACAGTAACAGAAAGGAGAAATAAAAGGAAAGCAATTATAATTAAATCATTTCAGTATGGAAATGCTCTGGCTTGATTAACTTTATGACATAATGTGATACTCAGACGCTTGCACATATTGGCAGACTCACCATGAATGTGGCAGTTACAATACAAGTGTGTTGTATCAGCAACCAAATATGAGCCACAAAGCCATTGATGATGTGAGTTTCCACAGAGGTGAACAACTTTTGATAAAGTTCTGAATCAAAAAGGCTATTTTTCTTCTACTTTACAAAGTGGTTGAATTCCTGTAAAATGTAGTATATAGTAAGAGCCTGCAGAAAATACTCTAAATTTGGAATTAAGTAGGACGCTCATTTAAAATGTGGATTCTGGATCCTCACCTCCAGAGATTTTGACTCATGGAATCTAAGATAGGACCAAGAGTCTACATCAACCTCCTGGCAGTGATTCTGATTCAGGCATTCAGTTTTCTAATTGAATTGGGGGAGGGGGTAGTTGTCCTGGAGAGGGAACCTAAGAGGATAAACTAGGAACCAAAACCCAGGTTGGCTATGCCTATGTAGTATAATGTATTGGGGTGAAAGTAAGGAATTTAGAATAGGAATATCTCGGTTTCAGACACAACTCTGCTACTTGTAATTGCCTTACTTGGTACAAGTTTTCTGTATTTCCTCATCTATAAAAATGGGTATTGTTACCTGCAGTGTGGAGGGATGGGATCGTGGTTTCTGAGACCCCTTGAGGTTTGCTTGTTTTTTTTCAAGATTATTAAAACTTCTGATATAAAGCAGTTTGTAAAATGAAATATATTAACCATGCAAATTGCTTATTATTTTGATGCTATTTTTCACACTTTAGGAAATTCTGATCAGGATGGTGTCACTTTCCCCAAAGTCCACTGTTTGAAACCAGAGAAAGCAAGTCACAAAGAAATTTGGGCCACTAACCCCTCCACTCGCCAAACAAACGAAAAACACACAAACTCGTAATCCAAAGACTTGACAGGATTCTGGCTCCGGGTGGCCGGTGGCCAGGTGTGTGGATGAGTCGCTTCACCTTCCCTGGGATCGGTTTACTCAGACTTGCAGCTCCATTTGTTACTCACCTACTCCTCCATTCCTCTTGGCTTCCTCCTTTCCCACACCTGCCACCATCCTTTCTACCCCTGTCTTTGACTTTTTTCTCTGCTTTCTTACACTACACATTCCCTCACTACGTACTCTGCGCTTTCTCGTCCCAGATTTCGGTCACCAGCTCCTCGGCAGCCCTTTTGGCTTCTTCCCTTTGGTAATCTCCGGCAATTCTCCCGCAACGTCCGGGGTCCTTCTTAAAGTGGGGGAAGGGGGGCTCCCACCCTCAGCCCAGGCAGGGGCCCAAAACGTATGCCCGGGTCCCCGCACCTCGTTGCGTCCCCGCGACTCGCTTTCCTCTCCCCGCCCCTCTCTCGGCACCCCCCCCCCCCCAACCCTCAGCGCCGAGCTCCGAGGCTCCTGAGTCGCTGGCTGAGGGCACCCGTCAAGGTACCCGGTGTCTCGCCATCCATTCGCCAGCAGCACGTCGCCAGGGTCCCTTCCCCACACCAAACGCCCCAGCTGCCCGAGGCTGAGGCCGGCTCTTCTTCCTCCTTGGCCTGGGATGCCCACCACGGGCGGGGTCCGTCGCCGCTGAGTCCGGAGCCCTGCGCCACCCACGTGTCCCAGAGCGCCGCGCCTGGCCAGCGCAAACCTCTCCAAGGCCACTGGCTCCTCGTCGCTGAAGCTGATTGCAGGCGAAACCCGCACGGGCCCGGGAGCTGCGCGCGGGTCACGAGAGGCACGTGCGGGTCCTCGGCGCTTCGCCGCAGGGTGCGGGTGCCCGCAGAGCCAGCAAGCGAGCGAGGGCGGGAGGAGGAAGGGTGGGCGCGCGGGCGGCGGGGTGGCGGACACCCGGTGGAAGCAGGAGCCACGCGGTGGCGCGGGCGGCGAGACTGCAGTGCCACCTCTCCCGAGAAAGCCCACACACTCACACGCCCGCGCGCGCAAGCACCTGCACACCGTGGGCATCGAGAAGCCGAGCCATCGTGAGGCTTTGAGTGCCGGACGCGTTTCAGCGATGGCTTCTGCCCTCAACAGCAAAATTCACGCGCCCGGGACTTGCCCGGGCTCCAAAGCCGATGCCGGAGGTGGCGCCGGCTGGAGAATGGACTGTGATCCCGAGATGCACGTGAAAATGTGCAAGAAGATCGCCCAGCTCACCAAGGTAACGTGAGGCGCTGCAGGCCGGCCAGCTGCGCGTCCGGGGCGCCCCGGGCCGGGGAGGGAGTGCGGACGCGCCCGAGGGAGGCCCAGGCAGAATCCGAGCTGAAACTTTGCCTCGGAGGCCAACCCGGGAGGGAAGCGGTCCTAAATCTTGGTGACCTTCTGGAGGCACCATCCTAAAGCAGCTGAGAGAAAGGATCCTTGCCAAGGAAACTCCTACAGCCTCTGCGCTGAGCAGGTGGTCTGTGCTCCCAGGGTGGGAATGTGAATCGAGTTGAATCAGTGCTGTGGTGTTTGTGTGTGTGTTTCCTTGCGGGCTCTGCTAAAGTGATAGTGCCTGGAATGTTGTGATTTCATTCATCGCCGTACTTTACAGGCGGGGAGGAGGTCATGTGGGCTATTTAAACATTTGATTCATTTGTTGAGTGCCAGCAGCTTGCGTGTCACTGTAGTAAACCTGGAAGGCAGCCCAGGGGACTTACTATCTAACTGGGTACAGAGCATAAATGGGGAAGTGAACGATTCACCATTTAATTACTGGATTACAAAGGACCTCGGGAGGTCAGCCCCCCCCCATCTCCCTACCTCATCCCAGGGCCCTGATTGAACCTCCAGGGACTGTAGTGTCTTCCTTATGAAGACCAGCAAGAAGATGACACCCTGTCCTTTGTTAGCCCCCTGCAGCTTCCCAATTAGGAGCTCCTTGTGGTAGGTTCCCCTCCTGTGCCTGGGGTGTAGATGGAAAACAACATCCCTCTCTGTCTTTTATACAAGGTCCCAAGTGCCTGAATTTAGCTAGTTGCCTTGGGGTTTCCTTTCTATCTCGTAATAATTACTCCTGATAACATGCCTGCTAGTGGAACATCCGGTCCAGGTTCTGTGTATGGGACATACTCTTCCCCAACTATCTTCCTCCCACTTCCCACACCTACTTTTTTGTGGGATCACAGGAATTTTCCTCCCTGATTATTTTGCCAGAAGGAAGAGAGCACAGAGACCTGGAATTGGACACTAGCTGCCTTCTCCTATCCCTCCCATTAACTTCTTCACATTTTTTGCAAATGAGCCTGTATCCAAACAGTGATCTCTTTAGTCAAGGATGGAAAGGGGGGAATGGAGATACTCCTTGGAGGCCTTGGCATGTGCTGCTTGGCACCACTGATCTAATCTGGAGTCATCCAAATAGTGACATCTACCCAAAAAAGTACTGATGTGAGGCGCTGGGCACAGTATAAGGCATCTTCATCTTCAAAGAACCTAAAATAGTTTTAGAGAAACAAGGTTGGAGAGAAACCTAAACTCTATAATCAGTTGCTAAATTGGATGTTTCAAGTTGTGAGTGCTATAGAAGTAGAAACAAAGGATAAGTCATTATGGGTAGGAACATTTAGGAGACACTTTATGGAAGAGATGAACCCTGAACTCAGTTTGAATTTATAGAGTGCCTACTGTGTGCCAGGCACTGTGCTCAATATCGATGGCATAAAACTGAGTAAGATAGGAACCCTGCCCTTGTGATGAGACAAATGCATAAACACATCATTTCAATATAATGTGGTAATGGTAGTCATTCTGCCCATTAATATTGATATTTTGGCACAATTATTATGTGCCAAGCACTGAAGGATACAGCAGTGAAGAAAGCAGCCATGATCCCTAGTGCATAGTAGGCAGTGTTTCTCAAAGTATATTCTGCATTAGAAATCACAGTTGATTCTTATTATGTAGGGCCTCTCTTTACCATTTTTCATGCTAATTGTTTAAATTAGACATTTTTAATATTGATATTGATATGCCACCTTTCTTTTGGCTACCTTTCGTATGTGATATTTTCCATCTCGTTATATTTAATCTTTCTGTAAGTTTTATTTTAGTTGTATCTCTGATAGGTGAATTTAATCCATGTGCGTTTACTGTGATAACTAACATATTGGGACTTATTCTTCCAACATATTTTGTGTTTTTCATTTACTATCCTGGATTAGTTAAATGATCTATATTCCCTCATTTTCCACTGCTGGTTTGAGGGCTTCTGGCATTATTCCTATTCTTCTCAGCCTTGTCTTTTATTTCTCCACATACATATTTAACTATAGTTTTTCTAACAAAGTTATCACATAATTCTTTCTTCCTACAAAAGAGCTTTGCATACTTTACCCATTTAATAGCCCTCCCCTTTCCCTTCTTGTCATTGTTGTCTAGAGTTTTTTACCTTTTAAAATTTACAATCATTTTTATACTTGAGTTCTTTAAATTTACTGACATTTTACCAATTCTTCTATGCCCTATTTTTTTCTTGAATCCATAGCCTTCTCTTTTGGTTCACTTTTCTTCTAGCTGAAGTTCATCATTTAATAGTTCTTTCCGTAGGGGTCTTGGTGGGGTAAGAAATTCTTTGTATATTTGGAAATGTCTGTATTTTGCCCTCACTGTTGGATGGTCATTTATTTGGGTATAAAATTCTAGTGATGGGACTTCCCTGGTGGTGCAGTGTTAAGAACCTGCCTGCCAATGCAGGGGACATGGGTTCAATCCCTGGTCCGGGAAGATCCCCCCACATGCTGTGGAGCAACTAAGCCCGTGCGCCTCAACTACTGAGCCTGCGCTCTAGAGACTGCACATGCCACAACTACTGAAGCCCGCACACCTAGAGCCCGTGCGTACTCTGCAAGAGAAGCCACCGCAATGAGAAGCACGTGCACCCCAATGAAGAGTAGCCCCCGCTTGCTGCAACTAGAGAAAGCCCACGCAGAGCAACGAAGACCCAACACACCCAAAAATAAATAAATAAAATAAATAAATTTTAAAAAATTCTAGTGAACAGCTATTTTCCCATAGCACAGTGTTGATAGCGTTCTATTGTCTTCAGGTACTAATTGCTGCTGGTAAAATCCTACTGCCTATCAAATTTTCATTCCTTTGTAGATAATCTACCTTTTCTATTGGTAGCATTTGTGTATGTGTATTTTGACGTTTAGCAGTTTCATTAGAACTCTCTAGTTGGTAGTGAATGTACTTTCTATTGAAGACTCAGGTGCTCTCTTTAATTCTGGAAAATTATCAATGATTTTGTGTTCAGATATTGTTTCTCTGTCATTGCCTCCATTCAGTTTTCTGCAACTGCCATTAGCTGAGTTAAGGAAGCCTCTCCATCCATATCCTAAAATGTTATTAAAAATCTTTTTGTCTCTATTGTATACTGGTGAATTCCTTAATCCTGTCTTCCTATTTCCCAATCCTCTAAATAATATGTCCAATCCAGAGTTTTTCCCATCTATTAAGTTTTATTTATTTTAAAAATTTATTTATTGGGCTTCCCTGGTGGCGCAGTGGCTGAGAGTCTGCCTGTCAATGCAGGGGACACGGGTTCGAGCCCTGGTCTGGGAAGATCCCACATGCCGCGGAGCAACTGGGCCCGTGAGCCACGATTACTGAGCCTGCGCGCCTGGAGCCTGTGCTCTGCAACAAGAGAGGCCGCGATAGTGAGAGGCCCGCGCACCGCGATGAGGAATGGCCCCCGCTTGCCACAACTAGAGAAAGCCCTCGCACAGAAACGAAGACCCAACACAGCCATAAATAAATAAATAAATAAAAGTTTTAAAAAAATTTATTTATTTATTTATTTTTGTCTGTGTTGGGTCTTCGTTGCTGCACGCGGGCTTTCTCTAATTCTGGAGAACTGGGGCTACTCTCTGTTGCGGTGTGCGAGCTTCTCATTGTGGTGGCTTCTCTTGTTGCAGAGCACGGGCTCTAGGCGAATGGGCTTCAGTAGTTGTGGCACGCAGGCTCAGTAGTTGTGGCTCGCGGGCTCTAGAGCGCAGGCTCAGTAGTTGTGGCGCACGGGCTTAGTTGCTCTGTGGCATGTGGGATCTTCCCGGACCAGGGATCGAACCTTTGTCCCCTGCATTGGCAGGCAGATTCTTAACCACTGTGCCACCAGGGAAGCCCCATCTATTAAGTTTTAGAATTACATTTTTCATTTCTAAGGTTACTGTTCTTGCTTCCTTTCTGTCTGATTTGGATAACTTCTTAATTTTTATAGCTTTATTGAAGTATAATTTACATACCATAAAATCCATCTAAACATACAATTCACCATCTTTTAGTAAATTTACAGAGTTGTTGCATCATAACCATAGTCCAGTTTTAGGACGTTTCTATCACCATCCTTTGTATCGATTTGTAGTCAGTCCCTGTTCCTACCCCAATACCAGGCAACCACTGATCTACTTTCTGTCTTCATAAATTTATCCTTTCCAGATATTTCATATCGGTGAAATGATACAACATGTATTTCCATCTGGCTTTTTTCACTTAGTTGCTAAATCTCAGCATCAGGTTTTTGATGTTCATCAATGGTTGTAGCATATGTCATTCATTCATTCCCTTTTATTACTCAGTAGTATCCCATTGTATGGATACACCATTTTCTGATGATCATATTCGCCAGTTAATAGGCATTTGGATTGTTTCCACTCTGGGGCTATTATGAATCACGCTGCTACAAACATTACATTCTTGCACACACATTTTTGTTACTCTTGGGTAAATACCTAGGAATGGGATTGTTGGGTTGTATAGTAAATTTATGTTTGACTTTCTAAGAAACTGCCAAATGACTTTCCGAAGTGACTGTGCCATCTTACATTTTCCAGCCTACTTTTCCAGGAGGATTAGGAACCACCCCAGGCACCCAGTTCTCAAATACAGTGAAGTGCACTTCTCCCTTTCCTCCTCTGTGCACTCACTTCCCTCGGATATTTCCTCTCCTGAAATGACTTCATCTCTATAAGTTGAATCCTACTTATCTTTTAAGTCTCACTTCCCACAAGAAAAATCTTTGAAAAAAATCTCACTTTTGTAATTAGTCATGTATTCATTAATCACTAATTGTATATTCGTTATTTCTTTCTTATTAATCTGTTTTTCCAGAAGTTTGTACAATGTCTGGCACATAGTAGACCCTCAGTAAGCTTGTTAAATTTAAAGTTTCCGCCTACGGATTTGGTTAATATTTCTTTCATCATGCTTATCCATCTGATATTATAGTTGATTGGTATATAGTATGTCCCTTAAGATAATAAGCTCCTTAATTTATTCACAATCCTTTGCATCTGGTAAACACTCATTATGTGTTTTGTTGGTTTTTTTTTTTTTTTTGGCTGTGTTTGGCTGTGTAGCCCCTATAAGGGCTACGGTGGAATCAAGTGCCTATTTGTCTTCTTTGCAAAGCCTTTGACATACTTACTCATCCTCTGTGTGCACAGCAGTTCTGCATGGCAAGGAGACGAGCACCATCTCTAATTGAGAGAATTAATATCTGAGACCCAAGAAAGGGTCAGTATTCTTGCCTGATGTCACATTAGGATGTAGTGACAGAACCAGGGCATCCAGAACCCAGTGTTAGGTGTGTGTGTGAGGGTGGTGCTTCTTCCCTGGTCATCCTTGTGTTTCCATAACCTCTCTCAATCATCTTTAGTGCTCTTTCCCAGGCGAGGGGAAATGTAGATGTAATCAGTGAGGCTGAGGGCCAGAGCTAGGTCTGCAGAGCTCTTTCCCCTTTCTCCCTTGTTTCTCATGGAGTGATCTGCCCGCAGAAGCACACATTCTGCTCTGTCAGCCGTGCCGTCGATTTTACAGGGGTAGGTGCAGTTCTGGGAGGAAGAAATGCCCTGGCCCAGTATTGTGACTAGGTGGGTAAATATCAGGAATGCAGCCTGCCCGTGGGTATGTCACATTCTTTAATATTATATCGGTAATGTGTTATTTTGGTCTCAAAACAGCCTCACGCCTTGGTCTTGTATTTCAATTAGTTCGTTGGAGAAGAAGGATTTTGTTTATTGGCCTTTCCTAAAGACCCACCACACAGATCTTAGGATGAATTCCGTTTTGAGGAATTTGGTAAAGTGTTATAGTAAAAACGAATTCTGTCATTGGGAGAGCATCCTCGCCTGAGAGCAGGGGACCTTTGAGTTGCAGTGTAGTACTTATTTGTAGATCCTTCCTTCCTTCCTTCCGTGGGAGGTTCTGGAGGTCAGAGTCACCACTCCCAGCACAGTAGCATGACCAGACCAAGCGAACTGTGTCTCCCCACGTTCCAGAACCTTACTGAGGTCTATGGAGACACATTAGCGAGGACAGTCATATTGGATGTTGAGGGGAGAGAGTGGATTGTTTAGGGATGGGGTAGGGGGAATGCTGTTATGGAGAATAGACCCTGAGTATAAAATCAGAAATATTAAGGAAAAGAATGATAATTTCTACTCCAGGATATCTTTTAAATGAATTTAAACTTGATTTATCTCTAGAGGGGTGCTTCTTACTCTTATTTATACTAATAAATATAAAAGAAAATTAAATGTGAATAAAAATGAGGTCACCTGGAGAGCTAACAATTTGGGGGTTACTCTTGGAACGCTCTTACTCCTGATCCCTGCATGGCTGGTATCAGCTAAAATGCTATCTCTTCAGAGAGACTTTTCTGACTTTCCAATCCAAAGGGGCCAACCTGCTTTATCTGTAATTGAGAAAAATAGTCCTTTCTTCCTTGGTGATTTGTTGTGAAGGTTCACTAACTTAAGGAATGTAAGTGGAGCATCTCACCCGGCGGAGAGACTATTGTAAGCCTGATAGATGTTGGTTTCCCTTCCCTTGCTGAGCTAGAAGAATTGCAGAGGGACAGGACCACTGCCCAGTTGTCAAAACCGGCAACTAGGAACAAAGCCAGGCCTTCTCTGGACTGAGAGGCCAGGGCAGTGTCCCAGGCAGTAGGAGTGACGCTGACTGCCACACGAGTCCTCAAGCAGGCTGCCACTTGAGCCCTGTGTTTTCATGGCTTGAAGTTGTGGAAGTTTTATGCACCCACTGACTCCCTTAGTTTCTCTGAAAATACCCTCCTGCCTGCAGGAGCTAGTGTAGGGACAGATGTTTAAACGGTTCCATACCAGTTTGCTTTAGGATTCTAGATTTGAAAACTGCAGATCTGTTTTAACAGGCCCTCTCTGTTGGAATCTTTTAGTTTAACAAAGTGACTCATAGGGTGTACAGACAGCTATCTCACAGAAATCTTCTTGCCATAAAACAGGATGAAGTACACCTTAAATTGGGTGTCTTTGAACCCTACTAAGATGCCTCTACTTTTGCATAACCATTCTGATCTCTGCACTTCCCCCTGGCCTTGCTCCAATCCTTTCTCCACACAGCAGCCAGAGTGATACTAAAATTGAATCATGCCCTCCTACACTGCTGTAGAATGTTGCAGCTGCTTTGGAAAACAGTCTGGCGATTCCTCAAGTAATTAACAGAGAGTTATCATATGAGCCAGAAATTCCATGCCTAGGTATAAACCCAAGAGAAATTAACTTGTACACAGTATTCAGAGCAACATTATTCATAATAGCCAAAAAAAACGGAAATAAATGAAATGTCCATCAACCGAAGACTGGATAAATAAAATATGGTACAAAGTACAATGGGGGTAGTGACTGAGGGATGCAAGGTTTCTTTTTGAGTCATGAGAATATTCTTCAGTTGACTCTAGTGATAGTTACACAACTCTGTGAATTGAATTGTACAGTTTAAATGGGTGAATTGTATGGTCTCAAGAATTATATCTCAGTTAAGCTGTTAACATTAAAAGAAACGAAAACAAACTGAATTTTCTCCTGTTTAAATCCAGTTCTGAAGCAAGTCCTGATGACTTTAACCCCATAAACGCAACGAGTCAGTCCACCTCGTTTCTGCATTTCCGCCTCCGCCCTAGTCCAAGCCGCCTTCCCCTCCGGCCCCCAACCCCTGCTGCGGCCTCCTCGTGGTCTACCCTTGCCCCCGCTCTCAGCGGCAAGAATTATCTTATATAGTATAAACCAGAGCATGCCATTCTTCCGTTTAGAACCCACAAATGGCTTCTCGTTTCACTTGGAATAAAATCGGTCCACCTAAAGTAAATTCTTTAATTGGTCACTGGGGGTGGCTGCAGTCTACTTCTCGCCGTCATCTCCTTGGCCGCACTGGCCTTCTTCCAGGCTTTCAGATGCGCCAGGCTGGTGCCACCTGGAGCCTTTGTCCTCGCGGTTTCTTCAGCCTGCTCCTGACTTGGTTCAGATGTCTCTTCAGGGAGGGCCTCCTTGCTCACCTAGACCGTGAGATTTCCTCAGCTGCATCTGCTGTTTCCATTTTTTTCCTCTGTTAATCTATTTATGGCCTTCTCTTCCCCACTAAGGAAGTTCCTTGAGGGCAGAAATTTCTGTCTGCTCTGTTCTCTCCTATACCCCCTGGTGCCTAGAACAGTGCCTGGTTAGTGATCGGTGCCCTGCAAGTGTTCGTTGATGGACTAAATGAACAAAAAACTCTTCCTGGACCTCCCGCAGCTCCTAGGATAAAATAGCACATTTCAAACACAGCCTAGGTACAGTCGTCTTATGGGAGAGTGGGAAGGCTCCTTTCTCAAGGCCAGAACTCAGGAGGTGCTAGTATCTAATTTCTAGTTTTCCGAGCACAGTGGAGAACTGGCATATCTGACAAATAAGTGGACATCCCCCATGCCCTCCCAGGCCAACATCTGACTTAGTCACTCCCAGCACCTGACCACAGACACAGGGTTGGACCAAACTTGGTGCCTCCATATGGTCAGATCCACATTCCTTCAGAACACTAGAATTATGAGGTGAAATAAAAACAACGGTGATCAATCATACACAGAAATCACAACCATTTTAGAAAAATCAAGAATACAGAGAAGCAAAAAGAAAAAGATTTTAAAGTATCCCCAAACACATAATAACTACAGTGATATAATAACTAATACCATTTTTTGCAGAGCCTACTATCTGATTTCTCATACAAATATAGACATGTAATTTTTAAAAAGAGAGTTATATCACACATAACTATTGTGTTACCTGGGTTTTTTCCCCTTCGCAGTAAATCTAGAACCCTTCAACACAATTTTTAATGGTTGTATCAATAGTCCCTTGCATAAATATTGCATAATTTAACTTCTTTCATTTATGACACACTTAGTGCCTTTTATGTGCCAGGTAAAATCCCTTATCTCATGGACCTTACAGAGAGAAGTAGAAAGAAGCTCTCAAATACAATAGAAGCCCTCCTATTCAATGTCATGTGAACATTTTGAATAATTGAAAATGAAAACTATAAAAGAAAAAAACCTAACACATAACTTTTTTAACTTAAAACAGGTGTCAGCACTGAGTTCCAATGGGCAGGTGCAAACAGTTGTTAATTAAGGAAGGGAGGGGATGCAAGACAAGGGAGGAACGGTCAAGAGAAACAATAGTACAGCCTTGGGGCAGGGTCCTGGTTCCCATCAAGGGATACACACAACAATATCTTTGAGCTGTTTTGTAGAAACTGAAACCTCCACAAGGTGGGAGAAGTTAACTGTGTGCTGCCCACAAGCAAGTAGACCCAAGACTTGTTGGAACCAGAAGGTTGATGATATTGACTCCCACTTACCTCACCACCAACCAATCAGAAGAATGTCCACCAGCTGATCATGCCCTCTTTGAACCATTACTATAAAACTTCTCACGGTACCCTCCAGGTCGGGACACAGAGTTCTGAGGGCATTAGCCTGCTGTGGCCCCTTTTGCCTGGCAAAGCAATAAAACTATTCTTTTCTACTTCACCCAAAATAAAAAAAAAAGGGTCAGCAAACCATGTCCCAGGCCAAATTAGTCTGCTGCCCATTTTTATATGGCTTGCGAGTCAAGGATGGTTTTTACAGTTTGAAAAAAAATACAAAATAAGAACAAGATTTGGTGACACATGAAAAGTACATGAAATTCAAATTTAGTGTCCAAAATAAAGTTTTATTGGGACATAGCCATGCATATTCACTTAGACATCGTCTCAGGTAGCTTTTGTGCTAAAATGGCAGATTTGAATCATTGTGACAGAGACTGAGTAAAGCCTAAAATAATTACTGCCTGGCCCTTTACAAAAAAAAAGTGTGAGGATCTCTAATTAAAACATGTGGGTGAACACTCATTCACTAATCATTTCATGTGAGGCTCAGTTTCAATTCTTTGGGACGGCCTGCTGATTGACATTTACCTTATTTGTCTTGTATAAACTACAGCTATAGTTAGAGTGACCTTTTAATTTATCATCCAAACTGAGACACTTCTGAGAATGAAAGGGGGCATTAAACCAGAAAGTGCGCTGAAACAACAGGTGTAAACAGGGACTGTCCTGGCCTGACCGGGTGTAAGGTCACCCTGCCCATAATGCATATGTACTTTTTACCATTTGGGCGTCTTTAAAGTAGAGAATGAGAATCTAAATTACACGTGGAACAATGTGAGTTCAGAATCCCTCTAAACCTTTAAAACTTTTCACTTCTCTGTCACAGCTAATTGAATACCACACTTTTTTCTTTTTTTCTCTAGCAACTTACCTTTATTGAGTCTTTTCAAAGCATTCAGTCCAGTTTTCATTGGAACAACAACGTACTCTTTACATTCGTATATAACTGACCTAGTGTGGTGTTAAATCACATAATTATAATAGAAAATAAACGGGCACAGACAAGTGACAATTAGTGTGAGAAGTGCGGTGGCTTTCCAGAGGAAGGATGAAGCGTATTAAGTTATCCACATGTTTGCTGAATGGAGACTGGTTAAAAGAGCTTCTACTGTTTTTATACAAAAATAAATACAATTTTGATATGCTACCAAGTAGGAAGTACGAAAACATTGAACAACCTGAGGGATCAAGAAAGGTTCCCTGAGATACGTAGGGACTATTATTGGTAGACTTTTGGTTGATTCCAGTTTCTCATTGTTATAATCAGTACTGTGATGGACATTCTTGAGACTCTATCCCTGCATTCTTGCTAGATTATTTCCTTGAGACAGATTTCTATGAGCAAAACTCGCCTTTGTTACAGGTAGATTCCCATAAAGAATATCAGGAAAATTGGAAGAAAGCGACCTGGAAAATATTTATCTATTAGTTGAAAACAATCTAATAGGGAGTTCCCTGGTGGTCTAGTGGTTAGGATTCGGCGCTTTCACTGCCGTGGCCTGGGTTCAATCCCTGGCTGGGGAAATGAGATCCCACAAGCTGTGCAGTGCGGACAAAAAGAGAAATCTAATGGACAAGATGTACGGAGGCCCTTACTTGTTAACTACAAAGCTTGCCATTTTAAAAGGCACTTACTACAACTCTCTTCTCCTATAATCCAAACACTGGAACAGTTCCGTGGCAGCAACACTCATACTTACAGAGACAATGGTGTAATTACTTTCAAACTATAGTGGCATAATAACAGGCCCAGGCTGTCAGCTCACATTATGACTGTTTAATGGACCTATTTGAAGTTACTCACTATATTCTGAGCCTCCAGGGTAAAAGGATACACCTGGAAAATGCTCCCAGGTTGCTCAAGGCATTAGAGAAACAAGCAGCTCTCTCACGGCTCAGGGGCCCAGCAGAACCAATAAACACACCAGCAATTCTCGCCGATCTCACGAGGAAGCCTTTCTCTTAGCTGTGGAACCTTCAGAATATGAAACAGAAAGAACTGCTTGTGAATCTTTGATGTTGTCATCAGGAATAATGTTCCCAGCCTGCTGAGGCAGAAAAATTTTCCTGGAAAGATATGCCCCTGCCTGCTGAATCCTGACCAGCTAGCATATAGCTTTACCCCTTGAACTTCAGGCTCTCGTTTTGTTAAAATGCAAACCCAAGAGATTATTCAGTCTTTTACAGCTTTGTGCTAATTGTATACTTGGCACTTGCTGTCTTCTCTTGATAGTAGCCGTGGTAGACCAAAAAATAGCCCTGCCATAGATATCTTCCCTGGAACCTGTGAATGCTACTTTATTTGGAAAAAGGGTCTCTGAAGATTAAGCATGTTGAGATAAGATCGTCTTGTATTATCTGGGTGGGCCCTAAATCCAATGACAAGTGTCCTTTGAAGAGAAAGGCAGAGGGAGGTTTGAGACAGAAGAGGAGAAGACACAGAAGAGGTGAAAGCCACGTGAAAATGGAGGTAGGGGTTGGAGTTATGCAGCCACAGGCCAAGGAACACCTGGAGCCACCAAAAGCTGGAAGTGGCAGGAGGGAGTGTGGCCTGCATTCACCTTGATTTTGAACTTCTGACCTCCAGGACTGTGATAGAATGAAGCTCTGTTTAAAAAAAAGAAATAGGTTTCAGGTGTACAGCGTTATAATTCAACATCTGTGTACACTACCAAGTGATCACAGCACAAGCGTAGTTGCCATCCATTGCCATACAGTTGACCCCCTTCACCCTTTCACCCGCCCCCAATCCTCTTCCCCCTGGTAACCACTAATCTGTTCCCTGTGCCTATGAGTTTGCTTTTGTTTTATTTTATTTTTGTTTTTTTAGATTCCACATGTGAGTGAAACCATACAGTATTTGTTTTTCTTCATCTGACTTATTTCATTTAACATAATACCTTCAAGGTCCATCCATGTTGTCCTAAGTGGCAGGATTTCATTCTTTTTTATGGCTGAATAGTATTCCAGTATGTGTGTGTGTGTGTGTGTGTGTGTGTGTGTGTGTGTGTGTGTGTCTATCCATCTTCTTTATCCATTCATTCATTTATGGACACTTAGGTTGTTTCTGTATCTTGCCTATTGTAAACAATGCTGCAGTGAACATCGGGGTGCATATATCTTTTCAGATTAATGTTTTCATGTTCTTCAGGTAAATACCCAGAAGTGGAATAGCTGGGTCATATGGTAGTTCTGTTCTTAATGTTTTGAGGAATCTTATACTGTTTTCCACAGTGGCTGCACCAGTTTACAGTCCCACCAACAGTGGGTTCCTTTTCTCCACATCCTCACCAATATTTTTTTCTTGTCTATTCAATAATAGCCATTCTAACAGGTGTGAGATGCTATCTCATTGTGATTTTTTTTTTTTAAATAATGCCATTGTTTTATCCTGACTTAAGGGTGTATCTTTTTTTTGTGTGTGTGTGTGTGTGGCTGTGTTGGGTCCTCGTTTCTGTGCGAGGGCTTTCTCCAGTTGTGGCAAGCGGGGGCCGCTCTTCATCGCGGTGCGCGGGCCTCTCACTGTCGCGGCCTCTCTTGTTGCAGAGCACAGGCTCCAGCCGCGCAGGCTCAGTAGTTGTGGCTCACGGGCCCAGTTGCTCCGCGGCATGTGGGATCTTCCCGGACCAGGGCTCGAACCCGTGTTCCCTGCATTAGCAGGCAGATTCTCAACCACTGCACCACCAGGGAAGCCCCTCATTGTGATTTTGATTTGCATTTCCCTAGTAATTAGTGATGTTGAACATCTTTCCATGTGTCTGTTGGCTACCTGTATGTCTTCTTTGGGAAAATGTCTATTCAGAGCCTCTGCTCATTTTTAAAATCAGGTTGTTTGTCTTTTTGTTGTTGAGTTGTATGAGTTCTTTATGTATTTTGGATATTAATCCCGTATCAGATATATGATTTGCAATTATCTTCTCCCATTCAGTAGGTTGCCTTTTCATTTTGATGTTGGTTTCCTTTGCTGTGCAGAAGCTCTTTAGTTTGATGTAGTTCCATTTGCTTATTTTTGCTTTTGTTTCCCTTGCCTTTAGAGTCACATCCACAAAAACATCGCTAAGGTCCATGTTAGTGATGTTATCGCCTATGTTTTTTTCTAGGAATTTTATGGTTTCAGGTCTTACATTGAAGGCTTTAATCTATTTTGACTTAATTTTTGTGTATGGTGTAAGATAGCATCTAGTTTCATTCTTTTGCATGTGGCTGTCCAGTTTCCCCAACACCATTTATTAAAGAGACTGTCCTTTCTCAACTATGTGTTCTTTGCTCCTTTGTTGTAAATTAATTGTCTATATATCTGTGGATTTATTTATGGGTTCTCAATTCTGTTCCATTGATCTGTATGTCTGTTTTTGTGACAGTACCATATGTTTTGATTACTATAGCTTTGTAGTATAGTTTGAAATCAGGGAGTGTGATACCTCCAGCTTGGTTCTTCTTTCTCAAGTTTGTTTTGCTATTTGGGATCTTTTGTGCTTCCATACAAATTTTAGAATTATTTGTTGTAGTTCTGTGCAATATGCCATTGGAATTTTGACAGGGATTGCATTGAATCTGTAGTTTGCTTTGGATAGATTGGACATTTTAACAATGTTAATTCTTTCAATCCATGAACATGGAATATCTTTCCATTTATTTGTCGTCTTCAATTTCTTTTGTCAATGTCTTATAGTTTTCAGTGTACAAGTCTTTCACCTCTGTGGTTAAATTTATCCCTAGGTATTTTATTCTCTTTGATGCAATTGTGAATGGGATCATTTTCTTAATTTCTGTTTCTGTTAGTTCATTATTCGTGTACAGAAAGGCTATAGATTTCTGTATATTGACTTTGTATCCTGTGACTATACTGAATTCATTTATTAGTTCTAACAGTTTTTTGATGGAGTCTTTAGGGTTTTCTATATGTAATATCGTGTCATCTGCAAATAATGACAGTTTTTTTCCTCCCTTTCTTATTTGGATGCCTTTTATTCCTTTTTCTTGCCTAATTGCTAATGGCTATGTTGAATAAAAGTGGCAAGAGTGGGCATCCTTGTCTTGTTCCTGATTGTAGAGGAAAAACTGAAAGCTTTTCACCGTTGATAAAGTTCTGTTGGTTTAAACCACAAGTTTGTAGTGACTTGTTATAGCAGCCATGGGAATTGGGTCCATTGGCTAACTTTCACAATATCCTCTTCATCATTACCAAAGGCTTCTTCCTTCTCAGACCCTGCTGAGGTTCTTGCCTCTGATAATTGTCAGAATCAACTAGTGAGCATTTTTAACAAAAATTGAGACCAGTGCATTAAAACCTTTGGGTGGGGCTCAGGCAATTATGCGTTTTAAAAGCTCCACTGGTGACTGTGACTTTAGACTGACTCTGAAATCACTGCAATGGGTCCTTGGCCTTTGGTCTATATAATATGTCCAGGTCTGTTGCCTGGCCCTGGACTTGCTCTGTCTGGTAGCAGAGAGACTGTGTGTTTGTCTTATTTCTTCCGCTTCTCTAGGAGCTCTTTAGGCCAGTGCTGTTCAAATGTTAGTATTAAACACAAATGGCTAGGCCCACCTGCAACATTTCTTGTTCAGTTGATCATGGGTGAGGCCTGAGAATTTGCATTTCAAACAAGCTCAGGTGATGTTGTGGACTACAGTTTGAGAAAGCCTTTAGGATCATCAGGGCTCTCTCTTTTGCCTTCCTCATATTTGAACTTCCAGAAGCTTCTAGCATAGTGTCCTGCTCTCAATAATATTAATAATATGAGCTGAATTACTTAGAACTGTGAAACCCTTGATGACAAGGACCTTGCCTTATACCTTTTAAATATATCTTTAGCACCTCCATTAATGCCAGGACACAGGGAGTGACAGTAGGAGACATATTAAAGGGTGGGTGCACCAGCAAAACTCCCATCTATAAGGGATGCTAATGCATCTCTGGGTGCCATCACATCACAGGAAATGCAGAAGGATGCCAAAATGGCAAAAAAACCCCTTAAGAGAGGTATTGTGCATGCCTCAGTGGCTGTTTCCAGTTTAGGCGTGACTTGGAAGAGGTTATGAAACAATGAGGAGTACAATAAAATGCTTTGTGAAGGAGGACACCACTGGTTAACCTCAAGACTTCAGTTTTGCTGAGTAAATATGCAGGTTTGGGGCCAGAGCTGAATTGCTCCAGACAGTAAAAGAAAGATTAATCTCCCCTCAGCAGTTCTGCTCCATCCTTTTCCTCATGTTGCATTCAGTCTCTTAAATAGGCATTGACCAATTACAGGTTTGAAGGAATGACAGATGTTAGCCTGCTAGTTTACCCATGTGTCTTGGTCTAGCTTTGCAGTCTGCTGATGATTTTGTTATGATTAGGATTACAGAAGCATTTGTGGGTAGAGTAAGGATCATGCAGATAGGATGTGGTGGGTGGGTTGCATGAAGAGTGATAGCTTCATATTTTGAAGCAAAGTTTATTTAGATCATAGTTTTGGTTAAGCCAAACCAATTTCAAGGAAGTGAAAAAGAACCTGTTACTGGTTTTCATCTGTTTTCTTCCCAGGGTGCTCTGCCCTTGAGAAGCATACCCCTCAAACATCTGCTTTTCCTTGCACTTGCAAGCTCATTAATGGCCATTTCCCAGAGAGAGACCCAGAAATAGCCAATTCCATTAAAAGGCTTATCATTAAGTACAATACAGCTCTTTATGTGGGAGGATAGCCTCTGAATAAGAGTCCATTAGGGCTGTGGGCTGGAAAAATGGGTCAGCTTTCTTTTAAGGGAGAAATTAATTCAGCAAGCAAGAGCCAGAAATACTGTGACATTCATCCTGTACAGCTTTTCCTCTTCATGCTGCCAAAGTGCGTCTGTCCAGACCTGCTATTCCTGTCCTCAGGCCCCTGGAGCAGGGCGCATTTGTCCCGAGGAAGACTATCGAATTGTATGGTGACAGCCTAAATAAACATGAGCAAGGAGATCAGAACTGAGTATAGGGTGTGTGTGTGTGTGTGTGTGTGTGTGTGTGTGTGTGTGTGTGTGAGCATGTGAGCACACGCACCCTGAATATAATCTAAACCAAGAAAACAAAAGTTAATCAGTAACTTATTCGCTGACCTCTTTCCCCTTTGCTAGGTCCTAATGTCAGTTCCATGAGAGGTGGCTCATCGCCAAGTCCATGTGGTGCTGTCCCCAGAGAAGAGCTGATAAAAAGAAGCTTGTTTCCAGTATAGGAGGCAAGTGCTTGAAAGGACTGTCCAGTGTCCAGTCTCCTCCTGCTAACTTAGGCAAGCTGATTCACAGGGTGTGGTAGGCCCTTGGTAGCTGGGGTCGACAGGCGGAGGAAGAACTAGAGCTGAACAAGTGGGAGCTGGAGAATAAGCATCCTGTTGAGAGTAGCCAGGGACACAGTGTCCAAAAAGCACAGAAAACACAGGAGTGAATCAGGCACATATCTGCAGTGGGAGAGCTGGTCAGCTGTGTGGGCCAGGACAGTGAGGGATTCCAGAAGGTGGATGATTCAGAATTCAGAAAAGCTGCGAGTCAGAAGTGGATGTTCTGCCCAGATTCAGCAGGATACCCTGCTAGTAGGTTATGGACATGAAGACTCAACTCTACAGAAGGAGAGAATTGGCAGAGTGGCAGGTTCTTGGCAAACAACATAGAAAATTTAACGCACTTGTAAGACATTCAAGGAGGAGATGTCTTGTAGGACATTTGTTGTCTAGTTGTGCTAGATTGGATTTTGCATTATTGTTCAGTAAATATTCATTCACTCTTATTGCCCACTACTACCCAAAGAGCAGAGAGTCTGTCCTCATCCCATCCATGATGGGCTTCTTGAGATTTGCTTTGGTCTGTGGAATGTTAGAGAGTGCGAACACAGGCAGAGGCCTTAAATATGCTCGTGCAGTTTGGTGATCACCATGAGAAAAGCATGTGCTGATTGGCCTCTGCCCCTACAGCCTAGTGCTAGTGAGCAGACCCGAATCCAGCTCACAGCCTCAAGCCAAGCCCAGACAATACAAGACCTGAAACGCAGGGCAGATCCACTCAGCCAAGCCCAACCACGGTTACCCTACATGAGAATAAATGCTTCTTGTTGTAAGTCATTGAGTTTTGGGGGTAGTTTGTTATGCAGCATTATTGTGGGCAGTCCCTGACTAAGACAGAAGGGCTAGAACTCAGAAAAGATATCTCAACTAGAGATGCAGTTTTAGTAATTATCAACTCATAGAGGATAGTCCGTTTATTTGTTTATTTACTCATTCACTCAGCAAATATTTAGTACGAGCTGATTCTAGGCTGGGTACTTATTCATTGATGTGGAGGAGATTGTCCAAGATCCTCATGGAAATAGGTCTCTTGGCATCTTTCCCAGGGAGAATTTGCCAAGTAAGAAATTGCTGTCAAAAACAGAACCTTGGGGATTGCTAGCCCATGAAAGAGAGTCTGAGAAGGAGCCTTCTGAGAGGTACCAGGAGACACAGGTGAAGATGGTGTTTCATCTGGGAGAAGAAGCCTTCAAGAGGGAGCATTGACTGGTGGTTGGTGCAAATAGGGAAGATGGGTTGAGGCCTAAAAAAATGTCATTATGAGTGGTCATTGGTGGCCTGGGTGTCTTTAGAGTGATGGACCAGGGTTGGGAGAGCCTGGTGCTGAGAGCCATGTGTTGGCTTCTGTATTAGTCAGCTTGCGCTGACATAACAAAATGCCACAGACCCCATGACTTAAACATCAGACATTTATCTTCTCACAGTTCTGGAGGCTTGAAGTTCAAGATCAAGGTGCCGATAATGTTGGTTTTTGGTGAGGGGTCTCTTCCTGGCTTGTAGACAGCACCCTCTCACTCTGTCCCCACGTGGCCTTTCCTCTGCACACATGTGGAAAGAAAGAGATCTATGGTGTCTCTTCCTCTTTTTATAAGACACCAGTCCTATCAGATTAGGATACCACCCTTATGACCTAATTTAACCTTAATTACCTCCTTGATGGCCCTCTCTCCAAATACAGTCACATTGGGGGTTAGGGCTTCGACACAGGAATTTGGGAGGGAACACAGTTTAGTCCATAACAGCATCAGGAGACTTGGTTCTGGTTCCAGCCTTACCACTGCCTAGGCCACCCCTTGAACTTTCCCCAGGGCTCCCTGTCCTGATCTAAAAGGCACAGCAGCCACCTTACCTACCTGCCTCAAGGTTGCTGCGAGGAGAAAGTGAAATAAATTCCTTGTATCTCTGGGGCAAGTCAGGGGTACAGTCAAGGTTTACTTAGTTGCAAAAGGGATCCTGGATAACCACCCCTACCACATTCTATCCTCCCTTTCCCTGTGGGTCCTGGATGGGCATCTGTTTCCGTGTTGGCTTTTCATGCCTCTTCACTGCTGCTGCTGGTTGCCTTCTCCATCTGTCCTCCTTGGGAAGAGAGGCTCCTCAGAATTTGTATATGAATTCTTTATGAACTGAGCATGTCATGAAATTCTGAGATGTTTACAGGGCACAATGTGATGTGGGGAAAGAGCCCTAGCTATGCAGTCAGCCAGGCCTGGATTCACATCACGGGCCTGCCACAGACTGTCTAGAGCCTTAGAAAGTTATCTAACAGATTCCTTAGATTCCTCACCTGACGAATATTGGAAAGAGTGCCCACCTTGGTGTGTAGAGATGGCAACTAAATGACATAGTAAATGGATGAAAAACACAACAGCGAATGGATGAAAATTTTCATGACTTAACTTTAAGAACCTAGATGCCTGGTATCCAACTTCGAGCTGCTTGCTGAGCTATGGTGCTGTGCAGTGTGACACCCCTCCCAATGATGCAGGCTAGTCCTACCCCTGTAGAGATGGTCCTTGGGAAAGTAAAGGTGTCCAGGCAGTGTCCACCACTTGGCAATGTCTGCAGAGGCAGGACAGCACATCAGGGCAGTGAGCTGATCCCTAAAGAGAATGAGTCCAGTGGAAGCAAGGATGTGGAGCTAGAGGGGACTGGGAGAAACAAAAGCCGGTCCCCTGAAAACCCAAAAGGTTGATAGTGCCGTATGTTTACTGGAGGTTCAAGTCACATTTCCTTTGAATCTCAAGGACAGGAAAGGATGCAAGCAACCTGTGTCCATCAACAGATGAGTGGATAAAGAAGGTGTGGTATATATATATATATGTGATATATATATGTGGTATACACACACACACACACACACACACACACATGCACACACACACAGGGAATATTACTCGGCCATAAAAAAGGATGAAATTCTGCCATTTGCAACAGTATGGATGGACCTAGAGGGTATTATGCTTAGTGAAATAAGTCAGACAGAGAAAGTCAAATACTTTATGTTATCACTTATATGTGGAATCTAAAAAATAAAACAAACAAATGAATATAGCAAAACAGAAGCAGACTCACAGATATAGAGAACAAACTAGTATTATCAGTGGGGAGAGGGAAGAGAGGAAGGGAAAGATAGCAGTAGGGGATTAAAAGACACAAACTACTATATATAAAATAAATAAACTACAAGGATATATTGTACAGCACAGGGAATATAGCCAATATCTTATAATAAATTTAAATGGAGTATAATCTATTAAAATACACTATTTGTACACCTGAAACTAATATAATATTGTAAATCAACTATACTTCAATAAAAAAAGGATAGGACAGGATGCCCAAGCTGATGTGAGGCTTATATTGCCTCTGAGGAAAGATAGACTGAGTTTAGTCACAGCTTCAGAAGTTTGCTCTGGAAATCACCTCCAGTGCCTTCCTTGGTGGTTGTGGTACTTAACAGTTCATAGTGCTGCAGAAGATCTGTGTCATCTGCACATTTCAAGTATATTTACCCCAGAAGGTGCTGGAACTCAGTTGAATCCATTCATTCCTTCCCATATTTCCAATGTGTCTAAAACTATCTCCTCTCTATAACACAGAACAGCATTGACCAATTTCATGGCAACGTTTTTGAAGGTAGAGCTTGGTGTAGAACCTTGGCAGTTTTATGAAATATTTCACACATATAAAAATGTATAGTACCTATATGGAGGTACAAAGAATAATGATAAAATAAGCACATGTATTTACTATTCAGCTAAAGCAACAAGACATTATCAATTACTGTGTGTCCCTCCCTAACTGTATTTCTTCTCCTCCTCCCCAGAGGTAACCACTGACCAAAATTTTGTATTTGTCAATTCTCTTGCTTCTCTTTAGGGTTTGCTACATTTCTCTAAACACTAGTAAACAATATTTGGGTTTTCTCTTTTTTAAGATTTTTATATAAATGGTATATTCTTCTGGAACTTGTATTATTACTTAATATTGAGAGTTTCAGTTTTAAAAAAGATAAACTGAGTTTAAATGCATTGTTGTTACACCTGGGGAAGTTCTGAATTGGCCAAAAGAGGCTGAGCCACTTTTTCTCCACCTTTTTCCAACTACCTTTTATTCCCCTTTGTATTAGGCTTACTTGACTTTTTTACTCAGTTAAATAAGGTAAACCATCTGAGCGGAGAGAAAATGAAGTCCAGCAGCGCCACCAGCATGCAGCGTAGGGAGCGACAGAAAGGAGGAACGTGTCGTTGTGATCCCTGAGCTGTGCACAGCTGTCGCTCAGGCGCCTCCTCCCACTAAATGCCATTTAACGGCCCCCGAGAATCTTATTTATCACCCCTTTCGCTTCACTGTGGGAGTACCCTCACTTATGCAATAAAAATGACAAGTCACCCTCTGCAGATGCTTTCAACAGGCACTAGAGGTCGAAGCCGTCTCTTCCTCTTGCCTTGGAAAAAATTGCACCTGTCACATTTCTGAAACAGATACAAAAAAAAAAAAAAAAAAAACAAACCCAGCCTTCGAAATTATCTTCGCAACAACAGACAGCTCCTTGGCTACAGAGAGGCAGCTTTCTGGCTGGTTGGTTCTAGGATGCATGCGCCCATACTGAAACCAATTGCGGGCTATTTGAAATTTCAGTCAAATATACTGCAGTCGCCGATACTGAATGAATGATCACTAATGGCTAAACTGACGCTAAGATTATCATGAGACAGTGCTGCTTCTAAAAATATATAGCCTAAGTCCCTTTTTTTTTATATCATGGCCTTCCTCTTTTATTTTTTTTTATTTTTACTTTATTTATTTATTTATTTATTTTTGGCTGCATTGGGTCTTCGTTGCTGCCCATGGGCTTTCTCTAGTTGTGGACAACAGGGGCTACTCTTCGTTGCGGTGTGCGGGCTTCTCATTGCGGTGGCTTCTCTTGTTGCGGAGCGCAGGCTCTAGGCACGCGCAGGCTTCAGCAGTTGTGGCTCACGGGTTCTAGGCTCAGTAGTTGTGGCGCAAGGGCTTAGTTGCTCCGCGGCATGTGGGATCTTCCCGGACCAGGGCTCGAACCCGTGTCCCCTGCACTGAGAGGCGGATTCTTAACCACTGGAGCTAGCGATGACCTGGAGATGATTTAGTTATTCTCCCAGTTCACACACTAGAGACTAGGGAAGCTAAGGGGCTTCTCCGAGGTCACAGAGCTGGTTAGTAGCAGGGGAGGGTTAGTTGGAGGGAGAGCATTAGTTTTGGTTTTGGTGCGTTGAGTTTGGAGGTCCTGTGAGACATCCCAGTCAGGTGTCAAGGAAACAGTTGGATATTTTTGATGGTCCTTTAGGAGAGAGGTCAGGGTTTGAGTTATAGATTTGAGGGTGGACAATGTTGAACATTTCACTCACACATATTTCAACCCTGATTCTGACGTGTGCTGCAGAGGTTGGAAAGCTTAGAATTATATTTCTCAGAATTCCTTACAGCTGGATTTCTTGATGTGATTCTGGTGATACCAATCATGTGCTCCCCAACAAGACATTTATTGTCACTTTATATAAATTTTGCCATGAAAATTTCAGGTATTGATATATACAACATTTCAGTTTACTGTTTCCCTGTTGCCCAGTTTCAAAAATGACTAACATATGCTAACTTTGCCTCATTTGGACCCATATCTACTCCCTACTTCTGTATTATTTTAAAGCAATCTCAGAAGTATTTCATCCATAAATATTTAAGTGTCTATCTTTGGAAGATAAGTATTCTTTTTTTATAGCATATCCTTAATATCATTATCACACTGAAAAACTTAACAGTAAATCCTTAGTATCACAAAATATCTGTTCGGTGTTCACATTTCACCCATGTTTTCTTCTAGTAGTTGTATTGTTTCATAGTGTTGTCTGATAAAATTTTTACAATTTTCTTTTCAAATCGGGATTCAAATAAGGATTTATATATTGCAACTCATCTGGTTGATATGTCTTTTAGGTTTCTCTTAATCTATAGTCACACACACACACACACATACACACACTCCCGCCCTTTACTTGTTAAAGAAACTGGGTTATTTGTTCTAGAGTTTCCAACAGTTTGGATTTTGCTGATTGCACCCTTTGATGCTTTCTAACATGTTTTTCTGTCACTTATATATCCTATAAATTTGTGGTTCCATTTACAAGACCGAGTAGATTCAGGTTCAAATTTTTGGTAAGAAAACTTCAGAGAAAGTGTCGTGAATGTCACAGGAGTCCTTCTAAGAGGGAGGCAGAAGGGTCAGAGGCAGAGCACAAGATGTGGTGATGGAAGCAGAGATTGGAGTGACGCAAGGAAGGGGCCACAAACCACGGCATCTTCAGAGTGACCTCTAGAAGCTGGAAACGGCAAAGAAACAGATTCTCCCCTGGAGCCTCCGGAAGGAAGGAATGCAGTCCTGCTGACACCTTGATTTTAAGTCTTCTGAGCCCCAGAATGAGAGATAATAAATTTGCGTTGTTTTAAGCCACTAAACTTGTGGTAATTTCTTACAGCAGCAATAGGAAACTAATACAGTAGGTAAATAACAACTTAGAAAGGCCTTTACCCTTCTCCAAAATTATAAATTAATATAATATATAAAATAAATATAACTAAATTAATCCATAGTCTCTTCTAATATTTTTATGGTTTTATTTTTTATTTTATATTGTTACTCTATCTGGGATTAATTTTGATATAAAGAGTGAAGTGGGGATCCAGCTTTATTCCTTCTCAAATGGTTAGCCAATTGCCCTATACATTTATTGAATAAATGCCATTCCCCATGGACCTGAAATTCCATCTTTACCATGAACTTAGCAATCAGGACTCTCTCCTCTGTTCTAGTCATCTGTTTCATGTTTAGGACCAAGCTATTTAATTATTATAATTTTATAATAAGCTTTGATATCTGATAGGGCTAGTCCACTCTTTACACTTGTTTTACAAAATAGTCCCTGTATTTTCACCTATTTAATTTTTCATGTGGTTATTAGAATCAGCGTGTCCAGCTCCACCCAAAATCCTGTTGATATTTGTATAGACATTGCTTGCATTTATGCATTAATTTAGAGAGAATTTACATATTACAGTATTAAATGTTCCTATTCAAAAACACAGGAGGTCTTCTCATTTACTCTTTTATGTCTCACGGCTTTAAAGTTTTCTAGGTCTAAATTCTACACATTTCTTAATTTGTTCCTCTGTGTGTGTGTATATTTGCTGCTATCGTAAATAGAATATTTCCTCCCTTAACTTTTTTCAGCTGGTTATATTTTATAATTGGGAAAATAATTGAATCACGTATTTTAATCCTAGTCAGTTTTTTTTTTAACATCTTTATTGGAGTATAATTGCTTTACAATGTTGTGTTAGTTTCTGCTGTATAACAAAGAGTGAATCAGCTGTAGGTATACATATATCCCCATATCCCCTGCCTCTTGCATCTCCCTCCCACCCTCCCTATCCCATCCCTCTAGGTGGTCACAAAGCACCGAGCTGATCTCCCTGTGCTATGCGGCTGCTTCCCACTGGCTATCTGTTTTTTTTTTTTTTTTTTTTTTTTTTTTTTAACATCTTTATTGAAGTATAATTGCCTTACAATGGTGTGTTAGCTTCTGCTTTATAACAAAGTGAATCAGTTATACATATACAATATGTTCCCATTTCTCTTCCCTCTTGCATCTCCCTCCCTCCCACCCTCCCCATCCCATCCCTCTATCTGTTTTACATTTGGTAGTGTATATATGTCCATGCCACTCTCTCACTTCGTCCCAGCTTTTCCCCCTCCCTGCGTCCTCAAGTTCATTCTCTAAGTCTGTGTCTTTATTCCTGTCCTGCCCCTAGGTTCTTCAGAACCTTTTTTTTTTTTTTAGATTCCATATGTATATGTGTTAACATACGGTATTTGTTTTTCTCTTTCTGACTTATGTCACTCTGTATGACAGACTCTAGGTCCATCCACCTCACTACAAATAACTCAATTTTGTTTCTTTTTATGGCTGAGTAATATTCCATTGTATATATGTGCCACACCTTCTTTATCCATTCATCTGTCGATGGACACTTAGGTTGCTTCCATGTCCTGGCTATTGTAAATAGTGCTGCAATGAACATTGTGGTACATGACTCTTTTTGAATTATGGTTTTCTCAGGGTATATGCCCAGTAGTGCGATTGCTGGGTCATATGGTAGTTCTATTTTTAGTTTTTTAAGGAACTTCCATACTGTTCTCCATAGTGGCTGTATCAATTTACATTCCCACCAACAGTGCAAGAGGGTTCCCTTTTCTCCACACCCTCTCCAGCATTTATTGTTTGTAGATTTTTTGATGATGGCCATTCTGACTGGTGTGAGTTGATACCTCATTGTAGTTTTGATTTGCATTTCTCTAATGATTAGTGATGTTGAGCATCCTTTCACGTGTTTGTTGGCAATCTGTATGTCTTCTTTGAAGAAATGTCTATTAGGTCTTCTGCCCATTTTTGGATTGGGTTGTTTGTTTTTTTCATATTGAGCTGCATGAGCTGCTTGTCAGTTTTTAAAGGCCTCCAGGGAGTGACAGCCAAAAAGCTCTCTAGGCAGCCAATCCCAGCATTTAATAACCTCCTCTGAATTACATGATTGTAGAAATTATTGACAGCAAGAGAGTGGGCTTTAGTAAGTGGGAAAATTGCCTTATTTTTAAAATAATGCTGTGTTCCATTTAAATACATTTTTGAACTTTTTATTTGAGTAAAATATACATACAGAGCAGTTTTAAAATCCTGTTTTAATAAAACTTGGTCCTAAAAATTCAAGCTGACTTATTTATTCCTAGAACATTTTTGAGCTCCATTTTGTGCTAGGAACTGGGTTAGGAATAACCTGATGGGACCCCTGATAGATTAGGAGACAGATTCTGATGGGTGTGACATAACGGAGGGGTGAAGAGGAACCCACAGAAGGGACCCCAGTGGAGTGGGTGGGGGAGGATGAAACGTCAGGGTAGGGGTCAAACAGGTGTGAGAGGAAACTGCACCAAAAGCCCAGCTACCAAAGTTGAAAGGACATTTCAATTTTGCTGACTGAAGGACGAGCAAGCAAATTAAAACCCTGTGAGCAAATTAGTCGTAGCTGCTCCCTTCAAGAGCAAATCGCAGAGGTTAAGAGAGGAGCTCAGGAGTCGGTCACACTGCCTGCCAGTGGAAAAAACGTGCATTACTTTCATTTTCACTGTTCTTTTAATTTTTTTTTTATATATAAATTTATTTATTTTATTTATTTATTTTTGGCTGCGTTGGGTCTTCGTTGCTGGGCGCGGGCTCTCTCTAGTTGCGGCGAGCGGGGGCTGCTCCTCGTTGCCGTGCGCGGGCTTCTCATTGTGGTGGCTTCTCTTGCTGTGGAGCACGGGCTCCAGGCGCGCGGGCTTCAGTGGCTGTGGCTCGCGGGCTCTAGAGCGTAGGCTCAGTAGTTGTGGCGCACGGGCTTAGTTGCTCTGTAGCATGTGGGATCCTCCCGGACCAGGGCTCGAACCCATGTCCCCTGCATTGGCAGGCGGATTCCCAACTACTGTGCCACCAAGGAAGCCCCCTCTTTTAATTTTAACAAATGCAGCTATCTCGGATTCGGTATAGGCCAAAGCTTTTTTGCAGTGATACTAGATTTATGAGTGCAGTCCTATATCAGTTTGGGAATTCATTTGCAATTCTCATTTACATGCCTGACTTGTAGAAAGTGTCTTTATTTCTTTTTATTTTTATAACATTTACAAGTTTTATGTCGTAGACAGTTGGGATACCCTGGGCATCCTCTTGAGGTCTAATTTTGGGGATGTCTGTGAAATGGAGCCACACTTAAAATGTGAATGTGGCCTGCTGAGATCGCCAGAGGTTCCTTCCCACTTTAAGAATGTGGCTCTCTGTGAGCAAAACAAAACCCAAAAAGAGTTGTTGTTATTCATTTGTTCATCTGTCTAGTTACCCACTGCCCCTCCATTCCCCTGTCCCATTCACTCACTCACCCACCCTCCCATCCATACTCTTCATCACTTTCTCACCCATGCAGCTTCTGCCCAGCCCCTCCTCCATCTGTCTGCCCTTCTCCCCACCTTCCTATCCGTTTACTCACCCATCCACCCATGTCAGACATGGGTTCGAAATCTCTCTTGAAACTCGACTTCCCAAACCCTTGTTCTTTCTCTTGTACTACGATGCTCTCCTCCCAGCAAGGTACGGTGGCACTAGTTCCATCAGCCCCTTGCTCTTCTAGCTCTCCCCAGTTACTGGTACTGGACACCTCCAGGCTCAGTTCTGCCCACTCTGAGCTAGGGAACACGGAGCCAGTCATTGTGTATCAAGAACTTCTGTTACTTTCCATGGTGGCCTTGGAAGTCATCTACTTCCCTGAACTCCTGGCCTCCGAGGAACAGCTTCCATCCCACTATTCCTCTACCTTTCTGGACCTGCTTGCCTGGTTCTGTAGGGTCAGAATCAGCTCTCCAGACTCCCTGATTTCACCACATCTCTTAGGTACTGTGTTTGGGGCTCCCAGATAGCCAGTTAGGATGCAATCGTGGAAGACACAACAGTCTTAAAAGTTTAGAGGTATGTTATCTCACATAACAAGGAGTCAGGAGGTAGAGCCTCTCCATGGCTGGTAATTCAGTGTCTAAAGGATGTCACCACAGGCCACGTGCCTGCCATCTTCTTCGTCCTCTGCATATCAACGCTTTCCTCCCTCAGAGTTTCTCAGTGGCTGTTGCAGTTCCAGGCAACACACAGAGACATGACAACATCTCCTGAAGAGGAAGGGCATTTTCTCCTTTGTGCTTCTTTTTAATTATAAGGAAATCTTTCCCAGAAGTCCTTCAGATGTCTCCTTGGGTCCCCTTGGCCAGGACTGAGTTCCACACCCAAATCAAAATGAGTCATTGATAAAGGAGACAATACTGTAAGGCCTGGTTTAGACCAGGCATAATTCACCCCCTGAGCCCATGGGAGGGGACAGCTGAACAAAATTGGGGTTTTCTTGCCAAGGAAGAAGGCAGGAAAGGGTGTTGGGTAGGCACTATCGGGTCTGAGATACTGAAGATTAAAAGTTTAACACTGGAACGGAAACTTGGACTAACAGAGCTCTGTGTTTCTCGCTAGTCAGGGGCTATTTTCTTCCCAGGAGACATTGGGTTCTCAGTTAGGGGCTATTCCTCACCCCCTGGAGGACATTAGGCAACATCTGAAGCCATTTTTGGTTGTCACAATGGAGTAGAGGGGAGCTGCTGGTATCTAGTGGGTCAAGGCCAGGGGTGCTGCAATGTCAAAAGTGCCGAGGTTGAGAAACCTTCCATTAAACATATGAGAAGATGAAGCATGATGAATTGAAAGAATAAAGCTGCATTTATTTTTGTTTGTTGGTTTGTTTGTTTTTATTTAATTAATTAATTTATTTTTGGCCGCGTTGGGTCTCGTTGTTGTGCATGGGCTTTCTCTAGTTGGGGCGAGCAGGGGCTACTCTTCATTGCAGTGCACGGGCTTCTCATTGCGGTGGCTTCTCTTGTTGCGGAGCACAGGCTCTAGGCGCACGGGCTTCAGTAGTTGTGGCACGCAGGCTCAGTAGTTGTGCCACAGGGGCTTAGTTGCTCCACAGCATGTGAAATCTTCCCGGACCAGGGATCGAACCCGTGTCCCCTGCATTGGCAGGGAGATTCTTAACCACTGCGCCACCAGGGAAGTCCCTAAAGCTGCATTTATGAACGTTAATTAAAATGATTTAACCCACTTTTTACACATCTGTGATACTTATTTGTAATGTCTTAGTGGCATCTCTGGGAATTGAGGTTCAAGGAATTAAAACAGGACCATGGGAAGTAAGTCAACAATTTTTGCCAACAAACTTGTAAAGGTTAAAGAAGAGGAAACACACAATAGTGAGGGTGTGGTGATGCAGACATTTGTTTAGCCTGGTGGCAGTATGAAATGGTCCCACTGTTCTCAAAAGCAGCTTGACAATGTGTTGATAACTCTTAAAAATCTTATTCTTTCATCCTCAAATTCCACTTCTGAGAATTCATCCTAAGGGGAAAATCCAAAGTATGAAAAAAAGCTTTAATACAAATCTTTATTCTAAGCACAATTATTTATAAGAAACATTGAAATGACTTAAAGTTACAACAATAGGTGTATATAGCAATAAAATATGATAGAGGTATGTGATGGAATTTTATGTCCACATTAAGCATGATGTTTACGAAGAAAAAAATCACTCATAACGGTAAATGCAAAAGTGAAGAAATGAAACTGATTACATACCATGATCATAGTTATGAAAATAAATAACTTAAAACATATACATATAAAAGCAACCTGGCAGGAAACACATCAGAATGTTATCAAGACTATTTCTTTGTACCAGTGGGGATACAGGTGATTTTTATTCTTCTTTTGACTTTCTTAAGGTAATGCAACCATGTTTACTTTAGCTTATTATGTTCTAGGCAACAAATGCTGAATCTATAGATTGTACTAACAATTCAATATTTAGATCTGTTTCTGTTGCGGGTTCTTTTTTTTCTGATCCCGTCTGTCTTCCTTTTTCCTTTCCTCTCAAGGACTCCTGAACTGGGGTACCTTGACAGTAAGAGACTTAAAGATGCACTTCAGAGCACCCTTAAACCTCTGAAATTGGGCTTCCCTGGTGGCGCAGTGGTTGAGAGTCTGCCTGCCAATGCAGGGGACACGGGTTCGAGCCCTGGTCTGGGAAGATCCCACATGCCGCGGAGCAACTGGGCCCGTGAGCCACAATTGCTGAGCCTGCGCGTCTGGAGCCTGTGCTCCGCAACAAGAGAGGCCGCGATAGTGAGAGGCCCGCGCGCCGCGATGAAGAGTGGCCCCCGCTCGCCGCAACTAGAGAAAGCCCTCGCACAGAAACGAAGACCCAACACAGCCATAAGTCAATCAATAAATAAATAAAATTAAAAAAAAAAAAAACCTCTGAAATTGTAGCAATATGTACTCCTTTTTTCTTTTTTTAAAAAAGGGTCTTTTATTTGGGAGTAATTTTTAAATAATTGTTCTTTTGATTTATTTTTACCTTGATCATGTACTATTTTGCTAACAAAAAATAAAACGATTTTTAAAAAATTATACAGGGGATTGAAGTGTCAGGAACAAAACCATATGTCAAATCCAAGGACAACTATGGATCAGCTCTAGGGCCTATCAGTGGACCAAAGGATTTTGATCCTCACTTCTGAACAGGGATCAAGGGGGCTCAGATGCTCTCACTGATAGTTGAGTCCTTTGCATCAGGTTAATCTTGAGAGAGAGTGGGGGGGTTTCCAAATTAGATGCTCACTCCTGGGGCTGTGAGATGCCCCAGAATACAGCACACACCTCAGGGAGCCAGAGCAGAGATCCCGCGGCTTCACAGAGAGCCTCTGATCAAGTGCCATTCTAAATTCTGGCACGTGTTATGCCGTGGAAGAAAAAACAAATAGCGTTTACTACTTCTGACTCTTTCTTAACTTTCTGTTGACCTTGTGTTTTACCTAGATAAGAGGGCTGTTCTCTAAACTTCTGAAGTGATGTTCTCTGTCAATATCACAGATGTTGAAAATAAAGTCCAAGGTGGTAACTGAGTTAAAGCAGAAGGTCCATATTCCCTCCCGTAGTCTTCTCTTCCATTGCTGACCAAATCCAGGACTCCTCAGCTCCCCTGCCTAATGTGACCTAAACATACTGGGAGTGCCTTCACCGTGTTATTGGCTGGGGGACAAATTCCTTCTTATTTTTTATGACCTGCTGCAAGAAATCACCACCTATGAGAAATCATCTTGGACCACCCTGCCCCCCACCATGCAGAGTTAATGACTGTATAGCTTCACACAGCACACTACAGGTTCTCAGTAAATAATTATTGTAAAACTTAAGGAAAATGCAAATTTACTTTATCGTAGGTTCTCATTTCTCAGAGTTACTGCATGAACTACCAGCATCAGTCACTAGGGAGTTTGATGAAAAGGCAGATTCCCAGGGGCTACCACCCTCCTCTTGAGTGAAGCTGTTTTTGGGTTGGGTCCAGGAATCTGCCTTTTATAAGGTACCCCCAGGGGACTTTTCTGCACACTGAAGTATAAGAACAATTGGCTAAGGCAAAGCGATGCTTCAAGCCATGTGTACAGTTTTCAGCCAGTCCCTGAAATGTTTATAGCCATTTGAAACTTTGCCCAGAATTATTTTCCTTGTTTGTTAAGATATTACCAAAAGGGTGGGATAAAAATCAAAAAGAGCAATGATCATAGGCCCAAAATAGTTGTAGATTAGAGATCTAGATGGTCAGTCCTCTTTCTCCTCTTTCATCAAACAGGTGTAACCTTGTAGAATCTCCCAAATAGGTGGAATTTTAGAGCTAGAAGGGACCCCAGAAATCCAGTCCAAGTTACAGATGAGAAACAGAGTTTTGACATGTGTGTCAGTTTGGATCTTCCAAAAAATGAACACCAAGACAAATTTAGATGTGCAAGAGATTTATTGGGAGAAGAGTCTGAAGAGTAATGGGAGAAGGAACAGGAGTAGACAGGGGGCACCTACTGACCATGCTGCAGGTCTGACACCTGTGAGAGGCAAGAGGGAAGAACTGGGTAGAAAAACCTACAGACTGCAGTCCCGCTAAGAAAGACTCTTGGGCAGGCCGATGAAGAGCTCCTGAGCAGAGAGGGAACATTAGAGGAGTCTTGTGTTGGATAGAAATAGCCCAGCCTTGTTCCTCCAACTGGGCTTGGTTGTTGGTTAGAGGAAGCTTGGGGGGATCATTGCCTTGGCAGGACTGTGATAGTGAATCTCAAGGTACCAACTGGCTATGCTCCTCACCTCAGGTTCTCGGGAAAAGAGACCTGAACAGCCGACCCCACCCCATGCTCCATATCACAGTTAGTACAGAACAAGGACTGAACTTTCATCCAGAATTCTTTCTGGATTATTCTACAGAGCATTATTCCTTTAACTTCTTGATGCATCCCACACCCCCAGCTGTTGTAGGTTTGAACTTAATCTTGTGGATTCTAGAACTAGACCTCATGAGGGGTAGAGAAGGCAAGACTAACTGTCAAGTAAGAAAAGGAAAGGGAGCGATGCAGAGGGGATTTAAGGTCTTTGCAGGTAAGAGTGAGACAGCTGAGTATGGTCATAGTTGGTCTACTTGTCTATCCAGCAAGCTTTCCATTTCCCTCCTTTGGAGAACTCTTCCCCCTTTCCACATGGTTCTCAGAGGGCTCTCAATCTTGGTGCTCTACTTCCCATCCCAGCCAGGAGTACTTGACCTAGGCTGGGGGAATCCTTTGGATTGATATTCAGTCATTAAGGGAGAGAAATTCTCTTTTTGCTGGAATAGCAAAGCTGTGATTGCAGGAACTAGGGCAACTGATGGTGGTGGTCTTTCCTGTTCTGTGGGGAGAGGAGCTCTGCCGAACTGAGACAAGCAGAGGTCAGCAGAGATGAGAGGTGAATAGAGAGAGTGTGAGTCATGCGCGCTCTGAGGCCTTGCCTGGCTCCTCTTGCCTCCATTCTCGGAGGTCCTTCCCAGACACATGGGTCAGTGTGCTCCCTTTTACCTGGTACACTAGGCAGATTCTAACATAGCCCCAAATTCCCAGCCCCTGGTATATATACACCTTCTTTTAGTTATTCAATCAAACACCAATCTAGATTTCTCTGAAAGGGATTTTGCAGTTGTAATTAAGGTTCCAAGTAACCTGATCACATGAGCCCCGAAAGCCCAATCAGAGATTGCAGATGGAGAAATCAGAGAGACTTGAAGTGTGAGAAAAACTCAGTGAGGGAGATGGAGGAACCATGTACTAAGGAATGCAAGTGACCTCTAGGAGCTGAGAGCAATTCCAGATGACAGTCTTACAATCACAAGGAACTGAATTATGCCAACAGCCTGAATTAGATGGGAGACACATTTCTCCCCAAATCCTCCAGATGAGAACTCAGCAGGCAACACCTCAATTTCATTCAGCCCTTGAGCAAGAACCTAGCCACGCCATACTTGTCAGTTTGTGGTAATTTCTTTATCAACAGTAGAAAATAAGTATACTTGGATTTGCCTTGTTTACACCTGAAGAAGTCCCGACTGAACAGTGGGGAGAACATCGACCCCCTTCACCCAGTGGAGACTCTACAGACTGTTGTCCTTCACTCTGCTTTCCTTGGGTATAAATCTGCTCGCAATGGCAGCTGTTGTTGACTAGTGTGACGGAAGAATCCAAAAATACATTTTGATGGGGACAGAGGGAGCACGAAATGGCTCTTGGGTCTGAAGTAGGCTGGGGAGGAAGATCACCGAAGGAATGAAGAGGGGGGAAAAGGCTGGTGGGACCCAGAAGAGACACATCTCCTGATGAATCTCCCTGCCTCCACCATTCTCAACAGCAGCCAGAGTGATCTTTATGAAATGTGGATCAGATCACACTCTGAGCTCTCCAGGGCTTCCCCTCTCACACAGGGTAAAAACCAAAGTTCTTCGAGGAGCCACGGGTCCTCCACGACCTGGTCCTGTCACCTCTCCTGCCTGCTCTTTGCCCACACCGCTCACTCTGCCCCAGCCCCGCTGGCCTCCTTGCTGCTCCACAACCCAACGCACCTTCTTGTGCCTCTAGGACTCTGCTCTTAAACCTCTGCCGGGAGTCCTCTTCCCTGACACCCTTCATTCTTCACTCTTTCGTGTCCATCTGTTCTTCGCTCAAATGTTACTTTCTCAATGAAGCCTTCCTTCACTGCCTTGTGTAAAATTTTATCTCCATTCTCCCCCCCAAATATTCCTTCCTTGCTTTATTCTTTTCTCTTTTTTAGCGTTTATCACGTCCTAAAAGATTATTTCACATGTTTGTTGTCTGACTCTCTCACTAAAATGTCAGCTTCATGCACACAAGGATTTGAGTCTGTTTTGAGCTTGCTGGACCCCCTGTACTGAGAACTGTGCCTGGTGCATTTGCTAAATGATTGACAGAAAGGCGGATGTGTGCATAAGGAGAGATATATTTTACTTCATAAGGGTGATTTCTTTCCCCTTAAAAGAAATTGGTGGTGGGTAATGTGATCCAGCAATCCCACTCCTGGGCATATATCCAGAAAAGATAAAAACTTTAATTTGAAAAGATACAGGCACCCCAGTATTCATAGCAACACTATTTACAATAGCCAAGACATGGAAGCAACCTAAGTGTCCATCAACAGATGAATGGATAAAGAAGATATGGTGTATATAAACCGTGGAATATTACTCAGTTATAAAAAAAGAATGAAATAATGCCATTTGCAGCAACTTGAATGGACCTAGAGATTATCATACTAAGTGAAGTAAGTCAGACAGAAAAAGACAAAAACCATATGATATCACTTATATGTGGAATCTAAAATATAATACAAATGAACTTATTTACAAAACAAAAACCAACTCACAGACATAGGAAACAAACTTACAGTTACCGAAGGGGAAGGTTTGGGAGGGATAACTTGGGAGTATGGGATTAACAGATACATACTACTGTATATAAAATAAATAACCAACAAGGATTTACAGTATAGCAGGGAACTATATTCAATATCTTATAATAAACTATAATGGAATAGAATTTTAAAAGAATATAGAGATATACATATGTATAACCAAGTCACTTTGCTGTACACCTGAAACTAACACAGTATTGTAAATCAACTATACTTCAATTAAAAAAAAAGAAAGAGGGCTTCCCTGGTGGTGCAGTGGTTGAGAATCTGCCTGCCAACGCAGGGGACACAGGTTGGAGCCCCGGTCTGGGAAGATCCCACATGCCGCGGAGCAACTAGGCCCGTGAGCCACAATTACTGAGCCTGCGCGTCTGGAGCCTGTGCTCCACAACAAGAGAGGCCGTGATAGTGAGAGGCCCGCGCACCGCGATGAAGAGTGGCCCCCACTTGCCGCAACTAGAGAAAGCCCTCGCACAGAAACGAAGACCCAACACAGCCATAAATAAATGAATAAATAAATAAAATTTAAAAAAAAATGCTGACAACTACCACAAACACCACACAATCCAGAAAAATAAAATATTAAAAAAAAAAAAAGAAAGAAATTGGTGGTGGGTATATTTTTAAGAAAAATAGTGAATTGGCCATTTATTCCCTTTAGCTACAAAAGTCCAAGACAGCGGGCCATATGGTTTTGCAGCTTGCTTTGCATACGGAGCTGACAGTAAAGACTGCTGTGATAAAAAAGAAATATTGCCAGCCTGACATCAGGACTCTTCCAAAAGCAAGATTATGTGTGTTATTTCAAGAAGTGAGGGGTGCAAACAACAGCTCAACTGGGTCTTAAAAGCTACAGTGAAAAATCCCTAGCAACCCCCAAAATATTCCCTGAACTATAAATACGTACATATATTTTATGTATGTATGCATAATATTCATTTTTATTGTGTTTGTGGTGTGGGCCATTTAATACAAACCCATTTGTTTATGATTCATCAGACATTTCTCATGAGCACAGATTTTGTGCCAGATACAAGGCAAGGTACAGGAGATATAAAAGTGAGCAATATAAATGGGCTTTTAATTACTTGGGATTAGGTTCAGCTACGTATAACAGAAAAACCCAAACAAATGAGAAGTTTATTACTCCCTTACATAAAAGAGGACCAGAAGTACACAATCACAGGTTGGGATGGAAGATTCATGCTGTAGGGAGCCAGGCTTTTGTATCTTTCTGCTCTGCCTTGCCAGCTGCAAAGCTTCATTCTTGATGTCTCCTCATGGTCCAAGATGACTGCTAGAGCTCCAGCCATGACAACTCCTTTCCACACTGCTGGAAAGAGAGGGGTGAAGATAGGTGCATCCCCTCCCATTGAAGGAGGCTTTCTGGAAGCCCACATAATACTTCTTCTAACATTTCATTAAGTAGCACTTAGCCGTGTGGCCACAAAAAACTGCAAGAGGGTCTGGAAAATAGAGTAAATTAGCAGGATATCAGCTAAAAATTGAGATTCTTGGGACCAACAAATTGTCAAGCAGAACATCATGTGCTTGTTATCAATGCCAGGGGAGAACCCCAGCTACATGGAGGGAGAGCAAAGCTCATCACTGTGCCGACCACCAGGAGTAGAAGTCCAAACACTTCTGCCCACTGCATATTGGTATTTGAGTCGCCAAGGAAAGCATGTCATCGTCAAGCATTAAATGAATCAATGCTTTACTCACATAGAGAAGAGAGAGAAAGATCAGCTCCAGTGATGCGCACTGGTCCGTCTGCTAGCAGATGCCTGGGCAGCTGACATAGGGCGATTGTGCACTAGCGGAAGGACCCCTCTTCCTCCCTCCTGGGGTCTGAAATACTGAAAGTTGGGCATGTGCCGCAGGGCCATCTACCTACACGCTTCAGCAGAACAAAGGAATACACACTGAGCCTGAAACAGGGAAAGATATTCTCATACAAGCTGATAAGCCCGGCACAGGCTGTGTGCATTCTTTAACTCTAGGTTAGGAAGGGTTCCAGGCCGAGGGGCCCAATCTTATGTGGCTCAGCAGGGGCTGAAAGACTACATGCATGAGACTGCCTTTCCCAGCACAAATAGTGGTCTCTGCTAAGGAGTACATAGAGGCTCCAAAGGAGTGTGGACAGATCCAATGGGGGAACAGAGAAGGAAGTAATAAATTTACCCTAACCTCTTTAAGAAAAGAAAGGAATGCAAATTTTAAAATCTACATCTCTTTCCATGTCTTCATACCAGAAGAGAACTATTAGGTGAGAATGATTCACAGTGTCAGCTTATTGCCTCGGGACTCAGTACATATTTCTTGAATGAATGAGTTTCCCATGGTGGCCCTGGAGGAGCTCTTGGAAGGCGGGGTGACATTGGATCTAGAACTTTGTGTCGAGGAGGATTTCACCAGGGAGAGAATGGCAGGAAAGGCATTCCAGACAGACGGAGAAGAGCGAGCAAAAGCAGAAAGGTTTGAAAGTGTGTGGCTTGTGCAGGAAGCAGTGTGTAACCCAGTGTCACTGGAGCTTGCATTCTGCGGGGGCAGTGGCAGGATTGGACACTGGATTGTTCAGAGCCTCGAATGTCATGCCAAGGAGCATCATTTTACCCAGGGGGCCATGGGGAACCCCACTGGGTAGTGTTGGGAGCAGCTATATTCAGTGCAGTGACTCCTGCAGTGCAGGGAGCTGGGCAGCACAGAGACAAGGCTCGGATGATGAGGGCCTGTGGGACGAGAGTGGGAGGAGGCTCAGCGAGAGGACGGATGGACGTGGGGACTTCCTAGTGGTCAGGCTGTGCAGTCTTCATGTCCTGGGAGGAAGGGAAAAGGACCGAAGGGGACTCCTGGATTCCCAACTTGTAAAAGCCAAAGTCCTTGACTCTACAACCCAGGCTCGCCATGACCTCCCCAGCCTAACTCCTATTACTATCCCCTTGCTCACTCCACTGCAGCCCCCACTGGCCTCAGGACCCTTGCTTTGGCCTAGAACCCTTCACCCGGAAGTCTGCCTGGCTAACCTCCCAGCTCCTTCTCATCTTTGCCCAAATGCCACTGTCTTAACGAGGCTAACCTGAACTGTCCTGTTTCAAATAATGATACCCTCTCTCCCCATACTGCTAATCTCCCTTTTCCTGGTCAGCCTTTTCATTTTCCATTGTACTTACAAACTTCTAACTCACCATAATGAACTCATTTATTATATCTATTGTTAATGTCGATCTCTCTGCCACCCCCTCTCTCATCTTGCCCTGCCACTAGAATTCAACTGCATGAAGGCAGCAATCGCTGTATTCATGTCCCCTGATACATCCCAAGAACGTTGAAGGGTGCCTGGCACATAATAAGATCTCAATAAGGACAACCTGTTGGATAATGAACACTGTGGAAATGTGTAGGTGTCAGAAATGGTGGTCTTCTACTCTGAACAGAGGTGGGGACTGTAGAAGTAGAGTCTGATGTTCACCCTGGGGCAGCTCAGGGAGAGGACTTGAGATTTCTCTGCCTACAGGGAGGACCTCCACCCAAGGTGGTCAAGGAAGGGACGTCAGATTGGGGAGAGGCCCACCAGGAATCCACACAGAGAAGCCGCTATCCCCAGAGTCAATCCCCTGGGGTCAAATGGTGTGAATACTTGAATCCTAGTTCTGAGCGGGAAATTCAGGCCACCAGCCTTCATTCAGAGCACAGTGCCTTTCGGGCTCAGGGCTATATGTTGCTGTAGAAAGAACTAAGATTTTTATTTTTTATTTTTTGGCTGCGCCACGCGGCATGTAGGATCTTACAGGGATCCCTAGCAGGGATCGAACCCTTGCCCCATGCATTGGAAGCACGGAGTCTTAACCGCTGGACCTCCAAGGAAGTCCCAGAACTAAGATTTTAGAGTCAAACAAATCTGGGTTCATGGCCCAGTTCTCCCACTAGCTGTGGGACAAATTACTTGTCCTCTTTTACTCTTCTGTAAAAGGAGGATAATAATAACTTTATAACTTTATTCATATTACTATTATCATTATTCAATGAGATGATATCAAGTGCCCACATTTTATACAGGCACCGTTCCCAGCATAAAGTAAGCACTAAAAGTGTTAATTCTAATGATGTTGATGATGATGATGATGATGATACAAGGACCTAGATATTTGTTGCTGTTAGACAGGTACCTTTAGCTCTTTCTCCTACTATCTCTTCATTTGTCTGTGTGGCAGAGTCATTCTTTTCCAATAATTGGCTTTTTCCATGTGATGGAGAACAAGGCCATAGGTCACTCTGAATTAACATCCTTCCAACCCTCAGACCTGACAGGCAAGAGAGATTCTCTCCTACCTCAATTGAATAAAATCCTAGGAAGGACCCTGCTTGGCCTGGCTTGGATCCCACACCCTGCTTGTGCCAGTTACTTGGTCAGAAGGATGGGGTTCTATCAATAGCCAGCCAAGGATACCTGCTCGTCCCTTTGGCCAGGGGTGAGAGTCTTTCACAGATGGTAGGTGGGATATTACATTTTCTGGGAAAATAAAGTAGTCACCACTCTGTATCCTGCCATCATGTCATCTTGCATCACTTCATGGTTGTTTTACATATTTGTTACTAAATTGTGAATTTCCTGGGGCAGGGACCATGGCTTCTGTATCTTCACATCCCTCCACCCCAGTGCGGTGATTGATGAAGGGAAGGGCTTCTATAAATGGAGGTTGTTGAATTGAAGCTGAATATGAGTCAGATAAGAGAGTAACAAATTCTGTAGATAACACCTGAGGAGATAGAAGTGGGGCTTCCTGGGAGTCTCATGGGTTCCAACTTTAGGCTCTTCTGAGACCCATTATCTCTCTCATTAGGGACTTTGAGATTCAGTGAAAGGAACACTGAAAATCAAGAGATAAAGGCCCCACTGTGGCTCTTCCACAAAAGCTGTGTGACGGTGTAGAAATCAGTAGACTCCTGGGGCCAAAGCTGCCTTATTTATGAAATGAAAAAGATGGTCTTTGTGGTATCTTGCTTATAATCCTAAAATTCTACGAATATAGTCATCTTTCTTTTTGACATTTTACTGGCTCCTTTTGAATCTCTGTTCAACATTTGAGCAATGTCACAATCTGGTATCATTTTTAAAGGTCATTGTATTTATCTGGCACAGCTTAGAAATTCTATGGTAACCTTTTCAGTTTAAACCAAAGACTCAATTTAGAGAAAAAGAACATTGGACTGAAAATCAGGGGGCAAGCTCTAGCTTCCATTCTGCCCTAATGGGATGAAGGATATTGGCAAAATTGCTTAAAATCTCTGAGCCTCGACATCCTCATTTGTATATAACATAGCTGGTATAGATTTGGTAAAAGGCAAGATTGTAACTTTCTAAGGTACTGGCACAGGGGAAACAGCCCGTCTCTCTTTTTTCCTGTTAGTAATAGAACTACCTATATTCTAGCTAGGCACATGGCAGCCCAGCCAGAGACTGCATCTCCCTGACTCCCTTTTGGCTCTGAGATTAAGGGTAGGCCTATGGGTGCTGAGAGAAGTGATATATACATCTTCCAGTTCATCCCCAACCTAAGCACAAGCTGCTCACCCTGGACCTCTTCTATGATGGTAATAGTAACAACCATAGCAATGACCTTGGGCCCGGTAAATGGAACACTCTAGTGAGGCAAGGGATGAAGGACCCCTAAAGTAGAGTAATCACAAGGAAGGTGGTTTGGAAGAAATGATTTCCAGAAATTTTTAGGAAGTACAGAGAGCAGGCATGCCCTCAACTCTGTGAAAACCAAACGCTCTTACTATTGTTGTCGCACGTTCATTCCCAGGAGAAGTTTATTCGAGGTTGAGTTCAAGAGCTTATTTCTGAAAGCAGAGACTGGCTGCACCCAACGTGGCCTGTGGCCTGCAGCTCCCTGTCTCCTGTATCGAAGTTTCAGGCAGCACCTTGCGCACCTCGTTACACCCACAGCAGCAACAAGACTACCTTAAACTCCTCCCCGACGGAACGAAGGTCCTTAATGGAAAAGACAACACATTTATCACAACTGAGCTGCTTAGAGCAGAATAGACCAGCCAGCCGGGAGGAGGCAGTGCCACCAAAGCCAGATCCCCAGGAAGGAGGCCTCAGCACTTGCCTCTTCCTTGTCAGACGTTTCTCCTTCCAGGGCTTGTGTCTCAGGTTTAGACATTTGTGGATTAACTGATGGGGAAGAGTTTGATGGTATATCCCTATCCTTAAAAAAAACAAAAAACAAAGATTTTTTTCTGATTATAATTGAAGTGCACACTCATACAGAAAAATTGGGAATGCGCAAAAGTTTAAAAAAAGGAGAAAAATTGATACCTTTCATTATTACCATCCAGAGATAACCTTGGTCATGTTTTTGATACATTCTTGACCTTTTTCTTTGTTGATGTGTGTGTATGATTTTAAAACAAAATTGGAACGTGTAATTGAACAAAATTGGAACACGCAATTGAACATGCATCTTCACTCTTACATCCTTTTTATTTTAACTTAAAGTAATCTACTCCTGATGTTGTGAGGTCCCTTACATGGTGGGCTGGCAAGGGCTCTGTTCTCCCACAAATACTCCCAGTAGCTCAAGTCAGAGACAAAAGATGGTCTCTGGTCTATGAACTTGACCCAGTGTGGCCCTTCTGTTTCTGGTGTGCAGTTTAAGGGAGCAACATGTACCCATCACCCATAAATTGCGAGTAAAACTTCTTATTGCTGTACTCAAAGCCACGTGATGCCAGAGCACAGAAACTCAGCCATGGCTGGGAGGACAATCTGCAAATGTTACCCACATATAATAAAGAGATCTTTGGGTTTTGTTAAGGTGTTTGGACAAGAATATGTCACTTGAAACATACTGTTTATCTGAGGATTATGTAGAAGGTACAATAAATGGACTGGAAAATTTTTAAAGAGATTCCCCCCCGCCCCCCCAAACACAGAGAACAGTGGAGAAAATAAGAATTCCTTTAGAATGGGCATTCAATATATCTATCTTTCATACTGTGGGGTTTACCTCTTAAAGTTGCTTTGTAAACTGTAAAGTGCTGTGTAAAAATAACGTTAGCACTCAGTGTGGTATCATTTATATGGAACAAATGGATATGCGTGTCCATATAGATATGCACAGAAAGCCCACTGTTGGAATTTAAATTTATAATACGTAATCTAAGCAGGTAAGCTTGAAGATCTTCTTTTTCTGCTATTAAGTTCACATAATTTTGTTTGTAACTGTAGTTATAGATTTTGATGCTCCTACTTGGAGTACTTCTCTGTTAAAGTATTTCCTGTGAGAGGTATTAAGATTTCTTTGTATTGATTTTTTAAAGAATTTTTTGTATTGCTTTTGTTTGCAAAGGAAGTATTGCAACACATATGCATAAATATTGACCAGGTTGGCTAACCAAGGGAGCTAGCCCTAGTCTTTGTGTTCCAAGCAGCTGTAAACAAGTCACTGGAGCTTCAAAAGGTGGTCCCTCATCTTTTTTTGTTTGTTTTTGTTTTTTGGTTTTGGGTTTTTTTTAAAGCTTTTTTAAAAAAAATTTTTATTGGAGTATAGTTGATTTACAATGTTGTGTTAGTTTCAGGTGTACAGCAAAGTGAATCAGTTATACATATACATATATCCACTCATCTTATGCAGGGGGTGAAACTCCCTGGAAGGCAGGCGGGCCTATATCTGTGAGTGTTGGCCTCCGCCAGTGAGAGGAGGGGCTCTCAGTAAGAGCCTTCTGAAGAGACTGCCCTTACCTTTCAGCTAAGTCTCAGTCTAAACAAGTTTGGGAGACAGTTGAGCTTCAATTACGCAGAAGCTTATGCCTCACAGCTCAGTGCCATGTGCAGCTAGGTGCCTAGCAATGGCTGTCTGATGGGTAATGATGAGATTTTTTTTTTTTAAATGAGTGTCTTGGCCTCCATTCCAAGCCCATTTGCTTGCAGGAGCCCAGCCTTGTTTGGGACCTGTTTTAACCCATTTCCATAAAGAAAGGAACAGCAATCACATGACCTCTGCTCTTCCCAGGAGTTTCAGCACCCAAATTCCAGACTTCCTTCTTAGGGTTTAGCTAGTCCTCTGTTCTGACTTGGTGCCAGGAGAGTTGGAGCTGCCTCATGTGCAGGGACATGAGTCAAGCAGTGACCTTGGCCTATCCATGTTCTGGCATCCCAGGATGCTATGCTTCTGAGGTGGGGTGGCACGGACACCCCCCACCCCGCTCCAGTCATGCCAGCTGCAGAATCCGCTGGACTCTTCCCTCTCCCCACCCCATATCTAGTGGGTCACTGGCCCTGCCCCTCTTGCTAATTGGCCACTCTTGAACCCACACCCCTTCCCATTTCCCCTGCTCTGATTCCAGCTCACCCCGATCTCATCCCCCTGCCTCCCACAGTTTTCTCCCTGCCCCATCGCATCTGGACTCCACACTGAAGTCAGGGCAGTGGTCCCCAAACTTATGAAATGGACAATGTCTTAGTCAAGATTCTCCAGAGGGACAGGGCCAATAGGATATATATGTAGAAAGAGATGCCTTATGAGGAAGTGTCTCATGTGACTATGGAGCAGAAAAGTCCCACAGTATACCATCTGCAAGTTGGAGACCCATGGAAGCTGGTGGTGCAAATTCCAGTCTCAGTCTAAAGGCCTGAGAACCAGGAGAACCAATGGTGTAAATCCTAACCTGAGGGCAAGAGAAGACTGACATCCCACCTCAAGCTTTCAGAGAGTGAATTCTCCCTGACCCAGGCTTTTGTTCTATCCAGACCTCCACTGGATATTGGATGAGGCCCACCCACACTGGAGAGGGCACTCTGCCTTACTCAGTTGACAGATTCAAATGTTAATCTCATCCAGAAACACAGACACACCCAGAATAATATTAACCAGATATCTGGGCCCCTTGTGGTCCAGTCAAGTTGACATGTAAAATTAAACATTATGGAGAGTTTTATTCCCTGTAATTTCAGAGAGGTAGAATCTTGTAAGAAAAGCTTCCTGCATGGCACAGAAGCCACAATTCCTCAAAGTATGCACCCATTTGCTTTTAGAGCCTGAAGCCCTGGGCAGCCAAGTGTTAAAAATGTAGGTCCTGGCCTCTCCCTGCCCCAGCCATACCACAACAGGATCTCAGGGCAAGGTATGGGAGTCTGCATGATCACCATGTGCTATGTAAACAGGATAAAGTCTAAACTCCTTAACATGGATGCTGGACCCTTGAGTGTCTGACCCCTGCCCACCTGTCCAGCACTGGGTCATGCTGTCCTCCCCGTCTTGCCAATGCCCCTCACCAGGCTCTGGCCTGGAGGACTCCCCTTGCACGTCCCCTCCCAGTCCCCCCCTGTTTCATGCCTTTGTGCTACTTCTTGCTCCTGACACTCCCCCTACCTGTATTTTCTTCCTGTTTCTCTTCACCTGGATGACATTTGCTCATCTTTTCAAACCCCACTCAACTATCATCTGCACTCTGATGCCTCTCTGCTTGATTAAAGAGATTTTTTCATTCATTCAACAAATATTTACAGAGTCCCTTGCACACGTCAGGCACTGTTCTGGGATCTAGTAGTGGGCGCAAGAGACAAAAGAACCTACCTGGGTATAACTCATACTCTAGAGAGGAAGACCAATAAGCAAATTGAAAAAAAAACAACATGTAAAATATATGATATGTCAGATAAAGGTGACATGGAGAAAAATAAAGCAGGAAAAGGTATGGGGAGAGCAATGATTTGGGGGGGTAATCAGCGCAGGTCTCACTGATAAGGTGGCAAATGAGTAGAAACCCAAAGGAGAACGGTCGTCCCAGAAGAGGCAACAATATACACGGAGATGCAGTGAGAGAGTGAGTGTGCTTGGCATGATTGAGGCATGGCAAGGATGTCCGTGTGGTTGGAGTGGAGGGAGTGAGAAAGAGAAGAGGATGAGGTGAGCTCAGAAAGGGCCTGGGGAGCCAGAACATGTAACCCCCTTTTGGTTGCTGTAGGCTCTGACATTTTCTGCGTGGTTAGTCATCAGAAGGTTTTGAGCAGTGGGGAGACATGATTTGACTGACTTTTAACAGACTTTAGATGGCAAGGTAGAAACAATGGTTGAGGCCATTGTAATGGTCCAAGTGAGAGGTGCTCATGACTCAGATTAAGGGCAGGATGGGATGGTGAGAAGGGGCGAGATTCAGGATTGGCTGATGGAGTGGATTTAGGATGTCAGAGACAGACTTGAGGCAGAGATGGCTCTAAACTTTTTTTAACTGTTTTTTTTTAATGTGATAAAATATAAATGACATAAAATTTACCATTTTTAACTGTACCAGGTCAGTGACATTAAGTACATTCACACTGTTGTGCAACTGTCACCACCATCTGTCTCTAGAACTTTTTCATCTTCCCAAACTAAAACTCTCTACTCATGAAACACTAACTCCCCAGAACCCCCTCCCCCCAGGCCCTGGCAACCACCACTCTACTTTCTATCTCTGTGAATTTTGCTACTCTAGGCACCTCATATAAGTGGAATCATACACCACATTTGTCCATTTGTGACTGGCTTATTTCACTTAGCTTAAGATCTTCAAGGTTCATCCATGTTGTTGCATGTGTCAGAATTTTTTTTCTTTTTAAGGCTGAGTAATATATCATTGTAGTTATATACCACATTTTGTTTATCCATTTATCTATCAATGGACACGGGTTGTTTCTGCCTTTTGGCGAGTGTAAATAATGCTGTGAACATGGGTGTACAAATATCTATTCAAGTTCCTACTTTCAATTATTTTGGAATTGAAATTCCAGAAATGGAATTGCTGGATCACATGGTAATTCTATGTTTAATTTTCTGAGGAGCCACCATACCATTTTCCATAGCAGCTGAACCATTTTACATTCCCACTAGCAGTGCACAAGGGTTGCAATTTCTCCACATCCTCATCAACACTTATTTTTTGTTTTTTGATGATCATCATCCTAATGGGCATGAAGTGGTATCTCATTGCAGTTCTTTTTTAATTTTTAAAAAATTTAAATTTTATATTGGAGTGTAGTTGATTAACAATGTTGTGTTAGTTTCAGGTGTACAACAAAGTGATTCTCATTGCAGTTTTGATTTGCATTTCCCAAATAATTAGTGATGTTCAGCATCTTTTCACGTATTTATTGATAGACTCGAAAATTTGACGTAAGCAGCTGGAAGAAGGGGATTGCTATGGAGCAAGATGGGGAATAATGTGGGAAGAGCAGGGTTTGAAGGAAAAATCCCCAGAATTAAATTTGAGGTGCATGTTAGATAGAGGAGATATTGGTAAGCAACAGGACATGAATCTGACATTCAGGTGACAGGTCCAGCCTGGACACATACATTTGACAGTCATTAGCAAAAAAAAGCATACATAAAATCGTGAAATTGAATGAGATCCCAAGAAAGTGTTTGTAGAGATGAGAAAGTCTGAGGCCCAAGTTCTGAGGCCCTCCTATTTGAAGGATGAGAGATGAGGAAGAACTAGCCAATCAGATGAGAAGGAGTGGTCAGTGGTCAGTAGGAGTGAAGCCAAGTGAAGACAAAGTTTCGAGGAGAAGGAAGTGATTTCTTATGTCAAATGCTGCTGAAAAGTTAAACAAAAAGACTGAGAATTTTCTGTTGCTTTAGCAACTTGGAGGTCATTAGTGAAACATTGACTGTTGTTTTGGTGAATTAGTGAGGTTGAAAGCCTGATTGGAGAGGGTTCAGGAGAGAAGTGGAGGTGAGGAATTAGTGACAATGGGTATAAACAAAGTATTTGAGGAGTTTGCTATAAAGACATGCAGAAAAGTGGGGGATGTGGGATCAAAAGAAAGATTTTTGTTAATGATAAAAATTATAATACACTTATATGTCGATGGGAGTGATCCATTAATGATGATGCAGGAAGGAAGGGGGAGAATTACTGGAGCAATGTGATCCTTCCCTGTGACCCTTGTGCCTTTCTCTAGCAGATTTCTAGCAAAGCACCTCAAACACCACTAAATGTACTAATTGGCTTACTTGTCTCTCTCTCTTTTCATGTGTTAGTCAGGTTTTCTTGCGATAATGCTGTGTAACAAACAACCCTAAAAATCTCAGCAGCCTACAAGAGCAGTGCTTTATCTCCTGCTTAGGTTGGCTGCTGTACAGCTGCTCTCTGCTGGGCTTGGCTGAGCCAAGCTAACTCCAGCCTTTGGGTTGGGGTCCAGCCTGTTCCACGTGTCTCTCATTTTGGAACTCATGGCTACCCTCAATGTACTCTTCTAGAAGCAGAGCAAGCCAAAATACATAAACACACTTAAAGCCTCTGTTTGCAACAAGTTCACTCTCATTCCATTGGCCAAAGCAAGTCACAGGCAAGCCCAAAAGGAAAGAAATGTAAATGCTGTCCACAGACTGGAAGGGCCATAGCAAGGAAGGAAAAAAAAAAAAGGAAAAACAGGACAATCTACCACATTCTGCTAACCTATAAGCCCCTCAACAGAATGATCTTATTTGTTCTGTTTTTCTAGTGCCTAGCACCATGCCGAGTGTGTAGAAGATGCTATAAAAATATTGAATGAAAGAATATCACCAGGTTTTTCCTAAACAAGCTAATTGTTCTATTTCTTTTAATTTTTGGATCCAAAAGGATTTGGGTTTCAATCCCAGCATCTGCACTTTTTAACACTATTTTATTTATTTTATTATTTATTTTTAACATTGTCTTTTGGCAATAATAGTAAAAATAATAGCAGTCAGAATTTCTTGAGTGTTTACTCTGTGCTAGGAATGCTGCTATGGGTTTTAGGTTCTGTATGTCATTTTAATCTCCAAACAAATCTATGAGGTAGGCATTGCTCTCCCCATGTTATAGATGAGGTGACAGAGAATCAGAGAGGTTAAATAACTCCCTCAAGCTAGAGAGAGGTGGATCTACAATGTGAACCCAGGTCCAGCAGGATCCAAAGCCTCCTTTTAAGCACCATGCTCTATCACTCCTAGATGATAAATTAACCCCACCCAATGTAAAACAGGAAGAAGCATGAGAACGTCCACTTTGTAAAATTGTTAGATTTATTTATAAATAATATGTATATCACCTGGCCCAGAGAAGGTTATACTCTGGGCACTCAATAAATATTATTTCCTGTTTTCCTTTTCCATTTCACTTCTGACTCCTGCTGCCAGACTCGATGGAAACTTTCCTTACGATCTGATGCTCAGAAACCATTAATTATAGCTCTGTTAAACTTACAATACTCAACCTCTAAGACCTTAACAGGCCGGCTGCAGAAATTTTCTCTGAACTCACACCATTAGCAGTGAATTTCTAAAACCCTTGGGAAGACATTGCAACTTGCTCAGTATTTCTCTTGGCTCCTGAATTATCCATGTCCCATGATGGATTCTGAAGTTGGCCTCCCCCTGAGGGAAAGATTCACAAATAAGGCTTGGGCCAGTCACTTTGAAGTTTCAGTTGAGTAGGTGGTGACTGAAAGAAATCAAGCAGGTGACAGGGGAAAGGTTGCCAAGTGACCTGCGTGGCATCAGGCCCAGGAGAAGGGTGGGTATGCTCAAAATCTGCTCAATTTCAGACTCTGAGGGTGGGGTAGGGTGGGGAGGTGAAGCAGATTGTGTCTCCAAAAAACAAGGGATGTTCCTTTTTGAGGGCATAGTGTAAGAAAAGAGAAGAAAAAAACATTTAATAAATACCTATTATGTGCCAACAACTAAAAGATGTAATCCTATTTGATCCTCAAAAAAACCAGGTCTGGGTTATCTCTCTTTTACAGGCAAGAAACTGAGGCTTCAAGAAGTGAAATAACTTAAGCAATTTTTAAAAGATCAGAGTTGAGAAGTATATGTATCAAACAGAACTAGTTTGCCTGTGAGTGACAGAAAACCCAGTGCAATCCTGTTGGAATCACTGCAGGGCTGGCATGGTCTTCCACTGTGCCAGAGACCCTGGCTCCTCTTATCTTATTGTTCTGCCAACTTTAGCCTGTGGCATCCCCTTCATGGTTCAAGATGAACGCTCGAAAATAAAAGATTCATCCCGGAAGAAATAATGACACATCTGCTTATATCCGACTAGGCAAAACTTGGTCACTTAGCTGCTCCAAGTTAGAAGGGAGGCTGAGGAATGTGGCAGTGTGCCCACAGAAAAGTTAAGGTTCTATTTCTAAGGACAAAAGAGAGAAAGAGATATTGGGTGCACCAGCAATCTCTGTTACCAGGAAGTTAAATCTAGGTCTCTCTCACTCCAGAGGACCCCTACTCCACCAGTTCTACTATACTGCCTTCCCTAAGAGGAGTGCCATTGCCACAGAAATCTCCATCAGGCTTAAAGTGCCCTGTGGACAACAGCCAGTTCCCATAGGTGCTTACGGTGAGCCAGGCATTATGTGATGTGCTGTATAGCACTGTCTCATTTAATCCTTCAGTAACCTCATAAAACAGGAACTTTACTCTCCCCATTGTACAGATGTGGAGACTGAGGCCCAGTGAGATTATATGGCATGCCCAAGGTCAACCAGAGAGCAGATAGCATCTGGATCCATATGTTGTATGGCATCCATACAACGGCAAAGAGGATCTGCACTCAGGCAGTGTAGACTCCAAAGCCTCGTCTTTTACGTGTTATGCTTGTCTGTTTCAGGTGTGTTCCCACTTCAGGGCCTCTACTCCTGCAGGTCTCTCTTCTGGAATCCTATTCGTTCAATCTCTTGCCACCCCTTACAAAGTTCTCGTTCAGTCTAACAGGAAACACACTGAGAGTCTGGATCAGGCCAGCCATTGTGCTAAGTGCTTGGGGAACTAAAGAATATATCAGCTGAGGTCCCTATTCTTATGAAGCTCACATTTTACTTTGACATCCAGCATCTAAATGTCCATACTATGATATGAAAGGGCCATAACAACCAAGTGGTTCACAGTGCACTGGAGGACAGATTAATGGGATAAGTTTCTATTATCTGGAGGGAGCTAAAGGACACTTTACATAGGAGGTGAAATTCCTTATACTTTCCCGCAATTGTTCCAAGTAAAACTCATTTATCTTGAGTTATACCATTTCTTCTGTTTCTTTTCCTTTCTACTAAATCTTCTTATCTGCCTTTCTCTAGTGCCCTCCACTTTACTTTGATCCTGTTTGCCCATCTAGTCATCTGCCTACTCTATCCCTATTCCCTTCACCAGTGGTTTTGGGGAAGAATGGCACACGTTTTTAATCTCCCCTTCCCCATCCTCCATTCTGTCTTTAACCACACCAGTCTGCTTCTGCCCCCAACACTATACCAAGAATGACCAAATGCTCTGGCTTTTTCCCAGCCTGCAGTTAAAAGTCCAAGTCCTCTTCTCTGGACAGAAGGTAATATTCATTATGTAGTTATTGGGTATCTGGTGTCTCTATGCAATATCTCGTCCTCAATGTAGCCCTAGGAGGTTGGTGCTATTGTTAATCCGATTTTACTGTTAGGAAACTGAGCTCCAGACAGGTTGAATCACCTGAGCCAGGTCACCAGCTAGGAGACAGTGAAGCTAGGACTTCAGCTGAGTTTGGCTGGTTCTGGAGTCGAAGCCCTTAACCATTACTCCTTCAAAAAAAACAGGAGATAACTATATGCTAGGAGAGTAGGAGTGGCCAGGATTTAGGGTTGTAGCCCTAAGAAACATGGTAGAAAATTGAAATAGCCCTTATGGAAGAAAAGAATAGGGAATTACTACGACAACTCAATTAAATGGTATCCGCATGGAGAGCACAGATGACGTTGGAAATCTTAAGTACCAGTTAGTATTATTTGACAAGAGCTGAGGTGGGAGGGTTGATCTGGTGTTCGTAATATGAAGGATGTGAGGCTAAAGATGAGGTGGGCAGGTGATTTGAAGATGTCAATAAGAAGGTAGTTGAAATGATTGGTTGTGGCTTTAAAGGAGAGACATTAAGGTAAAAGAGACTATTGGGCTAGGGGAAGAAGGAGGGCAAGCTCAGAGATCAAGGTTGTGAGAATGAGGAAGTGGAGAGAGTGGAAAAAGATGAGACTGACTTGAGAATAGGCAAGATGACCCAACAGAGTAGTTCAAGGAGTGCCCTTGCCATGGGCACAGTTGTGAACATTCACACATGTCTCCATGTTGTTCAGGGAAATGAGTTTGATGCTTTTGAACTGAAGAATTCTAATACAAATTCTTCATATCAGTTTTATGATGCAAAATGGCATCTCTCCCCACCTACGACTGGGAGAGGAGACACCTCTTTCATCTCTTTCCTAAGATTCTATATTAACTGTGAAGATGAGTTTTTTAAGACCAAGCTCTGGAATTTCATTTGTTGCATTCATAAGCAAAAATCGGACCTCAAGATTACCAACAGGGATGGAAAAAAAGAGTAAGGAAAATTTTATTTAATAACACCGAAGTAAACATTGATGATCTTCCACAGAGAAACAACTTAATGTCTATCAGCAGGTAATGGAGAAATAATTTATAGTACATCCATATGATGTGGCATAGGAAGCAGCCAAAAATAAAAATGAGGAATCTCTTTATATACAGAAATGGCATAATCTCCAAGATATCTATGAAATAAAAAAAAATCATGGTGCATATGAATGTATATGTGTACAAAAAAGGATGGTGACTAAAATATGATATGAATAATAACGTATCATACTTTCCAGGTTATGCATACATACCCTTGGAGTAACCTTCTAAGGAAGGTCAGGAGACGGTGGGTCTGGCACCTCTAGAAAGCCAAAAGTTCTGTAACCAGATCTCAGCCTAAGAGAACAGTTTGGGCAGGTCTTTGGTGGGGATTGTTTGGGGACTTTAATTGCAAGACACCACGAATAAAAGTGTGCATGCCAAAGTGCCTTAAGGCTTGAGCCCATTGTGAGACCCTCTCTGCTACCTCCAGCCTGAAATCTGATCTTGTGTTAATTCAAGGGTGTGCCCATGGGGAGCATTTTCACAGACAGGGCAGACTCACATGAGTGAATGCTGGAAAAAGGTGAAGTCCTTTAGACCCTGATACAGGCGACATGGTTCTCACTCAAATGGGTACAATGTTTGGGTTCTTTCTTCATTAAGTGCTTTAGTGGCATCAGAATATACTGGATCTCCAACGAAGTTTTCTGTTGTACAGGTATAGTGAATGTAGGAACCCCAGTTCCCAAGATCACCACCACCATCACTCATTTATTTTATCCTCAATGGAATAACCAATGTCAAATTTCACGGAATAAACTTTACAAGGATGTTTTGTTCTTCACCGTGAGAAAACCCCATTTATGTTAAGATTTGATCTGGCACAGCTTGACTCCACTGAAGATAAAAGTCAATCTTTTTTTAATCAGTTGGGGTATCAGGTTGCAGAAAAGTTAACACAGCACACCTGAGACTGCTTATCCTTAGAATGGTCTGCTTGCGAAGTTGACCCTTGGCTGGCATCTGGGAATGTGGATTTCCAGAGGGTTCCCATCACCCACACTAATAAGAACATCTCAGCAGGCCTTAACTGTTTGTGCAAACAATGTGATTTATGTGAGCACTTAATTTCCTTCTGGGAGTCTGGAATTTTGGTAATGGCGAGAAGAAGTTGTCTACCCGACTAGCCCCCAATAAAAACCTTGCTAAGTCTTCAATGAGCTCCTTTGGTAGGCAGTATTAAACATGTGTTGTCACACCCCCTTGCTGGGGAAATTGAGCAAGTCCTGTGTGACTCCACTTGCGGAGGATTCTTGCAAGCTTTCACCTCATTTCCTCCAGACTCCCCGCTGACCTCCACCACTGCCAAGCTCATTTTCCGCTTGCTGATTTTGCCTTGTATCCTTTCTCTATAATTAATCATAGCCGTGAGTATGACTATTTTCTGAGTCCTGTGAGTTCTCCCAGGGTGATCATAGCTGTTGTAACAAATAAATATCAAGACTTCAGAGGCTCAACACAATAGTTTATTTCTTGTTTGTGTAGAGATCAAGGCCAGTGCTCCTGGTGGGCAGGTGGCCTTCTACTCAGTCCCTGAGGACCCAGGCACCTTCCATCTTGCACTCCACAATAAGTTTGCAGTTGGAAAAAGAGACCGGAAAGGACATGCCTCCTTCTTAACCCTCCCCTTAACCCTAACCCCAGCGTTGGCCCTGAGATGACGCACATCCACCTCTGGCCACATTCCATTGGCAATCACTAGTCACATGGTCCCACCTAGATGCAAGGGGACTAGGAAATGTGGTCTCCGCTTGGTGGCCGTTCCTCTGCAGCAACTCTGTGGAAAGAAAGCATGAATCTCTGATGACCAGCAACAGTACCGTAATAGATACTTATTATGAACCGGTCGTGTGCTCAACTTCATACCAAGTGCTATGATACAACACACAGAAGTCATATTGTTCTTACCCACATGAAGGCTGACGTGTAAAAGGGAACTGGTCACCCCCAAGGATGAGGAGACAAGGCTCCCTTTTTCTGGGAAGTCGTCTTTTCTACTAGACCCTCCCTCTGTGTTTCCCTAGTAAGTGGGACTGATCCCTCTCATAGCGCTTAGTGCATCGAAACTGACCATATTCTTGTCAGACTCTCCTGACGGATTATAATATTTTTGAGGTCGCAACGTCAGCTGCCTTATTGATCAGCACATATTCCTAGTGCTCAGCACAGAACATGGCACATCTGAGATATTCAGTAAATGCGTAAATGGATGAATGTTCAAGTGGGACGGTGAGATACAGTGCAGTACCATGCTGTGAGCACAGGTTATTCGAATCTTCTTATCCCTTGTGACCTTGAAAAAGTTGCTTAATTTCTCTGAACCTCAATGTTTCATTCTTAGAATGGGGAGAAAAATACCAACTTTGCAGGGCTGCCTCGAGGATTTTCTGAGATTCTGAATGTGTATTCAGCACCTAGCCCTGAAGTTATGGAGAACAGTTTTTCACCATGGAGTACGATGTTAGCTGTGGGTTTTTCACAGATGCCCTTTATTGGGTTGAGGGAGTTCCCTTCTCTTTCTAGTTTGGTCAGTGTTTTTGTTATGAAGAGGTATTGGATTTTGTCAAATGGTTTTCCTGTGTCTGTTGAAACAGTCTTGTGGGTTTTGTCCTTTATGTTATTCACGTGGTGTGTCACATTGATTTTTTTTTTCTTTACTATTTTCGGTTTTCTGTTTATTCTCTGTCTTTTTTTTTTTTTAAATTGAGGCTTAGTTGCTTTACAATGTTGTGTTAGTTTCTGCTGTACAGTGAAGTGAATCAGCTATATGTATACCTATATCCCCTCCCTCTTGGACTCCCTCCTTCTCTGCCCGCCCCCTGCCCCCATCCCACCCATCTAGGTCGTCACAGAGCACAGAGCTGAGCTCCCTGTGCTATACAGCAGGTTCCCGCTAGCTATCTATTTTACACATGGTAGTGTATATATGTCAGTCCCATTCTAAGATGTTAAATCAACTTTGCACTCTTGGGATAAATCCCACTTGGTCATGGTGTGTAATCCTTTTTTTACATTGCTGGAGTCTATTTTCTAGTGTTTTGTTGCATTTTGTTTTGGTTTGGTTTTGAGGGGCTCTTTTTGTGTCCCAGATTGTTTCAGACCCTTCACTGGATTCCCATGGTGCTTCCCAGAGGTCCCAGTGGATCTCCTTACCGGTTTCTCCTGGGGACAGTTTCTAATAAATCACTTCCTCTCAAATCCCCTTCTCAGGTGCAGCTCGTGGGGATCAGCCTACGTCACCGCCAGGGTCACGGCCCTCTCTGGTCACGTGGCCCCTCAATCACACCCACGCCCCTCCCGCTAACCCGGCTCCGCGAATCCTCCCGCAGGTGATCTACGCCCTGAACACCCGCCAGGACGAGGCCGAGGCGGGCATGGAGGCGCTGCGTGAGGCCCACCAGGAGGAGCTGCGCAAGGCAGTGGCCGAGACGGAGGCCAGGCTCCTGCAGGCGCAGGGCCGCGGGGGCGAGGAGGCCCTGAGGCAGCGCATCCAGGCCCTGGAGAGCGCCCTGGAGCTGCAGAAGCGGCTGACGCAGGAGGCGCTGGCCCGGTCGGCCGCGTGCGGGCTGGAGACCCAGGAGAGGGAGCTGAGGGTGGAGGCCGAGCACGCCGAGCGGCTGCTCACCCTCTCCAGGGAGATGCTGGAGCTCAAGGCCGACTACGAGCAGAGGCTCCGGCACCTGAGCGGCCACGAGGCGCCCCGGTGGGGCCGGCTCGCCCCGGAGGGTCCCGAGCCCCCGGCCGAGCCGGGCTGCGGCCCCGAAATGCGGGAGGTCCTGCTGGAAGCGGAGCGGCTGCGAGCGGAGAACCAGCAGCTGAGCGAGGGCTATGCTCGGAAGGCTGAGGAGCTGCAGGCCGCGTACGAGCGGGAGAACGAGGCCGTCCAGCAGGCCATGCAGCAGTCGGTGAGCGAGGCCCTGTGGCAGTGGCAGGGGCAGGAGACCGACCTCCGGAAGAACTTCCAGGCCCAGGAGGCGGCCCTGCAGGCCCAGGTCCGGAAGCTAGAAGGGGATCTGGAGCACAGAGGCCGCGAGATCAGTGACCTGAAGAAGTACGCCCAGAAGCTGAAGGAGCGCGTTCAGGTAAAGCAGGGACTCTTCCTACCTTCCAGATGGGAGACTAAGCATGGCCCCTAGTATCGAACACCTACCGTGTGTCACGCGCTGCGCAAAGCCCTTGACTTCGGCCAGAGCGAGCATTATTACCTCCATGGAGTTCAACTACATTCATTCAGCAAGTACGTATGGAACACCTACTATGTGCCAGGCCGGGGCTGTGGGCAGGAGACACACGGTGAGCCGGCCTTGATCCCTGTCCTCTGAGAGCTGAGAGACTTACAATTTAGAGATGAGAAGATAAAACTGAAATTGAGAAGCTTAAGGATGGGCCTAGCTGGGCACACAGCTACAAAGTGTTTGAACTCAGTTCAGCCTAATTCTAAAGCCCCCACTCACTCCATAACAACTTGCTGTCCACACATCCTTGGGGCTTCGAATTTGTGGAAAGCCAGACCATTGACAAGTCAGTTACATGAGGCCCACAGACTCACAGAGCCCCATCTCTAAAAGTAACAGCAGCTAGTATCCTTCATACTCCCTGAGCATTTTTTTTCCTGTCCCAGACACTTTATCTCATTTGATCCTCACTACAGAAAGGTTAAATAACTTGCCAAAAGTCACACAGCCAATCAGAGGATGAGTAGTGATTTGATGAACCCTGAGCCACTGAATTCCAGAGATTAAAGGCATATGCTGTGCACTTACCCACTTTTCAGATCTGATGTACATAGGATGTCTCGACACAGAACTGTAACAAGAGAAATGAGACCCTTTCTGTCTGTTTAGGACCTGGATGTGCAGCTCAAGGAGGCTCGACAGGAGAATTCAGAGTTGAAAAGCACTGCAGACAAACTTGGGGAGAAGCTGGCTGTTGCCAAAGACAGGCTGATGTTGCAGGAGTGTCATGTGACACAGAAAAGCGGTGAGATGCCCGGAACGATTTCCTTACACAGCAAAGGTTGGCCACCAGGTTGGCCTGACACTGCTTGCAGCCTTGAGACTGTTGAGGCAGCAGAGTGGAGGGCAGGGCTATTTGATCTGACCTGCCTGGTGGGTATTTAAAAGGCATGATGCAAAAGGATGTCTGGCCCCCAGAAAGTTCTCCACCGGATCCACCATAGTGCCTGAACTTCTCAGCTCTGACTTTTCCCCAGACTCAGACAACGCTTTATACTCTAACATCATTCACACGGTGATGTTATTGGGTGTTCCCAATAATTTTGTGAGTTAAGTATTGTCAGTACCCCATGTCACAGATGAAGACATGAGGCTGAGAAAGTTACATGGCTAGCTCAAGGCCAGCCAACTGGCTGGTGATAGAGGTGGTGTTTGAGTCTCAGATTGTCTGACTCCAAAATGCTTTCCACTGAGCTCCCTCATCAGAAAGTTCTTGAATATGTACATGTCATCAGCTTGACACTGGGAGATACAACAAAGGCACAAAACATAGGCTCTGCCTCTAGGGAGCTTATGGGACTGCTACTTTACAGCCCACAGCATGCCTTGCTCTCATGGGTGCGGCCCAGGCAGCAGTGAGGTGTCTGGGAAAGAAGAAATCACCTCAGGCTGGAAAGTACGAGTTGGAACCAGAGGGTATGGAGGGTTTACAGCAGTGGTCTCAGAAGTAGGGCATAGGGGAAGAAACTGAGCAATTCTAACTATATTTATTTTTTGTCTTATACTTGAAATCTCTTTATTTAAATCCTTTGAATGTACATATTATCTAGGAACGTCCTTAATTTTTTTTAACCTATGGAAAGCACAATCAAAAAAATTTGAAGATGACTAGTTTAAGAAGGGAGAGCAGGACAACTGTTTGAACTCAAGATGCTACTTGGGCAAAGGTGACAATCACCACTTGGACCATGCTTGAGGCCAGAAGGCCATGGAGCAGGGATTACATAGGGGAGTCAAGGGCAAAATATTTGAATAGCAGAATGGCGACCCAACTGCAGAGGCCTCAGGCATGAGGCCAAGGCCAAGGGCATTCCCAGTGATGTTGACATTGTACTTGCAGATGACATGAAGACAGAGAGAGTTTCAGAGAATGAAGTCCTAGGGAAAGAGAATGATTTGGAAGCCTGCAGTCTCCATCCTCAGCAGGATCAGAACTTTCCCAAGGAGTGTCCGTGCACGAAAGGAGGCACAGATATACAGGTACTGTCTGACCCAGACCTGGGGATGGAGCAGTCACAGGGGGCTCTGCTGGAATGAGCTTCAGATGGAGGCCAGCCCCAAACCATGACAGGTCCACTTGGAAGCAACAGGTCCCATAGTTTCAGGGGTGGATATGTGGGTGTGAAGTTTCAGCCAATGTCCTGCCAACTGCATGTCACTGCATGTCAAGCTAGGAGACTGAGAATGTAGCAGAATTCTCCCAACTCCTTATCATTAGCTCCTGGGAAACTGGAAGCTTGCTTAAGATTCCTGCTCTATGTTCCCAGTCAAAACAAACAAAGCATTTTTTAGAAACCACCATAGTATGGGCTGGAATATCTGATCCTATGACAATAGATACACTACTCCAAAAAGCCCTTTTCTGATGGTGGATAAAGTGAAGTCTCTTACAGATATCAAACATGTCATTTTATAAACTTTATTGTACCTTGTGATACATGATTTGAAATCAGTTATCAACATTGTAGAAGTTACATAAAAGAGAAATGGTGATCTCCTGCTCCTCTCCCCACCCTGGCAGTTTTACAAGCCCTTTTTCTTTTTATAGACCAAGAAAGAGGCATGTATTGAGACAGAATATATGAAGCAAAAATATGAAGAAGACCTTCGTAAAATCAAAGATCAGACAGAAGAGGAGAAGAAACATCTCAAAGACCAGCTGGTGAAGCGCCTAGAAGACCTGGTGAAGAAGCACACGGTGGAAATCCAATTAGTTCGCTCATCAGTGGAAGCTGAGAGGCAGAGGCTACAGAAGGTGAAATCCCCTTTCAGAGATAACCGTTCCATTTGTTTTGCCTTGCCTCTACCTCCCTCCTTTCCTCTTTTGTTTCTTCTTTCCTTCCTCAAACATTTACTGAGCTCCTGTTGTATATAGATCTCAGCTAGTTCTCTAATCAGAGGGAGTTCAGAGTCTTCAGGAGGAGACAGGGCACCCCAGGGCTGTGAGACAATAGGGCCTAGAGTTGTTGACATGGGGTGGAATTGTGTCATATGAGTGTTTAATTTAGGGAAATTCAAATCCTCTAATCTGGAAAAACAGAGAGAAATAACATGAAGTGAACACGCAGGCCTGGCAGACTGCCTGGATTCAAATCCCAGCTCTGCCACCCTCTAGCTCTGTGACCACAGAAAGTTATTTAACCTGGGCTCCTCACAGGGAAACTCTGCGGGGCACCAAGTTACTCATTTATGAAACAGATGGTGATAATAGCACCTCACAGAGGAGCTGCGAGGATTGCATGAGGTAATCCACGTGAAAAAACAAAGCAGATCATAGTGCCTGGGGCGTAAGAGGCACTAGGTAGATGAAGGTAATTAATTAACCAGTGGGAGAGAAGTTTCTCAGCCTCTGAATACTGTTCCAGCTTCCCACCAAAGGGGGCGTTTCCTGCTGAGAAGGAATGCAAAGCATCATCCCTCGTGTTTGCTGAGGAAAGCAAATAACATATGTATATGAATGCTTTAGGAAAAGAGTGAAGTAAATCAGTATTGTTGTGAGCATAGGTGGTGCTTTAATTATTATAAGAAGGCTTCTTTCTAATCTAAGAACTTACATTATCACTATGAGTTTTCACTGAAAGATAATCATATATCACTGAGGAATGCAATGTGTGGTGGTGAAGAGTAGTAGATACTCAATAAATATGTGTTGGATAAATAAATGAACTTACGAAAGTCTAGTCCTGGGTCCAAGTCCTGACTCTTTCACTGGCTTTACTACCATGGATAGGTCACTTAATCTTTCTGAAACCTGATTTTGAAAATAAGGATAAATACTTTGGGGGCTTGTTATGTGAATTAAATATGGTGGTTTTTAAATTTATTTATTTATTTATTTACTTTTGGCTTCATTGGGTCTTCATTGCTGCACACGGGCTTTCTCTAGTTGCAGTGAGCAGGGGCTACTCTTCATTGTGGTGCACGGGCCTCTCATTGTGGTGGCTTCTCTTGTTGCGGAGCACGGGCTCTAGGCGCACGGGCTTCAGTAGTCATGGCCCGCAGGCTCTAGAGTGCAGGCTCAGTAATTGTGGCTCACGGGCTTAGTTGCTCCGTGGCAGGTGGGATCTTCCCGGACCAGGGCTCGAACCCGTGTCCCCTGCATTGGCTGGCGGATTCTTAACCACTGTGCCACCAGGGAAGCCCCTAAATATGGTTTTATATGTAAACTCTTATCTCAGTGCACAACATGTAGCAAAAGTTTGATGAACGGTGGCTGTGATTAGTTACCATGTGCATTAGATGACATCATGTGTGATAATATTATTTAGTGTCCACTATACTTTATAAAGCACTTTATTCTTATGAACACATTTAATCCTCCCAACAGGATTACAAAATGAGTGTTCATATCCCCATTTCAGAGATGAGAAAACTGAGGCTCAAAGATGTTATGTATCCACTCACACAGACAGTGAGTGGTACAGCTACATTAAAACCTGACAGCCTGACTCCAGAGCCCGTGGTTTCCCATCCCTGCACAGAGGGAGAAGCAGCTGTATTGAAAGCACTTTCCTCCCCATGAGCAGTGACTGGTGGCACGATTCCAATCCTCATGTAGCTGAACCCGCTTTCCTTCATGAGCCACAATCAGTGGGAGGGACAGTAGTTCTCCCAGAGCTACAGGTTGCCCTGGTAACCTGTCAGCCAAGCTTGACTCTGAGTGTAGAAATCCCACTTCAGCTTTAATCAGGGGCATGGATCCATTTGGGAAATGAATCATGTAGAACTAAATTGCATTTCCTCCTGGTTTTTTATTTTCTTTTTAAAAATTATGGTCATTTCTACAAACTGAGGATGTAAGTTATATAAATTAGGCCATGCAGACTACAGGAAGGTAAAAGCTTGAAGAGGTCCCAGATCTAGTGTTCGTGGACTAAAAGTAGATACCGTTTCCCCTCTCGAGTTAAGCGCACACTGTTCCTTTGGGCCCTTGAGTATAAGTATGTTGTGTATCCTGAATGCTACCTTAACCTGAAAAAGACGCCACAGGAGATGGGCTGGAGTTCACCCAGACAGTTTATCTGCCTTTCCTGTCTGTAGGATTAGATGATATTACCACTTAATCTTCACAGACAGAGCAGAGTACGCGTCCTATAATTAGCACTTGCCCACGTTGATTCCTAGGAGAGTGTGGAAAGATTTATTGAGTCCTCACTGAGCTGTTCTAGACACTGCTGCGTTCTACACCCCATTTGTATCACTTAGGATTCTGGGTGGCAAGCATCACAAACCCACCCTGGGTGGTTTAGGTAAGAAAGGAATTTAGTAAAGGGTAATGAAAAGCTTTCTGGAAAACCAGGGAACTGGGCTTGGCAAGCTACTCAGTGATGAAGACACCCTTGCTGCCACGTCTGAGCCCAGACCTTCTGTTTACACAGCTGACACCACCAACACTGGGCCCTGGATGTTGCCTGCAGAACTGCACTGTCCAATATGGTAGCCTCTTGACACATGTGGTTATTTACATTTAAATCAGTTACAATTAAATAATATTTTAAATTCAGTTCCTCAGTGGAACTAGCCACATTTCAAGTGCTCAGTTGCCATATGTGGCTAGTGGCTCCCAGATTGGATAGCACAGTGTTGAGGGATTTCTACACATTAGCTACATTATATCTTAGAACATTTCTATCATCACGGAAAGTTCCGTCAGTCAGAGCTGCTGTAGAATGGCTGCCCCTGCTGCCCCTGGGAAGTTCAGTTGCCAGATCCTTTATGACTCCAGCTTGTACGTATCCATGGCTTCCAATTCAAAATCCGGGGTGGGTGTGTCTGATTGGTCCCATGCCTTGATCACATGCCTCAATCATGTGCCCATGCCCTCGTCACAAGGGAGTCTGGGAAGGTAAGTCTGACATTTTCTGGTTCTGTGGTGGAAGGATGGCTCTGATGTATCAGATGGAGAATTTCCCAAACATTCAGAGAAGGATCAGAGGCTGGGCAGCCAAAAGGAACAACAGCTCTCCACTCCATGATTTAATTCTTACCTCAGCCCTGTAGGCAGGGGTTGTTTTCCCATTTCACAGATGAGGAACCTGGGAAATGAAGTCACTTGAGTATCACATGAATTGAGTGTGAGTCAGGGCTGCCTTGACTCCAAAGCCACTAACTTTTGCCCTCCGTCTATGTAGCAGAACAGAATAAACATTGCCCTGGGCCTTGGAGAGCAGCCTTCAGGTCTTCACCCTGCCAATATCCATTTATGGTTTATTTATCATTCATTGAATGCATACTTGGTGTTTTGAGCAATGCAGGGATACAGGAATCAGCTATGCATACAGGGAGCTCACAGTCTGGAAGGAGGAACAAGACATGCACTCAAACCATCTGTCAAGTCTGTGTGTAAGAAGTGCTGTGCTGGGGAAGCAGCCACATTGTCAAACCTTAAATAAGTCACCCCAAACCATTCTAGGCCTCTGCTTTCTAATTTCAGTATTAATGTGAATGTGAATGATTTTGTCTAATTCTTTTCAACTTTTTATTTCTATCAACTCCAAAAATACTCTTCATTATTTAGAAATAGGTTGCTTAATTTCCAAATATTTGGAACCATTCCAGATATCTCTTTGTTACTGATTTCTAATTTAGTTCTCTCGTGATCAAAGAACAGATTCTGTTCTTTCCTTTTCAATTAGCTCATATTATTGTATGGCCCAGGGATGGTCTCTCTTGATGAAGGGTCCAGGTGCCCTTGAAAAGAATATGGATCTGCTGCTCTTGAGTGGAGTGTTTCATAAATGATAATTAGGTTAAGTTGGTTGATAGTGTTGTTCAAGTATCTTATTTCCTTACAAATTTTTTCTCTATTTGTTCTGTTGACTATTGAGAGAGGAATATTGAAATCTCAAGTTTAAATTGTCAGTTTTTATATTTTCCCTTTTAGTTCTGTCAGTTTTTGCTTTAGATAAATTCAAACTTATTTATGAGGTACATACACATTTAGGCTTATTATGTCTTCTCAATGAATTGGCCCCTTACTCATTATGGAATATTCCTTGTCCTGAAGTCTACTTTGATAAAAATACGGACATTCTGTCATTTTTGTGGTTAGTGTTACAGTCTATTTTAATCCATTCCTTTACTTTTAACCTACCTGTGTCTTTCTAGTCAAAGTGCGTTTGTATTGGATTGGCCAAAAAGTTCGTTCGGGATCCGTAAGATGTTACGAAAACCTGAACGAACTCTTTGGCCAACCCAAATAGGATAGCTGGATCTTCTGTTTTATTCATCTTGGCAGTCTGACTTTTGAGGGTCATTTAGACCATTTACATTCAGTGCAATTATCATTAAGTCTACCATATTGCTGAGTTGTGGTTTTTTTTCTATTTGTCACATCTTTTTTCTTTTCGCCTGTTTTTCTGTTTATTTTTGATTACTTGAATATATAGCTTTTGGTATTCCCTTTTTTGTCTCGACTAGTGACTTGTTAGTTATCCTTCTTTTGGGGAGGGGATGGTGTGCCATGGGTTGCTGTAGGATTTATAACATGCGACTTTATCATTGTCATCGAATAATATGCTGTTACTTCATACATATTGTGTTGCTGTAAGGTTTGTACGGAGAAGCAATACATATATACTTCACTGTACAAACCTTACAGCAGCACGCTATTTTTATTTAGCCTTTCCTAACCTTTGTGAAGTTGCTGTCATATGTTTTACTTTACATATGTTATAAACTCTACATCGCTTTTCTACTTCCTTAAATAGTCAATTATCTCTTAGAGAGAATTTTTTAATGAGAAAACTAAAGTCTTTTATATTTTCTAATTTACCATTGCTACCCTCTTCATTCCTTTGGCATATTCAAGCGCCCCATCTGGTATCATTTTCTTTTGGCCTGAAGAACTTCCTTTAATGTTTCTTGTAGTGTCAGTCTGCTCACAGCAAATTCTCTCAGTGTTTATATGTCTGAAAATGTCTTTATTTTGCCTTCATTTTTGAAGGTTATCTTGCTGGATATAAATTCTAGGTTAACAGTTGTTTTTTCTTTCAGCACTTTAAAGATGCTGTTCAACTTTAAAAAATTTTTGGTTTGTATTTTCTTCAGATGAAAAGTTGGTAGCCACTCTTATCTGTTCTCCCCTGTGCATAGTGTATCTTTTTGTTTCCTGATTGCTTTTAAGACTTTTTTCTTTATCATATCACAATTTGATTATGATATGTCATGGTGTGATATTCTTTGTGTTTTTCTGTTTGGGGTTCATTGGACGTCTTGGGTCTGTAGGTTATAGTTTTTTTCTGTATTCATATTTTTTAATTGAAGTGTAGTTTACTTGCAATGTTTTGCTGTGGGTTATAGTTTTTGTACAGTGTGGAAATTTTAAGATCATTATCTCTTCTGCCTTCCCCTTCTGAGTGACATTTCAGGCTTTGTACTGGTTTACTCTTTCAGCTACACCAGGAACTTTACTATAAATACATACCAAAGAGTAATTTTTCTTCTTGAAAAAAGTTAACATGTTTTCCTTTAAAATGCCAACTGAAATCTCTGCTTGGTGATTTCCTGTGGCTGCTTATTTGTTGTTCCCGTCACAGTGGCTCCCTTGTGTGTCTTTTCTTAAACTGCCAGTAATTGTGGACAATCTAGACAAGAAAGCAGAAAAAGGGTGGGAGTCCTGCTTTTGCCTCTTACCAGCCATTGGATTTGCTTCATGTGAAATGGATGCAATAAAGCCTTTTTCCATGAGTATTATGAGAGTTAAATGAGAACAGAGCTTATGAAAGTACTCTGTGAATCCTGTAAATTAATAGCCCATGGAGCCTTCTTCCAGGGGTGGGATGCAGCAATTTATATATCTGAAAGCATTCATCTCCTTCTTTTTCCTCACGTTCTTGTCTTTGTAGTTGTTTTTTCTCTTTCCCGGAGTTAGGAAGAGAATGTTAACGCTTCCTGTTGAAATCCTCAAGGTCACTTGAGGAAATTTGTGGGGAAATTTTTTCCCTTTAGGTCCGTTTGTCAAGGCAACAGCTGAAGCTGTGATTGATTACATATACCCTAGGACATTAGGCTGTGCAAGATTAGAAGTAGCCACTGCTTTATGCTAAGCGTCTTTCTCGCAGGGGGTTTCCACTGTGCTTGTTACAGTGAACATGGCTTGGCAGAGTTAGCGAGTGTCTGCACCAATAAGCACATTAAACAAAACTTCTGTTCAATAAAAGATTCTGTGAATGAGGGACTAAATAATGAAGTAAAAAAAAATCAGAATCTTTGCTGAGGGGACGGCCTTATTTCTGATGGTTGCTTAAGTTATCTCAACTTGTTTTAAACAAAAAGTTTATCTACCATCTTCAGAAAATGAACTCTCCAAAGCAACAAGCCCTGCAAAAGGAGATGGTGGATTTACTGAAGACACTATACATGGGCTAAGTGTCCACATCATGCGACGCTTACAATCTAATCACAGCCCTCTTTTCTTCTCTTTTAAATGACTGACCCCAGGGACAATGCTAAGCGCCACCCCAGGGCCACTGGCCTGGCCTGGGGCTGACCCCATAGAAAGTGTAAAGGTGTCATCCAGATGATCAGTAGCAGCATCTTTTTTAGATGCTCAGGTTAGAAATCCAGGAGTCAGAAATCCAGAAATCCATAATTTCTCTGTCATCCCTCACATTCAATCAGCCATAAAGTCCATTCATTCTGCAGTTGACCCTTGAACAACGTGGGAGTTAATCCAAGTATAACTTATAGTAGGACCTTCGTATCTGCAGTTCCTCCACACCCACAGGTTCAACCAACCAGAGACTGTGTAGTACTGTAGTATTTACTGTTGAAAAATGTCCACGTATAACTGGACCCATGCAGGCAGGGAAGAAGCACAGCCAAGCGGTCATCCTTTCCTGAGTTTGGATCTTGACTCTTCCGCTTATGGGCTGCATGACCTTGGGCAAGTTATTTAACCTCTTCAAGCTTCATTTCTTCATCTGTATAATGAGCTTTAACAATACTACCTAGCTCACAGGGTTTTCATAAGGATCAATGAGATGATCTGTGAAAAGCACCCAGAAAATGGTACACACTCAGTAAATGTCAACTGCTAATATGTCCATCTACTTCTAGTTAGAGCATAAAGGTCTGTAATCAATTATCACCATCCAACATGGTATCTACTGCGTTATAGCTGTTGACTTTGCTGCCTATCTCTTTCACGCAAATGTGAGCTCCTGGTGAGTAAGCATATTGTCTGTTTTTATCCCCAGCTTCAAGAACAGTGCCAAGCACATGGTAGGTCTCAATAAATATTTGTTGAACAAATAAATGACTTAATATCTACCTAAAATTCAGCTATGAGGAACAGACTATTTCATCCACTGCTCTAGACACTTGAAAAATTTCCCCAGGTATTAAGCTAGATCAGAAAGCGTAAGCATCTGTAAGAATAGTACTACTTATCATTTATCGATCCCTTACTATGTACCTAGAACTGTGCTAAGCATGTAAGTAATGCATTGAATCACAGAGAGGTTAGGAAATGTGCCCAAGATCACTCAGCTTAAAATGCAGCTGCACCACTCACATGGGCTCCAGAATGTTCTTTTATCTGGATCTGCTTTGTGCTGAGACTATGAGGCTGCGGGGAGGGACCATGGAGGAAGCAGCCCTGTGAATCCCATCATTTTGACTAAAGTAAGGATGCTGTTGAGAAGGCCAAAGAAGAAATTTCACTCTGCTTTTGATATTTCCCTGCAACTGAGGATGTAGTTGGCTTTTTGATTTATGGAACCGTGAGAATTGTGTCAGTAATGAGCATTCTCTTTTCTTATTTGACACCACAAAATTTAAAGCCAGGGGTTTACTCTGCCCCCCCCCCAGTATATATTCGACTTTGTGGTGTGAATTTAGCACCTGTTTTCTTTGGACTTTCTCATGTATTTCTAATTTATGTTTCCTTGTAGTAGTTTATGACTCTTGTGAGTTTCTTTGAACCCCTTTGGGAATAAGGCAGGGTGTGTCCCGTCCATGTTTTCGTGGCTTGTGTGGTTAACTCTTCCATTCATCATTTAGGAAGTAGAAACACAGTTGGAGGAAGTGAAGAAGAAATCAGAAAATGACATAAAGCATCTGGAAGAAGAGAAAGAGGCCCTAAGTGTGAAGCTCCAGAATTCACTGCTTGAGGTAAGTCCCGGATAAAAGCGGTTCTTGGAATGATGGTTCTGGGCTCCAGGAGTTTTTGATGAACTGAGATGCTAGGAATCTTGGGAAGCTGCCCTGACCTCCTTACATTTAGCATCCTTGGAAGGAAGAAAAAGACTTCATCCTGACAGGAAGGCTGTCTCAGGGGCATAAATTCAGCTGCAAATAACAGAGAGCCTGATTTATAGAGGCTTAACAAAGAGGCGCTTAATGTCACACATAAAAGAGGGAGGCAGGAGGCTGCTGGTGTTGATTCTGTGGCTAAATGATATTAGGCCTGGAAAATCTGCAAACATCTTGGTCCTGCCCTCTCCCCACCCCCGGCTGTGTTATCAGTGTCCTGGGCATTAGATTCTTCCACCTTCCTGGGCTCTTTTCTTTATCAAAAAGAATTAAAAATTATAATTTGTAACTGCACTGTCATAAAGGTGAATATGGCCAGGCTGCAGTTTTTTCTTCTGATTTTGAAAGAAATGAAAATATTTTCATGGCCCCTAAATGCATCGTAGGTTCCTAGCACTGCACGGAGGAGAAGTTGGCTCAGATTCCCCTTGGCTGTGAGAATGACTGTCACTGTTCCAGTTGTCATGTCCAAAGTTAAAGCAGGAAAGAAGGAGGGTCAGGGATGACCAGGCCTGCCCGCTTCATCAGAAAAACAAAAGCATGCGCAGAAGCCCCCAGCTGACTCCTATTCCCATTGGTAATATCTGTGCCACGTGGCCAGCCTGGGAAAGCAAGGATTTAGCTGTCAGGCCTCCCTGGTGGAGGCAGGCAAGGAGAGCAGGGTAAGGAATGGATGTAAACCAGCTGAACAATGGAGTTTTCTTCTTGGGCCCACTTGTCCAAACCACCCAGGGACCAAGTTCAAAGTTTAAAGGCGTTGTGGACAGTGTTACTAGGGAGAAGAACTTGCCACTGACAGACTCCTATTCATCCTTCAGTGCCCTTACCACTGTGCTGGAATTCCCTGGGCAGAGTTTATTGCTGTAAGTTCTCTGCAGTAGTGCCTACCTCATAGTAATTGTTAGGAGAATTAAAAGAGTTAATACTGTAAAATGCTTAGGTCTGTGCCTGGCACAGAGCAAACACACCATTAATGATGCCCTTATATATTGTACATGTGTCTACTGAATGTTGTTGTGATTGTAAACATGCATCTGTTTGCTCCATAAGATGACAGCTCCTTGAAGGCAGGGACGATATTTTATGATGTTACTATCTTGCTCTCACTCTGTCCCTTCTCCTCCCCACTTTACACCTAGCATGCTGCCTGAGGAGCATTAGTTTTAGCAACATCTGAGGTTCCTTTGTGGTTATTGACCTTGTTCTTCTCAAAGTCTAGAGCAGGGAAACCAGTCTGTTTAATTGACACTCTACAATTAGTTGGTTAATAATAATCATAATTAAGGCTTTACAATTTAATAGCAGCTTCTAGCCATTCTTCTCTCATATTATCTGTGTAATTCTTAAATATTGTTCCTTTTCTTTACCAACTGACTTTGTAAAAAAAAATAGGGTGGCCTTCCAGGAACGGTATGAAAACTAATGGAAACCATGCTACAGCTCTGGTATAGTTAGTGGATGTGAATAATTTAAAGAGAAGTGTGGAATATTGTAAACCTGCCAGGCTCATCTTCTTCTGGAGAGATGAAGCAACTAGCTAATTAGAAATGGCCTCTCTAGAAGCATGTCTGGGATTTGTCTAGTGGGACACAGTCCCCAGAACTGATTGACCCAAGGGAACGAGTCCCAGATTAATGACCACAGCCGGGGGATAGGACTTTGCTTCATTGCTGAATGTTTCTATTCTTCTGTTTTAGGTTTTAAGGCTGGAAGAATTTATCCAACAGAATAATGTACATCCCCCGAGAGGCAATGAATGGCCCCAAGAACTGGACTGCCAGCACTGCAACATTTTAGAGACCCAGGTAACCTCTAGCTTTTTCTGCTTTAATTAAGGATATTTTTCTTCTTCTTTTCAGCACTTTGGTGTCCCCAGTGACACACGCTGGCAATAATGGGCTCTTTTATTTCCCCCCTTAGAGCTGCCAAAAAGCCTGAAAAAAAAATCATTATAAAATCAATTTGCAAAAACCACGACGAAAATAAGAGTTCTGAGTAATTATCCACATGGTTTGAAAAAGAACAGGGCTTGTCAGATGACTCTTCTCTCCCTCTCTGAGAGCAGCCTGGCTGGCAGATCAAGGGGCACTGGACTACAGTGGGGTCTTTGGTTCTGCCCAGCATGAAGCATAACAGTAATCATAACTCCCCCTCAAGTGCATGTTGAGAAGCTTGGGTTGGTTCACCATGAAACTCGGCTCTCATCTGACCCTCCTGGGTCTAGACCGTGATCCCTCCATGAGCTTAGTTCTAGAGAGAAGTACAGACCCCTCCTACATAGAGTTGCAGGAGGAACCTTGATGAGTATCAATTCCACTTGATTCAACTCAACACGCACATTCTTCATTCATTCTGCGGTCATCTGTGAAATACATAACAAGTGCCAGCCTCTGAGCTACATGCTAGATGGGAGAAATATATAAAAACAAATAGATTTAACACAATGTGGACAATTAGTAATAGAATTAAACATCTGGTGCTGTGTTTTCTATTAGGCAACTGTTATGCACTTTACAGGTATAGTTTGTTCTTTTTTTTTTAAATTTTATTTATTTATTTATTTTTATACAGCAGGTCCTTATTAGTTATCTATTTTATACATATTGGTGTATACATGTCAATCCCAATCTCCCAATTCATCCCACCACCACCACCACCCCCCACCACTTTCCCCCCTTGGTGTCCATACGTTTGTTCTCTACATCTGTGTCTCTATTTCTGCCTTGCAAACTGGTTCACCTGTACCATTTTTCTAGGTTCCACATATATGCGTTAATATACAATATTTTTTTTTCTCTTTCTGACTTACTTCACTCTGTATGACAGTCTCTAGGTCCATCCACGTCTCTACAAATGACCCAATTTCGTTCCTTTTTATGGCTAATATTCCATTGTATATATGTACTACAACTTCTTTATCCATTCCTCTGTTGATGGGCATTTAGGTTGCTTCCATGACCTGGCTATTGTAAATAGAGCTGCAGTGAACATTGGGGTGCATGTGTCTTTTTGAATTATGGTTTTCTCTGGGTATATGCCCAGTAGTGGGATTGCTGGGTCATAGGGTAATTCTATTTTTAGTTTTTTAAGGAACCTCCATACTGTTCTCCATAGTGGCTGTATCAATTTACATTCCCACGAACAGTGCAAGAGGGTTCCCTTTTCTCCACACCCCCTCCAGCATTTGTTGTTTGCAGATTTTCTGATGATGCCCATTCTAACTGGTGTGAGGTGATACCTCATGGTAGTTTTGATTTACATTTCTCTAATAATTAGTGATGTTGAGCAGCTTTTCATATGCCTATTGGCCATCTGTATGTCTTCTTTGGAGAAATGTCTATTTAGGTCTTCTGCCATTTTTGGATTGGGTTGTTTGTTTTTTGTTTTTCTGCCTTTATTTTTTTATTTTTTAAATTTATTTATTTATGGCTGTGTTGGGTCTTCATTTCTGTGCAAGGGCTTTCTCTAGTTGTGGCAAGTGGGGGCCACTCTTCATTGCAGTGCGCGGGCCTCTCACTGTCGTGGCCTCTCTTGTTGCGGAGCACAGGCTCCAGATGCGCAGGCTCAGTAGTTGTGGCTCACGGGCCTAGTTGCTCCGCGGCATGTGGGATCTTCCCAGACCAGGGCTTGAACCCGTGTCTCCTGCATTAGCAGGCAGATTCTCAACCACTGCGCCACCAGGGAAGCCCTGTTTGTTTTTTTAATATTGAGTTGCATGAGCTGTTTATATATTTTGGAGATTAATACTTTGTCCATTGATTTGTTTGCAAATATTTTCTCCCATTATGAGAGTTCTCTTTTCATCTTGTTTTTGGTTTCCTTTGCTTTGCAAAAGCTTTTAAGTTTCATTAGGTCCCGTTTATTTATTTTTGTTTTTATTTCCATTACTCTAGGAGGTGGATCAAAAAAGATCTTGCTGTGATTTATGTCAAAGAGTGTTCTTCCTATGTTTTCCTCTAAGAGTTTTATAGTGTCTGGTCTTACATTTAGGTCTTTGATCCATTTTGAGTTTATTTTTGTTTATGGTATTAGGGAGTGTTCTAATTTCATTCTTTTACATGTAGCTGTCCAGTTTTCCCAGCACCACTTATTGAAGAGGCTGTCTTTTCTCCATTGTATATCCTTGCCTCCTTTGTCATAGATTAGTTGACTACAGGTGCATGGGTTTATCTCTGGGCTTTCTATCCTGTTCCATTGATCTATATTTCTGTTTTCGTGCCAGTACCATATTCTCTTGTTTACTGTAGTTTTGTAGTATACTCTGAAGTCAGGGAGTCTGATTCCTCCAGCTCCATTTTTTTTCCCCTCAAGATTGCTTTGGCTATTCAGGGTCTTTTGTGTTTCCATACAAATTTTAAGATTTTTTGTTCCAGTTCTGTAAAAAATGCCATTGGTAATTTGATAGTGATTGCATTGAATCTTTAGATTGCTTTGGGTAGTAGAGTCATTTTCACAATATTGATTCTTCCAATCCAAGAACATCATATATCTCTCCATCTGTTTTTGTCATCTTTGATTTCTTTCATCAGTGTCTTATAGTTTTCTGAGTACAGGTCTTTTACCTCCTTAGGTAGGTTTATTCCTAAGTATTTTATTCTTTTTGTTGCAATGGTGAATGGGCTTGTTTCCTTAATTTCTCTTTCTGATCTTTCATTGTTAGTGTATAGGAATGCAAGAGATTTCTGTGCATTAATTTTGTATCCTGAAACTTTACCAAATTCATTGATGAGCTCTCATAGTTTTCTGGTGGCATCTTTAGGATTATCTTTATATAATATCATGTCATCTGCAAACAGTGACAGTTTTACTTCTTCTTTTCCAATTTGGATTCCTTTTATTTCTTTTTCTTCTTTGATTGCTGTGGCTAGGACTTTCAAAACTATGTTGAATAATAGTGGTGAGAGTGGACATCCTTGTTTTGTTCCTGATCTTAGAGGAAATGGTTTCAGTTTTTCACCATTGAGAATGATGTTTGCTGTGGGTTTGCCATATATGACCTTTATTATGTTGAGGTAGGTTCCCTCTATGTCCACTTTCTGGAGAGTTTTTATCATAAATGGGTGTTGAATTTTGTCAAAAGCTTTTTATGCATCTATTGAGCTGATCATATGGTTTTTATTCTTCAGTTTGTTAATACGGTGTATCACATTGATTGATTTGTGTATATTGAAGAATCCTTGCATCCCTGGGATAAATCCCACTTGATCATGGTGTATGATCCTTTTAATGTGCTGTTGGATTCTGTTTGCTAGTATTTTGTTGAGGATTTTTGCATCTATATTCATCAGTAATATTGGTCTGTAATTTTCTTATTTTGTAGTATCTTTGTCTGGTTTTGGTATCAGGGTGATGGTGGCTTCGTAGAATGAGTTTGGGAGTGTTCCTTCCTCTGCAATTTTTTGGAAGAGTTTGAGAAGGATGGGTGTTAGCTCTTCTCTAAATGTCTGAGAGAATTCACCTGTGAAGCCATCTGGTCCTGGACTTTTGTTTGTTGGAAGATTTTTAATCACAGTTTCAATTTCATTACTTGTGATTGGTCTGTTCATATTTTCTGTTTCTTCCTGGTTCAGTCTTGGAAGGTTATACCCTTCCAAGAATTTGTCCGTTTCTTCCAGGTTGTCCATTTTATTGGCACAGAGTTGATTGTAGTAGTCTCTTAGGATGCTTTGTATTTCTGTGGTGTCCGTTGTAACATCTCCTTTTTCATTTCTAATTTTATTGATTTGAGTCCTCTCCCTCTTTTTCTTGATGAGTCTGGCTAAAGGTTTATCAATTTTGTTTATCTTCTCAAAGAACCAGCTTTTAGTTTTATTGATCTTTGCTATTATTTTCTTTGTTTCTATTTCATTTATTTCTGCTCTGATCTTTATGATTTCTTTCCTTCTGTTAACTTTGGGTTTTGTTTGTTCTTCTTTCTCTAGTTCCTTTAGGTGTAAGGTTAGATTGTTTATTTGAGATTTTTCTTGTTTCTTGAGGTAGGATTGTACTGCTATAAACTTCCCTCTTAAACTGCTTTTGCTGCATCCGATAGGTTTTGGATCGTCGTGTTTTTGTTGTCATTTGTCTCTAGGTATTTTCTGATTTTCTTTTTGATTTCTTCAGTGATCTCTTGGTTATTTCATAACGTATTGTTTAGCCACCATGTGTTTGTGTTTTTTATGGGTTTTTTTTCCCTGTAATTGATTTCTAATCTCATAGCATTGTTGTTGGAAAAGATGGTTGATATGATTTCAATTTTCTTAAATTTATCGAGGCTTGATTTGTTGACCCAAGATATGATCTGTCGTGGAGAAAGTTCTGTGTGCACTTGAGAAGAAAGTGTAATCTGCTGTTTTCGGATGGAATTGTCCCATATATATCAATTAAATCTATCTGGTCTATTGTGTCATTTAAAGCTTGTGTTTCCGTATTAATTTTCTATCTGGATGATCTGTCCATTGGTGTAAGTGAGCTGTTAAAGTCCCCCACTATTATTGTGTTACTGTCAATTTCCTCTTTTATAGCTGTTGGCATTTGCCTTATGTATTGAGGTGCTCCTATGTTGGGTGCGTATATATTTACAATTGTTATATCTTCTTCTTGGATTGATCCCTTGGTCATTATGTGGTGTCCTTGCTTGTCTCTTGTAACATTATTTATTTTAAAGTCTATTTTATCTGATATGAGTATTGCTACTTCAGCTTTCTTTAGATTTCCATTTGCATGGAATATCTTTTTCCATCCCCTCACTTTCAGTCTGTATGTGTCCCTAGGTCTGAAGTGGGTCTCTTGTAGACTGCATATGTATGGGTCTTGTTTTTGTATCTATTCAGCAAGCCTGTGTCTTTTGGTTGGAGCATTTAATCCATTCACATTTAAGGTAATTATCAATATGTATGTTCCTATTACCATTTTCTTAATTGTTTTGGGTTTGTTTTTGTAAGTCCTTTGCTTCTCTTATGTTTCCCGCCTAGAGAAGTTCCTTTTGCATTTGTTGTAGAGCTGGTTTGGTGGTGCTGAATTCTCTTAGCTTTTGCTTGTTTCTAAAGCTTTTGATTTCTCCATCAAATCTGAATGAGCTCCTTGCCAGGTAGAGTAATCTTGGTTGTAGTTTCTTCCCTTTCATCACTTTAAATGTATTGTGCCACTCCCTTCTGGCTTGTATAGTTTTTGCTAAGAAATCAGCTGTTAATCTTATGGGAGTTCCCTTGTATGTTATTTGTCATTTTTCCCTTGTTGGTTTTAATAATTTTTCTTTGTCTTTAATTCTTGTCAGTTAGATTACTATGTGTCTCGGTGTGTCTCTCCTTGGGTTTATCCTACCTGGGACTCTGCGCTTCCTGGACTTGGGTGGCTATTTCCTTTCCCATGTTAGGGAAGTTTTCGACTATAATCTCTTCAAATACTTTCTCAGGTCCCTTCTCTCTCTCTTCTCCTTCTGGGACCCCTATAATGTGAACGTTGGTACGTTTAGTGTTGTCCCAGAGGTCTCTTAGGCTGTCTTCATTTCTTTTCATTCTTTTTTCTTTATTCTGTTCTGTGGCAGTGAATTCCACCATTCTGTCTTCCAGATCACTTATCCGTTCTTCTGCCTCAGTTATTCTGCTATTGATTCCTTCTAGTGTATTTTTCATTTCACTTATTGTATTGTTCATCTCTGTTTAATTCTTCTAGGTGTTTGTTCTTTAATTCTTCTAGGTCTTTGTTAAACATTTCTTATATCTTCTTGATCTTTGCCTCCAGTCTTTTTCCGAGGTCCTGGACCATCTTCACTATCATTAGTCTCAATTCTTTTTCTGGAAGGTTGCCTATCTCCACTTCATTTGATTGTTTTTCTGGGGTTTTATCTTGTTCCTTCATCTGGTACATAGTCCTCTGCCTTTTCATTTTGTCTATCTTTCTGTGAATGTGGTTTTCGTTCCACAGGCTGCTGGATTGTAGTTCTTCTTGCTTCTGCTGTCTGCCCTCTGGTGGATGAGGTTATCTAAGTGGCTTGTGCAAGCTTCCTGATGGGAGGGACTGGTGGTGGGTAGAGCTGGGTGTTGCTCTGGTGGGTAGAGCTCAGTAAAACTTTAATCCGCTTGTCTGCTGATGAGTGGAGCTGAATTCCCTCCCTGTTGGTTGTTTGGCCTGAGGGGACCCAGCACTGGAGCCTGTCCGGACTCTTTGCTGGGGCTAGTGGCGGACTCTGGGAGGGCTCACACCAATCAGTACTTCCCAGAACTTCTGCTGCCAGTGTTCTTGTCCCTGTGGTGAGCCACAGCCACCCCCTGCCTCTGCAGGAGACCCTCCAACACTGGCAGGTAGGTCTGGTTCAGTCTCCTATAGGGGTCACTGCTCCTTCCCCCTGGGTCCTGATGCACACACTATTTTGTGTGTACCCTCCAAGAGTGGAGTCTCTGTTTCCCCCAGTCCTGTTGAAGTCCTGCAATCAAATCCTATTAGCCTTCAAAGTCTGATTCTCTGGGAATTCCTCCTCCCATTGCCAGACCCCCAGGTTCGGGAGCCTGATGTGGGGCTCAGAACCTTCACTCCAGTGGGCGGACTTCTGTGGTATAATTGTTCTCCAGTTTGTGAGTCACCCACCCAGCGGTTATGGGATTTGATTTTATTGTTATGGCGCCCTTCCCACTGTCTCATTGCAGCTTCTCCTTTGTCTTTGGATGTGGGGCATCTTTTTCAGTGAGTTCCAGTATCTTCCTGTTGATGATTGTTCAGCAGTTAGGTGTGATTTCGGTGCTCTCGCAAGAGGGATGAGCACACGTCCTTCTGCTCCACCATCTTGAACCAATCTCTTCATCTGTTCTTTTAAACTGAGTTTTCTTTACAAAAAGTTAACCTACCTACAAAGCACAGAATTCGTAAGGTGCATAAAGGTGTACAGTGAAAAGCGTGCCCCCTCCCCCAGTTCCCTGTTTTATTTTGTTTTACCTCTTCTTGTATCTCCTTTCATATGGTGCATATGCAGGCATCATTATGAATATATTATTTTCTTTTGCAAATGATAGAATTCTCTCCTTCACTCTGCTTTTTTCTAAACTTAAATTTTTACAGCTTGGAGATTGCAACACAGCAGTACACTTCCATATCAACTTCATTTTTTTTTTAAAAAGAGCAACTGTCTAGTGTTCCCTTGAACAGAAAAACTGTAATACATGTACCTTTTCCCTTATGATGAATTTTTAGGTTGTTTCTAATTTTTCCCTGTAGATAATACTTAAATGGATAACACTGTAGAGGGATACAGTGTAGCATAGTGGTTAAGCGAGCTGTCCCCTGAACCTGACACCTGGTTTCTTACTGGCTAAAGAATCTTGGACAATTGATTTAAAGTCTCTTTGCTTGAGCTTCTTCACGTGTAAAATGGGTCTGATGATAGTACCTACCTCCCAGGGTTTTTATGAGGACTACTAAAGGAATTAATATGTAAGCAGTGATGAAAACAGCACCCAGCACGTGTAAATGCTCAGTAGGTACTAACTCTTAGAATTTGCTGAGTCCAGCGGTATGAGTAGCTTTAACTTTGATAGATTTGCTGCATTGCCTTCCATCAAGTTTGTCAGTGTACCCCCATGGCAGCACGTGCAAGTGCCTGTTTCCCCACAACCTTGCCAACACAGCAGGTCACACAACTTTCTGAACTTGGTCAATCAGAGAAAATTTATAATTTAATTTAGATATTTTTGGCAAGCCAACTCTATACCAGCCAAGCGAGTCAAACCTTTGCTGAGGCCTTGGAGGTGCAAAGTCCAGGCTCATGTGGATGGTGTGTGAGCAGCACACTGCAGTGTGGTGAACCCTGCACCCACGTGGGACACGACAAAGGTTGTTCTTAGCTGTTCTGCCAAAGCATTTCAGTGAGTCAAGAGAGATATAAATAATAAGACCAACTGAGAGCAGACTTTTCACTCCACTCCCAGAATATGCAGAGGGAGGGTTGCCAACCCTGGGTGTGGCTCTGTCCCCATCATAGACAGCTGAGACTCCACTGAGCCTTTTGTCCTGGTCTCTCATGTCTAGTCTCCTTGATTCTCTTAGGTTCACAATGTTCTTCATTGGTTTCCAGAAAACCATGTCAGTCTTGGTAATTCTAAAGGAAACTTTTTTTCTGGAAGTTTCTGGTGCCTGGGTCACAGTGAACCAGGGGCAGAGAAGGGACAAAGTTTTCATAGATCCCTGCCTGCACCGTCTCCAGAAGAAAAAGGAGAGTCATTTGTGGTCATCATTAGTCAAGTCATTTCACCTCAACAAGTATTTATAAGTGCTATCACTATGCAAGGCACAGGGCTGGATGCCGGGGTGAGTGAGGTCCAGTCCTGGTCCTTGGAGAGCTCCATTTCAAATGCAGGAAGTAAATATTATGTAATTATCTCTCTGAGATCAGTTTCCTCACTACTCCTAGTGGCAAACACAGATCAAGTACCAATAATGTAGTGCAGTACACAGTCCCACAACAACCCTATGAAGCAAGTGTTATTTTAAAAAAATATTTATTGATTTATTTTTTAATTTGGCCATGCCGGGTCTTAGTTGCAGCATGTGGGATCTTTGCATGCGGGATCTTCGTTGCGGCATGCGAACTCTTAGTTGCGGCATGTGGGATCTAGTTCCTTGATCAGGGATCAAACCCGGGCCCCCTGCATTGGGAGTGCAGGGTCTTAGCCAGTGGTCCACCAGGGAAGTCCCAAGGCAAGTGTTATTATTATCCTTGCTTTACAGATAGGGAGACTGAGGCCCAAAGAGCAGCACCAGGGCCCAAACCACGATTCTGTACCGCTTCTCATTAGTAAAGTGGCAGTGATAATCCCTGCCCTCCCCCCCTCCAGAGACTTGTAATGAACAGAAGAAAGCACATGAAGGCACTTTTCAAAACTGTTATAGAGTCTATAAATGTAAGGTGACTTTGTAGTATCTATTACAGTTCCTATTAATCATTTCAGCAAAACCCCATTGCATTAGGTGTTCTATTTTAAGATGTACATAATGCTACCTTTGAAAGATTGTCAAATGAACTTGAGAATGACTTTCAATATTTCCTTCCAGGAGATTTCCTGGGCATGGGTATTCCTTTAAAATAGAAACAATCTAGGTGAGGTTCATTGCCTAGAAGATGAAAGATGAAGACCTAATGTGAACGTGGGTTTAAAATAACCAGCCATTTGCTTGGGAGGAGTTGGGAGGAGGCTTCTGCAGTGGATGGTTGGAGGAGAAGCAGGGTTATTTATTTTTCTGTGCACACTTTAACAATGGAGAGAGCCCTGGCCAGAACTTGAGAAATGCCTGATGGGGAAGCCAAGAGTGTGAATTAGGGGCGATTAACTCAGGATACACCGAGAGTGGCTCAGGGTTGGTCCTGGGAGGAACTCACTGGGATCGCAAGCAGACAAATAGAAAAGGGACGTTGGAGAGTCCACTCCATTTGGAATTCAGAGAAATGAGTATTGGTGGGCTTGAAAGTGCTCTTTCAGCCAACTGTTCATTTCCATGGTCAAGTCCATTTGAGAAATATTCAGATGGCGTCCCAGCTCCTTTTGAATGATGCACTTTGACCCAAAACACCGAGTACAGAAGGTGGGGGGGTGGGGTGAAGGAAGGGAATGTTTTTGCCATTTATATGGTCTGTTGGTCCCTTCTGCTGAACCATTAGTTTGTTGAAATCAAGAACTGTATCTCAATAATCTTTATCCTTCCAACACTTAACATACCTGAATGTGGCAGATGTTTACACCTCCTTGTACATTAACTGATCCATGACATGACAACTGAACAAATGGAACTGAGGGTGCCATTCTGAGTTAGATTAGGAACACCTTCAAAATAATCTTGGCCAGAGGATGATTTAGAAGAACACGGTCCTTCAGTTACTTGCAGGGAGGGGGAGGATTCATCACCCTTTTTGGGGGAAGGATGCTCTTGTCTCTGGTGTCATGGGGGCTGGAAACAACTGAACAGAAACAGAAAAGATCACCGAGTTTACCTCCCTGTTGATTTGGGAAACAGCCTTCATCTCTCAGGTTGATTTTGAGTGTCTCTTTTTAGATACTTCTCAGCAGCACTTTTGTACCACCCAGTTTGAACTCACCCAGTTAGGTCCTGACACTGGCAGCTGGCGATCACGCTAACAGCATGTGACTGCACTGGCACAGCCGAGTGCCAGTGCAGTCACATGGAATGACACGAATGGTAGTGGGACGACCCAGGAGTCCAGTCCTGTGCTGTTCTCCAGTGGCTATGTGACCTGAGACAAGTCGCTAGACTTCTCTGATTTTAGATCCCCCTCTGTAACACAAGGATGGGGGTGTCTTTCCTGCCCACCTCACTGAGTTGCAGGCATCCATGAGTTAATGTATGGAAATGGATGAATGCTATGTAGTGGGGAGCTGGTGTAGTCATCCGAGTGCATCATCAGCCTTTTTAAGCATTTTCCATCCTCTCCTGTTTCTGGACTCCTGCCCAGGATGCCTTTAAATATATCAGTGGTTGATAAGGTAGCCCAGAAATTATATCCTGCACATTCTCTTTCATGGTCTTCACAGTGGCTCAGAGTACATTTGAACTTCTTTTTCATCTCCATAATAACTGTTGTGAGATCTTTGTCCATTATTTATGTTGCTTTAAGTTCCTTCTCCCTTTTTCCTTGATCAGTCTTACTACAAGTTTGATGTGTCTTTTCAAAAAGCCAGCTTTCAGATATGTTGGTCAGATCTATCTTTTTGTATGTCTTTAATTTTGTCTTTCATACCTCTTTCCTTCTACTTACTTTAGGTTTATTATGTTATCCTTTTTCTAACTTCTTAAATGTTCTCTAATAAATACATTTAAGGCTATGAATTTCCCTCTAAGTATATATCTTTAGCTGTATCCCAGAGTTTTGAAGTTTGTCTCATTTTTAAACCTACTTTCTTATTGTTTTCTAATTTTATTGCATTGTCATTAGATAATATGATATGTAGAATGTCAACACTCTGAACTATGTTGAGATTTGCTTTGTAGCCTGCTGTGGGGTCAGTTTTTTTTCAATGTTTCCTATGTGATAGCAAAGAAGTAGTCTCAGTTTGGTTGTTAAAGTTTATATATTTGAATTCTAGTTCTGTGATATATTCACTGTATGACCAGGGGCAAGGTACATATCCTTTCCTGCTTCAGTTTCATCACCTTTAAAATGGAATGATTCACACCTCAGAGAGTTGAGGGCCTGGTGCACACTAAGCATCATATAAACATTAGCAGTGATTACTATTCTTTTTTAGCTATTAGGCTTAGCTTGTTACTCTTGTTCAAATCTTTCATATCCTAGCTCATTTTATGTACCTGATATATGAGTCTCTGAGAGGTATGCATTAAAATCTCCCACTATAAATTTGCTTATTTCTCCCTACATTTCTGTACATTTTGCCTTATGTTTTCAGTCTCTGTTGTTAGGTGCCTACAATTTCGTTATTAGAGCTTTTTAGTGAATGATTCCTTTTACCAGGGTAGAGATGTTCATGTTGAATTGAGCCAATTCTTATTTATTGTGATTACTGGTACCATTTAGATTGTTTTGGCCACATATTTTGTGCTTTGTATTTACTAAAATTTCCTTGTAACCTTCCATTTTCCTTTTGAAACCTGGACCTAATTAACTTTGATCATCATGTATGTATTTATAGTGTAGTATTATGCTATTCTGATTTTTTTGTTGTTGTTCCATATTTACTGTGCAATTTTCCCCACATTATACAGAACATGTGTTTATAACAGTTGTCTCACAAAGCTCTTTTGCTTAGATTATGTTCTTTGCTTCTGGGCTTTATAAGAATTGGAGAGCTCCAAGATACTTCAATGCCCAAAATTCCTGAAAGTACAAGGCAAAGGTGGTCCTTTTAGCCTCAGGTCCACGTGGAGGTTGTAAGCTGATCAGTGACATCATTTTTGAAAGTGCACAGCAATGAACCAAACTCACTGGGTCCTGCACCTAGCACATGTCAACCAGTTAGACTTCAGTGTCCAGTTACAAACACTGAAGAGAGAAGATTCAGGTAATGGAAAATGGCCATGCTGAACGTTCTTAGTTACTGGCTGTAGGACTTATAACAATTTGAAAACTATATCTGGGATGACTTTTACCCTCATTTATATTCCAGAATGGGAGAGAGAGAACACTTCTATAACTAATACAAAGCAGAAAAACTTTTGTCTGTTTCATTTATTGCTGTGTCCTGGAACAGTGCCTGGAACGTAGTAAATGACCAGTAAATACTGTGAACAAATTATGGTACCAAAATAATTGTTATGGGAACTTTGAGAAGAAAGAGTGTAATTGCAACAAAAGAGATTGTGAAGGCTTCATGGAGGAAGTGACAGTTGAGTAGAGCTTTGAAGAATAAGTGGGGTCTGGAGATTAAAGAGTGTGCATCAGTTAGGGTTTGATCAGAGGAACATATTACTAGAAATGATATAGAATATGGAATTCCTTTTGGGAAATAACCTGACATAATTGTGGGAGCCAGCTAAATTTTATGTACAACTGTTGCTCCCGAATCTGGTGTGGGGCTTAAAGTGGGCCTAAAGCAGGGCAGGCAGCCAGAAGGAAAGAAGGACAGGTGTAGAATGGGGAAGACCAAGGGTGAATGCAACCCTGAAACTGAGCTGGAACAGTGTCGGTTTCTGAGACTGATGAAGCTCCAGCTTTGGTGATACGTGTGACCTGTGGGAGAGTCTGGCATCCTTCATCATAGAGCCAAATGTGCCCTTGGCCCAGGACATGGAGAAGCCTAGGGATGGTCCAGCAGGAGGCGGAAGAGCTGAGAGCTCCCAAACTGCCCAGTCCACCAAGCTGAGCCAGCAGATTGGTGACAGTGCGCGTGAGCTCCAGCCACACCTGGCGCCCTGCATCAGGCATCCAGAGGCTTAGAAAGATAAAGGCTGCTGCTTTGTGCTCATCTTCCAGACCTTGCACAAAGTCAGCTGGCCCAGAATATGCAGGGAAGGGAATCCTGGGAAATGTAGCTCTGACTTAACTACGTTGGCTCAGAACACATCACCCCCAAAGGGAAGACAAGGGCTTAGGTAGAATGGCTGTGGAGGCAGAATGGCCCCTTAGCCTCTAACAAGCTGTGCTGCTGGGCACTCTGGACAGGTCCTCCGGGCAGGGGTGGGCAGTCACTTCCCAAATGCCCCTCCACCCTGATTCTTTGGAGGGGTCCAACATCATATGGGATCAAGATTTTGTCCCACTTAGACACACCACAAAGTTCTCGGAACTTAAGAATTATGAAGGCACTAAGGGCTCCTGAGCAGAGCTGGAAAACACCCAAAGTTTGGGCCACAACCATCCCTACACCCACACCCTCCAGCTGCGTGCCCTGCAGATTTCTCACGAGAAGTGCAGTTAGTCCCAGCTGTTGCCCCCCCCAGGGGACGTGATGGGAGCGCGGGGTGAGTGTGGGAGAAAATGGTCCTCCTGCTGTCCTAGAGTGGCCCGTGAGTTATTTGGGTTTATTTATGTCATGTTTACTGAGCGTAACCACGTGCCACACACTGTCCTCGGAACCAGGAAAACAATGGTGAACAGAGCAGAGTCCCTGCCCTCATGGGGCTTACCTTCCAGTGAGGGAACCAGAATAAAAATGTAGACAATTAACGTCACCGGAAAACAAACAGTGAGGTCATACAACAAGGTGGGAAAAAAAGTGAGAGAGGGTGTTATTTTAGAGAAGGGTAGTCAGAGAATAATCCTGGGGAATGTTATTTTGAGTACTTACTGTGTAGCTAATACTCTTCCAAGGATGTTACAGTCGTTTACATTTACATGCATTTAATCCTCATGACAACCTAAGTAATTTTCCCAAAGTTACGTCATCAATAAGAAGAACTGGGATTTAAACATAGGCAGTCTGCTGCCAGAGCCCAAGCTTTAAACAAGGGAAGGATTCTTGGTGGTGGTGACTGAAGTGAGGAAGCACATAAATATCACAGGGTAGAGCATTGCAGGCGGCGGGAACAACCAGTGCAAAGGCCCTGAGGCAGGTATACGCTTGTCATTGGGAGGAAGTGAGACCAAAAGTTCAGTTCTGGACGTGTGACAGTTTTGAGAAGCTTATTAAGCATCCAAGAGATATCTGGAGGGCAGTTGGATATACAAGTACAGACTTTAGGGGGAAACTTGGAAATAGAGATAAATTTGTTTGTCATCAGTATCCATGGAATTAGATGAGACACTAGGGAGTGAGAGAGAGAAGAGAAGTCCAAGGACTGAGGTCTAGGGCAGGGAAGGAGGAGGTTTTAACAGAGGAGACAGAAAAGGAGCAGCTGCAAGAGAGGCGGAAACCCAGGAGAGGGGGCTGCATGGAGGAGGGAGTGATCAGATATTTCCAGTTCTGCAGAGAGGTCCTGTTAGCTGAGGCCCGAGGAGTGACCATTGGATTTGGCAACATGGAGGTCATCATTGGCCTTGACACTGGTGGCCTTTCATAGACATTAGAGTACATGGAAGGCAACCAAAGCAGTTTCATTCTGTGTCAAGTGGGGAGGGAAGCCCAAAGCCCCATCTTCCAGCCTCAGCTTTGCCCCTCTCACCCCCGAGGGCATCTCCCAGGGTCCCTGGAGCACAGTTTGAAAACCACAGATGTAACCAACCCCTTTGTTTTACAGCTGATGAAGCTCAGGTCCAGAAAAAAAGACAAGACTGGCTCAAGGCCAGGCACATAGTTAGCAGGAAGCGCAGGTTGCAATTTATTAATATTTAATGAGATTTCTCAACAAAGAAATCTGTCCTAGCCTGTCTTACCCTGTTTTCCATGGACAGTGGTTACTGTAACAAGTAGAAAAATCAAAATAAGAAAGTCTTCACCTTTCTATCTCTGCAGAAAGGGGAAATGATAATGAACAAATTCAACCTCATAGAAAATTCCGAAGCCTCATTATTACCTCATGGTTTCCATATTGTCCTCCCACCATACCCCATTTCTCAAAGCTTCTGGTCAAGTTCCATGTTTTCTGATCCTGTGTGATAGGATGTAGCAGACTGCCACCTGTAAAATGGGTATAATAATAATACCAGTTGCTCCCACTTATAGACCAGTGGCTGTTGCTGGCACTGTTCTCAGATCCCCACAGCAGGGTCAGATTCCCCGATGGCATTTCATTTCCACTCCTCACTGGTGGGAACCCTGGACAAGCTACTTCCTCTCTCCGTGGTTTAATTTCGTCAGCTGTGTGACATGCTTGGTAGACTGGAAACAGGACACAGGGATAAGGGCTGACACTGCTCCTAAGCAAGGCAGGGGGCTCAGCACTGAATCATCACAGGCCTGCGAGCTGGGCACTGCCACTGGATTGCAGGGGGCTCTTTCTCCTCCACTCTCTGGTTTGATAAACCACAGGTTGACTCGGAGAACTGTACTTTGTCTCATCTTGCAACTGTTTTTGCCTTAGGATCCATGCTTGAGGCCGAATGAACCTTCTCAGACTCTGCCCAGAGGAGAAGAGTTTCAAGATAAGTTAGCAGCTGAAGAAGGAACCAACAGCGACGAAGAGGAAAGGTACAGGAGGACAGGCAGGCTTCTGAGGGCTCCAGTGAATGAGGACTCAGACTTGGAAGGATTCATTCATTCATTCATTCTGTCCTCACGTGTTTATCACCGCCCCCTGCATGATGCTTAGGGAGGGAACAGACATGTCTTGCATGCCTCCAGCACAGCTATGGACTTTACCTGAATTATCTTATTTAATTGTCACAACAACCCAGAGGGACCATTTTGTATATTAAGAACCTGAAACTCAAAAGGGTTAATAAACTGCCCCAAATTCAGACAGACTTGGACTGGCCCCAAACCTCTCTCCCTATTCTTCCAAGTGTTCTTAACTAAGTAAGGGAGATGAGGGAGCTTAGTCACTGAGTGGAAATCTCCTACCTTTATCACCTATATTAGTCAGCTTTTGCTGTTGTAACCAACATTCCCAAAATATCGGGGGTTTTAGCTCATAGGTCAGCTATCTTTATTCTTGGCTCTGCCAAGCTCTGCTATTTTTATGTGAGCTTGGCTCCTGACTGGGAGTCAGCTGTTATTGCTCTGCCCCAAACCATGGGTAGAGTTTAAGTCTGCTCAGATGCCTTCCCATGCTGGGACCAAGACTGATGGATTAGCCTCTCCAGGGCATGTTGTTGTCATGGTAAAGGGAAGAAACTCAAAAAAGCTGATGGAAACATGCAATGCCTCTTAAAGCCTACACTCAGAACTGCATTCTCTCATTTTTACCCACATTCCATTGGCCAAAGCAAGTCACATCACCAAAACTAATATCCCTAGGCAGAGGAGAATATGCTTGCCAAATGTCTTAGTTAGCTTGGGCTGCTATAATAAAATACCATACAATAGAAGTTTATTTCTCACAGTTCTGGAGGCTGGGGAGTCCAAGATCAAGGTGCTGGTCCATTCACTTCCTGGTGAGAACTCTCTTCCTGGTTTGCACATGGCCATCTTCTTCTTGTGTCCTCAGATAGTGAAGAGAAAGGCGGCAGACAGTGTGGGAGGAGGTCTCTCTTGTGTCTGTTCTTATAAGGGCACTAATCTCACCATGAGGGCTCCACTGGCCTGACCTAATTACCTCCCATGGCCTTATTTCCAAATACCACCGTTGGTGATTGGAGCTTCAACATGTAAATTTGGGGAGACACGGTTCAATCCATAGCATCACACAAGGCAGAGGAAGGGGAGAGTGAATATTTGCTGAACAATAATGATCTGTCACACCACCTCACAAGATTCTGATACAGTGGGTCTGGGTACATCCCAGCCCTATGTCTTTGGAGAAAGCTTCCCAGGTGATTCTGAGGCCACCACAGTTATAATCCACTGCCCCACACTAATCAACGGCTGTGTGGGATCCTGACAGATGACATGGAAGCCATGCTACCATCTGGCAGCTCTTCAAGTAGTTGGTTGTCATAGTCCATTCGGACTGCCTGGCAGTAGCTTATGAGCAACAGAAATTTATTTCTATGGTTCTGGAGGCTGGAAAGTAGAAGGTCAGGATGATGGCAGATTCTGTGTCTGGTGAGGGCTCACTTTCTGGCTTATAGAAGGCATCTTTTCACTGTGTCTTCACAAGGTGGAAGGGCAAGGGAGTTGTCTAGGGTCTCTTTTATAAAGGCACTAATCCCATGCATGAGGGTTTCACCCTCATGACCTAATCACTTTCCAAAGCCCTCATGTCTTTTTTTTTTCTTTTTTTCTTTTTATTAAGTGGGTATTCACATTTATTTATTTATTGAATTTTATTTTATTTATTTTTTTATACAGCAGGTTCTTATTAGTTATCCACTTTATACATATTAGTGTATACATGTCAATCCCAATCTCCCAATTCATCCCACCACCACCCCCCCACTGCCACTTTCCCCCCTTGGTGTCCATATGTTTGTTCTGCACATCTGTATCTCAATTTCTGCCCTGCAAAAATTGTACCATTTTTCTAGGTTCCACATATATGCATTAATATACGATATTTGTTTTTCTCTTTCTGACTTACTTCACACTGTATGACAGTCTCTAGATCCATCCACGTCTCTACAAATGACTCAATTTCGTTCCTTTTTATGGCTGAGTAATATTCCATTGTATATATGTACCACATCTTCTTTATCCACTCATCTGTCGATGGACACTTAGGTTGTTTCCATGTCCTGGCTATTGTAAATAGTGCTGCAATGAACATTGGGGTGCATGTGTCTTTTTGAATTATGTTTTTTTCTGGGTGTATGCCCAGTAGTGCGATTGCTGGGTCATATGGTAATTCTATTTTTATTTTTTAAGGAACCTCCATACTGTTCTCCATAGTGGCTGTATCAATTTACATTCCCACCAACAGTGGAAGAGGGTTCCCTTTTCTCCACACCCTCTCCAGCATTTATTGTTTGTAGATTTTCTGATGATGCCCATTCTGACTGGTGTGAGGTGATACCTCATGGTAGTTTTGATTTGCATTTCTCTAATAATTAGTGATGTAGAGCAGCTTTTCATGTGATTCTTGGCCATCTGTATGTCTTCTTTGGAGAAATGTCTATTTAGGTCTTCTGCCCAGTTTTGGATTGAGTTGTTTGTTTTTTTAATATTGAGCTGCATGAGCTGTTTATATATTTTGGAGATTAATCCTTTGTCCGTTGATTCATTTGCAAATATTTCCTCCCATTCTGAGGATTGTCTATTCGTCTTGTTTGTAGTTTCCTTTGCTTTGCAAAAGCTTTTAAGTTTCATTAGGTCCCATTTGTTTATTTTTGTTTTTATTTCCATTACTCTAGGAGGTGGATCAAAAAAGATCTTGCTGTAATTTATGTCAAAGAGTGTTCTTCCTATGTTTTCCTCTAAGAGTTTTATAGTGTCTGGACTTACATTTAGGTCTCTAATCCATTTTGAGTTTTTTTTTGTGTATGGTGTTAGGGAGTGTTCTAATTTCATTCTTTTACATGTATCTGTCCAGTTTTCCCAGCACCACTTATTGAAGAGACTGTCTTTTCTCCATTGTATATCCTTGCCTCCTTTGTCATAGATTAATTGACCATAGGTGCGTGGGTTTATCTCTGGGCTTTCTATCCTGTTCCATTGATCTATATTTCTGTCTTTGTGCCAGTACCATATTGTCTTGATTACTGTAGCTTTGTAGTATAGTCTGAAGTCAGGGAATCTGATCCCTCCAGCTCTGTTCTTTTCCCTCAAGACTGCTTTGGCTATTCAGTGTCTTTTGTGTCTCCATACAAATTTTAAGATTTTTTTGTTCTAGGTCTGTAAAGAATCCAAAGGCCTCATTTCTTAATACCATTATATTGGGCAATAGGCTTCAAAATATGAATTTTGAGGGGACAGAAACATTTATAACATAGCATTGAGGAAGCAGAGCCTACACTCCTAAATCATATCAATGGCAGTGTCAGGTACTCTATAGTCCAGTGAACTCTCCAGCTAATAATACTTCCACAGGTCCCTCCAGATTCTGTCTCAGGATCTATGAGGTGTAGAACCATAGAAGTTAAAGAGCACAGACTCTGGAGTCAGGCCTCCAGACTAAATCCTGGTACTGTCACTTACCACTGGTAGCCACAGATCTTGTCCTGTTTAAAACTCACAATTCCAAAGGGAAAGAAATCATCTTTACTGTGAAAATACTGGCGGGAATTTCAAAGAGGTTTCTAAGGGGCCCAGCTTGGGGCACATGTGCATCCCTGAGCCAGTCTTTCTGGCCAAGGAGATGTCTGGCTCTGATTGGCCAGGTATGTGTCACATGCCCTTCCCTGCTAATGATGCACCAGCTAATGATGAGGGCAGAGTTAGCTGCACCCAAACCCTGTGGACTAAACAGGACCACCATGGAAAGAGGAAAGGCTTCCCCAAGGAGAAGATGCTGGGCAGAGCAACAGCAGTGGTGGTCACAACAGACTTGTCTTTTTCTCCCACATACCTATATTGATAAAGGGGTTCCTCAACTCTAGAACCAAATGAGGAGGTGTGGGGTCTCTAAGCTTCTTCCACAGTGGTTTTAGTGGGAGTGTAAGGACTAAGCAGTGATGGGAAAGGAATAGAAAGATCCAAGGTTAGAGGCTGTAGGACAGAACAAACGCATTGGCTCCTTTAAGGGGTGAGGCTGCGTATTCAGTAGTTAACCCCTTGAAGGATGCTCGTCAGGGAACTTTTGGCATGGTGGCTCTAAGAGGGAGGTGGCTTTTCCATTGGCTGTTGATTTAAGGTGGGGGGTAGCAGGTCAGAATCAACTTCAGAGGGAGCTGGGGGAGTCAGGAGAGTTAGCTATGGCTTGCTTTGTGAGAGATGGTAGGATAAGATCAGGTTTTTAGGATATGAGGGAATTTGGGGCAATAAAATGGAGTAAGAGAGGGGAATTCCCATTAGTGGTGTTCCAGGGAATAATGATGATGATGAAAATTGAATATTTACTGAATGTTGGATTAACCCATTTCATATTCATTAGGTAGACACCATTATTGAAGTACTTCATTTTATTTTATTTTTTAAAAAATTTATTTATTTATTTTTGGCTGTGTTGGGTCTTTGCTGCTGCGCGTGGGCTTTCTCTAGCTGTGGCAAGCTGGGGCTACTCTTCATTGCGATGCGCGGACTTCTCATTGCAGTGGCTTCTCTTGTTGTGGAGCATGGGCTCTAGGCTCGCGGGCTTCAGTATTTGTGGCACGTGGGCTCAGTAGTTATGGCTTACAGGCTCTAGAGCGCAGGCTCAGTAGTTGTGGCACGCGGGCTTAGTTGCTCCATGGCATGTGGGATCTTCCCAGACCAGGGCTCAAACCCGTGTCCCCTGCATTGGCAGGTGGATTCTTAATCACTGCACCACCCGGGAAGTCCCTGAAGTACTTCATTTTAAAGATGAGGGAAACTGAAGAACAGAGAGGTTCAGTAACTTGCCCATCTGCTCACACTGCCAGTAGATGGTAGGATCCAGATGATAGTTTCTCTGGCTCCAGAACTCATGCTTTTAACTACATCTCAACTTAGGGCAGCTGTTCTTATATGCCACATGAAGTTCCACAGTTTTTCTACTTTTCCAAGGTCACTCTCTCCTTTAATACTCAATAATAAGGACTGAAACTTCCACTTCCAGGCATGACAGGGTAACTGGTACTAGACTTGCCCTCGTTCTGTAAACAACTATAAACTGAGCAAAATATATGAGACAGCTCTTTTGAGTAATAGGACAATATGCAGAGAAGGACCATGTCCTTCAGAAGGGAAACATGAGTTGAATCCCATAATCACCCCACATTTGCTCCTGCCTCTCTCCCTGGGGACAGTGCCAACCACAGTGCAGAGGATTGGAGGCAAGCTGAGCTGAGCAGGCAGATGTCAGGGCTCAGGGCTGCTAAAGCAGCTGGACTTTGTAAGGTAGGGTACCAAAAGAGAGGATCCTATGTGGGGGGGATAGAGGGCAGAAATCTATGAGAGTTTTCCATAGGTCCTTGCCAGGGGCTTGAGTGAGCATGAACAAGATGAGACTCCACGAGGCCTAGGAGTGTGCTGCTGCCATGGTGCTGAGGAAAATGAAGATACCAGAGATGCAATGCTAGCAGACATTGGAGTCTCAGCTCAGCCAGAATAAAAAAGCCTTTCTGAGCTCTCTGAGCATTTAGTTGAGACCTCAGAAAAGTAAGACTTTAGGAGTAAGAAACATACCCCATAGGGTAAGGGCCATACCCTAGAACAAAGGACAATGTTGAAATATACATGCTCTAACAAAAGACAAATCCCAGCATAAAAGGATCAGAAAGAGCCTTCAGTAATTTAACTGGCTGTCATAACAAAACTCAACACTTTTGAAAGGAATTCATAATACAGACTCCCTACATTGTATTATCCACAATATTGAGCATTTGATGAAAACATTATGAGACATGGAAGGAAGCAGAACAGTGCAACCTGTAATCAAGAAAAAAATCAGCCAATAAAGCCTAAAATGACCTAGATATTGGAATTAGCAGCCAAGGACTTGAAAGCAGTTGTATGAGCTATGTTCAGGGACATAAAGGAAAAGATTGTTATAATGAGTGAACAAATAGGGAATTTCAGCAGAGAAATGAAAACCTTGAAACAAACGGAAATTCTAAAACTGTAAAGTACAATATCCATAATGAAAACCTCATTGGATGGGCTTAACAGCAAGTTAAAACCATGAAAGAAAAGTTAGTGGCTTGAAGACAGATCAGTAGAAACTGTCTTGTTCAGAGAATTAGGGGAAAAAAGATTTTTTAAAAATGAAGAGATTCTTCGTGACTTGTGGGACAATATGAAATGGTCTAATATGCATGTGTTTGGAGCCCAAGAGAATAAAGGGAAAGAAAATGGAGGAGGAAAAAATATTTGGAAAAATAATGACTGAAAATTCCCCCAAACTGGTGTGGGACATCAACTTACATACTCAAGAAGCTCCGTGAACTCCCCACAGAATAAATCCAAAGATAACAATGCCTGGCTACACCACAGAAAATCTGCTGAAAAAAAATATATCCCCCCAAAATCTTAAAGCAATCAGCTTTTTAAAAAGACAAATTACATACAGGGGACAGTTGACTTTTCATAAATACTGATGGCAATTGACTTCTCATCAGCCTTCCAGCCTTATTTTCTTCTGAAAGCCAGAAAACTATGGAGCAATATCATTAAAGTACTAAAAGGAAAAAAACCCCACAATCTGTCAAGTCCAAATTTTAAATCCAGTGAAAATATCCTTCAAAAATGAGACTGAAATAGAACATTTTCAGGTATATAAAAGCTAAGAGAATTTTTCACCAGCTAAGCTGCAGTATGATAAATGGCAATGGAATTTATTGAAGCTGAAAGGAAATTATACCAAATTTAAACTTGGATCTACAGGAGAAAACGAAGAGCATCAGAAATGGTAAATGTATAGGTAAATATAACAAACTACTGTTTTTCCTTCTCTTAATTTCTTTAAAAGACATCTAACAGCTTGATAATAATAATAAAAGAAACATTGTATTATGGAGTTCATAATGCATGTAGTTGAATAATATATGACCACACTAGCGCAAAGAACAGGGATTAATGGAGTTATTGTGTTATAAGGGACTTATATGAAGAGGTGAAATATTAACTCTAAGTAGGCTGTGATAAGTTAAGGATAGAAATTGTAATCCATAGAGCAACATTAAACATGAATACAAAGAAGAGCTAAAAAAAATCCAATAAAAGAACTAAAATGGAATCCTAAAATATATTTGTCAGGTAAGAAGATAGAAAAAGAAGAACAGAGGAACAATAAGAAAAATGATTGGGCAAATAGAAAACAAATAGGAAGATGTAGACTTAAACCCAGTCATTTCAATAATTACTATGTAAATGAAACAAAGACATCAGTAAAAAGAAAGAGATTGCCAGAGAGGGTAAAAAGATAAGACATTACTATATGCTGTCTGCAAGAGAGATATTTAAGCATAAAGACACTGTTATTGGCTGAATTGTGCCCCGCCCCCCAAATTCATATGTTGCGGCCCTAACCCCCAATATGTTAGAATGTGAATGTATTTAGAGATAGGGCTTTAAATAGATGATTGAGTTAAATGGGGTCATCAGATTGACCCTCACCCAGTATGTCCTTATAAGAAGAGGAGATTAGCACACTGGTAATGCCAACAGAGGGACAATCACATGGGGACACAAGGTGAAGGAAGTTAGCTATCTGCAAGCTTCAGAAGAATAGAAGCCTTAGAAGAAGGTTTAGCGAAACCAAACCTGCTGACACGATCATGGACTTCGAGCCTTCAGAAGTACGAGAAAATGAGTTTCTGCTTTTTAAGCAACCCAGTCTGTGGTATTTTGCATGGCAGCCCTAATACAGGCACAGATAGGTTTGAAGGTAAAAGGGTAGGGGTAGACATACCATGCAAATATGAAACATAAGGATGCTAATGTGGCTATATTCATATCACAGTAGACTTCAGAACAAGGAGTATTATCAGGGATTAAAATGGGATATTTCATAATGGTAAAGGGGTCAATTCATCTGGAGGACATAACAACCCTAAATCTGTATTACCTAATAACAAAGCTTTAAAAATAATGAAGCAAATACTGAGAGAACTAAAGGGAGAAATTCTCAATCACATTTGGAGATTTTGACACCCTTTTCTGAGTATTTGATTGAATGATTAGACTAATATCAGTAAGGACACAGAAGATTTGAACTACACTTTAACTAAATCTAATTGATACGTATAGACAATATGCTGAACGACTGCAGAATAAAGTTTTTTCAAGGCACCTAAAACATTCAGCAATATAGACAAACTAATATTCTTCATGAATGCAAAATCCTCAACAAAATGTTTGAAAATAAAATCAAGCAATATATAAAAAGAATAATACATCATGACCAAGTAGAATTTATCCCAGGAATGCGTGGTTGGTTTAACATTTGAATGGCAATCATGTAATTCATCACATTAAAAAATAAAGGGAAAAAAGAATCATATCGGAACTTCCCTGGTGGCTCAGTGGTTAAGAATCCGCCTGCCAGCGCAGGGGACACAGGGTCGAGCCCTGGTCCAGGAAGATCCCACATGTCACAGAGCAACTAAGTTTGTGCGCCACAACTACTCAGCCTGCGCTCTAGAGTCCGTGAGCCACAACTGCTGAGCCCGAGTGCCACAACTACTGAAGCCCGCGTGCCTAGAGCCCGTGCTCTGCAACAAGAGAAGCCACCCAGTGAGAAGGCCGCGAACCTCAGTGAAGAGTAACCCCTGCTCGCCGCAACTAGAGAAAAGCCTGCGTGCAGCAACAAAGACCCAAGGAAGCCAAAAATAAAAATAAATTAATTAATTAAAAAAATTATTTAAAAAAAAGAATCATATCAATAGATGCACAAAAGCATTTGACAAAATTTAACATCCTTTTGTGATAAAAACTCTTCAGTCCATGAATAGAAGAGAATTTCTTCACCCTGAAAAAGATCATCTATGATAAACTATGTAAACATGCATAATGGTGAAATGTTGAACACGTTCCTCCTAAAATTTGGAACAAGGCAAAAATTCTGCTTTCACTACCTAACATTGTCGTGAAGGTCCTAGCCAGTCCTATAAAGCAAGAAAAAGAGCTACAAATTAGAAAGGAAGAATAAATCTTCCTTTAAATAAGGAATAAATCTTTATTTACAGACAGAATGATCATGATTGAAATATTCAATGTTGTTAAGATCTCAATTTACTCTGAATTGAGCTATAGACTCAGTTCAATCCCATATAAAATCCCAATAGCTCTATTTGTAGGAATAAATAAGCTGTTCTGAATATTGATATGGAAAAGCAAAGGACCTAGATAAAAGAAGAATCTTGAAGAACATAGCTGGAGGACTCAGGCTTTCCTGATTTTAAGACATTATGAAGCTAGAGTAATAAAGACTATATGGTATCAGTATATAGATAGACAAATATATCCATGAAAAACAATGAAGGTTCTGGAAATAGACCTGCACAAAGATGTTAGATTAATTTTTCTTAAAGGTGCTGAGGCAATTTAATAGGGAGAGGAAAAGTTTTTCAACGAATGGTGTTGGAACTGGATAAACATATGAGAAGAAATAAACTTCAACCTCTACCTCACCCCGTGCATAAAAATTAATTTGAGATGTTCCATAGATCTAAACATAAAGTTAAAACTATAATACATAGGAGAATATCTTTGAAAATTTGGGGTAGGAAATGATTTCTTAGGACATGAAAATACTAATCATCAAAAACAATTGATAAATTGGTCTTCATCTAAATTAAAATTTATGCTCATTAAAAAAATGCCAGTGAGAAAATGAATAGACAAGCCACAGACCTATAAATCAACAATAAAAAGACAAGCGTATTTTTTAAATGGACAAAATGCTTGAACAGACACTTCCATAAAAAAGATATATGAATGGCCCATAAGCACATGAATATGTACTCAACATCATTAGTCATCAGTGAAGTGCAACTTAAAACCAAAAGGAAATACCATTTCCCACCTACCAGAATGGCTAAAATTAAAAGACTGACAGCACAAAATGTTGGCAGTGATGTAGAGTGATTGGAACTCTCATGCATTGCTCCTGGGAGTGTAAAATGGTACAACCACTTTGGAAAACCATTTGATAGTTTCCTAAAAAATTAAGCATATACCTACCAGCAATTCCAATTCTAGGTATTTAAGCAAAAGAAATGGAAACATATATCCACAAAAATATTTGTACAAGAATATTTCTAACAGCTTTATTCATAATAATCCAGAAGTGAAAGCAGCTGAAATGCTGTTTATCAGTAGGAAAATGGATACACAAATCATGGTGTATTCAGGTAATGAAATACTACTCAGCAGCCAAAAGTATGAACTACTGACATTTGCAACAATGTGGTTGAATTCCAGAGACATTATGGAGTACCACGTGATTCTATTTGTATGACGCTTAAGATCAGGCAAAACTAATCTATGGTGATGGAAATCAAAGCGTTGGCTGCCTGTGGATGGTGGATTGACTGGAAGAGGGTGCAGGGAAGTTTTTGGGTAATGGACACGTTCTATATTTTGATTGGGGTGTTGTTTTTATGGTTGTGTGTATTTGTCAAAACTCATTGAATTGTACACATAATTTCAATACTGTAAAATTTACCTCAATAAAACATTTTTTAAAATAATAACTGAGCCCTGGGAGAAAGTCTGGTCCTCTCCCCAGGGAAAGTTTACCTGTTCCACACATCCGGCCTGGTAGTGTCACTTACCATTCTTGCTCTAGACTGCTTCACTGTTTATCACCTCTGGCTTCTCCTAACCAGAGCTCAGACCAAGGTATCTCCCCTTTATTGTTCCTTAAATATGGTTATGTTTAGCATAGCTTCCAAAAGTTTGAGGATAACCTAAGAGAATTAGGATGCAGAGAAAGAAAACTTCTCACTTTATTAAATGTTTGATTAATTTTTTATGTGATTATTACTATGTGCCAGACGTAGTGTTAAGCATTTTTTAAGATATTTACTCTATTAAGCTTTGTAACAATCTGTGTGAAAGGTACTATTATTAACCCCATGTTATGGGAGAGGAAACCCAGACACTTTGAAGAGCTCAGCCAAGGTCACATAACCAGTGTAGTAGAGCTGGAATTTGAACCTGGGCGATCTGGCTCTAGTGTCCATGCTCTTAACCACTTTGCTGTGCTGCCCTTAGTATCCTGCCCTTCTTTTCAAGGGTCCCCTCTGTCCATGTTGCTGGGCCTTTTCACCTCTGCCAAGCCAGAGTCCTTCTTATCATGGCCTTTCTTCACAGTCCAGGGCCCTAACTCCCTAACCTCTGGTCCTGTGGCCTGATGTCTGCCAGAGGAAGCAAAACGTCATTGAGTCCCAGCAACCTTGGCACAGATGCCCACCATGTGGCATCCTTTTGCACTGTTAAACAGGATAAATACTTAACTTTACAATCTCAACCAATCACATTTGAATTTCTCAGCTGGTTTAAAAGCACAGAACTGAGTACAGGAAAGTCTCCTCCAAAAATATTTCTCAGCATCTCTTCTAGAATGCAGAAACTACTGGAGCTTTAAACCAGCATTGTCTTGTTCTTGCTACACACACAAAAAGGCCTATTTATAATCCTCCTATCTATAGCTGGGAACAGCCAGTAAAAGTTTTTTGAGTGTGCTTTGAAAAGTGTAAAGTACTGTATTCAAGTAAAGCATCATTGTTTTGTTATTTTTTCCCATATGCAGGAAAAGTTGTGAAATTAGACCACAGAGACCTCTTCTTTTGAAGCCCCCAGGGACCCCATATAAGTAACTCTAAGCTCTCAGTCATTCTGACAGTTAATCATCATTTATTAAGCACCCACTAGAACAGATACTGGGTGATTCCAGCTGAATCTTGACAGTATCCCAAGTGCAATAGCACTGAGAATTTGTAGTCAAGTGGCTTTTTAAAGTCCAAGTGAGATGTCTCTCATTCCACTAGCCGCCATCGGAGCTCCCTCCTCCCAGCCCGAGTGGCTGAGATGTTATCAGGGTGACCATGTCATTTCCAGCCTGGGATCTGTTGTGATTTTGACCTCCATATCTTCAAAGGATCGAAGTGCCCCTCAAGGAGGGAGGTGACCTGCAGCCTCCGCTGGGCTCTTTGCTGAAGGAGAAGGCACCGGAAATCCAGCGTCTGCAGGAGGAGTGGCAGAGCCAGAAGGCCAGATTGCAAGCCCAGGTAGAAGGACAGCCGTGGTGGGGATGCACCCTCATGCTGAGTGAGACCCTACCTCTTCCTTATTCTTGCAGACAACCTTGCAAATGCATGCAGTGCCTGATTCTTGTTCAAGCTGGGGAGGGTATTCCAGGTCCAGGGCGAGGTGGGATTCTTGATTCTGTTTGTTTATTCATTCAACACCTGCTATGGCTCCTGAGCACCTGCTAGGAGCCTGGAACTCTTCTGAGTGCTTGGATATCGTCAGTGAACAAACCAGACAAAAGTCCTGCATTACAGGGCTTGTATTTTAGCAGAGGATGTAGATACAGACAAAAAATACTAGACATAAGAAATAAGCAAAGCACATAGTATATTAGAAAATGTTAAGGGCTTCAGGAAAAAGAAAAAACAGAGCAGGATGAAGGAGATTGGGAAGCTGTCTGGTGATGAGAGGGTGCGTATAATGCCAAATAGGGTTGTCAGGGAAAACTTCTGTAAGAAAGCGAGATTTGGGCACGGGGGGGCATGCAAGGGAGGCCGCTGTGTAGAACTTTGGAGGGTTTTCTGGTCTCTTGATTTCTCTTGGGTGGCATACGTTCCAGCCCTTCTTCCCTGTTCCCTGGCATCCATGGCTCTAGCTGAGGAGCCCCCAGGAGGGCTGGCTGTCCCCGGATTCTTTACGCTTGCAGCTTCTACCCCCCTCAGAGTTCCCTTGGGTAGAGGAGGCTCAGCTGGGCTGCAGAGATGTTCAGAAAGCTTTTATGTTTAAAGAAAATCCCAGGCGTGGTGAGGGGCACAGCCTGAGGTCGGATGCTCTGGCGGGCAGGTCTCGCAGATGCAGCAGGCTCTGGAGCAGTGCACCAGCAACTACAGGGAGGACCTGCGGGAACTCAGGCAGCTGTCCGACTGCGAGCGGGAGCAGCTGCGGCGCGAGCTCCAGGAGACCGTCCAGCAGAATCAGGTGGCGAAAGCTCAGCTCGAGGCCGCCCACCAGCGAGCACTCCGCATGCTCGAGAAGGCCAAACACCAGGAAGTCAAGGTAAGGGTGCTAACGATGACGTCCACTAACTAGGACCGAGCACTTGCTGTGCAAGCATCTGCTCGGCGATTTATGAGGTGCCTTACGTACATTATCTCCAGTCCCCACAATCATCTTACGAGGTCATTATTATCATATTCTCTTTTTCTGGATGAGGAAAGAGGCTCAGAGAGGTTCAGTAACTTGCTCAGGGTCACACAGCTAGTAAGTGGCAAGACAAGGATTCAGACTCAGGTCCCTTGGGCTTCTGGTACTGCTTTTCCCCATCTGCCCATGATCTTGATATCGTAAGACCAACTTTCTTTCATGACTTGGGCAATGTTATGTATGATGTGTGCTAAGGGGTCAGGCTCAGCCTGGCAGCTAAAAAGAGGAGAGCAGCCCAGAGTTGAGAAACACCAGCTCAGTAGAAAAAGACCTTCCAAAGGGCTTGGAAAGCAATGATGAGGTGGTCAGGCCCTCGGCGATGTGTAATCAGCAGGGAGGTTCAGGCACCTTTCACCTGTCACCTCTACCTTCTGCTTTCTCAGAAGGCCTTCCCTCCCTGCTCTCTCAGGAGATGGGCTCCTACTCTTACTGCTACAGATAGCACACTGTCACCACAGGCTTCACACAGCGGGCTGGCTTCACACGCTAATTCCCTCTTTATATGATCAAATTCACCAAACTGGAAGCCCCCTGAAGCCAGGAACCATCTCTACCTGTCCATTACTGAATCCTCTCCTAGCTCATAGTACTCAAGGGTCTCACTGAATTAAAGCCTCAAGTTTAATTTCCCCTTCTATAAATTGGGGATATTGAGACCCACTTCTTTGAGATGTCAAGATGATTGAATGAAAAAACGTGGGAGTACTGGTTTTAAGGTGGCAAAATAAAGACTTTTGAATTCTTTCCTATTGGAAATGCTCTAAAAAAGCAATGAAGACACACAGCAGAAGCATATTCTGTTCAGATGAAGCTGGGAGACATCTGTACCCTTGAACCACAATACATGAGGACAGGAAACAAATGGAGACATGGTATATGACCTTGCAGAGCAGAGAGGCTCAAACCACAGTGCCTGAAGACAGAGAAGGACGAGAATCAAGCTGACAGTGGAACTCAGAGAAGCCAGGAATTGGAGGCACCAGTTGAAACAGAAGGCAAGAGTGAAGTGGAGAGTATGACTCACCTAGAAGCCCAGATTCCCAGCTCACCCAGCACAGTCAGCCAATTACCTCTGTCTTATTTAAGGACAAGAGATTGGGGTGGGGGGCAGCGATCCCTGGGTAAACTAAGCCAGAGAGACTCTGAATTAGGAAGTACCAGTCACAGAGGCTGGGATGAGGCTTGCATCTGAGACTAAGTTTAGGTGAAAATCTGTGTACTGAACCATTAGGTGGACTACAGTCACCTCTGTCACACCCCCAGCAATGCTTTCTCTGCTCAGCTCCAGAAAACAAGCAGCTAGAACCTAGATCCCCAGAGGAACTCACCATCCAACAGATGCCCACCTGCCACACCACCCCAGGCACAGATGGAACTTCTGATTATCACCCACTCTTAAATATGAAGAGACAGCAGAAGATTACTAAACTTTCGAGGAAGTCTCTAATGGGAGAGTGGGAATCCAAGATTATCAAGAGGAAAAGAATGAACTCAGAGGAAATGGCTAATGCGGGGAACAGAAAAAAAAAATTCAATGAGGATTGATATCCTCAGAATTAAGAGATTAGATTTGCATCCATGAAACAAGGACAACATGTTATTTGCAAAGGAGGGGGCAATTAGAGCAAGAAAGAGTTCTTGTTAAATAAAAAACAGGATAGCAGAACACTTAAAAATCAGTAAATGAGTTGAAATATAGAAAATGAAGAAACCTTCCAGACAGCAAAGTAGAAAGACAAAGAAATGGATGATGGGAGAGAAGGAACCAGAAATGTAGAAACACAATCCAGGAGGCTGATATCTAGCAAATAGGGGTTCCAGAAAGAGATCATGGAGGGGAGGAGGTTTTCAAAGAAATAACAGAATGAAATTCCTATAAGGAAATGAAAAAGACCCGACCCAGGCTTGTCTTGAAACTTCAGAACACCAAGGAAACAAAAGAAATTCTAAAAGCTCCCAACGAGGAAAATTGATACCAGACTCAAAGTACTTGAATCCAAATGTGATCAGACATCTCAACAGCAACAGGGAAGCAAGAAGATCATGAAGCAATTCTGAGAAATTCAATTAAAACCATTAGCAAGGGTGAAAATTGAATAAAAATATATCAGACAAATGAAATATTAGGAAGTTTCCCTTCTGTTATCAGTTTATGCTTCTCAGCTCTCAATTTATGCCTCCCAGCTCTTGATGCCTGCTTGCGAGAATGATCTGGATTCTTTAAGCATTCCTCCTCCTTTACAGAGAGCACAGTGTTAAGCTTTGTCAGTAGGAGGCGCTGGAGGCACCTTGCAGGAAGAAGGAGGCTTCTCTTCCTGGTTCTGGCAGTTGCATTTTTGCTCTGTTTCTGGCTTCTGTTGCACAGTTGAACAGCGTCCTGAGTGTGTGAGGACCTTGGGTGATACTCTGCCCCAGTGACTTCACGGTGATCTCATAGCCCTGGTCCAGGCCCAGTGACTACCATCCTGTGGTCTCCCGATGTGGACACCACAGACTCCATCCTCACGCCTGCGCACCCTGACTCTTTCTGGGCTCCTGCCTGTTGGCTGCTGTTGCCTGCACCCCAGAAGTTTGTTTCTTGCAACCCTCCCAAGGCAAACACTGTTCACTCTGGCCCTCATGCCTGCATTGGTGCCCCCGTTCCCTCTGGGCACCTGCCCATCTGTGGCTCACCAGCACTGTGGAAGGTTGCTTCTGCTTGGCTCTGGCCTGGGCAACCTGGTGATCTCCATCCGTGAGCTGCCACCACACCTTCTCCAGCAAGGTCTGGATCCCAGGCTGGGGAAGGGCTCCCCCTTCCAAGCTTTCCCTTTCTTGAATGCTCTCCCTCAGCCTCAGGATACCCTTCAGAGCTCTCTTTGCATCTTTATAGTTACTCTCCTATCAGATCTTAATAGTTCTTTAGATTCAGTTTCCCTTGTTTAAATTACTGTGTGGTTTCTGTCTCCTGCTGGACCCATACATCTTCCATACACTTTTCCTTAGGAAGTTCCTTGAAGAATATCCCACCAAAACAAGGGAGCAAATCAAGAAAGAGGACATAAAAGGGATCTAGGCTACAGAGAATCCAACACAGGAGAAGGAAGGTTTTAGGAGCCCAGCTATGCCACTGGCTGAGGGAACAACTCAGTCTAGACTGGAGCATGATGATTGAGGGCTCTAGAAGAGATGCCTCCGAGGAAAAATAGACCTGATGGTTTCTCTGACCGATTCGGCCATGTGAACAATTGTAGTGAAAGTATTTTACAAAGCTTTTAGAGGTTGTAGGAAGACTTAGCCAACTATCCAAAGAAAACTAAGCAAATTAAATATGCAGTAGTTATTAATGCAAGGAAAAACAAAACTTTGTATAAGGTAGATTTTAATAATTATAGTTCATTTAACTCAGCAGTAAATGGTATTTACTCACAAGAAGGATAAATACTGAATATATTTTACTGTATTTAAAAAAGCAATATAACTGTATATAAGGAATGGAAGGGGAAGATGTATGAGACCAAAATCCTCATCCACCATAATGGGAAGACAGTTCATAATTTCTAAAATAATCAGGATAGAGCAGAAGGAAGGTACTATCTTGTTAATGGTGGTAAATATCAGAAGAAAGACCTAAAAGAGCTGCCAGTGGCTGCCTCCAGTGGGCAGGATGCAGAAGGAGGAAGAAGGAGGGCTAGGAGGTGCTGGTTTTCCTTTTTTGAAAATATTATTTGGCTCTTTATACTACATGCATGTATTGCCCCAATAAAAATATAAAATAGGCTTTTTAAAGAAAGAAAAGAAAAAAGAAATGAGATCATGCAGTGTGGACTACTTGGCACTTAGTAGGTGTTCAAAATTTGTGAGTTCTGGGACTTCCCTGGTGGCGCAGGGGCTAAGAATCCGCCTGCCAATGCAGGGGACACGGGTTCAAGCCCTGGTCCAGGAAGTTCCCACGTGCTGCGGAGCAACTAAGCCCATGCGCCACAACTACTGAGCCTGTGCTCTAGAGCCTGTGAGCCACAACTACTGAGCCCGTGAGCCACAACTACTGAAGCCCACGTGCCTAGAGCCCGTGCTCCGCAACAAGAGAAGCCACCACAATGAGAAGCCACCGCAATGAGAAGTCCACGCACGGCAGTGAAGAGTAGCCCCCGCTCACCGCAACTGGAGAAAGCCCGCACGCAGCAATGGAGACGCAATGCAGCCAAAAATAAATAAATAAATAAATTTATAAAATTTGTGAGTTCCTTTTCTTCCTTTATTCTCTTAAATCTTTTTCCAGGTTGGCTTGCAATCTATAAGGGCTCAGGCTGCCGAGATTCCCAGGTTATTCGCTGCTGGGTCACGCCAGCCTTTGGGTTGGCCTGAGCTTTACCCCTCCAGGCTTAAGGCCTCAATCCCCTGCAGGAGGCAGAGGAAGCACAGAGGGCTGGCCCACCTGCAAGGGGGGTGTCCCAGGGACTCCGATTGATTGGAGGGAGGAGGATCTGGTGGTGAGAGAGGGGGAGAGTGCTCTGCCCACTGGGGGGACCCTGCGGTTCTAAGCCCCAGTCCCTGGTCACCATGGAACCAGATTCACGGGGCCTTTATTGCTGGCTCCAGTCTGCATGGGATGGTTCCAGAATGAGACAAAAGAGACAGGTTGTAGTTCTCATTGGAGATGGCAGACATCTGGTCATTCCTAACACAGGATAGTGATTAAGAGTGGGATGCCTGGGTTCAAATCCTGGGCCTGCCACTTAAGAGGAAAGGGAGCTTAGGCTTCCTTGTGCCTCAGGTTCCTCATTCATAAAATGATGGCTAATAGTACCATACAGGACCACTGAGAGCGTCAAAAGAGATAATCCACGTAAAGTGCTTAGAACAGTACATGACTGGATAACAGCTTGTCTTAGTCTGTTCAGGCTGCTCTAACAGAATAACATAGGCTGAGTGGCTTATAAACAACAGAAATTTATTTCCCACAGTTCTGGAGGCTGGAAGTCCAAGTCTCAGACTCGGACAGATTTGGGATCCGTTGAGAGCCTGCTTCCTGGCTCATAGATGGCCATCTTCTCACTATAACCTTACATGGCAGAAGAGGAAGGGGGCTCTCTCTGAGGTCTCTTGTGTAAGGGCACTAATCCCATTCATGAGGGCTCCACCATCACAACCTAAGCACCTCCCAGAGGCCTCACCTCCTAATTCCATCACATGGGGGAATAGGTTTCAACATATGAATTTTGGGGGTGGGGGAACACAAACATTCAGTCCATAGAAGAGCTCAGTTTTAAGAAGATCCACTCTTCTTACTCATTGATTCTGCAGGTATTTATTGAGCATTTACCTTGAGCTACCATCGTGCTGAGCTCAGGAAATACAAAGATGATTAACACAGTCTGCCTTTATGGAGCTCACCTCTAAGGGGAAAGGCAGCCACTCAAACAGGTTGCTTTAATTGGAGCCATGAGTAAATTGGAGCCATGAGATGGCTGCCCGTGGTATTTTGGGAGCACAGGGGAAGGAGACTTTATATAGGATGGAACATGGAGAGTTGGGGGTGAAGTCAGGCCGCTTAGGAGGCCCCAAACCAGCCACAACAAGAGCAAGGCAAACAAGAGGCTAGAGCAGTTTGCCAGGGATGAGTGTCTGACTTGATATAAAATCTGGTGGCTAAACCCTGAATGGTCTTCACTGCCAAGGGCTTCTGAGCCAGAAGGCAGGAAGGGCTGGCCTGAAGACGCCGGGTCAGAGTGAGAGAGTTTGGCTCCATCTTTTACAAACCTTTGCTTCAATCTCTCCATTCACATTCCCCAAGGGATAAAAAGGTCACCAGTTGGAGTTCTCTGAGCCTTGCAGCAAGTGCAAGAGGAGGAAAGTATCGGAGAGTTTGAAAAGTGCGAGACTTTTCTGTCTTATTAAATAAACTCACCAGGGGATGACTGAGTTTCCCATGAGAGGAATAAGACCGTTTTTCCCCATGAGAGGAATAAAACCGTTTTTCCCCATTTGCTGGGGAGCAGCAAAGCAAAGACGCTGCTGCCTTCAGGTAGCTGCCTTGTCTGCTCACCCCTAATGGGAGCCTCATGCATTTGCTGCAGTCCTATTTCTCATTGTTCCCAGGGGCTGCATGAGGGAGTGGGTAGGGCTTGGGCCCTGGGCACCGCTGCCCATGGGTCACAATCCTGCCCCCACCATTACCTGTCTTCAGTCATGGCACTTCACCTTTCTGAGCTTGTTTCCTCCTAATCCTGCATCTTTTCTGTGTGACCTTGGGAAAGCTAATTCATCCCTCCCAGCCTCAGTTTCCTCACCTGAAAAGTGGTGTGTGATACTGGAACTCTCTGTTGCAAAAAAAAATAGAAACTATTAGTTTCTTACTGCTGCTGTAGCAAAATTACCACAAACTTGGTGGCTGAACACAGCACAAGTTTATTATCTGACAGTTCTGGAAGTCGGAAGTCAGAAATCCTAAAATCAAGGTGTTGGCAGGGCTGTGTCCCTTCTAAGGGCCGTATAGGGGAGAACGTGTTTTCTTGCTTTTCCTATAGCCAGTGTCTGTCTGTCTCTTTCCTGCTCTCTTCCTCCTAACACCAAATTCCCAACGATTGGCCCAGCTTGGAACAGGTGTCCACTCTGGTCCAGTCAGCTGTGAACAGGGGTTAGGTTCACACAGCACAAAATGGCTGCTATGGCCAGGCCATCACTGTCATTCCAGATGGGCAGGGGAGCATTTGCTGTAGCCTGATAAGCTCTTCATCAGGGAGTGGCAAGTGCTCGGGGGTGGGGGTGCCCAGCACAGAGGAAGAGCTAGACAAAAGGGACAGGTCTCCCCTCTGTGCCCACTTGCATGCCTCCTTCCTCCCACTTTTGCCCACAGGCCACAGAGGAGCGCTTGAAGAAGGAATCCAGCCACAGCCTCCAGATCCAGCGCCAGGCGCACCGGCTAGAGCTACAGGCCTTGGAGGAGAAGGCCCAGCAAGAGCTCCAGGGAGAGCTGGAGAGGATGCAGGCTCAGCAGGCGCTGTTGCTAGGTATGCAGCCCGCTGTGCACCCAGCAGGGTTCACACGCGGAAACCAGGGGCAGCAGGGGGCCCAGGGGTAAGGGCCAGGGTGACTCTTCTGGCTCTGATGCCAACAAGATGTGAGATGTGGGACAGGTTGCCCTCAGCCTCATTTTCCTTTTCTATCAAGTGGAGTTACACTTGTTCTTCCATCATAGAAGCATTGTATGGATTTGATGAGATATTAAATATAAAATGCTTAGCATATAGCATGAGCCCAGTGAGTGCAGATAATATCATCGTCATTACTGAACATAAGCCAGATCTCTGAGCCTTCGTGAGAGTTTCATGAGATAACCTCAAACGCTCATTTCTGAAGATTTCTGCAAATCTGGGGGACTTAGGCCCCCAGGCTCCTGGCTGTTCCCTGTCCCCCCATTATCCCCAGCAGGAAACTCACCTCCTTTTCAGTTTCCACAGCAAAAACCTGTCACACAAAGCATTCTGGAAGTTTCCAGAGGCAGTAAAGATCTCCAAAGCTAAATTGCCTGAGCTTGAAGTCTGACTCCAGTGCTCACTAGCTGTGTGACCTCAGGCGAGTTGCTTAACTGCTCTGTGATGCAGTTGCTTATCTGTAAAATGGGAATAATAATAGTAACCACCTCATTGGGCTGTTATTAGAATTATGTGAGTATATACATGGGAAGAAGAGAGCCTGGTACACGGTAAATGCTATGTACATGTTCACTGTCATTATTGTTGAATATTCCAACTTTGCATGGCTAACTCTAAGGGCCTCTCTCCATTTTTGTAGATCACCTCTCTCCCTCATTTTCTCTTTTACTCTCATCTTCTTTTTCACTCTTAAGAGCAAGACCAATGCCCTCCTTATTTTCATGCCTAGCATTAAAGACCATATTGACCTTTTAAAATATTTCTTCAAACCCAGACTGGGCTCTCCTTAAGAGAATTCTGGGAAGAGCATTTCCTTTACCTCCGTAAGTGAATATGTTCTACCTGCTGCTTGGTTGAGTTATCATTATACAGTATGTCCTGTTCACTGCATGTCAGCACGTCAGCTCTGCATGTTTCCGGATGAAGGAGAGAGAGAGTGAGAGAGTCCCACAGATTTCCTAGGTAGCAGCTACCCTGGAATGAGGCGGCCGCGTGGGAAATGCTAAAGTTAGCAGCACCTAAAGGAGACGCATTATACAAGATAAAACCTGGGTTGTACCACCTGTCTCAGGAACAAGACTCCCCAGATTGAGATCAGGCTGGACACCCCTGGTGATTTCAACACCCCACAGCAGCCATCCCTGCTGCCCCTTCCCTGGCCCCTCTGACCCCACAGCAGCCCGGTCCTTACCTGGATGAAAGATTCAGGAGGGACCCTGGGGACAGACGGGGATGCTCAGCACGAGTCCCAGGAAGAAGGGGCCTTGTGGACTCTGCAGTGATGATAGCAAGCTGTAGGCCTTGTGGGTGGCATTGGGTGGGTGGGAGCACGGACCACCACAGGTGATATTAGAAATTCCTTGTTACTCCTATTCCAGCATCTGGAGAGACACACCTGACCTGCAGTATAGGTCAGTGTGTGAGGGGCAAAGAGTTTGAGTGTCCACCAGATTACCTGACATACTGGGGTGGGGACCCAGACATGCTGGATGAATAGGTGGATGGGCAGGTGGTTGAGTGGGTGGGTGGACAGATGGATGGATGAGTGGGTGGATGGATGGTGGGATAGTATGAGAGAAGAGGGGCAGGTAATGAATGAACTGTCTGTAGTTCCTGCTTTGCTAAAGGGTTTTATTGCACATATTTTTGTGATAAAGGATTTCAGAAATTGGGTTGTGTTTAAACTATAGAAATCACTCTAATAAAATCAAGTAAAATTTTCAACATAATAGCATCAGAATCCATTAAACTTTTATATGTGTTTAAATACTGTCCTTTTCAGAGAACCTTAGTAAACTTATGGGAAATCTCTTACAACTGATACGCTTTCACAATATCATTGATTTTCACTCTAAACATCATTTATTTATTTTACAAATATATGTTGAGCACTTGCTTTGTACCACGGCCTGTACTGGGTATCTTATGGCCTCTAGGATTATTGGAACAATGTTTCAAAAGTAATTTGCAATAACTAAAATATGGTCTCAGAAGTCCATAATAGAAAATAAAGTATCAAATTTGCTAGCACTTGAAAATCATCTTCTCTTTAAAAATTAATAGCTCGGACTTCCATGGTGGCACAGTGGTTAAGAAACCGCCTGCCAATGCAGGGGACACGGGTTTGAGCCCTGGTCTGGGAAGATCCCACATGCCGCGGAGCAACTAAGCCCGTGCACTACAGCTACTGAGCCTGCGCTCTAGGGCCCGTGAGCCACAACTACTGCAGCCCGCGTGCTTAGAGCCTGTGCTCCACAACAAAGCCACCGCAATGAGAAGCCCGTGCACCGCAACAAAGAGTAGCCCCCGCTCGCCGCAACTAGAGAAAGCCCACGGGCAGCAACAAAGACCCAACGCAGCCAAAAAATAAATTAATAAATTTATTAATAGCTCACTGAATAGTGTCTACTCCATCAGAAAATATTCTTTTTGAAATGATTCTTTTCTTTGCCTTTTGATCATGCTGGTAAGTGTTACACTATCAGAAATCACCTACCATCCTCAGAGGAGAAATTCGAGTTTCTGGCTGTACTGGTCCCTGAGTTAAGGAGGGCGTGTACATTTCTCCTGAATGATTCTGGTTTTAATCATGATCCTGTTGGGATGACATGCCATCTCCCGCCTTCACAATCCAGCTGGGACCTTACATCCATGAGAAGTAGAACCTGTGAATGTTTCGTCTCCTTAAGTATTGGCACAAATGTCAACATTTCCGATTTGAGACCCGCACCCCCAGAAGAGGCCACTGGGTCATTTGCTAATTCCCTGTTCTTCTTAGTTTTCTGACTTGGTGCTGAGGCCAAGTGTTGCCTCGGGGTTCAGCTCTGGACCCAGGCTGTCCCACCCTAACCCACCACCCGTCCTAACTAACCAGCAATGGCGAAGCAGGTGGTCCCAGGGGAAGAAGAACCACGGGAAGTGTTGAATCCTGACTCTACCACTTATTGGCAGTGTGGCTCTGGGCTACTTACTCAGCTTCTCTGAGGCTCTGTTCCCTCGTCATAAAATGGGAGGGATAATGCTGGATAGGATGGTAGTAGGGCTTAACTGAGGACAGTTTTCAAGGGTTTAGCACATTTAGTGCTCTGTACATGGTATTGTTGTTACTGTTCTCTTGAAGCACGTAAGTAAGTTTGGGGAACTCGAACCAGCGCCTGCAGCAGCTCCCCACTCCAGCCCACCCCAGACCCCTGACCTTCCGCTGCTCTTCTTTTTGCAGAGTCCCTGAGGCAGGAGCTGGCGGGGCAGCGGGCTGCCTGCTCTGAGCACCGGAAGGACTTGGAGGCGCTGCGGGCGGAGCTGAGGGCCCCGGGCAGTGTGGCCAGGCGACAGGCCATCACCCCGTGTCCAGGGGACAGCGAGGACCGTGCCGGCACTGCAGAGGTCAGCACCCCTGCCCTGCCCATGCCACACCCTTCTTGGAGCAGTGTCAGGGAGAGGCTCTGGGTGCTCGGTCACCCCCTGTCTGAAGGGGGGAAGAGCCTCTCTTTCCACAGGCCTGGGGGACACTTGATGAGCCTGCAGTCTCCCATCTTTGGAAAGCAAAGACAAGTTTTAAGTGCAGCGTGTTATTTTAAATTCAGATGCAATGGGATCTCAGGGTGTTGGTGCCAGACAGGGTCCGTCCTGTAGACCTGCAGAGAGTTTCTCAAAGCACCTCCCCAGACAGACTCCCTGTCTAGACCTCCCTGTTCCTGTGAGGACAGGTGAGCTTGTCACCAAAGGTCAGTGCTGACTCTCCTTGAACTTTCTGGTCAGACTCGGCCCATCATCCCCCTCCTTGCCCTCCATAATTCCTACCTTGCTGGGTAGCACAGGGACTTCCTAACAACCCAGGCATCTCTCCCCAGCCCACCACATATGGCTTCAGGTATTCATCTAAAGTGCCTCTGTGTCAAGCCTTCAGTGGCTCCCTACTGCTATGAGAATAAGCTCCCAATGGTCAGTCTGACATTGAAAAGCCTTTACCCACTGGCTGCGTATCCCCCTCTGCTCTACATGCAGGCTCTGCATCCTGCCTCACTGCCTTTGCATATGCCCTGCCCCCTGCCTGGGACCCCTTCCTCCCTCTTCAGTGCCCAGCTGTTCCTTCAGTGCCCAGCTGATCCCTCCATGCTGGGGGCCTCCCCTCCACACCCGTGACCTCTCTACCCTCTGAGCTCCTGGAGCGCTTCCTGTTGCTGTAGCTCGGCTGGCACCCGCCTCTACTGCCTGTCCTGTTGGAGACCCATCACTTCATGGACGCCCTTGTTCCCTCGCCTGGACTAGGCATCCTTTGAGAACAAGCCACGTCTGCTTCGTCTCATCCCCCAGCCCCACCCCCGGTGCTCGGCACACAGCTCTGCACACAGTAGCGTCTCCACCAGGGTGTGCAGACGGCCACGATTAGTTGGTGTCCCAGCCCTGCTGAAGATCGCAGGAACATGGGGATGGTTCATTCCAGACTTTGCTGGTACTGAGAGCCTGAAGACAATTTCTGTGTTTAATGAGAATTATTAACAAATGATGTATCATGATGAGTTCAGCTCAGTTGGTAAAGTCTAGCAGAGGGAAAACAGAATATGATCTGTTAAAGGTTCTAGGTTGGTGGGGGCCACCTGGACCTGTGGAAGGAGATAGGGGAAGCGTGGGATGGTGACAGCTGGTGGCTGGAGGGCCCAATATTGGGCCCTCTGCAATGAATGACAGGCTTGCCTGAGGGCTATGGATAGAGACCCGGCCTGGGTGGATGAGACGGTACCTGGTCATCCACATCCAATCCTCACCTCCACCTCCCTGGAGGGAAGCCCTGAACCCTCCAGGAGGAACAGCAAGGCCCTGGGTGATATCCCACACAAAGAAGAAGTATATCCACAAGAAGGAACAGCCCCAGGCAGCAGGAGTGAAAGGGGGGTGCAATGTCAGGATGCATTCCCAGGGTGGCCACCACTGCAGGTAAGTGGTGTTGCATCCACTGGGATCTTCTGAGGAGCCCCATGAAATAATTCTCAAGTCTGTCGCAGCCAAGTACAGAGGGGGATGTACTTACCCGGCAGCTTCTCTCTCCCACTAGTCAAGGGTGGCCCCACAGGACTTTAACCAGGCTCTTCAGGTCATGCAGGTGTGAGTGCCGGGTGGTGCCCATGGCCATCCCACACTATGCAAACCGCAGGGCTGGAAGCAAGAGGTACAGGGCCTGGGCCACACACGCTCCCTGTGCAATGCTGTTCAGTCTTTGGAAGGGACAGATGCACAAACCTTCAGGCACGTTTGCATGGACTTGAAAACTGCTGCATTCACTAATCGGGGATTAACCCTGACCCCATTTAATGGTGGATATCAATCTTTGTATTTCTGTCTGAACCATTGACATTCAAGCATCATTTCGCAGCAAGCATTCATTTGGCACCTGCTGAATCCCAGCCACTGTGCTAGGTGCTATAGGATTGGGAAGATGAAGAGGAGATGGCTCCTTCCCGGAACAGCTGCTGGTTTGGTGGAGGAAACCAGCATTTCAACAAATCAGTGCACTTCATTATAACCTCTACACGGAGAGGATCTAGCTCTCAGAGAAGAGAAAGCTTGTCGCCTCTCCCCTGAGGGGTCGAGAAGGCATCACCAAGGCAGGAATGGTTGGGTGTGGAAGGCACCCTAGGTAAAGAGACGGGCAAGGGCAACTGCGGGGCTGTGGATTACAACTGTGGTGGCCTTAGAGTCACCTGGGAAGCTTTCTCAAAAGACACAGGGCTGGGATGTACCCAGACCCGCTGTATCAGAATCCTGTGAGGTGATGTGACAGATGGTTATTGTTCAGCAAATATTCACTCTCCCCTTCCTCTGCCCTGTGTGGTTTCGCTCCAAATTCACATGTTGAAGCCCTAACCACCAATATGATGGAGTTTGGGAATGAGACCTTTGGGGGGTAATTAGTGAATTAGTGTCCTAACAAGAAGAGACTCAGAGACGTCCCACCCCCTCCCCCCTCCACACAGGTGCAGTGTTGGGCTTGTTTTAATTTAAGCCACATTCTTGGCTCACCAGCATTGTTAGACTTTTTGACGGCCACATTTGGCCAACTCAAAGCAGAAAACGTTAAGAGACTAGACGTGAGCTCCTGAATCAGGAGCCCGATTTGGGTTCCAGGCTGGGTCTTTGCCGCGGCACATCTCTGGCCCTTGTCTGCCATCGCGCCTCCTGCACACGGCTCTTCTGGCTGCTTTCTCCCTAGGAGGGAGGTGGTCCGGGCCAGGCGGGCTCCCCGACGGGCAAGGGCGCCGCCGAGCAGGAGCCGAGCGAGGGATGCGGCCTCTGGGAGGAGAACTCGCAGCTCAAGGAAGCCGTGCGGCGGCTGCAGGCCGAGGTGGAACAGCACCGGCAGGAGGCGCTGCAGCTCCGCGACCAGCGCAGGTAGGTCTGCGGGTCGGAGCTTCTCTCCTCTGCCGCTTGGTGAGCCTCTGGGATCTCAGATTGGGTTGCACCCTCGGCATCTTCCCAAAGGAAGAATTCCCTAGTACGCCAGCACTTCACTGATGTTAGTCCTTTGACCCATGGAAAGTATCAGTGGTCGAGGAATTCTAGATCTCAAAACTGCCCAGGATTAGCCCTGAAATGGGGGGAGGGGTACCCTATTTCCCTACAGATCAGGGAATTTATGGAATCAAACTTAACAATGCCAAAAGTATCCTCAAAGCTAGCCTTAGGGAGTCAGTGCAGTGGAATAGTTAAGACAGTTCTGTGTGCTCTTAACTAGCTGTGTGACCTTGGGCAAGTCTGCTAATCTCTCCAAGACCCTGCCCTTACCTGTAAAAGGTAGAAAACACCACCCCCTCTCAGGGCTGTTGTAGAACGCAGTGAAACGTATAGGAAGATGCTTAGCACTGACCCTGGCACTCGGCAAATTGTGGTGGCAACTCTGATTTCCTTGTCCAGGCTGGATAGCCCTTTATCAAGTCCTGAATTCATGGCCTTTTTTCCCCTGGCTGGAAAGTTTATAACTACAACTTTAGTTTCATTAATAGATATAGGACTTTTCAAGTTATCTTGTTTCTTCTTGAGCGAGCTTCGGTAGTTTGTATCTTTGAAGGCATTTGTCCATTTCATCCCAGAGTTGGAATGTTCCAGTCCCCGGCATAAAGTTCAAGTGAAAGTAGGCCTGAGGCTCATCTGAGAAACAGCCATGAACCCACCTGGCCAAGGTGGAGCACCTTAAATTCAGTTAGGGACTCGCCAGGTGACACTGGAATAAGGAGACTGGACCAGAGTAGGGGCTCCTAACCTTTTCCGATTACAGCCCCCTCCAGGTGAGGAAAACGATGTCCCTCTCCTGGAGAAGGAGATCATCACACAAAAATATGCATGTACTTTCAGAAGATGTCAGGCTCCTGAGGCTGCTCTGAGGATCCCTTAGTGCCCCACCCCAAGGTTATGAAAAGTGATAGCTGATGGTCGAACATACGCTTTGTGCCACGGGCTGTTCTGGACATGGATTAATGTGGTTCATCCTTTCAATAACCCTATAAGGTAGCCACTGTTGTCAGATGGAGAAACTGAGCAGAGCGTAGCTCGCCCAAAGTCACGCAGCTAGGAAGTGATGGGGGAGGCCGCGGAGGGACGCAGGCAGCCTGGCTCTAAGCGGTGGTCTCCTAATCCCTCTCCCATCCTGCCTTCCCACCCTGGACCGCTGGTCTCCCAGCTCTGAGAGTCCACAACGTTCAGTAATTCTGATACAGAATCTCAGCCTCCAGGCCTACCCACCTCCCCCAAGTGAAAGGGGTGCTTTCTGGGACTCCTCTCCTGAGCTGTTCTCCACCCCTTCCCCAGAAGGCTGCCCTTTGTGCTCAGGTTTCTCCTTCATGGAATGCTGGGGTGGAAGGTGCTGAGAAGGGGTTCCACAAGTTGGACCCCACAACTCAGAGACACCGGATCTCCTTCCCACTGTGTCCTGACCTTAGATTCTGCAGGCCACCCAGCAGAGTGGGGAGAAACTCCAGTGCCCTAGAGGTTCAGTCCCTAGAGCCTGGACAAGCCCAGCTGTGCTTCCACCCCGCCCCACAGGCTGCTGGAGGAGGATCAGCAAGCCCAGCGGGCCCGGGAGGTGGAGGTGCTACGCCAGGAACACCGGAAGGAGATGCAGGCCATGGTGGCCGATTTCAGCAGCGCCCAAGCGCAGCTCCAGGCCCGGCTGGCTGCCCTGGAAACCGAGTAAGTGAGGCCTTGGCCCCAGGTTGGGAGGGACTAGTAGACATACCATTTTATTAGGGGGACCAACTCATCCTAGTGTCCCCAGGACTCTCCTAGTTTTAAAACTAGAAGTCCCGAGTTCCGGAAGCGCCTCAGTTCCAGGCGAACTGGGATGGTTGGCCACCCGTCTTTTTATGAGACTGCATTCCCGTCTTGTGCAGGGTACTGGGAATCTCTGAGGAATTAGCATGGTTTGACCCTCACACACAGAAGAAGATCAGGGCTACTTTTTTATGGGCATTTCCCCCTTCTAATGTGCATCATCTCATTTAATCTTCACAGCAGTTCTTCAAGGTGGAAACCATTATTCCCATGGATTGATTAAGAAAGCAAGGGCCCCTTGTGCAAGCATTCATTTATTCATTCAGCAAATATTCGTTAAAGGCCTACTGTGTGCCTTGCACTGTTTTAGGCTCTGGAGTTACAGTGGGAATAAAACAAAGACTGTGCTCTCATAGCGCTCACAAATTCTAGATGGGGAACCTGACAAAGAAATAAGCAAACAAATATTTAACTTCATATCAGGTAATGAAAGTACCTGAAGGTACTAGAAGGAAAACAGGATCAGTGTCTAGAGTGCCAAGGGTGGGCAAGGAGGTGACATTTAAGCATAAAGAGGTGAGGAAATGAGAGAGCCATCTGGACGAAGAGCATTCCAAGCATCCAGAACAGCAAGTGCAAGGGCCCTGGGGCCCGCTTCCCAAGACCAAGCAGCCAGAAGGCTTAAAGTGGAATGAGTGAGAGAGTGATGATAGGAACTGAGGTTGGCAAGGTAGCTGGGAGGGGTGGAGGAGATGCTGCACTGAGCAGGAAGGGGTTTGGGTGTGTTCAGATGGAGTGCACTGGGAAGCCCTTGTAAAGCTTTAAGCGTGACTGACATGGTCTGAGATACCTTTTAACAGGGTCACTTCTGACTGCTGAGAGAAGAGACTGGGAGATCGGGGTTAGTGACAGGGAGATCAGGTCAAGCAGCACTAAGTAAATTTAAATGTCACCTGTCTGACCCTTAACTTGTGCTCTTAAAAACTGTCCTCCACTGGCTCCAATACAAAGCAAATCATCCAAAATCTGGAGTGGAAGGTTTTACCAGCTACCATCTAATGGGTACTTAGCACGTGCCGGGCATGCATTATCTCACTGAATCCTCACAACCACCCAGTTTCACGCCCATATTAAAGAAGGAACAGGCTCACGGGCAAAATGCCCAAGATTACATAGCTAGAAAAAAGCAGAGCTGGGATAAGAGTCAGAGTCATCTCACCCCAAAGCCCTGGCCTCTTATCAACTACAGTCGGTAGATCACCGGCAGCCCTCACCCTCTCTCCCCCACCATCCGGAGGTTATTTCTCTCCAGCTTCACCCTGAAAGGGCGGTGGTACCAGCTGCCCCGCTGCTTTGCAGAACTAGTTCATGCCATGCTCTCTGGCTGCCAGCAGGTGGGGCAGGAGCCACATCTGTATTGGCATAACCTGCTGGCCTTGGTGTGGGTGGGGACATTTTCCGGCTGAGGCCTCTTCTCCCAAACTTCGCTGGTTCTTGAAGCCCCGCTGAATGTGGCATCCGTGTGCACACACAGGCCTGTGGTTCCTGGGCCCTACAGAACCTGGGGGAACTGACAAATGTCAGACTGGGAGTTGCAGTCCTGGGCTTCACCTGGAGCTCTGCAGCCAACTCACTGGGTGGCCCTGGGCAGGCTCTCTGGGCCTCAGTTTCCCCTTTGGTGAACAGAGAGTGGCCGGCCAGGCCAAGCAACATAGCAGCGTCCCCATCACGCCCACCTCTTCTCCCTCCTTGCGGTTGAGTCATTGCAGCACGGTGGCTAACTGCACGCCTGCTCGAAACAGACTGAAAGATTCCGGAGAGAAGCCAGGGAACGGGGAGTCGAGGCCGGAGGACGTTCAGCTCATAGGCCGTCTGCAGACCCGCTTGAAGGAGAGGGAGGAGATCATCAAGCAGCTCACGGTGAGGCTGTCCGGGGTATTCGCTTTAGCCTAGCACTTCCATGGGTGCCTAAAACTGTAATCCTGATAACCCTAAAACCACCTTACAAAAGGTCCTTGGTTATTTTTCCCCTATTATATAAAAAAATACATGCTCACTAAAAAAAATTAACACAGGAAAGTAGAAGGCAAAAAAAAAAAAATCACTCTCACGTCCCACACCATCTGCCTGATGTTGGTATTGGTTTGGTTTTTTTAACCTACAGCATTTGGGAAAATCTAGAATGGTTTGCACCTCACACTCATGTCTCCTCACACTTTAACCACTGCTTTAGGCTTTTGCCCAGCCTTCCTGTGCTCCAAGCTTTGGTTGAAAGTTCTCTGTAAGCCAGCTCCCAGTGGCTTACATTCAGCTCTGGGGACTTTGGGTGATACACTCGCTCCTGTCAGCGTGGCCCACGCGGGTCAGCTAATTAGCCACATCAGAAGTCCAGCCTCTTCCCGCCATCTCTACCTTCACCACCTTGGTCCAGGCCCTGCTGCCTCTCATGCATGATGGAGAGTCCACTGGTCTCCCCACTCACTCTGGCCTCACCCCACTCTGTTGACCTCACAGCGACCAGAGTAATCTTATAAAAATGTAAGTCGGACCACAATACGGCTCTGTTCAGCACCTCCTGTGGCTCCCTGTCCTTCTCAGAGTAAAATCCATGGTCTTATGGTGGCTTACACAGCCACACATCCTCCCACAATACACATGCACACTTGTATCTCACACCCATCCTTGCACCCTCCTGCTCCCCAGTCACATTGCTTCATGTCAAGATGAAGAGGAAAACTTAATCACCAACTGAAAATTAGATGATACTGATAAGGAATTGCTTGCTTGCTAAGTGTGACAAAGGTATTGTGGTTATGTGTTTTTTAAAAAAAGAGTCCTTATCCCTTAGAAACACTTATCAATGTTTTTTTGTTTTTTGGGGTTTTTTTGGCTGTGTTGGGTCTTCGTTGCTGCACGCGGGCTTTCTCTAGTTGCAGCGAGGGGGGGCTACTCTTCGTTGCGGTGCTTGGGCTTCTCATTGCGGTGGCTTCTGTTGTTGTGGAGCACGGGCTCTAGGCGTGCAGGCTTCAGTAGTTGTCGCACATGGGCTCAGTAGTTGTGGCTCACAGGCTCTAGAGCGCAGGCTCAGTAGTTGTGGCACATGGGCTTAGTTGCTCCGCGGCATGTGGGATCTTCCCAGACCAGGGCTCAAACCCGTGTCCCCTGCATTGGCAGGTGGATTCTTAACCACTGCGCCACCAGGGAAGCCCTCAATGTTTTTACAGATGAAATTATACAACTGGAACTTGCTTTAAAAACAATACAGCAGGAAAGAAAAAAGTGGAGAATGACACAGGTAAAGATTGGCCATATAGTGATTGTACCTGGGTGTTTCTTTTTCTTTGTCTTAACTAATAACCTTCTGCAGTAGATTCTGCTCAGATCCTAAGAGTACCTGGATCTCTGACTTCCCTAAGGCATTCCAAAAAAGCTCGCCCTTTCCTTCACAAGGGGCGCTGGGGACACAAAGGCCCCAGAAATAAAGGTGCTTCCTCAAAGCTTCAGTGGATGGCAGCTTGATTCCCACTGACTTCCCCTCCCTTCCCTGGTCTTTCCTCCTCTCTGTAGTCTGCTCTCACACAGCCATCTTCCTTCAAATTAAACTCAGTGTGCTGTGTAGTTAGGCTCATTTAGACTCAGTTGTATCGTTTTTCCAGGAGGAGAGAAGATTTCACTACACAGCATTCCCCAGCGCAGTGTCCCATCGGAATCGGTCCTTCTCTTTCAATCCTCGCCCAGGGTATTTGACCCCTTCCATGAAGGTAAATTGGTCCTACTGGTTTCAATGCATTACATAATTCTGCTGGCTTTGTTTTTCCCAAAGGTAATGGCAGCTTATTTATCAATTGTCTGGCATTCATTTAGAGGAATATTCATTGAAAATAAGACCCCTAGGAAATAGTCCAAACTATTAACAAACAGTATTTATATCTGGCTAGGCAGATTATGTGTGTTTTTTATTTTTATGAGTTTTTTGAATTCTCCAAACTTTTTATATATAAATGTGTCACTATTAATAATGGCTATATCTGGGTGATAGGAAGGAGAGAAGAATCCTTCACTGTAACGTTTTTTCCTTTTATAAAAATTTTTGGAATTTACTACAGTGAGAATATTCACATCCAAATCTCATCTGCTATCACAAAATCCTAAAGTGCTTAAAAATTTGTATTTTTTTGGTAACTCATAGGACAGGAAACCTAACCCAAGCTGAATTCATGTAAGCTCATTTGTAACGTTTATATATCCCTCTTGGTGTGACACAATGTAAATTTCACTCCAGAAATATTAATGTGTTTGAGGACAAGGTGGGCCCAGCTTCTGCTGGGGGTGTTATATAGCCTTTTAAAATCTAAAACAAGATTTTAAATTAAAAAACACATTTGTCACCAGAAGTTTTGGATAAGAGATTATGAGCCTGTGTTTTTTTTAAAGCACAAAGTGGATTGGAAGAAAAAATGCTTTAAAAAATAACATGTAAGTTATTGCCTCCTTGCTCACATAATTTCGGTTGGGCAGGCCTTATCTACTTTTACAATAATGCCTCTTTGGGTGGTACTAACAGGCCTTTTCTTTAATACCAACAGAAAAAGAAGATGGAGGAAGTGCCCAGCCGAGTGGTCAGTGTGCCAAACCTCGCTTCCTATGCTAAGAACTTTCTGAGTGGCGACCTGAGCTCCAGGATCAACACTCCTCCGATAACTAAGTCACCCAGCTTGGACCCAGGCCCCAGCTGTGGCCAGCCTTACAAACCTACCCCATCTCTAGATGTAAAAACTGCCACAAGGTAGGGGGCCAAAGCTATGATTCCATTTTCCCATAGTCAGGAGGGAAATTAGTATTCCTTTCTGGTACCTGTTAAATACCCAGCCCTTGGGCCAATACAAAGGGTAACGAAACAGGCCCTGCCTTGGACAAATTACAACCCAGCCAAAAAGGAAGATATGTAAGAGAAGGGAAATAGGTCACTCTTTAGAAGAGGCACTACTCCTGATACCAAATTCCAGAAAACCTTTTTTTTTTTTCCCCATGGATGATTAGACAGGGGACATTGAATCACTTAGCTGACCACTTCAGAGTGGCTCACACAGAAGATGGACTCATCATCTGGCCTTGAGTCTGGATTCAAATTCTGGTCGTCCTTGTTCTTAGCTTGCTTGGCTTTGGGCAGCTCACTTGACTTCTCTGTTTCCTCACCTCTAAAATGAAGATAATACAGCACCTACCTCATTAGACTCATGTGAGACTGAAGGAATTAATCCACAGGACATGCTTAGCACAAGACCTGGCACAGAAGCATTCAGTAATTTTCCACTATTATTATTAAGGTTATTTCTCAAGATTCATTGTATAATCTTGTAATTTTAAGGCCTCTTAATCTGTGGGTTTGGTTGATCACGCATGATGATCTCTGATACTGCCTTATTTTTCCAGAAGCCCTTGCAGCGTGCTTCTCTTCCAGAAATGTGTGATTTCCCCTTTTTTTTTTTTAATTTTTTATTTATTTATTTATGGCTGTGTTGGGTCTTAGTTTCTGTGCGAGGGCTTTCTCCAGTTGTGGCAAGCGGGGGCCGCTCTTCATCGCGGTGCGTGGGCCTCTCACCATCGCGGCCTCTCTTGTTGCGGAGCACAGGCTCCAGACACACAGGCTCAGTAATTGTGGCTCACGGGCCCATTTGCTCCGCGGCATGTGGGATCTTCCCGGACCAGGGCTCGAACTCGTGTCCCCTGCATTGGCAGGCAGACTCTCAACCACTGCATCACCAGGGAAGCCCCTCCCCTTTGTTTATTCCTTCCTGTCCAGCCTTCTGTTCAGAGCAAAATCTTTAATTCTGGGCTTTGAAGTTTGCATTTCTGAAAGGGCCCCTTCTGAAATGTTCCTTTTCCAAAGGCCCTACCTGCCCAAGGCTATTTGGACAAATATGAGTGTGGAGCTGGAAGGACTTCCTGTCAGTCATTGAACGAGTCCAGCCCTTTGTGTCACAGCTGAGGACACTGAGGCCTGGAGCCCCAAGCACACTGTCTACTAACTGCCAGAGCCAGCCTGACTGGCCACAGTTCATCTCATTATCACACACCTCTGTTTAAAGCTGTGTTCCCACTGTGTTTTTGTTTGTTTGTTTTTAAGATTTATTTATTTTTGGCTGCATCAGGTCTTAGTTGTGGCACACGGGATCCTTCTTGAGGCGTGCGGGATCTTTTGTTGCAGCGCGCAGGCTTCTCTCTAGTTGTGGCATGTGGGTTTTCTCTCTCTTGTTTTGGTGCGCAGGCTCCAGGGCGCGTGGGCTCTGTAGTTTGCGGCATGTGGGCTCTCGTTGAGGCACCGAGCTCAGTAGTTGCCCTGCGGCATGTGGAATCTTAGTTCCCTGACCAGGGATCGAACCTGCGTCCCCCGCATTGTAAGGCAGGTTCTTTATCACTAGACCACGGGGGATGTCCCCCCAGTTTTATAAGAAGCTTCACAAATGCAGTTAGAGACCATTCAGACAGGTATACACTGTACTTTCTTACCTACCGTCTCCCCTTTTCAATTTATTAGGCTAATTTCACAACCTCATTGAAATGCCAGAGCACATCAGATAACTTTTGAAGAAGCCATAAAGTGTAATACTGTATTGATTAACCATTTCTTCTTTTACCTGTTTTTGGAGGGGGTTTATTGTTTAATTTGTGCCTGAAATAAATAGTACATGTTGCAAAATATGCCTCATTAGTGTTAAGTGAAACAATGGTGAACCTTCTGTTTTCAAAACCGGAATTAGATGCTCCCTCTCCATCCCCATCCTTCACAACTTGTTTCTAGCTCCTAATATTGGCCCATCATGTTCTAGTATCTTTTTAAGAGTAAAGCAGCAGTTATCTTTCCCTGAAAAGATGGTAGAGTATTAAGTTGTTTATTGAATAATTTTCAAAACCATCTAAGAAAACTTTTTGTTTGTTTTTAGGACACAAGATGATGAAACAGCCCAACCCAAAGAAGTCCAGCAGAAGCAGGGCTCAGCCCACCAGGAATGGTTTACCAAATATTTTTCTTTCTAAACTGATCCTTAAACTGATCATAAAGTGTATATTTGAAACACATTTCTTTTGAAGCATCTGATTGAAGGAATGAACTAAAAAGCCAACCAACCAAATAACTTGCTTGTAATATGATTTACATACATAGCTAAAACAAATTCTTACATTAACATTTCATACTGTTTCATTGTGACATTAAGATAAAACAAGCCAGTGTTATCAGAAAGCGCCCATAGGGAAATATTATTGTTACTGATGACCTACCCATGGTATTTCTAGTGTCCGTAAGATTGCAATCCGCCTTGTGGAATATCAGACTTTGTGATTTCCATGGTCTACTTTTTTTTTTTTTTAATAAGAGAATGTTCTTTTTATAGCCACTTTATTTTATTTATTTATTTATTTTTGGCTGTGTTGGGTCTTCGGTTCGTACGAGGGCTTTCTCTAGTTACAGCAAGTGGGGGCCACTCTTCATCGCGGTGTGGGGACCGCTCTTCATCGCGGCGCGTGGGCCTCTCACTATCGCGGCCCCTCCCGTTGCGGGGCGCAGGCTCAGTAGTTGTGGCTTACAGGCCCAGCCGCTCCGCGGCATGTGGGATCTTCCCAGACCAGGGCCCGAACCCGTGTCCCCTGCATTAGCAGGCAGATTCTCAACCACTGCGCCACCAGGGAAGCCCCCCATGGTCTACTTTTAAATTGGTTTCATTTTCCTAGGACGCTGGTCATCTTCACTTGAAAAGTGTTTCTATGTAAATGATATAATTCCAAAATACACATGTAACCTCAATAGGTAGAGGAATAAAACAAAGCTCAAAATAACCAGGAAAGCCAACTTTAAAAAACCAAAGAAAACAAAACTACTAGGAATGGACTATAGCAGACCTTGGCATACTTGGATCAGTATTTTGACTTCCTAGGTCCAGGACATGAAGAAGATTATAGAGGGCAGAACACCTACCTCAAAGGGGCTTTTTGAAGTTTAAGCAAAATATGGGTAATGATACTAATCATGAATTGGAATTAGGCCTTGCCAGGATTTTTCTGTGAGTAACTGAGCCTCACCCCGTCATACATCTCAACTTCAATGACTGTAGCATCAACTTGGTCATTTGTGATGGTTTCTAGATTATTCTTTGAAGTGAAAGATCTACTGAACCTCTAGTCTTGCCTCATGGTGCATTGCTTCCCCATTGCATGGATGCTTAGCAGATTAAAGGGAACTGGGAATGGCCATTCACAATGCTGACCTCGCTGTCAGTCCACGCTGAGCTGTCGGACCCTCTGATGGAGCGGTGCAATTTGACAAGACTCAGTACAACTTTTAGTGGTCAAAATATATTCTCAATCCTTTGGTGCTGGCCCAGCAAGTGGCCCATAAACAGTTGTCTATTCTATGCACCATCAAATCTTTGCTCTTTGAATAAAACTTTAAACAACTGGGCAATAAAAATGGTTGTGATTTGTATTGATTTTCCAAAGAAAGGTGAAATTAGATGAAGGCTGAACTTGGAAATAGGAAGTTCACATTAACCTCAGTCAGATCATCTTCAATAAAACGTAGCTGTGGTGCTTGGTGACCACCTAGAGGAGTGGGATAGGGAGGGTGGGAGGGAGCGAGATGCAAGAGGGAAGAGATATAGGGATATATGTATATGTATAGCTGATTCACTTTGTTATAAAGCAGAAACTAACACACCATTGTAAAGCAATTATACTCCAATGCAGATGTTAAAAATTAATTAAAATAAAAAAAATAAAACGTAGCTGCTCACGCACTTATGTCATTTTGAGAGAAATGCAATTACAACTCAGACTCACAATTTAAAAGTAAATTTACTACCTAATCAAAACACATGGCCCAATAACATAAATTTTTAAAGGCAAATACTTGTTACTATCCGTGTAACATGCCGTATTATTTTTCAGTGTCAAGTATTTTTTAGTTTTGTTACCTGCTTAGGGTGAGCATTGTAGGATAATGTTTGTGTTTTAAAGACTACATACAGGTAGTTCTACTTTTGTTTGTTGAAATTATTTTCCCACTACTGTGCAACTCCTGATGACTAACAAAGGAGGCTGCACTTTATACTACTGTCCTTTAACTCAGCATAACACATGCTGCAGGGATAGAATTTTACTGAGACCCCACATCTGTCTTGACTCCTTTCTTGTTGCAGGCAAGTGAAAGATCATGTTAAATTTCTAGGTTATATGCAAACGATTGTGTCTGTTAAGTAAATCTTGGCATGCTTCTATCATTTTTTTCTTTAGGACATATTCCTTGAGTATTGAAGTAAAGCATCAAAGGATACGCCTAGGCTTTTTGTGTGATACTACCAAATTACCAGAAAGTTTCTAGCAATTTACACCTTCACCAGCAGTGAATGAAATTCTACCTCTCTGTACCCTAGATAATATTGACAAGGAAATGTGAGAGATAAAACATTATTGTTTTCTCTTGCATAATCTGGTTCCATCCATCTCTCAAGAGCAGATTGGTCTAGAGATGATGGGGATGGCTTGGAGGTAACAGCAGACGTGAAGAGAAACGAACTGATTCAGAATTGATTTAGGAGGGAGAAACAACAGGATTTGACGATAAATCTCTTTAGGCATATTTATTATGACAGAGAAGAGGAATTAACATATTCCTGGAGCAAAACTGGAAAGGAACATTGTGGCGAACTGTTTCTTAATTTGGGGAGAAAAGAATGAATTCACCCAATCAGCAGCTGCACACCACATACCTGAGTCCTTACTACTGCTCTGCATCAGTGCAACATCCAACACAGCAGTTCCAACTGAGGCTACTTGGTATATACTCATTCTCCAGCCTCTATCTGGATTCTGCAAGGGCAAAGCTGGGAAAGTAAATGGAGTTATAATAGGGACCAGCTTCCTAGCATCCTTTAGATTTCTCAGGATAGCACTAATTTCCACCATTACCCCCAAGATGCAATATTGGTTTTGATCTGCTACCTCCTACTAGCTCCTCATCTGTCTGTTCTCCCCCTGCAGGAGGTAACCAAAGATGCCCTGGGCACTCACAGTTGCCACTGAGCATTAAACAGTTATTTTGTCATTGTCCCTTTGCTGAGAGTCGAGACAGCGTAGTGATAACCTGCCAACTCCACCGTTCTTACATGCAGTATTCCCCCTTAGCTTCCAAATGTTCGAATCCGTGCACTGACAAAGTTCCCTTCCACTGGGACACTTGCCCAGGGCACCGCTGGTGGGATCCTCAATAACTGGGCCACCCTCTTGAGCCAGTGACTGTACCTCACATACCCTCAGGATGCGTCTTCCTTGCCAGTTGGACAGTAAGCGAGCCAGTCCCCAACCCCACCCTCCTGCCTGCTCTCAGGCCGCGTCCGTGGCAGCGTGTCAGTCGGGCCCTCCAGGAGGCATACCCCGACACAGGTGGAGGAACAGACCACGAGAAACCCACCTATAGTTGAATGAGTTGGCTTTATTACTTGTTGGACACAGGGAGAATGTCCATCATGGAGAATGGTGGGGCTTCTCAGAAAGAGGGTGTTAGAAAGAACCTATCGTAAGATTTTGGCATTGGTTGGGTGATTTCCAGGAGGGTCTAAAGAAGCAGGGATTCATTCTAGATTGGATGCTGTCAGAAGGCAGGGGCAACTCTATGACTGAGTGTCTTAATAAATCTTATCTATAAGAAGGGCAGACCAGAGATAAAGCTGTAAATGGTTTAAAAAAAAAAAAAAGAAAAAGCAGTCACTTATTTTTTAGCCAGGAGAATATTTGGTATTTGGGGGGTGGCACAGTGACCTTGTTTTTTTTTTCCTGTGCTTAGACAAAGTTGTGAAGTGGTTTTGGTTTGTCTTGCTTTATCACGGTCTCAGAGCAGCTTTATCTAGGAGGCTGGTATCCTGAGACTGCTTCTGTCCCGTAGGAGAATAACATGGCCAAGCAGTGCTGGGTCGGCATCCCTTGTCAGGGGCAGGTTTCCGCCCTTCTCAGGGGAAACACCTGTGTTGAATAAAGGGGAAGAAGCAGGAGGCAGGAAGAGCCTTCAATTTTGACGGAGAGTTGACACCCGTCTAGAAAGCCAAGGAAGATTTGGGGAAGAGGCTTAGACAACAGCAGAGTTTGGAGAAAAAGCCTCGGCCACGCTGAAGAGCTCCAGAGCAGGCACTGCTCATTAGAGGGGTCTGTGTTGGGCAGAAATGACACAGATCCAGCGTCCCCACTGTGCTTGGTCACACCCAGGAAAGAGCATGGCCTTTGAGATAACTGAGCAGGGCTCCTTCGTGGCCTCCAGTGGCCCAGGACCAAACCCTCAGGAACGTCAACATTTAGAGGTTGGGGAGAAGAGGAAAGAGAAAAGAAGGGGAGATGTATTAAAGAGAATAAGAGAATGAGTTCAAATAAAGAAGATGATGAAGTGTCACAGTGAAGCAGCTGGGAGCCATCACAAGCACAGTTGGTGCTGTGGAGCCACACGTCACAGCCTGGGGGCGGGGAGCGTGGAGGAGCTGGAGACTGAACGAGGGGCCGGGAAATGGGGCAGCGCTCAGGCATCGCATCGCAGCAGGGAAGACCAAGAATTCTGTGAGCTGCAGGGGGCAGAGAGTCCCCAAGGGATTAAACCCTAGAGAAGGCAACTGGCCTGGACCCAGATCATTTGTGGAAAGGTTCATCTTATACAGGGTAAGCGCTTCAGCAGATGGACCACGAAGGGAATAAAGATGCCCTGAAGATGTGGGTTGGTCTGTCATCCCCAGAGGGAAGGTGAGGGAAAGTCCAGCTGATGGCTCATTACTTTCTCCTTGAGGGAGAGGGCATCCCAGAGGGTTTTCTGTTTGTCAACCAGCAAGATGTCACTAAAAAGGAAAAAGATATTTACAAACAGAAAAAAGTGAAATGTTTATGTGCCAGAAAACTTTTGAATTTAGTAAAGAAATGACAGTAACTGGTACACACATTAATTCAAAATATTTTTACTAAGCACCAAATAGAATAGTTCCTGAACTTTTCACTAAGCACCTCTTCATTACTGAAAGAATGCCTAAAATGTAATCAATTTAGTTAGGTTTTTAATCAAGAAATCTACAGCTGCCAGTCAGAGCTTCTAATTGGCACGAGATGACCAGGTTAACAACCTTGAAATCAGATAATGTGATTGAAAACAACTTTTAAAAGCTTTGTTTAACTATATACTCTGAATGAGGAAATTCATTGGCCTCCGGCTGTGTACCATACACAAACGCACACAAACAAAAATAAGTACTAAGTTATTATGTATAAAAGATAATAAGTGGTCCCTGTATATTCAGAGGAGAATAATGCCTACTTCTCATGAGGAACAAAGAGACAGATCACTAACTGCAGAGGGAGAACCAAGCAAGGCTGGCAGAAGAGACAAGAAGTCCTGTGTCCTGTGGATACGACAGAGAGGGCCTTTGGAGGCTGCAGAGACCAGGTGCCGTCCAGGCCAGACGGGAACTTGAGTGGATGTCAAGGTAGGTGGGGCGGGGCCTTCAAGACTGGAGGGAAAGCGAGCCAAGACACCAAGTCACAGAATTGCTGCCTGCTCAAGAGATAGTGCAGCACTGGGTGAGGGAGAAGGGCTGTAATCTAATGAGGGAATGTGAACAACAGAGAGAGGAAAGCCTCCTCCAAAGCCTCCTCCAAGGAGACCAGGCACAATGCCGGTCTGTATTACTCAACAGCAGACCAGGCACGATGCTGGTTTGTACTTCTCAACAGCGGTTCAACAGAGAAGCTGAGGTGGCCTGTGTGACCGACAGAGGGTAAAGTATCTTCCCAAACACTGAGTCTCCCATGCACCCTGCAGCCAACCTCCCACCTCGAGGCCCCAGTCCCTTGGAATCGACACCACCCATTAGCAAGAAATTCATTAATGGAAAAAATCTGCTCCAAATAGCAGAACAAACAAACAAAACTCAAAACTCAGAGATAATCACAGCAATCTTTAACCCTCACACTTCACCTATGCCCCTATTGAGAGCAGGGTCCGTTCTGTTACTTAAACTGATTATTGCAGAAATGAATATCACTAGCATATCACTGCTCCTACCCTCCCCCAAAAGTAAATGAACACTACACAAAATATAAACTTACCCCAAATAAAAGTCAACATTAACTTAAGGATACTGCTGGATTCCTATAGCACTACGTTACTGCAGTAACAGTTACTACACTAACCTACGATATTATAATCCTCTTCCAACCTATTTACAAAATATCCTCATTCTGAGGTTCTGGAAGTGTTACATCGTTGCATTAGACTCCTCTTCTTTAGGTAGTTCAGTCTCGAAAAACAGCAAATTTAATATTTTTATATACTGCCACTGATGGGTAAATTATCATAAAAGGCCTACAACCAAAATCCTCACCCTTTGATATGCAGATCAGATCATACAAGCTTTTCCCCTCAGATCATACAAAATAATCTAAAACTGGAAACAGAGATAAACACTCATACAAAAATAAAAATAATAAAAACAAGCAGCAAAAAACAAAACATAAAAAGGAATCTGTAAACGGCACCATATTAACAGTCTTAAATTTTGCTAAAGACAATATACTTGGTTTACCAAAGCAATAAGCATTTTATAAAGTACTCCAGAAATAACGCTTATAAAAATAGGGGGAAATTTTTAGATGAGAGCACAAAACTAAAATCATCTCACTCTCTGGCAAAGAGTTCTCCCCAAATGTCATGTCTACAAGAAGTGATGTTTGACAGACCTGTGTCTGGGCTGACTCGGCCACCAGCTCACGTTCAGGTGGCTTTTCCTCAGCTCTGCTTCATCGGTGCAGGGATATTTGCAGACGCCTGCTCGAGGTAGGCCAGGGAACCCTGAGGGATGTCGGCTGGCTTCTTGTGCTGCATGTTGATGTCCTCCAGCACCTGCTGCCAATGTCTCAGTTTTGTTAAGTGCTTCTGGACCAGAGCATCCTTTCGCTGTAATTCGTTCCTCAGTTCTGAGACATCCTACAAACGAAAGCAATGAAGCCAGAGTAAACTCACAAAACACAAACATAGTTCCTGATTAGTTAAGAGCACTAAGAAGTAAATTCAAAACAGAGAACCGACTGAACCATACTAGGCTGATTACTCTGCTTGGCTGCATACTTTGAATAACCCAAAGCCACTCTTCTCATGAAAGATGCCTGCTTAACAGTTTTTATTTTTAATTCATGTTCTTTTAGTAAGTAATACACACATTAGAAAATTCCAAAGTTCCAAAGGACAGGCAAAAAGAAGTCAGTCTCTTTCCCATCCTGGTCTCCAGGCACTCAGTATTTCTCTCTGTCCAAAGGCTACTGTGAGAAGAATCTAAAACACTGAGAATCTGAAACTGTTTTAAAAGAATCCACAGCCACTGTTCTATCATTTCAGATTATGAAGTGTTAAAATCTCATTTCAAGAGCTTTTTAACGAGTAACAGTATTAAAATCCTGTATTAAGACCTGGCCTTGAACACCTAGACTTTCACTCAGGTATTCAAATCAGGAAATGATCTGATATGGTGAATTTTAAGAATATCACCTTCTTACCATTCACGTTCTCAACAGCTGGTATCAAAGAATAAAACGAACATTTTGACTAATTGCTCAGCTTGTGGGGGGAGTTATTTCAAAAACTGCTAAAAAAATAATCATCCCAATTTAGTATTTCCCACTGGGGGCATCACTGTGTTTTGGGCAGGAAGATTCTTCCCTCTTCCACACTGCAGGGGGCAGGCCCTGGCCCTATCCACTAAATGCCATTAATGACAACCTCAACACACTTCCAAATACCCTGGTTTCAAACAACTGAGATAAATGAAATCCTGAGTTTCAAGGAGCCTGGGACAGAACACTTACTTTTCGGTTCCTTGAACAAAATTGCCTAGAGCCCTTCCTGTGTGTAAGGCACTGCCTAGAGCCCTTCCTGTGTGTAAGGCACCAGGGACACACAGATCAGTTCCTGTTCAAAATGAGCTTATCATCTACATTAATGGTTTTTCAACCTTTCAAGCAGAACCTTTTTCTTTTAAAAGAAAAATCTTCCATGAAAGCCAGTGTATGAAACGAGTAAAAGCTGAGAGCTGCTGTGTTTGAAGCACCGCTTTCCACCCCTGACCCCCAGGTCCAGGCTGTCATGAACAATGACGACCAACATTTTACACTCAAGCTATGAAGCCCCACTATAACTAACGGGCAAATGGAGCACCTCATTTAAAGCATAAATGGAATTTTGACAACATTTGCTCTTCCTTAAACGTAGGGAGAGAAATGAGCTTGTACCTCTTTGATAACTTGCTCTGGTTTCTGGACAGACAACTGCAATCTTTTTTGTAGGAAAAAACATTCTGTCTGTCTCGCAATATCTAGAAATTTCTGGATACACTGATCAACACCTTAAAAAAAAAAAGACCAAAATATTAAATTAAGAAAAACACTAGACACATATATCTCTCTCATAAATCAACAGTTGGAATATCAAAACAGCACCTTCTTGTAGATGTAATCGGGGATCTTAATCCTGCCCACAGCAATATTATTGACCCCAACCCCCTATGTGTTAAGCAACATTAACTAGCAGATAATCTGTGCTTTTACCAGGTGAATAAGAAACCTAACTACAACGCAAAAGTTCTTCTGAAGAAAGACAATCCGGAGATCCAGCAATTAACATCATGATTTCCAGTTAAAATGAAACATTAAAACACAGTACAAAGAAATCAGAAGTACCTCTCTGGGGACAGAACTTGGGCGAGGAAGGGGAAGCAAAAAACTTAGTTCTTTATTTTTTTTAAAAGACATAGAGGAATTTTTTTTAATTTATTTATTTTATTTATCTTTGGCTGTGTTGGGTCTTTGTTGCTGTGCGCAGGCTTTCTCTAGTTGTGGCGAGCAGGGGCTACTGTTCGTTGCGGTGCACAGGCTTCTCATTGCAGTGGCTTCTCTTGTTGTGGAGCACAGGCTCTAGGTGCACAGGCTCAGTAGTTGTGGCACACGGGCTTAGCTGCTCCGTGGCATGTGGGATCTTCCTGGACCAGGGCTCGAACCCGTGTCCCCTGCATTGGCAGGCAGATTCTTAACCACCGCACCACCAGGGAAGGCCAACTTAGTTCTTTAAAAAGCAGTACACACTATTGGTCTTCTTTGTCTTGGTACCAATACGAAAAGCTCATTCATTACAAGTGGCTCATTATGAGTGACATAAGATGTCAATAAACTGAACAAAGAACCAGCAGTATATAGAGATTGCACAAATCTTATTCCCTGGAAAAGTTCTCTTAGGATACAAGCGGGACTGAAACACATCAAGTGTAAAATCAGCAATGAGGGAATTCTTACCAGTTCGAATTTCTTCCTGATCTGTACCATTGACATAATCCTGACTCACCAGAGAAGCAAAACAAGCCTGTGTGATCAAAACATATCACAAAAGAAAAAAATGTCATTCACACATCAAGAATCTTACTTTAGAGTAAGAAATAACTTCTTTTGATGGAAAACGAAGGCTGAGCCGAGTCTCGCGAGAAGACTAGGCGGGTGATCCAGGTAGCACCTCTCCCCACCCTTTTCACTTGGCTAATTCCCAATGCCCGCCTGGGTTTCATGTTTTCTGGGAAGCCCTCCTTGACAGCCATGCCCAGATGTGTTCTCAGAGTATCCCAGGTTTCTCCTATCAGAGCACTGATTCCACAGCACAGCAGCTGCCTGCCATTTATCTGTTTTTTCCACTGCACAGTCATGAGCTCCTTGAAGGCAGGAACTGTTTTCTGTGTATTCTTAGCACTCAGGACAGGTCCTGACACATAACAGGCTCCTTCACTGTTTGACAAATATTCATCAAGCACTTGCTATCTGCTACCACTGGATTAGCACTACAGATACAATGAGAGGAGGGAGGGCAAAACAGGTGTTCTCTGACTTCACAGAGCCTGATGTAGTGTGCTACAAAGAGCAGCAGGGCAGGGTCGATGCGGAAGTGATGTGTGAGCTGGGGGAGGGACCTGGAAGCCCAAAGAGAAAACGAAGAACACAAGCAGAAGGTCTCCTGTGGCCAGAGTAAGAAGAGATGGGTCTGGAGCAGAGACTTGAACATGCAGAGTTAGGAAGACCACAGCACCTCTTGGGCTATCCCAACAGCCACAGGTAGCCACTAAAGGGTTTTAAGCATTAGGGTGCTGGTGGTCAGCTGCGGACTTCTTTCTACAGGGCCAGTGTTTCAGCAAGAGCTCACGATGAGAGCCACCTCACCTCTCAATGCTAGATGCTGCTCTAAAACTTAACCTGTCCCTTTCCTTTACGGTTTAGCCCCACCCCAAAGGCGTCTCATCCTCCTCCCAGATGGAAGAGATTTCTCTGTTCTTTAAATCTGTTGTCTCCAAACTTTTGAACGTACACCCCATCAGCAAAAGCATTTTGTCCACGCAGCCCCAATAACACGTTCATTTACAAACTATGTTTATCAACTACTCTGCTATTATATACAGTATAAAAGTCACACGACTAGGATTTAAAATGTAGAAAAGGTAATTCCAGTTACAAGTTACTTAATTTCCACACGTTAATGGCTCATCTTCCACTTCAGAGACCACAGGAAGCCATCTTATTTCTAAGCACTTGTTTTTTACCTCTCCTTTGTCTGCTACCACTCCCCATCTTCTTTGGTACAGGGTTAATGTTTGAGCAGAACTCAGAGTTTGGGTCACCTCTGCCTCTCTCCTCACCCCCCAGCCTTCCTCCTCCTTCCTCGGTCCTTAGTACCAACCTCCCCACAGTAACTCTTAAATAACTCCATTCAGCTCCAAAAGTCCCACTACTTTAGGACCGTTTAAGGGTGGAGACCAACGGAAAGGATACAGGACATAGGGGTGGACGCTGCGGTCCGGAGAGGATGAGCACGTACTAAACACGCAGGGACGCGGGAAAGGATACTCAGGGATGGAACCAAGGATCGGGTGGGAAGGGAACAAACCACTGAAAACCTAGAAGGGTCCCAGGGTTGGGGGTAGACAAACTTCAAGTCCACGTGGCTCCAGAAATGTCAAGTTTACGCATCTCCGCCAGCCGACCAGAGGAGAATTCCGGCCACCATTCAATGTGGAGACTAATGCAAGCGACTTAGGTGCAGGTATCACCTAAAGAGAGAAGCTCGCGCAGCATACGCTTCAGAAAAGGGAGGCTGGGAACACAGACGCCCACGTCTTATCTTACCTCGAACGATGACTCCAACTCGTCCACCAAGGTACTGTTAGAAGTTCTCGGAACGCCTGGTGTGGCCTGAAGAAGCGAAGCCTGGGCCAAGAGCCCCGGCGGGGGTGGCGGGGGTCCGGGGGGCTGCCCGGAGAACATGCCTCCCAGCGGAGCCGCCATTTCTAAAATGGCGGCTAAGAGACTCACTGCGCCTGCGCAGGAGCTGGGGCCGCGGGTCACGTGATATGAGTGGTCACGTGACGGTGTTGAGTGCCCGTCGGCGTCTGTTGGACGCCCGGGAAACCTCTTGTTTGGTGCTTCGTGCCCTCTTCTTTACGGTCACGCAGGCAACCTGTCTTTTACCTTTGCTTTTTTAACTTGAGAATTGAAGGCTTTGATAGGGTTTAACACAGTTGTGTGGAGAGGGGAATCAGTAACTACGGTGGAGCGAGCCCTCTGGCGGAGTCAGGATATTCCTGTACTAGCCCGGCCTTTGCTCTCAACTCTTGCAATGACTTCGGCCCAGGCGCTTTCTCTGGGCTCAGTTTACCCGTTGGTAGAAGGGGGTTGCTCATTCATCCCACAAACATTTATTGAGAGCGCACTGTGTGCCAATTACTAATCCAGTCACTGTAGCGGGAATAAAGAGGAAAAATGTCCCCTAAATTTTCCCTTGGGAGATACAGGTAACAAAAACGACTTAACATTGTTGAGGCTCCCTGTCTTATGTGCTGGGAGCTATTTGCTTTAGATATTTATGGTTACATCAAAGAAAGTCACTATGCTAATCTTTTTTTTAAACATTTGCTTATTCAACTTTTCAGAAGCTAAATATTTTTTCACTATAATTAACTTTACAGTTATCCAGCATATCTGTTGAGCCTTCCATGTCCCAGGCTCTATTTACTGATCTGAGGGTTACAGCAATCACCCCAAGTTTCTGCCCTTGGAGAGTTTACCATTGTTTTGTGGGAGAGAGAGACCGATAAACATGTACATACATAGAGTGAAATCATGTAGAGATAAGTGCCAAGAAGGACAATAAAGCCCAGTAAGGGGATGACTAATGATGGATTTTATTTAGTTTTTTTTGGCTGCATTGGGTCTTCATTGCTGCATGCGGGCGTTCTGTAGTTGTGGTCAGTGGAGGCCACTCTTCGTTGTGGTGCAGGGGCTTCTCATTGCAGTGGCTTCTCTTATTGCGGAGCACGGGGCTCTAGGGTGCGCAAGCTCAGTAGTTGTGGCGCACGGACGGGCTTAGTTGCTCCGTGGCATGTGGGATCTTTCCGGACCAGGGATCAAACCCGTATCCCCTGCATTGGCAGGCGGATTCTTAACCACTGCGCCACCAGGGAAGTCCCAAGTGATGGATTTTAGATGGGTGGTTGGAGAAGGCCTCTCTGAGGAGATCTGCACTGGAGTGACTAAAGTTTAATTAGGAAAGTTTTCTAGACGGGGGGCCCTTGAAGAAGGAAACTGCCTGGCATATTTAAGGAGCTACAGAGAGGCCAGCGGGGTCAGAGTGAGTGAGGCAGGCAGAAGTAGAGAAAAAACAGAGATTTCCCATTGCCAATCAGGCCTCAGATCAAAAGTCACCTTCCCAGCGTCAGTCTAATTGGACCCCCACTCCCAGCCATTACCCTGTTTAATTTTCTTTACAGCACTTGAACACTTAACCTGAAATTATCTTGTTCATTTTTCTTTTTCATTGACTAAGTTGCCTTGCACACATGCACACACGCACACAACACGCGAACTGGAAAACAAGATCTATGTGATCAGGGCCTGCGTGTCTTGTTCACCTGTGTTCCCAACACCCAGAACTGTGCCTGGCATAAAATAGACATAATAAATATTTAATTGAACAAAAATAGAATGCTGTGAGGGAACTAGTGTACTCCAGCAGTTCTCAAACGTTTTTGGACTCCTTTACACTCCTAAAAAATTATTGAGGACTCCAAATGTTTTTGTTTATGTGGGGTATGTTGGGCAATATTTACCTATTTATTAAAAATAATAAATATTAAAACAATTTAAAAATACATATTCATGTAAAAATAAGCTGATTATGTTAACATAAATAATATTTTAATTAAAAATGTAACTATTGTATATAATGAAAAATAGAGGAGTAGAACCATTTTACATTTTACTCCTGGGTTTCCAATGGCCATAGGGCTGCCTGAGTTCTGGATTTCTTAACTTCAGCTATCTTTTAACACTACTGTATTCTAAACCACTGCTGTTTTGGATTTGCTGCTCTCTGAAGCCATGGCTCTCTCAAGCCCTGCCTTGTCCTTAGTGATTTAGATGCAGATTATACCACCAGACTCTGGAACATCATTCTAAGGATCCACCAAGGTTTTGTGAATACCTGGTAGCCAGATGCACCAGCAGTGGCAACTAAATTTCATCTCAACCAGATTAGGTAAGCACAAGAATCTAGGACTACACCATGCCTTTTGTATCTCACACTCTAGTAAACACAAGAGTTCTATTGTTCTTTTACTTATAAAAAGCCTTTGATAGAAAGGTCAAATCCCTGTTTGGTCTTCTGAGAATCACACAGAAGAAATCTAAATGTTTTTAGTTTCCTTTCACAAGCCGGTAATTCCACCTCTCCGTTTCCATCTTTCCTGCTGAAGTAGCTTCTGGATATAGATACCCAGAGGAACCTGTGTTTACACACTATTCCTGCCTGATTTTAATTCTGATTTAATTTAAATTCATGTTATTTATTAACATGGATATGCATGTCCATTGTCATTCCCTCTCTAAAAGCCAGTTTAGACACATAATATCTTTACATGTCAAGTTTTTAAAATATTAAATGTTAAAAATAACTCCAATTTAAAAAAACTGTCAAACGTTGTCAAAGTCTTAAAAAAAAAATAGATCCTATTTGTGGGTAATTTGATTCACCCAATACAAATGTAGCAGAAATATAACCCCAGGGCTTCCCTGGTGGCGCAGTGGTTAAGAATCTGCCTGCCAATGCAGGGGACACGGGTTTGAGCCCTGGTCCGGGAAGACCCCACATACTGTGGAGCAACTAAGCCCGTGTGCCACAACTACTGAACCTGCGCTCTAGGGCCCGCGTGCCACAGCTACTGAGCCCACGTGTCGTAACTACTGAAGCTCGCACGCCTAGAGCCAGTGCTCTGCAACAAGAGAAGCCTCCGCACTGAGAAGCCCCTGCTCACCGCAACTAAAGAAAGCCCACGTGCAGCAACAAAGACCCAACACAGCCAAAAATAAAATAAATAAATTAAAAAAAAAAAAAAGAAAGCTCTACTGCTTTCTGCTCTCCCACTTATTAGCTTGGTGACATCGTTGGCATGTTACTAACCCTCTCTTGGTGCCTCATTTTCCTCACCTGTAACGTGGGGTTAATAGTACTGCCTCACAAACTCATAAGCTCATCACTGAGTGCCCCAAAGTGATTATGAACATTGAAATCCAACTTAATTACTTAGTTCATATAACACAGCCAGAAGAGACAAGTTATAGCATCACTGGGTTTAGAATAATATATAAGTAAATCAGAGCCACACCAGGGAGCACAAGAAGTTGGATTTATTGTTTCTGACAACTGCATAGCAACTTTTAGTTTGTTCATATTCCCGGCATCACAAATCTGAAATACAATTTTGCTCCTCAATTACAAACATATACTCTGAAAAGTGATTAGGTAGCTTTTAAAAAATCATCATTATTCATTTAAGAGAGAGTATCTTAAAAATCTTTGCCAAGCAAGATATTAGCTTTACCTTTATAAATCTCTGCATAAAATGAAAAACAAATCAAGGCATACAAATTTCATTTTGTTCTATGTTTTTAAATACCATCCTTTGTTTCCCTTAAAAGATTTTAAGCTATTCATTCAAAAGTATTCTGAAGCTCTACTGCCTGTTTAAGACAGAATGAAGGCATTTTAGAGCATCTGAACTAAGCACTGTCTTGACTGAACCGAAGCAGGAACTCAATCAGGGTCCTTGTGGGCCTCCCAGCCATGCCTTTGCGCAGATAAGGAACCTCATCTTTGTTGGTCATCACACCTGCTATGTCTAAATGCGCCCACTTAGGATGAGTCACGAATTCTTTCAGAAACGCTGCAGCCGTACATGCTCCTGCAGATCTGAAGAGGAAGACAACAATCAACATTTAACCCCATGTAAATGTGCACTGAACGTTCTATTAAGATCCTCCATTCTTGCTAAGTGGCTTCTATGACCAGAGAGAAAAGTCAAGCTAATGAGACCTCTTAAGATGTTAACCCAGAAATCACTTTCAAGATTTTCAGACATAGCTTTAAGCATAAAGGATAAATTCTTTTTCCTATGGTAATGACCATTTTGTGCATCTCATTCCCTTACCATTTGCTTAAAATGACCTTTAGATTTGAAAACATGAAAAATTTTGAGAACCAGTTGGGAAATACCTTGAAAATAAAAGACAGAAATGAGTGCTTACAAGCACTACATCAAAAGAAAATTGGACAGCTAAACCTTTTGTGAAAGGGGATTAAACTGAAAATGGTCATTCTGGCAACCAATGATGACTGTAAAATGTACTTTTATAGCTTACTTTACATACCTATATTTTCCAATGTTATTAACATCAGCAAGTTGGCAATCTACAACCTGTCTTGTGTAATGTTCAAAGAGAGGCATCCTCCAGACACGGTCTCCCGTTTCAATGCTGGCCTAGAGAACAAATAGGTATGCTAGTTGGCAGAGTAGATGAAGCAGGTTCTGACCTGTTACTCTAAAACATGATGCAATACAACAGATTCCAGAATTATTTCAGTTAGTTAAAAGGTTTACTTAAGAATTATAAAAGGAGCCAGGAATGTTGTAAAACAGTCCCACAAATTTGTAGGGCATTTGCTAAAATCATCAAACTAATATTATGGGTCTCAGTTTAAATGAATAAGCTGGTAACCTGTAGCACAGACAGGCTTTGCTGGTTTGATTAGGCCAGATCTCCTAAGATAAGGTGACCTCATTAATTCATGTAATCATTTACACATTCATTCATCCATCCATCCATCATCTACTGAACTGCTGAGCACCAAGAGGTGTTGGGGATATAAAGATACTTAATAACTGAGCCATCAAAGGGCCCACAGGCTAGTAGGAGAAATGGATAAAGGTTGTCTTAATACACTGTGGTCAAAGGTAAGAGCCAAAAGTGAAAAGTCAGGGAGCAGCAATGTAAGCTGTTGTTTTGAGACTTGAGTAGTTATCAGATGAACCCACCAAGGGTTGAAAGTAACTGCCTCCAGGAAAAGAGGCTGTAGGCTGTATAGACTGCTGACTGTTATTTCAATGTTTACATACATATAACTTTAATTTTTTAAAGAAAATTAAATTAAAAAAAAATCAAAACCAACAACGACATTGTGGACGATAGCGAGGGACACTGGACACTGGGTGCCTGGCACAGAAGAGAGGCCCCACAGCCTACCTGAAAGGAGACAAGGGGGCTGAGCTTCTCCCTGAGGCTGGGGACGGTAGAAGGGGGCTTCACAAATGGTGAGATGACAAGAGGTGAAAGGGAAGCAGTTTAGGGTGGAAGGGCAGTTTAGGACCTTAAACCACATCAAGAATGTATTCAGGGACATTTTGTATTTGTTTCTGCTGGCACATAGTAAGCTCCCATTAATTACTTGTTGAAAGAATGAGGTGCCAGATGGAGCTGTTTCATAGCTAAGCGGGATGCACAGGGTCTGGGCTTCAGGAGAGACAGGAGCTCAGCAGAGAGGTGCCAGCTGCAGCCAGGGGACTAGATGGGCCTTCCGGTGAGGACCATGCAGAGTAAGAACATGTGGCCCGGGACTGAAGGCAACCAAAGGGGCAGACAAAGGAAAAAGCTGGCCAAGGAGGCTGAAACAGAAGTCAGCGAGGAAGGAAACCAGAAGAAAAGATTATCGCGGAAGCCAAGAGCAGGGTGTCACCAAGACGCCAGAGGTACACACTGCCTCTGGACAAGCTAAAGGAGGCTAACAGAGCAGTGTCGCTGGGGAAAGCTGATGGCGGTGAGAGCGGGGGGCGGGTGGTGGTGACGGGAAACTGCTGTCTGGAGGAGGCTGCTGTGAAAGGGCTGGGAGGACACAAAGAGCACAGCTGCAGAAGTTGTCCTTCTCACCACCCGCGAAGGGACAAGGGACGCGGGTGAGCCCTATCGACATGCTCCCCGACTTGACTCATGACCCGTATTCCTTAAAAGGCCATTCCTTCTTCTACAAAGCCGTCCTTGTAACCTTTTCTACATTAGGGATATTTTCAAGTTATTTTCACTTCATTCTGAAGCTACTGGAGGACAGGAGGAATATGGTATCATACCCATAATTTTGGAACATTTTGGAACATTTATAGAAAACCACACTGAATCGAGTTTATTGAATTTTCATTTCAAAGGCAAATCTACAACATAAATATCACTTTAATTAAGAAATATAGCATTCTAAGGCTAGAGTAATTAAATCATCTCCATATTCTAGGTCGGTATGTGTTATTCTTACCTCAAATAGTTTGTTCCACAGCCAGGAAGAATTGGTAAAGACCCCGGTGGCACCAGACCCCAAAGCTATGTCCATGGCACCTGCAAGACACAGCCCTTCAGGTCAGCGTTCGCTCTCTTCCGGCGAGACAGGTTTCTCTGCCGCTGTGCAGACCAAAACTTTAGCCTTTAACCCTATTTTAATGTCTCCCTCATTTTAGAAAATAGATGATGTTGGGAAATCCTTGCTGTATATATAGCTAGAATTCACCTTCAATTATTAAGGAAAATGAAAAAAAAAGCAAACATCAAATATCACCAATAATCTCATCCCAGGGATAACCACTACATATTTTTAATATTTCTTTCCAGATTTCTTCTAAACTTAAAAAAAAAACACAATTAAGACTATACTGTACATGTCCAATATGTGTTCTTCCTCTTATGCTTTAAACGTTTATTCTTTTATAAACAAATTCGTTAAAAGTATCCTTAATGACTTTAAAAGTCCACTGGGTAGAGGTACGGGCATACCTCATTTTATTACACTTTGCTTTACTGCATTTTGCAGATATTGCATTTTTCACAAATTGAAGGTTTGTGGCAACCCTGTGTCAAGTAAGCCTATCAGAGCCATTTTTCCAACAGCATTTGGTCACTTCCTGTCTCTGTGTCACATTTTGGTAATTCTTACAATGTTTGATACTTTTTCATTATTTGTTATGGTGATCTGTGATCAGTGTTCTTTGATGTTTCTACTGTGACTCGCAGAGGGCTTAAATGATGGTTAATTAGCATTTTTCAGCAATAAAATATTTTTAAATTAAGGTATGTACACTGTGTTTTTAGACATAATGCTACTGCACACATAACAGACTACAGTGTAGTGTAAACCTAACGGTGACCCATATGTAAAAACCTGTGATTCCACATGACATTTGGGCAACTCTGTTTGGGTCCTTGTCCCTTGGGGTTTTGTTACTCTACCTCCCAATTACATCTCAAACCGATTCACTTCCCTTCACCATGACCGCTACCACCATCATCTACCACTGGACTATGGTAATACTTTAAAAAAACAAACAAAAAAACCTTATTGTCAAAAACTTCAAATGTACACAAAGCAAAGAGAATAATGTAATGGACATACAAGTAAGCATCCATTAACCACCACAAACAATTATCAAGTCACGGGCAAACTTGTTTCACCTATACTCTCAGACCTGACACATCATTCTGAAGCTAAACGCAGACACTCGTCCTTAACACACACACTTACACATCTGCCGGAGACAACCACCGAACGCCGTTCACCAGCCCACCTGGACTGCGGCGTCTCCTCGGCCCTTCTCCCTTGCACTCAGCACGCTGCCGGCCAGGGACCCTTTCACAGGGCAAATGTGATCTCACAGTCTCCGCTCTTAGCTTCCTGCTGCACTTGGCTCCAGACTAAATCCCGCAACACGCCAAGGCCAGCGGGGGACTGGTGCCTATCAGCACACGGGTCCCCAAAGTCCTCACCCAGCCACGCTCTGCTCCTCTCGGTCCCATTCACCGCTGCCCACACACACCCACCTCGAGAGGGGCCTTCGCTCTCCCCTCCTCCCCCCGCTAACGCCTCCTCCTTCAGATCCCAGCTCAAGCAGCACTTCTCAGACAAGATGTCTGACATCTCAGACCTGTCAAATCCCCAGATGCACAGGCTCTCATGGACTCCTTTTAACCCGGCTCCGCTGTGCTGGTCAGTGTGAGGATCTGCTGACTGCCGCGCCCCGTGGGACGCAGGCCTCACCTCTGTCCCGACCCACCTCTGTATCCCCAGCCATCTGCAGGAATTAAACACAGGCCGACTGTGTCAACAATCATTCGTGGCATCCCCTATATCCCAGATACTACAATGGTTGCTGGTTACTCACTGCCTATGGTCTGTCTATATGATTGCGGGGATACACACTCATTAATGCTTTACTTTTCAAGTTAGTGGCTTTTTCCATACTTATTCACTTGTCCTCAAAACCCTCCTATCAGCCCTGTAAGAGTCTTGCATCAGTGTTTGAATTTCTCAAAGGAAAGATGAGCACTGACTGCAAACAAGAATGTGATGTGATATCCTCTCTTAAAGGAAGAGAAAATGGGAGACATGAATATTTAATGTGATCCAACAGGGATCATGGCTCTAGAGATGATTTTATTACATACTTCAGAAAATCATCTATTTTCTACATAATTACAGAACCAGTACCACCACCAATATCAGAATTACCATTATCGGGGGTATACCTTCCATTTTCTTTTACAAGGCACTTTTGAAGCTGTATATTGAGGTGCTAACCCATCAGTGTTACCAGAATTTCTCAGAGTATGGAAGGAACATCAGAGCTCCAAGGAAGGTGCTGATGTCACCACTCTCGTTCCATCCTAAATCACAGGCATTAAGAAAATAAGAGGTACCATGACTGAATGGCACCCCCTGAGCAGCCGCTGCTCCTACAGTCTGCTACAGGCCTACCCTTTAAAGGTCAGTAACATCAGTCCGGTGTCTACCAGGCACAACAACCTGTATCACCTTATTTAATTTTCACAGGCACCCCTCCTGCCAATGACGTGCTATTATACCCCTTTTACAGACGAGACAACTGAGACACTGTCAAAGTCACATGCTATTAAGAGGCAGGACAGGGGACTGCCCTGGTGTCGCAGTGGTTAAGAATCCGCCTGCCAATGCAGAGGACACGGGTTTGAGCCCTGGTCCAGGAAGACCCCACATGCCGCAGAGCAACTAAGCCTGTGCGCCACAGCTACTGAGCCTGCGCCCTAGAGCCCGTGAGCCACAACTACTGAGCCCACGTGCCACAACTTCTGAAGCCCGTGCGCCTAGAGCCCGTGCTCCGCAACAAGAGAAGCCACCACAATGAGAAGCCTGTGCGCTGCAATGAAGAGTAGCCCCCGCTCGCCGCAACTAGAGAAAGCCTGTGTGCAGCAACGAAGACCCAACACAGCCAAAAATAAATAAATAAATTAAAAAAAAAAAAAGAGGCAGGACAAATTATTTTCTCCTTCTAAAGACTATATTCCTCCTCCTGCTATGAACTTGGGGTTGGAAACTGTTTCTCAACCTCCCCCTTTGAATCCCAGCTCCTGGAACTCAAGAAGGGGCTCAGTAAGTTATTTGGGGAACTAAAATAGCCGTCAACAGCCTTCAGCAAGGACAACGGCTGGGGTGACCTGAAGGCTCACCCATCCGGTTGCCCTTAGTTACTTGGAACCATCTTTCCCACCTTCTCACACCCTCAGGCTTGGGAAAAAAATAGGGGGTGGAGGGCTGTGATTCCTCATTTACAGAAAGGGTGTACTATCACCCACCTCAGCACTGCCCCTCAAACACCAGCCCCAGAACCTCTGTTGTTCAGCTTAAAATGTTTGCTGAACTGAAAAGGGAGACAAAAGACCATAAAAATACTATAATGCCAGCTTGAAAAAAGGATTCGTAGCATATAAATCTGTGGACTATTGTTAGAAACACATAAAAAAGAAACATGAACTGATTTCTCTTAAAGTAAAGGCTCACGTGACCAGGGGAAGAATTAAAACCAAAGGATAAAAAATGATCTGAATTGTAATCTTAAAAAAGGTGGAGACAGAATGAATCCCTAAAAAGAGAACTGTTGGATAGAAGATTATGAACACTGGGTTTCTGCAATAAGGCAATGCCCACTGTCGTCCCTTTAGGCATTTACTCCTACTCCACAGAGCTGGTGGTGCTGCCTGCCGCGTGCGGGCGCTGCATTAAAGAGGCTTTCCAGAAACTCCCTCCAGTCTTCACAACTCTGCGAGACAAACAGACTTGTCCCCAGGTACTGACGCTCGGGGGTGTCAGGGAATCAGCCCCAGGCTGGTGGACTAGTAAGTAGCGCAGCTGGGAGCCACCCCTGGGCTGGCCTTAAAGCCAACAAGCTTCACACAACACAGTACACGGCCCCGCCTCCGCTACATGAGGATCTTGCCACCTCCATCCCCAGTGTTTTTATTTCTGTCCAACCTCAAGTACAAAAGTTCAGAAAGCACTCAGGGGGCATTAGATGCATTATGATTAACAAAAATAACTACTGATTTTGGGATTTATCACTAATCTTTTCAGACCTGTATCAAACAGCAATTGTAACAGAAAACATCGCTTAGTATCATTTATAGACGTCGTCGCTGTGGATGGGCTGACCTGACCCACTTGTTGTTTCTTTATTTAAAGGTACAGCCTGGGATGTTTCAAAACAACAAGGCTAATATTCAAAGCAGTTTACAACTGCAGAACAATTCCTTTGGTGAAAGATCTTTGAATGCAAATGGAGCGAGCCAGATTTCAGCAAAATAGTGCCCTGAGTACAATGTGTGCACCCGATGCCAACAAATGAGACTTTCTTCAAACAAAAGCAGGAAAAGCACGTTGTCTGACCTGTCAGGGTGGCGGCATTGATGATGACCTTTGGGTTAAAAGTGTGCGCGTAGCAGAGCGCATCGGCCAGGATGAGTCTCCCCTCAGCATCAGTGTTATCCACCTGCAAAGAGGAAGGTCAAAAGAAAAAAAAAAGGGTAAGATGATATAAATAATGACTATAAAATTTAGACACTCACAGCTATGTTCAATTTAAAAGAAAACACTGGTGTGATGTTTGTCATCGAGTATCAAAAACATACTACCATTAGAACAGGAATAGTATATTTACTCTGAAGAGCAAATGTAATTTAATAATCCCCGTATCAGAGCTGATAACCAAATGCTGATGACTTTGGAGGCTGAAATAAAAGAGAAGTGTCTGGTTCACTTTACCATTAAGTTTATAACAGGAAGGGGAAAAAATATCAAGATTTCTGAAAACAAAAAGGCTAAAGAGTTTAAGAAAGATACACCGAAGCAGCAGCCTGGATCTCCAGACCGGAGAACTCTTGCAACTTCAGCAACTTCATATATATTATATCCTTTTCTTTTAAATAGAGGCTCAGTCGTTATGGGCAGTGTGTGTGTACATGCATACACGTGCCCAGCGGACGACCTGCTGCCACATCCCCAGATGCAGCAATGATGCAGAATGCGTTTTCCACTCGAATGAGTTGCTAAATGGAAAATGTTATCACGTCAAAGGTGTATCCAGAAAACAGCCTGCAATTTTACTGCTTTGCCCTGTTCTGCAGGGTTGGCTGCAAATTCATGGTAATTTGTGTGTACAGCATTCAGGAAGGAGGAATAGTAAGATAGGAAAAATAATCTTAAAGTTCCCATGAAGAAATACTTTTGACGGCATGAAAAGCTACTCATAATAAAGGCACTGCCCTTCCCTACATAGAGCCAGTGCTCTGCACCCGTTCAAGGTGTGTTTATGTGGCTATGCTGGGAGTCCTTCAGAAAGAGCAGAACTCGGAGGCTGTGTCTTCCACCTACAAACCTGTATGGTCTTCCCGTTCTTGGCTCTAACAACATCCCCAGGCTTGTTGGCCTTCCCGCTGGGCATATTTTCACAAAGAGGGGCCAAACCTGTCAAAAAAAGAATATATGAAGGAACATGGAGTGTGCTAGGTCCAAATACGCCACCCATGGGACCTAGGTCATCAGCGGGCCCTCAACAGATGCCAGTCACAGACACCACTTCGACCAAGTGATGGAGTTTAGCATCACCAGTGACCCAGGTGACATTACGTGCACCAGCAACAGGAAATACACGTCATTCTCTCCAAAGAAGTCTAACCTGATTCTATTGTGAAGAAATAACCAAATAAATCCGAACTGTAGAACATCGCAAGATGACCTTGAACCTTTAAAAACTGCCAGTGTCACGAAAGAAAACAAAGGGGGGCAGGAATAGGTTCTAGATTAAAGAAAACTAAAGAGCCATGGTGACCACACGCAAGGGGTGATCCTTGAGTGGCTCCAAGATTTCAAAAACAAATAGAAATAAATAAATGCGTGTGTGTATAGACACACATATAAAACAAACATTTTTTTGACAACTGGGCAGTTTGAATTTGGTTACTGTATCAATCCCTGGAAATGATAATGGTATTGTCATTACACAGAATGTCCTTGTTCTTAGGAGACACCAGCAGAAGTAATCAGGGGTGACGTGTCATGATGTCTGAGACTCACTTTCAAATAGTTCAGCAAAAATGGAGGAGGAGAGGGAGGGGGCATGTCAGACAGACCTGGACTGCAGTCCTACTTTCCCATGCAGTGGAGGTGACACTGGGCAAGTCATTCGACCTCAGTCCCTGCTCCCAGCTCCCCATCTAACACATGGCAAACCCCCAGCATTGTGTCTGGCATCCTGCACTACAAAAATCGCCTGCGTACTGAGCACTTTTTCTGTCCCAGGCATTTTCTGCATGTCGGGGCACTTAATCAGCCACAACCCTATGAGGTAATCGCTACTCTGACTACTGACTGAGCATTTTCCATTGGAGTAAACCGCAAACTTGACATTATGTGTCCCTGACTGCTAACCACTTTTTTGCAGAAGTAAAACAAATCAATTCTAATTACAGCCCACAACGCAGAATACATTTAACTCTGCCAGTTCAGACAAGATAACACCTATCTCAGCTAAACAAACATCTTCCACTTGATGAAAACCTGTTTAAAAACCATTTCTTGATCTTTTCAGATTAGAGAAAACCATGTTTGTTGTCTCCTTCTACCATTTGACAGGATTCCAGAAGCTCTCCAAGACACCCTCCCTCTCCCGCGCACCTACGATGTTGATGGGCAGGTTGAGCTTGGCAGCAGACACGATGGCTGAACAGATAGTGGCGGCTCCTCCCATGTCAGCCCTCATGAGGTCCATGTTTGCAGCCGCCTTGATGGAGATGCCACCACTGGGGGGAAAAGGACAATGTACCATGTTAATAGCAAAGAAGGGGGCCAGAACCGTTTCCCTAAAAAGAACGTGTAAGCTGAGGGTAAACTACCACATACAAACACCAAGAAATTTCCAAATTGGGAATCAATGATTTCAGCATTTAAAAAGATAATATTGTGGTTTTTATAAAAGACACAAAATAATTCCAGAAATACAGGCGGGTATGTTAGCTCATTTTATTTCTGTATGAATGAAATTTAAGCAGTGCCACTGGAAACATTACTACATCATGCAGTCAACACTGCTCAAACCCCATCTGAACTCCTGACACCCATGTAGATTTGTCTTTTCAGCAAATTTTATGAATTGATCAACTTGTTGAAACTGAAGGTCACAAGCTGTTGGGGGAAAGCTGACAAGCTCACAGAAGACCAGGAGGACCCCTTTCAACTCCTAGGAAGACAGGAGAGAACTCGTTCTGACACCCCCAAGGTGTGCTAGATCCTGCAGACGGCAAAATACAACCCAGGCATGAGGAAGATGCTAGCCCGAAGCCTCAAGACAGTGCCCAAACACAAGAGCTGAGAAAGGTTTCAATTACCAAGAAACCCAAGCCACTGCCCCAGACTTCTTGAACTAACTAGTGACTTTTCTGCTTCTGGTTTATAAGAATCCAGAGCCACTGGCTCTGCAGGCTGGGCAATGAGCCAGGGGTTTCTACTCTGAGTTCTAACTGGATTCTGCTACTGACTTGCCTTGGTGAGAGAGTCAACTCCTTGCTCTGACATCTGCTCACCTTAGAAATCAGATCCTAATTCTCATTCACCTCCAAAGCACTTGATATTTAAATCTATTTTTTTTTCATTTATTTATTTATTTATTTTTGGCTGCACTGAGTCTTTGTTGCTGTGCACGGGCTTTCTCTAGTTGCGGTGAGCGGGGGCTACTCTTCATTGTGGTGCGCGGGCTTCTCATTGCAGTGTCTTCTCTTGTTGCGAAGCACGGGCTCTAGGAGTGTGGGTTTCAGTAGTTGTGGCACGTGGGCTCAGTAGTTGTGGCTCGCGGGCTCTAGAGCGCAGGCTCAGTAGCTGTGACGCATGGGCTCAGTTGCTCCGCGGCATGTGGGATCTTCCCGGACCAGGGCTTGCACCCATGTCCCCTGCATTGGCAGGTGGATTCTTAACCACTGCGCCACCAGGGAAGCACTGCACTTGATATTTAGATGGTTGTCATTTACACCTAAAGATTATCCACTGGCTCAGAATAAGAAAAGAAGTACACTCCTGGGCCAAGAAGTCCAGACATAACCCCATGGGGGCAAGGAGAGCAAGCTGGTGCGTGAGGTTGTCCTTCTATCTACTTCTAGGCCACTTCTGCTCAGGGGGTTCCACTCTGTGTATAGGACTATCGTTCTAAATAACCACCAGTCAAAGGTCAGCAGTTATCTCTGCTCACCTTTTAGATTCCCCTCCAATCCATCCATTTCTTTTCTCCTGTGTCCATCCAAGTTGAGGCTACCACCGTCAGTCATTCAGATGTTTGCCTGGCTCCTATATATATTCAGGTGTCCCTATAGCAGTCTTACCCCTTCACTTCATTACCCACACAGCTACCAAACTTTTACAAATAGATGAAAAAAACAAAACAAGACAAACAAAAGAACCTCAATGCTTTTTATAAGCATATACAAAAATTCAAAATGGATCATAGCCTTAAAAGCTAAAACCATAGACTTATCAAAGAAAACACAGACTTGGCATAGGCAATAATTTCTTAAACAGGGCAAAAAAAGTACGAACTATAAAATTAAAAACTTATAATTATACCTCATTAAAATTAAAAACTGCTCTTCGAAAGGCACCACTTCAAAAAATGAAAAGGCAAGCCTCACAGTGGAAAAAAAATTTTTTTCAACACATTTGTCTGAAAAAAAGGACTTGTATCTAGAATATATTTTTAAAAAACTTATAACTCAGTAAGACAAACACTCCTATAACAAAGGGCAAAAGATCTGAACAGACACGTCACGAAAGAAGATGTACCAATGGCTAATAAGCACATAAAAAATGCTAAAACATCATTAGTCAGAGAAATGCAAAGTAAACCTCAAAGAAATACCGCTACACACTCCCTGAGTGGCTAGAACTAGAAAGACGGACACCATAAAATGCTGGGGAGGATGGAGAATAACTAGAACCTTGTACACTGGTGGTGGGAATGCAAAATGGTATAAGAACCTTGGAAAACTTTGGTAGTTTCTTATGAAGTTAAACATGCAGTTATTACACAACTCAACTCTCCATTCCTAGGTATTTAACTAAGAGAAAGATAAACATATATGCACACAAAGGCTTCTAGATGATGCCGGCTTTATTACTAATAACTCAAAACTGGAACAACCCAAATTTCCCTCAGCAATGACTGGATAAACAAATTTTGGTATGTCCATACAACGGAATATGACTCAGTGATATAAAGGAACAGATTACTGATATGACCACAACATGGTTAAATCTCAAAGATAATATGCTGGGAAAGAGGCCAGGCATAAAAAATTCCACGTAAGTGAATTTCTGGAAGAGGCAAAACTAATCTACAATAACAGAAAGATGACTGGCTGTCTGAGGTGGGGTAGGGAAGAGGATGACTGCAAAAGAGCATCCCCCAAAATTCCCCAAGGGAGCTTTTGGGGTGTCAGGGAAATGTTCTGTTTTCATGGCAGAGGTGTTTTGCTGCATGGGCGCACACGGTTGGTAAGCTCACTGAACTGAACATGTAATGGGTGGACTTCACTGTATGTGTAACTCTCACGTCATTCTTTCCCTCTGCTAGACACCCTTCAGTTACTTCCAACTGTTCAAAGTCCAACATCTAACCGGGCCCAGAACAACCCAGCTTCTGCCTATCTCTCCGGCTGTGCCTCGTCCCTTCCCCCAGTCACGTTCTGTCAAGGCCACTCTGGCATTCTTTCAGTACCAGGAATTTCCCCTCTTCCTTCCTACCCACAGCCTTCACCCGGCTCTTTCCCTGCCCTACACCCCGCAGAACTAACTCCCTTATCCTTCACATCTTAAGCGAAAACTGTCACTCCTTCTAGAAAGCCTTCTCTAAACCGAGAAGACTAGGTCAGGCCTCCTTGCTTAATATTCCCATAGCAAAAAAGTCAAGTACAGGTTTAAATGAACAATAAACTTCACCCTTAGCATAAATGTTTCAATTAAGACATTAGCCCATGATAGTATAAAACCATCACAATCAGCAAGACGTTTAAAAACAACTTTCATTCTCTAATTTTTATCTGCTGTAGTGTTCTATTTATTTTTATTTTATTTTTTTATTTTTTTGGTTGCATCACGCGGCTTATGGAATCTTGGTTCCCCAACCGGGCGTCGAACCCAGGCCCCAGCAGTGAAAGTGCCGAGTCCTAACCACTGGACCGCCAGGGAATTCCCTGCTATAGTGTTTTATAATACACACTTTAATACAACAGTATATGAATGTGACATAAATAAATATGCGTATTTTGAGTGGTATGAGCTCGAATCTTTTACTGATGGGCTACATAACGAAGATCGTTTGGAGACCAATGCTTTAAAGGAGAGAACGTGAACCAGTGGATGGAAAACACAGGAGGCATTACAATCTGCTAGTACAAGGAAGACCAGCCTGGAGGCCAGATCAGCCCAGGACAGAGGCATCACAGTGCCTAGAAACACTCCTGTAAGGGTGGGATTCATTCACGTTTCAGATGGAGTTCCTGAATGGGTGTAAAAACATACTAAGGGACATCAAGATTTTATGGAATCTCTAGCAGCATTTTCCAAAGCAGTTTCTATGGACCATGATTTCCTAAGATAAACATTCCCTTCAAAAGGAAATTAAGATGTCAACTATATTTATATTTCAATAAAAAAAAAAAGGAAATTTAGAAAATGCTGTATTTTGTACCCCCAAGAAGTCCTGTAGTTCAAACAAAATAAAAAACAATTTGTTTTATCTAACCTAGTTTTTTGATCAAGTAATCCTTTTCAAGTCTCACATTTAATTAGCAACCCAGAAACTAGTATTCAGTAGCAAATGCTTTCCATGGGAAATACTGACTCAGATCATCTTTTCCAACTCAGCTTCTCCCTGGTTGAAATAACCAGAGAGAGCTTCCAATTCTAAGGAACACTTATGGTTTAAGGAGATTAATGAAAGCTAGACTGGTCAGCAAAAAAAGTAATCTCAAGTAAGCAAAGGGAAGACAGCATGATATACTTGGAAAGCTGCCTCACCATTACCTACTTGGAAATCCTTAATATCCATACAGGAGAATCAAAGTGTATGATGGAAATATTTTAAGACATTTTAAACACACAGCTGAGTTTGACTTCCGATTCTATTAGTTATGGGGCTTTGAACAAATTATTTAACCTGAGTCATGGTTTCCTTACCTGAAGAATGTCTGCAACGCCTAGCTCCTAGGCATAAGATCAGGGCTAATATATGTAAAATGCCTAGTAGAGCTTCTGACACACAGTAGGCGTTGTATAAGTGGCAGCCTAATATATTTAAAGTTACACATAAGATCTGACCAAACACCATGCTTCTGAACCAAATTACACACCAAATAATACAACGGCATACAAAGCATTCACCAAAATACAAACCATGGATGCAGTAAAGAAGTACCTGTCAAAGGTAATCCCCTTCCCAACAAACACCAAGGGAGGTTCACTTGCATTGGGGCTGCCTTTGTAGTGAATTTCCAGGAAGACTGGAGGCTCTTCGGACCCTTTGGCCACACTGAGGAATGATCCCATTTCCTGTTCCTCAATCCAAGGCTTGGGTCTATAGGGCAGAAAAGGGAAAAAGTAAATACATGTTGCTATCTCCATTTCAATAACTTAGAATAACTCATCCGTGTGTAAAAAAGTATAACATACAAGCTCTTAATATAGACACGTTAATGCTTCAATTATCACCTCCTATCTGCTTTCTGTATATTCTTGGGTGAATCACTTGATTCTGAGTCTGTTTCCTCATCTATAAAATGAGATCAATGACACCTCCATCAAAAAATTAGCTATAGAATTACTAAGAGAATTCATGTATGGTATGCAATACAATGTCAGCTAATAGTGCATAGTCAATAAACAATTATTACTTGATTTTTTTTCCCAACCCACTCACATATTTCTAAAGTTTTAATTTAAAGATGAAATTAGCAAGGCTCTGAGACCATAAAGGGTACTTAAAGATAGCTGAGGAGTCCACTGATTTATTTTTGGCACTTCTGAAAAAGACAAAGCAACAACCAAACAACCAATCAACAAACAAAGAACCAACAAAACTACACTCCATTGATTAGACTAAACTACCTATTTCTTTGCTTTTACAGAATTGCTGGAATTCAATCTTTTTAATGTTGTCACACTATTTCTCACAGTTTGAGATGTCTGATTGAAGTGGGAAAACTAGTTATTACTTAATAAACACGGGATCAATGGGGGTAATTTAATGGGAATAGTCCTTAGTGCCAACCAGAAGACAGATGCCACATCGCTATTCCTCCTAGGCTGAAGGCCCAAAAGGGCTTTGTATTGCTTTCTGGCCACAGTAACTAGGCCAGGGGAGAAATCCTACCCTCCTACAGACAGACCAGAAACGACCTTATTCAAGGAACGCTCCTCCCGCACCTGCCTAGCCACTGGTTGAAACTATTAATCTAGGATGTCACTGTAGAGAGAGGGCCACCCAACTTCAGAGGGAAAAGACTATAAAAATGGAAGGTATGCCAATTAAAAAAAAAAAAACACTTCAAAAGAAGCGAGGCCGTATAATGTGGGCATTTTTATTCACAAACCCAGTACTTGATGTTTTATTAAAGTCCTGCCCTTCTGGAAGTACAGTCTGTATTTCTTTGATTTACACCCACCTACGCTAGAGCGCGTGTGACGCAGCTGCCTCAGTTTAAGGGTTACGTTCCGCCCGCCTGACCTGTCTCATCTCTGGCCGACTTCCCTTTGCTCCACCGCAAGCCATGCAGCTTCCCAAGGCCACTGCATAGGTGCTCCTGCCCCGCTCTCCTGTCTGTTCACGTCTAAGCCACCTCCCTGACTCTGCTTAGGCACCGCGTTTGCTGGCAAGCCGTTTCGACTCTTCCACAATCCTCCCTGGCTCTCTGCTCCTGTAGCGTCCCCTGCACAGCCATTTCCCTGCTTATTCCTTCCTGCAAGGTCCTCAGCTGTCTAAGCACAAGAACCATCGCCACCCACCTTTGTATGCTAAGTTCCCAGGCACACAGGAGGTGCCCTTACTGATAATGTGAGGCCACACAGCCACAATCTGCTGACACAACATAGCTCTGGTGTCTCCTTAAACAAAACAGCGAATAGTCTTTACCAAGACACCTTTGTAGAGACTAAACATTGCTACAGAATATATAGCAACCATTCCAGAAATTTTATCAAGCTCCAACACTACATTTTCTATAGATTATACATTTTCTTCACTCTATCTAGACCACAGGGGTTTTCCTGAAAAATGCGAACTCTACTCACAATTAAATAGTGAAGAATCCTTGTAAATGGAAGTGCCCTTGAGAAGCAACTTTGATAGTAAAGGATTCTTTAGGTAAAGCAAATATCTGTGGATTTACTTTAATCATAAATCCCCAAATACTCAGACTTGGTTTGCTTAAAGGGTGACGGGGAGCCTAGAGGGGCAGCCTTTTACATCTAACAGCCTGGCTGCTGACCATGGACCTCAGGACGGCCTGGGAACACCAGTTCTAGTATTTGATCTAGCTAATGGAATCTACCAGGTAGAGATTCTCATTCCATGCCAAGGAGGGCGTGCTCTGTTCTTCACTTATGTCAAAAAGAGAAAAGACAGAAAGGATTCACCAAAACAAAATACAATGTGCACACTCCTCAGAAAGGGGAAGAGTTATCATTCAATCCAGTAATTCAACTCCTAGGCACATGCCCAAGAGATCGGAAAACATACGTCCACATAAAATCTTATACACAAATGCTCACAACAGCATTATTCAGAGTCCAAAAGGTATAAACAACCCATATGTCCATGAACTGATGGCCAGGGGGAGAGGAAAATGAGGAGTGACTGTTAATGGGTACAAGGTTCCTTTTACGGGGTAATGAAAATGTTCTAAAATTAGCTGTGGTGGCGGTAGCACAACTCTGTGAATATACTAGAAATTACTGAATTGCATACTTTACATGAGTGAATTGTACATTACATGAATTATATTTCAATAGAGCTGCTACAAAACACACACACGTGTGCAGTGTGCAGTCACAACACTCTCAAAGGCAAGGCAAGATATGAGGGGAGAAAGCTCAAACTGAGCCCTTACGCCCACTTGTATGTGGCTGCTGGTGGTGACCTCACCCCTCTAGTCTCAAGTTAAGTCTCCGAACGGTGAGAGAGCTGGATTTTAGGATCTCTGAGGCTCCGTCGGGCTCTAGCATAGGAGTCTATGACATAATCCTGAATTACCTGATGTGGACGTCTGTTTTACTACTAGCACTTTTGAGATTCTTCTCGATAATTTCCGCAAATCTGGTTGGCGTCATCTCATTGGCAGGCGTCTCCATCAAGTGGCGCGCCAGGTTCTGCCCAGAAGCAAAGAGGACTCCCCTTTGCCAGGCCTCCTGATCCCCACTGGCAAAAGCAAGCACAAGGTCATCGTCAGACAGCCTCTCCAGAACACTGACCTCTCCACAGCCCAGCTAGGAGGGCTCCTGCCGAAGATGACAAGTGAAACGTGATGGACACAGGGACCCGGATTTATTCTTTGTGACCTGATCCAGGGGGGCAGCTGTTATGGTTTATAAAGTGCTGGAAAACACGACCCCCACTGAGCTGAGCTAGAGGAAACCTAGAATCCTCACCTCACCTGTTGGCCTGAGGGACCTCTGGAGCCCTCAATCTACCCCCCAAATCTGACGGCAGAGGCTTCCAGAGAAAAGCCTGTCTTACACTCCTCCAGAGTGTGACTACAGAGCAAGCTCCCCTTGCTCAGTCCTGCCGGGGAACTGAAGGCCTCCCGCCTTCCCCCTGCCTGGGTCGGGACCCTGAACTCCAACCCACCGGAGGGCAGGGCCGGCTTCAGAAGACAAAGGACGTGGGTGAGCTCTCCACGACCCTGGCTCTTCTTGTGCACGACAGGAATTAACACGGCGCATGGAGAGGCAGAACAACACTCATCACTTATGGGGTTCACCGTGTGCCACACCCCTGATGGGTTTTGTCTTGCGACCATAGAAGCCCCATGAAATCCGAGCCACAACTCTACTCAACCAATGAGGAAAATGAGGCACAGAGAGACTTCAGTCACTTCACTGAGGTCACCCAGCCAGGAAGTGGGAGCCAGATTCAAAGCCCGGCTGACTGGTCGCAGGGCCCTCATTCTTACCCACTACACCACAGCTGCCAACCACCGGGAGGACCCCCGCTGTCCTCCCAGCACCGTCTCCTGAGGGTCTCACACTGTCTGCTCCTGAACACAGAATAGGGCTGGAGGGTAGCTGGTGCTCAATAAATCTGCTCAAAGATGAGTCTCCCCACTAGACCAGGAGGGCGAGGGCAAGGGCCGGATCCCTGCACCTGCGTATCTCTGGCGTTTAGTACAGGGCCCGCAGGCGCTGGGTAGATGGAAATGATCTGCATCAAAACCTGCTGGGACCCGTCTGTCATCTTGTTCCCTCCCTCCTCAGGGAGCCAACCAGGTATGGTTTCCTAGGAACCAGCAAGCACGGAGAGGTCTAGAGAGTCGGGGGGGAAACACGCACAGGACGAAAGCCAGGAGCAGAACGGAGGCACAGTCACCAAACTCCTAAAATGGCTAAGGCCATGGGAGAGCCACAGGCAAGCTGCATGGCAGTGCCCAATGCTGAAAGGCAGGCAGCTCATGTCCAAAAGGCCCTGCCATCAGCACGCAGGGAATGGGCCTGGTCCTGGTTTTGTTCCATCACCTTCCATGGAGCTTCACTGACACGGCCACCTTCTTTTTCTGCTTCAGGTCATCATACTCATAAAGCCCAAGCACCGCTCCTTCCGCAGCCGCCTGGGCGTCTCCGCAGGGGTCCACCTCCACAGACGGGATCTCCAGGTCCTGAACCTGTCTGCACCCCGCTTCACAGGGACAGAGGAACCAGAAAACCAGAGTCAGTGAGGGACACCTCTGAGGGCAGAAGGCAGAGGCCTGGGGTGGGGTCCTGAGACAACATCAGGATTGGGGTTCAAATCCTGGCCCTGACACTTGACTTTTCTGAGCCTCCACTTCCCCTTCTGTACAGTAAGGACGAGCACACACCTCACAGAGGGTGGGAGGACAGACTGATGGACAAAATGACTAGCCTAGCACCTCACAAAGCGGGCCCCCAAGAAGTGGCTGCTATTACTAGTATCACTTCTGAAACACTAGGGTTTCCTGATGAAGCGTCCCAATCACCAGGAGCTTGCCAGATTAAAAATGACATAGAAGTGATAACACTGAAATTACACCCAAGGAACTGAGCAAAGTCCATTAATTAACACAACGTTTATTAAGATCAGGTCAGCAAAATCTCCCAAATAAAAGTTATGAAATAATCTCCGAACATGAACTTTGAAAGTACATTTAACAAGCACATATGATATACACGGGGTCAAAGATCAATCAAGCTAATTATCACCACCTCAGCAATGTTTTTCAAAGCATCTTTAACCACAGTCTCCGCGGTGAAGGCCTTGCCCTGCCGCTCAGCTCTGAAGAGACCCAATGGCACCTACCTCAACTTTTGAACTGTCCACGTGACAAACTGGGATAGGCATGCACCTTTGGTAACTAGTGATAAACAAGCATCCTGCCCTTGGCATCCATTTTCTCTGATTTGTAAATATGATGACTCCACATGATTTAAAATTTGGGCAATGGACTTCCCTGTACGCACAGTGGTGAAGAATCTGCCTGCCAATGCAGGGGACACGGGTTCAAGCCCTGGTCCAGGAAGATCCCACATGCCGCAGAGCAACTAAGCCCGTGCGCCACAACTACTGAGCCTGCGCTCTAGAGCCCGCGAGCCACAACTACTGAGCCCGAGCGCCACAACTACTGATGCCACCGCAGTGAGGAGGCCGCGCACTGCAATGAAGAGTAGCCCCCGCTCGCTGCAACTAGAGAAAGCCTGTGTGCAGCAACGAAGACCCAACACAGCCAAAAATAAATTAAAAATAAATAAAAATAATAAAGTAAAATAAAATTTGGGCAACACAAGGGCTGCATTACAAAAAAGGAAAAAAATCACCTACCAGGACTTTCTGGCAAAACAGAGCTCTAAGGCCGATACTGCAAGAGGGAACAAGTGGTCCTGAAACCCCCAGACACAAGCTAAAGAAATATAAAAATAAAATTCCACAAGCTAACCTTCTGTATCTAAAGTAAAGCCAAGCATGTTAGGTAAGGGAAACTGAATATCTGTTGAGAGTTATTTGTGTGAACGTGAGGGGATGGTGATGGAAAGAGGGGAGACATAATTTGACCGAGTGATCCTTAGGAAGCTTTACCAACATTAAAGTTCAAAAGTTAAAGAACCTGCTGCAGCGGCCCTGATGTTCTCCTTGCCTCCGTGCCAGTTTTCCTGTTCGTCGACTCCGGCCGTCCTTTTGCCGAGGCCAACCACCACCACGCTGGAGAAGTCCTGTTCCAAAAGATACACGAAATCAGCTGCGTCACGTCTTTAAAGCATCCACTTCCAGCACGAAATAGCACAGGAGCTTGCACACAACCCCCTAAAGCGCTGCATGGGACAAAACCCTCCACAAAGTTTGCTTGCTTTATTTTTGTAAGCCCTGTTATCTTGGTTAAATTTTATAACTGTGTGTTGCAAAGGGAGGGCGAGGATAATCCTGCAAATAACTCTGCTATGTAAGACAGGGCCACTGAACCAAGAAAGCCTGCAGACTGAGGAATACAAGAGATGCAGTACTTTTTGACAACAACTCGCCTCTTTACAATGTTAACTAATACTTGCGGCTTAATCCTGGGATAAAACGAACACATAATCCGATACAAAATTTTCTGCCCGACTGGTCAGTCACAGTACTTGGCACATATAGGTGCTAACTCAGGGTTTGCCACATAAACCTTATTTTCACCTCATACCTCATGCAGACCATAAAAGGTTCGGGTTTTGCCTGCCTTCAGGGGTGGTCCAGATCTGCAACAAGAAGAAACAGTTGTTTTAAAAATTATAGTTTGCTCTGCTCCATTGAGAAGTGACATAAACAAACCTTTAGCATTATTACCGTATGCTCTGATGCTTCTGCAAATTTGCTACACTTATGTTTTTATCAAATACAGAATTCTCTCAGGCCAGATTTCTCAGATGCAGCACATCTAATTCTATCTCAAAACCTTCCAGATTAGATTTAATGCCAACTACAGAAAGCGATGCTGTGGATGGGTAATGTAGGGGAGAGCTGAGCACTGGATGGAGGCTGACCTCGATCTTAAACCTCATAAAAGACGCAAGACACCAACCTAAGTGGCTGACTTGACCGCAGTGTGTTCAACCTGGAGGTTTTTTGTGATTTATCTACAGATGGGATACCGGGCAATTTAAAAACAAAGCAGGTGGCAACGCACAATTACAGCCTGAGGACTGGATGCCCTGGTACCTCGCAGTCAGGAAGGCCAGGCTGTTCTGTACTCGTACAGGTTAGCTTTGGGGTTAATGAATTAATCAAGGCAGTTGAGAGAGCTGCCTACTGGTGAAGGACTGGTAAATTGACAGGCGATGCAAATTCTGTCATTCAATAATTAGACAATTACTCTAACTATTAGACTACACCTATCAGATGCTAATAGGCTATCTGTAATCCAAATAATATACAGTTGCAGTGGCCTATGCTGTCACCTCTGTTTCTGTTAAACGTGGCCCACAGCTCAGAAGGACTTGGAAACCCCAATGTTTTCCTACCTTCCCCAGACCCTGGCTAATCAAGAGTGGTTAGAATCTCAGGCCCCACTCAGATTTACTGGACTGGAATGTGCATTCTAACTACACCCCCAGGCGATTCGCGTGTCCTTTAAGATCTGAGAAGCCCTTGAAACTCAAGGCTTACAGCCTCCTCAGGCTATTCTGAACCAGCCCAGGCTGTTCCCCCCAAGTGAAGGGGAGTTAAAGAGGTAGAGAGATGGAAGGTGGGAAGGGGGTGGGGAGAAACAAACTGGAGCCAGGAGGGTGGGCTGAGGAAATAGGGTACTTTCCACATCCTCCTGGGTCAGCCTCTCACATAAGTTTGTGATTTGGCTGAAGCAGCCTGACTTCCCAGAACTGTGGACCCACCCAATACTGAACCTGAAGTACCAATGTGCATGCCACAGACACATACTTTCACTTCCACTGAGAAGATCCCAGCCAGTGCACTTCTGTGCATTTTCATCCACTAATAATAAAGCACAGAAAAGATATTCTCTTTCACTTTCAGGGCATTTTAAAAACTGGAACCCACAGATGAATACTTACATGTTCAAGATTTCTCTCAGCTTTCCAGACACCAATTTATTAAAATTCTCTCCTGCGCTTGTAAACTGGGGCACATCATCTTCTTTTTCTTTGCTATAGATTCCTAAAACAAGGCCCTGAAAACAAGAGAAAAGGTGAATATAATTAGAGTAGATCCCTGAGAGGGACTCAAGGGTTCCCAAATTCCAGAAAGAGCTAATCATTTCAAGAAAACCGTGTCCCCCTCAAGGACAGAAGAACAAGGCCAAAACAGCAGCAGGTGCTGGGCAGTCAGCTATACTCACATCCTGCCTAAATGTTTCAAACTCCTGCCGATGCAAGAGCGCAATTACTACCTGTCCTGGTCTTGATGGTCCCTCCCAAGAGCTTTCACAACATAGAGGGCTTCCTTCACTTTCAAATAAAGAAGAGCAGAAAGGTGCTTTAAGAAAACAATTCCATTTGTAACAAAGTCAGATCTGGAAGGGGTTCAGAACACGCCACCCCAAAATATGCCACTCTGGCATATTGATTACTTTGAGGTGCAGGCAGCTGAGAAAAAGCAGATGCAGGAAGGGCTCTCTGACGGCCCACCACCCCGCCCTTCCTATCTAAAAGCTGGTCATAAAATTTCCCATGAGAAAGCTTCTCTCCCTGTACCAGGAAGAGAATATTCTTATCATCATAGACTGGGAGTCAACACCGAACAAACCTACTAAAATAACCCTTATCCCCCCTTCGTTTCCCCCATATATTTCCCAGTCCCTGTCTCTCAACTTACTGCCCCCAGGCTCCTTTGCCTTATCACATTCCCACAATTCCCCCGTCTCTGTTTAAAAAGGTATATAAGCTTTCGGGTCTATAGGCTTCTTCGGGTCTTCATTTCCCTTTTGAAGATTCCCATGTACACATAAAAATATGAAATAAAACTTGTATGCCTTTCTCCTGTTAATCTGTTTTATGTCCATTTCATTCTTAGGTGCAGCCCTAGAATCTTGGAGAGTAGAAGTAAGTTTTTCCTCCCCTACAAGTTTCAAATGCAAATCTGCAATACTCTGGGATGTCATCCTAATAAAGTCAATGGCTGCACTTGCCAATACTAACAAGTACTCTGGCCAACTCATAGGCTGGAAGAAAGGAAAAGGATGCACCTTCACCGGGAGGGTCGGGCCAGAGCATTCTGTCCAGCACTTAGTGGCTTATCCTTTCATCTCCTTAAGCTCCAGGCCCCAAACAACTGAAATAAGGAAGTAAACCTAGGAATCATTATTCGCCTTTGCACAGCAATTTATGACTTTAAAAATGTGTTCTGACTTAGGGCACCTCTGTGAGGTGGAAAGAACAAGTAGTCTTCTTCGCATCTGATGGATAAGGAAACTGAAACCTGGTTTCACATACTAGCCCGTGTGCAACAGAACTGGTCAAGAATCCGGATGCCTTCTCTCAGGTCCTCTGTCCTTTCTACAGAATCACACTGGTACTTAGACCAAATCATGTCCTGTCCTTTCCATCAAAGAAAATAGGCTTCCTCGGGGTTGGTAACCTTCCCAGGTTCAAACTTACCTAGATTGCCCACTGTCTGGGATTCCAGGGAACCAAGTAGGGAACTGATCAGACAGAAAACGGATGTTACCTGAGTAGGATCTATTTCCATAGTGTTGAACAGACTAGGGAACAAGCTTCTGGTCCCTCGGCCATCTGTGATTCAGGGAGAGGCCTGAGCTCAAGCCCCACCTAGAATACCCCTAGCCAGGCACAGTCCTTCTGGTCCTCAAGCATGACTCCCACACATGTGCTCCTCCCGCCAAGCCGTTCCCCTTTTCCAGATCCCCCACGACGGAATAGTGACCCTCTTCACAATGTTTTGGAGCTCAGTTAGATGGAGGAGGCGCTTCTTCTGCAGGACACTTCTAATCTCACGAACAGATGGGTCTCCCTGCAAAGCCCTTTTCCCTAGAGAGACATTTTTCTCCAGAAACGCTTCTAGTCAGTTTACTCCCTGAGAGCCTGTGTTTTTCTGGCCTTTAATTTCAGCGGGGGAGGGAGGTCTTGGTGTGGAACCCGGGGCCAGTGATTGGCCGACTCTGGGATCCTAGAGGGCATTTCACCTCACCAAACTTGGGCATCCTCCTAGCTAAGGTGGGAACAATCCTGGCGCCTAAAATAATGAAATAAGGGCACGGCACAGAGTGGGAGCTCAGGAAACGGGAGCTACGGCTATCATTCCCTCGCGCGCAGAGTTCGGGTCCTAGCACTTTCAAGCAAGAGAAGAAAGAGCGCATCCTCGGCACTAGCCGGCTGGAGAATACTGGGGGGTCTGCAGCCCCGCGCAGCCCGCTGCCAACGCCGAGCTCCGCAAAGACACGAAACGTTTCTTTCTAGCCAATGTCTGTAACTCGGCTCAGAAGCCCGGAACAACGCGGCCTTGACCCGCCCCAAAGTCCCCGTGGCCCGCGGGCAGGACTCTCGCGGCGGCCCCGGAGCGAGCCGCGGCCTCTCACCTTCGTCATGTCTGCGGCGGCTGGACCGGGTCCCCAGAAATGCTTCACGCTCAGATGTCGGACGGCGAGTCTCGCGGCAGCCGGAAGAGGCAGCAAGAACATCTTTTCGGCTCGGCCCCCCCGCACCGCCCTCCACCGAGCACGTGGCGCAAGGAGGGCGAGTGCGCGCCTGGGAGCCCAGCTTTCCGGGGCGGGGAAAAGGGGGGGAAGGTGGGCGGAGGGCGCGCGCCTAGGGGGCGGGGAAGGTGCCAGGGGGCGTGGCGGGCGTGCGCCAGGGGCGTGGCGGGAGGGCGTCGGGGGGCGGGGCTGTCGGGGGAGGGCCGGCGCGGGCGCGGACGAGCATGCGTGCGCCCAAGGGGCGGGGCGGGCCGACTGGGCGGTACTGGGATAGACGCGAGACTGTGGCGGGCGCTCAGGGCGTGCACGTGCGGACTGAGACGAAGAGGCGGGGCTCTTGGAGGAACTCTATAGAGAGGGGCGGAGTCGCTGTTATGCTGTACCACGAGGGGCGGGGACGGAGGCGGGGTACCGCGGAGAAAGGGTGGAAGCAGCTTTGTAGCAGAGCTCTAACTAGGTAGTGAAGACCTTCCTACTGAGTAATTTTTATTACTTTCCTTTTCTTGAACTTTTTTTGAACTTCCATCTGGTCCAAAGGTTCAACATGGTAAGGCAGTTAGCCCAAATACTGTTTTTTGAAAAGAGAAGCTTTACGAATAGCGCTCAATGTTTTAATATATATATTTTAAAGGGGTCTTACATTTTTTATTGTAAAAAGATACACGGTTGAATGGAACTTGGAGAACACGATGAAGTACAAAGAGGGATACGAAAGCCGTCCTTAATGTTACACCAGTATCTGAACCCAATTTTAGCTGGATCTTTGATTTTAGCTAGGGGCGCGGGGTAGGCGGGGTCCCCAACTGAAGTGAGTCAAGTCCTGGTCTCAGTCGCGGGAAGGAGAGAATGTCTATTTCACTGAGCAAGGACTGGACGCAGTAGAGATTTGACTGTCCATTCCTGAAGGTTGGGCAAGTTGGGGGTGGTAGGTCCTCTTTGACTTCCTTTAGATAGTTGAAGAGGAATTGCATCATAAACTCAACAAAATTCACCTATGTTCATTTAAGAGAAATTTTGTATTCACGTTATAGCTGTTTTCTCGTTCCAACGAACTCATGCTGCAGTTTCCATAACCAGAAATTCGCTAAAACGTGTCCCCCAACCTTCTGTGTGAGTGGAGAGGAGGAGGGCTGTGTGAGCTTCAGAGGTGACAGTGCTGCAGAGCTATAGGTTACTTTTGTGACTATCTCCTTTTAGCAAATTCTGTTCCCTGCATTTTATTTATTTGCTGCTCCTGCCAGGGAGAATTTGCTTCCAGACATAGCCTCATTTACTTTTCTCTTTGCTTCAAGGACCGCACCATTTACATTTTCACATGCCTAACAGAATAAGGGAGAAATAAATGTCAAAGCCCCCAAATAACTTTTGTCCTTACTGAACAATATTTTTGACTACTTTGGGATGCAAGATTTAGTCATCCATCAAACCCTGAGTTTACAAAGTGTTTAGTATGTTTTTCTGTTAGAAACCATGGGGTGCAACAGAATTTAAAAGGGTCCCTGGCCTCAAAGACTTTATTATCTAGTAGAGGTAAGATATATCATGACTGTAAAGAGATAAAAAGACACTCTTTCATACAGTTATAAGTGCATATGCTTCAGTTCCTTCTGTCCCCTTCTTTGCTTGACCGAGACTTTGTCTGGTGCCATGTCCTCCAGGAAACCTTCACTGACATTCCACATCTGGGTTATGTGCCCTCCCTTTGCTCCCAAAGCAGCCTGTCTCAAAGTGCTGATCCGCTGTATTCTCCCTGTTTCCCCTAGGCATCTTGGGAGCCACGGCTTTCATCTCTGAGCTCCCAGTGCCTAGATCTAGAGTTTAGACTGTGACTGCCACACATATGAGGTGTTCATAAAATATTTGAATGAATGCATGATCAGGGTCTACTGGATGCGGCAGGGTTAATTAAAGAACAGAATAGTTCCCGATTGTGGCCTTCAAATAATAAATACAAAAACAGAAAAAGCTTGAAAGGAGCCAGTAGAATGAAAAGGATATAGATGGTTGAGGAGGACATCAGGATATGGAGGAGTGTGTGGGAGGGCGTTGGCTTGGCTTACGATGTAGGGATCAGGCTTGCCTGGATTAAAAGGTTATAAAAGAGAGTGATGCTGGATTAAAGAGGATTTTGAAAGGCTAGAAGAGTTTATTATTGATATGGGAGTCAACATGGACTCATGTTGGGAGAGGTAAAATCTATGTTTTAGTACAGTTGATAGAGGTTGGAGTCAAGGATGAAGAAAGACCAAGCAGTATAGGGAGAGTTGTGGTTTGGTGGAAAACCATGTACTGTCCAGAGAGATTTGAGATGACTCCTGTGGGTAAACTGATTCAGATTCTCCGAAATTATTTCACAACTCTGTAAATTGTTGTGCATTGCAACACAAGTCTTGTCTGTAGATATGTAGATTATATCCTGTCTAGTAGAAGTGTGTGTGTGTGTGTGTGTGGCGGGGAGGGGGGACCAGTCTTGTCTCCATTTGCACATTCATTTCAATATTCCTGATCTGTAAATGTATCAGTTCTCAGAATTCTCTTTTGAACCAGTTATAACAATTGTTTCCTCCATGAGCTAAAGAAAATCTTTAACATGTGTTCATTTTTATATCTGTATGAGTCTTGATTTTAACTTTTTTGGAAAATTATCTTTTAATAGCAGGTAAGCTGGCTGGAGACATGAGTTTTTGCTTGTTTGTTTGTTTTTTCCTTATTTATTTATTTTTTATACAGCAGGTTCTTATTAGTTATCTATTTTATACATATTAGTGTATACATGTCAATCCCAATCTCCCAATTCATCCCACCACCATCACCGCCCCCCCCCCCACCCCCGCTCTGCTTTCCCCCTTTGGTGTCCATACGTTTGTTCTCTGCATCTGTGTCTCTATTTCTGCCTAGCAAACTGGTTCATCTGTACCATATTTCTAGATTCCACATATATGCGTTAATATATGATATTTGTTTTTCTCTTTCTGACTTACTTCACTCTGTATGACAGTCTCTAGGTCCATCCATGTCTCTACAGATGACCCAATTTCATTCCTTTCTATGGCTGAGTAATATTCCACTGTATATATATACCACATCTTCTTTATCCATTCGTCTGTTGATGGGCATTTAGGTTGCTTCCATGTCCTGGCTATTGTAAATAGTGCTGCAATGAGCATTGGGGTGCATGTGTCTTTTTTGAATTATGGTTTTCTCTGGGTATATGCCCAGTAGTGGGATTGCTGGGTCATATGGTAATTCTATTTTTAGTTTTTTAAGGAACCTCCACACTGTTCTCCATAGTGGCTGTATCAATTACATTCCCACCAACAGTGCAAGAGGGTTCCCTTTTCTCCACACCCTCTCCAGCATTTGTTGTTTGTAGATTTTTCTGAGGATGCCCATTCTAACCAGTGTGAGGAGATAGCTCATTGTAGTTTTGATTTGGATTTCTCTAATAATTAGTGATGTTGAGCAGCTTTTCATGTGCCTCTTGGCCACCTGTATGTCTTTGGAGAAATGTCTATTTAGGTCTTCTGCCCATTTTTGGATTGGGTTGTTTTTTTAATACTGAGCTGCATGAGCTGTTTATATATTTTGGAGATGAATCCTTTGTCCTTTGATTTGTTTGCAAATATTTTCTCCCATTCTGAGGGTTGTCTTTTCATCTTGTTTATAGTTTCCTTTGCTGTGGTGGCCCCCAAGCTGTAAGCTTATTCAGCTTTCTGCTTTCCGGAGAACTGCTTGTCTCTTTCTTGGTATGCACTCCTGACGCTGTGGTATTGAGCGTAAAAAAGGAAAATGGCTTGCAGCCAGTTTCGTTCCAGGTGCCTGCTCTGAATCTAAGAGCCCCTGGTTGTTCCCCAGAAGAAGGACGTGCTGCCCTGAGGGGGAAGTCTGTATCTCCAAAGAATGGCCCATAAGGCATGCTGACGCATAGATAGTGGTGCATAGATAGTGGTGCATAGATAGTGGTGCATAGATAGTGGGACAGAACTATGTGGAAATACAAGGTTTACTGATTTGTTGTTTAGTATTCGTTCCGTACTAAACCTATATATACATTCATGCTCTTTGAATAAACTTGCCTTGCAACCATCAGTTGTCTTGGCCCTTCTGACCCCATACTGGTGCTTTTCAGTTCCTTACCCCTCACCGCCAGGAACTTCTAGCTTTCTGCAGCCGGTCTGCGGCAAGTGGCGCCCGAACAGGGACCTGAATGCGTGAGGCATTTCGGAAGATTTCAGGTAAGTAGAACTCTCGAGTGAGATAGTGTGGCCACAAGAAATAATTTCGTTTTTAGGACGGTAACTCGAGAAAGAGTCAGAAGTAAAATAATATGGGACAAAAGGGCTCTAAGGAGCGTGATTTATTTGCTCAGGTTTTGCTTTCAATGTTAAAAGCCCGTGGAACTAAGGTAACTACCTCACAACTTCTGGAATTTTTGCAACTAGTATATGATGCTTGTCCTTGGTTCCCTGAAGGAGGATCAGTGGACTTAACAATTTGGACTCGTGTAGGAGATGAATTATCTAAATATCATGAAGCTCATGGACCATCTTCTGTTTCAGTTTCCATTTTTAGCTTGTGGAATTTAATAAGAGATTGTTTTAATCCAATTTATGATTCAGTTCCAAAATTAACAGCTAAATCTGTAGAACATATTGCTGCAGTAGCTACTGCTCCTCCGTTGCCACCGAGGATAAACAATGTTAATTCACTTGATGATGATGACTTTTGTTTTGATTTAGCGGGTGAAGAAACCAAATATGAGGCTGAAAAATATCCTGATGAAAATATTCTTCCGCGGTTACAGCAATTACATGTCTCTGTCCCTATCCCTCCTAAGCTTAGTCCTTTACAACAAGCAGTACGGGGAGCTCTTAATAGAGGGGAGGATCCTTTATTCTGCTGCCCGGTGGTGGAACGACCCAATCCTCAAAATCCACAACAAAATAATCGGGAATATCAGCCTCTCTCCTTTAAGGTTTTGAAAGATTTAAAAGCAGCCTGTGCACAATATGGGCCTATAGCCCCTTTCACTATTACTATGTTGGATACTATTGCAACAGAAGCATTGCCTCCAGCAGACTGGAAATCTATTGCTCGTGCTTGTCTCACTGGTGGTGACTATTTACTTTGGAAATCAGAATATTATGAAAAGGCTGCTGAACAAGCTGAAAGAAATACTGCACATAATGTGCTAGTAAATTATGAGATGTTGATTGGGGAAGGACAACATCAGTTATTACAGGATCAATTAGCTTTCCCTTTTGTGGCTTATGCTCAGATCAATCATATAGCTCTACATGCATGGAAACATTTACCTGCCTCCACTAGGACTGAAGACCTTGCTAAAATAAGGCAAGGGGCAGATGAACCTTATGCTGATTTTGTGGCTAGATTATTACAGGCTGTTAATAGAATTATTTCTGATGGTCCTTCTGGAGCAATTATCGTCAAACAATTGGCTTTCGAAAATGCTAATAATATTTGTCAAGCAGCTCTACGTCCATGGAAAAGGAAAGGAAATTTAGAGGATTATATTCGAGTTTGTTCTGATATTGGATCATCTTACTTACAGGGAGCAGCTATAGCTGCAGCCCTAACTAAGGCAGGATTTGGGCCAAATGCTAAAAGTAAAAACTGTTTTAAATGTGGGAAGCCAGGTCATTTTGCAAAAAATTGTACTGTTGATACTCCTAATATGCCTGTCGTAAATTCTGTGCCTCAAGGTAAATCTCCTCCTCCCACAATTTGTCCCCGATGCCAAAGAGGACGGCATTGGGCTAAAGAATGCCGATCAGTGACTCATAAAGATGGAACTCCCTTGTCGGGAAACTTCCGGAGGGGCCTGCTCCGGCCCCATCAAACAATTGGAGCAATGTCAATAATCCCCCCACACCCTGCTCCACCGCCTCCAGCTCAGACCTTTGTTCCTCAGGGAATGGAATCTCCTCCCTTCAAAGGGCCACGCCAAATAGTGCAGGACTGGACCTCTGTGCCTCCACCCAATTCTTATTAACCTCGGATATGGGACCCCAAGCCCTTCCTACGGGAACTTTTGGGCCTTTACCCCAGGGAACAGTTGGTATAATCCTTGGAAGAAGTAGTATGTCTATGAAAGGCTTAACTATTATTCCTGGGGTGATTGATGCTGATTATGAAGGGGAATTAAAGGTTATGGTTCAAACATCAAAAGGATCTTTTCTTATCATGCCTGGTATGCGAATAGCTCAGCTTCTATTAATTCCATACATACCAGAAGGAAAAATTTTATAACATAACAAAAGAGGAACTGGGGTTTTCGGTTCCTCTGATGCAGTTTACTGGATTCAACAAATTGGTAGGGAAAGACCACAATTGGTATTAAAAATAAATGGAAGGCCTTTTTCTGGGTTATTAGATACTGGTGCTGATGTTTCTGTTATTTCGTTTATACATTGGCCAAAAAATTGGCCCGTGCACCAAACCATTACACAGTTGCAAGGTATTGGCCAATCTAATTCTCCACAACAAAGTTCGCAATACCTACATTGGCAGGATGCTGAAGGTAATCAAGGAATATTCAAACCCTACGTATTGCCCGGATTGCCAGTTAACCTTTGGGGAAGAGATATATTACAACAAATGGGAATCCTATTGCTTAGTCCCAACCCTACTGTAACTAATATGTTGTTAAATCAAGGGTATGATCCTAGGAATGGTTTGGGAAAAAATCAACAGGGAAATAAATTACCCTTGCAGACTGATAATAAACGGGATAAAACAGGCGTGGGTTTTTTCTAGGGGCCTTGGATTCTCCTCCACCACATGCTGACCCTATAACTTGGATTTCTGATAATCCTGTCTGGGTGGACCAATGGCCCCTTTCTAAGGAGAAATTAATGGCGGCCCATAATATAATTAATGAACAGCTTGCTTTGGGCAGACTAGAAAAGTCTAATAGCCCTTGGAATACTCCTATATTTGTTATAAAGAAAAAATCGGGAAAATATCGTTTATTACAAGATTTACGTGCTGTTAATCAAACTATGGTAATTATGGGAGCTCTGCAACCAGGTTTGCCTTCTCCTGCAGCCATACCTAAAAATTATATGATTATTATTATTGATCTTAAGGATTGCTTTTTTACTATTCCTCTATTTCCGGCTGATAAGTTGCGATTTGCTTTTAGCTTACCCTCTTTAAATTTTATAGAACCTATGCAACGTTATCAATGGAAAATGCTGCCTCAGGGTATGGCTAATAGTCCTACTTTATGTCAACAGTTTGTAGCTCAAGTTATTGCCCCTGTTCGTAAACAGTTCCCTCAGATATATTTTATTCATTATATGGATGACTTATTACTTGCTTATTCTGATAAACATATTTTACTTAAGGCTTATAATTCCCTTCAAAGTCATTTGTCACGATCAGGACTAGTCATTGCTGCTGACAAAGTACAGATGAACCCACCTTTCTCATATCTTGGTAAGTATATCACAAATTATAATATTACACCTCAGAAGATAGAGATACGGACTGACATTCTTAAAACTTTAAATGATTTTCAAAAGTTATTAGGAGATATTAATTGGCTGCGACCTTCTTTAAAATTAACTACGGGTCAGTTACAGCCTCTTTTTAATATCCTAAAGGGAAGTCCTGATCCTTCTTCCCCTCGTATTTTAACTTCTGAAGCTCAACAAGCACTCAAGCTTGTAAACAAAGCAATACAATCTGCTCAGTTAACTAGAATTGAGCCTTCTTTACCTATACTATTAATAATCTGTGCTACGTCACATACCCCTACCGCCTTATTATGGCAAGAAACAGGAATTCTTGAATGGATTCATATGAAAAATACGCCTAATAAAGTCATTACACCTTATTATGAGTTAATAGCAACCCTTGTTCAATTGGGTCGTAGAAGAAATATTCAGTTGGTAGGATATGAACCAAATTCTATTATTATACCTTATACTACTTATCAATATTCTTGGCTATTATTTGTCTCTGATTTTTGGGCTCTTGCTTTTGCTGGATATTCAGGAATTATTGATAATCATTATCCTTCTAATAAGCTCCTTCATTTTGCTACTCAACATCTATTTATTTTTCCTAAAACTATCTGTTCAACTCCTATTCTCAATGCCCCAAATGTTTTTACTGATGGTTCTGCCAATGGCATCGCTGTTGTTATTTCTGATGACTTACTTCATAAAGAACAAACAGATCATACCTCTGCCCAACGAGTTGAATTACATGCGATTTCCTTGGCTTTTCAAATATTTTCACATTGTTCTTTTAATCTCTATACGGATAGCCATTATTTGGTTACTATTTTGCGTAACATAGAAACTGCTATAATTGGCAATACTGTTGATTCTCAATTGTTTCAGACTTTCTTTCAACTACAAAAGATTATTCGTCAGCATGACTTTCCTGTAGCCATATTACATATTCGAGCCCATTCAGGTCTCCCTGGCCCATTGTCTTTGGGAAATCAATTGGCTGACGAAAATACAAAGATTATAGGCTTAAGTTTATCTCAACCTCAGGATCTTGCTACTCAATCACATAATTTACATCATCAATCTGCTGCTATGCTTCAAAAACAATTCTCTATTTCTAGAGAAACAGCCCGATACATTGTTAAGTCCTGCTCTAAATGTTTACCCCACCTTCCTGTTCCACAATTTGGAGTCAATCCTCGGGGTTTACTCCCTCATCATCTTTGGCAAATGGATGTTACTCATATTCCCTCTTTTGGTAAATTACAATTTGTTCATGTAACTGTTGATACTTACTCTAATTTTATATGTGCTACGCCTTTGGCTGGGGAATCTACTAAATATGTAATTACTCATTTATTTCATTGTTTTGCATCTATGGGAATTCCTAAAGCTTTAAAAACAGATAATGCTCCAGGATATACGAGTAAAGCTTTTGCCAATTTTTGTGCAACTTTCCATATTTCACATAAAACAGGCATTCCCTACAATCCTCAGGGTCAAGGTATTGTAGAACGTGCCAACCAACAATTAAAAATTACATTACAAAAAATAAAAAAGGGGGAATATGATAGATCTCCTCAGATTATGCTTAATCATGCTTTATTTATTTTAAATTTTTTAACTTTAGATGCATTTAGTCACACGCCTTACGAACGATTGTTTACAGGTCTTTCTGGAACCCCTCCTGAAAAAGCGCTTGTTAAATGGAAAGATCCCATGACTAACCTTTGGCATGGACCAGACCCTGTTTTAGTATGGGGCCGAGGCCATGTTTGTGTTTTCCCTAGGGAAGCAGACTCTCCTAGGTGGCTCCCGGAGCGCTTGGTTCGACATTATCATGCCATCACCAATAAACATCCTGACTCGAAGAATGCGTCGCCTGAGGCTCTCGCAATCGACCACAGCACACCCCAACCGGTTCCCCCGGCGGACGAGAAGAATGCGACGACGGAGTAGGAGACAACTTGTCAGGGAGGCGAGGGGAGATCGAAATCAAATTACTTGACTGTTTCTAGACGAGAAGATTTATCCACCTTTGTATTTTGGTATAAGGATAACGTTCCCATTCACATGAATGCTAGAGTAGCTAAGCTTGCTTCTAATACTTCGTTGGATCATTCTCTATGCATATATCGCTTAAGGATTGAAGATACTGGACATTATTTGTGTATTGAAACTACCATAGGTAATCAAGGGACGTTATTAGCTGGACATCAAATTACGGTCGTAAAGACTGTCACAGGACTACAATTTCCTGCTTTTATGGCTTCTGAATTCCCGCAGTTTGATTTTCCTGTTTGTAATGATACATGGACTAAAGCCTCTGTCTGGTGTACTTTAGATTATGATAATGGCACCATACTAGTTTCTTCTGTCCCCGTTAATGATAACAGCCTTGTTTTTTACAAGCAATGGGAATTCTGGAAACTTGCCTTATCCTTTTCTTATAGACCGGTGATTACTTGCGTCGCTCCTCCTTATGCTTTATTGATTGGAGATTTAATTGTAGAAAACACTATGAATCCTATAGGTTATAATATTACTTGTGTTAATTGTATCTTTAGTAGTTGTGTTTTGCCCGTTAAAGGATCTACATCTGTTATGATTATGAAGCAACCTTCTTATATAATGTTACCTGTTAATTTGTCTGAACCATGGTATCATAACACTGGCATACAAGCCTGGCTGGAATTGACTGAAGCATTAAAACGACCAAAGAGATTTATAGGTGTTCTAATATGTGCAATCCTAGCCTTAGCAGCTTTAACTGCTACTGCGGCCACTGCTGGGATTGCTCTTTCACAAACTATTCACCAGGCTCATTATGTTAATCAGTTATCTAAAAATACTAGTGTAGCATTAGCCCTACAAAGTCATATTGATACCCAACTAAAAACGGAAGTAGATGAATTAAAAAATGTTCTAATAGGAATAGGGGATCAAGTTATGGCTTTAAAATTAAAAATGCGTTTGATTTGTCATGCCAAATATACCTGGATTTGTGTAACTCAACATTTATATAATGATTCACAATGGGATTGGGAAAAAGTAAAAATGCATATATTAAGTGTATGGACTGATGGACACATTAGCCTTGATATTCAAAAGTTAAATGCCGAAATACAAGCTATTCAAGAGGCCCACCTGGACGAAGATGGACCCCAGAATTTGATTCAAGGATTATTAGATCAACTACAAGGGCTAAATCCGATACAATGGATTCATGGAGGGCTCTCAGGCCTGATATCAATTGATGTACTACTTTTATTGGTGATCGGTTTATTACCTTGTGTTGTTAGATTTGTAATGGGGCGCTTCGCTGTCTTGCGTCAGGATGTTCATGGCTTAAAACTACATTATCAAGCTTTAAAAAATAATAAAAAAGGGGGAAATGTGGTGGCCCCCAAGCTGTAAGCTTATTCAGCTTTCTGCTTTCCGGAGAACTGCTTGTCTCTTTCTTGGTATGCACTCCTGACGCTGTGGTATTGAGCGTAAAAAAGGAAAATGGCTTGCAGCCAGTTTCGTTCCAGGTGCCTGCTCTGAATCTAAGAGCCCCTGGTTGTTCCCCAGAAGAAGGACGTGCTGCCCTGAGGGGGAAGTCTGTATCTCCAAAGAATGGCCCATAAGGCATGCTGACGCATAGATAGTGGTGCATAGATAGTGGTGCATAGATAGTGGTGCATAGATAGTGGGACAGAACTATGTGGAAATACAAGGTTTACTGATTTGTTGTTTAGTATTCGTTCCGTACTAAACCTATATATACATTCATGCTCTTTGAATAAACTTGCCTTGCAACCATCAGTTGTCTTGGCCCTTCTGACCCCATACTGGTGCTTTTCAGTTCCTTACCCCTCACCGCCAGGAACTTCTAGCTTTCTGCAGCCGGTCTGCGGCACTTTGCTATGCAAAAGCTTTTAAGTTTCATTAGGTCCCATTTATTTATTTTTGTTTTTATTTCCATTACTCTAGGAGGTGGGTCAAAAAAGATCTTGCTGTGATTTATGTCAAAGAGTGTTCTTCCTATGTTTTCCTCTAAGAGTTTTATAGTGTCTGGTCTTACATTTAGGTCTTTAATCCATTTTGAGTTTATTTTTGTGTATGGTGTTAGAGAGTGTTCTAATTTCATTCTTTTATATGTAGCTGTCCAGTTTTCTCAGCAGCACTTATTGAAGAGATGGAGACATGGGTTTTTGATGGAACTTGCCAGATGACTCCATTTGGGAACTGGACCACAGAATCAGCTAGATACAGCTTATGAAACTGGCAAAACATACACCCCTAGCCTGTTTAGGGCGCTAACACTTCCCACTTGCTTAGGAAGAAAGAAGCTGTGAAGGTGATGGGGAGTTTAATTATAAATGCTGACTCTTAAGTAACAGTGGGACACTGGAGGGGAAAACAGATGGAAAAAAGTCCAGTGGGAGCTTAAGATGATGGTGCAGATGCTCCCGGGGTGAGCTGAACAGCAGGAGTCTGGCGATTTCCCTAAAGGAGCCATCACAGAACAAAACAAGCGAAGGGAAAGGACAGAGTCTGTGGAAGACGCCCTCTGTCAGGAGATGCAAGAACCCTGGAAAGAGGAAAAGTAGGGAGTGGTTGGGGAGAGGCAAGAAAAGATTAATCTTATCAACATTCATGAGTAACTGTTATTCAGCACTTCCAGGGTCACCCTGGGCAGGCTAATAATTCAACACTGCTTCTAGCTGATTTGTTTAAAATATCAACATTTGAGAGGGAAGGAAGGAACAGTTTCTAGTGATAAAAATTGTTTATCTCTTGCTATGTTCAAATTAAGGGAGTTGCTACACGTATTAACCATAAAATAACATCTTAACTTGCTTGAAATAATTTTATACTTTTTTCCCCCAAATCATAACTGAAGAATGTTCATCACTCGCAGTCACTGAAGATAGAGGTAACCTCCACACCATGGTGGAGTCTGTGAGTTGTCCCCCAGTATTGTTCTCCCCCTTTTTCTCTAGTATTGACAGCTTTAGTCAGGCACATCACCATCAAAATAAAACTATATTTTCCAGTCTCTTTTGCTGGTAGGGTGGTTGTGTGACTAGCTTCCAGCTAATGGGAGGGAGTGGAAGTGAAATGTGAATGTGTAACTTCCAAAGCATGGCCCTTCTTCATGCCTACATTCATTTAAAAATAATTGTAGAGCGTCTACTAAGTACCAGCCAATGTTCTAGGCACTTGGGAATCCATCAGTGTATAAAAGAGATAACGATCCTTGCTTCGGTGGAGCTTATATTCTAGTGGGAGGCGTCAAACAATAAATGTAATGAATAGCTAAATTATATAGTATGTTGGAAGATAAGTGGTGTAGAAAAAAGCAAAGGTGGGGCAGGGTAAGGGGCTTGAGAGCAGTGAGGGAGCGGATGTGTTGTACTGTTCCATAGGGTGGTCAAGTAGGTCTCAGTGAGAAAATTACCTGAGCGCAGCCTTGAAGGAACTGAGTGAGGGGGTGAGCTCTGTGGATATCAGGGTAAAAAGATTTCCTGGCCTAGAGAACAGCCATTGCAAAGGCCCTGAGGCTGGAGCATGTGAGGAAGCCAGTGTGGCAGGAGTGGAGTGAGTGAGAGGGAGAGCAGAAGATGAGCTCATGGGTGGATGGGGACAGCGAGGGCTGACCATGTAGCACCCACGGGCCACATTAAGGGCTTTTATTCTGAGTGCAGTGGTAGCCCTGGGAGGATCTGAGCAGAGTGGAACAATGGCCTAACTCGAAAAATATTACTCTGGTCTCTGGGTTAAGAACAGTCTGTAGGGAGCAAGGTGGAAACAGTGAGACCAGTTAGGCTATTGCAATAATGTAAGGAAGAGTTGACAGTGGCTCAGACTAGGGTGCTAAGTGGAGGTGTTGAGACGTTGTCAGACTCTGGGCGTATTTTTAAAGGAGGGCCATTAAAACTTTTTCATGGACTGGAGTTTGGGTGGTTGGATGTGAGAGAAAGAAGAGTCAAAGATGACCCTAAGTTTTGGCCTGAGCAGCTGTAAGGAAGTTACCATCAACAAGGATGGGAGCTAGGATGCCATCAGCTAGGAAGACTGTGGGTGGAGCAGCTTTGCAGAGAGTGGTCGGGGGTGTGAGACATCCATTAGACCTCCAAGTGGAGAGGTGGAGGAAGAAGCGTGATCTATGAGTCTGGAGTTCAGGAGAAAGTTCTGGGCTGGAGGTATAAATTTGGGAGTCATTGGTATGAAGATGGTACCTAAAGCCATGGGTCCATGAAAAGAAAGAATGCAGCTAAGAAAAAGAAAAAAAAAGTAAAGGGCCAAAGACTAAGCTGCAGCTTCCTCCAACACAAAGATGTTGGAACAAAGAAAAAGAACCAGCACAGAGAATGAAATGTATCAACCAGTGGGGCAGGAGGAAAACCAAAAGAGTAGTTCTTTGAGAAAAAAAGCCTTAAGATTTCTATAAAATGGAATGGTGAACCTACTTCTCCCCCTTCTTCCCTTCTCTCTCACTGGAATGCAGCCACAGTGGTAGGAGCCAGAGCAGCATTATTTTAACCCATAAGACATGAGGAAGCTGGGTCACCAACAGCATGAGGCCAGTGAATCATTTCTGGATTATTAACATCCTGACTGTGACTTTCTTTCTTTTTTTTTTCCATATTAAGATGGTTTTTTAATTAATTAATTAATTAATTAATTTTTGGCTGTGTTGGGTCTTCGTTTCTGTGCAAGGGCTTTCTCTAGTTGTGGCAAGCGGGGTCCACTCTTCATCGCGGTGCACGGGCCTCTCACTATCGCGGCCTCCCTTGTTGCGGAGCACAGGCTCCAGACGCGCAGGCTCAGTAGTTGTGGCTCACGGGCCTAGTTGCTCCGCGGCATGTGGGATCTTCCCAGACCAGGGCTCGAACCCATGTCCCCTGCATTAGCAGGCAGATTCTCAACTACTGCGCCACCAGGGAAGCCCTGTATTGTACCTTTTGACGATCTTCATCCAATTCCCCCACCCTTCATCCCCTACTCTGGTAACCACAAATCTGATCTCTTTTTCTATGAGTTTAGTGGGTTGTTGTTTTTTTTTTTAAGACATATGAGATCATACATTATTTGTTGTTCTCTGACTTATTTCACTTAGCATAAGCCTTCAAAGTCCATCCATGTTGTTGCAAATGTCAGGATGACTCTCTCTCTCTCTCTCTCTCTATATATATATACACATTTATATATACACATTTATATCTACATAAAATTCACATCTTCTTTATCCATTTATCTGTTGATGGACACTTAGGTTGTTTCTGTGTCTTGGCTATCATAAATAATGCTGCAATGAATATGGAGGTATCTCTTCAACACAATGATTTCATTCCCTCCTGATATATACCCAGAAGTGGAATTGCTGGATCTTTCCCACTTTCTATAGCAGAAGCAGAGAAGAGGGGTGGGGGATGGGAATGGATGTTGTGATAACCAACCACTGGTGTTTAATACCCCCTTCTTGACAAGACTTTGAGCTCCTTGACGGTGTGAATTCTATCATCTGTCTATCTATCTATCTACCTATCTATCTATATGTTTATCTATTTATCAATGCACCATTTGTCATCTATCTATCTATCTAATTTTATTTTTTGTATTCCTAGTGCCAAGAACATGTTGGTTTATGGAACATAAAATATTGGGAGTGAGATCTATCAGAAAGGAGTTACAGGAGAAAAATAGCACTGATGGTGGCTCCATGCAGACAACAGAAGCAACCCTGACTGATTCAGCAGAGGAGTTTATTGAAAGGGAAGCTTGAGGGCTGGAGAAAAGACCCGAGGGGCAGAGCTTCCAGAAACAGTGCCCTAGACCTGCCACAGGTCTGTTGTGACGAGACAACTGCCCCATCTTCCCCACTCAGGCCCCACCACCACGGTTGATACTCCTGGCACCCCTGCACCATGAATCCCATCTTGCAGCCACTGCTACCTCCGAACATCAGGTGCCTCTGCTTCCAAACCACCAGCAACTCTGATGCCACGGGAGCCTCCCTCCTCAGGTTTCTCTCCTCTGAATTGGAATCTGCTGAGGGTGCCGCTGACTGACTGGCAGAGCTGGGTGTGTGCTGGCCCCCGTGCTGGGAGAGCCAGGCATCGGGCTGCTCCTGAGGGAGAGGGGTTCCCGAGGTGGGCCATTCCCTAAACAGAAGAGGAGTGGGTAAGAGGTGCTGGGAAACCAGCAAACACGAGAGATGTCCACCACCAGTACTTCTAGATGAGACATTTAACAGCCACACAAAGGAGACAAACAGGAAGGTAGCTGAAAGAGGCCAGAGGCACAAATAGTTGGGTTTTTTTTTTTATGGTTAGAAATTATTTTAAATGCATCATTTCATACATCAGAAGAATAATTATAATGTATATGCTACCTATAAAGCACAGCAATAAATCAGACACCTGTGAACCCAATACTTAACCTCAGACTAGAAATTTCCAACTCCATTGAAGTTATTGCTGCACTTCTTCCTCATCTTGTTTCTGAGCTTTATTAAAGGGTATTTATACTAGATATAGCTTTCTGTGATGTTATTCCCTTAATATTGTATTTCTAAGATTCATCCATATTACTCTATGTATGTACAGTTGGATCAATTTCCTTAATATGTAATTAGCATGTGACTACCAGAATGTATTTATCCATCCTCCCATCAGTCGACATTTGGCTTGCTTCTAGCATCTATTACAAACAATGGTGCTGTGAAAAAAATTTAAGCATGTCTCCTGAATGACGAATTCAAAAATTCCTTTAGAAAGAAAAGTAGGAGTAGAACTGCTGGGAGGTAGGGTATAAATGCTTAAATTTGTGAGACAATATCAAATTGTTTTCCTTTTGCCAGCAGTGTATGAGTCCTAATTTTACCACATTCTTCTCATCCCTTGATTTTGCTAGATTTTTTTGCCAATCTAATTGGATGCATGTGAAGTAGTATCGCATTGTGATTTTAATTTCAAATGAGGTGAGCATCTTTACATAGATTTATTCACAATTTCCATTTACTCTTCTGTGAAATGCTAGTGCCTTTTACCCATTTATCATTTGGTAGTTTGTCTCTTAAAATTGGTTTATAGTTCTTTATATATATTGGGCACTATTCTTTGCCAGTTACATTTGTTGTAAATATCCCCCCTCCAGTTTGTGGATTGTTTTCTCCCTTTCATCTTTTTGATGAACAGATGTGGGAGTGGAGTCAGAATTTCAGACTCAGAATTTCAGTAGAGTCTGAAATTCTGAAAGCTGGTGACATGCCTGAGGACTGTTGACACACATGCTCCAGTAAAACAAAGGAATACATACTGAGCCTGAGACAGAAAAATATTTCCACATAAGGTGATTAGTCCACCACAGGCCCATGTGGGTTCTTTATCTCTAGGTTAGGAAGTGTTCCAAGCCCAAGGCCCATTCGTACGTGGTCAAGCTTGGGTTGAAACAATGCATGTACAGGATTGCCTTTCCCAATGTTTAGTGCAGAGTTTTCATCCTTGAGGTCATCTGGCTACTGAAATGTCAGCCATCACCTCTACCTTCCAGATAAGAAGATGGGTTAAGACAAAGGTCAAACCACCCTCCCTTCCAGCTGAGTCATCCCCTTTGAAGAATGCTTTGGAAGCTCCACTCAACGTTTTGCTTAATTCCATTGTCCATCCCTATCTGTAAGCAGGGCTGATACCCAGGATAAGATCTGAGTTCTAAAACTAACAAAGAAAGGGAGCCTGGATGTTGTGGGCAACAAGCAATGTCTGCCCACGTAGTAATTGCTACCCCTCAGGTCCCAGCGCAAAGTTCATTTCCCAAAGACATTCTTTTTTTGTTTTTTGTTTTTTGGCAGCGTGGCATTTGGGATCTTAGTTTCCTGACTGGGGATCGAACCCACACCCCCTGCAGTGGAAGGGCGGAGTCTTAACCACTGGACCACCAGGGAAGTCCCAAAAGGCATTCTTTCTTGATGCCCCTCCTTAGATCAAGTTCCCTTTGGCTATACTTCGTTGCAGGGTGCGGGCTTCTCATTGTGGTGGCTTCTCTTGTTACGGCGCACAGGCTCTAGGCGTGTGGGCTTCAGTAGTTGTGGCACACGGGCTCAGTAGTTGTGGCTCACGGTCTGTAGAGCACAGACTCAGTAGTTGTGGCACACGGGCTTAGTTGCTCCATGACATGTGGGATCTTCCTGGACCAGGGATCGAACCCATGTCCCCCGCATTGGCAGGCAGATTCTTAACCACTGAGCCACCAGGGAAGTCTAGCTGTACTATTTTAAATTCCTCATGGTCTTTTTTTTAAAGGGTGGGGCGATGTAAAGCCTGTTTGGGTGTTCTGGGGAGGAGCCAGCCCCCAGGAAGGGGAAGGATGCAGAGGAGAGAGCCGAGTCCAGAGGAAGCAAGTGAACATGGAGCAAGGTAAAGAGATGCTCCTTCCTCTGGAGGGTGTGCACTAGTTACCTGCTGAAGAAGGAGTGAGGTCCGATGCGGGTGGCTTTATGGGTTTGATGGCAGGAACTTAATGGCTTCTCTTCTCCTGATTAAACAGTGAATGAAGGCCATGCTGAGATTGAAGTGTTTTGACATCAAAGGGCTTTGTGGTCACACTAGGTTGGGAAATGCTTCTTAATGTCACAGCCTACTTATTAGCACATTAAAAGTTTAGAAAAATCCTAGGGTAGAAAAGAGACCAGTCATACTCTGTGGCTTGAACAAATGAATTTATGTGGTGAAGAATTAATTTTTTTTGCTCTCCACATGTATTTCTAAACCCTCCTCTCACTTCCCCCACCCCAACCCCCGAAGAACAATTTTCTCTTGACACCAATTTGGAAAGCTCTGGAATAGAATATAGCCACAATGGAACATTGCATGTATTCCATGCAATACATGGAATTTCACCCTCTCCACAAGAGGCATATATCCAAATTTAAATATGTGTGGGATCAGAATATAATGATCAGATTTTTAGTAAAATCTTCTAATATGTAAAAAGTATTCCAGTATAATTTAGTTGTTACACTAATTAGGCCAAGCTGATATTTAAAAATGAATTAACATTCTTAGATGAACGCTTGATTTATTATAAAAGTAGAACAGTGGAGAAATGGAGAAAGAGCAATCTTTTAAATAAACAAAGTCCTTTGATTTCAATAAATGAAGCTGGATATCCGTACGGGAAAAAGTGAGTTTTGACCCGTACCTCATTTCAAACACAAAAATCGTTTCCAAGTAAATGTGAAAAGTAAAACAATAGAACTTGTAGGAGATAACGTCGCAGACTATTTTGATGAATTTGAAGGTAGGCAAAGATTTCTTTTTTTTTTTAAATTAATTAATTAATTAATTTATTTATTTTTGGCTGTGTTGGGTCTTCGTTTCTGTGCGAGGGCTTTCTCCAGTTGCGGCGAGTGGGGGCCACTCTTCATCGCGGTGTGCAGGCCTCTCACTGTCGCGGCCTCTCTTGTTGCGGAGCACAGGCTCCAGACGCGCAGGCTCAGTAGTTGTGGCTCACGCGCCTAGTCGCTCCGCGGCATGTGGGATCTTCCCAGACCAGGGCTCGAACCCGTGTCCCCTGCATTAGCAGGCAGATTCTCAACCACTGCGCCACCAGGGAAGCCCCAAGATTTCTTAAATAGAGTACAAAGAGCACTAACAATAAAGAAAATGGTTGATGAATTCAATTACATTAAAATTAAGAACTCCTGTTCAACAGAAAGACATTAAGAGAGTAAAAAGGCAAACCATATTACAGGAAAAGACATTTGCTATCCACGTAATCAGCAAAGGATTTGTATCTAGAATAAATAAATACTATAAACCAGTTATAGACAGACAGTGCAAAATGAAAACTGGACTATAGAGCTAGACTGTTACTGAGTCCAAGTTCGCTCTGCTTGCCACATGACAGGCCAATAAATCGGGAGAGGAGGTGTTGAGGCAAGGAATAGAGACTTTATTTGGAAAGCAAGTGGACCGAGACGATGGCAGACTAGTATCTCAAAAGAACCATCTTATTGGGGTTTGGATGCCAGTTTCTTTTATACAACAGGGAGGGGGAGGAGGTGGAGAAGTAATGTAAAAAGGCCATAAGTCTTGCAAATTATCTCCTGGAATGGCCAGCCTCGGGGAGGGGATGTGTTAATTTCTCCTTTTCTGCAGCCATTCACAGGTGGACAGGGTCAGGATGCTTCCCTGAACAAAGGCACTTTGGTTTACCATTCAGGCAGGGGGGCAGTGTTCCCCAGGCAGGCCATTATGTATAGACAGTATCCTTTTAGTGAACAAAAGTAATGGGAAGCAAAGGCTAAAGTAAAAGAAACAGATCCAACATGTAATGAGATTTGGTTCTTCCCTGTAACAAGATTGCCTATAGCTACTTCCTGGTGCGACTTTGGACACATTATTCAATGCTTTTTTGCCTCCATTTCATCACTGTAAATGGGAATAAGAGTATACCCACCTCCTACAGTTGTTGTGAGAATTAAATTAATCAATACAGGTAAAACACTTTGAGTACAGTTTTGCACATTAAAAGGGCCCAACTGAAGTTAGCAATTATCATGTGTCCTCTGTGTTTTCAAAGAAAGGTGAAGGCTGATGCCGCGAATTTAGTATTTAGTGTGCTTTCATTATCAGAGTGAGTATCACTGATGTCCCTGACATGTTGCGCCATCACATTTCTTGTTACACAGCAGCCATGTGTGCATGCATGTGCACACGAGTGAGGTGTAATGCCATTAAATGTCACCCACCCCTTCCATAGTAACTGAGAGGCATTCTGGTTTAACCACCATGCACCTGCAATGAGCTTGGCTGTGTTCTCCTTCACCCAATAATTGTGACTGCTTCTACCAGTATTGTATTTGGACAGTTTTCTTACAGATACATACATAATTACTGGAGAATATAAAATCTCTTACATTTCAGGCCTAACGTTACCTTGTTATGAGTTTACATTTGTACAGATGTTTCTCTGTCTTAAATAAAACGCTTTCCTCAATTTTATCATTTCCAAATTGGTCCTGTGAGTCACTGTTCTCCCTTCTGGGTGGCAGAGAGTTAAGTTCAAGGCACCTCCTGCCAGGGAAGCATCTTCCTTGGCTGTGGTTCACTAGGCAGTTTTCTCTAAGTTGTGCCCTAGCTCAACTGGATTTCATTGGTACCAGAAGCACTTGTAAAGCCAGCACATCTCTGGTGCTGTTCTAATTAACCCATCATAACTCCTTGGGAGGTTGTCTGTGTATGAGTATGAAGTGATCATTAACAACCAGACCCATGATTCTCAAAGTGTGCTTGTGGTTCAAGTTCATAAGATTCACCTGGGATACTTGTTAAAAATGCAGATTTCCAGGTCTCATCCCAGACCTTCGGAATCAGAGTCTCTGGGACTGTCAAGTGAAAGTTTACATTAAGAAAAAAAGCTTTCTAAGTGAGTCTAAAATTTGAGAATTAGCAAAATGTATATTACTGAGTCCCACAGAATCTGGTTCTAGAATTAGAATATGAATGCCCAACAACTCCAGTAGGTTACAGCAAAATACAAGCTGTGAAAATGGACACTAGTTGAATCTATGTAAGGATTAACTTCGAGGAAGAAGGGATGTGTGAAGAGGGTGGAAGAGTGCCCAGAACACCGTGAGCACTGCACATGCTGTAGTCATGATTTTCTTAGAGCTGAGGGAGTATTTTAATTTGCCTCTGAGAAATGAATTACTCAAAAATAGATTTATTTCATCTTTATCAATTCCAAAAATGAATAAAAATATGACTGTTTCTGTATCTCAAGCACTTTGTTTAAGATCTGGTACTCTTCTTATCTCTTGGGAGTATGTGATAAATGTATAGATTCAGGTATTCTGCTCTTGCATCTGAGCCCCCAGGCTGAAGGTCCTTCTAAGCTTATGAACTAACAAGTCTGTCTTGGTCATCCTTGTTGCCATTCACTCGCCATTCACTCACCGTTCACTCATCTAACTACTGGTTAGGTGGTCTAGGAGACCTAACTACAAGTACATTCACTGCCTGGGGGTGTCTTGTAACATGCAGTATAGGATTCAATGGGTCTTGGGTGAGACCTGAAATTCTGCATTTCCAGCAAGTTCTTAGGTGATGGTGATGATGCTGGTCCATGGACAACATTGATGGCAGCATTGCTTGTTTAAGAAGCACTGTCTTCTTTCTGGCCTCCAGAAAGACTTTTTTGAGACTCTCTGGTCCCTGGATATCTCTGAGCTGGACTGCTGGTGGAGAAGGTGAAGATTCCATACGGGCAATGCAGCACTGGACTTTGCTGTCAGCAGCTCCTGACATGAATGCTGTGTTGGCTGCTGATGAATGATGAAGATCCTCTCCCTTTCATACCTGATCCAGGTCTCAACTATGAATCTTTTAAACCAGCTAGTTCTTTCTGTGGGAGCATAAATTTGGGATTCTGGCCTGTCTGCCTCTACACATCTCCCGAACTGTTGATAATGACCATGACTGCCCTTAAATATCTCTTAAGCCTTCAATGGCTCAGTGGTGTCTGAATCCCACCGTAGTTGTTTCTCTTTATTTTCCATTTTTAAAAAAAGATGCAAGTATAATTGACTTACAATATTATGTTAGTTTCAGTATACATCATAGTGATTCGATACCTTTATACATCACAAAATGATCAACATGATAAGTCTAGTTACCATCTGTCACCATACAAAGATATTACCTAATTATTGACTATATTTCATGTGCTGCATACTACATTCCCATGATTCATTTATTTTATAACTGGAAGTTTGTAGCTCTTAATCTCCCTCACCTATTTCACTCATCCCCCCACCTCTTGTCTCTGGCAACCACCAGTTTGTTCTCTGTATCTATGAGTCTGTTTGTGTTTTATGTTTATTCATGCATTTTGTCTGTTAGATTCCACATATAAGTGAAATCATACAGTATTTGTCTTTCTATGTCTGACTTATTTCACTTAGCATAAGACCCTCTGGTTCCATCCATGGTATCTCAAATGGCAAGATTTCATTCTTTGTTATGACTGAGTACTATTGCATTGTATGTATATATGTATGTATGTATGTATGTATCTATCTATCTATCTATATCTTTATATATACATCTTCTTTATTCATTCATTTATCAGTGGGCAAGATATGGGTCAATTCCATATCTTGGCTAATGTGAATAATGCTGCAATGAATGTAGGGGTGCATATATCTTTTTGAATTGGTGTCTTTGTTTTTTCAGAAAAATACTCTGAAGTAGAATTTCTGGATCTTATGGTAGTTTTATTTTTAATTGTTTGAGGAACCTCCATAAGGGCTGTGCCAATTTACAATCCCACCAACAGTACACGAGGGTTCCCTTTTCTCCACATCTTCACCAACACTTGTTATTTGTTGTCTTTTTGATAATAGCCATTCTGAGAGGTGTGAGGTGGTATCTTGTTGCTTTGATTTGTATTGGCCTGATGATTTGTGATATTGAGCATCTTTTCATGTGTCTGCTGACCATCAGTATGTCTTCTTTGGAAAATGTCTATTCAGGTCCTCTGCCCATTTTTTAATTGGGTTATTTTTTCTTTTGATGTTGAGTTGTATGAGTTCTTTGTATATTTTAGATATTAACCCCTTATAGGAAATATCTTTTGCAAATATCTTCTCCCATTCAGTAGGCGGCCTTTTCATTTTGTTGATAGTTTCCTTTGCTGTGCAAAAGCTTTTTAGTTTGATAGAATCCCATTTCTTTATTTTTGCTTTTGTTTCCCTTGCCTGAAGAGACATATCCAAAAAAACATTGTTAAGACTTATTTAAAAGAGAAAACTGCCTATGTTTCCTTCTGGGAGTTTTATGGTTTTAAGCCTTATATTTAAGTCTTTAATCCATTTTGAGTTTATTTTTGTATATGGTGTGAGAAAGTAGTACAGTTTTATTCTTTTGCATGTAGCTGTCCAGTTTTCTCAGCATAATTTATTGAAGAGGCTGTCTTTTCCCCATTGGATATCTTGAATCTTTTTTTGCAGATTAATTGACCATATGACTATGGGTTTGTTTCCAGGCTCTCTCTTCTGTTCCAGTGATCTATGTGCCTTTTTTTGTGCCAGTAGCATACCGTTTTGATGACTGTAGCTTCGTAGTATAGCTTGAAATCAGGGCGCACGATACCTTCAGCTTTGTTCTTCTTTCCCAAGATTGCTTTGGCTATTTGGGGTCTTTTGTGTTTCCATACAAATTTTAGCATTATTTGTTCTTGCTTTGTGAAAAATGCCATTGGTATTTTGATAAGGATTGCATTGAATCTGTAGCTTGTCTAGGGGCGTACAGTCATTTTAACAATATTAGTTCTTCCAATCCATGAGCATTGTATATCTTTCCATTTGTTTGTATCATCTTCAATTTCTTTTATCAGTCTCTTATAGTTTTGCAAGTACAGATCTTTTACCCCTTTGGTTAGATTTATTTCTAGGCATTTTATTCTTCTTGATGCAATTGTAAATGACATTTTAAAAAAAATTTCTCTTCCTCATAATATGTTGTTAGTGTATAAAAATGCAACAAATTTCTGTATATTAATTTTGTATCTTGTGACTTTACTGAATTTATTTATCAGTGTTAATAGTTTTTTGGTGATATCTTTAAGACTTTCTATATATATGTAGTATCACGTCATCTGCAAACAGTGACAGTTTTACTTCTTCCTACCAATTTGGATGACATTTCTTTTTCTTGCCTGATTGCTGTGGCTAGGACTTCAAATATGAATAAAAGTGGCAAAAGTGGGTATCCTTGTCTTGTTTCTGATCTTAGAAGAGACACTTTCAGCTTTTCACCCTTGAGTATGAGGTTAGTTGTAGGTTTGTCATATATAATTTTATTATGTTGAGTTATGTTTCCTCTAATCTCATTTTGTTGAGAGTTTTTATCATAAATGGATGTTGAATTTTGTCAAAAGCCTTTTCTACATTATGAGATGATCATATGAATTTTATTCTTCAGTTTGTTAACGTGGAGTATTACATTGATTTGCAGATATTGAGCCATCCTTGCATCTCTGGGATAAATCCCACTTGATCATGATATATGATCCTTTTAATGTATTGTTGAATTTGGTTTGCTAATATTTTGTTGAGGATTTTTGCATCTATGTTTATCAGAGATATTGGCTGGTAATTTCCTTTTTTTATGGTGTCTTTGGTTTTGGTATCAGAGTGATGCTGGCCTCATGGAATGTGTTCAGAGCATTGTTTTCTCTTCATTATTTGGAATCGTTTGAGAAGAATAGATGTTAACTCTTCTTTTAATGTTTGGCAGCATTCACCTCTGAAGGCATCTGATCCTGGACTTTTGTTTGTAGGAAGTTTTTTTGTTATTGATTCAATTTCATTACTGGTAATTTGTCTGCTCATATTTTTTCTTTCCTCAGTCTTGGGAGATTGTACCTTTCTAGGAATTTATATATTTCTTCTAAGTTGTCCATTTTATTAATGTATACTTGCTTGTAGTAATCTCTTATGGTCCTTTGTATTTCTGTACTGTTGGTTGTAACTCTCCTCTTTCATTTCTAATTTTATTTGTTTGAGCACTCTCTCTTTCCTCAATGAGTCTGGCTAAAAGTTTATCAATTTTGTTTATCTTTTCAAAGAACCAATACTTAGATTCCTTGCTCTTTTTATTGTTTTTAAAGTTCAATTCCATTTCTGTTCTAATCTTGATTATTTCTTTTCTTCTACTAAGTTTGGGTTTTATCTGTTCTTTTTTTCCAGTTCCTTTAGGTGTAAGTTTAGATTGTTTATTTGAGATTTTTCTTGTTTCCTCAGGTAGGCTTGTATCACTACAAACTTCCCTCTTAGATCTGCTTTTGCTGTGTCCCATAGATTTTGGATCATTCTGTTTCCGTTTTCATTTGTCTCCAGGTATTTTAAAATTTTCTTTTTGATTTCTTTGGTGAACCATTGGTTATTTAGTAGCTTGTTGTTTAGCCTCCATGTGTTTGTGTTTTTTGTAGTTTTTTCTTGTAGTTGACTTCTAGTCTCATAGCACTGTGATTGGAAAAGCTGCTTAATATGATTTCAATCTTCTTAAATTTACTGAGACTCATTTTGTGGCTTAGCATGTGGTCTATCCTGGAGAATGTTCCATGTGCACTTGAAAATAATGTGTATTTCTCTGCTTTTGGATGGAATATTCTATATATATTAAGTTCCCTACATATGAACGAGTTCCATTTTGAGAGCATGTTCATAAGTCCAATTTGTTTGTAAGTCCAGCAAAGTTAGCCTAGGTACCCAACTAACACAATCCGCTATATAGTACTGTACTGTAATAGGTTTATAATACTTTTCACACAAAAAATACATAAAAAACAAACAAATACAAAAAATAAACATTTTTAATCTTACAGTACAGTACCTTGAAAAGTACAGTAGTACAGTATAACAGCTGGCATACAGGGGCTGGCATCGAGTGAACAGGCAAGAAGAGTTACTTGCTGGAGGAGGGAGAGGAGGTGGGAGATGGTAGAGCTGAAGGATCATCAGCAGTAGGAGATGGAGGGCAAGCTGCAATTTCACTCACTCCTTATGTGATTGGACATGAGAACACACGTTTGCATCTTTGAAAGTTTGCAACTTGAAGGTTCGTATGTAGGAGACTTACTGTATATCTATTAAGTCTATCTAGTCTAATGTGTCATTTAAAGCCAGTGTTTCCTTATTGATTTTCTGTTCAGATTATCTGTCCATTGATGTAAGTGGGGTGTTAAAGCCCTTACTTTGTTGTGTTACTGTCAAATTTTTCCTTTATATCTGTTAATATTTGCTCTATGTATTTAGGTGCTCCTATGTTGTGTGCATTTATATTTACAATTGTTACATTTTCCTGTTGGATTTTTATCATTATATAATGTCCTCTTTGTCTCTTGTTACAGTCTTTGTTTTAAAGTCTATTTTGTCTGATGTAAGTATTGCTAACCCTGCTTTCTTTTCATTCCTATTTACATGAAATAGCATTCTCCATCCCTCGCTTTCAGTCTGTGTGTCTTTAGATTTGAAGTGAGTCTCTTGTAGGCAACACATATATGGGTCTTCTTCTTCTTCTTCTTCTTCCTCTTTTTTTAAAAATCCATTTAGCCACTGTATGTCTTTTGATTGGAACATGTAGTCCAGTTACATTTAAAGTAATTATCAATAAGTATGTACTTATTGCCATTTTGTTAGTTGTTTTCTGGTTGTTTATTTTCCAATTCTTGCCTCAGCTTTCAGTCCTAATGAGCTTTCTATGCCTCAGACAACTCTGGTTTAAACTATCTATTTTGCCAGGACTCTCACCTGGGCAACTGGCCTCCCTTCCATGGCCCCTGTCATTCAGCCTTAGCAGGGAATCCAGTCCTATGGTTTGTTTATAAGAACCAAATCTCAAGTTCTCTATACTTGAACGTGTGTCCACATGTCTTTTAAAGAACTTCCTTGGGACTTCCCTGGTGGCGCAGTGGTTAAGAATCCGCCTGTCAATGCAAGGGAAGTGGGTTCGAGCCCTGGTCCAGGAAGATCCCACATGTCACGGAGCAACTTAGCCCGTGCACCACAACTACTGAGCCTGTGCTCTAGAGCCCGCGAGCGACAACTACTGAGACCCGCGCACCTAGAGCCTGTGCTCTGCAACAAGAGAAGCCACCACAATGAGAAGCCCGCGCACCGCAACGAAGAGTAGCTCCCGCTCACTGAAACTAGAGAAAGCCCACGTGCAGCAACGAAGACCCAACACAGCCAAAAATAAATAAATAAAATAAATAAAATGAATAAAATAAATAAATTAATAAAAAAAAATAACTTCCTTGCATTCTTCTGCCTCCATGAGCTAAGAGTAAGGACGATTAATCCTTTTCTCTTATTCTCATATCTATCAGGTCTGAGATCTTCCTTCAGTAACCCCAGAACTTTATTTCTTGGAGAATAATCTTCCTTTGTAATATAAGTGACAGTCCTGTGAGATGCTGTAAGGTGCCTTTTTTTGTTTGTTTGTTTTTACTGTGAGGGTCTTTAGTGAATAAGAACTCTCATTTCTTTGTTCAATAGTTTGTTCATCTTTATATACTTCCGGAGACAAACTGTTCTGAGTAGTTGAGTAGTTTCAAATAAACTTTTTTCTTTAAAATATCATAGATTTAAATGTATTATTAGAGTTGTCAATGCATCAACTGTGTGCCTTTCACAATTTTTCTTATTGCAAAATGATTTTTTTGAAAAGTAGTTTAATTCCAATTTGGTTTCCACAAGTTGGGTTAATTAAATTTAAGTTCTTAACCATTCAGATACTCTATATTTTCCATGGCATCACCCACATGTCGACTCTAAAGTATCAACTGGGGAACTCAGAACAAACATGCACACACACACACACATACACACTCAGGGATCCACTGTCCTATTCTTTTCCCTTTCCCTCAATAAATTCTGATTTGGTTTTTAAAAGCTCACTAGGTAATTTTGACTATCAGCTAGCTTTGGAAACTATTGAGATGGTTTCTTGTGTATCTATCTCTCTATCTATCCATCCATTATCCTCCTTTCCTTATTCTAAAAAAGATTTAAGGTACTGTCTTAATTAATATAGTCACGTAGGAAAGTAACCATTTAAGAAAATAGATAAAAAGATCAATAATAGTTTAATCTTTATCTACTTTCTCATAGTTTTATGTTTTCCAAATTTTCTTGCCATGTATTATTATAGCGATAATAACTTTTAAAAAGACTGAATTTTTTATGGATTAAAAAATTGATCCAGTTACTTATCAGGGTTGCCCTGCTTGTGTACTATTTTATACTTAGTGAGTTGTCAGTTAACCAAGTATTTTAATTTTTAGGGCTGTCTGTTCCCCAGAGGACTAGAAAGGAAAACTTTCACACCTGTTCCTTTACAGATTCCTGGTAAGGCAGAAGACCTCTGAAGTGCTAACATTTTCTGTTCTTTAGGGTTCCGCAACACCCCTGGAGGAATGATGCATATTATCCTCAGCCAGCAATGTTATATAAAACATTGGAATTTGAAATTGTAATCTAGCATATTAAAATCTGTGTTGGAAGACCGATTTAAGGCTCCCTGCCCAACCAGTAGTAACACCCCAAGGGCACAATTTATTTATTTCAGTGGATTGCTTCTCTCTAGTGGTGAAAGGTGGTCATACCACTTCAAATTTAGTGTTAAAGTTTTAGTCTCACATAGTTTATAAATTATTTTACACCATGGATTTCTTTGATTACAATGATTGCAATCTATGCTTTTGTGATAATATCACATAATATCTATGCTAAAACCATTAGCTCATGATTTTAACAACCAAAGCAACAACATCTAAGAAGTCGTAGCCTGTTCTCTATTTTCTTTCTGACTCACTAATTGTTTCAAATGAAACAACTTATCTCTGATTTATAATACTCCTACTATTAAGAAATCTTACATAAATGCATGTAATTGTTCTAAGTCAGCCCTTATCAATAGACAGCATTATAAGTCAGTATGATTAAGTTTCTAGAAACACAAATTGCCATCATGTGGTTATAGCTTTTGGTGACAAACAGAACAAAACAAAAGAAGGATTGGGACAGTTTACTACAGATCCAGGATTTGATAAACAATTCATGCCTAGAAAACACTTTGTCATTTTGAGACAAATTGCTCTTAAGAAACTCAATGAACTCAGTAAGGTTTCTAAATCATCCTTTGATATCCTTTTCTTTTTTTCTTCTTTTTTTTTAAACATCTTTATTGGAGTATAATTGCTTTACAGTGGTGTGTGTTAGTTTCTGCTTTATAACAAAGTGAATCAGCTATACATATACATATATCCCCATATCCCCTCCCTCTTGCGTCTCCCTCCCACCCTCCCTATCCCAACCCTCTAGGTGGTCACAAAGCACCGAGCTGATCTCCCTGTGCTATGCGGCTGCTTCCCACTAGCTATCTGTTTTACACTTGGTAGTGTATATATGTCCATGCCACTCTCTCACTTTGTCCCAGCTTACCCTTCCCCCTCCCCGTGTCCTCAAGTCCATTCTCTACATCTGCATCTTTATTCCTGTCCTGCCCCTAGGTTCTTCAGAACCATTTTTTTTTTTTTTTTTTTAGATTCCATATATATGTGTTAGCATACGGTGATGTCCTTTTCATCTGAACTCTCTACAACTCTCCAACGTAGAAGGGAAGGTATTATTATCCTACCTTATTTTTTTTAATGGTTGAGGAAACTGAGGCTCAGAGACCACACAAAAAAACAGTCTCAGAAATGGGACAAGAATAAGAACCATGGTTGTCCCACTCTTTGTGAGATGCTTCAGACTCAACATTCAGTGTTCGGCTGTGCGTTTTTATTTGGACGTCCATTCACATGCTCTCAAATGTAACTCAGCCTGAGCAGCTCCTTCTCCAGGATCTCTGTCACACTGAGTGGACTTGCCTCCACTAATCTCATCAAAGGAGAAGTCTGACAGGCCTCCTGGCCTTCTTCCTCTTCCGTCCCCACTTGTAATCAACAAGTCTTGCTGAGTTTCGTGACCCTCCTCCACATCCTGTTTCACCTTCATGTTACTGTCCTAGAGCTGCCATAGCAAAGTTCCACAGACTGGGTGGCTTAGACACCAGAAATCTATTTCTCACAGTTCTAGAGGCTGGAAGTCTGAGATTGAGGTGTCAGCAGGGTTGGTTTCTTCTCCTTGGCTTGTGGACGGCCATCTTCTCACTGTTTCTCCACGTGGTCTTCCCTCCATAGGTGTTTGTGTCCTAATCTCCTCTTCTTTTTTTTTTTTTTTTAAACTTTATTTATTTGGTTGTGCTGGGTCTTGGTTGCGGCAGGCATGTTCCTTAGTTGTGGCTCGCTGGCTCCTTAGTTGCGGCATGCATGTGAGATCTAGTTCCCTGACCAGGGATTGAACCCTGGCCCCCGGCATTAATCTCCTCTTCTTAAAAGGATATCAGGCATATTGGATTAGGGGCCACCCTAATGACCTCACTTTAACTTAATTACCTCCTTAAAGACCCATCTCCACATATGGTCACATCCTGAGGGTCAGGACTTCACCATAAGAAATTGGGGGAGGGGTGCCCCTAACGACCCTGTTACAGCTCCGGAATGGCTGAGGGATGCCTCCCTTCATCCCTGCACTATGCAACGTGTTCCCACCTGGATCTTCTGCCCCAATTCACTGTCCACAGGGATCAATCCAATATACAGGTCTGATCGTGCAAGTTCCCCTGCTTGTAATCCTTCAAGCGAGCCCCATTCTTTCACAGGACAAGAGAAGACCTCTTGGACCTGGCCCTGCCTTTCTCACCTGCCTCTTTTCTCTCCACACCTCTTGTCTCACACTTGACCTCCACTGATGCTAAAATGCTTCGTGACCAGGCCATGCTGCTTCATGCCTCAATGCCTTGGCTTATATTTATGCCCTCACCCTAAGACCTTTTTCTTCACCTGCCTGCCTCTTCCTCATTCTTCAAAATGGACAGAAAATGGAAGCCTCTTCTGGTTCCTTCAGGCCGATTAAAGCTCTGGCCCCCGGAGCAACCTGTGGGCATGAGTGCACCTTGGTGCATTATGAGTGACTGAATAGGGGACGATCAATAACACTGATTGTTGGAACAGTTTGTTAAGGAAATGATGATCCAGGTCTGACACTGGGAACTCACTGCCCCAAAGAGCTGTCCCCCTCACTTCTGGAGGTGACAGCTGCCCTGGAATCAGGCGGCTTGTATGAGCTCCTGGGCAAGTGAGGCTTCTTCATGGTTTCACATAGACACCACAGTTTCTTCCCATTTATGGCTGGCTACATATGTATTTCTATTTTATATACATTTTAACTTAGACTCATACCTGTGAGGTTGGTACTCATTTGTGGAGCTATTAATTTATATTTCCTTTTCCCCAACCCTTTCTCTTTGCCCTTTCCAGCCGATCGCAGGCCCCAGATCTCCTGGCTTCAGAGGAGAATTGTGACAACATGGAACACAGGAGGGTTATCAGGGTGGCTTTCCAGGCCGTGAATCATGCCCAAGCATTCCGTCAGAGAAATGGCTCTGCCTTCACATTTTAACCAACTCCTACCTCACTGTAGTAGCTCCTTTAACCCCATATAACCTTTAAAATAATATCATGTAAGCACTTCCACACCAGCAACTTTATCGGAAACGTTACGCCCTCTCCAGCATGTGATTACTATTAATGATTTTATTTACAAACCCCGCTACCACCCGCGTGAAGCTGTGTCAGGAACCAACTTTGTCCATCCCCCAGCCTCGTGCTGTAATTAAATGGAATATTTGTGTTTCGCGTTCCTGGTGTGTAAACTGCCCAGACAATGTCCTATTCATCTTTGTGTCCTCAGGACCCAGCGCTGGACACAGAGTAATGTTCCCCAAATATCTACTGCAAATAAAGTTAACATAACCAGAACCATGGGAGAACAGGGGTGTCCAAGTAAATATTTCCAAGGAGTTTTAGTGAGAAGCTTTTGGTAAAGGAGGTGGGGAGTGGAGGTGAGGGTACAAATCGAACAAGATTAGCTAGGAATTGATCGTCATTGATGCTGGGTAATGGGACTGCATTATAGTAGTCTCTCTGCTTTTGAATATATTTGAAATTGTCCCTAAAAAAGAAAATCAGAAAAAAAAAAACACCCAAGAAAGACCTGTTTGTTTATAAATAAGCATGAGAAAGAAAGCTTTTTTTCTTTTTCTTTTTTGGATTTGTCATAATGGTCCTTAGTTGAGGAACAAGGCAGTGACTTCCATCTCTTCTGGGGAGAAGCCACATCAGGATGTCACTTGTGTGGCTAGTCAGCCCTTGAGGTGGTGTTGCTGATTCCTGAGAATAAAACCCACATTTAGCTGTAGAAGGGAACAGTTGGGTAATAAAGTGATCGTTGTTATTGGCTCAGATTTTGTAAGCAGCTTCATTTTTAATGAAGGCGTGAGTGGAAGATTACAGGAACTGGTGGGATTGTCTGAAATGTCAGGACTGGTATCTCTCATTGCGGGGGGATGCCGTGAGACTTGACATTGATATATTCATTAGAAGTCACAAAGAAGAAAGTGGCATAGAAATAAAAGAAGAGATTTGACATTTCTATGTGAAGAAAGGGGGATGAAAATAAGTACATGATGACATACAAAAATTCCAAGGTTGGGACATTATGTTACAACATGGATGAACCTTGAAAACATTAGGATAAGTGAAAGAAACCAGTCACGAAACCCACATATAGTATAGTTCCATTTATATAAAATGCCCAGAATAGGTAAATCCATAAGACAGAAAGTAGATTAGCGGTTGCCTAGGGTTAGGCTGGGAAGACAATGGGCGACTGACTGCTAACGGGTACGAGGTTTCCTTTGGGGGTAATGAAAATGTTCTAAAATTGTGGTGATGTTTGTACAATTCTGTAAATTCACTAAAAACCATTGAGTCATACACTTTATTTTTTTTAAAGAAAGATTTTATTTTTAATTAATTAATTAATGGCTGCGTTGGGTCTTTGTTGCTGCGTGCGGGCTTTCTCTAGTTGTGGCGAGCGGGGCTGCTCTTTGTTGCAGTGCGCGGGCTTCTCACTGCGGTGGCTTCTCTTGTTGCGGAGCACGGGCTCTAGGCGCGTGGGATTCAGTAGTTGTGGCTCGCGGGCTCAGCAGTTGTGGCTCGCAGGCTCTAGAGCGCAGGCTCAGTAGTTGTGGCGCATGGGCTTAGTTGCTCCGCGGCATGTGGGATCTTCCTGGACCACGGCTCGAACCCGTGTCTCCCGCATTGGCAGGCGGATTCTTAACCAATGTGCCACCAGGGAAGCCCCCCAATGCCACGCTCTAGTAACCAGGGGAGCTGTGATTCAAACTGAGGTCTTTGTCTTAAGGCTCCAAAGTCTGTATTCTTTACACTTTGAGGGTTCCATAGCTGGCAGGGGACAGTACTCTAAGAATTTTCTTCTGACTTCTTTTTGAAGCACTAAACTGGACCAGCTGCAGTTTTTGAAGTAATTAAGAAGTGTACACCAGAATCACAGGGGGCACTTATTCAAAATAAATAGGACCAGGACCCAGGCATGTGTAGTTTGAAAAAGCCCCTCAATGGTTCAGATGCACACGCCTGGTTCAGTCCCCCGGGTCTCAAGCCTCTGGTTGGAGGCTTCTGAGGACTGTGATGAGTGAATTCAGAGCCTGGCACTTGATATATGAGAACTATCATTAAGGAGTCCACGGTTTGGTTTGCAAGGCAGAAATAGAGACACAGATGTAGAGAACAAACGCATGGACACCAAGGGGGGAAGCGAGGGAGGGGTGGTGGGTGGGTGGTCGTGTGATGAAATGGGAGACCGGGACCAACACACACACACCAATATGTATAAAATAGACAACCAACAAGGACCTGCTGTATAAAAAAACATAAACAAAACAAAATTAAAAACAACAACAACAACAACAAAAAAGGAGTCCACGGTTTTATTCCCAGTCTTGCTATTAATTTGCTTTGCCACCTTGGACAAGGCATTTCCCTGCTCAAGTCTCAGTTTCTTCATTTGTAAAACAAGGGGTTTAGATGAGAGAAATAGCTAAGGACTCTACCAGTTAGACATCCACTGATTATGGGACCTACAGTCTCTTACTTGCATGAAACAAATTACCTCTCCTCTCTTTTTTCTTGAAGTAAAAAACCTAAATTTACCCTGAACTTTGTCTTGAAAAAGAAAGGGGCTCTGGGAAGAGGGCCAGGGACGGTGACACACAGACTTCTGATCATGTTTACTACTTAGTGCACTCTTTCCCAGCAGAGACAAGGCCAGTATGCCCCTCCCCCAGGAGCCAGCAACATTTTGGGACTCGAGGCATCCGGACACGTGGCAGAGCTGGGGCCTGGCTGCCAGGGACACTGAAGATCGGGGACCCAGCCATGGTTCTGCTGCCTAGTGGGGGCCAAGCTCAGTATGTCCCTGTCCCTGGAGGGCTCCTCATGCCCATCCCGGCAGGACTGACCATGCCCCAGGCTGCAGCCATCCCAGAGGCCTGGCTCACCGCCTTCCAGCTGTCATATCTCTTGGGTGAGGGCCACCCCACCCCACCCTATGCTCACTCCATCCAGCATGGTTCAATTTCTTCATCACTCAGCCACCTCAAAACCCAGCAGTCCTGCAGGGCAGCTTTTTTTTTTTTTTAATTAATTAATTAATTAATTAATTATTTTTGGCTGTGTTGGGTCTTTGTTTCTGTGCGAGGGCTTTCTCTAGTTGTGGCAAGCGGGGGCCCCTCTTTTTTTTTTTTTTTTTTTTTAAACATCTTTATTGAAGTATAATTGCCTTACAATGGTGTGTTAGCTTCTGCTTTATAACAAAGTGAATCAGTTATACACATACAATATGTTCCCATATCTCTTCCCTCTTGCATCTCCCTCCCTCCCACCCTCCCCATCCCACCCCTCTAGGTGGTCACAAAGCACCGAGCTGATCTCCCTGTTCTATGTGGCTGCTTCCCAGTAGCTATCTATTTTACATTTGGTAGTGTATATATGTCCATGACACTCTCTTACCCTGTCACATCTCACCCCACCCCCTCCCCATATCTTCAAGTCCATTCTCTAGTAGGTCTGTGTCTTTATTCCCGTCTTGCCACTAGGTTCTTCATGGCCTTTTTTTTTTTTTTTCCTTAGATTCCGTATATATGTGTTAGCATACTGTATTTGTTTTTCTCTTTCTGACTTACTTCACTCTGTATGACAGACTCTAACTCCATCCACCTCATTACAAATACCTCCATTTCATTTCTTTTTATGGCTGAGTAATATTCCATTGTATATATGTGCCACATCTTCTTTATCCATTCATCTGTCGATGGACATTTAGGTTGCTTCCATGTCCTGGCTATTGTAAATAGAGCTGCAATGAACATTTTGGTACATGACTCTTTTTGAATTATGGTTTTCTCAGGGTATATGCCCAGTAGTGGGATTGCTGGGTCGTATGGTAGTTCTATTTGTAGTTTTTTAAGGAACCTCCATACTGTTCTCCATAGTGGCTGTATCAATTTACATTCCCACCAACAGTGCAAGAGTGTTCCCTTTCCTCCACACCCTCTCCAGCATTTATTGTTTCTAGATTTTTTGATGATGGCCATTCTGATCGGTGTGAGATGATATCTCATTGTAGTTTTGATTTGCATTTCTCTAATGATTAATGATGTTGAGCATTCTTTCATGTGTCTGTTGGCAATCTGTATATCTTCTTTGGAGAAATGTCTATTTAGGTCTTCTGCCCATTTTTGGATTGGGTTGTTCATTTTTTTGTTATTGAGCTGCATGGGCTGCTTGTAAATCTTGGAGATTAATCCTTTGTCAGTTGCTTCATTTGCAAATATTTTCTCCCATTCTGAGGGTTGTCTTTTGGTCTTGTTTATGGTTTCCTTTGCTGTGCAAAAGCTTTTAAGTTTCATTAGGTCCCATTTGTTTATTTGTGTTCTTATTTCCATTTCTCTGGGAGCTGGGTCAAAAAGAATCTTGCTGTGATGTATGTCATAGAGTGTTCTGCCTATGTTTTCCTCTAAGAGTTTGATAGTGTCTGGCCTTACACTTAGGTCTTTAATCCATTTTGAGTTTATTTTTGTGCATGGTGTCAGGGAGTGTTCTAATTTCATACTTTTACATGTATCTGTCCAATTTTCCCAGCACCACTTATTGAAGAGGCTGTCTTTTCTCCACAGTATATTCTTGCCTCCTTTATCAAAAATAAGGTGACCATATGTGTGTGGGTTTATCTCTGGGCTTTCTATCCTGTTCCATTGATCTATATTTCTGATTTTGTGCCAGTACCAAACTGTCTTGATTACTGAAGCTTTGTAATATAGTCTGAAGTCAGGGAGCCTGATTCCCCCAGCTCCATTTTTCGTTCTCAAGATTGCTTTGGCTATTCGGGGTCTTTTGTGTTTCCATACAAATTGTGAAATTTTTTGTTCTAGTTCTGTGAAAAATGCCAGTGGTAGTTTGATAGGGATTGCATTGAATCTGTAGATTGCTTTGGGTAGTAGAGTCATTTTCACAATGTTGATTCTTCCAATCCAGGAACATGGTATATCTCTCCATCTATTTGTATCATCTTTAATTTCTTTCATCAGTGTCTTATAATTTTCTGCATACAGGTCTTTTGTCTCCTTAGGTAGGTTTATTCCTAGATATTTTATTCTTTTTGTTGCAATGGTAAACGGGAGTGTTTTCTTAATTTCACTTTCAGATTTTTCGTCATTAGTGTATAGAAATGCAAGAGATTTCTGTGCATTAATTTTGTATCCTGCTACTTTACCAAATTCATTGATTAGCTCTAGGAGTTTTCTGGTAGCATCTTTAGGATTCTCTATGTATAGTATCATATCATCTGCAAATAGTGACAGCTTTACTTCTTCTTTTCCGATTTGGATTCCTTTTATTTCTTTGTCTTCTCTGATTGCTGTGGCTAACACTTCCAAAACTATGTTGAATAATAGTGGTGAGAGTGGGCAGCCTTGTCTTGTTCCTGATCTTAGTGGAAATGGTTTCAGTTTTTCACCATTGAGGACAATGTTGGCTGTGGGTTTGTCATATATGGCCTTTATTATGTTGAGGAAAGTTCCCTCTATGCCTACTTTCTGCAGGGCTTTTATCATAAATGGGTGTTGAATTTTGTCGAAAGCTTTCTCTGCATCTATTGAGATGATCATATGGTTTTTCTCCTTCAATTTGTTAATATGGTGTATCAGATTGATTGATTTGCGTATATTGAAGAATCCTTGCATTCCTGGGATAAACCCCACTTGATCATGGTGTATGATCCTTTTAATGTGCTGTTGGATTCTGTTGGCTAGTATTTTGTTGAGGACTTTTGCATCTATGTTCATCAGTGATATTGGCCTGTAGTTTTCTTTCTTTGTGACATCTTTGTCTGGTTTTGGTATCAGGGTGATGGTGGCCTCGTAGAATGAGTTTGGGAGTGTTCCTCCCTCTGCAATATTTTGGAAGAGTTTGAGAAGGATAGGTGTTAGCTCTTCTCTAAATGTTTGATAGAATTCACCTGTGAAGCCATCTGGTCCTGGGCTTTTGTTTGTTGGAAGGTTTTTAATCACAGTTTCAATTTCAGTGCTTGTGAGGGGGCCCCTCTTCATCGCGGTGCGCGGGCCTCTCACTATCGCGGCCTCTCTTGTTGCAGAGCACAGGCTCCAGACGCGCAGGCTCAGTAATTGTGGCTCACAGGCCCAGTTGCTCCGCGGCATGTGGGATCCTCCCAGACCAGGGCCCGAACCCGTGTCCCCTGCATTGGCAGGCAGATTCTCAACCACTGCGCCACCAGGGAAGCCCTTGCAGGGCAGCTTTGATCTGGCCACTGAGCCACACCCAACTCCAGCATCTCCACCTACTGTACCACCAGTAGTATCAGGTCCTCATACTATGTAGCAATTCTGAGGCTGAAAATCATGGTTAGCAGATAGAAAACCTGGAAAGTGCTGGATAGAAGACCTGTGAGTGTCGTCACACCGTAAGCCCAGCAGTAGTCCCAGCTTCTCAGTCATGCTAAGCTTCTCTCTGGGAGCCCTAGCGCAGCAGAAGGAGCCATTCAATCAACTCTTTAATTCCTCCCCAATCCCACTGAAGCCAGCCAAGAGCTTACATGAGGGTCCCTGGCTTTGGGGAACTCAGCCTAACTGGAGAGACAACCATAGTGTTTGGAAGGGCGGCCCTGTCTCTAACTACAGCAGAAGCTCAAGATGGGAAAAGTTGGTGTGGGCAAAGGTGGTCAGAGAAGGCTTTCTGGAATAGAAGGACTTGAAGGGTGGTAGAGCTGTGATGGACAGATGGCATACCAAGGTGGCCTAAGAGGGTCAAGCTGAGATCGGCTGCTTCACTCGGAAGTGAAGGATATCAATTATAATTTGTGAAAGATGAGACTGGGACTAGGTTGTGGTGGCCTTGAATGGCAGGCTATCTGGACTTGACACAAAAGCCAATCAAGAACCAGTTGACATGTTGAGGAGAAAGTGACATAATGAAATCTCCATTTCAGGAGGAGCCCGGTGGCTGGGTGTAGTGCCTGGATTTGTGAGACCAGCTGGAGGCCAGTTTCAGACTGAAGAGGGGCTGGCTTCAGGTGGTGACAGCAGGAATGGTGGTTATTCTTACTCGCTCAGGTATAGGTCAGAGATATGTTTTGGTATTATTTCATAGGTAAAACAGAGATTATGAATGTGGCTGCTAATAACTCTGTTTCCAAAAGTTGTTTCCCACTTTCACCAGAGGCAATAAGACAAAAAGTCAATATGTTCTCTTAAAACAGCAAGAGATTTGACATTTGGTGGTCCCAGGGTCAGGTGATCATGGTAGAATAAGCCTATGTGGAGAAAGTGTAGCAGTTGCAACGTAAAGAAAGTGGTTCCTGTACTTTCTGTCACAGGAATTGTTCAGCCTGGAGACTGTGCTAATCCATGCAGGAGCAAGTGATGTGGGCACAGCTGCCATCCAACTTACCTGGATGGCTGGAGCTAGTCCTCTGGTCACAGCTGGCTCCCAGCACAAGCTTCAAATGCCAGAAAAGCTCGGAGCAGCCGGGTGCAGACCCGTCTCTCGCAGCTCTCGTGTTTGGTTTTCTAGCAGACGCTGTACGGTCTGCTGAAGCCATCTTCTCTTTCCTCTGTTGCTTTGTCAAGGAAGAGGTTGGCAAGTGGAGTTCTCATGCTAGGCGGTCCTCCAGGGTGGTGATCAGTCCCTCATCCCAGATGGGAGTTAAGTCGGTTTCCCCAAATCACCACGGCAGCCAGTCATTATTGTAATAGCTGTTCCCTTGAGGTTTTGTCTGGCGGCAAAATGTTGCTGAATTGCCTTCGTTCTCCTGATACCTATGACCGCCTATCCACCTTCTTGAGCTTCTGTGTCTCACCTATAAAATAGGTACAATGGTAGTATCTCCCTCAAAACAGAGCCGTACTGATTCCAGGGGTGGGGTGGGGAAAGTACTACAAGATGAGATCTTGCTGTGCCGTAAAGAAGGGCTCAGAGAACAGTGTGGACATGTCAAAGGAAGAGGAGCTAGTCAGGAGGCCCTCTCACTGGCCACGTTTGGGACAATTGAGCATCAAAATAAATAATGAAATAGTAATGATTAATAAACCCTGGAGTAAACTAGGAATCCATGACGCTATACTGATATAAATATATGAGTAAGCACACAAATAAATTCTTCCTTAACATTGCAATGCCAACTAATAAGCGCAGAGGGAATAATGGAATTAGAAAAAAAAAAACATTTTGTAACCACCATGGCAACAATGGTTTCAGGCAAGAACCATCAATGGATGTTAAAACTAGTGGGTGAGAATTTGATGGGAGATAAGATATTTACATAGTCTCAAGGTATCTCTCATCCAGAGACAGACTAATTAGAACATGCAAAGTAGTAACTACAGTGGAGAAACCTGTCAATACCACTCTCCAAGTGGTCAAAGTTAATACCACCAGTAATAGGACAAAAAGATATCAAGTGCCTCCTACATGATTCTCTGGGATGGTCCCAACAGCACTTTGGAGGTATTCCTGCCATCTTGAGGAAACATCAGGCAAACTTAAATGGAGAGACATTCTGTAAAGTAAATGTCCTCTGTTCTTCAAAAAAATCAAGGTCATGAAAGCCAAAAAGGACTGTTCCAGTTTAAAGGACACTAGAGAAACATGATGACTAAATGCAACCTGGACCCTATATCAAGTTTAAAACAAAAAAGAACTATAAAGGACATAAGGGGAATGATTGACAAAATTGGAATAAGATCTGTAGATTAGATAACAGAACAGTGTCAATTTCTTGATTTGATCATTGCATTGTAGTTATGTAAGAGAATGCCTTAACATTTTATTTTAAAGGAAATACACATTAAAGAGGTAAAATGCTAAGTTGTCTGCAACTTACTCTCAAATGGTTCAGCAAAAATTATGAACACACACAATGCACACAGATGTCCCCACGGGGGACAGCACCCCTCCCCGGCTGTTCCCCTCTGGGGGACCCGGCCACTCCCCATGGGGGACAGCCCATTTACCATGTCATAGGGTTGTTGTGAGGATTAAAGGAAATAAAGAGGGCAGTGGCTCCCACCAGGCCTGGCACTTTGTAGGCAGGACAGGCAGAGTCTGCTGTGGTTGATTAGTGTTTTTTTTTTTTAGATATAAATATACAGCCAATATTTTATATTTATTTTCTTTTTTTTTAACATCTTTATTGGAGTATAATTGCTTTACAATGGTGTGTTAGTTTCTGCTTTACAACAAAGTGAATCAGTTATACATATACATATGTCCCCATATCTCTTCCCTCTTGCATCTCCCTCCCTCCCACCCTCCCTATCCCACCCCTCTAGGTGGTCACAAAGCACAGAGCTGATCTCCCTGTGCTATGTGGTTGCTTCCCACTAGCTATCTATTTTACGTTTGGTAGTGTATATATGTCCATGCCACTCTCTCACTTTGTCACAGCTTACCCTTCCCCCTCCCCTTATCCTCAAGTCCATTCTCTAGTAGGTCTGTGTCTTTATTCCCGTCTTGCCACTAGGTTCTTCATGACCTTTTTTCCCCCCTTAGATTCCATATATATGTGTTAGCATACTGTATTTGTTTTTCTCTTTCTGACTTACTTCACTCTGTATGACAGACTCTAACTCCATCCACCTCACTACAAATAACTCAATTTTGTTTCTTTTTATGGCTGAGTAATATTCCATTATATATATGTGCCACATCTTCTTTATCCATTCATCCGATGATGGACACTTAGGTTGCTTCCATGTCCTGGCTATTGTAAATAGAGCTGCAATGAACATTTTGGTACATGACTCTTTTTGAATTATGGTTTTCTCAGGGTACATGCCCAGTAGTGGGATTGCTGGGTCCTATGGTAGTTCTATTTATAGTTTTTTAAGGAACCTCCATACTGTTCTCCATAGTGGCTGTATCAATTTACATTCCCACCAACAGTGCAAGAGTGTTCCCTTTCCTCCACACCCTCTCCAGCATTTATTGTTTCTAGATTTTTTGATGATGGCCATTCTGACCGGTGTGAAATGATATCTCATTGTAGTTTTGATTTGCATTTCTCTAATGATTAATGATGTTGAGCATTCTTTCATGTGTCTGTAGGCCTTCTGTATATCTTCTTTGGAGAAATGTCTATTTAGGTCTTCTGCCCATTTTTGGATTGGGTTGTTCGTTTTTTTGTTATTGAGCTGCATGAGCTGCTTGTAAATCTTGGAGAGTAATCCTTTGTCAGTTGCTTCATTTGCAAATAATTTCTCCCATTCTGAGGGTTGTCTTTTGGTCTTGTTTATGGTTTCCTTTGCTGTGCAAAAGCTTTTAAGTTTCATTAGGTCCCATTTGTTTATTTGTGTTCTTATTTCCATTTCTCTGGGAGCTGGGTCAAAAAGAATCTTGCTGTGATGTATGTCATAGAGTGTTCTGCCTATGTTTTCCTCTAAGAGTTTGATAGTGTCTGGCCTTACATTTAGGTCTTTAATCCATTTTGAGTTTATTTTTGTGTATGGTGCTAGGGAGTGTTCTAATTTCATACTTTTACATGTACCTAGTAGATTGGCTTTTCTGTTTATCAGGTGAGCAGACCCAAGTTCGGTTCAGTAACAGGTCCTCTCAATGCAGGTATCTCTACCCCAGAGAGCAGACATGATGGGAGAAGAGTTGGGAGTGTTACAGAAACAGGTTGGATCACCCAATGCAGAACAAGCCAAATGCTGAGGCATCGAGGTTTGGAGCAGAGAAAGGGTTTATTCATGGTGCAACTAAGGAAGGAGATGGAAAACAAATCTCTAATCCACCTCCCTGAAGGCAGGGGCTCAGCGCATTTATGGGATAAAGAAGCAGGGTGGTCTGACCAGTGGGGAGCATGGGGAATGGTGATCAGAAATAAGAAACAGATGAGGTCATTGTCATTCTGGGCAGGTGCAGCTAAGCTACAGGTTCTTCATGTTCAGAAACTGGCAGGGTTAGCATGCTGCAAAGGAAGAATTTTAGCCTCCCTGGTGTCAAAAGTCATTGCCTGGACACTCTCACATGCCCAGGTAAGGGGTTGATGGTCATAACCAGTCTTAATTGGGTGGAGCATTCACTGGACCCAGCTGACTTCAAGTTCCTGAGAAACTACTTAGGCAAACATCTTACTATATAGTCTAACATTTGGAGGCTATGCAAGTCTTTTGTAGCGAAAACTAAAGTGAGCTTGATGGCGAGGGTAGATGACAGGTGTAATGCACCTAACTGATGACCACCCTCCTTTCAGTAGCAGGGAAACTTGGGATGAATTCCCAAATCTCACGTCCCCATGGTGAGACTTGGTTCGAGCTGTTTCGCCTCTGTCTGCTTCAGTGTCCTCTCTGTAAAGTGTGCTCATGGCTGCCCACTCCCTGGGCCCTTGGGAGTATTCAACTGGATGATGGACGTGGAAATGTCTTATTTCAATTGTGGTAAAATGTATATGACACGAAACTTATTTTAACTTTTTAAGTGAACAATCCAGTGACATTAAATACATTCACAATGTTGTGCAATCTTCTGTACCCATTTCTGGAAAGAAACTCTGTACCCGCTAAACAGCAGACTCCATGCTCAGGGACCAGGGCCGGTAGTCTCAGTTTCTGGACACAGCAGACCTGCTTCAATCTGACAGCCCCCTGAGTGTGTGAACAAACTCTCCTCCCTGCCTCACCTTCCTCCTCAGGTCCACCTCCTGCCCTCTTCCTGTGGGTCCCACCTGGAAGTCTCCTCCTCCCGCCCAGCCTCAGAAAGACCAGCAGTCTGGTTGGCTGGCCTGACCCCATCCTGGGCCCTGCCATGTCCCCCCTCTCTGCTGCCTTTGGGGCATGGTCTCACTTGACGTGGCAGCTGAGTTGTAAACTGAGAGCCCTCATTTACTCATTTGATACACAGTTTAGAGATCTCCCTGTGGCCATCACTGTGCCCAAAATGGCAATTGCGGCAGTGAGCAAGACGACCAGGACCCCTGCCTCCTGGAGATTCTGTCTGAGTGGGAGACCTAGACAATAAACAGAATAAATCCATGAAACAGATTACAGATTGGATGGTGATGGGCTGGCAGAGAATACAGATCTGGAAAGGGAATGGGAGCTCTAGATGGTGGCACCCTGGGCTATGAATTAGAGGGTCAGGGAAGGCTCCTGAGGGACATCAGGGGTGAGCCCTGTGGAGACATTTGGGGACAGTGGGAATCTAGGGAGAGACCTTGCCAGTGCCAAGATCCTGAGGCAGAGGGACCCGGTTATGCTCTATGGAACATGAAGAGTCCTGTCAGTCATTGGAAGGACTTTGGCTCCAACTCAGTGTGAGCTGGGAAGACCCCAGAAGGCTGCCATCAGAGGGGGATGGGGTCCAAGGGCCATTTTAGCAGCACCCACTGAGAGGGCCTCACACTGCTCAACAGCTCATGCTGGACCAGTCCTCTGGTGTCCTTCCTGCCTCTCTCCCGTCTCCTGCCATCCCCATCTTCCTTCCACCCTTTCCTCTCCCCTTCTCATATCAACTCAGAAAATTAATGCAGGCGGCTGCAAATAAGAAAGTTATTTGTGGTCTTAAGAATTGCAATTAGGGAGATGTGGATCGCAGTGACCCTGAAACAGTGTTTGGGGAAGACAAAGAGCCAGGGGCTTCAAAGACAAAAAGCCATGAGGTTGTTGACGTTTCCTGGGGAGAACTCTGATTGATGCTGATGTGCGTCAGAAAATATTTGCCACGCACCCTGGCCTGTGCCTCTGCCTCCAGCTCATGCCCTGCAGATGCATCGCCTCAGTTTCCTAATGTGTGAAAAGAGGACGATTCCTGCCTCCCAGGATTGCTGCGAGAATTCCATGAGGCCAGAGAATGACCATCACAACTCAGAGTCAGCAATTAACAAAGTCCCCGTGGCAGCCCCGCCCCCGGCACTATCTAAGCCTCTTGAGGCATCTATTCTCCTCTACCTCCTATGGGTAGAGGAGATGGTTGTCACTCTTGTGAATGACCAACATCTAACACTCTTTTTTTGGGAAATCCTCCATCTTATGAAGCCAAGCTCTCTTCCCACTGTACAAATGGAGTAGAAAATGCTAGACATTCTTTTTCCCGGTACTGCTTTGGCGCAGGCATGCGACTTGGGCTCTGCCTGTCCCACGTACCTGCCTCAGATGTTGACTGAGAATCCAGTGAGGTAAGGAACCAGGAACAGCCAAGAAGGAGGTGGGGTCATTGAGGGTCTGCAGAGGTGGAGGCAGCCATGGTAATCGCTGTAGATTTACAAGGTCCCTTTCATTTGTAACCTCAAAGATGCAAAGGTCAAGGGTCAGAGTGTGGGAAGCTAAAGTCATATGTTTATAGGACTTAAATATGTAAGTCTTTCAAAGGAACAGCTAACATGGCTGCAGCCCCCAAGACTCATGGAACCTTAAGGAGCTCCACCTGGGGTCATAATTTCAGGACCAAGAACAGCAGCTGCTTCAGAGCCCCGGGCCCTCCGGTGGCCGTGATGAGAAAGAGCAGGACATGACAGGGGTTCTCAAGCTCATCAGCAGCCTCCTGGAAAAGGGTAGGGTGGCGTAGGAGCGGGGAGAAGGAGAGATGGGAGGAGGGCATAACAATGGTCTCCACCACAGGTAGGCCATCACTCCAAATGTTCGCAAGGACTCACTTCGTGTGAGAACCGGGGTAGGGGACCCAGACCTCGGATTATGAAAATGCTTGCTCATACTCAGCCATGGCATCACTCAGATTCAAAAATTATCAAGATTTTGCCGCACCAGCTTCATCCTTCCCTTCTTCCTCTTGTTGTTTTCCCTAGACTGGAGGGTTTTAATTGAAATCTCCCCTTCACTTCAGCATGTGTCTTTCTTACACACACAACGCCATTATCATATCTGACAAAATAAAAACAGTTCCTTAGAATCAGCTGGTAGAGTCCAAGGTCTAATTTTCTTTCTTTTTTTTTAATATAAGTTTATTTATTTATTTATATTTATTTTTGGCTGTGTTGGGTCTTCGTTTCTGTGTGAGGGCTTTCTCTAGTTGCGGCAAGCGGGGGCCACTCTTCATCGCGGTGCGCGGGCCTCTCACTATGGCGGCCTCTCTTGTTGCGGAGCACGGGCTCCAGACGCGCAGGCTCAGTAGTTGTGGCTCACGGGCCTAGTTGCTCCGCGGCATGTGGGATCTTCCCAGACCAGGGCTCGAGCCCGTGTCCCCTGCATTGGCAGGCAGATTCTTAACCACTGTGCCACCAGGGAAGCCCCAAGGTCTAATTCTCTACGCTGATATCCTGTAAGTTTATGTGTATCCACCCTTTCCTGCCTGGAGTTTCTGATGAGACTAGAATTTGAATCAGAAAAGTCAGGGCAGTAGATGTCCCCCCAGTGTGGGTGGGCATCGTGCAATCTGTTGAGGGTCCAATAGAACAAAAAGTGGGGGAGGGCGAATTCTCTGTCCCCTGGAGCTCTCTATCCTCTCCTGCTGTCCGACATCCCTGTTCCTGCTTCTCAGGCTTTTGGACTCAGATCGGAACTTACACAATTACCTGGCAATTCCCAGGCCTTTGGCCTTGGAGTGAGTTAAACCACCAGCTCTGGTGCTTCTTCAGCTTCCAGCCCAGAACTGTGGCACCAAAGCAGGCAAGCACACTGCACTCAGAAGACAGGAAGCAAAAACCTTCCAGGAGTAATTATAAGGGTGAGTATTATGGATTGAACTGTGTTCACCCAAATCCCTTTATCGATGTCATACACCCTCATCCTAAGAATGGTACCTTGTTTGGAGAGAGGGTCTTTACCAAGATAATCCAGTTGAAATGAGGTCATTAAGGAGAGTCCTAACCTAATATGAATCATGTCCCTATAAAATGGGAAATTTGGGAACAGACGGATGTGTTCAGGAAACAGCAGGGATTGTAGTGTGAGCAGCAGACAGGACAGGGTGGGGCCCGGTGGGGACACTGAGGCTGGGAGGGACCATGGGCATGCAGAGGTGGCTGGTTAGTTCTGGGCTCCGAGAACCAGCCTAAGGGGCTTGCCTGAGGTCCACGGGGAGCCCTTCCCTGCACCGACCTCTCACCTCCACGTGCTGGCCTCGCAGAACAGGTTGCCTGGCCCAGAGCAAACTGAGGCAGATGGAAGGCTGCCTGAGAAGGACGGAGACTCAGGAGCTCTGCCACTGACAGCTGTGTGGCCTCTTACAACTACTTAACTTCTCTGTGCCTCGGTACCCTTATCTGGAAATGGGGAGGCGGTGGTGCTTCCTGGCAGGCTGCGGTTAGGACTGAATGGGTGGGTGTTGCCGGTACTTGGAACACACGGGGCCAGGTGTGCTTGTCACAGTGACGAGGTCGCCTCCCCATCCCTCGGTGTGCCCTGCCCAAGCACCTTCTGTGATCTGGGTCACACACCTCACTAGGCCCCTGGAGGAGAGGAAGGAAGGGGAAGCAGAAACGAAGGCCTGGGCGCCTAACATGTGCCTGGCAGGCATTTCCATCCACCTCTGCGTGACCTGCCAGCCAGGCAAGGCCACCCCATCGTACAGAGGAAATCTGGGGCCAAGAGTGACTTGCCTATGGCCAGGGGGCCAGTCAGGGTGAAGCCAGGACTCAGTCCAGGCGGTAGGTATGGCCATTTGCTGCTCCTTTTCCAGCTAGAAAGACACCTGTCGGCGGCTCTGGCTGCACAGAGGCCCTTGGCCCAGGGGAACCTGAGCAAAGAGGCCACACCTGTGATTATGGCCCTATTGGCCTCTGGGGCACGTCCAGTCACCCTTTCGTCCCTGGGACACTCATTTGCCCCCTCTGGGCCTGGCACTGCCATGGGGCTGTCACTTGCCAGCAAAGCTTCTCCAAACAGGATCAGGAGTGGGGTGACTCTTCTCCCCGCAGTGCTGGCTTCTGCAGGAGCCCCGGAGACAGGTTGGATGGGGCACCCACCTGCGCTCACTAAACTCTTTAGGCTGCACATTATGCCACGCAGAGAGGTGGGCTCCCCCGCCTGCTCTCAGAGACTGTGGCTCAGAGAGGTGGAAGGCGTGCTCAGGTTCCACGGCCAGCAGGATCCACGCCTGTTCTGTGGGGTCGCGTCATGACCTGGAGAGCAGGGGCTCTGGAGGGACCTGGGTATTTCTTAACCCAGCGGAGGCGACCCCGCCCTGTGCCCCAACCTGGACCAGGGCTGCTCTTCCCTCCTGCCTCGTCATTTTCCTCCCCCTCCCCCTCCTCCCCCTCCTCGCTCTCCCAGGTTCTGGCTCCCCGCCCAGACGGGGGTGGCATTGCCCAGTGCGTGGTCATGAGATGCTGGGTGCAGGGTGCAAGCACAGAGTAGGAGGTACGGGCATGGGTGCTGGAGCTGAGTGAAGTGTTTGCTTGAGGGGTGTGGAGTGCAGGGCTCAGAGCAGGGAGAAAGCTCTCGGGCTGCAGGGTGTGGACACCACGCTGCTGTGTCCTCTGCATCCAGTTACCCTACTGGGGTCACCTGCCTTTGTACGAGGCCCTTTTAAACAGGAGATACCAAGGCTGTGAGAGAGGAAGGATCTCAAACTCTGGACTGTTTGATGCTGCCCTGAGACACTTTTCTGTCTCCTCTTTCCCCAACCTGCCCCCTGATAGTGGCAGGGATGACTGCCCTCCCCCAGCCCCCATGGATGCCCTATAGGGCGGGGCAGGGCCCTGGAAGCCATTACCAAGGAGGGAGAAGAGAGGTGCCCTCAGGTGTTATCCTGACAGACTGGGGAAGAACTGAACCTCTCCTGGTCCCAGCCGCCTTGCTTAATATGGACACAAAATCCCCCCTCAGGAAACTGATGTTCCTGCAGTGTAGGGGTGGATGGAGTTGAATAACCAGCCTGCCCCTCCCTCCCGCCCCAGGAACAGAGGGGAGGGGAGATGGCCAAGGAGAGGAGCCAGCTTGAGCTGTGAAACGAGAGGTTGCAGCAGCAGAAAGAGCCTGCAAGCTCATGGCCTCGCCCTGGCTCTCCTTCCCCACCATGGCCCAGGACTACTGGCTGCCAGCCAACTCCCCAGCACCCTGTCCCCTCACCCCTCCTCCAGGAAGGCCTCCTGGGTCCTCCAGGAGCCCCCAGACCACCAGAGCAGCTTTTCCTGTGGGCAGAGCCCACCAGGGCCAAGGCCTGTCTGCCTAGCAAGGCTTTCCTGGGGGCAGGTTATCTCCTGTTCTCTCACCTCCCAGCACAGAGCCTGGCACAGAGTCAGGGTTCAGTGGTTGTTTACTGGTAAAAACTGGAGAACAGGACCCAGGGCAGACTTGCAGCGTGGGGTGGGGCGGGCCTGCTGTGTATGAGCAGAGCGCTGTCTGTGGTCAGGCATTGGACGGCCACCTTACACCCCCAGCGGCTTAATTTCCAAACCACCCTGTGGACGGACCTACGTCTCCCCTTTGTACAGATCCGAAGCCTGGGGCTCTGAGTCAGGCTGCCAGGAGTTTCGCGTTGCCCTGCTCCAGGGTTAATGGACTTGCTCACACAGCAGGTAGAGGTGGAGTTGGGATGAGTTGCTGAGCTGAGCTTTATAGGCTGCACCGTGGATATCACCCATGTCGCCCAAGGTAGAAGGAGACAGTCATGTCCATAACAGTTACACGCTTGTGTTCTTTCCACACAGAAGATAAAGAGCTCCTGCTCTGTCCCAGGTGCTGATACAGCAGAGAACAAAGTGGAGCCTCAGGAAGCCTGTCTGGCGGGTGAGGAGGGTGTTAGCCAACCACACAGATTAATATACAATTATGTTCATCAGTAAATGCTATGGGGGAGGGGGTGGGAGGTCCATGGAAGATCTTTCAGAGGGGGGAAGACATAACGGAGGAATAGCAGCCTGCCCAACAGAAAGTGGAGGAAGGTGCTTCCCATTAGAGGGAACAGCACGTGCAAAGGGCCTGAGGTCACGAAGGGCTTGACCTGTAGGGGGGACTTGACCCTGCAGCGGTGGTGCCAGGAGGAAGTGGCTCCTTCCAGGTGGAGGAGAAACAGCAGCCAGGACACAGCAGAGGGCAAGGGTCATGAGGACTTTGGGCAGGGGGCTGGCCAGCATCTTCTGGATGGAATGGAGCAGAAGAGGGTGTAGGAAGTGAGGCCAGAAAGGCAGGTGGGACAAATCCTGAAAGCTCTGAGCTGTGGGCTGAGGGTCAGCCTCCTGGAGGGCAGACAGTGGGAGCTATGGAAGGTTGGAAGCAAGGGGATGCCGGGTTCCATGCTGCTGTGGGGACGTTCTTGGCACTGGAGGCAGCCCCAGGCAGTCTGCCCATCAAGGCAAGCCTGAGCCCCCAGGCCGGTCACTTGCCCTAGAGGACAGAGAACTCTGATGTCACAAAGAGTAAATAGAAATAGTGCCAGTGTGTCCATCTTACAAACTCCCACACACCACAAAGCAGGGTCAGGCTGTTCTTTCTCTAGGATACCCAGAACAAGTCATGCTTCACACTCTCACGTGCAGCTATGGCCCAGAGCAAGAAAAGGTCACATGCCACGCGCCCACATGTGACACTGGTGACAAGTTGGCATTGCTGAGGGAGAGGTGCCAGTACCCTGTGTTCTTCTCACAGTGCTCGGGTTCAATGTGGCGTTTGTGGTGCATCTCATTGGAGCAGCCAAAACATGCGGCACTGGCCCTTTTGCTTGACAACAATTTTTTGCCAGTAACCAAGGTCACGGAACCTAGAACTTCAAGTAGTGTGTTCAGGCTGGGCATGGTGAGCCTGTCCTAGAAAAATCTGCTCCTGTGCTCTAGCCTGTCCCCACAGGGAAACGCCACCTCCTAGTGACAGACAGCGAGCCTCGGAGGTTGTCACTGAAGCTGCCCTCTCTCCTGCCCTCCCCAGGGGACTTTGGCCTCCAGAACTATGAGAAAATACATGTCTGCTCTTTAAGCCCCATCTGTGGTGCCCTGTTAGGACAGCTGAAGTAGCGTAAACGCCAGTTACAAAGGATTTCGCATCAGGAGATAGACTAACGGGCTGCAGAGAGGCTCTAAAGTTGGACAGTGTTGGTCCACACTGAGTGAAGAAGAGATGCCAGCTCTACCATGGCAGGTGGAGGGGGAAGGCATTAAAGATGCAGAGGAGTAGGAATGGGCTGGAGTGAAGGTGGTAGGTGAGGTCAGGAGGCCCGGAGGACACTCCGTTTACCAAGCACCGGCATCAACAACAAGCTCAGCGCTGGGGCTGTCCCTGTAGGACGGGGTTGATGGGAGCGATGCCATTACAGAAGGGGGCTCCCTGGTGGCACTGGAAGTCATATGATGCAGAAAGGAGAGGCCAGGTGCCTGCATGTGTCTGGAGAGTTAGTGCAGGCTGTGGGGAGGACGCCTCAGCTGCTCTCTACGTGGCCTCTCCACGGGGTGCCTGAATGTCCCCTGACGTGACTGCTGGTTCCTCCAGAGCGAGTACTCCAGGAGAGGGCGTAATGACACCAGGCCAAGGCATTCACTTTAGTAAGGAGGTGTGACAGTGGGCACATGACCATGGGGTCTGCTCCTCCTATTGTGAACCCAACGACCAGAAGCTGCTGGCCTGAGAGAGGAATGGAACAGCCAGTGGAAGGCTCATTTGAGCAGGGGCTTGGACATGACACCTGTGACATTGGGGGACTGTCCTCTAGGAGGCATATACACCCCAAATCAATGGCCAATGCATGATGTACCCAGTGGGTAAAATATGTGAGATGGGAAAAGGAGGGACCTCATTTATCACCACTCCCAGTGACCTACTTGGGATTTGGATTCTCATATACACAAGTCTGGACTCTGCAGGTTCAGAGGTTTGGGCATCCAAGGGGGGGGATACTTCCACCAGGTAACGAGCTATTGCTTGTCCTGGTCACTTTGGGCTACTCGTGCCATGAGATCAACAGACAACTGGAAGAGTCAGCGGTCTAGAAAAGATCACTGACCCAGACCATGGGAGGAAGTAGGTCCAGTGGGCTGAACACAAGGAGGCAGAGAAGACTCGGTTTGGAGCTCATGTGGGCATCTCTGGACTTCTTATCCTGATCTGAATGGACAGGTGAGTACTGTGGCTCAGGAAGGCATGCTGGCCAGGGGTCAGGGCCCTCAGGAATGAGGCTCTGGGTACCCCACCAGGTCAGCCATCATGTCCAGCACAGATGCTCATCGGAGTTGAAAGGCATGGAATGGGTGTTAGGTGGGAGGGCGGGGGTTATGAGTATCAGATACAGCCCCGAGGAGAGATACAGCAAGAACAGCTAATGCAAAGACCTGGAGGAAAGGACAAGAATGGACCCCTACGTGACGTGGCGTGAGGTCTCCATGTGGGTGCAGTCAGGTGGGGCTGGAGCTGGGATGGTAGGAGCTGGAGCAGCTGGGGCTGGCCTGCCTCTCTCCCTTGAAGCGCTCTCAGGGTTTCTCCATGTCTCCTTCCCACGTGGCCTGGTTTGGGCTTCCTCACAGCCTGGAGGCTCTGAGCTCCACATGTGAGCGCTCCAGTGACCAAGGCAAAGTCTGCCTTGCCATTTCTGACAGCCTCCAATCACATAGGGCATCTTTTCTACATTCTGTTGGTTACTAGTGATTCACAAGCCCACCAGCTACAAAGGGAGAAGACATAGACCCTGTTCTCAATGGGAGGAACATCATGGTCAAGTCATGTCTAGGTGGGTCCCAGGGACAGGCATGGGACAGAGAAGGTGGAGACTTGCTTGGAGATCATATTCTCCAGTTGTATTTGCTGAATGAGTGGACAAGGTGGCCGGAAGGGGAGTGAGTCACAGCTCTGGCCACGATAGAAAGTGCCAGTCAGGCAGTTGGATCTCAGGCAGAGAGCCTACACCACAGATCCCCTGTTCCTGGGTCAGGGAGCACAGAGATAACATCAGGCAACACTCCGGCCCCTCCAGGCTGCACCACAGTGACCATCCACCCTCCAGGAAGGAGACACTGAGGTTGTCATCTCATGTGCATTCTCTCACTGATCCCTGGCTCCCCTATGGCCCTCCCATTTTACTGATGGGCTGCTGAGACCCAGAGAGGTTAGGCATCTTGCCAAGGTCACTATCAGTGGCCCAGATCTAATTCTGAAAGTTTCAGGCCGTCTTACTCCTCCAATAGCTTTGTGACCTTGGGTAAATCAGGTACTATTTGTGAAAGCCAGCGTTCCTCCATGAAAGGGAGACAACAATCCCTGTTGCATGGCCCAGCCTGGGGGTTTCTTGTGGGGGAGAGTTTATCAGGGCAGGCTTCCTGGTGGTGGCATGCCCCACACTAAGTGTTGAGTTTTGCAGGGCAGCCTCTGAGTTGAGGAGCCAGTCCAGAGGGGTGGGGTGGCGATGGGCACGATACCCAGTAGGAAAAGCTGGGAGAGGTCTAAGGGAGGGGTGTGAGCATTGGGGTGAGGAGAGCCATTCCCGGCCAGAGGAAATCTGGCAGGCTTCCATGGGGAGACGGTATTTGGGATTTGGCTAAAGGTGGACAGGGATGGCCAGGACACTGCAGATGGGAGCACAGTTCTGAAAGGCAGTGAGCAAGCGCCACCAGCCTGCACTGCTCAGGTGACAGCATCTATGTGGGTGTCACTCCTCCTGTTTTCCTTCCCACTCCCTCCCCCGAGCGGTGGTGGCCCAGTCGGCTCCCTAGAGGCCAGGCCCTGTAGGCAGACTGAAGTCCTCCAGCCCCTGCCTGCTGGGGGGATGGAGCTGCTCAGCTGGCTGCCTCTGTTCACCCAGCTGGTGCTGCTGTGGCCCCAGGGGGCTCTGCCCACACCCCAAATCAGGGTCTTCGTGGTGCCCCACGGCCACATGGATGTAGGCTGGCTCCACAGGGTGGAGGTAGGTGCCCTGAGTGATCCCTGCACACCTCTTGGAGCTACAGCTTCCTTTTTCTTGCTGGATTCCAGTGTGAGTGTGTGTCCTGGGTCTGCACCATTGGAGATAGTCAGCCTGGGTTCTGGTTCTGCCTCTGCTATGGACAAGCTGTGTTGCAGACCTTGGGGTGGTCACTTTCTGTCTCTGATGTTTGGTTTCCCCACTTGTGCCAGGGAAAATTAAAGGCAGCAGAGATCAGAAGAAGTGTGCATGGGCCTGAGTAAGGACGTGGTCACAGGCCTGATCGGGGGACCCTCTCTGCACTATGATGTCCACTTCTGTAGGCAGGTGGGGTCCTCAGAGCATTTGCACTGGCTGTTCCCTCTGCCCCAAAGGCAGTCTACTTAATGCAGCCTCAGGCCTCACCTCCTGGCCTCCTGTCCGTCCTTCTGCCTCCTGCTGCCCTTGACCTGCTCCAATGACAGCGCCTCCTGTGCTTTCAGGCACAAGGTTTCCTGTTGTTTCCACCTGAATAGCTCATCTCAGCCTCAGCTGAGGAGTCTCGTGGTCCGGGAATCCTCCACAGGGGCCACAGTACCTTATCACCTCCCATCTTCACCCCAAAACCACAGGTTGCCTCTGGCAGTGACTGGTGTCTGATCCTTCTCTGGGTCCCCAGGGCTCAGCCCAGGGTCTGGCCAGACAAGTGCTGGTGGGCATGGAGGGAGGGGATGGGTGCTGACCTGCCCTCCTCGGGGGTGCCCACAGTGGGGATATCCCTCGCCTCTGGTCTCCGCCCACCATGCCCACCGCCCTGAACAGCCCAGAGCTGACCCTCAACCTGACCTGCGTGACAACTAGATCCCAGCAAACTCGGGTTCCCATCATTGGGGCAGGAAGGGCTGTGGACCCCTGCAGTGTGGCTTCTTCCCAGCGGATTCAGTGAGGCTTGCAGTGCCCTCAGAGGATGGACACTGATTTCCTCTCACGATAACCTCCTGTTCTAAGAACAAGAGGTGCACTTATTGGCTTCAGTCCTCAGGGATGTCCTAGAGATGGCTATTCTTAGAACACCCCACTCACAGAGGTCGAATTTGAGTCTCAAATTCTGCTGAAACTTACCTGAGTGATGCTGCCCTCAGGTGAAGGTCACAGATCTGACCCGAGCCTGGCCCAGTAGTGAGGTGCTTGTTAGCTCAGCCCCCCTCCCTGGTGGCTGAACCAAGTGCTTTCCCATCTATTCTCTCCTGGTTGCTAGTATTGTTCACAGCCCCATTTTCCAGATGAGGAAACTGAGGCATAGACAGATGCAAGTATTTGCATGCAACCAGTAGCAGAGCTGGACTCCAACCCAGGTCTGTCCTGGCCCTGCTCTGTCTCTAACTTGAGCCCCCAGGTGCAGGAGGGTGTGTGTAAGGGGGAGGAGGGGTGTGCATCAGACTCTCAGGGGGCCCTTTTCAAACCACTCATCTCTGATGTCTTGGACAACTGCCTGTGATTGTGTCCACAGTGGGCACCGTTTCTCAGATGTGTTGGGTGGGATGTGCTGGACCAGCCCTCACTGCTCCTGGATCCTCTTCTTCCTCCTCACCTTTGTTGATCCCCTGCAGTGACTCGGGAAGGAAGAATCAAGAGGTCACCATGGGGTGAGCCACCTTCAGCCATGCAAGGAGAGCAGAGACGCCCTAGAGGGTGGCAGGGGGCCATCGAGCTTGCCCTAGAGCTCATTTTCTCACCTCTCCCTGCCCCACCTCCTGCTCTTTGCATCAGGCCAACACCCACCTTAACTGTGGACAGGACATTTCTATACAGTTTTTCCCCATGGCTCAGTGAATAGGAAAAGCTGAGTGTGGGCAGCAGCCCCTGGGGATGCGAGCTCATCCTCTCCCGGAGATGACAGCTCCCCAGCTGGGATTCTCAGCAGAGGCCTGGAAGAGTGGCAGGACACAGAGCGAGGTCTCCCCACCTACCCCGTCCTGTGGGAGAGAGCCCAGCTCTGGCCTCAGAGGCCCTGGGGCTCCACTAGCTGCGGTGACAGAATTGAAATGTCCTGGAGAGGGAAGGAGACACCTGGGACTGTCCTGCGAGGGCCCTGCTGTCCTGGGTTATTCCAGCCCAAGCTCTGGGCCTGTGCCGCAACGCTCTCCCCCTCCGGATACCAGTAATCCCCTGTCTCCTGGGTTTTCCCCTCTGTTCCACCTCACTCCTTCTCTCTGTCTCTTCCCCAGCAGTATTAAAATGTAATGAACATTCTCCTGAAAAGGAGGGAAGCAGGTCTCTCCAGCTGAGGTGGCAGCCACATTTCCTATGTCCTCTCGTCCTCCCCATCACCTCGGCCCCTGCACTCTGACCCTGCCCTCCATTCACTGGCCAGGTAGGTCTTGACCTGGTCATTGTGCTCATTTGGACACTGGTTCAGCTGCATTGAAGGTGACTAAGTGACAGTGGTTCAAGCAAGAGGGAAGGTTACTTCTCTCACGGGGAAAAGTCTACAACTGCAGGCTGTTCTGGGCCATTGGGTGGCTCTGCTCCACAGAGTGATCCAGGCGTCCAAGTTGCTTGTGTCCTTTCTCTCTGCCATCCCCTAGGGTGTCTCTGCTCTCCTTGCATGGCTGAAGGTGGTTCACCCCACTGAAAAGCCATCCCAGCAGGGAAGGGGGAAAGGGAATGGTGGGAAGAGGGCAGACTGAAGCCTTGTGAAGGTGACCCAGAACTTACCCTCATCACTTCTAGTCACATCCATTAGTCAGCACCTAGTCACATGGTCTGTCTTCCAAGGGAGGCTGGGGAATGCAGTCTCCAGGTAGAAGTCTATTGTCCTGACCTAAGAGGCACTGTGTGGTTCCGTTACTGAAAGGCAGAGGGGAGAATGTATGTTGGGGGAAGATTAGCATTTTATGCGCCACTCACCTGTTCATTTGCATCTCAGGAATGTTTCCTCTTGGAATCCAGAAAACCTGAGTAACAGTGACTTGAGTCTTTAGGATATTTACTATTTGCTTTCAAAGAAGAGGGATGATTTAGGAATTGATTCTGCAGCCCATTGATTTTTCTCATACTCTTATATCCTGTCTCACATGATCACAGAATGGCTGCCAATGCTCCAGTCATCATGTGGTCATACTTCCACATTCAAGGAAGGAATGGGGTGCAAGGGGAATTTTCTTCCTGACTCTTTTTTTAAATTAAAAAGGTGGGAAATCCTGCCCTGAAACCCAAGTATGCTTAACCCACACATCTTTTTAACTGTAACCATAGCCCATGCTCACCTCTAGCTTCCACATGGGCTGTGAACACAAATATCTGACAGAGGTGAATGATCTTGTCATGACTAGTTAGACCAGTGATGTCATCCCTTGGGTCTGGGTCAGTGTCCCCTGAACAAAGTGAGGATTCTGTGAGTGAGGAATTCTGGGCCACTGAGTTGGCACCCATCAGGCCTGCCCTCCTCAGGCTGCCCATCTGGGGAGAGGGTGTGTCCTCTACAGCTTACTACCCCACTCAGTGTGACGCTATTGACGATCCCCTTCCTCATCCCGGACCCACCGTCCCCCAGGTCTTCTCCCTCCTCTCCAGCTGCTCCTTCTTGGTCTCCTCTGCTTCCTGCACTCCCTCTGCAGCTCCCACTGGTTCCTGAGGGCTCAGAGCCCCACCCAAGTCCAATTGCCTGGCTGAACCCCATTGTCTGTGCACCAGACCCTGAATCTTCCTCAGGCCCACCCTAGCCTCCCAGCAGTCACCTCCCTCCTGGAAGGGCCTTGTTTATGGATCTGATCATGGCTCTGTCCCAGAACCCTGGCATCTTCCGGGCCACAGCCAGTGTCCCAGCCTGGGGAGCTCATCAGTGAGGGGCAGTTTGACTTAGCACCAGTCACTCGACCTCTCTGAGTCTTAGTTCTCTCTCCTTACAACACAGACTTCAGCACCCAGCTCTCAGGGTGTTCAGAGATTATATTTGGGGAAGCCCTTGGGGAACTTTAATCAATGGTTCATCAAGTCTGGGACCTTCTGCAGTCACTCTGACCTCTGGCTCATTGTGGTGGCTTATAAATCATGAATAAAGAATGAATATTTAGATGATGCTGGGATGGAGTCCTTTGTATCAGTATCTATTGCAGCAAGACCCTCTTTGCCTTGTAGATAGCACTCCAGCCCAGGAGAAGGGCAGGGGACCCTGAGGGAGTGAGGGGGTGAGGGGATACCCTCCTGTCAACATCAAGGCTTATCTCTTTGCAGAAGGACATGGGTTTCTCTAGGAAACATCTGGGATCTGGCCGCAGTTCTCCTGGCAGGTCGACCCATTTGGCGCATCTGCCCTATTTGCCCTGGCGGGCTTCAGTGCCCACATCATCTCCTGGAGCGACTATGATCTAAAGGAAGCCATGGAGAAGCACCAGGTGAGCCACGTCCACTACTGCCGACTCGTCTATGCTTCTCCCCCTTTGTCCACTGCATCTTAGAGCCCCTGCCATTCTCCAGAGCATTCAGGATGCTTGGCGGCTACCTAAGCCATTGGATGTCCCAGGCCCATCCTCTGCTCTGCTGTGCCCTCAGCACGAGTGGCCCTCTCTTCCTGCATGTCTAGCTCCTGGTTGAGCTGCAGGCCCAGCTCGGATGCCTGCTGCTCTGCGTCCCCTGCTCTGCTTCAGCTGGGCTGGGCTGGGGCCGCTTCCTTCTTTGAGTCTCCAAAGGGACTAGAGCAGACCTGCACTTAGGAAACCGTGCTCAGTGCAGAGAGGAGGTGGCCAGGGGTTCAGGTACCTGGGACATAATAACTCTTCCCACATGTGGGCAGCTAGTAAGGAATGAATGTAACACTGAAAAACCACAGCAGACGCTGCCTGTCCCACCTACGAAGTGCCAGGCCTGGTGGGAGCCACTGCCCTCTTGGTTTCCTTTAATCCTCACAACAACCCTAAGACATAGTGAATTCGTTTCCTGGGGCAGACTTAAGAAGGTACCAGAACCTGGGAGCTTCCAACAATAGAAATGTGCTGTTCACAGGTCTGGAGGCCAGAAGTCCAAGATCAATCCTGGACAGGGCCATGCACCTTCTGAGGGTGTTACATCTGGTAAGACCTTATTTCCATATAATGTCATATGAGGTACTAAGAATAGGAATTAAATATATATTTTGGGGGACACCATTCAACCCATAACAGATAAGTAGTGCTATAAATATCTCATTTTACACATGGGGAAAATAAGGCCACAAACCTAGGGATTCTGTGCAGGATTACTCACTCAGGTAATAAACTTCTGGACAACAGTGGTAGGATGGCCAGCCGGAGTTATCAAAGAGGATCTGGGCTCTAGGTAGACAAGAAGAGTAGCTTTTTAATGAGACCCTTCTGAATACCACACTGAACATTGCTCACACTTCCTATGGCAGCTTGTTTCTCCTGCAGATAATTCTGTGAGCTGGGTGTGGCTTCTGGAAATTCATGTGCAGAGACCAAATCACAGAGGAGTAGATGAACTATGTATGGAGCAGGAGCTAGTGCCCATAGAAACAGGGTTTTATCCCTGCTTTGTAACCCTGAGCACTTTTTAACCATCAGAACTTGAAAAATGAACTGTACCCTTAGTGCTAGGTGATGAGCTCCCCGTGTCTAGGGGCATTCAAGCAGAGTTTGAGAGAGAATGTCCGGCAGGCCCTGGCAGACCGAGTCCTGCCTTGAGGAGGAGTGGGGTGAGACTGCAGGCAGGCGCCTCTTGGAAGGCAAATTCCTCAACCCCCTGTGGCTTTTGGAGGTCAGGAGGAATCTTGAGGAGGAGCCCGCAGGGAGAGATCTTGTCCACGAACCAGTGAGAGAGAGCAGAGTGCGGGCAGCCAGGACACTCAGGTGGGGACTAGGGAGGGGAGCCAGGGCAGCTGTGTTGCCCCTGGGCCCTCACTCTGTTCCCTCCAGGTTTGCAGGCGCTGCAGTTGGTGTGGCAATGGTCCAGGTCCCAGCTGGCACAGCAGGAAATCTTCACACACGTCCTGGACCAGTACAGCTATTGCTCGTGAGCACTTGCCTTGGGCCAGGCCCTGTTCCAAGCACTCTCTTTGTATTACCTCAGCCACAGCGCTCACGGCCACCCCTGAGGTTGACTCACTGAGCACTCATCTTACAGAAAGAGCAGCTGAGGCCTAGACACCCAGCCAAGCTCCCTGGTACTTGGGGCAGCAACGCTGCGCTCAGGCGGCAGCTCCAAGGCCTTCGAGTCTCGGGAACAGCCCTCCTGCGGGCTGTCTGGCTGGACGACCCGGGGTTCCATCCCCTTCTGCCCCTTTGTACCTGTGAGGCCGCAGGCAGTGGGGTGAGCCCCTCTTTGAACAAGGCAGGTTGACAGGCAGGATGAAGGGGCAGCTGGGAGAAGAGGCCAGGTGGGGACTTACTGCCAGGTTCTGGGCGCCTGGCAGGGTGATGTGCCCGAGGTCCCAGAGGGCTGAAATGTGGCGCCTTCTGTCCACAAAGCTCTCATCTGCCCACCACTGACCTGTCTGTCCAACTGATGGGAGGCGGAGTTCCCGAGCAGGGTCTGCAGTCTCAGATACACTGTGGCCTCGCAGGGTCTTGCCTGCTCTCCCGGCAGGGTGGCCCGCTAACACTCCTTCCTCTCTCAGTGAAAGGTTTTACTAGGATGGAGAACCTGTCTTCACAGATCCACCCAGGGTTGGGATGTACCCCAAAATGGATGTATCCATCACTCAGGGTAACATCGAATTCTATGCTGACATCCTGGTTTACAATGTGAAGTGATGGGCCACCTGATTCCAGGCACCGTACGTCCTCTGGCCCTGGGTAGGTCGGGGGTCTCAGGCCCTGGTTCCTCAACTCTGCCCAGGAACTGCTGAGATGGGTCCGGCCCCTGTACCTAGGACCACCCTGGACTTGTGTCCACCTCTAACCAGGCCAGTCTCCATCCAGGCAGTGGGCCAGGCAGCCATCGCAGACGCGGCTCAGTCCTTCCCTGCCCCCCCAAGTCCTCACCCACTCTACCAGCTCCTTCCCCCACCCTGGATCACCCACAGACTCTCCCACCTGAAATGCAGGTCCTCACGCAAGCGGGCCGCCAGGTTCTACCAAGCTCTCTCCTCCTTTTCCCTTTGCAATGCTGGGAACAGAAACCTCAGCCTGAATCCTGGCTCCCAACTCATCTGCTCTGAGACTTAGGACCCTCTGAGCCTCAGTTTCCTCATCTGTAAAATGGGATGATGACAGGACCTGCTTCACAGGCTCAATTTGACATCAAGTGGGAAAGGCATTCCCAGGGGACGCTGCCCAACACCAAGCAGTTGTTGTTGTCATAGATAAACTTTATGGAGCACCTATTGTGCACCAGGCACTGTTCTATGGGATATATTTGTCTCACCCATTTAATGTGCCCCACTTGGCCTAGGGCAGGCACTATGGTATCCCATTTGCACATGAGGGAACCGAGAGCCAGAGAGGTTAAGAAATCTTCCTGAGGCCACACGGCTACTTAGTAGGGCAGCTAAGAAAGTGGAATTTGTGTTCAGACCCCATCAGATAAGCTTCACAGACTACTTTCTTTGCTCTTGACTGCCATTTTTTTTTAATGCTGTTTTAGTTTTTCTGCTGTTTTTGTTATTACATTTTTATATAGATACGTATATTAATAAAACATTTTTTAACCAATAAGATTCTATACATTAGGTCACTAGGCCAATTGGTATGACACATTAAGTCAAAATATATAAATTTATGTAACTATCTGTGGTTGAAGCATAACTGAAAATATCTGTAGGCAGTAAAGAAACAAAACAATGAAATATTTACTTTCTCAACAGTTCAAAATAGAATGTGATATTGGCAAAAGGAAAATAGAAACGTCTCCCTAAAATAACTTGGGTCCAGATTACAAAATTTTATAAATACCACTGTGTGAGCTCCTACTTCTGATACATTATGAAGACTGTCAAAGTGGGGTCCCGTAGGATTTATAAATCTAGGCTTGCCTGATCAATATATCATTCCAGTGCTCCTTTGTGGAGATGGCTCTAAGCACCCCTGCAGGCCTCCCTGAGATCCAGTCATGACCTTCACCCTCTGACCAAAGCCCTTGACTTGGAATCGGGCAGTTTCTCTGGGGCTGCTTCAGCTCTGTCTCAGGGGGCTGTCCACCTGTGATAGGGAAGGTAAGTTGTTTATCACGCTGTCCATCCTCATCAGTTTTTGTGATTAGCTCATAACAAAATTCAGAAGAAAGGTGATAATTATAGACCTTATGATTTTCTCTCTTTAGCCAGCCTGTGAGCTGATAAATTCTGAAGGTCTCATCACTCTGGCCACTCATAGGACTAATTTTGCCTGGGCTCACCTGTCAAAACCTAAAGAGAACTTTCTTTGCTCTTATCTTGTACTCGTGAGAGTCAGATAGAGATCTCCTCTGCAAAACATCTGTGAACCAAGAGTTGCAGATTGTAATATATCCAATCAGAGATGGCTGGGCATTAGATTGGGTCCAAGATTTGAGGTACACGTGCAATGCATATGAAAAACTTTATCCATTGTATGATTTCATCTCAGTCAAAATTAAGACTTTGCCTCCCATGAGCCCTGCCTCTTACATATATTCTCACTATAATTCTATTTTATGTATTCTTCTAAATGGCAAAATTTAAACAAAGATAATTTTGAATACTGTGACTATTTGGGGGAACCATTTTTATACTGTAGCTCTCTCTTTTTTATTGAGATATAATTAACATATAACATCATCTTAGTTATAAGTGTACATGATAATGATTCCAGACATGTATATGGAATACATGTATACGGCCGTACATGTGTATGGCCACTCCCCATGGGGGACATCACACCCATTGATTCAATCTGCCTTCTTAAATATGGTGACCCTAATCTAATCAATCATCCTTTTTAATGGGTGTCAGGAGACTTAAGAAGCCAGATTGTATTAATGGGGTCAGGAAACCTAAGGGGGTTGATTGATTTAATTGGGGTCAGGAAACCTAAGGTGTTTGGTTGTTTTAATGAAAGTCAGGAGATTTAAGAAGGCCAATTGATTTAAATGGGTTAACAATATTTAAGGGAGCTGATATAATCAATGGGAGTCATGTAATTTAGGGGGCTGATTGAATAATTCACAGCCCATGATCTGAGGGGACTGATTGAATCAAAGGCAAACACGTGAGTTAAGGGGGCCCTTTGTTTTAAGGGTGGTCAGGAGATTAAGAAGGGTGATTAATTTAACGGGGTTCAGGAGAATTAGGAAGGCAGAATGACAGTGCAGGTCTGGAGAGTTAAGAAGGCAGATTGATTGTTGGGGTGGGTTAGGAAACTTAAGAGGTTTAATTAGTAAAATGGGTGTCAGGAGATTTAAGAAGAAGGACTGATTTAACGGGGGTCGGGATATTTAATGGGGCTGATTTAATCAATTGGAGTCACCTGATTTAGGGGGCTGGTTTAATACATGGGAGTCACATGATAAAAGGGTGCTGACTGAATCAATAGGAGTCACCTGATTTATGGGGACTGATTTAATAATAGGAGTCGTGTTCTCCAAGGGGCTGATTGAATCAGCCCAAGCACCCACCACCCCCAGCGGGACAGCACCTATGTTTGCAACTGTGTATAGAATATGTGTACACAAAGGAACTTTGGGTACTCAATCATATACACGACAGTTTACATACTAGTGTCCACAAACTGTGGGTACACGCACACAGTCTTGGAGGTGAGACTTAAGGTCATAATGTGACCTCAAGTCTTCTGAGAAGTCAATTCCCAAAATTTACAGGAAGGCAATTCCTAAAATTGTGACAGGTGGTAAATTATTTACTTGGTGAGTAAGCATCTTTTGGTCTGACAAGATTTAGAATTAAGCACAGAATTAATTTAGAATTAATTCTTTTGAATTAATATTCAAAAGAAGCAAAATCGAGATATTGATATTTTGGGGTTTAAAATCTGTGCATATTTATTATTTTAGGTATTGGTGATAATTAAGAGAGTTGGTCTGCTAGAGAAACAGGTCAGTCTCGCAATTTCGATTGATTTGGAATCATACTGTGTTTATAGACGGTGTTGGAAATTTGTCTAAAACAGGCACAGGGACCTCTCTGAGTGGCTGTGTCCCTCTCCAGCATTGTATCCTGAAATTGCTTTTCACTTTTGTGATTCCCTGTGTCTTGCCTAGCCTCCTTCTACCCATTTATGATTTCCAAATATATACCTGGAATAATATATAACTTTTTGAAATTCATGTAGGTTATATAGGTAAACACTCCACTCCCAGCAAGAATTTTCTAAGTTGTGGTGCCTATTAGTAATGATTAATAATACAATATTTTGTTCTTTTATTTTGTATTAAACATTATATATTCAGGAATATTGTTAGAACAAGAAACACTGAATTCGAGAAACACTGTTGTGGTAGGTGGAAAAATGCCCCTCAAAAGATGTCCTGGATTATCTGGGTGGGCCCAATGGAATCACAAGGATCCTTATGAGAGGGAGACAGGAGGGTCGCAGTTATCAGAATCATCACCGTATGAGTGAAGCAGAGGGTGGAGAGATGAGATTGCTGGGAAAGGGCCAGGAGCCAAGGAATGCAGGCAGCCTCTAGAAGCTAGAAAAGCAAGGAAACAACTTCTCCCTTAGAGCCTCCAGAAGGAACAAAGACTTGCCCACAGATTTATTTACCCCAGTGGCACATTTTGGACTTCTGACCCCCAAAACTCTTAAGATAATAAATTCTTGTTGTTTTTATCTATCAAGTTTGTGTGATTTGCTACAGTCAGAAGAGGAAACGTATCCAATTGTCATTAGGATTATGTTGTAGACTTTAGTTAAAGCAACCATTAGCCCTGTTCATTTATCAACTACTGCAAAGTGCCCTTATGATTTAGAAAATGAATTTTATTTAGAATGGAAGAGGTAGTATTTTTTATTACATGCTTTTGGAAGTACGAAAAATTGTTTAATTAAATTTTCATAGTGTTTCATATTTTTCTCGAAAGAGAAAGAAGCATATTGTAATATGTCTACTCTGATTTGATATGGAAGGGTTCTTGCTATCCCAAGAATTAATATCCCAATATTAATTGTATATTTTATTGGTATATTTTTAAAAAAATTTTTAAATTATTATTATTTATTTTATTTTATTTATTTATGGCTGTGTTGGGTCTTCATTTCTGTGCGAGGGCTTTCTCTAGTTGTGGCAAGCGGGGGCCACTCTTCATCGCGGTGCGCGGGTCCCTCACCATCGCGGCCTCTCTTGTTGCGGAGCACAGGCTCCAGACGCACAGGCTCAGCAATTGTGGCTCACGGGCCCAGTTGCTCCGTGGCATGTGGGATCTTCCCAGACCAGGGCTCGAACCCGTGTCCCCTGCATTGGCAGGCAGACTCTCAACCACTGCGCCACCAGGGAAGCCCTATTGGTATATTTTTATTAATGAAAATGTGATGTGAATTGGGAGATTGGGATTGACATATATGCACTAATATGTATAAAATAGATAACTGATAAGAACCTGCTATATAGCACAGGGAACTCCACTTCTCTGTACAGTAGAAACTAACACAACATTGTAAAACAACTATACCCCAATGTGATGTGGACTGTTTGTATCCCCCCAAAACTTAACCCCTAATGTGATGGTATTAAGGGGTGAGGCCTATAAGAGGTTAGGTCATGAGGGTGGCATCCTCATGAATGGGATTAGTGCCCTTACAAAAGAGACATGAGAGCTTGCTCTAGCTCTCTGCCCTCTGCCTTGTGAGGATACCATGAGAAGGCAGCTGTCTACAAGCCAGGAAGAGGGTCCTCACCAGACATGGGATCTGCTGGCACGTTGATTACAGATTTCTAGCATCCAGAACTGTGAGAAGTAAATTCCTGTTGTTTAAGCCACTCAGTCTATGGTGATTTGTTAGAGCTGCCTGAATGGGCTGAGACATCACATATTACTCAGATTTCACAGAGTGAACATAGAGTAGGACTTCGTCTCATGGATAACTAATTACTTCTCTGAATTACAGTTTAAGTTTCCTTGGCTTTGGTCCCTACAGTTAGTGTTAGTAATAATCTGACAATGTATGCATATGATAGTTACCTTTAAGGGACATATGGAAATTAATCATCATTATCACAAGCTGATAAACAATGTCATAAAATAATATTATGATTAACAGTTTGATTTTACATGGACTGGGGTGAGGCACTGTGAGCCCACCAGACACCTTGGTGAGCATGAGGGAAAGGCACCCTCTCTGGGTGGAAGCATCCGGAGGATTCAGGCCATGGGAAGCCAGGGGAGGATGGGCTAGATTTGAGCTGTTATCCATCCCTTGGGTGAGGTGCAACCTGCACAGCCATCTGCCGGGGCCCTGGGAAGGCGCCTTAGAAGTCTTGCAAGAAGCACAATCCTGTAGTGGGAAAATGGTGACCTTGACATTACATAGATGGGGGCTGACTCCTTTCTCCATTGCTTATTAGTAATGTGGTCTGAGCAAGTTACTTATGTTCTCTGAACCTAAAATGGCCCATCTGTAAGATACAGACAGTAATATATATCTTGAATAATTGTGTTGAAAATTAGGGACAAAGTATGTCAAATGCCTGTCTCACACTAGACAGTGGTCATTATCATGCAGTATAAGTTTCTCATTTAAAAAATGAAGAAATAGAAACCTCGAAAGGGCCAGGCTCACCTAAGGCATATTAAGAGGTTTTCCGTGTTTGACCTGCAGCCACTGTTGAACTTCCTTGAAGCATTAAGTGAGTTTGGTGAGGCAGGAAGTGAGTTTGGTGAATTTTTTTTCTAAGTGTGGGAAAAATACAACCATCTCAATGGGCTCTGAGTCTGAGGTTTTACTTTATACCAATTATATACTTACAGCTCTTTCTGGTGATTTTAAAAAACAAAGACTTAATTTTCGTGTGTGTGTTTATTCTTTTTTATTTCTTTATTTTACTTCTTATTAAAAATTTCAAACATGAAGAAAATTAGAATAATATAATGAATATCCATCATCTGAGTTTAACAATTGTTAATATTTTGCAGAGACTTAATTTTTTGAATAAAGTTTATTTCATATTTAGACTAGGCCATATTAGCAGCAGGGAACCTCTCAAGTCTGCAATTTTGGGGGAAATAAGAGCCTATAAATCACGTTAGTTACTTCGTGGGAGTGAATGGAGAGGTGTCTCCAGGACCCCCGGGGCAGGATGCTATGTTGACACCAGGTGAGGCTCCTAGGCTGCCAAGGCAGGTGGGCAGCTCTGCAGTGAAGCCTGGGTGTGGACCAGAGGACAGGTGAGCCGGAGGGAGGACTTGGTGGCCACTCGGGGGTCTGCAGCTGGTAGGATCCAAGACAAGGACAAGTCTTCCAGGCAGTGATCGGGCTCTGACCAGTTGAAAGAACATTTCATAAATTATTCCACCCTCAGGCTGCCCTGGGAAGGCTGGCAGGGCAAGCAGCAGCCAGGGGGACAGAAGCCCAATGAGCCCAGCCAGGGCACCCTCCCCCCAAGAACCATCAAGATACCAGGGGATGCTTCCCGGAGATCAGGAGTATGTGTGTGCCTACCTTCCTCTCCCATAACCCCAGGACCTTCAGGAGAGAGACAGGGGCAGAGAGCTTATCTGAGGAGCCAGCCATTTTATCCCAGAGAGCCTCAGCATTATCCCTAAGTATAAACAATCAGATCGGGTTAAATTTAAACTGAATCAGGCATTTATTATCAGTTTTTCTTTATTCATAAAATGACCAGATTAACTATAGTCAAAATAAATGAGCTACAATTTCTCCATATCTTTGAGTATCATGCGAGTGTATTGTGACCCAGATACGTATTCTCCCTCCTTCCTTCCTCCCTTCACGCCTAACAAAACTCGCTAAATTCCATATAGGAATCTCTTCTACAGTATCCCTGAGAGATGACTTTCAGACCGAACCTGATTATCTCCAGCAACGTGAAGGTTGCTACCTGATGGGTCAGGGTTTGAAATTCCTAAGGTGTTACAGACGCTTCTGAAACATTTTGTAAAGCTATAGACTCTGTCACTGGAAAAATACACACTCATACAAAAGCTTGCACTTTGACACCATGGAACATATGCAGCTTGATCAAGGTTACCACCTTGATAAGGTAATTCCACTATTAGAAGCAAAACCAGTTCACTGCTGCCACGCCACCTGATGGCCTGCACAGATCTGAGGCAGTGATCAGGGTGAAGGCTACAGCTGGGCTGGGATAACATTTTTAGTAGCTCACATGCTGTCTCAGTATGAATCCCCACTTCCCCCCAGCTGCTCGGAGAATGAAATCTCTGCAGGGCAGGAATTTTTGTCTGTTCGTTCACTGCTCTACTTCCAGAAGTTTCAATACTTGTTGAATGAATGAATAAATGTACTAAGACCCTCAGATGTTTATCATATAAACTGTTGCCAGAGTCTTGTGTTTATGTTATTGATTTTAAAGAAAAACTGTCAGCAGGACTTTATGTTAAACTTGATAGAACATTGAGCTTTCCACTTGTTTTCAAGACAGCACTGCAGTGTGTCCTTACCTTTTGGACCCATCTCCTATCATGTTAACTCTCCCTTCCAGCCATGTGCCATCTGCATATTTGATGAGTGACATCAGTCTGCTAAGTAAGACTGCAGCTGTATCTGGGGTGGGGATAGAGGGCTGGAAGGGGCAGAAGAACACAGCAGGGAAGCAGAAGCAGTTAGAACAGAAGCGATTCTGTGGAAACTTTCTGAAGCTCAGTGTTAAGCAAAGTAGAGTGAGTCCGAATCAACTGTCATTTTAGGTGAAGCTAATCTGGGGGGATTAGATAACTTTTACTTGGCATGAAGACAGGAGAGCTGGGAAAGGATTCACCCCAGCTGACATGGTGGGAAAATGAATTAAGAGAGTTGTGGACCTGCATGAGTGAGGGTTCTCCAAAGAAATAGAACCAATAGGATGTGTGTGTGTGTCTGTGTGTATAAGAGAGAGAGAGAGATTTATTATAAGGAACTGGCTCACATGATTGTGGAGACTGGCAAATTCAAAGTCTGCAGGGTAGGCTGGCAGTCTGGAGATCCAGGGAAGAGTTGCAGTTTGAGCCCAGTGGAAGTTTGCTGGAAGAATTCCCTCTCCCTTGGGGGAGGCCAGTCTTTTTCTTAAGGCCTTCAACTGATTGGATGAGACCCTCCCATATTATGGACAGGAATCTGCTTTACTGAAAATCTACTGATAAACCCCGTCCAAAAAAATACCTTCACCAAAACATCTAGAATGTTTGACCAATATCTGGATACCATGGCCTAACCAAGTTGACACATAAAATTAACTGTCACAGTACCACTCAGGAAAACCTAACACAAAACATCAGGGGTTTATCCAACAGCTGCATTAGAGCAATATTCTAACCCCACTGGGTATTCACATACTTCCAAGCCCCCTTTGTAAATTCATACCTTGTGCTTCCTCCTCATTACTGACTTATCCTGGAATGCCCTTCTCCAACCTTGCTTCCTTTACCACTGGAAAAAGTCTCCTCATCTTTCAAAGTTCAGATCAACTGTCAACTCTGAGACACTTTCTTTAATACTGCATCCCATCCTGAAGCATTCATTCCTTCTCAGGTCCTTTCTCCATGTGCTGTTATAACACTGATCACATTGCCTTGCAATTGCTTGTACACCAAACATCAGATCAGCAAAGGGGTTAAAAATGTAAACTCTGGCTCCAGACTTCCCTCCATTTAATTCCTGTCCTCAGCACATTATCCAACTGCTTTATGCCTTAGTTTCTTCATCTATGAAATGGGACTAAAGTAGTACTATACCAACAAAGTTATAGTGAGGACCTAATGACTTACTCCATGTAAAACTTTTAGAACTGCATGTAGTAACCACTCCAAAGAATGGTAGTTATTTTCATTCTTACTGTTATTGTTGCTCTTTGATTCCTGTGTCGTGTGGAAAGACTAGGTGTTTCTGGAGGCCAGGGACATTATCATATTCCTCTTTGCATTCCTCCTAATATTGTGCGGGATACACCAAGGGTCTATAGACATTTCTTGGAGTGTACAGTACCTTATACCTGTCGGGTGCTCTACAATATACAAAGGCTGACAACATTATCTCCCATTTAAACCTCATTACAACCTTGCAAGGTCGTTAATATCCCCATTTTACAGATGAAGAAACTGAGAAGTAGATACTAAATGAATTGTCCAGTGTCACACACGGCTGGCAAGTGGCAGAGTCTCTAACTCCAAGGTCAGTGAGAAAGAAGTGCAGGGATGCCAGAAATTCGGAGAGTTTTCTTTTCTGGCCCAGGTACTACCCTTCCCCCTTCCACTTCCTTCTTCTTACTGCCAAAACATAGACATTCAGGACTGTGCAAGCTGGAGAAAAGAAAAAGGAGGTTTCCATTCTCCTAAGAACTGATTTTAGGAGAAGGTTATTAATACAAGATATCCTCGGCTGTGACCGTGGCCTCTTCTATCTTGGTCTTAATCTCCGGGAGGGGAATCTGGCTGATGGCCACCACAACCAGGTTAGTGGCGTGGGCTGAGGCGCTGGCCACGCAGATCCAGAACGACTCTTCATACTCTTCCTCCACCACCACAAAGCGGAAGAGTTTCTCCTGGAAGTTGGCGATTCGTTCTGTCAGGTCGTGAAATTTTACCGCGGCCGTGAAGCTGGCGATGGCCAAGGCCACGACTCCGCCTGAAACCCAAAAAGGACACCCTCATGCACAGCTCTTTTCCTTGCAATTCAACCACTAGATGTGAGGTGGCTTTTCTGTGGCACAGGCAACAAACTTGCGGTGTAAAACATGCTTAGGGCAACACAAATTTTAAAATGCTTTTAAAAGCAGATAATCCACTGTGTGAGGGGCGAGAGGTGTGGGAATAAGCTTCCTATCAGATCTACTTTGAATCTCGACCCCACTACTTTTTCCCTGACCCAGGGCAGGGCAGGCGGGGGTTGTGCACATTTGGATGAGCTCAGTCTCTAAGTATTTCAGCCTGTGTATGTAGACCTTGAGGCTTATGAGGGAAGAGACAAGAGCATCCTATGGGGCAGATTGGGGGACCAGAATGGAGGGCTAGACTGTTCTCTCCTCCTAAGTTGTCCTCTTTCCAAGCTTAATGATAAGAGGAGATAAGAGAAGGAGGAAAGGAAAGGAGAGAGGAGAAAACTGGAAGGATTCCAAACTTCACATCCTTCCCTTCCCTTCTCATCCTTCCCTATCCTTCCCTTCCCACATCAGACTTTGACCGTCCGGGTTCCCTCTGTTTCTCTTTCTCTCTCCATCTTTCTCTCTCTCTTTCTCTCTACTTTTCTCCTGCCCTGATTTTAATTAGTATTTAAAAAACACATTTATTATGCCCTCTGTTTAGATTATTACTTCTTATTGAAGAAAATTTGGACGCCAGAGAAAATCACAAAGATGAAAAGACAAATTTGCTTTTTTCCTAAAAGCCAAATATAAACACTTTGAACATTTTAGTATATTTCTTTACATTTCTATCTCTTTAACAAAATTAGTGTTATGGTACTCTTACTGCTTTACACTTGATTTTTTTCCCTTACTTGAATATTTTTCCATGTTGTTAGATATTCTGTTAAAGCACCACTTTAAACTGTGTATGATGTTTTATACTAGCGACACACCTAATTATTTTAAGTTTAATTAAGTGTGACCTAATTTCTGGATATCTAGATTGCTTCTAATTTTTTGATATTATAAAGTGCTATAGGAAACTCCTTTTAATGTACATTTTTGGTGCTCTTTTCCTGTTATTTCCTTAGCATAAATTAATGTTTGGAATTGTTTAATCAAAGGATACTCATATTTTTATGCCTTTTGAGAGTAAAGTTTTGTCAAATTGCGTTTTTTAAAATACTCTTGTCAATAGAGCTTGAGAGTACTGTCTCTCTGAGGAAGGGAATTGACAGAGATAAGCATTTATTTCAAAAGCAGGATTGAGCACTTTCTACATGCCAACCATGCCAATCCTCTGCCTGAGGATTCAGGCAGAGATAAGCAAGTCTAGATGGGAGTGAGCCACGTTTATAAGAAATTCTACAGGATGGCCACAGTCTGCAAACATAGGCAAATACATAATAATTGATTTACTGACATTACATTCTAATGCATAATAAAACAACATTACTTGTTTCTATACTTTATGGTCATCCTTTATAAAGTAAAAGGTAGTGAGGGGTTATTGCCATCAGGATACCTTGACCATTTGACCTGGGTTTTCTGAAATCATTCTTGGGATTTTGTTACTTTCATTACAGGTGATTTTTTCAGTGCCGAGCTAAATGTGAATTAATTTCTGTATATCAGATACTCTCCCAAATCAACACACACACACGTGCGCGTGCACACACACACACACACACACACACTCACACACATCTTTTGTCTTGGAAAATAAGTCACGGTGGTCATAGATGACACCATGGATTAAAGAAAGGACAAAAGGCTTAGACTCAGTTATACCTGGGTTGGAATCCTGCCTCTGTTACTCATTGTTGTGTGACTTTGGGTGCATCTTTTAACTTCTCTGAGCTTCAGGTTCTTCACCTGTAAATATGGGTCTAATAATACTGCCTCATAGAGAGGTTGTGAGGTTTACACGAAATGAGACATGTAAGCCCCCCAGGTCCCTTCTCTTCTGTCCTTTGTGAGGTTCCTTCAGAATCACAGCAGCAGTCCCACATCCTCACTCACCCCATGGTCCCCTCTTCTTCACCCCCAGCTCTCTGTCTTCTCTCTTCTCTCATCCCGACCTCTCTTTGCTGCTCTAAGTCCTCAGCCACTCATGCACACTAATACTTCAGTTCTTTATGATGACAGAGATTCTTCAACTTTTAGTAAAAAGGATATTCATGCCCATCAAGGAAGTAACAGACCCAGCGAAGTGAAGGCTGAGGTGGGGCATTTTAATTCCTTCACGCCTTCTGCCCACCTACTTGGAACTCAGCCTCCTGATGGCATGGACAGGAATCTCTCTCCCCAGGGGCCTTCCTTACCTGCGAGAACATTCCATAGACAGATGCCCCCGGGGCCGTTGACTGCCTGGTACGGAACCTGGATCATGTTGAGAATGGCAAAGCCCATGCTGACCAGAGCCAGCGCCAAGGCCAGGAAGAGGAGCAACAGAATTGTCACGTGGAGGCCTGCATTGAGCTCCTTCACCAGGTGTGGGAAGACTGGGGAGAGAAGACACAGCCACGATGTCAGCCTCAGAGCTTGGCTCAAGTTCGTACGTCCCAGGCTTGCTTACCATGAAGGCTTTAGCAGAGGGGGGTGAGGGCAAGGCAGCAAGTGCTGGGTTTTCAAAAAGCAGGAGACTTCCTGAGATGAATTCATGGCCCCCAGATTTACCACCTATCAGTTGGCCAACAATCTTCTCTTCCTTGGGGTGGATGCAAAATCAGAATGTGCGCCAGCTGGGCATTTAAGTTGCATCAGCCTCGCAGCTCTGGGATCTGGTGTGAGCTAATCCATACAAGCTCCAGATGGTGTTGCTTTAGCAAAGGAGGCTGGCAAGAGAATCAGTCAAAGAAGGCTGATCGATCACAAAGCTTTCATCTGGGTCAGAGAGTAGCCTTCATTAAATCAGAAAGGTAGAAGCGGTCTCAGGTATATCATGAAGAGTATAGAAGGGTGTAGCAAAGTGAAGCCTAGATCTGGCATCCAAAGTTCCAGGTTCAAATCCCACCTTTGCTGATTTGCCACAATTATAAAATATTTAGGATCATCTAAACCCTACTTCTACCCATCTTACAATATTGAGCGGGTCAAGTGAAGGGCATAGGAATAATCACAGCGCCCACTTTGTGGGTACTAATGCAAAGCTAGGAGCATGATTTTGGATTCCTCATAATGATTCAGTAAGATAGACATTAATTCCCTGTGTATGATGGGCATGTAATTCTCATGTTGCACTTTATTAGAATATTAATTTGCCATATTAATGTGGCAGGGTAATTTAGTGAGATATTAATTTGGATTTGTTTTCTCTATATTTCTCTCTATGTGAAGATTAAATGATATATCATAGTAGAGTGTTTAAATATTGTCTAGGAAAGAGTCAGTTCTCAAAAATGGCAACTGTGGTTGTTGCTGTTATTTTACCCTCTGACTTGGGAAAAGTCATGTGACTTCTCAAGCCTCAGTTTCCTCATTAGTATCATGTGGATAGTAATAGTTGCATATGAGTTGAGCGTAATCAACATTTACTGAGCACAGTCAGGGGCCAAGCCCTTTACATCTGTTATCTCATCCAATCCTTGTGACAAGGATATGAAGTAGATTTTATTAAACGCCCTTACCCACAGGCTTGGAGACACTAAGTTCCTTGTCTTTGGGCAAGGTGATCCTGAACTCTATCTAGGACCAAAGTCCTATATATCACATGGTATATAGAGTTTAGAGTCACTGATTTCGGTTATTATAAATGAATCATTTAAAATGATGAAAGCTAAAAAACTCCTGGGCAAACCCCTTCCTCTGCAACTACTCCAAAGTTTCTACTGAATACCTCCTGGTCAAATCTGGGTCCATCTTGTGAATTCCAACCTCCCTGCTTAATTACTTGATACAACTGACCAACCCATCTTTGGCCCCAGTTGGGAGTCAGGACTCAAAGCTTTCCAGGTTCCACTCACTCCCTGACCCCGTCCCGCTCTAGCTCCTTTGCTGGCTCACCTGTCCATTTTTATTCACAGAAGGCTGGTGTCTCCCAAGCCTGAGAACAAGAATTTTTGTCCTTCTTCCTTTGAAGTGTCCTTTCCACTCAGAAGTTTCCAGACACTTCACAGTTACGTCTTTAGTTCTGATCTAGATTTCTTTCCAGTTCTGTATTTCCATGTATATTTATCTCCATGTGGTCATCTCATCAGCATCAGAAACTTTACCCCAGAAAATGAACTCCTTCCCGTGGGATTTTTTTCTGTAGGACTTCTCTCTTCCATTTCCTTTCCTTATATTTCAGTGTCCTTTAGATTTTTTTTTTTTCATTGCAAACTCTCAGCACTTTTTCATTCCAAACATGGTAGCTTATGCCTGATTACCTAATTGTTTCATAATCCTCTTTCTTGCCATGCAATCCTTAGGACACATGACCAGCATAATAATCCTCACCAAACACTTAAAGTAGAAAATCATCACCTGTGTGATTGGCAAAGATCAAAAGGTTTGCTAATACACTATGTTAATGAAGGAGTAGGGAAGGAAGCAGTTGTCAAAACTTGTAGGGATATTAATTCATACAATGTCCTTAGAGAGCAATTTGGCAACATCTATCACAGCAATTTCATTTCTAGGAAAAGCACTCCCACATGTGCTCAAAACTGTGTATATCAGATATTCATTACAGTAGCCAAAGATTGGAGAAAAAACCAAAATATGAGTCAATAGGAGATAGATTTAATAAATTAAAGCACAATCACACAAAGTAACTTTTAAAAAGAATTAATCATATCCATAGAATGATATGAACCCATCTCCAGGTGTGATTCAATAAAAAAATTGAGAAGTAACCATATTATGATGATGGGGCGAGGGGATTTGGGGCATATGGAGTGATATGGAGAGGGATGGTGAAAGAATACCCAATCCTTAGCTTCCGCAGTAGGAAATGTATTGACTATATTAAAAAAACAAATCTTTACTGGCAAAGGGCTGAATCTCATTCAGCCTCCACAATCGTGGGCCATACTCCAAGTCTCTAGATCTCCCAGTTAATTGAGATCTTATTATTTTTTTATATATGTCATTATTTAGAAATTCAAATCTTTCCTCACGAGTTTTCATGCATCAGTTCCTTCTATTAATAATTTCTTTAAGGGGTGACTCTACTTTTGCTCTTGTCACACAAGTGCCGTCCCAGGAGACCTGTTGCTTGCTTGCCTTTCATATTTGTACCCAGTTTCCAAAAGTTTGAGACACGTCTGACTTAAGGATTACATTTAAGTTTCCAGCTTGAAATCCATGACCATAAAAGCATATGATCCATGGTGACAAGTGACACTAGCTACACATATTGAGCGCAGACTGTGTGCCAGCACATATACACTTTCTCTCTTTCACTGCTCACGGCAACCTTCTCTCACTCCTACAGATGCGTAAGTTAGAGTCTTAGAAATGAGAAGTTAAATAGCTTAGCCAGGTCACGCAGCCAGGAAGTTCTGGCTTCAGGATTTTGCCGCAGGATCTATTGCCGGAAAATCAGATAACTTGGATAAGCAAAGATTTAAAAGTTTATTCCTAGTACAGCTGGAGGTCTAGAGGTCTTATTTTGAATTTGAATAAATATTCTTATGGTGTACATATTAAAGCTAACTCACTTGAATCCCAGAAGTGATTAATCATCCTGTCAGCAACTCAAATTAGATAACTATCTAATTATTAAGTAATTTGTTTGCTCCCCTCTCCAGAGAAGTTCAGCAGTCCCTTTTGCCCCAGCAAGACAAAAATTAATTTTAAAAAAGAAATAATTGATAAATTGGATTTCACTAAAATGAAAAAATTCTGCCCTGCAAAAGACAATGTCAAAAAAATGACAACACAGCAACTGCAATGGGAGAAAAGAGTTGCAAAAGACATCTGAGAAAGGACTGTTATCTAAAATGGGCAATGGTAAGAAAAGCCTGAGATCTGAAGTCAGATCCAGGTCCGGCTGTTGATGGAATGCTTGGGGGTGGGAGATGAGGAGGGAACCAGTGAATTAAAAATTATCAAGCACATACTATGTATCAAGCACCACATCAGGTGCTTTTACAGAAATTATTTCATTTATTGATTTCTCTGATCCCCAATTTCCTCATCAGTAAAATGGGCATAAATAAAATCTCTCCTCTAGCACAGAGTGGGTTGGAGGAAATGAACAAAGAGGTGACAGCTTGAGACATTAATGTGTCACTGCCCAGTGCTCATTTACTGCCTTTCTCTTTCCCAGATGGAAAGCTTCTGGAGGGCAGACACTCCTCTGTTTAGTTTATCCCTGTTTTCCTAAGAGTGCCAGGCCCATAAATACTCTACAGTACAGCTGAATATGTGAACACTGCTACATTAGCGTTTGTCCTTTTCTTTCCCCAGCCGCTCAAACTGCTAGATTGATTTGTTTTTATTTCAGAAAGTCTGGGTATAAAAAAGGATCTTAATTATGATTATGCTGTATAGTTCTCTGCTTTTCTCCATGATTGGTTTGGAAATTGACTCTCTTGGGTGATTCTAGGGGAGACCCCTATGAAGGTGATAATTGAGGCTGTTTGTCCACAACACCCAATCAAACTTTCCTACTCCAGTTTACAAAGCACTTTCACACCCCCCTTCTCCGCTGATCTGCACACGGGCCCTGGGAGCAGGGATTTTTTTTTTCTTTCTTTCTTCGGAACAACAGTGACAGTAGCAGGAAAATCCTGATTCCAACTTGGGGTTTGGGGGCTCTGATACACCCCATAGCTGCCTCACACAAGTAGGTGGTACTGGCTCTAGGAGCTGTACATCTAAAGGTAGAGAGACTCACCTCTGAGGCTAGAGAATGTGATAACAGACACGGTGTCCCTGGGCGGCATTGGTGTAAAACCAGCCAAAGCCAGGAGGAACCTGGCCCCAGCTCCCAGTGCAAGTTTTCAAAAAGAATCCCATCATGGTTATATACCCTCCTCTGGGACACCACCCAGGGCAGCCAGAAATAAAACTTTCCTGAGTATTATCCTGCTCAGAACTAATATTAAAAAGTCCTTTATGATTCTTACACAGTTCTGATGTTTCAGAGAGCAGACCACGTTAGATGAACCCAGGGGGCTTTTTCCCATAGTCAGCCCTCTGAGAAGGAAGAGGGAGGAGGGAAAGGAACTTGTACTGAGTGCCTCCAGTGGGCAAACAGGAAGTGCTCATTTGCTTAGCTTTTGGCTTCCAGGGCTAGAGGTAGTTTGCATTTCTGTGAGCTGGGATGGCAGGGGTTTAATTAGCATCACAGTGGAAGGGCCCGGTCTTGTCTTGCCCTCCTTTGGCCTCCTCCTTCTGCAAAGCCTGTCTCTGCTTCAGCTGCTTCTCCAGAAACAGTGCTTGTGCTTGGTGACTTCCTTAATTATCCTAAGCCCACCATCTGCCACTCCACACCCTCTGTTATGGGTTGCATTCTGTACCCAGCCTCAAAAAATGTGTTGAAGTCCTAACCGCCATCATCTCAGGATATGACCTTATTGGGAAATAGGGTCTTTACAGAGGTAATCAAGTGGAAATGAGGTCACTAGGGTGAGCCCTATTCCAGTAAGACTAGTGTCCTTATAAAAAAGGGGAAATTTGGACACAGAGACAGTCATGCATGGAGGGAAGACCATGTGAAGAGACTTAGGGAGAATGCCATGTATAGAGTGGAGTAATGTTGCCACAAGCCAAGGAATGTCTGGGGCTACCAGAAACTGGAAGAGGCAAGGAAGACTCCTTCTCCTAGAGGTTTCAGAGGGAGAACGGCCCTGTCAAGAACCTGATTTTGGATTTCTAACCTCTAGAACTGTGAGAGAATAAATTTCTGTTATTTAAGCCACCCCGTTTGTGGTACTTTGTTATGGCAGCCCTAGGGAACTAACACACCCTCCCAAATGACCCCTCAGTCATTTCTGACAGGAGCCATCCACCTGCATCCTCCCATCCTGGAGAATTCATATCCATCCACCACCTCCCCAACATCCAGAACTTGCTGAATTCCGGAAGAACAGTAAAGACTACTAGGGTGACACTCCGCCTTGGGAAAGTTGCCAGTCACAGGAGGGTGGGAACTTTAAGGTAAGGCCGACCAGGGTTGGGGCCTGGCTCTGGTACTCATGGCTCTGTGACCTTGATCAAGTTGCTTAACCTCTCTGAGCCTCATTCTTCTATCTGGCAGGTTTGTGGAAGATTAGTATAGCATAGGTCACATGTCTGGCATCTTGTACATGAACATTTAGTACAAATGAGTTTAAGAGTACTTTACTGATATTCATTCAACCAATGTTTTTGAATGTGCGCCAGGCACTGTTCTAGGGACTTGGGATCATCAATGGACAAGATCCTTGCCCTAATGGCGCTATATACCAAAGGGGTGGAGACATAATAAATAATAAACATAACAGATAAATAAATGATCTAGTGTGTAAGAAGGTGGTTATGATGGTAACGTGGTATATCATGCTATATAATTACATAATTATATGGGCTATTTTTATTATGTTCCCTGAGCACTGGCTTGCTTATTAAAGCCTCTGGAGTATTGCTGCTATTGAATCTATTGCTCCCATGTTCAAGCTTCGGAACTTCCTTCGTGAGGTTCGTTAATTTCAATTCCCTACAACTTACACACTACTATATATAAAGTAATCAACAAGGACCTACTGTACAGCACAGGGAACTTTACTCAATACTCTGTAATAACCTATATGGGAAAAGAATCTGAAAAAGAATGGATATTTGTATATGTATAACTGAATCACTGTGCTGTATTCCTGAAACTAACACAACATTGGAAATCAACTATACTCCAATATAAAATAAAAATTAAAAAAAACCCTATTATCTACAACTATTTAAAAAATTGTGCCATTTTCCCCTTTTTGTGTGTGTATTTGTGGTTTTGAAACAACCTCGAACTTCAGAAAAATTGCAAGAATGGTACAAAGAAATTTTTTTTTTCCTTCTGAACCATTTGAGGGTAAATTGCCCCTTCAACCCTGAGCACTTCAGGGTCAATTTCCTCAAAAAGGACGTTGTCTTTCACAACCACGATACAACTATCAAAATCAGTAGGTTAACACTGGCATATGACTGCTGTTTAATCCTGACACCCTGTTCAAGTTCCACCAATTGTCCCAGTGACATCCTTTATAGTAAACTGACCCAGCTCAGAACCAAGTACTGCATACGGCTGTCATCATCCCCTTTTAGCATGTCCTATTTCTTTGTTTTATTTTTTTGTTTATTTCTTTATGTTAAGTATGTTTTCAGCTTTTTATGTTATGTTTATTTTTGTTCTTTTTTTATTATGTTATGTTTTTAACAGAGCTTTTCAATATCCCTCGTCCAATTTAATTTCTGGGTAAATATAAATATTCCCAGAGATATTTTTTCTTGCTATACATAACAAATATATATATCCTTCACGTATATAAATGATGCCCATTTGTATTGTTATATTTGTCAATGGTTCCAGCTTTCTGTCTTTATACGTTTAATAAGACACCCTGGCCAGGATTCTGAAAACTACAGTTATGAAATATAGAAATCATATAATGAATAAATCCCTTATCCCCTTGCATTTGCATTATGTTGATTAATTATGATTTTGTAGGATACTGTTCTCACCAACGACCTAATTGTATGAGTCTAAAGATGTGCAGAATATTGCCGTTTTTGTTTTTGTTTTTTCTTCCCAGAAGATCCTTCATAAGCTGGTCTTGGATTCCTGCTCTATCTACATGCAGAGCAGCTCTGCTGTGACGCTGGATGGCCGCCCGCCCACGTCAGTACCTGCTCACGTTCATGGACAGCAGCCTTGCCCGAGGTCTCCTTGCCAGGAAACATCCGGGTTGGGCTCTGAACCCAGATAGTCTGATTCCAGAGCCCAGACGCAGAGCCCTTTTGCTTTTTCGCAGACTCTAAAGCTTTTATATAAATAGAAGTGGAAGGTTCATTTCAGCAGGTCGTCTACACCCGCAGGCCACACTGGCTGAGCATACCCAAGTCGCGTGACCTGGGTCTAAAGTTTTCCGCTGGGTGACCTCAGGCAAGTTTTGTAACCTCTCCAAGCCTTGGTGTAGTCCTCTGCAAAATGGGAATGTTAATAATTCCTTCTTTATAAATTTGTTATAAGGCTTAAAAGAGACAAAGCATGTAAAGCATTTAGTAGAATGTCTGACACACGTAAGCACTCAATATTTTTAGTGATTATTCATAGAGGTAAACTACAAAGATATACAAATCCCTATTTCTAATGTTTCTATCAGCCTCCACAGAAAAAAAAGGTCTCTTCCGGGTGCTGAACAAGAGTAAGTCCTTGGCTTACTGTGGATTAAGTCATTATGCTTTAGATTGAAATGGCACTTGAATTTCTCATTTAGACACAAGCACCCTTACGAATATTTAAAAATAAATGTTCTAAAGCAGGTTTCGTGCCCCCCAATATACTCACTCGTGAATTGGGACTGGCGGCTCCCGAGCCCGCATTGCCGCACCTTACAACCGCGGAAGAGTCCGTAGTAAATGTCCCCAATGAATTTGACCAGCTCTGGATCTGTGGCATTGACAAGATCAACTCCAGTCTGACAAAGGATTTTCCCACTCAGCCAGTGGGGCACCGCCAGGGCAACGATGATCAGGATAAAGGAGGAGAAGCTGAGTAAAGATGCCAGCCCATACCACGCCTTTTTGAACCATCCAGGCATCCTGGTGGGTGCAGGTCATGCCCCAGGTGTTTGAGCAACAGCGGGGGTCCTTGACATCTTCCAGACACTCGGCAATCCCCTGCTCTAGGGTCAGCTCTTCCAAACACACTGTTTCAAGATTTCAGGTCCATCTCCTGGTCCTCCCTCAGAGCCTGCCTCCACAGCCCATGTTTACTACAGCTGCATTGGAAGTCTCTACAGAGGCGTCTTCACCTGACTGGAGTGTGGAGGAGTGCCTTACCGAAGGAAGTAACCCTATATCCCCCACTAGATTAAGGTTTCAGCAGAGGGCTTAATTGTTCCTCGGTTCAAGTATTTGAATAACCCTGGTGTGGACCTCTTAATGACAAGGAAGTTATTAGCAGGCATAACCAGGTAGATCTGACTATAAAGAGGTGCTAACCAGTCTCAAAAAATGCATACGGTAGAAGGAAAGCAAAAATGGAATGATTAGCTCTTGAACATTGCCAACAATGCACCGTATCAAATGTTGATCTCTTTGATGCATGCCCTGGCATTTCTTTCTCTAAAATGTCACTGCTGTCAGAATCCCTAGAAGTGTTATTAATACCACAAAATGACCTCTGTTCTCAAGCCTTTTAATTGAAATGTGTAAACAAGGCTTTATGATTCTTAAATTTATCACTGGGTGAATCTGCTGTGGGTAAAATTGCAGCCTGAGTCAGAGTCAATTTGTGACTGTTGGGGAAACCTGGACCCCAACACTTACAGCCCCCCTTTATCTCCACCCTTCCCCCCTGCCACCGCCTGTTGTGTCATCCGAAACGGGAAAGTGTTTTTCTAATGTGTTAGCAAATAATAATCTCCCATCACCCTGCTGGGATCTTTGTCTCTCCTAAGAGTGAAGATCTGTCTTTTTCTTTTAATTTACTGGCACAAAGAATGGAATATTCCACAATTTCTATCTTATACTGTGGCTTTAAAATTTTAACTTTTAGTCTATTGCTGAATGTCAACTTCACGTCACGTGAGGCTGGTAACGGTCACTGTCGGTAGCTTTGGGGGCAAAGTGGGGCAGAAGTGGCAGTGAAATTCCTTATTTGGTCACAGAGCTCTGGAGGGAGTTCAGGAGGTTGCCCTGTTAACCAACAGGAGTTCTGGGAATCTCACTTGGAGAGCACAGAGGGGCAGAGAGACATGGTGATGGAAATAGTTTTCTTCCCTCTAATGGGGGTTCACTTCTGTGGTCTCTCCGCAATGAAAATAAAGAGTGTCTCCACAGCTTGTGCGGTGTACAAAGGCTCTTACCATATGCTTGCTCACCCCTGATGGTGCGGCAACCCTTTGTGGTAGGCAGGGGATGTGCTATTCCAGACATTTCTCTCCTGAGAAAACTGGATGTCAGGGTTGGGGCTGGAGATCAGGTCTTTGAAATGCAACAGCTGTCTTCATCACAATAACCTTGACATAGCAAATGTTTTTCTGGTAATGAACAACAAAATACCTATAAAAGGCTTAGGAGAGCGCTTGGCACATTAGTAAGTGACCAATAACATTCGTTATCCTTATCGTAATATGAAGCACGCTTTGAGAAGGCAGGCCATGTAATACCTTTGCATCCTATCTCTGCCCCAAATGATGGACCTATGTCAACTTTTGGTGTTTTAGGGGTTAAGCAGTTATCTTTCGAAAAATTCTGCGGGAATCGACGGATCTTCACCAAGCCCGTGCTCCTCCCGGCTGAATGGAGGTGTGGTTAGGCAGAACCCTGTTAAAGACTTGGGTTCAAATTCCTACTCTTCTGGGCAAGTGGCTGAGACTCTCCTGTTTCAGTTTCCTAACTTGTCACAGGCTTGTTGTGCAAACTAAAATGAAATGGCACTTGGAGATCACTTCTCGCCGTGCGTGGGTGTTTATTTGGGGCTGGGGCGGGGCAGCGGGCGGGGGGGTGAGGGGGCGCGGCCGTGCTCGCCGAGGGTGGCCGCGCGCTAGGCGGCGGCAGCGGGCTCGTCTCCGGGCGCGGCCGACGCGCGGTCCCTCTTGGCGGCGTAGGCGGCCGGGGCGGAGCGCCACGTTCGTGCTCAGGGCTTTCGGAGCAGCGGAAGCCGAGCCGGAGGAGCGGGATGGCGGCGGTAGCAGGCGAGACGCGCCGGGTGCTGGTGTACGGCGGCAGGGGCGCGCTGGGCTCCCGATGCGTGCAGGCGTTCCGCGCCCGCAACTGGGTAATTCGGCGGGCTGCGGGCGGGCACCGTGGTGACTGGGGCCCAGAGGGACCTGCCGGTGCAGCGCCGGAGCGCGGTCTGGAAGGAAGCTGGGGGCCCCCGAGCACCCCCAGACATGGGTGCTTGCACATGTATGCACACGTCTGCACGTCTGTTCTGTCTCCGAGTGCGTGCGTACCCCGGGGCCCGAGGTGCAGGGCCTTTGCTCTCCAAGGAGAAAGGTTCGGGGGCATGCGGCGGCTGCTCCGTCGGCCTCTTCCAGGCCCGGAAAGTCTGGCACGACTCGAGAGAGAATAGAGACGGAGGAAGAGGTCATGAGAGGGAAGGATCTGGAATCACATTGCTTGCCTGGGGTTATTAGCTCTATGACCATGAATGGATTGCTTAACGTCAGCGAACTTGAGTTTCCCCATCCGTAAAATGGGGATAATAATAGTGTTTATCCCTTAGGGGAGTTACGAAGATTAAATGAGATGAATGGCGTCGTTGCGCATAAATTGTAAATTGCTTGACTCGTGGTAAAAGCTATTTAAATGTTAGCTATTATTGATATATATACATATATATTATTGATATATACCTTTGTTCCATTTGCTTTCGTTGTATGTGATACTTTGAAGCCCCTCAAATGCCTTTTGTTTTGCAAAGATTACTTCTACTACTTTGCATAATCAGTAGCCGCTCCCCAGAAAGCAGCAAGGAAGAGCCGAGGTTGTCCCGAGCCTGTGGCGGGGTCAGGGATCCCGACCCCAGCAGCCACAGGGCTCCGCGCACGCCCACAGTTTCTTCTTGCTTCAGCTGTTTTACTCAGGGACCTCACTCTGGGGAGCTTTCATGGGTGTTTACTTAGCAGCAGCCTGAGCAAGGGTGCGCTGGGACCAGAGAGAAAGGGTGCCAGGGTTTTCTTCTTACTCACAGTCTGGTATAGGAATATGCTTCGAAGGATTCTAAATGCATCACCTTCCCACCATTTACCTGTCTTGGGGTATCTTCCGAGGTCTTCAGCCGTGGATGGTGGTGACAATGGGAACATTTAAGGACTGCCAGCCAAAGGCCAAGCACTGTGCTCCTACATACTTAGTTTCCTTTACTGTTTCCTGTAACTTTAATACAGGGCTCCTGTATCCACCTACATTATAGATACAAGGGCTGTGCTTCCTCCCGGTGGGGGCACTTTGGCCCTTTGACTTGGTGAATCTGCAGAGCTGATTTACCTGTGACTCTCTTGTCTTTCTCTGCCTTCCTTCCTGGGGGCTCCGGGAGGGCGGGGATAGAACCTTTTCTTTGTCTCAGTATCCCCCATGGCTGTGACACAGAAGTAGTGAGTGTTTTGAAAGGATGCTGTGTTCTTCAAAGCTTGTGGTGGAGATGCTTGTCTCTGGGACCTTCAGACTCCCGGACCTTAGAGCTTTCTGAGTAAGAACCATGTGTCACCTGTGCCAGCAGCTGTAGAATCTTACATTTCATTTAATTCTCACACTAAAACTGTTCATTGTTGACAACCCCCATTTTACAGGTGAGGAACCTCTGCAGAGCGGGTGAGCGAGAAAGCCGCTATAGGGCAGAACCAGGATTCAAAGCCTGATCTGATTTCCGAACCCACAGTCATCCCTTTATGCTCTGGGACAGTGGTCGGAAAACTCCAGTTCTCCGTGGGTTGAATCCTGCCTGGCACCTTTTTTCATAGAGCCCAAGAGCTGGAAATAGTTCCCCATTTTTAAATGGTTGAAAAGAAATCAAAAGAAGAGTAATATTTTGTGACATGTGAACATTATATGAAATTCATAATTCAGTGTCTGAAGTTCAATTGGCACACAAGCCACGCTCATTCATTGATTCATTTACTGTTGTCTATGGCTGCTCTCCAGCTATAATAGCAGAGTTGAGTAGTTGCAACAGAGGTTGTATGGCCAGCAAAGCCTAAAATATTTACTCTCTGGCTCTTTACAGAAAAGATTTGCAGACCCCTGGTCTAGGGGGTCTCTGCACGATCAGGGTTTGGCTTTCAGAGGTGAGAGTGGAAGAGGAAGAGGTGTTTGGGGGCAGAATGGGCTAGCCTGGGGCTCAGTAAGGGGTACACTGGCTGAAGCCAGATGCCCTGCAAAGAGTGCGAGAGGTCGGTTGCTAGATCCTTTCTCTAGGAGGTTTTCATGTAAGCCTCTTACGTGCCTCCACTCCCCGAGTCCTGGGCATGGATCTTTAACAACTGACTGTCTCTTGACCGAAGCTGTTTTCTCGTTGATCCAGTGGGTCGCCAGCATCGACGTGGTGGAGAATGAAGAGGCCAGTGCCAGCGTCCTGGTTAAAATGACAGACTCGTTTACGGAGCAGGCTGACCAGGTAAGTCTAGAGAAGGCCCTACCGCGCATGTGATAGGGGAATGCTGGGGAGAGGGTTCCACTGGCTGTGTGTTCTTCCTTTTTTTCAGGTATTATTTCTCTAATTATGAAAGGCATTTGTGCTCATGGAGGGAAATTTGGAAAAAATGAAAAAAAACACAAAGATAAATAGCCCATAATTCATGTCTAGTTAGCTCACTAGTTAGTTCACATTTTGGCCCATTTTCTTGTCTTTCCTATGCGTACTGTATGTTATTAGTTTTACAAGTTGAGATGAATTCGTATTTTATATGTTATGGTCAGCTTTTTTTTTTAAAACTTAACCTTTAACTTAGATACTTATTCAGATCACTTAATAAAACCTGTGTTGACATGTAATTTTTCTTTGTGTGGATTGGTCACAGTTTGTTTAGTTTGCACTTCATTATACATTTAAGTTTTTTGCAAGGTTTTCTTTTTTTACCATTATCAAGAATACTGTGGTGAACTTCTTCGTCTCTATCTCTGATAATTTATTTAGCATACATTCTAAAAAGTGGGCTCCCCCCGTTCAAAGCAAGAATACTAACAAAGCAGGTTGTTTCTAATTATAAAATTATAGGCTTACTGTAAAATAAGTCAAACAAAACTATACAAATATATAGGTAAATTGTGAAATACCCCTCTTTCTCTCTGTGATAGTGTCACTCCCCCCGCCCAGAAGGAAGCACTGTTAACAATTTGATGGATATCTTGGTATAAATATCTGAGATGCTCTTAAGCGGTTCTGCCTTTCTGAAAGAGCTGTCCCACCAGCCGCATGAGGATGTGCTTTATATGGTTCTCATGCCAACCCTCAGCTATTTCTTATAACAAATTTAAAAAATTTTAAAAGTAGTGCATGTATGATGTAGAAAATACAGTAAAGCAAAAAGGAGAAGGAAATCATTTCTGTTCTCACGATGCAGTTAATATTTTGTTGTATTTTCTTCCACTCCATTTCTCCAAACGTATACATGTATAAATCTAAAAATTTAAAAAAAATCCTGGGACTTCCCTGGCAGTCCAGTGGTTAAGACTCTGTGCTTCCACTGCAGGGGGCATGGGTTCGATCCCTGGTTGGGGAACTAAGATCCCGCATGCTGTACAGTGCGGCAAAAATCCCCCAAAAAACCCAAATAAATTATGACTATACTGTAACTGCTCATTTGCTCTTCCTAAAGCATCATGGTTTAGAATATAAGAACCCAGCTGACTTATTCCAAAATGTAGATTTTTGTTGTCCTTACTTTTTATAATATGCTCCCAATGTTTCCCATACTTAATGATATTATTGTCTTTAATGGACCTAATAGTAAAACTTGACGTGGCTTCGTTGTGTGTTAGACACCATACTAAGTGCCGTATTTGCATTTGCATTAACTCAATCTCTGTAAAACAGTTTCTTATTTTATCTTCCTTTTAGAAATGAGGAGTCTGAGGCATAGAAGTCCCTGGTGTTTGCTCCAGGTCAAAGCTAGTAGGTGGCAGAGCTAGGATTTGAACCTGGGCAGTGGGGGTTTTGATGTCTGTGCTCTTAACTGTACCTTAAGTTGATTCTCAGCAAAATAGCTTCATGTGAATAAAGTAATGAAAACTAAAACCAAATGCTAGGGAGGCACCTGGGCTTGGATAGCAGCAGCTCCTCCAGACGTGGTTCTCTGTAATCAGTGTCTCTCCTGCTCCTTTAGTTGCAGGTTTCTGATGTCTGTATCCCTTTCTGAATGTGAAGTTGTCCGCATCTGAGTCTTGACTATACAGTGCATCTTTACGATGAAGGTTGGGAAATGCCTTCATTATTATAAGCTTAGCTTTTAACATCTTTAACCCCTCCTGTAGGAGACTCTCTCATCCCCTAGTCACTCAGTTAAGAATTTCTGGACGAAAACATGACATCCAGTTTTTGTTTCTAAAGCTCCAGAAGAGGAAGTTCAATCCTAATACACGTAAAATTGGCCCCCTGGATTGGAAATTCACGATGACGGTGATAAGATGAAGAAGTGAGAGAAGTACTAAATCTTTAGAAAACTATTGGGCAGAAAGCAGAATTTAAGGGGAAGGAGTTTTAAAATGCCTCGTTTTAATTTTATTATAAAAATAAAAGACAGAGGTTGTAGAAAAACAAATCAAGCAGGTGCATTGTTGCTGTGGGCTTCATGCTTCCCTAAAATGTAGAGAGCACAGCTTGTGTGCCTGTACAGAGGTCAGGGGAAATGATCCAATTTCCCGCAGCTGGGATCTGGGCTCTTGGCAACAGGGTGTGGCTTAGAAATCAAGGGAGGGACAGCCAGGGAACCAGGGTAACAGGAGAAAGGTCAACAAAAGCTAAGTCAGGATTAGGTGAGATACTTGCCAAGGGATGTTCAGGAATCTTCTTAAAATGAAAGCTTTAGGTATAGAATGTACGGAGAGGAAAGATTGGTTTCCATTGCCGAAGCAGTCTCTTTGGAAGAGTAATTTTTTTTTTCTTTTGGCTGGGTCTGATGGTTTGCAGGATCTTAGTTCCAGGGATTGAACCCGTGCCCTGTGTAGTGAAAGTGCGGAGTCCTAACCACTGGACCTCCAGGGAAGTCCCTTGAAAAAGTAATTTGAGGCTTGGAAATTGTTAGGGAAAGCAGTCAGAGACTGAAATGTTACTGCTGGGAGAATTACACCATTTACACTTAACACCATTGTGTTAAGTCTGAATAAGACTGATCTTAACAAAGCTATTGAGAGGCTGTGGTCCTTTCAGCCATTCCAGAAAAATATGGTATAGTGGTGAGCATAGCTGCCTTCCAGAAAAATATGGAAATGGGTCATGGGTAATGACCAGGGTTGTCTGTCTTGTCAGACTTTTGTTTTAATAAATTGTAACAAAAGGACATGTATATGTTTTCAACACTTTAAACATTTTAATCAGACAGAAATAGAGAATTAAAATGAACCCCCATGTACTCATTATTTACCAACATTTTGCCATTGACTATTTTTTATTGCTTTTTAAAAAAAATAATTTCTCTTTGGCTTTTTCTTTCTTGGAGTTGCAGTTAATGGGATGCTTGTATTCCAAGGAGAGTAGAATTGATTATTTCAGATTATGATTCTGTGATTTGCAAAGAAAGTCGACAAAGAAGTATACCAGAAGGCTAGCTGTAGGCAGTGAAGCCCTAGGTGAATTTTTTTTTAAACTTTTCCTACTTTATTTATTGTTTTATTCCAGGGATGCATATGTCTCCACCCTTTAGATATTCAGAAGAAGACTAGGTTGCTTTATAAAAATCACACTGAAATGTAGTCGAGCTTCACTATCCAAATGTCCGTTATAAATTGGTCCTGCATCTTATTTTCAAAGTATTAATTGCCAGGTACTGTGAACTGACTTAAAAAGAAGTGAAAAATAAATGGAGGTGACTGTGAAGATGTCAGCCTGTTGAGGTTTACCTGACTATGCATCTTCCCAACCCTTTTATTTCAGGTGACCTCTGAGGTTGGAAAGCTCTTGGGTGCAGAGAAGGTGGACGCGATCCTTTGTGTGGCTGGAGGATGGGCTGGGGGCAATGCCAAGTCCAAGTGTGAGTCCTTTTCTGAGTTAGTCATTTTCCTCTTCTCTTTGTCCAGGTGCGTGTGGATGGGTCTATACTATCTGTCAGGTCAGATGTTTTCCTGTATGTCTCCCAGAAGCTTTACCGTAGCTGTGAGGTAGAGATCAACACCCCGTTTTACAGATAAAGAAAAAACTTCCCATAGAAGGGGGTTAGGGCAGAGGGACCTTGAGATTGATGTTTAAAAAAGAGACAAAATGAAGTCAGCATTGTTTCTACCCCAGTCTTTCAGGGCTTGTTACTGGGAGTTGGGGGATGTGAATGGAATGGAGAGATCATTCTGAAGATCAGAAGGACTCAAAACTGAGCTTTTGTTAAAGCTGAGTATATTTTCCATTTTTATTATGAACATTTTCAGATATACAGAAAAGTTGAAAGAACAGTTCAACGCACACCCTAATGTCCTCCGTCTAGATTCAATACTTGTTAACATTTTCTATACTTGCATTCTCTTGCTTTCTTACATGTGTGTCCTCTGTGTGTGTATTTTTTTGTTGTTTTTGATCATTTGAAAGTAATTTGACACTTCACTATATTTCAACACGCGCCTCCAAAGATGAAGCCATTCTCCCACGTTATCGTAATACCATTCTCATACCTAAGAAAATTAACAGTGATTCTATAAGATTAATAGTATCAGCTCATGTTCTGATTACCTCAGTTTATTCCATATCTTTCATAGTTGTTTTCTCTAAATTTGTTCCAGTCAGGGTTTATGTACTGCATTTTATTGTTGTTTTTAGTCTCTTAATCTAGAATGTTTTTTTTTTCCCTGTGACAGACTTGGCAGGTCCAGGGCAGTTTTCATATAGGCTGTCACCCACACTGAATTTGTCAAACTGTTTCTTTAAGGTATCATTTACCTTGTTCCTCTGTCCCTGGTATTTCCTGTGAACTGGAAGGTAGGTCTAGAGGCTGGCTTAGATTCAGGTTAAATATTTTGAGGTGAGAATGCTTCCTGAGTGATGTGGACTTCACGCTGCATCACATAGGGAGCTTACCATGTCACGTGGCCTTCTATATCCGGAGTGGTGCCAAATTTCATGCTTGGTTAAGGTGGTAAGCTGATAGATTTCCATCATAAAGGTTCATTTTTCTGTTTGCAATTGTAAGTGAGCTATGGGATGGTACTTTGTCATCGTATATGAATATCCTGTTCCCAAACACCTTGAGAACCCCAAATTCCCAAAACCTAATGGTTATAAGCATCCATCGGTAATCTCTACCTGAGTCAGTCATCCCACTGGGGATTGGAAAATGGTAGTTTTCTAATTCTGTCATTCCTTCTACATTTATCAGCCAAAGCCATTTAAAAAGGAGTTGATTTTCTGTGAACCGCACTTAAATTTGAAATTGGTATTTTGTGTGGTGATCAGGTTGGCAAAACACCCTGATGGCCTTTTGTGTATTTTGGTAACAAGAAGTGATAAATGTGGGTCCGTCCATTTTTTTTTTGTAGTTCTTTTTAGCAGGGAAATGCAGTACCTTGGTTGTCACCTACTGAAGACCCCTCCTCCTGTATCAAGAGGGCTCTCTTTCTGGGTCATGGGTGCAGCTTCACTGGGTTCTGTGTGTCCTGTGAGGGAGGAAGGGGACAACTGTTCAGCTGGTGATGTGACACTCCTTACCACTTATTCCTCTTCATGTCTCTGGAAGACCAGAGGGTTAAAGCAACTGCAGAATGGTTGTTATTTCAGCTTTTTTTAAAAGAGTCTTTAAAGCTGGCATTAAACTTTCAGCCATAAAAAATGAAATCAGCATTGTTTCTACATTGTTTCAATGTACTGCATAAAAGCCCTCTTTATGTCCAGATGGTAATAGTCCCTGAGCTTTTTATCACAGATAAAACCTGACTTAGATATATAGGTTCTAATTATAGATCTAATGCCCTTTATAAAGTAGGGCAATGTTTGAATTAAAGCCAGTCCTGCATATTTGTCAACAGTCCTCATTTATTGGCTGACGTTTACCAGTTTACAGGTGAGGAAGTTGAGACTCAGGTGATCATGTGGCCTGGAATCGAACCCCTGTCTCTGACCGCAAGCCCTGGGCTGTTTGTATTAGATCTCCTTGTAGGCACAGAGCGGCCGTGAGGGCTTCCTGGAGTGTCGGGCGTCGTGAGTCGAGCTCACCTGTCATTTTCTTCCCTGTGAATGCTCACCTCATGTGTTTCTTTGCTCAGCTCTCTTTAAAAACTGTGACCTGATGTGGAAGCAGAGCATGTGGACATCGACCATCTCCAGCCACCTGGCCACCAAGCACCTCAAGGAAGGAGGCCTCCTGACCTTGGCAGGGGCCAAGGCCGCCCTGGATGGGACTCCGGGTGAGCCTCCATTTCCCTGTCTGTGAAATGGGAATGCTGACACTTGCTCGCTGGGGTTGCTGGACACTTCTGTGAGATGAGGACTCTTAAAGCCCTTTACCGTCTCAGGTGCTTTACAGTTTGACGGATTTTGCTTCCTTTTAGGCCCAGATTTTTTTAGGGGAAAAACTCCTGATCTTTTCATTTGCATTGTCCTCATGTTCGCGGTGGTGAAGGACCGCTGTAATCTGGCAGCCCCTCATCTTGTTTATTTATCTGTGATGCACCCAGGGAATGAATGGCGTTGCAGTAGCTATCAGCTAGGTAATAGTCACATTGTGTTCATGTGTCCCAAGGATAGTGTGAGCTGTAGAGCGAGAGACGCTGAGGTAGATTCTTCACCCTAGCTGTGTGGCCTAGAACAAATCATTTGTTCTCTTTGATGACATTTCTGCTGTAGTTTCCTTAATTGTAATATAGTGACAGTAATATCTACCTTGAAGAGTAGTTATAAGGTGTTAGAGGTATTAATATGTACAAAGTGCCCAGCACATGGTAAGTCTTATTATATATTCTCATTTAATCCTGGGGTAGAGGTCATTATTATCTTTTTCATTTTACAGATAAGGAAACTAAAACTTAGAGAGGGAAAGTAATTTGTCTGGGTTATGCAAAAAATAAGTTGCAAACGTACATTGAATTGAAACCCTGATCATTTTTAAATTCTGTGCTTTTTTGTTACATCATGCAGATCCAAGTTCCCTTTGCATTTTGTACGCCCTGTGTTAGCTTGCTAGGGTTGCCATAACAAAGTACCACAGACTGGGTGGCATAAGTATTTTCTCACAGTTCTGGAGGCTACAAGTTCAAGATCAAGGTGTCAGGAGGGTTGCTTTCTTCTGAGGCCTCTCTCCTTGGCTTGTGGATGGCTGTCTTCTCCCTGTGTCTTTGTCTTCCCTCTGTGTTTGTCTGTGTCCAAATTGCCTCTTCTTAGAAGTATACCAGTCATATTGGATTAGGGCCCACCCTAATGACCTCATTTTAACTTAATTAACTTCCGTCTCCAAATACAGTCACATTCTGAGGCATGGGGGTTAGGACTTCAATATCTGAATTTGGCTGGGAGGCACAATTCAACCCATCACTCTCCCTTTGGGATCGGGCTAAAAGAATTTAAGCAGGGGGTCAGGGAGTTAGCACAGGGAGGCAGAAACTGTCTTATCTCGACTACCTACGTAGAACTCTTCTTAAAAAGAGGGGGGGGAGCTTTTTTGGGATCTCTTTAGTAAGTGGTAGAAACCTGGAGCACCTTTTTCGATTTTAATGTAACTAACTTAACTGTGAGGCTCTTACAAATTAATAATTTCTTGCCACTCATTTTCTTATTATGTTTCTCAGAGCATGTGATCTTACAAGTCCATGGCAATTGCAATGATTAAAGCTGTGCATATGTCAGATGCTAGTTTGGTTAAGATCTGATTTTTATTAAAGGTGACATAGAGCAGAGGTACTAGAAAATAAATAGAGAAATGAGTAATAGCTTGACATTGAAAAAAACCCTAGGACTGAAAGACTAATTTTTCTGAAGGACAAAACAGTCTTCTACTTGCCTTTGGCTTGTACATATCATTCTTTGCTTATAGTTTCAGATACTGATTAAGACTATGGGATCTGGAACTACACGGGTTGGTTTTGTATTGTGGTTTTGCCATTTAGTTGCTGTGCGATATTTGGCAAGATACTTAACCTCTCTGAACCTCAGTTTTGTCATCTGTAAAATGAAGGTAAATAGTAATACCTCCTTTATATGGTAGTTGTGACTTGTAAACATCTTAATGGATGTAAATGGTTTAGAAAAGGTATTAGAATCAGTAATAAATGTGAACTATTATTATTATTTACTCCAGGCTTACTTTTGCTCAGTTACTCTTGCTTCAGATGTTAATAAATTTGTTCATCTTTCAGCTCGTTAGTTAGATGTTGTTAAATTTGAGTCATGAAATCTTTTAACTGATTCGGACCCCAGAAAAATCTGGGGAAATCTGTGAAAGCAGGTGATGAACAGGCTTAAGAGTCCTTCAAACCCAAGAAGACTTGTTCAAAAATAGAAAGTTTTTCACTTGGGAAGATACTGAGAAAACCCTCACCCTCCTATTTCCAAGGTTGTATTTGTAGACTGTCCACTGGAGCGTAAACTGTATGGAAGTGATGGTGATCACTTTTGTTTGCCATTTAAGGATCTGTTTTATGTTTGGAAATCAGTCCTTAGGGACTACACTGATCATTTGGTAATTGAAAAGACAGTTTTTATCTTCTTAATGAAATGCATTTTTTTCCGTATCTTGCCAATGATGCCCTTACCCGCATTGTGTAGAATTCTGTGGAATTAAACCATTAGGGCTGCTGGCTGCTTGTTTCTTTCTACATCTCATTCCCTGCTTTCATGCTGTTTGAGTGGAATGAAGAGAGAGTCCCAGGAGTTTGCTGGGGACAGGGGCTGAACGAATGAGATTCATGCACCGGTTTATTTTAATTACTGTTAGATCTTCCTGCCATTGTTGGCCTCCTGCCCCTAATTAAACAGAGAAGCCAGGTTTGGTGAAATGTTCTTCTTGTACTTCTAAATAACTTTTTGAAACCTTGACCCTCTTTTGCAATTTGAGGTTACTGTGGAAGCTGTTCAGTGATTGGTTTCTTGGCTGGGCTGTGAGCCCCACCTCCCCCTGGACCTCTGATGCCTCCTCAGTTGTTATTCTTTAAACAGCATGCCTGCTGGGGTTTTTAAGGGCGCTGCTGACCTTTGGAAGTAGTGGTTTTCCGAAGGTGGAGGGGTGTTGACAGCAATTAACCATTCTTTGTTACTGTGATAGCTGCATTTAGTGCACCTACAGCTGGGTGCTGTGGGGAACTTTGGAGAGGAGAGAGATCTCGCTTGCCATGTGTCTGGGGGGGTCAGACGGAACCCTGTACTAATTAGCTATTGTATTCAGTATATAGACTGGATAAACAGCAAGGTCTTACTGTGAAGCACAGAGAACTATATTCAACATCCTGTAATAAACCATAATGGAAGAGAATATTAAAAAAAGAATGTATATAGATGTATAACTGAATTACTTTGCTGCACAGCAGAAATTAACACAACATTGTAAATCAACTACTTCAATAAAAAAAGGCATGCCTTACTTCTGTCAGCAAGCATTTGCTGACTGGTGGGAGGAAAGGAAGGCTAATAGGTTGCTAGTATGCCCATATGTCACAATTGCTCAAATGGTATACTTTATTTTTTTATTTTTTGGCTGTGCTGCGTGGCTTGTGGGATCTTAGTTCCTGGACCAGGGATCGAACTTGTGCCCCATGCAGTGGTAGCGTGGAGTCCTAACCCTGGACCGCTAAGGAATTTCCCCAGATGGTATGCTTTAAACAAGGAGTTGGACTCCAGGGCATAGCACTTCTATTAATTTGATGGGAAACACTTATGGAAGTCCTACCCTGTCCTGAGCCTAGAATTAAGTACTTTATCCCCATTTTACAGATGGGATAACTGAGGATTAGAAAGGTTTTGAGAACCCGCCTGGATTTCTTTAGTGGTAAGTGGAAGAGCTGGGCTTTGAACCTGCGCAGCCTGACTCTAAAGCCTGCGCTTCAAATGACTGCTCGGTTTTGCTGACCCATTGGGCACCCAGGGTGGGTGTCTGCAGGCTGCTCACAAGCAGTTGACGATACAAGGGTTCAGAACTCTTGCGTGGCTTTTAACCTCTCCATTGGCCTCGGTGCGAGTCTGTGTGTGAGCCTGGGCCTATTACTCACCCTGTCCGAGCCTCCGTTTCCTTAGCAATAAAAATAAGATTAACCTCATGGCTTCTGTGATAAATGTTAAGTGCCAGGCAAATAGAAGGTTATGTCCCTTCCACTTTCTCTCCACGGACGTCCCTGGTTCTCTTTTCCCGGCCTCCTCTGGACCTTGGTGTGGTGTTCTTTGGACATACCAGTGGCGGCCAGTGGTCACTGAAATGTTTTCTCCTTATTTCCCAGGGATGATTGGCTATGGCATGGCCAAGGGTGCGGTTCACCAGCTTTGCCAGAGCCTGGCCGGGAAGGACAGCGGCATGCCGTCTGGGTCTGCTGCCATCGCCGTGCTCCCGTAAGTCTCCCCCATCTCTGCCCCACGGCTGAGAGTTCACATGTGTCCTAGAGTCAGTCTACCCCAGGGGCGCGTGTGTGCCGTCACCTTGGCTTCTGAAATTCACCAGAGGCCCTGAAGATACCTGTTTAGGTTTTGGATTATCCTGAGCTTTCCAGAATGGTTGCTTGGCTGATGGGATGGGTCTCTCTTGCCTCTGTCTTTCTTGTTTTCTTTCCTTTCTTCTAGCCGTCCCTCCCTCCCTCCTTGTTAAAAAATAGCGTACACATTTAATTTTATTATTTGTAGTTCTGTCTTTCAAGTCATTATAAGGTCGGTGTGGAAGAGAGACTGTATTAGGTTTGTGGGATGGGGGAGGGGGAGCTTGGGGAAGAATCTGGGAAACTATGGGGAGACGTTTCTGGAGGGATTCCAGGACCAAATGGCTTGTTTCTTAGCTGTGGTCCTATAAAGAGGATGTCTGTCTGCTAGGGGACTGGGCTGTCCACGTATTCATTTGTGGGCTTCTGTGATTCTGTGACGTGGTCTCACAGCTATTTTGAATGATTTCCGAGGCCTAAAGGTTCTTGGGAAAGTCATACATATCTGAATTCTGTATTCCCTTGCTGAAAATTAGAAGATTTCATGGAAAACAGCCACAAAATGAAGGAAGAGGCTGTCTTTTCCCCATATTTAAAGGAATATTATGATTACACTTACAAAACCTGAGAAATGAGTCTGCCACATTTTAGGGAGTGAACGGAGACATAAACAGCAGAACAGTTTACTTTAGTAAAGACACTGTTTCAGAAAAAAGGCAAAACATGGCCCTTTCATTTTGTTCCTGTCTGCCTGAAGGGTGAGTTCTGAAGCGCTTGGCGGAGTCAGGCTGGGATGTGATCTCTGTAACCGTGGACGGCTTCCTGGCCTCTCTCTGATTATCTTCGTGTGATCTCTCCACGTATTTTCCTGGCCAAGGAGGACCTGGCAGCTGTTGTTCTGAGGGGGAGGCACATGTGACACGCTTATCTCTGTGCAGGGTTACCCTGGACACACCGATGAACAGGAAATCAATGCCTGAGGCCGACTTCAGCTCCTGGACGCCCTTGGAATTCCTAGTCGAGTGAGTATCACAATCATTTCAGTGACTCAGCAGCTTCCATTCTCTGCCTCTTGTGGGAGAAAGGACAGGCCCATGTTCTCTTGGCTTATCAGCCTGGGTGGTTCGTGAGGGCCTGACCTCCGAGGGCACCTTGCACCTCATTGTCAATGTCACGGGGTGGAGGGGTTGATGGTGCCGACCTGAATCCTGGCTCCTCCACCCACCAGCTGGCCAATCGGAGCATGTTGTTTAACTGCTCTAGGCCTCAATTTCCCCGTCTGTATAATGGGGGTCGGTGATAATTGTTAGGAGGGTAAGACATGGAAGTGTGTGCCAAGGTCTCAGCACTGTGTGTGACCCATAGCAGGGCTGGGTAAGCCTGGAGCCTGTAAACCGTGTTCTGTCTGTTAAAGAGGAGCGGCTGCATGGGGTCAGCCGCTGATCTAGGTGGAACGTCTGGGCCCACATGCCTGAATTAGTGCCAAGCCACAAACCCACAGGAAGCATCCTTTGTCCCTGAAATCATATTCAGACCTTTGTGAATATGGGTGGCACTGGAAGGTCACGGAGAGAGTGCGCTCTTTTGTGTTTGCCTAGATCTCAGTTTCCCACACTCCTCTATTTAAGGGGGTGTTAAGCATGTGTTCACTGAGCACCCACTTGGGCCAGGGGCTCTGCTGGGCCCGGGGACGATGAGGAATAAGATGCAGGCCCTGCCTTCATGCAGTGGGGACGGACTCGCCCAGCAGAGCCAGTGTCTGAGCGGCTTTGACGGCTGTTTTCGCAGGATGTTTCTAAAGCTTGGGCTGAGAAGAAGCTTGCTTCTGTCCTGAGGTTACGTCTTATTTAAATGGAATTGGGAGATATTTGGGACTTTTATGTTTGGAACAAGCACTTACATGCCAGGCACTGTTTAAGCACTTCATAACCATGATCTTATTAAATACTCATAGCGGGTCTGTGAGGGAGGTGCCGTCGTCTTTTTTTTTTTTTAATAAAGGGGTATTGTTTTTTTTTTTTAGAAATTCACGTTCTTTTATTTATTTATTTATTTATTTATGACTGTGTTGGGTCTTCGTTTCTGTGCGAGGGCTTTCTCTAGTTGTGGCAAGTGGGGACCACTCTTCATCGCGGTGCGCGGGCCTCTCACCATCGCGGCCTCTCTTGTTGCGGAGCACAGGCTCCAGACGCACAGGCTCAGTAACTGTGGCTCACGGGCCCAGTTGCTCCGTGGCATGTGGGATCTTCCCAGACCAGGGCTCGAACCCGTGTCCCCTGCATTGGCAGGCAGATTCTCAACCACTGCACCACCAGGGAAGCCCGGTGCCGTCGTCTTTATCTAAGGTTTAGGGGCTCGGAGGCATGGGGAGTGTGGGCCTAAGGAACTTGCCCAGTGTCGCACAGCAGAGCCAGGATCTGACCCGGGCAGTGTGGCTGCAGAGCCCTCAGTCTTAACCACTGTCCCGACAGTTACTCCTGTCTTTGCCGGGTGTCGTGCTTAATGCTGGATTTGCAAAAGAAAAAAAATTTGAAGTTGTGGAAGGAACAACGCTTAAATGGTGTTTGCATTTTGAGTTTCTTTTTTTTTTTTTTTTAATTTTTAAAATTAATTAATTAATTAATTTTTGGCTGTGTTGGGTCTTTGTTTCTGTGCGAGGGCTTTCTCTAGTTGCGGCAAGTGGGGGCCACTCTTCATCGCGGTGCGCGGGCCTCTCACTATCGTGGCCTCTCTTGTTGCGGAGCACAGGCTCCAGACGCGCAGGCTCAGTAGTTGTAGCTCACGGGCCTAGTTGCTCCGCGGCATATGGGATCTTCCCAGACCAGGGCTCGAACCCGTGTCCCCTGCATTGGCAGGCAGATTCTCAACCACTGCGCCACCAGGGAAGCTCTGAGTTTCTTTTTAAAGGCCACTACTGCCAGCAATTCTTGACAGAGACGTTGACCCAGGACCCTAGATGGAACATCTGGGGCCACGTGTGTAAACGAGTGCTGGGCCACGACTGACAGAGGGTGGACTGGGACAGCCATGCCTTGTCCCAGAAATCATGCTCACCCATTTGTGGTATTTGAAAACTCACGTGACAAGTTGACATAAAGTTGGATTTGCAGTGTCTGTGAGCATGTTACCCTCTTGGCTGTCCATGGTTAGAATGGCGTTCTCTCCCACCCACTCCAGACGGCTGACAAGGAGGAGGGAGAAGTAAGACCATTTATTAACCTGCCTAATTAACACATACGCCTCTGCACATCCAGCTGTGACTGGTCTCCTTCAGAGCTGTCCCCTGAGCCCTGCCCCCAGAGACGGCTCAGGACACATGACAGTACCTTAGGGAGTTGGAGAAGCACTTGGGTTTTTGAGCCCACGTGACTTCCCTTCACTTGTTCAACCCCCAGAGTGGGAGCTCGAATGACTGGACAGCTAAACGTCAGCTGTGGTCCAACAGGTTACTTATCGGCATTAAAGATCCCAGGAGCTCCTGAGAGTTCTCCGGCGAAGGAAGGGCCAAGGTCCCACCTGGGGTTTGTGGGAGGGGATGGTATACTCAGCACCAAGAGTAAATATTTTAAAAATGATCAGCTACTTGTTAAACCTTGTGAATTCCTTGTGCCCTTTTTCATTCCTCTCTTCTTAGACGAGGTCTCCCGTCTTCCCCAGGCAGGCACGGTTGGTTGCCCCTCCCCACAGAGTTGTTTATTAAATGCCCCATTCCAACGCCGAACGCGTTTTATTGTAATAGTCTGTTTTTTCATCTTTTTCCATTGCTTGGCACAGCTGTGGCTGCTCCATAAATATTTGTTAACAAAAAAAATAATAAATTTTTTCTCTTTCTTCTTAAATTCTGGGAAGTGATACAACAACGTGTAAAGTATTGTGCCCATGTCTATCTCTTAGAATGAACTAATTAAAATCTTTTTTAATCACATAAAATCGTACCACCGTGTTATAAAGGATTCCAACAATGCAGAAAAATAGCAAAATGAAAACCTTGCCAAATCTAGCCACTCAGGAATTAGAAGGAGTAAAGTTCTGAAATCATCGGGGACCTAGATTTGTGTCCATGAGGCCTTAGAGGCTTTTTTACAGCTGCTGCTGTGCCCTCACCCCCCACCCGCCCAACCAGTAATGTGACCCTAAGCATGTGTCCAGATTTTTCCTTTTAAAATGTAAAGCTTCTCTTCTTTGTTCTAGAACCTTCCATGACTGGATCACAGAGAAAAACCGACCAAGCTCAGGAAGCCTAATCCAGGTGGTAACCACAAAGGGAAGGACGGAGCTTACCCCAGCATATTTTTAAGCTGCGTTTCATTGCCTGTGAGGTGCCTGTCAGAAAAGTCATTAATCTATTAGCGTGGCCACATCCGGCCTTGCATTTTTTGTAATCCTGTTCATGGTACAAGACAGTGAGTCCTATCTTTCTCTCATCTAATGTGCATTTGTTCTCCTAGGACAGTGTAACAGGTTTATGTGAAATAAAAACATGTGGAGCCCACAGATAGATAGCACTGTCAGTCTGTGTTAACCACGGAATTTAGGAGGTCTCAGGACGGCCCCCTCCGCTTCAGCGTCATGTTGAATTGCTTTTGAGGCTCTCTTTCTGTGTCCCTGCCAGTGGCTGTGTCCACCTGACTAGTTCAGAGATTTGTTGGGTCAGGGACATTTGGACCCTGAGTTATTTTTGAATGTTATGTTTATGTCACAGCCATAGTTTTTGTAGCCTCGAATTAAACTGCCATAAAACTCTTTCTGTAGTGTAAGCAAAATCCTGTGGACTCTGTTAAGGTACCTTTTTCCTGTGCATTTGCCAAGTGCGCAAGAGAACTACTTGTGATTGTTTGGAGTTTATCTTCTTAATAAATGGACTTCATTTACTGTGTTGTCTTTAATCAAAACACATCTTATAAACAGTCATAGATGAAGGTACTAGAATCACAGGCTGCTAGTGGTCTTCAGCCTGATGTTCTCAAAAAGGGGGGTGAATTCAAATCCTGAAGTAAGTGCTCTCAGCACAGTGACAGAGGCACGTTTCCTTCTTGGACGTTCCAGAATCTGAAGCTGGGGGGATGGCCCTGTGCATTTAGAAACAGTGCTCCACGTGACTGATACCGGCCATTCTGATTGAGAATTAGTGGTCTAGTGCACCCCATCATTTTACAGATGAGGAAACTGAGACCCAGAGCAATGACTTTCCATCCTTATGGCCAGTAAGTGGCAGAACTAAGCCCAGAACCCAGTCACCAGATGGCTGCTATTCATAAAGGCTTTTACCATGTGTTTTCTTTTTCAATTCTTAAAAAAAAATTTTTTTATTGAGGTAAAATTCACATAACATAAAATTAACCCTTTTAAAGTGAAAAAAATTGGTGGCATTTAGTCTGTTCACAGTGTTCTGTAAACATGTTCATCACCCCAAAATCCAGCCCCATACCCACTAAGCAGTCACTCCTCATTCCCCCTGTCTCCAGCCCCTGGCAGCCACCAATCTGTTCTCTGTCTGTGAATTTACCTGTTCTGGATATTTCATGTAAATACAATCATGCACTCTGTGGCCTTTTGTGTCTGGCTTCTTTCACTTAGCATGTTTTCAAGGTTCATCTCCTTTGGAGCAGCTATTAGCACTTCATTCCTTTTTGTGGCTGAATAATATTACATTGTTTGTATATACTACACTCCATTCATCTGTTGATAGACATTTGGGTTTTTTCTGCCTTTTGGCTGCCGTGAATAGTACTGCCATGCATATTCCTGTACAGGTATTTGAGTACCTCTTTTCAGTTCTTTTGGATATATACCCAGCTGTGGGGTTGCTCAGTCATCTGGTAATTCTGTGTGTAACTATTTGAAGAGTCTTTTTTGATTCTTGACACTGCATTTCAAGGAGATATTATCCAACTTTTATAGGAAAGAAGATGTGAGCGCAGAAAGATAGGACTCATTTCTTCAAAGTCACCCAATGCTGTGGTCTGAATGTTTTCTGTCCCCTCCAAAATTCGTACATTCATATCTTGAAATCCTAATGCCCAATGTGATGGTGTTAGGAGGTGGGGCCGTTGGGAGGTGAGCCCTTATGTATAGGATTAGTGCCCTTTTAAAAGCAGGTCCAGCAAGATCCCTAGCCCTTTAGCCAAGTGAGGACACAATAAGAAGTCTGTGACTTGGAAGAGGGCTCTCACCCAACCCTGCTGGCCCCTTGATCTCAGACTTACAGCCTCCAGAACTGTGAGAAATCAACTTCTGTTGATAAATCAGCCATTCAGTCTTTGGTATTTCATTATAGCATCCCGAGTGGCCCAAGACCCCCAGCCAGAGAGCAGTACAGCGGGAAGTCACAGCACCTTACATGCCCACTCTTCCATCTCATCCTCCCCAAAATACCTGAGATAGATGGTTGCCATTTTCAGATGAAGGAACAGTCCCATAAGTTAAGTGACTTGCTGAGGATACAATTAATTTCAGGAGACGTTTTCATTCCATTTAGAAACCAGACCTTATCATTGATTATTTAGATGTGTTTCTTTTCCTTTCCTTAGGCCTTACAACCTGGTGACATGCCAAGAGAATGTAATGGGATCAGGTGTGAGGAAGGTGGGATGTTTTTCCTCTTATGCTTTAGCCAGTCATTCAGCAAGTAAGTTTTGAGTGCCAGCTATGTAATAGGTGCTAATGTATGACATGCAGTGAATGGAGTAGGCAAAGCCCTCTGTCTGCCTTTCACTGAGGGCAGACACAATAAACAATGAAATATAGCCTGAATATAAGTTAGAGTAGGTGAAAAAGGTGTGAACTGTGAGGAAAAAAGAGCAAGGTAAGGGGATTAAGGAATGTTGAGGAGGTGGGGTTGCAATTTCAGACAGTGTAGAGTTATGGACTGAATGTTTGTGTCCCCCCTGCAGATCCCTATGTTGAAACCCTAAGCCCCAATGTGGCTGAAGATGGAGCCTCTAAAGAAGTAAGTAAGGTTGATTGAGGTGACAAGGGTGGGGCCCAGATCTCATACAATTAGTGTCCTTATAAGAAGAGACACCAGAGAGCGCTTTCTCTCTGTCTGTCTCTCAGTGCACACACCAAGGAAAGGCCACGTGAAGATACAGTGAGAAGGTGGCCGTCTGCAAGCCAGGAGAGTCCTTACAAGAACAAATCACCTGGCACCTTGGTCTTGGACTTCTGACCTCTAGAAAATTAAGTTCAGTCCTTTGGGCCGCCCAGTCTGTGGTATTTTGTTATGGCAGCCAGAGCTGACTAAGATGGTGAGGGAGGACCTCATTTGAAGAGATGACATTTGAGCAAATCTTAAAGGAGGTGCAGAAGTTAACCCCTTGGATATCTGAAGTATGAGTGTTTTAGACAAAAGCCCCACGGCATGAGTGTGCCAGGTATGGCTGAGGAGCTTAAGGAGAACTTGGGGACTGGAGTGGAGCGAGTGGGGTCAGTAAAGGAGCCATTGTAGATGAGACCAGAGACATGATCGTGTGGCGCAGAGGTTCCCAAACTTCCTAGGTCCGTGGTGCCATTAGTGTCTTAGCAATTTTTCATGGTGCCCCTACATCAAAGGAAATACTTAACAGTGGCTTTATAAATAGGTAGATCCTAACAATCTAATGGTCACAGTGGGACAGATATCGCTATGTTAACCTAGGAGATGTAAACTACCCTGTGGTGACCCTGTGAATTCCCTGGGGTGCCTGGTGCACAATTTGAAAATGGAAAATGTAAGGTGGTGTGCATTTTAGGGACTTTGGCTTTGGCTTTTGGCAGCCGTTGTGGGGATTTTGAGCAAAGGCGTGACATGATATATTTTAAAAGATTGCTCCAGCTGTTATGTTGTAGATAATCCTGAGACTGTTGTGATGATCCAGGCAAGAAATGATGGTGGCTGGGGTGGTAGCGGTGGAGGTGGTGAGAGGAAAGTGTATTCTGAAGGTAGAGTCAACAGGATTTCCTGGTGGACTGAATGTGAGGGTGAGAGAGAAGAGTCAGAGATGATTCCCAAGGTTTTTGACATGAGCAGAAGGAAGGACTGAGTTTTTTGCCAAATGTGATGGAGAAGGCTGTGGATAGAGCAAGTTTTGCTGGGAATATCAGGAATGTAGTTTTTTACTTACAGGTTTGCTCTTTCCTATCCCGGTGGTGATGTTGAATTGTATTTTGAGTCTGGAGTTCAAGAGAGAGATCTGGGATGGAGATGAAAACTTGGGGTCATGAGCATACAGTTGGCATTTAAAGCTAGGAGACTAGCTGAGATCACTAAGGGAGTGTGTCAGTGGCATCTAGGAGGTGGAAACCACACAGTGATGTAAGCAGGGCAAGTTTAACATGAAGAATTATTGAATAACAAGAAATTAACTATAGAGGACTAAAGAGAACCCCAAAGAATACCTTTTGGCTGGGGGAGAGTACTCAAGGAAAGACACATTTGGAAGACAGACCCCTCCCCAAGGCTGGGATCTGGACCTCATTGGAGCCAGGATGGTTGTGGCTCCGTGGATGGCAGAGAGCTTCGCTGGGCTTCCTGGGCCAGTGCTGCTCTACCGTCACTGGGGAAGCAGGAAACACCCTGTCAAGATGCAGGTAGACCGAGGCTAGAAGCACTCCCACTGGGGTGCCTTTGAGACCCACTGGGGATCCTGCCCATGGGGTGCTGCCGAAACTCAAGGCAAAGCTGTCCCTGGGAGTGCTGCTTCATGTCTCCCACATGCACGTGGTATCCATGTGGCAGGAGCAGAAAGGAAACACGCCAGAACCAGGAGGAGAAGCCCCTTCTTCTTGCAGGGTTTCCAGCACTCTCTGTTGGCAAAACTTTGCGTAATGTCAACTGTGCAGGAAGGCCCACAGGGTCTACCACCATTACTGCAGAGCCGCCCATGAAGGTGACCTTGGAGCAGTGCGGCGAAACACTGGCTGTTATGGACTGAATGTTTGTGTCCTTCCAAAACTCATATGTTGAAAGTCTACCCTCCCAATGTGATGATGTTAGGAGGTGGGGCCTTTGGGAGATAATTAGGATGAGATGAGATCATTGGGTGAAACCCTCATGAATGGGATTAGTGCCCTTATGAGAGTCACGGGACAGCTTGCTTCCCTCTACTCTGCTCTCTGCCACGGGAGGACACAATGAGAAGTCAGCATGCTGCAGCTGAGAAGTGGGTCCTAACCAGGACCCCTGATCCAGACATGCTGACCCCCTGATCTCAGCCTTCCAGCTTCCAGAACTGTGGGACATACATTTCTGTTTTTTTTATAAACTACCCAATCCATGGTAGTTTGTTACAGCAGCCTGAACTAAGACACTAGCAAAACGTTAAATGTGTGCAGAGAAGATGACCATGGACTGAGCTCTCTAAGATTGGGAAGAAGAGGAAAAGTCAACAAAGGACACCGGAAGGAGCAACCAATAAGGCAGAATGTGCAGTCCTGGGAGTAAAGTGAAGAAAGTGTATCGAGAAAGAAGGAATGAACAGCAATGCCAAATGCTGCTGAGAAGTGAAGGAAGATAAAGGCTAGAAACTGACCATTGGACTTAGCCGTGGGGAGTTCACGGATGGTGCTGACAAGCACTTTCAGTAGAGCAGTGGGGGTCAAAGGTTAGAGTGAGCTTAAGAGAGCAGGGGAGAAGAGGAATGGGTGTACAGACGCCTTTGTTAGAGTCTTCTAAACTTTATCCTTGAACAGAATCTAAAAATGTCTACCAGGCTTTTGGGTCTGCGTTGTTCTCATAGATTTACTTTATTGCTGAAGCCCTTTCTCGGGGAGCTGATCTGAGGCATGCAGTTTGCAGCCTGGTTTATGGCATTTTCTGATTCCCTTCACCTGAGCTCACCTGAGCTCACCTGAAGCGCCCTTGTCCCAGGTGCTCATTTCCTGCCACACTCCAGAGGTCGGCCTCTGCTCCCTCCGCAGATGGGCTCTCACCAGCTCGGAGGTCAGCCTGTGCATTCCTGGCTCCTCTTCCTCATGGATTCTTAAGGGGTCCACATCCAGGGGCAGTTTTTGCAGGGACACATCTTTTCCTCTCTTGAGGTCCTTGCCACAGGAGGAGGATGAGGAGGATGAGGGATTTATCCGATGAGGAGGATGAGGGAGAGGAGGGATGAAGGTTAGATTCCCCTGAACTCCTAAAGCATTATTTTCCATTTTGCATCTCCCCATCCTCAGTGTTCAGTAAATGTTGAATGAGTGGACGAAAGGCAGGCTTGGAGAAGTTAACTAATCGGTGTGCTCCTAGTACGTGATGCAAGTAAGTGATGGAGCCAGGTGTCCACAGATCCCCACCCCTTGTTGCTTGTATGATACCCTGGCTAGAGACATAAGACTGTCATTTCCCTTCCCACAGCCAGTTTTTAAACCATCTTATTTCTTCCATCTGCTATTTTGTCCACCTGTCGTCTCCCTTGTTGCCTCTCCTAGGCTGATGGACTCAAGTGCACCTTGTTTGCATACCTGGCTCTGCCACATGGTAGTGGAAGGACCATGAGCAATGGGCCAGAACTGGTCTCTTTTCTCAGCCCCGTTCTTTGCCCTTCTCTGTCCTGCTCTGTATTGCAGGGACCTGCCTTTCCCAGGCTCCCTTGCCAACTGTCTTCCTATAGGTTTTGGCAGCGGGGTCCCTTGTGGAAGACTGAAGTGGGGGAGAGGGGAGAAACCACAGTATCTCCATGTCCCCTCCTGCCTCTGGTGGCATCTCTGGGGGCAGTGGCATCTTTGGCCATGGCAGTATCACTTCCACAGCCCCAGCTCCCACTGGCCAGCCCCTCCCCTGTGGCTCCCTGCAGACCTGCCCACTGGGCTCTTCTTTTTGATTCTCAGCCCTTGGAGAAGCAGTGGCTTTCGACTGTTGCTAATCTTTGGGTCACCTCACCATCCCATGTTTGGATTCTGGATTTTTCCACCTCCCATATGGCTTATTTCCTTTATTAAGTCCCCCCCTGTTTGAGTAGTTTCTGTTTGCTGGCTGGTCCTCATCTGTGAAATGGGAATGATCATATCTGCCTTATGGAGTAGCTGTGGGGATTCAGTGAAATAGTACATGATTATTTATTCTTATTATCATACTTCAGGGGGAAATAGTGGGCCTATTTTAGGAAAGAGTATGTTTTGACTTCTGCATTTTTAATTTGCCTCAAAGTCATTGGTCCTCAAGTTCACTTTTCACTCAAGGGAGGTGGTGGCAGTATCACCACTCACCCTTCCGGACACTCCTGAGGGGCTGAATCAGTGCAGCCGAATAACCTGGGACTGGAGAGAGACCCTCCCAGTGTGACCATGTTCGTTCTGTGGCAGGTCAGCTCAGCCAGGGACCTGGGGAGAGTGGTGCTGCTACTCTGGGCCTGTTCAAGTCACAGCTGTTTACAACCCTAGAAAATGGAAAGGCTGAAGTACTGTGTCTAAGGAAAATGCGAAGGCAGACACTTCATCCAAAGTGCAGCCGAGAGCCTCTCTGGGGGCTTGGAAAGAGGGCTGGGAAGGTTCTGCTTCTGGGTCTCTGTTGGTGGAAAAAAATCGGGGTTGAGTCCAATTTTTTCCCCATAGATCAATTCTATTGTGACACTCTATCACTTAGATTAAAATAAATACCATTTGGGACATTCTAAGGGGAAAAAGCTCCACGGAGGCTAAGGGAAGCACATTAGCTAGAGAATCCTACTCAGCCAGAGGCTTCTGTTGTCTTGGGGTCCAGACCAACCTGTGTGTAGGGGATTATGGGTAGAAACCTGCTGTGTTTCTAGAATGTTCTTAGCATTGAGAGACTGTGTCCTGAGGAATACTCCCAAGTTAAGCAAGTCCCTTTCTGGCCTCTGCCTCAGTTTCCTAGAGCTACATTTGCTCCATTTTCAGGGAGAATTTCTTACTAAAATTTTTGCAAATTATGTTATCTCTGGATAAAGTAATTTGGACTAGAAGTCTGAGTGAGAGAAAAATTAAATGTCCCACTTCACTGGTTATTTAAGAAATGCAAACTGAAACAATGAGATGGCAGTCGTACTAGGTAAATGCAGGGGAGCAAATTTGCCACGGAAACATGTGTATCTTTGGCATGAGGATTGTTTTAGGCTGATTATCTTTAAGAAGAAGAAGATTCAGGAATTCCTTCTTTTGACCTCTCCCTTAGCTGCCTAAAGAATTTAGATAAAGGGACTGTTCCCAGAATAGAGCTACCACCAGAGGTATCTGCAAAGACTATGGGCGGGGTGTGGTGGGAGAGAGATCGGAGTTCACTCTGTGTCCCTTGTCTCTTCAGGGCCTAGCAAACATTTGTTTATCAAACATTTTCTTTTTCATTTTCATGTGAATTGTCTTTCTCCCCTTTGAAGTCCCCAACCACTACCCTCAATGTCCTCTTTTGTCTTTAGCTGAAGATGGTATGTAAGGTGAGGGCTTCGGCCATTTTGGTGAGTTACTACTATTTTCCTGGGTCTCTCCCATGCATACATGTTATTAAACTTTTATTTGATTTTCTCCTTTTAATGTGTCTCATGTCAACTTAATTCTTAGACCAGCCAGAAGAACCTAGAAGGGTAGAGGAAAATTTCTTCCCCCCACTGCCACCACAAACTAGCAACTATTTTTAAAGCACGTGCTGACATGTGTTTTTGAACCCTGTTGGTGGGAGGGCCACATTGAACTGTTTAGGAGAGTAACTTGATACTCTATCAATACTCTTAAATAGATAGCTAGTGGGAAGCAACCGAATAGCACAGGGAGATCAGCTCTGTGCTTTGTGACCACCTAGAGGGGTGGGATAGGGAGAGTGGGGGGGAGGGAGATGCAAGAGGGAAGAGATATGGGAACATATGTATATGTATAACTGATTCACTTTGTTATAAAGCAGAAACTAACACACCATTGTAAAGCAATTATACTCCAATAAAGATGTTTAAAAAAAAAAAACTTTTCACCATTTGATCTAGTAATCCCATATCTTAGATTCTATGAAATAATCAGAAACAAGACAGAATGGATAAACAGCAAGGTGCTACTGTATAGCACAGGGAACTATATTCAATATCCTGTAATAAACCATTATGGAAAAGAATATGAAAAAGAATGTATACATTGATATATATGAATCGCTTTGCTGTACAGCAGAAATGAACACAACATTGTAAATCAGCTATACTTCAATAAAATAAAAAAAGAAACAAGGACAAGAAATATAACAAATATATTAATTCCTGCATCATTAATTACTGCAATCTTTGAAACAACTCAAAAGACCCAACAATAAAGTATTGTTAAGTAATCACTGTAGCTAACATTTATTGAGCACTTTCTATGCTGTAGGTGTGGCTTTACAAGGATTAACAAATCCTCACAATTCTATTGAAGAGACTCCTATTTTTAAGTCCATTTTACAGTTGAGAAGAATGAGGCATAGAGAGAAGTTACTCACCCAAGTTTACACAGTTAGGAGGTAGTGAGAGCCAGGATTTGAACAGGCATTTCGACTACAACGTTTGTGTTCTCAGCCACTGCACTACAGCAGCCTGCAAATAAGCCATATGATGAGCACAATTTAGTTATGCCAATAACAAATACAATACCATTATCAAAGACCACATTTTCAAACAATTCTTATTGATATGAGACAATCCTCAAGGAATGTGAAAATTATCTGTTGTGGAGAAATAGATTTTTGGTTAATAAAGACTTCTTGCAGAATGCTTTTTTTTTTAAAAAACATATTTATTTCCATGGGCAGAAGCAGACCCAACATTTTGAAAATACTTTTGCAACATCACTTTTTTGTAGTGTTTGTTCTGAATTCACAGTTTTCCTGTCTGATCTTCTAAAGCAGACTCCTCGGGAGGCACATGGAGAGGCTTGCAGTTTAGGAGGCCAATAGCTGGTTAGCAGCAGAGAGGCAAACAAGTTCTGAATTAGCATTTCAGCCCGTGGTGACGCTGGGCTTTTAGCTGCTTGTGACTTCGAGCGTAGAAAAGGGAAACACTCAGATGAGAGGAGTTTTTGAAATGTCCACTTGGTGGAGCTGTCAGCTTAGGTGGAAGTGTGATTGGCTTGCTTACCTGCAAGTAATTTTCGGTGCTGTTTCAATGACTCTTGGAAATTGATGCCCCAGACAACTCCTAGCTCCTTCAAACCCAGATTCTACAATTATAACTAAACAACTTGTAACAAGAAGATGAGTAAGTTCTGGGGATCTGATGCACAGCATAAGGATTATAGTCGATATTGCTATATTATATACTTCAGAGTTCTAAAAGAGTCGATCTTAAATGTTCCCACCACGGAAGAGAAATGATAATTCTGTGATGTGATAGAGATATTATTGAAAGCTATGGTGGTTATCATATTGCAGTATATAAGTGTATCAATCAACATGGTGTATACCTTTAACTTACATAATATTATATGTCAGTTATATTTCAATAAAAACAAAATCCAAGACCCTAAAACAGTATTTGGTGTGATTATTGCCTGTTGCACCCACAGGACTGTAAGCTTCATGGGGGCACTGAATGTCAGGGCTCCCAGAGATACTGCCTTAGTCCTCTTCTTCCTCTAACTTTAGTTAGTTGTCAAAAGGACCATCTAGGGAGCTTATTAAAAATGGATTCCTGGAAACCTCCCCAGATCTGAATCATAGTTGTAGGGTAGAGTCATGTATTAGTTTTCTGCTACTGCATAACGAGTAGTGGCTTAAAAGAATAGTACTTATTATCTCCCACAGTTTCTGTGGGTCTGGAATTTGGAAGGGGCTAATTTGGGGATTCTGGCTCAGGGTCTCCCATGAAGTTGCTGTCAGATGTCATCTGGGGCTACATTCATCTGGAGGCTTGATTGGGGCTGGAGTATCCACTTCCGGAGGTGCTGGGAAGTTGGTTCCAGGAACGGTACAGAACAGGAATGATGTGCTGGACTAGTTCAGATCTATTCAGCCACACGTGCTATCTGGGAATGGCAGAGTTTTAAATGCTGGTTTTTTTGTTGGGTGCATCCCTGCTGGAGTGCTCTGACCAGCAACCCTGAATATAGTTTGTTCCTTGAGCAGGTGTAACCCTCGGCTGCTAACCTGCCATGGTTCCGTTCTGTGCTGGGCCACTTTGTCTTTCCAGGCCATTCTCCTGGGCGGTGTCCTTTACAAGATGCCTCGAGGTTGGCTCCTTCTTACATGGCCCACATCTGGCCTGTGGGACATAAGCCTTTGCCTCCTCTCACTTACAGAGAAGGGAAGGAAAGTGCCATAGCTCTCCAATAGTTCTCTCCCAAGACATTGTCTGTCCCTCTGCAATCTCTCCTCTGTCACAGACTGGAGGTGGGTGTCCAGGACTCTGGTAATGACTTCCCAGGCTCTCGATGGGCCCTGCAGAAATGATCTAATGCTATGTCTGGGCATGTGGGGACCTAGTACCTATCACGTTCTCACCTGTGGGCATCAACAGAAAAACTGACACACCAGGTCCCTTTCAACATCCTGTTCCATCTCTTCATACTCCAGCGCTAAAGCTTCCTAGGAGCTGCTTCACCCTTTCCACTTGGGTGTCCCAGAGGTAACTTGAACATGGTGTGTCCAAGCTTAGTATCCATCCCTGTCTTAGTCCATTCTGGCTGTCTTGGTTGGCAGGGGCTGGATCATGAAGGATCTTTGTTTAGTGAATTTTGTCTTGCAGGCAATGGGGAACCTCTGAAAGCTTAAAACATTTTTTTCCACTGTGAGGCTTTCCGCTTCCTTGCATTTTAGAAGATCCAAGCAGTGTGAAGAATGTCCACAAGGGGGCAGCCGTTGGCAATAGATGGGAATATTGGTGCGGAAAACCAGCGTGTGAAACTGGTTCAATTTTCTTTTCCTTGTGGGGGCCTCTGCTCAGCTCTCTGAGTAGGTCTAAGATCGATACGTAACCTCAATGTTGGAGACTAGCTGCTGTGCATCCTGACTTTTTTCTCTCTCCCTGCCTTCCTCCTTTCCTCTCACTCTTCCTCCCCTGCATCCTCTTGTGTACTTTCTTCACTGAAGTGGAAAGTCAGGTTTAAAAAAGTAGTAGATAACTTCCTAAACATGACCAAGCTTGCAACGTCTTAAAAGCCCAATCTCCATGCAAACAGATGACGACACACGTACGAGAAACAGCAACAGTTCAGACTGCTAGAGTGTGCACAAGCCACTGGGAAAAGGACCTGTTCCCTGTCAGGAGTCCCTGTAAAGTTCCCATCACCTGTACACGCTAGAAGGTGGTTATTGATTCCAATTCAGGTCTCACTGACGTTTACTGAGTGCCTACTGTGTGTCAGGTTAGGTGCTGGGAGATTGAGACTATGTTATTTCACCGAATCTTCACACCAGTACTTTGAGCTCAGTAGGCCTTTCCCTATTTACACATAAGGCAATTGAATCTCAGAGAGATCATGCCGCTGGCAGGTCACAGAAACATAATTTAAGCCAGAGTTTGGACTTCTTACTCTAGTGTTCCTGCCATTAAACCACACTGGATTGCTTGATTTAGCCCCATCTCCCAATGTGAATATGATTCAGGGTGACCAGTGTGGGGAAAAGAGAGGCAGCTTTTTCTTCTGATGTCAACTAAGCTCAGTGCATAGATGCTCCAGAGGGAAAGAAGAGGCATGAGGGGACAGGGGCTGTCATTGTTCTTTTTGACTCCAAGTCAGTCAGAGGCTGGAGGGCTCAGTCAGGGGAGCAGACTTAAGGGAGCAGAGAGTGAAAACTTTGGACAACTTGGTGGTCTGTGACCCTTTGCTCAGCCAGGGACTGTCCTGGATAGTCCTGGTGACCAGCATAGGGCTGGGGTCCAATAAATATTTGTTCCACCGAACCCCTTGTACAGATGGGAAGACAAAGGACCAGGGGTCTGGCTATGACCAGTTTAAGGTCAATGAATGGTAGAGCAAGGTGTGGAACTCTGGGGGCTTTGAGTGTTTCCTTACACCAGTTTTTCAAAGTATGAGCCATTCCATTGGGGTACGTGTACAGGGAGATGGGGGGTGGGACACAGGAGAATGCTTTCTATTTAATAATCATCTATTTTATATAAAAATATATAGCAAGCTTTCAATTCCATGGATATTATGGCCAGGATGCGACTAAATTAGATAGCAAGTAAAAAGTGGATCGATTTAAATGTTACATAAAGAATACACCAGAATAGCCAATACAATATTGAAGGAGAAGAACAAAGTTGGAAGACTGATGCTACTTGACGTCAAGACTTACTGTAAAGCTACAGTAATCAAGACAGTGATGTACTGATGAAAGAATAGACAAACAGATCAATGGAACACAATAAGGAGCCCAGAAACAGACCCCGATAAAAATACAGTCAATTGATCTTTGATAAAGGAGCACAGGAAACACAACAGGGCAAAGATAGTCTCTTCAACAATGGTGCTGGAACAACAGAACTTCCAAAAAAATTAATCTAGACACAGTCCTTACATCCTTCAGGAAATTCACTCAAAATATAGGATCATTTCCCCATTTCATAGCCTTAAATGTAAAATGCAAAACTATAAACTCCTAGAAGATACCATAGGAGAAAACCTAAATGACCTTGGTTATGGTGATGCTTTTTTAGATACACCACCAAACACATGATCCATGAAAGAAATAATTGATAAGCTGGACTTCATTAAAATTAAAAAGTTCTGCTCCGTGAAAGGAAATGTAACAGAGGCGGAGCAGGCACGCAGCTGTTATCGCGAGACCCTGAGCCTCGTGGGCGGAGTTACGGCTGTGCAGGCAGTCAGCGTGGTCCGCGCGGCAGAGAGCGCGGGAAGAGGCGGATTGCAGCCTTCTCCCCGGGGCCCTCCGGGCCCTCTGGCCTTGGGGCCAGCAGGTGAGCTGGGGGGCCTGGGGACAGCCTGAGGGCTGTGTCCTATAGAGCTCGAGAGCCCTCACCGCGGCCGTCCCCTGGCCGGGCCCAGGCCTTGAAGCAGCAGTGACCCTTCTCCCCCCGTCCCCACCTCGTCGACCTAATGGTGGTGGCAGTCACCATGGGTCACAATCCACGGAGGCCTCAGCAGCTGGAGTACATGGACCCTGCCATTAAGGTAACAGCTTCAACCAGCTTCCGTCTCTCCGTTCAATTTTCAAAACTTGGTACAGCTGAGATCAGTTGTCTACTCCTAGGAGGTGGCCAGAGGTCAGGGTTAAGGTGTAAGAACATTGCGCAGCATTACTTCAGGTCCACCTCTGTGGTTAGGGCTATTCCCAGAGAAGGGCAATTGGGAGCTGGGAATTCACCTGATGGGTATTTGCTCCTGTTGATCCTATACAAATGATTCTCTCCAGCTTAAATGAAAAGCCTAAGGACCGGTAGATCCTGGGTGCCTGGCTCCCTCAGTGGTGACGGCTGGGCAGGGTCTGGGGACCTGGCCCTGAGGGCGCCGACAGCTGAGATCTGCCCCTTTAGCCAGGCCTGGGCCCCGGCAGGAGGATCCAGCCTGGGTGCTGGACGAATGCTCCTGGGCCGGGTAACCGGCCGGTGCAGCGACCCTCTCCTCTCAGCCAGGGCCTGGACCTCAGAGGGGGAAAGTTGAGCCTTGGGACCTTGCCCTTTCTTGTCAGAACAGAGAATAACCTTTGTTTTGGAGGAGGTTTATGGGAACTCTGTGACCTGACCGTGACCTGACCTCAAAAAAAGGATCTGACACGGAGAGGTTTGCAACAACTAACCATGCCCCTCCCTCACCTCTCCTATTAAAGGGCTTTGCTGGACGCTTTTGAGGAGCGCAGGGTTTTTAAGGCATGAGCCACCCATCTCCTTTCGTGGGCCTACAATAGGCCTTTCTCTGTTCCCAGCTCTGACGTTTTGGTATTGTTTGGCCTCACTGTGCTTCAGGCACATGGACTTGTGTTGGATAACAAAAATATCAAGTGAATTAGAAGAAAAGCCACAGACTGGGAGAAAATATTTACAAAAAAACACATCTGATAAAGGACTGTTAGCCAATATACCAAGAACCCTTAAAAAACAACAATAAGATAACAAACAACCAAATTAAAAAATGGACCAAAGACTTCAACAGATGCCTCATCAAAGAGGATATACAGCTGGCAAATAAGCATATGAACAGATGTTCCATATCATATGTCATTAGGGAAATGCAAGTTAAAACAACGAGATATCACCACACACCTATTAGAATGGCCAAAATCTGAAACAACGACACCATATGCTGGTGCGGATGTGGAGCAGCCGGAACTCTCATTCATTGCTGGTGAGAATGCCGCGTGGTACAGGCACTTTGGAAGGCAGTTTGGCAGTCTCTCACACGACTAAACATACTCTCATGGTACGAGCCAGGGATCACCCTCCTTGGTCTTTACCCAAAGGAGTTGAAAACTTACGTCTGCACAAAACCCTGCACATGAATGGTTAGAGCAATTTTAATCATAATCGCCAAACCGTGGAAGCAACCAAGATGTCCTTCAGTAGGTGAATGAATAAATGAACTGTGGTCCATCCAGACAATGGAATAGTACTCAGTGCTAAAAAGAGGTGCACTGTCAAGCCATGACAAGACATGAAGGAAACTTAAATGCATATTATTAAATGAAAGAAGTCAATCTGAGAGGGCTACAGACTGTATGATTCCAACTATATCACATTTGGGATAAGGCAAAACTATGGAGGTAATAAAAAGATCAGTGTTGGTGGCGGGGGTGGGTAGGAGAAGAGATGAATGGGCAGAGCATAGAGGATTTTGAGGGGAGTGAAAATACTCTGTATGATATCATACTGGTGGGTACATGTCATTACACATTTGTCCAAACCCATAGCACCCTTAGATAAACTATGGATTTTGAGTGATTATGATGTGTCAATGTAAGTTCATCCTCTGTAAAAAAGGTACTGCTCTGGGGAGTGATGTTGCTAACGGGGAGGCTATGCATGTGTGTGGGCTGGGAGTTTATGACAAATCTCTGTACCGTCCTTTCAATTTTTAGGTAAACCTAACCCCGCTCTTGAAAAGATAGTCTTGAAAAAATACATTACCTAAAATAGGTTTCCTATTGCTGCTGTACCAAATTACCACAAACTTAGTGATTGAAAACAACCCAGATTTATTATTTTATAGCTCTGGAGGTCAGAAGTCCTAAAATTAAGGGATCAGCAGGGCTGCATTCTTTCCAGAGGCTCTTGGGCACAGCATCCCCTAGAAATTCAGATTATCAGTTATTCCTTTCATGAACCGTATCTTTGATGTTTTATCTAAAAAGGCATCACCATACCTGTCATCTAGGTTTTCTCCTATGCTAGGAGTTTTAAAGTTGCATTTTACATTGAGGTCTGTGATCCATTTTGAGCTAATTTTTGTGAAGGGTGTAATTTGTTTCCTTGCCTTTTCTAGATTCTAGTGGTGCCTTTTTTGGCTTGAGGGTCCTTCCTTGCATCACTCCAACCTCTGCTTCTGTTGTCATGTCTCCTTTTTCTGACTTTGACCTTCTCGTCTCCCTCTTATAAGGCGCCTTGTAATTACATCGGGCCCACCCAGATAATATAGGATAATTTCTTCATTTCACGATCCTTAATTTAATTACATCTGCAAAATCCTTTTTGCCATGTAAGGGAACACATTCATAGGTTCTGAGATTAGGACATAAATACCTTTTGGGGACCATTATTCTGTCATAGAGTAGAGATGGTATAAATATGTGGTGAAATCACGAAGGTCTTCTTTGAAAGGCTGAAGTTTGGGAAATACTGTCTCATATCCCAGCTGCTTCCTTGGAGAACATTTACAGCCGTGACACCAGCTTCCTTGGGATTTGTGTATTTGAAGGGTCAGGTAGAGGAAAGCTTTGCTATCTGAGGGCATAATTGCCTGTTTTTTTTTTTTTAATTATTTTACTGAAGTATAGTTGATTTACAATGTTGTGTTAATTTCTTCTGTACAGCAAAGTGATTCAGTTATACATATATATATATATATACATTCTTTTTCATATTCTTTTCCATTATGGCTTATCACAGGATACTGAATATAGTTCCCTGTGCTATACAGTAGGACCTTGTTGTTTATGTGTAATTGCCTGTTAATGAGGGCAGGTCGTGCCATGGGAAAGCCCTTCTGAGAGCAGGTAGACGTGGAGTTTAATTTGGAAGTGGGCGCTGGAAAAAGCTGACTTGTTCTACGTAAAAGCATGAGAAGAATTACTGGGAAGGGTGATGCACAGCCTTGTACAGGTGGTGTGAGGCTGAGGTACATTTAAAGAACAGGATGTTGATATTTAATCTAGAGTTGTTTTCATTCTTGCCTTGTCACTCCTTCGTCTGGTCTCATGCTTGGGGCGGGATAAAAATGCTTTATACGTGTGTGAACCTGTGCTTGAAAAAAGTTATTGGCTCCCACTGGCCAACATTTTATCCCCGGCCCCTCCTCTTCCCAATTAAGGGAAAGACTGACTTACACATCCAGGTCTTGAGGGACAGATTGTGAACAGAACAGGTGTCAGGACAGTGTTATAGGTTGGACCAAGTAGAGGGACCCGAGAGAATAAAGCCTTTGCAAATATCTCAGGGGAAGTTTTGGTCTTCCTTGTGCATTATCTCAGTTAATCCCCACTAGACACTCTGAGACCCAGAGACGTTATGCAATGGACTTAATGGACCAGCTGGGTCTTTGGTCATGTCTGTGTTGGCTTGAAGGCCAGTTCTCAAATTGGTTGTCATGGGCAAACATGCCTCGTTATAGCATTTTAGAGATAGGGTGGTCTTGATGCTAGAGCTCAGGCCTCACCTGAAACTCATTGTTATATCAATTATATTGTCCAGTATCAAATTTAATGAGTATGCTCTGAAAATTTATAATGTACGGATAACTATGCTTGTAGGTGGGGTATGGGGCATTGTAATGGATATGCACTTGCACTCTTTCCCAAAGCGTGTTCCTAAGAACACCATTGTCTCAGGGTGGTAATAGGTCTTCATGACAAAAAGCGTTCCTACTCAGCCATAAAAAAGAATGAAATTTTGCCATTTGCAGCAACATGGATGGATCTGGAGGGCATTATGCTAAGTGAAATGTCGTCAGAGAAAGACAAATACTGTATGATCACTTATAGGTAGAATCTAAAAAATACAACAAACTCCTGAATGTAACAAAAAAGAAACAGATTCACAGATAATAGATAACAAACTAGTGGTTACCGGCTAGAAGAGGGAAGGGAGGGAGGGGAAAAAAGGGGGTCGGGGATTAGGAGGTATAGCTATTATATATAAAATAAGCCACCAGAATATATTGTATAACGCAGGGAATATAGCCAATATTTTACAATAACTATAAATGAAATATAACCTTTAAAAATTGTGAATCAATATATTGTACACCTGTAGCATATAATATTGTACATCAACTATACTTCAATGAAAAAGAGATGGTAAAGATATTTTTAAAGTTTCCACAAGTAAGGAAAATACTGAAAATCAATTTATCTATCCATCCATCCATCCATTTTTTGCCTCTCATTTATCTGTCTATGTATTCCTTATAGAACTTCTTAGAACCTCTAATATGTGCAATGGGAATCTCCAAGAGGGAGATATAGCATGCAGCATTTCCTTGGGGATCAATATCTAGAGAGAATGAGTGCCTGACACAGAGCAGGTGCTCTGTGAATGTGTGCGGCATGAATAAACCAATGGGTGAATGTTACAGATGACGTAAGGAGTTCCAGGAGGGGAAAGAGAACTTCTCTGATCAATATGTAGCTCAAGACTATGGTAATGATTGAATTCCAAAGTATTTATGAAACATTTACTATGCCAGTAGCTACCATTTACTAAGCACCTACTGTGTGCCAGGCATGATGCTAGATGCTTTCTTATAATCTTTTTCGTTAAAATGGGATCATGAGATATAATCAGTCATTTGGGAGGGCTTCTGTAGGGTCTGCCGATAGAAGTAAGCTTTACAAGGCAATTGTGATAGCCCCACAAAGACTTAACATAACCTGCGATCATAATAGGAAGGACTAAAGACCAGGTGACCCTTCAAGCCACTTGAAATACTAGCACTTAATAGCAGAATGTTATGCATAATTAGACAGGACTAGTGTGCAGCTCTTTTAAAAATACAGCATTTACACTGAATGTCAATATTTTCTTTCATCAGGGAACCACCAGTGTACGTACATTGTTAAGTGAAAGCAAGCAGCCAAGTTAAATTCTAATTAAATGTTACCATTGTTATTTGAAAAATAACAGGTTAGTGTTGGTGTCAAATTGACTTTTATCAGCGGATGGAATTAGAGCATTTTGTCATTTTAGGGTTGTCAAATACTTGTGAATAATGTTGCCCAAGAAGCCTTCCTTGACTTTAGTTAAGGTTGAAACAAAGAGAATTAATATGGTGAGGATGTAAATGAGAGTGTCATTAGCACAAGAAAAGGATTATGTTGTATCTGGTTTTCTTTGAGCCTCTGCAGATGCTTTGTTAGCGGGCTGGATGTTTTCCCGTGATGTGAATTCCAAATGTACCTCGTGTTCCTGGTTGGCAGTGCAGTGGACAAGCAGATCTCCTTCCTGTGTACAACTTCCCTAAACCGGCTGTCTGAGCAGGGAAGTGAGAAGCCTTTCCCCAGGGGCAGAAGGATAAAATATGAAAGAGAATTTGAGTTTTAAGAGAACAGGTACTTATCAAGAGGACAAACTAATCAAGAGTCGTTTTAGGATGGGAAGTGAATACGAGGCAGAGTTTCACGTCTACAAAGCTGGCAGGGAGGTGGCATGATGCCAGCACTGGGCATCAGAGATCTATTAGTGGTAACTGGTCAGTCCTCCTGTGTGCCAGCCCTGCGTGGTATCCTGGTGATTCAAGACAGTTACTGCCTTTGAAGACCTTAAGATTCCAGAACAGTGGGGAAGACCTACAATGGAATGTGACTCTGAAGTGGATGGCAGAATCCAATTCCCAAGTCTTTCCACTTCTATCTATGTGAACTTGGACACATTACTGCACCCCTGTGATTCTCAGACTCCTCATCTGTAAAATGGGAGCACTGACACCTACCTCACAGGTTCTTTGTGGGGATGAAATGATGAACTGTATTGATAGTTTCCTGCACACACATAGCTGGCCTTCAGGAACCTGCTAGTTTCCTTTCTCTGAATGCCTCCCTTCTTAGATTAAAGAATGACTTCGATTGGACCAGCAGGAAGAGGGTTGCATCAAGACAAATAGGTCACGCCAGTTCCTAGTTGCTGATAAAGAATGAGAAGGCAACTCGATCAAGGGCTTTTGTCTCTTCTCACCGGGGCTGACATTTAAGCACATCCCATTCCATTTTTGTGAATGATCTCAGAACAACGGTATTGTCCTGTTTTATTGTCAACTTCAGTCACCCGTGAGTGTTGACATCTTTCATTCTTTTATTCCACAGACATCCATAGACTACATGGGTGGTGTGGGTGAGGGACGGGTGATTGACAGAGAGCTGGGAGGGGCCAGTGCTCTGGAGTCAGGCTACTTATTGGTGACATGCTTAGGAAAGTTGCTTAACAACCATAATACATGAAGAATAATTTCTACCTCATAGGGTTGTTACGGTGCTTAAATGAGACAATACACTGTAATGGTTCAATGAGACAATATATGTTGTGTAATTCATCTGTATACAATATATATGTGCATATGATAGAGAAAGAAGTTGGTACCCAAATTTACATGTAATATGATAATATATCTTCAAGCCTGTGAGCTTCTAATGCACAGGCCGTGTCTTATTTGAAAATCACTGTACTATTGTGGTTAAGTGCATGTGCTCTGAGTCAATCCTGGAGTTTAAACCTTGGCTCCGCTACTTACCAGCTGGTGTTCTTGAGTAAAGTATGTGTCTCTGAAACTCAGTATCCTAAAATTGAAAATTAGGATAATGGTGCCACCTCACAGTGTTTTGCGAGAATTCAGTAGTACATAATGAAATTCTGCTGAAGGATGAGGGCACAGCTAGCTGGTAAGAGACTAACCCTGCCGATAGCAAAAATAGCCTAGTTGGAAAAATTACAAAAAACAGCTGTTTGAAGGCATCAGAGGACAACCAAGGCAGCAAATACATTTTGGTAATATCCTATTTCTTGATCCAGGTAGGGGTTGCTTAGAAGTGTTAACCTTGTGTAGATTGATAGAGCTGTACACTCGTGGGCTTTTCTGTAAGTCAGCTGTATTTCAAGAAGGACATTTACAAACACGTGGGATGGATTGTTAGAAGCACTGATTATGGCACTGGAATGGAGTGTGTGCATCCAGGTGTTATCTGGTCTTTTTTTTTTTTTTTTTTTTTTTACGCCCAGGCCTCGTCCTGTCCTGTGCCCTACACATAGATGTTCAGTAGATTTCTGTAGAGTCTAACTGAATTGAATGCGCTGTTTTTTCCTGGTGCCTTTTGAAAATCTATTTCCTCTCCTTTGTTTTCCCTCTCAGACACTCACTGGCATATCAATGTCCTCTTTTATTGTTTATAGCAAGTTGATTATTTTGGCAGAAACTTTAATCGCACCCCTTGTCCCTGGGAGGCATCAATAGAATACTGAAGTTTGATTATGAAGAGATGTAATTTCTCCAATACTATGAAAGTGTCTGTCAAACCCAGGGCTGAGTTTTCATCACATCCTGAACGTGACAGCAAACCCCTGTGTGATGTCCTAATGACCATCATAGCCAGTCAGTCACCAGTGGCTTCTCCAAGCAATGTGCTGTTCTCACCAAATCACACCAAAATCAAGGGCAGCAGATTTCTATAAAGTAGAGAGAATCTTGAGCAGGTGACCATTTTCCATATTCATGGTTAAGCGAAGGAAAACAAATGTTGATACAGTAAAGAAAGATAAGCTGTTTCCTTAAAATGAGTGCACTGCTGTACTTTTTAATCCTTGAACTAAAACACTAAATTGGGAAGAAACCTCACATGAACTTGGAGCTTGGAGGTATTCTGGATAAAACATCTGAAAGCAAGTAGGCTTCATCACCCAATGGGAAGAGGGGTCACAGAGTCTGGGTTTCACTCTAAGACCTTCCACTCACCTTCCCCCCTTTCAGATACTCCCCTTCTGAACAACAAATTAATTTCTAGTTCTTCTCTACAAGTGAACTATAGCCCTTTGTAGTACCAGCTTTATATGTAGCTTTATATGCAGCCAACCTTAGAAAGGGGTAAAAATAATAAGAATTGGCCACCTTGAGCAGACTTGGTTTTGCCTCCCACCCCTTCTTTCCAGCCCATCACCCAGGAAAGTTCAGGGTCTGTGGGGTGCAGCAGAAAACTTCAGTGAAAGTTTTAGAGCTCACGTTACCTCCTGCTTTTGTCTCATTTGTTGTTGCTTCTGTACACTCCTTACATCTGTTGCAGCTTACCTAGTGATGCATTTTTTTTTATTTATTTATTTTTAAATAAATTTATTTTATTTATTTATTTTTGGCATCATTGGGTCTTCGTTGCCATGCACGGGCTAGTTGTGGCGAGCAGGGGCTACTCTTCGTTGCAGTGCGCAGGCTTCTCATTGCGGTGGCTTCTCTTGTGGAGCACAGGCTCTAGGCACGCAGGCTTCAGTAGTTGTGGCACACAGGCCCAGTAGTTGTGGCTCATGGGCTCTAGAGTGCAGGCTCAGCAGTTGTGGCGCACGGGCTTAGTTGCTCCACAGCATGTGGGATCTTCCTGGACCAGGGCTCGGACCCGTGTCCCCTGCATTGGCAGGCGGATTCTTGACCACTGCGCCACGAGGGAAGCCCGACCTAGTGATGCATTTAAAAGATACTTTTTAAAGATTTCATTTCACATTTTAGTGATTCTTCATTGGAACTGCAGTTCAAAGTACCTCGTCTGCCATCCTGCCAGAAATAAAAGTCCCATCACTGGTATCATCCAAAAAACAGGCAGTTCTCTCCCCAAGAAGAGTTCAGCTCCACCTTTTGAAATACTTTTCTCTCACTGCCACATCTATTCTCCTATGTAGATCTGGTCATTTATTTATTCATCAAATATCTGCTGAGAGCCTACTGTGTGCCAGGTACTGCTTTGGATGCTGGGACACAGTACAAAACTACACACTGGCATTATCCGAAGAGTGTGTATAGTGGCTACTGAAAATGGGTATAAAATCAAATGTAAGAAAGTCTAAACATCAGGCTTATCTAGTATAAGGGAGGGTTTGTTCTCGAAAGGTCCAACAATATTATAACACCTTTATTTACATCTTGTCCTTTAGTTGGAATTTTGCCAATACATTTCCAACATTTCAGGATGTTTCTAAATTTGTTTTTGTTTTTGCTCTTCCATAATTGAACCCACCATTGCTTATGTTAAGCTCATGAGCTTGAAGCTAAAGACTTGCTGCTTTAGACACATGTATAATGATCTCCATCTACATCTCAGTTCTATCAGGTTTTTGATATTTACACTTCTACCAGAGTATTAGGATTTTATTATTTTCAGATTTTTACTCATTATATGAGATAAGGATCCAATGTTCTACAACCTTGCCAAATAACATATTAGTTGATCTTTTTTATAAACTGCTTACTTTGTTATGGACACTTTGTTAAGTGAGCATGATTTCATTTAATCCTGGGGTAGGAGTTACATGGCATCTCTGGACCATATAATAGAACTGCATTCTGTTCAGTGAGTTATTTGAGAGAAAGGAAATTTGATGTAGTTGAAAATATCATCATGGCATAATGAATAGTACACAAACAAGATGATTAACATTCTTTCAAATTTCAAATGGAACTCTAGTTATTCCAGTGAATGAATAATCTCTTGATTATACTTTTCAAGTATATAAAGTAAAAATCAGGCTGTAAGCCAACAACTTCTAAGTTCTAATTAATTTGATGTGAATATGTGGGATTCCCTTATTATGAGCCAGATAGATGTGGGTTGAGATCCCCCTTTCCCACTATTACCAGCCATCATCTGGGACAAAGGACATAATTCTTTGAACCTCAGTTTATTTGGCTCTACAATGGGAGCAAACATGACAACCTCAAAGTGTGGTGAAAAGGATAAAATAATTTATTATTTGTAAAGGGCATACACTGTGAAACTTGGAACATCATAGTTGTTCAAAAAATGCATGGGTCTCCTTTTTTTTTTTTAATTTTATTTATTTATTTTTAGCTGTGTTGGGTCTTCGTTTCTGTGCGAGGGCTTTCTCCAGTTGCGGCGAGCGGGGGCCACTGTTCATCGCGGTGCGCGGGCCTCTCACTATCGCAGCCCCTCTTGCTGCGGAGCACAGGCTCCAGACGCGCAGGCTCAGTAGTTGTGGCTCACAGGCCCAGCTGCTCCGCGGCATGTGGGATCTTCCCAGACCAGGGCTCGAACCCGTGTCCCCTGCATTGGCAGGCTGACTCTCAACCACTGCGCCACCAGGGAAGCCCCATGGGTCTCCTTTTTATGCAGTCAGGTATATTGTAAGTATTTAATGAATATTTATTGGAGGTTTTGAGTTATGATATTAATAATCAAAATGGAGTATAACATTAAAATAAAATTAGTTATTGAAGTTGGAAAGAAAGCTGAAACCTTTCAAACTTAATTCTTTCTTCCTTTCCTGGTCATGGAACTCTTCAAGGCCAGATGTCCTGGAATGGGCAATTATTCGACTACTTGCTTTGTTTCTAACTACCCAGCTGGTTAGAACCCCTCTGTTACAGGGACATGACTCCAGGTAAATAAGATCATAGATGAGAAAAGGAGGGGGATACACTTCTTCCTTCTGCTCTGTGCAGTTGAGGTGTCTGATTCAGGAGATGCTGAGGACAACTTTCCTGGCTTCTTAGGTGTGTTTTAGGACAGAAGGCAAAGGTGAGAGAAGCAAGCTGCCTCTTCCCTCTGCCTTCCCTCTGCCAGTTATGTGTAGAGGTTCACAAGGGGAACAGGCTTGATAGGAAGGGCACTTGCACATTTTTAACATATAAAGTCCTTGTGAAGCCTTGGAAGTAGATAGCACCAGAGCTCACTAATATCTGGTTTCTTCTCCTTCCTGGGTCCACAGAGGACAGTGCTTCCCAGCCTCAATGCCTATTAGTGGGGTTACCTGTCTAGTTTTGGCCCAGGGGCTGTGGCTGAAACAGCATGTGTCACTTCTGAGTCAAAGCAAAAGACGTGCAGACATGAAATCTCCATGCTCTCTCTTCTTCACCTTGTCTCAGAGGCACCAGGTGAGTCACCTGCATCATTGAGTAAATGCATTAGTCACAGCTGCCCTGGAGAGTTGCCCGGACCCATAGTGGACTTCGCAAAAGTGAGAAATAAACTATTAAGGTGTTAAGGCCCAGAAATTTATTGATATTTGTTACTGCCTCATAATCCAGTTGATCTTGACCAGCAGAGACTCTTTAGGAGGGTTTCAAATAGGGTGGGGAGCATTCCATGCTATCAACAAAATATCTTAAGATTCTTCCAGACAAATAGTCCTGTCTTATGTTACGGGGGATCAAGGCTTGAGGTGGGAGGTAAGAAGAAGGGAAGCAATGAATCAAGATAAGCTGCAAGAGAATTACAGCATTAAATAGTGCCTGATTATTTCTTCTGGGTTTTGAATTACCATATAAACTTTCTGCATTCCAGAATTCTCAAATAAATTCTGTACTCTTTGCCCAACTCAGAAGAATCCCCCTGAAGACCACTGTTTTCAAAATGCCTTGAAGATTGCTCACAGCAGAAAGCAACTGAGTGCCTGTCTGTGGCCGGGCTCCTTTTCAAACTGGGAATGATAATCGGGAGACTTCAAGCTCCCGTTCTTCCTTCACTTGAAGTGAACAAATTTGGCTCAACATGTACGGGTTGTGGGCTTACCACATCCAGTCAGATGTCTGGCTCTGGAATGCAAAGATGAATGAGGCATGTACCCTCCCCTGGAGGAACTCACAGTGCAGTGGGAGAGAAAGATGCAGACGTAACTAGCTGCAAAACAAGTTAGCCTGGGGAAGTGCTTCACTGGAGGCATAAACAACAGAAAGCCAGGGTCTAGAGGAGAGAGAGATTCATTGATGGGGTGAGGGGGGCGGCGGGCATGGTGGGAAGACAATATGTTTGAGCTAGTGCTTGAAGGACGAGAAAGACCTTGACAGCTTTCTGTGAGAAATGAAGAACAGCCAGTGTTGTATCTCTAGCTTTTTGGATTTTTATTTCTATGCTGTGGAAACACTAGTGCAGGAGATGTGCAAGTTGGGCATTTTCAAAGCCGATGTAACCAGAGATCTGGGCTAATGGGAAAATAGTCATAACATTGTCACTGAATGCAAGAACTTGTTGATATATTTTGCTAAATTGCCCTTATTAATGATTCATCAGATCTTTTTTGCTTTCTGCACTAAAAAAAATCTTGCTGTAGAATTTAACCCGCACGTATACGCACCCAGTTGTTGGCCCTTGGCAGCCTTCCTAAGCAGAGTGTGCTTTCCAGATGTGGTTGTTGACAAGCGAATTTTGGAATTCCACAATAACGAATACGTACAAGGGGGATATGAGGCTCAGAACAAGTCTACAATATACAAAGATCAGTTTTTCTTAAACTGTGGTCCCCAGAACATTATTTTTGGAACTATGAATAGATGTAATAAAAAGGGTTTATGTGGTGTGTTTTAAGTCAGCGCTTTCAGTTCCGAATTCACCCTGAGTACTACTAGCTCTGTCATGGAGCTTGCAGTAATTCTCCTTTGTAGCGGCTGTGATACTCAGCTTTGTCAGTAGAGAGCGCGGGAGAGTCACTGCAGGAGGAAGGAGATGCTTTTCTTGGTTCCAGACTGCGTTTGTTTCTTCTTGCTTCTGATGCACCCTTGTCAGCAGCACTCGTTCCCCAGCTGCAAGCCCAGAGCATGCGGTTCCCCAGCAAGCTCACAGCCCCTGACCAGCCTGGTGATCACCTCACACAGTCGTCCTGATGTGGACACTCTGCACTCAGGCTTTGTGCTACTTGCTACCCGGACAACCTTGCAGCCTGCCCCTCTGCTCTCTGGAGGAGTGTTTCCTGCTCACCTTGAGACTGTGGGCCAGCTGTAGCCCAAGGCCTTCTTGGCCATCCAGTGTGCTTCAGCTACACTTTTTCCTCTGAATCCCAGCTGTGGGGACAGGCCCTGTCTTGCAAGATTTTGTCCTTCCTCCGTTACTCTTCCTTGGTCCTAGGGCATTATTTAGAGTTCTCGGTTCATTTTTATAGTTACTCCATTATTATGTTGAAAAATTCTTTATGGTTAGTAACCTTTATGTTAAGCTTTCCCTGTTCAAGTTTCCCTGTGGCTTCTGTCTCCTTCATGGCTCTTGACCTTGACCGCACAGCAGTAGTTCTTAAACGTTGATTCTCAGGACCCCTTTATACTCCTAAAATTATTGAAGATCCCAAAGAGCTTTTGTTCAAGTACGTTATATCTATTGGTACTTACCATATAAAAGTAAAACAAAACTTAAACACATGTATTTATTAATTCCTTTAAAACGATAAGCCCATTCATTCATTACATGTTAAATCCTGTTGAAAAATATTTATAGTTTTCAAACCAAAAGTGTTAATGAGAAGAGTAGAATTGATTTATATTTCTGCAAATATCTTTCATGGCTGGCTTAATGAAGACAGCTGGATTCTCATATCTGCTTCTGCAGTCTCCTGTGATATGTTGTTTAGTTTGAAATTTATGAAGAAAACCTGGCTTCTCACAGATATATAGTTGGAAAGGGGGGAGTATTTAAGATAATTGCGGATATTCTTCTCTGATGCAACACAAAAATTCAACAAGTGGTAGTTTTCAAGAGGTTAGTTGCAATGTGAAATCTGAAATTAAAATTCATTGATCTCTCTTGTACTTTGAGTGTCTTTTACCCCATGCATTTCCAATTTCAAAATTGGTCATTTAGAAAATACTGGCTCACTGAGTTATACAGATCTTCCAAGTGGTGACATATTTCATTATACAATATCAGAAAACCACATTCATTAATATTACCACTGATCTCATCAGAAAAAAATCTTTATTAGAAAAATGTCAAGATCACAGTGACAGATACAAGCTTAACAAAATTCAAATACTCACTTGAATACTAATATTCTAATATTAATTCTAACATTAATGTTCTAATATTAATTGAATTCTAATAGTCACTGAAGTGTATTATTGGCAAGAAAAATCTCTGACAATTGACTAAGTCTGAGTAACCATAGTTTGTCAGTCATCCTTTCAAATAAAAAGAAATTTTTAAATGAAAGAGTGGCTAATTCAGCTTGCAACTCAAACAATTACAAGTGCCCTTCCTCACAACACAGCGTAGTACTTTGGTATGCAGCAAAAGAGCTTTATGCCCACTTTCCATTTCATCACAAAGAATATTAAGAAGATGTGTACTCAAGGGTGAGATTTAATAAAATTAGTCCTTTTTTCTGTTCCATTAAGTGATAAAGTGAAATTTGTATTGTTTAAAACTATGAGTGCATAGGGGTGAAGAATACCATGAATACTAGTGCAGTTTGGTGTTACTGCTTTGATTTGTGATAATGACCAGCCGTTTTACCCACCATTACTTTTCCATCATTAATGTAAGTGTCAACATGGTGGAAAAGGCAAACAATGCCTTAGTATTATTATGAAAATAGTTTTGACTTCTTGGATACACTGAAAGCGTCTGAGGACCCACAGGAGTTGAAGACCACACTTTGAGTGTGTTATGCCTTGATTACAAATGATTACAGAACCTCAGGGGCTTACACTGCAAAGACTCTTTTTTTTAAAAATAAATTTATTTATTTTATTTATTTATTTTTGGCTGTGTTGGGTCTTTGTTGCTGCGCACGGGTGTTCTCTAGTTGAGGCGAGCGGGGGCTACTCTTCATAGCGGTGTGCGGGCTTCTCATTGCAGTGGCTTCTCTTGTTGTGGAGCACGGGCCCAAGGCACGTGGGCTCAGTAGTTGTGGCACATGGGCTTAGTTGCTCCACGGCATGTGGGATCTTCCTGGACCAGGGATCGAACCTGTGTCCCCTGCATTGGCAGGTGGATTCTTAACCACTGTGCCACCAGGGAATTCCCAGGCTCATTATTTCTTGCTCATACTACATGTCCATATGGAATGGTTAAAGGTTTGCTCTGTGTCATCTTCACTTCAAGACCCAGGAATTGGAGCAGACTGTTTCTGGAATATTGATGACTGTCCTGGTAGAGAGAAGACACAAGAGGAGCTATGAGCTGGCTTTTAAGGCTTCTGCCCAGACATGACTACAGGCAGTGATAACATGTCACTTCCATCCACATTGCACTGGCCAAACCAAGCCATATGGTCATACTTGAGCTCATCAGTGTAGAGATGTATATTCTTCCTTCATGGGGGGAAACTGGAAACATGGCAAATAATTTTGCAATCTATCACATTAGTCATAAGAGATTAGAAAATATTGCATAATATACTTCTTTCCTGGAGATTCACAATAAACAAAGGCATTTTAAGAAAGACATGGAAAAATCCTGCAGTATAGAAACTCTGCCTTTGGTTTAATTGAGAGGAGGGGTGCTGAGAGGATAGTTTAGAATTATGCCCTGGATGCTCATTTCCCCTTTACTCTTTTACTCTTTGCTGTTCCTGAGCTGAGAAAATGCCAACCTTGACTAGTTCTCTCCCCCAGGCTCAGCAACAGGTGCAAGAACACTGGGGTCATTACTCAGTGACTGACCAACCGAGGCTCACTCCAAGACTTCCCTAATTCTTACCCACTGCTATGCTAGTCGACAAGAACCCTGGATGGGACTACTTGTATCCCAAAGACTGTTATTAAAACAACTAATGAGATTTGCCACCATCACAGTTTGGGGGACTTCACAGGTGGGAGTGAATCTGAGCAGAAGTTGAATAGCAAACCTATGTCAGAGAGAGGATGAGCCACCAGCTTCTGGAAGGGCTTCATCTGTGACACCCTAGTCCTGTGACCTGCTAGGGGTCACCACCTGTTGGGACCTAGAAGTCGTCATAATTGTCTTTGGTTGTCTGACACCCTCTTACAGGGCCCCAATATTCAGGTAACCTAGTTTTTAGTTCAGACTCCTTTGATCATGATAAATCTTGATTATTGCCTATAGCTCAATCAAGTCCTAACCTCTCTCCAAATCTAAATTAAACCCTTCCGCATACTGGTTGCCCTTTCTCATAGCACTTTGCACAGCACTTATAACACTTTGAATGATCTCTCTATTTGTGTGACTGTTTCCTGTACATATCTCTACCTAAACTACAAGCTCCATGATGACAGAAGTCATGTCTCTGGCTTGTCACCGTGCCTAGCTCTGTGCCTGGTGTGTGGCAGGTTATCGATAAATATTCCCTGAATTGATAGATGAGTAAATGAATGGATGGTTACCCCTGAAGTAAGATTTCTCTTTTTGTAGACGTGTATGGCATTTCTTGTTTGCACCACTGACGTGGTACTTATTATTGGAAGTCCAATATCACCCTAACGAGTGCCAGTATTGCCCTAATAACTGAACAGTAAATTGGTAGAAAGTAAAACTCTGATACTTGTAGATGGTGGGGAATATTTGCTAGAATAACCCAGTAAATAACAATAGTTTGTTTTTCTTTTCCCTCCAAAATAGTGGAAGCCTTTTGAGATTTTGAGAACAGTTTAGAACATATATATGTGTATATATATACATATATATTAGAATTTATATGTGTATATATATATATATATATATATATTTTATTTTATTTTTTTTTTACGAAAACCCATTTTTGACCCGATCTTTGATGTCACAATGGGGAGAAAGTGGCCGCTGCAGCAGGAGATGTTGCAGAGTATAATTGGACAAATATGAGCCTCCTTTATTTCCACGATTACATGAATCTATGTGATATCAAATCAGTGGTAATAATAGCTGCAGCTTAGAAATATGGATGCTGAAGCCTGTGAGCAATGGCCGAGAGAGAAACAGAGAATTCCTCTCAATGAGCTGGTGAAATGCCGTGCAATGTAGCCATCCTTCCAGTGTAGCCTGACATATGAGTAAACATGGGAATTAAAGGAAGGTCCTTGAAAAATGTTGAACAAGGAACACAAACAATTGGATCAGGACAGGGACATTTTTTTCCCTAAGGAAATAGTTCCCTAATAAGGAGAATTGTAGTTAAAGCCAGAATTGCACCATAGTTAAATATTTCTATTTTGAGTTCATTTATAATATAATTATAATATATTATAATATAATGGCAAATCTCATTTATAATATAATATTTCATTTAGTTGTATATAAATAAGCTCAAGAAAACTGTGTAGTAAACTGTGTGTAATGATCATTTCATTGATGAGTTTACTTTTACTCAATTACTGTCTTCATTGTTCTTCAGAATGTAAGTATTGAAAAAGAGCCATGCCAGGATGTTTAAAGGAAAGGATAGGAATTAGAGTGACCTGCCTATCATTTATATTCAAGACTCTGAATGGGCAGAATGGATAAGCTGCACTTCTTTACAGCATTGCACCTATTCATGTTTGGATGTGCGAAGTATTACATGATTCTGAATTAATTTTTTTAACATTTATAGATTATATCAATAATTCTTTAAGTTCCTTGAAAACTAAAGATCTTGCTTCATTCTTCTTTTCTACATGGCACCAGTAGAGTTGCTTGGGCTTAATAGGCGCTAGGTAGATATTTGATACTTGTTGACCATCTTTTTGGCCCTTTCAACTATTCAAGCCTTTAAAGTGGGCCTTGAGTTATAGCTGCATTATGAAAGGTACTGTGTGAATAGCAAGATGGCTTCACAAATGCCATTTTCATTCCTGCCTTGAACTTTGCTCAGGCTGTTCTCTGTCCTCTCTTCTTGCTTCTCACTCTTCAAAGGCTGGTTCAGGTTTTAACCTTCTCCGTGCAGCCTTTTCCCACCAATGTAGCCCATGGTGATCTCTGATGCTGCTAAATACCTCACCTGGGTTATTATTTTATCATAAAAAGCTAATGACCTTTAGCGCAAAATGATCAACTTAAATTGTGAATGGCCTCCTGGTTTGACTTGTTTTCCTAAGAATATAATTAGCTTCATGAAAGCTAGGACTAAGTCTCATCTATTTTTGGGCAAAGCTGGACCCGCTGCTCAACTGACATCATCAGGAGTCAGGTGGCTCTGCCTCTCTGTGTTGGCTTTATTCTCAGGCAGGTTATTTCTACTGGTGACAAGATGACAGATCCAGCTCAGCAACCCTAGTGGAAAGGAAGCAGCTCTTTTCTAAGACTTCCAGCAGAACATCTGGAGCTGATTCTCACTGGTTCAACAAGAGTCATGTGTTCAACTTTGAACCAATCACTGTGACCCAGAGGTTGCAGTGTTCTGATAGGCTGGAAGCTGTTGCCCACCTCTGTGTGTTCTGGTTTGCAGGAGACAGTCCCCAGATTTATACCTGTTGGCTTTCCTAAGCGGTTTAGCCTTTACCCTTGTTTCTTTATTTTTAATAAAATATTATTAACAGTGACATTAAAATAAACAAAAATGGGTTTGGTAGACCTCCACTTTGCACTTCTACTTTTTACCATGGACTCCTCTAGTTATGTGAGAGAAGCATATATAATGAACAGACTTTTGACTTTAGCCCATGGCTAAACTTAAAAGGCACCCAGTCATGATGATTCTCTAGTCCTGAGCCTTTTCTGACATAAAATAACTAACACCCCATCAAGGACTGCAAGCAAGATGCTTGCAGAGGAGCTGCCAGGGCTTGCTAACTTTTTTGGTCTTGGGCGGTGGTGGGGTAAGTATTCCATGCTGCTGTCCCTGCTGGTCAAGTGGTTTATAGGTACCAGACAGAAGTGCTGTGGCTTGTGCCAGGCCTCCAGCTGGCGGGATCAATGAAATTATAAGTGAGGTTTAAGTGAAATAATGTGGAGCAAGCATGTGTATAGCACAGAGAGTAATCTGCATGATCTTGCTACCGTGGTTTTTTCAGTTATTGTGTGGTGGAATCTGCAACTATTTATTTCATTGTCAGGTAATACTCTTCTGTCTTATGATGATATTTACATTCTTTTAACAACAATGAACTTAAAAAAGGGAATGTTTAACGAAAAGTTAGAAAATGAATTTCCATTTCTCAAGAAAGTTGATGATGAAGATTAACTTGTACAAGATATTTGTTGACATTTATCATTTACAATGGGGGCCATAATATTTCCCTGACTACATGATGACCAGAGGTACAAATCTACTGGAGTATCAGAATCTACTTCAAATGTTAGTAGTTGTTTTAATAATACTGTGGCTAATAATGATGAATTGATGTGTACTGTGGCCATAGGTGCTTTTGCATATACTCTGTGAAGCATGACTCTTCATTTAGAGCAAGTGACTTCTCTTCTAAACGAACTTTGCTCATCTTTTTTTCCAGGTTTTCCCATGCAATAGAAAAAATAATATGACAGCTGTTAATGGGTTGACTCCAATAAAAGAACTTTGCAAAGAGTTAAATGGTGCTAACTTCATATCCATGTCCTGAGATGGTTCAAATAGAAAATTAGTTAATTTCTATAATGGTTTGAATTTTTCACCCAAATTATTGGAAACTAAATAAATTTGGAAATTTATTTTAATGAAGGTGAATCATATGATATTATGGTGACTCTTGTTGTAAATTAAGTTCAAAAGTTCAACATTAAAAATAAAATTATATGTTGTAACATAGTAACACAAATACAATTTTTGGTGCCACACAATGCCAAGGTAAAACAATATTTTTACTAAATTATGACACCATGGAGCAGATTTTTTACTCAGAATTGTTTGATTGTATACATGATTCAAAATTGCATCCAAATAAGCTATGATATTCTACTAATGAAAATACAGCTTTACTTGTGAAATTTTATACAATTTTTTGTACATACACTGTTTGAGTAACTGAACAACACAATTTTTTATAATTAAGCTAATGTCAGATTTAAAAAACCCTCAGAATATCAGGACATGCCTTTTTTCTTAGCTGCCCACTAATAATCAGAATCTACAGACAAGTGTCAACTGAAGTGTTCAACAATTTCAAATTGATTAACCATATAAGGCAATTTGGAAAAATAGGGCAGGCAATTTTATGAAAACAGTAAAAATGATAAAACCGTTAATGATTTAGAAAATAACTGTGACATTTTACTAGAGACAGATATGGTTAAGAAACTGAAGTATTCAATGTGTAAAGAATAATTATTCTACCTGTTATTTTGAATGTTCAGAAAATCAACATAAAGAACATTTCTCCCATTTTACTCTAATGGTCACAAATTTTCTTTTTAGAAAATATTTCTATATCTGTGACTCTAGGGGGAGGGATAAACTGGGAGATTGGGATTGACATGTACACACCACTATATATAAAATAGATAACTAATAAGGGCCTACTGTGTAGCACAGGGAACTCTACTCAATACTCTATAATGACCTATATGGGAAAAGAATCTAAAAAAGAGTGGATATATGTGTGTGTATAAACTGATTCACTTTGTTGTACATCAGAAACTAACACAACATTGTAAATCAACTATACGTCAATAAAAATTAAAAAATAAAGTATTTATTTTGAAAACAGTTTTTGAATAGGACAATTTTATAGGTCCACCAATTGAAGAAAACCAATTTGTTGGTCAGTAAATAAATATTTCAAAAATTATATAGTTGTCATCTTAAAAAATTTAGTCTCAAAAATGCCCCAGTTTGTGACACTGCAGAAATACGAAGGATCATGAGAGATTACTACAAGCAACTATATGCCAATAAAATGGACAACCTGGAAGAAATGGACAAATTCTTAGAAAAGCACAACCTTCCGAGACTGAACCAGGAAGAAATAGAAGATATAAACAGACCAATCACAAGCACTGAAATTGAGACTGTGATTAAAAATCTTCCAACAAACAAAAGTCCAGGACCAGATGGCTTCACGGGCGAATTCTATCAAACATTTAGAGAAGAGCTAACACCTATCCTTCTCAAACTCTTCCAAAATATAGCAGAGGGAGGAACACTCCCAAACTCATTCTACGAGGCCACCGTCACCCTGATACCAAAACCAGAAAAAGATGTCACAAAGAAAGAAAACTACAGGCCAATAGCACTGATGAACAGAGACGCAAAAATCCTCAACAAAATAGTAGCAAACAGAATCCAACAGCACATTAAAAGGATCATACACCATGATCAAGTGGGGTTTATCCCAGGAATGCAAGGATCCTTCAATATATGCAAATCAATCTATGTGATAAACCATATTAACAAATTGAAGGATAAAACCCGTGTGATCATCTCAATAGATGCAGAAAAAGCTTTCAACAAAATTCAACACCCATTTATGATAAAAACCCTCCAGAAAGTAGGCATAGAGGGAACTTACTTACCTCAACATAATAAAGGCCATGTATGACAAAGCCACAGCCAACATCGTTCTCAGTGGTGAAAAACTGAAACCATTTCCTCTAAGATCAGGAACAAGACAAGGTTGTCCACTCTCACCACTATTATTCAACATAGTTTTGGAAGTTTTAGCTACAGCAATAAGAGAAGAAAAAGAAATAAAAGGAATCCAAATCGGAAAAGAAGAAGTAAAGCTGTCACTGTTTGCAGATGACATGAATCTATACATAGAGAATCCTAAAGGTTATGCTACCAGAAAACTACTAGAGCTAATCAACGAATTTGGTAAAGTAGCATGATACAAAATTAATGCACAGAAATCTCTTGCATTCCTGTACACTAATGATGAAAAATCTGAAAGAGAAATTGAGGACACACTCCCATTTACCATTGCAACAAAAAGAATAAAATACCTAGGAATAAACTTACCTAAGGAGACAAAGATCTATATGCAGAAAACTATAAGACACTGATGAAAGAAATTAAAGATGATACAAACAGATGGAGAGATTTACCATGTTCTTGGATTGGAAGAATCAACATTGTGAAAATGACTATACTACCCAAAGCAATCTACAGATTAAGTACAATCCCTATCAAACTACCAATGGCATTTTTCACAGAACTAGAACAAAAAATTTCACAATTTGTATGGAAACACAAAAGACCCTGAATAGCCAAAGAAATCTTGAGAAAGGAAAATGGAGCTGGAGGAATCAGGCTCCCTGACTTCAGACTATACTACAAAGCTACAGTAATCAAGACAGTATGGTACTGGCACAAAAACAGAAATAGAGATCAATGGAACAGTATAGAAAGCCCAGAGATAAACCCATGCACATATGGTCACCTTATTTTTGATAAAGGAGGCAAGAATGTACAATGGAGAAAAGACAGCCTCTTCAATAAGTGGTGCTGGGAAAACTGGACAGCTACATGTAAAAGAATGAAATTAGAACACTCCCTAACACCTTGCACAAAAAGAAACTCAAAATGGATTAAAGACCTAAATGTAAGGCCAGACACTATCAAACTCTAAAACACAGGCAGAATACTCTATGACACAAATCCTTTTTGTCAAGATCCTTTTTGACCCACCTCCCAGAGAAATGGAAATAAAAACGAAAATAAGCAAATGGGACCTAATGAAACTTAAAAGCTTTTGCACAGCTAAGAAAACCATAAACAAGACGAAAAGACAACCCTCAGAATGGGAGAAAATATTTGTAAATGAAGCAACTGACAAAGGATTAACCTCCAAAATTTACAAGCAGTTCATGTAACTCAATATCAAAAAAAACAAACAACCCAATCCAAAAATGGGCAGAAGACCTAAATAGACATTTCTCCAAAGAAGATATACAGATTGCCAACAAACACATGAAAGGATGCTCAACATCACTAATCATTATAGAAATGCAAATCAAAACTACAATGAGGTATCACCTCACAGCAGTCAGAATGGCCATCATCAAAAAATCTACAAACATTAAATGCTGGAGAGGGTGTGGAGAAAAGGGAACCCTCTTGCACTGTTGGTGGGAATGTAAATTGATACAGCCACTATGGAGAACAGTATGGAGGTTCCTTAAAAAAATGAAAATAGAACTACCATACGACCCAGCAATCCCACTACTGGGCATATACCCTGAGAAAACCATAATTCAAAAAGAGTCATGTACCACAATGTTCAGTGCAGCTCTATTTATAATAGCCAGGACATGGAAACAACCTAAGTGTCCATCGACAGATGAATGGATAAAGAAGATGTGGCACATATATACAATGGAATATTACTCAGCCATAAAAAGAAATGAAATTGAGTTATTTGTAGTGAGGTGGATGGACCTAGAGTCTGTCGTACAGGGTGAAGTAAGTCAGAAAGAGAAAAACAAATACCATACACTAACACATATATATGGAATCTTAAAAAAAAAAAAAAAAGGGTTCTGAAGAACCTAGGGGCCGGACAGGAATAAAGACACAGATGTAGAGAATGGACTTGAGGACACGGGGAGGGGGAAGGGTAAGTTGGGACGAAGTGAGAGAGCGGCATGGAGTTATAAATACTACCAAATGTAAAATAGATAGCTAGTGGGAAGCAACGGCATAGCACAGGGAGATCAGCTCGGTGCTTTGTGACCACCTAGAGGGGTGGGTTAGGGAGGGTGGGAGGGAGACGCAAGAGGGAGGGTATATGGGGATACATGTATATTTATAGCTGATTCACTTTGTTATAAAGCAGTAACACACCATTGTAAAGCAATTATACTCCAATAAAGATATTTTTAAAAATACCACTATAAAAAACAAACAAACAAAATATGCCCCAGTTTGAAGGATAAATTATGTGGTCATTCTAGGGATGGGCATGATCAGTCCCACTGGAAATCCACAAGCTGAGAACAAGAGATGAGGGACTCTAAGGGAAATTAAGGATGGCTGCTGGGTAGGCAAAACCAACTGTGAATACCCACGTTCCAGATTAGGACTCAGGTTTTCTGACTACACCTTTGATGCTCCAGCAGCAAGTTTCATTTTCCATTCTCCTCTACTCTTTCAGGTTATAACATACATTCCGCTTGGCCCTTTGTTTGCCATCTCCTTAGGGCAGCTCCAAAGAGCACAGCTTCCTTTAGTGCCCTGACTGCAGCCAAGAGGTTTCTTCTTTAAACATTTCTAAAAACTGCAACAATCATGTCTCAGTTCATTGCAAAACAAATTCATAACGCTTAAATCACTGTTCTTAGCAACGTGAGTAAAAATGGAGCAGCGGCAGAAGCTTTCAAACAAAGCCTCAGGAAAATGAGAAGACTCTAAAGTACTTACTGTATTGTATAAGTAGTATGTCACCCGCTTCTCCCATTCTCACCCTGTAGGGATTCCCCACTTGCATAGTAAGTTGTAGCTGTCAAAGCAAAGCAGTCACTCCATTAAGCTGTGACAAAGTGAGAGAGTGGCATGGACATATATACACTACCAAGCGTAAAATAGATAGCTAGTGGGAAGCAACCGCATAGCACAGGGAGATCAGCTCGGTGCTTTGTGACCACCTGGAGGGGTGGGATAGGGAGGGTGGGAGGGAGGGAGATGCAAGAGGGAAGAGATGTGGGAACATATGTATATGTATAACTGATTCACTTTGTTATAAAGCAGAAACTAACACACCATTGTAAAGCAATTATACTCCAGTAAAGATGTTAAAAAAAAAATAAGGAAAAAAGTGGGTATTGATCTTAAGCAGTTCCATTCTACATATTCAGTATTAATTGAAAGTTATTCCTCTGATGCCACTTAAAAGAAATCTGAGGCACTCTAGAAAATAATGTTTAAAATATTCATTCACGGTTAAATGAACTCAGAGTTGAGCTTCTATAAGCAAGATATTTAAAAATCTGAACTGGATTTTATGTGAGTGACAGAATGATTTCTGAGATCCCTTCAGATCTCATGGTTCAAGAACTTACCTGCTGATGTGCACGCCTGGGGGCGGACATAGTATATCTCTGCCAGTGCAAGGGTAATGCATTGCCCCTTACCCAGAAACTCCCCTTGTGAAAGCAACTTCTGTTCATTCACTTACTGATTTATTCAATCAGTGCTCTTTCTGAGCACGAGGATCTTGGTGAGACAGCAATTTAGGTATAACATTATGCCAATCTGGGTATAATACACCAATCTAGGTATAGACATATACCAATCTGGGTATAATAGTATTTTGGCTAATGCTTATGTTATGCTGACTACATGTAATGTATTGTTCTGAGTGCTTTATACATATTAACTCATTTAACCTTTAATACAGCTTATGAGGGAAATATGATTGTCAATACCTCCGCTTTTCAGAAGAGGAAACTGAAGTATGAAGATAACCTGCCCAGGGTCACATATCTGGTAAGTAGTACAGCCAAGATTTTGACCTAGGAATCCTAGTTTTAGAGTCTGTGCTCTTAATGGCTACTCTATACCATAGCTATGCAGGTTATATTTTCTATCTGCAATAATATCCAAGATGTTCTCTGATGACTTTAAAACGGTTTGTTGAGAATTTCCATCCCCATGGTCTGGAACAAGAACTGAATACAGCCAGTGTAAGGATAATTTTATATAACAACTATGATGCAGTGGACTTTTGAGAAATACTTATTTTCTGTTCCTTTTTCAAAGAATTGGTGAATACCTTTATGCAGAAATGGCTGTCTGTGTAGGTCAGTCAATCCTGGATTGTGTTATTTTAATTTTTTTTAATGGAATGCATGTAGATTTAGGAGTAAGAAAGACCTAGTTTGCTATCCAAGCTCCACCACTGGTTTCCTTACTAGTAAAATGAGTATATCTATGTCAACTTTGCTGGGTTGTTTTGGGAGTTAAAAGAGACTGGCGTTTCTTGACTCCAGGGACATTCTATCATTTATTTTTTGCTGTAATTCAGTGCCTCACTTAGTGTCTGTTATATCACAGGAGTGTAATAAATATCAATTGAGTGATGAATGAAAGTGCCTGGAACACACTGTATTTCATTGGCTCTCAGAACACTCTTTCACATTTTAACTTCTCCAAATTTGGGGTATGTCCCACAATCAATGGAATATTACAGTAGATCTCAGCCAGATGGCTGCTGAGTTGTTGTTGCCCATAAAGCTATGAACTTGGTTGTTATTCCAGGAGCATTCAAAGAGTGAATATAAGTCCTGGTTGCCATTTGAAAACCTTCCATTGACGCCTTTTGGTAAAAGATGCTTCAGCATCAAAATTACAGAATGGGTATCAGTGGCTTGGAAGAATATCCCCACAGACAACAGTACACCACTCTTTCAAGAAATGCTGTATCATTAATGTATTTGATGGCACAGAGGATGATCCTGTATGGGAAGGAAAAATGGACATATCTACTCTGAGTCAAAAAAGGATTAGAAGAGTTGAATACTTAATGTAAACACATTAAGTGATACTTCAGGCAATTTATCTTGTCTATATATTCCATTTTGTGTTTGTATAGGAATGATGCAAGTTGCATCCATGTTGAGATGAGTCTAAAAAGAACTTTCAAATAAAATTATAAGTAATAAGGAAGCGTACTGCTATTTAATTGGCAGTGCTTTTTCTTTTTTAGTGTTGTATATGTTAAAAGGTACATAACATGGTAGGTTTTACAATAATCCCATGTTAGATTCATGAATATGATAGTACAAGCTTAATAAATTATAGCTATTAATTATTATTTTAATTTAATCATTATGTAGTGGATTTGTATTCAAAACAGATCCTCTAGTATGTATAACCTGTACATGCAGCATATTAACATTTTGCCAGTCAGGAATTTTCTGTTTAACAGTTTACTACTTTCCCACGTGTCCTGTTACCAAGGAAGGGTCTGTGTGGAGTTCAATCCAGAGATATCAGGCCTTCAGATCATGCTGTGATTGTCTACAGTGGGATCCATGTGATGAATTTGCCTCCCACTTTTCTGAGATCTCAAACATGAGGAGGCCAATGGTTTCTAACCTAGGGTCTAAGAATATTATAATATGCACATCCAAGTGGTTCAGAAAAACTATTGGACAAAGGAAACCATAAATAAAACAAAAAGACAACCCTCAGAATGGGAGAAAATATTTGCAAATGAAGCAATGACAAGGGATTAATCTCCAAGATATACAAACAGCTTATGCAGCTCAACATCAAAAAACAAATAACCCAATCAAAAAATGGATGGAAAATCTAAATAGACATTTCTCCAAAGAAGACATACAGATGGGCAAAAAGCACATGAAAAGATACTCAATATCACTAATTATTAGAGAAACGCAAATCAAAACTGCAATGAGGTATCACCGGACATCGGTCAGAATGGCCATCATCAAAAAATCTACAAACAATAAATACTGGAGAGGGTGTGGAGAAAAGGGGACCCTCTTGCACTGTTGGTGGGAATGTAAATTGGTACAGCCACTATGGAGAACAGTATGGAGGTTCCTTAAAAAACTAAAAATAAAACTATCATATGACCTAGCAATCGCACTCCTGGGCATATACTCAGAGAAAACCATAATTGGAAAAGATACATGCACCCCAATGTCCACTGCAGCACTGTTTACAATAGCCAGGACATGGAAGCAACCTAAATGTCCATCAACAGAGGAATGGATAAAGAAGATGTGGTACATATATACAATGGAATATTACTCAGCCATAAAAAAGAATGAAATAATGCCATTTGCAGCAACATGGATGGACCTAGAGATTGTCATACTGAGTGAAGTAAGTCAGACACAGAAAGACAAATATCATAAGATATCACTTATATGTGGAATCTTAAAAAAATGAGTACAAATGAACTTATTTACAAAACAGAAGTAGAGTCACGGATGTAGAAAACAAATTTATGGTTACCACGGGATAAGGTGGGGAAGGGATAAATTGGGAGATTGGGATTGACATATACACGCTACTATATATAAAATAAATAACTAATAAGGACCTACTGTATAGCACAGGGAACTCTACTCAGTGCTCTGTAATGGCCTATATGGGAAAAGAATCCAAAAAAAAAAGAGTGGATATATGTATATGTATAAATGATTCACCTTGCTGTACATCTGAAACTAACACAACATTGTAAATCAACTATACTCCAATAAAAATTTAATAAAAACAAAACAAAAGCTATTGGACATTTACTAACTTGGAGGCAATGAGGCTGCGCTCGAAAGACTTTATTTCACTTTAAATTTTGAACAATATTTTTGCTAAGTATAGAATTCTAGATCGATACTTTTTTCTTTTAATACTTTAGAGATGTTGCCCCAATGTCTCACTTGCATTGTTTCCAATGAGAAGTATGCTCTAGTTATTGTCTTTGTTCTTTTGTATATAATATGTCTCTTTTTCCCTTTGGCTGCTTTTAAGATTTTACAGTCCTCATCTATTAAGTCTACCATCTGTGTCATTTCTGGGTCTGTCTCTGTCGATTAATTTTCTTCCTCATTATGGGTTATACATTTCTGCTTCTTTGCATGCATAGTAATTTTTTTAAATAAATATTTATTTATTTTTTTAGAGCAGCTTAGGTTTACAATAAAATTGGGAGAAAGGTACAGAGATTTCTCATATAACCCTGCCCCCCACAAGTGCATAGCCTCCACATAATCAACATCACTCAATAGAATGGTGCAGTTTTTCACCAAGGATAAACCTACATTGACAATTATCATCACCCAAAGTCCATAGTTTACCTAAGGGTTCACTCTTGGTGTTCATTCTATAGCTTTGGACAAATATATAATGACTTGTATCTACCATTATAATATCACACAGTATTTTCACTGCTCTGAAAATCCTGCATGCTCTGCCTATTCATCTCTTTCCCTTCCCTACCTCCCACCCCCAGCAACCACTGATCTTTTTACTGTTTTGCCTTATCCAGAGTGTTTTGCCTTATCCATAGTTTTGCCTTATCCAGAATGTGACATAGTTGGAATCATACAGTGTGTAGCCCTCTTAGATTGGCTTTTTTCACTTAATAATATGCATTTAAGATTCCTTAATGGCTTGATAGCTCATTACTTTTTTTTTTTTTAACATCTTTATTGAAGTATAATTGCCTTACAATGGTGTGTTAGCTTCTGCTTTATAACAAAGTGAATCAGTTATACACATACAATATATTCCCATATCTCTTCCCTCTTGCATCTCCCTCCCTCCCACCCTCCCCATCCCACCCCTCTAGGTGGTCACAAAGCACCGAGCTGATCTCCCTGTGCTATGTGGCTGCTTCCCACTAGCTATCTATTTTACATTTGGTAATGTATATATGTCCATGACCCTCTCTTACCCTGTCACATCTCAGCCCACCCCCTCCCCATATCCTCAAGTCCATTCTCTAGTAGGTCTGTGTCTTTATTCCCGTCTTGCCACTAGGTTCTTCATGGCTTTTTTTTTTTTTTCCTTAGATTCCGTATATATGTGTTAGCATACTGTATTTGTTTTTCTCTTTCTGACTTACTTCACTCTGTATGACAGACTCTAACTCCATCCACCTCATTACAAATACCTCCATTTCATTTCCTTTTATGGCTGAGTAATATTCCATTGTATATATGTGCCACATCTTCTTTATCCATTCATCTGTCAATGGACATTTAGGTTGCTTCCATGTCCTGGCTATTGTAAATAGAGCTGCAATGAACATTTTGGTACATGACTCTTTTTGAATTATGGTTTTCTCAGGGTATATGCCCAGTAGTGGGATTGCTGGGTCGTATGGTAGTTCTATTTGTAGTTTTTTAAGGAACCTCCATACTGTTCTCCATAGTGGCTGTATCAATTTACATTCCCACCAACAGTGCAAGAGTGTTCCCTTTCCTCCACACCCTCTCCAGCATTTATTGTTTCTAGATTTTTTGATGATGGCCATTCTGATCGGTGTGAGATGATATCTCATTGTAGTTTTGATTTGCATTTCTCTAATGATTAATGATGTTGAGCATTCTTTCATGTGTCTGTTGGCAATCTGTATATCTTCTTTGGAGAAATGTCTATTTAGGTCTTCTGCCCATTTTTGGATTGGGTTGTTCGTTTTTTTGTTGTTGAGCTGCATGAGCTGCTTGTAAATCTTGGAGATTAATCCTTTGTCAGTTGTTTCATTTGCAAATATTTTCTCCCATTCTGAGGGTTGTCTTTTGGTCTTGTTTATGGTTTCCTTTGCTGTGCAAAAGCTTTTAAGTTTCATTAGGTCCCATTTGTTTATTTGTGTTCTTATTTCCATTTCTCTGGGAGCTGGGTCAAAAAGAATCTTGCTGTGATGTATGTCATAGAGTGTTCTGCCTATGTTTTCCTCTAAGAGTTTGATAGTGTCTGGCCTTACACTTAGGTCTTTAATCCATTTTGAGTTTATTTTTGTGCATGGTGTCAGGGAGTGTTCTAATTTCATACTTTTACATGTATCTGTCCAATTTTCCCAGCACCACTTATTGAAGAGGCTGTCTTTTCTCCACTGTATATTCTTGCCTCCTTTATCAAAGATAAGGTGACCATATGTGTGTGGGTTTATCTCTGGGCTTTCTATCCTGTTCCATTGATCTATATTTCTGTTTTTGTGCCAGTACTATACTCTCTTGATTACTGTAGCTTTGTAATATAGTCTGAAGTCAGGGAGCCTGATTCCCCCAGCTCCATTTTTCGTTCTCAAGATTGCTTTGGCTATTCGGGGTCTTTTGTGTTTCCATACAAATTGTGAAATTTTTTGTTCTAGTTCTGTGAAAAATGCCAGTGGTAGTTTGATAGGGATTGCATTGAATCTGTAGATTGCTTTGGGTAGTAGAGTCATTTTCACAATGTTGATTCTTCCAATCCAGGAACATGGTATATCTCTCCATCTATTTGTATCATCTTTAATTTCTTTCATCAGTGTCTTATAATTTTCTGCATACAGGTCTTTTGTCTCCTTAGGTAGGTTTATTCCTAGATATTTTATTCTTTTTGTTGCAATGGTAAACGGGAGTGTTTTCTTAATTTCACTTTCAGATTTTTCGTCATTAGTGTATAGAAATGCAAGAGATTTCTGTGCATTAATTTTGTATCCTGCTACTTTACCAAATTCATTGATTAGCTCTAGGAGTTTTCTGGTAGCATCTTTAGGATTCTCTATGTATAGTATCATGTCATCTGCAAATAGTGACAGCTTTACTTCTTCTTTTCCGATTTGGATTCCTTTTATTTCTTTGTCTTCTCTGATTGCTGTGGCTAACACTTCCAAAACTATGTTGAATAATAGTGGTGAGAGTGGGCAACCTTGTCTTGTTCCTGATCTTAGTGGAAATGGTTTCAGTTTTTCACCATTGAGGACAATGTTGGCTGTGGGTTTGTCATATATGGCCTTTATTATGTTGAGGAAAGTTCCCTCTATGCCTACTTTCTGCAGCGCTTTTATCATAAATGGGTGTTGAGTTTTGTTGAAAGCTTTCTCTGCATCTATTGAGATGATCATATGGTTTTTCTCCTTCAATTTGTTAATATGGTGTATCACATGATTTGCGTATATTGAAGAATCCTTGCATTCCTGGGATAAACCCCACTTGATCATGGTGTATGATCCTTTTAATGTGCTGTTGGATTCTGTTTGCTAGTATTTTGTTGAGGATTTTTGCATCTATGTTCATCAGTGATATTGGCCTGTAGTTTTCTTTCTTTGTGACATCTTTGTCTGGTTTTGGTATCAGGGTGATGGTGGCCTCGTAGAATGAGTTTGGGAGTGTCCCTCCCTCTGCAATATTTTGGAAGAGTTTGAGAAGGATAGGTGTTAGCTCTTCTCTAAATGTTTGATAGAATTCACCTGTGAAGCCATCTGGTCCTGGGCTCTTGTTTGTTGGAAGGTTTTTAATCACAGTTTCAATATCAGTGCTTGTGATTGGTCTGTTCATATTTTCTATTTCTTCCTGGTTCAGTCTTGGTAGTTTGTGCATTTCTAAGAATCTGTCCATTTCTTCCAGGTTGTCCATTTTATTGGCATAGAGTTGCTTGTAGTAATCTCTCATGATCGTTTGTATTTCTGCAGTGTTAGTGGTTACTTCTCCTTTTTCATTTCTAATTCTGTTGATTTGAGTCTTCTCCCTTTTTCTCTTGATGAGTCTGGCTAATGGTTTATCAATTTTGTTTATCTTCTCAAAGAACCAGCTTTTAGTTTCATTGATTTTTGCTATTGTTTCCTTCATTTCTTTTTCATTTATTTCTGACCTGATCTTTATAATTTCTTTCCTTCTGCTGGCTTTGGGGTTTTTTTGTTCTTCTTTCTCTAATTGCTTTAGGTGCAAGGTTAGGTTGTTTATTCGAGATGTTTCCTGTTTCTTGAGGTAGGCTTGTATTGCTATAAACTTCCCTCTTAGCACTGCTTTTGCTGCGTCCCATAGGTTTTGGGTCGTCGTATCTCCATTGTCATTTGTTTCTAGGTATTTTTTGATTTCCCCTTTGATTTCTTCAGTGATCACTTCGTTATTAAGCAGTGTATTGTGTAGCCTCCATGTGTTTGTATTTTTTACAGATCTTTTCCTGTAATTGATATCTAGTCTCATAGCGTTGTGGTCGGAAAAGATACTTGATATGATTTCAATTTTCTTAAATTTACCAAGGCTTGATTTGTGACCCAAGATATGATCTATCCTGGAGAATGTTCCATGAGCACTTGAGAAAAATGTGTATTCTGTTGTTTTTGGGTGGAATGTCCTATAAATATCAATTAAGTCCATCTTGTTTAATGTATCATTTAAAGCTTGTGTTTCCTTATTTATTTTCATTTTGAATGATCTGTCCATTGGTGAAAGTGGGGTGTTAAAGTCCCCTACTATGATTGTGTTGCTGTCGATTTCCCCTTTTATGGCTGTTAGTATTTGCCTTATGTATTGAGGTGCTCCTATGTTGGGTGCATAAATATTTACAATTGTTATACCTTCCTCTTGGATCGATCCCTTGATCATTATATAGTGTCCTTCTTTGTCTCTTGTAATAGTCTTTATTTTAAAGTCTATTTTGTCTGATATGAGAATTGCTACTCCAGCTTTCTTTTGATTTCCATTTGCATGGAATATCTTTTTCCATCCCCTCACTTTCAGTCTGTAAGTGTCTCTAGGTCTGAAGTGGGTCTCTTGTAGACAGCATATATATGGGTCTTGTTTTTGTATCCATTCAGCCAGCCTGTGTCTTTTGGTGGGAGCATTTAATCCATTTACATTCAAGGTAATTATCGATATGTATGTTCCTATTCCCATTTTCTTAAATGTTTTGGGTTTGTTATTGTAGGTGTTTTCCTTCTCTTGTGTTTCTTGCCTAGAGAAGTTCCCTTAGCATTTGTTGTAAAGCTGGTTTGGTGGTGCTGAACTCTGTCAGCTTTTGCTTGTCTGTAAAGGTTTTAATTTCTCCATCACATCTGAATGAGATCCTTGCTGGGTAGAGTAATCTTGGTTGTAGGTTTTTCTCCTTCATCACTTTAAGTATATCCTGCCACTCCCTTCTGGCTTGCAGAGTTTCTGCTGAAAGATCAGATGTTAACCTTATGGGGATTCCCTTGTGTGTTATTTGCTGTTTTTCCCTTGCTGCCTTTAATATGTTTTCCTTATATTTAAGTTTTGACAGTTTGATTAATATGTGTCTTGGCGTGTTTCTCCTTGGGTTTATCCTGTATGGGACTCTCTGTGCTTCCAGGACTTGATTAACTATTTCCTTTCCCACATTAGGGAAGTTTTTAACTATAATCTCTTCACATATTTTCTCAGTCCCTTTCTTTTTCTCTTCTTCTTCTGGGACCCCTATAATTCGAATGTTGGTGCATTTAATGTTGTCCCAGAGGTCTCTGAGACTGTCCTCAGTTCTTTTCATTCTTTTTTCTTTATCCTGCTCTGCAGTAGTTATTTCCACCATTTTATCTTCCAGGTCACTTATCCTTTCTTCTGCCTCAGTTATTCTGCTATTGATCCCATCTAGAGTATTTTTAATTTCATTTATTGTGTTTTTCATCGTTGCTTGGTTCCTCTTTAGTTCTTCTACGTCCTTGTTAAATGTTTCTTGCATTTTGTCTATTCTATTTCCAAGATTTTGGATCATCCTTACTATCATTATTCTGAATTCTTTTTCAGGTAGACTACCTATTTCCTCTTCATTTGTTAAATCTGGAGTGTTTTGACCCTGCTCCTTCATCTGCTGTGTGTTTTTCTGTCGTCTAATTTTGCTTATCTTACAGTGTTTGGGGTCTCCTTTTCACAGGCTGCAGGTTCGTAGTTCCCGTTGTTTTTGGTATCTGTCCCCAGTGGCTAAGGTTGGTTCAGTGGGTTGTGTAGGCTTCCTGGTGGAGGGAACTAGTGCCTGAGTTCTGGTGGATGAGGCTGGATCTTGTCTTTCTGGTGGGCACGTCCACGTCTGGTGGTGTATTTTGGGGTGTCTGTGGCCTTATTATGATTTTAGGCAGCCTCTCTGCTAATGGATGGGGCTGTGTTCCTGTCTTGCTAGTTGTTTGGCATAGGGTGTCCAGCACTGTAGCTTGCTGGTCGTTGAGTGAAGCTGGGTCTTGATGTTGAGATGGAGATCTCTGAGAGATTTTTGCCGTTTGGTATTACGTGGAGCTGGGAGGTCTCTTGTGGACCAGTGTCCTGAAGTTGGCTCCCCCACCTCAGAGGCACGGCCCTGATGCCTGGCTGGAGCACCAAGAGCCTTTCGTCCACATGGCTCAGAGTAAAAGGGAGAAAAAATAGAAAGAAAGAAAGAAGGAAGCTATAATATAGTGAAGTAAAATAAAGCTATTATAAAACAGAGCTATACAGACAAAATCTCACCCAGAAGCATATACATATACACTCACAAAAAAAAGGAAAAGGGGAAAAATTAATATATCCTGCTCCCAAAGTCCACCTCCTGAATTTGGGATGATTCGTTGTCTATTCAGGTATTCAACAGATGCAGGCACATCAAGTTGTTTGTGGAGTTTTAATCTGCTGCTTCTGAGGCTGCTGGGAGAGATTTCCCCTTCTCTTCTCTGTTCACACAGCTCCTGGGGATCAGCTTTGGATTTGGACCCGCCTCTGCGTGTAGGTCACCTGAGGGCGTCTGTTCCCCGCCCAGACAGGACGGGGTTAAAGGAGCAGCTGCTTCGGGGGCTCTGGCTCACCCAGGCCGCGGGGAGGGAGGGGTACAGAGGAGGCGGGGCGAGCCTGCGGCGTCAGAGGCCGGTGTGACGTTGCAGCAGCCTGAGGTGCGCCGTGTGTTCTCCCGGGGAACTTGTCCCCGGATCACGGGAGCCTGGCGGTGGCGGGCTGTACCGGCTCCCGGGAGGGGCGGTGTGGAGAGTGACCTGTGCTCACACACAGGCTTTTTGGAGGCGGCAGCAGCAGCCCCAGCGTCTCACGCCCGTCTCTGGGGCCCGCGCTGATCGCTGCGGCTCGCGCCAGTCTGTGGAGCTTGTTTAGGCGGCGCTCTGAATCCCCTCTCCCTGCGCGCCGTGAAACAAAGAGGCAAGAAAAAGTCTCTTGCAGCTCATTACTTTTTAATGCTGAATAGTATTGCATTGTCTGGATGTACCACAGTTCATTTATTCATTCATCTATTGAAGGACATCTTGGTTGCTTCCAAGGTTTGGTGATTATGATTAAAGCTGCTCTAAACATCCATGTGCAGGGTTTTGTGTAGACATAAGTTTTTAACTCCTTTGGGTAAATACCAAGGAGGGTGATTCCTTGATCATACCATGAGAGTATGTTTAGTTGTGTGAAAGACTACCAAACTGTCTTCCAAAGTGGCTGTACCACGTGGCATTCTCACCAGCAGTGAGTGAGAGTTCCTGCTGCTCCACATCCTCACCATCATTTGGTGTTGTCAGTGTTTCAGATTTTGGCCATCCTAATAGGTTTGTGGTGATATCTCATTGTTGCTGTAATTTACATTTCCTTGATGACATATGATATGGAGCATCGTCTCATATGCTTATTTGCCATCTGTGTATCTTCTTTGATGAGGTGTCTGTTGAAATCTTTGACCCATTTTATAGTTGGGTTTTTCTTATTGTTAAGAGTTCTTTGTATACTTTGGATAACAGTCCTTTATCAGATGTGTCTTTTGCAAATATTTTCTCCCACTCTGTGGCTTTTCTTCTAATTTTCTTGGTAATGTCTTTCACAGAGCAGAAGTTTTAAATTTTAATAAAGTCTAGCTATCAATTATTTCTTTCATGGATTGTGTCTTTGATGTATCTCAAAAGGTATCATCGTACCCAAGGTGATCTAGGTTGCATTTAGATCTATGATCCATTCATGCCTGGTAATTTTTGATTGGATGCCAGACATTGTTAATTTTACCTTTTTAGATGCTAATAGTAATATCTGTAGTCCTGTAAACGTTCTTGAGCTTTGTTACGAGATGCAGTTATGTGGAAACAGTTTGCTCTTTTCAAAGATTACATGTAAACCTTGTTAGGTAGGACTAGAGGAGACGTTAGGTCTTACTACTGACGCAGTATCTTTCTAACCACTCTAACTGATGCCCCATGATGGGCAAGACTGTGGAAACAAACTATTCTTGGCTCTTTCTGAGTCCTGGTAATGATCCCTGTGCTCCTTTAGAGCATTTATCCTCCCAGTTTCAGGTTTCCTCAAAAGTATCAATAATCAGTTGAAGATTTCATGAAGAGCTTGCACAGATCTTCAGAGCTCTCTTTCTCTGTCTCTATCTCTCTTTGCCTCTGTCTGTCTTTCTGTCTCTCTCTCTTCTCCCTCTCTCTCTCTTTGTGTATGTGAAGTTCTCTACTTTCTGGTACTCTGTCCTGCAAGATCTAGCTTTCTTGGCCTCCCTGGACTGCCAGATTTATCAACTCAAATCAGAGATACTGCCAGGCTTCTCCTATCTTTCCCCTTCCTACACTGCAGCCTGGAAATTCTCTCCAAGGGGTAAGCCGGGGCACTTATAGGGTTTGTTTATCCTTTTCCATGGATTACTGTTCTGTGCTGCCTGATGTCCAAGAAAACTGTAATTTCATATCTGTTGTCCATTTGTTTTAGTTCAGGGCTTTGGATTTAGATAAGCCTGGGCTTGATCCCTGGCCATAGTGCTTATTATCAGTATAACAGTGGATTATTTATAATTATCCTCATTGACCATGTTTCCTCACCTGCAAAATGGGAATGATAACACCTCCTTTGTAGAGTTATTGAGGGGATTAATGAGATAATGTATGTAAAACACAAAAATAGCTCATGTGAATTAAGCAGTTTTGTGTTAGGCTTTTTATAGGTATCAAACAATTTAATCCTTATAACAATGTCATGACGTAGGCACTACCATTTTACAGAGAAGGAAACAGGGAGTTTGTATAATCAGAGCCAACTTTCAAACCCAGGCCATCTCGCTCCAGAGCCTGTGTTCTCAAACACCACCCTCTACTGCCACTCTAGTCATATAGCAATTACTTAAGAAATGATAACTGTTATTATCATTCAGGGCCTGGAATATCCAATTTTTATTTGGAATTACAGCATGTTAAGAAACCCTAATTGGTGTAGTGATGAATAAAAATGTATAAAAAGAAATATGACTTACATAAAGCTTGGAAATTTAGATATTTCAAAACAAGAAATCCACTGGAGGATACTTCCTCTCCATTTATGCTGTCCCAATCTTAGTATGGGTCTGGGCTATGATAGGCTCATGTGGTTATTTAAATTAAAATTAATTAAAATTAAATTCAGTTCCTCAATGAAAATAGTTACATCTCAAGAGCTCAGTAGCCGCATGTGTCTACTGGCCATCACATTGCAAGGCATTTCCATCATCACAGAAAGTTCTCTTGGACAGCACTAGTCTAGGTTCTTATAGTTTCTCACTCATACTGCCATCTCCTAAGTGATGTCCAGGTTCTTAGTATGCCTTCTTAGTTCATTCAGTAAATATTTATTGGGCATCTCCCATGTGTGAGATATTGGGGGATGCAATGATGAACAGAATCAGACATGGGCCACCTCCCAATTCTTACAGGCTTCCTCCAGCCTCGACAGTCTCCTACAGGTCATCTTCTATTGGCTTCCCAAGGCATTTGTTTTAGAATATAAGTCTGAGTGTGTCTCTCTTCTCCTTGAAACATTCTAGAAGAACCTCTTCCCCCACAAAATAACCTCATTACTCCTTAACATGGAGCAAGGTCCTCTAAGATCTGGCTTCTGCCTTCTCCAGCCCTCAGCCTTCACTAGTCGAGGGAGTCATGGATAACCTGCTGCCAGGGGCCCTCCTGGGTGCTGTGACTCCTGGCACCAGCGTTTCAGACTGTGCTAAGCTCTGTGGGTGCAAAGCCATATAAGACCAGTCCCTGCCCTCTAAAGAGTCCACTGAGCCACAAAATATAATATATAATGTGACACATAAGGTAATGGAAGGAACATAAAGCAGGGAAGTTGAGAGATGTTGTTTAGATAGGGGCAGTGGCTCATGGAAGACTTCTGTCTAAACACAGTGATTGTCACGTAGTAGACTTTCCATAGATAGTTGTGGAAAAAATAAGTGCATGACAATAATAGCCAACAGGTATTGAGCACACATTATGTGTCCAGCCTTGTGGTAAGTGGCTTTACATGCATTTTATCACCTGTTCTGCATAACCATTTGTGAGTTATGTATATTGATACCATTTTACAGATGAGGAGACTGAGGCTTAAGTCCTTTGCCCACAGTCACCCTAGCTAGTAAGTGCTGGAGCAGCATATCAATCCAGGATGGTCTGACTTTAAAGTTTGGTCTTCTCATCACCGTGCCAAACTCTTGCCCATTATGAATGCAGTAGGGTTTTGTAGAATGAATAGGAGTGTCTCATCTGGACAACCAGGGTGATGGGCATTGAAGGTGGAGGGAAAAGCAAAGATATTCTAAAGGTGAGGCTCAGAGAGGTTAACTAATTTGCTCAAGGTCACACAGTGGGGATTGAGAGTTTGAACATATTTCAGAGAACTCATTAAATGTCAAGGCTGGCGATGATGAAATGAGAAATGGAAGAAGTTTTTCTTTTTTTAAACCCCTTTTTCTCTCCCACTTGCTATGTAAAAATGAAAGGATTATTGATTGGTCAGGCCGAATGTGCAGTTAGTAATAAGAGTCCCTCTGAAAATCCTTTAAAGTCTCCATAATTAATTTTATTTGGGAGGTGAGACAAACCATGCACGTGAAATGAGTTAAAATTATTAACAGACTTGCATGGGGTCCACTGCCTGAGGCCGCCTGGCCCGATGCAGGGCACCGGGATTCACGTCCACATACCGCATCTCCATCGCCCTTGAAATCCTTCTCTGAATCAATTATTGCTCACACCTGGGGTTCAAGCAGCCGTCTCTCGCTCAGCCACAGCAGCTCAGCTCTGCTGTGGTTTCTGCCCCTGTTCTTGCCCTGCTGGGTAGAGCCAAGGGCAGGGGGTGTGGAGGGGAGGGCAGAAGCCCTTCAAGTCAGGCTCAGAACCCTCTACCCCGTTCTCCCATGTTGCTTCTCTGAGTATATCCAGTGGAAACACATGTGATTGCAGGAAATCTAGCCACCGAGAAGCCTCTTATTGCATGACAGGATAACCTGGTTTAGAAATGATGCATTAAATTCAAGAAAAGGCAAAACTAATCTACGCTGATAAATTCAGAATAGTGTTATCTGGGTGGGTGGAGTGTTGGCTGGGAAAAGGACATGGGGAATTTTCTGGGGAGATTGAAATGTCTGCTTTGATCCCGATGGTCTCCTAGTACAGCTAAAGTTTGTGCATTTTGTTGTATGTGAATTATACCTTAAAAAAGAAAGAAATGAATTGTGTTTTATAACCTGTCTTGTTTTCTTCCATTATAGAAAGGTAAATAATAATAATAATAATAATAATAATAAAAAATAATGGCTAGCTCTGAATGCATACTTTATGCTGGGCATTCTTCCAAGAGTTTGTTAATTAAAAAAATTATTAAGACTTTATTTTATAAGAGCAGTTTTAGGTTCACAGCAAAACTGAAGTGAAGGTATAGAGATTTCACATATACTCCCTGCTCCCCTCCCCTCCAATGCTCCCCCATTATCAACGTCCCCCACCAAAGTGGTACTTTTGTTACAATTGATAAACCTACAATGACACATCATAATCATCCAAAGTCCATAGTTTACAGTGGGGTTCATTCTTGGTGTTGTACATTCTATGGGTTTGGGCAAATGTATAATGACATGTACCCATCATTATGGTATCCGTTTTTTGTGTTTTTTTTGTTTTTTTTTTACTGCCCTAAGAACTTCTGTTCTCTGCCTATTCATTCCCCCTCTTCCAATTCCAAGCATTTAGAAATCTGTCTAATCCTCAGAACAATTCTGTGTGGTGAGTTTATTATTAAACCCTTTTTACTGATATCAAGTCACAGAGAGGTTAAATAATAATCTTGCCTAAGGTCATACAGTGACAGAGCCAGGGCAGGGACCCTCCCCTGCTATTGACCGTTATGCTTCCTGTGACCCTGCTAACCCAAGATTGTGTGCCTCGTTGACTTACCGTCCCAGGGGACAATTAGCAACACCGTGTCCTCCAGCACCAGGTAGTGAAGCTGGGGCTGGTTGGGGAGAGGGTGATGTTCAGGGTGGAGACGAGAACTCCACCCCCAGGAGAGTTGATCTGGGTGATGGAGAGGTGAGGATTATGTGCTCCATCCCCCAAACAGCACGCAGTTGGCAGGACCTCCAGCAGAGGGACTGCATGGATGCCAGGGTACAGGACATCCGCCCGCAGCCTGGACCCAGTCAGGGCAAAGGTCCCAGGCTTGAGTCTAGTGCCGAGAGAGTAAGTGCTGTGGGCCGTAGAGCTGTCACCTCCCGTCACACCACGCTGGCCCGAATATTGAGCATCTCGGGGGCCTCCACGAGGAGCTGAGGACCTGAGGCCCCTCCCCGGGGTTTCCTGCTAAAGCCCTAGGACCCTCATTTGTCCAAGTGAGGGTAAGCCTGCCACCCAAAGACTGGGATTAGGATTCCCATCAATGCTGAGATATAAAATAAGAAACATATTTTATCTGAGTGCCACAGAAAAAGTCATACAGGTTACATGGTTTTGCAAAGCATTTTAACAAATGCCATCATTTAATCTTAACAGCAACCCTGCAAGAGAAGGATTATCATTCTCATTTGACAGATGTGGAGAGAACAAAAGCTTAAAGAGGTGGACACTGGCTGAGGCAACGTTGAAATCCAGGAGCCTAACTCCAAATCCACTGCTTGCTTTCTGATACCACGGTGTCAAGGGCATCCTTTGAGGAGACAAAAGAATTGCCCAGAAGTGTCCCATGGGAAATCATCTCGCTACAGTGCTAAATCTAAGGGAGGCTGTCGCAAAGCTCTTATAATAGAAGGGCTCAAGGACCAAGTTAAGATGCGTGAATCACATGGTTTAGTGTAGGAATTTAAAACACACAGTGCAAAGCAAGAGGAACAGGGTGGGTATTTGATGCGTTTAGGACAGGTAGCAAGTAGGGGAGAAGGACCACATTGCCCACACCCTGGTTTATGCAGAGCCCCCATGTCCCATCTCTGCCTGCTTCCTCAGCCTTCCCTGCTGATGGAATGGTTACAAGGAGCAAAGTTGAGGCTGAAGAGGAAGCTTGACAAATGAAAGGTGCCTGGGACCAACACAGTGTATTTGTTCTATCGGAGAGATGCAGGAGCAATTACGCCTGGCTCAAAGTTGCAGCTCACCAATTACCCTGATAAGCAGCTATGGCTTTCATTTGGCAGAGGATTCTTGGGACCTGAATGGGAGTTACCAATGGGTGGCTGATTTCAGACACCATAAATGTTGAGTGCCTCGTGTATATTGAATGTATTATGAATATTTGAAACCTCAGGTGCCTCATGTGTATTTAGTGAGTCACAAATATTTGATGCCTCTTGGTCTTTGATCCCTTTCTATGTTCAGCACACACATGCTCTCCTTACTTTATCTATGCTAATGTCTCCCTATGTAACTTATTTATATATACTTAACACATCTAATGAATTCTGCCTGTGTCTCACAAACTATTAGCTTGGCCAAAAAGTTCGTTTGGGTGTTTTCCCGCAACAGCTTACGGAAAAACCCGAACGAACTTTTTGGCCAACCCAATATTTGCTTCTATACTTAGTTTCGTTTATTTCCCTTGTTTGTGTTTCTGATTTTACATAGCAGAGTTGAATATCTTAAATAATACAGCAAACACATTACAAATGTGTAGGGGAGTCTGTGCAAGAATCTTTGTGGGGACTGGAAAGTAGGAGCCTTTTGGACTAATGGATACCCAGAGGCAGTCAGATGCAAGGAATGTCTGTGAGTTTTGGAGTTAGACCTGGACTTGAGCCCAGCTCCATCACTGCTTGGGGCACGTTCTTAACCTTGCTGACCCTGTTTCCTCATGTAAAAAGGGTATAAGTACACCTACCTCCCAGTGTTGTTTGAAGATTTAATAAGATAATGTATTAAGCATTAGCACAAGCCTTGCAAATGCTCTATAACTGTAGTTTTAGACTCTGATAAAGGATTCACCTCTTTCCTGTGCCTTTTTAAAAAATTGAGATATAATTGACATTTAACATTAGTTTCAGGTGTACAACATAATGATTCAATATTTGTATATATTGAGAAATGATCACCACAATAAATCTAGTTAACATTTGTCATCATATGTAGTTACAATTATTTTTCTTGTGCTGAAAACTTTTAAGATTTACTCTCAACTTTCAAATGTGCAATACGGTAGTATTAACTATAGTCATCATGCTATATATTACATCCCCATGACTTAGTTATTTTTTTAATTTATTTTTTAACATCTTTATTGGAGTATAATTGCTTTCCAATGGTGTGTTAGTTTCTGCTTTATAACAAAGTGAATCAGTTATACATATACACATATCCCCATATCTCTTCCCTCTTGCGTCTCCCTCCCTCCACCCTCCCTATCCCACCCCTCTAGGCGGTCACAAAGCACGAGCTGATCTCCCTGTGCTATGCGGCTGCTTCCCACTAGCTATCTATTTTACATTTGGTAATGTATATATACATGACTTAGTTATTTTATAACTGGAAGTTTGTATCTTTAACCCCCTTTACCCATTTTGCCCACCCCCTATCCGCAACCTCTGGCAACCACCAATATCTTCTCCGTATCTATGAGTTTGCTGGTTTTAATTTTTTTAAATTAAAAAATATAAGTGGGATCATATGGTATTTGTCTTTCTCTGTCTGACTTACCTCACTTAGCATAATGCCTTCAGGGTCTACCCATGTTGTTGCAAATGGCAAGATTTCCTATTTTTGTGTGTTGAATAATATTCTACCATCTGGCTATCTATCTACCACATTTTCTTTATCCATTGATCCACTGATGGACACTTAGGTTGCTTCCATGTCTTGGCTATTGTATATAATTCTGCAATGAACATGGGAGTGCGTATATCTTTTCCAGTTAGTGTTTCCATTTCCTTCAGATAAATATCCAGAAGTGGAATTGCTGTAATCATATGGTAGTTCTATTTTTAATTTTTGGAGAAACCTCCATACTGTTTTTCATAGTGGATGCACCAATTTACACTTCCACCAACAGGGCAGAAGGGTTCCCTTTTCTCCATATCTTTACCAACACTCATATTTCTTTTTGCTAATGCCCATTCTAGCAGGTGTGAGGTGATATCTCATTGTGGTTTTGACTTGCATTTCCCTGATGATAAGTGATGTTGAGCACCTTTTCATGTACCTGTTGGCAATTTGGATATCTTCTTTGAACAAATAACTATTCAGATCCTCTGCCCATTTTTAAAAAGAATCGTTTGGTTTCTTTGCTGTTGAATTGTGTGAGTTTTTAAAAAATATATATTTGGGATATTAATCCCTTATCAGATATGTGATTTGCAAATCTTTTCTCCCATTCAGTAGGTTGCCTTTTCATTTTGTTGATGGTTTTCTTTGCTGTGCAGAAGCTTCCTATGTCTTATTAACCCCACTTATAACTCTCCTGAAGAGCAAGGTTTTAGTTACCCAAGGTTACTTTTCCAACCGGAGACTATGACAGAGAGGTATTTATATTTGTTGAACCCAGAGCAGCCATTCTAGGCGCTGTGTGCCTACTGTGTTGCTATGGTCCCACTGGGGAGGGATGCACTGGTGTTGTGTGGACACAAGTTACATAGTCAGGAACAGGAGGTGAGCTCTGGGAAGGTTCCCAGGAGTAGGTGAGCTCTGAGTTGAAATTTGTAGGCTGAGCAGGCATTGGCTAATTAAAATTGGGAGGGAGGAGGTAGGATGTCCTCCTTTAGGCAGATGGAGTGGCAGTGGTAAGGACTGAAGTCAAGAGAGAGCCAGCCTAACTCATGTTAAAAACCTGCAGGTGCCTCCAGCGAGGGGCATAATTGACAAGTGACTTCTTGCCTCACATGGGCCAGTCCTGAACTATTAAAGGTCCAAAGATGGAGGTAAAGTTGAAAAAATTATATGTGCCTTTATTCAAGTCTAAGGAGTAAGAACTACAGTGAAATTAGGAAAATGGATGAAGAGGAGGAGTGAGAAGTGTTTGTGATTATGGGGATTTCATTTTTTTAAATGTGTGAGATGGTTCTAGCCTCCAATGAATACTACCCAATGTAATGGGTCTAATTTTATGTCAGGAGGGTGGTAGGAATAGAGGATCTGAGATGTCTCTTCCAGGATTCTTAGTTAACATGCATGAGGCTAAGAAGACAAGGTACTTATTCAAACCTGGCAATGGTGGAATTAAAAGGCAGCTTCATATTTTCTCCCCCAGGGGAAAGTAGAAAGATGGAAGACTTAGCATCACTGAAGTTCATTCTGATTTCTTCCTGTTGGAACGTATCTCCTGCTCCCTGTTCAGTTGCAATAGAAAGTGGCCTTGAGCGATGGAGTGGAGGTTAGTTTAATGTTTATGTTAATGTAACTAGAACTTTAAAAAATTCTTCCAGGAAGCAGCCCTCAGACAAACTCTCTGACAGGTCTGAGATTTTATTGTATTAAGTGTTTCTTCCTGGGAAAGATGCAAGTGACTCTGGTCACCTCTTACCCTAACACAAGCTTTCTTCAGGAAGGGACACACGAAACTTCATTAGGGAAAGCAGAAGGCCCATTACGAACCACTTTAAAATAGCTTTTATTTGGTTGGCCATTTGTTAATTTAATAAAGATTGCATACCCCCAGTGGCTGATACTCAGAAATCTGAGATGTCAATTCCTGAAGGGTTCACTGGAGTAGCTTAAAAGAAAGCTAAAGATGCATATTCCAATTTTTAGAGAGGGAGATTTGTCTGGCTCATGTTCAGAAGGAAAAGGCCATGAGGACCAAGAGAACAGTGGACCCAAAGACACTGTCAGGGGTTGGAGTCCTGACTTTGACGTCTTCAGGTTATGTGACCTCTCTGGGTGACTGTACCTCTCTTGAGTCTTAGTTACCTTATCTGTAAAATGGATATAATAATATCTTCCTTCTAGAACTGCGAGCATTGAATGAGATGAGGCATATAAAATGCTTAGCTTTATGTTTGCAACACTAAGCCTTTGCCTTCAAGTGAGTTGGCACCAAAAGAGGAAAATGAGGGTGTTCTGGGACCCAGTGCACAGGATGGAGAGCCTTGCTAAGGTGGATGACTGTGGCCAGATGCCTGCAGCCATGAGCACTGTTCCTGATGCAGGAGTGGGTGGAGGGGCTTGCTGCAGAGGCATGGGCAGAGTGGGAGGGGCCACACCTGGCTAAGGCTCTTCTGCCTTACGAGGAGCAATTTTAGGCAAGAAAGAAAGTCCAGTCAGGCATGTTGGTGAAACTCAGCACCTAAGAGGTCAAGGAAAAAGTTCAAGTGCTCTTTGGTGGCAGGGAGAGAGATGGAGCCAAGAGTTGACCGGGAGACTGTGCTCAACTGCAGCATCTCCAGGACAGCTGGAGCTTCAGAGATGTTGACCAGAGGCCATGGTAACCCTGGATGTAGTCGATGTAGTGTTCAGTTTCAGAGTCATGATGGCGGGGGGTGGGTGTGCCTCTAGGAGTGAGGGTGGGGGTTCAGGCAATGGGTGATCCCCATGGCCAAGTGCATATGGGGAGAAGATAGTGTTAGGGGAAGGAAGGTTAGGACCCTCTGATGGAAGCCAACTCCTGCTTAAAATGAGTGAAATTACAAGTCAACTGCTGAGTGAGAAAATGCAAGAGATGGTAAAATTTATACTCTAGAAACTGTAGATAATAAGACAGTCTAAGAAATGCTTTCAAATGAGTACATTTATAATCTTCAAAGAGATAAAGGAAGGGATAGAAACCGGTAGGAAAGAACAGGGCATCATGGCAAAAGAACAGGTGAACCTGAGGAGGAACCAAATAGAGATTAAAGAAACAAATATGCAGTCATTGAAATGACAAAAAGGACTCATTAAATGGTAGACAAAAATATTCGAAGAGATAAGTAATGAAGTGGAAGATAGAGATAAGTAAATGAGCAAAATGAGGCACAGATATGAAAGAGAAATTATTAGAAAAGGAAGATAGATCAAAATGATTAAAAATATATTTAATAAGAGTGTCAGAAAATTAGACTGGAGATACCGGAGAAGAGGTCCCTCCTCACGGTAAAATGATGGAGAATTTTTCAGTTTCAGAGAAATCTATAAGGTATTAATGGAATCCTTAGAGTTTTAAAAAATATAAATGAAGCAAATTAATTCATAGCTGTACCTTAGAAAACCAGAACACCAAAGAGAAAGAAAAATATTAAATTTTGTAAAAGAAAGAGACATTTATTAAAAATGCATGCTTATAGAAAATTTGAAATATAAAATATAAAGTAAAGAAAAGCATCTTGCATAATTCAGTTATAGTCAACTACTGTATTTTGGGTGTACTTCTTTCAAGACTTTTTTTTTCCTGTGAATATCTCTTTTTAAGAAAGTTTAACTCTTCAAGTACATATGATTTTATGTCCTGCTTTTTCATTTAACCTATCACGAATTACCCAATATTATTTTGAAAAACAATTTTTAACATCCAGAAGTCTCAAGCCTACAGAAATGTTGTTGCAAGTCAGGAAAAAGAGCCTCTCATCCCCTGAGCCCTTGAGAGACAGTTGCCACTGATGCTCCATCACCTCCAAGTACTTTAGTGTTTATTTCCTACAAATAAGGACATCTTCTCATGTAACTACACTACAATGATGAAAGGCGGAAAATTAATATTAATGTATTGCACTTAACCCTCAGACCCCACTTGAGTTTTGTGGATACAAATGGATCCAGCTAGTTCAGAATCACACACTGTATTTAGTTGTCAGTCTGGAACAGCTCTTCCATCTTTTCTGGACTTCATGACCTCCACACTTTTAAAGATTAAAGGTCGCTTATTTTACATGATGTCCCTCAGTTTGGGTTTTGCTATTTCCTTATGGCTAGATTCAGGTTATAATTTTTTGGCAGGAATATCACAAAAGTGATGCTATGTTGTCATTGCACCCTAGCAAGTGGCATAGAATTTCAATTTGCTCCAGAATTGATGATACTCACCTTGACCACTTGATTAGTGTGCTGTTGGTCAGGCTTCTCCATGATAACGTTACTCCTTTTCCTTTTGTAATTAATAAGCATTTGATGGGGGGGTATTTTGAAACTATGTAAATATCCCATTCCTCACCAAACTTTCCTCTCTCAGTTTCTAATTCTCCTTATCTACTTGTATCAGAGGGACTCATGGTTTCTTGTTTTATTTAGTGGGTATAATCTACAACTATCTTTTTTTTTTAATGCTAAAATGTCACAGATCTAACTAGTGGCATCCCTTCAAACTGGCTCCTGTGTCCTTCGACATGTTCACATCATTGTTGGAGCATTTCCTGATTCATATTGTACTTTTCTTCTCCAGTCCTGGAATCAACCACTTCTTCAAGCAGCTCTGATGCCTCTTACTAAAAAAATGACATTTAGAAACCTAGATCTGGACACTAAGTGTTCTCACTGTTTTTAGGATATTGCTGTTTCTGGGCATTCTCAGTGGACAAAGCAAGGTGACATATGTATACATACATACACGTACTCTCCCATATATTCACATTTACATCTCTATCTATCTATCTATTGGAAACCATGCATTCACATCAATGCCTTCAGTTCCAAACCAACAATACAAAGTTCATTCTTATTTTCTCCCTACTGCCACAGAAGGAACTTATACATATTAAAAGGGAGAAAACAAGAATGAACTTTGTATTGTTGGGATAATAATATATTATCCCTAATATATTTACTTATTCAATCAGTCACCCAGTACGTAACCAATCTCCATTGCAGTAGCTGCCCCTTCCCTGTGCAGATGCCTTCCTTGCCCTACAAGAGCTCACACTCCTGCCTAGGCTGCTGCCTCTACTCTCTCCAGCCCCACGTGGAAGTCCTTCTCGCCCAGCCTGGGCTCAGACACCCTGTGATGTGCTGCCCCTGCCTATGGACAGTCTCTCTCCCAGATTATGATTATTTTTTATTACTGTAACTTTTTTCATTATGATAAAATATACGTAACTTAAAACTTAACATCTTAACCATTTTAAAGTATATAATTCAGTGGCATTAAGTACACTCACATTGAAGTGCAGACATTACAACGATCCAGCTCCAGGACTGGAGCTATCCATCATCCCGAACTGAAACTCTGTACCCATTAAGCAATAACTCCCCAGTCCCCGGCAATCACCATTCTACTTTCTGTCTCTATCAATTTGGCTATTCTAGGTACCTCATATAAGTGGAATCAGACAATATTTCTCCTTTTGTGTTTGGATTATTTCATTTAGCATATTTGAAAGGTTCATCCATGTTGTAGCATGTATCAGACTTTATTAACTTTTAAGGAATAGTACTCTAATATATATATGTATATATATACATATACATCTGTCTCTATACATATACACATATATAAGTACCTCTCTCTCTATATATATATATATATATTACACATATATGTATATAATTTTGTTTATCCATTCATCTATTGATGGATGTTTGGATTGCTTCCTTTTTTGGCTATTGTGAATAATGCTGCTGTGAACACTGGTGTACAAATATCTTTTTGAGTCCTTAGTTTCAGTTCTCTTGGGTTTATACCAAGAGGTGAAATTGCTGGATGATATCGTAATTCTATTTTAAATTTTTTGAGGAACTGTCATATTGTGGATGCACTACAGTGGATGCACTGTTTTAAATTCCCACCACCAATGCACAAGAATTCCAATTTCTCCACATCCTAGCCAATACTTGTTATTTTCTGAGATTATTTATTTATCTTTTGATAATAGTCATTGTAATGGGTAAAGTGATATCTAATTTTTGTTTTAATTTGCATTTCCCCAATGATTAGTGGTGTTGAGCATCTTTTCACATGATTATTGGACATTTGTGTATCGTCTTCTGGAAAAATGCCTACTCAAGTTCTTTGCCCATTTCCTTAATGGGTTTTTTGTTGTTCTTGCTGAATTGTCGGAGCTCTCTAAGTATTCTGGATATTAATCCCTTATCAGGTTTATTACTTGTTTTCTTTTCCCTCCCTTCCATTCAATAATTATTTATTGATTAATGATAATATGAAAGAAATGGTACTGGATATTACAGAAACCTGAGACACATCCATAAGAATCAAAGGAATAATATAAAGTGGAAGTAAATTATAAAATTTGCCCAATAATTAAAAAAACATCAATTATGTTATTTCAACCTTTGCCATTTGATCTTCTCCCACCCATTTTCTTCTCCATTTTCTCTCTTCTTTTAATATCCCTCTGCTTCTACCCATATTTTCATTACTTTTTAAAAAAAAATTTTTTAACATCTTTATTGGAGTATAATTGCTTTACAATGGTGTGTTAGTTTCTGCTTTATAACAAAGTGAATCAGTTATACATATACATATGTCCCCATATCTCTTCCCTCTTGTGTCTCCCTCCCTCCCACCCTCCCTATCCCACCCCTCTAGGTGGTCACAAAGCACGAGCTGATCTCCCTGTGCTATGCGGCTGCTTCCCACTAGCTATCTGTTTTACGTTTGGTAGTGTATATATGTCCATGACACTCTCTCACTTTGTCACAGCTTACCCTTCCCCCTCCCCGTATACTCAAGTCCATTCTCTAGTAGGTCTGCGTCTTTATTCCTGTCTTGCCCCTAGGTTCTTCATAACCTTTTTTTTTTTTTTTAGATTCCATATATATCTGTTAGCATACGGTACTTGTTTTTCTCTTTCTGACTTACTTTACTCTGTATGACAGACTCTAGGTCCATCCACCTCACTACAAATAACTCAATTTCGTTTCTTTTTATGGCTGAGTAATATTCCATTGTATATATGTGCCACATCTTCTTTATCCATTCATCTGTTGATGGACACTTAGGTTGCTTCCATGTCCTGGCTATTGTAAATAGAGCTGCACTGAACATTGTGGTACATGACTCTTTTTGAATTATGGTTTTCTCAGGGTATATGCCCAGTAGTGGGATTGCTGGGTTAAATGGTAGTTCTATTTTTAGTTTTTTAAGGAACCTCCATACTGTTCTCCATAGTGGTTGTATCAATTTACATTCCCACCAACAGTGCAAGAGGATTCCCTTTTGTCCACACCCTCTCCAGCATTTATTGTTTCTAGATTTTTTGATGATGGCCATTTTGACCGGTGTGAGATGATATCTCTTTGTAGTTTTGATTTGCATTTCTCTAATGATTAATGTTGTTGAGCATTCTTTCATGTGTTTGTTGGCAATCTGTATCTCTTCTTTGTAGAAATGTCTATTTAGGTCTTCTGCCCATTTTTGGATTGGGTTGTCTGTTTTTTAGATATTGAGCTGCGTGAGCTGCTTGTAAATTTTGGAGATTAATCCTTTGTCAGTTGCTTCATTTGCAAATATTTTCTCCCATTCTGAGGGTTGTCTTTTCATCCTGTTTATGGTTTCCTTTGCTGTGCAAAATCTTTTAAGTTTCATTAGGTCCCATTTGTTTATTTTTGTTTTTATTTCCATTTCTCTAGGAGGTGGGTCAGAAAGGATCTTGCTGTGATTTATGTCATAGAGTGTTCTGCGTATGTTTTCCTCTAAGAGTTTGATAGTGTCTGGCCTTACATTTAGGTCTTTAATCCATTTTGAGTTTATTTTTGTGTATGGTTTTAAGGAGTGTTCTAATTTCATTCTTTTACATGTAGCTGTCCAGTTTTCCCAGCACCACTTATTGAAGAAGCTGTCTTTTCTCCACTGTATATTCTTGCCTCCTTTATCAAAGATAAGGTGACTATATGTGTGTGGGTTTATCGCTGGGCTTTCTATCCTGTTCCATTGATCTATATTTCTGTTTTTGTGCCAGTACCATACTGTCTTGATTACTGTAGTATAGTCTGAAGTCAGGGAGCCTGATTCCTCCAGCTCCTTTTTTCTTTCTCAAGATTGCTTGGGCTATTCGGGGTCTTTTGTGTTTCCATACAAGTTGTGCAATTTTTTGTTCTAGTTCTGTGAAAAATGCCAGTGGTAGTTTGATAGGGATTGCATTGAGTCTGTAGATTGCTTTGGGTAGTATAGTCATTTTCACAATGTTGATTCTTCCAATCCAAGAACATGGTATATCTCTCCATCTATTTGTATCATCTTTAATTTCTTTCATCAGAGTCTTATAATTTTCTGCCTACAGGTCTTTTTTCTCCTTAGGTAGGTTTATTCCTAGGTATTTTATTCTTTTTGTTGCAGTGGTAAATGGGAGTGTTTTCTTAATTTCACTTTCAGATTTTTCATCATTAGTGTATACGAATGCAAGAGATTTCTGTGCATTAATTTTGTATCGTGCTACTTTACCAAATTCGTTGATTAGCTCTAGTAGTTTTCTGGTAGCATCTTTAGGATTCTCTATGTATAGATTCATGTCATCTGCAAACAGTGACAGCTTTACTTCTTCTTTTCCGATTTGGATTCCTTTTATTTCTTTTTCTTCTCTGATTGCTGTGGCTAAAACTTCCAAAACTATATTGAATAATAGTGGTGAGAATGGGCAACCTTGTCTTGTTCCTGGTCTTAGTGGAAATGGTTTCAGTTTTTCACCATTGAGGACGATGTTGGCTGTGGGTTTGTCATATATGGCCTTTATTATGTTGAGGAAAGTTCCCTCTATGCCTACCCTTATGAGGTTTAGAATTTGCAAATATTTTCTCCCATTCCATGGATTGCCTATTCACTCTGTTGATAGTGTCATTTGGTACACAAAAGTTTTAAATTTTGCCAAAGTCCTATTTATCTAATTTTACTTTTGTTGCCTGTGCTTTTGGTGTCATATCCAAGAAATCATTGCCAAAGCCAATGTCATGAAGATCTTGACCTATGTTTTCTTCTAAGAGTTTTATAGTTTTACCTCTTACATTTAGATCTTTGACCCATTTTTTGAGTCAATGTTTGTATATAATGTAAGGTATCCTATATTATTGTAAATGCCTTATAAACATAATTTAAAATAGGAACCAAATTTATCTTAAAAATTGCTTTTATTGGACCTTCAGAATCCTTATTTATTTTTGCTTTTATAATTTTATAACATAAAACCTCGAGCATTTCCTAAATTTTTGTACTCCCTGATGTCTGAGTGGCAGATGGGAGACAGTGTGTCTCAGTTGAAGGCAGCAGAAGGAGCAGAGAACAGGAAGGTCAATGGAGGCTAGAGGCATGGAGGGAGGAGGTATTGTGGGTTGGCTGCATGTCTCTAAATCTCTTTCAGCATCAATTGGTAAGAACGATGTCCCCTCCCATCCCCCAGCTTCCTCCTTTAGTCACTGCCTGCCCCTGATTTACAGGTGGCCTACAGAATTTTATTCTACCATGAGAATGATTTTATTCCCCCATGATTATTTTGTGGCCATAGTGAAAGTCATTGGTCCTCAGGGTGGTACCAGTGGTTTCGTTGGAGCCCACAGGGCCAAGGCCACTTAAAAATAGCCATCCCTAGAGATGTTGAGCAGGGCGAACAGCACGGCCAGAGAGGAAATGGCATCCATTATTTAACCCACGATCTAGGGTAATGATATTTTCCTAAGACATCTCCCAATTAGAGTGCTTAAGGAAGTTCAATTGTAACTGCTTGCCATTCTCTGATTGATTTGAAAAATGAAAAAATATTGCTTATTGCAGACTTCCTCTATAAATGGAGGTCAGTGGAGAAAATCATAGACTACTGGACAAATAGAGATGAAAGGACCTTGGAGGTATCATCTAGGGCAGTGTTTTTCAAAGTTTTTTAGCCACTGGAGTTTTTTCCCCAAGTGCAATCAATCATATGATCAATCCCAATAAATGAATAAAAATGAAAAAAAGCCATCTGCTCAAACTTCTCTCCTCCTTCTGCTGAAAAGCCCATCTAGTCCAACACCCTCAAGCTGAGGCTCAGAGAAAGGAGCTGATGGGTTCAGAGTCACCCAGCTTGTGATTGGTAGGGTGGGTTGGGACCAGAGCCCATGTTTCCCAATTCTTAGGTCAGGGCTCCTTAAACCAGGCAAGATGTGGCATGCTCTTCTGAGGTCTTTTGTTCTTCTAGAGTTCAGATGAGAAGAGAAGGAGAAAGAAGCAGCAGATTAATCTGGTACCTTGAGGATTACTGCTCCCAAGTCAGCAGGGAGTATGACTTAGCTAAGGCCACATAGCTGGCCCTGGTGAGAAGGCCTCCTGGCAGGGGTTGTCTAAGGGTGCCTCGGGGTCAAAAATAAGGCATCTCCAAGGACTGGGAAAGAGATACTCTAGGAAAACAATGCAAACTGGTCTGAACTGGAGACATGTACAAACAGATGGAACATTCCTTTCACTAGAGAGTCTCCACTAGAATTCCTTTTGCAAAAAGCAGGGGGATTCACAACCTCCCTTTTGTGGGGTGTGAGAGTGAGTTGGGTGGTAAGGAGCCCCTTGTTCTCCCAGCTGGAAGAAGTAAGCCTCCAGCAAGAACTTCCACTCTTTTGAATGTTGCTGTTGGGATGTGGTGGGAGTAGAAGGCTGTGCGATGGGAGGGAGAGTTGAGAGGGAAAGGTTTCTGAGCCTCTGTGATGACTGAGAAACTTTAGGCAAAGGGAAGTAGGGCCCTGTGGGCTAAATTTTATAGGGAGATTTGGAGGATGATTAGAGCTGGAGAAGAGAGCTTTTAGCAGTCACTGTCAGAGAGAGAATTTTCCTGGAGTAGAGTAGAGTTCACTGCTGGATGAAGGAGAGAGACAGCATGAGGAGAGAGACTGACCAAGAGAACTCTACTCAAAGGTTATTTAAAATATTTTGCTGTGTATGGAGAACGCACTGGCTGCCTTTGTCATTTCCTCAAGTGTCTGAGTAAAGATTTGGATTGGTTTAGAAGACTTTTTTTTGGATTGCTGGACTCTGATTCCTTGAAATGCAGAAATTGCAACATGCATGGCCTTGGTTGTGTTTGGAATACTTATGCATAGTGATCTGGTGGAGATATGAAGTGATCTTGGGCAGAGGACCTTGGATATACTTGGCTATACTCAGATTTAAGGAATTAGCACATCTCATGAAGCAATGGGTTAACTTAAAGTAGCAATGATCAGAAGCCTATAAAAATATAGTGGTGGAGAGGCTTGTGATCATCTGTGCCTGCTGACAACTGATGGCTGAATGAGTGATGGATGGGCTGAGGCGCAGCCAGAAGTCTCTTCGCTGACCCCCTCACTGTCAACCCACTGGGGTTCTCTCAGTCCTCAATCCTGAGCTTTTCCTGGAATCCAGAGTTTTAGTTTTTTACCCACTCTGCCTTGAGACTTCCATTCGAGCGTAGAGTTGTTGATAGCCAGCTTCTGTTCTGATTGCTCCATGCCCATGCAGGTCTGGTTGTTAAATATTTAGAATATCACCCCCGGTTTATCCTACTTCCCAAGTGTGCTAGTGTAAAAATCTATCCTCCTGGTGAACATATGAGATTCTGTTGCAAAAGATGTTGAAATCTGGACAGTTTGGAGTGCTGGGTGTGTATGTGGGGTGTGACTGGGAGATGGGGGTTAGTGAAACTGACAGACTAGAGTCATAGGAAGACTGCAGGCTACATGTCTATGTTTAGGTTCTGCATTCTTGCCTCACAGGTTTTGGCTGCAAGACCTTGTTTCCAAATGCAAATACGAGTTTCTTAGTAGCCCCTCTAGGTGATAAATAATATGAACAATTTTTACATTTATCACATCTCTTCCCACATCTATTCTGTGTCTGAAATTACACTAGAACTGTAACTTCACATAATGGGCGCGCAGACAAGTTTGCCAAATTTGTGAATTAAGCTTTTCTCAAGGGTAATTTTTTGGATTAGTCAGGACTCTTGATTGCAAGTGACAAAAATTCTAGTTTAGGTTAAAGGGAAATTTATTTTCTTGGGTAGATGAAAAGGGAGCGGTATGGCTTGGGGCAACTGAAGCCAGGGACCTTTTTCTTTGGGCTTGACTTCTTTCTGAATATCAGCTTTATTGCTCTTACTACATCCAGCCTTCTTAGGAGGAGAAGGAGCAACAATTAGTAGCTTCCAGATGCAAATTTCCATAGTGTAGCCTCAGAAGAAAGGACCCTTAACTCCAATGTAAGAAAATCTGGATAAGAATTCTGATTGGCCAGATATGAGTCATGGGACCTGGTTCTTGGACCAATCACTATGTTCAATCAGGTTAAGATACTAAGGTTGGTTCACGATGGATCCAACACCCACCTCCGTGACCAGGAGGGTCAGTCTGCTATGATCCACTTATCCAAGGAGTTGAACTGGTGGGGGAGGTGATGAGAGGAAACTGTGCACTAAAAGAAAAGTGGTGTATTTCCCAGATCACAGCAATGTTGGCAGACAAAAGAACTGCTGCCCACTTTACACATACAAAATTTAAAAACCAATGGATTGAATTGGGAGGTACTAGCTCAGAGCATTAATTATATAGATGGGAGAGATGAGACTTGAGAGTCATCTTCTTGGAGAAGATGAGACTTGAGCCGGCTGTTGAAGGTTGGGCAGAATTTGAGTGTAGGGAAGAGCAGAGACAGGGTGAGGGAAAAGAAATAGATCTAATTAAAATCATAAGGATGGAGTTTGGGAGGAATAATAAAGCACTAACACCATCACCACCACCAATAGCTAACATTTATTGAGTACTCAGTATGTGCTCATACCATGGAAAGTACTCTATATGCATCATCTCACGTAATCCTCACAACAACTCTTTGAGACAGTCATTAAAGCAAAGGAAGATGGAAGATATGAGGTAGAGAGCTGTGGGAAAGATATTTTGCATAAGAGATTTCTAAACTATTTCTTAACTAAATAGTAGTTGAGAAAAACCAATTATGCAATATTCAACAAATATTTATTGAGCCCTGATTAGGTCCTAGGCTGTCTACAACTTTGTTTTATAAAATTTAAAAAATTCTCTTGTAAGTTGGCTCTGGTAAGCTTTGCCTTTAATATCCTATATTAGTCAGGTTAAGATAAGGGATGCTGCATTAATAACCCCCTCCCCCCCACCCCTGCCAAATCTCAGTGGCTTAAGAAACCAAAGTATATTTCTTGCTTACTCAAGTCCACTGAGCGTCTGGACAACTGTCCAGGACAAAGCTTCAGTGGCGTGGCTCCTCCGTCCCATCACAAGGCTTCTGATTCCTGTATGATTATCCCAGCAGGGGAAGAGAGCACAGAGGGGCCTGTGCCAGCAATTAAACATTTCAAAGCAGACTTGTTACAGGACCCCGCCCACCTCCAAGGAAGGTAAGGAAGTGTGAGCCTTCTGTGCCTGGAATAAGAAACCTGGCTATGAAGCACACTAGAACTTCACGGTATTTCCTGAATTAAGATACATGGTTATTTTCTTCCTCCCTCCTCCTCCTCCCTTCCTTCTTTCCACCCTTCCCTCTCTCTCCCTCTTGCATCCCCTCTCCCTCCCATTTGTCTTCAGGATTGGCTCAAGACTTAGAAATAAGTCTAGAAATAAGAAGTCTTAGAAATAACTCTTGAATGTGACTCTCAGAGACATCTGAGGGACTGACCTTTGTTTTAGCTCTACAGCTCTAAATTCAGTAACATCTGGACCAGGTTGCATTGGTCCGGGGAGGCTGAGGGTGATTAATGACTGTGCTTGTGTTTGAATATACAGTATTGTGCCATATTTTCAATCATATTGTGCATTCCATAACTCTAAGATTGATGAGGTTCACCTGCTCCCCGTGCAGTGGCCTCCAGGAAACAACCAGAGCTGCTCCAGGCTGGGGCAGGGCAGCTGAACCACCAGGAAGTCAGATGTCTTTAGCAGTTGTTCAACTCTGAAATGCAAACTGTGGGGAAAGTCTCTCAGGAAATAGGATTCCTTTTTAAGGCTTTTTAAGCAGGGTTGGAGTCTCCTGTGTATGATGCCCAGTCTATTATGCATTTTTTTGTTGCTTTGAAGTGACAATTTTAAGATTACCTTGGCAACTTCTTCATCTGATAGAATAGGATCTGTATGTCACCGCTTTATTGCTTGAATGTTTTCAAACCCCACTCCTGGATGGTCCTCTGTGGTGGCCAAAGGAAGCAACAGTGACACAAAAGCATAGTATTCTCAGCACCCCAGAGAGACTCACATCCATTTGCCTACCATTCGGTAGCACAGACACATGAAACCATAAGATTTTTTCTTTTGTTAGATGTATATTGGCAGAATAACATAATGGTTAAAACTGTGGCTCCTGCAGTCAGACCTGGGTTTGAATTATGGTTTGGCCACTCACTGACTATGTGACTTTAAGGACACAGCTCTTTGAGCCTTGATTTTCACATTGATAAAAATGGGAGAAATAATAGTCCTGATCTCATAGAATTGTTATGAGTATTCAGGGAGTTAATGCATAGAAAACACTTAGCATAGCGCCTGGCAGTCAGTAAGTGCCCAATTTACATTGGCTTTTATTATTAATAAGTCTTATCTCAGGCTGTTCTTACAGATGATAGATGTTAATCTGCCTCTTTGATTAATAAAACTTTGGAAAATAAATAATTACTTAATAAATAATATTTATTTATTTATTTGGATCTATTAAAACCTGGGGGTCTAAGTAGGAGAAATCAAAAGGGGCTTTTGGTGGTGGAAAAAAGGTTAGGAATCACTGCCCTGTACTATGAAGCTGTAGTTGCAAACTACAGCCCACAGGCAAATGTGGCCTCCAGAGGAGTTTGATTTGGACAGTGTTTGTTTTGGGTTTAACTTGATTTGGCTGCTAACGTTTAAGAACCAAAAGGTTCCACATAAAAATTAGCATCTCCTTTTGGGCTTGTGTCTGGCCTGTTTTACTCTTTTACGTTACTTGCTATGGAAGATGTAATAATGGTCCTCCAAAGAGGACCATTATTGTGTCCTAATCCCTAGAACCTGTGAATGTGTTAGATTACATGGCAATGGGAAATCCAGGTTGTGGATGAAATTAAGGTTGCTGTTCATCTGGCCTTAAAATAGGGAGATTACCTGGATTGTCTGAGTGAGTCCCATGTAATCCCAAGGGTCCTTATAATTGGGAGAGGGACGTAGAAGAGGAAAGTCAGAGGGAAATGTAGTTATGGAAGAATGGTTGGAGAGATGCAACTTTGTTGATTTTGAAGATGCAGGAAGAGGCCATGAGCCAAGGCATGTATGTGGCCTCTAGAAGCCAGAAAAGGCAAGAAAAAATTTTTTTTTCTTAGAGCCTCGGAAGAGGGACACAGCCCTGTGACACATTGGTTTTAGCCCAGTGAGGCTTATGTTGGACTCCTGACCGCCAGAACTATAAGATAAAAATTTGTGTTTATGGGAATTCCCTGGCAGTCCAGTGGTTAGGACACCATGCTTCCACTGCAGGGGTCATGGGTTTGAACCCTGGTTGAGGAACTAGGATCCCACAAGCCACGTGCATGGCCAAAAAAAAAAAAAACACCACATTATCTTTATTAAGTAAGATATCAAGTTTGTGGTAACTTGCTACAGCAACAATAAAAAAATGAATGTACTGCCATATTCCTGTAGGATAAAACTGTTTTTGCCTGTTCTTGATCTTTATGTTTTGAACCTAATTCTTTTGAGGTGCTTCATGATCCTGGCAAAGACACTAAGCTGAACAGAGCAACAGAAGCTCCCTGACTTTTTGCTACTGGAAAATGTTGATCAGTAAGAGTTCTTGCTACCTTTGATGTCAGGCATCTGGGCTAGCATCTGTAAAGGACTTTCAGCTATGCAAGAGAATGGTACTTTCGATATTTTAAAAAAAGTATTAAGTGATAATAATTGCTGTGGAATGGTTGTACTCCAGACTGTTGGGATTTTAGCACTGGATTTTCACACGGTTTGGAAGAGTTCAGCATTTTTCTCAAACACAGATTGCCTGGGCTGGATGCATAATACTAGTTAGGAGGAGAAGGTCTTATCTGAGAAGGTAGGTTTTCATTTATCTCTGCATTAGTGACCATGGAGACCCTTGGAAGGAACCAGGACTGAGAGAGGCAGGAAGAAACCGAGCTCTTCCAACGATGCCCTGGAGCAAGGGGCAAGGACCTTGGGGAGCAGACACAGTTGGGACCCAGATGAGACCCAATTAGGAACATGGAAGGACACGAGTCCTACGGGCAGAGTTGCAACCCGGGTACCTTTGGGAGATTTAGGAAAAGACCCTTCTCCAGGTGGATGCATAGGTAGGGTTTCAGCTTCCCCCACCCGCCCAGAGGTCTTCTGGGTAGGGCCCAACTTACAGAAATGGATGTGGCAGCCTGGTCTGTTGGGGTTTGGCTGAGTCATAGATGATACTCTTCTCTAGGCCTGAGATCAAGACCATTTCAGAGATGGATGCAGGAGTCAGAAAAATGGAGATATCAATTCTACTTTTGGGTATATACCCAAAAGAACTGAAAGCAGGGATGAGACAAGATATTTGTACACCCCTCTTCAAAGCAGTGTTATTCACAGTAGTCAGAAGGCCGAAGCAGACTAATTGTCCAACCACAGACGAATGGTTAAAGAAAATGTGGTGTATACATACAAAGGAATAGTTTTCAGCCTTAAAAAATAAGGAAATTCTGATGCACACTGTAATATGGATAGGCACTGGGGGAGGGGGCGATGAGGAGTTACTGTTTAATGGGCACAAAGTTTCAGTTTGGGAAGATGAAAATGTCCTGGAGATGGATGGTAGTGATCTTTGTACAACAGAGTGAAGGTACTTAATTCTATCGAACAGTATATTTAAAATTGTTAAAACTGTAAATTTTATGTTATGGATGTTTACAACAATGAAAAAAAGGGGGAAAAAAGAGAAAGAAAGATGATAAGCACTTCTGCTTTATTTCTAGAGAAAACTGAGTTGGATGATGAGACTTGGATGTGTGGCCACGTAGGACTTGCCAGCAGTCTTTGAACTGGTGGCCCTCCCGTGGCCTCCTCGACAGCCGGCCTCTGCTTCAGGGGTGGAGCAAGCCTGAAACCTCCCCTGTGTTCCTCCTGTAATTTCCACTTTGGGCAGATGCGATGGTTCATTTTATGTGTCAACTTGACTGAGCCATGGGATGCCCAGATATCTGTTTAAACATTATTTCCGAGTGTGAATGTGAGGGTGCTTCTGGAAGAGATTAGCGTGTGAATTGGTGGGCTGAGTAAAGCAGAGCGCCCTCTCCTGCGTGGGTGGGACTCATCTCGTTAGTTGAGAGCCTGAATAGAACAAAAAGGCAAAGGAAGGTTGCATTTGCTCTCTGCCTGACCGTTCTGGCTGGGACATTGATCTTCTCCTGCTCTTGGCACTCCAGTTTCTCCGTTCTCAGGCCCTCAGACCCAGGCTGGAATCTATACGATTGGCTCTCCAGCTCTAGGCCTTAGAACTGAACCACCAGCTTGCCCGGGTCTCTGGCTTGCAGACAGCAGATCAGGGAATTTCTCGGCCTCCATGATTACCTGAGCCAATACCTTAAATAAATCTCTTCCTAGATAACATATATATTTATCTTATTGGTTCTGTTTCTCTGGAGAACCAGGACTACTACAGTGGGAGACAGTGGACACTCTCTCCCTTCTGCAGAGGCTTAAGGAGTAGACAATGAATGCATTCACCTTGCATGTCCCTTAAGCTGTGGGGTTGTGCTTGGCAAAGGTGTCCTTTAAAAAAATACCTTGGGGCAGCTGGGGGAAGAGCCACTCTGGTGGAGGTAGATCTCTCTGTGAGATGGTGCTCTTGGTTTATGTTTAATTTTGGTCTTGATCTTGAACAAGTTGTGATATTGACATGACCTCAGAATAAATGCAATCATGGCATATCCCACAATTTACCCTCAGGGATTCACTCATTCTGTTTCATGTTATCTTAGGTTTCCAAGTGTTATTGTACTCTTGTGGGATTATGGCGAGGGGCACTGGGACTTGGACAGGGGCAGATCGTAAGTTGGGGAGGGATGGGCCTGCCCCCTAACCCCCAGGCTTCTTCTCTATCTGACCCCCCTGCAGTGCTTTCCCACCACCAGCCCCTGCTTGGTCCTGAGTCTCAACACAGAAGTTCAGAGGATGACGGTGTTCAGAGTGTTCCTCTGAGCAGAGAAGTTCTCCCTGAATACTTCTTTTTCTTTTATTGCTAAGACTTAAAACTTGGGAGTACCAAGGCCCTTCAAACACAGAATCTTCTATTCTAACGCTTTGATTGCTTCCAAACCCAGAAGTTTAAAATTCACTCCAAAGTGTAAAATCTGCCACTAAAAGGAATGTTTATAATTTGTATTTCAAAAGCGTGTGACTCTAAGATTCCTTCCTATCTCTCCAGAATTTGCACTGTGAAACAGAACTTTCCCCAGACACAGCCCAATCCCTTCCTTCAGCGTGACAAATTTTGAATGCATTTTCCTAGATACACATAGACACCAGCACGATCTCCCAATGGAGTCTTAAAGCCAGGTTGACTGAGGAGGCCGGCTTAGTAACTTAGAAATTGCCGGAGCAGTGGTTTTCCAAGATTTATTACATAAACCCAGGTTCAAGTGGGACTTGTCTGGGAGGGAGCAGGGAGAAATCACACACACAATGGCCACCTTAAGACAGAGAGACACCAACCCAAAGACTGTCTGCCCTATTCCTTCCTTGTGGCTGGTAATTCACCAAACTGTGGAACTTGTATTGCCTGAACAAAAAACAAGCAAAGCAAGCGAAAGTCTGATAATAATTACCTTTTGCAGGAGCAGAATTTACCTGAAATCTCTAGGCAGAAAAAGGGGATTCTAGCTCCCAGAAAGGATGCTGCCAAAATGTGATTTGGAAAGCGAATCCACGGGCAGGGCTTAACGCACCAGATTTATGCATGCTGTCAACTTCTGAGCAATATAATTATTGTCATTTTTCTGCCTTGAGCTACTGCCTCCCAGTTTCTGGGAATAGGGCTCGAATATTTCCTACTTGGTGACATTTATTACCACCACCCCTCATAGCAAAGCTCACCCTTACTCTTCCATCTCCCCCAGCCTCCACTGAATCTCATATTTAAAAAGAACAGCTATTCCTGTTTCCAATTGTTAGTGCAAATATGAATCAAGTGTCAAAGATTCATTTTTGTGATATTGTATTGGGGTAAATTTCCTTGTCTCAGGTAGCTGAGAAATCACTTACAGTTTCAGATCCCTGTGAGCACCTGGTCTGAAACAAGATGGGAGCCCAGGCATGTGATTGCCTGCCTTGTGATGTAGACAGGTCTGTGGATGTACCATGTAATAGATGCTTTGATTTATGAATGCATCATGCTGGGGGCATTGCCCTGAGAAGACTGATTTATTGGAGGTGAAGTTATCATCTGCATGTGCATCAAACCTCCCTCTCTGATCTCCTGTCCTGTCCTGACTCTGGCTCAGAACTGGTGGTTGTGTGGCACTTGCTTACTCTTCTTCAAATTCTGTGAGTTGAGGAGCCTATTCAGTGGGACTGTGCAGATGAATAATAGCTGGTCTTGGTCCTCTTTTTTCAACATCACCATCCTTATCCTCATCCTTACCATCATCTCCATCACCAACATCATCATCATAGTGGTCCTCTTTGTCATTATTATGACCATCACTCCTAAAATTTATTGAGTCTTCTCGGTCCAGTGCTGTGTTAGGCACTTTAGCAATATAATCTTATTTAACTCTGAAAACAACACTGCAAATTGGATATGATTACTGCCACGTGGCAATGAGGCACCTGTATCTCAGAGTGATTAAGTGTCTTATACTAAGTCACAAAGTGAGACTTGAACATCGATCTTTTTGACTCTAAAGCCTATATCCTCAATATCATTCCATGCTGCCTCTCTTAGATGTCTAGCTAACCATTTTTCTAAATAGGGGTTTGGTCATGCCCCAAATCAGTGGGATTGGTAAAGCCAAATTAAACAAAAAACTTTCTTAAAGCTGCATGCTGAGATGAAACAATGAGCTCCATTCCCTAAGCTCATTACAAGTATTAAGTGTTTAGTGATTTAATTAGGACGCATCTAGCTTTCACTGCAGTCAGTGGAATACACATGTTTTGGAATTTGGCATTACTGTTTGGTTTTGTGTGGCTTTGACCCTTTGTGGATCCACCCGCAAGCCGCTTCAAATGATACACTTCTTCTTTGTAACGGCTCATTCCATGCTTGACTGTTTTATTAATTTTCTTGATTTCAAGGAAGGGAGAGGTTGGGGAGATTTTTCAGTTCATAAGACTTCATAAGAAACAATGACCAGGAATGTAAAAAAAAATCTGAAAAATTCAACTCTTCTGCTGTATTCATGAGCAACGGAGTGTCTGGGAAGTGGAGATGTCTGGGGGAGGGCTGGAAGCATGGGCGGTGATGGAGGGAGGTGGTGACATTGTAGGATAAAATATAACATTTGTGGCTCATTAAACTTTTCTATGAGCTATTTTCTGCTAAACTCCATCATTGTTTCTTAACATGTTTGGGAGCTTGGCCTGTGCCTATTCATTTACTTTATAACAGAAACATTGGATTAGGGTAGTATAAGGAAAAAGTCATTTTGGTTATAAGCTGAAAAGAGAAGAGGAGATTTTACCAGAAAAAATGTTTGGGGAAACCCATAAACTGTCATTTGCTCTAGTTTTAGTTATTTTTTAAAAAACTGCAGGGGAATACGTTGCTCTCAAAGGACTGAGTCTTAAATATGAGAATCATATTTAAGAGAAGAGAGAATTATTTAAAATTGGAACTGAAACATGAGATAGTGAGGGTCTCTAGGTTCTAGAGAAATCTGGGAAATGTGTCTTCTAAGCTAAGAGAACTCTTAGGTTCTCCTTATATCCACCTTGAATTCCTTTGGTGGACTCAGTTCTTCTGGATGGATGCAAGGGAGTGGGAGTTTAATCAATGCAGCAAGCTGGTAACTCAAGCCAATTTCAAATACCTGTTGTGGGCAGGAGCTCTCCTGGCTCCAGAGTTTTCCTTCTTGCAGTAGTTGTGGTAGAATAAATCCAATGACGTGTGCTGGGCTTGCAGACATTTAAATTATTTACACTCACTGCACCCTTGTCAATGGAAGATGCATTGCAGAACCTAAGAAATTCTGAAACTTAGATACAATTCTTGCTATTTACAATCAAGTTTATCTCTACTTCCAAGGTCTACCCGTCCAAGGTCTACTTCCAAGACCCTTTCCTAAGGTGGAGCTAATTAAGCCAAATGTTGCCCTTATGTCCAGTTTCCTTCATTTGCCTGTGGCTTAAAAAATGATAGTGTCACAGACTGGGGAGGGGCCTGGTTGCCAAGGCAACTATATTTATTGCCCGTGTTTTTTCAGTGTCCCCTGGATGCTCTGCTCAATTTGCTGGATCATTGGTGGAGGGTTGTTTCCACTCTGTATGACCGTTTTAAAGCTTTAATGATCCAGAACACTATGAATCTTCTCATTATCCCCAGGGTGATCAGCTACTGGGAGCCCAAGGACAGAGGGATCCGAAAAGACAGATATGAGCAAGGCCAAGTTCTGTTTGTCCCTTATGTATGGCCTGGGGTCTACACACCTGGCCTTAGGGATAATGTGCTGTGTGTGTCTTTATGCTCTTGCCAGAATCATTCAGCTGGGCTCCCAGAATTCTTTACATGACTGAAATCTTCCCCTGGGCTGGCAGCTCCCTCTCCCCCTGGGTCCCAGCAATTTTATATTTCTTATTTACTACTTTCAGGCAATTGTTAGTTCACAAAGGTCATGGGGCCACATTTTATTTATTTTTTTGTTATGTTATCCGGCACCTAGCTCAGGGCCTGGCATATGGCAGTAGTTGGTAAATATTTGCTGAACTGTGTGTAAAATAATCAATTTTTCCCTTTACTTCCTGAGACCTAAGTAACCAATATGTCAACCAATAAAAATTTATTAAGCACTGTATTAGTTTGCTCAGACTGCCATAGCAAAATATCACAGATTGGATGACTTAAACAACAGAAATTAATTTCTCACAGTTTCAGAGGCTAGAAGTCCAAGATCAAAGTTTTGGAAGGTTTGGTGTCTTCTGAAGCCTCTCTTTCTGGCTAGCAAATGGCTGCCTTCTCGCTGTATCCTCACGCAGCAATTCCTGGTGTCTCCTTTTGGGTCCAAATTTCCTCTTCTTCTAAGGACACCAGCCAGATTGGATTAGGACCCATGGTAATGGCCTTATTTTTACTTAATCATCTTTTTAAAGACCCTATCTCCAAATACAGTCACATTCTGAGGTACTGGGGGTTAAGATTTCAACGTATGAATTTTGGGGACACAATTCAGCCCATAACAAGCACCTACCATTTGTCAGGACCTGTGCTAAGCCCTGAAGCCAAGAGAAAGTGATTTTCAAAATTCTTGACAACCGCTGTGACACGGATGCTGAGCATTCAGGACTGACCAGGCCGCTCAGAAGGGGTGCCTGTTGTAAACGATTGGTGTACCTATGTTTGTGCATCCTGGCTTAGTCTTGGCCCCACATAATGGCGTTGCATGGTCCTAGGTCTCATGCAACTTGTAGTCCAGTGGGAGACCCAACGATGAAAGAGTAATTTTCAGGGTGATGAGTGTTGGAAAGATTAGTTCAGGCTGCTGTGGAGGTATAATGGGAACTTAACCTCTTGAGTGTTTGTGAGGGGCAGAGTAGGGGATCATTATCTGAGAAAACGCTTCCACTTTTGGCCAATGTTTTCATCCCCAGGTTCTTTTATATGGACACTGTCATCTGCCCCCACATTCCTAGGGGGTGGGATTGTAAATCTGGTTTCTTCCTGCCCATAATACCATGAAGACTCTTTTTCTTTCTATGTTTCAGCTGAAGAGTGACAGGTAATATCTGACAAGATAAAATTAGGGGGTTACCTTATGTTTTGTGGAATGGTGTGAGATATTAATAATTGAATAAAAATGGTGGGGTAGCAAGGTAGAATAGAATAAGGGAATAGGAAAGACAGGACCAAAGCAATGAGGATACAAGATACCTCCTTTTAGGAAGTATCAGGGAAGGCTTATTAATCATAATAGTAACTAACACATTGTGCTTCTTCTCTGCATTCAACATTTATTAAGCACATACTATATGCTTGGAACTAGCATCGGTAGGGGCAGCAAATAGTAGAGAAGGTGGTTACCTTTGCGGCATTTACAATCGAGAGAGCTGACTTCCTTTGTATGTTGTAGTGGATGTTGTCTTGCACCACTCAGATCCCCCTTTAGAATCATTCCTCCAGCTCTTAACCAGTGTTGACAGCTGGTAGTTCACAGGAATTGTCATCAGCTGAAGAGTCCTGCCTTGCCTTGGGTTATTCTCCCTCTTGGAGGCAGCCTGCGTCCAGTGACTAGCAGATGAGGGGTACAAAGGACCAACACTTTGCCTTAATTCCAGACTACTTGGAAGGGCTATCTCGGCTCCAGAGCTCCCCAGGGAATCAGCTGAGGCCTCTGTCGTGACTGCATCCCGGTGCAGTACATCCCCCTGTCCAGTCCTGCATCCCTCACTACCTCATGGGTGTTGACTTTGGGTATCACTCTCTAAAAAGCTTCCTGTGCACACTTTCCATTTGAGAGTCTTAGATGGGAAACCTGACATAAGACACATGTACTTAAAAAAAAAAATCCCAACCACACCCTATGATGCTATGATATTTTATTCTACCCATTTTACAAATTAGGAAATTAAGGCTTAAAGAGGCTGAGTAACTTGTTGCAGATCACAGAGCTAAAAAGTGATAAAACTGGAGTCCGAACCCATCACTGCCTGATACCCTTAAAAAAGCACATGCTCTTGAAGACTACCTTACTCTATCTTGAAGGTGTCAAGGACACTGGGCCTTGAGGATGAACAAGAAAGACTTGGACAAGCCTGGGTTTTGAGGAAAACTTTTCCCAGCTCCCAAGAGTTAACCTGGATGTGCTCATTGTCTAGGTAAGAATCAAGTCATTTACTGTTGATCCTAGAAAAGTCACTGTTCTTTTTTCCTAAAGTGTCTCTGTAAATGCAACGTATTGATTTCAGAAAGACAATTCAAGCCATTTTTTAAAAAAAAACTATGAAAGTATAGACTTTGTTAAAAACTTGAGTCTATAAAGTCATTTTGATTTCTCATTATTGTTGACTCTCATCAAAGAAGACCAAAAGTTAACAAAGTACGGGAAGGATTGATATTATTGACATACTTTATCTACATGAGGCTGAATTCTTTTACTAAAGCAATGAGGGCTTCTTAAATCCCATTGTGTGTGTGTGTGTGTGTGTGTGTGCATTTAATAGCCAACAATGTATTTCTCTGTTCATTCTTTCACTTGAGAGTCACACAAAAATCTGGCAGGAAGGTTTTGGTATCCTTATTCTACAGATGAGGAAACTAGGACTCAGAGGGATTAAAGTGCCCCAGGTCACACAGCTAGAGAGAGAAGAGCCTGTACTTGAAATTCACTGCATCTGTCTCCCACCTCCTAACTACTATAGCCACTGCTTGACAAAGACATCTCCATCTAGAATTTGTCAGCATGTCTGAACCCAAACCTGATGTTCGTCATCCATCCCTCATCCAGGTTTATGATACAAACTTCCCCTCAATTATCTATTCCAGAAACCCCAAACATTCTTGAATCTTTCACTTCCTATTCGCATCTTCGTTCCTCCTCCCTCTATCTAAAACTCCATTTTTTATCTTGTACCAAAATATTTATCAGACCTCATTGTACTATGTCTGTATCATCATCATCTGTCACAGACTAATATTAATTTGATAGTCCCCTAACTGGTATAGAGTTAGGGGTCCCTGTCTCCATTCCCTTTCAGTTCAAAGGCATCAGTGTCAATTTGTGGGGTCTGAGGTCCGACTGCTTGGATTCGAATCCTGTTTCACCAGTAACTGACTCTGACTCTCTGGGCAAACTATTTAGCCTCCCTTGACTGAAGTAAGTGCCTCATCTGCTAAATGAGGAAAATAGTAGTAATAACTTTATCGGATGGTTGTGAACATTAAATGAAATAAGATGTGTCATGCCCTTGGAACAATGCCTAGGATATAGTAAGCACTCAATAAATGCTAGCTGTTGTTATCCCTCAACTTCCCCTTGGATGCTGGAGCAATCTTTCTAAAACATAAATCCAATCAGACTACTTTCCTGTTGGAAAAACCTTCAGTAGCTTCCAGAACCTACAAAATATCATTCCAGACATTTTTGCAAAGTTCAAAAATAGCTAGCTACCATTTATTATATTCTACCCTATGATCCAGGCACTTCAGATGTCATATTTAATTCTTTAAAAGATAAACAGAATTATACTATATATATTCTTTTACAACTGGCTGTTTTTTCCTTTAATTCATTACCCTCTGTTTCTGGTGTCAGCAGCTTTCTGACTCTGAAAACCTCTTTTCTGATGGTGACAGAAGCCAACTTGGTCCATGGTCGGCAGCTTCCCGACCAGGTGGTTTCCTGCCTTTATGGCAGTTTTCTCAGTCCTAATAGAGGATTATGATTCCTGGAAGTTCAGCCTAGGTGAGGCCTGTTTCTCCAGGCTTTCTAATAATTTTGTAAACCTGGAAATAAATTCCTTACTATTAAAAAACCAGTTAGAGAAATTTTCATCATCTGCAACTGGACCCTAAGTGAAAAGGTATCCTTTGTGAGTCTTGGTAAGTTAGCACTGGTGTTTAGACAGCTGTCAAATTTTACATGTTGATCTTGTGTCTGGTCATGTTACCAAATCCTCTTATTCTAGTAGTTTGGAAAATGGATTTTCTTGGAGTTTCTAGGTAGGTTATATTATCTACAAAGTGGAATGCTTTGTCCCTTTCTTTCTAAAAAAAATTTATCTCTCTTTTTGTCTTCTATTATTGAGATTACCAGTTCCTTTAGCATAATATTGAATAATAGTGAAGATAGTTGATTTCCCTGCATTGTTCCTGATGAGTGGGCATTATTCTAGTGTTTCACCATTAAGTGTGATATTTTCTGTTGTTAGATACCCTTTATTAGCAAGATTTTGTCTATTTGTCTTTAATTAAGCTGAGTATTGAATTTTGTAAAATACTTTTTCAGAATTTGTACATCTAATGTGTTAGGAAATGCAGTATTCCCTCCTTATCCATGGTTTTGCTTCCTGAGATTCAGTTACCAGTGGTCGGCCACAGTCTGATAACAGTAAGTGGAAAATTCCAGAAATAAACAATTCATAAATTTTGAATTGCAGGCCGTTCTGAACAGTGTGATGAAATCTCACACGGTCCTCCTCAATCCCGCCTGTTAGTCACTTGGTAGATGTCCTGGTTATCAGATTGACTGGATATCACAGTGCTTGTGTTCAAGTGACTCTTATTTTCCTTAATAATGGCCCCTGATCTCAAGAGTAGTGATGCTGGCTATCTGGATATGCCAAAGAAAAGCTGTAAAGTGCTTCCCTTAAGTGAAAAGGGGAAAGTTCTCAAGTTAGTAAAAAAAAAAGAAAAAAAATTTTATGTTGGAATATATAGTAAGAACGAATCTTCTATCCATGAAATGGTGAAGAAGGAAAAAAAAATTCATGGTAATTCTTCTGTCGCACATCAAATTATAAAAGTTAACAGCCACAGTGTGTGATAAGTGCCTAGTTAAGATAGAAAAGTCATTAAATTTGTACAATAAGGTATTTTGACGTAGAGAGAGACCACATTCACATAACTTTTATTGTAGTATATTGTTATAATTGTTCTATTTTATTATTAGTTATTATTGTTAATCTCTTATTGTGCCTAATTAATAAATTGGACTTTATTATTGGTAAGTATGTATGGGAAAAAAAACATAGTATTATACATAGGGTTTGGTACCATATGTAGTTTCAGGCAACCGCTGGGGGTTTTAGAACATATCCCCTATGGATAAGGGAGGATTACTGATTGTATATATGCAGATTATGAAAAAAGAAATATATATTATATATGTATATATACTATATATGTAATTATATACATATAATTATATACAATATATATTTCTTTTGTATAATGTCTAATTATGTATATATTTCTTTTTTCCTAATCTGTTATGACAGTGAATTTCGTTAATGTATTTTTCCTAATGTTGACCCATTCCTAAGATTTCCCCTAATATCTAAACAATACATGCCAGATTTGGTTTGCTCACATTTTGCAGGCATACCTCAGAGATATTGTGGGTTCAGTTCCAGACCACCACAAAAAAGCATATATTGAAATAAAGTGAGTCACCCGATTTTTTTGGTTTCCCAGTACATATAAAAGTTATGTTTACATTATACTGTGATCTATTAAGTGTGCAATACTTTACTGCTAAGAATGCTAACCACCATCTGAGCCTTCAGCAAATTGTAATCTTTTTGCAATAGTAACATCAAAGATCACTCACTGATCAGAGATCACCATAACAAATATGATAATAATGAAAAAGTTTGAAATATTTTGAGAATTACCAAAATGTGATACAGAGACATAAAGTGAGCAAATGCTGTTGGAAAAATGGCACTGATAGACCTGCTCGGTGCAGGCTTGCCACAGACTTTCAATTTGTAAAAAAAAATGCAATATCTTTGGAGTGCAATAAAGTGAAGTGCAATAAAACAAGGTATGCCTGTATTTGGAACTTTCTGTTTATGTTTGTAATTAAGTTTTGGCCAAAGGGGTACGTGTGTGTTTGTATGATGTCTGTGCTGTATTTTTTTTAATCTGGTTTTAGTAATAGGATTATGGTAGCCCAATAGAAAAAAATTGAAAAACTTCTCATATTTTTCCATGCACTGAAACAGTCGATATAAGGTTTAGTACTTTTCTTATAAAACAGTTTTATAAAACAGGCCTGATGCCTGATTAGTCCTAAATCTTTGACTGTATTTCTCATTTCTTTCTTAATTATTAACCTATTCAGTTTCTAAGTTCATGAGTCAAATTTGCTCATTTATATATTTTTAGAGAACCATACATTTCATCTAGATGAAAGTTGAAATTATACTCTTATAACAATAGCTAACCTTTATACATTGCCTACTCTGGAGCCAGGAATAGTGTTAAGTATTTTTATATATGGCATTTAATCTTCCTCGAGGTTGGTACTATTATTATAACCATTTTACAGGTATGAAAATTGAGGCCCAGAGGAGAGATTTATTAACTTGCCCAGCAAGTGGTGGAACTGGGATTCAAACCCAGGTAGTCTGGCTCCAGAAACTACTATATGTTTTTTAATCCCTTCTGTATCTGTAGCTATGCCTGTCTTCTCTTTCCTAAGAGTTTGTTTTTGCCTTCTTTTATTCTTCATAATCAAACATGCCAAAGGATTGCCAGTTTTATTATTGTTGCTGTTATTTCTCCGTCCAAAGGACCAGTTTTCATTTTATTGATCAAGACTATTTTTATTTTATTTTTTTTAATTAAAAAATTTTTTTTTTTAACATCTTTATTGGAGTATAATTGCTTTACAATGGTGTGTTAGTTTCTGCTAAGACTATTTTTAAAATTCATTCTGTACTTACAGTTTCTTTTACATTTGGTTAATTTATATTTTATGTATTATTCCTTTCTTCCCCTTTCTCTATATTTATTTTTCATTTTTTAATTTCTTGACTTGAATACTTATATAATTTAACCCAATAAACACATCAAAGACTTCTAAATACCACTGAGACTGCATCTCAATGATTTTGCTGTATAATGTCATTGGTGTTAATGTTGAAAGAATCTATAATTTTGGTTTAGATTTTTGCTTTTACTTGGAAGTATTTAAAAGAGCTCTTTAAAATTTCTAAGTAGTTATTTTGGGGATTGGATGCTGCTCGTTATCTTTTGTTGTAAATTTCTAATGAAAATGAATTGTGTCCTTAAAAAACTAAAAATGGAATTACCATATGACCCAGCAATCCCACTACTGGGAAACCATAATTCAAAAAGACACATGCACCCCAGTGTTCATTGCAACACTATTTACAATAGCCAGGTCATGGAAACAACCTAAATGCCCATCGACAGACGAATGGATAAAGAAGATGTGGTACATATATACAATGGAATATTACTCAGCCATGAAAAGGAACGAAACTGGGTCATTTGTAGAGACATGGACGGACCTAGAGACTGTCATACAGAGTGAAGTAAGTCAGAAAGAGAAAAACAAATATTGTATATTAACACATATATGTGGAATCTAGAAAAATGGTACAGATGAATTGGTTTGCAAGGCAGAAATAGAGACACAGATGTAGAGAACAAACGTATGGACACCAAGGGGGAAAGCGGGGGTGGGGGTGGGGGTGGTGGTGGGATGAACTGAGAGATTGGGATTGACATATATACACTGATATGTATAAAATAGATAACTAATAAAAAAAAAGAAAATGAATTGTGGAATAATCTCTATTTTTGGAACTTACTGCGCTATTTTGTGCCACCTTTATTTCTGAATGTTTCACGAGTGCTTAAAAATGTATTTTTTCTCTGTTGTGTACAATTTCTTTATATAGCTATTTGATTAAGCTTGTTAATTGTGAAATCCTAATCTCTACTTCTGTATAGAAAACACAATCATTTTCTAAGAAATGTCTATTCCATCCCACTATTATGGTTTAGTCTGTTTGTGCTTGCTTTTTGAACAATTTTTGCCTTATATATATTGAAACCATTTTGTTGAGTGTTGTTGTAGTTATTTGGTAGATTTTAATTTTTTATCAACATAAAATTTTTTTGTCTCATTTAATGTTCACCCCTTTGAATTTTATTTCACCTGAAATTAATATTGTGACACTATTTTCTTTTGAGGTGTTTGGATTGAAGAACAGTAGCTAGCATTTGCCTGATTTATCTTTCGCCATCACTTTATTTTTAAATTTCCAAGGTCTTATTTTAATGTGATTCCTACAGAAAGCATACAGACAGTTTTTATTTGTTTGTTTGGTTTGGTTTGGTTTTCATGACCAGTCTGGGAATTTCCATGTGGTGAATATAACCCAGATATATTTGTTGTGATTAATGATACATTTGGACTTAATTCTTGCTATCTTATTTTGTTTTTTTAGTTTCCTTTTTCTTTCTTCTCTTTGTTGAATTTATAATACTTTTTTGTCATATATTTTCTTTTTTTGGAATACTTGCATGCTCTATATATTCTTCTAGTAGTTCCTCTTAATTATTGATGTACATTTAAACATTGAAAAATCAATATCTAGAATTATTCTCAGTGTGCTTAATCTGATACCTTGTTCAACTATCTAAATTTCGTACTATATGACTGTGGTTCCGTGTCTCTTGCATTTTATGGAGCAGTAATATTTCTGAAAAATAAATTGTGGACCTATACAGGGTTGTCAAATTTTATTTTGTTAAATAAGGAGATTAAAAAAAATACCTAACCCTACCTGTCATCTGTCATCTCCTGTTGTCAACATTTCATAACAAGATATTTTAATGCCAACAAATTAAGGAAGATATAATCTCATAATAAAGGATAATTTGAAAATATTAAACACTTTATATATTTAGCTTTATAGAAAATACTGTCCTTGTTTTTCTTATGTTACTGTGAATCGATGAAAACTCCACCATGGCCTGATACTTAAATGAGGACTGGCTTTTGGGAATCACTGGTTTACAACTAATTTTTTTCAGCCTCATTTTCCCCTCCCCCACTTCCCACTGTTTCTTGGATATTCCAAACCCTCTTCCTTCCTTTCTGCTTTCCTTCCCTTAATTTTTTCTTGCCTCTATGTATTTGTAAATAATTTTTATCTCTTCCTGAAATGTCTTTGCTCTGCTCTCATACACAGAAGTGATAATGTACATGAGGGATAGATTTTTGAAGAATTTATATAAATTTTTACATAAATCAAAGAAACATAATTTAAGATTAATTTTCTCACAGATCTGACAAAAGCATTTCTGATGGTGGGTATTTTTGTTTACCAGTTCAAGTGCTAGTAGTGTAAACACTCTCTACAAGTCTCTTGGCATAATAACATTGAAAATAAACAATTCCTGATGAGTTAAACAATGGTTTGATAATTGCGTAATTTTTAATTTTGTGCATAAATTGGGACTTTATTAATATTTTTATATCACATAGTTTCAGATTAATTCAGTGTTGCATAATATGCAGTTGCCCTTCATTATACTCCCTTCTCTGATTTCTCATTCGTGCTTAAATATATCTGTGATATAATTGCAATAGTTGCGGCAGGAACCTTAACTCATTCTCCTCAAGAGAGAAGATGCTATCTGATTGGGTAAAGCCTGAGCCTTGATTAGGCAAAGTGAATGTTTAACTAATAAGAGTACAGTACCTTAAAGGGAGGTGACCCTACATCCAGTTTTCCTGGGTTAGCCCTGGTTAATTACACTAGCCACCATGTGGTCACCCCTGGTCAGGACTCATCAACAGCAGGATCCCTCGTACATCCCGTTTCCAGGTGCCAAGCTCACCTAGACAGAGCTTGCTTCCTCTTTTGGTTCTGCCTTGCTCTCTGCGCATGAGAGGATAAGTTAGGGATGCTCAGCCCCACAGACCCTGCCATCCTAGATTCAGGACAAGAGATCCACTGGCTTCTTTGAACTTTGAGCCTTTCCATATATTCCAATCCAGCATTTACCTGAGCACATGGTGTTAGGCGTTTCCAGTTTCTCTCTCTTTTATTAATGCTTTGTTTCCTCCCAGTGGAGTACAGACATACCTCAGAGATGTTATGGGTTCAGATCCAGGCCACTACAATAAAGCAAATATTGCAATAAAGCAAGTCAGTCACATGAATTTTTGGTTTCCTAGAGCATAGAAAAGTTGTGTTTATACTATACTGTAGTCTGTAAAGTGTGCAATAGCATTACATCTAAAAATAATGGTTTTACTGAGCTCTGACCGCCACAGCAACAGTCAGCTCTACCCACCACCAGAGCCTACCATCAAGCCTCTTAGATAGCCTCAACCACCAGAGGGCAGAGAGCAGAAGCAAGAAAAACTACAATCCTGCAGCCTGCGGACCAAAAACCACAGTTACAGAAAGATAGAGAAGATGAAAAGGCAGAGGGCTATATACCAGATGAAGGAACAAGAAAAAACCCCAGAAAAACAACTAAATGAAGTGGAGATAGGCAACCTTCCAGAGAAAGAATTCAGAATAATGATAGTGAAGATGATCCAGGACCTCGGAATAAGAATGGAGGCAAAGATTGAGAAGATGCAAGAAATGATTAACAAAGACCTAGAAGAATTAAAGAACAAACAAACAGAGATGACCAATACAATAACTGAAATGAAAACTACACTAGAAGGAATCAATAGCAGAATAACTGAGGCAGAAGAACGGATAAGTGACCTGGAAGACAGAATGGTGGAATTCACTGCTGCGGAACAGACTAAAGAAAAAAGAATGAAAAGAAATGAAGACAGCCTAAGAGACCTCTGGGACAACATTAAACGCAACAACATTCGCATTATAGGGGTCCCAGAAGGAGAAGAGAGAGAGAAAGGACCAGAGAAAATATTTGAAGAGATTATAGTCGAAAACTTCCCTAACATGGGAAAGGAGATAGCCACCCAAGTCCAGGAAGCGCAGAGAGTCCCATACAGAATAAACCCAAGGAGAAATATGCCGAGACACATAGTAATCAAAGTGGCAAAAATTAAAGACAAAGAAAAATTATTGAAAGCAGCAAGGGAAAAACGACAAATAACATACAAGGGAACTCCCATAAGGTTAACAGCTGATTTCTCAGCAGAAACTCTGCAAGCCAGAAGGGAGTGGCATGATATACTTAAAGTGATGAAAGGGAAGAACCTACAACCAAGATTACTCTACCCGGCAAGGATCTCATTTAGATTTGATGGAGAAATCAAAAGCTTTACAGACAAGCAAAAGCTAAGAGAATTCAGCACCACCAAACCAGCTCTACAACAAATGCTAAAGGAACTTCTCTAAGTGGGAAACACAAGAGAAGAAAAGGACCTACAAAAACAAACCCAAAACAATTAAGAAAATGGTCATAGGAACATACATATCGATAATTACCTTAAACGTGAATGGATTAAACGCCCCAACCAAAAGACATAGACTGGCTGAATGGATACAAAAACAGGACCCATATATATGCTGTCTACAAGAGACCCACTTTAGACCTAGGGACACATACAGACTGAAAGTTAGGGGATGGAAAAAGATATTCCATGCAAATGGAAATCAAAAGAAAGCTGGAGTAGCTATACTCATATCAGATAAAATAGACTTTAAAATAAAGAATGTTACAAGAGACAAGGAAGGACACTACATAATGATCCAGGGATCAATCCAAGAAGAAGATATAACAATTATAAATATATATGCACCCAACATAGGAGCACCTCAATACATAAGGCAACTGCTAACAGCTATAAAAGAGGAAATCGACAGTAACACAATAATAGTGGGGGACTTTAACACTTCACTTACACCAATGGACAGATCATCCAAAATGAAAATAAATAAGGAAACAGAAGCTTTAAATGACACAATAGACCAGATAGATTTAATTGATATATATAGGACATTCCATCCAAAAACAGCAGATTACACATTCTTCTCAAGTGCGCACGGAACATTCTCCAGGATAGATCACATCTTGGGTCACAAATCAAGCCTCAGTAAATTTAAGAAAATTGAAATCATACCAAGCATCTTTTCTGACCACAACGCTATGAGATTAGAAATGAATTACAGGGAAAAAAACGTAAAAAAGACAAACACATGGAGGCTAAACAATACGTTACTAAATAACCAAAAGATCACTGAAGAAATCAAAGAGGAAATAAAAAAATACCTAGAGACAAATGACAATGAAAACACGACGACCCAAAACCTATGGGATGCAGCAAAAGCGGTTCTAAGAGGGAAGTTTATAGCTATACAAGCCTACCTAAAGAAACAAGAAAAATCTCAAGTAAACAATCTAACCTTACACCTAAAGAAACTAGAGAAAGAAGAACAAACAAAACCCAAAGTTAGCAGAAGGAAAGAAATCATAAAGATCAGAGCAGAAATAAATGAGATAGAAACAAAGAAAACAATAGCAAAGATCAATAAAACTAAAAGTTGGTTCTTTGAGAAGATAAACAAAATTGATAAGCCATTAGCCAGACTCATCAAGAAAAAGAGGGAGAGGACACAAATCAATAAAATCAGAAATGAAAAAGGAGAAGTTACAACAGACACTGCAGAAATACAAAACATCCTAAGAGACTACTATAAGCAACTTTATGCCAATAAAATGGACAACCTGGAAGAAATGGACAAATTCTTAGAAAGGTATAACCTTCCAAGACTGAACAAGGAAGAAACAGAAAATATGAACAGACCAATCACAAGTAATGAAATTGAAACTGTGATTAAAAATCTTCCAACAGGGGGGCCTCGGGAAGATGGCGGAAGAGTAAGATGCGGAGATCACCTTCCTTCCCACAGATACAGTAGAAATACATCTACACGTGGAACTGCTCCTACAGAACACCCACTGAACGCTGGCAGAAAACGTCCGACCTCCAAAAAGGCAAGAAACTCCCCCCGTACTTGGGTAGGGCAAAAGAAAAAAGAAATAACAGAGACAAAAGAATAGGGACGGCACCTGCACCAGTGGGAGGGAGCCGTGAAGGAGGAAAGATTTCCACGCACTAGGAAGCCCCTTCGCGGGCAGAGACTGCGGGTGGCAGAGGGGGGAAGCTTCGGAGCCACGGAGGAGAGCGCAGCCACAGGGGTGCGGAGGGCAAAGCGGAGAGGTTCCCGCACGGAGGAGCGGTGCCGACCAGCACTCTCCAGCCCGAGAGGCTTGTCTGCTCACCCGCCGGGGCGGGCGGGGCTGGGAGCTGAGGCTCGGGCTTCGGTTGGATCGCAGGGAGAGGACTGGGGTTGGCTGCGTGAACACAGCCTGAAGGGGTTAGCGTACAACAGCTGGCTGGGAGGGAGTCCGGGAAAAAGTCTGCAGCTGCCGAAGAGGCAAGAGACTTTTTCTTCCCTCTTTGTTTCCTGGTGCGCGAGGAGAGGGGATTCAGAGCGCCGCCTAAACAAACTCCAGAGACGGGCGCGAGTCGCGGCGAACAGCGCGGACCCCACAGCAACAGGGGCGCAGAGGGAAAAACGGAGAGACTCCCGCACAGAGGCTCGCCGCCGAGCAGCACTCACCAGCCCGAGAGGCTTGTCTGCTCGGCGGGCGGGGCTGGGAGCTGAGGCTCGGGCTTCCGTTGGATCGCAGGGAGAGGACTGGGGCTGGCGGCGTGAACACAGCCTGAAGGGGTTAGCGCACCACAGCTGGCTGGGAGGGAGACCGGGAAAAGGTCTGCAGCTGCCGAAGAGGCAAGAGACTTTTTCTTGCCTCTTTGTTTCGCTGAGCGCAAGGAGAGGGGATTCAGAGTGCCGCCTAAACGAACTCCAGAGAAAGGCGCGAGCCGCGGCGATCAGCACGGACCCCAGAGACGGGCGTGAGACGCTGGGGCTGCTGCTGCCGCCTCCAAAAAGCCTGTGTGTGAGCACAGGTCACTCTCCACATCGCCCCTCCCGGGAGCCTGTGCAGCCCGCCACTGCCAGGGTCCCGTGATCCGGGGACAAGTTCCCCGGGAGAACGCACTGCCCGCCTCAGGCTGGTGCAACGTCACGCCAGCCTCGGCCGCCGCAGGCTCGCCCCGCCTCCTCCGTACCCCTCCCCCCCCGCGGCCTGAGTGAGCCAGAGCCCCCGAAGCAGCTGCTCCTTTAACACCGTCCTGTCTGTGCGGGGAATAGACGCCCTCAGGCGACCTACACGCAGAGGCGGGTCCAAATCCAAAGCTGAACCCCAGGAGCTGTGCGAACAGGGAAAATAAGGGGAAATCTCTCCCAGCAGCCTTAGAAGCAGCGGATTAAAACTCCACAAACAACTTGATGTGCCTGCATCTGTTGAATACCTGAATAGACAACGAATCATCCCAAATTCAGGAGGTGGACTTTGGGAGCAGGATATATTAATTTTTCCCCTTTTCCTTTTATTTGTGAGTGTATATGTATATGCTTCTGGGTGCGATTTTGTCTGTATAGCTTTGCTTTACAATAGCTTTATTTTACTTCACTATATTATAGCCTCTTTCTTTCTTTCTTTCTTTCTTTCTATTTTTTCCCCCTTTTACTCTGAGCCGTGTGGACGAAAGGCTCTTGGTGCTCCAGCCAGGCATCAGGGCCGTGCCTCTGAGGTGGGAGAGCCAACTTCAGGACACTGGTCCACAAGAGACCTCCCAGCTCCACGTAATACCAAACGGCAAAAATCTCTCAGAGATCTCCATCTCAACATCAAGACCCAGCTTCACTCAACGACCAGCAAGCTACAGTGCTGGACACCCTATGCCAAACAACTAGCAAGACAGGAACACAGCCCCATCCATTAGCAGAGAGGCTGCCTAAAATCATAATAAGGCCACAGACACCCCAAAATACACCACCAGACGTGGACGTGCCCACCAGAAAGACAAGATCCAACCTCATCCACCAGAGCTCAGGCACTAGTTCCCTCCACCAGGAAGCCTACACAACCCACTGAACCAACCTTAGCCACTGGGGACAGATACCAAAAACAACAGGAACTACGAACCTGCAGCCTGTGAAAAGGAGACCCCAAACACAGTAAGATAAGCAAAATGAGACGACAGAAAAACACACAGCAGATGAAGGAGCAGGGTCAGAACATACCAGACTTAACAAATGAAGAGGAAATAGGTAGTCTACCGGAAAAAGAATTCAGAATAATGATAGTAAGGATGATCCAAAATCTTGGAAATAGAATAGACAAAATGCAAGAAACATTTAACAAGGACGTAGAAGAACTAAAGAGGAACCAAGCAATGATGAAAACCACAATAAATGAAATTAAAAATACTCTAGATGGGATCAATAGCAGAATAACTGAGGCAGAAGAAAGGATAAGTGACCTGGAAGATAAAATGGTGGAAATAACTACTGCAGAGCAGGATAAAGAAAAAAGAATGAAAAGAACTGAGGACAGTCTCAGAGACCTCTGGGACAACATTAAACGCGCCAACATTTGAATTATAGGGGTCCCAGAAGAAGAAGAGAAAAAGAAAGGGACTGAGAAGATATTTGAAGAGATTATAGTTGAAAACTTCCCTAATATAGGAAAGGAAATAGTTAATAAAGTCCTGGAAGCACAGAGAGTCCCATACAGGATAAACCCAAGGAGAAACACACCAAGACACATATTAATCAAACTGTCAAAAATTAAATATAAGGAAAACATATTAAAGGCAGCAAGGGAAAAAAAACAAATAACACACAAGGGAATCCCCATAAGGTTAACATCTGATCTTTCAGCAGAAACTCTGCAAGCCAGAAGGGAGTGGCAGGATATACTTAAAGTGATGAAGGAGAAAAACCTACAACCAAGATTACACTACCCAGCAAGGATCTCATTCAGATTCGATGGAGAAATTAAAACCTTTACAGACAAGCAAAAGCTGAGAGAGTTCAGCACCACCAAACCAGCATTACAACAAATGCTAAAGGTACTTTTCTAGGCAAGAAACACAAGAGAAGGAAAACACCTACAATAACAAACCCAAAACATTTAAGAAAATGGGAATAGGAACATACATATCGATAATTACCTCGAATGTAAATGGATTAAATGCTCCCACCAAAAGACACAGGCTGGCTGAATGGATACAAAAACAAGACCCATATATATGCTGTCTACAAGAGACCCACTTCAGACCTAGAGACACATATAGACTGAAAGTGAGGGGATGGAAAAAGATATTCCATGCAAATGGAAATCAAAAGAAAGCTGGAGTAACAATTCTCATATCAGACAAAATAGACTTTAAAATAAAGACTATTACAAGAGACAAAGAAGGACACTATATAATGATCAAGGGATCGATCCAAGAGGAAGGTATAACAATTGTAAATATTTACGCACCCAACATAGGAGCACCTCAATACATAAGGCAAATACTAACAGCCATAAAAGGGGAAATCGACAGCAACACAATCATAGTAGGGGACTTTAACACCCCACTTTCACCAATGGACAGATCATCCAAAATGAAAATAAATAAGGAAACACAAGCTTTAAATGATACATTAAACAAGATGGACTTAATTGATATTTATAGGACATTCCATCCAAAAACAACAGAATACACATTTTTCTCAAGTGCTCATGGAACATTCTCCATGATAGATCATATCTTGGGTCACAAATCAAGCCTTGGTAAATTTAAGAAAATTGAAATCGTATCAAGTATCTTTTCCGACCACAACGCTATGAGACTAGATATCAATTACAGGAAAAGATCTGTAAAAAATACAAACACATGGAGGCTACACAATACATTACTTAATAACGAAGTGATCACTGAAGAAATCAAAGGGGAAATCAAAAAATACCTAGAAACAAATGACAATGGAGATACGACGACCCAAAACCTATGGGACGCAGCAAAAGCAGTGCTAAGAGGGAAGTTTATAGCAATACAAGCCTACCTCAAGAAACAGGAAACATCTCGAATAAACAACCTAACCTTGCACCTAAAGCAATTAGAGAAAGAAGAACAAAAAAACCCCAAAGCCAGCAGAAGGAAAGAAATTATAAAGATCAGGTCAGAAATAAATGAAAAAGAAATGAAGGAAACAATAGCAAAAATCAATGAAACTAAAAGCTGGTTCTTTGAGAAGATAAACAAAATTGATAAACCATTAGCCAGACTCATCAAGAGAAAAAGGGAGAAGACTCAGATCAATAGAATTAGAAATGAAAAAGGAGAAGTAACCACTGACACTGCAGAAATACAAAAGATCATGAGAGATTACTACAAGCAACTCTATGCCAATAAAATGGACAACCTGGAAGAAATGGACAGATTCTTAGAAATGCACAAACTGCCGAGACTGAACCAGGAAGAAATAGAAAATATGAACAGACCAATCACAAGCACTGAAATTGAAACTGTGATTAAAAACCTTCCAACAAACAAAAGCCCAGGACCAGATGGCTTCACAGGTGAATTCTATCAAACATTTAGAGAAGAGCTAACACCTATCCTTCTCAAACTCTTCCAAAATATTGCAGAGGGAGGAACACTCCCAAACTCATTCTACGAGGCCACCATCACCCTGATACCAAAACCAGACAAAGATGTCACAAAGAAAGAAAACTACAGGCCAATATCACTGATGAACATAGATGCAAAAATCCTCAACAAAATACTAGCAAACAGAATCCAACAGCACATTAAAAGGATCATACGCCATGATCAAGTGGGGTTTATCCCAGGAATGCAAGGATTCTTCAATATACGCAAATCAATCAATGTGATACATCATATTAACAAACTGAAGGAGAAAAACCATATGATCATCTCAATAGATGCAGAGAAAGCTTTCGACAAAATTCAACACCCATTTATGATAAAATCCCTGCAGAAAGTAGGCATAGAGGGAACTTTCCTCAACATAATAAAGGCCATATATGACAAACCCACAGCCAACATTGTCCTCAATGGTGAAAAACTGAAACCATTTCCACTAAGATCAGGAACAAGACAAGGTTGCCCACTCTCACCACTATTATTCAACATAGTTTTGGAAGTGTTAGCCACAGCAATCAGAGAAGACAAAGAAATAAAAGGAATCCAAATCGGAAAAGAAGAAGTAAAGCTGTCACTATTTGCAGATGACATGATACTATACATAGAGAATCCTAAAGATGCTACCAGAAAACTCCTAGAGCTAATCAATGAATTTGGTAAAGTAGCAGGATACAAAATTAATGCACAGAAATCTCTTGCATTTCTATACACTAATGACGAAAAATCTGAAAGTGAAATTAAGAAAACACTCCCATTTACCATTGCAACAAAAAGAATAAAATATCTAGGAATAAATCTACCTAAGGAGACAAAAGACCTGTATGCAGAAAATTATAAGACACTGATGAAAGAAATTAAAGATGACACAAATAGATGGAGAGATATACCATGTTCCTGGATTGGAAGAATCAACATTGTGAAAATGACTCTACTACCCAAAGCAATCTACAGATTCAATGCAATCCCTATCAAACTACCACTGGCATTTTTCACAGAACTAGAACAAAAAATTTCACAATTTGTATGGAAACACAAAAGACCCCGAATAGCCAAAGCAATCTTGAGAACGAAAAATGGAGCTGGGGGAATCAGGCTCCCTGACTTCAGACTATATTACAAAGCTTCAGTAATCAAGACAGTTTGGTACTGGCACAAAAACAGAAATATAGATCAATGGAACAGGATAGAAAGCCCAGAGATAAACCCACACACATATGGGCACCTTATTTTTGATAAAGGAGGCAAGCATATACAGTGGAGAAAAGACAGCCTCTTCAATAAGTGGTGCTGGGAAAATTGGACAGGTACATGTAAAAGTATGAAAATAGAACACTCCCTGACACCATGCACAAAAATAAACTCAAAATGGATTAAAGACCTAAGTGTAAGGCCAGACACTATCAAACTCTTAGAGGAAAACATAGGCAGAACACTCTATGACATACATCACAGCAAGATTCTTTTTGACCCAGCTCCCAGAGAAATGGAAATAAGAACACAAATAAACAAATGGGACCTAATGAAACTTAAAAGCTTTTGCACAGCAAAGGAAACCATAAACAAGACCAAAAGACAACCATCAGAATGGGAGAAAATATTTGCAAATGAAGCAACTGACAAAGGATTAATCTCCAAGATTTACAAGCAGCTCATGCAGCTCAACAACAAAAAAACGAACAACCCAATCCAAAAATGGGCAGAAGACCTAAATAGACATTTCTCCAAAGAAGATATACAGATGGCCTACAGACACATGAAAGAATGCTCAACATCATTAATCATTAGAGAAATGCAAATCAAAACTACAATGAGATATCATCTCACACCGATCAGAATGGCCATCATCAAAAAATCTAGAAACAATAAATGCTGGAGAGGGTGTGGAGGAAAGGGAACACTCTTGCACTGTTGGTGGGAATGTAAATTGATACAGCCACTATGGAGAACAGTATGGAGGTTCCTTAAAAAACTACAAATAGAACTACCATACGACCCAGCAATCCCACTACTGGGCATATACCCTGAGAAAACCATATTTCAAAAAGAGTCATGTACCAAAATGTTCATTGCAGCTCTATTTACAATAGCCAGGACATGGAAGCAATCTAAATGTCCATCGACAGATGAATGGATAAAGAAGATGTGGCACATATATACAATGGAATATTACTCAGGCATAAAAAGAAATGAAATGGAAGTATTTGTAATGAGGTGGATGGAGTTAGAGTCTGTCATACAGACTGAAGTAAGTCAGAAAGAGAAAAACAAATACAGTATGCTAACACATATATACGGAATCTAAGGGAAAAAAAAAAAAAATGGCCATGAAGAACCTAGTGGCAAGACGGGAATAAAGACACAGACCTACTAGAGAATGGACTTGAGGATATGGGGAGGGGGTGGGGTGAGATGTTGCAGGGTAAGAGAGTGTCATGGACATATATACACTACCAAATGTAAAATAGATAACTAGTGGGAAGCAGCCGCATAGCACAGGGAGATCAGCTCGGTGCTTTGTGACCACCTAGAGGGATGGGATGGGGAGGGTGGGAGGGAGGGAGATGCAAGAGGGAAGAGAAATGGGAACATATTGTATATGTATTACTGATTCACTTTGTTATAAAGCAGAAGCTAACACACCATTGTAAGGCAATTATACTTCAATAAAGATGTTAAAAAAAAAAAAAAAATCTTCCAACAAACAAAAGTCCAGGACCAGATGGCTTCACAGGTGAATTCTATCAAACATTTAGAGAAGAGCTAACACCCATCCTTCTCAAACTCTTCCAAAAAATTGCAGAGGAAGGAACACTCCCAAACTCATTCTATGAGGCCACCATCACCCTGATACCAAAACCAGACAAAGACACTACAAAAAAAGAAAATTACAGACCAATATCACTGATGAATATAGATGCAAAAATCCTCAACAAAATACTAGCAAACAGAATCCAACAACACATTAAAAGGATCATACACCACGATCAAGTGGGATTTATCCCAGGGATGCAAGGATTCTTCAATATACGCAAATCAATCAATGTGATACACCATATTAACAAACTGAAGAATAAAAACCATATGATCATCTCAATACATGCAGAAAAAGCTTTTGACAAAATTCAACACCCATTTATGATAAAAACTCTCCAGAAAGTGGGCATAGAGGGAACCTACCTCAACATAATAAAGGCCATATATGACAAACCCACAGCAAACATCATTCTCAATGGTGAAAAACTGAAAGCATTTCCTCTAAGATCAGGAACGAGACAAGGATGTCCACTCTCACCACTATTATTCAACATAGTTCTGGAAGTCCTAGCCATGGCAATCAGAGAAGAAAAAGAAATAAAAGGAATACAAATTGGAAAAGAGGAAGTAAAACTGTCACTGTTTGCGGGTGACATGATACTATACATAGAGAATCCTAAAACTGCCACCAGAAAACTGCTAGAGCTAATTAATGAATATGGTAAAGTTGCAGGATACAAAATTAATGCACAGAAATCTCTTGCATTCCTATACACTAATGATGAAAAATCTGAAAGAGAAATTATGGAAACACTCCCATTTACCATTGCAACAAAAAGAATAAAATACCTAGGAATAAACCTACCTAGGGAGACAAAAGACCTGTATGCAGAAAACTATAAGACACTGATGAAAGAAATTAAAGATGATACCAACAGATGGAGAGATATACCATGTTCTTGGATTGGAAGAATCAACATTGTGAAAATGAGTATACTACCCAAAGCAATCTACAGATTCAATGCAATCCCTATCAAATTACCAATGGCATTTTTTACGGAGCTAGAACAAATCATCTTAAAATTTGTATGGAGACACAAAAGACCCCGAATAGCCAAAGCAGTCTTGAGGCAAAAAAATGGAGCTGGAGGAATCAGACTCCCTGACTTCAGACTATACTACAAAGCTACAGTAATCAAGACAATATGGTACTGGCACAAAAACAGAAACATAGATCAATGGAACAAGATAGAAAGCCCAGAGATTAACCCACGCACCTATGGTCAACTAATCTATGACAAAGGAGGCAAAGATATACAATGGAGAAAAGACAGTCTCTTCAATAAGTGGTGCTGGGAAAACTGGACAGCTACATGTAAAAGAATGAAATTAGAATACTCCCTAACACCATACACAAAAATAAACTCAAAATGGATTAGAGACCTAAATATAAGACTGGACACTATAAAACTCTTAGAGGAAAACATAGGAAGAACACTCTTTGACATAAATCACAGCAAGATCTTTTTTGATCCACCTCCTAGAGTAATGGAAATAAATACAAAAATAAACAAGTGGGACCTAATGAAACTTCAAAGCTTTTGCACAGCAAAGGAAACCATAAACAAGACGAAAAGACAACCCTCAGAATGGGAGAAAATATTTGCAAATGAATCAACGGACAAAGGATTAATCTCCAAAATATATAAACAGCTCATTCAGCTCAATATCAAAGAAACAAACACCCCAATCCAAAAATGGGCAGAAGACCTAAATAGACATTTCTCCAAAGAAGACATACAGACGGCCACGAAGCACATGAAAAGCTGCTCAACATCACTAATTATTAGAGAAATGCAAATCAAAACTACAATGAGGTATCACCTCACTCCTGTTAGAATGGGGATCATCAGAAAATCTACAAACAACAAATGCTGGAGAGGGTGTGGAGAAAAGGGAACCCTCTTGCACTGTTGGTGGGAATGTAAATTGATACAGCCACTCTGGAGAACAATATGGAGGTTCCTTAAAAAACTAAAAATAGAATTACCATATGACCCAGCAATCCCACTACTGGGCATATACCCAGAGAAAACCGTAATTCAAAAAGACACATGCACCCGAATGTTCATTGCAGCACTATTTACAATAGCCAGGTCATGGAAGCAACCTAAATGCCCATCAACAGACGAATGGATAAAGAAGTTGTGGTACATATATACAATGGAATATTACTCAGCCATAAAAAGGAACGAAATTGAGTCATTTGTTGAGACGTGGATGGATCTAGAGACTGTCATACAGAGTGAAGTAAGTCAGAAAGAGAAAAACAAATATCATATATTAATGCATGTATGTGGAACCTAGAAAAATGGTACAGATGAGCCAGTTTGCAGGGCAGAAGTTGAGACACAGATGTAGAGAATGGACATATGGACACCAAGGGGGGAAAACTGCGGTGAGGTGGGGATGGTGGTGTGCTGAATTGGGCGATTGGGATTGACATGTATACACTGATATGTATAAAATTGATGCCTAATAAGAACCTGCAGTATAAAAAAACAAACAAACAAAAAAAAAATAAAAATAAAAATAATGTATATATTTTAATTAAAAAGTACTCTATTGCTAAAAATGTTTTCCATCATCTGGGCCTTCAGCAAGTTGTAATTATTTTGCTGGTGGAGCGTCTTGCCTCAGTGTTGACGGCTGCTGACTGATGAGGGTGGTGGTTGAAGGCTGGGGTGGCCGTGACAGTTCCTTCATATAAGACAACAGTGAAGTTTGCTGCATTGACTGACTCTTCTTTCATGAATGATTTCTCTGTAGCGTGCAATAGTTTTTGATAGCATTTAACCACAGGAGAACTTCTTTAAAAATTGCAGTCAATTTTCTCAAAACCTGCCATTGCTTTATCAGCTGTTTATGTGATATTTTGTTGTAAATCTGTTGTTGTCGCTTCAATGATCTTCACAGCGTCTTCACCAAGTGTAGATTCCATCTCAAGAAACCATTTGCTTTGCTCATCCGTGAGAAGCAACTCTTCCTCTGTTAAAGTTTTATCAAGAGATTCAAGTAATTCAGTCACTTCTAATTCTAGTTCTCTTGCTGTTTCTACCACATCTGCTGTTACTTCCTCTATGGAAGTCTTGAAACCGTCAAAGTCATCCCTAAGGGCTAGAATCAACTTCTTCCAAATTCCTGTTAATGTTGATATTTTGACCTCTTCCTATGAATCATGAATATTCTTAATGGCATCTAGAATGGTGAATCCTTTCCAGAATGTTTTAAATTGACTTTGCCCAGATCCATCAGAGGAATCACTATTTATGGCAGCTATAACCTTACGAAAAGTATTTCTTAAATAATGACTTGAAAGTCGAAATGACTTCTTGATCCATGGGCTGCAGAATGGATGTTGTGTTAGCAGGCATGAAAACAACATGAATCTTATTATACATCTCCATCAGAGCTCTTGGGTGACCAGGTGCATTGTCAATGAGCAGTCATGTTTTGAAAGGAATCTTTTTTTCTAGGCAGTAGTTATCAAAGTTGGGTTAAAATATTCAGTAAACCACGTTGTAAACAGATATGCTGTCATCTAGGCTTTGTTGCTCCATTTATAGAGCACAGGCAGGGTAAATTTAGCATAATTCTTAAAAGCCCTAGGATTTTTGGAATGGTAAATGAGCATTGGCTTTAATGTAAAGTCACCAGCTGCATTAGCCCCTAACAAAAGAGTCAGCTTGTCCTTTGAAGTTTTGAAGCCAGGCACTGACTTCTTCTCTCTAGTTATTAAAGTCCTAGATGGCATCTTCTTCCAATATGAGGCTGTTTGTCTACATCGAAAATCTGTTGTTTATTGTAGCCACCTTCATGAATTATCTTACTAGAGCTTTTGAATAACTTGCTGCAGCTTCTACATCTGCACTTGCTGCTTCCCCTTGCACTTTTATATTATGGAGACAGCTTCTTTACTTAAACCTCATGAACCAACCTCTGCTAGCTTCAGATTTTTCTTCTGCAGCTCCCTTACCTCTCTCAGCCTTCATAGAATTGAAGAGAATTAAAGCCTTGATCTGGATTAGGCTTTGGCTAAAGGGAATGTTGTGGCTGGTTTGATCTTCTATCCAGACCACTCAAACTTTCTCCATATCAGCAATAAGGCCATTTCACACTCTTACCATTTGTGTGTTCACTGGAGTAGCACTTTTAAGTTTCTTTAAGAACTTTTCCTTTGCAGGACTTCCCTGGAAGTCCAGTGGTTAAGACTCTGCACTTTCCACTGCAGGGGGCACGGGTTTAATCCCTGGTCTGGGAACTAAGATCCCACATGCCACAGGGCATGGCCACAAATAAAAAAAAACCACAAAACTTTTCCTTTGCTTTCACAACTTGGCTAACTGTTTGGCACAAGAGGTCTAGCTTTTGGCCTATCCTGGCTTTTTACATACCTTCCTCACTCAGCTGAATCATTCTAGCTTTTTATTTAAAGTGAGAGATGTGTGACTCTTCCTTTCACTTAAGCACTTAGAGGTCATTGTAGGGTTATTAATTGGCCTAATTTTAATATTGCTGTGTCCCAGGGAATAAGGAGGCCTGAGGAGATGGAGGCAGGGTGGGGGGGAACAGCCAGTTGGTGGAGCAGTCAGAACACATAAAACGTTTCTCAGTTAAGTTCACCATCTTATATGGGCATGGTTCATGGTGCCCCAAAACAATTGCAATAGTAACAACAAAGATCACTGATCGCAGATCACCATAACAAATAGGTTAGTAATGAAAAACTTTGAAACACTGTGAGAATTACCAAAATGTGACGCAGAGACATGAATGGAGCAAATGCTGTTGGAATAATTGTGCCTATAGACTTGCTCCATGCAGGGTTGCCGCACACCGTCAATTTGTAAAAGAAATGTATCTGCAAAGTGCAGTAAAGCCAAGTGCATTAAGCAAGGTGTGCCTGTACAACTCTCTTTGTAGAGAGGGGAGGGAGGTATGAGTGTGGAATCGTCAACAGCCCTCTTCCTCTTCCTTACAAATTTGTCCCAGTGTTGGGTGGTTGGGTGTGAGGCAGTGCATAGTCCTCCTACGGCTCTCCCAGGTAAAGGTCCTGAGCTCAGGGACTGTCTTATTTATATTTTAGGGTCAGTCCCCACAGGCTCTGTTGCTCAACATCTCTTTCATTAAATGAAACTGCTTCCCTGTTAAACCATTACCTATGAGTAGATAAGTCTTCCTTCTGGCTAAATGGAATATCATCCTTGCTGTATATTAAGTGTAATTTTCTCCTCTGTGTGCATGGGGACCATCTGGCAGATGCCACTTATTGTGACTTTTCTGGTACCTGAAGGCAGATATTGTTACCCTCAAATTCTATTTCTCTGGATTAAAAAGCCACAATGCATCCAGTATTTCCCCATTGTGAATCTGTGATCCAACAGTTGAATCATTTTGTTCTTCCTTGGACCTTCTCCAATTCCTTCTCATCCCTCTTCAGAGGTGGAGGCCAAAAATGCAAGCCAAGTCTAGAGGAGGGATTCCTCACTGGCACTTTTATATCCTTATCTCTCAGCTCAGCCCTCATCATCTTCACTCTAGACATGCTTCAGGCCCATTTCATTTGCTGCCCATTGTGGTCCCTGTGGGGTTTTTATTCTCTTTTTATTTTTTTTTCCAGCTCATTGACCCTCTTGTATCTGTGGGTTTTCTTTGTTTTGGTTACAGTCTAATATCTTATACTTAAAGCCTATTAAACAGCATCCTTTGATTTTGTGGTTTGTTGAATTCAGTCTACCTGACAAATTAGATTGTGGAATTTTAGCAAGTCTGCCCAAATCTTCATAAACTATGTTTATTGCTTCTAATAACTGATTGTGATACATTTGTTTGAGATTTTATTCTAGGGCTGCACTATCCGATACAGTAGCCATTAGCCACATGTGACTGTTTGAAATTAAATTATTAAGATTAAATAAAACTTAAAATTCAGTTTCTCTAGCCACATTTCAAATGCCCGATTGTCACGTGGAGCTAGGGGCTACCATAGCGGACAGCACAGATACAGATTTTTCCTTATCGCAGAAAGTTCTATTGGATGGCACTGGTCGAGAAGGTTTCTCAGTTTGAAGAACAGTTTTGGTGAAGGAAAGTGGCCATGTTGATGACCTCACATCACAGAGTTAGAGATACTCTAGTCCTGTAATTCTTAATATTTTTACGTCTGAGAACTTCCATATATATTTTTCCATTAAAAACGTTCTGTCTTGCAGGGTTCTTATTAGATGAAAGATAATATCTTCCCCCACTTGTAAAGTCAAGGCATAAACAAATGCAATACCATCTGTTAGGAGGTAGATATGACTACATTGAGCTGATATAATTCTAGCCGAAATTTTAAAAATTATTATGGTTTTTCAATTCTGGTGGCCTTATCACAGGTACAGGCATATTTACATTATAGTCTTGAATTTCCAAAAAGGGCTTTCAGATTCCTGTTCTCTTTCCTCCTAATTCTTTAAAGCAGCCTGATGCCTCCATGCTGTACAGCTGCAAGCAGTGAGCTCCCACATGTCTGCAGCCATCTCTTTGTCTGGTTCCCCTCTCGCTTGTTTTTCATCTTTTGCTCTCATCTGGTCTTTGTCAGTGGTCTCCCAAAGTGGAGTGCTTTCACTCTAGGAGTTATGCGGTATTAGAAGCTGTATACTTCTTTATTTTTTCTCACTGGTTTAAATTTTCTGCTTTTTTGTGTATATTTTGTCATGCATGTAACTTATTAGTACAGTTTTATACCTACGTAATTTGCGTACATTGCAGGTATATATTGTGCTCAAGATTATTTATTTATTTTTTAATGTGGACCATTTTTTTTTTTTTTTTTTTTTTTTTGGCTGCATTGGGTCTTTGTTGCTGCGCACAGGCTTTCTCTACTTGCGGCAAGCGGGGACTACTCTTCGTTGCGGTGCACAGACTTCTCATTGCGGTGGCTTCTCTTGTTGCAGAGTACTGGGCTCTAGGCACGTGGGCTTCAGTAGTTGTGGCGCACGGGCTTCAGTAGTTGTGGCTCGCGGGCTCTAGAGCGCAGGCTCAGTAGTTGTGGCTCACGGGCTTAGTTGCTCCGCGGCATGTGGGATCTTCCCGGACCAGGGCTCGAACCCGTGTCTCCCGCATTGGCAGGCGGATTCTTAACCACTGCGCCACCAGGGAAGCCCTGGACCATTTTTTTAAAGTCTTTATTGAATTTGTTACAATATTGCTTCTGTTTTATGTTTTGGTTTTTTGGCCACGGGGCATGTGGGATCTTAGTTCCCCGACCAGGGATCGAACCCCCAGCATTGGAAGGCGAAGTCTTAACCACTGGACCTCCAGGGAAGTCCCCTCAAAATTCTATTTAACGATGGTGCACAAGCCAAGAGCGTCAGGGTTCTGCTGACCGATGCTTAGTCTTGGCTCTGCAGGTTGAGCTCTTATTCTGCCAGTGTTTTTCTGGTCATGCATTTGCATTTTTGCCTCCCCCTAACCCATGCTGGCCCCCTGCCCTAGCTGTGCCCCTGAGGACTCCAACCCCAGGCAGTGGCCTCTTGCTCAGCATCCTGAAAAAGCAGCGACAACAGTCCTACTTCTTTTAGCTGAAAGGCTACTTGGCGACCCTTTACGACCTTTGCAAGCCTCAGCAGCCCAGGGATTCTAGGTTGGAAAAGTTTGGTCTTATTCAACCACATTCTTTTCCTTTTTGTTTACTGAGTTTAAGACAAATTTCATTCAAAATTTATTAAAAGGTTCAACGAGCCAACCAAATATTGCTGAAAAGGTGACCTATAATTTTAATTTTGACTGGTCTATCACAGATTCTTCTGTCCAGCCTACTCCTGCTCCCAGAATGTTGCCCACTGTATAAAAAGGTTAGTTTTGCCAAGTTTCTGTTCTCAGTTTCACTCATGAATCCCTCACCTCGAGCTATTTCGTGGACCTCCTTTCATCCCACATCCACCCTCCTGACTCAGTTTTTGTTTCGGTCTTTGTTTTGTCTGTTTGCTTTTTCAGCGTCTTGTCTTCCTGGGTCTGACCTGGATTTCTCTTGACAAGGACCCAGATCTGCTCCTGGGTTGCTTGGTAAGACTTTCTTGGGAATGAATTGCCCAGGTCTTCATGCCCTTTTACCTACTTGGTCATTATTCTCACCTCGTTTATCTCAGTCCTTTAGGTGATGTCTAATATTTTCTTCAGCCTCTCACCTTCATTTTCATCAGGTTTTCTCAGACCATTTCATTTATGAGCTGGGAGAGACTTCAGAACTTTTCTAGCCCAACACTTTTATTTTCTCAAAGCATGAATTAAACAAAAGGACTTACTCCAAGCTGTACAGTGAACTAAAAGGAAAGCTCACCTACTCCAAGCTGTACAGTGAACTAAAAGGAAAGCTCACCATGGGCTTTAGGTCTCCTGATCTTTTTCCTGGATTTCTTTTCATTTAGCTAACATTCCCAAAATGTTCTTGCTCAAAAAAAAGGTTCTGTGGTCAAATAAATTTAGGTTACAATGGGTTAACCAAATTTAAATAGGTGTCTTTGCTGCAAGAGTTTTTTGAGCCCTTAAGATGGAGATCTGTAAAGTGAAACTCAGAGGTGGGTGGGCCTGCACTATATTCAATAATTCCCAGCTTATTTGAAAAGAGAATTCTATATTCAGTCAGAATTACACTAGATAGTGTTCCTTACGACACTTGGTAAAAGTGACACTATCATTTCTTCAAGGCCAGAGGTCCTTGAATATTTTCATGGGTAATTAAGTACTCCTCAAATACACATTTTTTTCTTTTACCCACACAAAAGTCTTTTTAATAACAGACTACTTGATTCTTGAACCATCTTTACTGGATGAGGTCAAAGTGTAAGGTGTTAAAAGAAGATGGTCAGATTCAGCTTTGCATTCCCCCCCTCTTGGGGAATACGTGTAGGATTTTTGGCATTCTGTTTTGTGTTTAAGTTGGGTCCCTATTTGTCAAACCTTTAGATTCTGTTTCTGAATGTCAAGGTTAAATGGAGGTGAAACCAAACAGTTCTAGGAAAGCCAAGAGGCAAATGCTCACAGTTAATCCAAGTCTCTTCTCAAGGCATTTAGCCTTTCCCAGCATTAGCTCCCAGCCACTGTTATTAGCACACAGACGCCCAATCACCCCATGTGCATTAGCCAAATTGGCTGTGTTGATTAAAGATACAAATTACGTGGTATGTTTAAATATCAAAATAAGATGGATTTAGCTTGACAGGAGAGCATTGCTTTGCTCTGTGTGTGTGTGTGTGTGACTGAGAGAGAGAGAGAGAGAAGAGAGATGGGATAAGTTAACTGCAAAATCCCTATTTTGCAATTTTTTAAAAAGCAGTTTCTGGCAAAAATCTATTTTTCACTATCTGCCATGGTATTACAGGAAGATTATTTTAAAAAATCAGTGTGACTACCCTGTGAAAATCCTAGTAAGTGTGAAATCAGTTAAGAAATCAAATAAATTAAACATTATACTTGCCAAGTGGGACGTTGCAGTATATTGATGAGTATTACACATCTTCAGCTTCTGGGTCACTAGAAGTGATTGTGTGTTTCTTGCTGGAACCATGTCATTTTAAGGAACACTCTCATTTAGTAAGGAGACGTCTTTAATGGAACAAATAAATCGTTTATCACCTTTCAAAATATTCTGCACATAGGAATGATCATTGGGCTGAGGAAGGAGTTAGTTATAAAGGGCTTTGCAAGATAGCTGAATTATTTTTTATCTTTCATAAAATTCATAAAACAGGGTGGAAGAGGTGCAAGAATATCTGCATTTAGAAGATCATAAAAATGATAGTGAAGTATTATACTGACTGTTTAGATGTAGTTACTGCAGCCCACGCCCCTTCATCTGTTAGGTTTTATCCTCATCGGCTGCCAAGATAAGCTCTCTACACTCAAACTGCATCAGATATTCACCTTGGGCATTGGGGGGCAGGAGTGACCTTCCAGGATCCCTGCAACCATTTATTTTTAATTACTTGCTGCAGGAGAGATTACCAAAGTCCTCACACATCCAGCTCTTAAATTCTCTGATGTTTCCTCTAAGGAAAAAATGCATATACAATAATTAGATTTCCTTGACCCTTTCCCCTTATTTCATCATGGATTTCATCAAACACCAAGGATTGTAAGATGCACCATTGTTTTATGTACCACTAAGAAAGAGAAAGATTTCTGCTTGAACTATGACGTGTCATTATTTACAGGATGCATCATAAGTTTGAGATGTTAAAATTTGAGAAAATGTGTTATCTTATCATCAATGAAATATGAGTCTTGATTTCTGGACCTGCGTAGAAGACTTTGTAGCATTTCCAGTGCTATTTGGAGTTAGCTTGCCACCCTGATATCATGGTCAGTGACATGTACAAGAGGGTTTAATTTTTATTTGTAATTACCTATGTATATGAATCTTTTAAAATTATTTAACTTTTCATCTACTTAGGATTTATCTTCCTAATTGGATTGTAAGATTTTTTTTTATTAGGTTTTCCAATGTAGCCCATAGTAGTGACTCTTATAGCATGTGTTGTTAGGCATTTCATTTATTCATTTGTTCATTCATTCAACAAAAGCCTGTGCATACTGAACACCCACCTACTGTATGCCAAGTCCTGTGCCAAGTAGAGGGAAGCCAGTGAACACGGCCCAGTGAACATGATCCTTCTCAAGGATCTCACTCGACAGTGGGAGAGGCAAACAAATATATCATCACAGTACAGAACGTGAAGTGATGTCATGTAGTGGTCTGGGGGTGCATGGGAGCACGGAGAGGGTCATCTGTTTGAGACTTGGGTCAAGGAAGGCTTCTTGGAAGCAGTGAGCAGAGCCATATTGTGGGGGGTGGAGGGGGTGGAATGTGGGTGTCAGCGTTCCAAGCAGGAGCACAGCAGGTGCAAAGGCCAAAGGTATGGAGAAGATGGAGAGTTTATGAAACTGAAAGGGGCTTAGCAAGGATGGAACACAGGCTTGAGAAGGGGGTGGGGAGATGGGAAGTAAGGTTGGACATGGAAATATGTATCAGATCATGAAGATCTTAGTTCCTTAATGATTTACTCTGTCACCTATATTGTCAGTTGGTCAATCAACATGCATTTAGCCTCTTTCATGTAGTTCAAAAAGAAAGAATCGTGACAATAAATGCTTACATAGCACCAAACACTGTTTCAAGTGCTTTGAATAAATTGAGCCATTTAATATTCACAACAAACCGTAAGGCGAGTACTACTGTCATCCCATCTTTCAGATGGGAAAACTGAGGAACAGAGTGGTTAAGTAGGTTGCCTGAAATCCTCCCACTTAACTTCAGTCCATAATTCCTTCTGATGATCAGTGACAGCTCCTGTGCTCATCACAGCTGTGCCCCTCCGGTAGCTTGTTGGGGTGATGATGAACGGGAGGGCTAGAATTCTCTCTTCTTACCATGGCGGGAGATGAAGGCTAACAGGAGATGAAGGCATGCTGAAGTTGCATCTAAATGGAAACAGTAAAGAAAGTAGCTTGCTTTCTAATATCGATGGTGGAGATACCCACATAGGAAGGGACACCAGCCCAGGACCTGCTCCCACCACTGGTCTTTATAGCTGAAGAAACTGTAAGGTTTAAATCATATGTATCTCAGGGCTATTTGCTTCTTGAGCTTGATTTTTTTCCCTTGCACCATTTAAGCCTTTATTAATTATCTTTTTCATGTATTAAAACAAAAACTCCATATCAAGAATATATAAAGAAATATTACAAATCAACAATAGAAGCTAAACAACCCACTTAAAAAAACTAAGCAAAATATTTGAGCAGACACTTTACAAAAAGAGATATACAAATGGCCTATGAAAATATGCTCAAATCATTACTAATCAGGAAGTCCAAATTAAAACTGCACTGACTAAAATGGCTAAAATTCAAAAGGCTGACAATACCAAGTGTTGATAAGTATGCAGAACAACTGGAAGTCTCAGCCATTGCTGGTAAAATGTGAAATGGTACAGCACCTTTAGAAAACAAGGTGAAAACAGCACCTTTAGCAGTTTCTTAAAAAGGTAAATATATACTTACCATATAACCCAGCAATCACATTCCTTGATATTTTCCCAAGAAAGATGAAAACATATATTAATATTTGATTTCAAAATGAACTTTCATTTGCAATAGCATGTTTCAATAAGTATGAATAGGAAATGAACTTGAAAGGTAAGGATCTTGTAATTAATTTAGAAACAAAAGCACATGGTTTTCCTTGGTGACATTTTTCTCCATGATGTTATTTGATCTCTTCATTTTTACTAGGGGAAGGGGCCATCAATCCACTCTTTCCTTCATTCCTGTTCTTTAGACATTCTATCAGAAAGCATGCATTTGGAAGAATACCAATCTCTTTTAAGTTAGCTGAGATAATCATGACTCTCAGATACCCTACAAATTATTAGGTGGGATAAATATGAAAAATTGCAATATAAGTAATTTCTTAGTTTCACAAGTTTGAGGAATAGCTTTCCTTTTCCTATCACTGCGTATTATCACAATGACAAGGAAAGGCACCTAAATCTTGTCCAGCAGAGGAGAATCCTGGGAGGTGATCTCGAGCAGGTTCAGAAGGTAGAAACCTTTACATAGGGTTACAAAATGAGTGTTGGGTGTAAATAAAAACTAAATTCTAAACTGACTTCACTAATTTGTTTTCATCTTCCCTTGTTAATTTTATTTTGTATATGACCTCACCTCCATTTACTTTGCTGGAAGCTTTTTTCCTTGAAGCTGAGCCAGTAGTTAGCACTATGTATTCTAGTTGTGTTCTAAGATTCTCTGATATGATATAAATCTCACTTCTAAGAGATGTGATTTTTAACAAGTCAGGGTACAGTTTCCTTTTAAAGAATTGGCTAAACATGCAGTCATTTTTAAAGTGATTATCTTTTTCTTTGGGGACAAAATGTGATTTACATTTTTCAAAGTATTTTTACAAACAACATTATTGATTGGACTTCAGAATAGGCTTCTAGAATCCTGATTGTTGACATTGAACTTGGGAGTCATGAAAAGAAACACAGAAGCCACATAATCCAGCTAATTTCCTGCTGAGACTTGAGACCTATTTCTTAACGTTTGGATGTCTTTGCTGCCACCAGTAAAAGGAGATGGGCTGCCTCCGTCTTTCCAGTGAGTGCCTGTTGGCTCCTACATGTGGGGACTGAATGGAGCCTGGAAGTTGCATCCAGAAGTCCACAGCTAGAGGTCTCTGGTCAGCCTGTTGCTGAATGGGTGACCTTGGATTTGTCACATAAACTTGCTAAGCTTCAGTTTTCTCATGTATAACTAACGGGGTCAGCAGTTGTGGCAGACACACACAAGGTGACTCCTAGTGAGTCACAACCTTGTCTCTCCCTCTGTTTGAATGTAGGAGGATCCTGTAAATTGCTTCTGGCCAATAGAAGACGGCAAAGGTAACGAGATGTCATTTCCTTGCCCAGGTTACGTTATATAAGACTCTGTCTTCACAGGCTGAAAAGAGAAGCTACCCTCGCCAGCTTTGAAGAAGTAAACTGCCATGTTAGGAGAGGTCCTATGGAGATGGTGCTATAGACTGGATGTTTGTGCCCCCCTAGCCCCCAAATTCATATGTTGAAACTTAACCCCCAAAGTGATGGTATTTGGAGGTGGGGCCACTGGGAGGTGACTGGGTCATGAGGGTGGAACATGAATGGGTTTACTGACCGTGCAGAAGAGACCCTAGAGAGCTCCCTGCCCTTTCTGTCATGTGAGGACCCAGTGAGAACATGAGAAGATGGTCAGCTATGACCAGGAAGTGGGCTCTCACCAGACGTCGATTCTGCTGGTGCCTGAAAGTTGGACTTCCTAGCCTGCAGAACTGTGAGAAATTAAGTGTTTACTGTTTAAGCCACCCAGACTATGGTAGTTTGTTATAGCAGCCCAGACAGACTGAGACAGTGGGCCCCTGTGGCAAAAAGCTACAGGCAGCCTCTGGGAGCTGAGAGCAGCCCCCAGCTGACAGATAGCAAGAAAGCAGGGCCCTCGGTCATACAGCTGCAAGGAAGTGGGTACTGTCAACAACTTGGATGAACTTGGAAGTGGATTCTTCCCCAGTTGAAACTCCAGATGAAAATGCAGCCCTGGTACCTTGATTGCAGCCCCGTGAGACCCTGAGCAAAAGACAGCTAAGCTGAACTTGGACCCCTGACCCATGGAAGCTGTCAGATAATAAATGTGGGGTTTTTTTGGTAATTAGTTAAAAATTAGTTGTTATTTGTAGTAAAATACCCGCAATATAAAATTTACCATCTTAACCATTTTTAAGTTCAGTAGTGTTAAGTATGTTCACATTGCTGTGCAACCGATCTCCAGAATGTTTTCATCTTGCAAAACTGAAAACTAGATACCCGTTAAACAGCAACTCTGCATTTTTCCTCACCCCCAGCTCTGTCAACCACTATTCTACTTTCTGTTTCCATGAATTTGACTCATCTAGATAATTCATAAAAACAGAATCATACAGGATTTTTGTGTGCGTGTGACTGACGTTTCACGTCGTGTACATCTTCACAGGTCATCCAGGTTGTAGCATGCCTCAGAATTTCCTTCCTTTTTAAGCCTGAATAATATTCCATTATTCAGTGTATATGTGTATATTCTGAATAGTATTCCAATCCACATTTTATTTATTCATTCACTTCTTGATGGACACTTGGGTTGCTTCCACCTTTTGGCTATTGTGAATGAATGTGTTTTTAAGCCTCTAAGTTTGTGGTCATTTTTTTTACCCAGCAAAAGAAAACTAGTACAACAATAAATGTACTACATGGTAAAGATTTAGAAATAAAGTTTATAAACCAGAAAGTGTAATATAATTTTACAGTGAGGTCACATCATCTGCACATTCAATTTAATAGAATTTAGCAAACTAAAGGCTGAAAAAGGGGAATCAAATTATATTTTAGAAAGTGTGACGTAATCCGGCCAGTCACTCCATGCAGTGAGCTTGCACTGTGGAGTGGGCTTGAAAAGGGAAGCGTGATCTGTAGGTTTCAGCACCTCTAGCTGAATGAAGTTCTAGTGTTTTGGGATGTATGTTTTTTATGCCTTATAATAAATTACCTCAAACATAACAGCTTACAAACCACACATAATTATTATCTCAGTGTCTCTGAATCAGGAGCGCAGGCACAGTTTAACTGTGTTCTCTGTTTTAGGGTCTCATGAAGCTGTAATTGAGGTGTCAGCTGGGCTGCCGCACTTCTGGAGGCTCAGCTAGAGGAGAATCTGCTGCCAAGGTCACTCATATTGTTGGCAGAATTGATTTCTTTGTGGATGTAGGAATAAGAACTGAAGCTTTTTGCTGGCTGTTGGCTGGTGTCTCCCCCAGCTCTCTGCCATGTGGTCCCTCCACAGGCAGCTCACCGCATGGCCGCTTGCTCCCTTAGGGCCTGCAGGAGAATGAGCATCTCTAGGACAAGTCTGTCAGCAAGATGGAGTCCTACATAATGTAACGGAACCATGGGAATGACATCCCATTACCTTTGCCATGTTCTACTGGTTAGAAGCAAGTCACAAGTCCTGCCCACCCTGCAGGGGAGGAGACTATACAAGGGCACGAATGCTGGGAGATAGGGATCATTGGGGGTCCCCGTTAATCTGTCTGCCACACTAGTTAGGCTAGAAATATGGATATTTCACTTAGGAGGGGCCTAAAACATAAAGCAGTCCAATGCTTCCCCAGTCTCAGATATGCATATAGAGAGATGGAGTTAAGCAAAACAAAACAAAACAACAAAAAAAGGAAGATCCCTAGAGACCTCTCTAAGCCCTCAGAATCATTCTGACAGGTGGAATCCAGGCAGCTGTAGTTAAAAAAAATCCACAGTGATTCAAATGTGTAGCCAGGGTTGAAAACTACCGATGTGTCTCAATCCCGCCTTTTAGGCACAAGACACTTGGACTCAGAGTGGGAAAAATGTCTACTCCCAAATTACACAGGATATCCGAGGCAGAGGCAAGCCTAGAACTCAGGCTTCTGAAATTTCATTTTGTGCTTTTTCTATTATGTTATGCTGTCTTCTTAACTTGGAAGTTGTGGACTACATTTTACTTCTTCTCAAGCTGCTGGGGAAAAACTTCACTAGCAAACTTCTGATTTTCAGTGGAGTGCTGGAGCTGGCTCTCCGGCTCCTGGCATCTCTCTGAACTCCTCATTTGAGTTATTTCACAGTGGCAGCTCAAAACTGGCCATGGTGGAAATATTTACACCATGGAAATTGGCAAACTCTATCATTAGGCTTCTCACCACCCACTCCTCCTTGGACAGCTGGCAAACCCTTACCAGCACACAGCTGTTATTTTAATTTAAAAAATGCAGAAGGTGTTGTACAATAAGTATTATACAGTTGTGTTTACTCTTGGACAAAATGCAAATATAGTTAAGTAAATTAACACTATGAACAGTAATGCAGCATGTGTCTTCCTTCTGAGCCAGACACAATATTTTTTTCTGATTCTTGATTCTTTTTTAAAAACTCTTAAAACTTTTTTATTTTTGTTGTTGTTGATTTACAATGTTGTGTTAATTTCTGCTGTACAGCAAAGTGACTCAGTTATACACATATATATTCTTTTTCTTATTCTTTTCTATTATGGTTTATCACAGGATACTGAATATAGTTCCCTGTGCTCTACAGTAGGACCTTGTTGTTTATCCATTCTATACATACTAGTTTGCATCTGCTAATCCCAAACTCCCAATCTTTCTCTCCTCCACCCCCCCTCCCCCTTAGCAACCACAAGTCTGTTCTCTATGTCTGTGAGTCTGTTTCTGTTTCATATATAGGTTCATTTGTGTCATATTTTAGATTCCACATATAAGTGATATCATATGGTATTTGTCTTTCTCTTTCTGACTTACTTCAGTTAGTATGATAATCTCTAGGTCCATCCATGTTGCTGCAAATGGCAATTGTTTCATTAAGCCAGACAAAATATTAATGCTTAATGAATGTTTGGTGGATGATGGGATGAATCATTTGGGAGTTTACTTCCCACTTTTCTTGTCTGGTTGTGTTCACTAGGCAGGTTGTTAATTTATCCACAGAGCAGTCAGATTCTCCATCCTGCTAACTCTGTAAAGTATGACTTTGATTGAATTCGAGGTGCATCTCTACACTCCAGATTCCTGAAATGGAAGTTTATGGGTCCCTTTACCTGTTTTTCTGGGCAGAGTCTTTGGTAGTCAGGGGGAAAAACCAGAAAATTGTTTACAGAAAATAAATTCTGTTGGACTCACAGAGTGAAAATTTCCACCTACCTCTTTTCTGAGGGCCTTGAGGAAGTGTTTCTGTCAGTTCTGTTTCACAGCTACGAAGTGTCACTGCTTTGAGCTTTGATTTCATGGGAATCGAGGAGGTCTGAAGCCCCAGGATGGAGCAGTAAGCTGGACCATCTCTGAAAACAGTTCTGAAGAATTTTCCCTTAATGTGAGGGCTTTGTTCATTCTGTGACTTGCCAGGGCTTTTGACTCCAAATTGTGAACCATGAACTTCGTATAGATCTTTCTCCTTCCCCCTCCTACTTATTGATCTTCGACTGCTGTGCTCTTGTCTCTTTGTTTTTGAAGGAAGTCAGTATGAAGAAAGAGGCAGCATGGTTTAACTGAAAAAGCACAGGTTTGATGTCAGACAGACCTGCATGGCTCCACCACTTACCAACTGCGTAACCCCTGGGCAGGTTGCTCTCTGAGCCTCAGTCTTGGAATATGGAACCAATAATATCTGTTCTCCAGGGTTGTTTCTGTTAGGAGGATCAATGGAAAGTGCATGTAAAATGATGAGCCATGTGCCTGGCATGCAGCAAGTACTCAATGAGTGGTAGTTCCCTCTAGTGGGGATTCCCTGTAATAGCAATAGTAAATTTTTGTAGAATATTTGCAATTTATGAATATTCATTATTCAGAAATTCGCAAGCATGCCTTTCATTTTATCTTCACAACACCCTCTGTAATTTAGGAGATCAAATCCATCCTCAATGAGGCTTTTACTGATAATTTTATCTAAGGTTATCTCACCTACCCATTGTGATATCCCAAAGCCCTAGTATATTTTCTTTGCAGCACTTACCATTATCTGGAATTGCATTATTTATCTGTTACATATTTATTGTTTGTCTTTACCTGTTAAAATGTAAGCTCAAATGAGGGAAGAAACTTTGTTTTGAACTCAGTTGTACCTCCAGTGCCTGGCATGTAATAAATAATCAATGAATATTGTTTGAATGGATGAGGTAAATACTATTACTATCTTCATTTTGCCCCACAAAGAAACACAAACTTAGATACGTTAAATGAATTGTCCAAGGGTATGGAGCTAGGAAAATGTGGAAAGAACCTGGATTGGAATTTGGATTGTTGAACTCTAGAATCCAACTTAATTACTACCTTACCCAGGCTTGTGTTCCACAGGTGAAGTTTTTACAGAGAGTCAATGTGTTTCTCAAAGTCGTTGTTAGGCTACATTATGAGCCCAGCATTGTAGTAGGGGATGTGAGGTTTAGGAAGGAAGCTTAATTCAAAGATCTTTGCTTTGGCAGATCTTATATCCTAACTGGGAAAACAAAGTGTACACCATGACACAGAGAGCCACATAAGAATACGCTTGGTTAAGTGCTCTAAAGTTGAAGAGGCGGGTGTGTGGCTGTAGCTCATCAGAGATGCAGCAATAGTAGGCACAAAAGCCAAAGTTGTTTTATTTTTCCAAGTCCTCTCCAATTCATTTGTTCACTTATCCAACAAACATTAAATACTTACATGCACTGCACTTGTTATGAGCTTTGAATATATAGAGGAATAAGTGATGGTCCTCCAGACACAAGGAGTTCATGGTTCATGGGAAATGCAGACACATGCAGAATTAGTTATGATGCCATATGTTAAGTATAGTTATAAAGATTTTTCATAAGGCGTCAGATACACCACAGGGAGAGGGAAGAGATAGGGTCAGCAGGTAGCCAGGGACCAGCTGATGAAGGTCCATTTTTGATACATTAGAGATTTTTGGCTTTGTTCTCCAGGTCAGTGCTTCTCAAGTGGGGGTGATTTTGCACCCCTCCAGGGGACATTTGGTGGTGTTTGGAGACAATTTTGATTGTCACAACTTGGGGGATAACACCAGGTTGTGGTTAAACATCCTATAATGCAAGGACAGCTACCCACAACAAAGAATTTTCTGGCTCTAAATGTCAACAGTGCCAAGGTTGAGAAATTCTGCTTTCAGAAAGGGAGATGGGTTATTGCAGGACTTTAAGTGAATGAATGGCATGCTCTTGTGTTAGACAGTATGTATGGAGGGTAGATTTGAGGGGGCTTGAGGCAAGAGGATAGGTTCCTGCAGCAGCACAGAGAGAACCCGTGAATGTCTGGACCAGGGCCTTTGTAGTGGGAGAGAAGAGATGGGTTGAGGACTTGGCAATTGGATGAGAGTGGAAAATGAGAGGGAGTGGTCAAGTTTCTGCCTTGTCTGCTGCAGCCATTATCTGAGGTCAACCCAAGAGTAAGCCTAGATTTTGGTGGGAAGCAATGAGATTGATTTAAGCAAGCAGGTTTGAGCTCCCCATGGGTCACCCAGGACATTGAGCAGGCATGGGGCATGCAAATCTGAAGCTTAGAGAAATATGCCTCTGGAGTCATCACTTAGAGCAGTGAAAATTGAATTACTCATCTGGGGAGGTTGTAGAATGAAAACAATAGTGGGTCCAGAATATTACTCTCAGAAATACACACCGTAAAGGGGCAAATAGAAGGAGAAGAACCCTTGAAAGAGGGTAGGAGGGTTAGGAGAAAGGGGTGTCATAGAAGCTGAGGAAAAAGGGTTGTATGAAGAAACGAATGTTCAGCAGAGTCCAATGCTGCTGACACAGTTCCTAAGAGAAGGATTGAAAAGCATCCGGTGAGTCTGGCAATTCAAACAACATGGGTGACCTTGGAGAACGCATTCTATTGGTTTGATGGCAGCGGAAGCCAAGTTTCACTGGGTTGAGGGGTGAATGGAAATGATAGAAGTGCAGATAAGAGAGAGTAGATTATTCTTCTAGAAGTTTGGCTGAGAAGGGAAGGAGAGAGAAAGAAGTGAGGTTAAAGAGGATTGCAGACAACTTACATCAATTTGGTTATGCCCAACTCCTTGGTTCTTTTTGGTTAATAACAGAAGCCACCAAAATGTTGGCATGTGTGAGGGTGACCACTCTTCTCTTACAGTCTCATTGCCAGGTTATAATGAAAGCAAGTGTTAGACCAAATTCTTACACACGTACAAATATGTATTCATCAAGCATATATTGTCTAGCAGGCATTCAAATGTTCTGAAAGTCTCACGAACTCTGACCTTTCTGAACTTTTCAGTGATATGAACTTCACTTTGATGAAAGGTTCATGCGAGGCTGACAACTGTATGCCAGAGGTATGCCATCTAGTTATTATCAGGCAACCAGAAATCCTTCTAACACTGTTAGAAATCAGCTCTCAAGCACCATCTCTACAGTTGGAGGCTTGTTAAGGTCTTATACCCTCTTTAGGCATGGGAAGTGTGATGGATTGAATAGTGTGCCTCCAAATTCATGTCTACCTGGAACCTCAGAATGAAACTTATTTGGAAATGGGTCCTTGCAGATGTAGTTAGCTGAGGTCATAGTGGATTAGGGTGGACCCTAAGTCCAATGACTAGTGTCCTGTAAGAAGGCTGTGTGAAGATAGTGAGACACATGGGGCGGGAAATGTAAAGATGGAAGCAGAATTCGGAATGACACAGCTACAAACCAAGGAACACCAAGGATTGCAGAGAAACACTAGATGAAGCTAGGAAGAAGTAAGGAAGAATTCTTCTCTAGAGACTTTAGAGGGAGCATGGCTCTGCCCACACCTTGATTTCAGACTTCTAGCCTCCAGGTCTGTACTTTGTGGTACTTTGTTATGGCAGCCTTAAGAAAGTAATATAGCTGGAGTGTCTCTAAAATAGTTGTCAACTCGCATATCTTCTTGAATACTGTGAATTTTACCAGTGAGAGTCCCTTTCTGATATCCCCGAGGCTAATTAACAAACCACTCATTTCACCAGTGATGGCTCATTTCTGACTCTCATGATGTTAATTATCAAAGCTTCTGGTGTTAACTGAGATGAGGATAATGGAAATGCTTACACAGTAGCATCCTCAGGAGTGTGAGTTCCGTTTAGAAGGATCCTGGAGTGAAACTTACTGAAAACGTGCTTTGTGTTGCACTTTCTATGCTGAAGTATTTTAAATTACGGGCACCGTTGGCAAGGGGGATTTGTATTCTAGAAGAGAAAGATGTGGGCCTAGCGGGGAAATTCAGAGGTAAGGAAGACTTGGAAAGTCAAGTTACCACAAGCAGTGGTAACTGATATTCATTGATAAACTTTTCCAATCAGTGGAACCACCAGGAGCCTCTTAATGTGTTTTTCTCTTTTTACTTTTGCTAGAAGACCATCTTCCTTTTTCCTTTTCAGTTCAGTTATGGATTTCTAAAAAAAATAATCACAGCACAATTAGTATCATATACAGTGTGGTTAACTTATCCCAGTTTGCCTGGATCTTTCCCTGTCTTAGGAGTGAAATTCCCAAATCCTGGGAACCTCCCCAGTCCCAGGCAAATGGAGACAGTTGGTCACTATCTCCATATTTGTTTGAACAGAATTCCCTGCCCATTTTCTGTCCCACCTCCCATATTTTAAAATTAAAAATAGTAAGTAAATAGTAAGAGCCTGTTAGTTCCTGCTGAGCCCAGGGAGGAAGGGGTAAGAAGGGGAAAGTGACCATCCAAGGACACTCTGGCAGACAGCCATCCACAATAGTGTCCTGTCTTTTGCTGCTGCCTGTAAGTAACTGCTGAGCTTCTGAAAATGTCATAAAGCCCTAATGATATGGAGCCATTGATTGGTTTAATCAATTTGCTGAATTCCTCAAACTTAGATCTAAGTTGAAGGACATTGATTAGAAATTCTTATAACACACAATGTAGATCGATTGACTGTAAACAGGTATGTACTGAATGAAGATCAATCATTTGCATGATAGAGTTTTGTTTTCCCTTTTCTACTGTCCCTGAGCATTTCAAGAGCAGAGTAGTAACTTCTAACTTATATTGAACTTAGCTCCCTGGAATGCAGTTGATAACTAGGCAAGAGCATAAAAGGATTCCTCAAAGCCAAAGAGGGTACCAACTGAATATAGTAAATTCATATCATTTAAGTGATTGAAGAACACTTTAGGCCCTCACTCTTTCTCTATAGATTATTGTTTTACCCATAATTTAAAGACCTATGTTATCCCTTTCTAAGCTGTCAGCAGTTTAGTAGTGTGGATGCTACTGGAAGGTCACCAGCAGAAGGGAGAAGTGCCCACACACCCAAGAACACAAAGGAGACAGAAAAATTGTAACGTGCAGTCACAGAATATGCAGTAGTTTGAGGGTCATTTAGTTTGGAGGCACACGATGCTATAACCCCTGATAAAATCTAAGAGTATCATAATAATAATGACAGACATATAGCACTGATGAGGAGATTGTAGACTTAGAAACTGAAGGCCAGACCCTGATAAATTCACCCTGTAAGGCCAGTTAACTGGTCATCCCTGGGTGGCGCTCTGACTGTGTGCCTTTTTTTCAAACTTCAGTTCCACCTACAAATGAACAGACGTGAGTGTCAAAGATAGGAGTAGAGCATTCAAGAAAATGAGGTGAAACTGAATCTTTAAGTAACCCAATAACAGACTATGATCTGTAGCCACTAAACTGTAGACAAATATCCCCCCCTCTGCACCCCCCCTAACAAGAATGGCAGTACAAGATTAATGCTTTCCAATTTGGAAAGTGATCATTTGTGGATTTTATGGCATTTGGAAGCGGGGATGCAGCTGTATCAGCAGACTTATTTAGGCAGAAGCATGTGTGACATGATTTGGCCAAGAGCCCTAGGCAAACCACAATAACAGTTTAGAGATACGGATTAAGTTGCGGATCTTATTATATGCAATGATTTCCCCAAAGCTTGTTGTCTGTCTACTTTTGATCCTTCCTTGTGATATCCTTCCTCCACTTTCCATCTGGAAAACTCTCTTACTCAACAGTAGGACCAGCTCCCATGCCTCTTCTGAGTTTGTAATTTATCGAGTTAAGTGTCTGTCCCTTCCACTAGATCAAGGGCTAGCACTTTTTTTTTTTTCCTGAAAAGGGCAAGATAGTAAATATTTTAGGCTTTTTGGTTTATCTGGTCTCTTTCACCCCTACTCGATGATGCCACTGTTGTGCATAAGCAGCCCTAGAAAATGCACAAATGCATGGTTGTGGCTGTTTTCTAATAAAACTTTGTTTACGGACACTGAAACTGGAATTTCATATAATTTTCATGTGTCACAAAATAGTCTTCTTTTGATTTGTTTCAATGACTTAAAAATTTTAAAATCCTCCTTAGCTTGTAGGGCATGCAGAAACAGGCAGCAGAACAAACTTGGCTCATAGGCTATAGTTTGCTGTGTTTGTTTTCTATTGCTGTGTGACAAATGGCCACAAATTGAGCAGCTGAAAACAACACACATTGATTATGTCACAGTTTCTGTGGGTCAAGAGTTTATGTACAGCTTAGCTGGGTCCTCTACTCAGAGTCTTCAAAGGCTGCAATCAAGGTGTCAGCCAGGCTGTGTTTTAATCTGGGGGCTTGACTCAGCAAGAATCCACTTCTGAGCTCATTGAGGCTGTCGGCAGAATTCATTCCCCGTGGCTGTGTGACCGAGGGTTCTGACTTTCAGTTCACAGTCAGCTGTGGTTCCTTGCTATGTGGGCTTCCTCAACGTGGCCTCGTACTTTATCAAGCCAGCAAGAATGAAGCTTATATGATGTAACTTAATCATAGGGAGTGATGTCCTATCATCTTTGCCATATCGTACTGATTAGAAGCAAGTCACAGATCCTGCCCGCATTCAAGGGCAAGAGATTCTGTAAGGTCATGAATATCAGGAAGTGGGAATTGCAGGGTCTGGCTATTACACCAACGCCTTGCACTAGTTGATGAGTTCTGGGGACGGGAGCTGTGGAAGTAACTATGAATCATTTGGTGTTTTCAGCATTTAGCCCAGGGTCTGGCACAGGATGGGTGCTCAGTAGTCACTGATTGAAAGAATGCCTCGATGGTTGCTCACACACACTGAAAACAGTAGAATAAAGTTCTTGTAACTCTCCAGTAAAGTAGTCATGATACTGTAATCCTTCCTGATTCAAGGCTGCTGATAACACTAAGACATGTCTGTGGTAAATAGGATTTTCAGCAGAAAGCTAAATTTGGCCCACATTCTTGGATTTGGGTTAAGAGCGCAATTGAGTTCATCATGTACCAAGAGGAATTTACACGTGGTGAATACTCCAGCCACACTCCAGCCAATCAGCCTGAAAACAACGTTGAAATAGGGGAATCCATTTTAAAGCTCTAAGCAGGCTGCTAGTATGGCAAAAAGTATCCAGAAGCAGTTTTATAAGACATGCCAAATGCAGCTTTTCTGGTGTTTATTTCCCTGAATGAGTGTAGCTAAAAACAAAGTGAATTTTAAATAAAGGCTACGAACTTTTAAGCAATAATAGGAAGTAAGTAAGAGAGAGCTAGAATGTGAAGTCAAAAGGCCAAAAAATAATGATACTGAAGTAGGTGTCTATGAAGTGAACATGACCATAGGCAAAAGTTTCCAAACTGCCAGACTTTCCCCAAAGCCTCAGTTACTGAGAATTTTCTAATTGAAACACATGGAGCCACAGTCTCAACACCTTTCTCATCTGCCAACTTTTATCAAACACCTACATCTATTGCCATTGATTGCAATTTCTGTTGTGTTATCCATCTAATTACCTATCTATCTCTTCGACTTCTGTTTTATGGTTTACCCTATTATTTCCTTTCCCATTCAGAGAAGGATCTGGGGTGAGAGTTCCCTTATATATGGTTTGTTTTGCATCCTAAATGGGACAGATGGTTTCTCTAAGTGCACATCTGGTTGTGGACTATAAAAGGGCTCAAAGTGGGCTTGCCAGTGTAAAGCAAGACGGCTTTCCTTTCCTTTTGGGGAAAGATCCTCTTTTATTGAGATTAAGAAGAATTTTCTTTTAATGAATAAATCACAAAAGTCAGAGCCTGAAGTTTTAGACTCAAATAGCCCAATGGTTTTTTGCCAACTTTGACATGAATTGCTTTGGATCAACATCTTGCCAACTCCACCCTTAGTGTCACCTTCCCAACTCAAGGTGGTAGAATGGATGGTGTCCAGGACGGAGCATCAGAAATTTGGGTTATAGCTTGTGTTCTGGTCTTGAACCCTCAATTTCTCCAGGCCTGTTACCATATCTGTTCTTTGAGATGACTGAACCAGGTCATCTTTACGTCTCCTTCAAACTCATACTCTATAATTCAAGGGTTATCATGAGAATTTATTAAAAAAAAATTTGGTGCGTTCAGATGATGTTTACTTTTTATGTTTATTTGAAAAAAATAATTTATTATTTTTGTCTTAATAAAATGCATGTTCAATTAAAATTATGCCTTTATTAATGAAGTGCATACAAGAAAAATACCTTTGTGTTATATATCTCTAACTCTCCATCTCCTATCCAAACACACCAAAACAAGTCTGTTTTTAATGAGATTTTTGATAAAGTGATGTTGCTTGGGAATCTCATTATTATATAACAGTAGACTGGACTATCCCATACTAGACATTGGGATGAATTCATCAAAGATGAATAAAACATGGGCTCTTCCCACCTTAAATCCATCCTCCATACCGTTGTTGGACATAGATGATGCAGGAAAGATGTTTCATGTTACTCTCCCATTTAAAACTCTTCAGTGTTGTCCTTGGTTTCATCTATTTACTCAATAGATTTTCATTGAGTGTTTACTATATTCCAGACATTGGGCTTGACATTGGTCTACAGAGTGAATGAGACAGACAAGGTGCCTGCCTCCATGTTGATGACTTTTCTAGTGGGAGAATTCAGGTAACAAACAGGTAAGCAACAAATAAACAAGATCTTTTCAGATTGCTACAAGTGCTTGAAAGAAATAGAGCCATATGTGAGATAGTTAATCTTGGTCCTAATTTACACATGTGATCAGGGCATCTTCTCTGAGGAGGTTGCATTTGAACTGATCCTTGAATGATAAGAAGGAGGAAACAGGGTACAGTGGAACCGTTAGATGTAAAGGGCCTGAGGTAAAAAATACCTAGATATTTTTAAAAGAAAAAAAATAAAGAAAGCAACAGAAACCAGTTTCTGAAGCTTGGTAAGCAAGAAGGTGAGTAATATGAGAAAAGTCAGACAGGGACCAGATCATATCAGGACTTATAGACTAAAATACTTTCTCTTAAATGCAACAGGAAGCCATTATAAGGTTTTAAATGGGTGAATGCCATGACCTGACATATTCTAAAAGGATTATTCTGGCAGCTCTGAGAATAATGATTGTGTGTACATGCTGGTTGTAGTGGAGAAAAGGGAGGGGGTTGAGAAGAGTGGCAGAGGGAGAGAAGTTAGGAGATGACTGAGGTAGAACAGTAAGAGATTTTGGTGGCTTGGATTTAGAAGATAGAGAGACATGGGGCAGTTTGAGATAGAGTTTATAGATAGAGGTGGTAGGACTTCTTGAAAGACCGAATGAGGGCACTGAGGGAAGGGAAAAATAAGGATAATTCCAAGTGTTTGGCTTGAGGAATGGTAAATACTGGTGTCATTTACTGAGATGGGAAAGACTGGGGAGAAACAGTTTCAGGAGAGAAGGTGGACTCAAAGAATTCTGGTGGATGTGATATGTTTGAGATATCTTTAGCTAATTCAAGTGAAGATGTGAAGTAGGCGGTTGGATATGCGAGGGAAGAAGGCAAATTTGGCACTTGAGAGAATATAAGTGGTATTTTTATCCAGGGGCTAGGTGATGATTATCTAAGAGGAAAGAGAAGATGATTAAGAGAAGGGGGGGCCTTGGACAGAGAAATGAGATACATCAACATTTTTGGTTAGCAAGTCACAGAAACCAAGTCAAACTGCTGAAGCATATAAGGAAAAAAAGGAATTTATCAGAAGGATTTGGGGGTATTTCAAGTGACCAGAGGCAAGAACTAGAAAGGATCTTTCATGGACTCTAGATATCCTTCTCTTCTTTTTCTGGCTCCTTCTTTGCCAGGCCCATTTACTTTATTCTTCTCATTGTGAAAAGACCTTTGTATGCTTCTCTCTGTGCATGGCCACCACATAGCTGTTACATTTTCATCTCTATTCAAGAGAACGTCCTGGTCTTATTGGGAGATTCTCATACCAATTCTGAATTTACCAGAGAAGATCTGATTGGGTCACATGGGCACCATAGTCAAATAAGCTGTGCCCAGGACAGTCATGTGATAGAAGCATGGCTGCTGGGAGCTTAATCCTGTGGATGAAGATGGGCTTCTCAGAGAAAGGGGGTTCCTGTCAGTTGGGCATTTACTGCCAACATCACCTGGGCCATACAGTCTTGCTCATCTCAACTTTGCACACTTGTCACATGCAGTTCTGATAGCTTCCTCCATAGTTTGTGCTGATTCATGCCTCCATGCCTTTCCTTAAATGGTTGCTTATGACAGAAAATCCAGGCCCATCACTCTTTGCCCATCTGTCTCAATCTGCTTAGGCTGCCATAACAAAATACCATAGACTGGATGGCTTAAACTATAGACATTTATTTTTCACAGTTCTTGAAGCTGGAAAGTTCAAGATCAGGGTGCCGGTGTGGTTGATTTCTGGTGAAGACTCTTTCTGGTTTGCAGGCAGACACCTTCTCGTTGTGTCCTCACATGATAGGGAGAGAAAGAGAGAGAGCAAGTTCTCTGGTATCTCTTCTTGTAAAGACACTGATCCCACTGTGAAGGGTTTACCCTCATGACCTCATCTAATCCTTATTACCTCCTGAAGACCCCACCTTCAAATACCATCACATTGATGGTTAGGGCTTCAGCATATGATTTGGTGGGGGAGACATAATTCAGTCCGTAGTACTGCCTAACTCTTTCCCACCCTTCAGGGCTCAGATCCCCTGCTGCTTCCTCCAGGAAGACTTTTTAGATTCTCAGGGCTCAGGTATTGTCCTTTCAGATTGAAAGCCCTGGGACACACATGGATCGAAGCACTTACCATATTATGTTCAAACTCCTTGCTTACATCCTGTGTCCCCTCCAGGGCAGGGACTGTGTTAGATTCATTACTGTATGCCCAGATTCTAGCACACCGGAGGCTTTCAAAATGCTGTTAGAGCTCAAGAAACAGCTAGTTGAGGAGACAACACCAATGAATAAATCATGATACAGTCTGATCAGGAAGCAGGTTCAAGGTGCAGAGAGAAGGGATTATTAATTCTACCACTTGGGGTGGGGGATGATTTCTCAGGGGCTGTGATTCTGAGCTGGGATCTGGAGGGTGTTTAGGAACTGGTCCATCAGACTTTGGTGTGTGTGGGGCTGGGGGGGATGGGATCGCCCCTCTAGTACTTTTCGTGGTATTGGGAACATAAAGAAAGATCTGTCACAATCCCTGCCTTTGGGAAGTGCATTTTAATTAGGGAGAGGGGAGTGAACTGAATCAGAAAGCAGGGCCGCCAGAGCTAAGTATGGAATTATTTGCTATTTGCTGATAAGAAAACCGGCCCGTAATGCCACAGTGGTTTGCCCCAGAGAAACAAATGTATCTGCAAAATGATTGGTAAGAGGGCTCACCCAGCCTCTTCCCCCTGCCTGCATGAGAAGACCTAGGAAAGCCTGACCAGGGAAAGGCCTGGACCAGCCAGAGGAGGGTTAAAAAGAGTAGACTCTATGGGCAGGAAATGCTCATTCATATGCTTTTTTGACCATTGGGAGCCATTCGGTAGTAGAACTTTATTCATAAAATACCAGTGGTAATAACAGCTCCACCAACCATCACTGTAACCGGGCTTGTTATTTGCACCTTGTAAAGCACACCACGCACACTCTGTCACTCAGTCCTCAGGACAACTGTCAAGGCAGGCAGCTGTTGGTGGGTACCTAGAGAAAATTCTCATTTTCCGTCTGGGGAAAATGGGGCTCAGCCAAGGTGAAGGGACTTGGAATTCTCTTTCCCCAACATTCCTGGCTGATCCTGCTCACCTTTCAGCTTCTGCTTAAATGCGATTCCTCAGGGGGGCCTATTCTCACCACTTAGTTTCAAGCCTGGGCTTTCTCAGGGCAGCCTGTGCTTTGCATCGGTTTTCTGTCGCTGTATAACAAATTGCTACAAACTTGCTTAAACCAGCACACGTTTATTACCGCATAGTTTCTGTGAGTCAGAACCAGTTGCCCAAAAGAGCCTGGTACTTAGGTGCCCAGGAAGCATGTATTGATTGAATGAATGCCTTGCTCAGGATCCACTGCTAGTTATCAGGTCAGTCCGTCAGCAAAGCCTCTGATCTTTTCAGTGCAGTCACTCCATCCTATGAGCATAGAAAAAAGATGAAATATTACGTGGAAGGAACCATTGTGCTGCCTGATGAAAGGCACTGGAGACTGTTCTTCTCAAGATTGTCAAGTTAAATTGTTAATTGCTTGGCAGAATGTTGCTTCTGGAGCACGGAGAATTGACTTTGATGTCCACTAATTGATGTAATGAATTTTCTTCAACTTTATTTTCTATTTGTCATCATTATAATGGAAAGAGCTCAAATATTTGAAAAAGATTGAAAAAAATTGAGAGAAAATTCTATTGTTTTCATCCTCGCATGAACTTTTAGCCTTAGAAGATGTGAAAGCCAGTCAGGATTTAATAAATAAAATACCTATCATGGTACAGTGGAAAATGTCAGATGGGGTAGGTTTGAACTCTAGTTCCAAATGTAACTCTGTGACCTTAGGGACATCTCTTAACCTCTCTGGACCTCAATGTTCTCACCTTATAATGCTTCCTACAAGGCAGGGTTGTGGTGGTTTTTAAGAGATAATGTGTTTGAAGCTGCTGATGTTTTCTAGGCTCTCAAAAAATGGTAGCTACTCTCTTTTCTCACCATAGACTATAGAAGAGTAAATTAACTAAAATAATGAGAAAATGAAATGTGGAGAGAAGGCAGGGACTATAGCTACCACTTCCCAGTCCTGGGTTAAGGAGAAATATGCTCTAGAGCTCTGGCTTAGGGGTGGGGAGGAAGGGGCAACGTAAGGAATACTACCCTCCGAACACGGAAGGGGGGGTTGCCTTTGGGTCGCTGCTGAGGCCAGAGCAGTCCTCAGCTTAGCCAAATTCTTGTTCTGTTATTCACTGGGGCATTCCAGAAGCAAGTGGGGAGAGTGCTTTTTAGCAGAAACCACCAGATCACAGTCAACTGAAGAGGATGCTGCATTTTTACTACTCATTCTCTATCAAGCAGCTTGGAGCAGAGTGCCTACATGGCAGGATAAAGTTTGAAACATGAGCTTGTGTTTTGTTCTCCTTGTTTTCTCTTCTCTGTTTCAAGAAGGGGATTGAGACTCCAGCTTCCTTTGCTTCCAGGGAAATGTACTTCAAAGGTGACTGAAGACAGCATGCTGTTTTGGCTTTGGTTTTCGGTGGTCTCATCGGGAATTAGAGAGGTGAGTGCCTTTGGAAGCAGGGAGGACAAATCTCTAAGAGGAGAGGAGAAGTGGACCCAGGACTAGACAGGGACAGGGGATTGGTGGTTTTGTAAGTAGTTAGGACCCGTGCTCTGTGCCTTCACAGTACCTGGGACAGGAAGGGGCAGGACCCCAGAGGAGGGAGGCCATGAGGGGCACAAAGTTTAGGTTTCCAGTTTCAGAGCTTCCAGGCCCAGCCAGGCTCTCACATCCAAGCCCGGCATGTGAGGCAGATGCTCTTCGTGCTTTGCCTACATCTCCAGACCCCATTGCTTCCCTGTGTTCCTGCAGGCTTCTATCTGCCAGTATGTACATCTTTTTGGCATAGGTATTTCTCCTGCTCATGGAGGTCTGCTCTGCTCTCCATCAAAGTCAGAGAATTAACACCTCTGGGAGCAGCCCTCTTCCAATGACTCTAGGGAGCCAGAGTATAAATGCCGCAGCTCCCTCACCTCTTAGTTAGGACACCCTGAGGGGGGTATTTTGCAATGTTTTTCATAATTTTCCTATGGGATTAAGCTCCAGTTGCCCAATAATTTAATTACTGTCTTTCCCTCCCTGCCTGCCTGCCTTCCTTCCATCCATACTAGTGGTACCTGTACCTCCTAAATAAAGTAACTTCCCTCAAGTCCTTATCTCTGGGTCTGCTTCTAGAGAACCCAAAATAAAGCATCTGGGAAACAATAGAAGGCCCCTTTCCCTCATAGCACTACCACAAAGACATTGAACACGTCAGCAGTGTGTAGACCAAAGACTGGAGGAGTCTTCCTGAATATTTTGTTGTGAGATAGATCTCTGCACCTTCCCATAGAGTATAGTGGAGGGGGTAAGGACTCCACCTAAGTGACCATCAGCAAAAATGGTGAAAGACCAAAATGGGCAAAGATGACTCAGTGTTCTGTCTGAATACATCCTTCCTGCTTATCTCTGTCTTTTATTGACTTTGAGTTATTTTATAACTCTGTAAGTTGTAGAGACCTGATGCTAGTGAAAGGATTATTGTTTACAGAAATGCAAGTCAATTATGCCTGGTGGGATGCAACTGATTATTGCTATATGGACAGATTCATTTTGTATCCATTTGTAAATTCAGTTTGGCATTCCTTACCTGTCTAAATAGGTGTCGTTCTTTGATCTCCTCTTTAAACTGGTTCTAACGCCTTATTGGTTCATTATTTAATAAGTTATAATGAAAATTTTAACATGTATTCATTTTATATTTGTATGAAAATCATGATTATACCTGAAAAATTTTTTTCTTTGAAATGATATTAAATTTTCTCCAGCCTAGTGTGTTGGGGGTGGAGTTAGATTTAAGAAGGCCTCTGGGGGGATGCATAGGAGCTTGGTAACACTGATCGTTGCCTTCAGGAAAGGAAACTGGGTGACTGGAGACTGAGGTAGAAGGGGAAAGTTTTGTTCCCTTCGAATTTCGAACCGTTATCTATTCAAATGAATTTAAATTATCAAGGAACTGCTAAATAAATTAAATTAAAATTTAATTTAAAATAAATTTGAAGCTTAAAAGAAAACCCCACCAAGACTTAAAAAAACATTAGTATTTGTAGTGGCCTCTCTGGGTCATGCCTTTGGAATGGAGAGAGGGTGAACAAGTTTTTACTTCTTTTGGCTTTTAGGATTTCTTCTGTGGGAAACTTTTAGATGCACTACAAGTATTGAGAGATAGAGAGATTAATACACATATTTTGGACAAGGATAATCTTTGTAGCTGTTCACAAGCGTAGCAGGTAGGAATTCTCCACCAAATCAGGTGTGCCGAACTGTTATTTTAGTTTTTCTTAATCATTTTCCCCATGTTATAGCTTAAAAGGCTCATTTTTCTAAGAGGTAACACATCCAAATAGTGCAAAATTCAAAAGGCATACAAGTTGTAAAGTGAAAAGGAAAGCATTTAAGTAGATGATAGTTTTTTATTGCAAAAAGTTATGCAATGTTGTTTGATACATGGTGTAACTGTGCTTGTTTTAGAATAACTGTAATGTCTATTTCCTCCTCAGAAGTGGATGTCCGCGGGGTGGCGGGGGGGAGTCGATTGTGTCTTGTCTTCTCACACCACCTGGCACAGACCTCACCATTCAGGAAGCCACCTTCTTCATTGAGTGTCTAGTATTTTACCTTTGGTGGAAACTAAGTGATTTAGTGAAAGTCATGCAGGCTTTGTTAGCTAATTGGAAAGGAAAACAAAGTTGTTTTAATTTTATTGAAGTTTAAACAATTAACAATAATGTTTTTTTTCTTTTTTTGGTCAAGGTTTAATAGTTGAAGAACTTATTCAGTGGATGGTTTACTTCCACATTCTGACAATAAAAACAAATTCAATTCCAACTTCAACTCATTACTTGTTGAATGCTTTAAAAATGTAATGTGCTTAGATAAATGCTTAACAGCTATATGATGGGGTGTTGTTTTGGTTTTGTTTTCTTATGAGTAGGGATTCCAATTTTCCTTTTGACTAACTGGGTAAAATAAAGTAATAACACTGATTTTTATTATAGGATGTTAAGTACCTGATGAAAAGGCATGTTACTTAAACTAAAATGGTGTATATAGGCTGGATTTTCCCCAATTCTTACTGATGTGTAAAGGCAATTAAAGTGCTTACCAGATTCTGGAACTTGAGTTTTAACCTAGAATACTCATAATTCACCTTCATTTCTGTTTTTTTAAATCCAAATAGCTTTACCTTAAATTGCTTAGTCCCTTTTAATTGCATCTTATAGTTCTTTCCTCTAGATAATGACATCACTTTTAAGTTTTTTTGAAAAATAATTTATTCATTGAAACAGCTAAAGTTGTACCTTGAGTTAGAGCTGCACATATTCACATGTATTTATTTAGTTTAAAATTTTGTGTAAGTACTCATAGATTCAGAAATTCTAACAAACCTAAGCATCTAAGTCTGTTTGTTTATCTGTAAAATTGGGGTTTAAGTCGCTGCCTTAGAGATTTGTTGAAAGGATAAAATGACGTATCTATGTAACATTCTTAGAATATTGCCTGGCACAAAATAATTTCTATATATATGTGATGATGATAATGATGATGATTATAAGGGGCAGTAATATAATATTGGTTGTACTGGTGAAGGATCAGGATGATGGAAGACTTCTAGAAGAAGGTGATATTTTAATACTGGAGAAAGGAGAGGGAAAGGATAAGTGAAGTGGAGGAAAGGCACAGGAGGGTAAAAACAGCAAAAGGTGTCAACAGTATATGTGGGGCAATGATGGGGCAGAGGGAGATAAGATTAAAAATGAGTTCAGCTAATGCATTTGAAATTTATCTTAAAAATCAAGGGACTCTTAATGCTAAATGAGATAATCAGATACTTGTTAGCATTTATCCTAAAGAAATGATAAAACAGGTGCCTGAAGATGTATGTTCAAGAATGCTCGTATGTGTTGCCCGTAATCACAAACAGTTGGAAACCACCTAAACGTTCAGTAATAGAGAATTAAATAGTTTAAGCCAAATTCATGACGATGTTTACGTGCTTTCATGTACTAACATGAAAAGCTATGCATGATATTTTGAGTTAAAAGCAAACAGGTCTTAAAACAGTCATATTCTGGTATTGTTTTGTAAAGATATGTATGTATATATGCGTTGGTATGATGGGAGAAGTCTGGAAAGAATACACCAACGTGTTAATAGCAGTTATCTCTTGACTGTGGAATTCTGGATGATTTAAAACTTTAACAATTTTTATTTTTCTTATCTATTTTTTCCAGTCATTTTATAATGAATATGAATTAGTGACTTGATTGAAATGACAGAAAGGAAAGGAGAGTGCTTATATTCTGTCATACTAATGTTATTCATAAGTGAAGGGGAAAAATCCTTTTGTACCAGAGAGAACAATTTCATGAGCGGTGCTAAGAAAGCAGATTGGAGTGAGTGGGAGGTGAGGAAGTGGGGAGTCAGCACAGCCTCCTAGAATTGAAGGGATGAAAAGAAATGCTGCAGCCTCTCCAAGGAGCCATGGGTCGAGGGAGGACTTTGAGAAGGTGGAGGAGGAGAGGTCTGACAAGCTTACATCCTCCTGCGCTTATTCCTCCCAGAACCCTATTTGCCTTCTCCTCTTCTTGTCAAATCTCCCTCTTGAGACAGGTTCTCAGCTGGCCTGCTGCTAGCATAGTGTTGACCTTCTCACGTACATTGTCCAATTTTGATCAAAGTGTAAGAATGTATTTTTCCTACAACTGCATTTACCATGGCAAGGCCCATAAGGTGGGAGTGGGGTGTTGTGTGACAGTCTAATCTGAACAAATCCATGTTACTTGTGATTTTCTTATACTTAAGTAACAACATCACACACACTAGTCTTCAGTCGTGAGATGCAGATATGGGTTGCATTTGTGTCATTTATTAGCTCTGTTATAATTTTGGGCAAATCCTGGAACCAATAAGAACTTCTGTTTCACTAATGGCGAAGTGAGAGTGTGTAAGTAAAAATGCCTATTTTGTAGTTTGAGGTTTAAAAGCCCTATAATGTATGTGAAAGTGTTTAGGAAACCCCAACTGTAATAAATGTTTATGGAGCACCTTATATGTGTTAGGTAATGTTAGCTAACGTGCTGCCTGCTAAAATTGAAGTGACTGACAGATGCGATGATCATATGGAGACTTCTGGGTGCCTGGCACGGCTGATATCCAGTATCTCTCCCACCATGTTATACAATAAGATCATATGGCTTGGGTCTATTTGTGTGTTTTGCAGTTTAAGCCACTGACTCAAACTTTTTTTTTTTTCTCTCTCTTTACATTTGAAGTTAAGTCATGGAATCATTGAGGTCATAGTTTATAGATTGTTCAGTCATTGAATCCCAGGAACTGAGGCAGTGAGGGTTTGGGGATGAATTTCACAGTGATGTTTCAGAAATAGTGAGGATTTTTTATTACTGGCATGTGGATTTTTATGGCCTAGACTTTTTCATGTCTGCCTCTGACAGGGGATGGTAGAGAAAGATGTCCTGTGAATTGGTGGTGATCATTGAAGGGTTAATGCTCATCCAGTGCTTCATTTGCTGGAAAATGCTATTTAGTTATAACACATGGTTCCAGTTTTTACCACCATCCTCAGGAAGTGGTCATCCTTTCTGCTGTTCGGCGTGACAGAAAGCAGAATGGGGACCTTGACTTGGTGATTTGGGCCGGGCATATTTTGAAGTGCTCTAAAAGCAAACTTCTAGGCTCCTGTTAGAAAGTGAACAGAAGGCTCATTCCACAGTGTACCAGTATCTTTGGATGACAGTTTTGGCTTTTTTAGTGCTTTCACATAATAATAACTACCACTTACGTAAGCACTAACTATATGGCAAGCACCATTCTGAATGCTTTACATCTATTAACCAATTGAATTGTCACAACAACCTTCTGACATAAGATCTTTGCTTTTTCCTGTTTCAAGTAAGGAATCTGCAGTATGGACAAGTTAAATTACTTGCCCACAGTCATGTAGCTTGTAGGTAGCAGAGGTGGAGTTCGAACCCAGTCAGTCTGGATTGTAAATCCGAGCTTTTAACCTCAGTGCCAAGCTGCCTCCTAGATTTAATCTTCCTGGTGGCCCTTGAAATAGTCAAGATAGATATTATTGCTGTCTTATTTTTGGATAAGAAACTCAAGTTTCAGGGAACCTAAGTGACCGAATTCAATGAAAGTCAGTGGCCTAGAGCCTGCCAAACCTAGTACAAATCTCTCTTTTCTGCATTAGACCTTGATTAATTCTTTTGATTGTCAGGAGACAGAGGCAATTCAGAGGGCTTTATGCAGACAATGTCAGGCTATAATATCCAGTTATTACCGCCTGCTGGGGGGGGTTGTGATCTTCCCATGTCAAGTGTTTCTGAGCCCCAGTGTTGCTCAGCGGCGTGAGGAGGGATTGGGGAGAAGAACATCAGTGGAATCTTGCCTGAAGTCTACAGCCAAGGCCTTGGAGATACTGGTTCTACAAGGGTAGGGGACATACAGCTGCCTTTAAAATTTTCCCTAGGATCATAAATTGTGAGCCCATGTTGCCATCTGATTGGAACTTACATTTTGCCTTTCGGAGGACATATGTAAGCAAGCCAAATTTCTAAACCAAAGGGCTTTTGAGGCAGGAGATTTGCAGATGGTATTTATTTTCCTCTCTCATTGCAGATATGCAGCCTATCTTTCAGGAAGGGACACCAGGACTTTGGACTTCCCTGCTCTCAAGATCAGTGGTCCCCATCTAGCAAGTGCATACGTGCCTAGGAGAAAGGAAAACACAACAGTCTCAAAACGTATTGTGGGCCTTTGGAGAGTTTCCCACAACAGTCACAAAACTAGTAAATGATGGGGTCAGGACAGGAGCACAAGCCTTTGAATCTCTTATCTGTTACTGTTTCCGTGACCTCACATGACTCTTTTGAACACTTTGAAGATAGTTTTAGTGTAATTGTTCAAAGTTCTTCTTCTGCAATAGAGTCACCTCAACTATTTCTCCAACCTGTAGCTTTTCAGTGTTTGGTTTGCCACTTTCAACTCCTTTTATCTCAAGTTTCATCTATAAAATAAAACCCATTTCATGGGATTGCTGTGAAGACTAATGAATTACTATATATGAAACATGTAGTAAGTGCTCAGTAAATACCAGACTTTGCTATTGTTAGAATGGGGAAGAAGACTGGCATCTTTTACTATCTATTCCTACATGCTTTGGGCTCGGCAGCCAGCATTTGTTATATCATTTGACTACCCAGGGCAGTCTTTTGAGGTTGGCACAATTGCTGTTACTTCCTTAGAGTTGAGGAATCAAGTTTAGAGACAGGATGGGTACTTATTACCCATAGTCTGGTGTGTCTGCAAGGGCTGTGTTTCCACTCCTCTCTGCCTTCCCTCCATGAAGGTGGTTGTGAGAAGGGGTTGGTAGGAATCCAGATTATGATCCAATTACCCAAACCTTACATTTAAAAAAATATTTGAAGAGTTCGAAGATATCAATTCTGAAGACAAGGCAGGTGATATATACGTTGATAGATTATCCAGTAAGAAAGATATTGTGGAATTTGGAAATGCTTTTTGAAGACCAATTTAAGACTGAAGGTGGTTTGAATTATACTGTGTTGAGGTTCAATAACTGAGAAAAGATTTATTAAAAGGTGTGATGGGTGTAAAGATGGTGTCAAACAAGGTACTAGGTGATGCGATAGTCTGAGGTGAGGTAGCTGTAAAATGTCCTCACTCAGGCTTCACTGGAGATTTTCATTTCTGCACCATCTCTCATTTCAGGGCTGTGAGCATTCTTGGCTGTGAAAGCCCTGTTCTTTTTTGTGCGTCTGCTGTAACATGGGGATGCGTACTTGGCTTTGAGAGCCTCTCTGAGGAGCGCCCCATGGAAAGTAGTGAATCCACAGAGAAGGAAAAGACTAGAGTTTGTTTCCTATGCCCGTGAGTCTGTTTCTGTTTCGTATATAGATTCATTAGTATTATTTTTTAGATATTACCAAAGAGGAAAGGGAAGGGGCAAGGGATAAATTAGGAGTATGGGACTAACAGATACACACTACTATACATGAAATAGATAAGCAGCACAGATTTACTGTATAGCACAGGGAACTATATTCAATATCTTGTAATAACCTATAATGGAAAAGAATCTGAAAAAATATACGTATAACTGAATCACTTTACTGTGAAACTAACACAATATTGTAAATCAACTATACTTTTAAAAAAAAAGGCTAGAAGCCGTCAGCTCAGGGGATGCTTAACCAACCACCGGGGATGGATTGGGCTGAAGCCAGCACGTTCCAGCAAGTCTGAGACCAACACTATGACTGGTGCTCCCAGGGGCCTTTCCTCAGCTCCCAGTGTCGATACCCCCTGCATCCGGAGAGCTTGTCCCCACTGCTGTCTGCTGGGATGGTTCTTGACCCAACATAGCAGCAAACTCTGCTGCCAGAGCCCATTTCTCTTACTTATAAACTCAAACCCTCAGGCTCCCTAAGTGTAAGCTCTTCTAGGCCCAGTTCATTTCTTATTACCTCATTTTTCCAAGTGCCCTAGTGAGTAAAAGAATATAGTTCTGTACAAAATAGATGGTATCTTTCCACTCGTTTCCTTGTTTCTTCACTGCTTCTTTCTAGGAAAATGTGTTTGAATCCCTTTTGTGTGCCTGATGCTAGGCCCTAGGAGCTCTCCAATTCCTCCTGGGAAGCTGACTGCAGCCCCAAACACAATAATTGTAGGAATGAAGACAATTGATGACAGAACATTATTGGAAAGGAGGGGGATCAAGTCGGCAGGGGAGGGCACGGAGGAGCCAGTGGCAGGTCAAGGGGTTATCTGACCAGGGATCTCAGAGACTTACTGAGCGAGAGGGAGCAGGATACGGACTCGGAAGGCTTACAGGTGCAGCAGCTTCTCCCAGAGTCAGCTCATTTGGGGTCCATCTGTCCTGGGACAAGTTTGCCTAAAATTCAATGGAAAAAATTTTACCCTCTCACATTCACATTTTTCTTTAACTGAATCATTCGAGAAAAAGTTACAGATGCTGTGTCACAGCCTAATATTCCAGCAGGGGTCTCTCAGAACAAGGACATTCTACACCAACTACAAGACTGTTAGCACAGCTATTTTTTTTTTTTTTAATGCTTTTGCTTACTTTTAAGGAGCTTGTTATGTTTTTCAGTCTTTTCAGGATTTTAAAACCAATAAAAATACAACAAATGAAAGTAAATAAATAGTTTAAATAATAACCAAATTTGCAAGGATGGAGACTGCAGCTTTCAAACGTAAACGAAATAGAGTGCTATATGCATGACAAACAACAAAACAATCTCTTAGTGTAGGAGATGCTGTAAACTGGCAATGAGAGAGATGATCCGGAAATTCAAGTGACGTTGTTGTGGTCTGAGCTCAGGTGCACCTGCTGCCAGAGTGAAGGCGAGGCTGTGGGGACTGAGGGTGAGCAGGACCCTTGGACGCCTTGCCAAGCAGTTCAGATTTTATCCCAAAGGCAATGGTGAGAAGCAAGTTTTGAAGAGGTCATGACCTGTTTAAATGTGGATTTTGGAAAGACGCTCTAGCATCTTGGGGGGATGGATTGAGAGGCTGTGGGAAGGAAGTGGGCAGGAGGCATCGGCAATAGCAGGAGGTAGGATAACAGGGCCCTGAACCAGGGTGGGAGGACCCGCCAGGAAAGATGTTACTACCGTGAATCAGAGGAAACCAACCAACTGCTGCCGGCCCTCTGACCTTCTGGAAAATTACTGAATTGTGTCAAAATTACAAAAATAAACCCTGGAGTTCTCAACAGTGCCTTTCCTGCATCATGGAAAGAACTGCTAATCTTGCTTCTGGGTGTGGATCTTATTTTCATATAGGCATATTCCTAGTGATAAAAAGCTCCTGCGGCGTTCCAGGAACATGGACCCGTCGCTTGGTTTGCCTTCCCTGCATTCTTGAAATCTATTTTTTGGGGGGGAGTGGGAGTGCTGGCTGAGTTAAAGAGTAGGAATATTATCTATGGCACGCAATTAGCAAATAAATTATGGTGGGATTAGATATTGACTTTTTAAACCATGTATCACAAAAAATACCATTTGTGGAGGCCAGCATATCTTCATACTTATTCAGATAACTCCCAACTGTCAGTTTAAGTAAATAAGAAAACGTCTTGAGGACCAACGGCATTCTTAAGGATACCTTGTATGATTTTGAGATTTCTAACCTGGAAATGTGTTGTAGGTAGACAAGAAATGATCCTCCTTCTTTAATGAATGCTGCTCTAAATTAGCAATTACCATCATTATCAGTGTATTGATAGCTCATGGAAAGTGTGGAAAACATGTCTGCTCATTACATGCTCATAGATTCTGTTTTCTGGAGTCCGTGCTGCATGGAATACACACCTGGGAGAGTGGGAAGTTCAAGGCTGGGATGGGGTGATCTTGGAACTTGCCCTGGGAGAGCATGTGGCCGAGAGGAGGAACCTGCAGTGCTTGGTGTTGGAAGGAGAGCCGGTGGTGGAAGACGGGCTGGGGGGAGAGCTGTCATAGGTGCAGGGGCTACACAAGGTCACAGTACCTGACCAGACTCCACCGTGGGGAGTAGACTGTAACCTAGTGGGGAGGGGGAGTGGGAGAAACAGAGCCGTCAAGTCAAGAAGATGAACCTGCTTGTTTCTAGTAAGATGCTTCCTTTACCATCAGGGATGATTGACCCAGCAGAGAGAGTGAAGCAGGTTAGGCATTTATGGGGATTTCCCAAATCGAACAATAGTATAAGCAGGCAATTTTTTTTTTTTTTGCTTAGTGTATAGGCATCATATGTGCATTCATATCCTATGTCACCTTTATCTCTTGTATTTGTTTTCTAGAGCTGCTGTAATTAATTGCCACACATATGGTAGCTTAACACAGCAAAAATTTATTCTCTCGCTATTCTGGAGGCCAGAATTCTGAAAATAGGGTGTTGGCAGGGCCTGCTCCCTCTGCAGGCTCTGAGGGAGAATCCTTCCTTGTCTTTTCCTACCCTTTGGTAGTTCCCAGCCATCTTCAGCATTCCTTGGCTTGTGGACACGTCACTTCAATTTCTGCTCCCTCATTACACGGTCTTCTCTCTGTGCATCTCTGTGTGGACTCTCCTCTTCTCATGAGGACACCAGTCATTTAATTTAGGGCCCACTCAAATCCAGGATGATCTCCTTTAGAGAGCCTTAATTACATCTGCAGAGACCCCATTTCCAAATAAGTCCACTCACAGATACAGGGGTTAGGACTTGGACATATCTTTTGGAGGCCACTCTTCAACCCAGTATGCTCCTGTTACCAAGAGTAAGCATACGATGCTTTTCATCTATTTAACACGTGTGCTAGACTCTGGGCAAGGAGAAAAGAGGATGCATAAGACACCGGATGTGCCCACAAGCTACTCAGTCTCATGAGCAGGAGGCAGGCAGAGACACGGGCAGGCCTTTCTAATCCAGTGTGGGGAGGCCTGGGGAGGGTGTGGACAAGTTGCTAAGGATCCCAAGGGACGAGGCACCTAACGCAGCCTGGGGTGGGGCGGGCATGGGCTTGGAAGTGTTCCAGGTGGAAGCTAAGGCAAAAAGAGATGAACAACGTGAAGGAGGTGGGGGAAGGCTTTCCAGGCGGAAGGAATAGCACATGCAGGGGGGCAGATGGAGGTGACAGACAGGGTGTGATGCAATCCAGGAGCTGCAGGTCTGTTGGAAAGCAGGGTGTAAGACGCGAGCAGTGAGGGAGGGGCAGCGAGCGAGTCAGGTCAGGAAGAGCCTGGCGTGTCACGAGCAGGGGTTGGGACCCATTTTAGACTTCTGACTTCTGGAACTGTAAGATAATAAACTTGTATTGTTTTAAGGCTTTAAAAAAAAAAGCAAATGGGAAACCAGTGAAGTGCCTTAGAAACTAAAAGTGTTCTAAAAATGTGAATAACAGTTCTAAGGTTTTTTTGGTGTATGCTCGACATTTGTAGTTAATATAAGAAATTACATTGGCTGGAAATACGGTTTTGGCACTAGAAAGAAAATATGAGTGTTTTGGTGTTGCTAAGTGACTTTTTCTAATCAGTCTGATATTAAATTTGAGAGGAAAAATATTTAAGAAGAATGACTGTAAATGATTCCCTTCCCCTTGCCTCCTAGTAGGAGAGAAAATTCAAGAAGGCAGATGGTCAGAATGGCCATTATCAAAAAATCTAGAAACAATAAATGCTGGAGAGGGTGTGGAGAAAAGGGAACACTCTTGCACTGTTGGTGGGAATGTAAATTGATACAGCCACTATGGAGAACAGTATGGAGGTTCCTTAAAAAACTAAAAATAGAACTACCATACGACCCAGCAATCCCACTACTGGGCATATACCCTGAGAAAACCGTAATTCAAAAAGAGTCATGTACCAAAATGTTCATTGCAGCTCTATTTACAATAGCCAGGACATGGAAGCAACCTAAGTGTCCATCATCGGATGAATGGATAAAGAAGATATGGCACATATATACAATGGAATATTACTCAGCCATAAAAAGAAACAAAATTGAGTTATTTGTAGTGAGGTGGATGGAGTTAGAGTCTGTCATACAGAGTGAAGTAAGTCAGAAAGAGAAAAACAAATACAGTATGCTAACACATATATATGGAATCTAAGGAAAAAAAAAAAAGGTCATGAAGAACCTAGTGGCAAGACGGGAATAAAGACACAGACCTACTAGAGAATGGACTTGAGGATATGGGGAGGGGGAAGGGTAAGATGTGACAGGGTGAGAGAGTGGCATGGACATATATACACTACCAAATGTAAAATAGATAGCTAGTGGGAAGCAGCCGCGTAGCACAGGGAGATCAGCTCGGTGCTTTGTGACCACCTAGAGGGGTGGGAGAGGGAGGGTGGGAGGGAGGTAGTTGCAAGAGGGAAGAGATATGGGAACATATGTATATGTATAACTGATTCATTTTGTTATAAAGCAGAAACTAACACACCATTGTAAAGCAATTATACTCCAATAAAGATGTTAAAAAAAAAAAAAAAAAAAGAGGGCAGGTGGGCAGCTGTGGCTCTGTCCAGACAGGGGCACTAGGGCAGGGGCTGGTGAGGTGTGTTAGGCCCCAGGGGATTTCCAAGTCAAGGCAAGGGGTCAGGGTTGGACCCCAGCCCTGAGGAGCAGTGGGCCCTGACAGGGCATCTGGGCTTCCATTGTTTATGGTCATGACTGTCCACCTACTCAGCCAGACTCAGACAGTAGGAGTCAACCTTTCCTGGAACCTTCTTCCATCTCCCTCACACCCCACCCCCTGTTGCTTGCTAAGTTTTGTTAATTTTACCTCTGTTCACTGTGTCCATTCCCTGCGGCCACTTGTGTGGCCAGGCACTACCCCCTTTCCCATGGGTGTGGTTGTCTTTTCCTAATCGGTCCTCACGTTGCCAGTCTCTCTTTGGCTCCAGTTCACCCTCCATGTAGCAGTCAAAATAGTCTTTCTAGAACATGAATCTAATCCTGTGTCTCCTGTTTATTCTCCACCCCGTGGCCTCTGCCCTCTCTCTGCTCCCAGCTCCCACAGCAACTCCCAGGGCAGCCTGGGTCCACACACCCTTGACCTCATCCCGTTCCCAGAGAGAGGCCTGCCCCTTTCAGCATCTGTGCCTGCCGTGCATTCTCTGGCCTCTGCCAAGACTCCATTCATCTTCAGGGACAGCCCAGTTGTCCCTCCTGCAGGCATCTGTGCTCTATCCATGCCGTTGTACTCACCTATACCTGGGGTGTATAGTCATCACGTCTGCGATGTGCTGTTGTAATCATCTATCTGGGTTCATCTCTCCCACTGGACGGTGGGCTACCAGAGGGGCAAGAATCCCTTTCTTTCAGCTCATCATCTTCAGCCACCAGCCAAGTGCCTGACCAAGGATGATGGCTCAGTGAGCAAATGAGGTGTAAAGGATGAATATTTACTTTCTAAACGGGGGCCTTTGCAGTCCCAACTTTAAAATATGACTGTGTGAGAATGTCAAGGTCTAAAGCACATTAGGAGGGATCTCAATGTTGATTCTTCTGTTGCTAGTGTACAGAGCTATGCTGTCCATTTCAGCAGCCACTGGCCACATGTGGCTATTGAGACCTTAAAACGTGGCCAATCTGAAATACAGCTAGTGCTCTAAGTGTAAAATATACCCTAAACTTTTTGAAGATTTAGTACAAAAGAGAGAATATAAAATATCTCACTAATAATTTTACATTGAGCTCACATTCCAATGATAATATTTTGGTATATTGGGTTATACAAAATATCTTATTAAAATGGATTTTACTTGTTTCTTTGTACTTTTAAAATTTAAAATTACATATGTGGCTTGCATTATATTCCTGTTGAATGTCAGTGGTATAGAGCCCACCCTGGTAAGAGTAAATATTTAAATTGTTACAGTAACGTAGTTTTTAACTGGTTATAAACGCTTTTGTTCATTGTAAAGCATTTTGAAAGTATAATGATTGAAAATAGAAACTTTCAGCAGTGTCACCTCTCTGAGATGAGCAGATACACGTTTGGGGGATATTTTCTTTTATTATCCTTCATTTATAAAACAAAAGTGAAACCATACTACATATCCTCTTGAACACTAAGCTTTTTTTCCACTTACAATTACGTTGTAAATATTTTATCATGTTATTAAATATTGCTAGAAAAAATAATTTTGATGGGCGCAGAGTATTCTGATAGTGATTCAGGGAGCACACATCTTTCCTCTTCCCTGTTTCCAACCAGTGGAATATACACCTAGGGATCAATAGCCAATGATGAATGGAGGACTGTTTTATTAAGTGGTGTTCAGGCAGGCTCCCAAGAATCCATCTTTCGTTACCTGGTGAAAGATGGATTGGAGACCATAATTTAGGCTTGAATCTGAATCTGAGACCTGCATGGTGTGTGTGTGTGTGTGTGTGTGTGTGTGTGTATGTGTGTGTGTGTGTGTGTGTGTGAGAGAGAGAGAGAGAGAGAGAGAGAGAGAGGGAAATGCCTTCCCCAAGGTTCCCCATAGAAGGGAGGATGAAGTGCCTTTTCCTATGGGCTGAATGCAGGTACAGGGGCATAAACATTATTCTACTCCTGACATATTCCAGTAGTATTAGTTCAAGCCGAGCTGTTGCAAACTGTCCTGTCAGTTTTGCTGTTTGTAATTGTCATGTTGCTTTGGTGGATATTGGTTGCCTCCAAGGATCGTAGCTAGGTGAGAGCCATGGTCCCTTCCCCTGTGACCTTGTTACCAGGTGACGTTACCATGAAGTTACAGTGAATTCTGCTGCCGTGCAAACATTTATTAGCAAGCAGGGCCCACAGCAGTCATAGCTAGGATCTTGTCATCTTGGTGAAGTTCTAGTTCTCTACCCTTTGATACGCTTAAAAGCACCTCGCAAGAAAGGTTTACTGCAGACAGATGTAGCGATAGTCCGTCTAGAGGTAAGATTAGCCAGCTTTCCAGCTGGATCAGGGAACAGAGTTCTCTATCAAGTATAACTTAGTATTAAAATGAGACCAAGCCAGGGTTTCCCACTGAAGCGGACTGTTGGGCTCCTTAGATTTTTATACTCCGCTTATGCTGTAGTGGAGATACCTGTGTGGTATTTCGAACCAATCTGCATGTTTGAACACTATTCATTTCAACAATATTTGAAATTATTTCAAATATTCCTTATGCTGAATGAATGAACCCTATATTTTAGATTGGGAATTTGATATTTGAAGTGATTGTCATGGAGCTCCTGGAGTTGGGACTTCTAATTAGGATCTTTCAAATGTTAATTAATACTCCTGGGGTCTATATTTCTGATAAGGGTTCTTCAAATGTTAGCTAACCTACCCTATGGGGTAGATTAAAACTAATTTAGACACATGCACGTGCTCGCGCCCTTGTGCGTGTGCACACACGCTACACTTCCTATACTGATGTACTTTAAAATAAATTATAGACATTATGACATGAAAAGTCTGAATATTTTGGAGAACTGTACAATCCTGAACTCACTTTTCAAAGCCTTTAAAATTGAAAAATTGGTCTAGAGACATTGTAAGAATGGGTTTATTAATGAGCTTCTTGGTTCATGCTATGGCTTTGTTGTCAAAATAAAGTAAGCCAAGATGAAATAGTTTGATGCATAAACCATTTTCAAGCTTTTCTTTCCCCAGCTCATTTTAGTAGTTTTTTTTTTTTTTTTTTTTTAGTGTCAGATATTTGTGGGGCAGGGGTTAAACTATTCAAACATTTATATTAAAAACACAAAATAAAAATTCCCACGAACACAAAATGAATCAATTAATGGCAGGAATATGAAAAATAAAGTCCACAGTTTCTCTTCCCCAGTGAATTTACCTTGCTGTTTATAGCTGCTGTTGTCCAGACTCTGTCTTTTTGAGGGCTTGCAAGGAAAGCTCACTGCTGTATGCTTCTGCCAACGCAGCTTGATCCGGGATTCCTGGGGTTAGAGTGGGCATACTCTTTTATGAACTGAGTAATTAGTCCATCTGGGTATAGTTTCAGAAAGGTGCTGGGACTGGAGAATTAACCTCAATACGTATTTCACATGTCTGTCATGGGAGTTAAGAGAGAAAGTTTATGAAAGTGCTTTGTAAATTGCAAAGAGGTATTTATTTACCGTTACGATGATTACCAATGGCTCATAAACCCTTTCTCTCCACAGTCTGGCTGCTTCTGTGCATTTTATTAACAGGGAATATGTATCTATAGACCCTCACATTTTTGAGGTTTGGTTTGAGTCCATCAATAAACACATATTGAACACCTGAGTAGCCCTGGGCTCAGTGAGAGCACCAGCTATGTCTTCTGCCTTTGAGGCCCATTAATACACTTGGAGAAACAAAGCCTACACTGAACATTCAGGGAACAAGGCAGCATCTGCTTAAGTGTCAATTTGCTATTTGGCTTAAATAATTAGAGAAAGGAAATGCTGGAGGCCAGATTAGTGGGCAACATAGTCCAAGGGGTTCATTTTCATTTAAAACATTTTTAGGAAAGCTGGAAGATGCTTTATTCTACTCCACCTTCCTGCTTCTTGGGAGTTGGAAGTGGACATTTGGGACGTATTTGGAGCTAGATCCACTTTCATTTTCTAGAGTTTTCTCTAAAAATTTTACGTGGGCCCAAGAGCAATGGGGTGTGTGCTGTTTCCTTGATTTATGTCTGCTCTCTCCCTTCCCCCAACACCCCCCTTAGGTCCCCTGATTTCCTGTTCAAAGAGTGATTCCTCAGGACAGAACCCTTTGCCTTAATCTGTTACAATCAGCTTCAAATATTTTCTGCTCTGTTGTTTGGTGCTTAGTGAGTCTTCCGGTGATTTAATGACAGCTTTCTGCCCTGTTGAAATCCCTTATGTCTAGAAAGAAGTGTTATGGAAGTTACAGAAAAGTAGGAGATTTTTCTGAATGCATGCTCAAGTGACCCCATAGGTGACCCAGGAAGGGAGGATTGGTGTGTGTGAGTGTGTGTGTGTGTGTGTGTGTGTGTGCGCGCAGTGTTGTGTTGGGAAAGCAGAGGTGAGTTTGAGGTTTTCTCTCCTTTATAGTTTAGATTCTCACTGCACCCTGCCTCAAGTTTCCTAAATCTATTGTACATTCAACTGACTCTAAGGTATTCACTGATGAAACTTTATAAAGATAAAACCTTTATGACTACTAGTGATTTTAAGGCTTTTATTATTCTGCTGGTAAAAAACTGTAACTCACACAAGAAGTAAGCAACAGGTCACTTACAGCCCATTTACAGGAGTCTCTTTTGGGTGGGGATATTTGAGTCTCAAAAATCCCTTTACAAGCCTCTTTGGGTGTCTCTCTCCTAACCCACGTCACTTGATGGGGGAAGGAGGGGGGATTATCACAAAGTGGGAGCCAGCTGGCCCTGCCCAGTGTGGGCATGTCTGCCTTGCCAAGTCTCCCACAGCTTTCTTCTCGAGAATTCTTGGCCTCCTCTAACATTTACCACCAGTGCACGAGCCCTGGAGAAGCTGGACTTTTCCAGACACCTCATCATCGGAGTGCATCTGGACATTCCCTTTTGTCTTTGCCATCACACATCTGAAGAATAATCATCTCAGCAGCCGCCTAGAGGCTCCTAGTGTGGCATGATCACAGCTGATACTCTTACTTGTATGATTATTTATTATCTGTCACCCCCACCAGAATGCCAGTTCTTTGAGGGTAGGGACCTGCTAGAACAGGGCTTGGACACTCAATAAATATTAGTTGAATGAATTCCAAATTTATGAAAACCCTGCCTTTCAACCAGGAGGAAGGAAAAGAGCATTCTAAGCTGCTCAGTATGTAGGTCTCACTGGACTGCTCTATTGAGTGGTAAAGAATTGAGAAGGGGCACATGAATCTTGACAAATAGGACTCCGAGGGGTCTCCGAAGGGTCACATCATTGGCTGGGTCATGGATGTGATCTCTCAGCTAGACAAGCAGAAAGGACGGCAGAAGTGAGGCGGGTGGAGAAGGCACCAAGATGGAGGAGCAAGGTGAGGGCAGAGCAGAAGGAAGGAGGACGTGGCCTGAGAAAATGCATCAGCTTGGGGTGCTACAGGGTCAGTATCTTCCAAAAAGACTATTTTATTTTCAGATTGTAAATTAATGCAACCTCATAGTAAAACTAAATAAAAATAATAAGTAGGAAAGAAATCAATGTTAATCTTACCATTTGGTCATGAACATTTTGGCAGGTTTCTTCTTATTTTTTTCTACACTTATACTTCTCTTATTTGGGTTTAAAATATTTGACATGACATGTACCAGTTTTGCACCCTGCTTTTTTTTCACTTAATGCCATTTAAAATGCTTTTTTCTCCATTTAGTGTCATTAAAAATATCTTGAAAACATCATTTTTGATGGTTACATAATCTTTCATCTTCTGGTTACGTCATAAGCTCTATTGTATAATTTGCTTCCATTTTTTAAGTAATTATAGTAAATTAGTGATGGTAATCTTCGTGTATAAATTACTGTCTGCACTGTTTATTTCATTAAGGTACATTGCTAGAAGTGGAATTACTGAGCCAAAGGGTAGAATATCTTTCACAGACCTTGAAGCATGTTGTCACATTACTTTTCAGGACTGTAACAATTTACATGGAGTGTTTCTATCTTAAGACCCTTCCTGGAACAGAGCAGGAATTGCTAGGTCTGGAGAGAACCACTTCTGGCAAAATTTGGATGAGAATTTCATGCTTTGTAAATCAGACTGATTTTAGGTTTCTCTCACCCTCTGTGTTCATTCACCTTCTATTCTCCTGCAGTAATTGTAGGAACAACGCTGGGAAAATTCCAGACTGTCTCCATGGTGCTCAGGGCCGACGGCAAAGGCACTTCTGTGCATGCTTGGGACAGAGCTGCCAAGAGGAGGGGGTGTCATGCCAGGGCTCCGGCCCTCTGATGGCAGGAGGAGACCACATGAGACGCTCAAGGGAGAGATGACACAGCGGGGAAGAGTGGAGATTTGACCTGGAGCGAAACCTTAGAGGTTCCAGGTTTTGTTTTAGGGAATGTTGGATATCCTGGTGTTCGTTAAAACAGCACACATGTTGTCTTCGATGGACTTTATCATAAACAGACACTAATCATTTTTGTCTGTTTTATATATATGGTAGGGGTCCACTTTGTTTGGAAGGGGGCTCCTCTGAGGAGCCTTTCTAACATTAGCATTTTCTGGTTCTATAGGCAGGCTTTGTTATCCCATCTGATGGATGGATAAATCGAGGCATTCATAGGAAGGTCATGCAGAAAGTTGGCTTTGCACTGTAGTAGTGACTGACCTTGGGCAAGTTAATTTCCCTGAGCTTCCACTAGCTCATTTCTAAGGGGGGAATGATAGTGCTCATTCAGCTGTACTGTTAATAAGGATGGGAACCAAATGCCAACTTTTTCTTTACTTGAGGCTCAGGCTTTGGGAATAAGCATCTAATCCACATTTGCCAAATTCTGACTTCTTCCTTCTCTCCCAGGCTGGCACCACACTTGCCATGATTAATTTAAGGTGCCCTGGTCAGTTTAGACATAGAAAAGGAAAAAAGAAATGTGTGCATTTGGTGTGTACCTAATGGAACTTCGGATCTGTTAGAACACGCACCCTCACTGTGGCAATTCTTTTGTAATAGCAATATTTCTTTTGTGGCCTGGGGGAAAAAAACTTTTTTCCCTTCCATTAAGGAACTAAACTCCAGCCCAATAGAATCTCTTCCAACCTTTCCTTATACTGCTTCCCAACTTGACCTTAACATGCTGTGTGACTTTTGGAGCCCCTCTTTACCTCCCTGGACCTCTCCTTCCTATAAAAAGAGGTGGTTGGGTCAGATGACATTAATGGATCTTCCAGCTCCGCAGTTTTTAAATTCTATGAGGATCTGGGAGTAAAAAAACCCTATGTTTCTTTTCCGCAGAAAAAAATTACCATCATTTGAAGTTGGCCACTTGGGGTCGCTAGCGATCTGAGACTGGCTGGTGAAGGACTAAAACATGTGGCACTTCAGCTAACAGATTTGGGGTGGTTTATGAAATTTTCTTTTTGTCTCTTCCTTTAGGTCCAAGATTCATCCGAAGGCGTGATCACATCATTAATGTTGAGTGGGCCATAAGCCCGTGCCAGAGACAGTGTTCTGAGCCAGGCCAGGGCATCCCAATGCCCACACCAAAAGAAAGGAGAAAAAAAGAAACAATAATCCTGGGACTCAATTGGCTTTCCTTTTCACTCCAACTGAAGTTGCTACATATTGTGGCCTTGCAATTCCTTGACTTGAAAAGTAGGTTTGGCAAAGTGAAACTGAAGGGCATAAAACTTGCCTTAGATGGTGGAATAAACCTTTGTCTCAGAGAATCGGGATTTATCAAAGGTAGCCGCATGGAAAATTTCCCATTGAAATGCTGATGAGTGTCTGTCTTGTCAGTTTTCCTGGTGGGCTTTGCCGATGTTTGAGGTGTAAGAGGGGCAGGCTTGGAGGTCCCTGTAGAAATCGGGGGGTTCGCTGAACAAGAAATAAAAATCTAAAAAGCACAGTATCTACCCCCACTGGGGATAGGGTCCCAGCAGCGTGCCCAGCACAGGCCAGATCCCTCTGTGGAAAGTTGGCTGAACCTTGCCCTTTGGGCACAAGGAAAAGCATCTCTCCTGCTAGGACTGCTGGATAGACACCCTTTTCCTACAGGATCCCGTGGCTTGGGGTTCCAGTGGAGTGCAGGGAAAGTATCCTAATGGAGACAGATTTCAAACTCCTGCTGTCTCTTTTCAGATCATAAATTACTGTTAATTCTGTTTATACCCCCTTTCCTCTCTTAATAGTTACAGAAACTGTCACTGACAACAAAATGAAGGCCCCAAGGGGTGTATGGCAACCCTGCTCCACCAGTGGGGAAGTAGCCAAGTGTTTCCTCATCCTACACGTCCCTGCAACAAAAGTTCAATATTTATAGACCACGGGTGCCCTTCTTTGCCTCCTACAATATCCTTTTGCAGTTTTGCTGTTAGGGAGCAGTGCCAAAGCTTCGATTTCTATTCAACTGGAAAGGGAAAGCTTTGTTTGTTTTTACGCTTTCTTTCCCTCCTCCAAATCCTGGAGGCTACAGAAGCCAGGTCTGTGGGTTGTGAGGCCTGGGGAAGAAGCTGTTGAGAAGTGGACCCCAGGATCTGCATGGTTTCTCCTTGTTCAAGCAACATCTTGCTTTGTAGAATAAAACCACCTGTGGTGTTTGACTAAGCCATCCTCACCTGAGGCGTATGCCCAAGCTGGAAGTGGGTCAGGCCTGCTTTTAAATTCTAGGTCAATCCACTTATTTAGCTGTTGACTTAATCTCTTAGAGTCTCAGTGTCCTCATCTGTAAAATGGGGATAATAATAATACTTTCCTAAGAGGGTGATTGGGAAGATTAAATAGTGTATAAAAAGTGGCTGAGGACTCATGAGACTTTGATAAATGCCAGTTGTTGTTTTTTTTTTAATATAAATTTATTTATTTATTTTTGGCTGCGTTGGGTCTTCGTTGCTGTGCGCGGGCTTTCTCTAGTTGCGGGGAGCGGAGGCTACTGTTCGTTGCGGTGCGTGGGCTTCTCATTGCAGTGGCTTCTTTTGTTGTGGAGCACGGGCTCTAGGTGCACGGGCTTCAGTAGTTGTGGCACGTGGGCTCAGTAGTTGTGGCGCATGGGCTTAGTTGCTCCGTGGCATGTGGGATCTTCCCGGACCAGGGCTCAAACCCATGTTGCCTGCATTGGCAGGCAGATTCTTAACCACTGCGCCACCAGGCAAGTCTCTATGCCAGTTCTTTTTAAAAATTTTTTAATTGAAATACAGTTGATTTACAATGTTGTGTTAGTTTCAGATGCACTGCAATGTGATTCAGTTATACATATATATATATATTCTTTTTTAGAATTTTTTCTAAAAAGAGTGGTTCTTTTTCCACTATAGGTTATTACGAGATATTGAGTATAGCTCCTGTGCTATAAAGTAGGTCCTTGTTGTTTATCTATTTTATATATAGTAGTGTGGATCTGTTAATCCCAAGCTCCTAATTTATCCCTCCCCCTCCTTTCCCCTTTGGTAACCATAAGTTTCTTTTCTATGTCTGTGAGTCTATTTTTGTTTTGTAAATAAGTTCGTTTGTATTATTTTTTTAGATCCCACATATAAGCAATATCATATGATGTTTGTCGTTCTCTGTCTGATTTACTTCACTTAGTATGATAATCTCTAGGTCCATCCATGTTGCTACAAATGGCATTATTTAACTCTTTTTTATGGCTGAGTAATATTCCATTGTATATATGTACCACATCTTCCTTATTCATTCCTCTGTCAATGGACACTTAGGTTGCTTCCGTGTCTTGGCTCTTGTAAATAGTAACTAGTGCTGCTATGTACACTAGAGTATAAATGCCAGTTCTTTTTTCTTTTTTGACCCGTGCTGTCCAAGATGGTAGCCATTAACCACATGTGGCTTTTGAGCACTTGAAATATGGCTACTTGAAACTGAGACGCGTTGGAAGTGTAACATACACATTGGATTTCAAAGACTTTATACAGAAAAAAAGAATTTAAAATATTTCACCAATAATGTTTTATACTGATTACATGTTGATATAATAATAATTACATATAATGGGTTAAATAAATATATTTTTAAAGTTAATTTCCTCTGCTTCTTTTTACTTTTTAAAAATATGGCTATGAGAAAAATTTAAATTATGCACGTGGCTTGTATTTGGGGCCCACATTATATTTCCATCAGACAGCCCTGCTCTAGTCCCTCCTTCATCCATCCCTCTATTCAAATTCATTCCTTCCTTTAAAGCCTAGCTCAAGCTTTCCTGTCCTCATGAGGCAGTAAGGCCAATCTCTTCCTTCTCTGAAATGTCCTGGAGGTTTTGTCATTGGAGAAAGTCACAATGTGGATGTTTGTAAGCTGAATTCAAGCAGGAAAAGCATGTAAAGTGTTTAGCCCAGTGCTTGGCAAATTATAAACACATAGCTATTGTAATCCTATTTTTCTTGTTATTATCATTGACATCTGGCTACCTAGTTCAGCGCTGGTTATATGCTGTCTCAGATCCTTCTTTAATTTCTTCTTGTGTGTTTAGTCTTGTTGAATATAATATCTCAGAGGACAGAGACCACATCATCTATTTCTCCTGGGTCTGTTCTTAACCCATAGGGCAGTGCTAGGCCCAGTGAATTCCCCCCTATGGTCACTCGTGGACAAAGGCAGAGCCTGTTGACCAACTGACTTGGCCCCTTAGAGCCATTGCCATTCTTCCCTTCACTCCACAGATATTTGTTCTTCCTAGGATGCTTTCTCCACCTCCCTTTCTTCATTGAGCTAACTCTTTTGCATCCTGAAAAATGTTAATAGTGGTCAATACGCATAGCACTCACTAAGTGCTCACCCTCCTCTAAATAGTTTACAGCCACCCTGTAAGGTGAGTATTATCGTTACTCTTATTTTACATTTGAGGAAACTGAGGCACTGAGAGGTTAGGTGACTCATTCATGTCACACAGCTAGTAAGTGGTGGAGGTGGTATTCAAACCCAGGTAGTTTGGTCCCAGAACCCTTGGGGCTCAGAGTCTCCAGGCTCAATGTCACCTTCACCAGGAGCCCTTCTGGAACACTTCTCCCCAATCTCCCACGTACTTACTCTTTTGCCCTCACCATCACATGTTTGTCATAGCACTTAACACCCATGATTGGAATCCCTGGCTTACAAGTCAGTTCCCCTCCTTGGCTTGACATCTCCCCAAAGACCTCAGCACCTGATGCCTCACGAGCCCTTGGTGAGTGCCCCATGGAAGAGAGAGCATGGCTTCATGCTGCTGGTGACAAGTTCTGCAAGGATTCAAAGAGGTGGGCCTAACAGAAGATCTTCCTCTTCCATGTCATCATCCTGTTATTTTTTTTCATTCCACTTACAGCGATCTTTAACCATCTTGAGTGTTTTTGTTTACTTGATTTAAAAAAATCTTTCCTTCTCCCAAAAATGAAGATGGGCAACTAATCCATTTTGTTCACTGTTCTACTCCAGTGCCTGGAACAGAATGTATATTCAGTAAATATTTGTTGAGTGTATAAATGCATGAATGAATTCATTGAGTGTCTACTCTATGCACCAGGCACTGGGTAAATGTCATGGTTCTTGCCTTCACAGGGTTTATAAGTTTATGGTGTGACGGTGGTGGTGGGGAAGATGGGACCAGAAGCAATAACAACATAGAGTTAGAGAAAGGACAGGAAAGGACTTGTTTTCAGCATGGGGGTGGAGTTCAGAAAGAGTTTTTGCGGGAAGTGACAACTGAGAAGAGACCCAAAACATAAATGGGAGATAGGCAAGCTGAAGAAGAAGGAAAGAGATGAATGATGGAGGAGATGGGAGGTGATCCCAGGTAGGGTGAAGGAGATGTGGGAAAGGTATGGCAATTTGGTTATTAACAACGCCATTGGGTGCAAAGAGTAGAAGCCGTGAGAAATGAATCAGGACACTTCATTGTCCAAGCCCTGGCAGTATTATGCCTTCTCTTTATAGATTCCCTTCTCCACCTCCAGCCACCTTTGTCATCCTTCTCAACTTTGTTTCTTTCTGGTTTGACTAGGTTCAGTAGAATGGTTTCATCAGGCATAGTTTGCATCTCTCCACTTTTCAGGAAGCTGAAGCACTCCTAGCTACCAATTTTATCATAATTCCTTACAGTTTTCTCATGATCTATCCTCTTCTATCTATTTTTGCATGAGTTATCATTTGATCCTACAATAACTAGCTGAGTTATTCTCAGCCTAGACCTGACACTTGTCTATTATCAGTCCCTTACCCTCATCCTACCATGATTCTCATAATTTTATTACTCTTCTTTGCTTGTTCCTACACAGATGCTTGATGTATGTCATTTAAGAACCTCCCAAGCCAAAAGTACCCTATCTGATGAATACTTAGAAGGTAGTAGGATATAATATTTATACTCAGATCTGTTCTGGGAGGTCAAGGGTATGTGTTGTTAGATTTTTATATTTTGGTATTTCCTTTGTTGTTGAGACAGTCTATTATATCTTTGGAAAGCTTGTACTATGTAGAAATTTCTTCTCATAATGAGTTTTGATGTGTCTACCTGTGGAGTACATCCCTTGGTCCTGGTTCTACAGTTGGTCCAGTGGGGACAGAATAACAAAGTAACTACATGCATCTGTGGCATAGTTTTTTCAAGAAGCTACAACTTTCCCTACATTATTAAAACAATATCATAATAGTGTTGATAGTTATAAGAAATAAGTGGTGGTGGCTGTCTTTTTATTGCAGGGAGAAGGCGTACAAGAGTGGGTGGTATTATGCCCTGGACATATCCAATGTGGTCCAGGCTTCTCTCTGGATGATGACCCTGACCAGGAACTTGCTTCTCACCTGTGAACCATTGTTGACAGTCAACAGTGAGGCCAACAGCACATCCACCAGTATCCAGGGGTTATTCTTTGGTAAAAACACAGTGGAGAGGCAGAGGAATTGGAACCACTGCCACCAAGAGAATTGGGGGAGAGGGGGAGTATAGCCAAGTCATATGATTTCCTCCCACCCCCATCTCCAAATGCCACAATTGGGGATCTCTTGGAAGGACAACAGGCAAGCTGAGGTGTGACCATCAGATATAGAAAAGGTCTCCTGGAGGGGAAACTGGGGGGAGCTCAGGGGCCTAAGAGACAGGGTCACACTGCTACTCAGACTCCTCAGTGTATGAATTGGGTGCAGTATGAAAATTTTACTGAGATCTGAATCCAGCACCCCTGTACCCTGGCCATTTTAGAACACAAAATGAGGAAATGAGTTGAGAAAGAGAACGGAATTCCCTTCCCTTTCCCAGCAGAACAGAGATCTCAAAGCACCTAAATTGAAACAAATGAGTTCATTACTTTTCCTTTAAACTCTGTTTACACTTGCTGCATTCAGAGTTTAAGTAATGCGGTCTCCTAAGACCCCTTTGTTATGAAAGAAGTCTGAATTCAAGATGACAACTGATTTGTGGGGCTTTAGCTAGGGCAAGCTAATCTGGGCAAACAAACCCGGATGCTGTCATTCTATTTGTTAAAAAATTATATTCTGATTCCTGCTTCTATTAGGCTGTTGGGCAAAACAATAGCATATTAAGAACGTCACCTTTGACGGTTTAGCACTCCTTTATTTTTTTCTTTTAACAAAAATAGGAAATTTCCATTTTCATATAGTAATATCAAGATACTCTGCTACATTGAATCAACTGGTAGGTTTTGAAAATAAGCATAACAAACCATATAAAAAATAAGAAAATCTACTTTTAGGGTTTTAGATTCATGCCGTTTAATTGTTCGTCTATTTCCGTGATAAGGTGAGACCGGTCCTGTGTCACCGGAGGGACTGTATCCTGCTGTTTTTTTCCCATCCTCATTTACAATGATTATGTTATCAGGCTAGCCAGGCAAAAGGGTGGAGCAACTATAATTTCAAAGCAGGATTAGGTTGAAATAACGAGGTCACCAAGTTGTGGTTACCAAGGCAACATCACATCTAAGAATATGGGATGCTTCTAGGAGATGAGGCAAAGCCCGGAGCCTTTTTTCCCTCTTTGCACAAAAATCACTCACTTCCTAGATAAAAACTGCTTATTAATTGCTTTTAAACACATCTATTCTTTATTTTTAGGAAACAGTTTTTAAAATAAAACCTTGATTTAACATTTTTATTATTATTTTTTAACCAGTAATAAATATCAGAATCATCGATTGGATCATTGTTTTCTTCTCCCTTTTGGGATTTCATGTTTACTTTCTTTTCTTCCAGTTTTTTCCTTTCTTTCTTCCCTTCCTTCCTCCCTCCCTCCCTCCCTTCCTTTCTCGTTTAATATTGAAGGGAAAAGACATGGAACAAAAAGAGGAAATTGAAAGTTGGGTGCTCTGGTCAGACTTTGAGATTATAAAATTGTGATAGGTGATAAACACTATAACCTACACCCGGAATACTAATCTCACCTCCCACCACCTCCCCCCGCCCACCGAAAATTACTGAGCTCAAGAGGGCATAACCTTGGTCTTCATTGTCTTTTCTTAAAATTTCAATCCATCTTTAAAATTGTGGACTATGGAGGCAAAGCAGCCGAGAGGCAGAAGATCCAGCTGGCTGTGTTTTTGATCAATATCAGCTATGGGTCCAAACGATTCCCACCAATTAACCTCTTTTTCCTTTGAATTCATTTCTGTTGTCTGAGTTTCCAGATAATGGCTTCAACTTTCTTCATCTTATTAAAAAGAAAAAGAAAAAAAAAGCAAGCTTATTTTAATATGAGCTTGTGTTTGTGAAGCACAGATTTTACTTAGGTCTTTTTTTTTTTTAAAAAAAGAACATTTCTGACCCAGTGTTGAATCAGTGGACACAGCGATTGGAACCGTCAGATTCCCTTACATTACAACATGACTGCCCTTTAGGACATGTTAGCTGCTCACCTTTTGCCCTGGCTTTGCATAAGGAGTAGGAAGTATGCTCGCAAACAGAACTCTATTAGTGTGGCGATATTTCCACCTCCTGGTAATCCATATCAGAGGATTCCCGTTGCCTTCATCGTTTCCGATTTGAGCCTGCAGTGATGGAAATCGTGCTGGTTCCAGAGCCTGCCTGATCCCCATTTGAAGTGTTGCTGTGTGACCCTGGACAGGTGAAGTCACCTCTCTGACTTTCTTCCTGGGTGAGGACTGAACAAGATGTCACGGAAACAGCTGTTAGCTCAATGTCTGACACCTGTAGGACCTCAAAATAAACCTCAACATAAATAATAAAGATGTCTATGAAGTTAATCTCTTTCCTTCCCATCTTTCTCCCTCCTTATCTTTACCCTTAGTATCATCAGAAGTTTTCCTAAAATATAAATCAGATTATATCATGTCCCTGCTGTACTCAGTTGAATAGTGGCTTCCCCAAATTCATGTCTGTGGAATCTTTGACTATGACCTTATTTGGAAATAGAGTCTTTGCTAATGTAATCAAATTAAGATTAAAGTCATCCAGGATCAGGGTGAGCCCTAAATCGAATATGACCAGAGTCCATATATGAAGAGGGACATTTGGGCACAGAGACACAGATGCACAGAGAGGAGAAAGCCACGTGGTAACAGAAGTAGAGATTGGGGTAACGTGTCTACAAGCCAAGGAACACCAAAGATTGCTGGCAACCACCGGAAGTTAGGAAGAGGTTGGGAAGGCACCTCACCTAGAGCATCCAGAGGGAGCATGGTCCCGTGGACACCTGGGTTTCAGACTTTTAGTCTCCAGAACTGTGAGAAAATAAATTTCTGGTTTTTTTTAAGCCACCCAGTTTGTGATCATTTGTTCCAGCAGCTCTAGGAAACTAATACAGGTGCTTACAGCCCTGCTGTGGTTCTCCTTGTCATTAGAGTGAGGTCTAGAATTCCTAACCTTGTTCAGGTACACTAGATCTGCCCCTGGATGGTCTCTCCAGCCTCATCACTCCCCATCCTTTCCTCTGAACTTAATGTCTTTCATTCTCTCCAAGCAGAGCTCTCTCTTAGCCGGAGCCATCTCTTAAAGACTGTTTGCCCATCTCTTCTTGGAACAAGCCTTACAAGCCCGGTCACCTGGTTAACTCCTACATATCTTACAGGTGTCAGCTTAAGCCTCCCTTCCTTAGAGGTCTTCCTTGACACGGAGACTGGTGTAAGCCCCTCCACATGTTCCCTCAGTGCTGGTCAACATACATCCAGTTACTTACTTCAAAGGTTGTCTTCCCAGCTAGACCAGGAGCTCGAGGAGGTCAGGACCTGCTTTTGTTCTTGCTTACAGCTGTGTTCCTACGTCCCAGCACAGGGCCTTGCATAGTGCAGGCCCACAGTATGAACTGAGTGATTCATTAAATGAATGACTGAATAAATGACTATTTGGCGTGAGTTTAAAACTCTAGTAAGATTTGGTGAGATGTTGGCATGTTGCTGATGGGGTCAGAGATAAAACAGTAGCTAATTGCAACTTGAATTGATTACCATGAATTGAAATTGATAGGGATTTTGATTGTTTTCATGACATATAGACCCAAAGTTTCTCCTTCCTCCCATTTTATTGTCTCCTTTTAACTAAAAATTAATATATGTTCATGGTAAAAAATGAAAACATTTCAGTGAAAAGTAAGTTTTCTTTCCATCTCAAATCCAAGTCTTCTACTGCCTTCCCTAGAAGAAACAATTATCATGAGTTAATAATAATAAATATTAGATAAAAATAATAAATTATTTTGAGTGAAATATTTTAAGCATGTAAAATATATATTATACACAATGTTCTGCAGTTTGCTTTAGTCACTTAAATTATATCTTAGAGTTCATTTAGTGTTGGCATGTGTAATTATATCTCATTCTTTTTTTATTGGCTGCAATTTATTTAATTTATTTAACTAGCCCACAAATGTTGGAGATTTACATGGCTTCCTGCCTTTTGATATTACAAACAATCCTTCTTGTACATGGATCTTTGTAAGAGTACAAGTGTAGAATAAGTTTCTGAAGGTGATATTGTTATGCCCCGGAAAACATTATATGGTCAGAGTAACCCAACTACAAATGTACTGGGCCAAGTGATCAACAGCAGAATGAGAATAATTTTGATTTAAAAAAAACTTTCAAGTATTGATAGAGTATGAATAGAGGGCGAAATGGCTATTCAGTGGATTATTAAAGGTTAAATTTTTTTTTTTGTCTTAGAGCTACTCATTTTTTTTTTTTTCTAACTTGGGTCAACAGATTCCAAATAAAATGGCACCTTGACAAATTCTGAAATTATCATTCTATTTTTTATTGCTTTTGTCAACCATATGGTTAATTATGATATTGGCTAGATTTTTAATGAAATACATTAAAGAGAAGGATCAAATTAGGTAAAAAAAGGAAGTACTGGCCAAAAATAATTTTACATTTTAAAAAACTAAACACAAGCAAAATCTTACTTGAATTTCAGAGAGATTTAGGTAATCATTGTGAACTTATTGTGCTAGTCTGGAGTACGTGTGTTGAGATGCTTTAAAAAACAAAACTTTTACAGAATTAGAAAATTCACAGAACCAAGATTCTTGTAACATATACAACATGATTTTGAAGACTTGAGATACTTATAAGTCAGGAGAAGAGGGACTTATGATCTAAAAAATCAAGACATATTGCAGCCTTCTTAGAAATAGGGGAATAAAAAGTCCAAATAAAAAATGGCAAGTTTTAAGCACTAGGAGTGCTAGGAATTTAATTCAATAGTCATTTATTAAGGACTTACTGTGTGTGTAGTTTTAAAGAGTATTAGAGGAATGACTTTTAACCAAAAGAACTGGAATTTGTAATCCAAGACAACCATTTCTGAGGACAACACTGCTTTATTCTGTAGAATTTCTCACTGAAAAAATAAAGTAGAAATATGAATTGCTAGAAATCATTTTACTATAAACGTGTGTTTAACCTTTCATCCAGTAATTCCGGTTTTTGAAATTTATCCTGAAAGGAGACAATCTTAGATGTGAGAAAGGTTGAGAAAGAGAGATAGGAAGATAGATAGATAGATAGATAGATACCTGATAGACAGAGATTGCTCTCCAAAGGTATGTTTTCAGGTTGTTTTTGCACCAGATGTGAGCTAGCTTCTCCTTGCCCTGCCCCTTGGAGGTCAGGATAAAAGTGGGAGATGTTCTGACTGTCTGCCTCCTGATTCCTTCTTTTCATGCAGCTTCTCTTTTCACATGTCAATCCAGACATGAAAACCAGCTCCTGCATCAGTTCTGGAGGAAAAAACCGCCAAAAATATTACCTAAGAGCCAAGATTCATGGGGACGGCTGCAGTACAAACCATGTTCTATTCTCCAGGGTTTGTTGGGTCACCCTGTGATCAGGGCCCCTCTCGTGGCCACCCAGCACCCGCCATCACATCCTGCCCACCTCTCTCTCTCTTCACTCCTCCATTCTTTCCTTCCACTTGCTCTGTTTCTGTCAGAACAATGAGAAATTCCATCTCCTGTTTCAGTAAGGCCAGTTAATTCCTATTCTTTGAAGTTTGGGGGGCCAGTAGCCATACAACCCTTAGAATATCACTGTACCTCCAAACTCTTACTAAGAGTTTTCCCCAAATAAAGTTTCTCTCCTAAAAGAAATTTTAGCACCAGATGTTTAAACAATATTTTGTTTTTACATCGCTCTATTTTTACCATAGTAGTAAACATTTGAAAACAATCTAAATGGCCAGAAATAGGAGAATGGTTGGATAATTTATAATCCTACCTATATTGACTATTATACTGTCCTAAAGATTTTGTTTACAAAGATATTTGTCTGTTCATCCATTCATTTATTCATTCAGCAAGTGTTTACTGAGGGTCTATTATGACTTGAGAGCTGTGTTAGGCATTGGAAATAGAGTAGCGTGAACAGAAGAGACAAAAATCTCTGTTACAGTCTAACAGGAGGATAGATATAAAACAGTTTTATATTAACTAATGAAGTACAGTTGTGACAAGTGCTATAAACCAGCAGTACCAAGTGCTGGGAAATTGCAGAAGGGGGCTCCAGAACTGATCTGGAGGAAGTAAACTTTGGAGGTTGTATCTGAAGCCCTGTTATCTAGCCAAGTGAGGAGTGAGTGGTGGTGGGAGAATTCCAGGCAGAGGGCACAGCATGTGTAAAGGCCCTGGGGTGGAAAGAAACAGGCTGAGTTTGAAGAACAGAAAAAGAGTCAATTGGGCTGGAGTATAGAGAGCAAAGCAGGGATGATGTGAAGTGTATCTGGAGAAGATGCTGGGGTGAGAACATGTAGAACCTTTGGGGCTGCATTAATAAATTTGGACTTTTGTCCTAAAAATAAGAGGAAAACTTTGAATGTTTTAAACAGCAGGGTGACTTGAGATTTGGGTTTTAGATCAGTCTGGCTGCAGTGTAGAATGGACTGCTAGAGATCAAGAGTAGATATAATGGAACCCATTAAGAAGCTAGTGAAGGTGTTCTGGCAGGAGATGATGGTGTTTTGCCAATTAGTCAAGCCAGGCACCTAGGACTCATCTTTGTCACACACACTCCTTCTCCAGCATCCAATCTACCACCAACTCTTATCAATTCCAATTCCTAAATGTATGTCAAACTCATCTAATTTCCTCCTTCTCCATTGTTCACATGAAAACTTTAGTGGTACTTATACTGCTAGTAGCTAACACAAATGGAGTTTCTAGTGTGAATCTGACTGTATTCTAAGTACTTGTTTAAGCAACAACAAAACAACAAGAGCACAACTAATATTTGGGTAGCCATGAGAGATACTCAACTGAGATTCACTTCCCCTTTCCTCTGGGCACATGGTAGGACTGTACTTCTTTGTCCTCATGTGGTTGGATGAGGCCATATGACCACAATGGCCAATGACTTTTCAGTGTAAGTGTGGCATGTCACCTACATTATGGAATATTTACTTGCTGGTGCAAGACCTTCCAGCCTCTCTTTCCCTCTGACATGGCAACCAGCAATGTTCAAGATAATGTTGACAGTCAGCCTGGGTCCTTGAGTGGTGTGATGAACAGAAATCCCTTATAGATCCATTCAATGTGTAGCATGAAGAAGAAATAAATCCTAATTGTTTTAAATCACTGAAACACTGAGGTTGTTTGTTAACACAGCACATCCTAACTTATCCTGACACAAATATTTGTTGAACTCTTGCTGTATCCTAGGAACTTAGGAAGTGCTTTGCATTTGTCATCTTACTTAATTTTTATGGCAAGTTTATGAGGTAGGTATGGTTATTGCCTTCATTTTAGATGAGGAAACTGAGACATAGAGCAAGTAACTTGCCCCAGATAACAAGTTAGTGAAAAAGCTGGGATTCGAGCCCAGGAATTATGGCTCGACTAAGCTGCCACTTTCTAATGGACATTGTGCAAGGCCTTTAGAGATAATAAAAGAAGAATGGCATACAGCTCTTGCCTTTGAAGATATCCTCAATTTATTTGGGAAGAGCAAGGCACATATTTGTGAAAACTTAACTGACAAAATTAGGCACAAGTTTCATATAAATACCAAAGGAACTGTATTGTCAACATGCACTTTGGCAGCAGTGTTCAGAGGAGGGAGAGATAACTATGAGATTTGGGGACAGAAGAAAACTTCCTGCAGATGGGAACTGATCTGTGATATGAAGGAAAATGGAAGTTTGGAAAGGAATTGAATAGGCAAAATTTTTAGTTGAGATTCTCTAGAAATATAAGTTCCAAGAGGATATAGACTATAGTTTTTACTCTCTGAATACTTGTCAAAATTTCTAAACATTTGAGGAACTAAATAAGTCATAAGAACCCATTACAAATGAAATTTCCTAACCAGATCAATATTCCCCATTCTTCACTGGACATCAGTGCTTGACTTCCCCTTGGCATCTCAAACCCAATCTGTCCAAACCTGATCCTTCTTGATTAATGATGTCAATTTCCACCTAACCATTCAAGATAAAAACCTTATCATCCATTTCTCCTCTCCTCCTTTATTCTCCCTATTTAATTGGCCAATGTGTTCTATAATTCTAAATCAGAAATGTCTTTCTGATTGACTCCTCTTTATTCCTGTTGCTAATACTTCAAATTAGGCCAGCATCTTCTCCAACTTAGACAATTACAAAAGCTTCCATAAATGTTCTTCTCCCTTTTCTCTCATCCTCCACACAGCCCCCAGCGATCCAATCTACTTTATTGCTCCCCTAACTTCAAATTTCCATTGGCTTTCCACTTCATCCCTAGGAAAATGACATCCTCCTTAACATGGTAAATAAGATCCTGAGAACCTGTCCTTCTCTACCTTTCTGGCTTCATCTTGTGTTTGCACTCCCATACTGCTTACTGTTCAGAGACCTGGGCTGCACTCTGGCCTCGGATACCTTGTTGCCTTTGCGATGCTGTTTCCTTATGACAGAATATCCTTCCTTTGCTTCTCCAGCTGACCAATTCCTTCTTGTCATTTATAACCCAAGCCAATGACACTTTTCCAGGGAGGCTTCCATAACTTCTTTGTAGGGGTTGTGGATCCCTTTTTCATGTCATGTAGCACTTATCATTTATCTGAGTGTAACACCGGTATATCTAATTATTTGTTTCCAGATCTTCCTTCCTTATTAAGCTGCATGATGTCTTCTTATTCTTTTAGGGAGGCGCTTACCCCTGTGCCTTTATGTAGGTCCTAAATACAAGTCCTTATGTTGCTACTGTGAGGGATGAAGCGATTGTCTTGATTTGATCTTATTGGTGAGAAGAAAGGAAGATGCCTACTCTATGGATTTCTCTTTAAGTCTTCCTAGTCACTGGGAAGATTTCATGGCCATGGACAAAGGGAATCAGTACTTGAATGCTTTTCTCTGCTCTCAGCAGCAGAATCAGACCTTGTGTCCTTCACCAACAAGCATGAGACCAAGAAAGTCTTGGCCAGAGTGTTCCAGCTAGGAACACCCCCAGAATTACAGAGGTTCCCAGATCGAAGTTTCAGGGGGGCAGTCAGAAATCCTCGGTGTGTACTTTCCTTCCACTTGTTGAAGCCTTCTTTGGTACAAGAAGTGAGGTGTTCACAAGGAGAAAATAGTGGGTTCTAGGCTCCTCCCCTTGCTTTTTAGTTTCCTCTTTTTTTTTTTTTTAAAAAAAAATAGAAGTATAGTTGACGTACAGTGTTGTGTTAGTTTTAGGTGTACAGCAAAGCGATTCGGATATATATATATATATATATATATATATATATATATATATGTTTTCAGATATTTTTCTTCTTAGTTTCCTCTTAAATGAAGGTATCCTGCAGTCAGCTGATCATCCACCCCTTAGTAAAAAGGCCCATTTTACATATATATAGCATATCTTGAATGTTTGCTGTGTGTTGACTATGCATGGCTTGGATAATTTAGACATGGAACAATATCTCAATTGAAAAATAAACACACACACACACACAGGCCAAAGGATCATTTCACCTGGATATGCCTAGAATTTCCTGGGTAGTCAGGTGAGCAAAGTTCATCGTCTAGACTAATGGCTAAACTTCAGTGTTGGTTCATTATCATTTTCCTTTCAAATTAGTTTATACATGAATATAATATAGAAGATCCAACTTGAATTTGTATCCAAATTCTACTGCCCAAATCAGCAGTGTAAACATGGCCCAAGGTTCCAGCCTCCCTCCCCCGTTGGGAATTCTTGGGAAATGTTGCCTTTGCTTCTCTAGGCATCACCATCTCTTGCTTCTCTGATTAAATTGATTTTCCTCAGGATGAACCTCTCCCCTGTACTTACTCAGAGTCTTGTGGATGGAAAAACACATTATACATTCCATGTGGAAGATAGCTCCCTGGGTATGATTATTTTTAACCATGTGGAGTTTCATGAAATATACAAACGTTTTGAACAGAATTTTGAGATAGAGCAGGTGTTGTACTTTGTGACTGAGCCTCCAAAAGCGTTCAGTCTGGTGGTTATCTGTCCTAAAGGCAACCAAGTTCTCTTTCCTCATTCCTCTTCTGCCACCTTCTCCTCCTCTCCCCAGATTTTCAAGGGTTTGGTCCCAGCTCAGATGTGGAAGCTAGGGGAATCAAGTGGAAGAAATAAACTGAGGGGCCATTGCTGCAAGTAAGTTCAGCAAAATGTCAGAAAGATATACAGCATCAATAGCTTTTAAAAATATACCAGTAATAAGCTATGTCAATAAATATTTTTTATAGCTGTCTATAATAGGAAAACAGTCTTATTTAGCAAGAAGATATTTATATTAGTTTGACTCCACCTAATATATATATTTAAAAAACAGCAGTGTATCTGAGAAAAATGTAATAATATGGCATTAATGACTAGTCACTGGGTATTTTAAATAACTCCACAGAGAAGTGTAGACCCTTTCTTCATGAACTTTTGTCACATGACATTATGATGTTACTGCAGAATAGATTAAAAACAGCACCTAATTTCTGTTCCGCCACAATTAGAGGTGAGGTTACAGCCCGGTTCATTAATCTTTCAGATAAGAAATAAACTTGTTTTCCCTAAACTGTTACAAGATTGATACCCTTACTCCTGTTGCGTTTTGTTTATTTGGCAGGTAAACTGTCTGGGCTTGTGGGCACAGTACTTGATTTGTCACCTCAGGATAAGATAATTTGGGATCTTTCACATTTCCAAATCATGTCACGCTGAAGCAGTTGAACCAGCTGACAAATGAGATGTGCCTGCAATGCAGCTCCAGAAGGGGAACGCTGCGAGAGGGTGGCCGTGTGAGTGGTGTGTTGGTTTATTAACAGACATGTTTGATTCTGGAGGTTAATGCTTTTGCGCATGAGAATATTACGCACCACACAATCTGCATCCCGGAAGCAGACGCAGAGCTGCTGGGAGGTGGGTCGGGCCGCCAGCAGCTTGGTCTCTGAACTTCTGCTGTGGTGAGGTGGCTTCACGGGAAGTGGCATAGTCATGTTTCCCGCAAGTTCATGCTCCTGTCTTTCTAGAACTGGACTCTTTCTAGCCGTTGTTGTTTGTCTGTTTTCATTTCCCTGTTGCCTACGGAAGACTTTTTTTTTTTAATTTGGGAACCCTGCCAGCCTATGCAAACTGTTGCACGGTCCCTAGTCCAGCACTGAATCATGTCGTTGTTTCAATTATGCACAATTATATATCAGATAATAGTAGTAAAAATAACTAACGTTCATTGAAGTGATTGCCTTACACCAGGCACTGCTCCAAAGGTTTTCATGGATAAACTGATTTCATCCTCACATCAAGATGACGTGAATACTATTACTTTCATCATATTGTAGACAAGGAAACAAGCACAGAGTAATTTGTCCAAGATCATTACTTAAGGGGAGAATCTCAACAAATGCCCTTTCAACCCAAATAAAAGCAGCTGCAGAGCAGCATGCGGCGTGGCTGTCACTCTGAGTTATGGTGACATGTGGCTCACTTAGGTAGGGATGACCTCATTCGGGGGCCATTCAGATTTCTGCATTTGTCCCACTGGGCCCTAGAGTCTGGCATTTAATATGAACACCTGTTGAGATAGCCTCCTTTGACAACGCACAAAAATGGTTCCTTGACCCCTAGCAGAAAGGTGTCTACCCTGAATCAAGGCTTTTATACCAGAGGCTGAGAATTCTTGGTGTTTTTCTCTGCAATTGCTCCATGAATCCTTGCTCACTGGATTTCTGTAGGGCTGGGTTCCCCTGATAGCTACTACACAGGTTTGTGTAACAAGACCGTAATGGCATCCTTTCCTTTTCTCCTTCTCTTCCTCCCCGCCTCCTCTGCCTTCTTTTCCTCCTCCTTCTCCATTATGCTTTCTGTTAAAGGGCCATTGAACTTGGAACACTGTCTCATGGATTCTGCTGTTCACTTGGTCTGCTTTTTCCTGTAAAGGTGGGAGTTCAGCAATGCTCTTCCGGAAAAAAGATGGCAGCCAACTTGACTACAGTCTGAGAAAGATTCCTGCATGCCCCGAAGTCATTGAAAAAAAAAAAAAACAAACCCTGTTTTTTACAAATCAACTTTATTGAGGTATAATTTTTTTTTTTAAGCTACTTTATTTATTTATTTATTTATTTATTTATTTAGCTGTGTTGGGTCTTTGTTTCATGCGAGGGCTTTCTCTTTGTTTCATGCGAGGGCTTTCTCTAGTTGCGGCAAGTGGGGGCCACTCTTCATCGCGGTGCGCGGGCCTCTCGCTATGGCGGCCCCTCCCGTTGCGGGGCACAGGCTCCAGACGCGCAGGCTCAGCAGTTGTGGCTCACGGGCCCAGTTGCTCCGTGGCATGTGGGATCTTCCCAGACCAGGGCTCGAACCCGTGTCCCCTGCATTAGCAGGCAGATTCTCAACCGCTGCGCCACCAGGGAAGCCCGAGGTATAATTTTTATACAGTGAAATTCACTAATTTTGAGTACAATTTGATTTCTTTTGAAAAATGTATATAACTGCATGCATTCTTGTTTGCTCATCACTATAGTTTTGTCTTTTCTAGAATGTGACTTAAATAGAATCAAACAGTATATAAAAAAAAGAAACATCTCCCTGATTCTATTTGTCTCCCTCCCTCCCACATTTGGCCATTATGCGTTTCCTGTCTGCGCTGGGTGGGTGACACCATAGTAGAGCACAACTGCTGCCATCTCTCAATTCTAAGATGCACGTGTCTCCCGCACATTTCAACAGCTCTGAAGTTGTGGTGTGTCTTACAATCAATGGTGCACAAGGTTTAAATGGCAATATCTTTTCTTTCTTAGGGATACATAAAATAATAGTGAATCATAATAATTTATGATAACTTCAATTCAATGAAATGTGCTATTACGTATTTGAGGACTAGGGGAAAAGTTTCTTTTCACACTTATATTTGGCGAAATCCTGCTGGAAGCCAGACCTTTGCCAAATGCTGGGGAGACAAACATGAACAAGGCATGATCCCTACTCTGAAGGAGTCCAGAGCCGCTAATTTGACAGGAACAATAACAGGTTTAAGAAGTCAGGACTGGGGTGCACTAGTGCATGCAAAAGGGTTTTATAAAGTTCAAAACAATCGATCAGTATTAAGGTATTATTATTATTTCCTGAGTTTTATAATATTAAAAATGCCTGCAGAATTACAGTCAGGACTGTCACCCTTCAAGGCTGTCAGTGTGCTTCCTCGATGGAACATTTTTCTGACAGAAATCTGACAGGAGTTGACGTGTCCTTGGAGCTTTTACTGTTGGAGTTTCTCTCAGCCTACGGAGGAATCCTTTATCTTAATTAGGTTTAAAGATATCTTCTTTTGACCCTAATCAACCTCTAGTGTAGAGCTGTGAATTTCTTAGACTTTTTTTTTTTTTTTTGTCATCGTTTGGTTGGCTTTTCTTAGTAAATTCTTTCAGTAAACTGCCGCCTTTAGAAAATGAACAAGTGGTGAGGCAGAGGAGAGAGAGCAACAAAATTCTATGGAATGTGCTCTGGGTAGCCATTCTCCTCAGTGCCTTGAGTCCTTGCTACTCTGAGAGAGGTCCACAGACCAGAAGCACCAGCAGCATCTGCAAACTTTTCAGAAATGCTGCATCCCAGGCCCCACCCCTGACCTGCTGAACTAGAATCTGCATTTTAACAAGAATTTCAAGGGATTTTCTAGCACCTGTGCTATTATTTACCGATAGTTGTTCTTTAAGAGTAGCCCCCTCTAAGTACCAATATTTGTGAAATTATGGCTTAGATGTGTTTGTTATATCTGAAAATTTGTCTGCTTGAGTAAATCACCATTTATATCTGGACCAGTAGCACACTTTAGAAATCTTGCCTTGATGCCATATTGTCCATTTAAAAAAACAAACTTTATATCTGGAAATAGATTTAAACTGATAGAAAATTTGCAAGAATAGTACATGAACTTCTATATACCCTCCACCACATATTATAACATTTATCAGTCTCATGAAATCAGAAAATTTAGTATTAGTACAGTATTACTGTTTAATCTACAGTCATTCAGATTCTACCCCAATTCAAATTGTCCTCAAAATATTCTTCAGATAGCATTTTGAAGATTCTGATCAAGATCTAAACCAGTTATCACATATTATATTTGCTTTTCGTGTCCCTTTAGTCTCCTTTCCTCTGCCTTTCTGAGCATTGACATTTTTGAAGAGGGCAGGCCTCTTGTTTCATGGAAGACCCTCAATTTTAGTTTGTCCGATGTTTCCTCACAGTTAGATTTATCATATGCGTGCTTGGTTGGAATACCACAAAAATGATGCTGGGTCCTTCTCAGTTTTCAAATACTGTCCCGTACCCACTAAGAGGAATGAAGGCTCCTCAGAGAAATGTCTGATTCCAGGGCTGGGCAGGGAAGTACAGAGAAGCCTGGAATATTTTGTTGCCCATAAAGTAAAGACATGTTTAAAAGTCTCCAGGAGCCAGTTTGAAGGGGCTACCTCTGCTCAAATACGGGACAAGATGAGCATTAAAATTAAATCATAGTAACGGATCAGTCACCCACTGAATAAAGTAAGTATCCATACTCAATCAATGGGAGAGTTCTTCCCTATAGTAAAATCCCAACTAATAAATGTAGAAAAGAACGAGGAAGAAATAATATATCCTAACTGATATAGAGAAAAAAATAGTAAATGCCAACTAGTAAATATAGGAGTTAGAAAAATCACCATTTTGCAACCACGATAGTAATAATTGGTTCAGGTAAGGCTCATCTATGGGTGCTAAAACTAGGCAGTAAAACTTGAAGGAGACGCAGGATATTTACATAACTTCGTAGTAGCTCACCACATTGTCTATTGTAACCAAATATATTTTTATTAGAAATAATTTAACACTGAAATGGCCTAGCTGAAAATGAAGATTTTGGGTCTGCCATGCCAGGCTCATCGAATCAGAATGTCTGGAATGGATCCCAAGAATCAACCTTTTTTTTTTTTTTTAGAGCTCTATTTTTTTTTTTTAACATCTTTGTTGGAGTATAATTGCTTTACAATGGTGTGTTAGTTTCTGCTTTATAACAAACCTTTTAATAAGCATATTACAGTGTCATAACCACTGACTTAGTGCTTCCAATCTTTGGGTTGACGAGGACTCCACCCTTGTTCTCATACTCTGTCCTGGGTGGGACGGGAGGGGGCTGATGGTATCAGAATCACCAGTTTCATTTCCTTTTGATTCTGATTTTGATTGGATTATTTCAGACCGGGATGCAATGCTCTATTAATTGGGGCCCTTCTGCTTGCTGCAAAGCATCTTCCTTTTTTTTTTTTTTTCGCCAATCCAGCAACAAAAAATTCAGGTTACTAAACATACAGTGTTCTACTTGTTATCCATGTGGTTTTAATTAAGTTTTAACTAATTCCCTTTATCTTGTCATAGTTATTATGACCCTCCAAGTCATGTCACATTAATATGTGAAAACAGCTCCCTGGCATGTCGGCCAAGGAACAAAGCCATTTTGACCTGTCTTGCTAAATTAAAGTGGGGAGATTGATCAACTTGTGTTTTGTTATCTTCTTTGATAATTGACACTAAAGGTGAGCAAAGGAATAAAGGAAACAATGCATTTCAGCCTATCACCCCTGCTGCAAATCCAATGTATAAAACTATTGTAGACTTTTACCATTTACATACATCACCAGAGAGATGAAAAATGAGGTGGCACATTTCAGGGAAACTATTGAATTGATCTATTCCAACTCAAACTTTTAGGAGGATTTACGTCTCTGTCATGACCCTGTTTTCCCTAATAGGAAGTTGGCACATCTGACAATGGATTCCCCCCCCCCCCCCAGTTCATGAATTTGTTTAAAAGAAAGGTTTTGTAAACACAGGGAAACATATTTATCCAATTGCTATTTATTGAAAAGAATGAAATGGAAATTCACGTGGGAAAATCTGGGACTAGAATCACTGTAGGTGGGAACTACATTTTGGGTAAAGCAAGACAAGGTAGCTTGGAAAAGACAGTGCATGGTCCTGCTGTTGCAAACAATTGCTGACAGCTCTGGGTGTGTTTAATGCAAGCACTTTCCAAGCCTCTTGCTGTGCAAACTCTCAAGTTGCCTTACAGGACAGGACTACTAAGCCTAATTAAATCCTTCTGCTGATAGAGATTTTGGTTCTTACTCACCAAGTGGCTTGTGTGTGCAGTTTAAGAGATCCTGAATTTAAAAAACACTCATTGATTAATCTTTATATCTAGCTATCATTAACTAAGCACCTGTGATAGGCCATGCACCATGCTGAGTCCTATACTAGACACTAACTTAATCCAAATAGTAAGCCCGGAAGGTAAATATCACTGTCCCTCTACGTGACGAAGGTACCGAGCTCATAGCGGTTAAATAACTTACTCAACTTATCGGAGGTAGAGTAAGGATTTGAACCCAGGTCTCTGATTTCCAAACCCATGGTGTCTGGTCCATTCTAGTGGTCTTACAAGACCCTTGCAAGAGTGATTGATGAATCTTCGTCATGCTGTCAACCCATCTGTTCTGGCTTTCCAGCCATTTGCCCTCTCATTCTGTGAGCAGGACTTTATTCTGTGAACCCTGCACCGGGTCAGTCACAATTCCTCCCTGTTTTGTTCCCATGGCTCATTTATTTTCTTTATCATAACAAACATCACACCTAATTAGTGCTACACATTAAATGTTTCTATTCACACTAGATTGTAAGCTCCATGAGGACAGGAGCTGTGCCTCTATTGGTCACAACTATATTTAATTTATCTCACGACACATAGTAGGTGCCCAGCAAACACTGAAGAAGCAAGTGAATGAGTGTTGTACTAAAATCATCACTGAGTTCCTGTCCTAGAGAAGAGTCTTTTCTTCTGACTTGAGATGGCTCCCTTGTACCCATTATACCTTTTCTTTCTCTCCTACCTTTTTGTCCTATCAGAACATGTAACAAGTGGAAGAGCCAAGGCTCAGATGCGAGCCTTCCTTATTTTGGTGTTCCCATCCTTTCCTTCACCCTACACTGTGTTTAAAAGTGTAAAGGAAGCGTCTGGCTGTGGCTCCTATCAAACCATCAGATGGTTTTCCTTTGTTTCTTATTTTCTACCCCTAACACTAATATTTAACTGGCTGCAGCACCATAGCTGGAAAGCACCACCCTTGAATGTCCTGCTTACTCAGCTGAAAGCAGCAGCTGTTCCAATAAGCAATTTGATGTTCAGCACCTGAGATTGGCTCCCTCCTTCCAGCAAGACTGCAAGCTCGACAGAATGTAGGAAAGCATGAAAAAGTTTCCTAGCCCGTTTCTCTTAATGCAGCAAGGAGAGCAGCACAGGTTCAAGAAGGATATTTGCCTCTGGGCAAGAAGACCCAGCTCCCATATGTACAGTTTCACCTGAACTTCTTTTGATGGGGTCCTGGGAATTAAGAATGATTTGTTTATCAAAGGCTATGAAAAAAAGACTGTCTAAGAGATGGTTTTGTTATGATTCCTATTGTCTGTCCCAAGTGGTGTACTGGTAAATGTGGTTTTCCCTCCAACAAAGCCCTGGTCTGTTGTGTTTTCCAATTTCTGTGGTGTAAATACTCCCATGGTGGCTAATTTCAAGCTAACAACATGATGTCATTGAATGTATAACAGAGAGGTGACGCACATGACTGGCCCTGCTAAACCATGACAAGCTGACCTAGCACACCACAGGCTCTCTTGATCCCATTAGCCCCTACATGGACACAGAGTGGTGGTTTAGGTCCTGAGCCAGTCCTGAAGTTTCCCAAGGGCCAGGCTAGTGCCTGTGGCAGACAAACAAGGCCCATGAGCTAGAGAGGATGTAGGCAAACATCCCATCTGGTGGATCAGGGTGGGCAGTGCATTGGGAGTCAAGGTAGGGGTCTCAAACCCAAAAGTTTAGCACCAGAGGCAGATGGATTTAGAGTGGAAACACTGGTGACACCATTGACCATCTAGTTGACTTGAACATGTTATTGAAAATCTCCATGCTTCAGTTTCTTTAGCTCTAAAGTAGGGATATATAGTAATAGTTCTTACCTTAAAGAGTTTTAGTGATGATGGATTATTATGATATATGTAAAGTACTTAGCATGGTACCCAGCACAGAACAAGTGCTCAATGTATAGAAGCCATTAAAATTAGGCTGGAGGGCGTAAGAATGGGAGGGGCTTCCTGAGAAATGATCTCAAACACCAGGAGGTGTTTGCAGCTCATCTTCAAGCACTGGTGGTAGGTCTGTGTGGGTCAGCTGTCCAAAAAATGTCAAGCCACAGGTGGATTGTTCAGTGTAACTGTTGGTGAGAAAAAGCATCAAAATATTTTTTTTTTGATAATTGGCAACATTGTTTTGTTCAAAAAAAAATCTCATTCTTCCTTTTGTGGCAGATTGTGCAAAAAATCTTTAAAATGGATTTGAAGTGGTTCATGAAAAACAAAAGAGTACATTCTCATGTTGAAATCATGTTTGTTTAAAGAGAGGTTAGAAACTGTGTATATAGAGAAGGAGATGAGGTGAGAAAATTACTGCACTAGAACCTAAAATCTAGTTTGGAGCTTCCTGGAGGTTGAGAGAGACAGTATCTATGTACAGGCATGTAATGTATTACATAGCTCTCATTAGGCACAGCAGTGTTTCATGCAAGAGAGTCTTCTTTTTCTTTGTTTGTTTGCTTTTTGTTTTTGTTGTCTTTAAATTTCAGTAGATTGCTTTAGTCATTGGGAGCCTGAAGTACCAGGGCCACCCAGGCTTTCTGATTTTCAGAGTCTGTAAGCTTGAGAAAAGCAACCACTGAGAATTTATTGTGCCTTTTCTACAAAGTACAATGTGTCCTTCTAATAGGCCTCAGCTGTTACTCCTGCCCTCAATCTATTCTTCAAACAATGTAAAGAGTGATCTTAAATATATAAGTTGGACTATGTAATTTGCAGCTTAAACCCTGAATGCCCTGGGAATTGAACCAAACTCTTTACTGTAGACCATGTCACCTCGTGCAATCTGACTCCAACATCATGCCTGTGCTCCGTCCTGCTCCTGACCTCATAGTTCCACAGCTTCCTCTTTTCTGCCTCAGGGCCTTTGCACATAACCTTCCCTCAGCATGGAAGGAAGGGAAATGATCTTTCCTCTCTTTACAGAGATGGCTCCTTCTCCCCATGTCTGTTGCCTCTTCAGCCTTCCCTGGTGGCAGTTTCTAAAGCAGATTTCATCCCTGTTTGTCTCCCTCTCAGCTTCTTTTTTGCTTCTCTAGCTGGCTTTGGAACAAGCTATATTTGGTAAGATAAGATCAGAAAATAACTTTATTTTTCACCTACCACAGCTTCAAACCTGCTTGGCAAGGTTTTGCCAAGGATGATATTGCAAGCAGATTCCGTGGCTTTTATGATAATTTTTGAGTCTTAAAATCATCTTGTTTTTAGATATGAAATAGTCCAGTCTAATTTAATGTCAAAACCTTAGTTCCTCGTCCAATTTAAGGAGTTTTCTGTTCTTCTGGGCTCAAAGTTAACTTAAGGTCCTATTGACCAGAAGCAGGAAGGAGCACTGTGGTCTGATCTTCCACTTTTCACCTTCTTCCGCTCCTCCCCACTGGACCTCAACGGCATGTTCAGAGTCAGGCTGAAGAGGAGGGATGAGGAAGGAATGAGAGGCATACGAAGACCTTCTTGGGCAGCTGGTGCTGTTAGCAGTTCTATCTTGACTGCCCAATATCCTCTGTCAGCGTAGATAAACAATTGCTCATTCTTCCTCCAGACAAGACCTCCTGCTGAAGGCTTCCCTCCTGCCATCCTCTGCCCTAGGGGCGCTTCTGAGAAGCCTGGTCCCACAGTTCCTTCTCTGATGCTTTACCACATGTCACCTCTGTCTGCTAGCGTGGTCTCACTCCACTGGGCAGTCCTTTCAAGATGACAAAGGCCAGGCGGCTCTGTGCAGTGTACACTCTGCCCACTGGGAGCATCAGGCATCTTGCCCTGTGACACTCCAGAAGGACAGGCCCCTCCCTGTGCTCCGACATCAACAGCAACTCCAGCCAGCCTCTCACCTTTGGACTCTTTCTCTGGTCTCTGCACCAGGGTACTGGAAATCTCCACCAGGAAGTCTGTTGTCACGCTCTGCTCTGGTGCTATGGCAGTGCTGGGGACAAGAGGGCCCTTCACCACCCACCTGTGACTCCACTCTGACTCTCCAGACCGGGGACACAGGTGGGCTGTGGGTCACAGGTCCACAGACTGCTTTGCTTGCCTCTTAGGACATGGTGACTGGGTGTTCTACCCCCTGTACCTTTTGTTAGAGTTTGCAGGGGAGTGGAGTGGGTTTTCTTTATCACCTATTGTTCTCAGCTTTGGGCTTTGGCCCAAATTCTAAGACAACACCAGAAATTCCATTTGATATTTTATTTCATTCTGTGTGATTACTTTATTTATTTCAGGGGCTTAGCAGAGCTGGGGAGAGTGCTGAGCTGCCAGGTATAGGAGCTGCCGATGAAAGCCTCAAGGAGCCAACACGAAAGTAACAGGGGAGCCTGCCATGATGGCCTAAGGGAGAGGCTGAACCAGAGAAAGAAATGATCCTCTCCCCCTCCCGCCACCGTGGAGCGGTGTCCTCAGCACAGACTTGAGGGTTGTCTGGTAGTTGAGGGAGCTTTGAATGAAAGGCTCCAGCAGTTTTATGGACCTGGGGTGGAGGGGGAGGGGAGAGGAGGATGGCTGAAAGTGGAAAAATAATGGGTACTCAGAGCGGAAAAACCTGCCTTCAGGGTTTCCTTTTTCCTCCATTAAGGGGACTTTGGCAGAGGTGCCTGAAGATCTCTGCCCAAGGCCTCGGATAAAGGGACTTAGGAATAAAGATGCCGGCTAGGAATGCACACATGGGAAGAGCGTGACCAGTCGGTGGAGGGGTTCAGTCCTTGACCACAACTCCTCCAGAGCCTGCAATGCGCTGGCTGCACCGAGCCTGGGGTGCTGGGACTGGGCAGCTGGACACAGAAAGAAGAACCTCTTGTGGCCTTTGAGGAGCCACATCTGTCAACGATGAAGCCAAGTCCTAATGTCTACAGGGCAGCCCAGGCTTAACCTCCAAGAGTCATTTATTCTTTTTAGAGGAAAGCAAGATTACCATGATCGAGGGCCCAAGAGAGACTTCAAAGATGGGCGTGGCTTGAGTTTGTGGGTCTGTTCTGGTTGGCATCTGGAGAGGTGGAACTCAGCAAATGCCATTTGGCTCATAAACTTGACGTCGAACTCACCCACACTTACCAGAGTGGCTGCCTTTCTACCTCCCCCTTTCCCAGTGGGAACACTCAGAGCTGCAAAGATCTGCTGGTGCCTGTTCATGGCTCCCCACTGGCACCAAACTGGGAGGAAAAGGGGAGGGTGGGATTTGGAGACCCAAGTCCTGAATCTCGTTAGTCCCCTTCTTTTTCTGGCGTGGACAGTTTACTCCCTTGGACTGTAGATCATTGCTTATATCTTTTTCCTGCAAATCATTTTTTACTCTCTTTCATCCTCTGTCACTGCTTCATGCTTCTACTGGATTTGAAGCTTCCGTTCATCGAATAGGGATGAGCGTATATTCAGGTTTGTACAAATGCACAAAGAAAGGAGATTTACAAATGTACGACAGTCATCACCGTATCCTAGAAACCCTGATCCACACAACCTGTGAGCCTTAACCCTCCCGTACATGACTCTGAGGGGTGGTGGTGGGGTTTGTGTTCCTTGTTTCTTAAGCTTTTAGTCATCTGAGCAAAACCGCAGACTCATGGACTCCCAGAGACTGAGAAGACCTTGTATGTATATATGTATGCAAGCACGTATGTATTTATTTTATTGACATATAGTTGATTTACAATGTTGTGCGAGTTTCTGGTGTGTAGCAAAGTGACTCAATTTCTACACAGTGTTCGTATCTGCCAATCCCAAACTCCTAATTTATCCTTCCACCACACCGTTCCCCTCTCCTTTGGTAACCACAAGTTTGTCCTCCATAAGAGAAGGCCTTTTAAATTCCACCATATATTAAAGGAAAAATTTATCTCTTGGGTAGATGAGTCTGGAGTTTAGGGAAATTCCTTGATAGGCCTTTTCATTGAAAAAGGCAAGCCTCTCTTCGTGCTTTCTCACCCCATCTTGTAGGCGTACATTGGATGGGTAAAGATGAGGACAACGGAAACCGGAATATACTTGTGCAGTAAAAGAAGGCAGACTTTTGAATATCCAGCTTCAGTCAAGACAAGAATTTATCAGGGGCCCTGGCATGTGGCGGAGGGCAGGAGGAGGAAGCTGAGTGACTCTGCAGGACGCTGAGGCAAAGGGGGGAGCCACGAAGCCAGAAGTCATTCTTTGTGGCAGGGAATGGAAAATATCTTTCTAGGGGGTTGATATCTGATTTTTAATTTGAAGTTGCTTTCTATTCTATGCTCTAAATCCCCTCTGCTACCCCTACTTCAGTAAAACCTGCCTCACACGATTGTCTTGTTTTAGTGACATTCTGGGGAGTAAACACAGAGTGGAGTTCTGGAAGCCAGAGGGTCCACATGGCACAGGTGAGGATGCAGGCAAGAGGGCAAACTGGCACGAAGGCAGATTTGAAGGAAGAAGGAAACTGCAGTACCATTTCATTTATAAGAGAAAGGTGGCCCTTGAAGGGGAGTTGGAAGAACGTGATTCTGAGTTCACCTTATCTATGAATTCCATCTTTGAAAAACTCATACATCTGTGAAATGCTTTCTCGATTGTCATTCAAATCATCGATGCAGAGCAGTAACAGGTCTGGAAGAGGCTGCTGGTCCACAGGGCTGTAACACCAGAGGCTGCCTTTAGAGATCCACAGCTCGGTGCCAATCAGGATTCTTGTGTCTCAGCAATCAGCTAGTTACAAACTGTCCAAGCTGTACATTCATCAGGCCCTTGCCTCTCCAATTTCCCCAGAAGGACACTTTGATGTGTTTTGTCAGATGGATCTGGAAACCAGATATCCCACGTCTGATGGCTTTCCTTTACTTTCTCAACTAGGAACATCATTGTGAAATGGGAATAGATCAATCAGATGTGACTGATTTTTCATAAACATGCTGCTTCCCTTTGGCTGTATTTGGTGTGCTAAATTTTCACCAACCTGTTTTCTAATAGACTTCTCCTCGTCTGTCAGGGCTGGAAACGACTTTGGTGATGGATCATCTAATCCCACAGCCTCATTTCTCAGAAGACCCTGAGCCTCAGCTTGGCCAAGGTCACTGGCTGGTAAAAAGCAGGGGATTGAATTTAGCTTGTAATAAACATCTCCTTCCCCGGTTTTCTACTACATGCTTGTTGGTGGGGGTTGGAGGGAATGTGTATGTACTTTGTAGCTCAAATGAAGTCTTTTTTATTTTAGCTTTTAAAATGTGCTTATACTCATACTAACTAGAGGGTAGACTTCTCTAAGAACTGGTACACTTTAATTATCTGGACCAGAGGCCAGGGAAGCTGCTAAACATCCTACAGTGCACACGACTCTGCCCCACCACAAAGGATCATTCGATCCCAAACTCCTCTAAGAACAGGTCTATCATCATTTGTAACGTAGTTCCTCTTTGTACCCTGCACCAAAGGCCTCTGCGGAAAACATTCAGTCTTGTGCATCTACAGTGAACTAAAACTATTGAAGATTTTACTCCCAGGTGACTATAACTCTTGAGTTCTGCAATGCTGAACTAGGTCATTTCAAGATCAATGTTTTTGCTGAGAACTAGAAAAGTGAACAAATAACTATAAGAAGGTACTGTAGGGGCTCCCAAGGCAGGGAGAATCTGTGGGTCCCAATCCTTTGAGAGGAGAGGCCCAGGAGAGGTGAGCTCTCTATCAGGAGAGGCTTTCTCCTCAACCCAGTGTAGCAACAAAGAGGCTGAGAAGTGAGTGGGGCTTTGACAGTCTCAGGGGCTGGAGACTTTTGGGGATCCTGTAGGGCTACAACCTAGGACAGAAGTTCTCAGTGTGGGTGCTTTTGCCCCTTCAGGGGGCCTTGGACAATGTCTGGAGACATTTTTGGTTGTCACAACTGGGCAGGCAACTAGTAGACTGGTACCCTGTAGTGGGTAGGGGCCAGGAATACTACTACTACTACTAATACTACTACTGCTTAACATCCTACAACGCACAGATGGCTCCCCCATGACAAAGAATAATCTGGTCTAAAATGTCAGTGTTGAGGTTGAGACACCCCAGTAAGAAATTTTTACCAGGAGTGAAGGAGAACCAGAAATAAACCAGCTCTCACAAAGACTGAGGCCCAGCTTCAAATCGCCCGAATCTCTGAAAATCTCTGGTTGGATTTTCAGCCTAAGTTCCTGACAGAAGCAAACCTGAACCCTTCCTGGAGCAGGATAACATAGCCCAGAACCTCAAATATATACCAAACACCACACATAATGTGGGAGGGGGGAAATGTATTGAAGTCAAGGATTCTAAATTTCTTGCATTGTCCACTGGTAAAATGCTCATTTATGTTAGACTTTAATCAAATAAGGATGCATGTGGTAATCTTTAGAGTAACCACTGAAAGAATGATGCTACATATAAAATATATATAATAAATTATATATGTAAATTACATGTGTTTAGAATATATATTATATACTGTACATATATAAATATATATATTTAACAGAGGAGGAAATTAAACAATATATCCAAAAGGAAGCAGGAATTCAAAAGAAATAGAAAAAATAACAGTATGGTACAATTAATCCCAACTATATATAGGTAATACATTAAATGAAATTTACTATTCCCATTAGAAGGCAAAGATGATCAAACTGAGTAAAAGAAACAAAAGACTGATTCTTTTCAAACTTCCTGATTCTGAATAGGAAACTGTCACAGAAGAATACTATTTATAATGGCTAAGATTACAATGAGTAATTTCTCTTTAAGTCCTTTATATCTGTTCTGTCATTTAACCCTTGAGGTTGATCCTATTATTTTCATCTTCCTGTAGATGAGGAAACTGTGGCACACTTGCTTAAGGTCACATGGCTAGTACATGACAGGGTGAGGCCCTCTGACCCCAGGACTCATGTTCTTATCAAACTGCAAAAGCAACTGAGATATTAGGACCATTCTGTGTTTTGTAGCATTTCTAGGAGAGTCTCAACTGATGGTATTTTTTCCTCCAAAGAATTAAACGATATTTTTCAGAACATGTTCCCTTATTATTTTGTTCAGATAATATATAATACCTTTCACTGTCCCTATACTTTAAAAAACAACAACAACAACAATAGGATTTATTTCACTCAGAAGTCTACAGACCACCTGGGTAGTCCTGCTTCTCTGGGATGAGCTTAGCTGATCTTGGTTGGACTCACGGGTGGATCCTCAGTCATCAGGAAGGTCAGCCGGCAGGTCCAGTCTAGTGTGGCCTCAGGTAGTATATCTCTTGTCTGATTCTTTGATTAAGCAGACTAGCCCGGCCTCATTCTCCTGGAGCAGGCTGGGATCCAAGAAAGCAAGTGGACGCACCCAAGGCCTCTTGGGGTCCACGTTCAGAATGGGCACATCCTCACTTCTGCTGCATTTTGTTGGCCAAAGCAAGTCACAAGGCCAGCCCAGTTTCAAGGGTGGGGAAATAGACTCTACCTTTTTATAAGAGATGCTGAAATTTCACATTGTCAGGGGACTGTTGATGAAGGGGTCAAAAATCAATGTCTTTAGAGCAATCAACCTATCACACCAAAATCTTGGCAAAAGAGAATTGATTCTATAAGTCAGAAGAACTTGATTAAAGGCAATGTGCTATCCTGGGAGGAAGACAGTGCTTGGTAAGTGGTACCAAAGCAGCTGGCAGATTTTTCCTTTTTAGCTACATTTTCACTCAGGATTCTTTGGTTGCAGGCAGCAGAAATGAACTCTTCTTACCTTAAGCAAAAAGGAAATTTGCTGAAAGGGCATGGAAGAGTTCAAGTAGGCTCAGGAGTCAAGGCATTTATGGAGGAGGTTGGGTGTATAGAGGTGGCAAGAACAATGTAACAGTCTTATTTGGAAATTGCACTGGAATGTATGAGCTCCCTTCCTTCCTTCCTTCCTTCCTTCCTTCCTTCCTTCCTTCCTTCCCCTCTCTTTTCTGTCACTTTATTCCAGCCTCAAATTTCAGCAAAGGTGCATCCAAGTGGCCTAACTTGCTCAGATTCCCTCCCCAGTGGCTGGGGGAGCATAGGACATTCTAAGTGGAATTTTCACCAGATATATTCAATGAAAAGTAATACCTCAAATATAATATAGGCACAATTATCAAAGGAAGGTAAAACAGATGCTGGGCAGCCAAGAATAACATATATATATATATATATATATATATATATATATTTATTTATTCCAATATGTTCTTTGAAAAAAATTCCAAGTAGCTCTACTATGATTACTGATTTTTTAGGAAAGAAATTTAACAATGGAAGAGTGTATATATAGGGATGAAAAGACTGGGTAGATTTATAAGATATAAATAATTTTCTTTGAGTTGTGGGACAATGGTTGGTTCCATTTTTCTTCTGTTGTTTTTTCCTATAGTGTGCATTTATGATTTTTTTAACTAAAAAATAAGCTTTATATTTTAAGATGAATGAAATGAGGGAGAAGTGTCCCTTTTGATGGTCTAAGGACGTATTCACTAGTTACTCTATATTAATATCAGACCCATATGTTCCTCTTGAAATGCAACAAGGGTCTTATATATTAAACTCTAAACAGAAACAAAAAGGACAACAAAAAGAATCCCACCCAATTTGGAAAGGACTTGTGCTTGTGGGTTGGGTGCAGAAGGAAGTAATTTCCCTCCATTTTCTGCCTGAGCCATGCTTTTGCACTTTGATATTTCTTTCACTAATAAGGTGTTTCATTATTTCTCCCACATAAAGAGCCCATGCTGTTATGAGATGCTGTTGAAGACTCTGGTTTGCCCAGATGCATGTCAGTGAAAACAGCCTTTCTGTGAAGAGAATGAGACTTCTGAGGATGAATGGACCTGTGGGAAAAGGAGATCCTTTTGCAGAGTTTGGAAAAAGAAAAAATAAAGCCATTTGCCCTGCAGGGATGACAGAACACATTCTTTCCTAATCAGTGGGTCACCACCTCTGTGCTATGTTGGGGGAGACATCATCTAATTCCAAGCCTAAGGCTGGGTCATCAGATACACTGTCTTCTCTGGACCCTTCTCTGAGCTTCATCAACAGATTTCTCTGCTCCCTTGGACCAGCTGAAAAGAAGTTATGAGCTCTCTCCATCATTTGCCAAACTCCTAGGCCCTTCCTCCTTTGAAATTTTCTTATTTGGGGTCTTTTTTCCTTTCCATGTGTCTTCTCCTCTCTCCACAACCTTTTTATCTCTGGAGAGTTCTGTCTGTGCCTCTGGGCCTCTCTCTTTCTATTTAGTTTTCAGAACCCATTCTGGGATTCTATTTTAGTCCATCCGTCTCTCCAACTGACCATGGTTGAAACCAGGGAGCGTAATCAGTCCCAGCTGCTGGAGGCGTCGGCTTTGGTTCTGCCCCACATCGTCGCCTCATTTGTGGGCTGATATTTTCTGTTTCCCATAATGCTCCAGGAGAACTGCCTGTTCAGAGCTCAGATTGTGCTTTTTCTCCTCCTGCCAAGGAGCCATGCTTTCAAAACCCAGATTAGAAAAGATGGGGCATTAAAAAAAAATGAATTTGTACTATCTCAGCATTTCCATTTCCAATAGCAGAGTTCTCATGCTTTGATAATTCCAGAGTGAGAACACAAATTGTTAAGTGGATTGTGAGGGAGGGTTCTAGTTGGAGATAAAGCTTCTCTCCTTTGAGGTCTCTTGCTGCTCCCTGCACCCCCCTCCTAGATTTTCTCACTCTGTACTGATATGGTCTATTTACATGACCCTGTTTCACCCTCCAGTCAGAGGGCTTGGAGGACAGGGACTCCTTGTCTCCCAGGCTGCCAGCCCCATAGGTGATCAACATGTGTATGGATTAAAGATCTTCTTCTCCTCCTGAAGATTTGTCTTCAAGCTGAGCCACCCACTGAATATGTCTTGAGATCCTGGGTGGTTTCAACGGATTCCAGCTGAGAAGAGCCTTGCTGAGGGAGAGGCAAGCAGAGAAGGAAGATGTAGGATAGAAGGAGGAGGGCAGCAGAGCGTGGCCCCAGAAGTCAGGACTGGAGTGACTGCTGCTGAAATAGAACCAGAGGGAAAGATCCCTTTAGTCCTCCCATCTCAGAGGACCTGACTGTTTCTTTCAAATCTCCCCATTTTCAGGGAAAATAAAATTGATAACAAAGATGATAATAGTGGTGAATAATTGATACTGATACCACCTTGCAGGAACTGTTCTAAATGCTTTACCTTTACTAACTCATTTTTTAAAAAATTTCTTATGTGTTTCTTACACAGGCATTTTTTAAAAAATTTTATTTATTTGTTTATTTATTTATGGCTGTGTTGGATATTCGTTTCTGTGCGAGGGCTTTCTCTAGTTGTGGCAAGCGGGGACCACTCTTCATCGCAGTGCGCGTGCCTCTCACTATCGCGGCCTCTCTTGTTGCGGAGCACAGGCTCCAGACGCGCAGGCTCAGTAACTGTGGCTCACGGGCCCATTTGCTCCACAGCATGTGGGATCTTCCCGGACCAGGGCTCGAACCCGTGTCCCCTGCGTTGGCAGGCAGATTCTCAACCACTGCGCCACCAGGGAAGCCCCACTAACTCATTTTGTCCTCACAATAATCCTAAGATGTGTCCTATTCTTGCTGCCCTCGTTTAAGATGAGGAAATGGAGGCTGAGAAACTTTCCCAAGGTCACATTGCTAGTAAGTGGTGGACCAGAAATCGTGAGTCCAGGTAGGTGGCTCCAGGGCTTGGTCTCGAAACCACCACACTCTCTGATGATTGTGGCGATCATCAGAGAAAAGGTTGGTCTCTAGGACGGGCTCGTCTCCTGAGGGTCTACTGACTGCAGCCTCTCTGGGATGACTACACGCTAGGTCACTGAGGTCCTATATTTGCACTCCTCTGAGGTCATCTAGAACTGCTCAGGGATGAAAGAGAATGAGGGCCTGGGAAGATGGGGGAAGGAAGGAAGGAATGGGGAGCCCCTTAGGCAAACCTTCTTCTCCTCCTCCCCTACCTCCAGCCAATGGTACCTCCTTGCAACCAACCTAGGAACCAAGGAGCCTGTGAATTTCTTTGTGCCTCCTCTGCCCTCCCTGTATCACCAGGACTTGCTCCTCTGGCCTCCTAATGCTACTCACACCCTCCCCTGACACCACCACCCACCTTTGGGGCCACCCAGCACTCTCTAGGGCCCCTGCAGCAGCATCCTGATGGATGTCCCTGCCAACTAGACCAGTGTCTAACCCACTGCTTCCCACACTTGTTAAAGCAGAGACTGCTGGGCCCCTGCCCTGATTCTGGTTCACTGGGCCTGCGAATTTGCATTCCCAACAGGTTCTCAGGTGTCTATGGTACTGCTGACTGGGGGCTGACTGCTCTTGGAGAACCACCATGCTAACCTGTTCTCTACACAGCCTCCAGAGAAATCACCTCAAACCAGGGGATGCCCATGCTTTGAACCTGCCATGGTTCCCCATTGCCTCCAGGAGAAGGTCCAAACTGCCTAGTGCAGGCAACAGACTACTTACCTCTGCAGCCTCACCCTGCCTGGTGGGTTATTAGACTGCTTCAGTGAAAACCTGCTCCTGACACTGTGCCCACACCCCCAAGACTGTGCTGTTCCCCAGTGCCCCCAACCCCATTTCCCACAGCACTGGGAACACAATACATGACAGCTACTGTTCTTGTAGGGTCAGAGCTGATGTCTGCAGAGACGCTATTGCTGGCAGTGTCTGAATCTTCCTTTAGGTTCCAGCCCTGACTGTCCCCTCGCATGACCTGGCTGCTGCTACTGCTTCCACAGGCAGAGTTTGCTCCTTGGTTTCCCCCTCCCCCTTGCCCAGGCTGGGCTAGCTCCCTCTTTCTCCCTGACCCTTTGCTCTTTGGATCTGACTTTACAAGTGCACATGGGGCCATCTGAGACGGATGAAATGCCAGCTTTGCGGTGGGCAGCTTCTTTCCTGGGACTCCTGCTAATGATACTATTGATCCAGCAAGCAATCTTGTCTGGATAGGATCTGTGTCTCTGCAGCCTGTGTCCCAGCCCCTTCCAGGGGGAGCTCCCTGCTAATTTCCCAAGAGATTATTATCATCACTCTCTCATGTGCTCTTTTGCTGCCAAACCAGTGGAAGAAGGAAATGCTGAACTGGGAGAAGACTCATGGTGCTTTTGAAGAAACTGCAGTTAACGTGTTGTTTCCTGATTTGCTCTTATCTTAGGATCCGGGTAATTATTCTACACTTTGGGATGGATCTAAAATTCCCAAAGACGCCTGGATGACTTCACTGATTAAATTCTTCCCCCCTCCCTCCAAGCCATTGGGCAAGTCCTAGCATTTCCCCAGAGATTCCTGTTCCCTCTTCCATGGAATAAGAACTTTGGAGTGATGAACACTAAGGACTTGTCCTTAAAAGTCCTGACTCCTGTCACTGTGGGAATTTTGCCCGTTCCTAATTAACCCTGACCTTGTTCTCCCCGTAGCCTCAGGCTAAGCCTGTGCCTTGAGCTCAAAAACTCCATGATGCATTAGAGCTGGGTAAGAGGGTGAGGCGTTCTCTCTTAGGAAAATCCATTTGGATTCAGCAAATATTTGTTGAGCCCCCTACTATATGCCCACTTCCTGTGCTAGATTCACCTACAGATACACAGGTTCTTCCTCAAATCCTGCCTTGCACCAAGATGGGCATGTAAGAAAGTAAATTAAAAAAAAAATGAGATAAGATTCCATTTGTCTTCATGACCCTCCCTAACCTGTTGCTTTCTTTGTTATATTTTAATGGAATTTGCATTTTTGATTTAGTTTTCTTGGGTCTTTGGTTTTCTCTGACCATACAATTTAAGCATTTACTTTTAGATTGAAGACATTTCACTAGATGATCTCTTATTTAAATATCTTAATACGACTCAGGGAAGAGGCCCAAATAACAGAGAATCTAGAATCCACCCACAGAGGCTCAACTCAGTCTGTTGTGAAGTCAGCTGCATGTATGAATTTCTGCTGCAGGAATAGAGCTCTCCAGGGATGCGGACAAGACCCCCACACTCTGGTGGCTCATTGTTAGGCAGAGGGACAATGCTCAATAAAGTTCTCTTCAATTTGGGGGTCTTTCTTCTCCACTCAGAGCATCTCCTGGAGAATATAACAGCGAAGCAATCAGCTGCAAATGTAAATGAAACAAAAAAAACCCAAAACAAAAGGCCAGACAGAATACTCTCCCTAAACCTTCCATCACCTGCCCTGTTTCCCAGCCACTTCTCAGAATCTAAGGGCCTGATTTCCTTCCTTCTTCCCTATTCTATACAGCAGCCTGGCTGGTCCCTCCCACCATGGGTTTGGTGGGGCAGCTGCCCTGTGCTATCTGCCCTGACTCTATGTTCCAGGCATCTGTTTGATGTCTCTACTTTTTAAATCATAGACACTTAGGGTTTGAGGAAAGTCCATAAACTTGGAATTATTGTTTGCAACTTTTGGATTCCAATGGGAGTCGACTACAGGAATTCAGGAGTGAGTTATTCAGTAGAATTTAACTTTAATAATGGATAGGTCTTTGGGCTATTTATTCCTTGCCAATTAAATATTGCCCCAATTCAGCCGAGGAGGCTATTTTCCAAAACTTTCTCTATTACCACTCTCAATGCACTCTTGCTAGAGTAAAGGGAAAAAGGAGCTTACAATGAATATGGTGTTTTGTACGTACCAGTGCCCAGAGCACAGTAGACACTTAATACATGTGAGTTCTCCTAGATATTGTCTTAAAGTATGGTCTTTCTATAGAGTTTCTGAAGCAGAGGTTCTAACCTTAGTCCATGAGCGTGGATGGAAGAGAACTGTCTGATTGTGCCATTTTTTCCACTATTTCTAACTGAAATTTAGGATATTTTTCAAAAGCAAATGTAAGAAACCACAGTAGTATTAGTGGCACCTGTGACTTTGTCATTAGAAATACTTTCATATTCTGTTACAATTGGCAGATATCCTGAAATAGCATTTATGCTTATTTACTACTTCAGTTAGGCCCAACATTTATTATTTAAGGCTTCCATAAAGAAGCATGTACATTACTTGATCTTAAATTTGTGGTTTTTAATGTTTTGGTAACTGCATTTTAATATAATTGGTTTCTTTTGTAAGCCTATGCATTTTACTTTATGTATTTAAGAACTTTATTTTGAGAAGTGCTCCTTAGGAGTCACCAGACAGCCTTAATCTTGGCACAAAGATTAAGGATTTCTTCTCTGAAGACATTCTTCTGCTCTTTATATGGCTTATATGTTTCTTGTTCTATCCCTTCCTCTTTAATGTTGCATAGGATACTTAAATACCTCCTTTTCTTTCTCTCTCTGTCTCCTTCCACCCTCTCTCTCTGGGTAAAAATAAAACACGCACATAAAAAGTTTCAGGGACTAGAGAAAAATGCCAATTATTTAAGATGTCAACATCTTGGTGAAATCTGAGAAATATTTACTTTTATGTGTACATTTTTTGTTTCTTAACATATTTGTAATCAAATGATAAATTCCAATTTTGCAATGCGTTTCACTTTTTTTTAACTAGTGAAGTATCATGTACCATCTTAGCTGAGACACCCTCTCCCCTTATTATGGTAGATGATTATATTGTTGCTTATTTGTTCTGAATTACAGCTGACTCTTCTTTGCCTTTTGGAATTAGTTAAGGACACTGTCCTTGGAACATATCAATATTTGGCCTCCTTTAGGTTCGTCTATTCTTGGTTTATATGTAGTTTGGTTTCTTGCATATTTAACATCACTTTCAATAATGCTTTTATCAGTCTAAGAGGATAAACTCTGCCGAGAATTGTTATGAGAAATTTGAACCCGTAACAGCTTAATTGGAGGGGTCATTAGTTTTTTGGATACATTGTTTGATCCCCTCTCTCAGATAACCAGGCTCCAGGACTCTGATATTATGAGAATTTAGGTCAGTCATTGGCGTGAGGGGTGGATATAAGGCATCTCTCTCCTGAAACTGTCCTGCATGGAGCTTAGAGATAGAGGTGGAAGGCAGCATTTCAGGGAGATGACAAATCAAAACCAGACAAGCCACTGGCATGAACAAGTGGCTTCGTTCAGTCCCCAAGAAGCTAGACCAGGAGGGAAAAGGGGTGGAAATATCATATACTTTTGAATCCAAAGATTTCACTTAAATCCCTTCACTCATTTAGTGACCCTGAGAGGGCCAAATTATATGAAGCTCAGTTTTCTCATCCATAAAAATACAGTCATGTGAGCACCTGTCTTTCAGAGTTGGTTATGTGGATCAAATGGGATCATACACGTACAAGCACTGTGCTGATGTTAGTTTATGAAAACTATTCACTGATTGGCTGGTATACAGGTAAATGTGATGGATGTTTGGATAAGATGTTATAAACTAATCAAATAACCCCCTCTTCTGTGAAGACGTCTAAACCCCCCAGGGGATTGGTTGCTCTTTGTCTTCTATGTCCTCAGAGTACTTTGTTCACGTCACTGTAGTAGCACTTGCCACGCTGTGCTGTCATTTCTGGTCTGTGTATCTCTCTCCCTCTATGAGACTCTGAGATAGGTGTGTGTCTCATTCACTTCTCTAACCCTAGCACCCAGCACAGTACCTGGCACATAATAGGTCCTCAATAAGTGGAGGAGTAATGAGGCAAAGTAAAGATGCAGCAGCCGTTTACAACCTGGCAGAGGAGAGAAATTGTACCCAGATACTACACCAGGCAGGTTGAAGATACTTGGAAAGCCTGATGGCATGGGAGAGCTAAGCAAGGAGAGATTGACTAGAGCTGTAGGGAGAGTTCAGGGAAGACTTCCTGGAGGAAACAGAATTTGAGCTGAACCTTGAATGTTATTTGCGTATCAACTATGTTATAACATATATAGATACAAGCTTTGCATATATTTTCACAGGAGCCTCAAAATGTCTCTCAATCCAATGTGCATGATATTCAATGTGCGTGACTGTGCCTGGTTAAATGAGTTCCAAAGGAGCACCGTTAGGATTGCTATATGGTATTAACAGACAAAGCACATTCTGGAAGCTCTTTGTTTCACAAATCCAATCACTGAAAACCCAGCTCTATACATTTGACATGGGAAAAAACCACCAAAACTCTATTAATTAGGATAAAGGCTATCCTGCTGTCACAAAGATACCCCCAAATACAATGACATAAGAGAGATAAGTTTACTGTACTCTCATTGAACCTTCCTGAGATGAGCAATCAAGGCTGGGCTGCTCCTCTGTTTCATGTGGCCATTCGTGGACCCAGGTTCCTTTCTTTCATGATAGTGCTCTGCTTTCCTTAGGGCTTCATCCTCATCTGCATGGTCCCTCTGTGATGCAGCTCATGGGACGGGAAATAGAGGATCTGCAGGGCAAGTGGCTCAGAGACAGTGCAGAAGTTCCACGTGTTATTGCCATTGACATCCTATTGGTCTAAACTTAATCATACACTTAGTAGACATAGCTAGCTCTATGGGAGCCTGGGAAGTGTAGTCATACACTGGCAATACCCTGGCTTATATTCTATTCCTACAGAAGAAGGAAGAAATGGATTCTGGTGGATAGCCGTCAGTGTCTACTGAGGGATGACTGTACACAAAATGATCAGCTATTTACAAGCATATCCAGGGAATTCTGGCAAACAATGGATCAGTCTTTTACTGCAGGCTAAAGAAATACATATGGTCCAAATCGTCCAGAATCCACAGGGTGGTAGAAGTTCTGATGGCTTCACTAGTCCAATTATATGTGGTAAGTTTTAGTCTTGGTCTTTCAGGACCCACCCATCCGGAGCTTCTTCCTTTTTCTCCCCTCTTCTCCCACACACCCCTTGGCCATTTTCATCCTGTTGCTTCTTTCTTTAAGTTTCCTTCTCTCAGTGTCTTGCCTTAAATTTGTGTTGTTAGGCATTCCCTGCTCCATCTGGTCTCACTGCTGGGAAAGGGGGCCAGGGTGAGGGACTTCACATCCTGCCATGAGAGGTAGGGAGAGGGAAGACGTCCTCACCAAGGCCTTGCTTCAGGCAGAGGGCCTCTGAAACATTTAACCTCTTGCACTGTGAGGGTCAATTCCTGCTGTGCAGTACACTTAAAGACTTTGTGGGGCTTCCCTGGTGGCGCAGTGGTTGAGAACCTGCCTGCCAATGCAGGGGACACGGGTTTGAGCCCTGGTCCGGGAAGATCCCACATGCTGTGGAGCAAATGGGCCCGTGAGCCACAGTTACTGAGCCTGCGCGTCTGGAGCCTGTGCTCCTCAACAAGAGAGGCCGCGATAGTGAGAGGCACGCGCACCACGATAAGAGTGACCCCCGCTCGCCACAACTAGAGAAAGCCCTCGCACAGAAATGAAGACCCAACACAGCCAAAAATAAATAAATTAATTAATTAAAAAAAAAAAAAAAAGACTTTGTCTTTCTTCTCTCTGAGCTATAAGACACAGTCCTCTCTTGCAGACTTAGTCACTGGGGGTAGCAGAGAAAAGGTGATGGAAAAAGGGTGGAAATGTCCACTCCACCACAATGGAAAGAACTGATTAATGAACGAATGAGGGAGTGGATGAATAAATGGAATTTTTGCCTTGCCTCTTGTTCCCCGTTGTGCAGGGAGATAGCGGGATGCAAGTCAGATGTGGTCCCTTCTCCCATGGGGCTTCCAGCCTGGTGCTAAAGAGAGCCCCTGATCAATCATTCCGAATGGACTGAATTTACAAGGGTAGAAGTACAAGGGGCTTTGACACCTGTAAGGAGTGACCTAAGTTGGCATGTGAGGTGAGAATAGGCTCATCTTTTAAAGTAAAGGTTCAGCCTATGATTTCACTGACATGACAGAAGTAACTGGATGAGGAGTGAGTGGGTGGGTGGCGTGGAGGATGCACAGGGGAGAAGACCACTCTAGGACCAGAGAAAAGAACCTCGAGAATCTTGCGGCCAGAGCGTGGCCCCCTAACGGGACCAAGAGATGGTCGCTGTGGCTGGAGAGCAGGAAATGACGGGGTGAGGGCAGAATGGTGCCCTGGCCATGTAATTCTCTCCGAGGAGTTTGAACTGATTCTGAGGGCGAGAGGAAACGATTGAAGAATTTTAAGTAGTCAAGTGACATGAATAGATTTGCACTTTAAAAGAAATCCATCTGGAATCAGTGTGGAGAATAAATTGGTAGACGGAAGGGAAAACGACAAAGCAGAGGCCATTACTGTGAACTCAGAGCAAGAGTGGTGCGGGTGGAGAGAATGGGGGGAGGTCCTAGGGTCCCCAGATTCCATCCAGAGGATGTCTCGGAGGCTAAGGAGATGAAAGAGGGGTTTTCCCAGCAGATCTATTTATGGGGAAGTGGGTTCTGAAGACCCCAAGCTCTAGCCTGCACTCTCCTTCTCAACCAGCATCTCGTGAGAACAGGTCTTCTTGTGACAACTGCAATAGGTTGTTACAGATGAAGAAACTGACTCTGTGAGGGGTTAAATAATTAGCTCAATGTCAAATAGTTGGAGATGGCTGATCGGAACTCAAACCAAGACAGGAGGGCACAAAAAGCCCACGTCCTTCTCCGTCACAGCAATGTCTGGGGAGAAGCCCTGGGTCTATGCTGCCTCTGAGTCTGCCATGGACGCATCCTTCCTTGCACCGTGAAGACCGACTCCTGACGTGTTATGCTTAAGGAGTTTGTGGTTCCTTCTTTGAGTTACAAGCACAGTTCTTCTCTTACAGATTTAGTTTCTGGAGGTAGCAGAGGAAGAGTGATGGAAAAGGGAAAATGTGCCCACCCCACCAAAATGGAAACTGTGCCCATCCTGGGGTTTGGATAGTAGACAGGACCCAGCAAAGAAAAATTAGGAATTGGGGGAATGTAACAAGAGAGATGAGAGGGGGATAAATCTCACCCTGAGTTTAGAATACCATGACCCTTCCTTTTCCCCACTGCCCCCCATGATCCTACCACATGGAAGAATAGAAAGAGCGGGATTTTGTTTATTTATTTATTTATTTTTAAAATGTTTATTTATTTATTTATTTTTCATCAGTGTATACATGTCAATCCCAATCGCCCAATTCATCACACCACCACCACTACCACCACCCCCCCTCTGCTTTCCCCCCTTGGTGTCCATACGTCTGTTCTCTACATCTGTGTTTCAGTTTCTGCCCTGCAAACCAGTTCATCTGTACCATTTTTCCAGGTTCCACGTATATGCGTTAATATACAATATTTGTTTTTCTCTGACTTACTTCACTCTGTATGACAGTCTCTCGATCCATCCACATCTCAACAAATGACCCAATTTCGTTCCTTTTTATGGCTGAGTAATATTCCATTGTATATATGTACCACATCTTCTTTACCCATTTGTCTGTCGATGGGCATTTAGGTTGCTTAGAAAGAGCAGGATTTTGAATCCCAGTGGTCTAGGATGTGTATCTAGTCTCTACCTATTAGTGGCTTTGAGGTTTTCAGCCTTTTATATAAACTTTCAGAACCTCAATGTCTTTATCTGTAAAATGGGGATAATAGTACCCATATTAAGAGTTTTGAGGTAGATTGACAAAGAACATGTATGGAAAGAGCTGGTCAAGACAACTGGTACATGGTCAATACTGAGGGCAATGGGTTTCCTCATTTCCAAGGTGACCATTTAATTTATCATCCAATGGGGACACTTGTGAGAGTGAAAGGAGATGCTGTAATAATTACATTAGGACAACAGGTGAAAACTGGAACTGTTCACACACACTCTCACCAGAAGCCACTCCAGTTGCTGCTACACCAATTCTGCCTGGGCCCAGATTTCTACTCTGGGGCTGTCAGAACTCTTCATTCCTTCAGGTTGTTCATTCATTCATTCATTCAGCAAAATAATGCCAGGTCTGGTGCTAAGTGCAATGGAGGCAAGGCAACAGCTAACAAAACCCAGTTCATGGTACTTCTCCTGGAGGAGCTCAAAGTTTGATGGAAGAGCCAGGCAGTGACATCATACTGTGATCACTGCAATCTTAGGGGTGATGGCAGTGTGTCTGGAGGTGGGACATAGATGCTTGGAATTCGGTGTTGGAAGAGACCCTTGAGGTTGCATTCCCTTCATTTTATAAGCAAGGATACTGAGCCCCAGAGAGGCAAGCCTACTTGATCAAAGTCACCCAGCGAATTAGGGTTCACATGGGAGACTAGAGCCCCAAATTTTATCCTGATGCAGGACACCCACGACTCTGATGGCACAACAGCTTTGACCAACCATACATCCTTCCTGGGCTCTGCCCAGCAACTCCCCATCTCGTCCTCCATTGGGAGCTCTGGACCATCCCTTCTCCTCTACATTCCTCTCCTCTTCACGTTCCTCTCTTCCATGCATTTGGTTGGATACCATGGGGGATGCCGACATGAGTCAAAGAGCTCCTAGCCCTTAAGGAAGATGGATAAATAAATAACAAATGAAAAAAAAAGCAGAAAGAAGAAGTTGTTCACTAGCAGTAAAAGCGATGTGCATTGGTAGTTTAAGGTGATTAATTCGGTGGAGGGATTGGAGATGACTACTTTTGGAAGGTGACATTGAAACTGAGCCAAGACACTTACTAGAAACTTTTTCCATAGGTGGAGAAATGGAAAGGCAGGTCAAGACCAGCATGGATGAAAGCACGGAGAATGAAAACACATTTCCTATTTATGTGGTTATTGGTGTGTGTTGGGGGGCAGGCAGGCAGATACATGAGGTTTGAGGAACAATGAGGTAAATAGGTTGTAGAGGGTCTGAGATGCCTTTTGGAAGGGGTATTTCTTTAATACCAATAAGCAACACCAAAACAACTGCAATGCTACTAATACTAATACGAATATCAATACAAATACTATTACTTCAGTGCCCTCTACTAGCCATGTTGGCCATTATAGTTGTTTAGATTTAGAACTCGTGATAAATATCTGAGTTGGATGTTATAGTTTCATTTTGTAGATGAGGAACTCTAGGCTCACAGGGGTTACCTGTTCATCTAAGTTCACGGGGGTGGTAAATGACAGGCAGATGAGCTATTCAATTCCAGACCTCTTTGCAGTAGGCAGAGGCCTCAGAGAAATGTGGAGTGAGGTGTGGGAATGGCCTTTGTCACCAAAGTTACCTGGGTTAGAATCTTGCTGATACTACCTCCCAACAATGTGATCTTGAATGTGTCACCTCACCTCTCTAAGCTTCAGTTCTCTCATGTCTTAGACAGGCATACTCATTGTGTATATTCCAAGAGTGGTATTAAAAGGATTTAACAACTGGTTGGCATGCCACTGACCAGTCAAGATGGATGCCATCTCTAAACAATCAGGATGGACATTCTGAGGATCACCTCTGCTCACTTCATTAGGCTGTTGTGGAAACCAAGTGAGATTGTGTTTGTAAAGCATTTAGAACTGTGCTTAGCATATTGGAAGCACTCAGTAAATCTTGGCAAATCAGAGAGTTTAGGGTAGAGCAAGAATAGAGTTTAAAAAGGAGAGATCAGATGGAAGAGACGATGTGGGGTAGATTCTAAAGGGCCTGGCATTTGAGATACAGCTCCATATAAGGACAAGAAGTTAAGATTTAGGGTCCAACAGATCCAGGCTTAAATTTCTGCTTCCTGCTTGGCAACTAATCTGTGAAGTGACCTTAGACATATTACTTAACCTCTTTGAGCTGGAGTCCTCAAATGTGAACAAGACTAAAAACAAAAAAACACAATACCTTGCTGTAGAGTGATTGTAAAGACCATGAATTATGGACTGAATGTTTGTGTCCCCTCAAAATTCATATGTTAAGATCCTAACCCCTAATGTAATAGTATTAGGAGATGGGGGTCTTTGGGTGGTTATTAGATCATGAGTATGGCCTCCCCAAGAATGGGATTATAAGAGACAGGAGATCTCTTTCTCTCTCTCTATTTCTCTCTCCCCCTCTCTTTTGCTCTCTCTGCTCTCCACCATGTGAAGATATATCAAGAAGATGACATTTGCAAACCAGGAAGAGGGCACTCATCAGATATTAGATTGGCCAGCACCTTGATCTTGGAGTCCCCTACCTCCAGGACTGTGAGAAATAAATGTTTGTTGTTCAAGCCACCCAGTCTGTGATAATTTCTTATAGCAGCCTGAGCTAAAATACCATGTTAATTCCTAGGAAGGGTCAGCCTTCATGGGTTCACACATATTCATAGAAAATGACTTCTCTCACTATGGAGTGGCTTACTACTTATTTACAAGGGGGTTTGATTTGATTGGGATCTTCGTTTTCTCTTCCCCACTGTGTCTGGGAAGATATTTCTTCCCAGGTGGAAGCTTGAAATGACGCTTGAAAATATCTTGATCTATCATAGTAAAGTAGATCATTGTGATATTAAATATATTTTTCCTTAGTTTATTGTGCCCAAGATGGTGGGTGTTAAGTTGGTATTTTCTGTGTATTATTATAAATTGAAACATGTGACAAGCTTAGACCCAGGGAATGCATTTTGTGGCTGCTAATTTGTTTGTTACCTAAAATGGTGCAGAAAAGAACAAAGGTCAATTGGTGGCATTAAGCTTGTGCTTCTTCTTTTTTCCAGTGCTGCTGGTTGCCTAGCAAGTTGTGGGTGGGATGCATGTATGCTGAGCTCCCAGGATGGTTAAAACTAGAAGAGACAGATTCTAGTGCGGGAGGTGAGGGGATGTAGGCAGCTGATCTTGGCTGAGTGGGAGCTTTGAAATGAGAGAGATTTCAGGTTGAATCCAGGCTCTGAAAAGTGTGTGTCCTTGGGCAGGTAGCTTTATGTATCTGAGCAACTGATCTTAAACATGGCATGAGGTGAGTGGTGGAGGGGAGGAAACAATGGGGCAGTATTGGAGGAAACATGCTGCCTCAAAGGACCAAAGTCATGTCTACATTTTAACATCATGTTTCAGCATCCCACAGAAAAAAAGAGTCCTTTGTGCCTTCCAAGATGTTTGCACTGGCTTAATCAGCTAGGATTTGAAACTGAGTTTTTCAGGCTCCAAAGCTGAAGTTCTAGGTTTTATTTTCTGAACTAATTTATGCCTTATCATTTTGGCATGTTTATTCATGAGTTTCTTTACTGGGGATGCCTTCATCTTTGCATGTCTAAATCTTACCAATCTTTCAAAACCAGCTCAAATGCTACCTTGTCCAAAAAGCCTCATCTTTTTTCTCTCTTTAAGCACTTGTTTGTTTTTATTTTTTGCTAGATTACACAAATTAGCTCTCCTGCTAAACTATAAACTCCTATGTAAGCTCACCTCTGTGTTTCCGTAGCACTTACGGTGGTATGATGCTCATGATAGGTGTTTTATGCTTGTTTGTTGGATTGCTGAATGTTTGCAAAGAGAAAGGCTATTTGTTGAAAGGATTCAGGAAGCAAAGAAATGCCACACAGTGGATAGGAAGACAGTGAAGACCTGAAAAGTAGGTTTGAGATGCTGCCCCTCAAAGCATTTGATTATTAAGGCTTCTTAGATTACTCATTCTTGCGATGTTTGAAGGGCGAGATCATGCTTCTACATGGTGATTGTATTTGCTTTAATATTTTTTTTCACTGCCAAGGCCAAGTGGATCTCCATTATATTTATTTCCTAATAACAAGGCCCTCCTTTGTTATTGGTTTCTTACTGTGGTGGTCAGAAACTCTTTATACTTTGAATAATTTGAAATGAAGCAGGCAGGAAAGGAGAGCAGGACCTGCCTAAGAAATATTTGACATGATTCTCTTAAGCTTTTTTTTTCTTTTGGGTTTGTTATAGTATGAGTAAAATGATTAGAATTCTTTGTGAAAGCAAAGGCCAGAATTAAGAATAAAAGAAAGCAGATTTGGACTGAAACTAAACGTAGATGAAATGAATATTGAAAGTGAAAGTAAAACCCAAAGAGAGGCTATGTTCTGTGGTGTGTATATTTATATTAAGAATAATAGATTCAAGATGCATTACTTGGGGGCAGTCATTAACTCATGATTTTATTTAATAAAAGCAGTTTTGTTTTTGCAGATATTCTCCTGTTTTTTGTACATACTCATTCCTAAAAACATGTATGTGCTAACCTCAGATGTGTCAAAGATACAGACATTCAGGTTAGGGTAGGAGCTCCATTCCAGAGAGCCTAAAACACTATAAAATCCCTAATTACATCTTCACTTTTAGTCACAATCTTCAATAATATGTTATTAATGATATTTTGCACGTTAATCTTTCATTTCTTTTCCTTCACAGTTAATCGCCTGTCTGGTTGACCCATGCTAAGTTCATTAAGCATTGAATTGAAGCGAAGCTTTGTTGCTTTGGGTGTGCTTGAAGAGTTCCATCTTAATTTTGAATGAAACATATATGAGGCTAATGTTTCCTATTGCTTGTGTCAAGACTTTTATTTTTCCAATTTATTCTGATTTTTATTTAAAAAATAGGGACAAAATATAATAAAACTGGGTTTTTGAAACAAACAAGCAATGGAACTCTTTTTGAATAGAATCTTCCCCAGACCCTAGTCTGTAAAGCATATAGAAATGAAACAACCTTGATTAGAATTGGGAGAGGGACACAGGGATCTCAGAGGCACCTCTATGGGCTCCCCAGAACCCTGTTTGGTGATCTCTGCAACATTATGTTCATATTTATGCATTAAAACCTATTGTACGCCCAAGATGGTGACATTGTCAGAAAGGAACTTGGCAAGTACTACTATTAAATAGTTCAAAGTGTTCATTTGTCAGATCATAGAGAAAAGTCTTTCTTGGGTATATCTAAGGCAGTTCATGGTGTCAATATGTGTTGTATGAAAATGCAGGTCTTCTGAAAGTAGAAGTTTTGGAAGTGGATGACTGCAGCATTTCACAGGTCTGGAACCACTTGTTCAGGTGCAGGGCTGGGACAGCTCTGTCCTCTTCCTCTCTCTGACAGGTGTTCCACCAGCCCCATGCCCTGATTTCCCATCCTTCCACTCACCTGTTCTTGGCTCTGAGATAGCATTCCTCTGCCCTGTTCTGTCTGGCACCTAAGCAACTTCGTAGGTATGGAATGAAGAGACAGATTTTTTGAAGGATTTCAAGTCCTTAAGGCCTGTGTAGTATGTGACCATTTAGACCTTCAACACCAACCTTGCACCAATTGTTATGTTGGAATTGCTGTGATGTCAGGCATTTCCCCAAGTCTTTGCTCATTTGGAAAATTAGTTCTCTGCTCACATCCATTCATATTTTAGTCAACACACATTTACTGAATTCCTGACACAGGTAAAGCACTGTGCTAAATGTTGTGGGCCCTCCTCCTCCTCTTTCAAATGCCTGCACAAACAATACCTCCTCTGTGAACTTTTTCTACCTTCATCATGTAAAATTAGGGCTTCTGGCTCTGAGCTGGTACTTTGTACATAACTATATGTGGGTATTAATTACAAACTACAATCTAGCTGTTCACAGGACTATCTCTCCTGGTTGTATATGACCTTCTCGAGGACAGGTGCTTGTCTTAATCATTTTTGTCTCAGCACAGTGTGATTTGGACATATCAGGTCATCTACATATGGAAAGAAGGGAACCTCTTTGTGGTGGACACACCCTAAGGTGGCCTCCGATGTCTATCCCCTCCCTTAGAGTGGAGGCAGAATCTGTGACTTGCTTCTAGACAACAGAAAATGGTAAAAGTGATGTGATAGCTATTTCTGTCATTGTCTTGTATTATATAAGACTCTAAGTAGATGGGAGTGAGAGATACTTCTGCTAGCTTTGAATAAGTAATTTGCAATTTGTAGGAGGACCTATGGATGGGTCCATGTGGCAAGGAACTGAGGGTGCCCTTTTGGAGCTAAGAGTGGCCGTTGGCTAATAGCAAGTAAGAAATCATGGGCCCAAGTCTCAAACCTGAAATGAAATGAAATCTGACAATAACCCAAGTGGAAGTAGATTCTTCCCCAGTCAAGCCTCCAGATAAGAATGTAGCTCAACAGATGTCTTGATTGGAGACTTATGAGACCCTGAGTGGAGGACAAAGATAGACTATGCCTGGACTCCTGGTGGAAACTGTGAGATAATGAAGGGACATTTTTTTAAGCTGCTAAGTTTGTGTCACCTGTTAGGCAGGAATAGAAAACATATACCCTGGGAGAGGATGTTCAGCAGGACTTTTTCCTGTGGATGCGGAATAGGCAACCAGAGTCCAGAATAGGGGGCAAAGAGGCAGTGTTTTCCTCCAACTAAAGAGAGCTGCCAACATTCCCCAAATTTGAGCAAGAGAGACCCTCACCATAATCACTCCTTGGTTCTTCACCCAGTCTATATAGGAGAAAACTTGGAGGAAAAAGGAAGAGAGTCTTTGTGGTCATTGTGCTGATGGAAGTGTTCAGGTAGGAATTGACTGCCTCATCCCTCTCCACTCCAAGTCAAGTGATAAGAGCTACCAGAGCATCCCTTGTAAGGTAGGGATCAGCTACAGCAAGCTGTGATGATCATCTTAGTCCTTAGTCACACCTGTACTTAGGTAGTGGATCTGCCTCTTGAACAGAAGAAAAAGGAATGAAAGTGAGTTGGCAAAACTTAGGAAAGGCTGGCACTTGGGCAATCAGCACTGTCATCACTTGGTATGCCCAGAATTGTGAGTGTTCTGGAGGCTAAGAGGATGCTGAAGAACATACTGGAATTGATCAACTCAGGCTGTTCACTAGGTAGGGAGACTGCAACACCACTGGGAGCTGAGTGGGAGACTGAAGAGGCCAATCCAGATTTCCCAAGGAAGGGATCTGTACTTTTGGGAGCCTTCACAGGTCCCTGGAGGAAGCCACACAGGAGAGTCAGCATGTAGATGCTCACCATATAAAGGGCATCTGTGGTCCAAAGCAGTGAATGTAAAGAGAAGATTCAAACACATCTAATTGAATAAGGAGACCTTTAACCCTTTCCCATGCCTCCTATCTCTTCTCTATTCCCAACTATTGAGGAACTAAGAAGCTGTCTTGAGGGAGAAGATGGGAGGAAGTGAAAAATTAGATGAAACAAACACCTTTCCACTCAAGTCCTCTCAAACCACAGGTCCAGCCCATGAGATGGGGGTGGGGGGGGGTTAACTTAGTATCAGAGATGAAATTGAAGTTTTAAAATAGAAGGACTTTAAATACTGAAGTTAACCATGAAGTTATGTATTCTGCCCAATTGTCATCAAGGGATGGGAGAGACGGAATTAAAAGAGTATGCCTGAAAGCAGGGCTTGGGAAAGAGAATGATTGTCTCATGTACATGACCCCAATGAGTTAAGACTCCTTAATACACTTAGGTTTGCCTTCAATGAATTCACAGGTGACTAGGGGAGATATAATAAAGTCAGAAATAACTTAACACATACTAGAGAGGATGAGATGAATGTACCACATCAAGTGTTCTGGGAATTTAGAGGATAGATGGACTTTTCTCACTGGGAGACAAAGGAAGGCATCACATGTTGTCCATAAATATTCTTTGATGTCATCTCAACAATGATGATATGTGTTTGAAAGCAAAAAGTTCTCCATGGCTAACATCCCAGAATTATGAAAGATGTTGGACTATCTTTGTTTCATTTATTTTCTATATTGATGGATTTTTACAAGATTGGACTCTGCACAATTGGCTGAGTATCAAGCTGAAAATCCTGAGTTATGCTCTAGCTTTTCTTCCACTGTTAAGAAATGGTCATTTAAAGTAACAGCTTAAACTGTCTTTTCTCTCTCCTTGTCCTCTCCCTTACTGAGGATGGAAAAAGCAGAAATGTAGTATGTTCTGGCTCTTACAGTAATTCAAGATAATAATGAACTTGATCCTTTTCTATAGCTGTGTTTTAATGCTGGGTCCTGGAAAACAAGAAAATATGAGTCAAAGTAAGATAGAAAATTGAGTTGACAAGGATATTAGAATTTATTTAACATAACCTAACTAAGGCAGTGAAAGCGAAAATTGAGAGGAGGGGGTGGTTTTTTGATTTCTTCGGGACTTGACTGTTGGATGTGGGGGTCAGTAAAGGAGAAGGGGGAATGGGGTAGATACTGAAATTCTATCTTGGGCATCTGGGTATAATCATGGAATCAGGAAATACTGGAGAAGGAGCAAAATTTAGGAAGAAAGTGTTGCATCCTGTTTTAAACTCCCTGTCAAGGTTTGCTAAAATCATGAAAGACTTGTTCTATGAACTCAGTGGCTGTCTCCCAAGGTTATGGTCACTGAAGTGGGGATGGTTTAGTCTTGGTGGATTTTTCTGTTTATCAAGCTGAATATCAAACTACCACAAAGTGTGCAAAGGCAAAATGGGCATGGGTGTGGGCACATTCATTCAAAAATATTCACTGTGTGCCTACTCTGTATCAGGCACTGTTCTGGTACGGAGGAATAGCCTGATGAAGCAATGCACAAGGTCCTTGCCCTCGTGGAGCTTACATTTGCATGGAGACATCAGACAATAAACAAATAATTGAACAAGAGAAATATGAGGCTAAGCTCCATTCTAGGCAGAGATGAAAAGGTCCACTGTGCTAGAGAGTGACCAGGGGCTAGTTTGAGTTGGACATTGTGGTGATTGTTTCTGCTCATGTTTTAATAGCCATTCCTTTCCCAGTCCTGGCCTCCCTCCACGTACTTGCTGACACAATTTCAATTTTCCTGGGGTGCTTACCCTCTGGTCATCTTAGGGAACGTGACCCTTTTCCAGACCCCTCCTTAATATCAATCATGGTTGTTTCTTCCTTCTTACCAGTAATTAGTTTCAGTAAAGCAGGTCCTGGCCGATGGGATCTATGAGTTACCAGTTGGGGAACTTCTTTCTGGTAAAGGTTTTTCTACTAAAAAAAGCTGCTTGGAAGGAAATTCCTGTTTTCTTTACAAGACACCATTGTATCCTCCTGTGATGTCTGGAGCAGTTGCAATCCCCCTGTGACCCTGAAGGGAGCATTGCTGACCTGCTGAAGATGACAGAGTAAAAAGTTGGAAAGGACCTGGGTCTTTGCTGAAGTCTTAATGCTGTTGAATTATCCAACGTCAGAATTATCCTTACTCTATGCTATGTGTTGTGTGAGTTACCAAAGCTTTGTTTTAGCTATTTCTAGTTGGATCTTCTTTGTTACTTGTTGCTGAAGCCATCTTAACTGGTATGTGTGGGTTGGGGGATGACATGTCGACATGGTGACTTTCAAGCTGACAGATGAATGTCATGAAGGAGCCAAGTTATGTAAAGAGCTGGGGGAAGAGGGCATTCCAGGCAGTGGGATCAGCAAATAGAGATGCCCAGTGGGGGAGCAAGTGTGACGTGTTTGAGGAAAAAACAGCGGGCCACTAAGGTGGTGTGGTGAGTGATGGGAACATAAATGGAGAGGAGGTCAGAGAGGTAAGACATTACAGCCTACATAAGGAGCTGGGATTCTTTTTTTATTGTAGAAAAATAGAGGAGTTTGGATTTTAATCTAAATACAGTGGAAATCATTGGAGAAGTAGGTCCATCTCTTTCATTTTTTTCATCCCCTAAACCCAACACATAGTCAAACTAAATTGCAGCTTACAGGTTTTCAGTTTGATCAAAATAATTCCAATATTAGAAAGATCATTTGAAAGTGAGTATTTTTCTCTAATGCTCCAGTGTAAAGAGGTAAACTTCTCCTTGACAACAGGCAAAGGGGTTTCTCACAATTCTTTTTATCAGACACAACTTCAGAAACTAAGTTTACAGGTAAAGAAAGTCAGAAACACATGCAAAACTGCAGAGATAACGACTCTTAATTAGCTGCATCAAATGACTCTTGGCATTCCTAATTTTCACCTTTTTGTAACAATTCAATTCATTCCAAGGTTTTACCAGAGTAGACAGGCATGAAATGAATTCTTCACGGTAGGTTACCAATGGCAAAGAAATTGCAAGCTTTGAAATGGCTGGAAGAAATCACGTGATCTCCGGCTCTTGCTTTTCCCTAAACTGTGAATTCTGTCAACATTAATTCTGTGAAATATGGAGGCTGCATTATTTGGGAGAAATGAAAAATTTTATTTTCTCTAAGCCTTATCTGTATTCCATCTTTTCCCTAAGCCCTGCTCTCATGAGGAGGATATTCTCTGGTGGGCGTGTAGTATAGTGGATGAGAACTGGGAATCAGGATACCTGGGTGTTAGTGGGTCTGGATGTGTGAAAAAGATAATAATATAGGGGGTTTTAGTAGACTGTATGTTCTCTGTGGCTCAGTAGTGCGGTGGGGCTTTCCCCTCTCTCATACTCTAGTATGGCCCGTATGCCAGCCACTTGCTACTATTTGTACTCTCCTGAAGAGTCCACACAATTTCCTCCCATTGGGTCTTTTAAAAACACCATGCCCTCTTCCTGAATGTCCTTTCTCCACTTCTCTGTTCTTTAAAACCCAAAGCTTTCTCTGTTAAGCTTTCTGTGTTGGGTATAAACTTTGTGTGCCTTCTCAAATTCCCTTGACCATTCCCTTTTTTTTCATGCTGCTGCACACCACCTTCTGGATAATGCCATCCCCTGCTTTGCCGATATCCTTATGAACTCCGTGAGGTGACTGGAATCCGGAACGAAGCCCTGAATCTGCATTTCCTTCATGCCTCACAGGCCAAGCCCCTCAGGCTTTTGAGACTGAGACTTAAAAGTCCTGCTTTGGGATCTGGGATCTGGGTCCTTGATTGGATGCTGTGGGCATGGAAGATGTAAAGTGTGGAGGAATCAACTTGCTGTGGGTGGCCTTGTGCCAATGGAAGTCAGCAGATGAGAGCAGGGAGCCAGGCTGATAAATTCCAACTCTTTTTGCCCTTTCTTGGGTTGCTCGGAAATGTAGTTTCTCTTTGCAAACTTTCCAGAGAAATCTTTCCAGAGGCTGAGTAACCATGCCTCGAATCACTGGCTGTGTCTCTTTGTTGCATACTGTGAAGCGGTAGCTGCTGCATTGCATTGTATTGTTTAGTATCTTTCCTTACTACATTTCCCCCTTTCTCCCTACCCTTATGCCCCTGGGCTTGCACATCTTAAATAATAATTCTTGTCTTGTGACCTTCCTGACTGCTTCCCACTGGGCTTTGTTCATACCTCCTCTGTGGGACAGCGGAAGCTCTCTTAACCCATCTCCTCTTACTGACTCCTGGACAGTCCAACGCTTCCCATTCCTTCTGTAAACCACTATGAATACTCATCACCAGTAGAGTCCTTGCTGTAGTCTCATGTGTACTTATGCGTCCACCTGAATTGTATGCTTATCCAGAGTGACTTATGTTTCCTCCAATTTTGTGTACACAATGTTCCCTTATTACCATAACCATATAATGTAATTAAACGTTACCTAAGCCAATACATTATGGATGTGAAAATAATACAGTTGTTTCTATTGATATCTAGTTGAATAATTTAGATTTAAGGAAATGCTGCTTTAAAAGGAACTAGAGTCAAATTAGATTTGGTAAGATAATTGCAAAACTTTGGGGAAAAATTGTGACATCTAGAAGTGTTCTGTAATCATATGGCTTTCCAAGGGCATTTAAATTCTTGTTCTACTATTTTAAATAAACCAAAGTTATCAGAGTTGATATATTATTGGTGTGGTTTATGCAAGAAAGACTACACAGAATGCCAATGGTGGACCAACAGTTACAGAAAAGGTCTTGGCTCTACACCAGAAGATCGGCAACAATGAAACCTTTACAGCAACTAATGGATGATTTAAGCGTAGGAAAAAAGCATAGTATCCAGGCAGTAGGCCCTGGAGGGCACAAATTACCTACGGATCAATCTGCTGCTTAAAAATTTACAGAGGAGTTAAAATCACATCAATAGGAAAAATTTTATTAGAGAATAACTCTCCAATAAGGTTGATATAGTTCTAAATTTTAAGATGTTTTCCAGAAAACCGTGGTGCAAAAGGTAAAGCAAGTATTACAAGTATACACCAAATTCAAACAAGGGTTCTCGGCAGCTGCCAATAGCAATGCAGACGGAATTCCACATTCTGACTTTTTATTATTGGCAAAAGAAAAAGTCTCCGAGATTTAAGAGATATAAATTGTTTGTTTTTACAAGATAAGTACTCTTCACAAAAATCAGCGTAGACAGACTCTGAATTATTCTATAAATTGATTTTTTCCTGTGAATGTACACATTCTGTGAAGAAACACTTGAAGAAAATAGACACCTAAAAAGCCTATGCTTTCTTTATTAATGTTTTTTAAATTATGGGTTTTGACTCTCGGTGGGTCATGAAATAAATGTACTGAATTGGGGAAAAGGATTTTAAAAAATAAAATGAAATAGAAAAAATCAGTGTGAATTATATATTATAAAGGTATTTCATGAAAATTTGTCTTATTATATGTGTGTGGTATGTGTATATGTGATATAAAATTTCTAACTGTGATGTAAAATTTCTCTTACCTTGTATTTCTGGCCAAAACTTTGAAGGCCTTTGGTCTAACATATGCTTCTTCATGTTTTAGTTATGAATAATGTAAAGAAAGTGATTTAAATAAATGTCAGGTTTTTATAACATAATGTAACTTCTTTGTTCCAAGTTATGGATCATGGGGTTATAAAATGTTTCAAAGATAATTTTGGAGTTTAATTTCAGAAATAGAAGACACGAATATATATATATATATACACATACATACATGTGTATATATATGATACAAACAATCATTGACTTTAAAGGAGATTTTCCTTTCAGTTTAATGGGGAGTGAAATTCCCAGTTCGATATTTACTAAATCTCAGAGAAGAGAAAAATGTTGCCTGAGGTTGACAACATTGGAAAAATTCTGAACTACAAGAGAATAATTAAGAACATGGTTTAGTAACTGACCCCAGACAAATTGGAGGTGCCAATGATTTACAGAAAGATGATATATAACAATGAACTAATGATTCCTATTTGTTGAAATATATACTTAGCGTCAGGGATGAAATCCTTCAGGCCATGACAGAAATAAACAACTCAAAAAATGAAGAAGACAGGGAAAAGGAAGTATAATATCAAGTCTAGAGCCCAGATCTTCTCATCATGCAGAAGCTAAAGTTGCCCCAGGTGGAATTTTATTCTATTGAATTGGTAGTCAACTGTGTTATGACACATGAAAAATGCACATGCTTCAAAAATATGTTTCAAGAACTATGTTTCTGGGCTTCCCTGGTGGCGCAGTGGTTGAGAATCTGCCTGCCAATGCAGGGGACACGGGTTCGAGCCCTGGTCTGGGAAGATCCCACATGCCACGGAGCAACTAGGCCCGTGAGCCACAATTACTGAGCCTACGCGTCTGGAGCCTGTGCTCCGCAACAGGAGAGGCCGCGATAGTGAGAGGCCCGCGCACCGCGATGAAGAGTGGTCCCCGCTTGCCGCAACTGGAGAAAGCCCTCGCACAGAAACGAAGACCCAACACAGCCATAAATAAATAAATAAAACTTAAAAAAAAAAAAAACTATGTTTCTTTTTCTAAACAACTTCCAAATATCAAATAAATGAATATTTATATATTTTAAATTAAAGCAAAATTTTTAAACTTTACATGTATCATTTTCATGATTCTCTGCTTTAACTGACTTTCTGTTTATAAAATCAATACTGGTCTTGATGGTTTGCATAAGACTGTTGTTATTGCCTTCTATTGCCAGCGTTTTTCTTTCTCTCTTTCATGCCAGGGTCTGGTGTTAGTCAAGTACACAGTTTCTGGATTCAGACCTCTTGGGTTGGACTGCAGCTCTTCTATCACCCACTAATGAGACCCTGGATTTACAATTCAGTCTCTCTGGGCCTGAGTTCTCCCATTGGAAGGATGGAGCTGGGATATCACTTGATTTCATTAGATTAAAACTTGGATAACATATGTAAAGCCTGAAGCATAGGGTCAGATACACAGTAAATACTCAACAATGATAGTTTTCCCCACTCTGATGTCTTAAATTTACCATAAATATAATTTGCATTGTCTTTTCTCATTTCAAAACGTTTTTCAGCATATATTTCAGATTGCCTGGCATGGCAACCATTTTCGTTGCTCCCCAAATCTTCAGGAGTTTTCTCAGAATAATAACAGTTAAAATGATAACATTAGCTTATATATTGATGGCATTTTATAATGTTTAAATTTGATGTGAGTGGCCTAATAGGGCTCATTTATCAGGTTTCATAGTTCAGGATTACAGTACTCAGAAACATTAATTTACCCACTCTAGGTCACCCAGCTCATGGATGGGAAGAGAAGACTGACCCTTGCTCTCCTGACACCCAGCCCAGTTCTTTCCAACCCCTGTTGTCACATGCACAGCCATCTGTGTGAGCCAGCGTGGATCATACCGCATGGCCAAGCAGCCTTCCCTGAGAACTTGGAAACTGGTCCAGCTTGGAGGAATCTCATTAGCACTTTTCAAAGCTTTACCCTGACTGCATTTTAAGTTGTATAATTTTTCTGGATCTGTATCTCGAATGGTTGCTGGTTATTGGCAGGTACTGTATCTCATTTGGGTGGAATTTTCCCCATAACATGATTCAAACTGTATTAAAAGACTAGAGAAAAAGGAAAAACAAAAATCCTTCAAATAAAAGGCATCCAGAGAGTCTCCTGCTATTTGACTTATAAAAATAATGGCAATGATTCACGAAGTTCATTATCTAATTCCTTCAAGACCCAAGGATTCATGCCATCTGGATCTCTTGATTGGTCTCTGTTCGGTTTCTCCATGAAGACTCTTGCCTCTTTTTTTCTCACAGCTGAAATAAATTATTGGGCTTCTCTTACTGTTCATATACATGACAATTCCAGACTTTAAAAAAGTATACATAAAAAAAGGATTTCAGTAGCTTGGAAATTTGCAGTGGTTGTAATGTTTGGTACTTTTTGTCTTGATTGTATTTTTAAATTACATGTACACTGTTGGCCGGGGTCAAATCATTCTGCATTTTTGCTGTGTTATTTGCTTTCCCCAGACTTCCTAGATTTAGAAAGCTTAGTTTTATTCCTTTCTCCATTTTATTAGGCTCACAGTCACCCTTAAAAAATCAAAATCTCATCCAGAAACAACTGGCTGACTTCTTCCTAGAATTTATGGTTTTAGGGAGAGCAGCAAACTGATTTAATAAAATAGAAGTTCCTTTTTGAAATTTGTTTTTTTGTCCATTTCTGTTCCCATCTTCCATATATGTATATATATTTAATTTGGAAAATTAAAAAAATTTTTATCTTTCCTCAAACTATAGCATGAACCCAGGTAGACCTGGGTTTGAACCCTCAGGTCCTTTTTCATCTTGTGCATTTTTAGGGTCCTAGAAGGACAGATACATCTAGGAAGAAGTTTTCCATGTCCTTCCCATTGTTTAGGGTAGCCTGCATTCCTTCCTCATGTTCTAGAATAATCCCTCTCATATGGCTATTCTGGGGAGTGGTGAGGGAAAGTCAGGGTCAAGATAAACCTGAGGAGGAAGGAGTGGGAGGATTTGGAAAAGATTACTTCTCTCAACAGCACATAATCATGTTATACAAAAAAGCTAACGAGCGGGATTTGCAGATGCATGAAGCCGAGAAGCAGAGAAAGACACAGAGGTAGAGAATGGACTTGAGGACACGGAGAGGGGAAAGGGTAAGCTGGGACGAAGTGAAGGAATAGCATTGGCATATACACACTATCAAATGTAAAATAGCTAGCTAGTGGGAAGCAGCTGCATAGCACAGGGAGATCAGCTCGGTGCTTTGTGACCACCTAGAGAGGTGGGATAGGGAGGGAGGGAGGGAGGCGCAAGAGGGAGGGGATATGGGGCTATATGTATACATATAGCTGATTCACTTTGTTACACAGCAGAAACTAACACAACATTGTAAAGCAATTATACTCCAATAAAGATGTTTAAAAAAAAAAAGCTACCACTTTTATTTTCTAAAAAAAAAACCCACCCCATATCTTAGAGACTTAGGAAGTTCAGAGACCCTAAACCATGCCAGATTCACTTATCTTCAGCTATAACTTATGAATTAACACCTGTCCTGCAAACACACAAAGCAGTCTTTTCTGGAAGATGAGCTCTTTAGGATTTTTCCTTCTACGGTAGACATGGAGTGCTCTTTTTTTACATACAGTACCTTTGAACATCCTTCATCTACTTGGACAATTCCACTCTGTAAAGTCCATTCCTCCTAAGATAGAAACCAGAAGTCTTTTGCCCAGTCTCCCTTACAGCTTTGGTACATTCATGTGAGAAGAGTTTATCTAGAGACAGCTTAGCAGTTAGAAGCTAGTGACACTAAAAATGTGGGGTCCGCAAGAATCCATGCTGTAAGGACGGCACAGACATCCCAGGATCCAGGAGCTGAAGGGGCAGAGGTCCTGGTGGTGTCAGGGGCTGGGAGTCAGCGCTGTAAACTCCAGTGCTTTCTCTGCGGCTTTACAACTGCTGCGAGCTTACAGGCGGTTTGGGATTGTTCATGGGGGTGTCATCCTTACACTCGGTTCCCACATCCATATAAATGGAGCCACTACCACCGACCTCATGGCATCACTGCAAGGATGAAATGGTAATGGACATGCAAACACCTAGCACTTGGTCTCACCAATGACTATGAATGTCAGTTTCTTTCCTTCCTTTCCCTACAGTTTCTGTTTCATTTCTCCCTCCAGGGTCGTGAGTTAATTGTCTCACAAATCCAAGGGAGCTGAGTTGACTGATGGTGATTCTAGGGTGTTAAGTCCCCAGGTCCACCGCAACGCCAAAGAGGGGCAGTACAGTGAGCCTAAGGGATGAGGGGAAAGGGCAGAGAAAGGGGCTTCTAGGCAGAGGAAGCTACAAGAGCAGAGGATTGGGGTCCAAACCATTTGGCTGCGAGAAACAGGAATAGTCAGTTTGCCTGAAGAATGCAGGGTGAGCTTGCATTTCTGCAGTCTGTTTTGACTTTACATAAACATAATTATTGACACGGAAAGTTGTTTACACTATGCTATTAAGTGATAAAAGCAGATTACAGAGTAGTAAATGCAATATGAAGCCATTTTTGTATGGTATATATGTGTATATGAATGTATGTATATATGTAATATATAGACACACATAAAAATCTAGAAGAGGATACATCAGTTTTTCTTTTTTTTAACATCTTTATTGGAGTATAATTGCTTTACAATGGTGTGTTAGTTTCTGCTGTATAACAAAGTGAATCAGCTATACATATACATATATCCCCATATCTCCACCCTCTTGCATCTCCCACCCACCCTCCCTATCCCACCCCTCTAGGTGGTCACAAAGCACCAAGCTGATCTCCCTGTGCTATGCAGCTGCTTCCCACTAGCTATCTATTTCACATTTGGTAGTGTATACATGTCCGTGCCACTCTCTCACTTCATCCCAGTTTATCCTTCCCACTCTCCTTGTCCTCAAGTCCATTCTCTATGTTGTGTCTTTATTCCTGTCCTGCCCCTAGGTTCTTCAGAACAATTTTTTTTTTTTTTTAGATTCCATATATATGTGTTAGCATACGGTATTTGTTTTTCTCTTTCTGACTTACTTCACTCTGTAGGACAGACTCTAGGTCCATCCACCTCACTACAGAAAAGTTAATTTCATTTCTTTTTATGACTAATATTCCATTGTATATGTATGCCACATCTTCTTTATCCATTCATCTGTCGATGGACACTTAAGTTGCTTCCATGTCCTGGCTATTGTAAACAGAGCTGCAATGAACACTGTGGTACATGACTCTTTTTGAATTATGGTTTTCTCAGAGTGTATGCCTAGTAGTGGGATTGCTGGGTCGTCGTATAGTAGTTCTATTTTTAGTTTTTTAAGGAACCTCCATACTGTTCTCCATAGTGGCTGTATCAGTTTACATTCCCACTAACAGTGCAAGAGGGTTGGCTTTTCTCCACACTCTCTCCATCATTTATTGTTTGTAGATTTTCTGATGATGGCCATTCTGACTGGTGTGAGGTGATACCTCATTGTAGTTTTGATTTGCATTTCTCTAATGATTAGTGATGTTGAGCATCCTTTCATGTGTTTGTTGGCAATCTGTATATCTTCTTTGGAGAAATGTCTATTTAGCTCTTCTGCCCATTTTTGGATTGGGTTGTTTGTTTTTTTGATATTGAGCTGCATGAGCTGCTTGTAATATTTTCTCAGTTGCTTCATCTGCAAATATTTTTTTCCCATTTTGAGAGCTGTCTTTTCATCTTGTTTATGCTTTGCTTTGCTATGCAAAAGCTTTTAAGTTTCATTATGTGCCCTTTGTTTATTTTTGTTTTTATTTCCATTTCTGTAGGAGGTGGGTCAAAAAGGATCTTGCTGTGATTTATGTCATAGAGTGTTCTGCCTATGTTTTCCTCTAAGAGTTTTATAGTGTCTGGCCTTATATTTAGATCTTTAATCCATTTTGAGTTTATTTTTGTGTATGGTGGTAGGGTGTGTTCTGATTTCAATCTTTTACATGTAGCTGTCCAGTTTTCCCAGCACCACTTATTGAAGAGGCTGTCTTTTCTCCATTGTATATTCTTGCCTCCTTTATCAAAAATAAGGTGACCATATGTGCGTGAGTTTATCTCTGGGCTTTCTATCCTGTTCCATTGATCTATATTTCTGTTTTGGTGCCAGCACCATACTGTCTTGATTACTGTAGCTTTGTATTATAGTCTGAAGTCCGGGAGCCTGATTCCTCCAGCTCCATTTTTCTTTCTCAAGATTGCTTTGGTTATTAGGGGTCTTTTGTGTTTCCATACAAACCATGAAATTTTTTGTTCTAGTTCTGTGAAAAATGCCATTGGTAGTTTGATAGGGATTGCATTGAATCTGTAGATTGCTTTGGGTAGTAGAGTCATTGTCACAATATTGATTCTTCCAATCCAAGAACATGGTATATCTTGCTATCTGTTTGTATCATCTTTAATTCCTTTCATCAGTGTCTTATAGTTTTCTGCATACAGGTCTTTTGTCTCCTTAGGTAGGTTTATTCCTAGATATTTTATTCTTTTTGTTGCAATGGTAAATGGGAGTGTTTCCTTAATTCTCTTTCAGATTTTTTATCATTAGTGTATAGGAATTCAAGAGATTTCTGTGCATTAATTTTGTATCCTGCTACTTTACCAAATTCATTGATTAGCTCTAGTAGTTTTCTGGTAGCATCGTTAGGATCTCTATATATAGTATCATGTCATCTGCAAACAGTGACAGCTTTACTTCTTCTTTTCCAATTTGGATTCATTTTATTTCTTTTTCTTCTCTGATTGCTGTGGCTAAAACTTCCAAAACTATGTTGAATAATAGTCGTGAGAGTGGACAGCCTTGTCTTGTTCCTGTTCTCAGAGGAAATGGTTTCAGTTTTTCATCATTGAGAATGATGTTGGCTGTGGGTTTGTCATATATGGCCTTTATTATGTTGAGGTAAGTTCCCTCTATGCCTACTCTCTGGAGGGTTTTTATCATAAATGGGTGTTAAATTTTGTCAAAAGCCTTTTCTCCATCTACTGAGATGATCATATGGTTTTTCTCCTTCAATTTGTTAATATGGCATATCACATTGATTGATTTGCGTGAATTGAAGAATCCTTGCATTCCTGGGATAAACCCCACTTGATCATGGTGTATGATCCTTTTAATGTGCTGTTGGATTCTGTTTGCTAGTATTTTGTGGACGATTTTTGCATCTATGCTCATCAGTGATATTGTCCTGTAGTTTTCTTTCTTTGTGACATCTTTGTCTGGTTTTGGTATCAGGGTGATGGTGGTCTCGTAGAATGAGTTTGGGAGTGTTCCTCCCTCTGCTATATTTTGGATGAGTTTGAGAAGGATAGGTGTTAGCTCTTCTCTAAATGTTTGATAGAATTTGCCTGTGAAGCCATCTGGTCCTGGGTTTTTGTTTGTTGGAAGACTTTTAATGAGAGTCTCAATTTCAGTTCTTGTGATTGGTCTGTTTATATTTTCTATTTCTTCCTAGTTCAGTCTTGGAAGGTTGTGCTTTTCTAAGAATTTGTCCATTTCTTCCAGGTTTTCCATTTTATTAGCATATAGTTGCTTGTAGTAATCTCACAATCCTTTGTATTTCTGCAGTGTCAGTTGTTACTTCTCCTTTTTCATTTCTAATTCTATCGATTTGAGTCTTCCCTCTTTTTTACTTGATGAGTCTGGCTAATGGTTTATCAATTTTATTTATCTTCTCAAAGAACCAGCTTTTAGTTTTATTGATCTTTGCTATTGTTTCCTTCATTTCTTTTTCATTTCTTTCTTTTTTTATTTTAAATTTTATTTATTTATTTATTTATGGCTGTGTTGGGTCTTAGTTCCTGTGAGAGGGCCTTCTCCAGTTGCGGCAAGCGGGGGCCACTCTTCATCGCGGTGCGCGGGCCTCTCACTGTTGCGGCCTCTCTTGTTGCGGAGCACAGGCTCCAGACGCTCAGGCTCAGTAATTGTGGCTCACGGGCCCAGTCGCTCCGTGGCACGTGGGATCCTCCCAGACCAGGGCTCGAACCCGTGTCCCCTGCATTGGCAGGCAGATTCTCAACCACTGTGCCACCACGGAAGCCCCTTCATTTATTTCTGATCTGATCTTTATGATTTCTTTCCTTCTGCTAACTTTGGGGTTTTCTGTTCTTCATTCTCTAAATGATTTAGGTGTAAGGTTAGGTTGTTCATTTGAGATGTTTCTTGTTTCTTGAGGTAAGATTGTATTGCTGTAATCTTCCCTCTTAGAACTGCTTTTGCTGCATCCCAAGGGTTTTGGGTTGTCGTGTTTTCATTGACATTTGTTTCTAAGTATTTTTTGATTTCCTCTTTGATTTCTTCAGTGATCCCTTGGTTATTTAGTAGCATATTGTTTAGCCTCCATTTGTTTGTATTTTTTACAGTTTTTTTTCCTATAATTGATATCTAGTCTCATAGCATTGAGGTCGGAAAAGATACTTGATACGATTTCAATTTTCTCAAATTTACCAAGGTTTGATTTGTGACCCAAGATATGATCTGTCCTGGAGAATGTTCCATGAGCAGTTGAGAAGGAAGTGTATTCTGTTGTTTTTGGATAGAATGTCCTATAAATATCAATTAAGTCCATCTTGTTTAGTGTGTCATTTAAAGCTTGTGTTTCCTTATTTATTTTCATTTTTGTTGATCTGTCCATTGGTGAAAGTGGGGTGTTAAAGTCCCCTACTACAATTGTGTTACTGTCGATTTCCCCTTTAATGGCTGTTAGCATTTGCCTTATGTACTGAGGTGCTCCTATGTTGGATGGATAAATATTTACAATTGTTATATCTTCTTCTTGGATTGATCCCTTCATCATTATGTAGTGTCCTTTGTCTCTTGTAAAAGTCTTTGTTTTAAAGTCTATTTTGTTTTTTATGAGAATTGCTACTCCAGCTTTCTTTTGATTTCCATTGACATGGAATATTTTTCTCCATCCCTTCACTTTCAGCCTGTATGTGTCCCTAGGTCTGAAATGGGTCTTTTGTAGACAGAATATATATGGGTCTTGTTTTTGTATCCATTCAGCCAGTCTATGTCTTTTGGTTGGGGAATTTAATCCATTTACATTTAAGGGAATTATCGATATGTATGTTTCTATTACTATTTTCTTAATTGTTTTGGGTTTGTTATTGTAGTTCTTTTCCTTGTCTTGTGTTTCCTGCCTAGAGAAGTTCCTTTAGCATTTGTTCTATAGCTGGCTTGGTGGTGCTGAATTCTCTTAGCTTTTGCTTGTCTGTAAAGGTTTTAATTTCTCTGACAAATCTGAATGAGATCCTTGCTGGGTAGAGTAATCTTGGTTGTAGGTTTTTCCCTTTCATCACTTTAAATATGTTCTGCCACCCCTTTTTGGCTTGCAGAGTTTCTGCTGAAAGATCAGCTGTTGACCTTATGGGGATTCCCTTGTATGTTATTTGTTGTTTTCCCTTTGTTGATTTTAATATTTTTTCTTTGTATTTAATTTTTGATAGTTTGATTAATATGTGTCTTGGCATATTTCTCCTTGGATTTATGCTGTATGGGACTCTCTATGCTTCCTGGCCTTGATTGACTATTTCCTTTCCCATATTAGGGAAGTTTTCAACTATAATCTCTTCAAATATTTTCTCAGTCCCTTTCTTTTTCTGGGACCTGTATTATTCAAATGTTGGTGCATTTAATGTTGTCCCAGAGGTCTCTGAGACTGTCCTCAATTCTTTTCATTCTCTTTTCTTTATTCTGCTCTGTGGTAGTTATTTCCACTATTTTATCTTACAGGTCACTTATCTGTTTTTCTGCCTCAGTTATTTTGCTATTGATTCCTTCTAGAGACTTTTAAATGTCATTTATTATGTTGTTCATCATTGTTTGTTTTCTCTTTAGTTCTTCTAGGTCTTTGTTAAACGTTTCTTGTATTTTCTCCATTCTCTTTCCAAGATTTTGGATCATCTTTACTATCATGACTTTGAATTCTTTTTCAGGTAGACTGCCTATTTCCTCTTCATTTGTTTGGTCTGGTGAGTTTTTTCCTTGCTCTTTCATCTGCAGCATATTTCTCTGTCTTCCAATTTTGCTTAACTTACTGTGTTTGGTGTCTCCTTTTCACAGGCTGCAGGTTCATTGTTCCCGTTGTTTTTGGTGTCTGCCCCAGTGGCAAAAGTTGGTTCAGTGCATTGTGTAGGATTCCTGGTGGAGGGGACTGGTGCCTGTGTTCTGGTGGATGAGGCTATATCTTGTCTTTCTGGTGGGCGCAACCGCGTCTGGTGGTGTGTTTTGGGGTGCCTGTGACTTTATTATGATTTTAGGCAGCCTCTCTGCTAATGGGTGGGGTTGTTTTCCTGTCTTGCTAGTTGTTTGGCATAGGGTGTCCAGCACTGTAACTTGCTGGTCGTTGAGAGGAGCTGGGTCTTACGTTGAGATGGAGATCTCTGGGAGAGCTTTCGTCGTTTGATATTACGTGGAGTCAGGAGGCCTCTGCTGGACCAATGTCCTGAACTCGGCTCTCCAACCTCAGAGGTAGAGGCCTGACTCCCGGCTGGAGCACCAAGACCCTCTCAGCCACATGGCTCAGAAGAAAAAGGAGAAAAAAAGAAAGAAAGAAAGAAAAATAAAATAAAATAATTAAAATAATAGTTTAAAAAATGATTTAAAATAATAAAAATTAAAAAGTAGTAAAAAAAAAGAAAAAGAAAGAAAGAAAGAAAGAAGTGAGCAACCAAACCAAGAAACAAATCCACCAGTGATAACAAGTGCTGAAAAGTATACAGAAAAAAAAAAAAAAACAGACAGAAAGAACCTTAGGATAAATGGTAAAAGCAAAGCTATACAGACAAAATCACACAAAGAAGCATACAAATACTCACAGAAAGAGAAAAAGGAAAAAAAATCTATATATAAAAAGAAAGGAAGAGAGCAACCAAATCAATGATAATAAACACTAAATACTAAACTAAGATAAACATAAAACCAGAAACAAATCAGATGCAGAAAGCAAACCCCAAGTCTACAGTTGCTCCCAAAGTCCACCGTGTCAATTTTGGGATGATTTGTTGTCTATTCAGGTATTCCAGAGATGCAGGGTATACCAAGCTGATTGTGGAAATTTAATCCACTGCTCCTGAGGCTGCTGGGAGAGATTTCCCTTTCTCTTCTTTGTTCTCACAGCTCTTGGGTTCAGCTTTGGATTTCGCCTCACCTCTGCGTGTAGGTCGCCTGAGGGTGTCTATTACCCGCCCAGCCAGGATGGTGTTAAAGGAGCAGCTGATTAGGTGGCTCTGGCTCACTCAGGCTGTGGGGAGGGAGGGGTACGGAATGTGGGGGGAGCCTGCAGCGGCAGAGGCAAGTGTGATGTTGTAACAGCCTGAGGTGCGCCGTGTGTTCTCTCGGGGAACTTGTCCCTGGATCACGGGACCCTGGCAGTGGTGGGCTGCACAGGCTCCTGGGAGGGGAGGTGTGGATAGTGTGTTGTGTTTGCACACAGGCTTCTTGGTAGCTGCAGCAGCAGCCTTATCGTCTCATGCCCGTCTCTGGTGTCTGCTCTGATAGCCACGCTCGTTCCTGTCTCTGGAGCTCTTTTAGGAGGTGTTCTGAATCCCTTCTCCTGGTGCACCCCAAAACAATGGTCTCTTGCCTCTTAGGCAGGCCCAGACTGTTTCCCAGACTCCCTCCTGGCTAGCCATGGTGCACTAACCCCCTTCAGGCTGTGTTCACACAGCCAACCCCAGTCCTCTCCCTGGGATCTGACCGAAGCCCGAGCCTCAGCTCCCAGCCCCCGCCTGTCCCAGTGGGTGAGCAGACATACCTCTCAGGCTGGTGAGTGCTGGTCGGTGCTGATACTCTGTGCGGGAATCTCTCCACTTTGCCCTCTGCACCCCTGTTGCTGAGCTCTCCTCCATGGCTCTGTAGCTTCCCCCCCACCGCCACTGGCCACCTGCCCCCCACCAGTGAAGGGGCTTGCTAGTGTGTGGAAACCTTTCCTCCTTCAGAGCTGCCTCCCAGAGGTGCAGGTCCTGTCCCTATTCTTTTTTCTCTGTTTTTTTTTTTTTCTTTTGCCCTACCCAGGTACGTGGAGAGTTTCTTGCCTTGTGGGAAGTCTGAGGTCTTCTGCCAGCATACAGTAGGTGTTCTGCAGGAGTTGTTCCACATGTAGATGTATTTCTGATGTATTTGTGGGGAGGAAGATGGTCTCCACGTCTTACTCCTCCGCCATCTTGTAGATCTCCTGATACATCAGTTTTAACAATACCTAATTCTAGGTTGTGAGACAATGGGTAATGCATTTAAAAAAAATCTTTTAAATTACCTGTATTTGATTTTTTCTAAATGAACATGTATTATTTTTGTAATAAAAATAAAAATTAAAAAAGAGAAAAAACATTGTGTCACTAACACATAGTCTTCTAACACATGACAATTTATTTCACTAATTAATCTAGGTGGTTTCCAGTTTTTCCGCATTATAAAAATGCTGCGTTTAATCAGGTAGAGTTTTATTTGTTTTTTTCTTAGAAAGGCATCTTTGATTATTTGAGTGACTCAGTGTGGTCATTTTTAATTTTGTGTTTGTCTTTCCTTTTTAATATATTTTTAAGGAAGAAATGTTCACTTTCCCTCTTTTCTACCTATTTATAAAAAGTCCTTGTATTTCCAGAATAGATTGAGCTCTAAGGCAAATTGGAATTCTGATTTTCTGGACATTCATGAAATGAGATAATCATGCCAAATTGCAAATGGATTGCAGGTGGTGTTGCAAGCTCTTTCCATCCTAAAGAGGACAGTTCACACAGAAACTAAAGGTGAACTACCCAAACTGAAAATGCTCTTTAAAATATCAGACATTTTACATGTTCTCACTTGATCATCAAAACAAAACCAAACTAAAGCAGAAAGAACATTTCTTTACTGCACATTCATTGTGCCAACACATTCCTTTATATTAAAAATGAAAAGACCTTAAAATACCCTAACAGATAGCAAAGCCTTAGAGAGCAAGTTTACATGCAGGGCTGGAGATATTCATTAAAATTGTAATTAGACTCACGATTAAATTCATTCACAGTAGAAACTTTGCTTGTAAGTGTTGCTACAGGAAGAAACCTCCAGTCTGAAAATTAGTTTAGCAGTCTGAGCGATTTTAATTATGCAGAGTTGATTATCGCTAGAGAAGGAAACCTTTATTGCAGCAACAGAATGAAAATCTTTTTTGTCCCTTTTTTGGTTTCCTGAGCTAATATGAGGTGCATATTTTGATAACCAAATGTTTCTCTAGGCAAAGAAAATGTGAGAAATGTGCACAGCAGGAGAGCAGAAGTTATTAAATGGCCACCCGAAAGATAAGATACACAATGCCCAGCTCAGCATCTTTCTTTCATTTCAGTTGATCCCTTTATTTGGTTAAAGGCAAAGGGAGCGAAATGGCATTTATTTAACATCTACTATGTGCAATCGCTTGTGATAAGCAGTTTCTTTTTCCCAGGTCCCCCTTTGTGTCGCTATTTCCATTTTATAGATGAAGAAACTGGTAATCAGGGAAGTTAAATAACTCTCATAAAAAGGGGGCTAAATGCTCGGTGTGACCCCAAAGCCTGCCTCTTTTCACTCTTATCATTAGGAAGAAGAAATCCAACAGGGACTTTCAAAGTTGCTCTTACTCATTCAAGTGTATGCTCTCACACTGTGTGTTTCCTTTTGTGCTGTCACACACTCTCTTGGCGAAGGCTTGCACCCTACCCAACCTTGTCTCAAACCAGCCAGTCTAAGTGCAGCTGAGGGCAAAACCTCTACAGGTCTGGCTCCATTTCCACCCATGGTCAAAAGCTCAGAAGCTGCAGAGCTGTTGGGTGCTGCGTGTAGTGGAAAGGGGCTGGATGTGTAGTCAGGAAGCCTGATTTCTGCTCCCAGATCACAGACCTATGAGCTGTGGGATTTGGAGAAAATCGTTTTGCCTCTCTGGAATTACATTTCTCCTCTGTCAGATGAGCAGGAGATGGGCTTGATGATGGGGGACGTTCTCACAGCAGTAATGTTCCAGGATGCCCTGAGGCTCTCATTGGGTTTTCAAAGCAACCAAGGAAGGGCAGTCTCCCTGGAACCCTTGAGCTTCCTCTTCTCCAGAGCCCAAAGCCATGCTGGGCATACATATTTTTAAAAATAATTAGAACAAATGTCAAACAGTAGAGAGAAGAATATAATGAACTCTCATATACCCATCATGTAGATTTAACGATTGTTTACATTTTCCACATTGATTGTATGTCTATCTTTGTCCTGAAATTTAAAGCAAATTACAGACACGATGTCATATCAGCCATGAAAACTTCAGCATACATATCTAAAAAGTAAAGGCCATTTTCCTATATAAAATCACGTAATTTTCACAGCTAATCCAAATAATAGTCTCTTCAAATAGTCAAATAACCAGTTCATGCTCAAATTTCTCCAACTGCCCCCTAATATTACGGTTGGGTTGTCTAAAGCTGGATCTGATCACTGTTTGTACATCACATGTGGTTATGTCTCTTAAATCTTTTTAAATCTCATACAGTCTCGCTCTATTTTTTTTAAATGGCATTGACTTGTAGAAGATTTCAGAGAAACTGGGGTTAATTGTTCTGTCAAAAGTCTCTCCTTCTGAATTTTCTGATTGCTTCTTCATGGTGTTAGTTTTCTTGTTCCTAAGTCCTACATAAACTGAAAATTAGATCTACACATTTGAATAGATCCAAGGTAAATGTTTTCTCAAGAACACTTCATGGATGATACTGTGTCCTTCATATTTAATCACTTTGGGAGGCAATTAAGTAGTGGCACTTGATCCCACCCCTGTGAAGTGACAGTCCCCTTTGTGACCAGCATGTAGGCTGTGGGTGATATTTTGCCATCAGGTCAACATCCAGTTCACCATCAACCTTTCACCTAAGGGTCTTAGTATCATTGATAATCCCTGCCTAAATCAATTATTTCATTAGTAGCTGAAAAATGAATTTGTAATTTGATATTTCCTTCTCTATGTACTAGCTGACATTCTTGTATAGAGAAGAACTTACCAAGGGCTCATCTTGACAAAGGCAGGGTCTACGTCCCCAAGGTTGGACTCCTTGACTTCTTGCATTTTATCTCGTACCAGGTTTTTCCTTAATTGGCTTTAATTTGGATTTGAGAAGAGTGTTTTTCTCAGCATTGCCGGATTCGGGATTCCCTTTTCAAGAAGCCATGGCTTCCGAGGAAAACAAAGGCAAGCCTCACTCATAAAATTGGAAAGATTTCCTTTTTGTCTTAAAAGCCAAAGAATCTCACTAGGAAACAAGCAATGCAATGCCTCTAGGATATCTTGAAAGTATACATTTTTCAACAAGGCTTACACAGAAGATAAAGAATTATCTTCCCCCAGAACAACTTCCTTTTCCCAGATTAAACATTTAACTTCTGACATATCAATTGCAGGCATGTTAGCAACATTCCTAGTAGACATAGGCTAGGTCGGCTTGTTGCTGCTGCCTTTGCTGTTACCTGGGAGATGCCTTCTTGTTTTCTCCTTGTGGATTATAGGCATCTTGCTACACTCTTCTCAAAAGGTCCAAAAGACGTGAATATTTACAGATGACTACAGTTTGAGTCTCTGGTCAATGATGATGTGAATTCCAACAGTTTAGAGCTTCCACGTAACCACTAGGGGAGAAAGTGAAGAGCCCTGTAAAATAGTGCACAGGCAGGATATCTCCATGGGACTGCTCCTCTTAATTGATGATATGTAAGCAAGAAATCATTAAGAACATTTATCCTCTAAAATAGAGATAGATACCATATAATCCAGCAATCCCACTCCTGGGTATATATCTGGAGAAAATCATAATTCAAAAGATACATGTACCTTTATGTCCATTGCAGCACTATTTAGAATAGCCAAGACATGGAAGCAACCTAAATGTGCACTGACAGATGAATGGATAAGAAGCTGTGGTATATATATATAAGTGGAATATTATTCATCCATTAAAAAGAATGGAATATTATTCAGCCATAAAAAGAATGAAATAATGTCATTTGCAGCAACATGGATGGACCTAGAGATTATCATACCAAGTGAAGTAAGCCAGATAAAGAAAGACGAATATCATATGATATTGCTTATATGTGGAATCTAAGAAAATGATACAAATGAACTTATATACAAAACAGAAATAGACCCACAGACATAGAAAACAAAATTATGGTTACCAAAGGGGAAAGGGGGGGAGGGATAAATTAGAAGTTTGGGATTAATATATACACACTACTATTTATAAAATAGACAATCAACAAGGACCCACTGTATAGCACAGAGAACTATACTAAATATTTTATAATAACCTATAAAGGAAAAGAATATATATGTATCTGAATCACTTTGCTATACACCTGAAACTAACACAACATTGTAAATCAACTCTACTTCAATAATAATAATAAAAAAGAACATGTCCTGAAGTATCTGGACTTCAGGCCTCCAAATCTTAAATGGAGAACCTAGATTAAACCCTGAGATGTACCCTGACCATCAGAAATAAAATAAGAAGGCTTGTACTTTGATAAAACTAAAGGTTCTTTGCAGGGGTACCACATGGGTTGTGCTTAATGAGTTCTCTGAGATGGTGTAACTGGGAGTTAGGTAGATCTGGGGCTCCAATTTCAACCACAACCTTTAGCAACCAGGTCAATTTATTAACCTTTCTGAAGCTCAGGTGTCTTATTCGTATATAGCTGGAGTCCCATGTGAGCAAAAGTTGGCATTCATAGATGTCTTTGTGATCTGATGAATCCGTGGACCTATCCTGCTAGGAATCACTTGGCATGAGGGATTTTGGTCCAAGGAGAATGAGAGCAGAGGTTTTTGCAGGTGCCTGAGTGTGCGGAGGGAAAGGTGAGGATTATATGGAGCCTGTATTGGATGATGGCTTTCAAGCATCAGGTCTCAGTCTCAAGGCTGTGTCTAAACTGGAGATTATGGTGCCCAGAATTTGCGGGGATGTTTTCATATAGCCCTGAAGATTAACCTTTGGGGCCCAGGAGTCAAAATGAGACTCATAGTGGGTGGACATTCCCCATACTCCTGTGTGGAGCTTAGCATGGCTGTGGTATAGTGAGTACAGCAGCAAACAAGGCCTACTTTGGCCATTTAAGAGCTGATAATTTTTGGAGTTTCATAGGGTGAGATGCTTGGCAGAAACACCAGTTTTCTCCCAAGGGCAGCCAGTAGAGGGGGCCTGAGGTGAGGTGCTGACTTCAAATGTTTTCATGGGCAACAGGCCTCCTGGAGTGCCCAGAGCTTGAGGAGGATGCTGTGAGCTTAGAAGAAACACTCCAGCATCCTAGAGATCCAGTAGAAAGGGCACAGAAGGGCATGCATGGTTTACATTATAAGTATTAATATTGGTTTGAGCCTATTTGCATTTACAGACTTGTGTGATGCTCTTGCTAGGGATAGATTTACAGGAGTTTGGCCAAATGCAAAGAATTGCCTTGGGATTAAATAAAGCAAGGAAAGAGTCTAACCCAATACTTTGCACAAAGCAGCAGTTTAACAATCATTAGCTCCCTCGTGTTTTATTTTTATCCCCATCTCCATGGAGATATATGAGGTCTTCTTTTGAGGTCTTCTTTTGAGGTCTAATGCTTTGGTTAAGCGTTACCATTATTATGTTCATATTTATTTATTTTGCTGAGTTTTCTGTACAAGAAAAAATTTTCTTATTGCCCTTTTGAGCCCTTTCCATTCTTAGAAACAATGGCAATAACAACTAAATACGGGTGGCCTTCCATTAAAATCCTACAACGGTAAATGGAACTAGGTAAAAAAATTTGTCCAGATTAAAGCAATAAATGTACTCCCATATTCTTGTTAATGAACAGATACCCAACCTTCATGACTTTCTCTTCCAGTCGTGCAAGAGGCAAAGGTAATTTAGAAACACTCACGCTGTCTTTGTCATGCTGTTGACAAAAGGCTCAGAGAAAAAACATAATACACCTTCGTTGAAAATAAACATGAAAAAGCCCTAAGACATGCAAAGCAAGGTCTATAATTTGGTGCAAATTTTTTAGCCTGAATATATCATGCCTGTTAATTTTCTTAGTGCCAAAGAAAGGCTAGGCTGTTCCTGGAATAGGATGACTCTTTCTACCTGTTTCCCAAAGGGCCTTGATGATGTTAGGAAGTAGTGCTCTCTGATAAGGTCAGGCAGAAATTGTCCAGTGAATACTAATGATGGGAAAGGATAATTTCTTTTGGATGTGAATCCAGGTCTGGTCTTTTGGCTTGAAGAATCCAACTGAGTCCACTGAAAGCATGCTGCAAGTACATTTTCTAAATTATAGTAAGAACTCTCTCATTCAGACTCTCTCTTGTGTTTTCTTTCCCTCTCAGGTGAACTCCTGCTTCCCTTTAAATGCAAATTCCATCCTCTCCCACCATCTCCATGGAGCTGACCATCTATCTTCCATGATGTTTCTGCACTCTGTAAGTACCTCTGTTAGGGCACCTGTCATGCATATTATAGATTTTTGTTTTCATGTCTGTGTCCCTCACTGGAGACTTACCTCCCTGAGAGGAGGGCTTCATTTTACTATTATTTTATTCCCAAAACTGAACTCTGTTTTTACCTGCAGAGTAATGTGTGTTAAATATTTGCTGAAGTGACTCATAGAATCTCAGGTTTGGAAGGAAACTTTTTCATCGTTCTAGGAAACATAAAATAGTGGAGTAGATAACATCTGAGCCCCACCTCCCCTCATTTAGTAGAGAGGGCTGCAAGGCTGGTTCAGGATCACAAAGTGAGCTAACGGCAAGCAGAGAATAACTGTTGAATGTTATCAGTTGCTTTGAGAAAAGAATGGGTTGTATTTTCCAGTTAGTTGGTCAGGTTTCTTCATTGTAAAACTTTCTTGTGAAGTTCCAAAACTGAGTTATGATATGCAGCATGTCCCACCCAAACATATTTCCCCATGGAACCCTTTCCTCATATCATCTCATTGACCTGGTGTTCCCCAAAACACACTTTGGAAAACATAGTTGTGGTAGGCAGAATAATGACCCCCTCTCAAATGTTCAAACTATAGTCCCCAGAACCTGTAAATATGTTATGTTACAGGACAAAGGGGGAATTAACATGTTGGATGGAATTAAATTCGATAATCAGCTGACATTAAAATAAGAAGATTATCCTGGATTATGTGGGTGGGCCCAATGTAATCAGGTCCTTGAAAGTGGAAGAAGGAGGCAGAAGAGGAGTTAGAGTGATGTAATGTGGGAAGAACTCAACCCACTACTGTGGGCTTTGAAGGAGGAAGGGGCCACAAACCAAGGAATGCACGTGGTTTTTAGAAGCTGGAAAGGGCATGGAAATGGATTATTTCCTAGAGTCTTGAGAAAGGAAATGTAGCCATGCCCATGTCCTGATTATAGCCCAGTGATAACTGTGTCAGACTTCTGACCTCCAGAACTGTAATATAATAAATTTATGTTGTTTTAAGCTACTAAGTTTGTGGTAATTTGTTATACTAGCAAAAGATAATTAATAAAAAGTTCTAGTGTCACAAGTTTCATGTTTACTGTGCTCCCCCATAAGCCTGGGAATTATCAATAATCATGATTATATTATTTGTATTCATGTCTCTATGGTGAGGTGGAATGATTCCCCTAAATGGTTGCAAACTGACCCCTGAAAACCATATTTTCTTCTATTTTTATAACTTTTGCTGAATTCCATTCTTTAGAAGCAAGTCACTAGATCCAGCCCACACTCTAAGTGGGGAGATTCCACAAGGACATGGGTACCAGAAGACAGGGATCATTGGGAGATATTATGGAAGCTGCTTACCATAGACAGAAAGGAATTCGTGAATTTTTTTCTAATTTTTATATTTCTTCTTTTACCAATGTTTTTGAAAGCCTCTTGAAATTCTACCAAAGGTAAGGTGACCATATAATTTATCATCCAAGCCAGAACTCTTTTGAGATAATGAAATGGAGGGTGTCATAAGTAAGTACAAGGGGGCAACAAGTGTAAAACAGACTGCCCCTGGAAACACAGATGTATGGTCACCCCAGTCAAAGGTCATATTTCTGGATGTCTTTCTCAGCCACTAGCACAATACCATCATATAACAAATATTTAATATATACCTACACATGGAACAGCAAAATGATTCTAAGATACACAGAGGTACTTGGGCCTCTAAATGTTTGGTTCTCTAGCATTTTTCATCCATCATAGTCTAACTAGGGAGGCTAAGAAACCCAACTACCACATTTAATCCTACTTTTCAATAAAAAGGTAAATCTATGACAACACAGAGATTTCACTCTAGGAATAAATTCCAACAGAAGAGGGTGTTGAATTACATAGCCATTGGCTTTGGCATTTGATCTCATAAACACAAGGCCATGTGGTGTATGATGAAGAGCTAGCTGGGTTTCTGGCATGGGAGAAATCCTGGGTTCTAATCCTAATTCTGAAATTTAGTAGGCATGTAACTTTGGGCAAATAACCTGATCCTTCTAAACCTTAGCTTGCTTGTTTAGAAATGGCATTTAATTGAATGTAACAGTATTCACAAAACAGTACATTTATTCAACACATCAACAAATATGTGAGCATTTACTATGTGCCAACACATAGCTCCTGGAAGCTAGAGTCCTGGAATATTCTTTTTTTTTTTAATTTCAGTTTTATTGAGATACAATTGACATACAACACTGTATAAGTTTAAGGTATACAGCATAATGACTTGACTTGCATATATTGTGAAATGATTACCATAATGTTCGGTTAACATCCACCACCTCATATAGAAGCCAAAAAAAAAAAAAAAAAAGAAAATATATAAAACTTTTTTTCCTTGTGATGAGAACTTTTAGGATTTCTTCTCTAATAACCTTCAAATATGCCATGTAGCAGTGTTAACTATAGTCATCATGTTGTACATTACATCCCTAGTACTTATTATAACTGGAAGTTTGTACCTTTTGACCACCTTTATCTGGTTCCCCACCCCCAACATGTCCTAGAATATTTTTGTTAGAATGTGTATTGCTACACAATTTGGGGTTTACAAAAGAGCCCTCAACATACGATATTATAATTCTTAAACTTATAGTAATTTACATTTTAACAGTTAATGATAGCAGCAGCTGAAAATCTTAACCAATTTGAAACAATACTGATACTTCATGGATGAAGACAATTGGTCCTTACAAGTTACAGGAATTTCAATTATTTACTTAAGTTCTTCCTCTGCTATACATGTTCTTTCTCTGAAAGGACTTATAAATTTTGTATCCAGATGGCATGGTAGAATAATAAATTCAAGTTTTCAGTAAATTAAAAATGTTGCCATCTCTAGTTTATAAAAAAAAGATTTTTGTAACCCTTAAATAACTCTATTTACAAATAATTAGTTCCTCATCATATGTGAAAATAGAATTTTATGCAATTTTGCATCTTATAGAAGAATTAAATTTGAATTTCAGATAAACAATGAAAAATTTTTTAGTATAAGTATGTCCCATACAAGATTTGGGATGTACTTATGCTAAAAATTGTTCAGTCAGTATTTATCTGAAATTTAATTTTACCTGGGTGACCTATTTTTTAATTTTTAGTTTTAATTTTAGTAAAAGATGCATAGCATAAAGTTTACCATCTTTACCATTTTTAAGTGTAGAGTTCAGTAATGTTAAGTATATTCACATTGTTATGCAACCAATCTGCAAACTTTTTCATACCACAAAACCTAAAGTCTATACTCATTAAACAGAAAACTTCCATTCCCTCCTCCTCCTAGCCTCTGGCAACCACCAGTCTTTCTGTTTCTACGAATTTGTCTACACTAGATTATCTCATATAAGTGGAATCATAAAGTTATATTTGTTATTTTGTGACTGTTTCATTTCACTCTATGTTGTAGCATGTGTCATAATTTCCTTCCTTTTTAAGGCTGAAAAACATTTCATTGTATGTATACAGCACATTTTGTTTATCCAGTTATCCACTGATAGACACTTGAGTTGCTTCCACTTCTTAGCTATTGTAAATAGCTGCTATGAACATGGGTGTGCAAATATCATTTCAAGATCCTGCTTTCAATACTTTGGCATATATTTTTACACCCAGAAGTGGGATTACTGGATCATATAGTGATTCTATTTTTATTTTTTTGAGGAACCTCTATATCGTTTTCCATAGTGGCTTTATGATTTAACATGCCTACCAACAATCCACAAGGGTTCCTATTTCTCTACATCCTCACCAACACCTTTTTTTCTGGTAGTCATCCTAATAAGTGTGAGGTGATATAGTAGTTTTGATTTGCATTTCCCTAATGATTAGTGATGTTGAGCATCTTTTCATATGCTTTTTGGCCATTTGTATATCCTCTTTGGAGAAATGTCTAAAGTCCTTTGCCCTTTCATGATTTGGGTCATTTGCATTTTTTTGTTGTTGTTTTAGGAGTTCTTTATATATTCTGGGTATTAACTCCAGATAAGATGTGATTTATAAATGTTTTCTCTGATTCTGTAGATTGCTTTTTCACCCTGTTGATTGTGTCCTTTGATTCACAGAAGTTTTGAGTTTTGATGTAGTCCGGTTGATCTATTTTTACTTTTATTGCCTGTGCTTTTGGTGTCATTTCCAAGAAATCCTTGGAAAGTCTAATGATATGAAGGCTTTCCCCTATGTTTTCTTCTAAGAGTTTTGATATTTAGCTCATACATTTAGGTCCTTGATCCACTTTGAGTTAATTTTTTGTACATGGCATAAGGTAAGAGTCCAACTTAACTCTTTTGCATGTGGATATCCAGTTTTCTCAACACCACTTGTTGAAAAGACTGTCCTTTTCCCACTGAGTGGTCTTGGCATCCTTGCTAAAGATTATTTGATTATATACATGAAGATTTATTTCTTGGCTCTCTATTCTATCCCATTGGTCTATATATCTGTCTTTATGCCAGTACCACACTGTTTTGATTACTGTAGCTTTGTAATAAGATTTGAAGTTAGGAAGTGTGAGACCTCTAACTTTGTTCTTCTCTTACAAAATTGTTTGGCTAGTCTCTTGAGACTCAATGTAAATTTTAGAATAAAAATTTTTTTATTTTTGATGAAATTTTTCTATTTCTGCAAAAAATACCACTGGGAAGTGATAGGCATTGCATTAAATATGTAGATAGCTTTGTGTAGTAGAGACATTTAACAATATTAAATCTTCCAGCTCAGGAATGTGGATGTCTTTCTATTTATTTGTGTCTTTTAAAATTCTTTCAGCAATGTTCCAAAGTTTTTAGTGAACAATTCTTTCACCTTGGTTAATTTTATTCCCAGGAATTTTATTCTTTTTACTGCTATTGTAAATGAAATTGTTTTCTTAATTTCATTTCCAAATTGTTCATTGTCAGTGGATAGAAACATAACTAATTTTTTTTGTTGTTGGTTTTGTATCCAGCAGTGTTTTTGTGGAATCTTTAGGGTTTTCTACACATAAGATTATGCCATCTACAGAGATTGTTTTACTTCTTCCTTTTTAATTTGGATGCTTTTCACTACCTTTTCTTGCCTAACAGCTCTGGCTATGACTTCCAATAGTATGTTGAATAGAAGGGGCAAAAGGGGCTTCCATGTTTTGTTCCTGATCTTAGAGAAAAAGTTTTTATTTTGCGTATGATGTTAGCTGTGGATTTTTCATATATGATCTTTATAATGTTAGGGTAGTTTCCTTCTATTACTAGTTTGTTGAGTGTTTTTTTTTTTTTAATCATGGAAAGGTGTTGAATTTTGTAAAATGCTTTTTCTGTATCAATTGATATGATCACTTGTCCCCCCCCTTTATTCTGTTAATGTGGTATATTACACTGATTAATTTTTATACATTGAACCATCTTTGCATTCCAATAATAAATCCCATTTAATCATGGTGTTAAATCCTTGTAATGTGCTATTGAATATGATTTACCAGTATTTTGTTGAGTAATTTGGCATTAACATTCATCAGGGATATTGGTCTATAGTTGTTTTTTTTTTTTTCTCTTGTAGTATTTTAGACTTTAGTATCAGGGTAATGCTGGCCTCAAAGAGTGAGTTTGGAAGCATTTGCTCCCCTTCAATTTTTTGGAAGAGTTTGAGGAGGATGTTAAATCTTCTTTAAATTTTTGGTAGAATTCACTGGTGAAACCATATGGTCCTAGGCTTTCTTTGGAGTATTTGATTACTAGCTTAATCTCCTTACTGTATACATCTGTTCAGATTTTGCATTTCTTCATGATTCAGTCTAGTAGGTTGTGAGTTTTTAGGACTTTGTTTCATTAGTTATTGGAATTATTGGTGTATAATTGTTCATGGCATTCTCTTATAATCCTTTTTATTTTAGTAAAATTGGTCGAGACGTCCCCTCTTTCATTTCTGATTTGAGCCTTTTCTCTTTTTGTATTAGTTAATCTAGCTAAAGCTTTGTCACTTTTGTTAATCTTCTGAAAGAACCAACTACTGTTTTTGTTGATTTTCTTTATTGTTTTTCTATTTTCTATTCCATTGATTTCTGCTCTAATCTTTATTATTTCCTTCCTTCTGCTAGCTTTGGGTTTAGTTATTTCTTTCTTTTCTAGTTCTGAGATCTTTATTTTAATGTACACATTTACAGCTATAAATTTTTGCTCTTAGCACTGCTTTGGGTGACATGAATTTTTATTTGCTAAATGTGGCAAGCGTACCTATAAACGTTTGTGACTTTTGACTTATATCTTCTCTTGTGCCTTCTCACTTTCTTACTCTGGTGAAACCAGCTGCCATGCTGTGAGCTGCTCTCTAAAGGTCCAAAAAACAGAGGTCTTAGCCCAACACTTAATGAGGAACTGATTCTTGTCAAAAACTGCTTGAATGAACTTTAAAGTGGATCAACTTCTGGTTGAGTTTTAAGATGAATGCAGGCCTGGTCCACATCTTGGTTGAAGTTCTATGAGAAATCAGAGCCAAAGGACGCTGCTGAGCCATGGCTGGATTCCTGACTCACAGAAACTGAGATGATACGTGTTTGCTGCTTTAAGCCACTAAATTTTGGGGTAATTTCTTATGAGTCAATAGGTAACTAACTGACACTGTGTCTTAACATTTTCTTTGTGTGTACTAGTACACTCTACATGACTTTTACTTCTATACATATTTTTCACAATCTTGAGAAATGTCCCTTGAGCATATATTTGATATGTGGGTTACTTAGGGACATGAATTAGAGAATCTGGCATAAAATTGGGTTATTTAAATGACAGTATAGATGCAATAAAGAATGCCTTGTGATTAGGCATTTTATTGGTAATAAAACAAATACATTTATAAGAATTTTGTTGGAACTGCTGGAGAACTTACTTCTGAGAGATTCAGCAGCAGAAAATAAAAATGAATCATACAATATTTATGGTGTTTAAAATGTGCTCTTTTCAACTTAGTGAACATAATAAAGAACAATGTAACATCATTCTTAAATCCTTGTATATATTGATTACACTAATTATGAGGTAGTAATCAATCAAAGACTCCACAGTCATTCAAGATGAGGTCCACACATAGAGAACAGACTTGTGGTTGCCAAGGGGGAGAGGGTTGGGGGAAGGATGGAGTGGGAAGTTGGGGTTAGAAGATATGAGCTATTATATATAGAATGGATAAACAACAAGATCCTACTGTATAGCACAGGAAACTATATTCAATATCCTATGATAAACAATAATGGAAAAGAATATTAAAAAGTAATGTATATATGTATAACTGAATCACTTTGCTATACAGCAGAAATTAACACAACATTGTAAATCAACTATGCTTCAATTTAAACAAACAAACAAATAAATAAATAAATAGAAAGATGAGGTCCACAAATATATCTACAGACACAGAGATTTGTTCACAGTAAAGTGCTAGGTGAAAAAGGCAGGTTGATTGCAAAGTTTTGCTATCATAAACACTACTGTGATGAACATCTTTGTAGCAAAATTTTTGCACACATCCATGATTTTATTAGTCTTGGTTTTCCAGAGAAACAGAACCAACATGAGAGATACTTATCGTAAGGAATTTGCTCACATGATTACAGAGGCTGAGAAGACCATGGTCTGCCAGTGGCAAGCTGAAGACCCAGGAGAGTGAATGACATCATCCAGCATGAGTCCAAAGGCCTCAGAACCAGGAGATTCAAGAGTGCCCCAGTCCAAGTCTGAGTCCAAAGGCAGAAGACTGATGTCCCAGCTCAAAGACAGTCAGGTACAGAGAAAGAATTCTTTCTTACTCAACCTTTTATTCTATTCAGGCTTTCAATGGATCAGATAAAGTTTACCCACATTGGGGAGGGCAATCTGCTTTACTTAGTCTACGAATTCAAATGTTAATCTCATCCAGAAACACACTCACAGACACACCCAGAAATAATGTTTAACCAAATATCTGCGCACCCTGGGGTTCAGTCAGGTCGACACAAAAAAAGAGCCATCAGGTGGTTATTTACTTAGAATGAATTCCTGGAAGTAAAATTGCAGGGTCCAGTGTATGCCACTTTTCAAGGGTTATGTCTTGGTTTAATCCATTTCTGACCATTCCAGGTGACCACGATAATGAATTTTATCCTTGTCCCCAGTGTTTGCTTGAACCTTTGCAAATCACTAATGCAGGCCTCATAGGAGGGTTTCATCAAACCTCTTACCTCCAGCCTCTCTGCCCTCTTTTCTAATGGAGTGGTTGGCTGGCTAAGTCTGCATCATTCTGCTTCTCTGCTAAATCTACAGCTAGGCAGTACTTTTTTTTTTTTTAGCATTATATTGCTGACAGGTTCTGCATCAAATATATGTTTACCAGAGAGTATTCTTTGGTTAAAATACACCAGTTTTTCCCTGAGTGTGTGTTAAACAGAACACAACTGTTTATATTCAGAGGGAAACTAACCTGACTTTATCTGTAACTTAATTACCATGAAGTCCCATGTGTGGTCTGCAGAGCTGCATAAATTAATAATGCTGTAATTGCAGAGTTCACATACCGGGGATCGTTACCGCCCTTCTCTAGAGAGCCAGGCTAGCAAACAGGCTTTGCATTAACATATATTCTCTGAGTGGACTTTTTTTTTCTCCCTGAGGCATTTCCCACCTCCTCCCCCCCAACCCCTTTTTTTATGTCCCTTTTACTCTCCGTGGAAGCAGTCTGTGGCATTCTTATAACTACTGTTTCTCCTCTGGGTGCCTGTTGAAATATCCCCCTAATATTTCTCCATTATAATGCGAGCTGTCACGAGCACAATGTCTTGTTGGTCTGCCTTTGCAGGACGAAGTGCAGAGCTATTCCATTACTCTGGCGTCCATCAGGACAATAAGCCACAAATCTTTTTCAGTGCAGCTCCAGACGGGGCCGCCTTTGTGCTGGAAGGCAGGGAGAGGCAGAAATGTTTCCCCAGTGTGGAGAGAAATCACACGCGGATCCTCGGGTTTCTTCTGCATGTGCTCTTTGAAATGAGTCATTGCCTCACTTTTAACGAGAGGCCGTGATTGGAAGGAAGGGAAGTTTTCTTTGGTGAAATGATTTAGTCGGAGAGATTGCCCAAGTCCATTAGGGAAAAGATTCCAATATGTGCTTAATTTTCTTTGGAGGATTTGCTAATGATTGGTGGGAGCCCCAGTTCTTATTTATTACTTACTTTTCTTAATAATGAAAAAGAGACCATATGTTGGGTGTGCTGCTTGCTGATAACTCACTTGCAGTAATGACTGGCACGTATGTATATTTTGTACGCTGTGCTATTAAGGGGGAAATCCTAAACTCTATTAAGAAATTTGCAGCCTTTGAAGCTGGTACCACTTGGCCTTCAAGGTTTATGCTAATATCAGCTAAACATGTGAGGTGTTAAGTGTTTTATTATATTTTAGAAGAATTTTGAACATTTCTTACCTCACTAGAAACATCAAAATAAATTCCAGATGGATTAAAGAGTTAAACATTTAAAAACCTTAACTATTAGAAAATCTGGAAGAAAATAGACGTGAATATTTATCAAACCTCCTGAGGGGGAGAATTTTCTAAGCTTAGAATTGATGGAATAAATCACTAAGTGTATGATTGATAGATCTGACTTCATAAAAATTTAAAACTTTTATACATCCAAAAAAAATCACCAAGATTAAAAAGCAATGAACAAAACTGACATAATGTTGCAGGAAGTTTAACAAAAGGTAACTTTTTAATAAATATAAATTTGGGAATACAAATACCAGGGCCCCAGCAGATACGTGGAAAAGGACATAAATAGGTAAAAGACAAATGTGAAGTATGTTGATAAATAACTGTGGAAATTTAAAAAAATTTTTCCTAAGTAACCAAATAAATATAGATGAAACAAGAGTGAGGGGTTATTTTCCCCTTCCAAACTTTCCCTATCAAATTGTCTGATGTTTAAAATGAAATAATAATATCTGGTGTTGATGAGGGTGTAGTGAAATGATCACTCTCATTCATTGATTAGGAGAAAGTTAACAGATAAGATAACATCCATGTTAAAAAATTTCCTTTAAAATAAAAACGAATTGAAAACAATTTTATATCACGGAACTTTAGAACGGTTTAAAAAATGTTCTTAAGTAAATTTTTTTTCTTTTAATTTTTTTCTAGTTTTTCTAAATTCTCTATAATAATCATGTATTACTTTTAACCTGAGGTAAATCCAAGTCTCACCAACTTCAGCTGTGTGGTGCCATGGAGTCAGTCCTCAGCCACCTTTATTTCTTTTTTCTTTCTTTCTTTTTTTTTTTTGCTAATGCCAGTTCTCATGCAGATACAGTTTTCTCTTTCTTGGAATCCAAGCCCTGAAGCTTCTACACATAGTCTTATAATCCCCTTTCCTGCCATTAGTATGTGAGTCTTTTCTGACAAGTTTAAGTCCTTATTTTGGCCTATGGCTCTACTTTCTCCTTCAAATTTGAGTGTTTTCCCCATAAATCTACCTTTAACCCCAGCTCGTTTTTATTAACTTTTGCACCTTTACGCCGAATGCTTATTTTCTCTGAACCTCAGTTTCCCCATCTACTAACTGTGCACAATAACCGTATCTACCGTAGAGGGTAATCGTGAGAATTTACATAAATGAGAGAACATAAGTAAACGTCCTTTGCAAGCCTTGTGCTGTACGCCAATTTCACTGCTGTTCTGAATACTATCGTTTACCCCGTCTATATTTGAATCTCAGAATCGTGGCCCCAAAGGTAGCTGAGTATTTTCTATACGGGGTCCTGTTGAACTGTTTCATTTGCACACCCAGCACCACTGGTAGAAGGACAACTTGGCTTTTGTCTTCATTTGGGAGAGCCTGGAGAGGAGAAGAATGTTTCACCTCTGCAGTTTTGGGGAGAGCGTGGTAGAATGTTCCGTGCCCTGGAGTCGCTCCTGTTGGTGCAGACAGAAGAAGTTGGTGCAGATGGAAGAAGATGGTGCAAGACTGGAGCACATTTAGAGAGGAGTGATGATTCTTGTGCCTTAGGGCAGGAGGTTGGAGAGTTTTGCCTTTGCTTCTTCGTCTCTTTAATTGTCCTGGGTCAGAATGACCTTGCTGCAGAGGGTCAGTTCATCTTCTCATGGAGTGATAGATTGGTGGATTGCTCTTGACTGAGTGTCCACCATAATTCACTGGGCATCCCTGGTGCCAGGTGCTGAGGTCAGAGACCGGGAAGGCAGGACTGCCCTTCAGGAACCTACAGACCAAGGGAGGAACATTGACCTGTATTAACAGATGGTTACTATCAACGTGGCTCCTGCTGCACATGCAGTCAAGTGCACAGAAGAGCTGGCTGCCAAGTCTGCCCAGGATTCAGGAGAGGGCAGAGACAAGGACAGGCTAGGGATGGCTTTACAGAGGAAAAAGCCTTCAGAATGAGCTTTGAAAGGTGCAGAGTATTTTTCTAGACAAAGAGGTGAGTTAGACAGATATTCCATTCAGTGGGGAAAGTTCATGCAGAGCCATAGTAGGGTGCAAAACTGTAGCATGAGGTGATGGTGAGGACTCAATGTGTCTGGAATACAGCATGGTGGGACAGATGGGTGTAAGGTGGCAGAGGGTGAGGTTGGCAAGGGCTCACCACTGGGGACAACGTTTGTCTTGAAAAGAAACTATAAATCCACAATCTGTTATCCAAAATCCTTGGGGTCAGATGTGCTTTTGGAGTTAGAATTTTTCAGAATTTAGAATGTAATATGGTAATTATATGTATATACCATACATATCCCCAGTGGGGCCTGGGGCAGCACCCTGTAATAATCCTATTAGTTATTCTGACATTGAATAGTCACACCCAAGAAAGAAAGAAAATAAAGAGCCTTACCTTAGTTTAGATCAAGGTTTGCTACCAAATATGTATGAATAAACTTTGAATTTCAGAGATTATTGAATTTTGAAATCAAGGGTAAGGAGCATAGTAGGTTTTTCTTTTTTAAAAAACTGAGGGCGATAGGTGGTCATTAAAAGACTCTGCACAGGGAAGTGTTATAATCTTAATTGGGTGATAGAAAAATGTATGTGCAGCCTTTGTAGAGGGTGAATTGGAGGAGAAGGCCAAGGGAATCTGTGATTTTCCCCTGCTCTCTTCTCCTGACCTTGTTGCTTTTTTCAAACCTCGCTTCAACACTTCCTTTGATCACTTCCTGGTGCTCTCCCTCCATGTCTCGCACTCTGTATGTCGACTGCTCACATGCTGGTCCTCCTTCCTGGGGAGAGTGAGTTTCCATTCATCTTAAACCCCATCTGCCCCAGGTCTTCCCCTGCTTGTATTGGAAGCCCTGTCCTTTCTTCCTCAGAGTCCACTTGTCTTTCATTTGCCAATCATCTTCCCTTAGCATTCAGAACTTTGGCATTCCCTAAGAGATCTAAGAGGGCACTTGTAGCTGAGGAAATAGGGGCCCAGAGAGGGATGGGACAGAGCAAAATGGCAATCAAGATGGTTCTAGAGCCCAACTGCTATGGACTGAATGTTTGTGTCCCTTCAAAATCCATATGTTGAAGCCTAGTCTCCAATGTGATGGTATTTGGAGGTGGGGCCTTTGGATGGTAATTAGGTCATGGGGGTGGAACTCTCATGAATGGGGTTAGTGTTCTTATAGGAAGAGATGTGAGAGAAATGATTACTCTCTCTGCCTTGTGAGGAAGACAGCCATCTACAAACTAGGAAGAGGGATCTCATGAGAACCAACCATGCTGGCACCCTGATCTCAGACTTCCAGATTCCACCACCATGAGAAATAATATCTGCTGTTTAAGTCAACCAGTCTATGGTATTTGTTATAGCAGCCTGAACTCACTAACACACCATGTCTCCTTGACCCTATTCCAGAGTCCTTTCCTCTTCACTGTGCTGTTGGTGAGTTGTAGCATTCTAAGACTTTAGTGTGTACCTGAGCTGTCTTTTATTTTTGAGGGACAATTTGGAGGCAATGTTTGGTGGTTTCTTTTTTATTTTATTCTTAATGATGCTTGACAAGATATCAAAGAAATGATGGTTTAGATTCTAAGTTAACCTTTTATACTTGATTTTTCTAGCATTTATGAGCTGGAGTCACTATTTCATTCTTAACCAATGATGTTTTTGATATACAACAGTATAGATGCTGTTTCTGAATGATTATTTTACAACTTTCAGTTGCATTTTACTAGCTAAAGAGAAGACAGTTTGGCATGATAGGAACTGACCACAGAAGAAATGCTATAGAGCTCTTCATTATTTCTCAAACTATGATGCTGAATCTTCCTTTCCTTTAACGATGAAAAGGAGAGGGTAGGAAGGAAGCTTGTGTAATACTTCTAAAATAACACATCACTTAAAGACTATTATGTAAAGAAAATATTGCCTTTTGGCACGTAATTTAATGAACATTCAGTTACTAGATAGAAATGTTAAAAAGAGACGAGGAAAGAGAAAAATATTAATCTATAAGCAGATTTCAAACACCCTAAGCAATGTATTTTTTTCAGCTATTTTATTTTCCTTTGCCCCTTGAATTTTCGCTAGCCATTGGAAAAGGAATTACTCCCACAATACTTTGCGATAGGCATATATGAACTATCCTTAAACATATTTCAGGTTATCTATAAATAGCTCACCAGAACAGCACTGTGCTCTTGTTGGGAGTCAGAAAAGCAAGGCAAAAGCCTGAGATCAGCAAAGCCTGTCAGAATATTTCAGGAGAAGTTTCACCCATTTAGGCCTGGTGATCTCATTTTGGGTCTGACTGTTGGGGGTTTTCTGGTCTGGTTGTTGAAGCTTGTTGGGTGCCTGACGCATGATCACAGATAGTTCCTCTGTGGAAAAGGAAGAGCTGGATCTTAGTTCTGCCACTTGCTAGCCTTGTGACCTTGGGCATGTAACTTTTTCTTCTAGCCACAGTTTCATCATATGGCAAACTGATACACCTGCCTCAAAAGACTGTTGCAGAGTCTAAACAAGATAATATGGAAATATATAGTGTTGCACTCAACACAGAGAAGATGCTCAACAGATTTTGGTCTAATAAGGTCTCATGACATAGTGAGAAAAGTATGGTTTTTGGACTCATGGGCCCTGGGTGCAAAGCCTGCTCCCCCATTTACCCAAGGGGTAAATTAGAGTTAAGTTCCTTAACTTTTCCAAGACTCAGTTTCTTCATCTACAAAATCATGATAACAAGTTGATGAGATAATGATGCTAAGGGTTCAACATTATTATTAAACAAGATTTATTAAGTCCCTATTGTCAACTAGCACTGTTCTGAGCGCTGGGGATAGAATAGTACATGAGACTTATTTCTTGCCCTTATGTGCTCAGATCCTAATCCTGGAGATGGATAATTGAACAAACAGTTATATTAGAGCGTGATAAGCACCATATTGGATCGTGACAAGGCTCAAGTGTGAACAACCATTAGGGAAACCAATCCAGAACTAGGGAGTTACAGAGAGATTTTTAAAAGAAGTGATTGCTCAGATGGAACCTCAAAAAATGCATGAGTTGGCTGGTTGAAGTGTGACTGGAAAGAGTTTGTTATGCAAAAGCATTATCTACAATGCTTTATATTTCTCGCTTAATCCTCACGATGATCCTAAGAAGACGATTTTATTATTACCCCAATTTTATAGATGAGGAAACTAACGATTAGAGAGCCATGTCCAGATTGACTCTAGAAGGTCCCTTTTGAAGTTTTTGTACAGCTCATGACAACTCTCTTTGTTTTTTGAATGCCTTCCCTTCCCTCCTCCATGCACATGGTGGGGTCGCTAGCAGTGGGTTTCTGCCTTATATAACCATTCCTATCTATGGTTGATTAGATCAAGGATGAACATCTGGCCAAGGCTTGACTACATACATTATCTTACCATTCTATGATGCAAATGCTATTTATGCTGAAATTGTTTAAGTAAGGAAACATAGAGGTTAACTTTAAATATAACCTCAAAAAAATAATACACTCAAAACACCATGCACAGTGCCTGGACCATAATAGATAAGAATGAATGTTAGGTTTTTTCCCCCTTATATCCTTTGTTCAGTAGAGTCACAAACAACATGCTGAATTCAACCTAACACCAGCATGGTCAACATATGAGGATCATGTTTTTCCTCACTTATGTTCCCAATTCAGATGTTAACTCTACATTCCAAGTTATCTCCAAAAGGCAATTTCTCCTTTATTCAATACCTATTCACTAAAAACTGTTTCATTAACTGACAGCTTCTAGAATTTTCCATCGATGGCAATAGAAGCTCCAGGTGATCATATCTTTTCCATTTCCTTGTGAAGCTAGGAAAGGGTGAGAAAGAAATTTATTTTACCAAGAAAATAACAATGCTCTCAGCAATGCAAATTGAAGAAAACTAAATTATACCTGAACTAAATTAATCTGTATGAATTAGACTGACATTTAAATTGTTTTCTTTATATGAATTTTATTATAGTCACCCCAAACATCCTGCTGTATGGGGTGTTAAGTGGTCCATGAATAAAGCCAAAATGCCAAAATTAATAGCACAACTGTGTACAGAGCAGAATTTGAGCTTTAACCCCATTATGATTTTCCTTTTTGCAGATTGAATATTGTCAGACATATCTTAAGTTTGGGCAAAGGATTTGAGAAGGATGAACCTTCAGACATAGAGCAAGTCATGGATTAGGTACCAAGGTAAGATTAGAACGGATGGGGGCAAGTTATCAGCTTCCAGATGGCATAGAAACCACCTTTCCTTCACAGCTCACTCAGCCCCAATGCTCTGAGCATGCTCTGTCGCATCTTGTTATTGGTAAAGCTGTATGTTAACTTCAAAATCCCAGATACAGCCATGCAGCTGGCTCTGCAGTCTCTACTCTAGATTCCTTAATAGTCCTAAGACATCTGGGTTAGTCCATCTTAGAATGACCACAGCCCAGCCCAAATGAAGCAAGATAATCGTTCACTCTCTTAAGTGGACTTGAAACAGCAAAACTTCCACAAATCCGTGAATGGGCTTCCAACCATTGGAGAGCTGTGTGCAAAGCCCATAGGACCATCCCTCCCAGGCCCACATCCTTGTACTTCCCCCAGAATAATAATGCAATAGCCTCTTCCCCTACTGGGAGATATGCATAAGGTTCATATCATTTTATGAAAGCTGTCTACAGCACCCACAATATCCAAATTAGTAGAACAGCCAGTATCCCTTCTTCTCCTATCTTGAATTATCCCAGAACCTTGAGGTTTACTCTGTAGAGAAAATGTGGCAACCTATAAACCCATTCTCAGCCCTTGTTTTCTTCTATCATTACTTTTGTAGCTATCACATGGCTTTCAGTTTGAAAACAGAAGATCATCGTGTGTCCTCCAGGCATCACACCTTTCTTCCTGAATGTCCTGTGCTGCTCTGGGCATCAGGCCATTCCATCTGGTGATAGGACATATGGAAGGGGAAAAGGAAACTCTTTCCTGAGTGTTATCTCTGGGTTCCTGCATTCCAAGTAATTTAACAGGATACTGGACAAAGCCCTTTCTAGTGTTTGGGGAAGGACCTTTCTGCCTCCTCAGAGTTACATCAGCCAAGGACTCTCTGAGTCAACACTGGCCTAGACTCTGACATTATAACCCTTGGTCCTCTCACATGAGGGCACCACCTTGACCCCAGGATGCTGTGTAATAATCAGGTTCTAGAGCCCATGACCTCAGGGACCCTGAAACTATTCCCCTTCTACCTTCACATTTCTGCCCTGGAAGCAATGCCTTAGAAGTCCTTTGTCCTCTCTGTTCCAAGTCCCCATCCATTTCCTGCCACAGAATGAATAATACTGCTTTTAAGAGTTAAACACTGTTCAATCACATACCAATAGCAATGAAAAGAATGATCCCAAACGTAGTGGTCCATGCATAAGGAATGTATGAGGTAGGTTCTCTTAGTGTAATTTTATAGTAGAGGACACGGAGACCTAGAACGGTTGACACACAGCTGAACCAGAGATAGACCCTGGGTCTGTCTGATTCCCAAACAATGACGCTGTAGATATGAGCATTATTTTGGGCATCATCATCTGCTGGAACAAGGACAGGAAGGAATGAATCTGAGTGCACAGACTGTGATACCAGAGACCACATCAAGGCTAACCCAGAAACCCCCAGGAAAAATCCATCCAGAGCAATTGATGGAAATGCATCCTCTCAGAATGTCTCTTTAGGTCCTGACATTTACTTCCTCCTTCCCTTCTCCTCCTGTCACTCATAAAACCAAGATTTCAAGTCCCGGTGATGCACTAGGTGGTATCAACATTCTTCTAGGTGTCACCGTTGATTGGACCGTGAGGGCCAGAATGAGAACTTCCTGAGAGTCCAGGGCTTAGTAGGCACTGGCCCAGTATAGTGTCCTAGCTGATGTTCATTCTATGGATGTTCACCACACATGCTCATCGCAGCACCTGCCATTCACCACCACCTTCAAAAGGCGTCAGTCCCACCCCCAAGTGACCCCTAGATATTTCCTTGAATAAGGAGTTGTTTCTTACGGGATTTGTAGTAAATATTTGATTTGAGGGCCGCCAATTTGTAGGCTGGCCATTAGGTCACAATAAAGATGAGCCTGAAAAGTAAGGGCGATGGTAATTAACAAGACCAGCTAGACTTTCTCCCTTTGAAACCTCACTCGGAATATACAGAAAATAAACCAGTTTGTCAGATATGAGGAACAAGAAGACATAAATAGAAGGAGAGGACCAATGGCAAAGTAAGTCCCAGGACTGGTGATGCTTTGAATTTTAGACAACAGACTGGCTTCCTTTGTGACCCAGTCTCTTGTATTGGCTATGCATCCTGATAATAAATGCTTAGTATCTGAGATAGCTTAACAGAGTCTCTGTTTCTAGCAAAATGAAAAGAAGTAAGGACCTGGCCCTGCTTTGGGAGTGCTGACTTCTCACTGACAGACAACCCACCCCTCCTGCCCATGCCTGGCCTGACACTGTGCTTGGTTCTGGATCCAGTTGGAATCTTTTCTTTCTGGATCCCTCAGTGCTGTTCTTGGCCTCTTTCTATGTGATAGGTAGCTCTGTGGGCTTCCTCAAAACTGGGGCCTGCCAGGTCCTAACATAGGGACCCCAAGCTCCAAGGGTGGGTGCTGCATCATTGGATAGTGGGGAATAGTAAGAGGCACCTCCTACCACCATCACCATCTGTCTTACGGTTTTGTCTTCACACTGCTTCTTCTGACAGCCTGAGCTTGCTGCTTCCTCCTGGGGTGGCAGCTCTGGACAAGAAGGGACCTGTGTCTCTTGGGTCTGGTTCCCTCTTGTTTGCTTAGTGCTTCTCTGGGTCTCAGCTGACTTCAGGTTTCTTGTGGCATCCTTTGGTTTTTCCAAGATCTCCCCAGGGGGAACCAGCCACATACGCAAAAGGAAAATGGAGTGAGCAGTGAGATTGACTTCCAAAACAGCATGATGAAGGAGGTTTGCAAATCTAGTGCATTTTAGAAGAGTACATTCCCAGAGAATGGTTTAACTCTCTGGTTAGCTTAAAAACTAAACAGGGGATAAAGACTATTTTCTAGAGCAGTCTGTTCTTCATGGATGAAGAAACTGAGGATCAGAAAGGCCAAGCCCTTTGCCTAAAGTCACATAGGAGGGTAGTTTCAAATCCACTAAAGAACTCTGAAATCCTGACGCCTGTGACATTTCTTCTCAACCAAAGACCCTCCATGAATGTTTTACTGAAGGCATAAGCTATGAAATTAGTAGGTCTGTAAGTGAGGTTTCTAGGGAAGGAGTGAGGGGATGAATTGTGAGTTTGTACAAATTGTGGGTCACGTGTTATAGCTATACTATGCAGGGTGATCATTTAATCATTCCATGAGATGTTTATTATTGTATCCACTTAATAAACAGTAAAACTGAGGCTCCAGGGGGTTAAATAATAATGAAAGTGATGACAGTCATCACTTATTAAGCTCTTGTTACACCCCGGTTCCTAGTTATTTGCACGTTTCAACTCAATCCTTCTCCCACTAACTCTATCAGGTAAATACTATTACTAAGTTAATTCCTTAAGGGCACACAGGCGTGGTTTGAATCAGGTCCTACCACCCCTGCCTTGGAGCTGAAGCAGATGTTCTTAGGAAAAATCAAATTTCTATGTAAAAATGTGTGGAAATTTTACTGAACCAGCATCAAGCATGCAAACAAGTTTATTGCATTTGTATCCCAGATAAACAAACAAGACTCCCTGAGAGGTGGATGAACAAGGTTTATTTCATGTTTGTCTGCCTAGACCACTTAGCATGGTAGGGCTTAGCAAGTGTTATTGAATGGATAAGTGAATGAATAAGTATATTTTCATTACTCTGCCATTAACTGTGTTTGTGACCTTGAGCAATGACTCGATCTCCCTGAGCCTTTACTTCCCACCTGTAAAATACAGAGGGAAAAAGGAATGAGGCATGAAGTTCTAACCGCTCAGATTAACTTCTGTACTGATTTGGGGGGCGGGCAGGGGTTAAACCACTGTCCTGGGGCTTCCAGAGGGCTGGAAGAACAATGCAAGGCCTGAACTACTCCTTCAGCATAATTTTCCCTTTCACACCAGGTCTAGTCAGGAATCACCTCTTAGGAGGAAAACTAGTCTTAACAAGATGGCAGCCATGATCTTTACTCCCTGTTATTAAAGCTGTGAATATGTTATAATCACATAGCAAAGGGGACTTTGAAGTTGGAATTAAAGTTGCTAATCAACTGACCTTAAAATTGAGAGATTGTTCTGGATTATTTGGATGGGCCAAATATAATTACATGGGCCTTTACAATCAGAGGAGGAAGGCTAAAGAGTCAGTGAGAGACATATGGCAAAAGAAGAGGAGGCAGAAGAGATAGAAAAGATGCAACATCATAAGGACTAGACCCACTGTTGCTGGTTTAAAGATGAAAGAAGTGGCCATGAACCAAGGAATGTAGGCAGCCTCTAGAAGTTGAGAGCAGTCCCCAAATAACAGCCAGCAAGGAAATGAGAACCTTGGTTCTACTACTGCATGGAACTAAATTCTGCCAATAACCTGAGTGTCACCAAACATGGACAACTCAAGGACAGATCTTTTGAAATTAGGCAGTTAGAGGAACAAAAAGAAAAAAGGATGAAAAAACCTGTGTGAATTATGGGACACCACTAAGTAAACAAACATTTGCATCATGGGAGACCCAGAAGGAGAAGAAAAAGAAATGGGGAAGAAAACTTATTTAAAGAAATAATAGCTGACAACATCCCAAATCTTGGGAGACATACAGACACCTAGGTACAATAAATTCAAAGGATTCAAGCAACATCAACCCAAAGAAGATTATTCCAAGACACATTATAATCAAAATGTTAAAAGAAAGCATCAAGAAAAAGATGCTTAAAGAAAAACCCCCTTAGGGTTATCAGTAGATTTCTCTGGAGAAATCTTAGAGACCAGGAGGGAGTGGGATGATATACTCAAAGTGCTGGGAAAAAAAAAAAGCAAAAAACCCCTGCAAACCAAGAATACTATGCCCAGAAAAACTGTTCTTCAGAAATGAAGGAGAATAAAGATACTTCCAGACAAACAAAAGTTAAGAAAGTTCATCACTATTCGACCTGCCTTACAAGAAATGCTACAGGGAGTTCTTCAAGTTGAAATGAATGGAAGCTAAAGAACAACATGAAAACATATAAAAGTATGAAACTCACTAGGCAAAGGTAAATATATAGTCAAATTCAGAACTTTTAACTAGACTAACCAAGAAAAAAAGAGGACTCAAAATTATAAATTAAAAAGGAAACTTTATGACTGATATCACAGAAATACAAATAATCATTAGAGGCTACTATGAACAATTATATGTCAATAAATTGGACAACCTATAAGAAATGGATAAATTCCTAGAAACATACCACTTAAAGACTGAATCATGAAGAAATAGAAAACCTGATCAGACCAATAATGACTAAGGAGATTAGAGCAGTAATCAAAACCCTCCCAACAAAGAAAAGCCCAGGTCCAGATGGTTTCACTGATGAACTCCACAAAGCACTGAAAGAACTAACGTCAATCCTTCTCAAACTTTTCCAAAAAAATTGAAGAGGAGGTTACATTTCCAAACTCTTTTTACAAGGCCAGTCTACCCTGATACCAAAGTCATATAAGGATACTACAAGAAGAGAAAGCTACAGACCAATATTCCTGATGAATATAGATGCAAAAATTTCAACACAATACTAGCAAACTGAATTCAATAGCACATTAAAAGGGCAATACACAATGATCAGTGCAATTTATCCTTTGCATCCTACGCAAATATGGTTACACACATGCAAATCAATAGGTGTCATACACCACATTGATAGTCTTCTGAGACTTACTTTTTTTTAACTCAATCTTCTATTTCCAGGAAAACACATTGTTGTATGCAGCTGCATTTCATCCCTGTTCCCTGCTATCTAATATTCAATTGAGTACCATAGTCGTTTATCCATTACCTTGCTGATGAAATTATCCCAGTCTTTTTCACTTTGAACAGTGCTGCCATGAGTTGAGCCTGTAGATCCATGGAATTCATGATTATCTTTTAAAGAAATTAAGCTTTATTGAGGGAATAGCAAACCAATATAAGTAAAGGTGTTGCTAAGATACTATATGTTTTCTGATGTGCAAGAAAGGAAGTACATTAAATGATTAAGTTGTAAATAATATTTTATAATGTAAACATCAAATATTGATTTAACCCAAATTGTGATATAACACACAAAATTGTGATAGGATGGGGATGAAACATGCATGTTGGTGTGTGTGTGTTGTTGTTGTTTACAAGGGTAAAATACTCTTCTTCCGAAATAGGAAATTGTGGAAGAAACTGATTGTTGCCCATCAACATATGTTCTTTTCTTACATAGTAAGAGGATTTTAACCAACAGTGTGGTTACCTAGAATAAAGACCAGGGTTTCCAACCTTCCTTGTGGAAGCCATGACACCAAGTTCTGGACAATGGATATAAATGAAATTGATATGTACCTTTTCTGAGTTGTGCCTTTAAGGGGTAGAAACATATGCTTCTCATTCCCTTCTACCCTGTCCCACTGGATGAAATACGGTCATGGTGACAAGCTATCTTGGATCAGGTGAGTAAAAGTCTTTCTAACTTGATGCTCTGCATTTATAAGAAAAAAATAAGCTTCTATTTTAATGCACTGCCATTTTAGTCTCTGTCACAGCATCCAAACCTATATCTTAACTCAGAACCAAAAGATAATGTCTGAAGTTGAACAATCAAGAATGAGTGCTATAAAGATGTTATTTAGAAATATTAAATCAAATACCAGAAGAAATCGCTAAAAGACTTAAAAGATGTTGTCACTGGGAATCTTGAATTTATAGAGGATGGTGGAGTAGGAGACCGCCATTTGTCCTTTTAAATTGTGTACATCATTAATCCTGTTAAAATTACACTAAAGTAAGTCTTTCTCACACACATGCACACACAAGTTTATAATTTGTGATTGCTGTCACCTTGAGTAAAATATGTTTTCACACAGGAGGTTGTGATTTAAGGTATTAGAGAAAACACTTTTAGATACTGAGTCTTATTTGAAACCACACAACCGCTGACAAAAGTTTGATCAATGACATCACTCTCATGTTTGTAATCCCATAGCATAAATATGTTATAAGACTGGAGGATGGTTTCAAAACAGCCAAACTATTACATGACAGTCAAGGAACTTAAAAGGAAAAAAAAAGAGTTTCGGTGAGACCATGGGCCACCATTTCAGGGGTAAATGAAGCAATTACTGCCAAGGATATTGTAAAGCTATAAACCTACCTTCCTGAATCATGATTGTGATTTAAGAAAAATATATGTGATCCACTTGTGACGTGGAATGAAAAATGCTGCACTAGCCTCAGCAATGGTGTAAGAGATGAGAACGCTAACAAAACAGTTCACTAATGTTACTGTTTGGAACTCCCAGGGCTAGTGACAGAGTCTCCTCCTGTCTTGCTTTTATTGAACAACATGGGTCCACAGTTTTTTATGAGCTTATAGATGAACAGGACATTTAGGAGTTCAAAAATTATCAAGGCAATGTGGACAAATGAGTTGGTATTTGTGTCAGAGAAGCTGGGGATCTCGCTATATTAGATTTGGAAGGGCCCCTATGGGTCATTTTCCTGCAACTATATCACTTTGGGGAGAAAAGTGAGACCCGGTGAAGGTTGCTAATGGCCCAGAGTCACCATGTGACTTAAAGACATCTCAGATGAAGGGAGTGAAACACATGAAGGGAGAAGCCACAGAGAGAGGAGAACAAAGTAAAGAAAGAGGAGAAGACCATGCTTGTCTCCCTGCTTTGCTGTAGATCCTTGGTCCATGGGTCAGGACCCATCTTAGGAAGGGTTGGTGAGAGGGGATGGGGTGAGGGGAGGGGAATAAGACTGAAACTGGGTGAGAGATTGAAGCTGTGATTTTAAAAAGACTGAACTTGAAAGTGAGGCCCAGAGAACTCAAGGTGGTCATTCTTGTAACTGAAAGTGGTCCATAAGGCATGTAATGTGCTTGAAGTGCCATCTGAGAAAGAGCAAAGGTGGCACGTTTGACCAGGCATGGTTGATTTCAGTGATGATGCAGAAATAAAACCATCACCTAATTGTACCTCAATGAGTGAAGCCAGTTCAACAAGCTATATCTGTCTACACCCTATCTCACCCCCCGCCTCTTGGAGACTGGGTGGTTGATCCTGGCTTTCAGGGAGATGAGAAGGACTAGAGGAGGGGAGAGTAGTAGAGAGAGCTGAGTTCAGTTTGCTGATGTTGAGTTGGAGGGACTCATGGAATATCCACACATAACTGATGAGTAGGAAGTACATTCTGATTTTTTTTAAGTCTGAAGCTTAGGAGAAAGATCTGGAATAAAGATAGAATTTGAGATATTAGATTTCAGATGGTAATTGAAATAACAGAAGGAGATAACATTTTCCAAGGAGAAGCAAGAAGAGAAGAGAAGAGGCCAAAGGTACAGCCCTCAGGGATACAAACATTTGGAGGATGAGTTGAGAAAGAGGAGCCCACAAATGAAAATGGGAAGGCATGGCCAGAGATAGAAGGAAAACTGGAAAGACAAATGTCATGGAGGCTGGGGAGAGTATTCTAAGAAGAAGAGATTGTCAATAGTGTCAAAAGGAGCAAAGAAATCAAAACTAGATTTCTTTGGTTAGAATTGTCTACTGGATTTTGTAAAATGAATGTCATTTGTGACCTTGGTAAGAGAATTTTAGAGAAGTAGTGAGGGTGGAAACATAATATTGAAGATACATGTTCTTTTTTAAGATGAGAGACTTGAGCATGGTTAAAGCTACTGGGAAAGGACTATAGACAGGAAGAAGTTGTATAGAAAGTAAGGGGGGGTGGTAGCTGATGGTGTGAAATCCTTGGAAAGGTAGAATGAGATGGGATTAGGAGTTCAGGGGAGAGATTGATCTTAAACAGTGGGAAGAATATCTCTTTTAAAAACAGGAAATGGGGAAAGAGTGGGTGTGATCATGATACATAATAATAATTTAAGGGCTACTAGAAAAGTTGATGCACTTGGACTTCATTAACAGAGGTATAACATTAATATCAAAGGAGGTGACAACCCTTCTGAGTTGTGATCTGGTCAGATGTTCAAGGTCAATGCTATGGGCAGTCCTGCTTGGCACATCTTAAGTGAGAGATTGACTACCTGGAGAGCATGCTTAGAGGAGTTAAAGCCTGATGATGGTGTCTGAGGATGACTGAAGAATAGGGAAATCTTAGGCTGGAAAAATACAGATTTGACAGAGAAGTAACCACAGTCTCTAAATATCTGGAAGAGCAAAGCAGAATAGGGTTATTCTGTTTTGGTATTAGAGGGCAGACACAAATATGTTTTGGTAATATAATATGACTTGAATTTGAATGTGTACTGACTTTTGTTAAGAAATATTAGGAAAAGTGGCTCATGGGGAAAGATCTGCCTAGACAAGGTTTTCCACAGAGTTTAGGGCTACATAAATGTTTCATTCAAAAAGTATTGAGTTTTTATCATGTGCCAGATACTATGCTGGGCTCTGGCCACACAATCTGAATCAGGCAATTAGCCTGGAATCAGGAGTGGGAAATAGACATATAAAAAGATACTTACAATACAACCAGCTGCACTTGGCATAGAACTCACCATTCTAGAAGATAGTCATAGCTATTAATACAATATTAATGTATTCTATTTATTTATTCATATATTTCATTGCAAACAAAATTAAGAATCTCATTCTTCTAAGATAGAACGTTTTATGAGACCAGTGATAGAACTCTTTAAAGAAAAACATGACTGTCCATACCTAATACCAGGTTTTAAAAGGTAGAAGCAGGATTATGTCAAAAGTTTCTGTTTTGCTGTAACAGAGCAGGACCCTATGGGACCTTCCTAGGACAGACCTGCCCCTACCATATCCTCTACCTTCCTCTCATCTGTAGAAAAACCAGTCAAAGAATACAAGTCCCCTACATACAAACTCTCAAGTTGCAAACTTTCAAAGATGTGAATGTGCGTTCACATGTCCAGTCACATAAGTTAGTTCACACGACTGGTGTACATTGTCACATGCGTGCACTCTCTACAAGTGTTTGTGATTTTGTGTACTTTACTGTAGAGTACTATATAGAGTACAGTAGTACAGTATCTTTATTTCAAGCTACATCTGCAAGAAGACATCTTCATTGAACTCCTTGCTGCGCAACACGAGGAGCTGACTAATGAAGACGTGATGGAATTGGAGGCCCAGAGAAAGGACAAAGAGAAACAGAGGAAGAAGAAGTAACTGAAGAACCGAAGAGATTCACAGTGCAGGAAATGGCAAGGAGATTTTCTTTATTTGAGGAGGCATTGTTAGTTTTTGAGGCACAGGACCTTAACGTAGAACGGTACACGAAGGTTGCAGCAGCCGTTCAGAATACAATCCAGTGCTACCATGTCATCTATGATGAGGAAAAAAGAGCTACTACACAGACATCTCTGAATCATTTTTTCAAGCGGGTAGATAGGCTTGAAACCAGCAAGGAACCAGAACCTGTGCCGTGAACATCAGGCGTGAGTGAAACTGCCGCTTGCCCTCCGTCTCCTATTGCTGACGCTCCTTCAGCTCTACCATCTCCCACCTCCTCTCCCTCCTCCAGTCAGTAACTCTTCTTGCCTGTTCACTCGATGCCAGCTCCTGTATGCCAGCTGTTATACTGTACTACTGTACTTTTCAAGGTACTGTACTATAAGATTTAAAATGTTTATTTTCTGTTTTTGTTTTTTTAATGCATTATTTGTGTGAAAAGTATTATAAACCTATTACAGTACAGTACTATACGGCCAATTATGTTAGTTGGGTACCTAGGCTAACTTTGTTGGACTCACAAACAAATTGGACTTACAAATGCACTCTCGGAACAGAACTCGTTTGTATGTAGGGTACTTACTGTAAATTTAATCAGAGAAATGAAAAAATACAGAAACAAAGGAAAGTAGTCAAGCAACACAATAATAGTTTAGCCATTAAGCAAAATCAAGGACCTTCAGTTCCTCCTCATGGGCTGTAGGTAATATTTTTAGGCATATCCTTGGAGCTGTTTTGTAGATACTGAAACCCTCACTAGGTGGAAGAAGTTAACTACATGATGACCAGACTGTAGCCATGACATTAAATGCCACAATTCTGAGGACTGGCTTCAAGGAAATGGGAACAAACCGACCCTGGCATTGAAGATTAACTGTACTTAAAACGATCAAGATGACACTGATCAGACCACCACATGACCAATTAATTTCAAGATTATTGTCAGATCTAACTGCTATTCTGCACGTGGCCCCCTCCACCCACCTGTGCACCCCTGAAATTCCCCTTTAAAAACGCTTGCCCCCTGACTGGCAATGGGGAGTTGGTTCTTTGGGACTTGAGTCTACCTTCTCCCAATGATTGCCAGCTTCCTCAATAAAGCTATTTTTCCTTTTACCCAACACCTTTCTCTCAGTATTGGATTCTTGAGTTCCATAATACTGCTCCTCTGAGAGGGCCGGAAAGAGCACAGGTGCACTGTATTCAAAATAATCCATGAAGTTAAAAAAGAAGAGTAATTGATGCACAAAGTTTGTCTAAACATTCCCTAACTACCTGTCACCTATTTGTGTCAATATTTGTAAGTTAGCAGACACGGTTTTCGTATGATGCCTGCATGTTCATCAGTTAAATGATTGGGAGAAACTGAGCCCAGCTGACTCTGGGAAACCCATTTAAGTGTTTTATATAATGTATCAGAGTTTAGTGCAGGGATAATGATGGAATCCTGGGAACAGGAAAACAGAGTAGAGATTCCTAATCCAGGGTGTAGGGTGTGGGATGTGAAAGGAAGGGTAGAAGTCGCAGGAGGTAACAGTGGCATAGAATGGAACCAGCCAGAGAGGTGGGAAGGAGAGTCAGCCAAGGCAGACCCCAAAATAAAGTCGCACATGGGTGAACTGCCATGGGGTGTATGCGTGTGGGTGTGTGCATGCATACTCTCACATTGTGAGCAGTTCAGTGCTATAGAGCACAGAAATGAAATGGGGTGCCAGGGGTGGGATAGAGAAAAAGGCCTTTAGGGCATGGTTAAAAAAGTTGAGAGCAGTGTGGAGATTTCAGAGTGGGCCTGGAACACAGGGACCCCCGCCCAGAGCATGCAGCTGGCCTCCAGAAAGAGGTGACATGACTCTGCACCATTGCAGTGGGCCCAAGGTGGAGGAGGAGATATCTTTGAAGCATCCCTAAACCTTGTTTTAAAGATGATGTGAGATTTTGTCAACTGCAGTAGAGGAAAGAGCCTTGATCAGAAATTTGGGAAATAAATATGAATATCATTCTTCCTCTGCCCTATTGGCCATGTGTGTACCTTTGGCAACCTGGCGGGCCTTAGTTTTCACGTCTGCAAAATGGGCAGCAGAAGAAGATGATGGTAAAGTTTCCTCCAAGCACGACAGTTCATGATTCTCTTGTTTTCAGCCCAGGATGAGCAGAGAATAACAATATTGTCATTCATACATTCAAGACGTATTTGGGACTGACGAGCTGGCAGACAGTGTGCAGTAACAAACATTTACCTTCCCTCAGAGGGGAGGATTAGGTCCTGGTCCCCAGAACAAGCTTATTCTCCTCCCTGCTGGAGAGGAGATTTTCACCTTCATTCTTATTCTCCTAGGAACCAAGTCCATTAAGCATGATTAAAAACAGGTCTTATCTGGAGTTGAACCTGGTGCTCTGAGACGAAAATCCTGGGTACTGTGAACTAAATTTTCGGTAAGGATAAAAGAAGCCACAGAATGCTGGCCTTGCTCTAGCTACTTTGTCTGTGCTCGAAGTGTGGTATTAAGAATCATTGTTTATCTTCATTGTGGTAATTTGTCCTTTTATGAAAAAATTCTGGGAAGTGTGCTTTTACCACTCTTAGAAAGCTAGTAGTTTTGACAAATTCACAAAATATGTTTCTAATTTCATTCTGCTCCTATCGCATCCCAGTAACTCTCACATTATTTCTGGAAGATTAACAGACACACAGCTGTAGTGACATAATTAGTATTCAGAGGAGATAATAATGTCAAGAGATTTTGTTGCCCTTAGAACCTAAATGAAAATATAAGGATAGCAAAAGTTGGATTTGTGATAATTTCTTGGCATCGATTGGGTGCCTGTTATAAAAATTTTAATGCCACAAATGAGATTTTTTAATGCAAACACGTTTTGATTTCTTTACTTCCTATCTGTAAGGAAAAAGCATTGCTCTTTCTGCAGAATTTCCTGTCTGCTGTGCAATGGTTAATCCTGAGAACTGTTTCAGGCAATAAAACACTGACTGGAATCTTTCCGACAATACTTTCCTTCTTGATCTTTTTTTATGACTAATTGAAATGAAAGCCTGGGGAAGCTTAATGTTAAGGAAACACTCTGTGCTCTGTGATGTGATTCTGTGAAAGGGGTGTCTGTGTGGTGGGGAGCTCTCAGCTCTGGAATTTTAAGTTGGAGAACTAACTGAAGAATCAATATTTCAATTAGATGCTGTATTGGGTTGGGGATTACTGTTACTGTAGCTGGAAGATTGCTGGGTGTTTTCTTGGGAGGGGGCATTACTGTGAGCTGTTTTTTATTTTCTTTTTAATCAGAGCTCCCAGAATCTGTCTGCTTTGTCTGCATTTGAACCATTGAAGTGACCAACTAGAAAAGAACAAAAAATGTAAATGATTAGTACTTCCCTAAAGACTGCTAACAGCATGCTCTATACTAGCCATTGGAGAGAAAGCAACCATTATCTCTTATTTTGTAGATTCCTAGGAACAGTGACCCTCTGAGTTTGCAGAACGAGTTTTCAAATTGTGCTTCAGTGATCACCTGGAGCCTTGGTCAGTGAGGTGATGGGGACACATTGTGGGTCAGACCCTTGTACCCTACGTTGGATTCAGTCAACCAGGGTAGTTCCCGTTTGATCAGTTCTGTATATTGAGTTTCACATGAAATTTGATTTGAAAAATGATTTTATTAACCATGAGTGAAAACGACTGATGCTAGGGTCAACTTCCCCGGGCTTCCTCACAGACAGTTATCCAGTTTCTACTGAACCATTTCCAAGGTAGAACACTCATGATTTGATCATTTTATGTGAAATCACCACCAGTCTCACCATCACCAAGATTGTTTCTAAGGGTTTGAAATATTTGGGCCAAGATATTTACAACTAGCTTTGAAAATCTTTCCTCATCAGAACCACATTTTGTCACCAAATGCTATTTCACAGTGTGACCAAGAATAGTTATTTTTATAATCCTGGGAATAAATGGAATGTCTTTCCCTCTTCCTTCTGATTTTTCCAAAAGAGGCTCAGTAACTCCATAAAATGATAATTCCCCTAGTCCCTTTGATCTGTGTTTCTCTCAATGCTTGCAGCCTTTTAATCTAACATGTGTATCACATAATATAGAACATGATCTGGAAGAGATGTCCAGAAATATTTATTCTTATCCAACAATCTTATATTCCCAAACCATCTACTCTACTAGTACCGGTATTGTACTAGTATAGTGAAAGCAAAGGGTTTTGGCTAAGTTATAGAATATCATCTTTTTTTGTTTGTTTAATTAAAAATTTTTTTTTGAACTTTATTTTATTTTATTTTTTATACAGCAGATTCTTATCAGTTATCCATTTTATACATATTGGCGTATATATGTCAATCCCAATCTCTCAATTCATCCCACCACCACCACCCACCCCCGCTTTCCCCCTTGATGTCCATACGTTTTTTTCTACATCTGTGTGTCTATTTCCGCCTTGCAAACCAGTTCACCTGTACCATTTTTCTAGATTCCACATATATTCGTTAATATACGATATTTGTTTTTCTCTTTCTGACTTACTTCACTCAGTATGACAGTCTCTAGGTCCATCCACGTCTCTACAAATGACCCAATTTCGTTTCTTTTTATGGCTGAGTAATATTCCATTGTATATACATGCCACATCTTCTTTATCCGTTCATCTGTCGATGGACACTTAGGTTGCTTCCATGTCCTGGCTATTGTAAATAGAGCTGCAATGAACATCGTGGTACATGACTCTTTTTGAATTATGGTTTTCTCAGGGTATATGCCCAGTAGTGGGATTGCTGGGTCATATGGTAGTTCTATTTTTAGTTTTTTAAGGAACTTCCATACTGTTCTTCATAGCGGCTGTATCAATTTACATTCCCACCAACAGTGCAAGAGGGTTCCCTTTTCTCCATAACCTCTCCAGCATTTGTTGTTTGTAGATTTTCTGATGATGCCCATTCTAACCAGTGTGAGGTGATATCTCATTGTAGTTTTGATTTGCATTTCTCTAATAATTGGTGATGTCGAGCAGCTTTTCATGTGCCTCTTGGCCATCTATATGTCCTCTTTGGAGAAATGTCTATTTAGGTCTTCTGCCCATCTTTTGATTGGGTTGTTTGTTTTTTTAATATTAAGCTGCATGAGCTGTTTATATATTTTGGAGATGAATCTTTTGTCTGTTGATTCGCTTGCAAATATTTTCTCCCATTCTGAGGATTGTCTTTTCATCTTGTTTATAGTTTCCTTTGCTGTGCCAAAGCTTTTAAGTTACATTAGGCCCCATTTGTTTATTTTTGTTTTTATTTCCATTACTCTAAGAGGTGGGTCAAAAAGGATCTTGATGTGATTTATGTCAAAGAGTGTTCTTCCTATGTTTTCCTCTAAGAGTTTTATAATGTCCGGTCTTACATTTAGGTCTTTAATCCATTTTGAGTTTATTTTTGTGTATGGTGTTAGGGAGTGTTCTAATTTCATTCTTTTACATGTAGCTGTCCAGTTTTCCCAGCACCACTTATTGAAGAGACTGTCTTTTCTCCATTGTATATCCTTGCCTCCTTTGTCATAGATTAGTTGACCATAGGTGTGTGAGTTTATCTCTGGGCTTTCTATCCTGTTCCACTGATCTATATTTCTGTTTTTGTGCCAACACCATATTGTCTTGATTACTGTAGCTTGGTAGTATAGCCTGAAGTCAGTGAGTCTGATTCCTCTAGCTCCGTTTTTTCCCCTCAAGATTGCTTTGGCTATTCAGGGTCTTTTATGTCTCCATAAAAATTTTAAGATTTTTTTGTTCTAGTTCTGTTAAAAATGCCATTGGTAATTCGATAGGGATTGCACTGAATCTGTAGATTGTTTTGGGTAGTATAGTCATTTTCAAAATATTAATTCTTCCAATCCAAGAACATGGTATATCTCTCCATCTGTTTGTGTCATCTTTGATTTCTTTCATCAGTGTCTTATAGTTTTCTGAGTACAGGTCTTTTACCTCCTTAGGTAGGTTTATTCCCAGGTAATTTATTCTTTTTGTTGCAGTAGTGAATGGGATTGTTTCCTTAATTTCTCTTTCTGATCTTTCATTGTTAGTATATAGGAATGCAAGAGATTTCTGTGCATTAATTTTGTATCCTACAAATTTACCAAATTCATTGATTAGCTCCAGTAGTTTTCTGGTGGCATCTTTAAGATTATCTATGTATAGTACCATGTCATCTGCAAACAGTGACAGTTTTACTTCTTTGTTTCCAATTTGGATTCCTTTTATTTCTTTTTCTTCTGTGATTGCTGTGGCTAGGACTTCCAAAACTATGTTGAGTAATAGTGGCAAGAGTGGACATCCTTGTCTTGTTCCTGATCTTAGAGGAAATGCTTTCAGTTTTTCACCATTGAGAATGATGCTTGCTGTGGATTTGTCGTATATGGCCTTTATTATGTTGAGGTAGGTTTTTCTATGCCCACTTTCTGGAGAGTTTTTATCACAAATCGGTGTTGAATTTTATCAAAAGCTTTTTCTGCATCTATTGAGATGATCATGTGGTTTTTATTCTTCAGTTTGTTAATACGGTGTATCACATTGATTTGTGTATATTGAAGAAACCTTGCATACCTGGGATAAATCCCACTTGATCATGATGTATGATCCTTTTAATGTGTTGTTGGATTCTGTTTGCTAGTATTTTGTTGAGGATTTTTGCATCCATATTCATCAATAATATTGGTCTGTAATTTTCTTTTTTTGTAGTATCTCTGTCTGGTTTGGCATCAGGGTGATGGTGGCCTCGTAGAATGAGTTTGGGAGTGTTCCTTCCTCTGCAATTTTTTGGAAGAGTTTGAGAAGGATAGGTTTTAGCTCTTCTTTAAATGTTTGATAGAATTCATCTGTGAAGCCATCTGGTCCTGGACTTTTGTTTCTTGGAAGATCTTTAATCACGGTTTCAATTTCATTACTTGTGATTGGTCTGTTCATATTTTCTATTTCTTCCTGGTTCACTCTGGGAAAGTTATACCTTTCTAAGAATTTGTCCGTTTCTTCCAGGTTGTCCATTTTATTGGCATAGAGTTGTTTGTAGTAGTCTCTTTTGATGATTTCTATTTTTGTGGTGTCTGTTGTAACTTCTCCTTTTTCATTTCTAATTTTATTGATTTGAGTCCTCTCCCTCTTTTTCTTGATGAGTCTGGCTAAAGGTTTATCAATTTTGTCTATCTTCTCAAAGAACCAGCTTTTTAGTTACATTGATCTTTGCAATTTTTTTTCTTTGTTTCTATTTCATTTATTTCTGTTCTGATCTTTATGATTTCTTTCCTTCTACCAACTTTCGGTTTTGTTTTTGCTTCTTTCTGTGGTTCCTTTAGGCATAAGGTTAGAGTGTTTATTTGAGATATTTCTTGTTTCTTGAAGTAGGATTGTATTGCTATACATTTCACTATTAGAACTGTTTTTGCTGCATCCCACAGGTTTTGGATCATCGTGTTTTCATTCTCATTTGTCTCTAGGTATTTTTTGATTTCCTCTTTGATTTCTTCAGTGATCTCTTGGTTATTTAGTAGTGTATTGTTTAGCCTCCATGTGTTTGTATTTTTACAGATGTTTTCCTATAATTGATATCTAGTCTCATAGTGTTGTGGTTGGAAAAGATGCTTGATACGGTTTCAATTTTCTTAAACTTACCAAGGCTTGATTTGTGACCCAAGATGTGGTCTATCCTGGAGAATATTCCTTGTGCACTTGAGAAGAAAGTGTAGTCTACTGTTTTCAGATGGAATGGCCTATAAATATCAATTAAATCTATCTGGTCTATTGTGTCATTTAAAGCTTGTGTTTCCTTATTAATTTTCTGGCTGGATGATCTGTCCATTGGTGTAAGTGAGGTGTTAAAGTCCCCCACTATTATTGTGTTACTGTCGATTTCCTGTTTTATAGCTGTTAGCAGTTGCCTTATGTATTGAGGTGCTCCTATGTTGGGTGCATATATATTTATAATTGTTACATCTCCTTCTTGGATTGATCCATTGATCATTATGTAGTGTCCTTTCTTGTCTCTTGTAACATTCTTTATTTTAAAGTCTATTTTATCTGATATGAGTATTGCTACTCCAGGTTTCTTTTGATTTCCATTTGCATGGAATACCTTTTTCCATCCCCTCACTTTCAATCTGTACGTGTCCTTAGGTCTGAAGGGGGTCTCTTGCAGATGGCATATATATGGGTCTTGTTTTTGTATGTATTCAGCAAGCCTGTGTCTTTTGGTTGGTGCATTTAATACATTCACATTTAAGTTAATTATTGATATGTATGTTCCTATTACCATTTTTTTTTCATTCTTTTTTCTTTATTCTGTTCCGCTGCAGTGAATTCCATCATTCTGTCTTCCAGGTCATTTATCCATTTTCTGCCTCAGTTATTCTGCTATTGATTCCTTCTAGTGTGTTTTTCATTTCAGGTATTGTATTGTTCATCTCTGTTTGCTTGTTCTTTAATTCTTCTAGGTTTTTGTTAAACATTTCTTGCATCTTCTCGATCTTTGCCTCCATTCTTTTCCGAGGTCCTGGATCATCTTCACTATCATTATTCTGAATTCTTTTTCTGGAAGGTTACCTATCTCTACTTCATTTAGTTGTTTTTTGGGGTTTTATGTTGTTCCTTCATCTGGTACAAAGTCCTCTGCCTTTTCATTTTGTCTATCTTTCTGTGAATGTGGTTTTCCTTCCACAGGCTGCAGAATTGTGATTCTTCTTGATTCTGCTGTCTGTCCTCTGGTGGATGAGGCTCTCTAAGAGGTTTGTGCAAGCTTCCTGATGGGAGGGACTGGTGGTGGGTAGAGCTGGGTGTTGCTCTGTTGTCAGAGCTCAGTAAAACTTTAATCCCTTTGTCTGCTGATGGGTGGGGCTGGGTTCCCTCCCTGTTGGTTGTTTGGCCTGAGGTGACCCAGCACTGGAGCCTACCTGGCTCTTTGGTGGGGCTAATGGCAGACTCCAAGAGGGCTCACACCAAGGAGTACTTCCCAGAACTTCTGCTGCCAGTGTCCTTGTCCCCACAGTGAGCCACAGCTACCCCCCACCTCTGCAGGAGACCCTCCAATACTAGCAAGTAGGTCTGGTTCAGTGTCCTATGGGGTCCCTGCTCCTTCCTCTGGGTCCTGATGCACACACAACTTTGTGTGTGCCCTCCAAGAGTGGAGTCTCTGTTTCCCTCAGTCATGTTGAAGTCCTGCAATCAAATCCTGCTAGCCTTCAAAGTCTGATTCTCAGGGAATTCCTCCTCCCATTGTCGGACCCCCCAGTTTGGGAAGCCTGGCGTGGGGCTCAGAACCTTCACTCCAGTGGGTGAACTTCTGTGGTATAATTGTTCTCCAGTTTGTGATTCACCCACCCAGCAGTTATGGGATTTGATTTTATTGTGATTGACTTTATTATATATATAGAGAGAGAATACTACTCAGCCATAAAAAAAGAACAAATATTTGCCATCTGCAGCAACATGGATGGATTTGGAGGGCATTATGCTAAGTGAAATAAGTCAGACAGAGAAAGACAAATACTGTATGATATCACTTATATGTGAAATCTAAAAAATACAACAAACTAGTGAATATAACAAAAAAGAAGCAGACACAGATGTAGAGAACAAACTAGTGATTACCAGTGGTGGTGAGGGAGGGGCAAAATACGGGTAAGAGAGTGGGAGGTACAAACTACTGGGTGTAAGATAAGCTCAAGGATGTATTGTACAACATGGGGAATATAGCCAATATGTTGTTATAACTGTAAATGGAGTGTAACTTTTAAAAACTGTATAAAAATTAAAAAATTGAAAATTAAAAACAAAAAAAAAAGAAAATTGATGCATTACTTAGAAGGGAACAATGGTTCAAATGGCAGCAGATATCTCATTGGAAACTAAAGTGTCCAGAAGGAAGTGACACATTTTAAACTGCTGAAGAAAAAAAGAAATTCTATATCTAGTGAAAATATTGTTCAGTAATTAAGATGAAGTAAAGACATGCTCAGATGAAGGATATCTAAGAGAACTGCTCCCAGAAGACCTGCTGTACACGAAGTCCCCTACATATGAGTGAGTTCCGTTCCAAGAGAGCATTCATTAAGTCCAATTTGTTCGTAAGTCCAACAAAGTTAGCCTAGACACCAACTAATGCAATGGGCTATATAGTACTGTACTGTAATAGATTTATAATAGTTTTCACACAAATAATACATAAAAAACAAACACAAAAAATAAACATTTTTAATCTTACAGCACAGTACTTTGAAAAGTACAGTAGTACAGTACAACAGCTGGCATACAGGGGCTGGCATCGAGTGAACAGGCAAGAAGAGTTACTGACTGGAGGAGGGAGAGGAGGTGGGAGATGGTAGAGCTGACGGATCATCAGCAATAGGAGATGGAGGGCAAGCTGCAATTTCACTCATGCCTGACATTGACAGCACAGGTTCTGGTTCCTTGCTGGATTCAATTCTGTCTACCCACTTGAAAAAACGATCCAGTGTCTGGGTAGTAGCTCTTTTTTTCTCATCATAGATGGCACGGTAGCACTGGATTGCATTCTGAACAGCTGCTGCAACCTTTGTGTACCGTTCTACGTTCTGGTCTGGTCCTGTGCCTCAAAAATGAAGATGCTGTACTACTGTACTCTATACAGTATGGTACAGTAAAGTACACAAAAGCACAACCACCTGTAGAGGATGCATGCACGTGACAATGTACGCCAGACACGTGAACTAACTTACGTGATTGGACATGTGAATGCACGTTCGCGTCTTTGAAAGTTCACAACTTGAAGGTTCATATGTAAGGAATTTACTGTAAAAGAATTGCTAAAAGGAATTTCTTCAGTCAAAGGAAATGATAGTCTGATTCTCATTTTGTGATGTGAGTCAGCTGTTGATGGTCGATGTCAAGATCCATTACTTCCTTAGGATTGTAAAATGGTGATGCTCCAACTCAATCATTCTTTCTTCATTTACTAACTGAAATATTTCTATAACTAGAAGCTTCCCCACATCAACCTTTGGGTTACCCTGAAGTGTAGTTAGTACTAAAAAGACAAAATAAATGTTTAAACTTTCTTTTTTACTATTAATTTTTAGAGTAAATTGCCTGTGCCCTAGCTACTTCCAATGATTAACCAAAGTGTTTTTGGTTTATTTATTTTTGTTTATTTTTAAGCATCACTGTGAACTGATAGATTTTAATATATGGATTGTTTCAATACATTGCATTTAGTACTCTTATTCACGTTCAAATTATTCTATATTTGGACAGTAGGAGCCTTTCAAAATGACCTTTGTAGTCTTTAATATCCTATTTACTTTCTCATTTGACAAAATGTTTCAGGCTTACCTTTCACATTTCTGTCCCAGACTAGGAGTGAGCTATTTCTCCAGCCATCCTTGGTTCTTGGTAGTGGGAATTGGTACTGAGATGCCACAATATGCACTGTTATTCCTCTCTATTTTTAAAAGTTCTCTTGTCTGATATTTGCAACTTTCTTCTTCACTTAGTCATTTATCTGTTACATTGCTTGTGATGTTTTTTATTCCATACATATTTTTGCTTTCATGTACACCTCTCATTTTAAAGACACTGACTAAATTAGATCAATGATTTTAAAATACTGTGAGAAAGTATTTATAACTGAGAATTCCATACTTATCATTCAATTTTTAGGATAAAGATATTTTCTAAAATAAAAATTCCTAGTAAGTTTGTCACCTGTGCATCTTTTTTGAGGAAATACAACACAACAACAACAACAAAAAGTATGATGGGCAACACCATTAACAGTCATTCACCCTCTTTCTTGCTAACAGAATTTGGGATTAGCAGATGTAAGCTTTTATATATATAATGGATAAAGAACAAGGTCCTACTGTACAGCACAGAGTACTATATTTACTATCCTATGATAAACCATAATGGAAAAGAACACTAAAAAAAAGAATGCATATAAATGTATAACTGAGTCACTTTGCTGTATAGCAGTAATTAACACAAAATTGTAAATCAACTATTCTGAAATTTTAAAAATTAAAAGAAAAAAAAAGAATTTGGACTTTTATCCAAGTACCAGACAGGCATATGTACAGAGTAGGTGAGCCTCTCTCCAGCCACAAGAGATGAATCATGGTTACGTTAAGCCAACCATAATGGTCTCATTCTCCTTGCCAGTGATGGGAGAGGAAAATCATGATAGGGTGCTTCTGGAAAAGGTTTTCCTTGAGCCCCATGTGAGGAGGCATCTTTTCTGTCCCAAATGCTGTTTATCTGAAAGTGACACTAGGAAATGCTATCACCATTTTAAAACCATAAAGGGACTCATTGGTATGCTAAGCCTGGCAGAGCAGAAAGATGAAGGACATCTGGCACCTTGATAACATGGCAGAGCTGCTAAATTAACCAAATTTAGAAGGGCCAATGTCCAGGCTTCTAGTTATGAGATACAAAATGCCCCCATTCTGCAAACCACTGCCGGGGTGGGGGAGTGGGTAGGGGTCTGCTTCTCGTGACTGCAAGCATCTCAATTGGCATATAAATTCCATAGAAGGTAAGTTGAATACAAGACATACTGATGAGCAAAGGAACCAGCTGAGATCATAATTATGCCTAAATGATTGTTGTTAATGAGACTGAAATTAAATGGAAAGGATTCCCAGAACATAAGAAGCATAGTATAAAAAAAAAAAAAAAAAAAAGAACAAATCTGAAAAAAGTAAAATTCCAGGTGTTTTTAACAAAACCTGTAGGAAATGGTGGTACAGAGGAGAAATAAAATAAATCTACGCTAAAGATGGTGCCCTATGGGTAGGTTACAGGAGAGCTCTTGCTCAGCAGTTTTCAGCCCTGGATGTACATTAACATCTCATGGAACATTTAGAGCTGACATGCCAGCCCCACTCTAGATGAAGGAAATCTCTGTCTGTGATGCCTGGTTATCATGAACTTTTAAATATACATTACATTACATGCTTTTAAGAACAAGATTAACGAATTTATATCAGGCCAATGCTAATAAAAGAAAGGCAGAGTAACAATATTAATACCACTCAAAATAGATTCAAGACCAACAGTGTTAAATGAGACACAGAGGGATCCTTTATTCTGATGTAACAGGTAAGAACTTCTACAATATTTGGAGTACGGGCATTTTATTAATCCAAATTACTTTAACACTCGCTTTAGTCCCATTTACCTGATTGAAAAGAAGACCAGTGCGCTCCCTTGGGGAGTGGGGTGCCCTCATTACCCTTCCTTCCTGAGAATGTTGGGAGACTGAACAACCTACAGAAGATATCCATCCCACTTTGACTCCAAAGCAAGGAGAGCCTGCTCTCTATACCTCTTCTCTGCAGTTATGGCTCCTTGCTGTACAATAAGCACAGGACCTACCTGTCCTACCAGCACTTCTGGATCACACTGGAGTAAAGTTGCTTTCATGTAGGTTGCTGCTATATCTCACTGGCCCAGGTACCAGCACAAGCCATGAAGCCATGTGGTCTTTTCAGAGAAAGCATCTCTATTTACTCGATGCTACACTTTATCCTTTCAGAAACACACCTGTCTCTTCTGAGGTTCTATTGTTCAAAATCCATCCATCTGCCTGATGTGAAACTCAAGCAGCCATACTCTTTATAGCTTAGCATTCATCATGGCAGTAACATATTTTGCTGCATAAACAACCACCCCAAATCATATTGGCTTAAAACAGCAGTAGTTATTGCCCCTGAATCAATGAGTTGGATGGTTCTGTTGAAGCAGGCCAGGATAGGCTGATCTTGGCAGGGCTCACTCCTGTAACCGGGGTCATCTGAAGGTCAGCTAAGGTCTGGCTGCTCTGGGATGGTCTCTGCTGGAATGGCTTGGCTGTCCTCTTTATGGACCCTCATCCTCCAGCAGGCTGTTTGAGCTTTTCATGTCATGGTGACAGGGTTCCAGGAGCAAGAGGGGAAATGTGCAAGGGTTTTTGAGACTTAGGCTTGGAATTGACATAAAATCACCACGAGACATTCTATGGGTAAAAGCAAGTCATGATGTCAGCCCAGGTTCAAAGACTGAGGAAATAGACCCCTCCTCTTGGTAGGAAATTCTACACAGTCTTGTTGCAAAGGTGCATGGATGCAGACTGGGGTGGTCAGTTTCCATCTTTGAAGCATCAAGACTTAAGCATCCCTTTCTGGGACCAGGGTTACCACATTTAGTTGCACCAGCTGCATATTATGCAATTCCAGGGTGCAGGAGTCACACTGTAAATTTATTCCATGAGGAACAAATTCCATCATGCTTTCTTAAGAAGTCCTTCAGATACCCGATGAGCGCCATTCCTTCACCACATACACACCACACACACACACACACACACACACACACGCACACACACACACACACACACACACACACACACACTGTTCTCAAGGGCAGATTAGTTTAGTATAAAATTGGATCCTGAAACATGAAAAGTCTGCTATTCTAAAATTCAGCTATCAATCCTAACACACTACAAGTTTAAATATACTGATTCTATTTAACTTCAGCTATTTTACCTGGTGGTATTAAATTTGCTTAGACAACAGAAAACCTACCCTGTTGATCCTTTAAAATAAATATTTATGTTTCATTTTCAGAAAGAAATTTTTTAAAATGTCTATTGGTTTATATTATCTACAGAGAAATGTATTCTGCAAGTAGTTTAAGATGAACATTTCCAACAAATAATTCCCAGGCTTAAATATACATTTCTGGTGAGGCCGTGAGATCATTCATGTAAATGAAGAGACTTGCCTTTGTTGCCTTACTTTCTTATTTCAGTGAGAAAGGGGACTTTCGTTCGGGCAGAGTTTTCATTTTGAAAAGATTATTCCATTAAGGTTGTTGCATTGCTGGGAGAGTAAATGAGTATCTATTTCTGTACATTAAGATCCAAATTCCATGTAAGCTGCCTCCTTGAAACTAACGATGCTATTAATAGGTTCCTCCAGTGTTCTGTTCAGCATGGAAAGTGGGAATGAGGCTGCGTCTAATTTACTGGGGAATGGAACACCCTTATACAACTATTATTTCTGGAGGTAACCTTTACCTTTCTGAATGATCTATTTGTGTAATACGATGGATGTTACAGGTTTGAGTTACGAGAGGTTAGAAATCACTCATTTCTGTAATATCTCTGGCAGGCTGATTGCAAATGCATTTTTTTCTTTTGGTTCTTTATTGAACTGAGCTTGAGGGTTTGTTAATAATCTCAATTTTTTAAACTACATTTACGTTGACCAAATCTCACTGAATATATTTATAGCAAAAACCTGTTAACGTGGCCATATTCATTAGGAACCTATTATTATTTAGACAAAGCCTGGGTTGAAGTTCATCCTTTAGTGATCTCTGAAAGATGGGATTAATAAATCATAAAATGGTTGGAACCCAACTTCTAGGAGAATGAATACCTCCTAAAGAACTTAATCTGCTCTAAGTCCTTAGAAATATCTATTGGCCTCCAAACAACATAATCAAAGGTCATCTCCCCTGAAGTTGGTGTTTGAGTGTGCTAATTATGAAGCATTCTTGCTTTTTTAATGAGGAAAGCCTTGGAAGAAATAAGCCTACCATTCGATAAAAATAATTTGGATCACTGCTAAACAATAGTTTATGCATGAGGGTCAATCCAGGAAAAAATAAAATGTTTGCAAGCTATGTTTAATTATTTTCTTTTTATTCAAAACAGGATGAGGTCAATGATTGCTTTTCAGTCACTAAATTATTAATATTAGGGGATTGTGAGAAGTAGCAGTAGGATATGGGTTTCTATCTCCTTTACATTTTGAGACCTTTTAGAGTTTAATGAGATATGTGCATTTGTAGTACTTCATTCTATGCTTAAGTAACATCCTGAGTTAGATGTTTACTTAACAGATGGGACAGAGAAGCTCTCATTTGTCAAGTCACACAGAGAGATGACCACAGTGCTAGGGTGAAAATGGCCCATTTTATCCAGAGCTACCTGTGCTACAAGCTGGGGTGGACCAAGCACTCTTCTAGACAAAAGGATGGTTTAGACACGTGTGATGCAATCCCCAACCTCCCGTTCCTCATCCTGACCAAGCCTTCTCTAGTCCCAGCTCTACTTATAAATTCTATGTGAAACTGACAATGTCCTTTACCTTTCTGAGCTTCAGTTTTCTCATTCATAAAGGAGAGGCTTAGATTCGATCAGCATTTCCCAAACATCATCCTTCCATGTACTACCTGCAGAATTTTGGGTATGGTCATCACCCATCAGTATCCTTGGCTTGATAGATCACTATAATTCATTGGAGGTTGCCTTCCTAAATTTATTATTTAAAGGGAAACTTTTGGGAATTCCCTGCCGGTCCAGTGGTTAGGACCCCGTGCTTTAACTGCCGAGGGCGTGGGTTTGATCCCTGGTTAGGGAACTAAAATCCCGCAAGCAGCGCAGTGCGGTCAAAAAAGGGGAAACTTTCTATTGCTACGTTAAAAGGAAAACCAGCATTACTTGCCATAGAGGAAACAAACAAACAAAGAAAAAATACCATGAAACAAAACAATGACAATCAACCCTCATAAATGCTATTGCGTGCTCTGCCACTGAAGACTACTCTCTGTTATTGGTAAGTGTTAGAGAGTTGGAAAAGACAGCACCTCAGGGAGGCTTTCTCCTTGATGTGACCAAGTAATGAAAGGGAATTGAAAAAGGAATACCTTTTCCCCTTTGTGACCCAAAGTCACTTAATTCTGTGTCCCTGCAGCACCCAAACTTCTTCTTTACCAGCAGTGGCCTGAGTCCTGTACTTTGAGAAACACTGGCAGGGAGATGGGTCTCTCAAAGTGTTAAGAATCTGTCATTTACAGTATGGTACTGGCACCAAAATGGAAATATAGATCAATGGAACACGATAGAAAGCCCAGAGATAAACCCACAAACATATGGTCACCTTATTTTTTATAAAGGAGGCAAGAATATACAATGGACAAAAGACAGCTTCTTCAATAAGTGGTGCTGGGAAAACTAGACAGCTACATGTAAAAGAATGAAATTAGAACACTCCCTAACACCATACACAACAATAAACTCAAAATGGATTAGAGACCTAAATGTAAGGCCAGACACTATAAAACTCTTAAAGGAGAACATAGGCAGAACACTCTATGACATAAATCACAGCAAAATCCTTTTCGACCCACATCCTAGAGTAATGGAAATAAAAACAAAAATAAACAAATGGGACCTAATGAAACTTAAAAGCTTTTGCACAGCAAGGGAAACCATAAACAAGACGAAAAGACAACCCTCAGAATCGGAGAAAATATTTGCAAACAATTCACCTGACAAAGGATTAATCTCCAAAATTTACAAGCAGCTCATGCAGCTCAATATCAAAAAAACAAACAACCCAATTCAAAAATGGGCAGAAGACCTAAATAGACATTTCTCCAAAGAAGATACACAGATTGCCAACAAACACATGAAAGGATGCTCAACATCACTAATCATTAGAGAAATGCAAATCAAAACTACAATGAGGTATCACCTCACACCAGTCAGAATGGCCATCATCAAAAAATCTACAAACAATAAATGCTGGAGAGGATGTGGAGAAAAGGGAACCCTCCTACACTGTTGGTGGGAATGTAAACTGATACAGCCACTATGGAGAACAGTATGGAGGTTCCTTAAAAAACTAAAAATAGAACTACCATATGATCCAGCAATCCACTACTGGGCATATACCCTGAGAAAACCATAATTCAAAAAGACACATGCACCCCAGTGTTCATTGCAGCACTATTTACAATAGCCAGGACATGGAAGCAACCTAAGTGTCCATCAACAGATTAATGGATAAAGAAGATGTGGCACATATATACAGTGGAATATTACTCAGCCATAAAAAGAAACCGAGTTATTTGTAGTGAGGTGGATGGACCTAGGGTCTGTCATACAGAGTGAAGTAAGTCAGAAAGGGAAAAACAAATACCGTATGCTAACACATATATATGGAATCTAAAAAAAAAAAAAGTTGTTCTGAACAACCTAGGGACAGGACAGGAATAAAGATGAAGACGTAGAGAATGGACTTGAGGACACAGGGAGGGGGAAGGGTAAGCTGGGACTAAGTGAGAGACTGGCATGGACATATATACACTACCAAATGTAAAATAGCTAGTGAGAAGCAACCACATAGCACAGGGAGATCAGCTTGATGCTTTGTGACCACCTAGAGGGATGGGATCGGGAGGGTGGGAGGGAGATGCAAGAGGGAGGAGATATGGGGATATATGTATATGTATAGCTGATTCATTTTGTTATACAGCAGAAACTAACACACCATTGTAAAGCAATTATACTCCAATAAAGATGTCAAAAGAATAAACAGTCTGTTATTTATCTGATTTTAAAGATCTGAATGGTAAGAATCCAGCAGGGCCCCATGGCAATCCATGCCTGTCCTTTACAACTGTCAGGTGCTGGAATTCTTTTTCTACTTCAGCCCATCCTGCTGTTCTGGATGCTCAGGTTATATTAGCCAAGTTTCAGTGGAAACAGAGAACTGCTGTCCACTATTTTCTCCCAAATCCCCGTCTTATGCTGAAAAATTGTTAGGGAGATACTTTTGGACTTTACTTCTCTAAGCCAAAGTATGTCATGTCCTTAACTTTCTCCACTTCCATCCCATTTGTTTGTGGCTCTCTGATTTCTAATAAGTTCTACATGCATCTTTTGGCTTCTTGAATTTTTCCTAGTCTCAGGTCATTGTGTGAGAACTCTTCTGGAGGTCTGATATCTAACCCCTGCCATACTTTGAAGCACATTCCCTAGAGAAGCACTAAAATGTGTATGAGACAACAGCTTCTGTCCTGGGACCAAGATTTGCTTGGCTGTCTCCTGTTCCCAGTTCCCTCCTCTAAATCTCTAGAACACAGATGCCAAATAGGCTGCCTAATGTTGGAATTGGTACTGTTCATATCCAGCCCAATGCAGTTCTAAACATGATCCCTGGGCCAGCAGCATCAGTTCACCCGCGAACTGGTGAAAAAATGCATTTTCAGATCCCATTGACACCCACTGAATCAGAAACTCTTGCAATGGGGCCCCAGAATCTGTTTTAACAAGCTCTTCAGTTGAGGCTTAGGCCCAACAAAGTTTGAGATTTAACTGGGCCCCACATAATCCTTTAAACATTTTAGCATAAGGCTCTGACTTTTAAAACTTAGATGATTTACATAATAATACAACTTTCCAGCTTCCCTTAAAAAGTTATATTGTTTGGAAATACGGGGCTTCACCTCCCTCCTAGAATCCACCCTGCCAATGCTTCCACTGGTCCTGCGCTGTGATAGTCTCCACGTGGAGGTCCAGTATCAGCTGCCGTTCTTCATCATGCATGCATTATTGTTATTCCTGGAGTGGAGGTAAGGTGGATGTAAAATACTTCTTGCACATATGTTGCTATCAAAAGTAGTCAAACCAAAGTTAGACCCAGAGTGCCATGTGAGTCAGTAGAAATAAAAAAAGACTTCTCAGTGGCAGTGGTCAGTTTTGCTTTAATCATCATGTTGCTTTCCTAGCCCTATAAACACTTGAATATTGGATTCCTTCTCTAGACGTTAGATTTTTAAAAAAATTTATTTTATTGAAGTAGAGTTGATTTACAATGTTATGTTAATTTCTGCTGTGTAGCAAAGTGGTTCCGTTATACGTATATATACATACTTTTTCATTTTCTTTTCCACTATGGTTTATCACAGGATATAGAATATAGTTCCCTGTGCTATACAGTAGGACCTTGTTATTTATCCATCCTATATATAATAGTTTGCATCTTCTAACCCCAAACTCCCAATCCCTCCCTCCCCCACTACCCTCCCCCATGGCAACCACAGGTCTGCTCTCTAGGGGCTAGATTTTTAAAAATATTTATTTATTTATTTTGGCCATGCCTCGCCGCTTGTGGGATCTTAGTTCCCTGACCAGGGATTGAACCTGGGCCCACAGCAGTGAAAGCACCATCTTAACCACTGGACGGCCAAGGAATTCCAGGTGCTAGATTTTTAAGACTTGTTTGCCTTTTCCACCTTTGACCCTCCATTATTGCCTTCCTGACCTCTGAATCCTGCTCAAACCCTCATATCTATCCAAATCCTTGGTCCTGGCCTCATTCAACTCACCCTGTCCCTTTGCGAACCAACAGCAGTGTGGCATCAATGCCACAAAGCACTCTCCAATTTATTAACACCCAGTCTGCTCTTAGTTTAAAATGTTGATTTGTTCAGAATGTGCTGTTGCATGTAGTACAAAAGAAATACCTGGGTTTTGGAGACAGGAGAGCTGAATTGATTTCAGGCTCTGAACTTACTGTGTTGTTATATGAATTAAGTGAGAAATACATGGAAAGTCCCTGGCACATAGTAAACATCAAGTAAATGGTATTTATGAATAAGAGTTTAGTCCTTGTTTATTTGGTAATAATAATAATTTGGTAATAACTATGTATTTAGCACTTACATTAGACCTTACATTAGGCAGTGCTAACTAGACATTGTAGCACAAAGATGAAGTGAGGGAGCCAGGCACGTAAATGCTTGTAATAAAGGGGTTTGTGCAAAGTACTCTGGGATTATGGTGAGGAGGAGCTTTTGAAAGATTTGGGGCAGGTTTCATGTAGGAAGTGGTAGACTAGCTCCATAGTAAAGGCTGAATACTAAGCAGAGAAGAGAATGAAGGGCTGAGAACGGCCACCCTGTGTATAAATACTCAGTGATAAGAAAGGACATGGTGTGTTCTATGAATGTTCTAAAAATAATGATTACTTCCATGTTCCTGGAGTATAGAGTATGCGGAGAGAAAGAGAATATGAGATCAGAAAGGTAGATTAGAGGGAACGGTGAAGGCACTTTTCCAAACTAGAAGAGCTTAGATTTTATCTTGGAGTTGGATGTGTGTTTCAGAAAGGCCACTAGCACCTGAGTCACCTGGAAAAGCTTCAATTAAATTAGGCTCCACGGATTACATGAGGAAGACAGAGACAAGAAAAGAATTTAGGGACAATTCCATCCAAAATAGCAACGTTTTTCAAAGGGCTCATGTGTCAGATTTGTTGGAAACTTAAAGAATTTATTGCTCCTGCATTCCAGTGACTTAAAGTTTTGCTGCATCAGACTTTCAGCCAAGTCCATACGAAGTTTGTGATTGAAACTAAAAATTATCAAAGTGGTGAGAGTCGTTGCCTTGGCAACACTGACAAAGGTCCAGTGAAGGACTGTGGGTAATAGGCTAGGCTGTAGGTAAATTACTATTTGGTCTACTTTGGGCCAGTAAGTTAACACCACAGAAAAGCCTAGCTTGGCATTTCCTGACTTGGAAGTGCTTTAATTCTCTCCTTTTGGCAAAGTATCCCCATGGGCTTTGCTCTCGGTTGGCCATTTGAGAGGCTGATGTGTGATTCGATGGACTTTGACAGGCCTGCCTGGCCAGAAAAACCAGGCCCAACATTCCCACTCAGAAAGTTTTTTTCTGTTGGTTAACACATCATTTCCAGAAAGCTCTGTCAAAATGTAGATGCATTACTGAAGAAATACGACATGTGAGACAAAGAGCAGAGAAAAATGCAGGTAGTGTAAAACAGAGAAACTAGATCGGTGTGCAGACCCTCTGGATACCAAACCTACACTAACCCCAACACAGCCCTCTGACCTTGGCCAAGTCAATTATTATTACTATTATTATTATTATTAGAATCTCGGTTTCATCATATACATGGATATAATAATATTTCTTCTCCTCTATTGGGCGGTTTTAAGGGTCAAATGATGTAGTAAAGGTGTTTTGTACTATAAAGTGTTATACAAAAGATAAGAGGCTATTACTGTATTTTAAATGTTTCTAGGACTGAGATCCAGGGCTTTAATCTTTTGATTGGAGTGAGAAGGGAGGGTACAATGACTACAGCATGGGAAACAGACTGTGACAGAGGTGAGAGGAGGGACAGGGGTTCCCATGAAGTCACAGCATGACTCCCAAGTCCATGATACCCCAACCCATCTCTCTGTATCTCAGCCCTCCGCCCAGCAAACTGTGCTGTTTTATGTTCATGTTCTAAAAAGACTATTATCTCTGCCTGGATTTCCCTGCTTCATCTCATCCACTTGAATCACTCCCTCTATTCTTTTAAGATCCACCTGCACAGGTTAGAAGCTCCAATCCCAGAAATACAAAATACATTTATGCTATTTGTTCCACCATATGGCAATTATCTGTACGTATTTGACTTTTTCACTTAGATGGTCTTATAGACAGTATTGTGTCCTCCCCAAAATTCATATGTTGAAGACTTAATCCCTAGTATGACTATATTTGAAGAGAGCACCTTTAAGGAAGTAATTAAGGTTAAATGAGGTCATAAGGGCGGGGCCCTAGTCCAACAGGATTGATGTCCTTATAAGAAGAGGAAGAGGCACCATGAGCATGCATACACTCAAGGAAAGGCCATGTGAAGACACAGCAAGAAGGTTGATTTCTACAACCTAAGGAGAGAAGCCTCATCAGATACCAACCATGCTGACACCTCGGTCTTGGACTTCCAGCTTCCAGAGCTGTGAGAAAAATTTCTGTTGTTTAAGCCACCCTGTCATGGTATTTTGTTATGGCAGCCCTAGCAAACTAATGCAGATGGTAAAAATCTTAAGGGTGAAGACTTTATTTAATTCATTTTTATACAACCAGGGACTAGGAAATAATAGATGCTGAGTAAATGATTCTTAAATGAATGAAAAAGTTAATTAATGTAGCACATCTGGGCCCAACTGAGAGATCAGATGAGGCCAGGAGCTAAAACTAGCCATTTACTCTGGAGCAAATGACAACGACCATGGAGACGTACAGAATAAACAATAGAAGGAACTTAAACATTGGTCATAAAGAAAGCCAGGGCCAGCAAATGTAGAGCCAGGGGCACTCACAGCAGGCCACAGGCAGATGTTCAGGCTGGCCCTAGGATAGAGGTCAGGAAAGTCCAGTATCTGAGGAATTTGGGGTGTGGGTAATAGTTACTTAAAACTCTCTGAAAGCTCCATCATCTACCGTGTAAAGCCCAAGCTTTTAACTTGGTTAATGAGGCACTCGATGATACAGCTACAACCTACTGTCTCTGCCCACAGTAGCCCTGTGGATAGCCCAGTAGGTATTCACTTAATGTTTGCCTCTCAAAAGCAAAGACTATGTCTTCTTTACTTTTGTTTTCATACAGTACCCAAAAGAAAGCCTGCTATATTGTAGGTGCTCAATAAATGTTTAATGAATGCAATAGAATCTAAGTAGGTAGACTGCCAGCTCCTGTGACACTTGCCTATGAAGAGTGTTACTCAGAGATTAAGAGAGGGACTCAGAATAGGACCCCTTCATATGGTCATGTATAGTTTCATATGGCTGCTGTAACTACGGGAAATTTGATGGCTTAAAACAATAGAAATTTATTTTCTTAAATTAATCTTCTTTTTCCTCTTCCAGCTTCTGGCGGCTCCAGGTGTCCTTTGGCTTGTAGCTGCCAAACTCCCATCTCTGCCTGTGACTTCACATGGCCTTCCGCTCTGTGTGTTCTCTTCTGCTGTGTCTTCTCTCTCTTCCCTCTTGTAAGAACCCTTGTCTTTGGATTCAGGGCCCACCCTAATCCAGGATGATCTCTTGTCAAATCCTTAGCTTAATTACCTCTGCAAAGACTCTCTTTCAAATAAGGTCACATTCACAGGGTCAGTGTGAATATATCTTTTGGGAGACCATGCTTCAACTTACACAGGTCTGGAAATATATTTCATGATCTATATATATATCTGTGTCCATATCTATATCTATATCTACATGTACCAGGGGAGATGATGATATAAATCTCAGTCCAAGGCCTGGAGAAGATGAAATGAAATGTCCCAGCTCATGCAGTGAGGCAAGGGGAAAAAAAGGAGGGAATTATTCCTTCTTCTCTTTTCTGTTCTATTCAGGCCCTCCATTGATTGGATGATACCCACATACATTGGGGAGGGTAATTTACTGGGTCATTGATTCAAGTGCCAGTCTCATCTGGAAACACCCTCACTGACACACCCAGAAACAATGTTCAATCTGGGCATTCCTTGGCCAGTTAAGTTGACATATCACAGATGGTCAGAATGAATTTGGTACGACATTTTGGGCTCCATGTATCAAAAGTTAAGAAAAAAAATGTGCATACCCTTTGATCCAACAATTCTTCAAGTAAGGCAAAGATTTAGCCACAAGCATGTGCATTGCAATTGGAAAACAACTGGAAATAAACAGTACTTCCAATAATAGGTGATTATTTGAATATATGGTGACTATCCATATGACAGAAAGCCACATTCCGATGAAAAAGCAATGGTGTTTTTGAAATGTACTCCTTGACCTGGAGTGATGATCATATATTTTTGGATGAAAAAAGCAGATTAAAAAGTGTGTGTGCACTATCATCCAATTTTAAAGTATTTATATTTTGCAAGAAGACATGGATGCATGTACTTATAGGTGAACAATAATTATCTCCACTTGGGGCAATTATTAGTAAGTTCTTTTTGCTAATTTCTATCTTTGTGCTTTTTATCATGAACATATATTTTTTATATGATGAAAGAAAGTTATCTTAAAATATGAAAAATGTGGTCTCCTAGAGTTAATTTTTTTTAGATTATGTGTATTATCTTCTACTACTATATTTATCTAGGCATATTGATCTGTGATTAAATTTGCATGATAATGTTAAAAATAGCATTTACTCATACATCAGTAAGAAACAAGAACAGACAAGAGGTTTGTTCAAACATTTATAAAGCACTGGCACCTAGGCTGGCTTGAGGATTCTAAGATGCATCTCACTGTTCGGAATATTTTGGCTGACGAACCTTCTGGGCTGTCCACACGCTGTGGCATTAAAAGCTGGAAATGTAACCACTTCTCACTTTTGATCTCTTACTTAAAGTGATTAGACGCTAGATTAAGTGAGAGGGGGTTTGTGAAATCACTTTGCAAACTGGGTGCAGCTATACAAACAAGGGGCTTATTATCAACAATGTGCCCGGAGGCATGTTGGAGATCCTGTGGTTCTGGGAACTCAAACTCCCTTCCTTGGAGCCCTGATTGTTTGGGGAGTGAGGAGGTAGCCTGAATGGGGGCCCACCCATTCATCCTGAGAGACTCCTCTGTGTCAGTGGTATATAGTGAGGATTCTGCTGCTCAAGGAGAAACTGAAAACCTGTGATTGAGTTCAATCTCCTCATTTTAGAGAAGTACAAACCTAGGCTCAGGAAGGGGAAGTGACTTTCCCCAGGTCACTTAATGACATAGCTGAAACTAAAAGAGAGTCGCTTGGTTTCTAATACTGTGTCCTGTTGTCTCTGGACTCTACCGTATCCTCATGATAAAGCAGAAACCTGAAACCTCTCATAAAACAATGGCTGTCTCTGATCTGGAAAAAGATACCCAGTAATAATGGCAATGATGCTCACCGTCATTTTCCCTCTTCTCCCCAAGAATAGCAAATATGGAGGTTTTTCAACAGTGATCCCAAACTCTAGTCCTCTACTGAGACTTCAGACCTGTACAGCATGTGCCCTCAGGCACATGGCAATGGCCACCTGGAGAGATGCAATTGTCGTAAAGTTCGTGGGTCTCTCGCAGGGACCAGCTTCTCCCATCATTCCAGGTATAACCCTGGAGGGCCTGCTTCTATTTTATTAAAGAAGGTGGACTTTCTCAACAGTTGGCTATACTGCAGGGTGCTGTGAAGGAGCAAAGGTCATTCCTGATAGCCCTTGTTCCTCAATCTTACACTCTACGTGATGTGTGAAGACCATGTGAAGAGAGGTTCAAGCAAAGCTCTGTGAAGGGAAGAAGAAAGAGTAGTTAATTCTTTTACCACTAACAATTGCGTGCTGAGCTCTACTTGTGCAGGACACTGAGCTAAGTGCTTCACACAGGAAGTACCCAACAAAGAATTGTTCGTTCATGATCTAATTCCTCACTATGATTGCTCAGAAGACTAGAGCACTTTATAATTACATGTGGGCCTATAAATATATTTATGTTTTTCTGCATGCCCGTGGCGGTCTTTATAAATTAGAACTTACATGGCCAGATATATTTCATAAAGGCTCATGGAAAGTGAAATGGTAGATGTAATTTTGTACATGACCAGATTTCTTTGGGAATGTTGTAATTTGTGTTTCCAGTAAAATATGAAGTCTCTTGGAATCATGAAAATTTAGAGTCCCAGAAACTTAAAAATCATGCAAGACAACCCATTCATTTCACAGATGAGGAAATTGAGAATGAGAGAGTATTTTTTCTTCAAAACTTTCCCAAGTTATCTGCTGTTAACTAGAGGAAACACAGATCTCCCTCAGTCGTTTTGACCAGCCCTCTTTCTCATCCTCTCCAACTCCATGAAAAGCCCTAGAGTAATATTATTATATTATATTAGTAGTAATTAGTAATATTATTATGGATAGGTCACATTCAAAGGCATTCTAATGAGCCCTAGTTCCACATTGGGCTGGTCTTTATTTTGATTGCTCTTCCTACCTGGAACCAAGAGAATAAGAAAGGACTGGGTCTATTCCTTCCTAGGGGAAGGCCTGGCCATCTCTCTTGACTTGTCTCTCCTCTTCTACCCACCTTTCTGGCTTTTTAGCTGATCCCTTCCGTATGAGTTTGCTAGGGCTACCATAACAAAGTACACAAACTGGGTGGTTAAACCAAAAGAAATTTATTATCTCAAACAGTTCTGTAGGCTAGAAGTCCAAAATCAAAATGTTAGAAGGTTTGGTTCCTTCTGAGAAGAAGGAAGGATCTGTTCCAGCCCTCTCTCTTTGGCTTGTAGGTGGTCATTTCCTTCCTGTGTCTCTTCACATTGCCTTCCCACTATACTGCCTCTGTTTCCAAAATTTCCCTTTTTATAAGGACTCCAGCCATATTGGATTAGGTGCTCACCATGCTCCAGTACGACCTTGCCTTAACTAATTGTAACTGCAATGACCCTATTTCCAAATAAGGAACTGGGAGTTAGGACTTCAACATGTACATTTTGGTGGGGGGACACAATTCAGTTCACAACATCCTCCAGGCATCTGGGGAGGCAATATGGTAGAGCCTCTTCTTGCATGGGAAGAGATGCTCTCATTTCCCATTCCTAAACCATAGGAATACAAAAGGAAATCAGAGAGAGGTTTAGGGAAAGAAGGCCTCTTTTCTCTGTCTTGTCTAGGCTGAAGTTTTCTTGAGTCTGCACACTCTGTTCCAGCTTCCAGAGCTAGCTGTCCTACTTAAGGCTTTGACATCAACGCCTCTGTTATAAATATGGATCCCTCTAGAATCTCAGAAGATGATAAGGAGAGCTGAGGGCAGGATTTCTATATCATTTGCTTTTCCAAGATTTTCACAAGTCTTGATAACTGGCAAGATCAACTATCCAGCCATCCACATGATAGAATTTAGAGATAATTATTCACTCTCTCATTCATCCAAAGAATATTGACGTGCAGAGCCAATGAAATTCTTTGCAGATCCAGTTACAGATTAAGTCCATTTGATTCTCTTCCCTTAAAATCTCTTTGCTCCATTCCCATCTCTTTTTCGTCACTGTACTTACCCTAGTTTTGACGTTCATTAATGATTTTCGTTATCCCTTTTGTCAGTCTTCCCCATTCTACTCCATCATGCAGACTGCCAAGAATAATCTTTCTACACTTGATTCCTTTCAGTGACGCCCCACGTACACGATAACTCTGACAGAATGGAGAACGCACTCCTTAGTGGAGTATCTACAACTCTTCAGGATCTGACCTGTGCCCACCTCGGCAGCTGAACTCTTTATTATTCTGTCCGAGTAGCCTATGTCTGAACTCCACTCATCAACCTGAAGTTCCCAACCAGCCTCTGGTGAGGCTTTCCATTTACACCTATTTGCATTTCAAGGTTTAATCTCTAGTGTTACTTTCTTCCTGAAGCCTTTCTTGACCTCCTCGCCTCAAGTAGATTTGATCTTTTTTTTTTTTCCTTTGCAGAGAATCACCAGCACTTGTAAAATTATTTACTACTCTTATTGTCAGTCTCCCCACTGAATCTAGGCTCTTTTGGGGCAGGGACCTTAACTTTGTATTTCTCCCGCTCAGCACAGACTTCGAACGCAGTAGATATTCAGTAAATATGAGCTAAATTCATTGAAGTGGATTGAGTTGACCAGTATCATACAACCCACAAATTAAGACTCATCAGAAATACTCCTCTCCCCTCCTTCTCCACCCCTCCCCACACTCAGTTCATTCTCCTCATAGCCCCCAGAGGTAGCTTTCAAATACACAAAACTTGATTATCAGACATCTACTCCCTTCCCCTATTGCCATGGTTTTCAATGCATTGAAAATGAAACCTAAACTCCTTATAAGTTAGAGTTATTCATTTCTAAGTTTCTGCCAGTCAAGTAGCTATGCATCCATGGCCAGACATATTCATAAAGATACTGGAGAGATTCCAGACAATAATTTGTATGTAAACAGATTCTTCTCCTTAGCTTTGTCTACATAGCCCTATGTGAGTTGGTCCCTGTCACTTCCTCCACTGCATCTGATCTCCCCAGATCCCCAGCACATTCCAGCCACCCTGGTCTTCTTCTATCACTCACTCCAAGATCAATACCATTTCATGGCCTTTTGAATTTGGTGTTTCCTCCTTTGGGAATGGCCCTCCTCCAGATCTCAGCATGAGAGACCCTACTAATTCAGGGCTAATCACAAATGTCACTTCTCGGAGAAGAATGTCCCAACAAATTCACCTCCACTCCCATCACATTGCATTGTTGTATTTTTTGATACCACTTATCACTATTTACAAACATCTTGTTTATTGATTTGTTCCCTTTCACCTTGTCTTGTTTCTGTGCACAAGGATGTAATAATGATAGCTATTACCTATGTAGTTCATGTTACATGCTCTGCACGATGCTAGTGCTTTCGTGTACATTTACATGAAATCTTTACAAGAGCCAGTGAGGAAAGAATTATTTTAACCCCGTTTTAAAGTTGAAGAGACTGAGGCACAGAGAGTTTAAGGAACGTGCCTGATGTCTCACAGCTTGTGAGTGAATATGTGAAGATTTGAACCCAGGTAGTCAGCTCCAAAGTCAGTTCCCTTAGTCCCTGTGCTATGCTGCCCTATGTGTAGATGTGGATCTCATAGATTTTATTCATTGCTATATGTTTCATGCTGAAAATATTGTTTATCTCACTATGCCCTTGAAAATGAATGAATGATGGCTACAGTATTAAGTGTGCTGCCTCTCCTTGCCTCACTAGATAGTGGTACTACTTTTCACTGGAATGAATCATAGAGGCAAAGTCAAATGGTTTTTGGGGTAAGTAAATGATCTTCATGCTAATTCTTTTGGCTACACTTTTCTAGACACAAGTCTAAGATCCCCCTAACCCAAAACAACAGCAACAACAAAAACCTTTGTTTAAGCTAGAGCATTGGTGGAAAGGTTCACTGTATTCCCAGGAAGACATAAAACTTCACTTGCTATGGTCCATAAAGTATCCAGAATAATTCTATGCATAGGCATTAAAGAACTCTATAAAAGGCACTGAATATTGAGACCACTCAAGCAATCTGATTGCTTAATTAAATCTCTAGAAATGTTCAATATGTGCCAATTGAAACTGTATCACCCATAAAAAAGAGCTACGTGCCTTTTTTTTCTTTTCATTTTTAGTTTATAATAGCAATAACGACCTTGGCTCCAGGCATTTCCTGGAGATTAATGACTGGCTAGGTCTAATGGCTCTCAGCTGCCCCTCCAGTGGACCATCAACTCCTCCCAGCTTGTCATTCATCCCCGGAAAAGTACCCCAAGTCTCAATCTCCGGTTTGCTAGGGAATGTCAGGATTAGTCAAAGCTGGTGAGGACTGGTTTGTGACTAGTGATTTGTGGATTCTTGAACACTTTATGACATCTCTAAGGAAGACAGGTTCGTAAGTAACCTCCGAGGTGAACTTTGATACACTCAGTGTATACCTAGGAGCTTGCTTTCTGCCATTGCACATTTCAGTGCGGCGTGGTTAAAGGGGCTTACAATCAATTTCTTTGCTGTTCCAGTTTCGTTCTCTTGTCTTCTGTTCTGTGACTTTCTTAAATCTGCATACGGACATAAAATGCATCGGAGTCATAGAAAGAGCTTCTTCTGAAATCAAAGATGGTGATGGTTACATCTAAGGCAATAATTCTGAATAGAATACAATGCAAGCATATTTTAATTTCCTCTACCCCATCTTGGTCAGGCTGCCACTACTCTGGAAGAACCTACAACTGGTTGCAATTCTAATTCTGCTTTCTTTGCTTCCTGATTGCCAAGGGACACCTAAACAAATCACTTTCTCTGCAGTTCCAGAATGTCGGTGTGGCAAATCCTTAGCTACTGCTTCCCATCTGTCCATGGATATGTCAGCTCTGTAAGCCTGTGTTATTAGTGTGTCCTCGAACCATTCTGTCCATTATAATAATATTAGCACTAAACATTTGAATAGCACTTTAGAATTTACAGAGTGCTTTCTAGGGGCACATGATTAATCTTGTTTTACAGAAGAGGAAGCTGGGTTCGAGAGATAAAGTGACTTGTCCAAGATCATATATCCTATAAGTAGGGGAGGTATTCCAGATTTTCTGACTCTGAATTCAGAGTCTTTCTCAGTTCTTTCAATTTCCCATCTTCCAAAGAGAGCTCATCATCCACTTTTTTTATCCTTTAAATCATTTCTTTCTCGATATGTCCAAGCAACTGAAGGGGCCTTAAACAATAACAATTGCTACTATTCATTGAGTGTTAACAACGGACATATATTTCACATACAACATTTCATTTTATCTTCTCAACTCATTGGGGCAGGAACCATTACCAGACTGCAGAGGAGGTGAATGTAGTTCAAAGAGGTCAAGTGTCCTATTGGAGTTCATGCTCTGGTAGATCTGACTCCAAAACCTGTGCACGTCTGGCTGAGCTGCCATGCCACGCAAAAGGACTTGTTCTCCATGGGACTTTTATGGTTTGGCAATTTTTTCCTGCTGTATAATATCGAATATGGCTGTTCAGTGAGCCAAGAATGAAATCTCTGAGAGTTCCAGACATATAATGCTGCTTACCACAGCAAGATGAAACTATCTCCAGGTGGATGGCAGCCAGAATAGAGATCTCTTTCATGGTGGTATGGGGTGGACCTTGGTATTGCCTTGAATAGGACAGAAACTTAATTTGACAAATACCTTCACATTTTTTATTTTTCCCAACTGTGACTCCAAGTGATGTATATAAGAAACAAGTGGCTGGTTGTTATATCTCTGGACGTACGTCTGTAAATTTTGTGATTGCTATGCTTAAATCTTAGGGGCATATTTTGTAGCTTCACAGGGCTATAAGGTACCAGAAGAATCATTTACTCTAACTCTTACATTTTTGATAATAAGGAAACTAAAACCCAGAAGCCTAGATGAGTTGCTCAAAGTCTTTAAGCAAGTATTGGCTTTGTTACGTTTTCCTTGGTAAGTGGTTGGAGGGATGTATTTCTGCTGTGTGCCAGGCACTGTGGTAGAGACTGGGAACACAGTCAAGACGAAGACAACAGGTTCTGCCTTCAGAGAGCAGAGGCTCTAGCAGGCAGAGGCTAGGATCTTTGCTCTGACATCACTCTATAATCAACTAAACATACTACTCAATTGGGAGCTATGCCTTGTCTCCCCACTCCCCTCTCTCTCACCCCCAATCCTTGCCTGGTCACATACCAACATGTTCTTGCAATACAGCACAGGGAATGTCAGCTCCACACTCACTATTCCCAGCCAGGGTTTTCTCCTTTTAGCCTAATCAACTGGGGTGGTATAAGAGCCAGACCTTGAAGGTGTCCTTCACATAATTCTAGGCTAAAATCAGGTCTGGGCATACCTGGCACTTTCTTGTTGCTTTCTTTTCCCTCAGAGCTTAATTCTAGTGCTAATCTTCTGCAGAGGGTTACGAAAGGACGGGGATCACTACTTCCTTTGAAAGGCTCCACTTCCCCTCCTCCCTCCTCTGCCTGTCTCGTCTCTTTCAAGTGAATTTCATTCTGTGGTGGTGCCACTGGGCCATTTTTTTCTTCTGGTGTCCTCGACAGAGATGAGAGCTCCCCCTTAAGGTTAAAGGGAGGAAGGCAGGATGTGGTCAAAAGTACACACCAACAGGGATTGAAGAAAATCTCCAGAAATAAGATTGCTCCGTCAGTGTTTTCAGGTCGTTCATTTATATGGTGTTATTACATAGCCTCAGGAAAACACAAAAACAAAACCAAACAAAAACAAAATAAAAAAAATAGCACCTTGGAACTCCAGAGTCCATGGAAATTTATTTTCTTAGGAAAGCTTGCTCCTCTGGTTCCCCACTCTGGAGAACTTGATTTGCCATCAATATTTTAAATGAAAATAAAGTAGTTCTTAAAAAATGAAGATCACTTAAAACATAGTGCTACTTGAATGTCAAGAAGCCATTATGTTTAATAGCGTTTTTTAAACTATTAAAGTTGAGTGGTTACTTTTTATTTTGCATTTAGTCACTCACGGGAGATATTTATTTAGTCTTATATGCTACAAATAGTGATGCTGTTAGTAGAGAAGATTCTCATTTTGAATAATTGTCTCATTTATATAATATCTCTTAGTATAATATATTCATAACTTACAGAGGAAAGAAAATGCACAAACTGTTAAGAGAGTGAAAATACTGTGAAACTTATGCCCTTAAAGCTACAGAATTGTGACATCAAGAAATGTGATAATTATTTTGAGTTGGTCAAATGGTATAGATTAGATAGATAGATAGATAGATATAGATATAGATACATATACATATTTTTTAAAATCTACCTTTGGGGAAGGGGCAACATCAAAAACAAAAAGATCTTCAAATTTTGTTGTCAATAAGTTTAGGATGCAATCAATACCACTTAGACCACTTGCATGAAATTATCCATAAGAACAAGAAATGAAAAGAAAAATATGGAGTATAAATGAGATACCTCTTTAACCCTAAATCTCATTTTAAGAAACAATTTTAAATCGCCATCTTGGCTCATATGGACAGACTGGTAGTCATTTTTTAAAAGAAAGATAGTGATTCTGTACAAAACTTGCAACTTTTTCTTCTCTTTTAATTTCAGTATCCTGTCAGATGCTGAACTTCATAATAATATGAGAAGTGAACCAGAGAAAACTGCAGATTCTGGATAAAAATGGCATTATCTTTTGGATCAACCTTTTTCTTCAAGGACAAATCAGAAATGTGGAATGAATTGAGAACACAGCAGAGGGCATAGGTGTGTGCTATAAAGAGCTAACTGTTATGTAGTTCTTATGTAGATGGCATCTGATCCATGAGCGTTTGATTACAAACAAGTTGTTATTCTGGATTCCCTGTTCTGGTTCTCATGTGAGTGATAACCTTTATGAAAATAGCAACCACGTACTGAGTGCCTACTGGATGTCAGGCATTATGTTCCATACTTAACAATCTTATCAGGTAAGATAAGAGATCTTAACTGTGACAGAAGGTGAAGAAAGTTGTGGTTAGATCCAAGGTCAAACAGTACCACCAGGAGTCAATTTTTCTCTATTTCTCGGTTCTGCTTCTTTTGAAGTTTTTAGACATAACCAGGTAGTTAGAGCAGGGTTGTTCAATCTCAGCACTACTGACATTTTGGGACAGAAAATTCTTTGCTGTGAGGGGCAGTTCTGTGCATTGTAAGTTGTTTAGCAGCATGCCTGGTCTCTACTTACTAGATGAGGATAGCAGCTCCCTTCCCCCCAGAGTTGTGACAACCAAAAACATTTCCAGACATTGCCAAGTGTCCTGTGGGCGATGCAGGGTGAGCTATATCCCCTCCCTTCCCGCCAATGAGAACCACTGGGATATATGAAGATAACTGAGTATCTCCAAGAGTCAAGCTCAGCAGAGAAAAGTAAGTATTTCTGGCTCAGCATTCCCAGGGAAAGTTATTCTGAGATCTTATTGGACCTGCTTGGGTAGGTGGCTCATCCTTGAAACAGTCACCCTGAAGTCATCCCTGAAGCCAACTCTGATTGGCAGGGTTAGGTCAAGTGCTCCAGGGATGGGGATTGAGCCCCACTCACACCATCTGGATGAGAGTTGGGCAAGAGAATTCTCCAATGAAAACCAAGGATAGAGCTTGAAGAGGAGGTGTGGAAACTGGACGAGGCAAAGAGCAAACATGTGCTTTAGAAAAGTCACCTCATTTATTTTCCCAACTGCCCTTTGAGGCACAGAGAGAATAAGTAAATTGCCCAAGGTCACACAGCTAATGAGTGGTCAAATATGCAATCATTTTATTCTCTGATACAAAATAAGTAGGTAATGAATAACATTTTTTAAAATGCCTGTTCTTCTGCAATGGCAGAATTGCCAGGAGTTAACATATTCTTAGGACCCAGGTGGATTTGTTGTACCTTCCTAATCTCAGTGATTTGTCAACCCTTTAGGGGAGTAGGGTGGAGATATCTACTTTCACTAGTCTAATTTAAAAATTAAAATATATTTCTCCCCAATTATAGTATCATAAGTGGTCAAATGGTATATTTAAAATTATGCTACTTTAGTATTAACACCTTGTTTTGGTTCATTGTGAGTTAAATCTGATTATTTGCTAACTTAGGAAACCAGCCACAATGATGAAACAGTTTCAGTTGGAAAATGTTCTGAATGCAAACTCAGCTTCTCAAATGAACTGGAGTGCAGTCCATTTCTAAGCTAGGGGCTGCCTGTATTATGAAACTGACACTGTACTATGAGGTTATTCATTTCTTCCAGGACACTTGAAATATTTGTTCAAAGTTTCAACCTGCTGGTGGAATTTCTAATAATAATCAAATCTACACAAGTTCCCATGTTACAAACCAGAAAATGACCCAAATCTAAGAATATATGAAACAGTGGAAACTTGCACACTGAAGCTAGAGGGATTTACCTGTCACAAGCCATCTATATTCCCATTTTTAGTCAAAGGTCTTTGTTAATCATATCTGGACATGTTATAAGTCACTGTATCTTAAGAGATTTCAACTCGATATTGAGCTCACATTTGATTTACTTACATTAGGCAGAAAGGAAACATGATTGTTTTTACTCTTGAAATGCATTTACTTCCTTTTAAAGCTATCCAAATCTGTGAAAACAGAGATCTCTGTTCTCTCCAGGGACAGCATTTCGATGTGTCTTTGGAAATGTGGTACTTACGGCAAAATTTTCTTCCCTGCCTCTCGTGTATATCTTCAACAATTTAACAAATTCCCTTTAAATAGGCTGCCATTTCCACTGCTGCCATCTACTTCTCAACTTTGAAGCTACTCTTTTGTATACTATGATGTTAATTATTGGGGGGAATCCCATTACTTAAATTTAGTCAAAGTTTTACTTGCTCAAGGGGCCTGTGGTGAGTTACTCTCTTTAAGATATAATGTGGGAATATCTATTTTAAACCAGGTTAAGAGCATTACTGCAGTCATTTTTACTTTCACAAACAAGTACCTTCAGAAACACATTTCTATCAAGAGTGTTCAAGAATTGCAGAAAACAGCTGCACAGAATCTTGAGAGAAATAGCTTTTGCTTTCTATAATTTTTGCACTGTTTAAGGAGTGCACTGAAGGAATTTGAAATCAAGATGATTGACATTACTAAGCTTTTTTTTATGCAGCACACATGGTCTTTTTTAAAAAGAGTACTCTGCGCGCAAAACATAATTGCTCTCTGCTTCTGCAAAGGTTTCCCTTCAATAGAATTGCGTTTTCCTGATATAACTGATTAAAATAAATTAAATGAGCCACTCACTTATTCTTTCAGTTTGCAAACTTTGAAATTTTTCACAGGGTTTTATACAGGCATGCATTGTGCAACTCTACGTACTGTTTAGTAAAGTGTATTATAAGTGCACTTTTCAAAACCTAGATAACAATGCTCTCAATAAAGAGAAAAGATGACAAAATGTCTAGCCCAGGGACCATAGGGCCACTGCTCTTTGGCCATCAAACAGGTGATTTTCAAGTCAGCCAGTTATTTTCAGCTCTGTCTAGACCTTCTCTAAGGTGTGAGCTGCCTTGGGTGAAATGTTATATATATTCCTTCCAACTTTCCGTACCATCATCTGGTAAATGATGAGGGGAAGCAAAGTTCTTGGGCAAGACTACTTTCCAAGTCTTCCATGATCATTAGCTTTACTCTTTCAAAGAAAAAGATTATTATATATACATATGCATACACATGTATACATATATGTGTATAGATACTACATTGTATTACAATATTAATTCTATTTTATTATGTATATGTGTGTGTATATTACCAAGATTAGCTTGCTTCAAGACTTTTTATAAAGAAACCACAACCAAGCTTTCTCATGTTTTATGCCATTTATGAATGCATGTATTATTTTGGTGGTAAATCGACGTCACTTGCACTACAGAAAATACATCTGAGTTTAGAAAAATGTTGTGAAATAATAGCTATTTGGCTGCACATAACTTATTGAATATCTGGCAGTTGTTTAAAGAACAAAGTTTTGCATTGATCTATCGAACGACTACAGAGTGACTGTAAACCAAAATAGGAAGGAGAGAAAACAGGATATAGAGTAGCAGAAGAAGTATTGGAAATAATCTTCTCATTTTCAGTTTTCTTTCTAAATTTGACTGTATCTCATTGAGTCTGTGGTCACCAGGTGTTATAAACCTTAAATATGTGGTTTAGTTTTTTTTTTTTATCTGAGAAATGTGGTGAGAGTTAAGGAGAACAGGCAAGTCAAGACTTTAAACATTCCAATCAGGTTTCCTCCAGGGTCTTGCTGCTGAAAGAATGTCTTATGGGTAAATTTCCACTCTCTCAGCAGGGAGTGCTTTGCATGAACTGACTCCCAGGAGAATATGTTATTCCATAGAACAAAGCCCATGCAGTGACTCATATTAAACTGCTCAGGATGGGGGAGGGGAAGCATTGACCTGGAGGGAGGGGAAGGGTAGGGACACAATTTACTTTCTAAAAACTGACTACGGCTCTCTGGGAAATGAAAAACCTCTGAAGTCTCTGTGTTTCCCTATGATGCTTTTATATAAAAAGTATTTGCAGTGTGTCTTAAAGATTTTCTAGGATGAAATGAAGATTCTCAGTCAAGGGAAGAAAAACCAAGAATCCCTTGTAAAAAAAGTAACAAAACCGTCTTTCTCACCTATGACTGTTAGTTATAATATCAACTATAATTGATAGGCTGGACATGGCTAACTTAATCATGCTATTTACTGCTCACCACCAGAAACAAGACCTACAAAGATACCGATTTTAAAGGGGAGCTATTTCTTGCTTGGATTTGCATGATTTCAATATGACACAGCCTAAAAATGGATTCTTCTCACATATGCTGCAACAACTTGAATCTCAAATGCCTTTCTTTTCCACCAAGGTTAGAGATGCACAGACCATCACTGCCCTGATGTTTCCTATTGTTGGGAGGCTGCTTCTTGATGAAATGATACAGTTCTGCAATTCGATCCTTTTAATTATCTTTTTCATTATTACAACATGCATCAGGGTCCTAAACTTCCGAGGATTTATTGATAAGGGCGTATTCCACTTGCACTGTCTCATTTTCTGGCTGTTTTTGTAATGGTTTCTAACTAATAAAATGTTATCTTATTCATTTGTTTATGTGTAATAAATCAGAAGCCTTTCCTCTTCTTCTGTTATGCAGCTATGGGTGTGCGCAAGTGGAGGAGATTGTCTCCATGTGTTAAACCGATGACGTCTTTTGCATACAAATAGAAATTAGTACAAGAGCATTTCATTAAGTAAAGTATCGCTGTTTCTGCATGACCTAGGGAAAATTAATATTCTAAGTACAAAATCACGTGACTTGGGGTATTTTCCTCTTTCCAGCCGCCAAAGCTGTGAAAAGATGTCTGGAATAAAGCCTAGATTTCTTCTCTGTTCCTATGAGCCATATTACTTCCTTGATGAAGGAAATAGATAGATGGAAAAAATAATGTGTGCGGTTTTTAGGCAGCTTTAAAGCCTGGCTGTTATATTCATTCAACATATATTTATTAAACCCTTGGAATGTGTCAGACACAGTGATAGGTGCCAAGGTGAACAAGAGATACGGCCCCTGCCCCAACAGAGCTTATATTTTTATGGGGCAATAGATCCCACATGAATGATTACATCAATGGATATGTAATTTCAACTGTGATAAGGGTTGGGAAGGAAAAGCTTGAAAGTTGAGAGTATAAAAAAAAAAAAAAAAAAAAAAAAAAAAAAAAAAAAGAAAGTTGAGAGTATATCACATTAAGATTCATTCATTCTTTATTTTCAAAAAAATTTTTAAAAATTTAATTGAAGTATAATTGATTTATAATCTTTATTTTCTTTAGATTCATGCTGCCTGCTTTCCAGACAGTAGTTCTGGCCTCCCAGAACTGCAGGACAGGGATGGAGGCGGACCTGTGCATACAGTCTCACAGCGCCCCATGATGGAGATACTGGGGAACTGCAGCTCTGCCAGCACGTTGGCTTGGGGAGTGCGGTGCCGAGAAAAGGGTTCCTACCAGAGTCGCGCTTCTTACTGAGTGTTGATAAGCTTTCCAGGCGCAGGATGGGTTTGTATCCTAACTGTGCTTCCTCACCTGCATGGGATCCTTGGCAAAGTACCTCTCTAAGCCAGAGCATTCACAGTGGAGATAATGATAGCACTTTTCTCTTGTGGGCTTAACAGAGTGCTTGGCTCCCTGTAAGTGCTTAACGAATATTGGTTATTTTTATCCATTTATTAAATATTTACTGAGAGCTCAGGGCCAAGCACCGTGAGTCACTGAGGAGATAAGTTGAGCAAGAAAGACACAGTCCTTGCCTTCAAGGAATTTTCAAGGTGTGACTTATCTTGTATTTGTCTCTTGCAAGTATTTCATTATTCTCCATATTGTAGTTAGAGGTGGACGTGGGCTTTGCTACATTAAATGTGCCCCATGATGCCTATGATAATGGTTTATATGTAGTAAGAGCTTACTGAATGAATGTCTGCTGAAAGGAAGCATCAAAACAAACATTCATCACATACCTGTTAAGGGCAAGCCCTGACCCAGGCCACATTGCAATGTTCATGGAGACACAGCTTTGCGTAGTGGTTAGGGGCATAGTGTTGGCTTCAGAAAGGACTTCCTTTGAATTACGGCTCTGGTGTTGACAAGCTGTGTGGCCCTGGGCAAACGACTCTTTCCACGCCCCTTACATGAGGATGCTGATGTCTGTCTCATTAGGGGTGTTATAAGGGATTAAACGAGATAAAGGGGATTATATATGGTACCCAGTGCATGGCCTGGAAGAAAGTAGATGCTCAATCAATTATAGTTATTGGTTATTGGGGTACTTCACTGACATGACATTCACTTTGTATTCATTTTGGGCACTTTATTTTAACAGATGTCATGGGCTTTAGTCATTTAGCTTGCCCAGCTTCTGAACACTTTCTTGTTTGAGCAGAAGCCCAAGAAGGGGCAGGTATTTTCTGTCTCCACAGGCTAATCGGTAAAGACTTGACCAAAATGTAAGTGTAACTAATCAGAAAATTCTGCCTGGACTTTTATTTAGGAGGAAATAATAAAAGACACAGGAACAGTCAGACATTATTCATGGCAGTTATGATAGACTCAAGAATTTATTGGTGCAAAAGTGAAAGCCCAGGGCAGCTGAGTCCAGCAGTGTTGAGGGGGTGGGAGGGGCATGTGGCCTGTAGTGATGGTTCAGGATCCTGCCTCTTAGTCCCCTGAAGCACTTCCTGCACCTATTTTTCTAACCTTAGAGCCATTCCTTGAATATCCCAAAACCCTCCTATAAATTCCCTTCCTATTTACATCAACCAGAGTTGATTTCTGTTGTTTGCAACCAATGACCCTGGTAGAGCAACAGACATTAGGATTTCTAAACAAGAAATTTATGTTTTATACTTTTATGGCATTGGTGGAATACCTCATGAGCTACTAAAGGTTATTTGTGTTATTAAAATGTACACTTGAAAAAAAAAACAATATGAAATCCTCTCCCTTACTCTTCCTAAACCATTAAAAGCCAGCCATGAGGCTACCATAAAAAAACAAATTTATTTTATATTCCTTGAGCTTGGCTAAAATCCAGACATGATACTACTCAGATACTATTATTTTCAATGTGTCATCTTATTTCATGGCAATCTTTAATGTATGTGTAACTCAAGAAAATGTTGACTACAAGCCAATCCATGAGGCCAATACTTTAAATTTAAAATCCGTCCCAATTTTTTACTTTAGTTTGCTTGTGGAATACAGTCTTGGTAATAGGTATTGTCTTAGTCTTAGAAAAGGAGATCTGTTTATCAACAATATTTAGATGATTTGTAGTTAAAACATTATTTTCCATCTGGAAGGTCGTCTCAATAGAGGACAGTATAAGGATAAACTCAGAGTCTGGAGGCTTCCTGGTTTTTATGCTACTGCTTTCAGGGAAGATTGGAAGCTTTCTTTATTCATGATGTCTTAGCGTGCTAGACAATATACACAGCAAGATAGAAACAGCGATGGATTTACGGACAGAAATAAATTTCAGGAATGTTAGAGATTCCTTAGTCTAGAGAAGTCAAAGAGCCTTTCCCATGCATGCCAACTTTAATTAATGGGTGGGGTTGCATGGACTGCTGTCGAGAATACTTAAGAAATTTCATCCAAGTTCAGTGGGAAAGAATGCTATGATCAATGAGTAACGTCTGTCATAGGAGCTGAAGTGGAGAGTGGTGGCCCACGTGCCACTTGTTTGCACTCCCATCTAGCGCAATCCCTCATCTCACTGGGGAAGGACAGAAGCCCAGGAAGGGGAGGGGGCTCTCCATAGCTTGTGAGCTTGGGGTGTTCCTTTTCTCGAATAAATGTTTCACTTGCTCAGTGATTCTTTATAGAACGTTATTTCAAGTTCCCTGACCTCACCTTCCTCTGTATACACTCTGGTTTGCTGTCAGAGGACAGCAGTGTAACCTGAAAGATGTCAGCTGTGGAGTCAAGACACACCTGGGTTTGAATCCCAGCTTGTCTACTTAATATCCTCTGAAACGTAACTTCCCCATCGTAAAACAAGATCAACAATTATTCCACTCCTTTTGAGTTGTAAAGATTCATCCACTTGTTTCACAAATATTTCTTGTGAACTTACCATGTGTAAGGCATTGGGGATAGAACAGTGAACAAAACAGGCAAAAACTTTTGCCCACATGGAACCTTCTAATGGATTGAATGAGAGTTTATGTTTGTGTGTGCGCACATGCACGTGTATGTGTGTCTCCATTAACAAGTGTCTGATATGTAGTAATACCCAATAATCACCAGTTTCCTTCCACTTCTTGCTGGCTCTCAACTATACACTGCCCCAGTGTGGTCTGAAGAGGACAGAGCAGCTGAACCTGATACCTTCTTCATTAGGGACAAAGCCTAAATTTGGTTAGGAGCAGGCTAAGTTCACAAGGGCTTTGGAGGCGCAGTTCTTTTGCTCTGGGGGTCCTTTCTGGCTTGAGTGGGGTGTCACTAGCATCCAGAGGTGGCCACAGACCATTGCTGCCCTCTCTACAAATGGTGAGTCCAGCCAGGGTCCTCTCTTGCAATGCATTGGACATGGACATTGATTTCTTTGTCTCTCTCTCTCCTAATACCCTCCCTTCTTGCCTCCTTCCCACATACACAGAGCAAGGGAGGAATGAAACTCATGAAGGATAAAGCTTGTCAGCTCTCAGAAAACAGCGTGCTCTCTCTCTCTCTATTTCTCTTTTTCTTATTTGTAGGAAGGATTCTACAATCCAGCTGCCCACATCTCCTGCTTGAGCTTTAAGGGGATTCTACTGGGAATAGAGGTCAGGGCAGCACCTCCCCCCCTCACCTGCTCATCTTGCAGCTGTGATCTGCATATTTCCTTCCAATTCCAATTCTGCAAACTTGGGAAAATCAAAGGTAGCTATTCATCAAGAAAAGACTAGGTAGGTAGCAACAGAGTCAGTTCTTGTTGCAAAAAAAGAAACCTAAATACAATCAATTAAACTGTCAAAAGATTTCAGTGGATGATTCCTAGAATCTGGAGAAATATATACTTATAGAAACAGTTCAGGTAATGTGATCCAGAATTGGATGTGTCTCCTTCCCTCCTATATTTGATTATTTTCCCCAGGTGGCCCATACTCTTACAATGTAATGAAGAGCTAGATGCCAAAGGAAATTTTTGGTTCAGTCTCTTTCCTGCTGGTTTTGGGTGTGCCATGGAAAACAGTGCCTGTGGAAAATTCTGTTGTGTTCCATTTCCTATGGTTGACAATCTAAGAGAAGCCAATTAGAAATTAGATTTCAGTTCAGAGACTGTACAGATTTTTTTTTTCTCCAGTGCAAAGATAATGATGCTCTTGATGTGAGGGAAGTTTCCTGAACAAAGAATTTGGGGGCAGGCATGATGTCTGGGAGCTGCTTCCACATCTGGTTTTCTCTTCTCCGTTGTGTAAGCAAAGAAAGCAGTAGGGCAGATACCTTTAACATGCACAATGTCTTGCATATGTGGAATATTTTATAAGCTTCCAATATGTTTCACTGCCATCAACTTATTTTGAATTCTATAGGGGCCTTTTGACACAAGCAGGCAGATACTATTTTCTCGACTTAGGATTTGAGAAAATTGAGAGACAGCAGAGCAAAGTACCCTGTTCATGCACATGGAGTAAGATGGGACAGGACCAGGACCAGAACTTATATCTCTTGCACCTAGATCAGGTCTCATGTGGCCTTTTCCTGCTGCCGTGGGCTGCACATGTCCAGGGGCCTAAGAGCCCCAAACTTCTTGATAGTTGATTGAGCTGCTGGTCTCAGCCTTGGGAAGTTTGCCATCCAGTCAAAAGGCTCAAAATCTGCAAGAGTTGCCAGTGCCTAAACCTGGACCAAACATGAACTCCTCTCTCTCTGTCCACCTAAGCCCCTCAGACAAAAGAGGCAATTTGAGCTTTAAGCCATACACTTATCACGGGGTCATAAGACCTGGTCTTCCATTCACTGTTCTCATGCAAGTTGACTTGTTGAAGTTCCAGTTTTATCAGGTATAAAGTAGGGATGAGAATTGTTTGCCTCATGGGGCTGTCATGATAACTAAGGGAGAAAATTAATATGAAAGTGTTTTGCAAAGGATAAAGTACTCCATGAATGTAATTTATTCATGTATTACATAGCCGTTACTGTGAGCCAAGCCCTGTTTCAAAATCTTTACAAATATTAACTCACGTAATCTTCACACTAACCCTATGAGGTAAGTTTTATTATAATAATAATCCTCCTTTTACAGATGTGGAAACTGCTTGTCCATGGCACACAGTTGGCAAAGGTAGAGCTGGGATATAAACCAGGCAATTGGCAACAGATCAGAGTCTCCATCTTTGGTCATGACCCCATGCTGCCTGTGATTATTAATATTATGATTAGAGATGCAGCTAGATTGGTGTTAGCTATAAAATGCACAGACAGATATCACTTTTTCTCTTTTAAAAGCCTGTGAAATTAAATTAAATTAAGCAAAGAATGAATCAAGGAATCCTGAAAGCAGAAATTAATAAATTAGAAAAGAAAAAAATGGAAAAATGTTAGATACTTCGAGAACTGGTTCTTTGAAAAGACCCATAAAAGAAGGAAACTTCTTGAAGCCTGATGAAGAAAAAGAATAAGTAAAAGCACAACCACAGACACTAAGAATGATCAAAGATATGATCACAGATAGCAAGGAGGCAGCGAATGTATGAGTATATTATCTGCGATTCTATAGCAAGACGTGACAACAATGTTCCTAGATCAACCTCCTAAATTAATTTTGGCAATTTAGATTTTCTTAGGAAACTGATCTAGGAATATTTTTTTTTTCACATTTTCTTGGAATGGAACATCCAACATAATCCTTAATGATAAGACTTAAAGGGATTTTCATGAACATGAATATTTCCACTGTCATCATTATATTTCAACTTTGATTTGGCAGTAAGATAAGGAAAAGAAATGAAGCAGAATTTTCGGAAGAGAAAAAACTGTGATGACATTCTTAACAACGTAAGAATCTCAGCCTAAGAACTAAATTAATAGGAATTCAGCAAGGTGGTACGTTATAAAATATCCAAATTTTAGGTTTCTTGTATACTAGCCACAATTAATTTCAAAGGACATGGAAAAAACAGCCTATTAATGACATCAACCCAAATTAAAGAATTGTTATGAGTACGTAAGAAATATACAAGGTATATGTACTAAACTTCAAAACCAACCTATTAAAAATGTTAACACTTTCCCCCCCTGTGGTGGCCATGGAGGGTCGCTACTCAGCTCTTCCTCAGCCCTTAGAACTTGATGCCTGCAGCTGCCCCAACTCTGGCGGAAATATGATCCATCCCGCAGAGGCCACGCCCCGGATGCTCCCAGCCAATGAGCGAGCCTGATGGGGTGCCAGAAAATAAAGGCTTTTTCTGCCGGATGCAGGCGTCTTCTAAAGCGCAATGGTGTCAGCTCCCTGTCAGCTCGGTTGAGACTTTCTAAAAGCCGCAGTCAGAGGCTCTTTTTACCCATTTCCTCCTCCCTCTCTATTCCTCTATTCTCTCTCTATTCCTCCTTCTCTCTCTTTTTTTTTAATGGACGTCAGACTTTCATTGGTGTCTGAAGGTGCTTCTGCCTTTTCCAGCTCCCTTATCCTTCACAGGCTCACCTCCTCTGCCCAAATCTCTTACCTTGATGCTCCGCTTCAAAGAACGGATAAATGAAAACCATCGACAACAATATTTCATATTCCTCTTCCCAGCTTTATTATTTCTCTTTAATTCTTACTACTATTTCATAAACTCTATTGCACTTGTTTATCTTGTTCAATGTTTTTCTCTTCTCTTATTAGACTATAAGCTCCATGAGGGCAAGGAATTCTGTTTGTTCTTTATTGTATCATCAATATCTAGAATGATTCCTGGCTCATAGAAAATACTCAATAAGTATTTTTTGAGTGAATTAATGAGACCAAGGACATTAAATAAGACTTGAATAATGCTACTGGGAAAGATGAAAATCCTAATGGAATATTTTAAAAATTCAACTTGAAAAATAAATACTTAAAAATAAGCAAGAAAATGTCTCAAAAGAATAGCAATATAAGATATGAGATATTGAAGAGTATAAAGATACAATAATAAAAGCAGCCTGGTACCAATTTTGACAATGACAGATTGGTCAGTAGGGCAAAATAGAAGTCCAGTCTCAAGAATTCTTCAGAACTTGGTATATGAATAAACATGGCATTTAAAACTTGTATGGAAAGGAAGGATTTTTTCAATAAGCAATGTTAGAAAAACCAGCCATCTGGGGAAAAAATAGATCTGAACTTTATTCCATATTCAACTTATATACCATATGTATCAAAGATTTAAATATAAAAACAAAATCACAAAGTACTAGGAAAAAATATGTGACTATTTATATTTGGTGGAAAAAGGAGGTTTTCATAACATGCTACTAGAGGCAAAAACCTTAAAGAAAAAACAGTAATAAATCTGATAACCTGAAAAACAAGACAATCAACACATTTGTATATTAAAAAACATAAGTAACAGTGGAACGTTTTGAACCAAATTAATGGTTGGAAAAAGTGTGCATAGTGCATGTGGCAAAGGTTTATTTTTAATGAATGTATCGTTTCACTAATATCAATAATTATGTATTAACAAGTGCAAAGATAATAAGAAAGCAGTAAGAAAATGAAAAAATTTGCAAAAGAGGAAATACAAATAACCTATACAATTATGAAAATGTATGTAACTCATAGAATTGCAATTAAAAACCATGGGGCACCATTTTCACCTTCAAAAGATAGATAGATAGATAGATAGAATATTTATGTCAAATAGAAAAATAATCTATTCTTTATGCCATTGATGATTCTGCCAACAATCTTTATTTTTTGTAGGATGTTTTGGCACTATATTTTTTAAAACTTATGGTTATATATATATATATATATATATATATATATATATATATATATAGAACTCTGGCTTTCCCTTCTACGATTGCACCTTAAGGAAATAACCATAAATATAAGCAAAATAAACCTAAAAATGTGTTCCTTACAAAATTGATTATAATTTGGAAGTAATTTAAATATTCAACAATAAGAGCCTGCCTGAATAAATTATGATGAAATGCAATTCAGCCTTTTAATGCTTTTTTAGAATAATATTTAATGTCAGAACAATGCTAAAGATCGTTTTGGTGGAGCTAACTCAATTATGCTACAGTAACAGCCCCCAACTTTTTAATATCTTACAACAAAGACCATAACAAGCAGGTAACTCTCAAGGGCAGCTCTCCTCCATGTGTTAACTTAGCATTTCAGGATATTTCTATCATATGGCACCGCCATGTCACAGCAGGGAAAGGGCAGATCAGCTAGTCACTACTGGAGATTAAATGCTTCTACCTCAAAGTGTCATATGTCACTTCAGCTCCAATTTTATTTGCCAAAGTCAATGGCTGCATCTAATCTCAAAGGACAGAGAATTAAGTCACCTAGTGGGCCTGAAAGTAGAGGGTAACTGGATATTGATGAATACTAGCATTGCTTACTACCAAGATGTATTGTTAAGAGTCTAAAATGACAATACAGTTTGTAAAAACTGTGTGTGTGTGTGTGTGTGTGTGTGTGGATAGATAAGATAGATAGATAGACAAATAGAGACAGATGCAAATATGCATCTATAGAGTCAACAAAGAATCTCTCAGGGTGGCAGGACTATGGATGATTTAAATTTTCTCCCTTTTCTTTATCTGTATTTTCTAAATTTTCTACAATGAGCAAATGTTATTGTAAGAAATCAAGTTCTGACATTAAAAACAAACAGCAACAAAGAAATTTGTTGGATATATTTTCTTTTCCTTGGTAAATGTATACAATGTGTCTATAAACTGAAGCCCAGATTTTATAGGTCTTTTGAGAGATTAAATTTCTTATATTTTACCTTCTGCCACTTTTGCTTATCCCTCTCTTTCTGTACTACTTTTCTCAGGTTCTTAAGCAGAAGAAATTGTTAAACTTTGGTTGGAGATGATTGTCTTTAATTTCCATCCCATTCCAATAAGATGGTGCTCCACTGGTGTGACTGAATTATGATGACAGTGGCATCACTCCTCTTAAGGAGACGCAAGAGAAGAACAGATGGAGTTAAGGGTATTCTGGCGGCACGTGCATAAATGCCACTAAAAACATTTAAGATAATTACCTTTTCTCTTTTATTCTCAGCCACAAGTGTTATTAAAGGGTGAAAAAAAAAAGACAAAAAAAAAGAAAGAAAAGGAGAAACTTTGTGCATTTTGATGATCATAGCTCCTGACCCCATTTTGCTTAGCAAAGAATTTTCAAGTTTGAAATGTAACCGTGGTTCCTACTTCATTCTTGCCCTTTAGAATTCAAGTGTCTGCGTTGGTGAAGGTGAAAGCCCTGCTTGACTTAGATGTCCTATGACTCCAGCTGAGCAGGACCCCTTCAGAGGCTGCTGGCCATTTCCCTGAGCTTCCAGAACTGATCTGCTCGCTGTAAGGGTGGTGCCTATTGTTAAATATTAAGATTAATGAGTTGAATCTGCCCTTGATGACAGGGTCTCTGGCAGGCATCCAGAGCAGCCTACGCACAGGACTGCTTATGTGTATAAAGCTGACTCTTCACAGAGATATATTTGGACTTTCACACGTTCTGATGTGATCCACACTCTCTTTCAGATTTGGGGATCCAGAAGGAGGGCTTTACGGTATAGAAGTTTACATCTCAGTCGCTCCTGGAGACTAATCTGTCTTGCTCATCTGTCTACTGTGAATCCTGACTTTATGAACTTTTTTCTGAATCTTTAAAATAAACAGACCCTATTTAATTTACCCAAGCAATGCCTGTGCTGTCAGTCCTTCAGTCTGAGCCAACGATTTACATTTATCAATATGGAGGTCACGAAGGAACAGAAATCAACTTGAGCTCAGGTATGCATAAAAAGATTTCCTTTAAGGATACACACAGAGACGCCCCAAATTTGTGTTCCAATTCTGGGAGAGAATCAGAATTGTGTTTCTTGGGTCAGAGGACTTAGGGCTCAGTGTCTAATAAGCCAAAGCCTTGGGATAGTGTAATGAGTACAATTGTATCAGCTGATACTGCCAGTGGATGATATGAGGGCACTTTTCAGATTGTGGATTTCTAGTAAATTACTATACAGTGGGGCATGTTATTGAGAACCCTCTAGAAGGTCCCATGGCAGGGATACCAGTGTCCATCAATGTCCAGTTCTTTTCCCACTCCCAGTGCATGGAGTACTGCATTCCTCAGCTCCCTTGCAGTTAAGTGAGGCCATGTGATATGTTCTCTGTGGATGGAAGTGGAAAGTGTCACTTCTGGGTGGAGGCAATAAAAGGACCATATGTCATTATCCAGTCTTGCTCTTCCCTGCTGAATTAAACAAGGAAGCTGCAGAGGATGGTGGCATTTCCAGCAGCCTGGAATTTGAGGTCAACCATGGAGAATGGTTGACCTAGAGAGATACCTGGGCGAGCTGAATTTTTTATCAGTGAGAAATGCAGCTTTTGGTCTCAAATTTTGGGGTTGTTACCACAGCAAAACCTGTCTATCCTGACTAGTGACTCTGTATGCTCCTTCTAATGCACCTCCAGGCTGGACCCAAGTCTGGCTTTGTGTCCTCTCTGCTTTGGCTCTGAGCTTAGGCTGTTGCTGAATGCTGACTACTGTTCTAGTTGTCTAACCAAGACCGGGTCTCCCAAATCACTCTTAGCCACCAAAGGACTACATCCATTTCTAAGATCCTTCAACCAAAGAACTGTTTCAAGCAAGCAGCCACGTGCCACTCTTCAGATGTGTCCTTTCTCCCTTCTGTCTTTATTCTGTAAAATGTATGAGAATGGGTTTCGAGATACATGCACCCCAATGTTCATTGCAGCACTATTTACAATAGTGAAGACATAGAAACAGCCCAAGTGCCCATTGACAGATGAATGGATAAAGAAGATATATATACAATGGTATGTTACTCAGCCATCAAAAACAATGAAATAATGCCATTTGCTGCAACATGGATGGACACAGAGATTATCATATTAAGTGAAGTAAGTCAGACAGAGGAAGACAAATGATATCACTTATATGTGGAATCTAAAAAAATGATACAAATAAACTTATTTACAAAACAGAAACAGACTCACAGACATAGAAACAAACCTGTGGTTCCCAAAGCGGAAAGGGGGGAGGGATAAATTAGGAGTTTGGGATGAGTAGATACAAACTACTATATAAAAAATAGATAGACAAGGACCTACTGTATAGCACAGGGAACTATATTCAATATCTTGTAATAATCTATAATGGAAAAGAGAAAAAAAAGAGAATGGGTTTCAATTCAGATGAACTTGGGTGCAAATCAAGTCTCAACAATTTCTAGCCAGGAAAATGGAAGAAGAAAGTTGCTTCATCTCTCTAAAAGCTTTGTTTCCTTGTTTATAAAATATAGATGGCAATAGCATTTTCTCATAGGACTGTTGAGAAGGTAAAATGAGATGTGAGTGAAATACCTGGGAGGAAGCACAGTCATAAAGCACATGCTCCATTGACCTGGTTGTTACTGATCTTCCCAGCTCTTTCCCAGTTCAGGGTCAGTTTGCTAATCCCTAAGTACTTTCCTTATGAGTCACATTTCAGCCTGGAATATGTGGGGATCTGACATTGTTCCCCAAAGTCTTCATCTAATAGCTTTTTCTTGGGGTTTGAAGACTAGGAATTTTACTTCTTCAATGGAGGCTCATCAAAGGAACAAGTGCCAGGGACTGAATTTCCTGTTTCAGCATATGTGTCCCCAAGCAACCTCTGTTGGCTAAATAGCTGGGAAGGAAAGAATAGGCAGTATGCGCCCCCCTCCTGCCCCCGACTTTGCTTATTGATTTGGTTGATGTGGGTGGGTTATGCTTTGAAGGACGAGTCCTCTTTATTCTTTGTTCCTCATCCTTCTGTAGTTTCATCTGTCCTGAGCTCCAGCCATCCTGAACATTTTCAGTTCCTCCAGAGTCACGCTTTGCCCACCTCCTAACATTCAATCATATTCTTTCCTTGACCTGGAAAATCCCACCTTCCCCTGCAACCGTCACTTGGCCAACTCTTATTCAGATTTAAATTTTCACTTAGGCATCATGTTTTAGGGACGTCTTCCTGACTTTGCAGGTCTGGAAAGGTGGTTCCTACTCCCCACCCCCCGCCCCGGCACTCCCATATGTATTTTAATTGATTAATTATTTGCCTCACACTAGAATTTAAGCCACCAAAGAGATTGTGTCCCCAGGATCTTACACAGGACCTGGAACATAGTCGGAGATCAATAAATATTTCTTGACAGATTGAATGAATGTCCTGTACTCTGGATTTTCACATTTATCTTGAATTTTCATATCCGCTCTTATACCTCTTTATCTAAAAATATTTTTTCCAAGATCCCTTAAGTTCTGCATAACTATCACTCTTGCCCTCAATATCCCCTGTCCACCCTTCCCTCCCTCAATGTCCATATGTCAGTTAGCTCCAGTTCACTCCAGAATAAAACAGTAAGGGCCATTATAGTGTATAGTTAACTCTGGTTATCCAAAAAGTAATCTGGGCCACAGCAGCATTGACATAACTTGGGAACTTATTAGAAATGAGGTATAAAGACCCCACCTCGGACCTACTGAATTGGCTCTGCCACATAACAGAATCCACACGTGTTTGATTTTCATAGGTTTGAGAAGCATTGATACTTGAGTTGTCACTTTACTTTCTAAACATCAGTTTCCTTTATTCAAAATGAAAAAAAAAATAATACTCACATCACTGATTTAAGGTGAGGATCAAATAAGGTAACATATAATACAACACTTAGCACAGTAACGGTGGTTATTATTAAAATACCCTTCCTATTCCAGGGTCCTCAGTCAGGGATTCATGGTGTACTTTTGCATGTGAACTACAATCCCCATTTTGTCCTGGATAATCCTTGTCAGACTCCGTTTCCATTTTTGAAATCCTGGAGAACCCACTGTTCTTTTAACACAGCATATAATCCTCTGAATATTTCTCAAGGTGTAAATGATTCCACTTCAGGTGTTTTCATATATATATAGAAATACCAAAAACAGGAGTTGCCCCATCAACATAGAGCTGCCCACGGAGACGGGAGTGCTGTCAGCAAACAGTGGGAAGACGACAGGGTTTGTAAAGAGTAAAGTCCTGGGTGGGTGTGAGGTAGCAGAATGGAATCTTTTTTTTTTTTTTTTTTTCTTTTTTTTTTTTTTGAATGGAATCTTTTGAAGGTCAGACACCATGCTTTCTCAGGCTGGGCCTTGAATAATAAGTTAATACCCTTGTCATCTCTGCCAGGGAGGACGTCTGAGAGAGGCAGGGCTCCTTGATGGTGGCCTAGAGCATTCTTCTCCACTTCCTCTCCTGCCCTCTCACAGAGCAGGAAAATCTTGTTCTATCTTATTAGATTTCAGAGACGTGGACACGGTACAACATTCCTGATTCAAAACTGTCAGCTAAAAAGAAAGAACTGAGTTCTTGGTTTAGTAATTTGAAAAGATATTGAGTGAAAAGAGAAGAAAATATTTACAATGCCTTGGGAAAGATTCTCCAACCAGAACGGCTTCTGAGTTCTCACCCATTATCCTTATTAAAAAAGAAATTGATTATGCCTCTTAATATTCTCCTTGACAAGGTCATTGACATGACTGGTTTGAATGGAACTGGCTCAGGGTTTTTCTCAGAGTCCAGCAAAGAGAAAGAGGCGGAGGGGGATGGTTTTTCATTTGGATAAAAAATCATTTAAAACCTTGATATATATTAAAAAAAAAAAAAAAAAAAAAAAAAAAAAACCTTGATATATAAATGGGCAAAGGAAACAAATGAAAAAGTCACATCAGAGGAAATTTAAATAATAAACATGCTAGAGCGTGTTCATCCTGTCTTGTGTAGCTCCCCCAGCAGACAGTATGGAACTGTTAAACTGCCAGCCCCTACAGTTGGGTTGCAGGTGGGTAGGATATTTAATAAAGTTTCTGGGGAAGTGCCCCTAAGATCCACATTTCTACACAGTTCAGGTTCATCTATGATTTTCGTACCTTTCTCCTTTGGAGCTGGGATTACCCTCTTCTGCCAGTTCCCACTGTTTGGAACCAGTTTGTCACTTGGAACTCTCCTTCCATTGCAAATAAACTCTACAGTAATAAGAGTTCTCACCTAGGGGCCACATGTCATACACCATATATCGTATTCTAAGCATTCCTGTGTTAATTTAATCACCACCACCACCTATACTATAGGTCTCCTCCTCCTCTTCCTCTATATCCTCTTCCTCCTCCTCATCTTCTTCTTCTATAGATAAGTAAACTGAGGCATACAGAACAAGCAGTTTGCCCAAGGTTATAGAGCTGGGAAATGCTTGAGCTGGGATGCAAAATCAGGCAGGCTGGCTTTGCACCCCACATTATACCTCTATATATTTAACCTTGTACCTTTTCATTGAAGCCTTCCTTCCTTCTTACCTTAGCTCATCTTTTCCCACTTGCCACAGTACACCTATTTTTTGAGGCATTGCTAGGTATCCCCCCAAAGCCATGAATTGGTGGTCAAATAAATAGGAAAACATTAGGATAAAACACGTTTCTACTCTAGAGGATTTCCTGAATATTCTAGTTTGAGCGTGATTCTCCTAGAGGAAGGTCAATCAGGCAGTATATCTAAGATTTATCTGATCATGAACACTTTTATTTATTTTATTTGGTTGTGCATCCTTAACACCCGGGGGAGCTACTACAGTACAGGACAGAACTGAGGACCCCACTTTACCGAAATAGCAGCTGGACCTGAGAGGACACGTACTTCCTCTTTGGCTGGAGGCTGAGTTTTCTCCCACACGTCATGCCTCGCAGGGACACAGGCTTGGGGGAAGTTCTCCTCGCTGCTTCCAGACCATTACTCTTTGATCTGCATGGAAATAAAAGCCCTCTTCCTTTGAAGCTAATGACATCCATCCATGTCACTCTTTACCACCTCTCATTGCCTTTATTTGCTTAACTCCTGACCTCCTCCCTTCTTTACGGAGACTTTGGCAATTACTTAGCTACTTTCCTCTCCACCCCAATTCCTTCAATTGTCATGGGCAACATCTATGTAGATGAACCACCCAGCAGCCAGACCTCCAAGCTCCTTTTTCTCTGTGACTCCCCGTGACCCTTGCTTTATTGGCAGGAATCCTAGACCAATAAGAATGTAAGCTTCTGTATCCCGCAATGACCTAAATTCCCTTCTTTCCAGCTTACTTGCTTTTTTACAATGCTTCTGATTCTGCACACCATGATACTCCCAAACCTCCCTTTGTCAGGCGGCCCATCACCCCCCTTCTCAATGCTTCTCTTTCTTTCCCACCCAGTCTAAGTCCTATGATTCACAACTGCAATTCCACTGCTGGTATCTTCAAGTTTCTTACCCTCTTATCCTTTTGCTAGACCTTTGGAGTTCTGCTTGGTCATCCTTTCAAGCCTGTTGTCAAAGGTCTTTTTCTCATTCCAGTAAATTCTACTGCTTGGAAGGGCGAAGGAAGATGATATTTATTACTCTCTCTGTCCAAACTGGGATACTCTTCTCCTCCACTTCCAGTCTATATAAGTCATAGTGATTTACACTCATCTTTTCCTCCTCTTCTTCCTCCACTATTTCCTTCCAAGTTTATCAGAAATCCACCTCCAATATTTGTTGTACCTTCTGAAGCCATCAGTTTTTGGAGTGAATGTTTATAATACATTTCTTTCTGTAATCAGAATATCACAGGTTAGTATTTTCAGGCTTTCTGCCTTCTTCAGTAGGCTTCATATTTTCAACATCACTTTTCATTACAGTTGCCAGTGGGTTGAGCCTGTCCCTTCCACAAACATCCGTATTGCAGAACAATTTCTGTTCCTCTTAACACCTTTTGTTGCAAGCCAATTTAGGCCAAATTAGATTTCTCCTGATTTAATTAAAATTCCTGCTGTTCAAGAGACATTTTGTGATATGCAGCCAGCATACCCAGCAGAAATCCACGTGTGGGGAGAGGGTGGGGTGCTTTTATGGTTTATACCTTCTGGGTGCTTCGACTTAGCAAAAATCACATAGGATCCTCCCAGGCTTGGTATCTGAACACAGCACTACCTGGATAGTTCTTTATTTCAAGATTTTACAAAGATGATAAAAGGATTAGCTGAGCAGGACTAATCCTTCATTATGGAAATGGAACCAAACAGATGATGAGACAGAAACACTTACAACAGCCACGAGTACAAGGATATTCTAACATCAATATGCAGGTCCTCCTTTGTAAGGCTCTACAAGAAATCCTGATCCAGTTGGACCAAGGAAGTATATCTTATACAGGTGTCACTTAGATTCCTTTCTCTGCTTTTCCTTCTCCTCTGGTTGATCCCATGATGTGTGCCTTATACCAGCTTGTCACCCTGATTTTATTCTCAGCTGTTACTTCTGTGATTAATCACTGTTCACGTTAAGCAAAGTCTTTATCAATTTATTTTTATTTCAGTTTTGTTTGCCTTTGACATGCTCTCTAGAATTTTGGGTGCCTGCTCTTTTGCTAACTCCGAGGAAGTCTTTTGGTTGCTTGCTTGGTGTTGTAGCCCTCTCTTAAAACCTGAGTCCTGGGTCTTCCCCAAGCTCACTGTCATGTGGGGCTGCAGGGGGTGGGCATTTATTCTCATTGGTTGGGTAGGACAGCTGTTTGAGATGTGAGCTTAGTATGGACCCCTGTATTGTTCAGAGCTGGGAAAGACACTTGCTGAGCATAGTACTGTTGTGAACACTGTCAGAGCCCTACCCTTGTCCCTCTCCCTCTGCTTGCCGGTCAGTATGTGCATCTCTGTACCTGGGAACTCTGCTTTTCTTACCCCAGCTGCAACAGTCAGAGTGGGAGGCAAGCATGAAATGCTCAGAAATGAACAACCCCTGAGTTATCTTCAATCAATGACTCTTGGGAGTGGCAGTACAAATACCCCAGCTCCCTCTCTTCTTGAGCTAGATACTCGTGAGGAGCATGTTTTGCATCATTTCCCAGAGTTTCCCTTGGGATGAAGCTCCAGTCACCCACCAGGGTAGCTGGCTTAATTGTACACTCTTTGCTGAACAGCTTCTCTTCCCTGCATTGTTTCCCCTGGCCCCCTACTGGGATTCCCAACACATTCCAAATAAACTATCTCACTCAAATCCTTGTCTCAGGGCCTTTTTCTGAAATATCCAAAATTGAAACAAGCATTCCACATCGCTTGAGCAGCAGTAATTCAGGGGCATTCCTTTTAACCACTTAACATACTCTACTGTGAGCAATACTGGCTAAGGACTTTGATTTTCACTTTTTTCCCCAACTTTTTTTATTGTGATAAAACAGACATAACATTAAATGTACTATCCTAACCATTTTAGGTGTACAGTTCAGTGGTATTAAATACATTCATATTATTGTGCAACCATCCCCACATCCATCTCCAGAATTCTTTTCCTCTTATAAAACTGAAACTCTGTACCCATTAAACAATAACACCCCATGACCACCTCCCAATCCCTGGCAACCAATATTCTACTTTTATTTAATCTCCCCTTTCCCTCATGTCCCAACCTCTGGTAACCAACATTCTACTTTCTGTTACTATGAGTTCAGCTTTTATTTTTTGTTTTTTTATTCCACATATAAGTAAGATCATAGACATCAGAGATTCAAGTTCTTTGTAAAGTAGCCCAAGAACAATTCTACCTAAGGATGGATTCTATTTCTCTAGGGATCTCAGGGTCTGCTCACCCTTCTTAAGCGGGTTTCTCAGGCCATGAAATACACAACAAATCCTGGAATAACAAATAGTGGGTTTAATTCTTAGGAGAAAAAGAAAGCCAAGAAGATTATATGCAATGATACTAAGATTATTAGAGGAGAGTAGCAGTGCGAACTTTTTGAAATGTGGTTGATTAATGCATTATAGATTTAAAACAATTTATTGAATTATGTTCTGAGCAGCCTAAAAGTAAATGTGTTCAGTATAATGAGAGCAGCTTAGTGGTCCAGAAGAAGGTATTCAAATGTTTCCTGTTAATGGAGAAAGTCTTCAAATATAATCTATTCATGCATTCATTCATTTATCTATTCTACCAAAAATATTATCAGGCACCTACCTCGAAGAACATTAAGAACTGGAAATATAGAGATGAAATTCCAGATTCCCTCCCCTCAAGAAGCTCAACATCAAATGTGACACACATAAGTAAGCAATTACAGTTGAGAATAGAAAGATGTAGGAGGGAAGTAAACACAGAAGAGGGATCCCTACTCAGATTGAATATTTAGGTAGGGTTTCCTACCCAGCTCAGTCTTGAAGGAGTTATGTGAGATAACAGGGGGAAGAGAAGGCAAAGACACTCCAGGAAGAGGTATCATTAGGAGAAAGATCCTGCATGGTGTCTTGCTGTAGAGCCTTCAAGAGCTTCTTTAAGGCTGGATCCTGTGGTATAAAGATGGTGCCACATGAAAGGTAAGGCTGGAGAATTGACCAAATGGGTTCAACCTGTTTGTATTTAAATGGTAATTCATTGGGGAATCTATGAAAAGTTTTAAGCATGGGAATAATATAAATAAAGTTTTTTAACAATCTTTAAAAAAATTTTTTTATTAAATTATAGTTGATTTACAATATCATATATGTTTCAAGTGTACAGCACGATTCAGTTATACATACATATACATATGTGTGTGTGTATATTATATATATATTCTTTTTCAAATCCTTTTCCCTTATAGGTTATTACATAATACTGAGTATAAATAAAGTTTTATGAAGCTATCTTAAGCTGTAGTGTGACAGTTTACACGTTTTAAGTTTGTTCGTAAGGATGAATACAGTGACAAAGGAATAAAGTCTTCTCTCTCTATGGAGAAGAGCTCAGATTTTCCACAAGATATAAAGCCTATTGCTCCAGAAAAAAGCAAAGCCTCATCTCCAACCATCTCTCTCTTTCTCCTTCCACTCTAGCTCCTTTGACCTTGGTTTTTCTCAAGAGAATTGTACTTGCTATTCCTTCTTGATGGAATATTCTTCCTTCAGATCCTGGCAGGGCAAACCCTCCCCATTTATGCAGATCTTCCCCAGAGAGGCCTTCCCTTAATCAGCACCCTCCTCCCCGGCTCTCCATCCCCTTTGTCCTACTTCCTTTCCTCCACTGCACTTATCGCCACCTGATGTTATTCATTTACCTGTTGGTTTTCCATCTCCCCCACTAGGATGTAAGGTCCAAGCAGGTAGCGTTTTTCATTACTTTATCTTCAGAACCTCTAACAGTGCCTGACACTGTTCAATATCAGTTGAACAAATAAGTGAATAATACTCAAGCCCAGAGACACATAACTGACTAAATGGGTCTGAAAATTCTGGCAGAACATGTCATAATTTCAGGACTGTTCTCAGGATTAAACTGGCTTGATACTGTTATGTTCACAAAAAATCACTAGCAATTTCCATAATAAAGCCATTTTTCACAACACATGCCCTTTGCTTGGTCTTGTGGGCTGGTTACAATAGGCATATATAAAGCAATAAATAAAAACCTCACCAACCACATGGGACATGGAATCCATTCCTAAGGGGATTCCGTGGGTTCTGAACCCTGTTTCACTAAATACACACTTCAATGGAGGAAAGAAAGTGCTCATAAATAACGAATGAGTGGGTGTGTGTCCACTGGCTGCCATCCTCCGTAATTCAAGGGCAAAGCTTCTCTGAGGTACGGGTCCTTCTACTCCATGTACCTAAAGATGGTACTCACAATCATTGTTGTTTCTGGAGACTAGAGCTATGTACAACTTGTCTCTTTTGTATGGTTCACTTATAGCCAGAGAACTGGTTCATCTCCTGAGTGCTGAGGCCAACAATGGGTTTTGGGAGACAGCTTTCCACAGAGCTCTTACATTTTTGCACATCTTGCAAACAGAGGTATTGGCAATCTTTTGGTCTGAGCTATCTTTCTGAGAAAATTTGTATAGCAAATGACCCTGGAAGAAAACGTTAACATTGTCATTTGGAGTAAAGTTGGGCAGGTTTGTTTGAACTCCATTACAGAAAAGATGGGGTTTCCTAATCTTGTGGTTCCTCTTCTATAATGTAGCCCACTGTGAGTTCACGTGTTACCTGGCCCCTTTCCATATCTCACTAGGATAATTGGGGCTTGGGAAACTGGTACCATAAAATGCTGCTACTTCAGCCATTGCTCTTGCTGTCTCTGTCTCTGACCCAGAAATCTCATGTCTTTTGCCAGCATCCATAAAACTGTGGTTGGTTAACTGGTTTACTTGCAAAGAGTATAAAATTTCACACCTTTATAATCTTTACAGTTGACATTTGGTACATTCTTGTTGATTAAGCAGGACCCCTATGAAAATATATAAAAAGCTGGTAACCAGGATGAGGAAGTACAAGAAAAACCACATCTCGTGAAGAGCAGTTGAATGGACCCAAAGCCCAGAAAACAAAAGACTGAGAAAGGAGATGACAGTGGTTTTCTATTCTATGAAGACTAATAGAGAAGAAAGAAGTCTCTTTGCCTGGGCTGCTACAAAAGACTCAGTTCAAACCAATATGAGGAAGATATATTGAAACAAATTTCAGCCAGTGAGTAAGGAGATATCTCTCTTACCTGGGAGGAGCCACAAGTAATGCAAATGAAAGAATTGGATTTTATAATAAAGATCTAAATGATTTGGCTCAGACTCTAATTACACATGCTCAATAATGGAATGGCTTTCCTTAATGGGTTCTGTGCTCATGGATGTGGAAGGTATTTAAACACATCTCTGTGATTGTGGGTAAAGAACCCACTCTTCCACTAAATGAGAGATTGCTTCAGATGATATCTTAGGTTTCTTGAACAAGCTCAGATTCTAGAAAGTTTGGGTTATTTTCCCACTGATGAATGCCTTCTAAACCACAGACCCAGGGAAGTTAGAAGGCAATTTTCTGTGTAGACATGCTTGGAGCTTTAGGCCATTATATACACTTCTTTCGATACTATTCTGCTGACATCTCACAATAGCAGAACTCCAGTCTAGAACTGTAAACAGAGATGGGAAACCTGGATCGGTAGCCAAGTCATACTGTCTGCTTCACTGTGTGCCCATTCATCTACTGCACAATTACTTAGCATTTATTTTGTCTCGAACCCTACGCTGGGTGTGGAGAAAGCAAAACACAGCTCCTTGTCCTTGAAGACTCTACATCTACTTGGGGACACAGATAAGTAAATCAACAGCTAGAGCATATTTTCCTAAGTGCTAAGACAGATGTAAACCCAGAGTCCTGTAGGAGCAGAGAGAGAGAGCATATGAAACAGACATAGGGATAAAAAGAGGGCTCTGGATAGTTTCCCAGAAGAGATGTGTGACCTGAATCCTGAAGGACAAAGAGGAATTGAGCAATTCCAGAAGTGAGGTTGAGGTGTAACCTTCAGAAGGAAAAGCCTGTTGTAAGGCACAGGACAAGATGTGAAACAGCCTGATGTGTCCAGGAAACTACAGTAGTATGGTCTATCCAAAGCCAAGGGTGCACGTGGACGAGTGAACCGGCTGGAGAGTAGGCAAGAGCCAGACCACAAAAAGCCTCGTGGGACAGAAATGAGTACACGTAGATAGTCATAGCTAGGCTATTCTTTCACAAAAATGACTCTGGCTGCAATGAGCAGGCTGAACTGGAGGAGGGAAAGACTTAGGGGCAGGAAATCCACGAGAGGTGGTTGTAGGAATCCCAGAAAGAGATGTTGAAAGTTGAATAACTGTGATGAGGGTACACTCTCAACTGTGGGCAGAAAAGTCACCTGGATTTGCCTTAGAAATTCTTTATGTGTCAAGAGTATTCCAACTTCTGAATCATGGACTCTGCAGCCTGCCCAGGCCAGGACTCCATGACAAAATGAGCGAGGTTGGTCCATCGGTGGCATCAGGTAAACTGCTCTGGGAGGGCAGGAGCCATCCCCTCCCATCCTCATTAGTGTGGGCTTTTCCAGTTCCTCTGAAAGGCATTATGGGTGCTGGATGCATCCTTCAGTGTCTATGCAGAACATTTCCAGACCTAGCGAAAGGGAAAGGGGCTTGGTTGCTAGGAAACCGATGGCTGCTATTAACCACACCTACAGGGCAGCTCCAGATGAAGTCCTTTCTCTTTAGAGAGGAATTTCTAATTCCTCCCTTCAATTGCCACTGCCTGCATATTTAATTTCCTTTTGGGGGTTCAACAGCCATCTGGCCCATTAACAAAGGGTTTCTAACTGCTTATGCAAAGTGTTCAGAGCTAAAACTTGGCCAGATGTGAGTCTTTCTTTTCTTTACCCCTTCTTTGAAATCAGAAAAAAATTAGGCAGGTTTTTTTTTCTTTCTTTCTTTGGGGCTAAGAAGAAATGACACTGTGACAGTATCTTTTAAAGTTTTCATCTGCATTTCTTTTCCTCAGTGATTTTTACTAAATACCCACAACTCCAGGCAAAGAACTGGGCTAGGCATGGGGGTGGATAAGAGGGAGATGTGGACATTTCCCCCCTAATAAGTCATGATCAGGTTGGAGAGAGAAGATGCCAGGCAAGAAATGTGGGCAGTAGGGTCAGGTAGTGCTGGCTCTCGTGCTGTGACTGAACACCCAGCATCACTGCACAGTGCCTGGTCCTTGGCGGGTACTGCATACAGATTTGCAGCAGACAATAAATCTCAGATCAGAACTCACAATGTCCACTCTCCCTTTGCACATACTGTGGGTTCCTAACAAAATGTACAAATAGTCAAAATAATTCAACCACAGCCCAATGACACGAGTCCAGGAAAGAAACAGGAGCTCAGGAAGGCAGCCACATGGAGGGAGCAAATGATGAGGCTCTTAACTGAGCTCTCACCCCAAGAGCTGTAACCAGGGAGTCGACTAAATCTCCAGAATGGTTCCGGGCTGAATGGCATCCCCTCCTTCTCTAATTCATATGCAAAGCTCTAACCCCCGGTACCTCAGAATGGGGCCTTTATTTGGAGGTAAGATCTCTAAAGAAGTGATTAAGTTGAAATTAAGCTATTAGGGTGAGGTCATAATTCAATTTCATTGGCGTGTCTTTATAAGAGGAGGAAGAGACCCCAGGAATGCTTGTGTACAGAGGAAAAAACACATGAGGACACGGCGAGAGAACAGCCTCCTGCAAACCAAGGAGAGAGTCTTCACAAGACACCAACCCTGCTGGCATCTTGATCTTGGACTTCTAGCCTCCAGAGGGGTGAGAAAGTAAACATCTGTTGATTAAGCCACCTAGACTGTGGTATTTTATTATGGCAGCCCTAGCAAATTGATATAAGAATTCTTACACAGACCATCCAAATCTAGGGAGAAGCAAACTGAATCTTATCTTTTCCCTCTTCTAATTGGGAATTAATGGGAAAACCGTGTAAGGTGGGAATGGTGAAACCTGGGAAATAAAGGAGTCAGAGGGTAATGTGCTCTGATGAAATACAGCTCCAGGGCTGACTCAGAGGAATGAAGCAAAAGGTATGTCCCTTCCTCCCCGGAAAAGCTCACTTTCCTCTGCCCTCCAAGTAAGTAAACACTGGAAGAAGACATCTAGCGCAATCTCAGAAGTGAGAGCAGCTGCTGGGAGTTCTAACCGTGCTGTGATTAACAGAAGTTTGTACACTGGTCAGCTGACCTCCCTCCCTCTGTATCCTTGCCCCTTCTCCCTGCCCGTCACCATCCAAGACCTCAGGCTCCTGAAAAGATACACCCAAAGGAACACTCAGAAACTACTCTCAAAGGATGGCTTTGAGGAAAAAATTAAAAGTCACTGTTAAAATATCAGAGCAAAGAGAAGTTCTGTCCAGAGCTAGGCAGTAAGAGCAAATTTTAAAAAAGAGTATGGCAGCTACGTGAACCGCAGAAAAAACTAGAGAAAGAGAAAGGCATGCAAAGTATAAACAGAGAACCCAGCCTAGAAGAAAACATAACCCCAAGAACAGAAAGCAACTCCCCACCATTGTTTCTAGTTATTGAGCAGCCTAATGAGAGTGTGAATTCAATACAAACAAGTCTTCAAAGATGAGATAATAAAGCAATAGAACATGATGAAAAGGGGCATTGTGGCCTTAAGGAAGAAAAATGGTCAAATAAAATACTTTCATTACAGACTCAAAAATACAATTAAAAAAATAAGGACGGGAACAGACATCATTGAAAATTCAATTACTGAAAATATGAAAATGTTAAAGCTAGCACAAAGAAGGCAGATTAAAAAGAGCAAAAAAGTAATCAGATAGTTGCTGATAGATGGAGAGGGCCGAAAAAGATAAATCTAATGTTCATTCATATTCATTTAACAAATATGGATCCCATCTATATGGACAGTCTCTGTCTTCAATGCATTTAGAGACAATAAAGAAATAAACAATTCAACATGTCAGATGGTGATAGGTGCTAAAGAAAAACAGAAAGCAAGGTACAAGGGATGGTGAGTATGGTGGTGGAGGCGTTGCTATTTTATACAGATAATGAGAGAAGGCCTCTGGGGTAAGGTAATCCTGGAGGTGAGACCTGACTGAAGGTGGGGAGCCAGCCCAGAGTTCCTGGGCCAGGGAACACAAGTGTAAAGACCACAGGGGGATTGAGAAAGTGGCTGATATGTTTTGGAAGCAGAAAGAGGCTGGTATACTGCAATGGACCCAGCAATGGGGAGGATGCTAGGAGATGAGGTCGGAGAAGGGGTAGGAGCCAGGTATGTGTATCACCTTGTAGGCCATCCTGGGTATTTGTGTACAGATTCTATAGATTGATTTGAGTGGAGGAAAGCAGTATCACTCTGACTGATGTTTTGCCAATAGACTGCTGTGGCGCAGGAGACCAGCTCAGTGGCTATTGCAGGACCTGCAGCAAGAGGTGATGGTGGGTTAGACCAGGGTAAAAGGGAAGCTTGGTAAGAAGTGGTCAGATTCCAGATATACTGAAAGAGGAGATAATAGGATTTGCAGAAGGATCAGATATGGGGAATGGAAGCAAGAGAGGAACCAAGGATAACTCCAAGGCTTTTGACCTGAACATCTAGGAGGATAAAGTTCCCATTTATGAGACTGGGGAGACTGTAGTAGGAGCAGGTTTGCAGTGGGAACTAGACTTTGGTTTTGGATGTGTTAAGTTTGTCTCTTAATTCAAGTGGAGACATGAGGAGGTGTTTGGATATCTAATTCTGGAATTCCAAGGAGAGGTCTGGCTTAAAGATATAAACGTGTGAGTCATCTGTTCATCGTCCTTGAGGACACACTAAATAGAATGGAAAAATTATTCACAGATATAATGAAAAAAGAATCCATGACTCTGCAGATTAAGAGAACTTGCTCTGCTTCAAGGAAATTTGATGCAGGGCATCTAAGCAGAAAGAGCATGCAATGCAGAGAGATATCCTGATTCAGTTGCTGAAGTTCAAGGATAAAGAGTGAGTTTTTTAGGCATCCAGGAAGAATAAGGAATTCACAGAGGAAGGAAACAGAGGCTGACCACAGCATTCATTGTTCAATTGTCAAAGGTAATAGACCAATGTCTACATTTTCTGAAGGAAAGTGTGATTCAAGAATACCAGGCATAACAAAGATGTTGTTCAAGAACAGGGCAACAGGCACATATTCTTAAATAACTCACATAACTCAGGAAATATTGCACCCTTGAGCTCTTACTGGAAAGAAAATTACTTAAAGATGAAATCAAGTCACTTAAGAGATGAATCAAAGTATAGAACTCAGGAATGGAAGATGTGGCATCAGTGAGCATTGAGTCAATTTATATAGAGACCTGATATTAAATAATGATGGGAATTATTCTTACAAAGCAGAACGCAAATACTACAGACCTTGACAGTTTAAAAATGATGTTCTAACAATCAGGAGGTGGAGGGAGAGAGCGTGTGTGGCTTCATGACTTATGGGAGTCGATCAGTGCTGCCAAAAATTAAAACTTGTAGTTTCAGGCTTCCCTGGTGGTGCAGCGGTTAAGAATCCGCCTGCCAATGCAGGGGACACGGGTTCGAGTGCTGGTCCGGGAAGATCCCACATGCCACAGAGCAACTAAGCCCGTGCTCCACAACTACTGAGCCTGTGCTCTAGAGCCCATAAGCCATAACTATTGAGCCTGCACGCCACAACTACTGAAGCCCGCGCGCTTAGAGACTGTGCTCCACGACAAGAGAAGCCACCACAGTGAGAAGCCTGCACACTGCAATGAAGAGTAGTCTCCGCTCCCCGCAACCAGAGAAAAGCCCACACGCAGCAACGAAGATCCAACACAGCCAAAAATAATAAATAAATAAATAATAATAATAAAAAAATTTAAAAAATAAAAAATATACAAACCTGTGTCGAGACTCTTTACCTTTAAAAAAAAAAAAACAGCTTGTAGTTTAAAATCACCCAGTGCCTCTAATTATGATCTTTGTAATTTTATTTCTTAACACCAGAGTATTTTAAAATATCTATCATGGTAAAAGTTCATTTCAAGATTAGCAATTCCTTCCGTTTTGTTTTAATTTCTTTGTTTTGGTAAATTTGAAAAACATTAAGCATTTTTAATGAAAAATAGTGCTTTATAGCATTATTCTATTTTTAGAAAAACATTTATCAAGCTATCACCTACCTATATTTATACATAGAAAAACATGTAGAACAATATTCACCTAAAATATTGACAGTTAGTATTGAGTGGGATAATTTGAGGTGATATTTTAGTTTGGGGTTTTTTTGCTTTTCTATATTGCTTGAATTCACAATGAGCACATATTATTTTTCAAAAATAATACTATATTTCTTAAAAAAAAAAAGTAACCATGAGAGATGGCTTGCAAGCAGCTGCCAGAACAAGCGAGAAAGATTATTGTGGAATTTTTCTGTAAGGAAGGCTTCTTGGAGGAGGGGCTTGAAACAGAGCATTTACCAATGGGAAAGATCCGGTTTGCCTAAGGAAGAGAAAATGTTTGAAGCTGTGGAATCTTATAGAAAGGCTTGGACACAAGTATTTTTTATTCAGGGAATAATAAAAGCTTTCTTAAGACAACCCTCAGAATGGGAGAAAATATTTGCAAATGAATCAACGAACAAAGGATTAATCTCCAAAATATATAAATAGCTCATGCAGCTCGATATTAAAAAACAAACAAACCAATTAAAAAATGGGCAGAAGTCCTAAATAGACATTTCTCCAAAGAAGACATACAGATGGACAAGAGACACATGAAAAGCTGCTGGTGGTGGGATGAATTGGGAGATTGGGATTGACATACATATACACTAATATGTATAAAATGGATAACTAATAAGAACCTGCTGTATAAAAAAATAAATAAAATTCAGAAAATAAAATAAAATAAAAGCTTTCTTATATTCATTGCCTGCTATGTGATAGAATACAAATATCTGTCTCCTGCAAGGTGAAGATTATTATCCCCATGTGTGGAAAAAGGTTAACTCAGCAGACTCAGGGTGTTCAAATCCTGCACATTCCAAAGAAAGGACTGGCCCTCGACTTGCTTCTGGGAGATAATCTCGAAATCCTTGGAATATCCTACCTAGTAAGAGTGTCTTTGTGTACCTGGACCACAGCCCATACCAGATAGTTTAGATAGCTTATTTTAACAGCGTGATTTATGGTGAACCCCAGTTTTTGTTCTGCAGGACCTATTCTGTATGAGTACGACCTCTGGGGGGGCCTGACGACCTAGTAAAGTTCAGTCACGTGGGTGCACCATGATGAACAGTAGCCTTCATGATGGAACCCCGATAAAAACCCTGGACACCAAGGCTCAGGTGAGCTTCTCTGGTTGGCAATAGTTTGTACGTGTTGTCACACATCATTGCTGGGAGATTTAAGTGCTGTTTGTATGACTCCACAGGGGGAGGGCAGTTGGAACCTGGCAATGTCTCTCCTGGACTCTGTCCTAAGTACCTTTTTCCTTTGGAGATTTTAATCTGTATCTTTTCACTCTAATAAACCATAACCGCAAGCACAGCAGCTTTTCTGAGTTCTGTGAGTCCTTCTAGTGAACCATCAAACCTGAGGGTGGTCTTGGGAACCTCCAACAGGACCCCACTTTACAGATGAGGAACTGAAGCTCAAGAGGATTTATGTGACTTGCTCACACTCATACAACCAGTAAACAAAAGAGTCAGTATTTAAACCCAGGACTTCTTGGCTATAAAGCCTTACTTTTCTCCCTACAACAGAGGTTTTCAAACTATTTTTCTTTTCAGCACTTTTTAATACTTTGGGATATATATATATATACATGAAGATTTAACAGAAATCCTGATATGCAAATTAATTACTAAAAATATGGTACCTTCATTGAAGCGTGGGTGGAAGGTTTTGAATTGTATTGTCTGGTCCCACGCACCAACCCCCTGGCAGCCACTGAGGCATTATGATGCTAAGCTAGACCTCTGAGGATGAGAGATAAACATACCCAAGCACATTTGCTCCTTTAAGACTGATTGCCCACATTAGCCTTCTCTATCCACCTGACTCCTCTATGGTCATCTCAGGCTTTACGTGATCCTGAAAGTTGTTCCTTATCCCTCAAGTCAGAGCTCAGTGGCCCTTGTTTAGGATGACTAACTGTTCTGGTTTGCCTGAAGCTGTCCTGGTTTTAGCACTGCAAGTCCCAATCGGGATGGTCGGTTACCCATCTTCAGTTTTCTGTTTCAGTGTCCCTCAAACTTGAATGTGGACTCAAGTCACCTGAGATCTTGTTAAAATGCAGACTCTGATTCAGTAGGTCTGGTGGGGCCTGGATTCTGCATTTCTGACAGGCTCTCAGGTGATGCTGCTACTGCTGGTCCCTCTGGAGCCAGGACCACACCTTGGTGAGGGATGGGAGAGCATGCTTTGTTTTCTCTATCTCAGTAATTACTGAAATGGATTGTAATTGCCTGTTGGTTGGTTTCCTCCACTAATCCGTGAATTCTCCAATGATAGGAACCATGTCCTAAGTCCCCATATTCCCGATCCTAGCAGGGTACCCAGCACAGAGTCTGTGCACAAAAGATTCCTTTTGAATGCATAGAGAAAAGAGTAGAATCCCTTGAGAGGGTCCCAGGATTCATGCCTGAGGGCCAGCATGAATCCAGTTAGCTAAAGACTCTTGTGTGGGCCCATGAAGTAACCTGATGGCCCGTAGGGATGCAGATTCTTAAGTCTAGCCTGATGTCTGCCCTGTCTTCTGGTACGGAGTTACACCCTGAAAGAGATCGTGGGTGAGTGTGACCAGAGTCTAGAAAATAGGGAGTATACAGGTGTGAGATGGGATGAGTTAACTTTATTCAAATGCTCCACAAAAGTGGATGCTAGGAAATGCCCTCTGGTTGTGTCATTAGATACACTGTTTTCTCAAGATCACCCTCACACTCTGAGATGCCGCTTTCTGGAAGGTAAATGGAGCCTGTGCTATTTTCACTGTGGTTCCATGAGATGGCCTACTGACAGAGGAGGAAAAGGCTCTGAGAAGTTGAGCAACTTGCCTAAGATCACACAGCGAACAAGCTGCTCCCAGCTGGATACACTTTACTGATTCCTCATCTGGAGCTCTTTCAACTGTAACACACCAAATTCCAGAGTTAAAAGCCATCATGTGCCACCCAGGGAGATGCACAGTTGTGTCCCCATGGCAGCATATTCAGGGTCTCCGGGAAATGGCATTGTTCCACTCACAAACAGAACTATCAAAAGTTTAAAAACTTCAACTACACAGATTCCTGAAAGAAATGGCCATTTGGCCAATGACCTCTGAATTGAGCTGATGGAATCTGCAGGAGGCATTGCCTGGAGCCGGCAGGACTGCAGCCTCGCATAATTCCTCATCTGTTCAAGGGAAAAAGGAAAAAGCAAAGTCACCCCTTATCTCGGAATCCCCCTTATTTGGAGGATTTTGACTAAGCCTTGATGTTAATTAAATTGTTTCTAAAGCCTAATGTATTATATGTAATGTTTTTTTTTTAATGACCACCAGATGGTTTCTCAACGCTAATGAGGGGTGTATAATGACTCCCAGATTCCTAGTGGAAGCTGTAGAAGTCAGCATGCTATCAACCAAATAGATGCTCTGGACAGGCTTAGCTCTCTCCGGGGCCACCACCAATCCAGGACTTGGGCAGCAATGGGGCAGGGGATTTGCTACACTGGTGGTGTCACATCAGGCTCATGGCAGTAAGGGAGTACCCAGATGCCACTGATCTCAGCATTAGCACACAGTAGGTACTAGACGGAGCATGGCCACTGACTTCATAAATGCGTGTCATAGTTGGAATGAATCTCAGAGTCCAGATTTGCCCACCTTTAATAAGTATGAGAATCTCCTTTTATTTTTTTTTAAAACCTCTTCCTTTTCTTAAAACTTTATTATTAAAATCATATCTCTGCAGAAAAATTAGAAGGTATTAGAAGATAAGCAAGAAGAAAAGGAGGAAGAAAGAAGGAAATGAAAGAAACGGAGAGAAACAAAAAAAACAGAACAGAAAAAAGAAAGAAAAAGGAAAAAAATAGATTGATTTGCCTAAATCTGGTTTGGCTAAAACACGTTTGTCCACGATTCATTTGCCAATTCACGGTTGTCTAAAATTCAATATCTTTTGCGTATTTTCAGATCTTACTCTTTATCCCTCCGTATTTTTGTTATTTATGTGTTTTTAACAAAAAGTCACTTCTAACTTCAGAGCAATTTTGATTTATTTTAGTGTGTCTAATTAGGGTTTATCAAAATTGCAATGCTTTTTTTTTTTTTTTTAATTGCAATGCTTTTTAGCCAACTACTTGTAGATATTTAGAGGACTGGTCTTTAGGAGAATTGGTTTTAGGTAAAGTGGCTGTTACCAAGCTCATTACCTGTGAGTGACCAATCTCCGTATTTGGTCTCTGTCCAATCTTTTTGACAAAAGTTTACTCATTACTGTAGAGTATAACACACACACATATATCCCATTAGATGTATTAAATGTATCTTGCATGCATGTTTTATACAGCTATATTTAAACAAAAATGAGATTTTAATTTAAAACCTACTCAATTAATGAGAACAGTATGTCACTAGAAATTCTACTATAATACCACTTTAAATACCTGAGTACTATTTGAGTCCATTTTAGGTTACTATTGGACATTGTGGTTTTTTCCAATGTTCTGCTATTACAAACAATACACTCTATTGCTTGCTTTCCTTTTTGCCTTAAAGGTATAGTATCTTAAGCATCTTTTTATGACATTATGTATAGATGATTCTTTTGGACAGTTACATAGTAGTCTATAGGAAGATGCTGCATAATCTTTTAAAACTATTCCTTATTACTTGGAGCTAAACTTGTGTGTATATGCATAATATTTCCTCAGATTAAATTCCTAGAAGTGGTATAAATGTTTTTTAAAGCTTTTGATACACATAGCCCCAAATTTCCCTTCAGAAAGGTGGTGCCAATTTATATTTCCACCAGTGGGATATGATAATGGTAATTTCCCTACAACTGTTCATAAGTCTGGGTTGTTCTTTCTTTAATTCCAAATGTAATACATGTTCATATTAAAAGCAAACACAACAAAGTAAAGCAACCCAATAGTAGAAATTTATAGAGAGCAAAAAAGACAAAGGCCCCTTCCTTCACTGTACCTCTTCCGCTGACTCCTTAAAATTTCATGGCTTGCTTCCAAAACATGTGCTTATGCATTTACACTGCATGCTCTTGGTCATAAGTGGAATCAGACCATCTGTTCATTCTGTTGCTTGCTTTCCTTTTTCACCTAACATATCTCAAACATCTTTCTGTGATAGTCCATAGAGATGATTCTTGTGAACAATCACGTCACAATATTTTATAGCTATTTTTAATTAATGGACTTTTAGCTTCCCCACATTCACTATTTCTAATGTTAAGAAAACTGACCTATTTGATTAATGAGAATATTTATGTTTCTTTTGTCTTAATACACATTTCCCTGATGTCAATTTTGATTTGTCATCTACTTAGCAACCATTTGTATTTCTCTTGCAATGGGTCACATGTTGAGGCAGACACTTCTAATAATGTGTTAAACTACAATTTCTGGGTCTTTTGCTTCTAAAGTGGGGCTGAGTGGCTGTTTCTGCCAATAGAATGTGAGTGGAGAAAATGTGTATCATTCCCAGGATGAGGTGGTTAGGAGCGGGGCTGCCCAGGCATATGGTGGAGCCACAGGTTGGAAGGGGCCTGGGTCCCTGAAGACCATGTGGAGCAGAGCCCACTACGGACTCACATTGACCTGGGATAGACAAAGGAACTCAGTGCTAAGCCACTGAGATAGGGCTCATTTACCACAGGTCCTAGCATTACTTACCCTGAAAAACATATGTGTGGGGCTCCTTTTTGTCTTCAGAAATAATCCCAGGCCCTCAAATAACACTGGTTTTATTTTTAGTGTTTAGGAATAAACATGTTTAAATTCAATTACCTCGGGACATTTTTACTGCTCTCCCTGCTGGGAACATTTCTCCCACGCAGCTGGCTGGCTCCTTCTCCTCTCTCGGCCTCAGCTTAATCATCACCACCTCAGAGGGGCCTTCCCTGACTACCAATCTAAGACAATAGCCTCCCTGCGCCTTAGTCTCTCTCATAGGGAGATGGCTATTTTCATAGCACTTTCAGCAATTTTTCTTTCTACCTTTACCTATGGGTTTATATCTCTCTCATGTTCTCCATGGTAAGTCCACAGAGGAAGGGTGGTGACAGGGCACAGAGCGTTTAGTAGAGGGTATGAGCTATAGTGGGCATTCAGTAAATGTTTGTTGAGGAATGAGTGATTCACCACATTCTCTACATACATTTAAAAATAGCACTACATGTAGGCATACGTCCCCAGGCAAGGCTTGGTATATGGATGGATTTATTGATTTCTTATAGTAATTCTGTGGCTTCTAGGAATTTGGGGTCCATGCTTCAAGTCCTTGGTATGAACAGACAAATTCATTTAGCAAATAACAAAGCTGAGACCCAGAGAGAAGTGACTTGTCCAAGGTCACCAAGAGAGTGATTGCTTAGCTGAGACTAGAATCGGATTCTTCTAATACCTACAGCTGTACAGTGCTGTGGCTAAAACTGGCTGTGTAGACACCTGAGTTCAAACCCCCAGCTCTGTCACTTGTCATGTGACCCTTGGTAACTTGTCTAAGTCTTTTCCCTTTGTAAAAGGGGAACAATAATACCCCAGTGTCACTGGGAGTTTAAATATAGGTCATGTATGTAAGGTTATCACGATGAAAGAGTTCCTCTCTGAATAGGTGCTCGATAAACAATTATGATGATCATAATAATTTGTATTTAGGGGATTTTACTCATCATCTGCTTATTTCCTCATTCATTTATTGACCCTCTTTTGTTTTATTGTCAGATCCTTACTGGGTATTGGGGCACCAAAGACGAGTAAGACATTATCATTGCCTTTGAGAGTGTCAAGGTCTGGTGGCCTAAGAAAGACGCATGAGTAGATGGTTTGATGAAGCAGGATCAATGCTGTACACAGGTATGTTCAAAGGTAGTGCCAGGCTCTGTTAAGGTGGGACTGTAGGGCAGAGAGAACTTTCCTTGGTTTCCCTTTCTAGACAGTGGGTTTTTATGTCTCTACAATGCATACTTTTCTAGGAGTAATGTAAGGAACAGGACGTTTATGGGCTGTGCTGTTTATGAGCATGCATCAGAATCACCTGGAAGTCTTGTTGAAACACAGACTGCTGGACCCCACTCCAAGAATTTCTGACTCAGTAGGTTGGAGGTGCAGTTCAAGAATTTGCATTTGTAGTAATGCCCAGGAGATGCTGATGTTGTTGCTTGTCAGGAAAGCACACTTTGAGAACCGCTGGTTTGCTACAGTGACTCTCATCCTGGCTGTTCACTGAAATGACCTAGGAAACAAACAAACAAACAAAATAGCAGTGCCAGAACCCTGCCTCCCAAATATTTTGTTTCAGTAGATCTAGGATGGAGCTCAGATGTGGGTATTTTTTTTAAAGTTTCTAGGTGATCCTAATACACACCAGGACTGAGTATTATTGTTCTACCAGCTCATGGCATGGCTTCTTTCAGGGAACACAAGCAAGGCAAGATTGGAACCATCACATAATATCTGTTCAACTCTTACCAGTTGATTAGTTCATCCAAACTCCCATCCTTTTTCATGCTTCTGGCCAATACGTGCAAAGGGTAATGCATTTTCATAAAGTCAAGCTCTGTTACCTCAGGCAAATCATATCTCTATGTCACATCTCATGAGATGTAAACGTTAGGTGCATTTGAATGAATCTGATAGGGCGGGGACGTCACACTGCATGAGGTATCAGGGTCCTAGAATCTTAAACTCTTCTTACAAAGATCAGGATTTGTTCTACAAACTGAGTTGTGGTGAAAAGTGAGGTGCAGGAAACTAGGCACTGCCTGATTCGCTTCTCTTCTTTCTCCTAAACTATAAAACATGGCAATGTCAAAGTTTCCAGTTGTGAAATTCCTGGATTCTATATCTAGTTTCTAATCATGAACATAGCTACTGGTCTTTGAGCTCTCACCACGTGCTGACCCTGTACTGGGGCTTGTGCATGCATTCCTTTATCGAACCTCACAACTTTAAATAAGATATTCTCACTCTTTTCTCACAGATGAATAACTGAGACTCAGAGAAATTAAGTATTTTCTAGAGTAGTTGTTACCGAGCTGAAATTCCATCATGTTGCCAGTCAGTGCTTCTATCTTGACTTTGGCCCAACATCCCTTAGACACCCCCATACTCCATCACGGTTAGCATAGTTGGAAATTTCCAGGATGCGTTAGAGGTTCACTGAGGTTCAGGGCCATGAATGCAATGTGAGACTTATCGGCATGGCTGTATTTTTCTCTTAGCAAGTTGGGCTATCTGGGTACAAGCTTAGGGTAGGCAGAGCATTGGATACAACCAGCACTGAGGTTCTGCCCGGCTTAAGACAATGAAAGGAGAGTAGGTAAGGGAGTTGAGGGGATATACAAGGAGGAGAATCTAATTACAGACTTTGGTATCTAACCTGGAGAGCTGTGAGAGTGAAGGAGAATAAAAAAGAGATAACGTCAATGAATTGGAGGTTTCCATAGGGTTGAAGAGTTGTTGGAGTTAGAGTACTAGAGAGGATGAACTGGAAAGTTAAAAAGAGGTGGCCGGAGAATGGGATAGAACATAGTGATTGTTGAGAGGGTGCAATTACTGGTAAGTACAGGGTCTAGGAGGGCAGAACCAATTGTGTGAGACATTAGGATGGGCAATTGATCATCCAAGGAGAGTAAGTCAAAGAATTCAGAGGCCAGCCAATTGAAAGACTCATTTAGAATTGTGGCTCACAAACTTTCGCATGCATCGCTATCACCTGGAAACCTCCCCCATTCCCTGCATGTCCCCCACATCTGTTGCAGTCTAAGAATCTGCACTCCGAACATTTTCCAGTGAGATCTTCATGTTGCTGTTCTGGGACCACATTGGAGAATTACTGATCTACAAGGATAATGATATCATGAAGAATCATGTTAGCAGTAGAATCTTAACTATCAGGGAATCAGTTAAAGGGCCTTTGCCAGAATACATTTTTATTACCAATTAGAGAGACATATGGTCTAGGACCAATGAGTCTCACACTTCATCGTGTATCACAATTATCTGGGGAGCTTATGAAAAATACAAAGCCCTGGAGAGTCCCAGAGATTCGGAATCCATAAATTTGGTGTGAGATTCAGAAACATGTACTTTAACAAATGCCAGAAGTGTTTCCGAATCAAGTGGTCAAAGGACCATGCTTCAGAAACACTGGTACAGAGTGAAGTATGCAGTTCAGCTGTTTCCCTTGGGCCTGTTTATCAACTCCTCTGAGCTGTAGATTTCTTGTCTGTAAAATGGGAATGACTTATTTGCCTGCAAGTTTGTTGTATGGGTTAAATGGAATATGTGTGAAAATATTTTGTAAACATTAACTTTCTACCAATTTTTAAATTCTTTATTAATATAAATAATTATTTTATTGGAAGAACTTTCTCTACCTGGTGTGTCAGTTTTAAAGGAGGAGGGATGAAAAGAAAAAATGATTAGTATTTGTTGATTTCCTACTATGTGCGGGAACTGTAGTAGGAATTTTACTTCCATTTTGTACTTTTATTCTTACAGCAAACAATTTAAAAATAAGAAATCTCCTGGAATTTATGATGGGAGTAATGAATCAGACTGTTCTTCCTTTCGATTTATTTATTTATTTGTTTATTTACTTATTTATTTATTTTTGGCTGCATTGGGTCTTCGTTGCTGTGAGCGGGCTTTTCTCTAGTTGCGGCAAGTGGGGACTACTCTTCGTTGCGGTGCGTGGGCTTCTCATTGTGGTGGCTTCTCTTGTTGCAGAGCACGGGCTCTAGGCACATGGGCTTCAGTAGTTGTGGCACGTGGGCTCAGTAGTTGTGGCTTGTGGGTTTTACAGCACAGGCTCAGTAGTTGTGGCACATGGGCTTAGTTGCTCCACAGCATGCAGAATCTTCCCAGACCAGGGCTTGAGCCTGTGTCTCCTGCATTCGCAGGCAGATTCTTAACCACTGCACCACCAGGGAAGCCCTTCTTTCGAATTTTTAACCAATTGAGAATAAACACAGAAATCACATGAGAATCAAATGCCTTAATAATGGTAAAAATTAGACTAGAAATAGAGATGAACTTCCTACCTCCTACTGCTATTTCTCTCTCTCTGTCTCTCTCATTCACACACACACACACAGCCCTTGTGCCAGTTATTATGCTGTGGTCTCTTGGCTCTAAATCCACCCTTTTATACCCAGCTCTTTGGTGCTGGGCCTGGGGCTTAGCATTTCTGCTTTGTCAGCTGCTCCCTGATAAGATCTGCACTAGAGAGAGAGTAGGAGGCAAGAAGGAAAAGGAGGCACCTATCTATTGGTTTCCTGTCTTCTTCCTATTCCTGTGAGCATCCCTCAGCCCCACTTCTTTATCCCAGCATGGTGGGACCTTCCCACAGCATCAGCTGAATCTAGTTTGCAGCTTTTTTACACTTGCAGAACCAGCCTTATCATACTCCCCTTCCCCACCCCCATCCCTCACACTCCGCTCCCCAACACCAGTAGCCTAGCAGGCCCTCTCCCCACAAGTCTCGGTCCTGGCTCCGCAGGCCCTCCTCCAAGCATCTAAGTTTTAATAATTCCGATCTCTTCCTCCTGTTTCCCCAGCCCTATGGGTGGTAGCGTCTTCTGGCAGTTATATCTCTGTGATACTCTTGAGTTCTCTTTTATCCTTTCAGTTCCTAGGTAACAACTTTATACCTAGTTAACAATTCTTTATATTAAATTCTCTCTTTTCAGATAACTGGTGTGATTTCTGTCCCCTGAGTGCACTTTGACCCACAAACACACACACACACACACACACACACACACACACACACACACACACACACACCAGACAGAGCAGATAAACACGTGCAGACCTCCTCCCTCCATTCCCCCAATTCCAGGTTCAAAGCCTGCCCCAGACTGTTTACCACATGGAGGTACGTGTGTGTATGGGTAGGTTTATACCTTATTCCAAACAGGAAGTGGGAGCCACAGAGGAACAGAATTACACATGCCCCATTCCCTGGTGAAGACACCACTGATGGATTAAGTCACCCTTTCACTGGTGGATTTTCTCGAACATTGAAGTCTTCACTCAATACCATCCTTACCCCAGCCTTTCACTCCCTTCTTCTCTGTGAAAACGAATGCAGTGGCATAAAAATAATCCTCCTTAGCAAAGACTTACTCAGATTATGTCACTACCTGAAACATATAGGTAAATGACCAGCTCAGGCTCTGGTCTGTCTGATGTAAAGTTCTATTTTTCCCATTACACTATATGGCCTTTCTCACCAGCCTAAGTCCCATGAATGGGGCCAGGGATCAGATGTCAGCCCACATCTCCAAGGTATCATTTCATCTTCTAGGAAGAAGAGACTGTTCTGTGACTTGGAAAAGAACTTGTTTGTCTTGTCCATCACCTATCCCAGCCAGAAGTCCCTTCTTTTCCAGTGTTCCCTTTTTCAGCAATAGCCAAGCTTTTTAAAACAGAGCTACTTCTGATCAGTCAGTGGTGAGGGGAAAACCTTATTGAGGTTTTCGTCTTTTCCTCTCTCCTCCTTCTCTCCCTGCCCCGTCCAACTCTCTCCTACACAGACTTGGTTATTTGCCCCTATGTGACAACAGGGCTCAATATGTGCCTCCAGGGCTGACCTACATTATTTCCATCTCTGTAGTTTTTTTGCCATACTCTCTCAGCCAGTCCAATGCAACTTGGCATCTCGTAGAATCTCTTGTTCACGTGTCTTTTTGCCTCTCACAAGAATGAATTTCTTTGGGGGCAGAGACTTCATTTTATTCATCTGTGTATCTCTCTGGCTCAAAAGTTCTTAACCAGGGTTGAAATTCATGGGTCTGGGAATTTGAATAGAAACAGAATACATCTTTATTTTCACTAACATCTGACAGATATTTAACATATCCTTCAATCGTGCATGTAGACAAGAGCCACAATAGAATCATAGTACCTGTGACTTTGCCACTGATAGAAATCCCATAGTGTGTTTTTATATCACATTGCAGGTTATTGCAGACATCTCAAAATACCTTGGGCTCATCACTGCACTGAAACTATGGTAGCTATTAGATTGTTACTTATGCTGCTAGATTGTGTTATGATGTTTAAATAAACATATATTATGTGTCACAATTTTTAAAAATATTTGCAAAACTGTATTTCAATATAATTGGTCTACTTTGTAATCCTATATTTTTATTTTATGCATTTAAATACATTATTCTAAGCAAGGAATCCATAGACTTCACCAAACTGACAAAAGAATTTCTGTCTTAGTGTCTAACTCAGTGCCTTGTTCACAGTTTGGTGAATGAAATATATGGTGAATGAAAGAATTAGATTAAGTAATTTTTCTTTCAAGAAAGACTATTTGATCTAAATTAATATATTATGTTAACATAACAGAATAATTTGGCAAATATATCCTTTTAAATTCATAGTACTTGCTGTATATCAAAACAAATTCTAATGGAATTAAAGAGTTAAATATATATTACAAAGTAAACTAATTTGATTCATTTATTTGTCAATTCATTTCTTGGATGTCTGCTACATGCCAGACACAGTTCTAAGCAATAGGATACAGGAATAAATAGAAACAAATTCTTAGTCATAGTTTGTACTGGAACAGTTGGACATCCATACAATGTACCCCCCAATCCATATCTTGTACCCCATATAATAATTAACCCCAAATGTATGATGCTTATAAAATTAGACCCTAAATCTACAAACTTTTAAAAGAAACCACGGCAGAAAATCTTTGTAACTTTAAATTATTAGACACAACACCAAAATAATCCATTAAAAAATTGATAACTTGGATTTCATCAAAATTAAAAACTTCTGTTTTTCGACAGACACCATTAAGAGAATAAAAGATATCACAAACAGGGAGAAAATATTTGTCAATCATATATCTGATAAAAGACTTGTGTCCAGAATACATAAAAAACACTCAAAACTCTTAAAAATAAGGAAATAAACATCCCAATAAAAAATTGGCATATAATTTAAACAAACATCTCACCAAAGAACATACATGGATGGAAAATATGTTCATAAGGAGATGCTCAGCACAATTTGTCATTAGGGAAATGGAAACTAAAACCACGAGAAGACAACACCACTCGCTTATTGAAATGACAAACAAAACAAAATAAAAACTGACAATTGGCAATGGATAATACCAAATGCTGAGAAGGATGTGGAGCAACTGGAACTCTCGTACATGCTGTTGAGAATGTAAAATAGTCCAGTAATTCTGGGAAACAATTGGGCACTTTCTTATGTAATTAAGCATACACTTAATATGATTTAGCAATCCCACTCCTAGGCATTTACCTAAAAGAAGTGAAAGTTCATGCTTACCAATCAATGTGTGTGCAAATATTCATAACAACTTTGTCTTTCATTTGTAGCCCCAAATGAAAAACAACACAAATGCCCTTAAACTGATGAATGAATAAACTATGGTAAATCTGCACAAAGTCATAATTATTAGCATTAAAAAGGACTAAATTACTTACACATGCAACAAGATGGATGAATTGCCAATGTATTATGTTAATGAAACAATCCATAAAGGCTACAGGCTATATGATTCCATTTTTATGACAATTCTGGGAAAGGTAAAACTAGAGAAACATAAAACAGATCAGTGGTTGCCAGGGACTGGGGTGGGGAGAGGGGCTGGCTACAAAAGGGTACAGGGAATTTTTTAGAGGGGTGATGGGATGCTTTTATATCTTGATAGTGGTAGTGGGTACATGACCATGTATTTGTCAAAAATTATAGAAGTCTACACTTAAAAAAGGCAAATTTGGGGAATTCCCTGGCAGCTCAGTGGTTAGTACTTGACCCTTTCACAGCTGAGGGGCTCGGGTTCAATCCCTGGTCAGGGAACTAAGATACCATGAGCTGTGTGGTGTGGCCAAAAAACAAAACAAAACTATACTACCCAAAGCAATCTACAGATTCAATGCAATCCCTATCAAACTACCAATGGCATTTTTCACAGAACTAGAACAAAAAATTTCACAGTTTGTATGGAAACACAAAAGACCCCTAATAGCCAAAGCAATCTTGAGAAAGAAAAATGGAGCTGGAGGAATCAGGCTCCCGGACTTCAGACTATACTACAAAGCTACAGTAATCAAGACAGTATGGTCAATATTATGACATAGTATGAGTGTGTTTCATGTTTGGTAATTGCAATCATTGTTGCTTTTGTTATGGTCATCCATGTACAATGCTTGGTGTCAGTCTATTTATCTCTTGTAAAAATAAAATACAGTGTGTGTTTGTGAAAAAAAATAATAATAATCTTCACTACTTCATAAAGTTGCTGTGAGAATAAAAGGAAATAGTAATGCATGCAAGGTACGTTACAGAGGATCTGGTATACAGATGTGTTGAATAAATTACCTGTTTTGATAAAAAAAAAAAAAAGACAGTATGGTGCTGGCACCAAAACAGAAATATAGATCAATGGAACAGTATAGAAAGCCCAGAGATAAACTCACGCACATATGGTCACCTTATTTTTGATAAAGGAGGCAAGAATATACAATGGAGAAAAGACAGCCTCTTCAATAAGTGGTGCTGGGAAAACTGAATAGCTACATGTAAAAGAATGAAATTAGAACACTCCCTAACACCATACACAGAAATAAACTCAAAATGGATTAAAGACCTAAATGTAAGATCGGACACTATAAAACTCTTAGAGGGAAACAGAGGCAGAACACTCTATGACAAATCACAGCAAGATCCTTTTTGACCCACATCCTAGAGAAATGGAAATAAAAACAAAAATAAACAAATGGGACCTAATGAAACTCAAAAGCTTTTGCACAGTAAAGGAAACCATAAACCAGATGAAAGTACAACCCTCAGAATGGGAGAAAATATTTGCAAATGGAGCAACTGACAAAGGATTAATCTCCAAAATTTACAAACAGCTCATGAAGCTCAATATCAAAAAACCAAACAACCCAATCCAAAAATGGGCAGAAGACCTAAACAGACATTTCTCCAAAGAAGACATACAGATTGCCAACAAACACATGAAAGGATGCTCAACATCACTAATCATTAGAGAAATGCGAATCAAAACTACAATGAGGTATCACCTCACACCAGTCAGAATGGCCATCATCAAAAAATCTACAAACAATAAATGCTGGAGAGGGTGTGGAGAAAAGGGAACCCTCTTGCACTGTTGGTGGGAATGTAAATTGATACAGCCACTGTGGAGAATAGTATGGAGGTTCCTTAAAAAACTAAAAACAGAACTACCATATGACCCAGCAATCCCACTACTGGGCATATACCCTGAGAAAACCATAATTCAAAAAGAGTCATGTACCACAATGTTCATTGCAGCTCTATTTACAATAGCCAGGACATGGAAGCAACCTAAGTGTCCATCGACAGATGAATGGATAAAGAAGATGTGGCATGTGTATACGATGGAACATTACTCAGCCATAAAAAGAAATGAAATTGAGTTATTTGTAGTGAGGTGGACGGACATAGAGTCTATCATACAGAGTGAAGTAAGTCAGAAAGAGAAAAACAAATACTGTATGCTAACACATATATGTGGAATCTAAAAAAAAAAAAAAAATGGTTATGAAGAACCTAGGGGGAGGACAGGAACAAAGATGCAGACATAGAGAATGGACTTGAGGACACAGGGAGGGGAAAGGGTAAGCTGGGACCAAGTGAGAGAGTTGCTTGGACTTATATACACTACTAAATGTAAAATAGATAGCTAGTGGGAAGTAGCCACACAGCACAGGGAGATCAGCTCAGTGCTTTGTGACCACCTAGAGGGCTGGTATAGGGAGGGTGGGAGGGAGACACAAGAAGCAGGAGATATGGGGATATATGTATAGGTATAGCTGATTCACTTTGTTGCAAAGCAGAAACTAACACAGCATTGTAAAGCGATTATACACCAATAAAGATGTTAAAAATAATTTAAAAAATAAAATGAAATTTAAACAAACAAACAAACACCCTAGGAATTAAAAAAGGTAAATTTTATTGTATGTAAATTATACTTTAATAAAAAGTGAAAAAATTAGGCAAAAACTAAACAAACTCCCAGCTTTTGTGGGGAAACCAGATTAAAAAATATACAAGTCAATACCAAGGGGGAAAGGGGTGGGGTTGGAGGAATTTGGAGATTGGGATTGACACATATACACTATTGATACTATGTATAAAATAGACAGCTGATGGGAGCATATTGTATAGCACAGGGAACTCTTCTTAATGCACTGTGGTGACCTAAATGTGAGGGAAATCCAAAAGGGAGGGGATAGATGTATATGTATGGCTGATTTGCTTTGCTGTGCAGTAGAAGCTAACACAGCATTGTAAAGCAACTATACTCCAATAAAAATTAATTTTAAAAAATTAAAACATTAAAAATAAATTAAAAATATAGAAATAAAAAATAAAAAAATATACAAGTCGATAGAAGTCAGTTGATGCTGAGGACCACGAAGAAGAACAGAGGAGCAAGAGGGGATCAGGAATGAGGGCAGGTGTGTTTAAGTTCATAGAGGCTGGTCAGGGGCATCCTCTCTGATGATGTGAGTTTAGGATGGGGACTAGAATAGAGTTCATCACATTTCAAAAACTGCAGAAAGAGAAAAGTAAATGTTTATTAAATCTCTGCGGCACGATGATTTTCTAAACTCTGATGGCAGAAAAAGAGGAAAAAGATAAACAGATATTCCTTTGTGGTGTTCAAAAATTCTGGAAAACCAACTCCTTAAAATGTTGTAGAAGATTACATCTGAAGCAATTGGCACAGAGGCATAGGCATGAGTGAGTGATGTAGAACCTGGCCTGAGAGGGGGTCTTAGGCAGAACGTGAGGAGGAGGGAAGAGGGGACCTTAGGGAAAGAAAAGCGCCAAAATGGGATCTTTGGGAGGTCCCCTCCTGCACCCTCATTCTGAGCCCTGACCCCACCCCCAGCCCCAGGCCCCTCCCTCAGAACCTCCACACCCTCCTCCTCTCTCTGATTGGAGCTCGGAGGTTAAATGAGTAATTTCTCTTTGCAGGTGCTGTGATCAGGTGCTCTTGTTCTATATATAAAACTCCGGGGCTCCTATGCAGATATCCAGAAAGCTCAATTAATCACAAACATCCCTTCCCACAGAGATATCCCAAAATAAAATCTTCAGCACATGTAAAGTGGCTTAACTGTTTCCTCGATTGAATGACTGAATTTAAGTTTATGAAGAGTTTTTATGAGGAGGATGCTGAGCTTTATTCCCTGGGTTCGTGGGCGGCTAAGAAGACAGGAGCTCAAATTAAAGCTGGGGAGTTTGTGGCTGGACAAAAAGAAGAACTTCTTAACTCACTGAGAGATTAAATGGAAGAATTGGCTGTATGGAGCAGTTAGGGAAGTTCTATCCCTACAGATGCTCATGGAGAAAAAAAGAGGTGTCAGTTGTCTCATTAACCTTTGTCGATAGAGAAGAAAATATATCCTGTTATATTCATCTTTAAGTCTATATACGTAGCATAGTGCCTGAAACATTGTAGACAAGCCTGCCTGAAAAATAGATAAAGAGGTGAATAAGTGAATGAACTAGTGAAACAATGTCAGTGATGTGGCTAATACAAACAGTAATGAGATGTGATGATTCCCTAGAGCGTTTGCATCCGTGCTCTAGGGCCACAATGATGCTGCGTAACAAACAATTCCAAAACCTTAGGGGGCATAGAGCAGTAGACATTTAATTCTGCTTATGAATTAATGGGTTAGCTGAGTGGCGTGGCTGATTCTGCCTTGGCCCTTTGCTGGGACTACCTTTGCTCCATGAAGTCTCTCGTCTGTCATCCACCATGCTTGTTCTTATGGCAGACTCAAGGATCCAAGGGAGCAGAAGTGAGTAAGAACCCCATTTCTTCTGCCACATTCTACTGACCAAAGCAAGTACAAGAGTAGTCCAGATTCAGGGTGTTTGGAAATAGACTCTACCTCTTGATGGGATTGGCTACTAAGTCATATTGCAAAGCTTAGATGGGGGCGGGAGGCTTAAAAAATTGGGAACTTTTTTGCAATCATACTACAGCACCTCCTTTCTAGTATTTCGCTACAAAAGAAAAAAGGACAAACAGAGTTTAAAATGTGAACATAACAGACTAACTACATTGACTTAAAAAGAAAAATTCATGTAAGAGGTAATATAGACCGTACCTTAAAAGATAAATATGTTTGGCAAAGTAGGGATGAGTCAGACACATTCCCGATAAAGGAATAAGCAAGAACATAGGCACAAAGGTAGGAAAGAACCTGATGTACTTGGGGGTGTAGAGAAATAGGGTCCAGGGAAGCAGCATATAGGGCATAAGTGGTGGGAAGAGGAGTTGGTTAGTGTAAGGTTTTACTATGAAAATATCTGGTTTATTTACATTTACGTGCTATGACCCATCTTTCCTACTGGAGTGTAAGCTCCATGAAAGCAGAAACCTTGACTTCCCCAGCACATAGAGCTCTGTCCAGCACATAGTAGGGCTTAAAAATATGCCTGTATTGAATGGATTAAGAACAGTGTCGTGTGAGGAGTTGGACTTTAAGCCAGGAGTATTGGGAGGGGGTTTAACGGTTGATAAGCAGGTGAAGATAGTCATAAGATTTGAGTTTCAGGAGGATAGCTCTGATGCAGGAAGAAATGATGAAGAAAGATGGAGAACAGAGTCATGGTGATGGTGCTGGAAGCCAGGGCAGCAGGAAACTGGCTAAGAGTTTCATGAAAGAAAAGGCTGCAGATCCTTGCTTTCTGGAGTGACCCTGACAGCTGAAGGGACAGCATAGGACCCTTCAAATTGCTGGGGCATTTGCAGAATTGCTGATCTGCTCAAGATTTTATGAGAAATTCAGTGAGAACTGTTGATTGAGGGTTTCCCTTTGTTGAATACTTACCATTCAACACTTCGTTTTCATCTGGTATGATCTAGAAACTGCTGCAATACACAATTTTTATTCATCAATCTGCAAAGACTTTTATGTGTGTATTTTCTCAGTGTTAATGGTGAATCTTATAAGCTGAGTGCATGGGCATGAGAGCATTGAAATCAGAAGGTTTGCATTCAAGTTTTGGCTTTTCTACACATCAGCTGTGTGACTCTGAGTAATGTACTTTACCTCCAGCTTCATTTTTCTTGTTTATGAAACAGGGTTAATTGATCACATCCTGTCTACTTCAGAGGCTCATTACAATAACATGAGATAATGTAGGGAAAAGACCTAGTATTTATTAAATACCAGAATAATCTCTGCTAAGCACATGACATGCATATTCTAATTTAATCCTTATAACAGTCTATGAGGCACTAGAGTACTCTTATTTTAGTCCTATCCCCAATCTACAGATTTCATAACTGAGGCTAAGAGATCAATGAAATTTAGTTCTATTTTGTACATTGTAATGTGTTATTTTAATATGTCAGTATGACTACTACCTTTGCTTTAGGGAGAAAATATAAAGAATTTTCAATATGCAGGTCCCACTTCTGAGATTTGACTGTGCAAATAACTGAACAAAATAAAACAGAAAATAAGCAGCAGCAAACAGGCAAAGCGAGAAATCTGGGCAGGGTAAGGCCATTATCAGGTCTTGGAGCAAAACAAAGAGTGTAACGGGGGAGGGGTTCAGGAAAGACATCTATTAACAACTGCTGTGATGGAGACGTTTATATGCAGAGAGATAGGTTACGTCCCTAGATTGTTTATCCATCACCTGCAACCTTGGGATCTTCAGGCTGGGCTGGAATCTGATCTGTAGCTTCTTTCTATCCCTCCTTGAAATTGGCTGCCAGGAGAGCCTGAAGGCCCCTGGAGCAGGAAGGGGGAAAGTCCTGCTCTGCATGTTCTCCCGATAATGAGGAGCACTCCCGCGAGGGTCATGGGGCTGCTTCCTGCCCCAGAGAGAATGGCTAAGGACTCATACTGTCTTCCCTGGTGTATTAGTCAGAGTTCTCTAAGAAACAGAGCCAATAACGTGTATATATATGCAGAGAGAGGGAAAGAAAGAGAGAGAGAGAAGGAGAGCGAGAGAGAGAGATTGATTTTAAGGAATTGGCTCATATGATTATGGAGGCTAGCAAGTCCAAAATCTGCAGGGTGAGCCAACAGGCTGGAGACTGCAGTTCAAGTCTCAAGGCCTATGCTGGTGGAATTTCCTCTGTTTCTAGGGAGGTGAGTCTTTCTTCCTATTTAGGCCTTCAACTGACTGGATGAGGCCCACCCACATTGTGGAGGACAATCTGCTTTACCCAGAGCCCCCTGATTTAAATATCATTCTCATCCAAAAACACCCTCACAGAAACATCCAGAATAATATTTGACCAAATATCTGAACACCAAGGGCCAGTCAAGTTGACGTGTAAAATTAACCATCATGCCCGGCTTCCAACCCAGAATTGGCCATTGCTGCAGCTCAGTTGCTGAAAGACGATTAAATGCTAGGCTTGGTGCTGGTTGGAGCAGGGCCTATAGCAATCAGCTCATCGATGGAAAAGTCAACAAAAGTCAATTGACCCTTCCTGGCTTTCTAAAGGGTTCTCACCCTGAAGTGTGGTGTGGGCCATGCAGAGTGCTGGCCCAGGTGATAACAAGTCTTCACACCAACTGGCTCTCTGACTTGGGTCTCCCTGCTCAAGCCCATTCATTCCTCCTTCATACCTGGCTGGAAACTTTGTGCTAAAATGCGAGTGGGCCATGGTACACACCATGTTACAACCCTTTAAGAGGACCCTGGTACACTCTACAAAGTCTGCTGTAGTCCTGTGTCCCTCTCCAGCCTCCTCACTGGCCTCATACCCCACCTGGCACCATAGGAAATCCTGATGCATGGCAGCTCCTAGCCTTTGCTCATGCTGTTTCCTCTGCCTGCACTGGCTTTTGTCACTTGGCAGGAACCTCCCCTATTTCAGGGCTCACCCTAAGTGTTCCTTCTTCTACAATCTTTTCAGACTTCCTCAGTCACCCTCCTCTGAACATGCAATGGACAAGCCTCCCTTTTATAGAATCCATGACACTTTATAGTATTTACTCATTTGTTTATGTGTCTGTCTCACCTGATGACTGCGAATTATGCTTGGCACATAAGTGGTGCTCAGTGTTTGTTTACTGAATGCATGAATGGACAAGAATGAATTGTCCAGGGTTATTCCACTTAGGGTGATAGAGCTGAGATCTGACTACATTTCTCTACAGAGCCTTAAATGACAAAATGACAATCTGCAGATGGTGCCAGGTGGCTATATCTGAATCTCCAGGGCATGCATTTGGTAAAAATACAGATTCCCAGGAGCCTCCCAGATCCCATAAATCAAATCTCTTGGTGGACTAAAAATCTCTGGTGGATAAAAGGGAAAGTAAGGGTGTTAGATGCCTGGTTTAAAAAAAAATCCCACTTGGAGTTGTATCTCTAGGAATCTGTCCTCCGGAAACAAAATCACAGATGCACATGGATGTGGTCCATAGACACTCTTGCAACTTAATTTAAGATAAAAAAAAATAGAAACAACCTACATTTTCATCAAAAGGTGGAATGGTGGCCAAATGAATTATGCTATATATATATACTCTGGAATACTAAAGAGCCATTACAAGAGAATGAGAAAAATGAACCAACTTAAAAGGATCTCTGAGACACATTTTTAACTGAAAAAGGCAGGTCATATGTGCTATGATCTTATTTATTTTAAAACAAAAAAAAATCTGACTTACAGGTAGCTATTTACTTTTGTAAGTGCATAAATGCATTGATAAAAGTGTGGGAAAATATACACCATCCTGTTAACAGTGGTTTCCTCTGTAATTTGAGAATGAAAAGATTTAAAAATAAAAGCTTCCCAGACATGAGGGAATATTTTGGGGTGGCAGAAATGTCACAATTGGATTGTGGTGACAGTTGCACAACTGTATAAATTTACTAAAAATTATTCAATTGTGCTCTTAAAAGGAGTGAATTTTATGATATGTAAATTATACCACAATAAAAGCTGTTTTAAAACAAGCTTCCCAGGTGATTTTTATGTGCACCTTATTTGGGGAACCCCAGCTGTAAAATGCTTTTCCTACTCCTTTCCTTTTTTCTGAATCCCATCTTCCTTTCTTAAATGAATATGTATTTATCCTTCCTTAGGAAAGGTGATAATAAAATCAAGAACACATAGTAAAAATTGAAATGTCATAAACACCTCTGCAGAGTTTCTACTACTTTGCATATTTAAGGATTAATGAAATGAAAACACATCAGAATTAGAATCCCTGAGAGAATTCTAACTCTTCTCAAATTTAAGTTCAACAAAAGCATGACCTTGGGCCTTACCTTTTGAATCTGTGGCTAACCATCATCCTTGAAAAAATCTTGCCTACAGGGCTGCATTTTGAAACATGGGACTTAATAATACCTACTTCACAGGGCTGTGTAAGGTAAAATGAAATAATGTTTGCATTAGATGGGAATCTACTGTACTCTGTATACCTGCCCTGCCCTGGTTCCCACTCCAGAAAGCTGATTCTGGGATCGTCCCCTCCAGACCTCAGTGTATTGAGCAGGGTGGGCCCTTGGCCCATTGGTAGCTGATTTATAGGTTGCCAAGAGGCTAGGCAAGCAAGAGATTTAACTACCAAGACCCACAGTGACCCAGTGAACTAGCAAGCTCTTCTTTCCAGTGGCCTCTTCTTTCTAGGTATCTAACTACAGAGAGAATCAATTCATTGCCCTAACAGTGCAGCACGAGACCCGGGTGGGGGGTGGGGGGAAGGATAGACTAACTATTCAGTCATGACTGTCACCAGATAGCCCAGGGGGGTGTTTCCCATTGTTGAACAATGTTCCAGTCTTCACGTGGCCTGGCTGAGCACCTAGTTCCTGGTCTTCGTTTCCTGTGCGTTTTATGGGACGCTCCTCTTTCTGGAAATTCAACGAGACTCTGCACTTTGCAGGCAAAGCAGCCTCATTCAGCCAGCCCAAGAAGTGGCCCGAGAGCATCCAAGAAGGGTGCTAACTAATGCTGGAGCTCTCTCACTCGTGCCACCCTTTTCATGCGCACCAGGCTCTGTTTGAAACACGCTGCACACATCAACTCCTTGACTCCTCCCTGCCCATCTGATGTGGGTACTACTTTTATCGTCATCCCCATTTTAGACATAAGGCAACTGAGACATAGTAAGGTGAGTCACATAGTTAGGAGCTGGGGCTGGGGTTAGAATGCCTCGCTTAACCGCTGTGCCATTTAGCTTTCAGTCAACACTGGTTCCATTTTCCCTCCTAGTTTTTCTTTATGACATGACCCTTAAGAATCTTCCGTTTGCTTATGAGGTCAAACTAGGTCACTGCTTCATCATTCTATTTACCTTCAAGCCCAGTGATTCAAGAACCTTCACCATAGCAGACTCTGCCTTTTTTCCTGCTCTCCCTTTCCCCCTGATATTTGCATAACAGAGCTTCTCACATTTCTTGTGCTTTAACTCAAGGGAGATAAATGTGCTCAGCAGTAGAAAGAGGCATCAAATAGAAAGGAAAGTAGTAGAAGGAGGATAACTTCAGTATCTGACCTATTTTCTTTTTGGTGTTGGAAACAGGTATGCCTTTAGAAGTACAAAGTATAACCTGAGGGACCATGGAAACTTTAATCATTCTGGTACAATTTTTCTTGCAATAAAAAATGTTTTCTTTATCTTGAACGTGAACTATTTTTTCTTTTAAGATGTAAATATCCATGAAGAAGAAATGCACGTGACAGAGTGTGAAAGAGTTTATTTCTGGTACAGAGAAAGACTCAGAGTTGTAGGGTCTTGGTATCTGGTCTCTGTTCTGCCGTTTGCTGGCTGAGTGGCTTTGGGTTTGTCACCAGGATTCCCTGAGCTTCAGATTCCTCATTTGTAAGATGCCTCCCATGTGGTACAGAGAGTGATACACCACGGGTATGAAGTTCCACCCACACAGACTGGACATGCCAGTGTGACACTAGATGTTATCTTTTATTGCGAACAGGAGTAATAGTATGTTTCTGGGCTTTATTCTTGCACTTAGGTGTAACCTCACTTTCAGAAGCCACGAAATTCTTCTTTGGTGGAAAATCTCAGATTCTTTGGAGGATTTTTATGAGGATTAAATGACAATGATGTAAAATGACTTTGGCAATGTAAGTTGCTGGTAAATGTAAAGGATTATGAGTTCTGTATTACTCCTTCATTCCAAAGACAATTTTGAGCAAAAAACATACCAAAGTCAGAGAGGGCATCATGTCTTCTATGGTTGTTACCATATCATGGGGGGCAGATGTGACAGTGGTAAGAAATGCTAAAGATTCGCCAGAGGAGGTAAGGGTAGCAAAGGTAGATGAGGGGAGTCGGAGATACAGGCAAATAGTGGAGGGTAAACAAAGATGGTCAAGAGTAGATAAGGGTAGTTGAAAGTAGACAAGGATAGACAAGGGTAATTTGGGGTAGACAAGGGTAGTCAAGGGTATGTGACAGTAGTAAGAAATGCTAAAGATTCGCCAGAGGAGGTAAGGGTAGCAAAGGTAGATGAGGGGAGTCGGAGATACAGGCAGATAGTGGAGGGTAAACAAAGGTGGTCAAGAGTAGATAAGGGTAGTTGAAAGTAGAAAAGGATAGACAAGGGTAATTTGGGGTAGACAAGGGTAGTCAAGGGTAATTGAGGGTAGATGACCAGTAAGGGAGGGAGCATTTGAAATTAGGCAGGGGAGCATCAGCTGGAGAGGGGAGGAAGTAGAAGCATTGTATTTCAGGACTACATTGAGGTCATGGTAAATGACCTCAGTGAGGTGATGATGGAGCTCACTGTTGTTGAGGAGGTCAAGGAACTAGGTGGCTAGGAAGGGACCAGTGCTATAGACGGAACGATTATGTCTCCCCAGATTCATGTGTTGAAACCCAGTCCTCAATGGGATAGTATTTGGAGGTGGGTCCTTTGGGAGGTGATTAGATCCTGAGGGTGGAGCCCTCATGATTGGGGTTAGTGTCCTTATAAAAGAGACCCCAGAGAGCTCCTTCCTCCCTTCCACCATGTGAGGATGCAGAGAAAAGGTAGCCACCTATGAACCAGGAAATGGGCTGTCACCAGACACCAGATCTGCAGGCATCTTGATCTTGGATTTCCCAGCCTCCAGAACTGTGACAGATAAATGTTGTTGAAGCCACCCAACCCAGACTATGATATTCTGCGATGGCAGCCTGAACAGACTAACCCCCCAGGGGCCTGCACCTGAGAGTAAGGGAGGCCACAAAAACCAGAATCTGTTCCTAAGCAATGTTGTATCACGTTGTTATGCTACAAGCACCAAAAAAGCAGCTGGTTTTTCTTTTTTTCCTTTAATTTAAATATTTCATACTATTATTGATTGACCTACCTCCTGTCTGGGCTCTAAGAGGGAGGAAGTTATGATTTGTCTATGAACGGCTATCTGAGCTTCTGGAATGATGAACTGATAGCTCTCCGCAGATGAGGAGACAGACCGTGGTTGCTTCTGAAGAGATATCTACAACAAATGACATCTCCCTGATCCTGACAAGTCTGAGGCAGCACAAAACCGTATCTGAGAGAAGAAGGCTGGGAGAGAGGGGTTCCTCTCTCTGAAGGTGCCCCAGTGCTCTGTCATACCTAGAATAACCAATTTCCCATAAAAATTTAGAACAGATCATCTTAGAAAGGGTAATTTCCTGACGTGCTTGCTCTGGGTTTCATGCTAAGATTAAGTCTCAAAAGTGCTTTTTAAAAAAGCGTAGATCTGATTAGAGCACTCTCTGCTCTGAAACCTTCCGTGGCATCCCACTGCCTATAAATAAAGTTCAAATTCCCTAAAATAGTGTGACCCAATCCCAGACTACCTCTTTGGGTTTCTCTGCCATTCTTCATATCTCAGGCTCTTAATCTGATTCCTGGCTCAATCACCATTTCCCAAACAGTCCGTGTGATTTCCCGTCCCATGCATTTGCCTCCCTCCTGAATGACCATCTTCCCAGCCCTGGTGGATTTCACAGCTGTCCTTTGATATACCCTTTACAGGACGATGCACTCCATTCCCAGGGGTTGCCAGTCTGTAGTGATCTGATGCTTTTTATCTGCCTGGGCTCACAGAGTTTTGCTGATGAGTCTTTATAAAGGCAGGTGTGAATTTGAGTTTTATATTAATTTACAACTTATATGTTCTAAAAAAACACATTCTGAGGTGAAAACTGTAGATTTTTGTCTATCAAAACTCACATGTACACACAACCCCATCTCCCTGCTGCAAGAGCGGATTGCCCTTGTTGGGTTCCTGTGGTGGTTATAATCTTAATGAGTATTCCAAGCATCATTATTTTATTGCCCAGCTCTTGTTTTTCACAGATATTTCTGAATATTTCCTTCCAGCCAGCCTGCTTGCTGACTTACTAGGCAGCATGTTCAAGATTGAAGGACTCCTCCTTTTCCCATATGTATCACCTTTCCTGGATTTTAGTTTCAGAGGAGGAGCCATAAGTCTGTGTCCTTCAATTTGAAAAGGTGCACTAGGAATTCGGCAGCCCTGCAAGGGAGCCTAGAGAAAAGGGTTTCCAAGGCAGGAACAACGAGGTTCACAGCCACAAAAGCAAGTGGGATCCACCGTGTTGCTGCTTTGCATGCTGAATTCTTGCAGTGCTTATAGCCCCAGTGGTTCCATTAAGGAGGCAGAAGGGAGAAGCATCCTCACTGCATGCAGAAATAACAAACGGCCATATATTTCTTATTCCAGGATAGAAGGGCAAGCAGGATCTGCAAACGACCTGATTTCTGCTGGCTAAGCAATAGAGAGAAAGGCAACGGCTGCCTCTCCGTGCTCTGCTGAGCTGGGACTCCTCTGTGACCTCAACTTCCAGCCTGGATACTTCTCTGGATTTCCAGGGACTATCTCCCCAACTTTTTATCTAGATTCCCCTTCAGCTTGTAGTTTTTTCATAATGCTTTGTGATCCCTACCCAGGGGTTGTGGATTGATACACAATAGTATTACAACTGAACTGAAATCTTTGTTCAGAGATATATCACGTTTCCATGCCAACGAACGCCAAGAGGCAACCAGTATTTCTTCCTCCCTCCCTCTCTCCCTCCCTCAATCCTTCCTTCCTTCCTTCTTTTCTTCCTTCCTTCTCTCTCTTACTCCTTTCCTTTCTTTCACCTTCTTTCCTTTTTTCTTTCCTTCCAAATCTTTCATACTCAGTTTTGTAAATGGAGGTAAAATGCAGTTGCCAGAGGGATGCAAACAAAAGAAAAGAGGAAAGACTGTAGGGAAAGTTTTTTTACAGATCATTATTCAATCTGCATGCTGAACTTCCAGTGTTGGGTTTTGTTTTGTTTTTTTTTTTCATATATACTTACAAAACTAATCTCCAGGGTATTAATTTTGTCCAGATACTGGGCATAGCGAGACAAGGATGTTGGAGAGCATTCAGCTGATGTTGTCAGTTTTCTCTTTGGGATGGCAGATGGCATCCCGCATAGAGAGCGAGAGAGAAGGTGGCAGTGGTGTGGCTTTGGCAGAGGCAAGAAGTAACACTACACATGCACCCATCTGCATGTATTCTAATCGTTTTAAGGACACTGACCATTTTCTTAAATCTTTATATCCATCCCTTCTCTTCTGCCGGACCTTGCCCAACACACTTCCATTCCCATAGCAAACCCTCAATAAGTCTTTGCAGAATTGAATCAAGACACCCATTTACCCTTCCCTCCCATGCTTGCCTCCTTCCCACTGCTGCTTCCCATCCCATCCCAGTTGCACTTGTTCTTACTGAGCTGGGCTTTTTAGAACATCAAGGGCAGAGGGACTGTGTAATGAATTTTAGTCGTAGGTGACAGAAACCCAACTCAAATTGCCCTGAGGAAGAAAAGATGGGAGTAGGGGTGATATTTTCTCGCTAAACTGCCAAGTCCAGGAGAGAAAATATCCAAAGAACCAAACAATGACATCGAGATATAGACACTTTGTGTCCTGAATCTCTATGTCTCTCCGGATAGGCTTCATTCTCCCTCCCCAAATGACCCTCCAGCCCTTCAAGTTTACATCTAAATAGTAGAAAAAGTGCTTCTCTTTCGAATAGTTCCAGCAAAATGTGCTGGGACTGAATCTGCTTGACTGGGCTTGTGCTATTTGCTAAATTATGTACTAGTCACTCTGGCCATAGGGTTGAGATACTCTAACTGTCCACACCTGAGACTTGCATCTTGCTGGAGGGCAAGGGATGGGGTTAGACTCATCCACATTCAAAGACTAAAGTGGGAGAAGGGTGGTTTTTTGGGTGCTGACAGGAGAGGAAATGAAGCTGAATAGCAAGCAGGAAAAATTGAAGTGGTACCTACCATGTTACCTTTTCTCCCCTCCCCACCATAACCAGTGTTTGTTGGAGCTGTCGAATCTTGAGTTACTCAGGCCATCAAAAAAAGAGGGGATTAAAAGAACCGTCAATCCTCCTGGTAGGAATTGGCTCCTCTTTTATATTTGATGGCAACTAATGAACTTCAAAATGACATTTCTTTACATGTGGCCAGTCATAAGTGGCTGGCAGTTAAGCCCAAATGCCGTAATGACTAACTCAGAAAGTCCATTTTCAAACTCTCCGGTACATCCATTCCCAAAGATATTTATGAGCACTTAGAACTGCTGCTTCCGGGCACTGGGAGAAAACATCACCACCACACGACATTATGATTTTAATACCAATAAATGGGAAAGGAAGCATAAATAATAATAATCTGGGAAAAAGCCTTCCTCTTCTCGTTTCCTGCCTGATTGCCAAGCTGTGTGCTATTTTGACAGGAGGTGGGGGAAGCTTATTCAAATATGTCCCTCGTCTCTGTCAACACCATCACTGCTGTGGTGTTTCATCCACACGATTTCTTTCTTGAACCACTCTTTTGTCTCCCAACTCAGAGTCCCACCTCTCCTCTCCCCTTGTCTTAGCTCATCCTTTACTCTGTTGCTCGCGTGATCTTCTGGAAAGCACAGCACAATCCACAAACAATGCCCCGCAAATACTCTCCTGTCACACTTACGGCGCCCATGCCTAACGCTCTATAACAGTATCCCTCACAACTCCCAACATTTGACTCCCAGCTTTATGATTTTTTGCTGTATTTTTGTATCATCTTCACAATGTTTTTCTTAATATTTTCTATAAATTCACTTACTATTTTTTATTTAAACTCACTCTTGTCCTGAGCAATTATCTTCATTAAATTTCCATTTCCATGGGCTAGGTTTTGTTTGTTTGTTTGTTTGGCTTGTTTTCATTAAACATGAAGGAAAATTAGAATAAGTAAATAATGATTTTTAAAATTTTTCTAAAATGTCCTCGTGTGCCAACAAGGGTATATGTGCTCTCCTCTGGGAACACTGGCCCTCAGGATTAAATCCAAACATAACATGGCATCAGGTTCTTCTTAATCTGGCCCCTTTCTGGCCCTGTCCCCCTCTTGTTGGTTCTGCAGATTCCCTGAATTCTTCACATTTACACATGTGCCTTGGTATATGCTGTTCCTCTGCCTGGAATAACATCCTTCCTCTTCCTTCTTTACTGGACAAACCATCCTTACCCTATAATATGCACCCCCTTGGTGAAACTCTGCAGGTTATTATTCCTTTGAACAGTTGGTCTAACTGTGAGCTGGACTTATTATACTGTGTCTGTGGATAACTTGGCCCACTTCCTGCCTCACTCCAGCCATGAGCTCCCTCCAGGTATGGGACATTCTGACTCCTATCTATATCCCAGTGCCCAGCACAAGGACCCACTCAGAGAAGATCTGCTGAACGTTACTTGTTACAATCACATTCAGTCACACCTGTTCCTTACCTCCTTTGCCAGTAGCAATGGAGATCATTTTACTCTCAAGAACTGCAGTAGAAGGTATTTGCAGAAGGTCCATAGCTCATTTTGTGGGTACTATGTCTGTCCATAGAATCACCAGCTATGTGAATTCTAGAAAGCAGTGTTTCTTGCTTTTTTTCTGGTCAGTTATAACAGAGAGTTACAACAGAAAACGTTCATCCATGCAGTACTTTATCTGGGAGAAACACAAGGTTATTATCTACAATTTCCTAAGTACTCATTGTAACTCCATCCCATTCTCTCTCACCAAGACAGCAAATTCCAAGTATCAGTGAGACTGATGCTACCCAAGAAATAAAGCTGAATCCACTCTAATTCATTATTTAAAAAGAGAATCATTTGCAAATCTTAAAAATTAGGTTTTAGTAAAAAAAAAAAATCACATGTGAAACATCTCAGAGTCAGTTTTCTCCTGCTAAAATAAAAACTCTAAGAAAGCAGGCATTATACCTGTTTTTCTCTCTCTTTTTTTCTTTTTTAAATTTCACAAGTGAGTACTCAGTACCTGGGCACAGTGCCTTAAACATAGTAGATGCACGATACATATTTTAAAGAAATTGTTGCACCTATGTATTCCTGATTGTGTGAGTGGAATAGTCTACTGTGTGTGGGGCTGGGTGGATGGCGGGGGTGGGGGGTGGATATTACAGGGAAGAAGACACGGGCACAAAACTTAATCTATAATCTGAATAAGTCACTTACACTTATGCATGACTGCATTTCAAATGTGTCTCGATGCTAAGTTCAGCTCTTTGACCCTATGAATTTTCACAGTCAATAATCAGTAACACAGTAACTTTTCTTTGTTGAGGCTGTAGATGTGATAATGCTATATATGATGTTAGATCCCACTAGAATATATGATCCCTTCAATAGGGGTCCACACAGCTATTATCGTTGAGTGGGACAAATTATGGTTATATTTTATGGGCTTCTTTTTGACTTGTCTACACTTCTATAATGAGCACAAGTTGCTTTGAGAATCTTTTCTTTTTAAGGTAGAAAGTTTCCCCTTCCTCCCCTTACAGAAAAGAAGGTTATTCATTCTTGAAACTGTGGAGCCCATCGTTCTAAACACACCTCCTTCTTTGCCTGTCTATCCTCTCCCTTCTCTGATCCCTTGTCAGCTCTGCTTTCCGCCCAAGAATCCTGGTGTTTCAATTATCTCCTCATTTCTCTCAGCCCCAAACTCCTCTTTTTCTCCCCCAACGTCCCACACCACATAGCTGATGGCGACAATACACGAGAAGGGGGCTTTGTGATGCCATCATGAGCAGAAAATGCAGGTTGGAGTTTGTGATCCCTTTGCCATGAGATCATGTGCTTTTAACTGAGAGACGTCTGTGCTGAGAGAGTGGGGAAGGCCTGCTTGGACCTCCTTGCCTCTCTTTTGGCTGCCATTTTGCTTCCCCTTAAATTATTTATTGATACCATGGGTTGTCCCGAGCCTCTGGCAAGTACCAATATGCTTGGGCATTAGCCATGTTGAATGATGGAAAGAGAGCAGAGCAGAAACATTAAAGACTCCTGCTCTGTGAAGTCCAAAGGAGTCCTAGAAGTGAGCGTAAGCCCAGCCCCATCACGACCCCAGAGCTGCAAATCACTCCAGAGGGCCTGTCACCTCTAATGTCTCCATCTTGCCCTGAGTAGAAGTTAGGTCCTTAATGGCTTCTGAGCCAAAGATTGAGAATTCTTCCCAGAGAAAATGCATCCTAAAGTCAAAACCCATGACATACCATAAAGAGTATTAAATGCCATGAGAAAACAAACCAAGCAAGGTAAAGGACTTTGGGCTTGAATGTTCAGGGCCTTGCATGGCTAATCCCGACCTGTGTTCAGGTTGACCTTTTGGACTGTCTACACCGTGGTTTCCATGTCTAACCCTCTATAACAGTACTCCTCGCACCTTCATCATTTGCCTCCCAACTTTATTATTTTTTGCTGTATTTTTGTATCATCTTCACAATGTTTTTCTTAATATTTTCTTTAAATTCACTTACTTTTTAAAATTTAAACTTACCCTTGTCCTGAGCAATAATCTTCATTAAATTTCCATCTCCATGTGCTAGGGTTTTTTGTTTGTTTTCATTAAACATGAAGGAAAATTGGAATAAGTAAATAATGATTTTTAAAATGTTTCTAAAATGATCTGGTGTGCCAGCAAAGGTATACGTGCTCTCCTTTGAGAACACTGGCTCTCAGGATTAAAGCCAAAAACTGTCCAGAAATAATCCTGCAAAGGTCTTTCTGAGTCTCCAAATTATAATATACCATGGACTTTAATACCTAACCCAAGCCTCCATCAGCCAAACTTCTATAAGGCTATTATTATTAAATGGTCATTAAAATCAGAAGTTCACTTGTAAAGAACAGATCAAACTTGCAAGGAAATATAAACAAAAAAGCTTAGAATATCAAAACTTAATCATAATAATGCCAGGATCATTCCATCCTTGTCACTGGTTTATGCTTCCTACAAACACAGATTGGTAAATTGGAAGTTTTTATTGGCATTTATTGTACCTTTTGGTGGGTTTGTAAATCTGGCTCTTGATTGTTTGACATTATGGCTGCCTTGTAGGACTTGTAAATCAGTTTTCTGATGAGGCAAATCAATTTTGTCTTAGAGATGAAGCTCAGTGGCTAAATGAAGTGGAGAAGTAAAGGGATGCAAATATTTTAAGCTTTAGATGGAAGAGTGTCATGAACAGGCCCAATGAAAGCCTTACCTGCATGGGCGAATGGAGGTTTTTGCAGATTTCTCTTTTGGTAATTACAGATTTTAGATTATGGGTCACAAACTGGCCTCCAAGGGCCAAACTATAGTCCATAAATACATTTTGTATAGCTTGTGAAATGTGTTTGAAAATTTTGGATTACTGTGATCAGTGGGAGAATTCAAGTAGAAATTGAAGTAAAAGTGCTGTCTCCTGAAAAACAATCAGAAGTTCCAGCTGCTTGACCTGTGAGTCTTCATGGCAATAGCTAGATTCTGTGGTGGAGCCCTGGCCCCCTATACCTGGGGCATGAGCACCCCAGCCTGCCACAGTTCCTACCTGGCCTGCTCTACTTACTTATATCACCTGCCTGTCCCTTGTGAACATTTGATCTTGTGACCCCAATTTAGACATTGTAGAGCATTCCAGAGTCTAAGGTTGGGGAAAAATCATACCAAAAAGTTACCTGTTGCTTATCTGAAATTCACATTTAACTTGGTGTCTTATACTATATCTGATAATCATACTGTGGTAGGCAGAATTCTAAGATGGTCCCCCAAATTTTCACACCCCTGGTATAGATGCTCTCCCCTTGAGTGTGGGCAAGGCTAAATATGATGGATTCCATCCCCACAATTAGGTTACATGACCTAAAAGTGAAGGGATTTTGCAAATGTATTTAAAATCCCAAATGAGTTGACTTTGAGTTAATCAAAAATGAGATTGTTCTGGGCAGGTATGACTTAAGGACAGAGTCCTTAAAAGACACTGTCCCTTGTTGAAAAGAAAGTTGGAGTGTGAGTGATTCTTTGGCTGGTCTTGAAGAAGTAGGCTGCCATGTTGTGGGGAGGTCTGTGGATGGGCCCAAGTGACAGTGACCTGGCAGCACACCCCAGCTAACAGCTGGGAAGAAACAGTGATTCATTTATGCAGCCACAGGAAAGGAACTCTGCCACAATGAGTGAGTTTGGAAGAGGACCTGAGCCTCAGATAAATACGCAGCCTGACAAACACCTTGATTTCAGCCTTACGAGACCCTAAGCAGAGAACCCAGTTGACCCATGCCCAGAAGGCTGACCCATTGAAACTGTGATATAACAGATTTGTGGTGTGTTAACCCACTGCATTTGTTGTAATGTATTACCCAGCAATAAAAACGAACACACTCTCAAAGTCTCAATTTCTTTGTCTTGATTTGGAAATATTTCAAACACTTTTTGGTAATTACAGAGTGAAATGACAACATGAAACGACAAGTTCTTTTCCTTCTTAACTAAGTGGTGCTCAAGGTTACTTTTATCCTCAGAGCGCTGATGTGCTGACTACCAGTGAAACTCATGCCTTTGTCCACGTGCAGGAAAATTAATGTAAACATACGTGTGACGATATTGAGGGTGGGATTGAGCTGAACTTCATCAGATCCTTCAGGACTCCTCTTGCCTTCTCTCCTCATCATGGACTCTTCCCCAATCTCATGGACTTGTAACTTCTTTTGTTACAGCCAATACTTATTTCTTCATCTTTTCAAACTTTAATTTCTAATAGCAAGAATCTAATGAGACTGATAGCTCCCTGTTTCTGAAGAATTTTTGTGTCAGCCCACACTATAATGTCTGAGAAGCAGAGACTGAGAGAGTAGAAATTCTGGTCATCTATTGCAGTGTAACAAATCTGCAATTTGTTCAGGGCTCTGTGGGTTCAGCTTATCTCTGCTTCATGTGGCATCAGCTGAGGTCTCTCAGATGGTTCTGGAAGATCCACTTCCAAGATGGCTCACCCACATACCTGGAGGACTGATGCTGGCTGTTGGCTGGGCAGTCAGTGGAGGCTGCTAGCTAAGACATGGGTTTCTCTCTACATGGGCATCTCCACATGGCTACCTGGGCTTCTCCACAGCATGATGACTTGTATTACAAAAGACAGAAAGTAGACGTTGCCCATCTTGTAAGGCCTAGGTCTGGAAACCGTATAGCACCACTTCTACTGTATTCTTTTGGATCACGGAGTCAAAGAGAGGAGATGTAGACCTTTCCCCTTTGTGGGTGAGTGATATAGCATTTGCAACCATATTTTTCTACCAAAATATCTGAGTCATCAATACTGTTTGACTGTGTTTGGGTCAGGTGACCATTTCTGGTCAAATCATTATGGTTGAGGAGTTGTGTGGTACTGAGCATGGCCCCCTGTATGAAGGAAAAGACCAAAATGCTTAAAAAACATTTGCATCTCTTAACAAAAAAACATGGTTGAGGCAATATTCCTTAGAAGGGTTCAGAGAGTATGGCAGGCAGGGCCTCCTATAGGCTGTGTAGGGCCCCAGGAAAATGTTTATAGTGGGGCCTTTGTCTATATAAACAATTTGTTGAAAAATATACTTAAAAAAATGGATTTGTAGAAGTATGATGATTTAAAAAAAAAAGGATTTGTAGAAGTATGATGATTTATTGATACAGATTTAGGAGAGTGGATAGGGAAGATGCCCTTACATATTCTTTGTCATCCGATCAGTATGTGAGAGTCACAAAAACCAGTCACAGCATTCTGGGGACCAATCACGTACAATTCTATGGAAGAAATATTAAGTCAGCAAGCAAGAGCAATCTGCTTGTTATGCACGCTGTTAGAACCAGGGACCAGCTACAGGACTCAGGACAAACTTATACAAGTTCTAGCCCTCCTCGGAGCAGCTGATCAACCACACATGTGGAGCAGAGGATCAGAGCATGCCCTGGAAGGGATAAACGGGGTCAGGAACTGGAGGGGGACTTAGAAAATTGCAAGGAAGCCCTCCAAAGTACACAGCTCCTGAGGCAAGAGGCTTGGGGCAAAAACCCTTCTAATGAAGTTTAAGTGTAGTAATTGTGACAGCCAATATAAATGAAATGTGTGGAACATTTTTTAAAAAGTAGTAAGTAAATAAGACAATAAAATAGATTTGCCAATGATCAGGCTTATTGTGTACGGTGACAGGTAGATGTTGCTTTCATGCGTCTAATATTCCATACTCCCCTCTTCAAACAGATACAAACTCTCCTAAGCAGATTCCATCCCACATGTTTCAGAAAGGACTTCACTGACCTGGGCCCTGGGCCACAGTAGTGGACACATGACCCAAGTTTGCCTGCTTCCTATATCACCTGGCCTCAGTAATTCATTTAGAGATGGGCATTTAGTCAGACAATATTCTTTGCGATTTTATGCATGGCTACTCAAAGAAAGAGAAGGTGTGTTCCTTCTGGGCTCACAAGAAGTAAAGATGCAGTAACTTAAAGCTGTCTACAGCCACCTTTCTGTGCCCAGTGAAGGAAACCACTTACAATAGAGGAGAAAAAGACCAATATGCCAAAGAAAACAGAAACCAGCAGAAAAGGGGAATAAATGGAAAAATGACACCGAGTTCCTGGCTTCACCTTTGCCTAAAACTCTTTAACTCAAGGTGACTTGGGCTGCCTTTGGACTTTTCAGTTATGTGCACCAGTAGATTATCTTTTGTGCTTAAGCTATTCTGAAATGGGTTCTGCCTTTAACAATCAAGAGCCCTTGGATACATTTGTCTATAAAAGGAAAAGAAGAGTAACTTCTTTCTCCTACACACATACCAACATCATTCCAGCAAACTTTAATATGATTAAATTCAACAAAATGGTGCCAAGTTCTATTCTGTTCCAATCACTGTGTTCAACATTTTAGATGATACAAATTTTAGTAAATAACTGTGTTAGGTCAGGTTTCCAAGGATCAGAGCTTGAGAGGAGAATTCCTGGGCAAGTGATTTACTGAGGGTGTGCTCTCAGGAGACCCCAGTAAGGGAGTAAAGAAAGAAGGATCGAGAAGGAGAAGATGCCAAGCAAGGTCAAATCTAGCCTTAATCTTATCCTGGGGGGAAGCTCAAGAGTGTAATTTGCACCACAGAATTTGTCCAGCTCTAAGGCAAGGGGCTTTTGTAGCCCCTGCATCACACAGTCTTTGGCTACTGGCTGTTCTGAGGGAGATATAAACCCCAAGGCAGTTACAATTGCTCAAGGGTAACCCTCCAGAGAAGACTGCAGGTGTGAGCTGGGCACAGCAGTGCTGTCAGCAGCTGGGGGATGGGCACACCCAGCCTATAAAAGGGATCCCACAGGATCTGGTGAGGCACCAACAACATCGCTACAAGAATGGTCCTTGCCTTCTAGGTACTTACAATTTGGAAATATTTGTAAATTTAATGGAGATAACTCAGACAAATTTTTAAAAAAAGAGTGCTTAATAGAAATACTTTATGGGAATGCAGAGGAAGGGAAGAAATGGGGAAGGAGGAATTAAAATTTTGAGTAAAACTGTGTATAAGACACTGAGGCATATGTGTCAATCAAATGTCATGTTTATTTAATTCCTTTGCTCTACTTAACATATCCCTGCACCTTTTTTTTCTATTACATTTACATGTCTGTTCTAAGAAAGCTAGACTTTGATTGGAAAAGTTTGGGTGAACATGTTGAATTGGGCCTTCAAGTATAAGGAAGACTTTGATAGAGAAAGAAGGGATGGAAGTTGATCAGTTCATTTGTATCATTTTTTTGCTGTACACCTGAAACTAACACAACATTGTAAATCAACTATACTTAAATTTAAAAAACTCATTATTTTAAAAAAAGAAAGAAGTTGACAGTTAACGGAAGAAACTACCTGGGGGAAATTCCTGTCATCTGGGTACAAGCAGAAATGAGGCAGAAAAATCCAGGACAAGAAGCATGGGGTAACTGGATTGTATATTTAGTAAGCGATCTTGAAATGTCACCTGGGAAGCAAAGTTAAATTTTCTTTCTTTACAAAAAAATATAATAATTTCTCTTTTGACATGTGTTCTCAGTGTGCATAAAAGTGGATTGACTATAATCCATGGTTTCTGCCACACTATCATCCTTGGTCCATGCGTAGACCATGGTTTTTTATTTATTTTTTTACTCTTGTATGTTATTGCTTCAGTTCCCTTTTCCTCACCCTGGTTTGCACCTCCCAAGTATAGTATAATATTAGGTTACCCAAATAATATATAGATATAGTTCATTAATTTTCACTGCTGTATGAAAATGTGTTTTGTGACTATACTACAGTTTATATTTTTCTGGCAATGAATGTGTGAAACATTTCCAATTTTTTGCTATTTTGAATAGTATTACTAAAAACATTCATGCACACATCTCCTGGTACACGTGTAAAAGAGTTTCTCTTGGGTATATGCCAAGAAGGGAAACTGCTGATTGGTGGGGTAAGCATATGTTTATCTATGAAACAAAATGCCAAATTACTTTTTAAAATTACTATACCAGTTTTTATTCTTAACAGCTATGTGCAAGAATTCCCTTTGATCCACATCTCCAAAATATGGCATTGTTCAAACTTTTAAATTTTTATTACGAATTTGTCCAAAAAATTGATTGTCAATTAATTTGGTGTAAAATGATATTTTTATCTTGATTTGTATTTTCCCGATTACTATGAAGGTTGAACATCTTTTTGTAGTATTTTTAGCCACTTATATTTCTGCTCCTGTGTCATCCCTATTCATACTCTTTAAATCCATTTGTCATTTGGACATTTTGTCTTTTTATTATGCCTCTATGAGCTCTTGAAATATTCTTTATTCTAGTCATTTGTCAATTAATTCTACTGCAAATGTATTCTGTCAGTTGATAATTTGTCATTTTCCATATTTTCCATTCTTTAAGGTGTCTTTGATAGAAGACTAAGAACATCTTAAGTTTCTTACTAAATTTTCTACAATAAATATACATTTCTTTTAATGAACTTATCTCCAAAACAGAAATAGAGTCACAGATGTAGAAAATAAACTTATGGTTACCAGGGGGCAAGGTGGGGAGGGATAAATTGGAATATTGGGATTGACATATACACACTACTATATATAAAATAGATAACTAATAAAGACCTACTGTATAGCACAGGGAACTCTACTCAATACTATGTAATGGCCTGTATGGGAAAAGAATCTAAAAAAGAGTGGATATATGTATATGTATAACAGATTCACTTTGCTGTACACCTGAAACTAATACAACATTGTAAATCAACTATACCCCAATAAATATTTTATATATATATATGTATATATATATATATATATATATATACACATTTGTTTTAAAACTGAAAAAGAAATTTTTTTAAGTCCTGGGTGAAGTATTTAATATAGATTTCATTAAAAAAACCCATGTGCATATGTATGTGTTTATTTGGAGAAACATACACAAAAACTTTACTATCTATTTTATAAACTAGGAGTACAGATATTAAATATCTTCATGTTTTTATATTTTTAATATTATGCAATGGATACTTTTTGAAAATCAATAAAGAGGTTGCTGAAATTTCAGAAAAGTTTAAAATCTAACAAAGAAAGGAAAAAGAATGCTTCTTATACCACAAATAAGGTGATTTCAACACATGCACAAAGGGAAATAAATTACATCTAAAGTTTTATGTAGTGAGGGCATGGCCATTAATTTCAAATCTAAAGCATGTAAATTGCCTTAATTTCTTAAAATATATAGCTCCAGAAAAACTTTAAAAATAAGATAATTATTGTCATTAATTAGAGTTACCATTACTGAATCGAAAAAGCAAAAGTTCAATACCTGGACTTTCTGATGGAAACCAACACGAAATATATCTCCCACTTTCTGGGCCCCACTGCAACAAGGCTGAGTAGAACTTTATCCAGGGCCAGAACACAGCTTATTATAGGCCACAGCTAGGAAGTTCATCACTAAATTTATATTAAAGAAGTAAACGGCTCTACTTTAGTAAAGCATGCAGTTACATGTGGGTCTTTTGATTGCAGGATAAGTGGAGTCAGGGAAAAGGCAATGCCACCAGATTAAATCTGGGGTGTCTGGTTTCACGGAGCAAGTTTGGAATGGGGTGAAGGAGGTAATGCAAACTGTATGAGTAAAGACTTATGGTTGGATGGGTCAGAGGGGCTAGGTAGGGGAGTGGTGAATTATAAACTTTAAGACAGAAAGTAAAGACCTTAAGAGATAGGAAGAGGACCCTTATTGAAATAGATTTGTGTTAGATGTTCTTATTAGGAAATTTGAGCTAAAAAATGGACAATTAAAAAAAAAACTGCTACTTAATATGCAGCTTTGTTAACTCAAATCCATTGATATTATTGGAAAGGGGAACTTTGTATTTGGATCCAGATTACAGAACTTCAGTAGGGAAGAAACCAAAGTGCATCAGGTTTCAACTTGTCTCGAGATTGAGTGACCAATTTATAGTGGCTTTAATTTCTGAGACTGTTGGGATTCCGTTGCCCCAACACATTTTCTCTATGTAAGAGTAAAAAAATTTTCAGTATCAAAACATAAGGATGATATCTTCAAGGTAATAAAATAAGACCCATTAGTTTTATCCCTAACTCAGATACAAAAAATGTCAGAAAAACATTTTCAAACGTGTAGTTCCTATGATCCTTTCTTGAAAAAACTCCTGGAGTAATATTTTTAGCCAACAAAGAAATGTTAGTCCATAGCAAAGGAATCCATAAAAAGAAACATAGTATTACACTCAGAAGTAGAATAAAGACTAAATAAATGTGAGTATAGAGTATAAATACTATTAATATTAACAATGTAGAAACTATGCAAATTACAATGGGAGAGAAGGGTGAAAAAAAATGAAAGAAATGTGAGTATGCTTATATCCTTGTTCTTTATAACCGGGAGTTAAAATATGTCATTTAAAGATGATAATTCATTAAAAAAATTGTGTAATCAACTAAAATTGGAGGATGGGGCAAGGGAAAAGATGGTCATGTATCAATTTTGTCACTCATCATGGAAGCTCAATTGATGCTGTTTAAGGAACAAGAAGGCTAAAATATATTATGTTGTTATGATTATAAAGAAATTGTGTAGCAGAAATATGTAAACCTTTCAAATGATCAAAGGAATAGAACACACAATATAGTGAAAGATTTTTAAAAAGTAAAGAAAATCTATGCAAACAGAAAGCATGCCATAATACCAAGATTAAGACTAAACACATCTGACATGTTAGTAACTGCAAATGGGCCAAGCGTCATAATTTTTTTTAAAAAATGCATAAAAATTTAAAGGTTGCTTTCTACTTACAGTTATTACAAAATACTGGCTATACTCCCTGTGTTGAACAATACATCCTTGAGCCTATCTTACTCCCAGTAGTTTATACCTCCCACTCTCCCATCCCTATATTGCCAAATGCCATAATTTAAAAAACACAACTGAATTACAAAACAAACCCAATTATATGCTGATAAAATAAACACATTTAAAACAAAGAATGGGTGAAAATAAAAGAGTTAGAAAAGGTATACCAGACGAAAAAATTAAATAAAAATAAGAGCAGAAAGTAATTAATTTTAAAAAATTGGTGAACTAATAAAGAAAAGCTGAGTTTTTTATCACTCTTTTTTTTTATTGAAGTAGAGTTGATTTACAATGTTGTGTCAATCTCTGCTGTACAGCAAAGTGACTCAATTATACACATATCGACATTCTTTTTTTATATTCTTTTCCATTATAGTTTATCACAAGATATTGAGTGTAGTTCCCTGTGCTATACAGAAGGACCTTGCTGTTTATCCATTCTAAATGCAATAGTTTGCATCTACCAACCCCAAATTCCCAGTCCATCCCTCTCCCTCTCCATCCCTCTCCCTCTCCTCTTCCCTTTGGCAACTATAAGTCTGTTCTCTATGTCTATGAGACTGTTTCTGTTTTGTAGATAGGTTCATTTGTGTCATATTTTAGATTCAACATATAAGTGATATCATATGGTACTTGTCTTTCTCTTTCTGACTTACTTCACTTAGTATGATAATCTCTAGTTGTATCCATGTTGCTGCAAATGACATTATTTCATTCTTTTTATGGCTGAGTAGTATTCCATTGTATATATGTACCACATCTTCTTTATCCATTCATCAATTGATGGACATTTAGCTCGGTTCCATGTCTTGGTTATTGTGAACAGTGCTGCTATGAACACAGGGGTGCATGTATCTTTTTGAATTATAGTTTTGTCTGGGTATAGTCTCAGAAGTGGGATTGCTGGATCATATGGTAATTCTATTTTTAGTTTTCTGAGGAACCTCTACACTGTTTTCCATAGTGGCTGTACCAACTTACATCCCCACCAATAGTGTAGGAGGGTTCCCTAAGAAAAGCTGAGTTTTTAAGAGAAGAGAACAATAAACAGATAAACCCATTGGATAACTTAATCAGGAAAAAGAAAGGATACCAAATTAAATCATAAGAGGTAAATTATTACAGACAAAAAATTATGAAATACTTTGCTCAACAATGTGTATATAAATTGGAAAATGCAAATAGAATGAATGTAGAGAATGATTATCTAGAAAAACACAGATCACTAAAACTGACCACAGAAGAAATAGAAAATCTAAAAAGCCCAAATACCATTAGATGCAGATGTGTGTATTTACACACACAAACACACACCCATAAGAGCAGAAGTGGATTCTGGTCTTTTGGGTCTCAATGCTTAAGTAATTTTGTCACCCTCTTTATAAAAAAGACACATGTTTCTGAAACAAAAAAATAACAAAGTGGATGTTTATTTGAAATGAAAAAGGAAAAATGGAAAAGTTATAAACACTAAACCCAAATACAAATATTACAAGACTCAGGTAAATAATATAATATTTTAATTGATTTATTTATAATACATTTTCTTCTATAGTTCTTGGCTACATACTTTTTGATCTCATCATATACAGATGATTTTGGAGCATGATTCTCTACAGAAAGGCAAGAAACCAATTTGTTATTTCCTCTAGCAATATTCATCGAAATTTGTTTTTTTATTATTGTCTCTTTTAGTGTCTTTCAGCTTCACAGCTCTACTGATAATATAAAAACATTTTAGGATTGTCAGCAAATTTGGGAAAAACCACTATTAAGTTTCTTTCATGTATACAAGATATGGATTTTCAGGTATTTTAAGTTTTCCTGTGCAGTGTTTAATCTTAAATACTGTTTGAATTGATGTTACTAATAATGTAGAGCAATTCAAATGCATTTTAAAACTGCTGTTATGTTCCATTGAGCTGAATAATTGTGTAATCATTACACAATTATGTCAATGCTACATGCATTTATAATTATGTGTGGTTTTGTCACTGGAATGCTTGTTTATTCAAGTTCTTTCAGTTTTTGATGGTAATTTGACATGCCATTTGTCTGCAACCTCCCAGGCTTGCTAAGGTGCAATTCAGTTTCTAGGGATACAGAAAACAAAACCAAAAAACACGTGACTTCACACACAGATATACTTGCTATTTTCAGTACTGCTTCTGACATGTGCCCTACACATGAGAATCCTGGGATGTTCTATTTTGCACACTGTGATTTTAAAAAAAACTGTGGTACTTTTGTAAATGTTTATGTTGCATTATTGAGTATTTTCCTTCCAGGAGAAATCTTCCCTTTTGACTAGGTATTGATTGAAAACAAATCCTTTGCTTTCAGAGGTAAATATTTGGCAACTGGAAGACTTTTACACCGATTAGCTTCTGGCTTCATACAGTTCAAACTTTATTTCTCCTCTATGCCAGATACTTTCAGAACTGGGTACCATAGGACAAGTCCATATCTCAGTGTAATCTCTGCTGCACTTTCATGTCATGATGCCAGGCAAGTAAATATAGTGGGAAGTGGGAGTACTTTGGAAACCATTCCTATATAACATATCAGCTAACAATACACAGACATGACTGAAGACTGTAGTGTGTGTGTGTGTGTGTGTGTGTGTGTGTGTGTGTGTGTGTGGTATTCTATTAAAACTAAACTAGATATATTCTGAACCCGACTTTCCTGTTGCAGGTTAGATCCTCCAGAGGCAGATACTGGGAGGCAGTTTAGGGTGCAAGATATTCATTAGGGATCAACATCTGGGGTGAGAAAGAGAGGAAGCAGAATGGCACAGAGCCTGTGCTGCAGAAAGCCCTAGAGGCAGCATCACCTGTCAGAGTGCTGTGCATTGGGCTGAAATGCCTGAGCCCTCCTATCCCTCCTCACTCAGTCATTGGAAGAGAGGGCTGTCCTGGGAGGGGTGTGACCTTGGGCAAGGAGACTCTTTACATCTCAAATAGACCCTGAAGAAGAAGATGGCCAGAGACTGTCTCCTGACTATGCTCCTTTCACTTGGGATGTGAGTCCTTTCTTGAAGGATGGATTTGAGTGGTGCATCTCCAAGGCTACTGTGTTCCCTTTGGCCAGATCCCCAAAAATGTCTGCAGCCACTCCAACATCACGTGCCAAAACCAGAAGAGTGACATAGAAATTAGCATGGAAAGAGACAATGGCCTTAGTCAATTGTGATTTAAAACATTTTAAGTTGCAGATTTCACAAAAACATATGACCATGTGGACCAATTTCTAGGGCCTTCTAGGACCTTGTTAGGGTCCCATACATGAGGGCTTAATGAGGCTTAATGAGGCTTAAGTGTCATTAGTGTACATTAAACCTGTGAGAATAGTCAAAGTGTTACATCTTCCCCAAAACAACCACCTCAGATGATTTCATAGAGTAATTCCACCAAATCTGTAAGGAAGAGGTTAATCCAGTCCAACTTAAATTGTTCCAGAACACAGAAGTATAAAACAGTTTTTGAAATTCTTTTCTTATGAGATTAGCATAATATTGAAACCTAAACCTTACAGAAAAAGAAAAAAGAAGTAAATTGCAGACCAACTAATTTACATATACTGATAACTCCAATGGATTGAATTGTATCTCCCCAAAATTCATATGTTGAAGCCTTAGCTCTCAATGTATTTAGAGGTGGGGCCCTTGGGAGGTGGTTAGGTTTAGATGAGGTCATGGGGGTAGGGCTTTGTGATGGGATTAGCACCCAGTAAGAAGAGAAACAAGAGAACATTCTCTTTCTCTCTCTCTCCACCATGTGATGACATAACAAGAAGGCAGCTAACTACAGGTCAGGAAGAGGACTGTCTCCAGGAACTGAATTAGCCAGCATGTTGATCTTGTTGGACTTCACAGCCTCCAGAACTGTGAGAAATAAATGTCTGTTGTTTAAGCCACCCAGTCTTTGGTGTTTTGTTATAGCTGCCCAAGCTGACTGAGACAATAATGAACAGAATCCAGAAGCACCTTAAAAGAATAACGCACTAAGTGGAGCTTAATTCCAGATTGTTGAAAGTTTAGGAAATCCATCCACGTAATTCATCATAGAAAGAGGTCAAAAGAGAAAAATTATGATCATCTCTAAAGATGCTAAAAAGATACTGAAGTTAGTAGCTCGTCTTAACAAAAACCTTAGTACATAGAAAAAGTGAATATTTTTAACACAATATACAGCTTTATGAATATATATTTTAAATATACTTTACCTTCAAAAATCAGCATCATGTTTAATGAAGAAACAATAGAGAAATTCTCATTAAATTCAATTCCAACAGAATTTTTGGTGGAATCTAGATAAATTGAGTATAAAATCAATATAGAAATTAAACAAGCTAGTAGGTTCAAGAAAATGCTGAAAAAGAAGGGTAACGAGGAGGATCTAGGTTTTCGATATTATACATCTACAGTAATTAAAACAATGTAGTATTGCTACATTAACAGACAAAAACTAGTGACATATATCAGGAATCTCAGAATCTAAACTGGAATACATATGAAAATTTAAAATATGAAAAAAAAAGTTAAAAAAGATATTCAAAAACAGAGTTGGGAAAAATTGAGTAGCCATCTGAAAAAAATATACAGCTGGCTACTGACCACACCTCATACATAAAAATGAGCTCTATATTCTTAGAAGATTCAATACAAATTGAATCTAGAAAATACTAGAAGAAAATATGAAAATTCTTTCAAAATAATCTTGGATAGAGGAAGTAATTTTTTATCACAACACAAAACCAACATGAAAAACTCATAAATTTAACCACATAAATGTAAAAGTAGAATAGTGTAAATAAAAAATAAAGTCAAAAACAAAATACAAAGTAGGAGAAAATATTTGCAATTCATATTGCAAATATACAGATCCTCTCTTTTATAAAGAGCCTCTACAAATCAATAAGAAAAGGACAAAAATCTAAAAGAAAAATAGGCAGAAGATTTCAATAGTTCACAAAATCAGAAACACAAATTGTTCTTATACATGTAAAGAAATGCTCAGCCTAGTAATAAAAGAAATGCAAATTAAATCTGGGAGGTACCATTTTCTTCTTATCATCACATTGATAAAGTTAGGAACATTTAATTACATTCTGTGCCAGCAGGGAGTGTGGAGAAATAGGACCTCTGACACACTGGGAATATAATCACTCATTCTCCTCGAAGGACAATTTGGCAACATTCATTCATTTTACAAATGTCCATCTCCTTTACTCCAGGATTTTCACTTCTAGATATTTATCCTTTTAATGAAAATTAGGTTGAATCAAATGACACTGTTGTTTAGGTAAACCAAAAATCGTTCACTGTCTACAATTTTATATGGTCCAACTCAGTATTTGAAAATAATCAAAATAATGAAGGTACAAAGAAAACATACAACAGAAACAGCCTACCTGTCTATCAACAGGGTAATAGTTAAATCAGTTATGGTACATCCTTTCAGGGGAAGACCAAGCAAATTTTTTTTTTTAAATAAATTTATTTATTTATTTATTTATTTTTGGCTGTGTTGGGTCTTCGTTGCTGCGCATGGGCTTTCTCTAGTTGCAGTGAGCGGGGGCTACTCTTCATTGTGGTATGTGGGCTTCTCATTGCAGTGGCTTCTCTTGTTGCGGAGCACAGGCTCTAGGCACACGGGCTTCAGTAGTTGTGGCACACAGGCTCAGTAGTTATGGCTCATGGGCTTAGTTGCTCTGCGGCATGTGGGATCTTCCCGGACCAGGGCTCGAACCCGTGTTTCCTGCACTGGCAGGCAGATTCTTAACCACTGCACCACCAGGGAAGTCCCAAGCAAATATTTTTTAAATGAAGTATTTTCATTTATACCGATATGGACTAATTCTATGTTATATTGTTCAGTTAGCAAAATACAATGCATAGTAGGCCAACATATAAAAAAAATATATTCATGTATATATTCCTGTATATGTAAAAAGTGTCCCTGGTATGATACATAAAAAAATTATTATATTGTTTGCTTTGAGGGAGGAAAACTACATAAGTAGGGGCAGAGATGCAGGAGTATTGTGTTAGTTTTGCAAACAAAAAATTGCAAAAAAGAAACACCTTAAGATATGAACTTTGGTGATGTGCAAATTTATTTATTTTTTTTAAATAGATATTTACTGAGTAGTTACACTCTATGCTAGACATAGTTTAAGTTGTCAGGTGGTAGCCATGAACAAAATAGACAAATTCTCTGCTCTTCTGGTGATTATATTTTGATAGGGGGAGAAAAACAATAAATGAATAAACATATACACTTTACAAACATCTAAAGAGGTGACAAGTACCATTAAGTAAAATAGAGCAAAGTGGGGAATTAGGAAGTGTGCCAGGGTGGTCAGAGAAAGTCTGTCTAGTAACATGACGTGTGAGCAAAAGTCTCTAGGAAGTAAGGAAGCCAGGGAAATTTGTTGGGGTAGATATTTCCAGACAGAAGAGAGAGTGATGTAAGAGCCCCATGGCATGAGGTGCCTGGTATATTTGAAGAATAGTGAGGAGACCAGTGAGGCTGGAATGGGGGACCTGGGAAGGAACCAGAGAAGTTGAGGGCAGATTATTGGTAGGGGCAAATTTTGTCAGCCTTTAGGCCTGAGGAAGGACATTGAATTTAACATTCATTTACAGTGCAGTTCAGCCCTTGAAAAGGAAGAGAATTTGAAGGACAGCAAGATGCAGAGATGAACCCAGATAGGAAGAGGAAGGGGAGCCACTGGGACAGAAGATAGAGCAGAAGGAAGGGTGGGCTGAGGGCAATGAGCCTTGCTGTGTATTTCAAAGAATGACTGAAGCACCTGAAGATGGTTAGTCAGGCAGAAAGATCCTTAAGCCAGGACTCAACTCAAATGTTATAGAGTGGGTTAGGTGATCAAATAAGGAATTACACCCACTTTGTGTATTCATGGAAATCAGCCACCACATAAACACTAGATTTCAGATCATGTTTTCTAGAAGTTAAATTTTCACCCAACAAAGAGATCCTTGATGTTCACTTTCTCTGGATAATTGCTGTGACTCTTTACAGAACTTGAATATCTTGGCTACACAAATATTGTAACCCCTTTTGTGGATCCTCAGTGTTTTATTGGATAGAGATTGTGATCTTCTCAAATACGTTATCAGCACCCTTACAAGTTGCCTTTTTGAAGTTTGCTAACTTAAAACTCCAAGTCTCTGCCTTGTTGACCATTGAAATGTCTTATCGTCCCCATCTTGTGACTTGAGGCTCCTCCTCCCCTATAGAAAACAGGCAAATATGAGAAAGATCTTGAATTAAACTCAGGTTTAAAAGAAAACTTCTAGAATTTTGTGTTAAGGAATTGTACTGTGGTGAGTGCAGTCACTGGGACTGCTGGCTCCTTCCTCCTGTGATGTAGTTTTTATAAACAGCAAGACTTCTTATTTTAAATGGTTCATAAGAGGATAGATTGACTCAGCATGAGATTAAACTTTCTAACAGAACTGTTCAACAATGAGACTCAGTGTTTTAAAAAGTAGAGAACATTCAAAAGGGATCTGAGTGACCACGTTCCATAGAGGCTGAAGAAGGAATTCATGAGTACGTAGAACTGTGGATTAAATATCTTTAGGTTTTTTCCAACTCTGAGATGTTATGAATGTGTCATTCTGAAATTCTACCTTTGTTTTTGCAGTCTATATTTAGTATTTTGTCAGACCCATCTGGATTCTACTCATGGGGCCAGAACCAACTAAGCATTTCACTCCTCATTGAAGTGTCTGCAGAATTAGAGACAGGTTATCTCTTCAGGCTCTCACAAGCTAACATAGCTAGAATAAGAATCTGGATCACAGACAAAGGAGAATGGAAAGGGTGTCCTAGGCTGAATTTGCCAGAAATAAACCCTGAGATAAGGAAGAATTTCTAGAAGATACTGGTAAGGCAGTAAGGAAGCAGGACCAGAAATGGCATGAAATCAAGCAAGGATACTGTTTCAGGGAAAGTCCCAGCCTCAGTCCAATTCCATAGGGGACCTCTGGAGTACAAATTACCTTTCGGAGTTTACCCCAACTTAAGGCACAGGAGCTGGACTTTCATATTCCCACACCAGCCAGTCATTGGCTAAGGGCCACACAGGAGGATATAAACTCTTAGGCTTCTGAGCTTGTGGAGAAGGAGGCTTCAGTAACTCAAGGGAGGACCTCCAAAGAGAGTCACAGATGTGGACCCTCAGAAGTAAAATCACCCAAAATCCTGGGGAAGGACACAAAGCAAAGTTAAAATGATCCAAGTGGATCTGGGCAGAAAGCAAACAGCGCCTCCTACAAAAGGTCACAGCAAAGAATACAGAATCCAATTTCAAGTCCAAATCCTAAGACCATAAAAGTGGTTAGACGCAAATGTATCAGAAGTGATTTCATATGTTGGGTGAAAAATAGGTAGAAGTGGTTCAGGACTGTAGAAGTTAATTTTGTGATGGTGATGGAGGTTTAAATTTATGTACTGTATCAGTCAGGGTTCTCCAGAGAAGGAGATATATATATTATAATATATAACAATATACATATTACATATGTAACATGTATTACCTACATAGTATGTACATATATTACATATATATCTATGTATTACATATATATGTGTATATATATTAAGAGATTTATTTTAAGACATTGGCTTCCATGATTATTGGGGCTGGAAAGTCCAAAATTTATAGAGCAGGCTGGTTGGTTGGAAACACATGCAGGAACTGATTTTAATCTTGAGGCAGAATTTCTTCTTCTCTGAAAAACTTTAGTTTTTGCTCTTAAGGCCTTCAATCAACTGGCTCAAGCCTACCCACATTAGCAAGAGTATCTCCTTTATTTAAGGTCTCCTGATTATAGATGCTAATCACATCTGCAGTGTACCTTCATGGCAAACCTAGATTACTATTTGGTTAAATCACTGGGTACACTAGCCCGGCCACATTGACACAGAAAACTGACCATCATAGGGAGTATTCTGCCCATCACCAAGGGTCTTCCTAAAAGTTAAAGGGATTTTGTGAATTTTAGCAATGCACACTAGACATTTTAGGTAGTGAGTGTTTTAGCCAACTTTTTCGGTTACTTACTACTCATATTCTTGTGCAGACTCAGAATCCAGGCTTAGTCGTCTGCTAATCCACACTTGGGTTAAGAATCTCACCATAGGGCTTGGTCTCAAGCACGGCATTTAATAAGCAAACACCTGATGCTATGTTTATGTTAAGGAATCAAGAAAAAAATTCATTATTGAAAGCCTAGTTTATAATTTGTTTTTTGTTTTTTTTTTGAATGAATAATCATCTATTGGCTAAAGGAAGACTTTTTATCTATCTGGGAGTTTTTATAGTGTGAAAACATTGACTGAGTGAGCCTGCTGCAAAACAAGGCCTGTGCATCAAGGGAACTCACGAGCATTGTCATTCTTTTCCTTATTGTTTGGCAGGTATGACTATAATAGCACATAGGAGTCCTCCATTTTTCAACAAATGATGGTTATATTTGACAAAAGAAACTTAACCCTGACTTTATTAAGTTGATGGTTCTCAACTTTTCCCACCCAACATACCTGAAGGATACAACTTTCTCTCATTAGCAGGAGAGGCTATTTACAGAGTTCATAACCATCACCCACAGCATCTCAGTGTAGAGGGAGGAGGGAAGTTACATACCATAGTTCTGCTCTATTTCCCCAGTGTGTCCTCCCATTGAGAATTACTCCTCCAAATAAATTTGTGCTTAGCAAGTTGTCCTACATACATTAGATATTCAATATATATGTCTTGTGTTAAAGAAACAATTATTCTGACACTTCTTAAAATGGTAATGCAGACTGTATTCAATACTATCGTGATAGGTGTAGGGACTACTTTACTAGGGTTTTGCAGTAGGGGTGAGATATCAAGTTCAAATCCAAATATAATAAAGAAAAATGGGTATTTATAGCCAAGGAGCAGGGTAAGGGTAGGTGGATGAAAAATTACTAAAAGGAAACATCAGGGATAGGGAGATTCTTGCTAAATCAACTCAAAATAATTCTTGCTTAAGGCAGGCTAGGGTTATCAGACATCACCTAAGGGATGGTGAGAGATGTGGAAATTTAACCAGATATTGCAAGTGATCAGATATTGAGGATGGGGGATTCTCTCTAAACTGATTAGCAGCATTCTTGCTAAAACTGGACTCTACAAGGTCAGAGACAGAAGCCCAAGTTCAGGCCTAGTTGAGAAGAGAGTTCAGAGAAGCTTGACTAAAGGTTGGCTGAAGAGGAAATATTTGCCACTTGAGTGGAACTGAATGTGCTAGAACTTCTATTTAAGATTGAATAAGCAGGCTGGATAAGGTTTAAGATTCTTTCTCTTAACCCTCTTACCATGAGCCCTGTGACATGAACTACAATAATCCTCTCATTAATGAATTTGTCCTTAAAAATCTAGAGTGAAGCAGTGGCTTCTTTAAGGCTCTGTATAATTTCCCTACAGCCACAATAATGCTGCATGATGAACAACCACAAATCCTCTGTGACAAACAACAATAATTGTATATTTGTCTTGTGAGTCTTCAGGGTTCAGCTGATTTGGGTTGGGGGCAGCTGATCTTGGATGGGTTTGCTTATGTATCCACAGACTGTTGCAGGTCAGCAAGATGGCTCTGCTGATCTAGGCTGGGCTTACTTCAAGGCCGGGGGTTGGCTGGCTGTTGGCTGATCTTGGGTGGCCTCATCTGGGATGATGATGAAAACTCAGCTCTACTTTTTGTGTCTCCTCCTCTAGCGAGCTATCCCAGGCATGTTCTCATTGCAGCACAGGAGTGCAAGGACAAGCAGAAATGGCCAAAGCCTCCTAAGACCCAAGCTCAGAACTGGAGTGTGGTCACTTCTGCAGCTTTTTATCAGCCATAGCAAGTCACAAGGCCAACCCATATTCAATGTGAGGAAATAAACTTCACCTCTTTAGTGAGAAGAACTGCAAAGTCACATGCACTGGATACATTGAGGAATGAGATAAGGGGCCATTAATATGATCAATCTATATAGGCTACAAATTACTATCATGAAGTCAAATCCTAGCAGGTCTGTTTCCTAGTCCACCCACATCAGTCGGCTGTCATCTGTAGTAATAAACTGAGAATAAAGTAGCAGGAACTATTTTCCTCTCTCTCTAATTGAGAGTTCTGATAATTCAAGGGGTTCTGTGTTAGCCAGAGTTGGTCCAAATTCAGCTGACCCTCTGGGGCATTGGGCACAAGGCTGAAATACCCCAACTCCTCTCTTCTCCTCCTCTATATCCTTCAAGTCTAGGTCATAGGTTCTCCTGCTTTAGTGTACTACTTTACTCCTTAAGTCCTATTAACATCATACTTTAATTAGTAAGAGAATCGCCAGGTTTTGCAATTGCCTGTCACTTCATAAGTGCTCAATATATGGTAGTTACTATCATTATAGTGCAGATATTCAGAATAAGGTGCTATATTTTGGAACAGATCCAAAGTTCCTCAGTTAGTAAAGCACAAAAAGGGCCTTATTATAAGCCCACCTGACCCCATGAAGAGTGGTCTCCCAGGACAAGAATGTAAGATGCCAGGAGAGGAACTCCCACTGCAAAAGTTGCCTACTAGGAACATCACCCAGGTTTTAGTTGTGAGAGCTACACTCAGACATTTGTGACTGTTCATTTTATTCAACTTTCACACCTCCACAAACTTCATTCAGTGTCATTTTCCTATGGGACTCCTTTAAAAGTGGGAAGAGAGTGCATTAAACAAGCAAGAACTCCTAATTTTTTCCAGCCATTAGGCGTTAATTTATCAGTGCTCTTGTACGTAATTAATGGTCTCACACAGATTGTGACAGCTGGTTTGTTACAGCCAAAACCAGCCTTAGTAAGTTAAGATTTGGAGGTTTGCCACAAGAGGCTAGTTAAACCTGTCACTAACTCCTCATTTAATATTTTAATAGGCTTTTCTGGCACGAAAGCCATGTGCCTGGACTTGCTTTCCTCTCAATGAAAAAAGGTGTAAGTTCAGCTTCATCACTCTACATATCCTCATCTTGTCTCAAATGCTCAGGGAACGGGGGTTTGAAAGGTCACATTAACACGGAAAAGAAGTTTATGTAAAAGCACAAAAATATGATGAAAGTGCAGAGACAACGATTAGTACTGGCAGCTTGTAAAACAAAACCATGTTGTTAATGTGTCCAAATATCAGCAAGTCGTTTTCTCAAAACATATCAAATTATCAAGGATTAGAAATAACAGGTAAGGGTACAGTTGTTTGTATGGATGATAGTGTTAATCTGGTCTCCTCTGAGAAGAGAATGCCAATGTATTGAGCCCCTACTTTATGTTGTATCCATATCAATGATGTCATTTGTTCCTGGCAAAAATTTATTTACTCTTCAAAGTTGTAATTACTGGCTCCATTTAAGAAGGAGAAACTGAGGCTCAAGAGAGGAGGTGATGGACTGGTCACATGACTGCTCAAGGCAGAGCCAGAATTTGAACTCAAGTGCCTAATTCCAAGGCCACTGGGGCAGGTCTTCTCCACTCTATAAAGATGGGTGGTGATTCCGTCTACATAAGGAACTTTGAATCCAAAACATTCTTTATGTTTACACCGATGGCTACAATTCTGGTTCCAGCACCAATTCCAAAGTGTAGGTTTCTTCCCCAAACCAAACAATTCTCAGACACCAGCTGGCTGTCCCACAATTCAATTCAATTCTGACACTATTTGCCTGGGGATAGCATCAGATTTAACAGGTTAAGGGCTCACTCCCATAAGACTGAACCCACTACAGATGCCAATCACAAGTCCAAGTTGTTACTTGTACTTCTGACCAACTGGATACAAATCAGAGATTCCTATGACCCCCGCTTCTTGGGTTTGAATAATTTGCTAGAGCAGCTCACAGAACTCAGGAAACCAGTTATATGAATCCACAGCTGGATGAAAGGATTCCTAGGGTGAGATCTCAAAGATCTCAAATGCAGGAGTTTTTGTCTCCATGGAATTTGGGGCCCAGCATGGCAGCACGTGGATGTGTTCTGGTTCACCAACCTGGAGGTCTCTGAACCATGTCCTTTTGGGGTTTTATGGAAGCTTCATTACATAGGCATGATTGATTAAGTCATTGGGCATTGGTGATGGAACTCAACTTTCAGCCCCACCCTCCTCCCTGGGGGTCTAGAGTAGGGACTGAAAGTTCCAACCCTCTATTCACAAAATTGGTACCCCTGGCAACCAGCCCCGATTGTTACCTAGGGGCTTTCCAAAAGTCACCTCATTAACATAACAAAAGACAGTTTTTATTGCTTTCCTCACTTGGGAAATTCCAAGGGTTTTTAGAGCTCTGTGCCAGGAATGGGATGAAGATCAAATATATATTCCTTATAGATCACAATATCACAATGGCAAATGTTACTTAAAGTACATACAACTGTGAGTGTTATTCCTTTCTAGGCTAGTCCTGGGTGGGAGGGGTCACCAATGAATTCTCTCTAGCGTCACCTGTCCTGCTACCTGAGAGAAAGATCTTTTTGGATATGGAAACAAGCTAGGCAGAGATAATCCCTCTAATTCCTCCCAAGTACCTTATTAAGTACTTAATGTTTGCCAACAACTACAATAGGCACTCTTTATAGAGGATCCTACTTTCATCTTTACAACACTTGCTGGTAATTATTGGCACCCTCAACATTACATATTTTGAAATTAAGACTCAGAGATGTGAAATAACTTGCTCAAGGACACATAGCTAATAAGTGGTTATTCTAGCATTGAACTCAATTCTATTCAACCCCCAAGCCTATGTTGTTCTGATTTTACTATTTTTTCCACTGATTTCTTAGGCAACCAAGATGAATAGCTTGATCTTGCCTATTTGTCTGAGAAAAAGACACCTAGAACTAACACCAGAGAGTGAGTCTCTTTTATCAGGGATAAATTTCCTGACATTTGGGATTAGCTAGAAAGAGTTCAGATCTCCTAGATGGGGCTGCAGGAGTCTGGTTTGAGCCTGGGGTAGGATGAAGAGGTAGCTTTATGAAGATGGCCCTGGGAAGCCTCAGGTTCTATGAAGAATTATTGTCTGGATCTTAGCTTTCTGGGGACAGGAGTCCTGACTGGCTAAACTTCAAGTTTTCAAACTCAGGAAAAGGGAGAGAAAGTAAGGCTATAGTTGGTGAATTCACATGTGTAGCACCCTACTCCCCTACCTCCCAAATGATCTCAGGTTATCGATATTTGATGGAAAGTTCCATTCTTTTATCCATATCTAACCTCCTTGAGCCAGGGGACTACTTCAAATGTATATCACTCATTATTAAGCAGATCCTGCAGCAAAGGCATGTTGGAACCTCCTATTATGACATAAATGCTTTGAGAGGTTAGCAGGGACCATGTGATTGTAGGTAAGTTTGTGATTTGAGATGATTAGTCCATTCAGAGCAGAAGGTCAGCCAGGGGACAGGGGACTAGATTCTCAACCTTGGAACTTTGGAGTGGAGGGTCCTGATTGACAAGAAAGGGTTAGACAGGCTGTGGAGATCTTAGTGACAACTAAGCAGCATCCAGGTCAGGGCTTTTGTCTCAATGGGATTTTTAATTTGGGTCAGCTTCCGGTCTTTGTACGAATTAGGAAAAAGGCAACTTTCCTGGGTGGATGAACAGCAAAACATGCTTCTTTTTCTAGGTGGATGTCAGCCTGGGCCAGGTTGCACAGTGTGGTGGGGGATTTTCGTCCTGTTACATTTCTTAACACAGGCATACTTGGGCGGTGCAGAAACTGCATCATTGTTCATGTCAACCCAGCCTGGATAGGGATAGGAAAAAGAAGCAGAATCCTTTTATATTATGGAGACTCTAATAATAATAATAATAATAATAATAATAATAATAATAATAATAATAATAATAACAATGGTGACACAGTTTTTGTGAGGATCAAAAGAGATTGATATAATATGATTAATATTAATATGATATATAGTGCCTGGTACATACTAATATAATATAATATAATATGACTTATAGTGCCTAGCACATACTAAGTACTAAATCAGGGTTTGTTAGCTAAATAAATCCCAAACTGGGTCAGTTTGGAAGCTTCCTTCTTCACAGTACTTATAGGGCCACTAAAGACAGTTTTCCATTTTTAAGTCTGTTACTACTCAGAGTTCACTCTTGAGAGTACAAAGATTTTCCATGAAACTTAAAAGTTCATCCACTGCAGTTAACTTTTCTTTATTATTTATTTTTCCATTATCTAATTGCTTTTTTCCTACTAGTCTTACAATTTTATAAATCCATAACCATTTAGATTCAGAAGCCCATATACAACACTCATCTAGTAAGAGTTTCTCTTCAAGCTTCTCACTCAGGAGATAAGAAAAGAATATCTTATGGTGTGATGTTGCTAGAAAAGTGTTTGCCTTTTCAAATGCCTAATATCTAGATACCTAAGTACTGTTTATCATCACAGGCTGTTAGCAAAGATCTTCCTTTTCATTGTGTCATCAGCCTCCTAAGTGGTCCTGGCTCCACTTCAAGCCAGTAATCTGCATGTGTTTTGCACTTTCTACCTCTGCATCTAGGGAGCCTTATCAGATCTTCTCCCTACACTACATCTCCCTTAGTTCTCACTTAAGCCATTGCAAGTCTCCTAAAAGATTTTTTGCCACCAAATTATATTTATCTAATCCATTTTCCCAACTGCCAGAAGAAAATTTCTTAAATTAAAATCTTATAAAATTATTCAATGTCTCCCCATTGCCTTAGGGGAAATAAAACACTCTTTACTTAATGAGGTACTTGAAGGTCTCTCCATGGTCTGGCCCTGGTTTAACTTCACGACCTCATCACCAGTTGCTTCTCCTTGGAGAGTCTACACTAAGCCTGATGAATATATACAGTTTTCTATACTGTTTCAGACCTCCATGTCTTTGCTGATTCAAAACAATATTATCTATCCTTCTCTTGCCCAAATGATGATCTACTCATCCTTCAAGGTAAGGTGCAAGTGTTTCTCTCCTAGTGATGATTTATTTAGTTCTTCCACTGCACTTAGTTTCTACCTCTCTCTCTCTGTTAAAGATTATACTCATCCCCTGGGTTGCAATTATGCATTTACATGTTTTTCTGTTCTGTTATAATAAGAGTTTGTGGAGAGCAAATGGGTGCAGAATATTTTCCATTTATCTCTCCAGATCTAATTTCCATACTTTTCCATCCTGATCTCTGTCAGGACTGTGTATGGACTACATCTACAAGATCTCTTGTCCTAGGCATCCAGGAAGTTTCAGCCAATGGGAGACAATGACAGAAAATATGAGGGAGGATGGAGCCTCAGATTGGGGTTATCTCCCCTACCAGGTTGTACATTGGCTGTATTTGCATTCCCCTACCAGAGACCAGAGCTCCTGTCCAGTAGCTATATCTCCTGTCTCTGGGATTCCCTGATCCCTGGCTCCCCTTGTCCACTGAGGCCTGGGGGAGGTAACAGTTCTCCACTGCTGCTAGTATCAAGGTACTGCACCATCCCATGCCATTGTTTATACTTTTTAAAATGGTTCCTTTATCAAAGTCTCCTTAATTAACAAGTATGTGTAGTCCCTGATAGATAAATGGACTATGCTTTTTCATCTCCAGAGTGTAGCACAAATCCTGGACACCTGGTAGCTGCCCTATATGGTGGTTAAGAGCTCAGACTCTGAGGCCAAACAGAACTGGTGCTAATCCCAGCTCCACTATTACCCAGAAGTAGGCCAATTACTCTAAGCCTTTGTTTCCTCGTTAAATGATGGGGATAATAATACTACATACAGATTTATAAGGATTAAAGGAGATGATGAATACAAAATGCACATCACAGGGCTGTGTGTAGCTAAGAATTTGGCCTTGCCCAAAGTGAGGTCTGGTCTTTGTCCCTGGCTCTTGAGAGGTAACTTCTAAACCCTTGGGATTTCCTGAGTGATGGGAGTGAGAGTTTATTATGCTAGTGAGGTGAGCAATGGTGGGCTCCTCAAGCCATATGATATCAGCCCAACAACCTCCATGGGGGGGTGGGGGTAGCTAAGAAGTGAGTTCAACTGTATGAGTACTCAATCAGTCATGCCTAAGAAATGCAGCCCCAATAAAATCTCTGGACACTAAAGCTTGGGTTAGCTTCCCAGGTTGACCATGAGTGTGCATTGGCACACAGCAGTGCTGGAGAGGGATGCATCCTGAGGAAAAAAGGAGGCTTCTTCCTTTGAACCCTCCCAGACTTTATGAATCTCTTCCTTTCCCAGTAATAAACTGTAACTGTGAGTATAATAGTTTTCAGGGAGTTCTGAGTCCTAGCAAATTACAAGCATAACACATTTTATTGCTCTTCACTTTACTGTGCTTCACAGATATTGTGTTTTTACAAACTGTCGGTTTGTGGCAACCCTGCCTCGAACAAGTCTATAGGTGCCATTTTTCCAACAACATTTGCTTACTTCGTGTCTCTGTGTCACATTTTGATAATTCTCACAATATTTCAAACTTTTCATTATTATTATATTTGTTATGGTGATCTGTGATCAGTGATCTTTCATGTTATATTATTGCAAAAAGATTATGACTTGCTGAAGGCTCAGATGTCTAACATTATTTAGCAATAAAGTATTTTTAAATTAAGGTATGTATATCTTTAGTCACAATAAGAAGCTATTGCACACTTAATAGACTACAGTATAGTGTAAACATAACTTTTATATGCACTGGGAAACCAAAAAAATTGTGTGTGGCTCATTCTACTGTGATATTTGCTTTATTGTGGTGATCTGGGACTGAACCCATAATATCTCCAAGGTATGCCTATATCAAACCTAAGGGTAGTTTTGGGAAACCCTCAGGCTTGCAGTTGGCATTAGAAGTCTTGGGCAGGCTTGGCAGTCTGAAGGACTGTACTCTCCCTCAACTCTCACAGTTTGGCTAACTCTGGCTAACTTGGTACGTGGTGATCGCCCAATAAATTTTCCTGCTAAATGTTGGTTTAAGGAGTGAATGAAAGAATGATAATGGATCATCAGCACATATATCACTTTTCACAGCCAGGAGGACCTTGATTATGTCTGTGGCTTCCTTATACTATAAATCTGCTTTCAGTCTTTACTAAATTTATCAACGTTTTCTTTTGAGCCAGATTATCATATTTGATTTGTACCAAAGTGGTACTATGTTGGTTATGAGCTTAGAAACTTGAGACAGATTAAAAAGGTTAAAACTTCCAAACTGCCAGGTCAGAGGGATTTTTGATTCCAGAAAGTTTATTTTAAACTTTGTTTTAATAGAAATCAATTGAATCCCCCATGCCAATGAATGGTTCTTGGGACAGATTGGCTCTCCTGTGTCAGAAAGATTTTGGCAGGCTACTTGACCCTTACTCTGTGGGATCCTTACTATGTGGGTTCTTGACCCTTACTATGTGTGTGGTCATACTTCAGCCACACCTCCTCAGCAGCAATTCCTGTCCTGAGACCACAGAGGGTGACCACCTGTCACAGTTGGCCTGGGACTGAGGGGGTTCCCAGGATATGGGACATTGTATTTTAAAACCATGACTGAAGGTTTTCCTGGGATGCAGGACTTTTGATGCCCAAATCAGCAAAGTTCCAAGCAAACTATGAGGAATTCGTTCACGTAAGACCATGCGATTCTAGTCCCGTGGCCTCAGTGTTTTGGAGTAGGGAGTGATCTCAAGTGTAGCCAATCTCTAGGCTAGAGAGTGGCTTATGAGGTGGTTTGGTTTGAAAGCTGGGTCCAGCAGAGACTACAATGGCTAGTGAGGCCAATCACATTTCTCTCTGAGGGAGTTAAACTTGAGACAGAGAAAGTTGGCCAGTTTGTAGCCAGCTGACATTACAAACCATACAGAGAGAAGAGACCAAGAAGGTAAACCAAGTCATAACAATGCATGAGATCTAAGGGGTGATCAGTGAACTCCTCTGCTGATGGGGGATGTTGGAGGCAAAGTATCTTTGTATTTGGAGAGGACATTCATCTTCTAAATTCTATTTCTCTGGCCATGAAGCCTGCTGTCTTCTTATGGTACCTGGTTAAACAGTCAAGATTCCTGCTTTTTTTTTTTTTTTTTTTTAATATGCCTCTTTCCTTTCTCAAGTTAAGCTGAGCCAAACCTTGCCCTTCTAAACTAAAAGGCTAAGTGGAACATCTACACTGGACATTATGCTAAGTTAAGGGGAGGAAATGATTAGGAGAGATGATGGAAAAAGTGGACTTAAAGGTGACATCATGTGTAAGTCAAATCATTATGCTGATACTTATACAGTGCTGTATGTCAACTATATCTCAGTAAAAAAGAAGGGAGAGAGGGGCTTCCCTGGTGGCGCAATGATTAAGAATCCACCTGCCAATGCAGGGGACACGGGTTCCAGCCCTGGTCTGGGAAGATCCCACATGCCACGGAGCAACTAAGCCCGTGTGCCACAACTACTGAGCCTGCTCTCTAGAGCCCGAGAACCACAACTACTGAGTCTACGTGCTACAACTACTGAAGCCCGCGGGCCTAGAGCCCATGCCCTGCCACAACAGAAGCCACTGCAATGAGAAGCATGCGCACCGCAATGAATAGTAGCCCTCGCTCGCCGCAACTAGAGAAAGCCCGTGCTCAGCAACAAAGACCCAACGCAGCCAAAAATAAGTAAATAAAGTAAAAATAAATTAATTTAAAAAAAAAAAGGAGGGAGAGAGAAAAAAGAAAAAAAAGAGTTGACACCAGGTGTGGCATTGTGTTTTTGAATGATTTTCTTTGGCTCAACTTCTTGTAGAACCAAGAACAAGGGGATTAATATTTATTTAGGGCCTACTATGTGCTGGACACTTTACATAGTTTATTGCATTTATTGTTCTTTTTTCATTTTAATTTTTTCTTTGAGTTTTATTGAGATATAAGTGATGTACAGCCCTGTGTAAGCTTCAGGTGTACAGCATAATGATTTGTCTTACATACACCGTGAAATGATTGTCACAAGTTCAGTGAACACCCATCATCTCATATAAAAACGAAATTAAAGAAATAAAAAAAAATTTCTGTGATGAGAACTCAGAATTTACTCCTTTAACAACTTTCATATATAACATATGCGTGTTCATTATATTTATTTTTGTACATTACCATCCCTAGTACTTATTTATCTTATAACTGGAAATTCGTACCTTTTGACTACTTTCATCTAATTCCCCCTCCTCCCACCCGCCACATCTGGTAACCACAAATCTAATAAATCAGTCTTTTTAACAACATTGCCAGGTACGTTTATCGTCTCATACATATGGGGAAACTTCCTAGAGGGTAAGTAACTTGACACTGGCTCTGCATGGATGGGGTTTCAACTCCAGTTTGTCTGATTGCAAAGGCATTAGACCAGACTGCCTCTCATGGCATATGAGAATTAAATGAAGTGACTCTGGGGAATCAGAGGAGTCTAGGGCAATGACTGAGAACTTTGGACATGTTTAGTAGACAGAGGTTTCCATGGTCCTTCTTCCAACTCCAGAGGCATTTTGCCTCCTGCCTTCTCTGCCTCTCTCCATATATTACTGACCCTGGTCCCACTTGCCATGTGGTCACTTTATATTTTTCAGAATACATTTAAAAATAGGGTGATCATTGATCTTTTCACAATAGTCAAGGAAATATGAAATTCCTAGACAAGGAAATGACTTGCCCAAAGTCACACAGTGAGAATCTGCTGGATTCATGACAAGAATACCAGGGAATGGAGGGGCAGGGAGAAGAGAGGTACCCAGAGAGGAAAGGGCCTAACAGGCATGTAGACTTAGGAAAAGGGACACCTAAGCCGCTTGCCCATCAGCCGGCTATGTGACCCATGGGCTGGTCACGGTCCCTCTCTCGGCCTCCGTGGCCCCATTCACTCACATGGAACTTGTTTCAGTTAGCAAGCACTTCATGCTGTTCTCACCATGGCCTTCACACTCACTGTGAACTGAAACTATATCTCTCCTTTCTTCTCTCTGCTCCTCCACACCCTCCTGTATCTGGCTTGATCCAATGCATGATTCAGGTATAATTCAGAAGTCACCTCCACTGGGAAGCATTCTCTGGTCCCCAAGCCTGGATAAAATTTCCCTCTTAGGTGTTTCTCTAGCACCCTGCTGCCCCCTGCCCCATCCAGTTTATGGCAATGTCCTATTCATTCATCTGTTTCTCCTATTAGACAGTGAATAGGGACTATGTTTGTCCTACACACATACCATTATGGCTTCAGTGTGTCTGGTACATAGTATAATTCAATAAATAAATGTTCAATAAATTACTTAATGAAAAGGCAGGAACCATAAGTAGTAGCCAATACCAAGAAGCTCAGGAGCCAACCAAACAAAGGAACGATAACAGCGGGCATTGTTGATTAAGTGGCCAGTGGACACTGGCATTCCTTTACATCATCTATTTTGTTTAATTCTCACGATGGTTCTGGGAGGTGAGCATTATCAACCCCATTTGAAAGGCTGAAGGTCAGAGAAGTTACATTACCTGCCCAAATCATGCAGCATGAGGGCTGGGGTTCAAAGACTTGCTTCTTTGATTGAAAACTCGTGCTTGGAATCTAGAAATATGATAGGGAACCAGAGTAGCAGAGAAGTAAGAGCACCCAAAACCCTCCGTGGGAGCAGAGCAGCACACTGGTCGCACAGGGCTGGAGCAAAGGCCACCTGGTTTAAAGGTCCACACTGGGGCAGCTGCTTGGGACAGGGCTAGCTTTCTGTGAGGGTTCCTTCAGCCCACCACGGAAAGCAGATCCCTAAAGCTTGATTACGTTTGTCAGCATTTCTCATTCTGCCCACACAACATTTCTTTAGAGTTTGGAGTGAAACCAGCGCTGCTTTCCACAATCAAGTTTCTCCCGTTACCCAGGAAATAGCCAACTCGGCTGGGTTTGTTTCCTCTGCTGTACTTCAGAGCTTTTGCGCTCCCCCTCCGTGGGCCTCTTTCCCTTCCCTCCGTAAGGTTGGATTCCCTGATGGTAATCATAATTATAAGCATATGCTGTTGCTCTCGGCTACCATTGGACATGCAAGCTTTCGTTTTAAAAGGCAAAAAATAGAAAGTCATTTTAGGAATACATTTTCCGTCAAGGGGCAGTTTCTGTGGACAGAAAAGTGATTGTCAAATGCGTTCTTGGAGCAGATTTGCACACTAAGCATGAGCTGGAACCAGGTAGCCATGTCAGGCAATTACTGCATCAGCAGAACAATGTTTTATAGCTTCATATGCTGGTCACAGGATTTGAATCTCAGGGACTTGTTGGCTTACAAAATGCTAATGGAGAATTGAAAACTCCAACAAGCAGCCCAACAATCTTTGCAAATCAGGCCCGGAATTATTGAAAAAGTCAGGCATTTTTGTAAACAATGTTGATTTGTTTAACTCATTGTAGGCTCCCCCCCCCCACCCCTTTTACAGATTCTTCTTTCCTGCAGTCGAGAAGCGTACGTTCCGAGGAAAGCTGTCCAAGTCTCGGTTTGGTTGACTCCCGGCATCTGTGTAGGGATGGAGCAGAAGCAAGTGGGTGGAAGATGGGATGGTATCTGGGTCTGTTTAGTGTGTGGGTTGGATTTTGGTCAGCCTCACTTCCCTTCTAAGGTCCCCACCACATCACAGAGGAAAAGTAGAGACTACATAACCCCAAATCCCCTTCCCTCAATTTGCCAGTGAGAAGCACTCACTAAAGTTGGAAGGTTGGAGAGCAGAAGCCATGATTCCCTGGGGGTAGCTGTAGTAGATGTGCGCTCAGAGGTGAAATTCCCAGAGGCTTCCTACAGATTCTGGAGAATCACCTGCTTCAGTGCTTCGGGTCAAAGACTTCAGCACTGGCTTTTGTGACTTCCAGTGGTGGCTGCTCTGTCCTTTACTTCCCAGCTCTTCCTATGGTTGTATAACCTCCTAATTCCAATACCTGGAATCTATAGAGTAGCTTCTGGTTTCCTGAGTGAAGCTTGGTTTATACAGTACGTTTTTCAGAAAGACATAACACTTCATGAAACAGCAACTTTTTAGTGATTTCTTTTGTTTCTGACAGAATCATAGCTTGTTGAAGCTGGAAGAGACCTTTGAGATGATGTGGGCTGAGTTTTTCAAAATTTGATTTTGTTGACAAATAAGATTTTTAAAGTTTGTGAAATTGACATGAAACTTGCAATTTTCATTTTGCTATGAATACGTTGATGTTTTTCAAGTTAGCGACCACAATCGTTCTTAAAAGAAGGGGTATTTATCATCCCTCTCTGACAAAGCAGACTATAACATCAGTAACAGGGACAAAATGTCAAAGTGAATACCTGTAGTTTTATGAAAAGTTTGCTACAACTTTATTTTTTCACTCTCTTGCAGGCAAATCTAAGCCAATGTTTTCATTTTAGAGATAAGAAAACCGAAGCCCAGATAAGTTAAGTGCCTATTTATCACAGAGCTTATTCAAAGCATAGCTAAGACCAGGACCCATATCTCCTCATCTTGGGTCTAGAGTTTCTCAGCCTCAGTGCTACTGACATTTTGGGCTGAATAGTTATTTGCCGTGTGTGGGGTAGTGTAGGGGGCCGTCCTATGCATTGCAGGCTGCTCAGAAGCATCTTTGGCCTCAACCCACTAGATGCCGTAGCATCTTCCAGTGGTGAAAACCAACATCTTCAGACATTGCCAAATGTCCCTTGGTGGAGAACTGCTGCTCTGGTCTAAGAGACCTTCTTCTAAGCTACTTGTGGTTTTATTTTTGCTTTGATCACCAATGACCAACTGGTAAAAAGAAGTCATTTTAAAAAATATCAATTATTTTTTAACTGCAGATAAACAAGGAGAAGCTTTTGGGGGGCATATGATGGGGGAAGAAGCCTGTAGAATATCTGGGATTACAGGGGATCCCTGTGCCAGACCAATGGATGGATTAATTTGCTTTGTAGTAATAACTCCTCTTTATTGAATATGCTGAGCTTTGCACTTTGCAGGTATGATCTCAGTTTTTCCTACTCAACAAGTCTGCAAGGTGGGTATTTTTAACCTCCAATATGTGGAGGTTAGAAACTGAGGCTCAGAGAGATCAAAGCCACCTACCGGGGAATTTGCAAGTAAACCAGGCCCGTCCAGCCCTTTCCACTCAGCTGCCTCACCTGGTGAGCCAAGTATCCGAGCTTCAGCAGCAGAGGAGGTGCCTGACACCCCAGGTAGCTCAGTGTAGGTTAGGTATGCAGGCGGCTGCTTAGGCATGAGATTCCAGGAAGGTTGAAGGGGGTGGGGGCCCACTGGTGCCACAGTTTTTAAACCCCCAAAGAGGCTACTGGAGTTCAAATGCCTTTCCAGTCCTTTCTTCACCTGGGCAATCTTCCTCTGGTGCCTTAGAAACTCTCATAAAGTTCTACCTTCCCATTTTATTCACCTCATGCCTTCTACTTGGCTGCCCACCTTTTCATCCATCCCATCGAGTACATGGATCTGTTCTTCAGGATCTAATTCATGTCCCACCTCTTCTATGAAATCCTCCTGGGCCAGACCAGCCTTTCAAAAAAATCCTTTAAGACCACACTGATCCTATGGCCCTAAGTATATATTCCACTTATTGTTGCTGATCTTTTGATGGAAATACACCTTTATTATACTTTCCCAACCAGACACACACTCCTAGAGATAAGTACTTAGGATGTTCAGTTCCCATCTTGAGTCTCTCACTTACTAGCATGTGATCTTGACTGTGTCATTAAACTTCCAGATGACCAGTTTCCTCACATGAAATACGAGGATAATGGTATTTCTCCTGTCTGTTGCTCTAAGAATCAAATCAGAGGGCAGGTCAAAGTCCTTTATAAATTGCAAGGCTCACCACAAATATTTCTTTTGTAATGATTATTACAATTTTTTAAAAAATTCACACTCCTGGTATGTAATATATTGTCAATAAATATTTTCAGATTTATTAACTGGAACAATCTCATGGGTGCATGTGCTGTACAAGGCAGGATTAGATCAGGACTTTTGAGGTCAGGCAGTGCCTTTAGGCTCCCTGCACTGGAGTGATGCTGGCTGCTAAGGAGTAGCATGTAGGAGAGAGCACAGGCTGCTTGTGGAAGGCAGGATTCTAAGCTGAACACTCAATAAGTCCTGTCTTGTATAATCCCTTCTCCTTGAGCATGACTGGAATCTGTGACTTGCTTAAGGCCAGTAGAATAGGGCAAAGGTTAAGAGATTTCACTCCCCGGTATCCCATTATATGACTCCATCTTAGCAGACTGGAGGAAGGGACTCTTGCTGGCTTTGAAGAAGCAAACTGCCATCATGTAACGGGGCCTGTGGGAGGGTCACGAGGCAGGGGTCTGTAGAAGGCTTGCTGTGTTTGCAAGTCACTCTGTGTTTGCAAGTCATCTTCTTGGACTCATTTGGAAGGACCCAGGCTCAGCATCTTTCTGCTGCTTGGGTACAGGAAGTACCCCATCCCCACTCACTACCCACTACAGCTGTTGGAAGGATCAAATGTTGGAAACTTGGTGTCTCCCTGCATTCTTTTCCCCAGCATTTTTTCCCACCCACACCTGAGACAGTGGGTCCCTACAATCCCATTCTCTTATTCTTTCTCTTCGCCAGTCACTTCCTGTCTGCAGAGTGTAAGGGGTCTCACTTCCGCAGCTGTAGAGAAAATGGCTCCGTGGTAGCATTGAACAGATGAAGAACTGAAGCTCAGAGTAGGGAAGAGACTTACTGAGGGTCAGACAAAGGGCATTGGCAGACTTCTTGTCCATCCTTCTCCCTCTGAGTCCCCGACCTCGTGGCCAATCCACACAGCATGTTGGGGACTGGTTGATGGCAGGCACCCAGCTAAGCTCATTTGGTTTGTTTGGTGTCTGCATGTATAAAATCATGCTATAAATATCGTTATCCCCTCCCCCAAATTAGGGATGGTGATAGGTCTTGAGTCAGTGTTGAGAGAGGGCTGAGAGAATACAAAATGATGCTCAGAGACAGAGTTGTTGGTTCCAGTACTGAAAAGCAGATGACGAAAAATAGCTCCAAATCTGTTTAAAATATGTGTCTGGTCAAAGTGCTTCCTGAAGTCTCAGCTCACAGCTGTTGATAGAAGACGGACGGAAGCAAGAGGAGGGTCCACAATCCCGAGAGGATCAGAGTCCCATTTTTCTGGGGTTGTGGTGGGAGGTTGCGGGAGTCAGCAAGAGCCCTTTCATTTTGCTTCGCTTGGGGCTGCTAGACGGCAGCTGGGAACAGGCAGACAGGAAACGAATTTGGGAGGAGCAGCATTCTTGCAAAAAAAAAAAAAAGCCGAGCACTCCTGAGAACTCTGGGAATGCCTAGGAAACATGGGAAGGCCTCTCATGAAGGGTGCTGCTGACAGCAGCGCGTGGCCTCGAGTTTCAACATCACCAGTCGGACGTGTGAACAGATTATAGCCCTGTCAGCATATGGTTCCTATTCTCCCCTCCTGACAGGCCCATCCAGCCAAGGTTATAGGTTTGAAATTGAGTGAAGACATTTGAAAGCAGCAGATTCAGGCAGAAGATCTTAAGAAAGTAGGACTTTATTTCAGAGAGTGATGAGATGTCAGAGCTCGGAGGGACTCCAGACGTCATGGAGTTCAGGGTCTGCTAACAGGTTGAATCTTGAGTGGTGGTCCTGATGATTTCTAAGATGCAGCGTCTTGAAGGTGGGCTTGGGCTTAGTGGGAAATTGTGCTGTGATGGATTAGCAATGTCTGTCCAAGGGGCAGGAGTAGGAAACAACAGCACAGAAGATGTAGACCATTTGTCCTCTCTAATGGCTCAACCAACACATTTTACAAGTGAATGAACTGAGACCTAAGAGGAGAAGTGATATTTCCAAGAGACAGATTGGAGAACAGGTCTTATATTTTGATTAGTTTGCTACTCTCACCCTGAGCTCATTCATTCATTTATTCATTTAACAAATATTTATTAAACATCTACTTTGTGACAGGTATTCTTACATTTCAGCACTTAGACTTTAATGCGAATGTGGGTTTAGTTCCTCAGCTTTTGCAAAGCATCAGTGTCCATGGTCAAGTCCTGAGACAAATCAGTTTTAATATCCTGGACTTTGGCATATGCTTGCCATGTAGTAAGAGCTGTCTTAAATATTTTACGAGTCTGAAACAACACAACATACTGGTCAACATCATGGACTATGGAGCCAAACTTCCTGGTTCCTAATCTTGTCTTTGACTTACTTAGATACAAGCAAATTATTATCCATTTTTTCATCTCTAAAATGAGGAAAACAATAATGGTATTTAGCTCATATAATATTGTTGCAAGAATTAAATGAGTTAATCCATGCAAAGCACTTAAAACAGTGTCTGGCATCTAATAAGTGCTTTGTAAATATCATTTAGTATCATCTTAAAATGCAATCTTCACCACAACCCTATAAGGGAAATATTATTAATGTTCCCACTTTATGGAACACATTGGGTGTGGATCAAGCCTCTGCCACTGACTGGCTATGTGATATTGGGCCTCAGTTTCTCAACCATAACACGGATTAGTAACAAAACATACATTGTTGTTATAATAATTAAGGAAAATACTGTACCGAAGTGCTTAGAACAGAGTAACTGTCAATGAGCATTATCTATCACCATCACCAACACCATCATCGTCACCATCACCATCACCATGATCATCATCATCACCACCATTATCACCATCACGTATAAGAGCTAAGAATGATATAGAGTAGCTTAAAATCTGAAAATTTAAAGATATTTGCTTGAATCTGTACAGCTAATGGATACTTCTCTTTTGTACCCATACATCCAGCCATTTATTCAGCCTCAGCTGATATGTCTCAAACCACTTTATTTTCAACATTATCATAACCTGATTTCTATCCTCTCCCCTTCCTTCCCGTTCCTCCCTTAGGAAGCCTTATCTCAGGGAACAGTGACACCTCAAGGAGTGCCACGTCATTATGCTTATAAGGCACTCTGACATCTCACCCTGGAGATCTGATTCCTCTTGCAGGTTTATTCCCTCTTTCTTGAATCCCTTCCCCTCACTTCATTGCATTGTTTCCTCTCAAGTCCAAGTCAGCTGTCACCTCTCGCTGGACAATTGCAGTAGATTTCCAAAGAGGCTCCACTTATCTACTTTGATCCTTCTCCAACACTCGCCACACTTCAGCCAAAAACATTTCTGTAAGACGCAGATTTGATCATTTCACACCCTTCTTTGATGCTCACCCCTTCCTTAACACATACTTAAAGCCTAACCACTGAAGCCATTCCAGGGTTGTTATGGGAAAAGGCACATTCCTTAACAAGGCCTACAGTAGGGAAGGTTCCATAGTTTCAGGCTCCCATCTCCTCCAGTCTTACCCTGAGGCTTACTGGCCTTTCTTTCCAGTCTTGTCATGTTCTTTCTCATTCCTGGGTCTTGCATATGCTGCCTTCTGCCAAGAATAGCCCTGTCTCTACCCACCTTACTGAATTAACTCTTATTCATTCTTCAGCTTTCAATAGAGCAGATGTGAATCTCACTTGCCTACAACACTTGGGTATAAGAGATGGCACATTATTTACTTTAAAAAATAAGATTTTGAATCCCAGTTCACTAGGGAGACAAGAATTTCCATTTCAGTTCTTTTTAAAAATTTTGGTGAATAGGGGCTAGGCAGTGTCCAGGGTCTCAGGTCTTCAGAACATCGAGGTCACTGCTGTAATACTCACTGTCCAAGCTTAGAAGGTTCACTCCTCTATGCTATGCTTTGCATGAGGATCAGTGCTGAGGCCAGGAGGCTTCAGGCCTGGTGCCAGCCCCCGGGGACCACCACCCAGCTCTTTATCCATGGCCATCAGGACCTGGCACCTCCTTGGTACTGCAAAGGGGGAGTGCTGCTACCACTTACAGGCAGCAGCCACCCAAACCCCATCCTTTTCCTGATACTGGAGCATCTCTCCCTCTCCCAGGTGAGTTATTTCTGTTTCTACCTCTCCAAGCCCTTCCTTTGGGTCCCAGCTCTTCTAGGACGACTCTTACATGGATCTTTGGAAGCACAGTGAAGATCTGGGGATGCAGTAGGGAAAGGAGATGCTGACACTCATTTTTCTTAGTAACTCCCACCACAACATCACTTAAAAAAAAAAATTCTTTACCATTTTTGGGCCAAAGATCCCTTTAGCAGTTTGATAAAATCTGTGTACCCCCTTCACAGGACAATGCTTTAACATCTGTAAAATACACAGGAGTGCAATTCTGTTGAAATAAGTTATCAAAATATTTTTTTAAATTGTTGTGTTACAATATATATGTATACATCTTTATTAATTCATTAAGTATCATGAACTTGTGGCAGGTATAATAACTATAATAATTTCAAAGTAGTGATGAGTGTAAAGACCATTTCAAGGTCTCTGCAACTACTGTAATGCTGCTATATTTGACGGCCACAGTTATAAATTGAAGGAAATGTCAAATTTCAGTTAGAGGGTAGTGAAAATAAAGGTGTAACTTTTTCTCATCTGAGTTTGAGGCCATCTCTGAATTAAGCCCACATGGAGGAGCCCTTCCTCTTAACAGTCTTCTCCATCCTCCAGCTCATCTGTCACTGAGCACTCTCTGCTTTTCTTCATTCACCTTTTCAGAGTTTGCAGTTATAACTTGATATGTATGACTATTTGATTATACAGTAGAGTATAAACTCACTGAGAGCAGAGAATATTTCTTTAATTTACAATTATATTCCTGTATTAAGCACAGTTCCTCCTACTTAATAAATGGGTGTTTAATAAATGCTTGATGAACAAATGAAAAATGAATGTTGAATCAATTCAACATTACATGACGTGGAGAATAAATTGTGGCATTTTACTGATCAAAACTCTGTGGTTCTTCCCAGATGTCTGGCGGCTCCTTTAGGAAGAAATCTGGATGTCTGGGCTGGTCGGGGAGGGGGAGGGATTTGGGGAGAACTGTGGAACTAGCTCCAGGGAGAATATAAAATGGTGTTGGAGGCTGTGGAAATGAAGAAGACCCAGTCATAGAAGCTCATCCAAATGGGTTGGATGAGTTCTTGGAATGAGTTTTCGAGCTAAGTCTCTTAGGATGCTTTTGACTTCAAGTAACAGGATACTGAGCGAAATATGGCTAAAAGAGCAAGGGCCTGCCTGTGTCCAGAGCTAGGGAGTTCTAAGGGTAGTTTAGCAGCTCAGCAATGTCACCAGAGTCCAGGCTTTTTTCATCTTTCCAGTTGGCCAACCCCAGTGGGTCAGCAATGCCTCCTCTATGAAGACATGCAAGGTGGCTGCAGTGACTTCACACACCAAAATCTCCAACAACAGGAAGAAGGAGAAAGTTCTCTTTATGTTGCCCTGGGGAACTGGGTCACATAGTAATTTTGAAACCAGTCTTTTGGGAGAGAGATTACACTGATTATTTTAGACCAATCATAAGTCATTCCTTGGAACTGATTGCCAACTGATTCCTTCCTTCAGAGCAAGGAAGAATGAGATAGTGGCTGCAAGGAGATAGATAATCAACTGTGTTGACTGAGGTATAGAGCTAGTGTGCCAGGGATGGGGGAGTGGGACACGAGGAGCCAGAACTAAATGGACACCCTTTGCTAATGAAGCAGCTCACTCTTTAACTGCTCCTAACAGGGCATTTGTCCTGAAGGGGAAAATCCCTTGTTGGAAACAACAAAGAGCAAATCATAGAGCAAAAACCCAGTGTTCTTATAACCATTGCTTTTAAAATCTGAAGAGCTGTAAGGACTCCTAATTTTTAAAATAATGTGGTTTTTTTTCCTGAAGTCTTTTATATGCATAAGTACCTGTGTTTTCATCTAAATCTCTAGAAATATATACAATGGTTAACAATGGTTGACTCTGAGAAGAACTGGGAGACTGGGGGTAAGATAGAGGCTCATTACGCATGCATGACCTTCTGTATCATTTCAGTTTTTAGCATATGCATGTCATATTTTTTCAATTAAAAAGAGGCTTATTTTTAAAACATTCAAGTGGTTATCTCCCATTATAAAATTTCCACTAGCAAGACATACTCAACGTAGAAAATTTAGATGATATTTAATTTAATTTAATTAGCACCTACTATGTGCCAGATAATTAGTGCTTATTTATTATTTTATTTAATTCTTACAGCAACCCTGCTTATAATCCTGTGTTATTTATATTTTACAGATCATAAAATTGAAGCCTGGTGAGATTAACGATCTTGCTCCAAATCACCCATATAAGTAGTAGAACTGGGATTAAAATCCAGATCTGTTTAACTCTAAAGTATGGGTTTTCTCTAAAGTATGGTTTTTCAACAATACTAAGGTGCCTCTCAGTAGGTGGCAGGGGAGAGAGACAGTCAATTCTCATTCTTTGCTGTAGTTATGTTCTATGAAGTTACCATTAACACACAAATTGATGAATACCAAACCATTGCTCCTAGAGGAAACATAGAGTTAGTTTCCTGTGAGTCTCAGTCTGCATTGTTTTGTCAACTAATCAATATATAACTTTGTTTCATCTGCATTTTCATTTAAAGACACCTTACTTAATGTATGTTGTTGATTTTTTAACACTGAACTCAGCCAACAGCAAATGAACAAAGTTAATTCCAACACACATATTTTCTCCATAAGGCACATCACAACCTTCCTGAACTTAGGAATACTACATAGCACTTCAACACTATGTTTCAGGGGTCATTTTAAACAACAAATCACCAAGAACAAACACAAAAATTTGGAAAACATGGCACTAAACAGACCTTAAAGAGGACATTTGTTTACAATATGAAAGCTCAAACAGGAAGGCAGAGCATTGTCTCTTTGGACCTCAGCTGGAAACGTGCTCACCGGGTGACTCAAAATTTTCCATACTCTGCAAAAATCCATGAATTGCTGGGAAAGTGCCGCCAGTGTTGATTTTGAATTTACAGATAAATTTTAGAAAGTAGGCAAATTTGCAAATACATTTAGGTCAATTATCTTCCAGTATTTCTGAAGTAAAAAAGACAACTGAGATTCTTTCCTAACCACTTACATAAAATATAGTCTCTCCATTCATTGGAAGCCACTGGAATATGGCTTCTATGCATTTCTTAACGTGATTCAATTTTTATGCAGTACTTACCCCCTGGTCCATTATTTGTGCAATGGTCTGTCTCTTACCCTAGAATATAATCTCCATGAAGACAGTGACCTTATTTTGTTCAGTCTCCTATTCCCATGGCCTCTAAGAGTGCTTGTCCCAGAATAGACCCTCAGGAAATATTTTGTTGAATGAGTGATAAACAAATGACTAATATGTGCTTGGCACTGAATGTAATGGAGTGCCATTGCCTTACTGCAAGCGCTCAAACATGTATGATGTCTCAAAGGCAGCTCGATGGCGCTGCCAGAATTCTTGGCTTATAACTATGTGTATGAAACATTCCCACCCACCGCCGTAAGGAAAATCCAGCACAGGCTGTGTTTCTGAAACTCTGGTGAAAATACGTAAAGGTTAAGCTCAGTGCTAAAACCACTGACATTTGAACAGCCTCAATGAGAAAGCAAAGTGGTTGTGAGAAACATTCATGTGAGGTTTTATGATGGAAGTGTGAGCGCCCACGGTAATGACTCTTAAAGAACCATAGAGACTTGCCAGGGATTTGGATGAGGGGCAGTAGGGGAAACGCTGTTCATTAAAATACCAACACGCATATGCTGGGTCCTTTTAACTGAAGGTCGGTGGAGCGTGGCAAATGGAGGGTCAGGTTTAATTATCAATGCACCATAAGCAATGTTGTTTGCTGGGTAAACTCTCTTTGCACTGATATACAGTTATAGCTGCTTATCTTTGCTTCAAGAACAAAACCGTACCATTCTGCAAGGAGGCTTCTCAGACTCCCAGGGTCAGAACCTTTCCTCCTTGCTGGTGTTAAAACACGTCTCCCACAGCTTGACAGTAGCTCATGCCATCCATTTGTGCAGGGGCTGCTTCCCCTCACCGCGTTTTAAGTTTCCACCTACTTCCCAGCAACACCTTCCTTCCTGGTATCCCCAAGATCGGTCTTGCCCCTTTCTAATCACTCTTCTAAGATCAGAGTGATCTTTGCTGAAAAGCACATTTGACCATGCCATTTTAGTGTTTATAACCCATCTGGTGCTCTCGTTGTCCTTTGGGTAAAATCCCAACTCCCCAGTCTTTGCTCCCCATGCCCAGGTTCACAGAGCAAACAACATTGGACATGAGATGATAGTATTTAACTTGATTGATGGGTAGATGGAGTTCATTACAGTATTCTTTCTACTTTTGTATACGTTCAGAATCTTCCAAAAGAAAAAGAAAAAAAAAAAAAAAAAGCTTCCTGGAGGTGGTTGGGTCTTAGCTGAGACTTGTTTGAGTTCCCCAGGCCAAAGAGGTTGGAGGAGGTGCTGTGTACTGAGGGAACAGCATTTACAAAGCCCTAAAGGTTACACTGAAACTTTGTACGTGTTCATACACTTGACGGAGCCCTACTCTGAAAGGCATTTATGGCTCCCCTGTCAGACCTAGCTGTGCCCACGTGCATCGTTCATGCTTTCTCAAATCCATCAACTTGATTATCTCCATTTATCTGATTCAGAGGGTATCAACATTATATATCGATATGTATTACAAAGACTGAAGGTTCTACTGAGAGACACCAGCCTGCTGGGGGCCACAGAGGGTCAGGGTGGCTGGAGTTTGGTGTGGAAATTCCAGGAGCTGCGTGCGGAGAAGGAATGGGCTGGGAGGTCTATTGTGAGCATTTGATGACTGGGTGAACGAGGTAATGCATGAGACCTGGAGAGACTTGAAATCAGAGTTCAGTGAGGTAGAAGATGCCCAAACTGTTAGAGATGACTATTAGAGGTTATTTGGCAGGAGTGACAAGAACAGTAGTGTTCTGAAGGGCTCACATTTGTTGGGTGTCCTATGATGTGCTGGACGCAATCCTGGGTCCTTGACTTGGGTCTGTTCTTTCAATTTGAAGCTTTAAGAAGGGTTCAGAGGGCACCTGTGTAGTAAATAATGCTTCATGGAGCACCCGGAAACTCAGATGGTCTTAAAGCACCAACTTGAATAAATGAATGAATAGGGAAAGGCTGTGGAAACATGTGGTCTTCGCTCTCTGATTTGTTTAACATTAATTGACTTGTCTTAAACTGGGTTCTCTCAGCCCGTGTGAATTGTCAGGTTCTGGGGATTAGTCCTGTTGGTGTAATAGTTCTGTTGATTTTTCAGTTGAAACATCCGAGGAAGAATTGTATTCCATGGCAAAGAATCCAGGGAAAATAAAATTTTCCAGAAGTTTAAAACTCAAGTGGCCCTGGAAACAGAACAGGTAAGATAGAACTCACAAACCTCCTTATTGTGTTCTTTTTAGGTCAAGTTTTACGAATATGATCCCTGAAAACAAACTCTTTATAATAAAGCTGTTCTCTTCCGTAGGAGCCTCTAAAATCAGGCTTTTGTTATGTTGTCATAGGAATTCTTCACACAGATGGTCCACATAGAAAAGCGTTTCAGCAGTGCTGATCTATTTAATAGTTATTTAAAAGCTAAAGGTTATACTATTTATCATATAGGATTTGTTTTCTAAAGAAAGTCATCGGAGATGGGAGATGAAAAAGATGTTGTCTGTGATACACTGAGTTGAGAAACCAAAAGCAAGAAAGAAAGGAAGGAAGAAAGGGAGGGAGAGAGGGAAAAGGAAGGAAGGAAGGGGAAAAGGAAAGACGAAAGGGAGGGAGAGAGGGAGGGAGGGAGGGAGGAAGAAGGGAAGAAAGGAAAAAAGATTATTTGCCTGTTTTCCAACAGGAAACTTTAGCTTGTGAGACCACATGACATGTTAACACAAAGATACTGGTTTTCTGAAAAGAAGATGGGTTTTGGCATTGGAACGACCCAGCTTTGAATCCTTGTTCCATGAGTTTTGTAATGAGCTTCTGATGTAATCCCATCTACAGTGTATGAAAAAATTAGAGGGTGGCTGTGAAGATGAAATGAGATTATAGGCACATAGTAAGTATTCAGTAAATGTTTTCCTTCTCCATATTCTGTTCTTCCATCAACATGATTCCCCCTAACTTCCCTCACTGGAATATATAAATCACTAAAGAAAACTCAGGTGAATTCCCATCAAATAATCACTGAATCAAATAAATATCCCAGAGCTTACAGGAAGAACAGATCTAGGTCCTAAGCTCTAGAAGGTAGCTTAGCATTGCATATGATTTTAACAAAATATAGGAAAACCATTCAGTTGTTACCTGAAGCTTATTATAATTACCTGTGTTTGTAATACTTATCCAAACACAGTGTTTCTCTGGGTATTTGTCTTAAAATTTTTAAACTAATATTCCTCATATCTGTACGAAGGTCAGCACTGACTGTGATTGCATTTTGGATATGGAACATGATAATGGGGACATTCTGTCCCAAGGATTGACACCTACCTCCCAGGGCTCTGTTGCCCTCTGGCCTCTGTTGGCTTTGGCCAGTGGAGGTACTGGGTAGGGGTGGAAGGCAGCAGGAGACAGAGTCGGAGGCATGGCCTCCCATCTCCCTCCTTGCTGCAGTGCCCGAGTTCCAGCTATGGCGGGGTCCCTTTACAACGTATCCTGGTGGGTGACAATCTTCCCAGCCCAGGTCTCACTATTTTCTTCCCTGGGAGTGGTCCTGGCTTTGTCTGCTTCCTAATGCTTGGACCCCTTGGCATCCCTTGCTGGTCCCTTGACCCTGCTCTGTGAGTGGACCCTTGCGTCTGCTCTTGCCAGGACTCTGATGGAGGCACTGCATCCCCTGATGCTAAGGCCCCGCACATCATGTTTCTAATTATCTCATGATGCTCTCTCCTCTCTCACTAGAATGTGCTTTGCTCCAGGCTTTGGAAACTACTGTGGCTATAAGGAGACCCTACACGGTCCCTTGCTCTCTCCAAGTGAAGCATTTTTCTCCCTGTACGTGACCCCTCCCAGGCCCCTGGTGATTTGTCTGGTCCTTCTTGTCTCAACTCTGCTGTTCCCTGGCAGCCCAGGTGGCGCCAAGTGCCCTCCCTCTCACTCCCACGGCATCTGGCACTCCCGCTTCCCACTGTAATTGTGGTGACCTCTGGGCAAGAACAAGAACTCATGTGTCTGCATCTCCCGTGCCGATCATGGGGACTGGTATATACCAGGGGCTTAATAAATGTTTGTTGAAACAAAATTAATTGTGCTGACCAGATTTTCACTTGATGGGTCCCTTCTAGGCACGTCAGGAAAGACAGAAAGAGAAGCCGATAGAAGCGTTTGAAGAATAAACAAGCACATAATTTTCTGCTTCAAATCTTTGGGCAGAGTCACATTTTCCAGCCATAAAGAGCAAGGAGTTAGAGGACAGTCTGTGCCCCAGTCTGAAAAGAGGCAGCTGTCAACTTCTGGCTGCCATTTACAAACCTTAGCTCTGGTCTTTAAAGAAGTCATAATTAGAAAGAAAAATAAAATTGGTCCATTTCCTGTCTTCACCTCCTATTCTCCTACCTGCCTTTCAGTGAAAACAATCTACCCCAAGCAATATTTTTGCCAGGGAACCTAAAACCATCACTGATGCATTCAATTGAAAAATATTTCTAGCATGCTTATGGGGCACACACTCTGGGAACTCCCAACACTGCAAAGTGATCATTGAAAGAGTGGTGACAATTTGGCAAAAACCAAAATGAAACAAGAACAAACAAATTTAAAATGAATTCTACCCAGATAGAACATTAGAATTCTTTGTTCTTATAATTTTTGCTGACGAAAAGAACAAAAAACAGCAAAAAAAAAGGCACTTACTGATGTACTTATATGAAATACAGATTTTCCCCAGCCATCCTTTATTTGAACTTAAATCTCATTCTCCTCTCTCTGTGTTATGACAATAGGAAAGGGGAGCCAGTTACCCTGATCCGTATCTGGCCAGATGTGGCCCAGGCTGAATTCATCCAAGACGTTCTGTCTCTAAACCCTCCTGCAGTATAACAGGAAGCATTAGTTTGAACCATTTTCTCAGGGATATTGAGGCCATATGAGATTTTCAAGTCTTTCTCCTAAGGGCTTTTATAGAGATGACATAAAGGATTATATTAAAAATACTTAAGCTATCTTCTATTTCTGCAAGAAGTAGAGGAAGCCCATTCCCCAGGCTGACAAATACCACCAAGACAACTTTCTCCATACTCAAGTTTAAAGAATTCTATCCCAATGGATTAAAAATAAAAGCTTCAACGTCTCTAGCCTTCACAGCTATCTCTTTCTTTGGTTTTAACCTGACCTTGCCCGTGAAGCTTTCTCTGAACTTGGAGCAATCTCCCCCTCCCCTAGCATCCCTTAATACTTTCCCCAATAGCATTGGTTTGATCATTAATCAACTATCGTCTTCTGGCAATAGTGTCAATCACTATTTAGATCAGGGCTATCATTTCTTTTTTCTTTTTCTTTTTGGCCATTTCTTGGTTTTATATCTCTGAGCCTGCAGTTACCTCCACCTGAAACACTCTTCTCTGTTTCTATCCCTGTGAACTTCAACTCAACCTCCAAAACCTACCCTAAATCTTACCTCTCCCATTGAGCCTTCACCATCTTCCTATCTATAGGGTTAGGTAGCTCCTTACTCTAGACTCTGGAACATTCTGTTTTCTTCTCTTCACCCTATGGACATATTTACCGCAACAAAAATTATAAATCCTATGAGACGAGGGCAAAAAAAGTGTGGAAATGGATGAGGCCTTGTAACCCCAGCACTCGTCAAATTGCACGGAAAGTACTTCATTCACATCATCTCTGTGTGCCGGGCACTATATTACTGTTATTTATACCTCTTTGGACAGAAATGCCTTGAAAGAAGGCATTACATTTCACCTTTTTATTCCCAGAGCATATTACAGTAACCGGCAGAAAATAGATGTTTAATAAATGCTAAATAGATGAGTAAAAAAATGAATGAATGTGATTCTGTCTCAGAGAGGATGGTGCTATATTCCTTTACAGTTCTCACATTTTAGTTAAACAGAAGTGGGAGATATTTATAGGTGTCAAAAGAAAGGAGAGTAATGAATGATAGATGTTAAAAAGAAAAAACTAGATTTGTCGACAGAAAAGGGGGATTACAAAAAATAGTAGAAAGAGAGATGAGCTTACACGCAGGATTCTGAGACCCATGGGCCTGGATTATCAGCTTCTTTTAATTGTGTAACCTTAGGAAAGTCACTGAATGTCTCTGGCTATGTCTGTAAAATGAGGAACACCAAAATATTTTGGTTTCTTCCAACTCTCAAAGCAAAACAGACTTGTTTGTGGGTGGTTTAAAAGTGAGGAATAAAACAAAATATAATTGTAACTAGTACTATTGAACACTTCTTATGTGTATGTTGTTGTTCATTTAATTCTCACGAACATGTAGAAAGTTGGTAATATTATTATTCCCATTTTAAAGATGAGGAAACTGGGGTGCAGGACTTTCTCACTGAAGTACTATGGAAAGACCTTGAAGACAGGTGAATCCGGAGGCCTCCAAACTGGTATGGGGAGCCTTCAGAGACCACTGTGAGCAGTGGAGGTGTGCAGACAAGGCTTTTCCCATTCTCGCCCGCCTCAGGGCTACCGGAGCAGTTCCCTGTTATCCGTTTGCTTCCTTCCTCCCCTCATCCCTTAACACACACATGCTAACCAGACACTAAGTGCCAGGCACTCTTCTGGGTACAAGAATATATCAGTGAGCAACTCCCTGCCCTCGGGGGCTCACATAATATTAGGGAAAGACAGTCAATAAACAGATGAATAAATAAAATGAATTGTGTCAGCTGGTAACAAGCACATTGAAGAAAAATGAAGCAGAAAGAGGGGATAGAAAGTCATGATGATAATGTTGTTACAGGAAGCCCCCGAGAAGACAGCGTGTCAGCTCAGGCTGCAGGAGACAAGGGGAGCCATAGAGCTCTCTGGGGAAGAACGTTCCAGGCAGAGGGAACAGGAGGGGAGTGAGCCAGGGAGCAGTAAGAACTGATATCCTAGAGACAACCCGTGGCGTGCCGGGGTGGTGCTCTGTCCCTAGGGTTTCATATACCGTTTCAATGACTATAAAAACATCTGAAGGACACAGACGTGCCAGACATTGTGATGGACTTTGCGGGGCACCCAGAGAATAAGGCCCCTGGCCCTGAGGTGTTCGGCTTTTCCTCCAAGAAACATGCAAGGGCGGTGCAACACAAGGAACATATCCAAGCCGAGGTGGGAAGGGCATGGAGTAGGGGTTCAGAGCAGGAATTCCAGGCTGTGCAAGGTCAGGAGGAAAATGTAGGGGGAAAGTGCCTTTTTAGGGCGTTGAGACATTCCTCCCACACCCAACTATTTGCCCTGCTTAGGAAGCTTGGGAAGAAAATTTGAGAAATGAAGGTCAGCTGGGCTCTGAGAGCTTGGTACTTGCCGGCTGATCAGAAAGCTACCTGGTCTTGGGTTTTGACTTGGAATCAGAGGATGGGGCCTTAAGAACCAACCAGAAAGGGGCTTTCCCCTCTGAGGCCGAGGAGCTGAGTGTACCCTCCAGTAGGTGTGAGACAGAGAGAGTGACCACATGCCCCAAGGATGTATCAGTGAAAGTCATGGTAGCTGCTCTAACAAAATTCCTAATTTTTTTTTTTACTTTTTATTTATTTATTTGTTTGTTTGTTTCTTTATTTTTGGCTGCGCTGGGTCTTCATAGCTGTGCACAGGCTTTCTCTAGCTGCGGCGAGCGGGGGCTACTCTCTGTTGTGGTGCACAGGCTTCTCACTGTGGTGACTTCTCTTGTTGCGGAGCATGGGCCCTAGGCACGTGGGCTTCAGTAGTTGCGGCATGCAGGCTCAGTAGTTGTGGCATGCGGGCCCTAGAGTGCAGGGGCTTCAGTAGTTTTGTCACGTGGGCTCAGTATTTGTGGCGCACGGGCTCTAGAGCACACGGGCCTCAGTAGTTGTGTCATGCAGGTTCAGTAGTTGTGGCTCACAAGCTCTAGAGCGCAGGCTCAGTAGTTGTGGTGTACAGGCTTAGTTGCTCCGTGGCATGTGGGATCTTCCCGGACCAGGGATCGAACCCGTGTCCTCTGCATTAACAGGCGAATTCTTAACCACTGGACCACCAGGGAAGTCCCACAAAATTCCTAATGTTGATGGCTTTACCTACTGGAGGGGTATTTCTTGCACGCATAAATCCCCAAACAGATGTCCCTGATATGGACAGCTCTCCTCCAGTGCAGAGTCTGGGACTTGCTTTGCTCCCATCTTGTGACAGTGAGGGTCACCGTCCCCATCTGCTTCTGTCAGAGGAAGAGGAAAGCCCAGGGCAGAAGGTGGTGGAGGTTTCTATGTGGAAGGCCTGACTCCACTTTTGCTCAAATTCCATTGAATCCTAACTGCAAGGGAGGCTGGGAAGGAGGTCACCTGTATGTATGTCCATAAAAAGAAAGAGTTTTGATGTAAAACTAGCCAAGCTCTGCTCCTCAGGGTGAACTAGGAAGTATTGATCATAGTGCCTGGCGCAAAGTAAGCAAACAAGTAAATTTGCTCCTTACCCTCCTTCCCACTCCCTGTTCATTTAAATAAAATAAATGGGATCTTGTCTCCATAGCTAGTATCAGGAAAGCTTTGTTATCTGGCAAAGTGTTGTGTTGTAACTCACTTATTGCAAGAAACTGTAATCCGGAATGGAAAAGTCTTACAAGAAGAATATAGAAGCTGCTAGAGGATATCCTTAAGCAGGGCACACAAGGCCTGTGCGCAGCCTTCCTCAGACCCCCACCTCACCTACCCTGTCCCACATCTCTACCCGTGCCTCTCCACACACACCTGCAACCTCTACCACACCAGAAGGCTCCCTGTTCTCAAACACACAATTACCACCGTCCTCTACATTGCTTTGTTGCTTGCACTCTCTGAAATACCTTTGTCCCATCCATCTATGCACCAGTCTTTATGCCAGGTACTAGGGATATGGAAAAAGAGAGCAAGAAAGGGAGAAAGAGAGAAAGAAAGACCCAAGACCTAGTTCCTATCCATACACTGCACGTCCTGGCCGGGACTCATCTTATCTGTAAAGTGCAGTAATTCTACTTCTTCCTACTACCTTTTCCCTCTTCTTTGCACACAAGTTCTAATAAAAGATTCTTTTCTTATACTCTGAAGACATAGCACACACATCTAGTCCAGTGATTCTCAAACTTCTTAATCTCAGGACACTTCACATCCTTAAAAATTATTTATGAGAAGATCTTCATGACCTAGGGCTAGGCAAAGTGTTCTTAGACTTGACCCTAAAGGCATGATCTATTAAAAAAAAAATCAACAAATTGGACTTCATCAGCATTTAAAATCTTCTCTCTGCAAAAGATCTTTATTAAGAGAGTGAGAAAAAAAAAACACAGACTGGGAGAAAAATATTTGCAAATCATATATCTGACAAAGAACTTGAATCCAGAATATATAAAGAACTCCCTGAATATAACAGTAAGAACACAAATAATCCAATGTGAACATGGGCAAAAGACTTGAACAAACACTTTACCAAAGAAGATATATGGATAAGTACATAGAAAGATGTTCAATATCATTAGCTTTTAAGGAAATTTGAACTAAAGAGAGATACTACTACACACCAATTAGAATGGCCAAAATAAAGATACTGACAATAAAATGTACTGGTGAGGATGTGAAGCAACCAGATTTCTCATATATTACTGATGGGAATGAAAAATAAAACAGCCACATTGGAAACATTGGTTGGTTACTTATACAGTTAAACATATTCCCCAAATGACCAAGCAAACACAGTCCTTAGTATTGAGTCTAGAGAAATAAAAACTCACATACACACAAATACCTGTACACAAAGGCTCTTTATTTATAGCTTTATTTGTATAGTCAAACACTGAAAACTATGTAAATTTCCTTCAGTGAGTGAATGAATAAACAAACTGTGATACAAGCATCCAATGGAATATTACTTAGCAACGAAAAGGAACAAACTATTGATACACACAGCTACTGGGCTGGATGTCAAAAGCATTATACTAAAGCAAAAAAAGCCAGTCTCAAAGAGTTACATGCTGTATGATTCCACTTACATAATGTTCTCAAAATGACAAAATTATAGTGATAGAGAGCAGATCAGCAGCTGCCAGAAATTAGGGTTGGGAGGAGGGTATGACAATGAAGGAGGAGCATAAGGAATTTTCTCTGTGGTGATGGAGCAGTTCTGTATGCTGGTCAAGGTTACGGTCACATGAATCTGTATGTGTGATAATATTTCATAGAACTTTGCACACATACACAAACACACAAGTTCATATAAAAGCTGGCAAAATACACATAAAGATCTGTAGTTAACAGTACTGAAGCAACGTCACTTCTCCGGTTTTGACAATGTACTATATTTATATACGATGTTGTCATTGGGGGAAGCTGGGCAAAGGATATATAAGATCTCTCAGTATTATTTTTGCAGTTTCCTGACAATCTTACACCATCTCAAAATTATTGAGGTCCCCTAAGAGCTTTTGTTTTTGTGTGCTATATCTACCAACATTTACTATATAAGCAATTGATTCTGAGAATTCTTTACATATTTATTTATTAATTCATTTAAAAATCATAGTAAACCATTTATATGATGACAGACAAAAACATTTTTATGAACCATAGCTATATTTTGGAAAATAAAACGATCATGAGGAAAGTTGGCATTATTTTACATTTCGAACATCTCTTTAATGCATGGTTTAATTGAAGACAGCTGGATTGTTCTATCTACTTCTGCGATCTGTTGTGACTTTACATGTCACATCATCTCTGGAAAACTCCACTGCACACTCATGAGAGAAGGAGGGTGAAAAAGGCAAATACCATGTTAGTTTCATTATAAAAAGTGTTTGGACCTCGCAGACCCAACGAAACGTTCTTGGGAATACCCAGATGTCCCTCACCATACACTGGGAATTGGTGATCTAGGTTAAGGCATGTCCCATGATATTTTAGCCATCTGTTTTTGTATCTTTGTCCCTTGTATGCCTGTGAGCTCCAGCAGGGCCAGAATTCTGTCTAATTCACTTCTCTTTCCCTAGAGGCTAACACTACTTCAAGTTCTTAGTAAGAACTTAGTGCATATGGCGAAAAGAACAAAGAATGAGAGAAGGAAACCATTTGTTGTTCTGTTTTTTCTTCTGTCTTTCAAGGTCTGTAGGTGATTACAGTTTTCGAAATTTGAAGAGAAAATTTGAGTCTCGAGAGATGTGCTGTCTGTAGAAAGTCAGTTGGTCCAGGGAGCAGTAGACAGTGGTTGAGAGACCCAAAGAGACAAGCCAAGCGATTTGCATTCGTACTGTTTTGTTTGACTCCCCGCTCCCCTTGTCTCCTGCCATTTCTGATTTTTATGTTCCTTGTCAGGACACAGGAGTGCATGCAGGATATATAGCATATGTTGCAGGGTCCAGGAGGGCTTCTTTGTAGGACCAGGCACAGTCAGGATCAATTAAGTAACAAGGAAGGTAGAAAATATAGCCGCAGCTGGAACAAATCAGTTGCTCAGGCATGCGGGTTGCAACCCATAAAAGGTCAGCAGGCAACTGGCGTGAGCAGCTATGAGTGAAGCTTTTGGCTCCACAGAGCTAGAAGAAGCCAAGTGATCAGACATCCTCGCATCCTGTGGATGGTGACGACTTTGCAAATGATGGGTCAGATTGTGCCCCAGTTCCATTTCTCATCCGGCTTCTTCTCAGTTGATTTCTCCCCTGCCCCCCAGCAGGGGAGTTATTTCACCAAAGTGAGAGGTTGGTTTTATGGGTTGGAGGCGGGCCTCAACTACTAAATTTCAACGAGTGAGAGAAGCTGGACTTGTATATGAATTAGGGGACTTTTTGGGAGGAGGAGCAGAACAGCAGTGAGGCCTAAAGAAAAGCAAAACCTCATGCTTCATCTTACTGCACATGTATTATAACTAGAGATCAAATTGCAGGTTAATTTCCAAAAATGGATAACTTCTTGGCAAATTGATTAGCTATCTGCTCTTCCTTAGTTCAGTAACAAGGGATCATTATTTCTTAGCCTGACTCAGTTCCCCACCCTATTTTTCTCAGAATAATTATTCCATATACATACATACATTTACGTTGTTGTTGGTTTTATGGGCAAAAGTCTAAACAGATGTGTAGGGATGTTTTATTGAGTATCCTGAAAAAATTAAGCTCACTCTTCCATTTTGATCAGATCAGAACACAATTAGGGAAGGAGACCCCAATTCAAATGAAGAATTTTAACTAAAAATAAAGATGTTAACATGATCCTAATGACCACATTTACTATAAGTTCATCCTTTTATTAAATAAATAATTATTGAACAACTTCACGGTGCTAGACTCAGAGACCACAGAAATGAATAAGGAGCCTATAGGTTAGATGGGGTCGTTTCGATGCTGCCTGCTTGGGAAATAAGATCATGTGCAGCAGGACCACAGGAGAAAGTTGTCACCTTTACCAGGTGACTTCATGGAAGGTAGAGTCTTAGAGGAGGCCATTGGCTTACAATGCATTTCCACACATTTTTAGAATCTTAAATACTCTTGAGTTATTATTATGTACTTGATTAGATTCAGAGAGCTTATGCCTTATGTTCAAGTTCAGTAAGCTAGGGACTTCCATGGTCATGCAGTGGTAAAGAATCCACCTTCCAATGCAGAGGATGTCGGTTCGATCCCTGGTCACAGAACTAAGATCCCACATGCCATGGGGCAACTAAGCCCGTGCACCACAACTACTGAACCTGTGCACCTCAACTAGAGAGCCTTCATGCCTCAAAAACTACAGAGCCCACGCGCCACAACTAGAGAGAAGCCCACGCGCTGCAACAAAGTGCCTGCAGGCTGCAAAAAAAGCTCAGTAAGCTAGTAGGAGGTAATGGTGGGGCTCAAATTCAGATATTTTTGGTTGCAGAACTTTTCCTAAACTATTATTGGGATGAAAATTTAATGAGATCATATTTGTGAAAGCACTTTGGAAAGTTATATATAAGGATCAGATATTGTCATCATTAAAGCATTTTTTTGGTAAAATTATTGTAGTGAAGATTAAAAGAATATAATCCCTTGCCTTTTTTACATTTTTAAACAACTTCATGCTTAAGTGCGTTCCTCCCAATCCAGTATTTACTGAATTGGTTCTTACTGTGCCATTCTTTGTACCTTGGAGGATTTAGAAAAAGAGGACATAATAAATCATCCCAGTTCGTTTGTGTTTGAGAATGAATTTGAGAATAACATCCACGGTTAAAGAGGAGGACTTGGGGAAAAAAATCTTATAAAGAAGCAAGTCGGCAAGGAAGGGGAACAGGTTTCTTAGAGAAGCTGGTTGGTTCCCTTTGGGACATGGGGAATTAGAGGTCTCCAGTGTCCATTGGAAGGAAACACTCAGGACATGTTCACTGAGAGGGCATTGGAGCTGGGGCAGAGAGGTCCCACTGGAAGAAAGATGAGGTGGTGTCATCCCCAAAAGAAAGAACAATTCTCTGAATTTGACACAGAACTGGGTATGTGGAAATGTGGGTTCTAGTGATGGAGAAATGCAGAATGTGTTCCAGAAAACTATGTCTGAATTTGCTGGGCTATGATGTCTCTTCTCTGAATGTTTTTTGCTACAGAAAAGGGTGAGTTGTGGGTGACGTGCCACTGAAGCTTTAGTCTATTCCATTGAAGCTTAAATGTTCACCAAAACAACTAAAGCCTGGAACCAAAGCAACAGCACCTCTGGATTTGAAACGAAGGGCAGGAATGCAAGTGAGAGAGACGGAAGGTAGAGAAGAAAGCTGAAGTTTTCCTGTTATGATCATGGGCAGAGTGTCTGTTAACCGAGCAGGACCCTATGGGGCCTTCCCAGGATAGACCCCTCCCCCATATCCTCTGCTTTGGCTCCTCTCTCAAGTACCTAAATAATAGTATCTGGTGTGTATTTGCTGAGTTTTTCAGATGCTAAAAAGAAAACCACCAAGAAGTGGTTAAGAAATTGGCTAGTTGATGATCATGAGATGTAGCCCCCAGATCTTCTGGCACCTAAGGATTGATCACCATCAACCACTCAGATAACTGTGCACAAGCTGATCACATACCCTAGGATGCCTCTCCCTCCCCTTGCCTTTAAATATGCTTTGCTGAAACTCTTCGGGGATTTCGGGGTTTTAGAGCACAAGTCACCCATCCTCCTTGTATTGGTGTCTTTACAGTAAATGCTGCATTTTCCTTCACCACAACCCGGTGTCAATAGATTGGTTTTACTGCGCGTGGGTGAGTGGACCCAAGTCTGGTTTAGTAACATGTCCACATAGTGAAGGAGCAATCCTGTTCTTCACCCCAAAAAACTTTGATGATAAAAGAAGTTGGAAACATTTCAACCTGGAATAAGGAGGTCTTTTCCATCATAGTTACTTTGGGGCAGAAATATGAGCCTCCCTGGAGAAGATTCCTACAGTTTGTAGAAGGCCACTTTGTGGATTAATATGTATGAAGCTTGGATAAGAGTTGTATACTTAGGTACCTGAAGCGGAAAAAAGAATGGGAACAAGGCACCAGTAAGAAATCCTCTGTTCTCCCTCCACCACACACACACCTTTTAGAGCAGGTTGAAGAGATGAAAAGAGCCCCAATTAGTTTAGGAATGAAGAGATGGACTGGGAAGAGAACATGAGTCAGTGTTGAGTCATTTTATTTCTTATAAAATAAAGCTCACACGCACCAGGAATGAAGGGAGAGAAGAAAATCGAAGCCTGCTGAAGACAAAAACTCTCTTTGGACAAGAGTAAGTTATCACATGGCCTGGGTATGACCTTGGGTAGTCAGCTGCCCAAAGAGACCACTTGCTGATCTAGGAGGCCCCAAGCAGTGGGACCCAAAGAGTGGTCACACCATGTCACCTAGGAGTGCATTAAAACTAGCTTCCACCTCAGACCTGCAGAAATCCACTCTCCCCAAGGGGATCCAAGAAGCTATTTATTTTGACAAGATCACCAAGAAGCTTCCATCTAACCAGAAATCTGTGATTACCCAGCAGCCCCCAGGAGCAAGGGACTGTCTTAACTCTTCTTTGGAAAATGTCAAAACTTGATTCTCCAAACACAGTTCGTTCTCAAGAAATGTTTGAATGGATGCATTGATCAGATGAACTTGGGGTGGACATGTGGCAGGGGTCATTCTCAATGTGAGAGGCATGTCTGGGGGCTGCACAGGTGTCAAGGTGACAGACCCATTCTAGAGCAGCAGAGATGGAGGAGCAATCTCCCTGGGAGGGGGAGGAAACGAAGCTGCACACAAGACAAGCTTCCTCTGCTCTATGTTTTTGCAAGGGCTGAGGAAGATGCTTTCTGGAACTGACAAGTCAGGGCAACACAGGGCACAGGCTGTGTGGTACCAGATGCAGCTGCAATGGACCCCAGGTGTGCTTGTCTGGCTGCCTTGGATCCTGGTTCTGCTGCGTGGGGCTTGAGACATTGGGTCGATTCCATCGCCCTCTGCCTCCCGGTACCCCCTCCCCCCGCCCCTGGGCCTCAGTTCCTCTCCTGCATGAGGTTGGACACAGGATTGGCCACAGATCCTGGAGACCCTCCTGGTTGACTACACCAACATGAACACGTAACCACAAGTCCTGAAGGGTTCCCGTGACTCAGTGCAACAACCCTGGGATGTTGATCATGTGGGAGGAGGAAGTGGAAGCTCTGTGATGTTGAATGAAAGAAAGTTGTATCCCACTAGTGTGAATTTTCAATTGGCTACCTCAGGGGTTCCTTGTATGGTGGCTGCTTTAGCCGTGACAGGCTGGATGGGGAAAGAGAGAGAGACAGAGATGGAGGGGCTCTCCCTCTGAAGTCCTGCAGACATGGTCCTGGTCTGTGCGACCCGGTTAATCATCTCTTGATGTTAAGTGAAGTCTCTTTGCTCCAGTCATTTTTAGAAAGACAGCAGAGCACGGTGGCTAAGAGCATTTAGGGTCAACTCCTGAACTTCACTGGACCTGAATGTCCTCTGCTATAAAATGGAGGAGATCCCAGCACTCACCTGGTATATAGGAGGTGAGGGGTAGCATTTAAAATGTCAAAGGTGCTCAGAATGGTGCCTCACACAGAATAAGTGCTTAAAAACATTAGCTAACCCAGTTATAAATGCTATTTTGTCCAAAAGATAGACAAAAAGTAGAATTAGGTATTTGGATCACATGAGGAGTTCTTGTGATGGTGCTGTAAAATCCTCTGGAATTTACTTTCTTTGTACACCCTTTCTCCTCCTGTACGGTCAGGTGCAAAGCAGAACCCCAAGTTTCCCCATCCAAGACAGAGGACCATCTGGAGATCATTCTCAGCTACTGCCTGCTCAGGCCCAGCCTTTCTGTGGGATAATTTTCAAACTGGAAAAGATCTTGACTTAGGCAATTCGACCCCCTCATTTGCAGGTGAGGATCCCACGGTACAGGTCAACCTGACTCCAAACCACAAGAGCTGGAATTACCAATCCTGAGCCCATGAGCTGTTGTTTGTGTCTCAGCCAACAGAACAAGCCACTAACGCTCTGGCTTGCTGGCTTCCTAGACTTCAGGCCATATTCACTTTGATACATTGCACAAATTAATTTTGTTTCTAAAATAGGAGTGGTAAATAAGAATAACTAGGGGTATTCGTGCTTTTTATGTGCTCGACATTTATGGAAGTGCTTACAGTCAAGAGTGGCGGGGTTTGGGGGGACCGTCGTGAAGCAGGGGAGAGTGGATTTGCCATGGTAACGGAAGCCAGCGTGTGCCTTGCTTCCTTTTGTTTCTGAGTTACTGGAGCACTCCAGCCAGTGGCCTCTCAGAACCTGAAGGTGTGTCCTACCACTTGCAAATTTGGCTCTTTCCTCTCCTCCACGTCTTCCATCTTTGGTCTGTCAGGTCACTTTCCTTTTACCCCCATCCCTGCATGGAGGGCCCACAGACCCGAGAAGAACCCTCTCCTTTGCTGATGTGCTGGTGAACTGCTGGGGCTCGCTCAGGGCTGGCATGTTAGTGTCCTGGGCTGCATAACAAAGTACCATAAACGGAGTGGCCTAAGCAACAGAAATTTATCCCCTCATGGTTCTGGAGGCCAGAAGTCGAAATCAGGGTGTTGGTAGGACCGCGCTCCCTCTGAGGGCTCTAGCGGAGGATACTTCCCCACCTCTTCCAGCTTCTAATGGTTGCTGGCAGCCCTCACTCTTCCCTCACCTGTGGACCTTTCCTCCGATCTCTGCCTTCATCATCACATGACCTTCCCTGTGCATCTCTGTACACCTTTTCCTCTTCTTATAAAGACACCAGTCATATTGACTTTAGGGCCCACCCTAGTCCATCTTCACTGAATTAATTACACCTACAAAGGCTCTGTTTCCAAATAAGGTCACATTCTCAGGTTCTGGGTGGACATGAATTCTGGGGGGACATGATTCAACCCAGTACTGCTGGGGTTTCAACAATGCTGTGGAGTGGGTTCTACAGGCAGGCATCTAGCCCCCGCTGTCTTATAACTCTCAGATTTGTTCTTCTCCAGGATTATTGGAGTTTAGCCTCAATGTCTCCCCAGGCTCAGTTCTTATCCATCCCCTCTCAGTTCAGGCTCTTTGTTTCTTAATGACCAAAATCTGTTAAGTTCACAAAGGACATGTAGAGCTGAGTAACTGAAATCATGTCTGTCCCTCCTTCCCATCAAATAAATCCGTCTCCAACATATGGTCCTCCTCCGCCCTCCACCTCCACCACTCCCTGCATCATACAGCCTTCAACTCAAACAAGCAGCATCCCCCAAAACGTGTTTCCCACCCTCACCACTCAGGGCCTTTCCTCTGCCTTGAATGCCTCTTTCTCATTTCCAGCACCTCTGACATCAAGGTGGGGAGTAATGGAAACTCCCTGTCCTCCCTTCCTTCCATCCGCATGTTGCTCACACTTTGATGACAGCACTCAGCACGCTGTGCCCAAGTGATTCCTTCAGGATGCTGCTCCTTAATTAGCAGGGCTCTCCATGCATTGGTTCTCCCAGACCTGTCCTACAGACCTTCCCCCTGGAGACATCCCACCACCCACGACGGGTTTTGTGACCCTCTTCTTCCCTCATCTTCCTTCTGCTTCAGTTGACTCTTGAAAGAAGATAGCCTGTAGGGTAAAGGGAGGTCCGAGCTCCTCCTGCCTGCCCCCTGGCAAGAAAAAACAGTGAGTGTGGTGGATGAGTCAGGTTCTAGAATGTTAATCAAACCATATTACTGGGGGGTATAATGTTGTAAAAGAACATAGAGAAACATGAAAAAGCAACGGTGCCTTTCTTTCTCTCTCTCTTTCTCTCCAATGTTTGAAATAAAATGGTGCCTGGAGCCTCCTTCCTCTAGTGAAAATGCACCATCCACATCTCACTGTGTCATTGCCACCTAAGAAAATTCATCAGCAACCAGAGGGAGGCCCCAGGGACAGGAAGCCCTGTTTGCCTAGGCCAAGGAATCTTCCTGATTCTGTGCCATATAAGTCAGATCACCTGCGACAAAGTGTCCACATGGGATTCACGCACTGTGGCAGAGGCTGCTGGTGGTCTCTCAGCATCTGTTCTCTCCTCTTCCTTAACAAGAGAGCTTCCAACTCTGAGCTGAGCTCGTTGCTGCTCTGACTAAAGAGCTTATATCCAACCTCCCATGCAGCTGGGTGTGGTCATGTGAGTGAGTTCTGGCAATGGGATGTAAGCAGAAGTGATATGTACCAATTCCTGGAAGTGTCCTCAAAGGGAAGCAACATGCCTTCTTCTGCTCCTCCTCCTTACAGCTTCCTGGGCTTCAGACATGATGGCTGAGCTCAAGCAACCATTTTTAGACAATGAGGACATAAACAGTGCTCAAGGTCATTGTGCAGCTGCCTTATCAGACTTGGCCTCCTTACTTCTGGGATTCATGTATGTGAGAGGAAAAGCAAGTTCTCTTTTATTGAAAGTCTTTCTAGGGGGAGTTATCTGACTCTCCCAGCTGAGCTGGGATGACCTAAGTCTCAGCTATAACAAGCCTCCTTCCCTAAGACTGGTTCTCTCTGTGTGTCTCTCTTGGGGGCTCATGGTAGGTGATGGTGGAAGGACAGAATCCGAGGATTTGGAATTCCAGGTTCCTGCTGTAAAAGGAAAGTTTTTCACTTGCCTTTTAACAACCCCATGCTAGGCCCCAACTGGCTCTAACTCATTATTCCTCAACCTATTTCTCACTATTGACCCTTTAAGGACCTTTTAAAGATATTTGTTTCCTAATTAATTCCTCCCATGAAATTTTAATAGCATAGATATGCTGTATATTAGTTTATGTACTGTATATATAATTGTGTGTTATACATAAAAAGTGTAAAATGTTTTATGTCCCCTAAGAGAACCTATTTTTGTTTCCTTGAGGACAATTTCACCCCTGTTGAGAATGCATGGCCTAACTACAGATGTTCTGCTGACCAAGGAGCAAGGAGACTTATTTTTAAACCAACCTGTACAGACTTATGGACTCATTATGTTTGTCTTAGTCTCTCAGGCTCCTGTAACAAAATACCACAGACTGGGTGGCTTAAATAGCAGAAATTTATTTTCTCTTAGTTCTGGAGGCTAGAAGTCCAAGATCAAGGTGCCAGCATGGCTGGGATCTAGGGAGAACTCTCTTCTTGGCTTGCAGGTGGCCTCACATGGCAGAGAGAGGAAGCTCTGGGGTCTCCTTTTTTTTCATTATTATAAACATTTTATTTTAAACTTTGAATTTTGGACAATCTCAAACATATACCAAAGTAGAGGGAATAACATGTATAGACTGCTACATTACCTATCACCCATCTTCACCAATTATCAACTCATGGAGACTCTTTTTCTTTCATTAGTTTCAGGTACACAGCATAATGATTCAATATACATATATTACAAAATGACCACCACAATAAATCTAGTTAATGGTGTCTCTTCTTATAAGGACATAAATCCCATCAGAGCACCACCCTCATGACCTAATAGGTCCCACCTCCAAATACCAACACAATGGGGATTAGGTTTCAACATGTAAATTTGGGGAGGCACACACACTCAGCGTAAAGCATCCTCCAAGGTTGTTCCCACTTCCAAGCTCTTGTCTTTGCTGTTCCTTCTGCCCAGAACATCTTCCCCTAGATCTTCAACTGGTTTGTTGTTTTCCATCTTTCAGGACTCAGCACACTGTCACCTTTTAGAGACCCTCTGTTCACATCCCAGAAAAAAGCCATATCCCTTGCTCCTGCACTCTCTATCATATCACCCCACTTAATTTTTTTTCTTGGTACCATTTTCTAAAGGCCTCTTTTTTACATAATTGTTTACTAAGTTGTTTGTCTCCACCTGCTCAGATGTAAAGTTCCATGAAAGGCCTTCTCTGTCCTTTTCACTGTTGTATCTCAAGCCCCTAAAATAGGACCTGGCACACAGTAGGCACTTAATAAATGTGGAATAAATAAATAACCCCTTTTACCATCAGGCATAATGAGCAAGCTCCCTATCATTTTCTTACCTTTATCAAGCATGGAAGGTCTTAATCCCTCACTGGGACACAGTACTCTAAACTTTACAAAGGATTTTCCTATCCATTTTCTCATCGAAGGCTCTCAGCCTTCCAGGCAGGAGAGGTATTATTGCCCCCATTTTGTTGGGAAGACCTTCTCAGAGTCACATATCTGGCCGATGGAACCAAGGCCTCCTGACCTAAGGCCAGCCTGCCTCCATTATACTCCCTCCTTCACAGGGTAAGAGCCCTCCCATCCATTACAGAGTCTCCATTTTCTAGCCTTGGACATGAGGAAATGACGCAACATCTCGGCCAACCGGGCTCCAGGTCAGACATTGATTCAATTGATGGCCACTAAGCCTTAAGTTGCACTTAGGAGTAACTGGAAAGATCTTATCCTGCTCCTGTCTCTCAGCTTTTCTCCAGCAGGCCCTTGGCATGGTCACAGCCTCCTTCTGGGCTTTGGAAGCTCTCTGCTTCCATTGCACTTGAAGGAATGGTCTGAGCAGTGTCTCGGGCAGAGGGAGATGCTCCCACAGATCCTACAGTAAGAGGCAGTTCAGGTGAGAGGCAGTCAAGGGGCACAGGTGATGGCTTTTGTGCAATTAGTCTTTTGCAACAGTGTCATTTACACAGTGTCTTTGGAAGAGCCCTTCCTTACATGATGAAATGGGTTTTGCTCTGGGGATTTCTCATAAGGAAAACATCCAAAGTACACACTTATGCAGAGTTTGTTTCTGAAGAATTAGACAGCCTCACTGTCCAACAATACAGGAATTGTTAAATAAAAGTACAATAGATTCATGGGATGTAACCCAGTGTGGGATGTTACATAACCACTAGGAATGTTCGGTAGAAATATCTGATAATGATCTAGGAAAACACTAAATACCAACAAAAATATCAAATAATACCAAAAATTATCCTGACAAAAACAGGATACAAAATTGTATCCTGCTTATAATCTAACAGCTATGCTATAAAGAAAAACGATAGCTAGAGAAAGGCTGCAAAGTTGTAGGAGAATAAGAATGACTGTATGCCCTTGATATGATTATGAATGGGGTCTTTCCTTTGGTTTTTCTAATTTTTCTGTAATTCAAAATTTATTTTTCCTTAAAAAGCTTTAAATGTTATTTTTGGGATTAATGATAACTGAACACATTTTTTAAAATAAATATAATCACAAAGGAAAAATTTTTTTAATGTACTGGTAGTCCCACGACTGATAATATATTGGGGGATAGCCTCCCTGTAATCTCTACATTCATATAAGTCTACATTTTTATAAGCAAAAGTAAAATCATACTGTGCCTATAATTTATAGCCTATATTTTACTCAGTGATATTTTATGAACATCTTAACATGTCAATACTTCTACAATATTATTTTAAATTCTGCTTAGTTTGTGGTATATCGGTGTTTCACTATCTAATTTATCTCCTATTGTTGGATGTTTAGATTACTTCCAATTTTTTGATGTTATAAATTACAATCATGGATATTCTTTCTAACAACTTTGTGTCACACATTCTTGATTATTTACTTACAATAAAAAATTTTAAGTGGGATTTTTGAGTGCTAACATATACGCATTTTTACGTTTATATATATAATGTGTGTGTATATATATGTATATATATAACAGTTTATATTTATGTAAGTTGTGTAGGAGAGATCCTATTTCCCACAGTCTTACGAAATTTTGATTGTTATTATTTTTACAACTTTGCTCATTTAGTAGACATGAAAGGACATGCTATTTAGGTGTCTCTCCATTGCCATTTTAAAAAACCCAACTCAAAAAGCTTAAGAAAAAAAGGCAGAAGATAGGGAAGGGAGAGAGTAATACCTCAGGTAACTGCAAAGTACCAGGAGTAGATGTTGCTTTAAGTAAAGTTTCATTTAAGTTCAAAAATACTGATAAGCCTCATTTCTGGACTTGGCTTCTTCTGCTCTCTGTGTAGTGTCATCTGAACATCTATGCAGGAGAAAGAGAGAGTCCAATAAAAATGGTGGCCTAACGAAACCTGGGAGTCGAGTCTTGCTGGCCCTGAATGGGCTTCCATAGAACACATTGCCCACAGAGAACCAGCCAGAGGCCCGACCTGGACTCTGGCATGTACTCCTTCCCAGAATCCTCTGGGCTACAAATAGGCAAGGAGTATTTTCCTCAAAGCCAAACCAGGGTATGGTTCAGCAAGAGGAAGAGTGGATGCTGGCCTACATGTAAATTATAGTAAAAAGCAGATTGATCATCTCAAAATGGAATATCAAAGCCACATCAGATCTTATCTGTATGTTTTAAAAACACATTTACCTTCAAGAGACCTTCAAGATGGTGGAGGGGTAAAATGTGGAGATCACCTTCCTCCCCACAAATACATCAGAAATACATCTACATGTGGAACAACTCCTACAGAACACCTACTGAATGCTGGCAGAAGACCTCAGACCTCCCAAAAGGCAAGAAACTCCCCATGTACCTGGGTAGGGCAAAAGAAAAAAGAAAAAACAGAGATAAAAGAATAGGGACGGGACCTGCACCAGTGGGAGGGAGCCGTGAAGGAGGAAAGGTTTCCACACACTAGGAAGGCCCTTCGCAGGCGGAGACTGCGGGTGGCGGAGGGGGGAAGCTTCGGAGCCACGGAGGGGAGCGCAGCCACAGGGGTGCGGAGGGCAAAGCGGAGAGATTCCTGCACGGAGGATCAGCGCCGAGCAGCACTCACCAGCCCAAGAGACTTGTCTGCTCACCCGCCGGGGCGGGCGGGGGCTGGGAGCTGAGACTCGGGCTTCGGTCGGATCGCAGGGAGAGGACTGGGGTTGGCTGCGTGAACACAGCCTGAAGGGGTTAGTGCACCACAGCTAGCCGGGAGGGAGTCCGGGAAAAAGTCTAGACCTGCCTAAGAGGCAAGAGACCATTGTTTTGGGGTGCGCGAGGAGAGGGGATTCGGAGCACCGCCTAAACCAGCTCCAGAGAAGGGCGCGAGCCGCGGCTATCAGCGTGGACCCCAGAGACGGGAATGAGACGCTAAGGCTGCTGCTGCCGCCACCAAGAAGCCTGTGTGCAAGCACAGGTCACTATCCACACCTCCCTTCCCAGGAGCCTGTGCAGCCCGCCACTGCCAGGGTCCCGTGATCCAGAGACAACTTCCCCGGGAGAACGCACAGCGTGCCTCAGGCTGTTGCAACTTCATGTTGGCCTCTGCCCCCGCAGGCTCGCCCCACATCCGTTCCCCTCCCTACCCCCGGCCTGAGTGAGCCAGAGCCCCCTAATCAGCCGATGCTTTAACCCCGTCTTGTCTGGCCTGGAACAGAAGCCTGAAGGCAACCTACATTCAGAGGCAGGGCGAAATCCAAATCTGAACCCCGGGAGCTGTGAGAACAAAGAAGAGAAAGGGGAATTTCTCCCAGCAGCCTCAGGAGCAGCGGATTAAATCTCCACAACCAACTTGATGTACCCTGCATCTGTGGAATACCTGAATAGACAACAAATCATCCCAAATTGAGGTGGTGACGTTGGGAGCAACTGTAGACTTGGAATGTGCTTACTGCCTCTAATTTTTACTGGTTTTATGTTTATCTTAGTTTAGTATTTACAGTTTATTATCATTGGTAGATTTTTTTATTGATTTGGTTGCTCTCTTCCTTTTTTTTATATATAGATATATATATTTTTTTTCCTTTTTCTCTTTTTGTGAGTGTGTATATGTATGCTTCTTTTTATGATTATGTCTACGTAGCTTTGCTTTTACCATTTGTCCAAGGGTTCTGTCTGTCCATTTTTTATTACTTTTTAATTTTTTTATTTTTAATACTTTTTTAATTTTAATAACTTTATTTTATTTTTTTCTTTCCTTCTTTCTTTCATTCTTTCTTGCTTTTTTTTTTCCCTTTTCTTCTGAATCATGTGGCTGACAGGGTTTGGTGCTCTGGCCGGGTGTCAGACCTGTGCCTCTGAGGTGGGAGAGCTGAGTTCAGGACATTGGACTACCAGGGACCTCCCAGCTCCACATAGTATCAAATGGGGAAAGCTCTCCCAGAGATCCCCATCTCAATGCTAAGACCCAGCTCCACTCAATGACCAGCAAGCTACAGTGCTGGAAACCCTAAGCCAAACAACTAGCAAGACAGGAACACAACCCCACCCATTAGCAGACAGGCTGCCTAAAATCATAATAAGGTCACAGACACCCCAAAACACACCACTGGGTGCGGTCCTGCCCACCAGAAAGACAAGATCCAGCCTCATCCACCAGAACACAGGCATCAGTCCTCTCCACCAGGAAGCCTACACAACCCACTGAACCAACCTTAGCAACTGGGGGCAGACACCAAAAACAATAGGAATTATGAACCTGCAGGCTGAAAAAAGGAGACCTCAAACACAGTCAGTTAAGCAAAATGAGAAGAAAGAGAAACACACAGCAGATGAAGGAGCAAGGTAAAAACCAGCCAGGCCAAACAAATGAAAAGGAAATAGACAGTCTACCTGAAAAAGAATTCAGAGTAATGATAGTAAAAGATGATCGAAAATCTTGGAAATAGAATGGAGAAAATACAAGAAACCCCTTTAACAAGGGCCTAGAAGAACTAAAGAGCAAACAAACAATGATGAACAACACAATAAATAAAATTAAAAATTCTCTAGAAGGAATCAATAGCAGAATAACTGAGACAGAAAAACAGATAAGTGACCTGGAAGATAAAATAGTGGAAAGAGCTACTACAGAGCAGAATACAAAAAAAGAATGAAAAGAATTGAGGAAAGTCTCAGAGACCTCCGGGACAACATTAAATGCAACAACATTCGAATTATAGGGGTCCCAGAAGAAGAGAAAATGAAAGGAACTGAGAAAATATTTGAAGAGATTATAGTTGAAAACTTCCCTAATATGGGAAAGGAAATAGTCAATCAAGGCCAGGAAGCACAGAGAGTCCCATACAGGATAAATCCAAGGAGAAACATGCCAAGACACATATTAATCAAACTATCAAAAATTAAATACAAAGAAAAAATATTAAAAGCAGCAGGGGAAAAACAATAAATAACATAACAAGGGCATCCCCATAAGATTAACAGCTGATCTTTCAGCAGAAACTCTGCAAGCCAGAAGGGAATGGCAGGACATATTTAAAGTGATGAAAGGGAAAAACCTACAACCAAGATTACTCTACATAGCAAGGATCTCATACAGATTTGACGGAGAAATTAAAATCTTTACAGACAAGCAAAAGCTAAGAGAATTCAACACCACCACACCAGCTTTACAACAAATGCTAAAGGAACTTCTCTAGGCAGGAAACACAAGAGAAGGAAAAGACCTACAATAACAAACCCAAAACAATTAAGAAAATGGTAACAGGAACATACATATCGATAACTACCTTAAATGTAAATGGATTAAAATGCTCCAACCAAAAGACATAGACTGGCTGAATGGATACAGAAACAAGACCTGTATATATGCTGTCTACAAGACACCTGCTTCAGACCTAGAGACACATACAGACTGAAAGTGAGGGGATGGAAAAAGATATTCCATGCAAATGGAAATCAAAAGAGTTCTGGAGTAGCAATTCTCATATCAGACAAAATAGACTTCAAAATAAAGATTATTACAAGAAACAAAGAAGGACACTACATAATGATCAAGGGATCAATCCAAAAAGAAGATATAACAATTGTAAATTTGCACCCAACATAGGAGCACCTCAATACATAAGGCAAAAGCTAACAGCCATAAAAGGGGAAATCGACAGTAACACAGTCATCATAGGGGACTTTAACACCCCACTTTCACCAATGGACAGATCATCCAAAATGAAAATAAATAAGGAAACACAAGCTTTAAATGACACATTAGACTAGATGGACTTAATTGATATTTATTGGACATTCCATCTGAAAACAAGAGAATACACTTTCTTCTCAAGTGCTCATCAAACATTCTCCAGAATAGATCATATCTTGGGTCACAAATCAAGCCTTAGTAAATTTAAGAAAATTGAAATTGTATCAAGTATCTTTTCTGACCACAACGGTATGAGCCTAGATATCAATTACAGAAAAAATCTGTAAAAAATACAAACATATTGAGGCTAAACCATACACTACTAAAAAATCAAGAGATCACTGCATAAATCAAAGAGGAAACCAAAAATTACCTAGAGACAAATGACAATGAAAACATGGCGACCCAAAACCTATGGGATGCAGCAAAAGCAGTTCTAAGAAGGAAGTTTATAGCAATACAATCCTACCTCAAGAACAAGAAACATCTCAAATAAACAACCTAACCTTACACCTAAAGCAATTAGAGAAAGAAGAACAAAAAAACCCCAGAGTTAGCAGAAGGAAAGAAATCATCAAGATCAGATCAGAAATAAATGAAAAGGAAATGAAGGAAACAATAGCAAAGATCAATAAAACTAAAAGCTGGTTCTTTGAAAAGATAAACAATATTAATAAACCATTAGCCAGACTCATCAAGAAAAAAAGGAGATGACTCAAATCAATAGAATTAGAAATGAAAAAGGAGAAGTAACAACTGACACTGCAGAAATACAAAGTATCATGAGAGATTAGTACAAGCAACTCTATACCAATAAAATGGACACCCTGGAAGAAATGGACAAATTCTAAGAAAAGCACAACCTTCTGAGACTGAACCAGGAAGAAATAGAAAATATGAACAGACCAATCACAAGCACTGAAATTGAGACTGTGATTAAAAATCTTCCAACAAATAAAAGCCCAGGACCAGATGGCTTCACAGGCGAATTCTATCAAACGTTTAGAGAAGAGCTAACACCTATCTTTCTCAAACTCTCAAAATATAGCAGAGGGAGGAACATTCCCAAACTCATTCTCTGAGTCCACCATCACCCTGATACCAAAAGCAGACAAAACGTCACAAAAAAACTACAGGCCAATATCACTGATGGACACAGATGCAAAAATCCTCAACAAAATACTACCAAACAGAATCCAACAGCACGTTAAAAGGACCATACACCATGATCAAGTGGGGTTTATCCCAGAAATGCAAGGATTCTTCAATATGTGCAAATCAATCTATGTGATACACCATATTACCAAACTAAAGGAGAAAATCCATATGATCATCTGAATAGACGCAGAGATAGCTTTCGACAAAATTCCACACCCATTTATGATAAAAACACTCCAGAACGTAAGCTTAGAGGGAACTTAACTCAACATAATAAAAGCCATGTATGAGAGATGCACAGCCAACATCGTTCTCAGTGATGAATAACTGAAATCATTTCCTCTAAGATCAGAAACAAGACAAGGTTGTCCACTCTCACCATTATTATTCAACATAGTTTGGGAAGGTTTAGCCACAGGAATCAGAAAAGAAAAAGAAATAAAAGGAATCCAAATCAGAAAAAGAAGATGTAAAACTGTCACTGTCTGCAGATGACATGATACTGTACATAGAGAATCCGAAGGATGCTACCTGGAAACTACTAGGGCTAATCAACGAATTTGGTAAAGTAGCAGGATACAAAATTAATGCACAGAAATGTCTTGCATTTCTCTACACTAATGATGAAAAATCTGAAAGAGAAGTTAAGGAAACACTCCCATTTACCATTGCAACAAAAAGAATAAAATACCTAGGAATAAACCTACCTAAGGAGAAAAAAGACCTGTATGCAGAAAACTATAAGACACTGATGAAAGAAATTAAAGATGATACCAACAGGTGGAGAGATATACCATGTTCTTGGATTGGAAGAATCAACATTGTGAAAATGAGTATATTACCCAAAGCAATCTACAGAGTCAGTGCCATCCGTATCAAACTACCAATGGCATTGTTCACAGAAGTAGAACAAAAAAATTCACAATTTGTATGGAAACACAAAAGACCAGGAATAGCCAAAGCAATCTTGAGAAAGAAAAACGGAGCTGGAGGAATCAGGCTCCCTGAATTCAGACCATACTACAAAGCTACAGTAATCAAAACAGTATGGTACTGGCACAAAACCAGAAATAGAGATCAATGGAACAGGATAGAAAGCCCAGAGATAAACCCATGCACATATGGTCACCTTATTTTTGATAAAAGAGGCAAGAATATACAATGAAGAAAAGACAGCCTCTTCAATAAGTGGTGCTGGGAAAACTGGACAGCTACATATAAAGAATGAAATTAGAACACTCCTTAACACCATACACAAAAATAAACTCAAAATGAATTAAAGACCTAAATGTAAGGCCAGACACTCTAAAACTCTTAGAGGAAATCATAGGCAGAACATATTATGACATAAATCACAGCAAGATCCCTTTTGACCCACCTCCTGGAGAAATGGAAATAAAAACTAAAATAAACAACTGGGACCTAATGAAACTTAAAAGCTTTTGCACAGCAAAGGAAACCATAAACAAGATGAAAAGACAACCCTCAGAATGGGAGAAAATATTTTCAAATGAAGCAACTGACAAAGGATTAACCTCCAAAATTTACAAGCAGGTTATGCAGTTCAATATCAAAAAACAAACAACCCAATCCAAAAATGGGCAGAAGACCTAAATAGACATTTCTCCAAAGAAGAAATACAGGTTGCCAACAAACACATGAAAGGATGCTCAGCATCACTAATCATTAGAGAAATGCAAATCAAACTACAGTGAGGTATCACCACACACCAGTCAGAATGGCCATCATCAAAAAATCTAGAAACAGTAAATGCTGGACAGGGTGTGGAGAAAAGGGAACCCTCTTGCACTGTTGGTGGGAATGTAAATTGATACAGCCACTATGGAGGACAGTATGACGGTTCCTTAAAAAATTAAATATGGAACTACCATATGACCTAGCAATCCCACTACTGGGCATATACCCTGAGAAAACCATAATTCATAAAGAATCATGTACCACAATGTTCATTGCAGCTCTATTTACAATAGCCAGGACATGGAAGCAACCTAAGTATCCATCAACAGATGGATGGATAAAGAAGATGTGGCACATATATACAATGGAATATTACTCAGCCTAATAGAGAAACAAAATTGAATTATCTGTAGTGAGGTGGATGGACCTAGAGTCTCTCATGTAGAGTGAAGTAAGTCAGAAAGAGAAAAACAAATACTGTATGCTAACACCTATATGGAATAAAAAAAAAGAAAAAGAAAAGTTTCTGAAGAACCTAGGGGCAGGACAGGAATAAAGATGCAGCCGTAGAGAATGGACCTGAGGACACAAGGATGGGGAAGGGTAAGCTGGGACGAAGTAAGAGAGTTGCATGGACATGTATACACTACCAAATGTAAAATAGATAGCTAGTGGGAAGCAGCTGCATAGCACAGAGAGAACAGCTCAGTGCTTTGTGACCACCTAGAGGGGTGGGATAGGGAGGGTGGGAGGGAAACCCAAGAGGGAGGAGATATGGGGATATATGTATACATACAGCTGATTCACTTTGTTATACAGCAGAAAGTAACACAACATTGTAAAGCTATTATATTCCAATAAAGATGTTAAAAAAAAACCACATTTACCATTTCAAATTGTTCATTGGATAAAATCTTCAAAGAGGACTACCCCGCCTTCCCTCCCCCAACTTTTTTTTTCCGAGCCTCACCTTAACAGTACTGTTCTTTGAGTTGGCACAAACCTTAATCTCTCTGTCTCAATTCTCTCATCTGTAAAATGGGTTAATACCCATGTTAATCTGACAGAATAGCAGTAAATCATACTAAATAAGCCCATGTATGATAAAATATTTAACATCTCATATTTGAATAGATGTTTCCTACCAACTTCAGGAAGTGGACTCAGCAAAAGCACTTGACCGTGATTTTTTGATTACATCTAAAGAAATGTACTGTGTACCCTTGATAGGAACTTAATTAATTGATAACTGTTTTCTCCCTCTATAAAAAAATTAAGCTAGGAATTCCTGCCTTCAAATACATAATTTCAATATAAAGAATAAATTCCTGGATGAGCAAAAGGTAAATTAAGCCACCCAATGAGTGAGGTCCTCATTTATGTGAAGGGTCTTGGTGATATTTTATGCCCATTTTGTGGTGGCTGCTGGTTCCCAATCCCAGACCTGAACCATGAGGAACACTTTCTTAAGATTCTCACCAAGTGCTGACCATGGAGAAAGAGACTGCAAAAATGTGTTAAGTCACTTATGTCTGTGGCTCCCAAGGGCTCTACGCTCTCTCCAGCCTCCACACATGAACTATTCTAACTGAATTCTTCTTCCCAGTGTCCTGCTGCATCTGTCCCACATAAGCATCTTCCCCAGGTAAACAAGTGCTTGTGTCCTGTCTCTCTTTGCAGGTGACTGTCTCTCCTTAGATTTTGGGCTGTCCCATTGCCCTGTAACCTCATGTCTTTGAATGACGAGAGGACTTTCATGAACTTGAAGTTTGCTCTGCTCCTTTGCTGTAAGATCAGGAACGCTCCTTCTAAAATTCTATATGTCTGAATAGAAACAGAAAGTTCTGCTATAAGTTTTAACTTGAATCCTTGTGCTGATTAGAGAAGATAGGCACTATTTTAAAAATGAGAGGTTGGCTCAGAGTTAACTTCAAGGACCCACATAGCTTGGAAAGTGTGGAGCTGGGTCTTGAACCCAAAGCTTTGTAACCACTCCACAGACTTACTTCCTAAACCTGTCTTTCAGGAATGGCACATTCTTCAGTGTGTCTAGACTGTAGCTTATGTGCAGATGAGGCTGAACAAAAAAGTTGGGGGCAGTTCATAGAAGGTTTTGAATACCAGGTGTGGAGGTGTGACCATTAGGCTGTAGTGAGTCAAAGATTTCAGACCAACGTGTCTTAGCCTTTAGGAAAAATGACATTTTGTCCTTCGAAAAGAATAATCCGGCATCAGTATGGAGGATGCATCAGAAAGGCCAAGAGGGCAGGAATGTGGATGGAGGCAGGGGAATTAAATTTTTGAACTGTTTGGGACAGGAGAATCAACAGTACTTAATTTGAGGGTAGCGGTCAGATGTTTGAGAATCTGATTTGTGTTTTTGAGAAGAGGAAAAGTGACATGAAATGACTTTATTCAGAATCAGGAGGAGGACCGGGTTTGGCAGGGAACGTGGATAATGAGCTTGGATTTTGACAGACTGAACAGCAGGTGTCCAGCCCATGGAGGGAAGTCTAACAGGTCACTGGAAATGGGCATCCAGAACTCTGGAAGCAGGTTATGTGATGGGCTGCACCAGGTGGGTGTCTCTAAGGCTTTGCTTCTCACCTATGTGCCTACATATCACCAAGCACGTGCTCCAGAGTTTGGAAAACTTAAATAAAGTCAAATGGGAATTTTCAGGAGTTCTAATGTAGCTTATGTGAAAAGTAAGCAGGGCTTTCTTCCTCTCTCAGGCTGGAGCTCATCAGGCAGTGACAATTTCAAATTTATGACTCAGACATTTAACATGTTTCAAGGAGAACATTATCATTTGAAAACCTTGTAAAGAGAAATGTGTCTGTACCAAGAAGCGACACTATCTTCCTTTTGTAAAGAGACCCCAATCATTTACATTTTCACTTTTGCTTCCCGTCGTGTGTTAAATAATTCTGACATTTTCTTCAAATGCAAATTACATTTCTGAAAATTTCTCAAATGTGAGCTTTTATTTTTCTAAAAAAAAATAATGGTGGGGAGAGAGAGGGAGAGTTAGTTTTTTCATGTGACAACTATGTGACAACTCTGGCCGTCTCCTGGGTCTCTAACTCCCACCCAGCCTGGTTAAAAAAAGAAAGGTACTAGTTTCATCTGGTTTTTCTGCCTGGCAATACAACTTCTATCAGAAATTGGCTCCTTGCTTCTTAAGTGGCTAAGGAGCTAGCTGTTCAGATAAACATTCAAAGTATTCAATATTAACATATGAAACATTAACCTTGGGGTTGGAAGGACCTTCAGGGTCACCAGATGATAGCTACTCCCCTCCATTGCTGAATTTCTATTAAGCCTCTCCACACACTGAGTATGCAGCGAGAGCTAACGTATCTTCAATAGTATCCTTAAACTAAGATAATCAAATTAAATTTCAATTACATATAAAAGCTTCCCCCCATTGGTCCTAGTTACCACTGTAGCCTTATCCTAGGTTAGAGTCAGTATTGAGTAGTTGGTCAGGTTGGGCTTTGCAGACAGACACATTAGGTTTCAAATCCTTCCCCTGATGCATGAATCATATTTTGAGCACAGTCTGTATAACCTGGGAGGTTGTCAGAAATGCAGAATTTTGGGCTCCACCTCAGACTTACTGAATCATAATCGTTATTTTAATATGATCCCCGGGTGATCCACACACACATTAAAGTTTGAGAAGTGTAGCTCGAAGAACTCAGTTACTTACCCACACGCTCAGTTTCTTGTCTGAAAATTGAGATGGTTGGACTTGATAATCTCAGAAAGTTCCCTTCACCTACAAAACATTAAAATAATAAATTCAGAATTCATAAAAATCTATTGGCAGAATATTTTTAATAAGGGAAACCTGTTGACAATCTGGATAGAAAACATAGGGAAATTTTAAAGTAAACTATTATTTAGCCACTATTGAAAAATTACAACCAAATAGAAAATTCTGGAGAGAACATCAAGAAAAGATTAGGATCTAAAATTTAATGATTCTAATCTAGAAAACTGGTACAGATGAACCAGTTTGCAAGGCAGAAATAGAGACACAGATATAGAGAACAAATGTATGGACACCAAAGGGGAAAAGGGGGAGATGAATTGGGAGATTGGGATTGACATATATGCACTAATATATATAAAACAGATAACTAATGAAAACCTGCTGTATAACACAGGGAACTCTACTTCACTTTGCTGTACAGTAGAAACTAACACAACATTGTAAAACAACTGTACCCCAATAAAGAATAAATAAATTAAATAAAATTTAATGATTCTATTTAATAAACAGGAAAAAAAATTAGAAAAATACCAAAATGTCTACAGTGGTTATATATAGGTGATGTGATTAGAAATGGTTATTTCCCTGTCAGTCTCTCCTTTCCAACCCCCATTTATTAAGTACATGTGATTTAATAGTAAGGGGAAAAAAACCCAAACACCTTATTTTTTGATCAACAAGGATCAAATAGAAGACATGAAAATGTTGTCTTACAAACAAACACAGAATTCATTTTATAATGAATGTACCAAATTTATTCTTCATCCTACAGAATATGTCCTTCAGCTATTGTCTTTCAAGGCCCAACTCAAATCCCACTTCTTTCAAGCCAACGTCTTACATACTCTGAGGTCAGGGATCTTGTTTGAATCAACTCTGCATCCTCTTTTGACAAAGACACCAACTCTGATTAGGAACAAAGGAAATGTGAAATGAAGGAAAGGAAGGAAGGAAACAGGGGAGGGAAGGGGAGGGAGGGAGGAAGGAAGAACGAAAGAATAAAAGGATGTACAAGGCTCGATGCTGACTTAACTCCAGTCCCTTTGGAATCCTGTGGGATATTTCTGAGCCATATCTGGCTATTAAGAAATGGCCTTGCATTTTTCGCTCTAGTGTCATGGTCTTTCTTCTCCAATGAGATTTCAAGTACCATAAAAAGGTGAAAATATCTTCTTTAAAAATATGTGCTTGGATTCTTCTTTTCTGAAGCAATTTAGTTTGTGAGGCATATTGCTTATTCCTAGTCATGTAGGAACAGGGTGAGACCTCAGGACTGTCAACAACGTGTGATGGTGCAAGGTTGGGCCACAAGATGGTCTACTGGGCTTTTTAAATTTACAAACATACCAGAGCGTCTTGAGTGTATGTGCATAAGAGCAGTGCTTCAAATACATGAGGCAAACACTGATAAACTGCAAGATGAACTAGATAAATCCACAGATAGATTAAGAGATTTCAATACTCCTCTTTCAATAGTTGATAGAACAACTAGACAACAAATTAAGACAGATATAGGAAACATGAAAAACACTTATGGTCACTTGACCTAATTGACCTTTATAGAACACTCCACACAATAATGGCAGAATTAACACTCTTTTCAAGTGCACATGCACTATTTATCAAAATAGACTATATGCTGGGTCACAAAAATCTCTATAATTTGGATTAAATTCATATAAAATATAATCTCTGAGCATATTGGTTTTAGACTGAAAGCAGCTCTTTTTGCCCCTTTCCTGTTTGCCCACTTTTGTTCCCTTCTAACGGTAAAAGAACATAATTATAGGAATGAGATCACGAGGCAATTTAATCTAATTCCTGACTTATGTTCTCCTGAACACACACCATGCCTTGTCTAACCTGTTGATTCTTTTTCTAGATTAAAAGAAGTAAGAATGAAGTAGTTAAAGAATGACTAGCTCTCTACCCCCAACAGCCCCCTTGCCAGTCCTGCAGGCAGATCACAAGGACAAGATAACATCTGAAGAAAGAATCAGCCAGTCTGCATTCAACAAAGAATGATGCAGAATCCAACCTCCTGCCTTGATGATTCACTGAGATTCTTTCCCCTTTTTCCCTTTAAAAACTGTCATGGCTGAGCTGAACCTTTGGAGTTGGTCTTGGGACATGAGTCTACCTTCTCCCCACATTGCTGGCTTTTCTGATTAAAGCAGCTTTCTTTTCTACTGACACTTGCCTCTTGATTATTGGCTTTTGAGTGGTGAGCAGCCAAACCTGAGTTCAGTAACAGATTAGAAAACAGTAATAGAAATATACCTGAGGGGCTTCCCTGGTGGCGCAGTGGTTAAGAATCTGCCTGCCAATGCAGGGAACACGGGTTCGAGCCCTGGTCAGGGAAGATCCCACATGCTGGGGACCAACTAAGCCCAAGTGCCACAACTACTGAGCCTGTGCTCTAGAGCCCACCAGCCACAACTACTGAAGCCCACACACCTAGAGCCCGTGCTCTGCAACAAGAGAAGCCACCGCAATGAGAAGCCCACGCACCGCAACGAAGAGTAGCCCCTGCTCGCTGCAACTAGAGAAAGCCTGTGCGCAGCAATGAAGACTCAATGCAGCCAAAAATAAATAGATTTAAAAAAAAAAAGAAAAAAAGAAATATATCTGAAAAAACCCTAAATAATTGGATACTAAGTAACATATTCAAGTGTCAGAGGAGAAATCAAAGGGAAATTAGATAGTATTTTGAACTGAATGAAAATGCAAACACCACATATCACAATTTGTGGGATGCAGCTAAAGCAGTAGTTAAAAAGTACAGCACTAAACACCTATGTTAGAAAAGAAAATAGTCTCAGAAACTAAAGTCTTAAGCTCTCTTAAGAAACTAAAAAGAGCAAATGAAACTCAAAGTAAAAAGAAATGAAATAGTAAAAATTGAAGTGAAAATCAATGAAATAAACAAATAAATTTAGAAATCAATTCATTCAAAGCTTTTTTTTTTTTTTTTTTCTAGAAGAGAGGTGACTGACCAGGAAAAAAAGAGAAAGAAACAAATAATCAATTACCAATATTTGGAATGTCAAACATGACATACAAACAGATTCTATTAACCTGATAATAAGAGAATATTATGAAAACTTTATGCCAATTAATCCAATAACTTCCTTGACAAATTCTTTGAAAGACATAAACTACCTACCAAAGCTGACTCAAGAAACAAAAAGACAAAGCACCTTTATATTTGTTAAAGAAATTGAATTTGTAGTTAAAAACCTTCCCACAAAGAAAAACCCAGGCCCAGATGACTTCCATAATAAATCCTACCAAAGATTTAAGGGAAAAATAATAACAATTCTATTCAGTCTCTTTCAGAAAACTGGCAACATGATCAAATATGTAGAAAATCCAAAGAAATCTATAGAAAATGTACCTAAACTAATAAGTTAGTTTAGGAAGTTTGCAGGATGCAAGATCAATATACAAAAATCAATTGTATTTCTGTGTACTAGTAATGACTTTTGGAAATTGAAATTAAAAATTAGCATCAATAAATATGAAATACTTGGATGGAGCTGGAATGAGGGTGGGCTACATGAAACATTCACCTCAATCCCAGAACTAAAGGGAGCACCAAAAACTGACTAATAAAGACAAATGATATTATAATGTAATCTTTTAAAATACCAAAATTAATGCAAAAATCTGTGATTAGTAAAATATCAACATTTTAAATAAAGACAGGATGTTGTTTTGTTTGTGATTCTACATTATTGTGCAAGAGGAACAGTTTGTCCCAACCAGTTGGTGGTTGCAATACCTGTATACTGAGAATTACAAAACTGAGAAAATTAAAGAGCACATAAACAAAAATTGGAAAGATATATTATTTTATGGGTCAGAGGACTTTGTATTATTAAGTGATCGATTTTTCCCAAATTTATCTATAGATTCAACAATTATCAAAATCACAAGATAATTTTTTTTGGTAGAAGTTAAGAAGTTGACTCTAAAATTCAAATGAAAATGCAAAAGACATAGAATAGCTAAAATAATTCTGAAAAAGAAGAACCAAATTGGAGGACTTTTACTACCTGACTTCAATATTTCATATGAATCCACCACAATATAAAGACAGTGTGGTAGTGACATCAAGATAGACAGAGTAATGAAATAGAGTAGAGAATCCAGAAATTGACCTACACATATATGATCAATTACTTTTCAACAAAGGTGCAAAGACAGCTCAGTGGAGAAAAGATAGTGTTTTTAACGAATGATTAGCTATCCATATGCCCCCAAAATTGTTTTTTTTTAATTTCGATCATTTCTCAATGGTTCTCAAATAGTTTTGAGTAAAACGCCAATCTACAGTAAGTCCCCTACATACGAACCTTCAAGTTGTGAACTTTCAAAGATGCGAATGTGCTTTCACATGTCCAATCACGTAAGTTAGTTCACGTGTCTGGCGTACATTGTCACATGCCTGCATCCTCTACAAGTGGTTGTGCTTTTGTGTACTTTACTGTACAGTACAGTATAGAATACAGTAGTACAGTATCTTTATTTCAAAATAGATCCGCAAGAGGACGACTTCATTGAGCTCCTTGCTGTGCAACATGAGGAGCTTGTTAATGAAGTGATGGAATTGGAGGCCCAGAGAAAGGATGAAGAGAGACAAGAGAAAGAATAAGTAACTGAAGAACCAAAGAGATTCACAACGCAGGAAATAGCAAGGGAAATTTCTTTACTTGAGGAGGCATTTTTAGTTTTTGAGGCACAGTATCCAAATGTACAATGGTACACGAAGGTTGCAGCAGCCGTTCAGAATACAATCCAGTGCTACAGTGTCATCTATGATCAGAAAAAAAGAGCTACCACCCAGACATCACTAGATCATTTTTTCAAAAGGGTAGATAGAATTGAATCCAGCAAGGAACCAGAACCTGTGCCATCAATATCAGGCCTGAGTGAAATTGCAGCTTGCCCTCTGTCTCCTATTGCTGGCGATCCTTCAGCTCTACCATCTCCCACCTCCTCTCCCTCCTCCAGTCAGTAACTCTCCTTGCCTGTTCACTCGATGCCAGCCCCTGTATGCCAGCTGTTGTACTGTACTACTGTACTTTTCAAGGTACTGTACTATAAGATTTAAAATGTTTATTTTTTGTTTTTGTTTTTGTTTTTTTAATGCATTATTTGTGTGAAAAGTATTATAAACCTATTACAGTACAGTACTATACAGCCAATTATGTTAGTTGGGTACCTAGACTAACTTTGTTGGACTCACAAACAAATTGGACTTACAAATGCACTCTCGGAACAGAACTGGTATGTAGGGGACATACTGTATAAAACTCATAGAAGGAAGTCTTATGATCTTGGGTAAGGCAAAGATTTCTTAAACATAATATCTAAAACATGATACATCAAAATTATAAATGGGCTTTCATCAATGTTAAAAACTTTTGCTCTGTAAAATATCCTGCTACTAAAATGAAAAAACAAGCTACAGAATGGGAGAAAATATTAGCAAATCACATATCTGATTAAGCACTTGTATTCCAGAATATATAAAGAATTCTCAAAACTGAATAATAAGAAACAAATCCTCCTTCTCCCAAATAGGAAAAATATTTGAAATAGACACTTCACCAAAAAAGATACAGAGACAAAAAACAAACACATGAAAAGAGGTTCAATACCATTAGTCATCAGAGAAATACAAATTTAAATCACAATGAAATACCACTACACATATATTACAATGGCTAAAATTAAAAAGAATAAGCATTTTAAGTTTTGGCAAGGATATAGAGCAATTGGAATTCTCATATACTTCTAGTGGGGATGTAAAATGGTACAACCACTTTAGAAGACAGTTTAGCCATTTCTATGAAAAGCTAACATACACCTATTAGTCTAATCACTAACTCCTAGGAATTTATTTAAGAACACATGTTCAGAAGCTGTCAAGTAAGCATTTCAAGCTTTGTAAGCCAAAATGCTACATATTATGCTATTTTAATGTAACAACAGCTGCAGGCAATAAGCAAATAAATACATGCAAGAGCATGGCTGAGTTTGTGGAAAGTACATAATAAGTCATTGTCTCCGGACCTCTGCAGATGTCCATATAAAGACCTGTACAAGAATGCTCAGAGCAGCTTTCTTTGTGACAGCTCCAAAATGGAAACCACCCAGATTTCCACCAGCAGATGAATGGATAAACAGGCAGTGGTATAGCCATACAATGGAATAATACTCAGGACTGAAAAATAATGAATTAAATTTGTGTCCTAGCAGAGTCACTAAAATAATAATGAATTATTGATAAACACAATATGATGAATCTCCAAACAATTATGCTGTATGAAAGCCAGAACTCCCTTCGCTTAAGAAGGGGAATTCTTCTTCCTAAGAAGAGTACATATGGTATGATTCCATTAGTATGTAATATTTCAGAAGATACCAAGTAATCTATAGTGACTAAAAGCAGACCAGTGGTGGCTGGCAAAAAGGAATGAAAGGAGGGTTGGAGAAAAGTATTGTAAAAGGGCACAAGGAAGCTTTTGAGAGTGATGGTATATCCATTATCTGGATTGTGATGTCGGTTTCATGGATGTACACATATGTCAAACTTGTCAAACTGTACACTTTAAATATGCTCAGTTTGTTGTGTGTCAACTATACCTCCACAAAGGTGGTAAAAAACAAAACATACACCTGGCATGGAGAGGCAGGGTGGAACTGGCCTCAGAAAGCATGGAAGCTGAGACCTTGATGCCATTAGGACTTACTTTCTCTCACCTGACTTCTCTCTACAGATCATCTTCTCTCTCTGTCCCTGTGGAGGCACAAGGCCTTGCTCTACTTTCTGGAATAACACAGAACAAGCCTTGGAGGGCAGCCAAATGATGTCCTGCAAAGGACATGGGCGAAGGAGAAAGACAGACCTGAGTGAATATAAGATCTGCTACTTGCTTGCTTTGTGATTCTGGAAAAGATCAAAATCTGTTTTCTAATCAGGAAAATGGGAGAATTGCTTACTTTGCAAGGTTGTTGTAAGGATTAAAGAGATGAGTGGGAAATCATAAGAAGTGCTTGGGGTACCCACCAAACACTAGCTCTCTTTCTTCTTCATATACCAACCCTATTTGTCAGGGTTCTCCAGAGAAACAGAATCAATCAGGCACCTTCATGTATAGAGAGATTTATTTTAAGAAACTAGCTCATGGAGGTTGGTAAGTCCGATATCTTCAAGGCAGGCCATGGGCTGGAGACCCAGGGAAGAATTGATGTTGCAACCTTGAGTCTGAAGGACATCTGCTGACAGATTTCCTTTTTCCTCAGGGAAACTCGGTCTTTTCTCTTAAGGACTTCAACTGATTGGGCGAGGCCCACCCACGTTATGAAGAGTAATCTGCTTTTCTCAGTCTCCTGATTTAAATGGTAATCACATCTAAAATGTACCTCACAGCAACAGCTAGACTGGTGTTTGATCAAATAACTGGACACCATCTCCTAGCCAAGTTGACTTATAAAATTAATGATCACACCATCACTTCAACTATTTGAAGAGGACAGTTTTGATGGTTGGCACTGTTCTCTCCCAAAGCTAAATATTTTTAGATTCTCTTTCCCACTCCATGGGTAGTGACCCTTCTTTGCTTTCATTCCTAAGCTCTCTCATGTCTTTCAAGAGACTTAGAAATTCACACCCCCACTCCCCCCACCAACCCAGTGATATTAGATACAAACTCCTGCATTTATGGACTTCATTTCCTTTGCATCTTGAAGTGGCCTCACGCTTAGAGTTCAACCGACTGCCTTGTTTAAAGAACTTGAGTTTGTAATGAAGTACTGGCATTATTTTAAGATGCAAAACTCTTTCCTTCCATTAGGCCTCGACAATTTTATGAGAGGTCAGAAAACACAGGATGAGCCCTTGGACTTCAGCTATGGGCCATATGCCATAAGCCAGACTGCATCAGAGCTAAAGAATTTTAATTCCTTCACAATAAAGTTTAGTCTTAGCTTGTAAGGCTATGCCTGGGCTGGGAATTTAAATGTCTAAGAAGAGGCAGACAGGTTGCAATTTCATTGCTTCTAAACATGTGACTGCCTCAGGGGCTTCTGATTTATTTATTTTTTTTAATGGAGTGTGAGGCCATAAACCCTTCCTGCTGGCAGGCTGGCAGGCCATGCGCATTTTTAGAGGTGCACCAAGCTGCAGCAAAGAGTGGTATTGGGAAGCTGACGGAGTCCCCGTAATTAAAACCATGCTCAGCAAATGCTTTTGATTCCAGGGGTCACATCTGATTTCATCTAAAACATTCTTTTTGGTCCCCTCTTAACCCAGTCTTGACTTTTGAGCATTCACATCATTACCAGAGTGGAGGGTGGGAGGAAATTGGGGGATGGGGTGGCAGAAGGAAGAATGTAAGTCATACATTGAGGGTTCAGAACTGGGTTTTGTTTGTAACTTGATTCCAATTGGACATTTGCAATACAGTATCAGTGAGTGGTTTTTGTTGTGCTGTTTCTTTATCTCGCTAACGAGTTTTTTTTCTGAGTACTATGAAAAAGGTAAGACCAAAAATAAGCTATTACAGGTGGGTACCCCTTATCATTCATCTCTCATATCTAACTCCTATCTTTTTCTAATGGAAAACATATACTTTCGTTCTTATGCACTTTAGCCAACACATTTCCAAATGTCAGCAGATTTTTTTTTAACTTGTAGGTATCATCTGTTGAAATTGGACTTGGCCTTTACCTAAATATTTTCCATACAGAGTTTCACTTTGGATTAATGTTTTGTTCAGTGCCTGAAAAATCTGTGTAGTGAATGAAATCTTACTGTTCAAAATGGGGAGCCTTAGTCCAAAATCGCCTTGCTGATCTGGTCCACACTTTGGAGATCTGGAAGGGCTCATGTCAAGTATCTAATCTGATTAGAAAAAAAGGGTATTCAGAGCTTTGCTGGAGTGGAATATGTTAGCCATTTATTTTCTCTGTAACATGCAGTGTTAACATTTTCTAAGGTTTGGTACATGTTTCTGCAGCTCCATTTTAGTTTAGAATAACTGCATTATCTTCTACACTTTCACAGACATTTTATCAATAACTTAGGGAGGAGGAGGTAAGAAATTTGAGGGTCCCAGTTTTAGTTACTTGATATTTACTGAGTACCTACGGTGTGCCAAACAGCGTGCTGGCACTAAAGAAGACTAAACATAAACATCCTTCCTCTCTCTGCCTCAGGTTCTCTCTGGAAAATGAGGTCCTGCCAGCGCGGTGCCGGTACACTGGCTCTCCAAAGGGGTTGGGGAAAAAGCCCTGATTGTGGTGTTTGCCATACCCACGGTGTAAAGAATCCCACTGTGGCCAGCCTTGTGAAACAAAACAAGACAGCATGGGCTGGAAAGAGATGTGCACTGTCCCCCAGCGGCGATCTGCGCTATCTCCAGGGCCCCAACCCACTGGGCCCAGCTCACGTGCTGCCTTCTCTCCAGAGCCATCTCTGAGCCTCCCCAACTCTCTGCCCTCTTCCCCCCACATACATCAGAGTACCCGGGGCCCTTAGGGCAACTCATGTCTTTTTGTGGAATAAATGAATGTTAAGTAGGAAATGAACACCCTGAATTTTGAACATTAGCTAAAGGCTATATGCAAACACCCTTATCTATAATCTCACTGGATCTCCTAGAGAGTGAGCTGCTCTCCTCTCTCCGGGGTTCATGTACTTCAGAAGAAGTGGCAGCTCTATAATCACGTTCTCTTCCTCGAGTTTTCCTGGCAACCCACACATTGTCATTGGTGGCAACATGGCCTGTGGCTTTAAGCCTTGCCTTGTGGTTTCCTTAAAGTAAAACCTTAAACTGAGCTCTTGAATGAAGCTACGCAAAAAGTAATGATCCTCAGAAATGAATGCATTGTAATAGCAAAGAAGACATTTAATTAGCCACCATAATAGCGCCATTTAGGCTTCTTTTTTCTTTTCTTTCTTTTAAAAATAAGTGCTGTGACTAGAAATTGTGGGCACCACCGCCTTAGTCCATTTAACCCAATGCCTGGGACAGAGTTGGGGTGTGTGGAGAGGGGAAGATAAGTCTATTCTCTACATTCTAATTTTATAAATAAGCTCATATGATTTTTTTAATGGTAACAATAGTAATAACTTTTTTAAAATGGCCCCTTGGGCAGAGAGGGAAGAACTGCCAAGACACAGTGAAATAGTGTAGATCTACAGGAGTTTGGGTCCTGATAACTATCTGGGGGGAATTGCCTGGTGGTCCAGTGATTAGGACTCCGTGCTCTCACTGTGGTGGCCCAAGTTCAGTCCCTGGTGGGGGGAACTAAGATCCCACAAGCTGCGTAGGGCAGCCCCCCCCCAAAAATATCTGGGGTACATATAGTCAGTGTTTCAGTACGTTTGATTCAGTTTCCACTCTGTGTGATGGGACTTCCAGAGCCATGGAGGGAAGAGGCAGGGATGAGGCTGACCAGTGGTGATGGAGAATTTCTAAATTTGAGGGACGTGGAAATGGTGAAAGGGATATCTGACCAAGTGTTGTGTCTTTTCATTTTAACCCGTGTGATTTAGCTTGGTTTGTGGGGGGCGGGCTGATGGCCATGGATGAAAGGAACTCAGATCCTCACCACTCCCTGAAGTTGCCATTTGTTTTTTCAGAAGCCGCCATTTTTATCTGCGGCTCTCTCCTTCCGCAGACTCCCTCAAACTGCGCTGTTAGGACTTCTTTTCCCTTCGAGGCTGCCCTTTGAGATGCATCTGTGACAAGCAACGTTACTGGTAAGCGGGAACACAGTCATTAGCAGTTGTAACCTTGGGTAAGTTATCTAACCTAATTGGGACTCAGCTTCCTCCCCTGTTAAATGGGGGCGTGGTAGTCCTGACCTCATAGGTTGTTTGGACTATTAGATGAGATGATGACTGAGACATGCTTAGCACTGAGGTGGACTCACGTGGTTTTTCATTGAGAAATCATGAGAAAAACTGCAGGTAAAAGTTCAGGGCAGGACACTGAAATCAGCAGGACATGCATGATCCTATTTGAACGGAGTTTACATGAGCAGGTATGGAGGAGAGCAGGGGGGTTTGATGAGCATGTGAGAATGGGGAACATTTGTGGGGAACACAGTGCTGTGCCCACCTCCCGGTCCCCTTCAAGCCTGAAAGACTTATGCTTCAGCTGTGGGAAGGTTGTCTTAGCTCTCGGCTGTCAGCCCGCAGCAGCCAAGAGCCCACTCACCAAAGGTGACCCCTCTTCCCTGGCATACCTGCATCCTATGACTGACTGATGCAGGGATATGCAGGCTCATCTCCTTACCCCAGTTTGGGTCAACGCTGAAGGGCCATCCCAGCCTCAAGCTCCTGCTGTGTTAGCCAAGGCCTTGTTAGACTGAACCTGTGGCATAATAAGAACTACATATTTGGTCTCTGCCCTCCTTCCCCTGCTCCTGGCACATAGCTCCTGAAACCCTTGGAATTTTTGAAGTGATAACTGTTCTTCTGTATGCTAAGGAGATGCCTGGTAGCTGGGGCTCCTGCATAGTCTCAGGATGGGTGTTGGTGGCCAGGGGAACAAAGCATGTGAGTAGAGGGTTGGAAATCTCAGCCTCACCCCTTGACCTCCAGGAGAGAAAAGGGACCAGAAGCTGAATTAGCTACCAATGGCCAATGATTTAATCAATTGTGCCTATGTAATGAAGCCTCCATAAAAATCCTTAATGATGGGGTTTAGAGAGCTTCTGGGTTGGTGCTGGGAGGGTGGCATGTCTGGAGACGGCATCGAAAGCTCTGTGCCCCTTCCCACGTACCTAGCCCTGTGCATCCATTCCATCTGGTTGCTCCTGAGTTGTATCCTTTTATAACAAACCAGTAATCTAATAAGTAAACTGTTTTCCTAAGTTCTGTGAACCATTTTAGCAAATTATTGAACCTGAGGAGGAGATCCTGGGAACCTCCAGTTTATAGCCCGTTGATTAGAAGCACAGGTGACAACCTGGACTTGTAGTTGGCATCTGAAGTGGAGTGGGAGGGACAGTCTTGTAGGACGGAGCCCTCAACCTTGTAGGGTCTGTGCTACCGCCAGGTAGATAGTGTTAGAATTGAATTAAATTGTAAGACCTCCAGCTGGTGTCAGAGAATTGTTTTGTGCCAAAATTTCACACATTTGGTGACCAGAGGTGAAGTAGTATGAGTCGTGAAATAGAAGAAAAAGTTTTTTCCTTAGAGTGTGGAGAATATGGAGAGAAAGAAGAGCTTTTCGTTTCAGCGCCACAGTCCAACCTTCCCTTCTGCCCACTTCTACAAGAGTTCCCCCTGTGAACTTCCGGCTCACTAATCATCTTTTCAGAGCGTGCTTGCCGGGAAACCCAACGTGCGATAGTATTCAAGTCACAGGGAGCAGCAAGAACACAGACAGGGCAGGATGAAAAAGCCAGGCAAGGTCTCTAGTGATGGCTAATGATGTTTGGTGTGAGGAAGAAGGTTGTAAGAGGTTGGCTTTCGTTGTCTGCTCTGAAGTTGTGGCCACTGGGGAAGCTGATGCAAAAAACAAATGGTGCCTGGTTCTCCACTGGCTCCTCTGCTGAAGCCTCAAACACAGAATGCCAAGGTTCTGCAGCTGCATAAAGAAAGGGGAACTCAAGAACATATCTCCTCCTTCAGTATCCTCCAGATTCCTAACAGAGACAGCTTAACTGCATGAGGTCAACCAAACCTCAGGGCAAGTTGTCTATAGACGGTCCTCAGCGTTCTCTACATCTAAAACCTGAAGCCAGCTGCCTTTTCCTGAGGGACACTCAACTAAGAGAGGTATAGAGTCTGCTTGCTCCCTGCCTCCCATTCCGATGGAGACCACGTGACTCAAAGAAGGGCTTCTCCTCCTCCCCTCTCTGCCTTTTCTTTTGCTTACACAGTTATTAAATAGATCCCAACCCAATCCTTTGTGGAGATATTTCTGTATGAACAGAACTAATGATTTTATTGAATATTTTAAAATAATGATTAAAGCAATGTATGCAATTGAGTAAACAAGTTTGAATTTAAAAAAATAATGAAAAGCTTTCCTCTTACTCTGGAACTCCCAAACTTACTCCTAAGAAATAATCACAGTGAACAGTTGTGTTTCTTTCTAAAAATTTTCTATGTATAGTCAAGTGCATTTATATATATGAATTAAAAAAAATTTTTTTTAACACAAATGGGTACTTATATTACACATCCTTTTTTTGCTCCTTACTTTTTTTCCCATTTAACTTATAGATCATGTTCCATTGCAAGTAACCAAAAACCAAACTCATATTGTCCTGAGTAATAAAGGATTTGGTGACTTATATAACTGGAAGTTCAGAGAAAGAGATTGGTTCAAGATTGAGTTGACTCAGTGGCTTCATTATGTTACCAAATGTCCCTCTTTTTGCTCTGCAATTCATGGTGTGATTGCTAAGGCTGGCTTCCCATTTTGGCTGCAAGATGACTTGCTAACATTCCCAGGACTACATAGTTACATGTCCATATGTAGGCAGAGAGAGAAGTTATTTCTTGAAGTTCTCTCAGAAGAGCCAGATAGCCAGAATTTTATTATTTTTTCCCTTGAGGCCCAAGCCAACTTCTTTTCACATCTCATTGGCATCAATTGGGTCATGTGCCTTTATCAGAAGCAATTACCTTAGGATGGGATGGGGCTACATGAGTAAGAACCCACCCCAGAGCCAGAGGTGGAGTTATTGTTCCCTAAGTATATGGTCTGTGAGTGGTAGGTGTGGCTATCCATGCAAAAAATTAAAATATTTAGCAACATTACTAACATTGTTATACATTTATTTCTACAACCATATAGCTAGATCTATTTCCTTTAAACAAATTAAATTGTCAGTATAAGTCTCAATTGTATGGATACAATATCATTTATTTAATCAATCCCTGTTAATGGGCATTGAGGTTATTTTCAGCTTTTTCCTAGTGTGAAGCAATCTTTGGTGAATGCTCTGCATGCATTTTGCACACACATAGATCACAGGTATATCTATGGCTAAATTCTCAGAAGAAGAGTTCAAGAATGTAACCCACCTACATTTAGTTGCAGAACATCAAGTCCACTCCAGGAGGTAGAGACTCCAGTTGGAAATCTCAGGAATAATTCTCAAAATTACATTGTTGGACTGACCCACCAAAGGAGCTGCTGCCTAATTGAGAAGTTGCCACACAACTCTCAATTCCTAGAACCACACCACTATGGAGCCATGATCAAAGCACCAAGATCAGGAATCAGAAAGGATCAGGAAATGATGCTGCTGCTGCTGCTGTTTCAGAATTGCCCTGCACTGGTAAATGATGCCCTATGCCCTGGATTCAATGCCCAAAAGTCTAAAGACCCCAGATAGAGTAGAACAAACTGTCTGCCTCATTTTTGCCAATTAAAACTCATACGGTACTTCAGATTGATGGAATCTAATTTACATTCAAAACCCTATCTTCAAGGGAGTGTGGCCAATGCCTAGCTTTCTAGCCTCTGCTGTCAAGAAGGCACACTGGAAGGAGAAAGAAACACATTCCAGTCTCTCACATATAAGGGAGTTTGCATTTTTAATTTTCCTAGATCCTGCCAAAATGCCCAAAAGGAGAAATTCTATTTGCTGCCTTTGTAAAACTAAGATCTCTGTGGCCACAATGGCCTCTGCCCCAACTTCACTGTGACTGTGTAGACCAAAAGCAATCCTTCAGAGCCTGCAGAGGTTATGAGAGATGAGCTGATCTCCACCTGCCACAAAGAGGTAAGGTTGAGAGAAACCTTATCTGCCTGATTAGAAGACAAAGATAGCATCTCTTTCAAAGACATGAGAAGAGACAGAAGATGAGCTCTTGACCTGTTTGGCCATTGCTGAGTGTCTGTGGGCCAGTTTCTCCACCAATTAATCCTCACTTCTCTCCCATGAAGTGGGTGTCATCATCTCTAGGGTGGATATGTGGGTGGTACACAATGATGCACCCTCCCTGCCCCCCCCAAAATAGCTGACTTCTCTTTTAATTTCTGGGTGCCTGTATGAACCAGCTGTTAAATATTTTGAATATCATTTCTGATCATCCCTGTTTTATAGATAAGAAAACTGAGCCTCTAAAACAGCAGGACATTTTCCCAAAGGAGAGGGGTGGAAACTAACCACAATTTGTGTATGGCTCCAAAGGCTACTTTTTTCCACCATGCCCACTGCCTTTCTGCTGAATTGAATACTAATACTAGAATGCTTATACAGTATGGTGTAGTTTAATAAAGGCCCTGCTTTTAAAACACATTAAGACACATTTCTTAGCATTGGTGACCATATTTTCTGGGAACAAAATTAGAATATTCTGATGGCTGGACCACAGGGTGCCCAGATATTTGAGTAAACATTATGCTGGGGGTGTCTGTGAGGGTGTTTCTGAATTAGATTAACATCTGAGTCAGAAGACTGAGTAAAACAGATTGCCCTCCTCTATGTTGGTGGGCCTCATCTGATCCTTATAAGGAAGGCCTGAATAGAACATAAAGGCTAAGAAACAAGAATTCACATTCTCTCTAAATGACTTACTTTGAGCTGGGGGTACATGGTCAGTCTTTTTTTGCCTTCAGACTCAGACTTGGACTGTAATTTACACTATTGGCTTCTCTGACCTTTAGTCTTGGACTGGAGCTATACCATCGTTCTCCTGGGTCACCAGCTTGCTGACTAGATCCTGGGACTTCTCAGCCTCCATGAATGTGTGAGCTAATTCCTTATAATCAATTTCTTTATAAATATAATGTAATATAATATAAGATAAACATATGTAATATAATTATACACATAATATAATTCTATATAATGACATTTATACTATAATGATATATATAATATATAATTACATATTATTATAATATAAACCCTATTGGTTCTGTTTCTCTGGACAACCCATATTAATACAACCACCATTTTAATAACACACAGTCTGGCAGAGGTGAATTGGAAATTGACATAAAAATACAGGGTAAGAGACGTTCTTCTTTATCTGATGCCAACCACCCTCTCCACAGCCTCAGCTCTGCTACCAGCCCCAGGCCCCTACTTGCCACATACTTTCTGCCAGTGCTGCAGGCTTTTGCCCTTGCCCAGACTTCCACGTAAAATGCATTTTTCCTGAAGGATGACATGCTTTGAAGCCAGCTCAAGAAAACACTTCTTCAAGGGAGCCTTTCCTGACATCCTCAGAAATTGTTTTTTACTTCCTTGTAATTGTATCTCTGTCCTAGCTTCTAAACAAAGGTATAAACTTCTGCTTTTCTTGTCCCCTTTAACCTGTGAATTCTTAAAAATTATATCTTCATCATTTTTGGCATCCTTGATGTCCGGCATATAATACATAAGTGTAGAGGGTGTGTGTGTGTATGTGTGTGCGTGTGTATAAATATATGTGTGTGATTGCTTGTTTGTTTTTCCAAATAGAAGACTAAAATGGTAAAGTTCTCTGTGTTATCCATTTCCTCTGCTGTAACCGAAACCTTATATTATGAAAACCAATATACTGTCAACTATTGTAGAATCATAAGTAGTTTCTTTGCATGGAGTAGAGAAAGCAGGGCAGAGTAGAGGGTTAGAGAACAGGCTTTGGAATGAGAAACTACTGGATTTGAATGGCCTCTACCATTTGCTTCTTTCACAACTTTGAATGACTTAACCTCCTTTAACCCTCATTTCTTCATTGGTAAAATGGGGATGAGAAAGGTGCTTATCTCATAGGCTATTGCGCAGCGTAATGAGATAATGCACGTAAAGCACCAGCACAGTGCTTGGCATTCAGTGTCATCTGGTAGTAATAGCAGAAACAGAAGGAGAGGAAAATTAACAGTATCTAAGTTTTGAACAGAGCATTTTCACACTTCTTCCCCAGGGGGAAAAAAAAAAAGTATTAAGATTGTCTTCAGATTTTCAATTATCTTAAAATACCAGAATTTGAGAATTTTGCTTAATGAGTGAAATGTATTGCTCATATGTTTGGAGTAATCATTAGAAATAACCTTTCCAAGGGGCACCAACCACCATCCATCCGTATGAAAGAGAGCTAAGCAGAGAAACACGGGTGCCCTTGTTTTTCCTTATCTCTGCAGCAGCTTGTTGCTAGGGAGAATCGTTCTAGGAGGTTAATATCTTGATCTTTGGATGAAATAAAGACAATTCATAAGAAACAGGACCACAAATGAAACCACAGCTGGAGAGGGAACAAGGAAGGAAACTTTGAAAAGTAGAGAAAATTTGCAAAGTAGAGATTCAAAAGTTTAATGGCATTAAATGGACTCTGAGCCAGGGACGTGGGACAAAGTGGCAACCCCACTAATAGCTGTGTGACTTTAGGGAAGACATTTTTCCCTTCCAAGCCCATTTCCCTCATCTACAGAATAGGCATAAAAATTCCTATGTCTTGCATCTCATAGGGGTTTACAAAGAACCACTCAGATGCAAGGAATCTGATATTAGTGAGGATAAGGGGCATCAACTGATACCCATCATGGTTCTTGGCGTTTCCCAATCAATAGACATTGATAAGAGTCCAGACAAGAAATTCAGACAAGGCTTTATTGGGGCTCCTGAGGCCACAGGAGGAAGCAAAAACAAGTAACATGTTCCCTTGCTCACTCCCTGAGGAGGTGTGAGCTGGTTCCTTATTTGGGGTGAGGGTAGGCGTGCGTTCATGGGTCAGGCTGAACGGCTGGCTTAGGTGGTTTGCCCCCCCCTTTGGTGGTGTTGAGGGCAGGAGGCATGCGCAGTACCCTGCTTTTACTCCCAACAGCCTGTTTTTGCTCCTGGCTGTTCAGAAGTGGCAGTTGGGTTGTTTTGTTTTGTTTTGTTTTTTGTCTTTTTGTATCTTTTGGTCCAGAATTTGCCCCAATTGGGCATGCACACAGTTATTTTTAGTCCCATATAGTTTCTTTGTATTTTGTTGCTGGAGGAGACGTTTGTCCAGGTGCAAGTGTGGCAACACTGCAGCAAAGGGTCCCAGGTCCCAGGTCCCAGCCTGTCTCACAACCAACCCCTCTCTGCCCCTTTCTGAAATCTTGACCTGAGTGTTACGTAGAACCGGACAGATGATATCTCAGCTTCCTGTATGGGCACAGGAAGTCACTGATTGAAAAGTAAATTGAAAAACTAGTATCTTGTGTTTTCTTCAGTCTCTGTACATTTACTCTGACTTTTAAAAAAAAACCTGGTTTCTAAAATATAAACATATTCCCCAAACTCAAGTTTAAAAATGAGTATATATTATTGCATATCTAATTTTAACTGAAAAGCATATTTAACTAAATCTTTAGTATTCTTCATTTTAATTTCTTTCTTCTTTAAAAAAAGTTTAGTGTGTGCTTCTGGTGGGGACATAGGTGTACCACTGCAAATTTTTTATAGAATGAGGCAGAATATATTTACATATACTTAAATACTTTACTTAATCCTCATCACAAATTTATTAAATGTGTACAGTAGCCTTTTTTATAGATTCAAAGAGTTTAATTGAGTTGCCTGCCTCTCAAAGCCAGGATCCAAACCAGATTTAACTCCATGGCTCTCAAGTTCAGGATGGGGCAGGAATTAGAGCAGCCTTTTCCTACAATCTCACTGCGCCTCCAGGTTGAGCTAGGTAGGCAGATGAGTCTGACATATTTGCCACTTGACCCTTTTAGTTGTGAAAAGAGCAGCTAGAGCTGGATAGAGTGATTGGATTCAGGTAACTTTCAACGAGGAAAGAAAGTGATGGGTCAAGGAAAGGAATCCAGGATGCTTGACAAGAAATTCTGGAAGGAGACAAGCCTACCTGGCTGGTTAACTCTTATTTCTAGCTAAGAATCATGGACTTGAACTTCTAAGTTCCTGTTCTCTCTGAAAACATCTGGACCCCTCAGTCTTTTCAGGACATCTGGGCCAGCAGAAGGGCAAATTTGCGCATCAGTTGGAGAGAAGATGGAAAACCCTTTCTTTTATCCTTGGCTTTAATTCATAGAATTCACTCTCTTGGCCCCTAATTTGCTAATTCCTTCCTTTCTCCCCAAAACACCAGGAAGAAATGACCCGCCTCTGGTGCAGGTGTTAGTGATATTGTGATCAGGGTAAACTCTACCTAAGCTTCTTTGGGTCTTTTTAGAAGGAATCTAGATTTCTGCATTTCAAGGCTGTCCATTGAAGTGCAAGCTATTGTTTTTGGAGGGCCACTCCCAAAGGGCTTCAAATTTCCTTTTGATCTTTCTTTGCCTCTCTCTCTCCCAGCCTCCTTCTCAAAATGCTCACTTAAAATGCTCACTTTTCCTAGAAAGTGAAGCTATTTTCCATCCAAATGCCTACAAATTATTTTCCTTCCTGATTTTCAGTAAGGCTGGGAATTAGGTATTGGGTTGTCAGGGTTTCCTAACATCATTTGTTTAGCTCTGTTGGGGGGTATTTACGGAGGATTTAGTTAACATCACTGTCGGCACTGCCAAGAAGTTTTCAGAAAAGTCTCCCTTAGTCACTACACATCCACACACTAAGAAGGCAGGCTGAACATTTCCTATTTTCCGGAATATGAGAATCTGCCATTAGATGAGGCTAAGAAAAGCAAGTCCCTAAAGTCACTGCAGATGGCTGTGACCAGAAAGCACACTATTTCACTTAATGATTTTTAAGTGAAACATATTCATAGAACATTTCAAAATATTCTTAATGCCTAATCTGAAAAGGGCAACTGCACTTAAAAATTATGCTTTTAAACCAGTGGAACCAAAGTATTCTTGGCAGAGTAATTTATTTCCTCCTGAACTGGACATAGGTGATGCTTTTTAAGCTGGCTGCTTCCAAACAATACCTGAAGCAGAGTCTTAATTTGCATTTTAGGCAGCGCTCTGAAAAATCACCCAAACATTTGCAGCGTATGCTGTGTGCACTTAGCATTTTCCTAGGAACAAGTTGCAGACTTTGCATCTGATTTTTATAAGGATCTTATGGCCCTAGACGTTTTACATTAAATTACCTAATGTGGCATTGAAAAGAACTTTCTAAAGTGAAGTTGGGCTGTGCCTTTTGATGAGACCTGGGGAAGGGGGAGGGCAAAGGAAGGGCCTCATTTAGCTATCTGCCCGTCAGTTGGACTCAGTCAGTCAGTCAACAAACATCCAGCCAGGACTTGCTCAGTAAAAGGCATGAGATGTGTGTGATTGCCTTTCAGGAAATGCAGTCATAAATGCAATTGTTAACCACAAATTGCCCACCCCTTTCAAGTCTCTGGCTGCAGCATTGAAGCCTAAAGCCTTCCAAATCCCTGGGGGAGACTAAATGCTGTGTGATAAAGTGTTCATTAGTTGATTTGTGTAAAGCTCTTTGAAGATGTGAAGCAACAAAGTGCTAGGAAGTATCATCAACCTCCTTAAGCTTTCTTTGTCCCTCTTTTACCTAAAGGCAATGGACAGTACCCAAAATACAGACCTTGCCCCAAAGTCCTCATTATCAATAAGTGGGCCACCTGAATAGGGGTGTTCCTTTTTCCTCAAGAGGGGAGGACTTGCCTCCCAGAAGAGGTGCCTCCCCATGTTGAGCACAATGGCAGCTTTATAGGAAGATGCTTCAAACAAGTTAAAGCCTAGAGCGTCGGTAATAAATTAAATCAGAGGATCTGCAGGCTGTGTGCCCCAGTGCCATTTAGGAGGCCAGCTACCCCCAGTGTGATCTGCACGAAGCCCAGGAAGCTTCCACAGGGGATAAAAGCATCAGAATTTACAACCTAGTTGGGGCGATAAGATAAAGAAGTACACAGATAACTACAATATAAATCAGGATGTGTTCCACGCTACATGAAGGACGCAAAGAACAGGAAGGGAGGTTGGAAATTTGGACTATCACCCTTCATGGATAGAATTGAGAAATTTCAAGTAGAGTGGCTTTGGAAAGAGTAACAAATTAGGAACGACATTTATTGAGTCCTCCTTATGTGCTCATTGAGCTAAATCCTTCCCACACCTCGTCTCATTGAATGGACCTTGATTGACCAGCAGGGTTGTACCCAGGGGTGGTCAGGGCTTGGAGTGGCATTGCTCAAGGGAGAAGCAAGGACAGGGCCATAGCATCTCAAGCTCTTCTCTACGAAAGCTTCTGCCTGCCTTTCATCACTTTTTCCTTGATTTCTTACAAACGAATAATGATTTTGTGTGTGTCTTAAGTGAGCTTCTACTTATCCTACTAACCTGTGCCAAGATCATCAAAATCGTTATCTCAATGTTTACCCATATTTCTTGATTATAAGGACCACGTGGGGTATAATGGCAGCTCTAGAGTGTCTGTGTGAAATGGGATTGAAGCACCCATCTGTTTACTGGGCTGTTGGGGACTTGTCTAGGAGAGGGTTTTCCTAGCATCACACCATATTTAATTTATTTGAATTTGCCACGGTTAGATCCCAGACCAGAAAAAGGACATTAATGGAACAACTGATAAAATTTAAATAAGGGCTGTGCATTAGTGTAGAGGATTGGATTCATGTTGATGTCTTGATTGTCATTATGGTATTAGGGTTATATAAGACATTAATAATTGGGGACGCTGGATGAAGAGCATAAGACAACTCCTACTGTCTTTTTTTGCAACAGTTTTATGAGTCTGAAATTATTTCAAAGTGAAAAGTTAAGAATAAGAATCAATGAAAATATTTATGTGGATTCAAAGTGACTAGGGTGGAAGCGTGTTGGTGATGGGAGGGGAAACTGACACAAAGCCCCAGTCCATTCTTTGGGCTCTGTCGCTGCTGGAACACTGGCTGAAAGCACATTCCCAGGCCCCAGAAGCTTCAGAAAAAGGGACCTGAGAATCTATATTTGGACAGAGTCCTCCACATGGTCCTTCTGAAGAGCGGAGTTTGGGAAACAACATTATCTCATTTGTTTCTCTAATTCCCCTGGCAAGTGAGAAGCAGTTTTCCCAGTTGTCAGGAGGGCAGGTAAACTGAGGTTCAGGGAGGTTACATTACCTGAATCACAGGTCTGGTAAGTGGTAAAGCTGGAATTCACAGTTTCTCCCTCTTTTGAACTCTCTAGTGAAGCTTTTCTTAGAACTCTCATTGCCGTTTCGGAAACTCCTGGCAGGCACTCCATCCTCACCCCCACCCCGCCCCGATCTTGCTCCTTCCCATCTTTCCAGCCCCAAACTCCATCCTCACACACACCTGGGCTGCTCCTTATAACCGCATTGGCCTCTGGTTACCATCAAGTGGTCTTTGAATCTCATTGGTTGTTCTCTATGCGTGTCCCACGTACTGGATACAAACTGAATAACTATTTTGACTGGGAAAACTCTTGGATTTATAACTTTTAATTTTGAGTAATGTTTCTGTGGTTTTTCATTTAATTTGAGGTACATAAAACACACACACACATAGGTGGAATTAAACCATTTCATCTAATGTCAAATATTAACGAAAAGGTTAGGAATACAACTTTAAGTGATTTAGCGAATGAAATAATGCCATTTGCAGGAACGTGGATGGACCTAGAGATGATCATACTGAGTGAAGTAAGTCTGACAGAGAGGGACAAATATCATGTGATATTGCTTATATGTGGAATCTAAGAAAATGATACAAATGAACTTATTTACAAAACAGAAATAGACCCACAGAAATAGAAAACAAACTTATGGTTACCAAAGGGGAAAGGGGGAGGAGGGATAAATTAGGAGTTTGGGATGAAAATACACACAATATAAAAAATATTACTATATACAAAATAGATAAACAACAAGGACCTACTGTATAGCACAGGAAGTATACTCAATATCTTGTAATAAGCTATAATGGAAAATAATCTAAAAAAGAATATATATGTACATACATGTATATAACTGAATCACTTTGCTGTACACCTGAAACTAACACAACATTGTAGATCAACTATATTTCAATACAATTTTTTTAAAAGCCAGAAGCAGGTTTCTCTCCAAAATGATTCCCAACCCCTGAGCCATTTCTGGCTGTTTTCTCCCTTCTGCTGCAGAAGCCTCAGAATTGATCTTGCAGGTCACTGGGAAGCAGAAAGGCACTGTGCTGGCTGCATTGTTGAGATGTTTATCACTGCGATGATCAAGCAGGAGCTAACATTCCGGGCCTTTACACTCCCAAGCACTGCTTTATCTCCCCACACTCGATCACAGGAACAAGGGAGGAAAGAGGAGCTGTGAGAGACTCAGCTGAAGGGAGCAAGAAGAGAAAGAATCCATCTCATTACTTAAAATGATGTTTTATAACAAACTAGCATTGTTTTCTGCCTGAGAGTGCCATGGTATCCTTTCCATAATATTTCAGAAGATATCCATAAGCATCATTTTTTTGTCTTATATTCCAAGAAGATTAAAATGCTAAAAGCATGGGGTTTAGAGATCGGTTGGCCTGAGTTTAGATCTAAGTTCCATCACTTACTGACTATGGAGTGGAATTGAGTCCCATCTCTCCTTCTGACTCAGTTTCCTCAATGGCAAAGCAGGGCCGACAGCACTGGCTGGGGATCTAATGGGTCCCCTACCTCTACATGGCAATCAGTGGTAAGGCTCCCCCTATGCCCCACATTGCTTCTCTTCCCTTTCTGCATCTAAACTCCAAGCACCCAACATTCTCCCCGTGGTCTCTGGCTAGAGATACCCTGGTTCCTTCTGTTCTCAGTGGCCAGGAGACCCTCCCACATCTCTCACCCCATCACATCGAAATGTACTAGTCTCCTGTTCCCTTCCCTCGGGACACAGACCTCTGTTCACCCCTAGCTCTGAGCAAAGAGTCCTGTGCTACAGTGTTCATGGTTAATGATGACTTCATTGATCATCTCTGTGGTTACAGACTTGTCCAGAGTCATGCAGTCACATAGTAACAAAGCAAGGGCTAGCGCTCAGGACTCTTCATTTCTAAAGTGAAAATGAGTAGTTTTATACCCTCCTTCCCATTCCATGGGGGGCCCCAGGATGCTGTCCTTCAGTCCCTGTATTTTGTTGGGGATGCCCACAGTGGCAGGACCCCTTGACACTATTTACAATTTTTAATATGTTCTGGGTTCGGGTTTCAGCTCAGAGACTTCTGGCATCGGTAGTGGACGACATCTGGGGGCCTCGGGAGCTTTTTGGTTGATTTTTTACTTTTTTTTTTCCTTTGCCTTAAACGAATAGAATGCTTTGAAAGGGACAGCATGTCAGCAGTAGCCTAGACCTCATAACTTTTTTTTGCTCTTAGCTATGCTTTGAGGAATTGGAAAAAATGCCAATTCCTGCACTGCAATGCAACATATTGTGATAGATGCTTCTTCTGAGATCCCATATGCTTCATATTGCCATGGAAAAAGCACTGGCATAGCAAGATTTTTTTTTTCTATAAATTTCCCCAGAGATTGAATTGGATTTCTGTTGGTTGCTTTTACAGCAACATGGTCTCAGCAAGGGGGGAGAGAGAGAGAGAGAGATTGTACATTAACAAATGGCATGGATTTTAATGCACACGTGCTTTAAGACGGCAGCTTGGAGGACATGGCCCCAGAATGTTCCTGGTTCTGGCTGTGTGAGCTAATATTCAAACAGACTAGTCTAGGAATGATGGAGAAACAGTGAATTTAGGAGAAGGAAGCTACAATTCTTAACTTGGCTACTCACCAGCTCTGGATCTGAAACAAGGGTATTAATTAAGTTTTGCTGAAATGATTTAGTGATTCAAACACATCTTTTTTTTTCTTTCTCACATCTTGGTCTGGGCTGGCTCTGATAGGGCTGGTCTAAGGTGACCTCACTCATGTGTCTGGTGGTTGGAGTGATGTCAGCTGGGGTGACAGGGTGATGTGTCTCTCATCTTCCAGCAGGCTACCCCACATTGTCCCCATGGTGGCGGTCATGGTCTTGGCAACATGACTTTCTAAGTCTCCACTTTTGTCATATTTGCTGATACCTGACTTGGACAAAGCAAGTCACATATCTAAGCCCACATCCAAAGAGTGGAGAAATAGACTCCCCCCTTGATGGGAAGTGTCTCAAGGTCACATTGCAAGTGGGGAGGCATAGACAATCTGCTGCAGTAAGTAAACTATGCTCTGGGAGCCTGAATGTCCTCAAAGTTAAAATGGGTAATCACTATGTACCCAACAGCTCAAATTTACCATGTCAAACATGAACTGTGGACCCGCTGTTCACTCCACCCCACATGCTCTCCCGATGTGCTCCCCACGTGCTCACTCTTTCCCATCTCTCTAAGCGCCATCATCATTCACCAATTAGCTGAAAGCAGAAACCTGAGAGTCATCCTTCATTCATCCTTTTCCGTATCCCTGCTGTCCTTCCCGTTTAAGAAAGACCTCTAGACTCTAACTCAGAAAGTTATCTTGAACCATCCACTTCTCTCCCTGCTTCTGCCCTTGCTCCCTCAGCAAGTATGATCTTTCTTTTTCTTGTAACAATTTTCCTGCATATATTCACATGGTTCCTTCTGGTCTTTTTTTTTTTTTTTAATTTATTTTATTTTATTTTTGGCTGTGTTGGGTCTTCATTGCTGCGCATGGGCTCTCTCCAGTTGCAGTGAGCGGGGGCCACTCTTTCTTGCGGTTCGCAGGCTTCTCATTGCGGTGGCCTCTCTTATTGTGGAGCACGGGCTCTAGGGTGCGCGGGCTTCAGTAGTTGCAGCATGCAGGCTCAGCAGCTGTGGCTCGCGGGCTCCAGAGTGCAGTCTCAGCAGCCGTGGCGCACGGGCCCATTTGCTCTGCAGCATGTGGGATCCTCCCGGACCAGGGCCTGAACCCATGTCCCCTGCGCTGGCAGGCGGATTCGTAACCACTGCGCCACCAGGGAAGGCCCTTCTGGTCTTGACTCAAGGTCACATTCTGAGTGAGGTCCTCCTTGACCACCAGATGTTATTGTCAACCCCAGTCTCTTCATATTTCACATCCTCTCTTGTCTTATTTTTTCCCGTATACTTATCACTATTTATTTTTTAATTGTCTGTCTGCCCTACCAGAATTTCAGTGCCTAGATGGTATGGGGATATCCGGTCATTTGGTTCACCATTGAATCCCCCATGCTTGTAAAAGCAGAGGGAACATGATTAGCTATCAATTTCTTGAATAAATAATGAAGGAAGCTTTTAATGTGTTTAACTCTGTTATCTAGATCAGTATAATGACAGGTAGGCTCACCTTGAAATATGATGGTCTGTTTTCTTGTGCAAAGGCCCGGAGGCACCTAACTCAGTCCTAAAGAGTCAGAGAAACTCACCAGAGAAGTAATATCTAAGACCTAAATAATAAATAGTAATAAAAAAACAGGCTAGGTAAGAAACAGTGTAAGGTAATGAGGTGGGCACATAGGTTCTCCAGAGGGTATGGATAAGCACCACCCCCATTTATGTTTATTCTTTTTAAGAATAAAATAAGCTTTACTCATTTTTAATATACTGATTAGTACTGTGGTCCTTCTTAAGTCCCTGAGAGAGAGAGGCAGGGGCTCTAACTGTTACTAACATGAAGAGAGGCATCCCTATGGGGAGATCCAGGGCTCCACAGCATGCAGAACTTGACAAGTTCCTCTTTATTTGTTTGTTTTAACCATGTTGTGACTCACTGAGCATTTCCTGTTGTATCATGGCAGTTTTATAACTAAACTAACCTTCACAAAATGGACAAGCCACTTGGAAAGATTCCTGCAAAGAAACCAACTTGTATTAAAGATAATACTATACAAGCAAGCATAAAAGAAGACTGAGAAGGCAGAGATGATATTTCATCTTCTCCTAAAACAATGACAATCTAACCAGATCAGATAAGAAGGTTGAGTGGGGGGAGATAAAACTGCAATTGTCAAGACAATTTGAGAAATAAATTTTCATCCATTATTGTTAATAATTCTGAACAGATTATGCTTAAGCTATTAGCAAACCAGTGGTATAAAACATCATGCTGAAGAAGATATGAAATATTGTTCATTGAAATTTTAATCTTATTTTAGCTTCTTTCGTATTGAGGTTTTATTTACAGACAATAAATTGCACACATCTTAAGTATTTGATTCAATTAGTTTTGAATAATTTTGTACAATCATATAATAACCACCCCAAACTAAATATGGGATCTTTTGATCAACCCAGAAATGTTCCTTATGCTCCAGTTTGTGTCAATGATTTTCTAACTTCTGTAGCCATAGATTAATTTTGCCTTCCTGAACTTTATATAAATGTAGTTGTGTGTGTAGCTTTTTATGCTTGATATAATGTTTATAAAGTTCATCTTTGTTATTTCTATCAGTAGTTGTTCTTTTTTTTTTCTTGTTAAATAGTATTTCATTGTATAAATTTACCACAAATTTAAAATTAATTTTCTTATTGATGGACATTTGAGTTGTTTCAAGTTTCTAGCAATTATGAATAAGGTTGCTATGAATATTCTTGTACAAGTTTTAGTGGACATTTGATTTTAAATATTTCTTTTGTACAAACACTCAGGAGAGAAATTGCTGGATCAATGAATAGGTGAATTTTTAACTTTGTAAATGTTGGTAGCATTTTGTGTTGACACCAGGAATGCTGAGTGCTATTACTCTTCATCCTCGCCAACATTTCATGTTATCATCTATCAAATTTTGGTCATTCTTGTATGGTGGTATCTCATTATAATTTTCATTTTCATTTATGTGTTTCCCAGTATCAGCTGAGCACTTTTTTTTTGGCCGTGCCATGCGACATGGGGTATCTTAGTTCCAGAGATGAACCCAAGCCTTCTGCAGTGGAAGCATGGAGTCTTAACCACTGGACCACCAGGGAAGTTCCCAGTTGAGCATTTTTTCACAAGCTGATTGGTCATTCCTATATCTTTTTTAGTCAAGTGTTTGTTCATGTCTTTTGTCCATTTGAAATTTTTTTTATCATTGACTTTTGTATTCTGAAAGGACTCCTTGATCAGATATACATATGCAAATGTTTTGCCCCATCTGTGTCTTGACTGTTTTCTTAATGATATCTTCTGGTGAATAGAAAGAAGATTTTTATTTGACCAAGTACAATTTATCTTTTATTCTTTCTTTGATGATTAGTGATTTCTGTATCCCCTCAAGGAAATCTTCGCTTATCGAAAGGTTGTGAAGATCTTCTCTTAAGTTTTCTTCTAGAAGACTTACCTTTCTGGCTTTTGTGTTTAGATCTACAATCTATCTCAAATTAACTTTGTGTATACTAGTATGAGGTAAGAATGTAGGCATATTTTTTTCCTATATGGATATCTATTAGTTCCAGTGCCATTTGTTGAATGAACTTTCCTTTCTCTATCGAATTGCTTTGCACCTTTGATGAAAATCAATTGACCATATGAAAGAATCTATTTCTGAATTTCATTCTGTTCCATTGATTGATTTGTCTATCCTTTTGCAAATACCACAGTCTTGATGTCTTTAGCATTACAGTAGAGCTTAAATTGCATAGTGTAAGTCTTCTAGTTGTATTCTTCTTGAAGATTGATTTGGTTATTCTAGGTCTTTTATATTTCTATGTAAATTTTATATATAGTTTGCAAATTTCCATTTAAAAAATCTGCTGGGATCATGAGTTGGGTTGTGTTGAATTACTGGGGAATTGTTAATATCTTAAGAATACTAAGTATTTTTAACTGTAAACAGGACATATCTTCTCAATCATTTAGGTCATTTAAAATTTCTCTCTGTAGACTTATAGTTTTGAGAAAATAATTCTTGTCAATCTTTGGTTAAATTTACTCTTAAACATCTGAAGTGTTTATGACACTATTGTAACTGGAATTAAATATTTTTTGCTTTCCAATGTTTGCTGATAGTACATAGAAAAAAAATTAATGGTTGGATGTTGACCTGGTTTGTATTGTAAGACCTTGCTAAACTCACTTATTAGTTGTTATAGTTTTTTGAGAGGAAGAGTGGTTGATTACTTATGATTTTCTATGTAAACAATTACATTGCTTGCAAAAAGGTAGTTTTACTTCTTAATTTCCAATCTTTGTGCATTTTTCTATTGCTATATTGAATTGGCTAGTGCCTCCAGTACAATGTTGAATGTAAGTGCTGAGAATGAGAAACCTGACTTTGCTCTTGAACTTATGGTTAAATAGTTTACTATTTCACTCTTCAGTATGATGTTAGCTCTAGATTTTTCATAGTTGCCTTTTATCTTATTGAGGAATTTTTCTTCTGATTTTAATTTTCTACGAGTTATTATTATGAATGAATATAGACTTTTATGCATTTATTGAATTTACCATATAACCACTCTTCTTTATTCTGTAAATATGGTGAATTACTTTGATTTTCAAATGTTAAACCAAACTTGCTTAAAACCCACTTAGTCATAATATATTATCCTTTTAATGAATTTATATTATTTATATTATTTATATTTTGTAAATATCAATATGTGCATCTATGTTTGTGAGAGATATTGGTGTATATATTTTTTTCTTGTCAAGTTTTGTGCAGGTTTTGGTATCAGAATAATGCAGTCATCATAAAATAAGTAGATAAGTGTCCTGTCCTCTTCTTTTTGCTTGAATGAATTTCTGTAGAATTGTTATTATTTCTTCTTTAAAGAATAGTACTTTTCTTGTTTGATAAAAATCACCTGCCCCTAGATATGTTTGTGTGAAAATGTTTTTCACAACAAATTCAATTATTTTAATAAATATAAATCTATTTAGATTTTGTAGTTCATCTTTTGTCAGTTTTGTTAAGTTGTATTTTTTAAGATATTTGTCTATTTCATCTATGTTGCTGCATTTATTGGCATTATGCTATTTAAAATGTTCTATTATCCTTTTCATGTGTATAGGATTTTCAAAGGTATCTTCTCTTTCATAACAGATTGGTTATTTATATTTTTTCTTTGTCATTGATCAGTGTCCCTAGGGGTTTATCAATTTTATTGATCTTTTTAAGAAACTATTTTTTTATTTTGTTAATTTTTTTAATGTTCTCTATTCCTCGTTTGTTTTCTATTTCATTGATTTCTGCTACGATCTTTCCATTCTCTTACTTTCTTAAGGTTTAATTTTATCTTTATTTGTTTGTTTATTTTTAGCATTTTAAGATTGGAAACTAGATAATTGATTTAAGTTTTCTCTTTCTTATAAAGTAATTTCAGATATAATTTCACTACAAATGGCATCTCATAACTTTTGATATATTCTTAACCTCATCTGAGTCAAAATATATATTCTTTGACTCATAGATTATTTAGAAATATATTGTTTAAATTCCAAGTATGAGGGAGTCTTTCTCAATGTCTTATTGGTATTAATTTCAATTAGATATTACCGTGGTCAGAAAACATACTTTGTAGATATCAATGTTTTAAAATATATTTAACTTGTTTTATGGTGATTTTAAAGAATATTTTGTCTAGGTTTTATGATTGTTATCTGAAAGAAGGTTATTCCAATCAAGTTTCTCTATCTACATTAGCTAGCTATTGTTGTGTAACAAATTACCACAACTTAGTACTTTAAAACAACACACATTTACTATCTCACAGTTTCTGTGTGTCAGGAATCTAAGCATGGCTTAGCTGGGTTCCCTGCTCAGAGTCTCACAAAGTTGTAATTGAGGTGTTGGCTGATCTACATTCCTTCCTGGAAGTCAAAATTCTCTTCCAAGTTCACATAATTGCTGGCAGAATTCAGTTCCTTGAGGTTGTTGGACTGAGGTCTCCATATTCCAATGGCCACTGGCAGTTTCTTTCCATCCAGAACTCTCCATAGGGAGGGTAAAACATGGAAGTTAGCTTCTTTGAGGCCAGCAAGTGGGGTATACTTTATTTCTCTCATGCATGATAAGAAAACGTGTGTGTATGTGTGTGTATGTGAATGTATATATGTGTATACATGTAATATATATGTATGTGTATGTTATATATATATATATAATTCCAGGAATGACATCCCATCAGCTTTGCCATACTTATTGATTAGAAGCAGCTTACCAGTCTCCCCCAGACAACACACTCAAGGGTAGGGGATTCTATAGGATGTAACACCAGGGGACAGAGATCATGGGGTCCATCCTAGAATTCTACTTCCCATACTAACCACTATTACTAGAAGGCAGACCTCTGCTTTCTTTTTGTAAAGATATTTTTGCTAGATACAGAATTCTACATTGATGGATTTTTTTTTCTTTCAACACATAGAAGATATCATTCCATTATTTTCAAGATTCCATATTTCTGGTGAAAAGTTAGTTATAATTCACATTGTGGTAGTATATTTTTAATAGGTCTTTTTTCCTCTGGCTGCTTTTAAGATTCAATCTTAATCTCTTAATTTTCAGCCAACCAGCTGACAATGATGAGCCTGCATGGTTTTCTTTGTATTTATTCTGTTTTGAGCTCACTCAGTTTTTAGATCTAGAAATTGGAGTTTGGCGATTTTTTAATTAAATTTTTATTTTCAGATAATTTTAGATTGGCATGCAGTTCCAAGAAATAATACAGAGAGGTCTTGTTTACTCTTTAACTAGTTTTCAAATGGTAGACTATTGTAAAACTCTAGTACTCTATCACAACTAGGATCTTGACATTGACACAGTTAAGGTACAAATTATTTCCATCATCACAAAGATTCCTCATGTTTCACTTTTATAGCCATATCCACTTCCCTCCCAACCCACTCTCTCCTTAACATCTGACAACCATTAATCTGTTCACCATTTGTATAATTTAGTCATTTCAGAATATATATTATACAGGGAAGCATAAAGTATGCAAACTTTTGGGATTGGCTTTTCACTTGTCATAATTCTCTGTGTGTATCAATAGTTTGTGCCTTTTCATTGCTGAGTAGTATTTCATCATATGAATGTATCTAAGCAGCTGTGTTTAACCATTCACCAATTGAAGCTATCTGGGTTGTTTCCATTCTGGGGATATTACAAATAAAGCTGCTATAAACATTCATGTGCCTATTTTTGTGTGAACTTAAGTCTTCATTTCTCTGAGATAAATGTCCAGGAGTGCAATTGCTGGGTTGTTTGGTAGTTAACTTTTTAAGAAATTGACGGTTTTTATGAGTGATTGTATAGTTTTACATTTATATCAGGAAAATATCAGTAATCCTGTTTCTATGCATCCTCCCTCACGTAAGGTGTTGTCACTAATTTAAACATTAACTTGAGATATCTTACTGTAGTTTTAATTTGCATTGCCCTATTTATGTGCTTATTTACCATCTGTGTATCTCCTTTAGTAGTAAATGTTCCTTCATGTATTTTGCCCATTTAAAATTGGGTTGTATTTTTTTTTTTTAGTGTTGAGTTTGAGAGTTCTTTATATATTCCAAATGCTAGTCCCTCTTCAGATACGTAGTTTGCAAATATTTTCTCCCACATGTATGTGGACTTTTTATTATTTAAACAGGGTCTTTTACACAGCAAAAGTTTTTAATTTTGATGAAGTCCAATTAATCAATTTTTCCTTTTATGAATTGTGCTTTTGGCATCAAATCTAAGAACTTTTTTCTGTCCTTAGATTTCCAAAGATTTTCTCCTAATTTTTTCTCTTAAAGTTTTATGGTTTTACATGTAATTCCACAATCATCTTTGAGTTAATTTTTTGTATAAGATCTGAAATTTAGGTAGAGGTTAATTTTTATGCCTATACATTTCCAACTGCTGAAGCATCATTTGTTGGAAAGGCTATCTTTCCTCTATTGATTTACTTTTTTCCAAAAATCAGTTGAACATATTTGTGTAAGTCTATTTCTGGGTTTTCTATTCTGTTCTATCGATCTATATGTCTATTCTCATGTCCATCCTTATCACACAGTCTTGGTTACTGTAGCTATATAGTTGTCTTGAAATCAAGCAGACTGATTCTTTTTATTTTTCAAAATTGTTTTACATATTGTAGTTCCTTTACTTTTCCATGTATATTTTAGAATAATCTATATCTGTATCTACAAAATATCTTGCTGAGATCTTGACAGGAATTCTGTTAAACCTGTATATGAGTTTGGGAAGAATTGACATCTTTATTATATTGAGTCTTCCAATCCATGAACATGGTATGTCTCTCCATTTATTTAGTTCTTTGATTTCTTTCATCAGCACAGTGTAATTTTCATAATACAAATCTTGCCCATGCTTTGTTAGATTTACATCTAAGTATTCCCTTATTCTTTTCTTTAATATAAATGGAATCATATTTTTTATTTTAGCATAAAAATATTCATTGGTATTATATAGATACACAACTGGTTTTGTATGTTTATTTTTTATCCTGTGATCTGGCAGAACTCACTTATTGGTTCCAGGAATTTTTTGATAGATTCCAGGGGATTTTCTATGTAGAAAACCATGTCATTTTCAAATAGGAACAGTTTTATTACTTCTTTTATAATCTGTGTTCCTTTTATTTCATTTGTCTTGTGATGGTGGCTAACTTCTAACACTCTGTTGAATAAGAGTAGTGAGAGCAGAGATCCTTGCCTTCCCGATCTTAAGGGGAAGGCAATCAGTCTTTCAGCTTTAAGTATAATGTTAACAGTTATTTTTTTCCTAAGATTCTCTTTATCAGGTTGAGGAAGTTCCCCTCTATGCTAACTTTCTGAGCATATTATCATGATAAGGTGTTGAACTTTGTTGAATACTTTTTCTGCATCAACGGATAGGATCATTTGATGTTTTTCTTCTTTAGCTCGTTAGTCTGGTAGATTACACTGATTGATTTCCAAATATTGAGCCAACCTTGTATCACTGGAATAAACCCCATTTGTCATGGTGTATAATTATTTTTATATATTGCTGAACTCTCTTTGCTAATATTTTGTTGAGAATTTTTGTGCTTGTATTAATAAGGAATATTGATCTTCAGTTTTCTATTTTGTACTGTCTTTGTCTGGTTTTGGTATACTAGCTTTATAAAATAAATTGAGAATTATTTGTCCCTTTTTTATGTCTGAAAGAAATTGTGTAAAATTGTTGTTCATTCTTCTTTAGACATTTGGAAGGATTTTACAGTAAAACTATCTGGGCTTGGAGATGCCTTTTTGATAGTTTTTAAATTAAAAATTCAATTTTATTGAAGTAAACTCATGTACTTATGGTCAACTAATCTACTACAAAGGAGGCAGGAATATACAATGGAGAAAAGACAGTGTCTTCAATAAATGGTGCTTGGAAAACTGGACAGCTACATGCAAAAGAATGAAATTGGAACATTCTCCAACACTATATACAAAAATAAACTCAAAATGGATTAAAGACTTAAATGTAAGGCCAGATACTATAAAACTCCTAGAGGAAAGCATAGGCAGAACACACTGACATAAATTGCATTAAGGAAACTTGTTAGTCATGTTAGTCATGTTAACGAGTTTAAATTTTAACCTGATGGTATTGGGGAGTATTAGAGGACCTTAAATAGGATGCTAAAGTGACATTGATTATTTAGATAGGTTACTCTTGCTACAGAGTGGAAGACTGGAATCAAGGAGACCATTTGGAGGCTGATGCAGTTCAGAGTCCATTAACTTTTCCTCAGAAGTTTATACTAGTGTAGGCCATATCAGTGTTCACATATTACATATGAAAGTTATAGATCTCATAGCAAAGCATTTAGTTGCTGATATCTACCAACTTCTTTTCTATCATTATTCCTGTCCCATATTGAGTGACTTTAATATCCCCATGGATCTTGTTTTTCTTGGTCTCTTGGTTTCTCAAACTTTGTAACTCCATGATCTTTTCTGTTTATCTTATTCTAATACTGTCATAGTCACACCCTAGACATCATCATAGCCTTGACTCCAAATACCTGTCTTTAACTGTCTCCTATTTTTCCAGCATACTTACTTCCATACTCTCAATTTAGCGATTACATGATTTCATTAAGACGCCAAGTCCATTCTCACTATCAATGACCTCTTTTCCTGTTTCTATCCATCTCCCACATGATTCAGGACAACCTAAGTCAATCATGACAATCTATTTATTCCCTCTGCCACTGATTGGTTGAGAGATAGGCATGTAACCCAGAGTTGATCCATGAGACATCATGGAAGGTCTGCTTGGCATTTTTTCACACTTAAGAGATCTTGGGAAGAAAATAATGGTTTCTATTTGTCTCTATATATGCATACCATACAGGATATATTATATGTACTTATAGTACCTGGATCTGTGGTAGTCACTTTGAGACCATTAAAGGAGACATCTTGTGGGAATCTGACATGTTAAAGATGGAAGAGCTGAGTTATGAAAGAACTTCACTCCTAGATGGTATTTTTTATTTATTTATTTATTTATTTATTTTTGGCTGTGTTGGGTCTTCGTTTCTGTGTGACGGCTTTCTCTAGTTGCGGCAAGCGGGGGCCACTCTTCATCGCGGTGCGCGGACCTCTCACTATCGCGGCCTCTCTTGTTGCGGAGAACAGGCTCCAGACGCGCAGGCTCAGTAGTTGTGACTCACGGGCTCGGTTGCTCCGCGGCATGTGGGATCTTCCCAGACCGGGGCTCGAACCCGTGTCCCCTGCATTGGTAGGCAGATTCCCAACCACTGCGCCACCAGGGAAGCCCTAGATGGTATTTTTAAGCCACTGCTAAATCAATGCTTGATCCCTGTTCTACCTTTGAACTTCATGTGACATAAGAAAATACTTCCTATTGTTTAATTCAATCAAGTCAAAATTTTCTCTTTCACACTTTCTCTGTGTGTGTTTGTGTGTGTGTGTGTGTGTGACTGAACATATCCAAACTGATACTCTCTCCTTCTTCACAAACCTTCTGAATATGCCCATGTATTCATCTCTTACTTGCCTCCATGTCTTTATTAGAGCCGTTCTCTACCACCACCCTCCTTGGAATCCACTCTCTTCTCCTCCTCTTCCTCATCTTCCCTACCTGCCCATGGTTGGTTGTACTTTCCAAAGATGATTGTAATGATATTCTTATCCCATATACTCTTCTAGAATCTTGCTACTCTCCCATCAAATGTATATCTCTTCTTGAAATCTTTTGAAAGATGGATGAATAGAGAATGGTGAAAGTAACACCATGTGACTTCTAAAATTAGGTCATAGAAGGCAATTCAGCTTATTCACTCCTGAAGCCTTCAACCACTGGGAGAAGTCCAACTGTCCTGACACTGTCATGCTGCAAGGAAACCTAAAGTAGTTCTTCCAGGAATACCACATGAAGAATCCCTAAGACCTTATTGGGAAAGAGCACCTATGGTCATTTCCTGCTCTTCCAGATCTAGCCAAACTTACCTACAACTTCATGAGAGACCTTGGGCCAGAACTACCCAGCCAGTTTTTCCTGAATTCCTGACCCACAAAAATCAGGAGAGATAATAAAGTTATTGCTGTTTAAACCACTAGATTTTGGAGTAACATTGCACAGACAATCGATAACCAATAAAACTACCTTCATAATAATTCAAAGTAATGTCATGTGAAAATACAAATTTTCTTTTAATATTTGGAATGCTTTGTAAATGGGTGAAATTAATATTCTGTATTTTAGGACAAAATTTGAGTGGATAGAGGGGAGGGAAAGGATAATTCAGATAGGGCAGCAATCAAACTGTAGTCTCTGCTGGAAAGCTCTTTTCTACCTCTTCACACAGCTAGCTTCCTTTCATGTCAATGGCTCCATCAAAAGGTCAACTTCTCAGAGAGGCATTCCTTGAATCTATAAAATAGCCTCTTCATGCTGTCCTTTATCACTACACCTGGATTGACAATTGCCCTCATTGCATTTATCATAATATGAAATTCTATCTTTATTGGTTTGCTTTCTTATTTCTTGCTTTTCTCCTTGCTGTGAATCAAGGAGGGAAGAACGATGCCATTTTTCTTTCCCACTGTCTGCCCAATACCTATCCCAAGCACCCAGTCAGTGCTCAATAAAGACTTTTGAATGAATAAATAAAAGAATTAATAAAACTTTCTTGGGATCCTTAACATGGGATTCATTCACATACCCCCACTTCCCTGACCCAGTGCAGAAAGGTCTGTAACTTTCATCAGATTCTAAGAAATAATCCATAGAGACAAAATATTAAGTTCCACTGATTTGGGGAATAAGATGTAAAAGGGGATCCAAAAAATGACAGAAAGGAAAATTCTGAGGAAATAAAGATGTTCTATATCTTGATCGGGATGGAATTACAAGGGTATACATAGACATTTGTAAAACTCATAAAACTGCACTTAAAAATCTGTGCATTTTATTAAATTAACATTAATAATGTAAATGGGAAAATCCATTGAACTTGCTTCATTGCATTCTTTTTCAAGCTAAAACAAAGAAAAAGGCTCTGAAAAAATTATACATTAATTTTAAACCCTGAATCTGCTCTGGCTTTCAGTGTGAAGCATTTAGAGCCAGTTTAAACTCTGAATTCTTTTTAGAGACCTTTCTTATTCTTTTCTTACACACATGCTCTTCCCTTAAATTCCCTTACCTTTTTTTCCCTTGCACACATAAGAGAAGCCAGCTTTTGACTCTTAAAATCTTCACAAATACATGGAAAATTAAATTATTTCTGCTGTAAAATTATAATTGATGATAGAAAACAATAAAAAAAAACCCAAAAACTGTGGAAAGGAAATGTGTTTTTCCTCTTCCTTTTCCAATTAGGAGTTAGGGCTCCACAATTCCTTTCTGTAAAAGAAAGACACGAAGAAACTAATAGATATTGCAGTTCCTATATGCATGAGACTCTTCTTGGGTAATTTTACATCATTGAGAGTTGGCAAAGACCTGCCCTGGTGAGGTAAGTTATAAATGCACCTGGAAATTGAAGAGTGCAAATACAAAGTGCCATATGTGCTGGTGCTTTGGAAAGTAAAAGGATTGCACAGTGTGAGAGAGATGTTTTATAACAGAAATGATAATGACACCTTCATTTTCTGAATTAGTTAGGTCTGGAGATTTTGATGACATTCATTCATTCATTCATTTTACAAATATTTGGAAAGACCTCCTTTGTGTAAGAGACCATCTCAGGTCTGGGGATTCATGAGTGAATATGGATTGGTAAATGCCATGGAGGAATTTCTAATCTAGTAAGGGACAGGGACTAAAAAAGAGTAGTAGGACGTGGTTGGTGCTGTAATGATGATGTGTGCTATGTGTAATGGGAGTGTGCAGGTAGAGGACAGCTAATGGCTGGGAAGTCAGGGAAGGGTTTACTCTGGTGGTTCAATTTCAGCTAGGTTTCCAGAGTCTGATTTGATTGACATTTCATGTAGTCTCTGTTCTAGGATTTGTATACATATTCTCTTGGTCAATCCCATAAGTTACCCTCTTGGGAAGTAGTAATATTCTCCTGAAGGAGAAACCTGAGATTCAGAAAGGTAAGAAAAATATTTTGTCTAAGTAACATAGGTGGTCAGTGGCAGAGCCAGGATTTGAATGCAGGATTTTGATTGCAAATGCAGCTTTTCTTTCTTCTTTCCTTCCTCTCTCCCTTCCTTCTTTGCTTCCTTTTTACCATATTTTCCTCCCAGTGTCCTTCCCACCATTTCATATTGGATGTTAAAATGTTGAAAAAAGGATAGAAAATAGGCAGCTGGAAAAGCCGGCCAAGGGCATCTCAGTTCCCACCCCCATTCCCCAAAAGCCAATATGGATGAAAGGTCCAGAGGTGTCATAATTTATTCAGGAAACAACCCAGAGATAACAGAAATTTTCAAGTTCATATTCACTTTCTTACAATTCTTCGTACTCTACTAGAATGTCCTTCCATTCCAGCTCTACACATTCTAAGCACCATGTTGAGGTTCCTGCCCCAATAACACATTTCTACACTCAACAAATATTTTTGATTCCTTATTTTTATCATGTTTGTGATCTGTGATGTGATATACCACAAATTTGGAAAGAGGGGAAATAAAATTGCCCTTAGGGCTCAAATACGAAATTAACAGCTAAAAAAAGCACAGCAGAGCTGTCACAAGTCTCTTTGAGGAAAGAGAAGGAGGTCTAAGTCATAAGCCACATCTGTGACTTGAATGAATCAACAGGCAAATGAGAGGATCCACAATGAAGCATGGAGGAGTCCCAGGGTAAACTGCACGGTGCTTGTCTCAGAAGAGTCCAAGAAGCCCATATTTGTGTCTTCACATCTTGTATGGGAAGATGATCTTTATGGTAAAGTGTCTTCATTGGAATCAATCAGGTAAACACTATTTTAACAAACTCATTTTGTTCCAGTCCATGCTCACTCAGTGTCTTCTAATTGGGAGATGGCTCCCTGAGCAGGTTGGCCTGCAGCAAGGGAAGGCCTTGGCCATTGCAGAGAGAACTGTGACCCAATGGACAACACCCTCTGTATGAATTAATACATTGATGTCTGTACTAGAGATGACTTGGGAGGAAATTTTCCTATAGGTCCAAAACCCTAAAACATTACCAGGGGATGACCCTTTCTGCCCATAAGTGGGAAGTGGAATTAGCAAACTGACATTGTTAAAAGAAAGGATGTTCTCCTTTCCATGCATAGACCACATCAAAGATGGGGAAAAATACAACCCCAGAAAAGTCTTTCATCCAAAACCTCTTTGTTTACAATTTCTGCTGGCTTGCTTTCTATGCCTTAATTATAGAAATGTAAGAAGCTTGGTTTTCTGTGTCCAGGGAAGTAGAGAACTGTGATTGAAGGTCAACACAGACCCATTATCAGTTGCTTCTCTGAAGGAGGACTGCTCACAGGAGCAAACATGTGGAGAAGGATTGCCTACCCAGCCTGAGAGATTTGGCTACAACACATGGATACCCCTTTTCTCATATATGGTCAGATCATTAAGGGATTACCTGTCAGCTCAGGAGGTGGTGTCATTTGCACAATTAAAGAATCCCACTTGGGCAGAGGGCTGGAAGCTGGCCCAGTGACATCTCCATTCAGCATGGTATTGCTTTTGTCCAAGAATAAACAATGCAACTAGATAAAGCATAACCTTTTTTATCCCTTTGTTTGTTCTTTATTTCTCCCAAATTTCCATCTCTTTAAGATCAAAAAGAAATGAGAGAAGAATCCTCCATAATTTTTGAGAACTCTAAAAGGGTTTTATGGCTCAGTCACTTGAACTGGGCTAGTAGGAGTCTGCCCTTGTGATATAGAACTATTCTTTCTACAATATCAAAATCAAGTTTTTGAATCCAAAGTGCCAACATAAATTCATCAGGACAAAGCCTTCTGGTGAGGGTCCTTGGAAGGGAGTCAAGGTGCCCTTTCAGTAATCACATTTGATCACACCCTTTCCTCATAGGGGACTATTAAAACTATTCTGTGCAATTCATGGGAATGAATGTTCTCAAGGATAAAGACACGAGTAAGACAAGCTTTTCAAACCTCAGGGATCTAGTGGCTGAAACAGACTTGCAAATAACTCATTTATTTGAGTTATTTCATAAAATAACAGAATGCTATCAATGCCGAATAGCTGTATATTCTGAGAGCACAGAGCAGAGGGTGATTCCTTTTGTTTAAGGGGCTGGGAATGCTTCATGGAAGAGGTGGCATTTGAGCTGTAAAAGTCTGTGATGATTGGTGGGCAAAAGTCTAAGAGGTAATGCTTGGCATAGAGTAAAGTGTCCATTAAATGTTGGCTGACAGCTCCTGCATTTTGACTGTTCCTCCCCTAAACTCCTGTCTCCCTTATGAGTCACTATCACAAAAATGATGCTGCCCCACTATACACACATTTTTGGCTTGCTTATTCTTACCTACTACCTCTTGAAGTCCCCATACTGAATCCTTGCAGCTGGTGTACATATCAGGTATTCCAATGAACTTGATTCTGTAGTTAGGTTATTTCGAGTTTCATTAGCAGCATCCATAATACGCCTCTTGGGTACCTCTTAAGACTTAATGTAGAGTTGCTTCATACAGTTGGCACATAATAAATGTTGCTGACTATGCACTGATGGATTGAGAGAAAGAAATCTACCTTTCTTGAGATTCTGAGCCTCCGTCTCTCTGGGCTAAGGTAATTACACAGATAATTAAGGCTAAAAGAAACTTGCTGTTTTCATTTGCACTGAACTACTGGGAGTCTACGTCTGCAGTGATCAGATTTTCTAGTTGATGGTTTAACTCTCTGTCTCCCCAAGTTTTACAGACAAAGCTGAATGTGTGAGCCATCCTAGAGAGCCTTAAAGAGCTAGAGTTAAAATAATGGACAAGCATCACCTTTGAGACAGAGAGAAAGAAAATAAACATGTCATTTTTATCTTTAGAAAAATTATCACCCCACCTACTGCATTTTGGTAAGTGATGGGTAGATGCCTATTAAGATAATGATCGAAAAGCTGAATGAAATTGCAGACAGAGGTCAAGAGCAAACTGTGGGAGACAGGTATTTGATATTTGCTGAGATAAAGGATGACACCCACTCCCATCTTCCCTCCACTTTCCCCATTTATCTCTTAGGATGAGGTCTTTTCTTGTTGTCCTTGTTAGGGAACCCCTATATACTAGGCACTTGGAAGAAAGTTGAAACCTCAGGGAAAAGTAATGCTGCTAGTTTTTGCCAGGCACACCAGAAGGAAAGGCCCACTTCAGGTCCACAGAAGTGTGAGGAACAGAAAATGAGAGATGAGCTGGTGATGAGACTTCTTGGGAGCTAGGCCTGTCCCTGGAGCTGCAGGTTGGTAAAGATGGGCCACTATGGTTGTGGCCTCTGGTCCTCTTCAAGGGCTCTTGTCCCACATAACCACCAAACAAGGCAGGCACTGGCCCAGACTTTCTTTCATCATCAACTAAGGCGTCTATTAAATATTTTTACAACATGCCTCCACATGCATAGTTTAAGTGCCTGTGTATAACACTGTTTTACTGAATTTAAAGTTACAATGGACTTTGTCAAGAGGGCACTGAAAAATGTCAAATAACTGCTATGAAAAATAAAGTTATATAGTTCTTCCTTAATGAAACAGGTCTTTTTAATTTATTTGTTTATTTATGGTTTTTTTTTTTCCCTCGCCTCGGCATGCAGGATCTTAGTTCCCCAACCCCAGTGATCAAATCCACGCGCCCTGAAGTAGAAGCATGGAGTCTTAACCACTGGACTGCCAGGGAAGTCCTGCAACAGCTCTTAATATTAATTCTTTTACACACTTAAAATAACCACCACTGCAAAAAAAGAAAAAAAAATCATCCTCTACAATTACCATTAACTTACTCATGCATTACTATTAAATGAACATTGTAGGGGTTATGTTTTTAATAATTTTCTGTTCTCATATTTACTGGGGAATAATGTCTTTTTTTCAATATCTTTATTAGAGTATAATTGCTCTACACTGGTGCGTTAGCTTCTGCTGTATAACAAAGTGAATCAGTCACACATATACACATATCCCCATATCCCCTCCCTCTTACGTCTCCCTCCCACCCTCCCTATCCCACCCGTCTAGGTGGTCAAAAGCACGGACTTGATCTCCCTGTGCTATACAGCTGCTTCCCACTAGTTATTTTACATTTGGTAGTGTATACATGTCAATACTACTCTCTCACTTTGTCCCAGCTTATGCTTCCCCCTCCCTGTGTCCTCAAGTCCATTCTCTATGTCTGCGTCTTCAATCCTTTTCTGCCCCTAAGTTCATCAGAATCTTTTATTTTCTTTTTTAGACTCCATATATATGTGTTAGCATATGGCAATTGTTTTTCTCTTTCTGACTTACTTCACTCTGTATGACAGACTCTAGGTTCATCCACCTCACTACAAATAGTTCAATTTCGTTTCTATTTATGGCCGAGTAATATTCCATTGTATATATGTGCCACATCTTCTTTATCCATTCATCTGTTGATGGACACTTAGGTTGCTTCCATGTCCTGGCTATTGTAAATAGAGCTGCAATGAACATTGTGGTACATGACTCTTTTTTGATTTATGGTTTTCTCAGGGTATATGCCCAGTAGTGGGATTGCTGGGTCATATGGTAGTTCTGTTTTTAGATTTTAAGGAACCTCCATACTGTTCTCCATAGTGGCTGTATCAATTTACATTCCCACAAACAGTGCAAGAGGGTTCCCTTTTCTCCACACCCTCTCTGGCATTTATTGTTGTAGATTTTTTGATGATGGCCATTCTGACCAGTGTGAGGTGATACCTCATTGTAGTTTTGATTCGCATTTCTCTAATGATTAGTGATGAGCATCCTTTCATGTGTTTGTTGACAATCTGTAGATCTTCTCTGGAGAAACGTCTATTTAGGTCTTTTGCCCATTTTTGGATTCGGTTATTTGTTGTTTTGATACTGAGCTGCATGAGCTACTTGTAAATTTTGGAGATTAATCCTTTGTCAGATGCTTCATTTGCAAAAATTTCCCCCCATTCTGAGGGTTGTCTTTTTCATCTTGTTTATGGTTTCCTTTGCTGTGCAAAAGCTTTTAAGTTTCATTAGGTCTCATTTGTTTATTTTTGTTTTTATTTCCCCTTCTCTAGGAGGTGGATCAAAAAGGATCTTGCTGTGATGTATGTCCTAGAGTGTTCTGCCTATGTTTTCCTCTAAGAATTTTATAGTGTCTGGCCTTACATTTAGGCCTTTAATCCATTTTGAGTTTATTTTTGTGTATGGTGTTAGGGAGTGTTCTAATTTCATTCTTTTACATGTAGCTGTTCAGTTTTCCCAGCACCACTTATTGAAGAGGCTGTCTTTTCTCCATTGTATATTCTTGCCTCCTTTATCAAAGGTAAGTTGACCATATGTGCGTGGGTTTATCTCTGGGCTTTCTATCCTGTTCCATTGATCTATATTTCTGTTTTTGTGCCAGTACCATACTGTCTTGATTACTGTAGATTTGTAGTATATTTTGAAATCAGGGAGCCTGATTCCTCTAGCTCCGTTTTTCATTCTCAAGATTGCTTTGGCTATTCGGGGTCTTTTGTGTTTCCATACAAAATGTGAAATTTTTGTTCTAGTTCTGTGAAAAATGCCATTGGTGGTTTCATATGGATTGCATTGAATCTGTAGATTGCTTTGGGTACTATAGTCATTTTCACAATGTTGGTTCTTCCAATCCAAGGACATGGTATATCTCTCCATCTATTTGTGTCATCTTTAATTTTTTTCATCAGTGTCTTATGGTTTTCTGCATACAGGTCTTTTGTCTTCTTGGGTAGGTTTATTCCTAGGTATTTTATTTTTTCTTGTTGAAATGGTAAATGGGAGTGTTTCCTTAATTTCTCTTTCAGATTTTTCATCATTACTGTATAAGAATGCAAGAGATTTCTGTGCATTAATTTTGTATCCTGCTACTTTACCAAATTCATTGATTAGCTCTAGTAGTTTTCTGGTAGCATCTTTAGGATTCTCTATGTATAGTATCACGTCATTGCAAACTATGACAGTTTTATTTCTTATTTTCCAATTTGGATTCCTTTTATTTCTTTTTCTTCTCTGATTGCTGTGGCTAAAACTTCCAAAATTATGTTGAATAATAGTGGTGAGAGTGGGCAACCTTGTCTTGTTCCTTATCTTAGTGGAAATGGTTTCAGTTTTTAACCATTGAGAATGATGTTAGCTGTGAGTTTGTCACATATGGCCTTTCTTATGTTGAGGTAAGTTCCCTCTACGCCTACTTTCTGGAGGGCTTTTATCATAAAGTGTGTTGAATTTTGTCAAAAGCTTTTTCTGCATCTACTGAGATGATCATATGGTTTTTCTCCTTCAATATTTTAATATGATTGATTTGCATATATTGAAAAATATATTATTGGGTAATATATATTATACGTAAAATAATATATATATATTATATATATTATATTGCATAAATTGATTGATTTGAATATATTGAAGAATCCTGGCGTTCCTGGGATAAACCCCACTTGATCATGAAATATGATCCTTTTAATGTGCTCTTGGAATTTCTTTGCTAGTATTTTTTTGAGGATTTTTGCATCTATGTTCATCAGTGATATTGGCCTGTATTTTCTCTTTTTGTCACATCTTTTTCTGGTTTTGGTATCAGTGTGACGGTTGCCTCATACAGTAATTTGGGAGTGTTCCTCCCTCTGCTATATTTTGGAAGAGTTTGAGAAGGATAAGTGTTAGCTCTTCTCTAAATGTTTGATAGAATTCGCCTGTGAAGCCATCTGGTCCTGGGCTTTTGTTTGTCGGCAGATTTTTAATCACAGTTTCAATTTCAGTGCATGTGATTGGTCTGTTTATATTTTCTATTTCTTCCTGGTTCAGTCTCAGAAGGTTGTGTTTTTCTAAGAATTTGTCCATTTCTTCCAGGTTGTCCATTTTATTGGCATATAGTTGCTTGTAGTAATCTCTCATGATCCTTTGTATTTCTGCAGTGTCAGTTGTTACTCCTCCTTTTTCATTTCTAATTCTATTGATTTGAGTCTTCTCCCTTTTTTTCTTGATGAGTCTGGCTAGTGGTTTATTAATATATTTTATCTTCTCAAAGAACCAACTTTTAGTTTTACTGATCTTTGCTATCGTTTCCTTCATTTCCTTTTCATTTATTTCTGATCTGATCTTGATGATTTCTTTCCATCTGCTAACTTTGGGGGTTTTTCTGTTCTTCTTTCTCTAATTGTTTTAGGTGTAAGGTTAGGTTGTTTATTTGAGATGTTTCTTGTTTCTTGAGGTAGGATTGTATTGGTATAAACTTCCCTCTTAGGACTGCTTTTGCTGCATCCCATAGGCTTTGAGTCGCCATGTTTTCATTGTCATTTGTTTCTAGGTATTTTTTGATTTCCTCTTTGATTTCTTCAGTGATCTCTTGGTTATTTAGTAGTGTATTGTTTAGCCTCCATGTGTTTGTATTTTTTACAGTTTTTTTCCTGTTATTGATATCTAGTCTCATAGTGTTGTGGTTGGAAAAGATACTTGATACAATTTCAATTTTCTTAAATTTACCAAGTCTTGATTTGTGACCCAGGTTATGATCTATCCTGGAGAATGTTCCATGAGCACTTGAGAAGAAAGTGTATTCTGGTTTTTTTGGATGGAATGTCCTATAAATATCAGTTAAGTCCATCTTGTTTAATGTATCATTTAAAGCTTGTGTTTCCTTATTTATTTTCATGTTGGATGGTCTGTCCATTGGTGAAAGTGGGGTGTTAAGATCTCCTACCATGATTGTGTTACTGTTGATTTCCCATTTTATGGCTGTTAGTATTTGTCTTATGTACTGAGGTGCTCCTATGTTGGGTGCATATATTCTTACAATTGTTATTGTCTTCTTCTTGGATTGATCCCTTGATCATTATGTAGTGTCTTTCTTTGTCACTTGTAATAGTCTTTATTTTAAAGTCTATTGTGTCTGATATGAGAATTGCTATTCCAGCTTTCTTTTGATTTTCATTTGCATGGAATATATTTTTCCATCCCCTCACTTTCAGCCTGTATGTGTCCCTAGGTCTGAAATGGGTCTCTTGTAGACAGCATATATACATGTCTTGTTTTTGTATCCATTCAGCCAGCCTATGTTTTTTGGTTGGAACATTTACTCCATTTACATTTAGGTAATTATCGATATGTATATTCCTATTACCATTTTCTTAATTATTTTGGGTTTGTTATTGTAGGTCTTTTCCTTCTCTTGTGTTTCCTGCCAGAGAACTTCCTTAAGCATTTGTCATAAAGCTGGTTTGGTGGTGTGAAATTCTCTTAGCTTTTGCTTGTCTGTAAAGATTTTAATTTCTCTGTCAAATCTGAATGAAATCCTTGCCAGGTAGAGTAATCTTGGTTGTATTTTTTTCCCTTTCATCACTTTAAATATGTCCTGTCACACCCTTCTGGTTTGCAGAGTTTCTGCTGAAAGATCAGCTGTTAACCTTATGGGGATTCTCTTGTATGTTATTTGTTGCTTTTCTCTTGCTGTTTTTAATATTTTTTCTTTGTGTTTAATTTTTGATAGTTTGATTAATATGTGTCTTGCTGTGTTTCTCCTTGGATTTATCCTGTATGGGACTCTTTGTGCTTCCTGGACTTGTTTGACTTTTTCCTTTCCCATATTAGGGAAGTTTTCAACTATAATCTCTTCAAATATTTTCTCAGTCCCTGTCTTTTTCTTTTCTTCTTCTGGGACCCCTATAATTCAAATGTTAGTGCATTTCATGTTGTCCCAGAGGTCTCTGAGACTGTCCTCAATTCTTTTCATTCCTTTTTCTTTACTCTGCTCTGCGATAGTTATTTCCAGTATTTTATCTTCCAGGTCACTTATCCATTCTTCTGCCTCAGTTATTCTGCTATTGATTCCTTCTAGAGGATTTTTAATTTCACTTATCGTGTTGTTCATCATTGTTTGTTTGCTCTTTAGTTCGTCTAGGTCCTTATTAAATGTTTCTTGTATTTTCTCCATTCTATTTCCAAGATTTTGGATCATCTTTACTATCATTACTCTGGATTCTTTTTCAGGTAGACTGCCTATTTCCTCTTTATTTTTTGGTCTGGTGGGTTTTTACCTTGCTCCTTCATCTGCTGTATATTTCTCTGTCTTCTCATTTTACTTAACTTACTGTGTTTGGGGTCTCCTTTTCACAGGCTGCAGGTTTGTAGTTCCCATTGTTTTTGGTGTCTTCCACCAGTAGCTAAGGTTGGTTCAGTGGGTTGTGTAGGCTTCCTGGTGGAGGGGACTGGTGCCTGTGTTCTGGTGGATGAGGCTGGATCTTGTCTTTCTGGTGGGCAGTACCACGTCTGGTGGTGTGTTTTGGGGGTGTCTGTGAACTTAGTATGATTTTAGGCAGCCTTTCTGCTAATGGGTGGGGTTGTGTTCCTGTCTTGCTAGTTGTTTGGCATGGGGTGTCCAGCAGTGGAGCTTGCTGGTCGTTGAGTGGATCTGGGTCTTAGTGTTGAGATGGAGATCTCTGGGAGAGCTCTCGCTGATTGATATTACGTGGGGCAGGGAGGTCTCTGATGTACCAATGTCCTGAATTCAGCTTTCCCACCTCAGAGGCTCATGCCTGACAGCTGGCCAGAGTACCAAGACTCTGTCAGCCACACGGTTGGAGAAGACGGACTATGAGTTGGGTGTCAGCCACTGCACTGTTATAGCTCTGTCTCAGCTGTCTCCAAAGGTCACCCAGATACAGTGGGTTATTCCACCATTCCTCAGAACTTGCACATGCCAGTCTGGGATTTGTAGATGTCCTCCTGATACTCTTCATTGAAATTCATGGTGGTGAATGCTAATAGTGTTGGTTCTCTTCATTTCAGAGACTGGGGCAGTCTGAGCCTTCATGTGGTCAAGTCAGGAGCAGCTGGCCAATGGTCCCAAAGTGATAACATGTCAGATTCCAAGAAGGCTTTCTGCAGCTCCCAGGCAGTAGTCCCACGCAGCTGCTCTGCTCAGCTGCAGCACTCTGACCAGGGAACTTGGTAGGACCCTCAAATGAGGATTTCTCCCAGCTCTAGAGACTGAGTCACCCACCCAGGCAAGGAGCTGAGGAGAGCATCTCCTGGCCCCATCTCACCAGAGGAGCGGACCTGGGGAATAATTTTTGCACAATAAACTACTTGCATCTAAAGTGTACAATTCGATCAGTTTTGACAGTGGCATATGCCCATGAAACCACCACCACAATTCTGACTCAGAACATGTCCATCATTCCAGAAGGACTCCTCAAGCCCTTTTCGAATTCTTCTTTCCCTCTATCCCCTGCCCCAGGAAACCACAGAACTGCTTTTTGTCATAATGCATTGGTTTACATGTATAAATGGAATCGTACATGCACCTAGCTTCTCTTACTCAGGACAATGCCTTTGAGATTCACTCACATCATTGTGTGTGTCAGTAGCACATTCCTTTTTATCACTGAGTACCAGTCCATTGCATGGGTTGCACCGCAGCTGGTTTAGCCATTCATCTGTTAATGCACACTTTTTTTTGAAGTTTTTGGCTGTTGTGAAGGAAGCTGCTATAAATATTTACATACAAGTTATTGTGTAGACATATGTTTTCATAATACTTAGGAGCAGAATAGCTGTTATGTCCTTTTGGAAGTTGAGACAACTGTGGCTCAGAGAGATTACATAACTAGCACATGGTCACCAGTAAGTGACAGGGCTGGGATTTGAAGTCAACTTGATTTAACTATAAACTCAAGCTCTTTTCTGGAATTAAACATTGGATATCTTTACTGGTTGAACGTGCAGGCTCTTTAGAAACCAAGAGAGGATGTAAATCCATGTCAATGTGCTAACCATGTTGGCCTTCTCAGTTTAGTCTATTTCTAAAAACACTTGAGTTTTATTCCATGCTCAGCACTGGGCCACATGTGGTGTCCCTGCCTGGGGTGGGGCATGGCATTATTCTCCAATGAGGTCAGCAGGCAAAGTACACGTTCCAAGTGTTATGAATGGCAAAGCCTAGATTCAGGCTGAAAAAGGAAGCCTAAGCTGTTTAGTGTTGCTGAAAAATGTGAGACAGGAAGTGGAGAGCATGGAGGCTGCGGATAGATGTGAACTCCATTTTGAGTCACAGACTGAAACACCAGACAGGTAGCTGGAATGACGGGTGCACGGGGAGGGGTGCAGACTGTGGAGCACTCCTGCCCCTCCTGGGGGAGCACGGCTGCCCAGCACCAGCCACCAAGGGTCATGCCAGTGAGGGCCATGCTGGCATCTATGGTCATAACACTAACGATGACACACACTGGTCAAGCACTTTCATTTCTTTTGTGTTATTACTGAAGAAATAAACTTCACTGAGGAAAAAACTAAGGTATGAAGAGTAACTTCCCTTAAGAGAAGCTAGAAATGTGCTCCTTTAAATTGCAATACTGGAATTATTAGGGCATTTTGGGCTGAACAAATTTATCTCTGAGCTGGATTCGGCAGAGCCCATAGTCTGAGATCTTTGCACTGGCTCCTGGATGAGCTTGTACACTGAGTAAAGGAATTGAGACTCTATCCCAGGGCCAAGGGGAGAAGTGATGGGGTTTAGGCAGGGCAGTGATCTAAATTCTGGAAAGATCATTCCAACTGTAGAATGGAGAATAGGTGTAAAAGGCAAGAAGCTGTGACAACAAGGCTGGGACTTGGGGATGCTGGTGAAGTGCCTAGGACAGAAAATTTAAGGAGGTGCTCCCTTTCAGGATGGTGCAAGTGCCAATAGCGAAAGACTTAAAGCAGCTACAAGAAAGGATCCAAAAGGCTACAGCAGGACTATGGGCTCTCAGGGCAGGAGAGGATGGGGGCTAATAATCAGAAATGGGGACATTCCTGGCCTCGGATCACACAGTGACTTCAGCCTGGGGTTTGGAGTGAGTTTCTCTGCAGTTGACACCTGGCCCCTTCACACACCCTCCCAGAGTCCTGGAGCAGGGCTCTTGAACTCTCTGGACTCCGATCTCTTCTGTAAACAAAGATGAGCATTTGCTCTGAAGTTAGTACAGTCATCAAAGGAAATAGGATCTGGTAATCTGGAGAGTGGGGGTATTTATCCCTCCTTATTGGGGGAGGGGTTACTCTTTCTAGAAAGCTGAATCTGGAGATTTCCAAATGCTGAGAGACCTAGACTGAGTCAGGACACCAGGTCCTGACCTGGCCCTTTCCTGGCTGTCACTTTACCTCTCTGGGCTTATTTCCTTCTGCAAAATCCAATGATTGGTTTAAAGTTCTAAGATTCTTTCCAACTCTAAAAGAAAAAAGCAATATATCTGTGATTCCATGAACACAGAGGAAAAAATGAGACTAGACTAAGAGACTGAAAATTAAAAAGAACCTCCTAGTCTGAGTTTATCACACTGTATGTTACAAGAGGAGTTTTCCTTGTTGGCCATAGATATATCCTTGTCTTCTCCAATCTTGACTGTGCTCCACTGTAAGAAACCAGGCTGAGTCTAAGGGGCGTGGTGGTGTGGTTTTCTTTCTTTCTTTCTTTCTTTCTTTCTTTCTTTCTTTCTTCTTTCTTTCTTAATGATTTTTAAATTGAAGTATAGTTGATTTTCAATGTTTCAGGTGTACAGCAAAGTGATTCATTTATACATATACATATATATATTCTTTCTCAGGTTTTTTTCAATTATAGGTTATTACAGGATATTGAATATAGTTCCCTGTGCTATACAGTAAATCCTTGTTGTCTATTTATACATATAGTCATGTGTATCTCTTAATCCCAATTTCCTAATTTATCCCTTCCCCCCTTTCCCCTTTGGTAACCATAAGTTTGTTTTCCATGTCTGTGAGTCTATTTCTGTTTTGTAAATAAGTTCATTTGTATAATTTTTTTAGATTCCATGTACAAGTGATGTAATATATTTATCTTTGACTTACTTCACTTAGTATGATAATCTCTAGGTCCATCCATATTGCTGCAAATGGCATTATTTCATTCTTTTTTGTGGCTGAGTAATACTCCATTGTATATACATATAGGTGATGTGGTTTTAAGAGTCCTGACTGATCCCTTCTGCTAAAGACCTCTGCTGAAGATACTGCCTTTCATCTTCACTGTCTATTGTTCGGTGGGAAGGAAGCCTCCCTTGGAAGCCCCTAGTAAATGCAAACCTCCAGCTGACATCTTCCCCAGGGACAACTCTTGCTTTGTCACCTCCTCCCTGAACACTGCTGCTGCCCACCCCCCCCTTCTTCTTTCTTGGTCACCATGCTTGGCAGGCGGCAATTTGGCTTCTACGAGAAGTGCTGGCTGGGCTTCCTGATTCAGCCAAAGCCCGAGCTTCTCTGCATCTCCAGAAAAGGAGGGAGTGATTCAGATCAGATCCCCAAGATGAAAATGTTTTATCTTTCTTCTGAGAGTTAAAGTTGAATCCACACCTTAAGTAAAAAAACAGATACCTTCATACCAAAATAATAGCAGTTATAAAATTACTTGTGGAGCAGGGTGGACACACGCAGTATAAACAGCTGGCATTAGAACAGCTGGCATTTGTCTTAGGAAAGACTTGATTTATTTAGGAAAATCCTTTGATTAACCTCTTGGGGGTGGAACCCCGAGGGCATGGATTAGCAGAAAACAAGAGTCGGGGGAAGAGGGGAAGGAATGGTCTGCGTTTAAAAATGGAAGGAGACTTTGGGAGGTGGTAAATAGATGGAAAAATTAACAGGGTGGGAGTTTGGGAGCCAAGTTAAGCTGGTTGGGGGACAATTTCTAACACTTAACTGCAGTGACAGTTGTAGCTCACGTCTCCTGAGGAGCTTGTGATCAGTGGTCTCCCTCTCCTGTGGAAGTCAGAGTTCTCTCTTCCTTTGCTTGGCTCATATTTGAGGACCATACTCAGTTGTCACCTCCCAGCAGAGGCAGCTACTCTCCTCTCTATTGCGTGATGCCCGGTTTGTTGTTTGCTAGCTCTTTCATTTGTTTTTTGTTCATTCAGAAAAGCTTCCTTTAGGCCCTGCTCTCTGCCCTCTGTTACACCTTTCATTTGGCACTTTCCTGCCACCTTACGGTGGAGAGACAATGGCAGGGAAAGGGTCAGGAAGGACGGTGAGCTGCCAGCACGGACACCACGTCGCACTGCACAGAGCTCTGTCCTGCAGGCTGTGCTTACAAGCCCGTTGGCCTGAGTTCAAATCCCAACTCTCCCCATATCCTGCTGTGTGACCTAGGGCAAGCCATTTCACCTCCCAGAGACTCCGTTTTCCTTTATAATTTGAAGGGCTGCCTCCCAGGGCTACTGCAAGAATGAGAGCAGTCCCAGGTGCAGCGTTCATGCAGCAGATGAGTTAGCTGTTGTTTCATTTCTTCCTCACCCACCCCACACAGGAAAGCCAGAAGTCATAAAAACATCCCCAGTTCTCAGATGTGGGAACTGAGGCATCCAGGGAAGGTGCTGAGCCAAATGCAGGGTTCTGGGGCTATACAGGTGAAACAAGGGCCCACATCAGAATTCTGACAGCTTTTCCACGTAGTTCACTCTATACTTGTGACTTAAATGCTGACTCAAGTTTATGTATCTTGGAAGTAAATGAAGATCCGTAATCAGACTGTGTATAGAACCAAAAGTTTCAGGAGGGGTTTTTTTGAGGGGCAGTCTCCTCTTTCAGAAAGTTGCACGTTTCTAGTAGGCACCCACAGGGACAGGGCCTTGGGTCATGATGAAAAAGAACGTACAGTTGGACAGATAGATTGTAGGTTTTGTGTAGGAAATGAACTTGATGCAATGGTGGCCTCAAGGGCAATGTTATCCCAGAGGTCACTGAACAAGGAGGCTCAGAGGCCAAACTAAGATAAGGTATTCCCCCTGCCCCACCTTTTGAAAGTTTACTTTATGCCACTTGGCTTTTATGAAAACCCTGCATTAGTATCTGTTTTCACTAACCCGAAGAAATCCAAAGTGGATTTCCCTTTTTTGAAAAAATGCAAAAAGCAAAAATAGGGTTCAGCGTTTGTTTTGCAGCGAGGCATTATAGGGGCAGCGTGCACCCCAAGCAGCAAGGGTGGCACAGCCAAGCTCCTTCCCCGGGAACTACACTCAGCATCTCAACTTCAAGCCACCATGCTTTGAACTGTGTCTGTGAGCATCTGTGCTCCACCACCATGTATTTTGTGCATCCATTAGCAAGATGCGTCTTAAGGTAATTTCTTCTTCCAGCTACGAAAAGCCTTCATAGGAACGCTCTGCTTTTGGATAGCGGGAGAAACCTGTGCTTGAATTCATTTATTTGATCAATTTTAAAAACTCAGGTGTAATGGAAAAGAGATGGTACAGGTTAGCACACTTAGGATAGGGTGCAAGTGGGGTAGAAGGGCCACATGCCCAGATTCTGGGTTAGTCAATTTTCATATGTTCTCTCTTTCCCCACTGACCATCATTCCATCACTTTCCATCCAGAAACAGTCTTGTTTGTTCCATTCATTTTATTTATATTTAATACACATACTTTCTACTTACTCTATCTGTGTATGATATGTCTCATGAGCTATATGCTTCTATACTTGGTTTCTATTTTCTATAGCAGAGTTGGTTTTTCTTAAATAAATTAAGCAAACGTAGTTTACAGTGAGCAAGCCACTTAGTTTTCTGAATCACAGAATTGATCACAGAATCACAGAATTGCTGAGTGAGATAGACAAAGAAGTATACAGAGAGGAAAGTGATGCACAGACACTGACTTTTAGACATGCCACACTGGACATGATTTGGGACATCAGACAATTCACTAAAACTCTCTGAGCCCCCGTTTCACCACCTGGGAAATGTGGATATTCATACCTATCTCACAGATTGTCGTGAGGATGAAACAAAATAGTTGTGGGAAAGTGGCTAAGCCAGTGAGTGACACAAGGAGGGTGATTAGTAAATGTCAGCTTCCATCCCCGCCTTTTCTCCTTTATTGTCACCTGCAATTAAATCACAGGGTTCAAATTGGACTAAACTTTTCCTCCTTTTAAAAAGAAAACATCCAATCTGACCCTTGGCAATGAGTTAATGTTAATCAACAGACTCAAATACATTTATTGAGCACTTCCTGTGTGTCACTTCATAAGTTAGCAACCTTTCAAGACTCCATGGTAATTGTAGGGAAAGGGTATATATCTATATCCATCCACCTCTATCTATCTATCATCTATCTATCTATCTATCTATCTATCTATCTATCTATTTAATCATCTATCTATAATAGATATATCTCAATTATAATAACGCTAACATTATTCATTGATCTATTCAACAAATATGGTTTGAGCATTGTATAAGGTTGCTAGGGCTGCTATAACAAGGTACCACAGACCAACAGAAATTTATTTCCTCGCAGTTCTGGAGGCTAGAAGTCCAAGATCAAGGTGTGGGAAGGGTTGATTCCTTCTGAGACCTCTCTTTTTGGCTTGTAGACAGCTGTCTTCTCCCTGTGTCCCTGTGTGGTCTCCCCTCTGTGCATGTCTGTGTACTAATCTCTTCTTATAAGGACACCAGTCTGATTGTTTTAGGGTCTATCTAGATGAGCTTACTTGTCTTTAATTACCTCTTTAAAGATCCTATCTCCAAATACTTTCTGCAATACTGGGAGGTTAGGACTTCAACGTGTGATTTTGGGGTGGGGCAGGGAGAGACACAATTCAGCCCATAACAAGCATCCACTATGTGCCAGACACGGTTCTAAGATGCTAAAGATAGGGCAGTGAATGAAAAAAGTGGGGAGAAGTGATTATTGATGAGAATAAGGGAGAGAGAATAAAGGTGGCATTCTTGGGAGGCTCCTTGACTGAGGGGAGAGGTTTCCAGCAAGTCTTGCTCCTCTGAGCCACATGATAAGTTCTGTCCCCCACCCTTTTGATGAGCATCGTCTGTAGCCCTCTCCTTTCTGCTTCCTGACAAACTTCTATCATTGCATTTTCTTCATTGTGTTTTTTATATGTCTGACTCCCCTCTCTACTGTGAGAATAGAAATGTTGTCTTATCCCCTGCTGGTCCAGAGCCTAACATGGTGCCTGGTATGTAGAAGATGCTCAGTAAATGTTTGATGAATAAATGAATAAAACCAGAGCGGGCTCTGCTCTGCAGGCTTTGCAGTCAGGGGCCTGTGGGATCAGGCGATGAGTGAGACAGAATTTTAATCAGCAGCAGAAAATTCAAGAACCCGAGACATCAAAAGGCAGCTCTGCTGACTTCCCTGCCATCAGCTGCAGGGTTTCTGAAAGGCAAAGATGGATAAAAAATTTTGTGGGCTGGTTAAAATAAAATCCAAAGTGTGAACATTTTATTTTAGTTTTTAATTGTGAGGCTTTCTGCAAGAGAATCGTAGAACGATAGCTCTGCTCACCCACAAATGTAAGCCTAAGACTATGATTTGTAGTTCTTTCATCTTAAAAGTGCAAGGCAGGATGTGTGGGGGGGAGATAAGATTGGGATATTAGGGGAAATAATAAAACTACAATTTATTGAGTTCTTACTTACATGCCTGGCACATTGCTCAACTTGTTACACACATGATCCTATTTAATCCTCGCATCAACAGACAATGAATGCTCTCATTTCGAACATGAGAAAACTGCTCAGAGTGTGTGAATAACCAGCTCCAGGACACACAGCCTTCAGATCCCAGAGCCGAGATTCATCCCAGACCAACTTGACACCAACGTCCCTGCTCTTACTGAAATGGAGCAGGACCCTATGGTCCTGGTCCCCACTGTGTCCTCAGCCTGCCTTTTGTCTGTGGAAAAACTTTAGCCAAAGAATAAGTTTAATCAGAGAAGTGAGAAAATGCAGAAACAAAGGAAAACAGTCAAAGGAGACCAAATAATAATAGTTTAATCATTAAGCATAGTCAAGGACCTTTAGTTCCTCCTTAAGGCCTATAGATAATATTCTGAGCCATATCTTGCGAGCTGTTTTGCAGACACTGAAGCCCCCACCAGGTGGAGGAGGATGACTACATGATGACCAAATTGAAGCCACGACAAAAGCTGCCACAGTTCCGAGAACTCCGGCCTCAAAGAAATGGGAACTGAACATTAACTGTACCTAAAACAATCGAGATGACGCTGGTCAAACAACCGATGACCAATTTCAAGATGACTGTCAGAGCTGACTGCATTGTTTCTGCATGTAGCCCCCTCCCTCTGTCTATAAAAGCTCTTGCCCACTGATTGTCGGGGATGGGGGGAGTCAGCCTTTGGACAGCCGTCCACCCTCCCCGCAGCCCAGTTGCCGGCATCCAAAATAAAACAAACTTTCCTTTCCACCAACCTGGCCTCTTTATTGGCTTTTGAGCGGTGAGCAGCCAGACCTGGGTTCAGTAACATTGCCTTCTCTTCTGAGAAACTCTTTCTCTTAAGATGTCTCAGTTACCTTCTCCGAGAGGTCCCTCGAATTCTTTCCTCACCACAATTCTGCTCCTGCATAATGACACATGAGCTGTGCACTGAGACTTTGCATTTAAACCAAGCTCCAGGGCTCACAGATTCTGAGTCAAAAGAGAACTAACCAATCTGTAGACCCATTGGTGGAGCTAAGAGGTAATTTTCAGTTGTTTGTTTGTTTTCCAGTTTTTAGTTTGCAGAGCTTAGTATGCAGTATCAGAGTAAAAACCAAGGCAGTTAACTCTCAAGAAATCATTTCACCAAACTTTGCTCTGTGAAAAATCAATGTTTGAATCTTTTTCTGAAGGTACAGACCCTGTCTGAGTCAGGTCAGACTGTTCTAACAAAATGCCATAGACTGAGTGGCTTAAACAATGGATGATTCATTCTCATAATTCTGGTGTCTGGGAAGTCCAAGATCAAGGGACTGACTGACTTCGTTCCTAGTGAGAGCTCTCTTGCCGAAGGCTGCCTTTTTGCTGTATCCTCACATGATGGAAAAAGAGAGCTCTGTTCTCTCTTCCTCTTCTTATCAGGGCACTAATGCCATTACAGGAGCCCCACCCTCATGACCTCATCTAAACCTAATTAACCCACAGAGGCCCTGCCTCCATATAACATCACAATGGGGGTTAGAATTTCAACATAAGAATTTTGGGGAGATATGAACATTCAGTCCATAACAGTCCCCTTGGCTGATTTTTAATAATTTAAACTGGTTCTTTACTTACTGCAAAAGAAATCTATCCTGACCCACAGAAAGCTCATTGAGGTAAGCAGGAGGCCAGTCCTGGCTGGATCTGTGCCTGAATATTATTTTAATGGGTTTGTGATCTGATAGGACAAAATGCCCAAGAATTTGGTAGCTCAATTTCATTAAAATTTCAACTACAAGGTGAATGCCTACTTCTCCTTGAACAGCCTGTCCTATATTGATACCACCCCAGAAACATCTTTCTTCTACTACATTATTTGTGTTGCAGGGTGAAAAAATAAATATTTGATAAAAGAGACTCATTTACCCAAGTTAGGAGGCCTAAAGTGAATTCTCTTTTTGATATGTGTTCTGGCATCCTAGTGAATATAATCTCCTGGAATGTTTATGAAGGTTAGACACCTATTTATAAAAATATGCCCAACTCTGTCATCCTATATGTGAATCCTCTACGTGTGCAATATTACCAATCAAAGAAAAACATATTTAAAATAAGAACATGCAAGGGCAGTTCTGATTTGAAATGCAGGGCTATTTTCTGAGCAAAGATAGAAAAATAAGTAGTTTGTTCATTTGACGATTATTTTTCACTGGTCTTAAAATTTTGCTTTGTTCACAAAAGTTCTCCCCCTAGTCCCATCCTCCCAAGATTGTATATCACTTTCCTTCAATAAGTCCAATATGATGTGTGTTATGAGGGATAACCTTAGCTGAGAAATTCAGAGAGGGAATTGCAGGTACACAGTGGAGCTACTTCCCCTTGTAAGGTTTAAACAGCATTGAATTTTGAGTTAGGTATAGGTCTGCAAGCCCTCGACCAGGACTCGAGGATCAGATGTGTTCTAGAATTCAGAATTACAGAAATTTTTGAAGGTAGCTCAGTGTACACGTAGGGTACATTACATGATACTCATAGCAGAAGCTGTGAGGAGTTACCCAGTATCCTAACCTTACTATTTCTTCAGGAAAATACACTAATAATTACACTAAGTGGGATAGAGACCATCAGTAATGGTTAGATTTTCAGCCAAATGAGTTTTGAAGAAAGCTTCCAAATTTTCAGAGTACTTTGGATTTCAGAGTTCCAAAGAAGGGGTTGTGAAGTCGTGGTGTATAATTAAAGGAAGGTAGACTCTGTGATCTCATTTTCAGGCCATCAGCTGCCTTGGAGAAAAATCCTGGGGAAAAAAAAACAAAATCTGATGAGTGAGTGTGAAGGCAGGAGCACATGACTCACTTCTATATATTTTTTGTTAGTTTTCCTTTAGTTTACATACTAATACTCATTTTAATGAGAGAGAGAGAGAGAACTGACGTGTTTTCTCTCAAAGGCTTTCCTTTTTCTTCAATTTTTCCTTTTCTCCCGCCTTGGAGTACACCTTTGTAGATGTTAATCTCCCTCCCTGTCTCCTTCCCTGCTTTGCTTTCTACTTTCCTCCCTCCCTTCCTCCTTCTCTCCTTCCTCCCTTCCTTCGTTCCTTCTTCTTTCCTTCTCTCTTTCCTTAAATGCACAAATCTGGAATTACACAGCTTGCCTTTGAATCCCAGCTCTGTCATTAGGTAATCTTGGCAGGTAATTTAGTCTCTAGTCTAAACCTTAGTTTCCTCATCTATAAAATGGGTATAGTATCAGTACATCTTATTCTGGTGTAGTGTGTTTCTTTAATGTAAACACCTCCAATCTTAATGGCAAATAAAGAACTCATGCTGTAAAAAAAAAAAAAAAAAAAAAAAAATATCTCCAAAACCTTCTCTCCCCATCAAAACACTGCTCAATTAAACACATTAGGAATCTGTACAATTTAGATTAAATCTCAGGGAAATCTCTCCATCATCCCCCACTCCCCATTCTGTGTTTCCTTCCTCAAATTGAAATTATAGGAATTTAGGAAGAGGGGAAAAGGAGCAGATTTCTTTGTTTTTGTTTAATTTTTTAGTTTATTGTTCTTTATTCTTCTTTTTATGAAAGCCTTACAAATTCATGGAAAAACTGGATATGACAACAAAACAAACAAAAAGAGTTTCAAGCTGCTGACCACCCAAAGAAAATGTCAACAACTTGCTATATATCTTTTTGGAGTTTTATTTTTCTAAGCGTTGAAACAATTTTTTTTAGCAAAATGAACAAATGCTACACAAAATTCTCTAATGGGAGACATTTAGAGAAAGTAAGATTTTACAAATATGGTATATGTATTTTCAGCAGGCAGAAATTAAGAACAAAAACATCTGTAATCCCACCATGTGTATTTTCAGCTGGGGGTTGGGCATTTTTTTTAATCCTACATTTTGTTTGAGATTTCTGTTAACTTTTTGTGCTTGAGAATATATATATTAAACCTCTGAGAGCCCCACTGCAGACCCTCAGCATGAAGCTGCTTTCCCCAGAGCACGACGAGATCTTTGGCTTCCTCTTTAAAATTTGACTTAAAACTAGAATGACAGAGAAATTCATAAACTGTTAGAGCTGGAAGGAAATGTAGAAATGAGGTTGAATGGTCAAGCCTCTCATTTCACAGACAGACACTGGGGCTGGTGAGATCCACTCCAAGGCAGCAACACTGGGTCCCAATGCCTGGATTCAAGTCCCCGCTACTTCACTGGGAAAATCATTTAACTTCTCTGAGCCTCATTTTCCTGGTCCGGTATGGAGTTAGTACCAGTACTCACTTCATCAGGCATCCTAGGGATGAAACGAACTGACATACTTGAGGGCTAAGCCCTGTGCACAGCTGCTAGTGAGATTCCAGGAGGTTTAGCTCTGCCTGTTGGTGACAGACCTCTTTACTCCCTGTACAGGGCTTTTGCCCTGACATCATCCAGGGAGGATTGGGGGCAGCAGTCTGTGAATGGATGGGCTTCCGGAAAGGTGATGTGGTGGGAGAGGAGTAAAGACAAGGCAAGAGCCACTTGATTATTCTCACCCTCTCTCTTCCTTTAAAATAATCATTGTCGGGGGGTGAGCAGCTGTAGGGACCATCTTCCTTTTGTAAGTGAAGCTTGAACTGCCAGCAGAAGGTCCCGTTCCTTGATGACCCTTTCAACAGAAGAATGGGGAGGGGTGGGGTGCAGGGGACTGGAGTAAACATGATCCTGGAAGGGAACCATTGCAGAGGGTGGGGGTATATCCATGAAGTAGGCACTTGCCCTGAGAAAACAGTTTTCCACCTAAACGTGGCTAAAATTTTTCTGAAATTAAGAAGAAATGTAAAAGCTGTGGTGGGCAGTAATGTATAGATTCCTCAGTAGCGCCTGAACCCTGGAGTTTAATATCAACTTGCTACGAGAGATGTAGAAAACACAATAAAATTTGGCTTAAACCTGATTACTGAAGAAATAGACATATAACATTAATACGAATGCATCTGGCTGGAGGAAATATGAACTGCCTTTGGGTGGCTTGAAACATTCGTGCACACACGCACTCAAGCACACACAGAAACACGTGCACACACAAACAACACACCTGTGCACATGTGCATATGCTTGCACACACGCGTATATTCTCCTAAATTTCCTGGTGACATGATGGATTAGGGAATTGGTGGTGGGCTCTTGATGTATGATTTGCTGACCATATGATCCCTTTTCTTTGCTGAAAATTCCCCGGTTATAAGATCTATCATCTCATTTCTTTTTTTTTTTTTAAGTGAGGCTGCCACAAAAGGGAAGCCATGTTTGTAACATAACAGCCAGCCTTGTCTTTGAATCATATTTACTATTAGATTTCAGGAAATCTTCAAGATTCACTTAATTTGGAGGATTCAAAGCACCCAAACCTCTTGGAAAACCATGATATATAACCTTAATTTACTTAAAAGAAAACCTTACTAGGGTCCAATAATATGTGGCCTGATACTAATTTTTATGCAACACTGAGACGGCCATTCATCCTTTTACCCAGGGGGCTTCTGGAGGGAAGGTGCTAAGTCCCTCTAAATCACTAATGGAATTAGTTTGAGGGCTGGATTGGTATTTTTGAAAGAAAAAAATTCCACCCCATTTCTCTTCATTGCCTTCGTGTTGTTCAGAGGAGGCTGCTTGGTGATCCCTGGGGAATAGAGAGAAGAATTTAGAGTTTAAATATAGTTTGGAATCAGTAAAAAGAGGAAAAGGAATCTAAGACTCTACTCCTGTTTATAAAGAATTGGGGGCAATCTGAAAACAGATGGGGAAAGGGAGAGTCTGAGCTTATCTATTTAAAGAAATGCCATCCGCATTTAAACAATTAAACCTGTCTTCTACTCTGCAAGAATTAATCCATTAGGACCTTCAGAAATTCCCTTCTTGGGCGTGTTTTCTTGACACATTCGGAGTAAGTGCTAGTGCAAATGGGGAATTTATGAAAAAAAACCCAAATGGAAAATTTTTTTTTAACATGCAGCATTAACAGGGTTTTAAACTTCCATGAATCAAATCTCAAAAAGATATAGGAAAATATTTCATTTCCTTTTTGCAAGAATGATCTGGCAGACAAACCCAGTTCCTCCTCTGCTGGAAGGGAAAAAAGTCCATTACCACCACATTTTAGGTCCTTTCAAAGGGATGCTGGGAACCCAGACCAATGCCGTGTGTGCTTCTGAGCTGCTGTTTTCAATGACCCCATGTGCCTTGATGGCTGGGTTCCTGCTTGCCTTTCAGACCCGTGCACGCACATCTAATCCGCCGGTACGGAGCTGCCCGAGCCCTACCCCCAGGAGGCTCTGAGCTCCTGGCAGAATCTCAGCTTCTCTGAATAAGATGGAAATTTATTAGGAGGAAATTATTCTGGTGTCTTCAGAAATACAACTTTCCTGATAAAAATCTTGCTTCTGACAGCAGACTAACAAGATACATTTGTTAGTGGTTTCTGTTCCCGGGAATCCGCGGTGAACGCTCTGCCCTTTTATTGCACCGTTTGAGGGAGAGGCGTGCAGCGACAGGCATGATTCAAGTTTTTCATTTCGCAAACATTTGAGTTGGATATTACGGGCCGTGCACTCTCCTGAATGTGCTCTACCTGCCCCGCGCTCTACGAAGAGACGGAGTCATGAGGGGTGTTCATCTTTTGCTGAGCACCTACTAAGTGCCAGGAACTGTATTATTCACAGGGAATACAGGATGGCCTAGTGCCTACAGCAAGGTATCCTTTCCTTACCAGTTCTGGACAGGTCACTTCATCTCTCGATCTCAGTCTCCATTTCTGTCAAATGAGGAATGGAATAACAATTGTGTGCGTGTGCTTTAAATGAGATTTCCATGTATTTTACACAGTGCCTGATACAACTCTCCCCTTCGGAGAGCTCATAACCTAAAAGGCAGACAAACAGTTCATTTCAGATACTGGTAATCATCCCACTGGACCATATGTGTTTGCATACCCAAACACATATGTCTCCAACTCAGATAGAAGCACTTATGCACTTTACTCACGAGCTAGCCTCTTTGAAAACTGAGCTCTTATTTATTTAGGAAAATATTGTTACAAGCTTAGTTTTCTGATTTCCTATTTCGCTGTACATTAGAAATACCAATTAAGAAAGGCTAGAGCTTGCTAAAAGCAGTGTAGAAGCAGCAGTATATGGAGATAGACCAGGCATCTCCAGAGCATGGAAGGCAGAACAAAGAGAATGATCTGGCCAAAGAATTCAGACACCATATAAGTTCTGGGGGAATTTGAAATAAAAGTTAATAGCCCGATATTACATCTCAATACATTAAGGACATTTGAGTACACAGTTCCTACTTTTTACAATCACATTTGTGACCCTCAATTACAAACAAAATGAAGACTCAGATCTGTTCAGTGTGGTATATTGAAGAAGGCTGGGAATATATGAATCTTTTAAGAGAAACTTAGAGCAAAATGGTAAAATGTTAAACTGTGGAGACTTTAAAGGGAAATCTCAGTATCTGTACAATTTACTGATATGCTTTTCCCATTGTCCACTAGGTCAAATAAGACCTCACTGTAGTTAAATAAGATCTCACTGTTATTGAGATGGAAGTAGATACCTGCTTTAAGCATAGGCATATTTGTAAGAAAGAGGAAGGATATGGGTTATTTTATACTAAATTACAGTTAACAGAACCCTGTAAATACTTTCTGTAATTATGTAAACATGGTTATTGAATTTTTTAGAAACATGTATTAGTCTCCTCTTGCTGCTGTAACAAATTAACATAAACTTAGTGACTTAAAGCAACACAAAATTATTGCCTTACAGTTCTGGAAGTCAGAAGTCTGCCCAGAAAAATCAAGATGTTGGCAGGGCTGGTTCCTTCTGAAGGCTCTGAGGGGAGAATCTGTTTCCTTGGCTTTCCTAGCTTCTAGTGGTCTCTGCATTCCTTGGTTCCTGGCCTCTTCCTCGATCCTTAAAGCCAGCAGCACTGCATCTTCAAATCTCTCTCCATCTCTTCCTGTGTCTATTATTGGGTAGTTTTTCTCTTCTGTGTCAAATCTCCCTCTGCCTCCCTTTTATAAGGACCCTTGTGATTACATTTAGGGCACATTTAGGATATTCCAGCATAATCTCCCCATCTCGAGATTCTTAACTTAATCACATCTGAAAAGTCCCTCTGCCAAGTAAGGTAACATTCACAAGTTCCAGGGATTGAGAGTTGGATACATCTGGGGACACTTATTCAGCCCACCATAGATCGTAAGTAAGTGATCGTTGGTAGAGGGAACATTTCTTCCCCACCTGATCTTACTTCCCCATTATCACCTTGATCTCACTTTGCCCCCTCACTCTTTCTATCCCAGCTGAGGAGGAAAAGTGATTTAATCCAATTGGTATGAAAGGAGAAAGAGGCATCCTTGTCTCAGCCCCTCCCATGCAATAATCTTAGCCTTAAAGACTATGTCCCAAGGTTGGAGGGTGGGGGAGCCTGGAACATCTGATATGAACTTCATAGCAACGATGATGTTATTTTGGGCCCTGTGTTCATGACTTTTTGTCATATTTTGCAGTTGATATAAGACTCAGAGAAAAGAGGTGCTCTTCCAGGAGAACCTCTGTAGTATCACATGCTAATCATTTAAATTAAAATAATACACATTTCATAAAGTAGACTTCATAATCTTTCCACTTAGGGATAATTGCTGTGAATACCGTGAAATGCTTTATATATATTTAAACAAATATATGTATAGTATCTGTATCCTCCTTTTTCACTCAATAATATATCATGGTTATCTCTTCATGTCAATATATATAGATCTATTTCATTGTTTTCAATAGTGCCAGCCCATTGTGTAAACATACCTTTATTTATTAAACTAACCACCTAATCTCTTAGGTTGTGCTCAAGTTTCTGCTATTATAAAAAATAGTACAATGAGTTTTTGTTCACAGTCCCCAAGGAAATTTGTTAAATTTCTTCACTTCTCTAAGAAACAGTTTTCTCAACTGTAAAATGGGGATAACAGCAGTATCAATCTCAAAAGTTTTTTTTAGGAACTAAAACAGTTAATGAATGGGAACTGAATATCATAGCGACTGGTAGATAGTTCAATAAATATTAGTTATTGTTTCATTATTATTTTCATTATTACTACTAAGCATCTTTTCACATAATTGTTATTGATTCCTTTGGATACTTCTTAGAAGTAAAGTTATTGGATCAAAGAGTTTGTACATTTAAAAATTTGGTACATATTGCCAAACCCCTCAGGTATGTGAGATTGTGTTTCCATGCTCCTTTATCAATATGGGACAATTTTCAATCTTTGAAAATCTGATTTGATAAAAAATACATCTCATTGTTTTATTTTCCCTTTAGTAGATTAATACTGAAATGACATTCCTTTTATGACCATGGCCTTTTTTATTTCTTCATTTATGATTTTCATGCTTTTTAGAAAAAAAATGTGTCTTTTTTCTTATCTATTTATAGAAGCTCTTTATATGCTTAAAATTTCTTATCTTTGTAGTTCATCCATTTTAAATACTTTCTCACATTTTTCTTTAGTCATCAAACATTATTTATATTGTATGTTCAACACCTCTAAGGCTTCAAAACTTTATAATGGCATATCCTTAGAAATTCTATAGTAATAAGAATATTCTAAATAATATTTTAACAACTAATAAGTATTTCAAGTAAATGTTGAGTTATTATACCTCCAAAAGTGAATGAATACAGTCTTTTCTCATTTGTAAAGGATAAGAAATAAGTTAGTGGATAGATTTTCTTAATTTTTAATTATTTTTCTTTAGCTCACTAACTTGTTGCCTAGTGAGAACTAGCAAACAACAAAACAAATGAAGAATAGCAAACACATACTAAAGAGAAAATTTAGAAACAGTCATGCTTAGTTTGATGGTTACTCTTATTCATGGATATATGTGCTTATTGGAGTATTTTTATTGTGGATATTTATCTTGGAGTTTACATTATAATATATATATTCTTATAGCTTATATCCGTTTTAATATTCATTTACTAACTTAATTGGTATTCATTGAACATCTATAATGAGCTAGACTCATATCTGTAGCATATATTTTTCACAGTGTTGTGGATTGGTCACTGGGCTTCTGAATCTTTCCAATCACAATTAGCTTCTTTTCCTCTGTTCTCTCATTGTATGCAGATTTTTTCCCAGTACTACATGATTTTATTACCTTCTGCCATGCATCAAAGACTCACTCCGGGTACACTGTTAACTTCTCCAGGGAAGATAAATACCCTATTCATCGAGGTAGCTCCACAAGGCCTAGGACAGTGATTTGCTCATGCAAAGGGCTCACTAAAAGCACTGGTTTCAGGTTCTGTCATTAGCAGTGTGACTCTCCCTAAGTCACTTAACTAACTCATGTCTCAGTTTCCTCATCTGTGAACTCAGTGGTTCAGTTACTAGAGAGATGGGCCAATAGCGTCATTTGTCCTGCCAAAGCTGATGGATGTGTCATGTCTTCTTGGAGTGGAGGATGTGACTGAGACCGGCATTGGCATTGAGAGAAGGAGGCCGTTATCAATTATTGACATCTGCTGTGGGAAAGCAGAGGGAAGGAATGGGCCATGTTTTCCCTCCAGTCAGCTAGAGCAGCTCTAAGTTTCTTTCTAGCTAGACAATTCTACATTTCCATGTGATCTGTTTATTAATCACTCTATCCCTTCCCTTTTATTGGACACATACTGAGCATGTAACATTATTCAAATTTTGAAGTAGCTTTTTTTCCTTCATACTATTCTGAAACTCAAAGGGATTTACAGCCTGTGGAAACTTGCCCATTTAAAGTCAGTGACACCAGATGGTCCCCCAACCAAATATATAATTACTTCTGACTTGAGCTAACAAACCAGGCAATGAACTCATGAAAAGGTAATTGTGAAACATTTGTGTTTTGATAATTTTGAGAATGACTTTTATTTTTTAGGAAATAAATAACTCTGGCATTTTTAATCAATAAAATAGGAATATACTTTTATTGTAGACTTTTTAAAAGTACATGTAATCTAAAAGAGTATTTTTAAAAACCCCATTATTCTACCACTCCAGGATAACTGCTGTTAACTATTCATGCTGCCATTTGAGACTTTTGTTCTATTGTTAAATGTTACCTACAAGTAAATGTATATATTTTAAACAAAACCAGAATCTCAGCATACATTCTATTTCATAAGTTTTTTCCTAACAGCATATAATGAATGTTATTCTATCATTCTATAGCAATAAACATGTATCTATTAAATTATTTTAAACTTATGGTATTCCATGGTATTATGTTGGAGCTTTGAGAACACCAGCAAAAGAGCCACCATCTTTCCTATCTGAGTTGTAAGCTATTTGAGACATAAGTATCACCTTTATCCCTGATGAGGCTGATATTGGACATGGCAGCCAACAGTTGAAGAATGGTAGCCTTCCTAACATTGAACCCCCAGAATAATACAGAATCTCCTACCCAGGCAGTGCTAGACAGGCAGGTCCTGCCCTATAGAGATGGATTCCTGAGAACATCTCATTCCTAAGAGAGAGGAGGGAGGGGCTAGTTCAGCCTGCCCTGTTTATTCTTCCCAAACTCACCAATTAGAGAAATCACCCCTCCTTTCCCATGGAAGAGCGAAAAGGGGATCAAGAGGGATAGAGATCATCCTGGTAGAGCTCCCTCCACATCAAAGGAAACATCAGAAATGGAGAAGAAGCTCCCCAGGTATGGGTGCGTCATAATTTATGCAGCCCTTGTGGGACATTTGGCTTGTTTCCAATGATTCCGTTGTATCACAAATTATTTTGTCTGGACATGATTATTGTCCCCCTCCAGGCACAGAAAGGGATGCTCAGCAAGTCTCCACATGTTACCCAGGATCAATGGTTAGAGTTGGACCTGCACTTTGAATTCAAGTTCTCCAAAATCTGAAATCCCACAGTGACAAGGCAATTCAGAGGTCTCCCAGGCCAATCCTATAAGCAGCTATGCGAAAGGCTAGGTGGAAGAGGTGGGACTTGGTGGGTCTTAACTATAGAGTCAGAACAACTAGAAAATTTCCCAAGTATGTGATGGTCTGGCACAGACCAGATGAAAGGTCTGGCAGGTGAAAGATCCCAGGGGCGCAGAATTAGGTAGGCAAGATTCCGTGAAGAGGGACTTGCTCTGTGTGCTGCCAGCCAGCCTGTAAACAGCAGCATTTGTCCTTGGAGCGTCTTTCTAAAGGACTGCCCTGCTTCAGTTCAACTGACAGTGACCACGCCTTATCTTCACTTCCCAGGAAATGACAAGAGAAATTACAGACATGTGTCCTCAGAGCCCAAGTCCTGGTGGCTTTTTATTGGAGACTTTGTCATAAACTATAAAGTAGAAAAAGCAGCACCCAGGTGTCAGCAATAAAACTCAGATGGCAAGGGTTGGCAGCCTTCCTCGTACACTACTAGTTTGATCTGAAGATGGATGTTTCATTGACAGCAGGCACTTCTGTTGTGTCACATCCCACACTAACAGATCACTCTCGTTTTCTAGTTTCTGGCCTAATGGTCTGCAGTGTGTAAGTAGTTTTTTCCTCTTCTTCTTTATATCTTAAAGCCCTGCTATTCACTCTGACTTGAGCTATAGACACAGTCTTGCATTTTTGTCAAATGTATGATGTGCTTTATTTAGCTGGGATCTGCTAAGATGCTGGAGATAATTCTTTGCCCAAGTGTCGCTTGGCTGGATTGTTTTGTAGCAAGTCTTGATTCATTGCTGGTGACTTGATATAGGAAGAAAAAAAAAAAAAACTGCCCAGTAGAAGATGGAAGCAGATGGTTATGGAAAGACAGGGAGCGGGGAGGTCTGGTGTGTAAGAGACCACAGGCAGACACAAAGGAGATGTGGATGGAGCAGGGCCACAGGAGTGGAAATGCTGTAGGACTCATTCATTCGTTTATTTATTCCTTCTTCTAGCCTGCAGGCAATAGGTGCTTAGCATATGGGAGGCTCTGTATTAAGAACTGCTTTATGTAATGTGCTTGGATGATACAAAAAGGAACACAACATATTCCCTGTTCTCAAAGGGCTTAAAAATAAAACATGTATACAGCTATAAAGTGAAACAATGTGTGATACACCAAGTGTAATAGGACAGCTTGTTGAGATGTTAATTTGCATCTTGTTTTCACTCTGTTTTCCCCCTCATCCCAGAGTTGCTGGAAACTTCTATTGTCTCTTGCCCCAGGGAAGGGTTCTGTAGAGAAGAGAGAAGTAACCTGCCGGTTAGGTACTAGCCAACCTTGCATTAGATCATATGTGTCATAGGGGATGGGACTAAACCTAGTGAACTCGTTAAGTAATCTGACGAATATTTAGCTTCAACAGCATTTACTGAGCCGCACTTAAAGCCAGGTATTTCATTCCTGTAACCTCATTATTATTGTAGTAGTTGTCATTAGCTTTGCCCCATTCAAGACATGTAAACTGTGTAAACTGAGGCACAGGGTTTAAGAAACTTGTCCCAATTCTCATTGCTAAATTAGTGGCAGAGATGAGATTTAAATCCATGCTTGTCTCCATTCCAGCCAGTTTCCATAGATTAAAGTTTTGGATGTTGGGACTGCAAGCAATTTTTGCATTCTAACAAGAATCTGTCAAGCTATTATTCTAAGGCTGTGGACTCTATAACCTAAGGATTGAAGTAACTCATTGAGGGCTCAGAATTGAGCAAAAGGAAGGCCAGGCTGGAGTCATGGAAATACGGTGGTTGATTGGACTTGAATTTGATCTCACCTCCATCTGTAACTACTCTGTAACTTTGGATCGATTATTTTCCACTCTGTCTCACTCTTCTCACTTACAATGAGGACACTGAACCGACAGACTCTTAGATCTCTGCCTGGTGGAAGGCGCATTCAAATTATATAAGAAGAAAGAAGAATTGCAATTCTTGAATGTAAAATTCAGAAGGATGAGTGAACATAAGACATCAATGTTAGAAAGGACACATTTATTTGTACACATATGCTGACGTGGATCTTCAGAAGCTTGGTACCTAGAATTGCCCAGTGCAAAGTAAGTTCTCAAGGAATACTTATTGACTGATACAGTTTACATTGTAGGAGCTGAAATTTACGTCACTTTTTTAAAAAAAAGTGTGGTTGATATTAAAGTCAAATATAAAAAGGAGATAATGAAAGAAACTCAAGAATCTCTGAGTCTATTGAGTCTCAAAATTAGGCAAATGTTCATCCATTTTGAATACAAAACTATCTTTTCCCAAAGTATATTTTACAATATGCTTGTCTTCAGGATTTTATGTGATTAATGGGTATAATGATCAAATAAGTTTAGCAGATTCATTCATACCTCGTCTTAGAGATTCTGTATATATGTTAGCATATCAAAGGTCCTGAGAAGTTCCACAATAAGAAAATACATTTAACTTCATCTAAGATTTCCCATCATCACCTCCTCTTTTCTAAAAATATATTTATTTACATATATAGAGTAAACTCTGTGAAGCACTGAATTAAACATAGTTAATCCAGGAAAAAGAAAAATGGATTAAGTAATTCCCCAAAGTCCTCTTTAATGTTATAATAACATTTAGGTATTATAAATGTAAATTTATACCTCCTCCTCCTTAGATATTTGGAGATAAGTCTGTTATTTTACTTGATTTTTATGCGGTCAAAATTTGTAAAGCAGTATTTGAAATTCTATTTTTAGGTTCAAAAATTCGTTTAATGCTCTTTTGCAGTTATTTTCCTGCTTTCATATAGCACTTTATAATCTAAAAAATATCTGAAAACAAGTTGTTTTCAAATATATATTGTTCTCTTTCTCTGGAAAAATAATATTAGACAATTCTAAAGAAAGAAGACTTAAATCCCCACATTCTCACAGACTTCTGCTTTCTAAGGAGGGTGATCTTTGAGCGGAGGAAAATGGATGTATATGGTAATATTCTAGAAACTAAAGTATTACCCAAATATTAAGATAAGTCACCATTATATTAATCTAGAAAGTGGGTGATCCTTGATGTATACAAGATAAGCTTCTTTCATGTATACAATTTCTAAGCACTCAGAATACAAAGCTTATGATTCTAAATTTCATGCTCTTTCAAATCTACCAAAACATTTCACCTCTTCATCAGCTAAATTTTGCTTCTGTGTTTACTGCTGAAACCCTACCGTCTAGAAATCCAATCTACGCCAAATCTCAAATTCTACCCAGAGAGTTGGCCCTAAAGGGTTTTGAGGCTAAAGGTGGTATCTCCAACAGCCCATCTAAAATTGAGCACATCATCTGTCCCTTGAAATTTGCTCTTGTCCCAAGATCCTTTTTGAATTGTACCACTGTTCACCAGGTATTCACTTTTCACCCACTATTTGCCCATGTCAGCCTTCTGAACCATAGCTTTGATTCCTCGCCTTCCCCAATGAATCAATCCCGTGGTAACATCTCACAAATTCATTTATTTTGTTCCATGTTTTAGTGGATGGAATCTTGTCTCCCCATAAATATGCATTTAAGTCTTAAACCCCAGTACCTGAGAATGTGACCTTATTTAGAAATAGGGTCTTTGCATGTGTAATCAAATTAAGATGAGGTTATATTGGATTAGGGTGGACCCTAATCCAATGACTGGTGGCCTTATAACAAGAGAGAACTTTGGACACAGAGACAGAGACACACAGGGAGAATGCCATGTCACTGTGGAGGCAGAGATTGGCATCTACAAGCCAAGGAATACCAAGGATTGTGGTCATCCACCAGAAGTTAGGAAAAGGTAAAGAAAGATTCTCCCCTAGAGCCTTCAGAGGGAGAATGGCTCTGCCAATCCCTTGATTTAGGACTCTTAGCCTCCAGAACTATGTTAGAATACATTTCTGCTCTTTTAAACCACCCAGTTTGTGATGCTTTGTATGACAGCCCTAGGAAATGAACACTCTTGCCCACTATCGTTTTCCTAGTTCAGACTTCCATCAACTCTTGCCTGAATGGCTGGCTACCAACACTGCCTGTGAGATCTACCTGCTCCTGCCTTGCCTCTCTACTTTCCATCAAATTCCATTTTGCACATGGCCACCTGAATAATCCCAATAGGATGCACGAAGATCATGTTTTGTTTTCGGATTAAAACTCATTGCTATTAAGATAAAGCTTCCAAGCTCTTTTACATAGTTTTTTGGGGTTTTTTTGTTTTTGTTTTTGTTCTGTTTCATTTTGTTTTTTTACATAGTTTCTCAGCTCTCTGCCCCTTTCCTCCAGCTCAGCTCACCCTTCCTTCTCAGTTTACATTTCCACTCTCCTAGTTGAGGGCCGTTATCATCCCTCTGGATTTCTGGAAGACTCTTTACTGGCCCAAACATTTCACATGATATTGAAATTGCCAGTTTGTTTTTCTTCATTAAACAAGAAGCTCCATGAAGAGAAGCCCTGGGTCACAGCACTGTGCTTGGCACACAAACATATAAACACTTGTTACATTAATGAATGCATTATTCCCTGAGTACAGATGTGGAGACTGAGGCTCAGTGTTTGCATGAAATCCCAGTTGATAGGCTGTGGAACTGCTAGCCTCATAGCTATTCACAGCCTAAATTTATTTAATGAGGTATCTTTGCAACGATTCTTTGAGGTGGGTTCTTTTCTTATCTACCTTTGCAGAAGGAACAACTAAGTCACAGGAGCTTTAAAGAGATTTGCCTAAGGTCATACCACTAGTTAGTGGTGGAGCCAGAGTTTGAACCCAGGTAATCTGACTTCAGATTTTACAATTTTAGTATAGCTCCATTTTCCCAGGATACTTTGGTTTAAATATTCAGATCTGGTTTTGGACCATGTTATCAGAAGGTCACGTCTTTTTTCTTTTTTTGACAGTTACATTTTGTTATTGAAGTATAGTTGATTTACAACATTGAGTTAGTTTCAGCAAAGGTATACAGCAAAGCGATTCAGTTATATATATATTTTTTCAGATTCTTTTCCATTATAGGTTATTACAAGACATTGAATAGAATTCCATGTGCTTTACAGTAAATCCTTGTTGCTTATCTATTTTATATATAGCAGTTTGTAAATATTAAACCCATACACCTAATTTATCCAGAAGTTCACGTCTTTAATTTTGTTTTTTGAGTAGGGAGTCGCTATGCAATGTAAAGAAATGGGCATTGTTCATATACCTTCTGCACAATACTTTATTGAAGCCTAGATAACAAAGTTCAAGTTCTGACTTCTCTTCATTCAACATCATTTAATGAACACCTACTATTCACCAGGTGCTATGATAGATGCTGGATGTACAGAGATGGTCAAAACCAGGCATTGGTCTCAGGAGCTTGCGTCCTGAGATGGGAGACTGTCAAGCAAACAAAAATATTGTAGTTCAGTGTGATTAATACAAGCGTGGATTCATCTCCAAGGTAAAGAGGTGGTCCTGAGAGGGCTGGACTCATTCAATGTGTGAAAAGGGAGCCAGGAAAAAAGCTTCTGGCTGTTGAGTTGTGAAACATGAAAGAGCATTTACCAGTGGGGAAGGGCAAGGGCTTGCAAGATAGTACACTGTTTTCTCTTTCTTTTGTTTTTTAATTCTAAGCAGTTTAGTAATATCAAGACAAAACAAAGAAGGCAGAGATCAGACAGGGAAAAAGGCTGGAGCCAGAAAATAATGGGATATCAATTTCATCCTATGGAACTTGGATTTTGCCATGGCAGTGATATAATTACCGAAGGAGTTAAAGAAGAGGAGAGACATAAAGACGTTTGTTTTAAAAAGAGCAAATGGGTGGCCTCCTTACATTATAAAAAGTGTGTTATGTTTCCATTACACATACATGTGTCTATTTTTTATGTGCATGCATTTTCATGTGGTTATTTATATGTATACACTATACATATACCTCTACTACTATTCAGTTGAACTGTATGATATTGCCATTTTTATAGGTCAAAAATGGTCAAATATCACAATTTCAAATAGTTTGACCTATAATTTACAGTGTGGTAGAACAGATTTTGAAATAGAAAACCTTAGGTTTGAAACTCATTACCTTAGTTTGAGTTTCCTAGGACCAGACTCTGTCACAAGGACTTACTGTCAAGGAGTTTACTTGGCAGGTGAAGGACACACTAGTTGGGGAAGTGACATAGAGAAGGGAAGGCATCAACAAAGGATACATTATCAAGCCAGCCACTACAGAGGGCAGCAAAAGCTTAATATCTCTGGCAAATGAGAATGTCACTGTAGGTGCTCATCTTAGAGGTTTCCTACCAAAGGTGAGGGATCTGGGGTATTTATACACTTGCTCCCATCAATAGTTGGTTGAGGGCTGCTCCTTGGGGTTGCTAATCTGGGGCACCTCTTGCTGAGAGGCAGGTAAAGTAACCTTCCAAGCTTCAGAGAAAAGCCCCTATGGATGAGGTTCAGATACTAGCAGTTTGAAGTCAGCCAGGTGGCATTCAAATGGTAAGACCCAAGGCACATAGGCCACCACACCCATCTTTATTACTTACCAGCCTTGACCTAGTCCCTTAATTTCTTGAGGCTTATTTTTCTTATGAGCAAAATGAAAATACTTACTTCGGCTGGTTTTATAGGCTGAATTGTGTCCCCCCAAATTCATATGTTGAATTCCCAACCCTCAGTACCTCACAATGTGACTATATGCAGAAATAGAGTCTTTAAAGAGCTAATCAAGTTAAAATTAGGTAATATGGGTGGCCTCTAATCCAATGTGAATAGTGTCCTTGTAAGAAGAGGAGATTAGGACATAGAGGGAAGACCACGTGAGCACACAGGGAGAAGACAGCCATCTACAAGCCAAGGAGATAGGCCTTAGAAGAAATCAAACCGGCTAACACCTTGAGTTTGGATTTCTAGGCCCCAGAATTGTGAGAAAATAAGTTTCTGTTGTTTAAGCCCCCCAACCTGAGGCACCTTGTTACGGCAGCCCTAAGAAATTATTATATCTGGGGAGGATTAACACATTTTACTGTGCTCTAAACAAATATTACTAATGTAGTATATACTTCTACTGCATAAACCCCCAAATAAATAGCCATATCAAAATTTAAGAAACAATCTCACTTTTCACATAGCCCTTCTTGTTACTGACCTTTCATTCCTATTCCCAGAGAAGTCCCACAAACCTTGAACTTAGTGGGATAAGCTCTTAGAATTGAGAAGTAACATATGCCTATCCACTGTGTTCCTTGCAGTCAAATACAGCCCACTTATAGCTAATAATATTTCTGCTTCTTCATCCAAAGAGGATGTCAGTGGCGAGGTCACTTGTGTGGCCTATAGAGAAAGTTTGTGCGGTTTCCATGGTGTCACACTAAGAATTCTGAATCGTGACTGCAGCAAGAGGAGTTCAGATCTCAGGGAGGTCTGGCTGCTCGGCACTGATGCCTAAGCAAAGGGGAACTTGAATTTCTTGAGGGGATCCCAGAGTCCTCCATCCCAGGTGCACAGCCGGCAGAAAGACCCGGAAGATGTGGCCTTCCACCATAAAATACCTCTCTTGCTAATATCTGAAATTCTACTACTAGCAACACATTCCTTTGTGTTTTAGATATTTTTCTCTCTCACTTTCTTTAAATTGAAGTATAATTATGTAGGGTAAAACACACAGATCTTAATGTAGAATTTGATGAGTTTTGACAATGTATACACCTGTGTAACCAATAGCCCACTGAAGATAATAGAACATTGCTGTCACCCTAGAAATTTCCCTCCTACTCTTTTTCCATTCCTCTGACAACCACTGTTTTCAATCCTATTCCTACAGATTAATTTTGCCTGATCTAGAAATTCATAATGAAATCATACAATATGCATTCGTTTGTATCTGGCTTCTTTCATTAAACACAGTGTTTTCAAGATTCATTTATGTTGCATTTAACAGCAGCTTGTTCTTTTTTAATGCTGAGTAATATTTCATTACATAATATGCCACCATTTATTTACCTGTTTTCCTGTTGGTAGACGTTGGGTTGTCTATTTTATTTTACTTTACCTTATTTTATTTATTTTTTGCTATTGTGAATGAAGCTGCCATAAACCTTCTTTCACAAGTCCTTTTGTGGAGAGATGTTTTCATTTCCTTCAGGAAAATGCCTTGGAATGTCACTTTACAAAAGAAAATGTACAAGTGCCCAATAAGCACATATAAAGATATTCAACATCATTATTCATAAAAGAGATGCAAATTAAAATCATTATGAGATACCACTACATCTTACTAGGATGTCTACATTTTACAAATACTCTCTTTGAACAGGCAAATTAATCTGGAAAGAGCATTTTTAAATTTTTTAATGCTTTTGTTAAGAAAGTTGTGAAACATACAAAGGGAGCAAGAAAAGTGTAATGAACTACCATGTACCATCCCACAAATTCAACAATGATCGATATTTTGCCATAATTACCCTGTGTCATTTTTCAACAACAACCAATTCTCCAACACTACTGGGTGACCTATAATTCAATTCTGACACTAACTCCTGGGAGTTAGCAAAGACCTCACAAGTCTAGGGCTCAGTCCCTTGGGACTGCCCCCACTTCACATGCCAGCTGCAAATGGGGTCCCAGGTTACGTGAACTTCTGCCTAGCTGACTGCAGTTTCAGGGGTTCCCATGCTAGCCCCCATCAGGTTTGATAATTCACCAAAATGACAAACAGAACTCAGGAAAGTGCCTTACTTACAATTGCCATTTTATTATAATGAATGCAGCCCAGCAACAGCCAAATGGAAGAGAGATATGGGATGAACTGTAGGGGAGAGGGGTGGTACAGAGCTTCCCTGTCTGCTCCAGGTGTGCCACCCTCCTAGCATATCACCATGTTCACCAACCTGGAAGCTTCCCTAAACCCTGATGTTTTGGGTTTTCACATGGGATTTCATTATAGAAACATGATTGACCAAATCATTGGTCATTGGTAATTGAACTCAATTTCCAACCCTTTCCCCTCTCCAAAGTTTGAGGTTGGAGCCAAAGTTCTAACTCTCTAATCAGAGGGTTGGTTCTTCAGGTGACTCACCCCGATCTTGAAGCTATCTAGGGCATCACCATGAATCACCTCATTAGCATAAGCTCAGGTGTGGTTGAAAGGAGCTCTTTATGAAAACAAAAAACAGTTCCATCACTCAGGAAATTCCAAGAGTTTAGGAGCTCAGTGCCAGTAACAGGGGACAAAGACTCTAGACATATTTTTATTATACCACACAACCCAACTATGCCTTATTGTATGTCTATCAATTTTTCTACTTATTTCTTTTGCTGTAGTATTTTAAAGAAAAGCCTTTAAAATTTTTTTTTTTAATTTTGTATCTTTTTGACAGCTTTATTGGGTATAATTGCTTTCCATTGTTGTGTTAGTTGCTGCTGTATGTATACATATATCCCCATATCCCCTCCCTCTTGCATCTCCCTCCCATCCTCCTTATCCCACCCCTCTAGGTGGTCACAAAGCACCGAGCTGATCTCCCTGTGCTATGCAGCTGCTTCCCATTAGCTATCTATTTTACATTTGGTAGTGTATATATGCCCATGCCACTCTCTCACTTAGTCTCAGCTTACCCTTCCCCCTCCCCGTCCTCAAGCCCATACTCTATGTCTGCATCTTTATTCCTGTCCTGCCCTTAGGTCCTTCAGAAACTTTAAAAAATTTTTTTAGATTCCATATATATGTGTTACCATACGATATTTGTTTTTCTCTTTCTGACTTACTTCACTCTGTATGACAGACTCTAGGTCCATCCACCTCACTACATATAACTCAATTTCATTTCTTTTTATGGCTAAGTAATATTCCATTGTATATATGTGCCACATCTTCTTTATTCATTCAGCTGTTGATGGACACTTAGGTTGCTTCCATGTCCTTGTTATTGTAAATAGAGCGGCAATGAACATTGTAGTACATGACTCTTTTTGAATTATGGTTTTCTCAGGGTATATGCCAAGTAGTGGGATTGCTGGGTCATATGGTAGTTCTATTTTTAGTTTTTTAAGGAACCGCCATACTGTTCTCCATAGCGGCTGTATCAATTGACATTCCCACCAACAGTGCAAGAGGGTTGGCTTTTCTCCACAACCTCTCCAGAATTTATTGTTTGTAGATTTTTTGATGATGGCCATTCTGACTGGTATGAGGTGATACCTTATTGTAGTTTTGATTTGCATTTCTCTAATGATTAGTGATGTTGAGCATTCTTTCATGTGTTTGTTGGCCATCTGTATATCTTCTTTGGAGAAATGTCTATTTAGGTCTTCTGCTCATTTTTGGACTGGGTTGTTTTTTTTCTCGATATTAAGCTGCATGAACTGCTTGTATATTTTGGAGATTAATCCTTTGTCAATTGCTTCATTTGCAAATATTTTCTCCAATTCTGAGGGTTGTCTTTTCGTCTTATTTATGGTTTCCTTTGCTGTGCAAAAGCTTTTACGTTTCATTAGGTCCCATTTGTTTATTTTTGTTTTTATTTCCATTTCTCTAGGAGGTGGGTCAAAAAAGGATCTTGCTGTGATTTATGGCATAGAGTGTTCTGCCTGTTTTCCTCTAAGAGTTTTATAGTGTCTGGCCTTACATTTAGGTCTTTAATCCATTTTGGGTTTATTTTGGTGTATGGTGTTAGGGAGTGTTCTAATTTCATTCTTTTACATGTAGCTGTCCAGTTTTCCCAGCACCATTTATTGAAGAGGCTGTCTTTTCTCCATTGTATATTCTTGCCTCCTTTATCAAAGATAAGTTGACCATATGTGCATGGGTTTATCTCTGGGCTTTCTATCTTGTTCCACTGATCTATATTTCTGTTTTTGTGCCAGTACCATACTGTCTTGAATACTGTAGCTTTGTAGTATAGTCTGAAGTCAGGGAGCCTGATTCCTCCAGCTCCGTTTTTCTTTCTCAAGGTTGCTTTGGCTATTCTGGGTCTTTTGTGTTTTCATACAAATTGTGAATTTTTTTGTTCTACTTCTGTGAAAAATGCCATTGGTAGTTTGATAGGGATGGCACTGAATCTGTAGATTGCTTTGGGTAATATACTCATTTTCACAATGTTGATTCTTCCAATCCAAGAACATGGTATATCTCTCCACCTGTTGGTATCATCTTTAATTTCTTTCATCAGTGTCTTATAGTTATCTGCATACAGGTCTTTTGTCTCCTTAGGTAGGTTTATTCCTGGTATTTTATTCTTTTTGTTGCAATGGTAAATGGGAGTGTTTCCCTAATTTCTCTTTCAGATTTTTCATCATTAGTGTATAAGGATGCAAGAGATTTAAACTCTGCAAGCCAGAAGGGAGTGGCAGGACATATTTAAAGTGATGAAAGGGAAAAACCTACAACCAAGATTACTCTACCCAGCAAGGATCTCATTCAGATTCAACAGAGAAATTGAAACCCTTACAGACAAGCAAAAGCTAAGAGAATTCAGTGCCACCAAACCAACTTTACAACAAATGATAAAGGAACTTGTCTAGGCAGGAAACACAAGAGAAGGAAAAGACCTACAATAACAAACCCAAAACAATTAAGAAAATGGTAATAGGAACATACACATCGATAATTACCTTAAATGTAAATGGATTAAATGCTCCAACCGAAACACATAGACTGGCTGAATGGATACAAAAACAAGACCCGTATATATGCTGTCTACAAGAGACCCATTTCAGACCTAGGGACGCATACAGGCTGAAAGTGAGGGGATGGAAAATGATATTCCATGCAAATGGAAATCAAAAGAAAGCTGGAATAGCAGTTCTCATATCAGAGAAAATAGACTTTAAAATAAAGACTATTACAAGAGACAAAGAAGGAAACTACATAATGATCAAGGGATCAATCCAAGAAGAAAATATAACAATTGTAAATATTTATGCACATAACATAGGAGCACCTCAATACATAAGGCAGATGCTAACAGCCATAAAAGGGGAAATCGACAGTAACACAATCATAATAGGGGACTTTAACACCCCACTTTCACCAATGGACAGATCAACCAAAATGAAAATAAGGGAACCAAGCTTTAAATGACACATTAGGCCAGATGGACTTAATTGATATTTATAGGACATTCCATCCCAAAACAACAGAATACACTTTCTTCTCAAGTGCTCATGAAACATTCTCCAGGATAGATCATATCTTGGGTCACAAATCAAGCCTTGGTAAATTTGTGAAAATTGAAATCATATCAAGTATCTTTTCCGACCACAATGCTATGAGACTAGCTATCAATTACAGGAAAAAAACTGTAAAAAATACAAACACGTGGAGGCTAAACAATATGCTACTCACTGGCCAAGAGATCACTGAAGAAATCAAAGAGGAAATCAAAAAATACCTAGAAACAAATGACAATGAAAACACAATGGCCCAAAACCTATGGGATGCAGCAAAAGCAGTTCTAAGAGGGAAGTTTATAGCAATACAATCCTACCTCAAGAATCAAGAAAAATCTCAAATAAACAACCTAAACTTACACCTAAAGCAATTAGAGAAAGAAGAACAAAAATCCCCAAAGTTATCAGAAGTAAAGAAAATCCTTTACATCACATTATTCTACCCTTAAATAAGGACATTTCACACATAACGAAAATACTATTTTCATACCTAACAAACAATAACTTCATATTATCTAATACTTTCTCCATACTCAGATTTCCCTAATCATCCCAAAAATATCTTTACATTAGGTTTATACATTTCATTTGGTTGTAATATATTTTTAAGACTTTTTTTATTCTAGAGAGTCCCATGCTCTCCTTTCTTTCCCATGTCATTGACTTATTAAAGAAACCAGGTCAGAGAAAGACAAATATCATATGATATCACTTATATGTAGTATCTAAAAAAATGATACAAATGAACTTATTTATGAAACAGAAATAGAGTCACAGACATAGAAAACAAACTTATGAAAACCAAAGGGGAAAGTGGAGGGGCAGGGAAGGAGACATAAGTTAGGAGTTTGGGGGATTAACAGATAGACACTACTATATATAAACAGATAAACAATAAGGGCCTACTTACAGCACAAGGAACTATATTCAGTATCTTGTAATAACCTATAATGGAAAAGAATCTGAAAAAGAATATATATGTGGATAACTGAATCACTTTGATGTACACCTGAAATTAGCACAAAATTGTAAATCAACTATACGTCAATGAAAAAAAAAAAGAAACCATATCAGCTGCCCAAAGAATCCACATTATGATTGTTTCCTGATAGTATCATTTTCCTTGTTCCTCCAGTGCTGTCTCTTTTAAACAAGAATTTAGATCTAAAAGGCTTAGGTTCATGTTCAGCACTTCATAGGTGGTGCCATTTATTTTGAAAAGCTGTTGTGCGTGGTTTTTTGTTTTTTTTTTTTAGTGTCTACCATGTTTTCAGCTCTGGGAGTTGCAAAAGTAAATACCATATGTCATAGTTTTGCCATTAAAGATCTTACAGCCTCATAGGAGAGAAAGGCATGTAAACCAATCAATATAACAGTATAAGGGCCATGGAGGATTTGGGTGGGGTTATAAATTCTGAAGGGGCATCAAGGCTACACAAGGAAGTGATAAATGAGCTGGCTCTGGAGAACAAGTAGGGTCTACCAAACAAAGGAGGAAGAGTGGAGATGGGCATGCTGAGCCAAGGACCTGCACCTCTAAAGGCAGAGACACATAAATATACTGAAACAGGTTTTGCAGGGCCTTTGATGCTAAATCAAGGAATTTGGACTTTGTCTTTTGATCAATGGCTTGTCTTCCAAGTCTGGGAAAGATTTTAATTGAGGGAGATTTTCAGCCCTGTGTGTAGTCTTTAGCACCTTAGCATGAAAAGTTATTCCAAAAATTGCCCCCCCAACCTAAAGTGGAATCCATAAGTCCTGTTCTGATTCCTCAGCATGTGGCCCCAGACAAAAGCTTAACATTTGGTGTTTTAGAAGTTCTGATGCCATGTTTACTCTGCCCTTTGCCCCATTAAGTGACCTTTGTAACCATGGCAACAGTTTAGGTTTCTCCATCCAGCAGCATAGAAAGAACAGATATATTGTTCTGTGGACTATGCAGATAATAGTACCTTCCTTTTCCTGCACTGCTCAGTGATGCTAATCAAGTTGTAGTGGCAGCAAATAGTCCCAGCTGCCTCTTCTTCAGGCACTTTTTGCTTATTAATGATTGCAAGAGTAACTGTGGTACATGCTCAGAGGAACCAATAAATAAAAGGCAGGCCCGCACCCACACCTCTGGAAAACTGTGAAAGCAGCTCAAAGAAAGAAACTGAATGGAAGTGCTAGAGCAGAGACAAGACAATCATCTGTTGCTTCACTACAAAGTTGTGGCTCCCAATTCACTCTTCTTGGTTGCACACAGAGGCCAGAACCCAGATGGAAGAACTTTACAAAATACTGCTTTCCAGCCCCTACCCATATACATTTCCATCAAGGTGGGACTTCGGCACTAATTTTTCAAAATTCACAGGAGATTCTAATGCAACTGAGTTTGCAAGTATATGAGAGGGGGAAAAAAAAACAAACAACTTTCCTTTACCATATCAGGTTCAGTGTCTGGGGTCTGTGAATTAAACTGACAAAAAACAGATTAACAGGAGAAAAAGTTAATTTTAGGTGTATATGTTTTAGGCTTCAAAGAAGAGAAGTGAAAACCCCAAAGAGGTGGTTGGACCCAGGGGCATATATACCATTTTAACAAAAAGTAATGAAGAGTGAAGAAGAGACTAGACAATGGAAAAGGGAGCTTCTGGAGAGAGGGTAAGTTGTGGGAAGAGTAAATAAGAATTGTTTGGTAAGTTTTGTTATGTAGACTCAAGTCCTCTTAGGTGATAAGAGTTGTCTCCTGAGTCTGTTTCCTCTTCCTGGATAATAGAGGACAACTTTACAAATGTAAATTTTCTTCACAAAAGGGAATTTTATGCCCTGCTTTTAGGCAGAAAGAGCAAGGCCAGAGAGCTTCTCCTGTGTTCACTGTTTCTTAATTGACCTTCAGCTCAAAATAATCCTAATGCCAAAGTGGCAAATTCTAAGATGGCATATTCTGATCCACTTCACAAACAACTGAGCAAAGGAAACTTAGATGGCCAGGCAGAGAGGGGATGGGCTAAATGTAAGACCAGGCATTAAACTTCACAGCAGCCTAGTAAGAGTTGGGAGAGGAGGTCTTGCTACTTTTGAACACAGTCCCCTAAATGGGTCATATTTAATTAGAGAGATGCAACTGCTATAACAGTAAAGAGTTCCTACAATACATAGTGAGGGCCACTGGGAGAGAATGAGCCTTACGTCACCGTGTTGCCCAGCATTGGTCAACAGACTGCATCAGGTAGCAAAGTAAGTATCCGCTAGCACCTACCTATAGAGGAGAGGCATGGAATCCATCTCTCTGAGCCCTCGGCATCAGCAATCCTGGTACCCCTTAGTGGAGACATCTGGCCAGACATTCAGAGCTTGTTTGGAATTTTTAGCAGGAAATAAAGAGCATGTGCTCATATGAAAACAAATCATTAAATAACAAAAACAACCCAAGCTGCAATCCACCAGGGGTTTAGGGCACTCAGTGAGGAAACATTTACCAAGTGTAATAAGGGAGTGTGGAGTTCTGTTGGACTTCACTGAAGAAACAGGTATGTTGTTTTGCCAAAAGACTAAGGATACCACATGTTAGTATTATGAACTCCAACTTTGGGCTGTTTTCCCAGAACATAAACTCTTACCTACTCTCTTGTGTCCACCTACAAGGGTGGGATAGGGAGGGTGGGAGGGAGACACAAGAGGGAGGGGATATGGGGACATATGTATACGTATAGCTGATTCACTTTGTTATACAGCAGCAACTAACAGAACAATGTAAAGCAATTATACTCCAATAAAGATGTTTAAAAAAAGTACATAAAAAAAGAGAAAAACTCATGGTGAATAATATTTGATTTTTTTAATCAATAAAGAAGTCAATATAAAGTTTTTCATGGAAAACAAATGTAAGAATTGTAAAAATAAATTCTTTATAAACTTAAAAAAAAAAAAAGGAACTCTTACCTACTCTTTATCACTCAGTGCTCTAAAGAAGGGACTCGAAGTGAAGATCCAACCATAATAGAAATTTAGTTTCTTCTCCACTCCCCCACTAACACAACCAGTCTCTTTTTCTAGAACTCCTAGCATACATTTGGGTCCATGATTCTTTGCTTATTGATAAAATAAGTAGGTGTCAACAGAAACAATTGTTTGGGAAGTATCAGGAGGTGTAGACAACTATTTACAGAGGCCAGTAAAAGTCACAGGTAAAGAAATCAATCAGTAAATATTACTGAACACCTTGTTTATACTTCTTTGCTCTTTGATTTTTTTCCAGGGCACATTTCACCATCTAACAAAATTCATTCATTTATTAAGCATACTTTTTCCTGTCTGTCTGCTCTTGTTAGAATATAAACTTCTTTGTGTCTGTGTTATGTGATTGTCCTAAGTCTTTGCTCAGTGCCTCATACCTAGTAAGCATTCAGAACTCATTATTGAATGAAATGCATGAATGAAAGGTGAATGGTACTGGGTTCCTGGAGATCACTTCACATTAACAAAATGGGCTAGGGCCTAATTTACAAATCCAAATTGCAGTTTATGAATTAATGCAACCTCTTCTGAATTAATAGGAAACAGCATAAGTTTGTCTAATGTAGGTCCGTTTAGAGAGCAGATCAACATTGGCAGTCAGCATGGTGAGCCAAGAAGAAAACACAATACTCCAATGTCCTTTAAAGCTAGTTTCATCTAACTGGGTTCTGCAGACAGATTTTTTTTCCACTTTGGGAAAAAAAGACCATTGGAACCTATTTTACTTCATTTGCAAACTAACTCAGTGAAAGTATTATGATCTGTGATTATTGGAATAGCAATTTTAGAATTGAAGAAACAGAGTTACTTTAGGCTCTAGATTTTTAACTCCTTTAGAGCAGTGTCCTAGTTTTTTGGGGCTAGCACAGAGAAGGTGCTTTCATATATATATGAAATATTTTTTAAGTGGAACCAAATAACTTGTCCCCATTTCATAAATGGAAAGGTCAAGATGTGAACTAGGTCCATTCTCTTTCCACAGCCCAGGCTGACGATAATCTTGATTCCTAAAATTTTCTGAGTGTTATCTATGTGCCAGGCACTGTTCTAAATACTTTGTATTTTATAATTTAAGTTCCTGGAGAGAAGGAATTGAAGTCAAAGCTGCCTCCCTCCAGGGCAAAGCTTATCTATGGGTTTTCATATTCCTTAAATTGACTTTTGTGCATAGAAAACACTACACAGGAGTTGTTTTTTCCCTTAACTAATTCATATTCAATTTATTAAAGTTACAGAGTCACAGAAACTAGTTCTTCCTTAGGATTTTAGTTTCATCTAGTAAATTAATGCTTCCTTTATAAATCTAGGAAATTCTAGCAATCCTTTTATTTATTCCTACTAAGTAATGTTGACTTTTTAAATTTTATTTTTTTTGGAAAATTTTAAATATACACAAAAATTGAATGGATAAAATATTAAATTCACAGGTACTCATCACTCAATTTCAGTGATCATCAACTACTGGTCAATTTATTTCATCTATACTTCTACCCACTTCGCCCTCTCTTATTATTATGAGCTAATCCTCATTGTATCCTTTGTCCATAATTATGTTAATATATATGTTAAAAAGGTAAAAATTCATACTCATAAGCACTTAGAATTTGAAATGTATTAAATATTGTAAACTTTATGGGTAAGAAGTCATACTTCATTAGTTTCATTTCTAACCTCTAATTAGTCATAAATTTAGGCATATTTTATCCACCAGTAGGAATGCTGTCATATGAATAATTTGTTCATGTCTCTTATTTATAAACTGCTATTAAAATCGAGCATGACCTTCTGGGGTTCCTGGGCACAGAAGCCTTTCTGTCCCCTGTTTCTTGTTTGTAGGGAACAGACTCCAGCCTCCATGACCTTCCCTGGGTTCCAAAGGGCAGATTCGAACAGTTGCTAATCAGGGAAGGGAGGAGATGCAGAGACAGGGAGGAGCCTCCAAGAAACAATAGCGCCACCTTGGGGCAGAGTCTCGGTTCACCTCAAGTGATACACATAACATCTGTTGAGCTCTCTATAGAACTAAAAACCTTAATAAATGGAAGATGAAGCAATCCTCACTCCAGAGAGAAGGTCGTGGTATGATAGCCTTGAGAACCAGAGAAGCTCATCAGGAGACCACCTGAGGCCAGACCAAAGGAGTGCAAGCCCTGCACACACCCTAATCTTATCACCAACCCCACCCTTGAACCCTTGTTATGAAACTCATCAAATCCTAATGGATGGGGACACACCATTTTGAGAGGCATGAGTCCACTGTGTCCCCCTTTGCCTGGCAAAGCGATAAAGCTATTCCTTTCTACTTCACGCAGAACTCTGTCTCAGATTTGATTTGGCACCGGTGCACAGACGCCGAGCTTTTGGCATCACTATTAGTATTTGTATTGATTTAGAAGTTCTTTCTAGGTTTTGTGAATGTTTCAGTTTCTTTTGCTCTATAATAAACCATCTAAAACTCAAAATAAAAAGGTAAAAACTCTTTAAAAAACATAAACCCATTTCATTATTATACATAAACAAAATAGCAATAAATTACCAATATCAATTATCCAGTCATTAAGATTTCCAATTGTCTCATAAATATCATCTTTTAAAAAACATTTTGTTTGTCTGAATCAGAATTTAATAAGGTCTATATATTGCCATAGTTTAAGTGTGATAAGTTTATTTTAATCTATAGGTTATTTCTCTTTCTCTTTGGTTTATTTTGAAGAAAATGGCTCATTTGTCTCATAGTCCTTTCTTCACAGTTATGATAAAATTTACCTTTCACATAATTACTCAATTGCATTATTTCTCAAAGCAAATACAACAGTGACAAAATAACATTGCAGTAAGCAATACCATTACTTTTAAAAGTTTACATATATTTTTAGGGGGGCAGATCTTTTTGTCATTAAGGTTTATTCCACTAGGGATAAAAAGTCAAATTACTGTGTTGTACAATCACTTGGAATTCTTTTTCTCCTGTGGATTTGATACAAACTGGATGCACAGTAAAGTTCACCTATTTCATTTTACTTCCTGCTATTATATATTGATTTTTTAAAGTTAAATTTTATTTTAAATTATGTAAATTATTTGCATGATTTGAAAGTCAAATCTATAAAACCAATCCCTCATAGGCACCCTTTTTTTTAAAAAACATCTTTATTGGAGTATAATTGCTTTACAATGTTGTTTTAGTTTCTGCTTTATAAAAAGGGAATCAGCTATACATATACATACATCCCCATATCCCCTCCCTCTTGTGCTTCCCTCCCACCCTCCATACCCCGCCCCTCTAGGTGGTCAAAAAGCACCGAGCTGAACTCCCTGTGCTATGCAGCTGCTTCCCACTAGCTATCTATTTTACATTTGGTAGTGTATATATGTCAATGCTACTCTCTCACTTTGTCCCAGCTTACCCTTCCCAACCCCCGTGTCCTCAAGTCCATTCTCTGTCTGTGTCTTTATTCCTGTCCTGCCCTTAGGTTCATCAAAACCATTTCTTTTTTTAGATTCCATATATATGTGTTAGCATATGATATTTGTTTTTCTCTTTCTGACTTACTTCACTCTGTATGACAGACTCTATGTCCATCCACCTCACTACAAATAACTCAATTTCATTTCTTTTTATGGCTGAGTAATATTCCATTGTATATATGTGCCATATCTTCTTTATCCATTCATCTGTCGATGGATACTTAGGTTATTTCCATGTCCTGGCTATTGTAAATAGTGCTGCAATGAATATTGTGGTACATGACTCTTTTTAAAGTATGGTTTTCTCAGGGTATATGCCCAGTAGTGGGATTGCTGGGTCATATGGTAGTTCTATTTTTAGTTTGTTAAGGAACCTCCATACTGTTCTCCACCGTGGCTGTATCAATTTAGATTCCCACCAACAGTCCAAGAGGGTTCGCTTTTCTCCACAACCTCTCCAGCATTTATTGTTTGTAGATTTTTTACGATGGCCATTCTGACCGGTGTGAGGTGACACCTCATTGTAGTTTTGATTTGCATTTCTATAATGATTAGTGATGTTGAGCATCCTTTCATGTGTTTGTTGGCAATCTCTATATCTTCTTTGGAGAAATGTCTATTTAGGTCTTCTGCCCATTTTTGGATTGGGTTGTTTGTTTTTGTGATATTGAACTGCATGAGCTACTTGCATATTTTGGAGATTAATCCTCTGTCACTTGCTTCGTTTGCAAATATTTTCTCCCAGTTCTGAGGGTTGTCTTTTCATCTTGTTTATGGTTTCCTTTGCTGTGCAAAAGCTGTAAGTTTCATTAGGTCCCATTTGTTTATTTTTGCTTTCATTTCCATTTCTCTAGGAGGTGAGTCAAAAAGGATCTTGCCGTAATTTATGTCATAGTGTTTTGCCTGTGTTTTCCTTTAAGAGTTTTATAGTGTCAGGCCTTACATTTAGGTCTTTAATCCATTTTGAGTTTATTTTTGTGTATGGTGTTAGGGAGTGTTCTAATTTCATTCTTTTACATGTAGCTGCCCAGTTTTCCCAGCACCACTTTTTTATTTATTTATTTATTTATTTATTTATTTATTTAAACATCTTTATTGAAGTATAATTGCTTCACAATGGTGTGTTAGTTTCTGCTTTATAACAAAGTGAATCAGCTACACATATACACACGTTCCCATATCTCCTCCCTCCTGCATCTCCCTCCCTCCCACCCTCCCCATCCCACCCCCCCAGGCGGTCACAAAGCACTGAGCTGATCTCCCTGTGCTACCAGCACCACTTATTGAAGAGGCTGTCTTTTCTCCATTCTACATTCTTGCTTCATTTATCAAAAATAAGGTGACCATATGTACATGGGTTTATCTCTGGGCTTTCTATTCTGTTCCACTGATCTATATTTCTGTTTTTGTGCCAGTACCATACTGTCTTGATTACTGTAGCTTTGTATGATAGGCTGAAGTCAGGGAGCCTGATTCCTCCTGCTCCGTTTTGCTTTCTCAATATTGCTTTGGCTATTCGGAGTCTTTTGTGTGTCCATACAAACTGTAAAATTTTTTGTTCTAGTTCTGTGAAAAATGCCATTGGTAGTTTGATGGGGATTGCATTGAATCTGTAGATTGTTTTGGGTAGTAGAGTCATTAGCACAATATTGATTCTTCCAATCCAAGAACATGATATATCTCTCCATCTGTTTGTATCATCTTTAATTTCGTTCATCAGTGCCTTATAGTTTTTTGCATACAGGTCATTTGTCTCCATAGGTAAATTTACTCCTAAGTATTTTATTATTTTTGTTGCCGTGGTAAATGAGACTGTTTCCTTAATTTCCCTTTCAGATTTTCATCGTTAGTGTATAGGAATGCAAGAGATTTCTGTGCATTAATTTTGTATCCTGCTACTTTACCAAATTCATTGATTAGCTCTAGTAGTTTTCTGGTAGCATCTTTAGGATTCTCTATGTATAGTATCATGTCATCTGCAAACAGTGATAGTTTTACTTCTTCTCTTCCAATTTGGATTCCTTTTTCTTCTCTGATTGCTGTGGCTAAAACTTCCAAAACTATGTTGATTAATAGTGGTGACAGTGGGCAACCTTGTCTTGTTCCTTATCTTAGTGGAAATGGTTTCAGTTTTTCACCATTGAGAACAAAGTTGGCTGTGGATTTGACATATATGGCCTTTATTATGTTGAGGTAGATTCCCTCTATGCCCACTTTCTGGAGACTTTTTATCATAAATGTGTGTTGCATTTTGTCAAAAGTTTTTCTGCATCTATTGAGATTATCATAGGGTTTTTATCCTTCAACTTGTTAATAATGTGTATCACATTGATTGATTTGCGTATATTGAAGAATCCTTGCATCCCTGGGATAAATCCCACTTGATCATGGTGTATGATCCTTTTCATGTGCTGTTGGATTCTGTTTGCTAGTATTTTATTGAGGATTTTTGCATCAGTATACAAAGATGCATATTGGCCTGTAGTTTTCTTTCTTGTGACATCTTTGTCTGGTTTTGGTATCAGGGTGATGGTGGGCTCATAGAATGAGTTTGGGAGTGTTCCTCTCTCTGCTCTATTTTGGAAGAGTTTCAGAAGGATAGGTATTAGCTCTTCTCTAAATATGTGATAGAATTCACCTATGAAGCCATCTGGTCCTGGGCTTTTGTTTGTTAGAAGATTTTTAATCACAGTTTCAATTTCAATGCTTGTGATTGGTCTGTTCATATTTTCTATTTCTTCCTGGTTCAGTCTCGAAAGGTTGTACTTTTCTAAGAATTTGTCCATTTCTTCCAGGTTGTACATTTTTTTGGCATATGGTTGCTTGTAGTAGTCTCTCATGATCCTTTGTATTTCTATAGTGTCAGTTGTTACACCTCCTTTTTCATTTCTAATTCTGTTGATTTGAGTCTTCTCCCTTTTTTTCGTGATGAGTTTGGCTAATAGTTTATCAATTTTGTTTATCTTCTCAAAGAACCAGCTTTTAGTTCTACTGATGTTTGCTATCGTTTCCTTCGTTTGTTTTTCCTTTTTTTCTGATCTGATCTTTATGATTTCTTTCCTTCTGCTAACTTTAGGGTTCTTCTGTTCTTTCTCTAATTGTTTAAGGTATAAGGTTAGGTTGTTTATTTGAGATGTTTCTTGTTTCTTGAGGTAGGATTGTATTGCTCTAAACTTCCCTCTTAGAACTGCTTTTGCTGCATCCCATAGGTTTTGGGTTGTGTTTTCATTGTCATTTGTTTCTAGGTATTTTTTAAATTTCCTCTTTGATTTTCTCAGTGATCTCTTGTTTATTTAATATTGTTATATTGTTTAGCCTCCATGTGTTTGTATTTTTTACAGTTTTTTTCCTGTAACTGATATCTAATCTGATAGCATTGTGGTTGGAAAAGATAGTTGATACAATTTCAATTTTCTTAAATTTACCAAGGCTTGATTTGTGACCCAAGGAATGATCCATCCTGGAGGATATTCCATGAGCACCTGAGAAGAAAGTGTATTCTGTTGTTTTTGGATGGAATGTCCTATAAATATCAATTAAGTCCATCTGGCCTAATGTGTCATTTAAAGCTTGTGTTTCCTTATTTACTTTCATTTTGGGTGATCTCTCCATTGGTGAAAGTGGGGTGTTAAAGTCCCCTACTGTGATTGTGTTGCTGTCAATTTCCCCTGTTATGGCTGTCAGTATTTGTCTTATATATTTAGGTGCCCCTATGTTTGGTGCATAAATATTTACAAATGTTGTATCTTCTTCTTGGATTGATCCCTTGATCATTATGTAGTGTCCTTCTTTGTCTCTTGTAATAGTCTTTATTTTAAAGTTTGTTTTGTTTGATGTGAGAATTGTTACTCCAGCTTTCTTTTGATTTCCATTTGCATGGAATATCTTTTTCCATCCCCTCACTTTCAGTCTGTATGCATCCCTAGGTCTGAAGTGGGTCTCTTGTAGACAGCATATATACGGGTCTTGTTTTTGTATCCATTCAGCGAGTCTATGTGTTTCGGTTGGAACATTTAATCCATTTACATTTAAGGTAATTATCGATATGTATGTTCCTATTACCATTTTCTTAATTGTTTTATGTTTGTTGTTGTAGGTCTTTTCCGTCTCTTGTGTTTCCTGCCTAGACAAGTTCCTTTATCATTTGTTGTAAAGTTGGTTTGGTGGTGCTGAATTCTCTTAGCTTTTGCTTGTCTGTAAGGGTTTCAATTTCTCTGTTGAATCTGAATGAGATCCTTGCTGGGTAGAGTAATCTTGATTGTAGGTTTTTCCCTTTCATCGCTTTAAATATGTCCTGCTACTCCCTTCTGGCTTGCAGAGTTTCTGCTGAAAGATCAGCTGTTAACCTTATGGGGATTCCCTTGTATGTTATTTGTCATTTTTCCCTTGCTGTTTTTAATATTTTTTCTTTGTATTTATTTATTGATAGTTTGATTAATATGTGTCTTGGCGTGTTTCTCCTTGGGTTTATCCTGTATGGGACTCTCTGCGTTTGCTGTAATTGATTGACTATTTCTTTCCCTTGTTAGGGAAGTTTTCAACTCTGATCTCTCAAATATATTCTCAGACCCTTTCGTTTTCTCTTCTTTTTCTGGGACCCCCTATAACTTGAATGTTGTTGTGCTTAATGTTGTCCCAGAGGTCTCTGAGACTCTCCTCAATTCTTTCCATTCTTTTTTCTTTATTCTGCTCTGTGACAGTTATTTCCACTATTCTATCTTCCAGGTCACTTATCCGTTCTTCTGCCTCAGTTATTCTGCTATTGATTTTTCTAGAGTATTTTTAATTTCATTTATTGTGTTGTTCATCATTGTTTGTTTGCTCTTTGTTCTTCTAGGTCCTTGTTAAACATTTTTTGTACTTTCTCCATTCTATTTCCAGGATTTTGGATCATCTTTTCTATCATTACTCTGAATTCTTTTTCAGGTGGACTTCCTGTTTCCTCTTTATTTGTTTGGTCTGGTGAGTTTTTACCTTGCTCTTTCATCTGCTGCATATTTCTCTGTCTTCTCATTTTGTTTAAATTACTGTGTTTGGGGTTCTCCTTTTCACAGGCTATAGGTTCATAGTTCCCGTTTTTTTTGGTGTCTGCCCCCATTGGGTGAGGTTGGTTCAGTGGCTTGTGTAGGTTTCCTAGTGGAGGGGACTAGTGCCTGTGTTCTGGTTGGTGAGTCTCGATCTTGTCCTTCTGGTGGGCAGGGCCGCATCCTGTGGTGTGTTTTGGGGTATCTGTGAACTTAGTATGAGCTTAGGCAGCCTCTCTGCTAATGGGTGTGGTTGTGTTCCTGTCTTGCTAGTTGTTTGGCGTGGGGCGTCCAGCAGTGGAGCTTGCTGGCCATTGGGTGGAGCTGGGTCTTAGTGTTGAGACAGAGATCTCTCAGAGAGTTCTCACCAATTAATATTATGTGGGTCCGGGTGGTCTCCGGTGGTCCATAATCCTGGACTCTGCTCTCCCACTTCGGAGGCTCAGGCCCAACACCTGACCAGAGCACCAAGACCCTGCCAGCCACATGGCTCAGAAGAAATGGAAGAAAAAAAAAAAAAAGGAACAGATAGAACCCCAAACCAAATGGTAAAAGCAAAACTAAACAGACAAAATCACACAAAGAAACATACACCCACACACTCAGAAAAAGAGAAAACGAAAAAAAATTTAAATAAAAAAATAAATAAAAAAGGAAGAGAGCAAACAAACTAATAAACAAATCCACCAATGATAACAAGCACTAAAAACTTAACTAAGAGAAACATAAAACCAAAAACAAAGATGCAGAAAGCAAACCCCAAGTCTACAGTTGCTCCCAAAGTCCACCACCTCAATTTTGGGAACATTTGTTGTCTATTCCAGTATTCCACAGATGCAAGGTTTATCAAGTTGATTGTGGGGATTTAATCCGCTGCTCCTGAGGCTGCACAGAGATATTTCCCTTTCTCTTTTATGTTTGCACAGCTCCTGGAGTTCAACTTTGGTTTTGGCCCTGCCTCTGCTTGTAGGCCACCCTCAGGTGCCTGTTCCCTGCCCAGACAGGAGGGGGTTAAAGCAGTGGCTGATTAGGGCTCTCTTGCTCACTCAGACCAGGGAGAGAGAGGCGTATGGTAGTCATAATTGGAATGCAGGGCAAGCCTCCAACAGCAGAGGCCAGCACAACATTGCAACAGCCTGAGATGTGCCGTGTGTTCTCCCGGGGAAGTTGTTCCTGGATCATGGGACCCAGGCAGTGGCGTGCTCTTCTGGCTCCCCAGGGGGTGTGGGTAGTGACCTGTGCTTGCACACTGGATTCTTGGTGGCAGCAGCGTTAGCATTCCATGCCCATCTCTGTGGTCTAAGCAGATAGCCTCAGCTCGCACCCATCTCTGGAGCTCACTTAGGCAGTGCTCTGCGTCTGTGGGCACACGAAGCAGGAATCCCCTCTCCTTGTGCACCCCAAAACAATGGTCTCCTGCCTCTCCGGCAGGTCCAAACATTTTCCCGGACTCCCTGCCAGCTAGCTGTGGCGCACTAGCGCCTTTCAGGCTGTCTTCACGCAGCCAACCCTAGTCCTCTCCCTGAAGTCTGACCTCTAAAGCCCAAGCCTCAGCTCCCAGACTCCACCTGCCCCAGCAGGTGAGCAGACAAGTGTCTCAGGCTGGTGAGTGCTGGTAGGCACCAATCCTCTGTGTGGGAATCTCTCCGCTTTGCTCTCTGAACCCCTGTTGCTGTGCTCTCCTCTGTGGCTCTGAAGTTTCCCCCAGCCTGCCCCCCGTCCCCACCAGTGAAGGGGCTTCCTAGTGTGTGGAAACTTTTCCTCCTTCACAGCTCCCTCCCAGAGTTGCAAGTCCTGTTGTATTCTTTTGTCTCTGTTTTTTCTTTTTTCTTTTACCCTACCCAGGTACGTGGGGAGTTGCTTGCCTTTTGGGAAGTCTGAGGTCTTCTGCCAGCGTTCAGTAGGTGTTCTGTAGGAGTTGTTCCACATGTAGATGTATTTTTTTTTTAAGTTTTATTTTTATTTATTTATTTATTTAATTTATTTTATTTGTTTATTATTTTTGGCTGCGTTGGGTCTTCGTTGCTGCGCATGGGCTTCCTCTATCTGTGTTGAGTGGGGGCTACTCTTCGTTGCGGTGTTTGGGCTTCTCATTGCGGTGGCTTCTCTTGTTGTGGAGCACGGGCACTGGGCATGCGGGCTTCGGTAGTTGTGGTGTGTGAGCTCAGTAGTTGTGGCTCATGAGCTCTAGAGCGCAGGCTCAGTAGTTGTGGCGCACGGGCTTAGTTGCTCCGCAGCATGTGGGGTCTTCCTGGACCAGGGCTCGAATCCAGGTCCCCTGCAGTGGCAGGCAGCTTCTTAACCACTGCACCACCAGGGATGCCCTAGATGTATTTTTGATGTATTTGTGGGGAGGAGGGTGATCTCCACATCTTATTCCTCTGCCATCTTGAAGGTCTCCCCTTATTTTGTTTTGTTCAAAGTAGTGCAAACTGTTTTCTGTCACTTGAAACAAGAGAAAGAATCTTAACAGATGAAAACACCACTGTTTCTTCACTCATTGATAAATTCAGAAGCCTGACTTCTCCACAAAGGGTTGAATTTATTTTATGAATGAGGCAACGGGACAGTCAGACTTTTAGATGGCAAGATTTAGTGAAGTTCTTTAAGAAAGTGAAAACATTTTCTAGTTCAATGGATGCCCACACAACATGAAGCAATTTCAGTGTGGATGCTCCAGCTTCATCTGGAATACTTCACATATATATCTTGAAACGTTCTCCAATGGATTCTCTTGAGACACTTTAATTCTCTCTCATGTCCTTAAAATCCAAAGCCTAGGATGCAATGCACACAAGTCCAGAGGCTTTTCCTCGACTCCCCTGCCTCAGCTGGGCCACCTTTTCCTTCCAGAGGGAGCAGGACGGGTGTGGCAATTTAAAAGCCCTTGCACTGGAGGCGCCTCCAAATCTTCATGCCTCCACCCATTTTCTTTTAATTTTATGGTTTCTCCATCCATCATTTGATTTTTATTAATATAAGGAGATATATATATATATATATCTCTTCATACTCTCTTTACTCAGAAATAGAACACTATTCACACTTTGCTTACCCTGCTTTTATCACATAATATACCCTTGGAATCACTCTGTAATAGTATATAGATAGATTATTCCTTATTAGTCTATAAAGCTGCATATTACTGCCTTGTATGAATATATCAAAATTTATTTGACCAATTCCCTGTTGATGGACATTTGGGTCTTTTTTCCTGTTTTTACTATTATAATTAATACTGCAATAAATAACCTTGAAATTAGTCTTGTCTTTCCTTCCTTTCTTTATTTTGCCAGTGTACCTTTGGGGTGCATTCCTAGAAATGGGATTGTTAAGTCAAAGTTTGAATGCACATATAATTTTGTTAGATATTGCCAAATTCCCTTCTATAAGATTACCATTTTGCATTTTCATAAGCAATATATGAAATTGCCTATTCACCTAAAAAGCCTTGTCTATGGGATTTTTACCAAACTCAGAAGAAAGTTTGGATTTGCTGCCTAATAGTTAAGAAAAGACATCTCAATCAATCTGAAGCAGATTTCTTTTACTATGAGTGAAAGTAAGCAAACATTCATATGATTGAGTCATTTAAATTTATTTTTCTATGAACATACTTCTAAGAAAACTCTTTGAATAATTTCTTGAAGGCAGGAAAGCAGAGTCTGAGTAAAGAGAGAGAGTCACAGTAAACTTTGTGGTAAGGAATCTATTAAGCACACAGACACAGACAAACACACAGACACACACATACACACACACACACACACACACACACTCTTGAGAAAAGACAAGGAAGAAAATACTGGAGATGTTGAAGGGTTTCTGATAAACAAAACCTATCTCTCTTACATCACTTTTTGACAACTTGAAAAATAGGCTAAAATATAAAGATGGAGGCTGCAGTAGGCAGAAAAAATAAATAAATAAATAAATAATTTTTAAAAATTTAAAAAATTTAATTTAAAAATTATTTTTTTTAAATTTATTCTTCTGTGAATCATTTGTTTATCTTTAGTTTGTTTTCTATAAAATTACAGGTAATTTTTAAAAATTAGAAGCTCTTTATGTGTTAGCAATATTTACAAATATTTATTTGTTGTTATATAAAGAGCTTATCTTTTCCCAATTTGACTTTTTTTCCCCTTTGCTTTTGGTATCTTTTTCCATGCAAAGGTTTTTTGTTTTTGTTTTTGTTTTTGTTTTTTATAATTTAGTATTTCCTTACAGTTCTTTTGGATAATAAGAAAGTTTTTTTCTAATGCTAAGTTATAGTGGAATTCACTCATGTTTTTATCTAATACTTGTGTTTTAATTTTTTCACACTTAAATGTCTTATGCATTTGGAATCTATCCTGGTGGAAGAAATAGATACATTTTTATCTTTTTCATGTGACTATCCAATTATCCCAATGTTACTTATCAAAAAGTCGATCTTTTCTCCACTGATTTGAGAAGACATCTTTATCATATACTAAATTTGCAGTTGTAATTGTGTCTATTTCTTTGTTTGCTCTTTCATTTCATTGGTTTGCATGTGTATTTCATGCCAATACATCATTTTAGATATACAAACGCTTGGTAGTATGTTTCAATATCTAATAGGGTAGCAACGCTCTAGTTCCTCTCTTCCAGGATTTTTCTGGCTATTCTTGCTTGTTTATACTTCCAAATGGATTTTGTAATCCACTTGTCTAACTTGAGAAAAAAACATCAGCTGATATTTCTATTGGGATTGTATTACCTTTGTTAAGTTGAGTCTTGCAAGAGTTTTATTTAAAATATTAATGAATATTACTTGTATAAAATTATATTATGTTAATTAATATATTATATTAATATTCTATTTTATTATGTAATTAATGTAAAAATTGCATATACAACCTTAGCAACAAAGTCAGAGACTTTTCCACTCAAGTCAGGAATAAGAAGGGTGAAATTCATTGCTATGTAACATTTTGTTGAAAGTATTAGTCATTGCAAATGTTACACAGCAATGAATTTCATGAACATCTTTGTATGAAGATAATGGATATCACTCTTTCTATGACTAATTTTTGTGAAAAGTCTCTGGCTTTGTTATTAAGGTTATATATGCAATTTTTATATATGACAAGGAAATATCCAACAATTCTTATTATATTGTTTTTTTTTTTTACATAAGTGTGTAAAATCCGTAAATGGATTTTGGTAATATTCTTTCTGCATCTCTGGGAATAATCACGATTTTTCTCTTAGGTGTATTAATTTGATGAATTATATAAAGACAACTCTTAATATTGAATCACTTTTATATTCGTCAAAAAATGGACACATGCTATTAATATATATTTTTTAGTGGGCTGTTTGCTAATATTTTATTGAATATTTTTAGTGTGAATAGTTCTTAGTTTTCTTTTTTGGTGCAATTTTATGAACTTTCAGTATCAATGTCATATTCACTTTATAAGATGTATTTAGGACTTTTTCTTTTTTTTATATTTAATTCCTAATGTCACTGGGATTGAAAAATACATTTTCATTGAGAAGCACTTTTACCATTCCAATTAACTAAGGTTGCCTATCCATTAAGGGAGACAGATAACATCCCAGTTAACTGTATAAGAGGCTTTGGCTGTGAATGAGGCTTAAAGCTTCAGACAGCTATATGTCACACTCTCAGAGCTACTTTTTCTCATTCCAGAAGATTGGATAGACAGAGTAAGTGCTCAAAACTGTTAGGTATTGAGATAAGATGACCAAGGGAACAGGAGCCTAATGAAAATCATGAATCTGAAATCAAAATCAGTACACATTGTCTTTCAACAGGATGAAATACTTGAAACTAAGACTATTCTGGAAACTTCTGGGTGTATAGTTATGGCTTTTAGAGACCCTCTAATGTTTAATTGACTTTAACATTTGCTGTATAAGAAGAGAAGAAAAAAAGTAAATGGACTAACACAGAGTATTTACTAAACATGAAGCTCTGTGCTAAGGGCTTTTCTTACTTGATATTATTGAATTCAAACCAAGAATCCATGGGGGTATTTATTACTTATTATCGCTATTTTCAGGTGAAGAAACTAAGACTTAGAGTAGCTAAGAAACTTTAAAAATATATAATTTATAATTTTAGGAGGTGACAGAGAAAGAATTGAAAGAAAACTGAACATTTGTTTATAGAGCCTACTTTTAACTAAATAAGGGATTTTTTTCATTTCTGAGATTATTGGGATAGTCTATATTAGTAGCAGAAAATTTAGAAAACAAAAATAAGAGAAAAAGAAATGAAAGTAATCTGAAATGCCACCATTTAAGAAAATAAACTTGGGGTATATTCTTCCATAACATTTTCTGTGCAAATTCATTCATATAAATAAGCATATATAAATATGTATATAAAATACATATATATACTTTTTAGCAAAAGTGGGGACATTATACACATAACATCTTCTTAGCTTTTATTTTTTTAACTTAACAATACATGGAGAATTTTAAAGTTTTCGAGATTCTGTTTTTAAAATTTTAATAACAGAATTTTTCTTCTGGCTCAGATGTGACTGTGTGGACCCTGATGGCTGGCCTCGATTCCTCTGCCATTGCTGCTGAAGGACTTATTTTGTACATATTTTATAAGTAAGAGCAAAAGGGTTGAGGAAGGATGGCTAAAGCAGTACCTGGCAAATGTAGGTAGTCAACAAATGTTTACTAATTGAATTTAAAAATGCGTGATGAATTACATTTCTTAAAAGTGTGAATGCAGTCATTCCATCCTTTTTAGCAAGTTATGAGGGATGCAAGTTCCTGGGATGGGACCACTGCTGAGAAACAATTGTATTTATATTATTGTTTCAATACTACTGGCTCCACTATTGAAAGTGAAAAGATAAAGGAGTTCAATAGTCCTTGTGAGAAGAAATACATTTTCATGCCCTTTTTGTGTTTTTCTGCATCTCCAATCTTACTCAGCTAACAATCTAATGGTAGCAAAGCAGGCAACAGCCATAAACTGGCAAGTTCAGAACAGAAAAATACAGAGATGAGCAATTAACATAAAAAGTACTTAATCTCAGTTGTATTCAAAGAAATGTCAATTATCATAAATACGTAAGTATGAAATTATTGTCATGTGCAGTATAAATTTTGATAGGTACTGACAAATTGATCTTCAAAAGGCAGTACACATTTATACTCTTTCCCATGATAACAGTGGCCATTTCTCCACATCCACAACAGCTTTCAACCTTTTTTGTTTCATTAATCTGATAGGAAAAAAAAATTCTATGCTGATTTTCATTTTCTTGATTATAAGTGAAGTTAAATGCCTCTCCCCATTGTTACTGGCCATCTGTACCATGTGGATTGTTTGTGAATGTCTAATGCCTATACTGTTTTCTTTTTCTTATAGATTTGTAAAATTTAAAAATTAAGGTTATTAATCCTTGGTTATTTATTTTGAAAATATTTTCATCAAATGTTTCACTTATTGTTTAACTTGGTTTACTATGCCATGCAAACTTTTAACATTTTATTGCCAGATTTGCCAATCCCTTCTGTATTGGCTCTGAGTCTTCCACTTGACTTTGGAATAACTTTTTCCATTGAGATGTTTTTTTCCTATTGCAATGTTATAAGAATATTTGCCTTTAAATATCATCTCTATATTTCTTTACATGCAGCTCTTTACTCTATCTGGAATTTACCTTTGCATGTGGGGTGAACTCAGGATCTCTAGCAAATTGTCATCTTGATGCGGTAATATGCAGTGGAAAAAAACATCACAATTGATTAATTCTTTGCCGTGTGTGGATGTTGGCTGGGAGAGTGGCGGATCAACTCATTAATAAATGCATACTGAGCCCCTCTCTACTCTGTGCCAGACACTACTATAAATGCTGGGAATAGAGAGCTGAAGAAAAATCACTGTTCTTGTATGAAGCTTCCGTTTAAGTTGCAAAAGAAGTAAACACAAAGATGAACCAGAAAATATCAAGTGGAGATAAGTACCATGAAGAGCTTAAGAAACTACGGCCATGTGATGAAGAAAGAAAGCTTCTGTAGACTGGGTAACTAACTGGTTAGGGAAGACTTCTCTGAAGATGTTGTATCTAAGCTGAGATCTGAAGGGTGAGCAGAAGCTAGTCTTAAAGAATCTGAGTAAGAGACTCCCAGAGAGTAAAAAGCAAGTAGCACAGAGATTCTAAGTGTGGTCCTAGTTTGGAATATTTGAAGTCAGAATGAAGGTGGAAGTATTGAGAGGACAAAAGAGTGATCATTGAGGGAAACAAGGTCCAGACACTGCTTAGCCTCGCAGAGTCTGGTAAATAGCTGGGTTTTATTCTAAGTGATGGGGAGACTAAAGATTTTAAACAAGGGCACCATGTGGTATGAATTACAATTTACAGTTGTGTACCTGCCATCCCTGAAGCTGCCAGTAGAGGGAGGTAGGCAGAGCTGGGGCAGTCATACCACAAGCTGCCCAGTTCACATCCTTTCCCATGAAAAGTCACCTTAAATTAAAATGTGAGCTGCTTACAGAGGAGCAAATGTCCAGAAGGAGAACAGACTGCATCCAGTTAAAAAAGGAGGCCAGAAATGTCTAATTTTAAAAAGGTGGGTCTTAAATGGATTTTTATAGATAACGTTTGGAGATTATTTCCAGTAGCAACTGAAAAAAGGTGTCTCCTCAGGGCTGGGTGGCCCCGCAACCCTCACAAGATGGCAGGATCTCTGCAGGCAGGGGCTTCTGGTGACTTCCCCAAGAGTCTGGCCCATAGCCCAGCAAGTTTGGTCTTCTGGTGTTTCACAGCGCTCCCAAGGCAATGGAATGCGAGAGGCTGACCGACTTCAGCCACCTCAGGAGAGCCTGGCATCTAAGGGGAGCCACACACCGGATTACACTCAGAACCCCGTCTGCCAGGCAGGCTTTCCTTAGCACACCCTTCCCTTAATGAAACAATACTGGAAATCAAGTGTTTGCCAGCCACATGCTGTGAGCAGAGCATGAGCGTTGGGTTGGCCAGGAAGGGCGGTGAGTGAAGAAAATAGAAAAAGTTTCATGTGGTTCTGTATCAGGCTCTGATTTGCATAGCTGAGATCGCTGCCAGGTCAATGTGACTTACGGGGGCCTTCTCTGCTGACAGCTCTTGAGAAGGCACAACCGGTGTTTGCCTTAGTGACTCTCTTGACTGCAAGTGACACTTATTGTGCTGCTTAAGAGAGCAGGTGCTGGAAGGACACCAGTGAGTTCCAACTGTGGCTTCGTCACCCATTCACTCTATGATCTTGAGCAAGTGACTCAACCTAACTGAGTCTTACATCCCTCATCTCTAAAAGCGGATGATGGGGTAATGTGTCTGCTTCCTAAGATTGTTGTTGGACTGGATGAAACGACACATGCAGTGATTGACACAGCACCAGCACATGACAAACACTGTCGAATGGGAGCTTGCATTCTGCGGTTAATTTCCCTTTTTGATCCACAGAGTCTTTCCTTATATATATTCAACGGATCTGTTGGATTGTGTTTGTGTATTTTCATTATTTAATTCTAAATGGGCCATCTTATTCCGGATATAGGGGTGGGTGGGTCACTTCCTGTTTACTACATACTGACCATAACCACCTGCAGGGCCATTATCCCCTCCCCCACCCCCCTTGAGTGGCTATTTAGCTCCCCAAGGAGGACCCCCCCAGGCCACTACCACCACCACCTTTCCAAACCCTTTGATCTTGGGTAATTATTCAACTTGACCATTACCTTAAGCAGAATCTTATAAACAGCAAAAGTTTATGGCTCCAATCTCCTTATAAGAACCATGTTGGAAAGAATAATGTGTAATCAAATTAGGTTCCAGTAGACAATGAGCTTATTTTTAAAACTGCTGAAACTGATGCATCAAAATTCCCATAGAACAAAATAATTGGGATTCTGTCTTAGATTTTAACACAGCAGAAGCCAAAACAAAGGAGCTGGTATGAAGACCTTAAAGGAAAAAGAGAAATGTCTTCAAGATTTTAAGCACAGAAGAATATATTTCTCTCAAGGGAATGTGATCTAAGATCTGGGTCACTGACCACATTGACTGTTGAATCTTGACACAATGGGGAACTCTAAGACAGCACTGTTGCCATTTACGGGGAGGCTAAAAGGGATGCCGAAATTTTTAAATAATCTTAGGAAATACACTGCTGTAATAAATACACCAAAGGCAAAATTAAAATAACTCAATGACTGGGAAAGAAGAAGTAACCCATACGCATCCCGGAAGTGGAAAAGTAAGTGACAACCCACAGTTTCTTTTACATTTCTGTTAAACATTTCTTGGAATAAGTGGGTATATAGCTGATACATGACCAGTAGACCAGGAGGAGTCTGCATTAAAAGCACTTTAGTCAATATTCTAGCCATTTCCTTGCATGCTGAAATGTATTTTACATATTCAAGTAGAAGCTTCAAAGTTAATCAATAGACTGTATACCAGTATTGTGAGGTAATTATAATTAGACTTGCAAATACCCGAACTATGCTGCCCTCTGGCCACTCCACCAAGTGACTGTAGTGAGCAAGAGGCAAATGATAAGGGAATCTACTTATATCAAGAACGCATAGGACAACATTATTAGTCGAGGTTCTCCAGAGTACCAGTGAGAGGTAGAGATAGAGATATAGAGATAGAGATAGAGATAGAGATAGAGATATATGGCTATAGATAGAGATAAAGATAGAGCTATAGATCCCTCTCAGGCAGGAAGAGATGGTGTTGTAGATGTAGTCCAAGAACAGCAGTCTGCTGGAGAATTCTCTCTTACTTGGGGGAAGCCAATCTTTTGTTCTATTGAAGCCTTCAACTGATTGGATGGGGCCCACCCACATTATGGAGGGCAATCTGCCTTACTCAGAAGTCCACCAATTTAAACGTTAATCTCAACCAAAAACACACTTACAGAAACAGAGAATAATGTTTGATCAAATATCTGGGTATCCTGTGGCCTAGGCAAGTTGAAACATAAAATTAACCATCACAACAATCTACTTGTAGAGAAAAGCCTTGAGTAAGAACACAGGCAGCCCAATCTTCTCCACAGACTTCAGCACTGATGCCAATTTAGACAACTCAGCTCGGGCACCATGATGAATTCATCAAAGAAAGATGCTTTTGTATCTACTAAATTTAGGGTTGTGGCTAAGGAGGAGAGCCAGAGCAAATGTTCCCTTAGTCTGCAGCAGACATGCCTGAGTCAGCTTACTCAAAAGGGTACAAATTATTTGACATCTTGGAATGTATTTCTTCAACTGCAAAAGAAATGTCAGAATATAGGACCTGTTCTTCATCTTTGGGTTTTTGGCAAGATCAATTAGGGCTCATCATACATCTGAAAGAGCATTTTAGAAGGATGTTCAACTACCTATAATGAGAAGGAGGTTGATAATGATCGCATTCAGTTCAACAATTGTGGGCATCAGTTGCCATTACAGATAGGAGGCCCCCAAATAACTTGGAGTGAATTTCTGATGGTGAGAATAGCTTATGCGAGAGCATAGGAACACGGAAGCACAGTTTGCAGCAGAAGGTACAGTTTGAAGACTCTACAGAGCAGGGTCTCTAACATGGATGAGGCAAAAAAAATCCACTAGAGGGCGTCCCTGGTGGCACAGTGGTTGAGAATCTGCCTGCCAATGCAGGGGACACAGGTTCGAGCCCTGGTCTGGGAAGATTCCCACATGCCGCGGAGCAACTGGGCCCGTGAGCCACAACTACTGAGCCTGCGCGTCTGGAGCCTGTGCTCCGCAACAAGAGAGGCCGCGATAGTGAGAGGCCCGTGCACCGCGATGAAGAGTGGCCCCCACTCGCCGCAACTGGAGAAAGCCCTCACACAGAAACGAAGACCCAACACAGCCAAAAATAAAAATAATAAATAAAAAAATTTAAAAAAAAACCCCAAACATAAAAAATCTAAAAAAAAAAAAAAAAAAAAATCCACTAGACACTGGAAGGTAATGGTTCAAATTCTATTAGTGTGTGTGTATATATATATATGTGTGTGTGTGTGTGTATATATATATATAATTTTTAGTATATATATAATTTTGAAAAAAATTACACTTACAGAAAAGTTGCAAAAATAGTACAGAGAGTTCTCATATACCCTTCATTTAGCTTCACCTAATGTTAACATCTTACATAATCATATTGCAGTGATCTAAACCAGGAAATTACACTGATAAAATACTATCAACTATTTTACAGACCTAATCTGAATTTTGCCAGTTTCCCCACTAATATTTTTTTTTCTGGTCTTGGATCCAATTAAGGATCCCGCATTAACTTAGTTGTTATATTTCCTTAGTCTCCTCCAACCTGTAATGGTTCCCAGTCTTTGTTTTTCATCTTTGAAGACTAGTGGTCACATTTTGTAGAATGTCTCTGAGTTTGAGTTTGTCTGATGTCTTCTCATGATTTGTCTGCAGTCATACTTTTTTTGGCAAGAACTTCACAGAAGTGATGTGTCCTTTCCAGTATATCGTATCAAGTGGTACATGATGTCAATGTGTCTTATTATTGATAATGCTAACTTTGATCCCTTGGTTAAGATGGCACCTGCCAGGTCCATTGTAAAGTTACTATTTTTTCTTCAGCAATTAAAAAGTTTATGGTGGAGGGACTCCCTGGTGGTGCAGTTGTTGAGAGTCCGCCTGCCGGCACGGGGGACATGGGTTCGGGCCCTAGTCCAGGGGGAACCCACATGCCGTGCAGCGGCTGGGCCCGTCCGCCACGGTTGCTGAGCCTGTGCTCTAGGGCCCGCGAGGCACGGCTGCTGGGCCTGCGTGCCACAACTGCTGAGGCCCTCGTGCCTAGAGCCCGAGCTCTGAAACAGGAGGGGCCGCCGCAGTGGGAAGCCTGTGCACTGCGGAGGGGGAGTGGCCCCCGCTCGCTGCAGCAACGAGCAACGAGGAACCAAAGCAGCCAAAAATAGATAAATGAGGTAAATTAAAAAAAAAAAAAAAAGCTTGCTGTAGTGTACAAAAAAAAAAAAGTTTGTGGTGGAGAGAGATTTTGAAACTATACATATGGCCTGTTCTATTCCACATTTACCACTAAGTTTATCTTCTACCACTGGCCCCTTCCTGCAATGGTATTTGCTGTGGTATCTGCCTAATGGTAATTTTCGAATTTTATCCAAAAATAGGAAAGAAGTTTAGCTTTAGTAATATTTCATTGGATTTACAGTGTTGCCTTCATTGGATCTACAAATCAACATAGATATATAGGGTTTAAAAATAACAAAACTGCTGATCTGCCCAACTTCAAATTTGACATTATCAAGAATGCTATTTAAAATATGAATTTGTATATCCATTATCAATAACCATAAATATCTTCCCAAATACATATTGCATGATGTGTGCTTTTCCAAAGTAATTTTTCAGTCCTGACAGCTATGATAATCAAGTCTTGAAATAAATTGAATTTAGAACCTGGTTTTCAAATACTATATCTATGTGTTAAACTATGATTCACCAGGGAGGGAGACCCAAGAGGGAGGAGATATGGGGATATATGTATATGTATAGCTAATTCACTTTGTTATAAAGCAGAAACTAACACACCATTGTAAAGCAATTATACTCCAATAAAGATGTTAAAAAAAAAAAATCTATGATTCACCAAAATAGTAAAGAATGATCAAACCCATTATTATCACTAAATGTTTATCTATAATAATTTTAGAAAAGTTTCTTCAAAATTATATTATTAAGAAATTAACAAAATAACATTGCTTTATCTTTAATCCTTTAGAACTCCTATTTTGGGAATAGTTACTGTTCAGGTATAAATTAAACACATAAAATACTTTCTTTTGTAGGCACTGATGCAATTTGTTTTCCTAATAAGGACATATAAGCAAAAGATTTTGGAGTTCACTCTTTTTGAATGAGTAGAATTTCAAAAATGTTTCCAAAATTTGCCCTTTTTTCCTTTGAAAAACAAAACCTATATTATTCATTCTCACTGTCATTTACTAAAACAAAGACTGTTTCAATACTAAAAGGATAGGGAGACATAATCTTAGAATAAAGAACAATTTTTTTTATTAATTTTTATTGGAGGGTAGTTGATTTACAATGTTATGTTAGTTTCTACTGTACAGCAAAGTGAATCAGCTAAACATGTACATGTATCCCTTCTTTAAGAACAATACTGTAAATGGAATACATTAGCTTTACTTAAAACCTATGTTATTATCTTCTTATCTTACTGTTCACTGGGGAACTTTCTCTAATATCCCAATATTATAGGTTGAATTGCATCCCCCCCAAAAAAAGATAGTTGAAGTCCTGACCCCCAGTACCTCAGAAAGTGGAAACTTGGAAATATATGATTGCAGATGTAATTAGCTAAATTAAGATGAGGTTGTACTAGATTAAGGTGGGCACCCAAGTTGGGGGCCGCAAGAGGAGACAGAGGAGAGGCTCAGGAAACAAAGCTGATTATAAACTCTCAGGTTTTGGAGCCAGGGGGCAGGACATGCCACGCAGGGCACATGGAAAGACACCAAGGTGGTCAGGAGCAGAAGACAGGAGGGGCTGAGAGCTCAGGTCATGGCCTTTCTTGGGATTTCTGAGGGAAAGACAAGGCAGGGCAGGGTAAACAGTTTAGGGTTGGCCGGTTCGAGTGGTTCTGGGGGGCCCTAAGCTATAGGGGTGGTCCCTAGTTGCCTGGTACCTGGCCCTGGAATGATCCAGGCAGAGGAATCTTGCTTCCCAGGGTTGTACTGGCCAGACAGAGGAGGTAGGGCTCTGGATAGGTTAGTGTACATATCAAAGTCATACTCCAGGCTGAGTCCTTTGCTATCTCTAAAAACTGCCTAGCCCAGGGAGAGGCAGTCTCTCCCTAGCCTGAAATGTTTCTTAATGTCAAACATCATAATATAAAATATACATATATATAAATAATTAATACACATAAATAATTACTATAATATTACTAGAAAATAAATATACATAAATAATACTGTACTGTATCTATATATATATCTATACACACACACACACTACACATCCCTAGGAAACCAGTGCATCCAAATTCAATAATTAGCAATGTTTTGGGGAATCTGGGTTAATACTATGTTGTGGAAATTCCATATTGAATTTATATTTCTTTGACCCTTGGAATACTTCTGAGCAGAGATGTAGCAAGTCAGAACTGAGCTTTAGTAAAATTATTCTGGCAGTGGAGTATAGAATAGATTAGTAAACAAAGTGTCTAGAAGTGGAGAGAATGGCCGGAAGATGATGGCAAGGATTTTCCTAACAGATATCAAGAACCCAGCCATGAAGGGGGTCTCTGAGAAGGAAAACATGGTCCTAAAATTAGAGAGGTTGTGATTTTTTTTAATTAAAAATATTTTTGTGCTCATAATTGTCAGAATGTTTATCAAATAGGAAAGGAATTTTTAATATTATGCAAAAAGCTTAAAGTTGGGTCTGCCTTTAGCATGTAGAATCCCATTCATGGGACTGTCTCCCACAGTGGTCATGGAAATGTGCCTCTCAGCCTCTCAGTTCTCTGAATGCCGGGAGGAGAACTGATTGGCAGCCCCAGCTGCAGTGCTCTAAAATCCACCATTGCTGCCCAGCTGAGGCCACAGTTGCCATGAGCTGCTCCAGCCAATGGCTGAATGCAGCAAAGATACTTAGGCAGGATGTTCCCACAAGGAGATGCAGGACTTCTCTGCTGGGCAACTTTGGTTTGAGTAAGGTCCATTGAACTTCTGGAATTTTCTTAGAACTGCACTTCAGACTAAGACTCTTCCACTCAACCTTCCTCCCTTCCTCTCTCCTCTGCAGGGGTTAGACCTGCATCTTGATGGCGCAGCTCTTCCCGCCTCCCCCCAGCTCTCTCCTCATTTTCCCTTAGGCACTTTCCCTAGTAAACCTCCTGCATTTCTAATCCTGTCTTGTGTCTGCATCTCAGAGGATCTGGACTAAAGGAAACAATAAGAAATAAGGCTAAAGATTTACAATGAATATTCATCTCAGTATTATTCAAAAAGAGCAAAAAATTAGAAATTTCCTAAAAATCCAATAATATGGAAATGTTTCAATCCATCATGATACCCCCATAAACTAGAATATTATAGTTATTTAAAATTATGTTTTTAATATTAATGATAAAAGAAAATGATCATATATAAGTGAAAAAGATATAAACTTTTATATATAATCTTATGGCAATCATATATAAAAATAATCTATGTATGCATAAACAATCCCTAGGAAAAAATACGTCAAAGTGCTAGTGATTATTTCTCTGGGTAGTAGAACTACTGGATTTCAATTTCCTCTTTATTGTCTTTTAATTTTCTTAATATTTAAAATGTTCTATATAAAATAGGTAAACAACAAAGACCTACCATATAGAACAGGGAACTATATTCAATACCTTGTAATAATCTGTAAAGGAAAAAAATCTGAAAAAGAATATATGTATTCTGTATGTACGTATAACTGAATCACTTTGCTGTACACCTGAAACTAACACAATATAGTAAATCAACTATACTTCAAAACAAAAACAAAAACAAAGAGTATAATACAGAGAAGAATATACAGCATTTTAAGTAAAAACAAAAAAAGTTCTATAATGATCATGACTACAAATATAATTGGAAAACTACTAAACAACTTGAAAAACAGATTGATCCTTCAGTCTTATTTAAATATATTACATATAATATAAGATATATCTATGAGATTTTTGCCTACATTTTCAGGTGATGTCTCACTTGATTCCTTTTTGCAACTCTTGATTAGTGCTTGTGCAACTCTTCCAGGGAAAGGGAGCCTGCATTTCACTAGAAGAAACTAGTCAGTGGGAGTGTGGTACGATGGTCCCAATATGAAATGACCCACAGAGTTGCACTCACTGTTACGGGAAAACTTTCTAGTTCCCAGGGATTGGAATGAATTACTGTGTACTCCCGGTGCTCTCAACTGTTATCCTGACCATGCAGCAGTTCTCATTGTGAATCACACAGACTGCCTTGCAAGTTCCTTGAGGGCATTCATTTTGTGTCCCTCTCAATACTTAGTGCTCAGCTCTAATCATAGCAGGGATCTGACTATAGCTTGGATCATTGAATTGAATCGTCTATCACCAACAAGGCATCCTAATTTTTTTTTAATCAATGGAACCAAAAAATAAATAGTATATAATTTAAAATAATATTATTTTCATACCATTTCTGTTATTTCATGCCAGAAACTGTATGTGAATAATCTTGTCTCCTCTGACTACCTTATTTTTTGTTTGTTGTTTGGTTTGGTTTTGCTTTGCTTTCATCATTCTTCAGGCATTTGGAGTTCCTACCTGCACAATGCTGATTTTTCTCTTCTCTGCCTTTACACATGCCCTTCTCTCAGGCTTGAGTGTTATACAACTTTCAGCTTCCATTGGATGATGGAGCGCTGCTATGCACGCCCAACTTCATGGCATGGTGAATTAAATGACACCCAGTTGATGACTGGTGGCCTTGATCACATGGTAACTTGGTGGCCATGGCTAAGCATTCAGTTTCTACTAAGACCCAGTAACAGGCCAAGAGCTGTTCCTCAAAAGCAAAAGAATTATTCACAAAGGATGGCAGGGCTTTGCTCCCAAATCCTAAGGGCTTGTGCTCCAATTCACCCATTGAGGCCTGCCAAATGCTTCAAACTACATCCTTATCTGCAGCTGACCCTTCAAGCATCATTAGCTCTACTGGATCATATGGTCCAAGTGGCAGAGCAGATTGAATGGTAGCCTGGACCTGTTGCAGAGCCTTCTTTGGTTCTGGGTCTCACTCAAAACTAGCAGCTGTTTGAGTCACTTGGTACATGGACCAGAGTAACACACTCAAATTAAGAATATGTTGTCTCCAAAATCCAAAGACCCCACTAGGCACTGTCTCTTTTTGGTTGTAGCAGATGCAAAAACTCAGTCTTCACCTTGGAAGGGATACCTCCACATGCCCCATCTCATTGGGACCCTAGAAATCTCACTGAGATAGAAGACCCCTGAATTTGCATTGCATTTATATCCTACCATCTCACATGCGAATATATTAACAATAAGTTTAGTGGAGTTGCTACACCTTGTTCATTGGAATCAATCATGATAATGTCAGCAATATAATGGACATGGGTAATATCTTGTAGGGGAAGATGATGAAAATCCCTGTGAACTGAATTATGACATAGGGCTGGAGAGTTTATATACTCCTATGGTAGGACAGTGAAGGTGCATTTCTGGCCTTCCCAACTGAAAGTAAACTGGTTCTGGTGGCCTTTATTAACAAGTATAGAGAAAAAAACATTTGCCAGATCAATAGTGCAAACCAGATACCAGGGGATGTGTTAATTTGCCCAAGCAATGAAACTACATCTGGTACAACAGCTGCAATTGGAGTTACCACTCGATTAATCTTACAATAATCCACTGTTATTCTCCAAGATACATCTGTCTTCTGCACAGGCCATATAAGCAAGTTAAATGGGGAAGTGGTGGGAACCACAGCTCCTGCATCTTTCAGGTCCTTGATGGTGGCACTAATCTCTGCAATCCCTCCGAGAATGTGGTATTTCTTTTGTTTTTACTACTTTCCTAGGTGAAGGCTGTTCTAGTGATTTCCACTTGGTCTTTTCCATCATAAAAGCCCTCCATCCATAGGACAGGAAAACAATGTGGGAATTTTGCAGGTAGCTAAGTCTATTCCAATTATGCATTCCAAAACTGAGGAAATAACCAGAGTATGGGTCTGAGGACCCACTGGCTCCACTGTGAGATGGACCTGAGCTAAAATTTCATTGATCACGTGACCTCCATAAGCCCCTACTCTGACTGGTAGACCCCAGTGATGTTTTGGGTTCCTTGAAATCAGTGTCAGTTCAGTAGTCCCTGAAAGGTTTGTATTATTTCCTTTTCCCCATTGCACAGTCACCATGATAAAAAGTCATAGATCCCTTTGGGGAAGGCTGGGGGAAAGATTAACAATATAAATTTTGACAGTGTACTGGGATCCCTCCTCAAAGGGACCCCGCCTCCCCTTCATTTATAGTGTTCTGGGTCTATAAACTGGCTCAAGTCTGGGAATTGATAAAGGGGCCATGACTCTTTGTTTTTAATATTCAAGTGATACTTTTGTTCACTTAACCTTGAACTTTTCTGTTTATTCAGGTGAAGTAAGAATTTAGTAGGTTTCCTATCTATTTCACTTCTAGGAATGCCCTGATCAACTAGCCAACGGCCACAGGTCTGGATGAGTTAAACTCTTCTGATTGCTGCTTTGACTCCTCTGCCCATTAGGATAACCAGACCCACCTCATCTTTGGCATTTGAGTGCTTCCATTTGACCCCTAACATCCTGGGGTCTAGTTACTTCCAATGCATTTAGATTTCCCAATTCAGTGACTGTGATTCCCACTGAGAGGTCTGGTCTACATAGAAGAGCAATCACAGAGCTATTCAGGGATGCTAGGGGCCCCCTCAAAAATTTATTTCTCACAGTAATTGTGAACTATGTCTCTTCCGGACACTCCCAGGGTGAGTGCGTAGGTCTTAAGAGACAAATCCACTCTAACATGCCAACCTCCCTAAGCCTTTGTATCTCTCATCTACATTAAACCAAGGAAGGTCCAGTATTTCTAATTTGCCCACCATCGGCCACATTTTCCATGTCCATGTTTCAGTAAACAAACCAGCCAAGCTCTTAGAGCCCTTTCTAACACCCTAGAATTAATGAGCCGCAACATTAAGTGCAGAATCTCGGCTTAGTGAGCCCATACCAATAAGTTTGGCCTGATCTAACTTTATGATCCTTCCACCATTACCCCATACCTTTAATATTCATCCCCACCCTTATCCCTCAAAGTTGTGTCTGTGTAAGTTAGAAAACCCGAGTAGTTCTTTCGCAGTTTAGTGCACCTCCTCATGGGTCACACTTTGGGCCTCACCTTGAGAGGCCTGCTGGCACTTGAGTCCAGTTAGGGGTCTAGACACATAGAGTGGTGGAGGTGGATCCTGAGGAGAATCAGCATTGTCTTGAAAAACAACTGCCTCAGGGCTGTTCACTACTGTTTCCCCGGACAAGGTACGGTTAGCCCCCTCAGCCAGAGATGGAGAAACAGCCCTCTCTGTGGGTAAATAAACCTCTTTCATTGGTAAAGAAGACTCATTAGAAGTTAGGGGCTCAGTGTTCCCACTTTCATCAGGGTCTTCCCACACATCCTCATTCCAACATTCAGGATTCCATTCCTTCCCAATCAGTGTCCTCACTTTAACAGGAAACAGTCTACAAGATTGAACCTCACCTCAGGTTGTAATTCACTGGTCACAGGATGAGTTTCTGGGTTTGGTTTTCAACAATCTCAGCCCTGCGACTACAGGAGATAAACCTCTCCTTCATGACACACAAAGAAGATTTCAGGTCATTTACATGGCACTTGAACTGAGCTGAGAATCTGAGCCCTGAGCTCATCCTTTTTTTCTTCACTTTGTCCAGTAACATTGGGAGCAACCAGCCAATCTCATCCTATTTGTTAGTTTGAAAAAAATGTTTAAAAGTATAATGTAAATAATCACCCAGATCCTTGCTTATTATAAGTGGGTAGTTAGGAGCATCCAAAGTGATGTTGCCAGATCCCTATTGCCAGATCATGCCATGGACCATCATTGCTCTCTTAACTACTGGAAATAGAGTCATTAATATATTTAAGTATAACAACTCTATTTCCAGTAGTTAAGATAGCTGGAGGAATCACACTCCTTAACTTCAGACTATACTACAAAGTTACAGTAATCAAAACAGTATGGTACTGGTACAAAAACAGACACATAGATCAATGGAACAGGATAGAAAGCCCAGAAATAAACCTATGCACTTATGGTCAATCAATCTATGACAAAGGAGGCAAGAATATACAATGTAGAAAAGACAGTCTTTTCAATAAGTGGTGCTGGGAAAACTGGACAGCTACATGTAAAAGAATGAAATTAGAACATTCTCTAACACCATATACAAAAATAAACTCAAAGTGGATTGAAGACCTAAATGTAAGACTGCATACTATAAAACTCACAGAGGAAAACATAGGCAGAACACCCTTTGACATAAATTGCAGCAATATTTTTTTGGATCCTTCTAGAGTAATAGATTCAAAAACAAAAATAAACAAATGGGATGTAATTAAACTTAAAAGCTTTTGCACAGCAAAGGAAAACATAAACAAAACAAAAAGACAACCTACAAAATGGGAGAAAATATTTGCAAGTAATGTGACTGACAAGGGATTAATTTCCAAAATATACAAACAGCTCATACAGCTCAATGGCAAAAAAACAAAACAAAACAAAAAACACAACCCAATCAAAAAATGGGCAGAAGACCTAAATAGACATTTCTCCAAAGAAGACATACAGATGGTCAACAGGCACGTGAAAAGCTGCTCAGCATCACTAATTATTAGAGAAATGCAAATCAAAAGTACAATAAGTTATCACCTCACACTGGTCAGAATGGCCATCATCAAAAATTCTACAAATAATAAATGCTGGAGAGGGTGTTGAGGAAAGGGCACCCTCCTGCACTGTTGGTGGTAATGTAAATTGATGCAGCCATTATGGAGAACAGTATGGAGGTTCTTTAAAAAACTAAAAATAGAGCTACCATACTATCCAGCAATCCCACTCCTGGGCGTACATCCAGAGAAAACTCTAACCCGTAAAGATACATACACCCCCAATGTTCTTTGCTGCACTATTTACAATAGCCAAGACATGAAGCAACCTAAATGTCCATCAACAGATGAATAGATAAAGAGGATGTGAGATATATATATATATATATATATATATATATATATATATATATCTTATAATATATATATGGTATATATATGATGGAATATTACTCAGACATAAAAAAGAATGAAATAATGCCATTTGCAGCAACATGGATGGACCCAGAAATTATCATACCAAGCAAAGTAAGTCAGACAGAGAAAGACAAATACCATATGATATCACTTATATGTGAAATCTAAAAAACTGATACAAATGAACTTATTTACAAAACAGAAATAGACTCACAGACATAGAAAGCAAACTTATAGTTACCAAAGGGGGAGAGAGTAGAGGGATAAATGAAGAGTTTGGAATTAAAATATACACAATATATAAAATATTACTATGTATAAAATATATAACAAACAGGGACCTACTGTATAGCACAGGAACTATACTATAATATACTATAGTATCTTATAATAACCTATAATAGAAAAGAATCTGAAAAAGGATAGATATATATGTATAACTAAACCACTTTCCTGTACCCCTGAAACATTGTAAATCAACTATACTTCAATAAAAGTAGAAATTAAAAAATATATATATTTAAATATAATCAGAGAGCAAATTCCAGAAACTACAGAACCAATTCAGAAAACTCATCCTTACACCTCCATTTCTCTAGAACCTCTCTCAATACCAAAACATGTATTAGTCAGTGTTCTTCAGAGAAACAGAACTAATGGGAGGTATACCTCTCTCTCAATCTCTATCTAAAGAGATTTATTATAAGAAATTGGCTCACATGATTATGAGGCTGACAAGTCCCAAGATCTTCAGGGTGAGTCAGCAAGCTGGAGAGTCAGGCGAGTCAACGTTTTAGTTCCAGTCTGAAGACTGGCAGGCTTGAGACCTAGGAAGAGCTAATTCAGTTCCAAAGTGAAGGCAGGAAAAATTCTCCCTTACTGTGGGAAGGTCAGCTTTTTTTTTTTTTTTTTTCCCCCAGGCCTTCAACTAATCGGATGAGGCCCACCCATATTAGAGAGGGCAATCTGCTTCACTCAATCTACCAATTCAAATGTTAATCTCATCCAGATATACCTTTACCTACACACCCAAAATAATATCTGACCAACTCTCTGGGCACTTCCTGGTCCAGTTAAGTTGGCACATAAAATTAACCATCCCACTCTCCAATGCTTAACTAATACCTGATTCATTGTGGTGCCAACAGATGTTTGTTCGATTGCCCTTAGCATACACGTCATTGTGTATATGAAAGATTGATTCATTTTGAAATTGGGTTGTAACTGATAATACATCTCACAATATATCATATGTTTTGAAATGTTCACTACATACCAATCAACAGTCATTGCATCCAGACCTAGTTTGTCATGATGTGTTAAGTACAAGATACTGTGTGGGTGCTAGTTTCTATGCTGGAGGCTCAGGGCCTCTTAGTCTTGTTAATGAGTCAAAGAAAAAGTTGAAATATAGATTGGGGAGTTGAGGAAGGCCCTCTAAGGAAGTGACATTTACATCCAGACCTGAAGGATGAATGCCAGATAGTCCTTGTTCTGTTTTCTTATGATTGTGGGAAATGAGAAAAGAATCAGGGATCTGTCAGCCACAGTCCTGTACAGTGGATGCTCTGTTACCAGCATCCAGTGGGGGTGGCAGATGCAGGGCTGACACAGAGGTGACCTGCTGGGTCCTTCTGCAGAGTGTATGCAATGGAGAAAATCAGGTTCATTTCACATTTTCCTTCATACTTTGAAGTATTGTGTGAATTTCCTTCACAAGGATGTATCATGCTTACCTACATAACAACTAAGTCAAAATTAGAAACTGCTGGTGGGACTATATCCATCTAATTCATTTATAGGGCAATTTGGTAACATGTAATTAAAGATTTATAAAGTACATACTCTTTGCCTTAAGATGATTTTACTTTTAGCATTTTGTTGTGGATAAATGTGGGTGTACAAAAACATCTGCCATCACCACACCCACAAAAATGTGTGAAGTGATAATCGTGTTAATTAACTTGACTGTGGGAATCATTTCACAATGTATACACACGTCAAATCATCACATTGTACCCCTTATTATTTGTCAATTATATCTCAATAAAGCTGGGGGAAAAAGATGATACTATTTGTACAAGGATTGTTGTATTAGAGAAAAGTGAGGAATAATGCAAATATCAACTCTAGGGAGACAGTGGGATCAGTTAAGGACCATTCACTTAAGGAAATCCTCCCCAGCCCTCAGAAAAGATGTGTAGAAAACTAGATAACAACAATTCGCTTGGGAAACAAAGCAGATAAAAGCAAAAAGTGGGCTGATAAAAGCAGTGGTAAATGATAAGTCCCTAGCAAACTGCAGAGACACTAAGTGCCGCTTTCAGGAGCCCAGTTGCTTCCCCAAGTTACCTCGGCTATTAAATACTTCAAAGGCTATGGCAAATGACAGGGGGAGACCTGGCCGGTGCTGGAAAAGGTACCATTATGTACTGTTACTTTCCAAAATAAATTGTTTGATCTTGGATTAGGGTAGGGCTTTTATGAAAGAAAAACACAGTCACACTTCAGATGTCAGTCCTAATAATAGAGGGACTCAGAAGTCAATTCCAAGCAAGTTCGGGCATCAGGGGGTTCTTTTGTTTGAGAATGAGTCTCTGGGTCCAAGTTGCAGGTAGAAGTTTGTCCTTGGCAGGCTTTGGGGCACTGGGCAGCCAGGTTGTCTTCTGGGTGTTGGCAGCCAACCTGCAAGTTTCTCTGTGAAGCCCAAGGGAGAGAGAAGGAGGCAGGAGGTATGTGGCTGAGATCTGGAGGAGCAAAGGGATTTCTGGCAGATTGGGGGGCGGGGGGAGGGAGGGATATGGTCGGGGAGCTAGGGAGGCAGCACTAAAAGCAAGGTCTGGGAGAACAGAGGACAGACTTGATATAATGGATAATAATTCCTAATATGTTAGAAAAGAGTCTGTGTAACAGATTTCGCTAGCACGGACTGTCATTCATGAACTTGTGAAATATTTGTCACCCACTTTATTTGATGCAAGCACAGTTTAGCGGTGTGGCACAGTGTGTGTGTGTGTGTGTGTGTGTGTGTGTGTGAGAGAGAGAGAGAGAGAGATTTGGGAGGGTGTCATATAAAATGCAAAACCTGCCTTCAGGGATCTTATCCATCATTTAACAAGGAGGACCACATTCTGTGTATGGTACTGCCATCATGCCTAGAGGGAAAGGTGTCCAACTCATCAGGGACATTGTGAAAAATACAAGTTTATATAAAGCACCAGTCTCTACATTTGCATGGCAGTTAGTAGGCAATCGGTAAATGATGCTATTGTTGTTATTATGATGACACTTATTAGTACAGGAAGAGACACACGCAAGGTCTCCTGGCCTCCACTTCTAACCCATTGTGTTGAGCTAAGCTGGCCTCTTCGTGGTTGGATCTGGGAGGCTGGGCACACCGGGTCCATTTCCCTTCTCTGTTAGAGTGTGAGGGCTGCTGTAACAAAGCACCACAAACTGAGTGGCTTAAACCACAGAAATGTATTCTCTCAAGGTTCTAGAGGCTCTAAGTCTGAGATCAAGGTACAGGCAGGGCCATGCTCCCTCTGAAGGCTCTAGCCAAGAATCCTTCCTTGCCTCTTTCCAGCTTCTGGTGGTTTCTGGCTGTCCTTGGTGTTCCTCGTCATGTAGCAGCATCATTTCAGTTTCTCTCTCTGTCTGTGTTTGTGTCTCTGTGTCTCTCCTGATAAGGATACCCGTCATTGGATTTAGGCCCACCCTAATCCAATAAGACCTCATTTTAACTTGACTGCATCCATCTGTTTACAATAACATCATAGTCACAGGTACTGAGAGTTAGGACCTGAACACATATTTTGCAGGGATACAGTCCAACCCACCACACCTACCTTCTGGTAACGGGACACTGTGGTTTCATCTGGTCTCTGGATTTAGAAGGGCCAACTCTGACCCAGGCTGAAAAGGTAGACATGTGACCCAAGACTGGCCACCCTCTTGGCCATATTGATTAGTGTAGATGTGTGCATTTATGTCCAAACCAGGCAATGAGATTCAACGCCAGCATTTTTTGGAAACTCCTGCAGAGGAAACCTCTCTTTCTGCTGGACTAAGTTGGGCAGATATAAACCCAGCTCTGCCTGCGGTCACCACACGGACAAGCCTGTCTGGGAATAAGGAAAGCCTATAGGAGCAGCAACAGGGTCCAAGTCCTGAGGATGTCATTTGGGCCCCTGGATCCTACTGTACCTGAATTCAGATACTTCTGATTTTTCCAATGACATAAGCCAATCAATTTACTTCTTTTCTTTTTTGATTATGACATTTGTAATAGTAAGTTTTTCTTGTACTTGCAATTAAAAGTCCCAAATGATACATTGTATTCATCTTCACATTTATGTTTTTCTGTTTTCGTGACAAAGTTTGTTGCATGTCTGTGTCACCATATACTAGAAAAGGCTTGTTCTCTGCTTTCAAACAGCTCACAACCTAGTGTGCAGATGGACAAGGGGCTGTGGACGATATTGGTTGAGAGCCTCAACAGAGAGGACCCAAATGCCTGGGTTCAGTTCCCATCTCACCCATCACCCATCTCCACCTGGGTTACCTTGGACAAGTTACTCAGCCTCTCTGTGTCTATGCTTCCTCATCTATAAAATAAGAATAATAATAGTCCTTATATTATGAGATTGTTGCAAGGATTAAGTGAATTAATATATAAAAAATGCATGGAACAATGCCTGATGCTTTTTAACAGCTATGTAAGGGTTAGTTATTGTTACTGAGTAGAAAGTATTCTTCCTAAATTCCCATAATGGCCCTATGAAATTAATACTATTATTTCTACTTTACAAATAAAGAAACTAAAGCTAACTTCGGTGAATCAATAATTATGTGAAATCTAGTTCACACAATGAGGAAGTGACAAAACTGAATCCAGAGTGCAGTGTCTTTGACATTTGGCCACATGGGCAGGCATGGGTCAGAAGTAGATTACAGAACTCTAAACAGCAGCTCTGAGATCTTTTGGATATTGAACAATTCATGATGACAAAGGGCTTTATAGGGTAATGACTTCTGAAAATGGAGTTTCTTAAGTTATCACATTTGCCCATTTTTGTTGGGCCAGGATCTAGCATAGTACCTGACTTGTACTAAATAACCAGTAGATACTTTCTGAGTGAGTAAATGAATGAATGAATAATAGCTTTTATCCATCCGTATACATTAGCTTTTTATCTATATATTATGGATAGACTGGCCTAGAACTAGAGGATGTAAATTGCTAGGACAACTCTTGGGATTCATTCTGATAAGTTTTTATCCATTTATTTTACAGAAATATTCTGAGCGCCCGCATGTACCAGGCAGCATGTTAAATTCTGGGTGTACATGGGTGGATAAAACCAACACATCATCAGCACTCGTGGAATTTACAATCTCATGGTGGACACAAGCAACAGAAAAGTAAATAGCAAATACAGACATGATTACAAATAATGACCAGAGATCTACCAAAAGGAATTCAATGATAGAAAGTGATGGTGCATGCATAGGGAATTTAGATATTTGGTCATGAATGGCTCTCTCTGAAGAGGTAACATCTTGAGCTGAGACTGAAGGCTAAGGAGGAGCCATGCCAGGGGCAAAGAGAGGAGGGTTCTAGAATCTAGAGGAAAGTATTTAGTGTGTCCTGAGAATGAAGGGGGTAGAGTGTCCTGGGAGGTAAGAGAGGCACAGATGTGGTTGGAGGGGCTAGAAGGGGGCCAGATCACACAGAGTCTGAGGGAGGAGGGTCCCACACATGGTGGGCACTCGGTGAACACCTGTGGAATGATGAAATGAATGTTGGATGGTCCATGCTGTGGGGTTGGATTTTACTGTTGCTCCTCAAGAAATGAGCTGCTCTCAGTGGCTATGGCCTTCTTAGTCATTACAATTACTTATTAGATTTGGTTTAGTCAAGAGGACAGTAGAGAATGACAGGAAACACCACAAAAAAAGGAAATCCAAGACGTCTCCAAAATTGCAGGGTTGAGACAGATTTCCAAGCTCTTCATGATAGTCAGCAATGCTCTCCTCAGCCGCGGACTAACTCCATTTGCAAATTTGAAATGCCTGAACCACAGCAACTAGTACTGATGAGAAGATGGCCTTTGGGAATTCCACAAAGTCATCAATCATGTTAATTCCAGGTAATAGCCAAGAGCAATGAGAGGAGTCTTTCAGCCTCTGTTCTGGGCCTTGTTTTATCTAGTCCAGAGAGAAGTTACTGAGTAACTGTGTGTTAGGGGTTCCTTGGGCTGAAATCCGCCTCCCAGAGCATCCTTCAGTTCTTGGGTCTGTCTGAGTCAAATCCACTCACCTCGTATCCACAAGTCCTCTTGCTCAAACCAAGCACTTATCTTGTCATTTACTGGCTCCTCAGGGCCCATGCAATAAACTGCAAATTCCTTAAGATGGTACTTAAGACCTTCTAAAATTGGGCTTCAACACCTTTTTGCTGTCTCTACTTTCGCAAAGTTTCTTGATTTTGCTTGATGTCAAGCGTGTTCATTTCTGTAGTGTCCCTGCTGCTTGGCATGACCTTCCACAGACGCTCATCTTTATCTCTCTGACAGATCCTTCGAGGATAAACACAGATGCCAGCTCCTCTGTGAAACTTTCTTTGACTTACCTAGTTTGAACAGATACCTCCTTCCTTGAAGGCTCTTTGTAAATTAGCATTTCATTTATAAAGTTTAAAGATGCCTACCATAGGATGCCTTAGATTTGTTCTGCCTTATCTCTACTGCTAATGCCTACTCCCTCTCTGAGCCTGTCCTCCACACTTCACAGTGTCATTTTACGTTTATTTCTGAGATTGGGTAATGCCTGTTACTTTTTCTAATAATAACAGTAACAACTATGAACACTTACTAAATGCCAAGTACTGTTCTAGTCAATTTACATGTATTAACTTATTTAATTCTCATAAAGGCCATAAGATTGTTATTAGCCCATTTTACGGGTTAGAAAACTGAGGCACAGAGAAATTAAGTGTTCAGGATCACACAGCTAAATGCAGGATTCAAGATTCAAGCCAAGTCAGTGAAGTTCCAAAGCCCATCCTCTAAAAGAATATTCATGTCTTTTTTTATCTTTATCCCCCTATCACATCTCAGCTGTATCTTGCACGCATATGTTAGCTAAATGCTTATGGGATGAAGAGGCAGAAAGAAAAATAAAAGACACAGAAATAGGTAAGAAAAGGCAGAGAGGGACAACCAAAGAGTGGTAAGAAAACTAGCTTTCTAAAGCAAATGCAGTTTCGTAGAAGGAACTGGAGACGGTGCAATCAGATAGATTAAGGAAAGGGACAATGACTTCAACACCTGGATGGATGAGGCAGGTAAATGGAAATTAGGGACCTTAACTGGTGAAGGCCATGGAGTGATGGAAACCGTGGTGGATGGACAAGCATTAATCGGTCCCACTGCACATTGCCACGCAGGCAAGGATGCGGCCAAGGCTTGCCAGAGCTTAGGATTTTTCAAGAGAAGATGAAAATCTGGATTTTATGTGAAATTCTTTATTTTTATAAACTGTTGTCAAGTAGTCCAAATTCAAGGAAAAATAAGCACTCTATGGGTTAAACCTAGGGTGAATATATCAAGATGAAGCCCCAAGCTCAAAGGTCGGGCCAGATTTTAAAGCATCCTGAATGTCTGTGAGAGGACTTTTGGGGCTTATTCAATACTCAACATGCAAAATTATATTTAAACTAGCATGGTTCAATTTTGGGGGTAATAGAACTGTTGCATTGGGGTTAGACTTGTTCATTCTTTTATGGTATACAAACATTGCTTCTTGAATTTCTTTATGGTTTCCTAAAGGAGTTGATTTGCAGGCTTCAAATGAGGACATTTCTTTCACGTCTCAGGCTCAGCCCTGGGCCAGAATAAGATGAGTCATAGCTGGTCCCTCAGTGCAGGGGGAGGGATAAATAAGGAGGTTGGGATTAACATATACACATGTATATGTATACACATATACATATATACCTACTGTATAGCACAGGGAACTCTACTCAGTACTCTGTAATAACCTATATGGGAAAAGAATCTGAAAAAAAATAGATATATGTATATGTATAACTAAATCACTTTGCTGTACACCTGAAACTAACACAACATTGTAAATCAAATATACTCCAATATAAAATAAAAATTAAAAAAAAAGAATAAGAAAATCCAGAAAAAAAAAAAAAGAAGCAGGGAAGTGACAAAACCAACCAGGTAACCTGATAATGCAAAGGATTAAACATCTAACAGTGCAACTTTGGGAGTATGTGCTGGAAGATTTGGACAATGAGAAAAGTGGGAATAGTTTGGCGAGGCTTCAGGGAGAATGGGTAGACGTGGGGACGTGGGGACAATGGACATCTGAAATTGAGCATAACAAATAATAAGATCAAGGTGATAAGAGCCACTTCATCCTCTTGCCCTTTCTTCTAATTAATTCTGTGCGTATGGCTTGAGTACCTACCGTGGGCTTAGCACTATGCTGGCCACTGGGGACAAAGAACAGAGATGCCCTAAAGATGAGGAGGATGGACCTGGGTTCAAAGCAGCAAAATGTTTAAGACCTAGGCAGACTGGTATGAATCTTGTCCCTGTCACTAATTAATTGTTTGATCTTAAAGGAATTTCTTAGCAACTCCAAGTCCTAGTCTCTGTATCTGTAAAATGGGGAGAGTAGTTCCATCAATCACATAGGTTTATTGTGAGATTAACAAAGAATATTTGTGTAAACCAGTCAGCACAGTGCCTGCCACATAGTAAGGACTTAATAAACAATAGCAATTACTACATTTACATGTAAATTCTCCAATAGAAGAAAATAAAAGATATAGTGTTGACCCAAAGGGGTAAATTATTTTCTATCTCTTCCTTTTATTTGTTTCCTTCATAGCATGCACTACAATTTGAAATTATGTTTCCAAACGCTTATTAGTTCTTCTGTGCTACCTGTACCCCCAACCCCCCATTGCAAGGGGCAGGAAAGCAGGGAGTCCATCTGCTATATCCACCTTGGCCTCCCAATGTTTTCTAGCACCTAAGCATATGTTAGGTACCTACTAATAATAACATTTTTGAACACTCATATGTGTGGATTCTAATCCATTCTAGTGCATTATCTCATCTAATCCATTGCAGCAATCTAAAGGATTGTTGCTATTATTCACTCCAATTTAAAAATGAGGTGACTGAGACATACAGAGATCGAGTCACTTGCTCAGGTTCACAAGGCAGGTAAGTGGTAGAACCAGGGTCGAAATGTGTTCTGGCCAGTGCTATAGCCCGTGCCCCCGTCCAATGCCAATGTAGTATCTGTAGAATAAATGCATTAACGAATGGGCAATGGAATAAAGGCTCACAGGGGAGGGGACAATTTAATTGGATAGGAGGATGAGTAGGAATCTGCAGGTAAACAAGGGACAAAGAGTACAAATGTGTGCATGCATGAAATGAGATAGTAACTACAGGAAGATCAAGTATAGCAAACAAACAAACAAATAAATAGTGTGTGTGTGTGTGTGTGTGTTTGATAGAGACAGAGAGAGACAGAGATAGACAGAAAGAGACAGAGAGACAGAGAACAGGTCTTAATGAATTTGGGCATTTTCCTACCAGCAGCGGAGAAAACACTGAAGGGAAAACATGGGGCACAGTTACTTCCCTTTCTATAATCAACCTTCTGGTTGTAATAAGGATGAATCACAAGTTAGAAGAGAATTGTGGCTCTGTGAGCAGTTTCCGATATTTCTGAATTTGGAATGTTTAGGTATTAACAGGAAGAAATATTTCCAATTATAGTTTGGAACAGTCCACAAGAATTAATGAGAGCAAGACTCAACCTTATTCAGAAAGGGGTCCCCTAAATGGATTTTTGAGCTTTTCCCATTTTTTATCCAATATTGGACTGCACAGTCCTGCTAGGTGTTACTTTAATTCTTGGGCTGAAACAGCCACGTAAACACAAACGTGGGCAGGCACTAAACTCTTGGACCATCTTTAGTTTGGGAATTTAAACACAAGGAACGGTTAGGTTTTGCAGTGGCCATCATTCCAAAACATAAATCACGCCAAATTTGTTTGAATTCCTGTCTTTAGAAGGTTGTGTGTTTTGACAAACCTTGCAGCAAATTTGGTCCAGCTTTTGGATTTGTAATGAAACCTGAAACCAAATGTGCTGGCCTGCCTTGGGGTCCTCTTGAAGGAAAGAGTTTCAAGCAGCCTTACTGTAATGCCTTCCCTAATCTCATCCTGGCAAGAGACGTTACTGTATTGGACTGCACTGGCTTTGGGGTGGACTCTGCAAACATTTCATGCACTTATGGAAAAGGACTAATCAAGACCGCAATTTGGGGGCATTTCTATGCCTGAGTATTCTTAAGAGTGTAAATTGCAGAATTAGCAATACCTTATCCCCTGTTGGCTAGTGACTTAGATATACCCCAAGCCATGACTGGGGCAGAAAGTTAATTAATCTGCTTATTAAAAAGAAGAAATGTCTCATTTGCATGCATTTACATTTAAGTCTTGTATGCATCAAGCTTTTTGGTGGTCTTTGCTTTCTTTCCTCAATACCACTGACCTAGCTAGATATTAGTCCAAAACATTTACATTTTCTGCATCTGGGCTTTGTTTAAGGGGTAGATGTCTGGTTATCATTGGTTCCAGCAGAACTTGATTGCCATACAGATCATTTAATCTCTATAGACATCCTTTCCCCTCCCATGGGCTGTGCGAATTTTCTCCCAGTTATCACATACCGCAATTGAGAAAAGATTCATGTACTTGACCAATCTTAGAAAATAAAGACCTTGTCTCCATTAGAGTTGGACATGTTATTTGGGGATGAGCCATTCAATTATTTGTAATTTCCTACTCAACTGAATTTTCCATGGTCATTTTTGTGGGAGTTTTCTCTTTCTTGCTTTTCCTCTCTTACTCGGAGGTCTGCTTTGGCAGGGTTTTTTTTTTTTTCTTTTTTCTTTTTTCTCTCTCCTAGGGAAAGAAGACCATTGCACCATGGGTGTATCTTAGGCATTCCACATTCCAAATAATCGTTTTTTTACCTGAAAATGCTTCAGTGACCTGAATCCTGGCCCCCTTAAACCAGCTTGAATGAAGCTTTGGGAGAAGGAGAGGGAGGGGGCTGGGAAGAGGGGTGATTGGGGAGGGCAAGGGGTCAGGAGGGGTTGAAATGCAAAGACTCTAACAAGCTCTTGCTTGGAACAACAGTAAGCAAAATCAAAACTATAGAGGAAGATTAGTGCAGAGGGAAATCTGCATGGGAGTGAATCACCAGCTCAGTTACCGGGGACCACGATGCCCCCCGTTTCTGTATTTTGTAGTCATCACGTTTCTGAACCATTACAACGGTGTGGCTGTCAGGGGTGAGTGGCTCTGGCAGCGGTTAAACCACCTATATGCTAACAAGCTCAGCAATCAGGTTGTGAAGGGTCCTGGCTAGGGGAAAATAATCCAACCAAACCTTAGACCTCTGTCAGGCTGTGAGGAGAATTATATTTTTGAACTAGTCTACAGTGTGGACAGGAAATGACCTCTCCACAAACTGCTTCTTTAAAAACAAGCAGTGGTGCCTAAAGCTATCCAGCTCCCCTCTCTCTCTCCCCCCCCCCTCTCCCTCCCTCCTTCCCTCCCTTCCTCCCTCCCAGCCTCCCTCCCTCTCTGAAGCTCCTGCTCTCTCCCTCCCCTCCCGAGAGCTCTCCCTCCCTCCTCCCTCCCTCCCGCTTGCTCTCCGTCTCTCTCTCTCGCTACCGAGGGCTCCCACAGCAGTTCCCAGCCAGTGTGTTCAGCCTGCCTGCCTGCCTGCCTCTGTGTGTGTGTGTGCGTGCGCGTGTGCGAGCGTGTGCGTGCGGCTACTTTGTACTGTGAAGAACACAGCCCATGTGCTCTGCATGGACGTTACTGCTACTCTGTTTAGCTTGATTTTCGACAAGCAGGCAAGATGTCCAGCACACCACATGACCCCTTCTATTCTTCTCCTTTTGGCCCATTTTATAGGAGACATACACCCTACATGGTACAACCAGAGTACCGAATCTATGAGATGAACAAGAGACTGCAGTCGCGCACAGAGGTAAGTACTTCAACCTTGGTTGTGTGTTTGTGTGTTTTTTTTTTCAAACTGTGCCTGAGCTTTTCCTGGGTGGCTGGCTGCATTCTGCGGGAAGTGTCCCACTAGATACTACCACGTACGTGGAAATGAGCGCCAGCATGAATCCACTAGTTTGAACGCTGGGTTTCCAGGCACAGCAACTCTTGGAGCTGGGGACAGTTTCTGCCGGAATCTTGAAATAGACAACCCAGCACTTGATTCGCCTGCAGGGTGTCCAGAAGTGCTGCTCTACCAGAACTCTGGCATTTTCAGGCTCTCAGTCGGTCCCCTTAGCGTTTCTTGAGATAGAATTCCGAGGGATTTGGTGATCATTTGCATCCAGCAAAATAATTTTTTTTTTAAACAAATCCCAGAGGAAGTCTGCTTGACCGGCATTTGCTTTTCAAAGTCATCAAAATCGAGGTGAAAAGGGCAGAAGAACCACCCTTCGTACTTTTCAGAACTAGCCCTGGAGGGGCATGTTTGTCTATTTCCGTGTTAAATTCAGAAACCAGTTGCTTGAGGCAAGGGGTTCTTGACTTTCTTTCCTCGCCGGTGGGAGTGTCTCCCAGGAGCTCTCACTTCCACGGGAGCTGGCTCAGAATTCAAGTCAGCTTGAGTTTTTGCATATTGTGATCTTGTGCCCCAGAGAGAAGCCTCACCTACTCGAAAGCAACTCTGGGAGCAGAGAGGAGACAGGACTTTCAGAACTTTGTAAATGCAAAACTCCAGACCGCCTCCTGCAATTTAAATATTTAATGCCAGTTGACTTTTGCTCTGTGCTGGCTGGGCTGGTAGGTCCTACTGCTGGGCTGTCCATTTGCCTTTAAGTTGGGGCTTTGTGTTGAAGTGTTCTGAGAAGGAGTTTGTTATAGGGGCACCAAAGTCACTTTAGGAAGTAGAAATCGCTGGGAATTCTGTCTTCTCTGCAGAGTACAGATACCCGGAGGGTTGATGGCAAAGAGCTTTCAGGGAATAGCTTTGGTAGAATTTTAGGTAGAAGCTTGACTCTCAATTCTGGAAAGGGACTCAAGGTTGTACGATAAAATAAAACACACTTGCTTGAATTGTTAACAGAGCCATGGAGAATTCATGATGTTTAATGTATTTAATATAGCTAACAAGATGTGACCTGCTTTCTGATTGGCTAACTGCTGGACAAGGACTGATTTAAAAAAAAAAAACTGGGCTGTCTTTATCACTGCTATTTTCTTTATATGTTAATACATCATAGATGTTAAGCGTACTTGATGATACCCTTGCTCTCCCCAGAAGCCAGTAGCTTTTATACAAGTGTAAACTCTGTCGTGCTAAGGGTGGTGAGCTGTTGGCAGAAAATGATATTTGTGTGTTGTTGTGTGTGTGTAGTTGTGTATGTATGTTACAATTTGTATATTGCATTCAGATCTTTGCAACTGTGTATTGGAATCTTAAACTCTTGCACAAACTATTGATTGTGGCAGCCTGCTTTCAGAATTAGGAGGACAGAAAATGTCATACAGTTCAGGCACACATAATTGCAACACAGATTTGGAGTTAAAAAAAGTCTTAAAAATATGATTAGTTTTAAAAAAGAGACCAGGGGCCTTTATGGATCAATTCTTGAACAGCAGCAGGATTTAAAAAGAACCCGTGTCCATCTAACATTTTAGAAAGTTTTTGAGGAGTTGTAGAAGGAGGTTTTCCTCCATCCTTCTCGGTTAAGAGAGCAGGCAGATTTCTCTGATATCTGTGTTCTCCTGTGTCCCTTAGTTATCACCTGGCCAGTTCTGAGCTAGAATACTTATCTGGAAGACTTCTCTATCCTGGCCCTCATAAAAATCTGCAGGATGCAATAAGGTCCCCACATTTGTTTCACATTTGGGAGAAAACCTTTGAAAGTCCCCCATTCATAGTATTGTTTCTTAAAACTGGCACGTTATCTTTTGTGAGAGCTAAACTCAGGAATTCCTAACTTTTGGATTCTGGGGTATTACTTTTAAGTAGAAAACCTGCTTCACAGCTCAAGATACTGGAGAGGAAAGCTTGCTATGACAAATCTTAAAGATTTTTTTAAACCTCGCTGACTGACAGAAAAGCACTGAGAACTGTTTTCTGGTATGTTCTAGAGCCAACCCTGAACATTTCTTCCCTTAATTAGATCTTTTTTATAATTATCCAAATAACTGCTCTGACACTTCCTTTTTTCTTTGCCAAGCAGTAAAGGATGTCACGAACCCAAGGCCATAAGTTTGTTTTCATTTCATATGAAAAAAGGGAGAGAATCAAATAATTGCTCCTAAGATATATAAATATTAACATTCGATATTAGATTTTGATCAAAGTTTGTAATGGAAAAAATATTTAGAAAAAAATAACTTCTTGAAAAAGTTACATTGTGCACTTATCAATATTAATGGTGACTATTTATGGTAAAGTTGTTCTGAGCCCTAGAGAGGGATTGGTTGGAATAGAGTGCAGTAATACCCAGCAAGAGTTATCAGTTTATTCACACACAAAATCAAATAGATTGTTGAGTGATTACTTTTAGAATTTAACTGATGCATCCAACCATTTTGGACAAGAGAGACTCACTCTCTTTCTTCTCTCTCTCTTCTGGTTCCTGCTTCTATATTACATGGTATTATTTCATCGACTCCTAATATCGCGCTCTCACACACACATACACACCTATGTAATACTCTCGATTCTCCATTCTTTTTCGAACGTAGACTTGCCTAGAAAGAAATTGCAGCAAATCAGTTTCAATGAAAAAATTATAATCAAGTTTGCAGAAATTTCCTAGAAACCTCCTTCTTTATGGAAAGGAAAAAAAGTAGTAAAGAAGCATGGTGCTCACCTACACTCCTTCCATAGATGACTCCCCCAGAGCATTCTCTCCTGGGGATTGATGCATTTCTTCCAATTAAATACAATCAAATCCCTTCAGAAGCTGGGTAGTTTTAAAAAACACTGGATTGGGAGTTAATCCTTTTTCGAACTTGTTTCTTTCACTTATGTGGATCTTGGTTCCTCATAAGCAAATTATCTGCAAAGGCCTCTTTTATTTAAAAATTCAGATTTTACCAAAGTCCAGGGTTTGGTTTTCTTTAGTATGAGAAAGCGTTGTGAACTTGAGTAATGAGCACAGACATTACTTCTTGGCTCACGGTATTTAGTTCAAAATCACAAATGGTACTGAAAAAATAGGGTCATAGTGGAGAAAACATTGCAGGGAGCGACCCTGCCAGTCTTGTTTAAGGCCAGTGCTGGAAGCAAGCAGTTCCTGGGACAAAGTAGGTGCTCAATAAACATTTGTGAACAAGCCGATCATGAATCAGTAGATGACAGAAGAGAGAGAATTTAACTGTATCACTGAAATTGGCACCCTTCCTGAGAAGCACAATTCTGATGCCTTTGGGGGTCCTGGTACCTCCTGAAGCTGCTTTAGGGACCTGCTTCTAGTTCCCCTAAAAGTGCTCATCTCCACATTCTCCACACTTATTGCATCATGAGGCAATTTAGATCCCTAATCTTTGTGGCAAAGGGAAGCAAGTGTCTAAGAAATTACGGGACCTCATTTCTTTTTAAAGGAATATGAATGCATTACGAAGCAAACAAAAACAACACAAATATGTTTTAAATGCTGTTGGCTATTGTGGGAAATATAATTTCTTTGCAACACCAGAATCTCAGTGGAATTTCATAAAGAAGTACATAGATGTTTCCCCCTCTTTTTAATTGAAATTAAGAGAAACTCTTGGAGCTTTGTGTCAGTTTTGGTCACTGTAATTCCCAGGCAGTAGGAAGAGGGCTATGTTTTCCATTGTGTATGTTACCATGAATTGACCTGAGATCTTCCAAAATTCATTTACTGTTTGAATGGTCTTGCTGTCTCAAATGTATTTTGAAAGAACGAAACTGCACAATTTTTAGTTTAACACTGCACACAGAGTACCGTCAGATAGGACTTAAAAATGTGTCCTAAAGATTTCAGGATTTGTTCTGTAACAAGCTTCAGTAATAACAAAAATAACAGTATTTTTTTCATTTCCTGAAGTCTGTGCTATGAGATTAAAAATATGTATAGGTAAAATACGAGATCATCATAGTGACCTTCATTTTTAGTGAAAGAATTTTAATAATGTTGGATTTTTATAGAATTTAAGAAAGTTTATCAAGTTATAAAAATTTTGGATATTGTAGACAACTTTTTTTACCTTATTTCCTCATTCAAATGACCAAAAATGTCTCCATTCCAATGAAGATGTTTTTAAGTACATGGATTTTTTTCAGGTTGGCAGTATGCTAATTTTAATAAAATACCACGAACACCAGGAAAGTGTGGGTACTATGATGTATTTCTTCTGTTTTGAGGTTTTTTTATTCTTTTATCAATATTACACATCCCACTCCCAAAGAGAAAACTGTGATTACAATGGGAAGCTGCCATGTACACAAGGATTTTATTAGAATTACGGTTTTTAGTTTTACGGGATTTAATATGAACGTTGAAAATATTTGAAGACCTTGAAATTTAAATCTGCTGCTTTCACCCCGCTTCAGCTCAACTCTCCAACTCCCCGGGGAGGGGGTGGGAGGGGGTGGAGGGCTCTCAGTCTTTTCTTTCAGCTACATTTTTATATACTTTAGTCACAGGGTTTCCCGTTGTAGCATCATGTTTATTCATGGGGTAGCTTAGTATCATTGATGTTCAGATGGAGCCTAGTTAAAATGAGATTAGGTATTTTGGATAGGTGGAAAAAAAATGAAAACTGCTTTGTGATAAACTTGGATTTTTTTTTTTTTTCCTAGAAATTTAGAAAGAAAAATGGTGCTGTTACTCTGAGACATATGAATGATTTTCAGTGTTAAACACAGAACTTTCCAAGTTTTTCGAAGGGGGTTGGTGAGGAGTAGGGGGAGGGGGGATTAGTAGTGGTAAGGAAAGCTATTTTGAAAATGTTAAATGAAACCAAAAGTGAAGTTTTAAAAAATAAGAACTTCCAACCTCTCTTATTTTTCAAGATCTCTACATGGCCTCAGAAAACAAATTGCAGGACTCTTGTAAGGATTTTATTTTCCTGAGGTCTTTTTTTCCCCCCATTTTCCTACTATGGGAACTGTTTTTAATTAAAAATTGCTGCAAACTAACTATTCGTAGGAGGCCAAGAAGAAAAAAAAAATCTCTCAGCTCACATTCAACACAGATTCTTATCAGCCTAAAATCAATGCACACTTAAATCTCTCCCCTTTTGGTGTGTAAATTATGATATAGGATTTAAACAGTATTCAGTTTTTAAGCATTTAGCTTTTTGTTTGGGTTTCAGAAAGAAATTAATTTAAAATATATGGAGACAGGGCTATAAATCTCCTTTTATTACATTTGTCCACATTAACCCATTTTCATGAGGAACACAGAAAACCCCCTTTCTGAACAAGCAAACGAAACAGAAAACAAACAACCCCAAATATTGTCAGGAACAAGATTCATAAACTTACTTATTTGGATTTGGTTGGTGGGTCTCGGAATATAATTGATCTGGAAAAACAAATCTCTTTTTGAAAGTAGCAGAAAACAGAGCTTTAAAAATGTGTTCAGCTGATGTAGATATGACATATACCTTTGTCATTTTCTGACCAAAATATTTTCCTCCTTTCTTTCTTTCCTTCCTCCTTCCTTTCCCTTCCTCCCTTCCTTCCTTCCTCCCTTCCTTCCTCCCTCCCTCCTTTCCTTCCTTCCTTTCTTTCTTTTTCTTTCCTTCCATCTTTCTTATCAATCTGAGCTTAGACTTTTATTTTACATTTAAATTCTGGCAGCATGCATCTGAACATAGGCAACTATTAATACTTGTGACAAACTTCAGCCCTTCCCTCAAGAATTTCTTTACTTCAGGCAATGACAATATCTGTGTCTGGAAATACAGAGACGATTAAGACCATTTGGTAACAAAGGGCGACATACAAACCAGTTCTTACAATGTAGTGCCCTGTTAGGTTAATTCACTGTGCCTTTGTATATTGAAAGATATACACCTTTCTGAAAAGTAGTCGTGATGATAGTAACTAGCATCTATGGAGGGGTCACTAACTGTAGGGCCAAGGTACTAAGTGCTTTCTGTACATCAGCTCATGTAACCCTCATGATCACCTCCTGAGACTGGTACTCCTAACATCTGCAGTCTTACTGATGAGGAAACAAAGGGTTAAGTACATTTTCTAAGGTCACACAGATGGTAGTTTAATTTTAAAAGTTATGCTGTTAACTGCTTTGCTATATAGCACTTCTCTGAGATAAGAAATACTAGCAAGGATTTTAGTTTCACCTGTGGAAATTTATTAGGTGAATGCATTCATTTTTTCCTTGGATCAGTTGACTTTGGCAGTGGCTGGAAAGATGACCCCATCCACCTAACCTGGTTGGACTATTTGCCTCTCAGATGTCTGACTCATTTCAAAAGGGACCATGTGAAATTCCAAAGGATGGAATCAGAGGTGGAAAATATACCCTGGTTATTGAAAAAAAAAGAACCAAATTCACACTCCCTATTAAAGAATGAATATTTTCAGTATTCATCGAAGTGGCCTTATCTGAAGATGCACTGGACTTGTTGTGGAACACTATGCATAATTATCTAAGAGTTTAATTTTTTAAACTTAAAAATATTTAAATTTCCATTCAGTGCTTGACTCTTCTCAGGCGTGTTCTGTGGAAGATGGTGGTTTAATTGTTTTAAACAACAATGGGATGAGTAGAAAAGCTATCCCATTTTTGGTGGTGCCACCCCCCTCCAAATATAAGATTAGGAGAGTAAATTAGAATTTGGCCTGATGTTGGCTTTCTTGGCAGGTAATCAATTAGGAATCGTAGAAAAAATAAAGGCATAGAGGGAAAAGAGCTCCCAACATGCGTTGGTTTCTCACTATCCTAGTCTGACCCTAAGAGGCAGTCTGTCCACATCGTGTGTCTTTGGATTTCCTCGTGGGAAATGAGGTTTCCTTCCTAATCCTGTAGCCTACTTTAGCTAACTGTGAGGCCGCTGTGTTTGTAGCGAATGCCTGCCAATTATTAGAGATAAGATGGATCTCTTCATGTGATCCACTCCCAAGCCCAAGATGCATGTGTTCTGGTTCTCCTTTAACAGATAAGGAAACTGAGGCTCAGAGAGGTGAAGACCAAGTCCATACATGGGCATCCCCGGGGGCTGGATCTTTTGACTCCCCCGTTCAGTGCTCTGCCCAGAAGCTTGCCGGTAAAGGCTACCCGCTCTCTGTTGGAAGCCCTGACAGCCACCCCTTGCCCTCAATTTACTACCACTTTTGACCAGCCTAGTTTGAAGTTATAGTCTTCCAATTAAAAACAGAGTGCTGAGCGTTAAAAGATGTGGTAGATCCCTCTGAAGAAGAGGAACCATCCCTGTTCTGGGGACATCACAAGCCCCCATCCTCTCTTTTCAAGATTTGGATGGTCTCCTAACTATACTCTCTGCTCCCTCTTTCCACTGTATAATCTATTTTCCCACAAGCAGCCAAGGTGATATTTTTGAAGCAGAAATCAGAGCACGTCACTCTCCAGCTCCCCCTCACACCTAGAATAAGCTCCAAGCTCCTTGCTCTGGCTTTTAAGGCTCTATTGATCTGTTGTTTCCTGATGGCCCCGTCTTACCACGTGTTCAGCAGACTCCAGCCACAGGGGACTTCTTTGGATCCATTAACTTGCCAAGCTCGTGCATACCTCAACACCCTTGCCCTCAGTGGTAGAATGCATGTACGGATTCCTCCATAGTAACACTTATAAGTATTAGGAAATCTAATTTGAATTAGAATTTGGCTTGGTGTTGGCTTGATTTGCAGGTAATTGATTCAATGTCTCAAAGAAAATAACGACCATGAAGGATGAGTCCTAGCACTTAGTAGGGCCTCTACTGATCAACTTAGATGCCCCCTTCACAGAGAGGCCTTCCTTGATCAGCTCATTACCCCTCCCACACACAATCTCACTCACTTTCTATCACATGCCCTGATCATTTTCTTCGTAGGAATTATAGCAAGCTGGTATTTTTTTGCTTCTAGTTTATTTCTCAAGTGTCAATAGAATATAAGCCGCGTGGGAACAGGGCCTCGTCTGTCTCCTTTACAGTTGTCTGCCCAGTGCCCCATAGCACATAGTTGATATGCAAAATATATCTGCTGAATAAAGGAAATTACGTTGTACCAGCACTATCCAGACTGACACTGGAATTTACCTTGCATCTTCCCAACAATCACCGACAACTACAGTTGGAAAAGAATCTGTAAGCCTAATAGTCGGGTGAGCATTTACAGATAGAATGTTCAGCCAGACCTGCAGAGAAAAGAAGCCTGAAGAGAGGAATTTCTTCTGTGAAAGAAGTGTTGAGCTGAGAACTTTGCCCTCTGGGTAGTATGAATCTGTTGGGAATCTCCTGACTTCTGCTGAAAAATATTTACACCTTTCTCATTTGCTATTTCTACTACTTCTCTCTTTGGGCCCCTCCCTGAGGGCCCACAGCCATGAATTATGATATGAATCACGATAATACCTTACGTTTCCTGGAGCACTTTGCATTTTGGGAAAGTGCTTTCAGGGCCATTAATTAGCTTATTTGAAGTGATTTATACAACAGAAAATATGGGAAGTTATATTAGTATATGATGTGGTTTATAATGTCTTTGTGTTTACGAATTGTGTGGTGTGTTTGTGTTGTGTGTGTGTGTGAATGTGTGTGCATATGTATGAGAGAGAGAGAGACAGAGACAGAGAGACGAGAGAGATATTTGCTCACTCCAATCAGATTTTGTTCGTGTATGTGTGAACCTTCTGGTTAGGAAACATGAACAACTTTTTTTCCACTAGTGTTTTTTTCTTTGGAATGAAAAGAGTAGCGTGCCTGGAATGTAAAGATCTGAACTGAAGTATGACTTATAACAAATCAGATTTGGATCCAAACCCTGGCTCTACCTCTTGCTTGCTGTGTGATCTTAGGGCAGTCATTTAACTTTTCTGAACCTTCATTTTCTTAGCCTGAATTTTATGTTGGGAGGTGAATGGCTAGTGCATGTAAAAATGCCTGGTATATAGTAAGTGCTCAATAAATGGGAACTATGATGATGATGACGAAGTTGCCCTTTTCTCTGCCCCATCAGAAAACTAAGTTGTGTAAGTCATGCAAAACATTGCTTGATTTCCTAAAAGTATCTTTATTTGCTTATTTTTCATTGAAGTATAGTTGATTTACAATATTGTGCTAGTTTAAGGTGTACAGCAAAGTGATATACGCGCGTGTGTGTGTGTGTATGTATATATATATGTTCTTTTTTCAGATTCTATTCCATTATAGGTTATTACAAGATATTGAATATAGTTCCCTGTGCTATATGGTAAATGCTTGTTGTTTATTTTATATATAGTGCTGTGTATCTGCTAATCCCATAGTCCTTACCCCTCCTCTCTTCCCCTTTAATAACCATAAAAGTATCTTTAAAAATATATCTTACAAGGCTTGCACAAGCATATTTCAATTTAATGAATGAAACTTGCAGTGACATGTAGGATTTGTGGGTTTGGGGTTCTTATAATACGTGACAGAACCATCAGGGCGTTCCACCATCATATAATAGTGATGACACAATAATCATACACCTTCTTGTGGCTGTGATCTCCCCCAAAGTCCAGGTTATAATTAACTCTTAGACATACCAAGGTTAAAGGCTAAGAACTGATCAATGCATGGGACACACGCACACCATTCTGTTGGGGAAAATCTGTGTTCAGGGTTTGCTCTAGCTAAGAGCTCAGTGGAGACAACAGAACATTGAAATGTTCCCCTTCACCAGTGCCTTTGCAGGGCCATCTAAACAGGGACCCTGGGGAGGGCTGGAGAGCACACACCCACTGGCCTTGACGGGCCATTTTGTCTAAAGAGGTGCACTTCTCAAAATGATGCCTGGCACGGACTCCTCCAAGGGAGCTGTGTCCGTACTGGGTGAAGCCCAGAGCCCCACCTGCGTGTCTGGACTGATAACAGCCCTGCCAAACGGATCCACTGTGACACCTTGTGGCTTACTCCTTAACACAGTGCAATGTACACGGGTGGAACTGGTGATGCCCTGAACAGCACCATGTGGCATCTGTCTGGCCAGGGGGATCAGGTTGACAGGTAGTAAAGCTACCTGCCTCTCTTTTCTTTATGGATGCAACCGAGTGTTACGATGGGCTGCTTTGTCCCACTGACTTCAGTGTACAGCCTCCCTGATTTTTCATATTGATTTCCTTAAATTACACATACCTTCCTATACTTCATTTCATTGACTAGGTCACCTGTGATTTTTATGTAGAATTCCACATTAATAATAATTTTTAATCAACCTTTCTAGAGAAATAGCTTACATAACTCAAATGTTACATTGTTTTAAATTTTAATTTAATAAATAATAAGTGACATATAATTTAAATTTACATTTGTTTTAATATATGTTATTTTTTTGAGAGGGTAGTGCTTTAAATTTTGCCTCCCATTATGGGTCATTTCTTAGGATTCATGAAAATTTGGTCTTGAGACTGAAAATCTGTGTAGACAATCAAAAGTTACACTAATAATTTATACAAGGCTAACCGTTTGGCAGTACGCACACACACAAAACCCTTCTTATGCCTTATAATGTTAGCCATGATTACCCTGCAGTTGGCTGAAATTTCTTCCTTGAAATTGAAATTAAGCAGTTGGTGTGTATCACGTGCCTTTGAAAGGTTCTGATACAGAAACTTTGATGGAGCCTATGGCTCCCCAGTTGGCTGAATCCTAGAATTTCAGGGCTCGAATAGATGTGAGTGATCATCTAGTCCAAACTTCTGATTGTGGAGATTGTGGAAGTGCCGAAACCAGACACAGGTGGCGCTTACCTGGACTACAGCCTGTTGTGGATACAGAAGTGGTCTCAGGTTTTCTAAATCATAACACTAGCTGCCCAGGTAATACCCAGGAAGTGGCCACATCAAACACTCTTACCTATCACTAATTTGTACTTCAACCCTACAAACACTTTTCCTTTTCAAACCCCTTTCTTCTTTCCAGTTTTCCAATTTGCCCTAAAATGGTATCGATCTTTAGCATCATGCTATTGATGTTGAAAAACACATCACTAAGCTTTATTGCTTTAGAATTTATGACTGTTTTCCTTGCCAATTTATTTAAAATAAAGTTGCATATGTTTTAAGATATAGGTCTACTTTTTCTGATTTTAAGAACTTGGTTCATTATCAGTAATAAAATATTTGTAAAGTACAGCAGTGTACAAATAGGTAATACAAATTATCTTTAGTTCTACTATGCAAAAAATTGCTGTTAACATTTTAGCATATCAATCTAAGACAGACATCAGCCTTTACATGCTTAGGGACATACCGAACACCTGTTTGAATCCAGCTCTTTTAACTAAAATTATGAGTATTTCACCATGTTCTTAAATCTTCTTAAAATTTTGAGTTGCCTGAATTATTTACACAAATGTTTATGTTTTTAACATGATATATATATTTAAAAAATTATCCAGCTTCTTTGCACCATGATTTGATCTCAAGGAAATAGCATTCTTAATAATCAATCTTGTCCCAAGTAAGTTGGAGGGCTGCTGATATAAGGAGTTAGCTATGGTGCCTGTTGTGATTACCATTAACATTTAATACTAGTCAGAAATCTTGCACCCAGGGCTCTCTGTCTCCTTTTAAGAAAGCTTTTCCCTCCCATTTGAGGGCAGATCATTTTCCCCCCGTTTATCTTTCCTTTGTATTATTTCTGAGTCGGGAGGCAACCAGCACACAACCTTGTGCAATGTCTGTAAATCAAAAGATTTTTGCATAATTCCTACTGCAAAGAGGGAGGTTGAATTCATGTTAAGAGTTAGTGTTGATCTAGAACCAGTAGTTGGGATACAGCCAGTTAATTTATGATACCATTTGAAGGACATGTCTTCAATTCAAGGAGGAAAGTGATATCTCATAAAGTGGGCTATGTCATGAGTTGTACGCAGTATTATCTTATTTTCCTCACTGGATCGAAGAGCTCCTTGGGGTCAGGTACTACCTTATTCATGTTTTATCCATCATGACAATTGACAGTCTTGGTGGCCAATTGCAGTCTTTTTTTTAAAGGTACATTTCACAGAGGCCGCCATTTTGTAACTAGATTCTGAGTTATCACTGTTTTTATATGGGTGATATGCATTTTATAGATAAGCCTCACTCACACGTTCTAGGAAAGAGCAGTCATAGCATGCAATCAGACTGTGTCCCCTACATAGCATGAGCATTGAATGATTAACTTCTGGAGTCCAGCAGACTTGTTTCTCTCCTTACTATTTGTGTGACCTTGAGTGAGTTAACTCACCCTTCTGTGCTCTGGATAATGTGGGGATGATAATAGAATCTACGTCCTTGGATTTTTATGAGGATCAGGTGAGATAATTCTTATAAAGTGATGAGCATAGTGCCTGCGCCCTCTGAGTGTTCATTACTACGATGACGATGATGCTGATTTGCTTGGCAGATGTTGAAGTCTACCACATGTGATATTACTGGTCTGGAGGTGAAGAGGGCAGCATGCCTGACTTGAAAGGGCTTAGTGAGACCACAGTAAGGATTTGCAGAGAAGGAGGGATGAATGGGAATTTGCCAATTTAAGAATAGTGGTGGAAAGGATGCTTTTTGCTGAAGGAAAGGCACAGGCAAAGAAAGTGAGTCTCAAAAGGTGATGCTGTGTTTGCGGAAGGGTGAGGGTTTTGGCATAGCTGGGGCTCAAGGTCTAGGGTGGTTGTGTGAGTGTGTATATATGTGTGTAGGGTGGGGTTGGCATGTGGTAGGAAATAAACCTGGAGAGGAAGTGAGGGCTGGTTGTGAAGACTTCGTTATGTCCAGTGAGGCCGTTGGTCTCTATCCGTTAGAGACTATCTGCTGGACTTCAGTATAGTGAGTATGAACAGGGCCCTGGCATGATTATTTAATTTCTCAGTGCTTTGGTTTCCTCATCTGGAAAATGACACAAGAGTAGTCCTCACCTCGTAGGTTTTGTTTTAGGGAATTTCGTGGGATGAGGCCTTTAAGCTTTTAGACCTGCTGGTCCACCACCTCACTACTATGTAGTAAGGATTCCATCAACATTGGTTTCTACTCTCAGGCAAAGGGAACTGATAAAGGTACTTTTTGGCCCGGGCAGTGAAACCAATGATGTGCCTTCGAGCAAGGTCACTCTGGTCACTTTGTGGAGGGCAGACTGGCAGTCTGTCTAGGAGCGCATTTGTCTGCTGAGAGGAGGGGGTCAGTGGATGGGGAGATGCACAAAGGAAAAATGGCACACATTTACTGGCTGGCTGAGCTATTTTTAGCCTAGCGTGTCTGAAGCAAAGGATGGATTTTCATGGCATTTTTTTTTAAGACACAAAATTACTGTAAGCCTAAGTTATGTAACTTGCCTAGGGACACTTTATTTGTCCACCAATGAGGCCACTGTGGGGTCCACAAAACTTTTAGCAGCCATTTTAGAGGGTGGGTCCCCAGGGTCGCCAACCCTGACTTTTCCTCCTGCCTTGACAGACTTGGGAAACTCGAATTGATGAGCTGGGGCTTCTGGGAAGATCCCCCCCTTACCTGGCAGCCAGCCTGGAACCAGGACCCCAGAGGGAGATGGCAGTGAGTCAAGTGAAGAGGCTGGGTGGGGAGCGAGAAGACGGGTTGAAATCCTTTCCCACACAGGCCACGTAACATGAGTCTCTGAGCCTCAGTTTCCTTGGTGTAGAATGGGCAGGACAATAGGTCAGCATCTGAGGGAAATCTTGGACACTCAGTGAGACAGTGGAGGGACACTGCCAATACCGGGAGGTATTGGAGGGTGGCGGTGCCCTTCCCTACCTGGAATTTCATGTCATATCGAGGGCCAAAGAATTTTGTTCAAGAGTGTTTCTTAGACTCTTCTCACATTTTCTTTCCTCCCTAAACTTGAGCCTGTGACCTTAGATAGATCTTTCCCTTTCCTGAGCCTATTTCCTCCTCTGACAGCTCTGGATTCGAAGAGATATGAACTGCAAGGTATCCTTTCCATCACTATTTTTATTCTGATTCCCATTAGGTGGACTGTCTGCTTCTGTTTTTAGTCTCCCCCATGAAACATACAATCAAGGTAAATAACGTGCTCCTGACATTGAGACTCCTGCCCCTTTTCTCGCACCTCGCTTGCTGAGGGGACCTTGCTGAGTCACAGAAAGATTTTTCTTGCTTTTCCTCACACACTGGCTGGAGCTGGACCACCACTCTGGCCTCCTCACCCTCCGGGCACCATTGTCTTAAAACCTGCACATGAAAGAAGGTCCGGGGATTGTTTTTTCCGGTCTTTATAAAAAACCTCAAAATGCAAATGCAGGATGTCCTAAAATCACAGAGTTCAGAGGGGTCCCAGTACCGTTAGTTTCTTTCTTTTTTTTAAGAAAGGTTAAAATTCATCCGAACCAAGACTAGAAAATAAGCTTAAGGTGTTAGGTTATTCCGAAAAGACTGTTAATGTCTGTTGGCTGAGTGCATTAAACTGCTTTGAAATGATCACTTGTGTGTACTATTTTAAAAGCTGCTTGCTAGGAGGGTTATTTAAACCTGTTTTTTTTCCGGACTCAAAACTTCACATTTGTCCGTTGAAAAAAATACTATATTTGAAACAAATAAACATTAAAATATAGCTTATTATATTTCCAGCCATTCATCTGAAAGGAAAATATGTCAAGACATTTATAGTTAGAAACTGAAAACTCCGCCCTAATTCACTCCATTGTATTTCCAAGGAGCCCAGCCATATATAATATTACCGGGTCTCCTGAGGCCTCCTTGAAGGGATACCAGATACTCTTGGTATAACAGGAGATTGGGGGAGGTGGGGAGAGAACGGCCATGGAATGGCTTCCAGTCCTAATTCTATATTTCCTGTGATTTTTTTTTTTTTAATGGAGGCAGGGGAATAGGAGAGAAGAATGAACTCTGCTGTTACTTTTAGTATGGCTTTGACTTTAAAACCATTTAAAAAGGACCATTCATGGTGGCACCCTGGGGTGTCTAGGATGGGATTGATTGCCTTGGCTCCTTCATCCCTCAATCACCTATTGAGTTTTTTTTTATTATATGCTCAGTGATGGAGGTCTACCAGGAAGCCCTGCCCTCATGCTCAAAGCCTAGTGGGGAAGACAGCCAGCTGAACGTCTGCTTATGATGGGCAAGACTGGGCTGTTGAGAGCAGCGAGGATGGAAGGCACCCCAGCAGGGACTGTGGCATCAGGACACACACACTCCTGCGCCCGCTTACGCTCTAAGTTGCTTACATTATGGAGTAAATTGTGATCTAAATATTCGTATTTTCAATCTAGAGCACTGCTAACTTTTTGACAACACTGTGTATCCAATGATCTTTAGAGAAATTAAGCTGCTTAAATATCCCAAAACAGGGAGATAAAGTCATGCAGCATTCATGCTCCCATGATGGCTGCAGTCAGGTCCCTTAAACTACTATAACCTAAACTGTGGGTGAGGAAGAAGAAAAGGGGACTCTTCTAAGCCTACTTAAAAGCCAAGATATGGCAAAAATAATCTATTTTTTTTGCCTTAGGCCATGAGAAATTGTCTTTGTGTAGGGTAGAAAATGTCATCCTTACCAAAGAGTTAATCATAGTAATTTTTGTGAAACTTCCAGGTTCTCATTTAATGAATCTTAATTGAAAAAAAATCCCCCTCCTCCAACTATGGTATATAGCTAGACAATATTGGGAGGAGTTTAGGGAAGGAAACAGATCATGCAAAGCCTTGAGTGGTTAGGAATCCATAAAACTGAAGGCAGGGGACTGGATGAGAAAAAAAGCAGTATCTCAAAAATTCAAGATGAGGAACAATGTAATCATACTGTGTATTTATTAAGTATCTGCTGCGTGTCACTCTCCCAGCTGAGTACTTTAACCTTATTGTCTCAGTTAAGTTGCACAGCAGTGCAATAAGTAGGATTATTACCTCTATTTTACAGATGAGGCAACTGAGGCTGAGAGAGGCTTAGTAATTAGCCCAGAGTTTCACAGCAGGCAAGAGTCACACTATGGCTTGATCCTGGGTGCACCCAAGGCAAGAACTGATCTTCACCCCGCAATTCCACTAACTCTCCAGATGGTGCCCCACTTTACAGGTGAAGAAACTGAGGCCCAGGGAAGTTCAAGCAGGCCTTGGGTCATAACACGAGGCACAACTGAAGCCTTATCATTGGTGATGGCTTTGGTTCCTTAGTGGGAACCAGCATGTGCACAAAGAGAATCCACCATGAGTTCACATCACCCTGGCCTTCTTGAGGTGTGGGACCACATCTGGCTCATCTTTGTATCAACAACACAGAACACAGGTGCAGAAGAAATGTTCTAGACCTTTCTTGACTCAATAAAGACTATGAGAAAGGAAGCAGGCCCAGAAGTTTAAACACAACTAACTAAGCTCCACACAGACAAGCAAGAGGTCTGTCCTTCCAGGAACAGCAGCCTATAGGTCATGTTTATGTGAATTAGTAAAAAGTCTTCCCTCTGGGTGAGCTTTTTTGTGCAAAGGGAAAGCTTTCTGGTCTTCCTGGCAGACACTAGCCCCAAAGGGCTTGGCAAAGTGCTTGGGATTTCAGTCCCCTCTTCCTATTTCCTTGGCCAACTGCCTTTTTTGCAGTGCGGAAACTGCCCAAATGTACAAATAGGACTGTTTTTATTTAATTCAGTCACCCAGTGTCTAACCCAGGACCTGGAATCTGACGGATACTCACTACATATCCATTGAACACATGAAGAATTTTAAAGGCAGTGCTAAATGGTCTACTGTCATTAGAATACAGTGAATACCGTAGAATGTTTAGGCCATGTGTCATGGAAGAGGTTGGATTTGAATTGGTCTTATAAGGGATTATAGGTTTTGGATTTGTTGAGGAAGAAAAAGGGCAACCCAGCTGGAGGGAACAAAGGCCTGAGATGCTGGTCTGGGGCAGGAATAGGATGAGGCTGGCTGCCCTCTGCTCAGGGAAGTCTCTGCAGGTGGGAAGAGAGTTGCATAATTGGGGTAGGCACCATTCTATTCTCACTGCGTTCCATGCTTGGGGCCCACAATCCACAGAATACAGTCATTTTAATGGTATTTTGAAAACATCACTCAGGTTGCTGAAAGGAGAATGATTTGGGAGGATTTAATAGCAGATGCAAGAAGACACATTAGAGAAGGATATTACAGTTTTCCAGGTAAAAGATAATAATGAATTGGATCAACTTGAAGCCCGTCAGGGGGGCAGATGAGTGTGGATGGGGCAGTGCTTGGTGATGGATTGGCAGTGGAGGGTGTTGGGTAGGAGAGGTCTCCAGCCTAACTCTAAGGTTACTGGAATAAGTGTAGGGACACTTTCCAGACTTTATCTCTACCCATTCTTGCCAACAGCATGTATCTGTGTCCTCAAGCCCCAAATCAGTGTGCAGTTCAATGATGTTCACTCTACCTGCTTCCCAGAATCCACTTGAAATAACAGTAACAGCAACCTCCGTGTCCATCCGTTCTGTTAAATTCCTCCGTAGCCTTCTCTGCCTCCCTTGAGCTCTGCATTTCCCAAGCCCCTTCCCTTTACCTACTTTTGATTAGCTTCTACTTTCACAGCATCTTCATCACTTACCAGTTTGTTCAACATTCTTTTTTTTTTTTTAAAGCAAAGATTGATTAAGAGTTTATTCTCTTCCCCATTTCTGAGTCTCATTATTTCCCTGTTTCTTCTTGGTTATTAGTGGTCCTGTTTTCTCTGAAGTGCCTTTTGTCTTTGAAAAGCTCTTGTGATTCTCTTAAGCCCATTTGCCGTTTTCCTTGCCTGTCATCCTTTTCCCTATCAACCTTAAGTACGGCATTAGAGTTTTCTTTCATCCCTTCTTCCCTTCTCCAGGTACAACTATAGACACTTGACTGCTCTAAGTTTGCTAAGCAGCGTCTGACTCAACATAGAAGCTCAATAAATATTGGTTAAGTTTGTTCCTTTTCTTGAACGTGCAGACTTTGATGGAATCACTTAAAATGCTCTGGTACACACTCTCTTTTATATTTGTATACATATGTGTATGGCTACCTGAATCCAGGCTTTCCCTGGGGAGACTCACAAAATAATTTAATTCTCTGTGACTCTGTAAGAGTGAGGTGGATTTTCACCCATGTCTGTGGGAATACCTCAAAAGTACTGGTTGCTCATCATAAATGTTCAATCAATTCTTATGAGTGAATTTACTTTTCAAATTAGTTGCTAGGTGACTTTTGATGTTTTTGCATAATGATTATGGGTCTCAGTTTCTATATCTGTTAAGTGGCGGTAATCAGGGAATCAAAAAAATTTAGGGACATTTGCAGAGTATGCATATATTCCACATATGGAAACTGTGCTAGACTCCAAAGAAGCAAAGATGGCTAAGACTAGGAATAAGAAGGAAAATAAGATGGTTTGTTGTAATGACCCTTTGAAGATCTCGTTGAAATTTGAAGAACTGTTTGCCCTGGATCGGGAGTGGACCTTAAAGTGAGGTCATTTCTTTCTTTAAACCACATCTGGCCTGTCTCTCTCTAGGTTAATGTTAAAGGTAAGATGAGGTAACATTTGAAAGTGTTTTCAATAAATATAATTACTTTATAAATTCCACGCTGGGAAATTATCATTAAATCAGAGGTTAGAAGATTTATACAATGGATGGGGCATTTGGTGAGTGAAAGGAGATTTTTGAGGACCGATGGAAATAGTTATTTCTGGAAATAGCTTGTTGTTTGCTGATTACTGCTAATTAGCCTCAGTTTAATGCTTTTTCCCTTAAAGTGTTTAGAGATTTGTGATGGGATTATCTATGCAAATTGAATACTTAAAAAAACCCTCTGCAAACCTGTATGTTATATTTATAAACTTTACATTGTACTAAAGTCAGCAAATGTCACAGAATTAAAATCAGTAAATGCAAAAGTGAAGGTTTCCATAGCAACAGTAACTAACCCATATTGCATGTAAAATGGAATGTACATTAGGATTTACATTTAATCGTCTATTAGTAGATAAAAATACTATACAGAGCAGGTGCAATATGGTTACGTTCGGGTGACCCTAGCAGCTCTTTATCTTTTAAACTTCAGGCTTTAGCTACTGTAACTCTTTTGTATCTACCAAATTTTGACTCCTTTAAGGAAAATGAGGTACGGAAAATTAGAGGCGACGTTAGGGCAGAAGGATGCGTCCCTAGATTTAAATGTAGCAGAACATCATCCTTGCATAAATTATCAATCAACTCAGTAGGTGTTTCAGAGAAAGAAATAGATTCAGAATACTAAATGTTTATGAAATTGTTGCACGAAGCATACTTAAGAATTTCTGTCTCCGTAGTTAGTTTATCCAAATGTTCAGTGCCTCTAAAACACGGTAATGCAAGGTGATTTTGTGGCTTTTAATTGGTTGTGGAAAGGCCCATAGGAGGGTGGCAGGACTTGTGGCAAAAACATGGGTCATAGCTCCAGCCCACTACTTCTGTGCATCTGGCCTCCCTCACTGAAGTTCATTGCCCTGCTACCGTGCATCCCTTACCTACTACTAAGTGTTCTCAGTGTCTCAAACTGGAATGGGAAGAAGAGAGTGGGGGGTACTTCATAGATCTCTTTGTATGGACGATGGTTTGGCTACAGTGTGAGCTGCTTTCATAAGGAATCAGCAGTCCAAAAATCAGGCTCTGCCTTTGACTTTCTTCCCTGGAGATGGCCTGTCCTTGGCTGTGGCTTGCATAACAGGATATCTTCTTGTTCTGAGGCCTTCCCAGCCCTTCTAGTAGATAGCTCTGTGTCACTGCTGAGAAACAAGCCTCCTCCGTCTCAGTCTAGATCAGGAGATGGCTCTAGATAGAGACTCTTTTATTGAACAAAATTTTCTTTTATAAAATTAGAAGAGATGTTGGTACTGACTAAACGTATGATTCACTCTAAAATGCAGTTGATTTTCAAAAATAACTTTAAGTAAAATTCATCATAAGATTTTCCCCCATAAACTTTAACGGTCTTTAGTATTTCTTGGCTTTGATCTCCACCTCTTTGATACGGTAGATCCTGAGTAGGGCACAGAATCTGCTTTTTATCAAGTAACCATGGTAACTTCTAAAAATTTCTTTTAAAATCAATCCGTTAATTTCGTATGGTGTAAGATGTTAGAATGCGGTTATCTGGCTACAAGATCAGAATTTTGCCACCAGCCCAGAAGCTCTGTCCTAGTCATAACCCTCTTCCTTGTAGAGTATTAAGGGACATTTTTCCTTGTGTAGTATTAAGGGACATTTTTGCTTTTAACGTTCTGTTTTCCCTATCAGTTTCAGCAGCTATTTTCAAACTGGTCTGCCTCATATTCCAGTGAATACCTGTTGGCTATTTTTGGTTCACTTATTTTCTGGGTCGTCAGATGAGCCATGACTTCTTTCTGCTTCTCCCTACCCAGACTCTGATATCATGCGTGTCCTGTGGCTGTCAGTGGTCTCTTCCACCTGCCTGTGTCTTAGAGTTCATGTCACTTTTTCTTATCACATAGAATTTTTATTATATACTTACTTAAAAAGTTCTTTCAGACTTTGCCTTGTTTAATCCAGTCTCACTCTTGTGCATATATAAACAGGAATATAAATGAAGTACGTTGGTTAGGTATCCTAAGACTGTTCATATTCAGAGTCTGACTTTTTGTTCTTTTGACTCATAGCAGTCCATGATTTTACATGTAGTATCATCTCTGGGCCATCAAGAACATTGGTGAGACAGCACACTGCAAAATCACCCATTAAAAACAAAAAAAACCATTGGTGCTAGGCTCTGAGCAGAGCCTTTCGTTATATAGACCTTGATTAATTTTGAATTCCGTGCTCAGGAATGTAGCTTATCTTATTGGATGCACAATCTCCCTGACCCTGACCTTGAACCATTTGATTCTGAGAGGTTCAAGAGCTATCCATTTTGTCTTTCATTTTCTTCCAAATCATTCACACCTAATCTGCATATTACAATGCTTCTGTTTTTGATATTTGCACACATGCAATGACAGTGACTGCTTGACAGAGAGGGTAAAATAAAAACATTGTAAAACACGCATTGAGACTTCAGAGCCCAGAGCCATTGATATTGGAAAAAAATGTGCACCTTAGAATTAATATAATTATATACAGAGATATAAATATTTGGGATCTTACTGCATGAATTACTTTGCAACCTGATTTTTCACCTTAAAATATATATTCTAAACATTTTTTCCATTAAATAGGATATAAAAATGGACTTTGAGATATGCATATTTTCCAACCTATGCATTACCATGTTATATATAATCAAAGCGCTTTTGGTCTTGTCATCTAATTTTGTTGTGTTTCCCATGGGTTTTTGATATTGCACAACTCTGTCTGGTTTATGTGGGGAGTTGAAGATATTTTACAGTGATGCTATCATTGTTTATAATAGTCAAAAAATAGAAATAACCCAAATGTCTGTTAACTGGTGAATGGATAAACAAAATGTGGTATATCCATACAATGGGATAGTTTGAAGCCATAAAAAGGAATGAAATCTAATACCTGCTACAGCAAGGATGAATCTCAAAAATATTATGCTAAATAAAAGAAGTCTGTCACCAAAGACCATGTATTATATGATTATGTGGGTGGGATGGGGTGGGAACAGGAGTCCCTGCAATGGGCAGGAGGGAAGTAAGCTGAAAATGGTTGTGGTGATGATTGTGAAAACATGTGCATTTTGTGGCTTGTAGATTATACCTCAATAAAATCATTTAAAAGACCTATTCTGCCACCGCTGCTGTTTTCCCAGAATATTAAGTTTTAAGACTAAACATAGGCTAAATAATATGATATAAAATAATATTAAACAATTTTTTTTAGAAAACTTTTTTAGAACAAAAGATATATATATATATATTTTAAGGCATGAGGTAGATTGCTGAAAGCAAAAGGACAAAGACTGGGTTTAGTGACAAAATCTCCAGGTGAATAGAGACTATTGACATCACCAAGGTTAACCACAGGCTGGATGTCAGATTCTCTTTTCAGTCACCCATCCCTGTCCTCTGCTCTAGCACTTTCGATGTTGAGCAGCCCACCTCCTTTTGAGGCAATTCATCCTATTGTCTGAGGTTCCAATTGTTAAAAGGAATAGAAAAGATTAAACTGAAGTTTTTTAGGCACTTTCAGTCACCAGTCATTTTCTAAGCTTGTACAGACCAAGTTCAGTCTTGTATAAGACAATCCTCCACTCTCCAAATATTGGGAGTTAATTAGACCACACCTCTAGGTCTTCTCATCGTTGGACTAAATATTCCTAGGGGATTCAGCTGTTCTTCAAGTGCCCCATAGACATATGTGCCAATCTCCATCACGGCATTTTTACTAACCTACCTCTTGACTCATCTGGCTCCCCATCGGACAGCGAGCATCTGCCTGGCCTGATTGCTTTCCGTGGCCATTGGGTTGTTAAAGGGACTCTTAGAATGTGGCCTTAGAAGCAGGAAAATTACCCCACAGGTGATCTGGGCAGTCTTGGTTTGAAGACGATGGGTCTTCTGCTTTTCCTTCTTCATTTATAAAAGTCATAAGAAACATAATTGTAGATCTTGTCATCTTTTGCTGAACAATATTGAAAGTAAAGTAATAGTCAGAGGCTAGTTACACAACACTGATCAGAAGCTGTAAAGTCTTTTTTTTTCTTTCCTTGCACCGATTTCTAGACTACTGGCAAATGTTCCTCTTGATTGTAACACTATAAGAGGGGTCTAGAGTGCTGCCTGCATTTACTTGTAACAAAAGATGCCATTAATTTGAGAAGACCTTTTGCACTCATTCATTTTTTCAAAAATATTTGTTAAGTACCTGCTATATACCAGGCATCTATTCTCAGTGCAGGGGAAAAAGAAACAATGCCCCCAGAGCAAAGTATGTTTTGTTTTGCTTTGTTTGCCAATTTAGAACTCACAATTCAGTGGAGGAACCAGATGGCAAGCAAGTAAACAGATACATGTATGATATAGTAATAAGTAGTGATAAAATACTATGAAGACAAATAAAGTGGAATTGAGGATAGAGAGCTATGATAGACACCACTAATGTGATCACTGAAGACCTCTTCGAGAAGATAGCATTTGAGCAGAGACCCAGATTAAGTGTAGGAGTGACACCATTGTTGTGTGGGTAACTGTTTAATGACTGGTTTTCTAAAAAAAAAAAAAATTAAAAAAAGTAAGGAAGCATGTATATACATATATATTTATTATGATTTTAACTGATAGAAATATTTATAGTTTACAGTTTATGAATAAAAGTATACAATGCTCTTTATTATAAATTCCATAGAGCCAATTAATTCTCCCCAAATGCTTTCATTGATTTGTGCTGAACCCTTGTATTCATAGGCAAACTATAATTTTAATTGACAAGAGTAGTTCTGATATGAAAGTTGGCTGATACTTTCTTTCACATTAATGAATAAAAAGGAAGTGAAACAACAGAGATGAATATCTAAGTTTCTCTCCTTCATCAATGGCATGAGTTACTTCTCTTTTGAATAAGATAGTGGTTTTTAAATACTGGAAGAATATTTCCTCAAGTGTGCTATTCACAGTGTAATGGCTACCGACAAGGCACACTTTTATGCTTAGCCTGCAGTATCAGTGTTTTTGTCCATCACTTTTGTAAGTCCAGACAATCGGCAAAACAAAAATATCAAGCCCTGATGTGTAGCACTGGCCAGTTTCTGTGGTGTAAATACTCCCACTATGGCCAATTTCAAGCTACCAACGTGAAGTTACTAAACATGGCATTGGGAAGAGCTGCCCACATGACAGGGGAAGGATCCATCATGTAGGTACAATAGACATGAATAACGTCAAGAGCTCAGTAGTAGCAAGATGGAGCAAAATAATTTGGAAGTTTTGAGCATTTATCACAGTTGTTTTTAATATAACTTATTGAACTGGAAATTAACAACTGTCTCACAAAATTCCTGAAGATGTAGCATAGGAGAGCTGATCTGAGCTGGTTGTAGCACACTGCAGAGTGAGGTATGTGGACATTTGAGGGAAGGCAGGGAAGTGGGGTGTGGGAAGGCCCTCAGGTGGGAAAGCCAGGGGGTCAGTGTTGTGGATACAGAGTAGACGTGAGGAGGGAGGTGAGCAGCAGAGATAGTGGGGCCTGATCAGAAGGGGTCTTTGAGCCTGGTGGATGGGTCATTTTAAGGGGAGTGAGATTGACCACTGAGAACCATGCTCTCCAGGTGAGACTACCCTCCATTGGCACACACCATCCTTAGTGGAGATGACAAGCCCCTACGTGACTTTGGAGGAGCCACTTATCTCCTGGCTGTCACTTTTCTTATCCAAGATTAGGAAGTTGGACTAATGTGACATTCAGGCTTCCTTCCAATTCTAACAATCTCTGAATCTGGATAAGACTTACAATCCTTTTCTTATGTTGAATGCAGCGGGTCCTGCTGCATCTTGACTGTCTGTGTGGAGATCCCTGGGCTTTCTCAGCATGTCCGCCATATTGATATGGGTACGGTTCGTTTTCCAAACACCGTGAACCCACTGCATCTTCTGCATCTCCTACTTACCTCTGAACTGGGGGACCTGCCCCAGTAGCTATCTTGTAAAAAACCCAGTGACTTGTTTTTTCCAGTTAAGCATCTGGGGACGGTGTGGAGCAGCCCCATTCATTCCCGGTGTTGTTGGCTGGCATTCCAGCTTGGGCACCAGCTCACATCAGCTCATGTCACTGTCACTCTGAACGAACAAGTTCCCAAAGACTGAGATGCCTAGTTAAGAAAAGGTTGCAGGTAGGGAAACAGACTCAAAGAACTTTCTGAGTGCCGTTCTTGAATCTCCACATTAATCTTCTAGACCACTTCCAAATTTGGAACCGAAAAGCTGGGTATTCTTCCGATTGTTAAGATGTAGGATGATTGAAGGTATCGCTGGGGAAAGTGAACATCTGTGTATCAGTTATGACCAGCTCCAGACTCAAGGGAGGAAGCACGTGAACTGTACCCTTGTGACTTAGGAATGTCTGGCATCAATAAGAATTATCATTTTTAGAAACACCCATAGTGTAGTGGTTAAGATTTCAGGCTGTAGGACCAGACTGTCTGCATTTGGATTCCAGGCCAATCATTCCTCGGACAAGTTACCCAACTGTCTGAGTCCATTTCGTCATTTTGAAATGCCAGGTGATCGTGACAATAGCCACCTTATCAGGCTGTTATGAGAACTAGGTGAACTAATACTGTTACATAGTGTTCATATAACATGGTAGTTTTAGAAGCCTCATCATACCTATGAGTTCACTTTCTCTTTAGGACAACCCCTGTCTTAGTCAGTTTGGGCTGCTAAACAAAAATGTGTGGCCTAAACAACAAGTATTTATTTCTCACAGATCTGGAGGCTGGGAAGTCCAGGATCGAGACACTGGCAGATCTGGTGTCTGAGGAGATGCACCTCCTGCCTTGTGGATAGCTGCCTTCTAGTTGTCCCTTCACGTGGCTGAGAGAGCAGGCTCTAGTTTAGTCTCTTTCTTCTGATGAGGACACTAATCCTATCAAGAGGGCTCCACCCTCTTATCACCTTTCCAAAGGCTTCATCTCCAAATACCATCACACTGTGAGATTAAGATTTCAACATATGAGTTTTGAGGGGATACAACATGAAGTCCACAACAGCCCCCCTCCCGAAAGAAGGTTGGTTAGTATCACCACCTCCATTTCAAAGGGGTCAGCATAGCATGATCTACTTTTCCCCAAACTTCAGTAATTTGCGAACTATTTTTTAGGATTTTTGCCATTTGTGTACTAGAATTCTACCTCTGGAGCTGACCTGCCTGAGCTTAATTTCCAATTTAAATCATTTTACTACTTATGAGTGTCTTTGGGGAAGTTAATTCACCTCTCCAGGCTTCAGCTTCCTCACCTGATGAAAGGGGGTAATAACAACAACAACAATAATAATAATATACCAGTGATAACCACGCCCACCTCATAGTGTGGTTGAGAATTAAATGAAACAATGAGGCACTTAGCATGATACCTGACCAATGGTAGTACCAGTCATCACCACCAACATTTTCATCCTCCTCTTCATCAATATCGTCCTCGTCACCATCATGACCATTATCATCCCATGAGAGGAAACAGGGCTTCAAGGAGGTGAAGGGACTGGGCTAAAGAAAAGCATCAAGGTGAAGGTCCTGGGCAGGCAGTGCCCCATGTGACCAAGAAATGCTTCTGTGTTACACTCTCCATGATTATGACCACGTTGGTCTTCATCCTCTGAGAGGATCTGGCCCTTCTCAAAAGACTCCTTTGTTTGACTGACTATGAAACAATGCAGTGAAGAAGGCATTGAGCCTAGAGTCCAAGTTCTGCTTTTAATTCTGTCTCTTCATTGATTAACCTTGAGAATGACCTTGGGCAATTCACTTCCCTTTGAGGCTCAGTTTCTTCATCTGGCAAATGAGGGTGTTAGTCTCGACAGCCTCTGTAGTCTCTCCAAATGTTACAATGGTCTTTTATTTATTAGATTTAGTTGATTTATATACTTATGTATTTATTTTATTTATTAAATGTACTCTTAAGGTTAATAAAGTAATATAAAGTAGTGTACGGAATTTAGAAAAGTAAAGGAAAACTATCACTTATTATTGCATCACCTAAGTTTCGTATTTGTCTATTTTACCCCAGTCCTTTCTGGTGTGGTTGTAAAGTGTGTTACTTTGTAACCTACATTTTCATTAACCTTGCATCAAGTGTATTTTCCATATTGATGCCTTTTTGGGTATTGATTGTTTTTAAATGGCAGTTAGGGAAAAAATTCTGCACAATCACCTTCCTTTTTCTCCAGCTCTTATCACCCAGTCCTCTGTAGATATCCTGTTTGGCTAGAACAACAGTTATTATACTTCCATGTGGCGATAAGGCCTTTGAAGGAAAATAAAATGGGATAAGGGGTTGGGGAGTGACTGGGATGGGGGTAGCTGATTTAGGAGGGGTGATGAGGGGAAATCTCTGAGCAGAGGCCACCTGCAGGAAGTGGAGGCATGGATCATGTAAAGGTCTGGGGCAAGAATATTCTAGGCAGAGACAGCAGCAAGCACAAATGTGAGAATGAGTTTGGAGTGTTCATGGGGCAGTGAGAAGGCCAGCATGGCTGGAAGCATGAGTGGAAGATTCCATCCTTGAGCTCTCTGGGACACATGCCCCTACCCTTCCTTTTTCCAAAGTCAAATTGGATCGTTCCCAGAGTGACTGGAGACAGCCACGTGGTGGAAGGCTGACTCATATATTCTTAGTCAACTGCTCTTTTGGTGTGAGGCTGATTTGGCTGAAAGGGAAAGAGGGGAGTTGGAGATGCTTCCCCTCCATCTGAAGGGTTGGCTTCACAGACGAGGACACATTTTTGGAGGCTGCAGTCTCCCCACCATCGCTGGGGCTGGCTGTGGAGACTCTCTGGATGCATGTCGAGCAGGGCATGTGGAGCTGAGCTTGCTGCCGGGCCAGTCCCGAGTCCCTAAATATCAGAAACATTAGCCGAGTCACAGAGAGTTCCTACCTGTGCAGAATACAGAGGCTTCCTGCAACAGGGCTGAGGGCAGCGGTTTCTGAATACTGCTCAGTGGGGCCCAAGGGGATCTCAAGATGGCCAAGTGAACTCTAGGCATGGACCATTTTTAAAGAGATGGTTATGGTTCCTCAGTTTCTGTCTTTGTGGCAGTTTTCATTATATTTCTGTTTTCTTTGTATTCTTTGTATTGCCTGAGAGGGACCTTTCATACTCTGTGGATAATTACCTACCCTAATCTTTAGTCTTTACATTTTACTTGAGTTTAACATTTGCTGTATTAATTTGGCACCAAAGTGAGTAGAGGTTTAAGGTATAATCTTGGATGTGCAAAGAAAGTCCAAGAGACAGATTATATTTGAAGGAGTTTCCATTCTTATATCTGAAAGTCAGATTGGATTTTGATGTGATGAATCACTCTTTGACTCTCTTTTGGGTTTGTTTACCAGTTTTGCCCTTAAAACGTGTGCATTGGATCCTTAGAATGAAGATCTAATAAAATTGTAGAATAGAAAAGAGTAGTGTAGATTCATCAGGTTAGACTAGCTACTGTAAGAAAAACTTCAGAATTTCAGTGCCTTCATAAAGTAAATTTGCTTTTTTTTTAACCCCTCTTCCTCTCTCTCACTCCTGTGACAATCCCCGTGGGTTCGTGGGAGGAGGGTTGGGACTCTGATCCACTTGATGGTTCTGGGACCTCTTCACTGAGCAGCTCTGCTGCCTCTCTTGCCCAGGGCTTCCCTTGGGTCCTCTGCATCCAACCAGCCAACAACGAAAGAGAGTGAGGGTGGTGCAGGGGGTCTGAGAACCAGGCCTAGAAGTGGTGCACGTCACTTCTATCCCCTCATTGGACAGAACATGGTCACATGGTTGGATGTGGCAGGTGATAAGTAAGAATAAAACTTCTCTGGCCCAAACCAAGACCTCATGAGGCAGAATAGCTGAATATGAGGCCAAGCGATCTGCATTGTAATAGGCCACCCAGCCTATGCTTTCAACACCCTGATGTTTCAGATTCACTGGCTGAGAAAGCAGGGGCTGAAGTTATATAGAAGTAAACATGACAAATGCTCCCCTCGTCGTGCCTTCTCTACCTCTGGCACCTTTTCAAAGAGGAATTAAATTAATAACTTGTTGATTTGTAACTCTTGCCTTTTAAGCATGTAAGCTCTCAGCACGCTGGATGTCAGAATCATTAGTCAGTACATCAATACTCTTAAAGAGTCTACTCAATTAACGAATGAAGCAATGCCAAGGTTGTTTCTTCGCTGTCCTTGGCTGGCCAGGGCTGGTGCCCTCTGTGACTGGAAGCGTCTGTCCTTGGCTGGCTGGAGCTGGTGCCCTCTGTGACTGGAACCATGCAGGCTGCCCGGGAAGGGCTGGTGATGGATGGCCTCTCTGCTTAGCTGCCTGTGACCCTCGGTATCCTCTTCCCTTTCCTCATCCTCTTCCTTTTCCTGGTGACCAATCTCTGCAGGGCTTGGCATCCTTATAAGCGTTACACAAAGAACTTCAAATTTGCTGGACTTCGGGGGCGGAGAACTGTGGCATTGTTCCTATTTCTCCTGTTATCGTTTGCTTTAATAATTCCAATTTCCTTATATTCCCGTGGGAAACGGGAAGCCTTTTAAAAGACTACTGTCGGTGGCAAACACTGTGGGTTGCAGATAGCACTGTTTGGAGAGAAATCCCCCACGGCCAGAGCTGTAGGCTCTTTGATTCACACAAGATAGGGCTGTTTCTATAGTTACACTGGTATCAAACTTGTATTCCCAACTCCAAGCACTTAAGGGAAGAATCTATAATAACCCAAAATGGGAAAAATGGAAAGTTCCTCAAAAGAAAGAGATTTTAAGGTTTTTAGGTCTAATTCTGTATATTAAATGTGTGAAAATCGTATAGCCCAGAAAGTGAGCCCATTCTTGTCAAATAATTTTCATAGATTGGTAAGAACAGCAAGATAGAGGAACTTTTCATTAAGAACTTGTTAGGTGGCAGCCACCTGAAGTCCTTTACTTCTCATAACACCCATGTGAGGAAGGCTTCAATGTGCCCATCCTACAGAGGAGGAAACTGAGGTCTTAGGTAGTTAGGTAGCTTGATGGAGTCTGATTCTGGGGCAACTGAGCAAGGAATCAATTCAATTCTAATAGTTATTGAGCACCTGTGGAGTGTTCACAGCTGATATATGGGTTTAGGAAGGTGAATTCATGTAGTCTTTGTCTGTGAAGACAGGAACAGCATTGCAGGCAGAGGGAACAGTATGTGCAAAGGAGGAGTAGCAATGCATAGTGTGTCTGCGAAGTGTCCACTGCTACCATGTGGCAGGAGTATCAGGGTTGGGACTGATATCATGTCTGGAGGCCACACAAAGCTGTCTGTGATTTTATAGCCAATGAGAAAAAGACTTGAGAGTTTTAAAGCTGGGGTTCAGAGGCTTCCCTGGTGGCGCAGTGGTTGAGAATCCTCCTGGTGGCGCAGGGGACACGGGTTCGAGCCGTGGTCCGGGAACATCCCACATGCCGTGGAGCAACTAAGCCCGTGCGCCACAACTACTGAGCCTGTGCTCTAGAGCCCGTGCGCCACAACTACTGAGCCTGCGTGCCACAACTACTGAAGCCCGCGCACCTATAGCCCGTGCTCCACAACAAGAGAAGCCACCGCGGTGAGAAGCCCGCGGACCGCAACAAACAGTAGCCCCCGCTCGCCGCAACTAGAGAAAGCCTGTGCGCAGCAACGAAGAACCAACGCAGCCAAAAATAAATAAAATAAATAAATTTATAAAAGTAAAGTTATTAAAAAGGTAATAAAAGAATATTAAAAAAAAAGCTGGGGTTCCGCATAATACCTGTGATTAGTAGGAGGGCTGGTACTACCGAGAAAGTTAGAAGTGAATGGAGTCATCTGGGCCTCAGCACGACCTCAGTCCTCAGGGGAACAGAAGAGTTATCACCCACCCCGTATTCTTTGAACATCTATAGCTCCGGCTTTCACCCGGGGGTGAGTTTGCCTCACCAAGAACACTCGTCAATGTCTGGAGACATTTCAGTTGTCACAACTAGAGGGGAGAGCTACTGACATCTAACAGGTAGAGACCAGGGATGGTGCTAAACATCAGACAACGTACAGGACAGTCCCCCACAGCAGAGAACTAACCAGCCCCAAATATCAGTGGTGCCAAAGCTGAGAAACTCTGACTGACAGTGATTCAGGGTAAAACTGGCTGAGTGTTGACTGAAATTCACAATCCCCACATTTTTTTCTCATCTCTTTTGATCAACTTAGTGAGTCTGTGCTTGAGTTTTCTTATCTGTAAAGTAGATATAAGATAATAGAAAGAATCCAGTTGTACGACAATTTTATCAACTGTCCAGTGATTATTTTTCAATATATATGTTCTTTATAGACTCATAGTCAAGCAAGCAAGGGAGAAACCCTCCTTACCCTAATGAAGGTAATTGCATGGGGTAGGGGGGAAAGGTGGTTCTTCTAAGTTAACATGCCTATTACATTTAAACAAGTTAAAGTTCCTTGTTTCAGGACTAATGCCTGCTTTTTTGGCAAGTTACTTTAGATTGATTTTCTTTGTAGCTGTAGTTATACCCCTGGGGTATCTAGTATTTTCCACTGGGAAGATATGGATCTATGTGGTAAAGAACAACTGTGTTGCCAAGGTCAATATATTGCTGGATATGAAATAAATTCACCAAGCGTGACTTAGTCCACAAATGTGAGATCACTGCCAATATTGCTTCAGCATTATAGAGTCTCTCATTGGATAGGCTGGTCATGAAACTAGTGCTCTTTGAATGAGATCATTTTAGAACACTCTGTCAAGGAACCATAGAGCATTTGGATGGACGGGACCACTGATTTTGTTCAGTCTACCTGTACTTTTACAGATGAACAAACTGGGGACCAGAGACGTTGAATGATTTGCCTGAGGTCACGCACCTGATGGGCAGCAGCCCTTAGGTCCTGTTTCTGAGGATGTAGGCATTTAAAAACCACTTGCACCATGCCGGCATTCTCTGTATTCAGAGATGAGCAGGTGTCCTTTCCTTCTAGGTTGAGCAGAGGTGGATCACTTTGACTGAGATTTGGGGTCTCTATCTAACATAGAGATACTCATGGAACTGGAAGAATTGCATATCTGCTCATATGAGAGGAATACTTTGTTTTCTTTGTGACAGTGGGTCTCCTTGTGCCTAAAGGATCAAGGCTCCAAATTGGTCTGCAAAGGCTTTCATGGCCCTTTTAAAATAAGTCCCATTCGTATTTCAATGGTATAGGAAAGAACAGGTAAAGGATCCGCAGCCCCTGTGGGGCTGGCAGATAATTTTACTTTGCAGGCTACCAAAACCCATCTGTCTTTCTCAGTGTTTGTCTCAGCAGAAATCTGTAGTTAGGAAGATCCTTTGTGGCTAAGTTAGGGCTTTGGAGAATTTCACTCTGTGTGCATTTTCCCCATGTTTACAGTACAGCAAGGGCCATGCTGCCAGACAGGCCTGGGCCTTTGAATCCTGTCTCTATGACTGAGTGGCTTCTCTGAGAGGTTTTCTCATCCGTCAAATGGGGATAATTATAGTACCTGTCTCCAAGTTGGAGATGATTAATTTTTTTAAAATTTGCATTAAGCATTTTGCACAGTGCCTGAAAAATTTTAAGAGCTCAATATATATTAGCTATGATTATAATTTTAATATTGCTATTATTATTATTTCATTATGAAATGTATCTGACACAAAGCAGGTTTTCAACAAAGGTTACTTCTCTTTTTCTTCTCAAATAACTCCTCTGCTACTAAGTGACACATGGCCCAGAAAAAGGCACCCTCCGCTCTAGACCTCAACTTCCTATTTTGAATGAAATGAAGACGGCACCTCCCAACTCTGCACATTCTCTGTAATAAGTCTCTGAGTCTGTGATTCTGGTCACACCACAGTTCAAGAATCCAAAGTGACAGCAACAGGGAAAATGGATGTGAAAGTATTGAGGATGCACAGAACATTTCTCATGATGTTGATTTGGCTGTGAAGGCTCACCCCGTAATCAAATAAGAATAATCAGGAGGGGAAAAAGAAATGAGGCATTGTGGCCACTTCAGCATTGCCATACTGCTTATGACTTTCAGAATGCAGTTTAATATGTGGTTAACTGGCTCTGGTACCGGGGTGAATCACCCACACACACAACCAGTCTGGGCAACAAGAATGGGATCCTTGCTCTGTGTAGCCCTTACTCAGGGAAGTCTGTTGATCTCAAGTTAAAGTAGCAAAATGTTTCAAGGACAAGTCATTTCTCTTACTTGCAGCATAGAGATCAGTAGTCAGACTTCCAGGGATCAGAGGACACACCTGTGACTTACTGAGAGTGTCATCACACCACTTTTCTTAGCTCAGTTTCCTCATCTGTAAAATGGGAAATAGTCACAGTCTTGGGGTGTGACAGTACTGTCTATGCTCTACTGATGTATAGTACAGTGCCTGACACATAGGAATCGCCAGAAATGCTATTTTCTTATTATTTGTTTTTTTAAAATGTAGTGATTTAGCAGGGTTCTATCTGAGGCCTCTTTTTGTTTAAAAAATTTATGATTTCAAGTTTGGAGGGTTGGTTGATCACAGGGCAGTTAGCAAAATCTTTTAATGGATTTAAGAAAAAGACACCCTTCAAAAACATGGGCAACGATACAGAAAGAATTGTCTATTGACGCAGTTTGTAGAATTCAATAAATATTGTATCAGGTCCAGGATGGAAAAAGGATGTTGCCGAAATCATTGTGATGTGATAGTCTAAAAAAATAAACCCAACAATAGGCCAGTGTGCTGGCCAGCAGGAAGCCCCAACAATACCCCACCTTTTTCCTGTACCTTACCCGGAGTTCCTTCCAGGCGACACAGATAACCGATGGGTGATAAAGTTGCGGACTGGGTTTGGTGCCAGAGGAGAATGGAAGAATGAGTGTCAAATTGTTATCTGATCAGAAAATGGACTTAGCAAAGACCCTTCCCAAGCTGTGTTTAAGAAAGTCCCTCGTGGGGGGAAAAGTCCTTTTTTTCACCTGAGAGGTCCCTCTGAGTCACGGTGACGCACTGAGACTCAGCTCGCCAGGAAGAGGAGCACCACCGTCTCCGTGACCCTTTATTGCATCCTACACAGAGCCTCTGTTGTCCGCGATGATGTCGATAGTAATTTCTCTCATTTATAGAGAGCACCGAGCTTTCAGCGTGCTTGCCCATCCCTTATTCCTTTTAGCTTTGTAGGCAATTCCTGGCTTTGACTGTTACCACCATGATTTATGTAGAGCTGGGAACCTGGGCAAACGACTCATGCCCTCTGAGGCTCAGTTTCCTCATCTGCAAAGTGGGAGATAACAATCATATCAATCTCATTGGGTTGTTGTTGAGATTATGTGAGATAATGCAGGCAGAGTGTTTAGCAGCATGCCTGGCATTTCTTGCTATAGTCTAATAATGAAATAAACAGTAATTATCATTAATAACAATCCTGTAAGGGGCAGTATTTTCTCCATTTTAGAAGTGAGAAAACTGAGGTTCCTTCCATTAATATATTTTTTGAGTAGCCGTGTTCCACGCACTATTTTAGGTTGGGCTGAGGTGAGAGAGGTTGTAAACAAATAAACATATAAAAACAAGACGTACTGGGTTCTGATAAGTGATATGAAGAAGGTAAATCTGAGGATGGGAAGAGAGGATGAGGGAGATGGTGGCGGTGGTCTTCTTGATTAGATAGGATGATCAGGAATAGTCTGTCTGAGGAGGGGACATTTTAGCAGAGACCTCCATGAAACGGAAGAATGGGCCTTGCCAACATCTCAGGGAAGAGCATGCAGGCAGAGGGAACGGCCTGTGCAAAGGCTCTGCAGCAGGAGTGTCTTCATCTGTCAGGGGAGTGGCAAGGACCCCTGGGTACAGAGTGAGCCAGGACCTCATTAGGAGACAAGGTCCGGTCGAATGATATCAGGCTTTGAAGGCCCTGGTGAAGATTTGCAGTTCTGTCCAGTGGCAGGCCACTGGAAGCTTCTGAGCAGAAGTTTTGATCTGAATTGAACTTTGTATAAAGCTCACCCTGGATCCCATGAAGGGAACGGGTTGAAGGTGGATAAGATGGGAGCGGGTACATCTGTCTGAAGACTTTTTCAATTCTGGCAAGCAATGATGGCTTCTTGGACAAGTACGGTAGCAGTTACAACAATGTAAATCAACTATCCTTCAATAAAATTTAAAAAAATAGTAGCAGTGGAGTCTTTTGAGTTGGTGACAGATGGTAAGGAATAAAAAGGGAGCATGAGAGCCATCCACTCATTTTCTTTTTTCCTTTTTTTAAAAAAAATTTATTATTTTTTTAACATCTTTATTGGAGTATAATTGCTTTACAATAGTGTGTTAGTTTCTGCTGTATAACAAAGTGAATCAGCTATACATATATATACATCACCATATCTCCTCCCTCTTGCCTCTCCCTCCCACCCTCCCTATCCCACCCCTCTAGGTGGTCACAAAGCACCTAGCTGATCTCCCTGTGCTATGCAGCTGCTTCCCACTAGCTATCTATTTTACATTTGGTAGTGTATATATGTCCATGCCACTCTCTCAATTCAGCCCAGCTTACCCTTCCCCCTCCCTGTGTCCTCAAGTCCATTCTCTATGTCTGCGTCTTTATTCTTTATTCCTGTCCTGCCCCTAGGTTCTTCAGAAAAAAAAATTTTTTTTTGATTCCATATATATGTGTTAGCATACGGTATTTGTTTTTCTCTTTCTGACTTACTTCATTCTGTATGACAGACTCTAGGTCCATCCACTTCGCTACAAATAACTCAATTTCATTTCTTTTTATGGCTGAGTAATATTCCATTTTATATATGTGCCATATCTTCTTTATCCATTCATCTGTCAATGGACACTCTAGGTTGCTTCCATGTTCTGGCTATTGTAAGTAGAGCTGCAATGAATATTGTGGTACATGACTCTTTTTGAATTATGGTTTTCTCAGGGTATATGCCCAGTAGTGGGATTGCTGGGTCTTATGGTAGTTCTAGTTTTAGTTTTCTGAGGAACCTCCATACTGTTCTCCATAGTGGCTGTATCAATTTACATTCCCACCAACAGTGCAAGAGTGTTCCCTTTTCTCCACACCCACTCCAGCATTTGTTGTTTGTAGATTTTTTGATGATGGCCATTCTGACAGGTGTGAGGTGATACCTCATTGTAGTATTGATTTGCAGTTCTCTAATGATTAGTGATGTTGAGCGTCCTTTTATGTGTTTGTAGGCATTCTGTATATCTTCTTTGGAGAAATGTCTATTTAGGTCTTCTACTCATTTTTGGATTGGGTTGTTTGTTTTTTTGATATTGAGCTGCAGGAGCTGCTTGTATATTTTGGAAATTAATCCTTTGTCAGCTGCTTCATTTGCAAATATTTTCTCCCATTCTAAGTGTTGTCTTTTCCTCTTTTTGATGGTTTCCTCTGCTGTGCAAAAGCTTTTAGGTTGCATTAGGTCCCATTTGTTTATTTTTGTTTTTATTTCCATTTCTCTAGGAGGTGGGTCTTACTGTGATTTATGTCATGGAGTGTTCTGCCTATGTTTTCCTCTATTTATAGTGTCTGGCCTTACATTTAGGTCTTTAATCCATTTTGAGTTTATTTTTGTGTATGGTGTTAGGGAGTGTTCTAATTTCATTCTTTTACATGTAGCTGTCCAGTTTTCCCAGCACCACTTATTGAAGAGGCTGTCTTTTCTCCACTGTACATTCTTGCCTCCTTTATCAAAAATAAGGTGACCATATGTACGTGGGTTTATCTCTGGGCTTTTTATCCTGTTCCATTGATCTATATTTCTGTTTTTGTGCCAGTACCATACAGTCTTGATTAGTGTAGCTTTGTAGTTTAGTCTGATGCCCGGGAGCCTGATTCCTTCAGCTCCGTTTTTCTTTCTCAAGATTTCTATGGCTATTTCCAACCTTTTGTGTTTCCATACACATTGTAAAATTTTTTGTTCTAGTTCTGTGAAAAATGTCATTGGTAGTTTGACAGAGATTGCAATGAATCTGTAGATTGCTTTGGGTAGTATAGTCATTTTCACAATGTTGATTCTCCCAATCCAAGAACATGGTATATCTCTGCATCTGTTTGTATCATCTTTAATTTCTTTCATCAGTGTCTTATAGTTTTCTGCATACAGGTGTTTTGTCTCCTTAGGAAGGTTTATTCCTAGGTATTTTTTTCTTTTTGCTACAGTGGTAAATGAGAGTGTTGCCTTAATTTCTCTTTCAGATTTTTCATCATTAGTGTATAGGAATGCAAGAGATTTCTGTGCATTAATTTTGTATCCTGCTACTTTACCAAATTCATTGGTTAGCTCTAATAGTTTTCTGGTAGCATCTCTAGAATTCTCTATATAGTATCTTGTCATCTGTAAACAGTGACAGTTTTACTTCTTTTCCGATTTGGATTCCTTTTATTTCTTTTTCTTCTCTAATTGCTGTGGCTAAAACTTCCAAACTATGTTGAATAATAGTGGTGAGAGTGCGCAACCTTGTCTTGTTCCTGATCTTAGTGGAAATGGTTTCAGGTTTTCACCATGGAGAATGATGTTGGCTGTGAGTTTGTCATATATGGACTTTATTATGTTGAGGTAAGTTCCCTCTATGCCTACTTTCTGGAGGGTTTTTATCATGAATGGCTGTTGAATTTTGTTGAAAGCTTTTTCTGCATCTATTGAGATGATCATATGGTTTTTCTCCTTCAATTTGTTAATATGCTTTATCACATTGATTGATTTGCGTATACTGAAGAATCCTTCCATTCCTGGGATAAACCCACCTTGAGCATGGTGTATGATCCTTTTAATGTGCTGTTGGATTCTGTTTGCTAGTATTCTGTTTAGGATTTTTACATCTATGTTCATCAGTGATATTGGCCTGTAGTTTTCATTTTTTGTGACATCTTTGTCTGGCTCTGGTATCAGTGTGATGGTGGCCTCGTAGAATGAGTTTGGGAGTGTTCCTCCCTGTGCTATATTTTGGAAGAGTTTGAGAAGGACAGCTGTTAGCTTTTCTCTAAATATTTGATAGAATTCACCTGTGAAGCCATCTGGTCCTGGAATTTTGTTTGTTGGAAGACTTTTAATGACAGTTTCAATTTCAGTACTTGTGATTGGTCTGTTTATATTTTCTATTTCTTCCTGGTTCAGTCTCGGAAGGTTGTGCTTTTTCTAAGAATTTGTCCATTTCTTCCAGGTTGTCCATTTTATTGCCATATAGTTGCTCATAGTAATCTCTCATGATCCTTTGTATTTCTGCAGTGTCAGTTGTCACTTCTCCTTTTTCATTTCTAATGCTATTGATTTGAGTCTTCTCCCTTTTTTTTTTGTTGATGAGTCTGGCTAATGGTTTATCAATTTTGTTTATCTTCTCAAAGAACCAGCTTTTAGTTTTATTGATCTTTGCTATTGTTTTCTGCATCTTTTTCATTTATTTCTGATCTGATATTTATGATTTCTTTCCTTCTGCTAACTTTGGGGTTTTTTTGTTCTTCTTTCTCTAATTGCTTTTTGTGTAAGGTTACGTTGTTTATTTGAGATTTTTTTTTTGTTTCTTGAGGTAGGATTGTGTTGCTATATACTTCCCTCTTAGAACTGGTTTTGCTGCATCCCATAGGTTTTGGGTCGTCATGTTTTCATTGTCATTTGTTTCTAGGTATTTTTTGATTTCCTCTTTGATTTCTTCAGTGATCTCTTGGTTATTTATTAGCGTATTGTGTAGCCTCCATGTGTTTGTAGTTTTTACAGATTTTTTTCCTGTAATTGATAGCTAGTTTCATAGTGTTGTGGTTGGAAAAGATACTTGATACAATTTCAGTTTTCTTAAATTTACCAAGGCTTGATTTGTGACCCAAGTTATGATCTATCCTGGAGAATGTTCCATGAGCATTTGAGAAGCACTTGAGAAGAAAGTGTAATCTGCTGTTTTTGGATGGAATGTCTTATAAATATCGATTAAGTCCATCTTGTTTAATGTATCATTTAAAGCTTGTGTTTCCTTATTTATATTCACTTTGGATGATCTGTCCGTTGGTGAAAGTTGGGTGTTAAAGTCTCCTACTATTATTTTGTTACTGTCGATTTCCCCTTTTATGGCTGTTAGCATTTGCCTTATGTATTGAGGTGCTCCTATGTTGGGTGCATAAATATTTACAATTGTTATATCTTCTTCTTGGCTTGCTCCCTTGATCATTATGTAGTGTCCTTCTTTGTCTCTTGTAATAGTCTTTATTTTAAAGTTTATTTTGTCTGATATGAGAACTGCTACTCCAGCTTTCTTTTGATTTCCATTTGCATGGAATATCATTTTCCATCTCCTCACTTTCAGTCTGTATGTGTCCCTAGGTCTGGAGTGGGTCTCTTGTAGACAGCATATATACAGATCTTGTTTTTGTATCCATTCAGCCAGTCTATGTGTTTCGGTTGGAGCATTTAATCCATTTACATTTAAGGTAATTATCGATATGTATGTTCCTATTACCATTTTCTTAATTGTTTTATGCTTGTTATCGTAGGTCTTTTCCTTCTCTTGTGTTTCCTGCCTAGAGAAGTTCCTTTAGCATTTGTTGTAAAGCTGGTTTGGTGGTGCTGAATTCTCTTAGCTTTGGCTTGTCTGTAAGGGTTTTAATTTCTCTGTTGAATCTGAATGAGATCCTTGCTGGGTAGAGTAATCTTAGTTGTAGATTTTTCCCTTGATCGCTTTAAATATGTCATGCTACTCCCTTCTGGCTTGCAGAGTTTCTGCTGAAAGATCAGCTGTTAACCTTACGGGGATTCCCTTTTATGCTATTTGTTATTTTTCCCTTGCTACTTTTAATATTTTTTCTTTGTATTTAATTTTTGATAGTTTGATTAATATGTGTCTTTTCGTGTTTCTCCTTGGACTCTCTGTGCTTCTTGGACTTGATTGATTATTTCCTTCCCCATATTAGGAAAGTTTTCAACTATAATCTCTTGAAATATTTTCTCAGTCCCTTTTTTTCCCTCTTCTTCTGAGACCCCTATAATTCGAATGTTGATGTGTTTAATGAGGTCTCTGAGACAACATTAAATGCATCAATTGTCTGAGACAATTTTTAAAATATTAAAATAAAAAAAATAAAAATGTAATAAAAAAAAAAGAAAAAGAGAAAGAAAAAAGAGAGCAACCAAACCAGAAAACAAATCCAGCAATGATAACAAGTGCTAAAAATTATACTAAAACAAAAACAAAAACAAAAACAAAAAACGGACAGTCAGAACCCTAGGACAGATCTCAAAACAAAGCTATACAGACAAAATCACAGAAAGAAGCATATACATACACACTCACAAAAGGAGAAAAAGGAAAAAAATATATACGTATATATAAAAAATAAAAAAAGGAAGAGAGCAACCAAATCAATAAACAAATCTACCAATGATAACAAGCTCTAAATACTAAACTGAGATAAGCATAAGACTGGAAACAAATTAGATGCAGAAAGCAAACTCCAAGTCTACAGTTGCTCGCAAATTCCACGGCCTCAATTTTGGGATGATTCCTTGTCTATTCCGGTATTCCACAGATGCAGGGTACATCAGGTTGATTGTGGAGATTTAATCCACTGCTCCTGAGGCTGCTGGGAGAGATTTCCTTTTCTCTTCTTTGTTCGCACAGCTCCTGGGGTTAGGCCTTGCCTCTGTGTGTAGGTCGCCTGTGGGCATCTTTCGTAAAGTCTGAGGTCTTCTGTCAGCATTCAGTAGGTGTTCTGTAGGAGTTCTTCCACATGTAGATGTAGTTTTGATGTATTTGTGGGGAGGAAGGTGATATCCACGTCTTACTCCTGTACCATCTTGAAGGTGCCCCTCAAGAGTCATGCATTCTTAATCCTTAAAGAACTGTTGGTCGACCAGGACATAGAAGATAGGTCAAGGGCATATTAAACTCCATAAACTCCAGAGATACTATTTCCTGTGGATTAAGAAGAACAGGGATTACCATAGACCTGCACGGTTAACAGTAGCTTTAAGGAGAACGTGGGACTTCAGATGTACCTCAGAAAATTTGAATAAAGCAAGAAATAAAGTCAGAAAACCACTTAATTTTGGAAGATCTGTTAAGGGAAGACACCAACCAGAACAGACATAATCTTTAAAGTCTCTAAATATTTAGGTCATTTCTAGTTTTTTGCTATGCAAAATAATGTTGCAGCCAACATCCACTTATTAGCTGTGTGGCCTTAGGTGTTACTAAACCATGATGTGCCTCAATTTCCTCATCTAGGAAATGGGGAAACTAACAGTATTTACTTCATAGAACTGTTGTGAGAATTAAATGGGTTAATATATGTAAAGTGATTAGGCCCCTGCCCAGAACATATTAACCAGTATATGGGTGTGAGCCTTTCTTTATAGGTACTGAAGAGCAGAGTGACCAAAGCATTAGTATATACCTTTTAAGTATAAATAAGCCTTTAAAGAGTCTACAAATAGCAAATGCTAGAGAGGCTGTGGAGAAAAGGGAACCTTCCTATACTCTTGATGAGAATGTAAATTGGTGCAGCCACTATGAAAAACAGTATAGAGGTTCCTTAAAACACTAAAAATAGAGTTGCTATGTGGTCCTGCAATCCCACTCCTGGGCATGTATCTGGAGAAAACTATAATTCAAAAAGATACATGCACCCTTATGTTCATAGAAGCACTATTCACGATAACCAAGACCTGGAAACAACCTAAATGTCCATCAACAGATGAACGGATAAAGATATCCATTGGAATATTACTCACAATGGAATATTACTCAGCCACAAAAAAGAACAAAATAATGCCAATTTGCAGCTACGTGGATGAACCTAGAGATTATCATACTAAGTGAAGTAAGTCAGAAAGAGAAAGACAGACAACGTATGATATCAACTTATGTGGAATCTAAAATATGACACAAATGAACATGTCTATGAAATAGACTCACAGCCATAGAGAACAGAGTTGTGGTTGCCAAGGGGAAAAGGGGTTGGGGGAGGGATGGAGTTAGAGGTTGGAATTAGCAGATGCAAACTATTATATATAGAATGGATAAGCAACAAGGTCCTACTGTGTAGCACAGTGAACTCTATTCAATATCCTATGATAAACCATAATGGAAAAGAATATGAAAAAAGAATGTATATATGTATAACTGATTCACATTGCTGTACAGTAGAAATTAATACAACATTGTAAATCAACTATACTTCAATAAAATAAATTTAAAAAATATAAATATAAATAAGGCTTTTTTTCCCCTTTCTTTGGTCTTCATTGAAAAAGTATGCCAACCCCTATAATAGACATGGCCTAAGTGACCTTCAAAGTAACTGTACCAATTTATAATCCCTTAAGCAATCAGAATATGAGAATATTCACTTCCTGTACCCTTACTGATGCTTAATACTATTAATTTTGACAATTTTAGCTTACTGATGGATCAAAAAACGGTATCAAAATTTAACCTTCATTTCCTTGACCAGAGGTTCTCAAAGTTTTTGTTCTTAGGACCTCCTGGCACTCTTAAAAAATTTTGAGGGCCCCTAGGAGCTTTTGTTTCTGTGGGTGATAGCTATCAAGATTTACCATGTGAGAAATTAAAGCTGAGAAATTTTAAAAATAATTAGTCATTTAAAAATGGCAATAGTAAACCCCATGTTAACATGGATGACATTTTTTTAACTAGAAAAATTACATTTTCTCAAACAAATTAGAAGTGAGAAGACTGGCATTGTTTTGCATGTTTGCAAATCTCTTTAATGTTTGCCTAATAGAAGAGAGATGGATTCTCACATTAACTTCTGCATTCTATCTGCTGATAGGTTGTTTTAGTTGAAGAAAATATGGAGAAAATCAGCGTCACATATATTTGTGGCTGGAAAAGGGAGGAATATTCTAATAGCCTTTTGAAATAATTCTTTGTTCCTATACCAAAACTGTACAAGTGGTAGTTTCTTAAAGATAGGTTTCAGTGTAGAATCTGAAACCATATCGTTGAACTTTTCATGCTTTGAAATATTAAAAATTCATTAGTCTAACTTGCACTATGAGTGGTGTACGTGCTCATGAATTTGTAATGTCATGCATTCGTTATTTGGAAAATATTGGTTCACTGAATTTTGCAAATCTTCCAAATTTGACACTTCATTATGCAAGAGCAAAAAAATCACATTTGTTAATATCACCGTCAATCTCATCAGAAGTCTTTAAGTATTGGGGAGCTGTCAAGCTCACAGTGGTAGATATAAGTTTACCATAATTTAATTTTTGCTCGAAAGTTCAAAATTTGTCATTGGCAACAAATACCATCAGTTGTTTTCTTTAAAGTGATTGGCTCACTTTGCTAATTTTTGAGAAAATGTCTGCCAAATGAAATTCTGAATAACTATAGCTTTCAGTTGTTCTTTCACCTAAAATATTATTGAATGAAATAAGCCACTAGCTGAGCTTACAACAATTACACAAGTGTTTTTCCTAGAAATAGCATTCATATGTCTCATTTTGTCACACAGAAAAATAAAATGGCTAGTACTCAATGGTAGAGATATAATACAATTTATAGTTTTTATTCCTTCATCAAGAAATATTTTTTTTAACTCCAAGGGCATGGTGGTGAAGAATACAATTACTCCTATATAGTTTGGTACCACTGCCTTGATTTTGTGTGAAGCCTCCCAGTTTTTTCCACCACTGCTGTGCACTATCATTGCAAATGTCAACACAAAGAAAAAGGCAAATAAGGTAAAGTATGATGAAACAGTTCTGATCTCATGTATCCCCTGAAATGATCTTGGGGACACTTTTAGGACTGCTACCCTAGATAATACTGAGATTGAGAATATTTTTATCTGTATTTTCTTCTGCTAACTGGCTATTTCCTTTGCCAATTTGTCTAGTGGGTTGCCTTTTTCTTATTGATTTTTAGAAGTGATATATATATGGACTAGTGATCTTTTATATATATATTGCAAATATTTCTTCAGCAATAGGGCAAAGCCTAAATAATTATGTGCCTCTGTACATAGTAAAACACAACACTGCATGGCATGATATAGAATGTACTGACAGAAAATCTTAAAAGATATAGTTTATTGTAAAAAACGGCAAGTTTCAGAAAATGTGGAGTATATTACTTATAAATTACTCTCTCCTACCCAAAACAGTTTTTATATAAACATATATATAATTGTATAACAGTTATATTGTATATGTATACATATACTTATATATACATAACTGTTATGGATATAAAACATATATGTAGATGTAAAATATATTTAAATGTGCAGGAAAATAAACAAATAATTTGTGTGTTTATCTCGAAGGATAAACAGCCAAATTATGTCACAAAATGATAATAACCATTATTTTAGATGGATGGAGAGGACCCACAACAGGAAGTTACATCAATTTTGTGACTTTTGATTTATTCGGTATTTTAATTTTTTTTACAAGGAGGGTATATTTATGAATTTATTAACAGCATTGATAACTTTTAAAAATTATAGAAACATGGCTTCTTAAACCTTATAGCATAATTCACACGAGGAAATATTCCTATTCTATATGCAACAGGAAGAATAACAGTGTATGCATACTTGAAAAAATAATAATGTTTTCTGGAAGCTCCAGTGCTTTCTTTCTTTTTGCTCCCTACTAGAAGTGATGCCTACCTATTCTGTTATGGAATTGTGGGCCAAAGTTTTCATTAAACTTAAAGTGACCTTTACTTTTTTTCCATTTTCCAAATTCTGACTAACTAATATAAATAAGCCTAATTCAATATTTAGATGAAATTCAGGGTAAAGTAACCACTGTTACTTAAAATATTTGGATCAGTTTGTTTGATTTAAATATTAGTGACTGACTTTTACACTTTCGTAACTGCCTAACTTTCTTATATTTACCATAGGAAAATAAATAAAGTTAAGTTTTCAGCCCCCAAGAAACCATTTAAGGGATTTAAAACAAATATTACTCTTGTATTGAGTTCATACAAGAAATGAGATCATAAAAACCCCCAAATAGCTAATGTCAATGTAGGAAAAGCTGGAGCAAGTTAATTTCCTAGGTATGATCTTGTGAAGTTACACAGACTTCATAGCTTCCCATGATTCATACCAATAGAACATGTAGGGGCTTCCCTGGTGGCGCAGTGGTTAAGAATCCTCCTGCCAATGCAGGGGACACGGGTTCAAGCCCTGGTCCGGGGAGATCCCACATGCTGCAGAGCAACTACTGAGCCTGCGCTCTAGAGCCCGCGAGCCACAACTACTGAAGCCCGCGCGCCTAGAGCCCGTGCTCTGCAACAAAAGAAGCCACCGCAATGAGGGACCCACGCACCCCAACCAAGAGTAGCCCCCGCTCGCTGCAACTGGAGAAAGCTCGCATGCAGCAACGAAGACCCAATGCAGCCAAAAAAGAAAGAAAGGAAGGAAGGAAGGAAGGAAGGAAGGAAGGAAGGAAGGGAGAAAGAAAAAGAAAGAAAGAAAGAAAGAAAGAAGGAAAGAAAGAAAGAAAGAAAGAAAGAAAGAAAGAAAGAAAGAAAGAAAGAAAGAAAGAAAGGAGGAAAGAAAGAAAGAAGGAAGGAAGGAAGGAAGGAAAGAAAGAAAGGAAGGAAGGAAGGAAGGAAGGAAGGAAGGAAGGAAGGAAGGAAGAAAGAAAGAAAGAAAGAAAGAAAGAAAGAAAGAAAGAAAGAAAGAAAGAACATGTAACTGGTAATGACCACAGATATTCATGTAATGTCTTTTATCCAGATGATCCTCCAAGTGCTTTATGAATAGATTTCCCTCTGTGTGACCGTACTTAGCTCAGCCCATGTGTATGAAAGTTCCTCACTTCACTGTGCTGTAGTTTTATGTGAGGGGGAGGAAACGTCCATCCTGTTTATCCCTCGTGTCCCGGGAGCTGCATGATTTACCCAGCAGAAGGAGCATTTCCTTCCTCCCAGATCATGGATAGACCACAGGATACTTTGTAATATTAGTTTAAATGCCTTAATGCCCTTGATAAGGGATGAAGGAAAGAAACTAAAAAGTACCTGGGATCTACCCTGTTCCAGGTACTTTGATAGGTCGTTTACACATTTTAGATAATTGCGTCTTCATAAAAGTGAAGTGAGGTTATTATCATCTGCATTTTACAGCTGTGGAAATGAGTCTTGCCTGAGATCACGAAGCTAGAACGTGATAGGGTCAGGATTGCTCCCAACTGTCTTTGATTTCAGAAATCAGGCCTGGGCATCACAATTTCTTTCCATTTCGAGATGGTAACAACAGAGCAGACAGAAGAACATTCCCCAGAAGTTTCTTTCTCTCTCTAGCATAGGGGGGGACTCTTTACCACCTGAACTGCTTCTCGTCCTGTTGAGTAGCTGTTGTCCTCAACCATTTTTTGGCTGCTGCTCGCTTTCTATCTAGTGGCTCATGCCTCTCAGGTTACGCTCAGACCCCACCTTGACTCTTCATCCTGCTGTAGACATTGCTTTATTTCTTCCCTGCCCTTCGTAAGCCAGGGTTTTGAAAGGCTTTCCTAGATTTGTCTGCAGTTCCTTTCCATTTGTTCCCTGTCAAGGCACGGAAGGTTGACTCCCCCTTCCCTACCTTTGCTGAATCTGCCTCTCAAGGTTATCCCTCACGTACATATTGGAAAACTGAATGGTGTGTTTTGTGTTTATTTACTGGATCTTTCTCTTGTGATTGCCACAACCCCTACTGAGAAACTCAAAACCCTTGACTATCACGGTGCTGTTTTTTCTTCTGCTTCCCTGACCATTTTAGTGTTCAGTCCTTTTTATCCCCCCTCTCCTGCCATGTGTGGCTCACACTTGCTTGTGAAAGAGAGTTGTTAATTTTTCAGGAACTTCTGAGCTGTAAATGTCATGTTGGTAGCTTGAAATTTGTTATGCTGGAGTATTTACACCATGGAGATTGGCAAATGTTAAAAATCAGCCCCTCTCTAACCCCAAGAGCATTAAACATTCACCAGCCCCCCACTGCTTCTACTCCCACATAATGTGGGTATTTCTTAGGGTAGCCACTCTGAACTTTTCCCCTCACTTGATGTATCTCTTTCCAACACACACACACACGGTTTTAACTGTCATCTGTACTATTACACCTAAGCACCTATCGGCAGACCTGATGTCACTCCAGAGTTTGAGAGCTGTATATCCAACCACTTCCTGAAAATGTCTATTTGGTTTAACAGACATCCTAAGTTCACCACATCCCAGAAGAACTTACCAACTTACCAGATGGTGAACTTACCACCATCTGGCTCTTTCCCTATGTCCCTTACTTCAGTGAATGGCTCCACCATCCTGCTTCCATCTATTCCAAAAATTTGCTGTGATCTCTCTCTCCTCTTTTCAGTCATGCTGAGCCCAAGGTGACATTGTCAAAAGGGATTCTCATTCTAGGAGCTAGTTTTTGGGGTGATAACATGAGGGAAATGGTGATTTTGGGTGACACTGTGGTTTTCGTTTTGATTCTCAGACTGTTCAAGTTTCTGCAGTGTGGGAAATTTGACATCTGAAATTTCTGCAGTGAAAACAGCACCCTCCTCTGTGCTCAGGCAAGGGAGGAAGTAAGCTCATGTAAATTAAGCATGTACTAGATGCCAAGACTTTTAGAAGCTTTTCCTTACATAAGTTGACTTAGTCTTCTAGATATTTCTATGACATAGATATTACTATAATATTTTTGCACACAAGAGAAATTGAGTCTCAGCTAAAATAAATAGCTTGTCCATGGACCACAGCGAGTAGGTGGCAGAGCCAAGATCTGGACAGACCAATGGGACTTCAGAGCTTGTGATCTTTTCATTACCCTTCCCGGTGCCTCTGGCCAGGTGTTTTTGTGTGCACAAAACTGGTCACTGGCAACTGAAAGGATCTCTTGCCCTCACCCCATGCAGAGCTCCAAAGGCCCTCATTCTTTGTAGTGCAGCCTCCATGTTCCTCCACATCCAAAACCTTGCCTGCCCTCCAAGGACCTATGTAGCTTTGTGTCTCTTGAAACACCCGGATGGATGGAGTCAAAGTTCATTAACATTTGTTGGAGTTTTTAGGCTAAAAGGGCCCCACTTTCTTGGAGAACATTGTTAAAAGCATGGTTTTCACACTTTTTTAAAGTCACTCGGCAGTATGCACGTGCCTACTAGCTTGTGCATTAGGCAGGAGCAAAGGTAGCAGGGACCAGATGTAAGGCTAAGAGTTGGTGCCTGCCTTCAGGATGCTGACTTTCCAGTAGGAGACAGGACCTCTACCCATGAAATAGTCAAAGAATGATAGGAAGGAAAGTAGGGGCAAGCGTCCTTGTGTTCTTGATGGCTATGTTTCAATAGCTACACTTCAAAGAATGTGTTACTTTTGATAATCAGGAAAGAGTCGTGTCATCAAATGTCACTTAAGACTCCACTAGTCACTATATTGTTAAATGGCGCCATTTAATGGAGTTAAGGAGCTAATACATCAATTGGGCCAGAGGGTTTGAAGGAAGTCACACAACTCTCTGAAAAAGCTTCTCAGTGAGTCACTAGGCTTCTTAAATAGTGTCTTTGTGTTCTCCCTGTGTGGAATTTTGTCCTGGTCAAGTGTATCTAACACTCATTCCATCTGTGTTAGTTAAACAACTGCTTTATACCAAGCATTTTGAATGAAGCAATGAACAAGATTGACAAGGTTCCTCTCTCAAGTAGCTTGCATTAGGTGAAATCTATTAAAAAAAAAAAAGAACATATCAAGTAGTGATCTAAGTAATAAAAAGAAAGAAAAGAGGGTGATGGGAGAGAATATATTGGGTGCAACTTTAGATAGGGTGGTCAGGGAAGTCCTTCCTCAGGAGCTGATGCTGATATTTAAACAAAGATGTGTACGCAAGAGTAAGCCAGCCCTGGGCTTCCCTGGTGGCGCAGTGGTTGAGAGTCCGCCTGCCAATGCAGGGGACGCGGGTTCGAGCCCTGGTCCGGGATGATCCCACATGTTGCGGAGCGGCTGGGCCCGTGTGCCACAACTACTGTGCCTGCATTCTAGAGCCCGCGCGCCCAGAGCCCGTGCTCCACAAGAGAGGCCACCGCGGTGAGAGGCTCCCGCGCCGCGGCGAGGAGTGGCCCCTGCTCGCTGCAACTAGGGAAAGCCCGCACATGGCGGCGGAGACCCAACGCAGCCAAAAATAAATAAATAAAAATAAAATTTAAAAATATATATATTAAAAAAAAAAAAAAGAGTAAGCCAGCCCTATGAACATCTGGGAGGGAACATTCTAGGTGGGAGCCAATGGCAAATACAGAAGGAAAGAGAGAGCGAGAGCGAGAGACAGTGAGCCAGATAATACAGCTGAAGCAAATGACCTGAGGTTGTACTGAAGAGATAGTTGGGGGCCAGATTTTACTGGTTCTTGTAGATCAGGGAAAGGGTCTACAAGAACCTTGGGGTTTAATTGTGGTGCTTTGGGAAGCCTTTGGAAAGCTACAGGTAGGGGAGTGGTATCTGATTTATGGTGTAGATATATCATTCTGGCAACTGTACAGAGAGTGAATTTCGGGGAATGGGGAAAGAGTGCGGACAATTAGGGGGCCCCTCCAGTGCTCCCCTGGAAACAGTTTGGACCGGAATGGCGGCATTGGGGTTGGGGAGAAGTGGATGGATTTGAGATGTATTTGCTGATGGACTGGATGTGGTTGGTAAAGGAAAGAGAAGATTACAGTATTTGTCTTCAGCAACTATGTGGGTATTGGTGCCATTTGCTGAGATGGGGATTACACAGATGGTGGTGGGAGACGGTTTAGGAAGGAAATGATTTCTCCTACATTCTAGCACATGGCCCTGCAGTCTCTGCTAAAATCCTGTCCAAGTTGAGGAGGGTTAGGTTGCCACTCCTTTGTGGGATGTCTCTAAAGGTGAAAAATTCTCTAACATGCTAATCTAGACTCTGCCTTCTTGAAACTTTCATCCATGTGTATATTTTTGTTTCTCTGGAAACACATGGAATACATCTGCTGTCTTCTCAGAAAGTTTTGCCAAATATTTGAATACCAGGATTCTTGACATTGTTTTAACATATTAAAATTTCAGATTAGTTTGGGTAAAAAAGCCATTAATTTGATTGTAGTGTGTATATGTGGGCTTCTCCAAACTGACTGTATAATCTCTCTGTGGAACCATGTTATGTAGCCTTAGTTTTGAATGAAGTACTAATCTTTTAGTGGTGACTTGTCACTAAGGCCCTTTACATAATTCTTTTTCATCTTTTTTGCTTTCTATAATTTACTTTGTACTTAGTTTTAACGTAGTATCTTAAGTATTTTTCTTTTACTTTTTCACAAGGGGATGATATTTGTACTATACATTTATATTTTGCTTTTTTCATTTGCATTATAACAAATGTTTAAAAATATTACTTTTAAAGGATTTCTCAGAGAATATTTCTCACACTTGCTGAATATTTTTTCAGTCAGTAAGATGATTTAATTTATTTCAAGAGTTTTAATAATTGTTATTAGCTTAATGCCACTGTATTGAACAGCTTTGGTTAAAAGGATTTTTTCCATAATTTGGATCACATCCTCAAGGGGGTTACAAAGTCAGAGAGTGTGGACTTTCCTGAAACTCTTCTTTCTTTTTTTTTGGACATTCCTGAAACTCTTCATACAGTGTGACAACACTGAGTTTCCAGTAAGGTGATGCCATTAACTCTCCTTTCATGGATGTGCTTGGTGATTTGACCACACCCGGGCCTCTGTTAAATATCATTAAAAGAAACATTTGCTGCTTTAATAGACAAAACCTATTTGGCGTTAATAGTCTCATTTGCATTCTGTGACTCACTAGTGAGGATGAATTTTTTTCTATATGTTTGTTAGTCATTACACTTTCTTGCTTCTGAATTTTCTGATTTTGCTTTTGCCCATTTATCCGTTGAATCTCTGTTATTTTTAAGACACTTCCCTGACCACCATATCATTATTCCCTCCCTTATCTTGTTATAAAAACATTCATAAGAGATTTTTTTGTGAACTGGAGTCCAACTAACTAGAATGTTAACTATTCAAATTTTAGGTGACAGGCAAATTGAAAAAAGAAAGATATGACACATTCTCCACAAGTAGAAAAATTCAAATAGAGTGCAGTCTTTCTCCAGCTCTCAGTATAAAACTCATCAAAGCAAAAACTGTTTTATTTAGACATCTGGGAAATGTACTTTGACAAACAGCCGCTTGATGACTGTCAGTGTCATAAAGAGACTTTGATATAAAAAATCCACAGAAACTACTGAAATAAATTATATATTTTTATGACAAAGCGCTCTTTGCTGACTCGTTTGCATTGTCCATGTGATGTGGCTTTAGCATCTTAATACGAAGGAGGGCTCCATTTTCATGTAAATGACATGATGGAATTAATAAAGAGCTCTGGAGAGTCTACCAACTGCAAAAGTAGGATCTCCTTTTACCTGCCTTGAGCAATGCTTGCACATGGTTGCTCTTCAGTATTTTTAACATATAAGTGTTTCCAAAATTTACATATTCAGTGCTTTTATAGCTCTAGAAAGACTTTCTCAAACTACCGCAGAAGGTAACAAAACATCCTTCAAAAGTCTGATTTCTATGCATGTAAGTCATAAAAACATATAGATAGGATCTTTAGCCCTACTTCCAATAAGTTAAAATGCAACCAGTTCCATTAGAGTTTGATATTTTGTTTATCAACAGTGCAAGGAAGAACATACTTTGCCTTCTGTTTTCAAAACCTGCAACCACTGAGTTATTATTTGTTTGAAATTATTAAAACTGATTAGTCATCCTGATGGACTTACCTATTACAAGGGAAGTGTCTCATCTAACTACCAACTGCTTGGCAAATTGTGTGTATTAGGCAATAGGCAGAATGTCAGGAATGGGCCAAAGTCTTACAGACAGTGTGATGTGTAGAAAAAGCATGAGAGTCGAGATCAGAAAGACTTGGCCTTAAAAGCCAGCCTTGCTGCTTAGTCCTAGCTTATCTCTTCTGGGGCAAACTGTTTGACTCCTCTGGCACTCAGTTGCATCATAAGTGACCTCCTAAACTAGAATTAATAATACATACCTGGCCTGAAAGTTGAGGACTGAAAGAGATAGTATATATAAACCACCTAAGAGAGCACCTGGTCCATGGTAGGTTTCCATAAGTCCTTATGCTGTTATTATTGGTGGGCTTATTATTACCTATAACTGTTGCTATCATAGAATGTTGCTGGAAGAAGAAACAGTGAGTGTGGAATAATAGGTAACATTGTATTTTGTAAATAGCCTATATGATATTGAATATTAGCAATCATAACAAATATTTATTGAGCACCTGACATGTGCCATGTCCTTGTGCCTTGTGCTAAAGGAAGGCAAGAGAGCAAAGTGACCCCTACTCACTTTTGTCTGGGTTCCTTTAATAGGGAGAGCTGTTACTGACAGGGCTTACACACCCACTGATGCTCAAAAGAAACAGGCATGGCCATAAAATCTTCACATGCAGAGTTAGAAGGGACCTCAGGGGCCCCCAGTACAGTTGTGGTTGTGGTTACCAAAGCTGCTGTTTCATATGGAGGCTCAATGTGTGAACTTGGGAGTAGGGGATCTGCTCACACCCATGCACCCCACTTCCCTCCCATGAGGCCCTCTAGATCTTCAGAAACCACAGAACAAAGACCACTGAACTGGTACAACCCCACACCCCAGTTTTAGCATGGTGCAGTTGAGGCCCCAAGTCTGAGGAAGACCCCTCCAAGCTGGGGTTGGGCTGAAACATTCATTCAATGTGTCTACTCTGCACACTCTTAAAGAGCCAGAGTGAACTGGCCCCCAGTGGCCAGTGGATTCCACTGCATCTGCTTATAGATGTTTACTCTGACCCACCATTAGCAGAAACACGACATGATGTAGTTTTCCCCCTTGTACCTGTTAACAACAGGCCACATTCCATTTGCTTTGAACGTTTAATACAGTATCAAGTCTGAAATTAAAGGAATGAAGGTGGAGAAAACATTAGGCTGTAGAGGTCACGGAAAAACTATGTTTCCAGGGGTTCTGAAGGATGTGAAGAAACTCTTGACAATAAGATCAGGGAAGGAGCCCTTTGAATCACTGTCTTAAGAAGTCATTGCCAACAAGACTCAAGGTGAGGAAAGGCAGGAGGAATATTTTCTGGAGTGCAAAGAGCCAATCAGTTTGATTACTTACAAATTAAGAATGTCTGTGCCTCAAAGATATATTCCAATTACACCATAAAAAAAAACGCAGAATTAGAAAAAAAAACCCTTATGAGAAAAGTAAAAGACAAATTCTTAATATCTTTACTGTATAAAGGGCCATGAGGGAGCCACACAAGTGCTTGTGAAGTCAAGTTTTAAAGTTCCTTTTCCAGATGTGGAACTGCAGAAATGTAAATAGAGCTTGAGTGAAAGGATGTCCTTTTAGTGAAAGGATATCATCGGCCAAGGAATTTGAAATGTAGAGGAGGGAGGGATTTAGTTTTAACCTCTATACCTGTCGCTAGTTGACCCACTATTAATTGCTCCTAACAGGGGAGGAAAACACCTTGGTTTTTGAAGAAATAAAAAATTGGGGGGGAATTCTCTGGAGGTCCAGTGGTTAGGACTCGGCGCTTTCACTTCTGGGTCCCGGGTTCTATCCCTGGTCAGGGAATTAAGATCCCACAGGCTTTGCAGCATGTCCAAAAAAAAAAATTTTAAGTTTTTGACAAAAAGTTTATGCCATTTGATAATGCCTTCAGTAATGTATGCAATGAGAGTATTCTATAGTTTTTAGTACTTGGCATTTACATTTTAATGAATGATATATACACTTAGACCCAATGTTTAACATATAACATATTGATGTCATTCATTCATTCATGCATTTGTCAACTATTTCTTGAACCAGGCTCTCTGCTAGTCTCTGGAGACTTAACAATAAAGAAGAAAGACATGGTTCCTGTCCGGAAAGAACATACATATAAAACATTCATTCTTGGGAAATAGTCCAGTGTGTGGAAAATGCTAAATTCAGGAAGACACTTATTACAACATTATTTTTAATGCTAAAATTGGAAACAACCTCACTGTTTAAAAACTAAGGAAAGGAAATGATTACTTATAATAAATTTACTGAGTGTAGATATTCATAATAATAATGATTGTGGGATGAAATTATGGTGGACTTTCTTCTTCTCTTTGCAATATGTCCTCTTTGTTGAAGTGTAATGATAACAGTTTCCCTTTATAGTAAACATACTCTGCTAGGCTTCATGAGTTTGATACACATTTGTTCACTTAATCCTCACAATAGCTATATAACAGGTAAGGAAACTGAGGCACTGAGAGTTGAGAGCTTAGATTCCAACCTGGGAATCTAACTCTATGCCCAGTTGTTCCTACAGAGAGAGAAACTGGTCTGGTTTTAAAAATACAAATCCAAGCAATGGTCTCCAGAGTTCAAGCTCCATGTCTTGTTGGTAAGATGGAGATCTTAATAATATCCACTGCCGGATGGTTGCTGCGGAAAGTATCAAACACGATGATGTTTGTGAACGGTTTTTGTAAATTTTAAATTTCCACTCAAAAGTCAGTGATAGTGCATATTCAAAATATTTTGAGTGCCTTAGTCAACGTGTATATTAAATAATTTTAAACATGTTTCTGTTGAGTGTACAAATGTAAGTCAGCTAGTTTATATATTTTAAATAACTGTTAAGAACATAATTTTTTTAATTGATGAGAAACTGTACTGGATAAGGTCTATTTTGGAAATTAGTTTTTTCCTGTTCGGTCAGCTCCTCTTGGCTCTTTCTCCCTTTATCTCTCTGACCTTCTCAGTCCCACCCATTGTGTGATTTTCTTGACTTTTTCCTTTCATTGAACAAGCCCCATCAAGGTCAAGAAACTGCTCTAATTTGCACTTTGGAGGTATTTGGCAGCCAAAGGTTTAAATTCTCAACCAGCAATTGGGATGCTGGGCTTAGATTGCTTTATTATGCTTTATACCTGTTGACTATAAGTAAAAAATAATATGTGGAGTAGAATTACAAAGGTGACTCTTAAAAAGCATGTGGAAGGATTATGACCTTAAAATGTGCTCACCAAAGCCATGAAAATAGATGAGTTCCCAAGAGGTACCCAGCAATACCCCTTTATAGACTTCTAGAATGCATACATGAATTCTGCGTGGGCCTTGACGGACTCTTGAAGAAAATGGGGAAGAGTTTTGTGTTCTAAGAGTTTATGATGTTTTGGGTATGCAGCTGACATTTAATTTGGAAGTGGTCTGTTGAAAATGTCATCTGGTTTTCATTTGTAGGGGCCCACTTGAAAACGGGAAGTTGGACTCTGTGACCTCCTGGTTTCCTCCCAACTCTGAAGTTTTTGAGGTTGTTTGATTCTAAGATAAATGTAAAGTTGATTTTCCAGCCCAACAACCGATATTTGTGTAGGGCTTCAGAATTGACAAAACATTTTTCACACACTCCATCATCCTGTCTTCAAGAAGGGTAAAGGGAGAAACAAAGCCCTTGTTCAATCTAGGTTAGAACACATAGTATACAACACGGACGGTATATTTCTGGGTGTTGTCTGTAGTCAGTATGGAAAATAATACCTCTCGTTCAAAGGTAACTACGTGTGAATTAGAATCTTACTCACGAGCAACGTGTTCTAAAGGATTATCAAAATCTGTGAAGTAGGTGCACACATGATGGATAATGCCATCGAGAAAGGAGTTTCAGCAGGTGGGAGAATTTGAATAAATCATGTCATCATCTAATTTAAATATTTGATTCGTCTGCTTCAGATATTGAAAGGAAAATATTGAGTTTTTTCTGGGACTCCACTCATATTTTCTATGTTCTAAAATGGACCTTAGTATACTCGGTGTGTTAGCTATGCTTTCCCTGGAAATTCAGGGCTGTTCAGAAATGTCAAGGCTAGCTATGGTTATGCCTGCCCTGAATTTTAAAAAATGTAATAATGGATTCGTTTTCTACAGGGACTAAGAAAAAAAATGGTATTCTATAATTTTCCTTAGGGACTTGGGTAGATAAGACCAGGCATATGTGGTGTACCCAATCAAAACACAATTTCACAGGTTATGAGTTTGTATGAGATGCAGTCTATCTCATCTGGGTTTGAGTGTGCATGCAGAAACGGGGGACACTGATGCAACCGAACAAATACCCTTGGATCCTGTTCATTGAGGCTGTATTACTGGCACCAGTTCCTTCCTGGTAGGGTCTTCTAGGGGTTGATCAGGGAGCTGTGAGCTGAAAATGGGACATCGCCCCACTTGCTTCAGGAAGAAGAGAAGGAGATCTCTTTGTCCATTCTTAGATGAGAAGAATGGACATATTGAGAGCTCTTGTTTTCTTTTGTGTGTATTATGTATACTGCACCAAGTGCTATAATCCATTCGATAGTCTTTGTGAGTTGGGTATCTTCGTCTGAGACTGAGGTCAGAGTTCATGGTCTAACCTCTGTTCTGTCCTATCACTCACACAATCTGAAACCTCCATGCAGGATTAGTAGACGTGCCACTCAAGCCACAAAGTCAACAGGGCCTTCCCTCTTTGACACTTTCTTCTCCCCAGTGTTGACCTTCTGTGAGTTTTCCTCTCTTATACCTTCCCAGATACATGACTGGGAAAGATGAGATAGAAAACATCGGTATGCATTTTTGCATCAATTTTTATCAGGCTCATTCATAAAAGAATGTGTGGTGTGTACCTATTTACATCACTGTGGTTATAGTACATACATAAACTTAGGTTACACTTTGTCACTTAAAGCCATGTCCCTGTGAAGTTTACCACTGGTGCTGAGGAGCCATTGGGTCCAGTACCTGACTTCACCATTATTGGCTGATGAGTTTGGAGCAGGTTACTCAACTTCTTAAATCTTTAACCCCTCAACTTTGAAGTGAGTATAACATTTCCTTTCTTTTTAAAAAAATTTTATTGAAGTATAGTTGATTTATAATGTTATGTTAATTTCTGCTTTAAAGCAAAGTGACTCAGTTACACATCTATATATTCTTTCTCATATTCTTTTCCACTGTGATTTGTCACAGGATATTGAATACAGTTCCCTGTGCTACATGGTAGGACCTTGTTATTTGTCCATCCTATATACAATAGTTTGCATCTGCTAATCCCACACTCCCAATCCTTCCCTCCTCCACGCCCCCAACTTGGCAACCACAAGTCTGTCGCCTATGTCTGTGAGTCTGTTTCTGTTTTGTAGATAAGTTCATTTGTGTCGTATTTTAGATTCCACAGATAAGTGATATCATATGGCATTAGTCTTTCTGACTTACTTCATTTAGTATGATAATCTCTAGGCCCATCCATGTTGCTGCAAATGGCATCATTTCATTAATTGTTATGGCTGAGTAATATTCCATTGTATACATGTACCACATCTTTTTTTTAATCCTTTCATCTGTTGATGGACTTTTAGGTTGTTTCCATGTCTTTGCTATTGTGAATACTGCTGCTATGAACATAGGGGTGCATGTCTGAATTATAGTTTTGACTTGATATATGCCCAGGAATGGGATTGCTGGATCTATAATATTTCGTTTCTGATAGGATTGTTGCAAGGATAAAGGACACGGATGATTCTGCAAGTGCTTTGTAAGCTGAAGAGGTTATAGACACAGAAGGTATTAAATACACAAGGATTTGTAAGAACTTTGAAGTCCCTTTCAGTCCAAAGAATTAGTCATGAAAATGTTGGCCACTTTCAAAAAAGTGTGTGTGTATGCACGTGTGTGTGTATTTGTCTACTATTAGTGGACCTGTTCATAAGGAGCTAGATTCAGACAGAGGGGTTTCCTCATCTACAAATCAAGGATAATAATTTCTTCACATTTAAATAAGAAAATGGACATGAGGCTCATAGCACAAGGCCTGGCACATAAGTAACTCTCAAAAACAGTATTTTTCAGTTGAAAATTTCGTTTTGAGTATCTGTTTTACCATTAATTAGCTGCCCACCCCCAGCTAATCATGACAAATTCCTTAACTTGGACAAATAAATTGTGACACATTCCTTAACTGGGGAAGATGACTCAATCTTCTCAGCCTCAGTTTCCCCTTATGTCATGAAGGTCATTCCCAGCACGTGGAGGTGTAGCCACGCTTCCATATAAGCATGTGTAGTACGCATCCAGAAGGTAAGAAGCTCAAAAAGCTTGGAGTTCTCTTTGCCTTCCTTCCACTCCCACTGTCGGGTATGGCATTTTTGAGACTTGCCTGCAGGACACACTTGGGAAAGTTACTTGACTCTCTTGTGGGACTTTCTCACTCACAGCACAATTCCAACTATACTCAATATCTTGAAGTAGCCTATAATGGAAGAGAATGTAAAAAAGGAATATATATATATATATATATCTGAATCACTTTGCTGTACCTCTGAAACTAACACAACATTGTAAATCAACTATATTTCAATAAAAATTAAAAACAAAACAAAAACAAAAACAACCCACAAAGGCAAATGGAGCCTTCTGGGGCCAAGTCACCGATACGGCCATTCCTGTCAGACCTTTAGGCTATGTTCTTCCAAAATGCATGAACTACGTTTTTGCCTTTTATTCTTCACTCAGTGCTCGGCTGGCTGAATCCTTTATTAGCATGAATGGAGAACAGATTACGGTCCTCCCACTGGAAGTCACCTGCTTGGCAGGCAGGGAAATGGTTGAGGTGAGTGTGTGACTTCAGTGTGTGTCGGGGGTTTTGCAGTGAGATGTGCCCCTCAGTGTGTCCCCTGGAGGGTGACAGTCCACTCTGGGTGTCCTTCTGTAAATACTCGCCAAGAAGCGCACTCACATCCCAAGGGTGCCTCCTAAGTCACGGCGCACAGCTCGAGCTGCAGGTTTCACAGACGTGGATCTTGTGTCTTTAAAGGCCAAAAGGGAGCCACCAGTGTGCTCATGAAATCAAGTTTAGGAGCTGCTTTTCCAGATGTAGAGCCACAGAAATGTCCATACAGGTGGGGAAAATGCCCTTGTGGTCACACAGCAAGGGATTTGAGGTTGGGGCCTGGGTAAAGGAAAGGCAGCTGAGTTTGATTCTCTGTTTCTGTTGCAAGCTGATCTCCACTCCTCATTCCCCCTCATTGGAGGAGGGTAGCCTCTTTCAGCATAGGAGCTGGGATGAGCCTTTCCTTTTTTTTTGCATGTTCAGTGTTTTTATTTTATTTATTTAAATTTATTTATTTATTTTTAGCTGTGTTGGGTCTTCGTTGCGGTGCGTGGGCTTCTCATTGCCGTGGCTTCTCTTGCTGCGGAGCATGGGCTCTAGGTGCACGGGCTTCAGTAGTCGTGGCACGCAGGCTCAGTAGTTGTGGCTTGCGGGCTCTAGAGCGCAGGCTCAGTAGTTGTGGCGCGTGGGCTTACTTGCTTCACGGCATGTGGGATCTTCCCAGACCAGGGCTTGAACCCGTGTCCCCTGCATTAACAGGCAGATTCTTAACCACTGCCCCAGCAGGGAAGTCCCTTCAGTGTTTTTAATAAACTACCAATCTGCAATTAGGAGAAGCAATGTGTGCAGATACATTGGTTCATGATTTCAGACATATAGAACATCTTGTAGGCCAGCATCCAACACCTCATAGGTGTTGTCTCAGTTGGAGGTTCACCTGGATCCTCAATAGGCCACTCTGTTGTGCTATAAGGCAAGCTGCTGGTTGAGGCATGGAGAGAGTATGAGATACCACTTCACACCCATTAGGATGGGCACTGCTAGTGTTGGAGGGTCTCCTGTGGAGGCAAGGGGTGGCTGTGGCTCACCGTGGGGAGGGGGACGCTGGCAGCAGAAGTTCTGGGAAGTACTCCTTGGCGTGAGCCCTCCCAGAGTCTGCCATTAGCCCCACCAAAAAGCCGGGTAGGCTCCAGTGTTGGGTCGCCTCAGGCCAAACAACCAACAGGGAGGGAACCCGGCCCCACCCATCAGCAGACAAGCGGATAAAGTTTTACTGAGCTCTGCCCACCAGAGCAACACCCAGCTCTACCCACCACCAGTCCTTCCCATCAGGAAGCTTACACAAGCCTCTTAGATAGCCTCATCCACCAGAGGGCAGACAGCAGAAGCAAGAAGAACTACAATCCTGCACCTTGTGGAACAAAAACCACATTCACAGAAAGATAGACAAGACGAAAAGTCAGAGGGCTATGTACCAGATGAAGGAACAAGATAAAACCCCAGAAAAACAACTAAATGAAGTGGAGATAGGAAACCTTCTAGAAAAAGAATTCAGAATAATGATAGTGAAGATGAGCCAGGACCTCAGAAAAAGAATGGAGGCAAAGATCGAGAAGATGCGAGAAATGTTTAACAAAGACCTGGAAGAATTAAAGAACAAACACTTAGAAGAATTAAAGAACAAACAAACAGAGATGAACAATACAATAACTGAAATGAAAAATACACTAGAAGGCATCCATAGCAGAATGACTGAGGTAGAAGAATGGATAAGTGACCTGGAAGACAGAATGGTGGGATTCACTGCCGCAAAACAGGATAAAGAAAAAAGAATGAAAAGAAATGAAGACAGCCTAAGCAACCTCTGGGGCAACATTAAACGCACCAACATTCTCATTATAGGGGTCTCAGAAGGAGAAGAGATAGAGAAAGGACCCAAGAAAATATTTGAAGAGATTGTAGTCCTGGGATGAACCTTTTTTTTTTTTTAGATTAATACATTTATTTATTTATTTTTAGCACCTTTAATTATTATTTATTTATTTATTTATTTATTTTTTGGGTTGTGTTGGGTCTTCGTTTCTGTGCGAGGGCTTCCTCTAGCTTTGGCAAGCGGGGGCCACTCTTCATCGCGGTGTGCAGGCCTCTCACTATCGTGGCCTCTCTTGTGGAGCATAGGCTCCAGACGCGCAGGTTCAGCAGTTGTGGCTCACGGGCCTAGTTGCTCCACGGCATGTGGGATCTTCCCAGACCAGGGCTCGAACCCATGTCCCCTGCATTGGCAGGCAGATTCTCAACCACTGTGCCACCAGGGAGGCCCTGGGATAAGCCTTTTGATGAAAAGTGGAAATCCTGGATTCTATGTCAGAAAACATCCACGTAGTGAGAAAGGTCACATTGCTCAAGAAGATGCCTACAAATCTGGATTGTTTCTATTAACAAGGCTTTGATTTTCTTTACATTCAAATGGAGTCAAGTTTCCTTTACTGCAAAAAGACTTATTTTGCACCTTCTCTGTGTCCCAGTTCTGTGAGATGCCATTGAAGTACAGAGCCTTGTCTCTGCCTTCAGAGATCACTCAGTCTCAGACAAAAGCTTTCTGCTTTATAGAACTCACTGAATGTGCATCACATACCTTCCACATATGAACCAGAGTGCTGAGTGCTGGGAAGCTTGAATATGAAGGACTCATTCCTGCTTAACACACCACTCCAAAGTTTAGTGGCTTGAAACAACCACTGTTTTATTTGCTCTGAATCCTGTGCCCTGACAACTTTGGCTGCACTGAGTTTGGTGGCCCTTCTGCTGTTCTCTCCTGGGACCACTGATGTGACTGTAGTCTTCTGGCAGCTCCTTTGGGGCTGGTTGGTCACAGGTGGCCTCATGTACATGTCTGGCAGCTGGTGTTGGGTGTCAATGGGACCACGTGCCTCCAGTAGGCTAGCTCATGCTTTTTCATGGGGAGACAGCATTTCAAGAAAGCAATCCCAGTGTACAAGTGACTGTTAAATCTGTGCTTTCATCCTGTTTACTAATGTTCTGTGGACCAAAGCAAGTCATGCAGTCAAGCCCAGAGTCAACAGAGGAAGAGACTATGCCAAGACATGGATCCAGGAGGTATCATTCACTGGGGGCCACCATTGTAACAATCAACCACAGGCTCTGACCCCCTGTTTGCCCATGCCGGTGTGGGGCTTGATGCTTCACATATGTTATTTTATTAAATTTATATGATAGTTCTTGGAGGTAGATATTATTATTCCAAGTTTTCTGAGGTTAGTTGAGTTACCTAAGTTCATACAGAATGTAAATGGCCAGGATTTTAACACTGAACTGTATAGTTCCATGGAACTATGATGGACACAGGCATGGACAAGCAACGATTTCAGGAACAAAAGATGAGATAAAGAATTGTATCAGGCAGGTGATGGTTGTTTAGCAGCTTAGTGTGTGTTAAAGGTTGATCAACCATAAGGGCTAATAATTCAGGAATGTCTTCAGTGAGTTCTAGAGATTTTAATTAGATCTTCCTACAAATGGGAAGCATCAGGCTTTGGTTATGAAAAGAGCTAAGTTCAAAATCTGGTAATGCTACTTCTAGTATGTGATTATTTAAATTTTATGAGCCTCAGTCATCTTCCTTTTAAAATTTTGTTCTAAGGATTTAATGATTGCATGTCTGTAAAATTCTGAACACAGCATTCGTACATCGATGGAATTCAGTAAGTGGCAGGCATGAATGATTTGAGTAGGAAAATGGCAGAGGAAAAAGGAGAGGGTATTGTAGGCAAGGAGAGCCATGCTGGGAAGCGAGAGGAGATCTGATAGCAGGGATGACCTTGGGCTCTGTCTGAGTGGTGAGAACTGCCAGTTTACAGCAGTGATCAATAGAAGGTAGCAAAGATTACATAAGATAAAGCTCAAGTTTGGAGGGCCTTGATGTCCAGGCAGAGGAGGTAAATTTGCCAAGTTGGAAAACAAGGATCCTATGGGCAGCCTTGGCACCTGGGAGTAACTAAGGTGTGCATGTGATTGCAAACTCAGGCATCCTCAGAGCCCAGTGGGTTTCCCACTATACAAGTTCATCCCCCTAGCCAAGCTTTTTAATCAGTTCAAATGAGTTTTTGCTTTAAGTCCCATAAACACAATAATTTGAGTTTCTTCAAACATTGGGAGTGAGCCTAATAGCAGAACGGCAATCCGCTTCTTTCTTTGTTAATGACCTTGGCTCACACCATGGGCACGACGATTCATATGGTCATTGTCAGTACAAAATTCAGGTTTCTTTTATTGATTGAATCTCTCTGTGAAGTACCAGACAGCAATGCCTTGGAGCAGAACAGAAGAGCCCGGTGTGCACATTTCTTCCCATTCTAAGGACAGATATCTGGTGTAGCTCAGAGGAGAATCCTACCTCTGAAAAAATGGGTATATCTTTGAGTCACCTTGAAAACAAAATACCACACCTACAGATGGCTGAAATGATAGAGACTGCTAACATCAAATGTTGGTGAGAATGTAGAGCAATTAGGACTATTATATATTGGTGATGGTGGTATAAAATGGTACAACCACTTTGGAAAACTCTTTGGCAGTTCTTCATGGAATGAAACTTACACCTACCCCTATGACCCAACAGTTTCACTCTTAGGTATTTACCCAAGAGAAATAAAAACTTATATCCACAGAAAGACTTGTACAAGAATATCTATAGCAGTTTAAAATAAATAATGGCCAGAAATCATGGCAGAAAAAGGGTTGAACTATTTGGGTTTGTCCTTATAATGGAACAGTCCTCAGCAATAAAAGGGAATGATCCACGATACATATAATGGCATTGAAGAATCTTAAAAAGTTATGTTACATGAAAGAAACCAGAACAAAAGAGTATGAAGTGATAATTCCATTTATATGAACTTCAAGAACAGGGGAGTATGTCTATGACAACTGACCAGAACATTGGCTACCTTTGGGGTGGGGATAGAATTGACTGATAAGGAGTCTAGGAGAATTTTTTAGGGTGATATAAAGGTTCACATTTTGATAAGGATGGTGGCTACATAAGTACATATATTTTTCAAATCTCAAACTGTAAACTTGAGATTGATGTATTGATATTTCATGGTTACATAAATATGACCTTGATTTTAAAAATCAAAGCCCATATTCTTAAATGTAGGAGACACTTGAAAGGAGAGCTTCCTTCATTGTGTTTGTGGTATAGAAACCAACCCATTGGGCTCAAGGTTTAAATTCCATCTGTACTGTATACTGTCTCCATGCTTTTGGGCTAGTTACTTAGCCTCTCTAAATTTCAGATTCCTCTTCTGAAATATAGGGAGAATATATTCATTTATTCTTTCAATCAATAATCCCAAGTGCCACTTACTGTGTAGATGCTGGGAATAGGATAGTGGACAAGAGAGACCCTTCCCTTCCCTAATGGATCCTACCTTCTAAGGCTGGTGCCTATAGGGGTTAAGACAACATCTGGAAATCCTGGTGGTGAAAGTTTGACATTTCGTTCACTTTTTTTCCAAAACACATTACAGGTAAACACTTAGGTTTGTGAACTTTTGCAAAGTTTACTTATTCTTGCAACATTTATTTATAAACCCCAATCTGAGGTTTATCCTATCTAATCTTTCATCACTATGTCAATTTTTGTATCAGTAAAACAGAAATATTCAAGTTGTGGAATCGTATAGTAGGTGCTCAGTTAGGTAAGTTTTCCTGAGACCCTCAACTTACAGGATTTGTCTAAATTTTTCCCATGGTCTTGCAATTTCGCTTTATAGGAAGGTGAGAGGTTCTCAACTTCACCCCACCCAACTCCTGTGTCATTTATGTCCCCATTTGTCAGCAGTGTTCGTGGCACTTACAGAGGTCCCTCAATTCTGACTGTCCTAATCTGAGCAATAGCCTTTCTCAAAGCATTGTGGGTAGATTGTTAAAATGCTGCTCAAAATTCAAAACCACCTACTTATTTCTATTTTAATCAATTTCAAGACTTAGGGTATTTTGTTTCACTATGAATTTTGATGTTACACTGTAAAAGTAGAGTTAGTGCAATATGCTTAGCAAAAACCAAAATCATAATCATTTTCTTTAAAGAATGTTATAGCTTAAAAACTAGTTTTTGATCTAGTTTAAGGAATATAACCTGAATTCCTTTACATTTCAGTGTCATATAAGATGTCGAAATGCAATGTTGTTAGATAAGAATAACTAAGATATTCTCCTTTCCCTGTAATTTCATCAGTATTATCTTCCCCCTTTTCCCCTATTAGTCAAATTCTAGCTAGCCTGGCTCTCCTAATTATAAGCTGGGCAGGGATCATAGGTTATTTAACTTCTCACTGTACTAGCTTTCTTTCCATAAAATGGTGACAATAACAGTACTTCTGCCTTGGGATTGTGAAGACGAAAGAACATAATATGTGGTGTAAAGTATTGATACTTTCCACATTACCTGGGACACAGCAAGCATTTAATAAATATATTAATAGCTGTTATTATTTTTATTATCCTTTGATTCAGTTAGGATTAGGGCAACTGTGAGTGACAGAATAATATCCCAAATCATAGTGTTTTAAACAAGTTGGAAGTTTAGTTATTGTTCACATGAATGTAGGCAATCCAGGGCTGGTATAGATGCACCAGGATCAATGAGGACCAATACTTCTTTCCTGAGTGCTGCCAACTTCAACACACAGGTCCTACTCCGTCCAAGATGGCTGATCCAGGTCTGGCCATCCTGTATCAGTGCACAGAAAGGAAGGGAAAAGGGAAGGGTATGCCCCCTTCCTTTAAGGGCATCTCCCAGTAGATGCACACAATACTTTAACCGACACCCCATTGGCCACATGGTCACACTTGTTGCTGGTGAGACCAGAATATATAGACTATTGTATTTTCTGGGCAGTCAAGCGCTTAGATAATATCAGGGGTCCAATTACTGAGAAAGAAGGGGACAACTAGCACCTTTGCTCTGTCACATTCTTTATAGCATAAACCATGTTCTTTTATGAAGTTGTCCTCAGCTACTTGGATTCCTTAGTTGTTTCTTTCCTCTTAGAACACTCAGGAATACACCATCCTGAGTCTGCCTTTTCTTATCACCAACACCACTACTATCACTGCCTCTGTCCAAGCCACCATCCTCTGGCCCAGGATTATTGTAGCGGCCACCAATGGGACTTCTGCTGCCACCATTTTTTCCACACAATAGGCAGAGTAAGCTTTTGAAAATGTAGGTCAGATCATGTCTCTTTTCTCTTCAAGACCTTCCAATGGCTTCTCATATTACTGCGAAGAAAATCTCAAATCTTTGCCCTGCCGTCTGAGATCTATAGGACCCGGCTCCTCTCTTACTGTGACTTTGTTGCCCTCCCCCTCACTATATATACTCCAGCCGCACCAGCCTCCTGGCTGCTTTTTCTACTCCAAAGGAAGGTACAATCTTTCCTTAAGGTCTTTGCGCTCAAAACAGAAAGACAAGCTCAGTGAGGCTAAGTTGCCCAAGGCCATGCTGCTTAGAAGTAATGGAGCCAGGATCCAAAACCAGGTCAGTCTGCCTACACGTTCTGTATCTTTTTATTCAACCCCATTGCATAAATGCTTAATGACTGCCTGATTGCTCAGTAATAGATTCTCTGGAGGCCATCAATCCGTTCTGAGAAAAGACTGCTCAGCATTTCTATGAGAGCCACAGGTTCTTTTGTGGGAGAAAACAAGGTCTTCTAGAATCTCTCTCTGCCAGAACCATTAGGAGCCCTTACTCTAGGCCCCGTAGCCATAGAAAATAATAAGCATCATCAGGCCTGAGGTCAGCAGAAGCAAATTGGATCAGCCATCTTCCTTTCATGGACCAAATGGAAAGATGCTCTCTGGGAGTTAAGGTTGGACCTCGTCAGGTCAGTGGACTCTTCTGCTGTTCTTTGTGCTGAATCGTTTCCATTTGGGGCAAGCAAAATTAGATACAGTTCTTATCCCATTCACGGAGTTGCCTCTTTTGCTGAGCATTGAAATTGATTTAAAAGAAATGAAAAGGAACATGCTTGCCCTTAAGGACTTCATTTAGATCAGTTGCTTAACCTGGGGAGAAGGTGGTTTTTTTGAGCTTCAGAGAATCTGAGATTCCTTTGAAATTATGTGTAAACTTTTGTGTGTCTAGATACGTGTATTTGTTTTTCTAGTGAGAGGAAACAGAGCTTTTATCAAGTTCTCCGAGGGGTTTAGCACTCCGAAAATGGTGAGAACTCCTGGAAATAAAAACTTCCCTAGATGCTTATTATTTATTTAGCACAGAGTATACACTCCATGTTATATCACTCCTTTTAATCCTCGAAACAACCCCGTGAGTTAGTATATTATCATAGTAATTTCATAGGTGCAAAAACAGGTCAGAGAGAATCAATTATTTTTTAATATCACACATAGATTTTAAGCCTGGGAATCACATTTCAAACCCAAATCTGTTATACTGCCAAGAATGGACTACGTTTTCATCTTGACATATATTTTACTAAAGCAGTCTGTAGACACATGGTTTTAAAAATTAAATAGTACTTTGTAAAAACGTTTTCTTCTGCTTCCTGCATTGTCTCTTTCCTTTGGATTTTCCCCTCATTCTTTGTGTTCATTGCTCTGTTTTATGTTGGAAACTTTGCTTAAATCCGTGAATCCTTGGTTACCCTTTGATATTAAAGATGTGCTGCCCAAACAGCTCATTACAAGCTCTGAGGGCAGGTAAAGCTTTTTGCCTCATGGGTCTCACCACTGGGAGATTGGGTAGCCAGCTGGCATTTTCACTTGAATGACCCACATGAGTTTCTAGAGTTTATTTTCCAGATCCTTTAAATTTCTCCAGGCAAGAACTTTCCAACTCCCTGCTTAGGGTGTATGAGACCTGCTGTTGGTAGAACGCGGGTAGCAGTTCTGGGTAGGTGGGAGGAGGGTGGGGAAGGGGACCTGATTCCTTAAGTACTCTATTATAAACAGAGCCCTTGTTTCCAATTCTATGCTTCACATACCTTCTTCAGGCACACATCCAACTTCTGAGCCTTTCTGGGGATCTGTGGGATAAACTAGCTCACCTTTCTTTGCTATGCCTCTCTGCAGGCTGCCATATCCTAGGTGTCTCCACTTTTAGTGTCGATATTACTACTTCTCCATTCAATTTCCGTCTTCCAAAATCGATTAAACTATCTCATCTATTTCACCTCTTCCATTTCCTTTAACCCCTGGAGTTGCACATTTTCTGTTCCTTCTTTGTCTCTTCAGATGGACTTTTTAAACAATGGATGTGGTCCTGCCACAATTCTAAAATGGAAGTTTCTAGGTTTGTTCTTCCCACTGTCATTCTACTACCTCTTGATATCTATCACATTCCATCCAGACTCTGAGAGGATCACAAGAAAAACCTTCAAGCGATTCTGCCCTTAAGTGTCTTATAGTCTATCCCCTGATGAAATCATGCCATAGACTATGCACCTCGGATATGACCAGGCGATTGCACATCCAAGAGGGAGATTACAGAGTGAGGGCTGGAAGTTTAGACTTTTCCTATGCAGAGGGATCCAGAAAGGTACACTTAGCGAGGTGGAGAGTGGTGTATCTAAAACTAGGGGAAAAATATGAGCAAAATCCTAAAGGCAGACAAGTTCAGGGAGAAAAAAGCAGTGTGTCTATCAGCTGACTTGAGGAAAGGAATGTAGGAAAGGAAGTATTAATATGCAGATCCCGATTCCGCTAGGCACCAGGTGGAGTCAGGTCCTGAATGTTTGATTAGAAGTTTGGGTATGATTTTGTCCTAAGATGAGACTCGTCACTGACATCCTACAAACAGATGGTATAAAGAGTGTCTATAAGAACTCTTATGAAGGGTATGGGGGGATTCCTAGAAGGGAAGGATTGGAGACCAGAGAGAGAGATGGAAACATTCTGGGAAAGAGGAGAAAATAAAACTTTGAGATGGGAAGGAAAGGAAATGGTTTGGCAGAAGTTGGGGGGGGGGGGTGAGGCAAAGGAAAGATTCCAGGAAAAGACTGGAAGTCAGAGTCAAAGAGGAGAAAACCAGGTGTGCCTGACTGCCGGATGGGAGGAGAGGGTGTCACTTAGGACTTAATAGGCTGGAAAAATCACTTAAGGGTCTTGAGGTCTGGACCAACCAGGGCATGTCACATGAACAGGGTTATATCCCAGATGCTGGTAAATCTGGGCTTTTCCATGAATCTTTATGATTTCTGCTCCGATTTTTGTCCCCTGCCCCTCCAGTTATCAAAGTGCAAACATATGTGCAAAATTTTAGAATAAGAACAAGATAATGTTGTTGATTTTGCAGTTCAGGCAAAATGTGAATATTGAACTGTATGCAGACAAGAGAATTTTCATGATCTATTCACATTCCAGATTACTTTTTTTTTTTTGCTGTTTTCAAAAATGAAGACTCTTCAACATTAATCTGCTTAGCAAATCTTATTAACTAAATTGAAAGCCTTGCAAACCTATTGCCAAGCATGTGAAAACTGTAGACTTTTCTTAACCTGTTATCCTGGTGTTCATCCTGTTGTTGTTTTTTTTTCCTACGTAGGTAGGAAACTTCTGAATATGTTGAAGCGCAAGGAATGAATGGCATTTTTTAGATGCATCTTAGTACTTATTTTTTTTCACTTTTCATAACTGCAAATTCCCTTTGAAAATGTCAGTCTGCACCCAGCCTCTCCACATTGGCCATTCCGAAGCTGCCCTCCAGCTGTCTGGGTAATGCTGCCTGGAGTGGAGCTGCCCTCTCTGCCCACCAGGGGGATGGGCAGTGCCTCCGTGGAGATTCTTAAATGCTTTTTCTGTGGACGGGTTTGCGCTTTCTTGGGCCCTCACGGGGAATCTTCCTGTAGGTCCCCTCTCTGAGTCGTGATTATGATTGAACCACTCCACCAATCAAGCCTCGTTCCGTATTTAATCAATCTCAAATTACCCGCCAAGTCGTTGCAGTTCAAATGTCAGTCTTGAAGCCTCCCTAACTCTTTCCATTGGCATTTAACATACCTTTTCTGTTTTTTTTTTCTTTTCCTCTTTTTTTCTGATTGTCCAGACTCTTCCCAAAATGTTTAAGCTTGTTGAGAAAAAGCATATTTTGTCAAGCATTTGCAGTCATATAAATAAGCTAATGAATCAGAAACGGGCTTGGATTTCCCCCTTTCACTGCAGGCATTAGAGCTCAGGTTTGGCTGTTGCTGGAAATGCTTGGTGAAGAACTCTGTCTGTCTCTGGAACTGTCTGTGGGAGGAGCCCTGCTCACCAGAGGGAGGCAAAGGGAATTGCTGTGCACCAGAGAGATGTCTTTTGCATAACAATTTAATCCATCCACTTGCTGGTGAATATTCATATCCTAGGGGTAGAAGTTTCAGAATTTACAAATTTGTGGAAGTAGGAAATGTAGATCATCATCAGGTAAATGTAATAGTTACTTCTCTGTTTTAAATGGCCAGGATCACCAAAACTGAGTTTCATTTTTCTCCTTTTGCTTTTGTTTACACTGAAATTAAGGCTGAAAGGTTATAGATACTGAACTATTGGTAACAGATATGCTCTGATGACTTTCATTTTGTGATAAATATGATTTAAAGTCAGTTTGCTCAATTATGATCTAAGTATTGTTTTTGTCTTAATGTTATAGCTAGCTCTATCTATGTTCTATCTGCATATTTCTCTATTAATCAGTAATCCATAAATAGATTAGATAGAACATTAGAGCTAAACCAATATTACTGATGCTAATGATATATATATACATAATTATTATAATATATAATGAATATATGTGTGTGTTTCATACATACACATGTCTAAAATCAGTTTTATGGGTGAATAATAAGTAAACTAAATTTGGAGTGCTTTAATTATATTAAGGCTTTCTAGAGAAAATGAAAAGAAAATTGCTATTTATTCATCTCTGTGGGAAAGAATTTGACTATATAACACATCTCATATATCATGTAATTCTCATAAAAACTCCGTGATGCAGATATGAGAAAACCAAATCACAGAGGGTGAAGGTCATTGCCCAAAATTGTTGAGCTGGGCTCAGGGTGTTTTTCTGTTTTACTAGAGAAATGTGGTCCCTCCATCTCACTATAAGAACAGAATTAGAGCTAAACTGTGTGCCATCCTCATCTCCTTTAGAAAGGAACACTCCTCTTTTTTATCTCAAGGTCTTGCACTGGATAACACTGCATCACTCTCAAGGTCTTGCATTGGTCTTATTTTGGATATCATGTGGTCACCCAAAGATCTACATGGATCACAGACTGGATGCATCCAGTAGATGTTCAAGGTACCACATTTGCTTTGGGGATTTAGAGTCTCAGGAAAGATCAGAGTTTTGGAGTGTTCTCATACTTTGGATCTCTAATCTGGAGAACCCTAGCTCCTGTCTCAGAGTTATCATTTTCACTACTTTTTTCTGGTTTATCTCTTCACTCAATGAATGACCACATCTAGGACTCATATTTCAGAAAAATAACTGAGCTCCGTACTCCAAGTCCTTACTTCTTATTATGCCACAAAGCAAGTCTTTTCTTTCTGCCTGGGGTGTCCTTCCCACATTATCTGCCTGGTGAACTAATCATCCTTCAAGGACTCTCTCTACAGCCACCTCCTCCAGGAAGCCTGCCTTCTCTGAAATTCCCAGACATAGTCAGCATCTCAGCTCCTACTGCATTGCAAATCCTTCTCTGATATCCCACATATATTTACTCAGCACCTAGTATGTTAGGTACCATGGAGGTTCCATTAGCATGAGTTACTCTGTAGTGTAATGCTTTCTTTTCTGTCTCCCTCACATGGCTTTAAGACTGAGATGTCCACTATCTTATTCACTCTCATATCCCTAGCACCCAGAATCATACTGGGACATGGTTGGCACTCAACCATGTGCTGAGTTAAGGGAATCCACCTTCAGTCTTAAAAGCATGCTCTGGAATGCATCAGAAATTGGATGGATTAAAGATGCCAAAACTTTGGGCTGTAAGGTTGTGGGCAGAGTCAAAGAAGGGACTTAACAGACTTTGGGGTTCAGGCAAAGTTGAGATCACACAGGTTTAAGTTCACATTCTATGTTGCCTCTTGAACAGAGAGGCACTAAATATTCTTCAAGTTAAAAAAAAATGATGATGACAATACTTACCACATGTGGTTGTTACGTAGATGAAAGAAAACAATATTATGTGGATTAATGAAGACAGTTTCTAGGACGTGAACTCATTCCAACTTCCCATAAGTAACTTGGTCATGACGTGTGAGTAGCTTGTGGCATAGTCAGTATTCTAACTCTAGTCTTCTATGTCCAAAAGCTAGTGGTGATTAACTTGTATCATTCTGCTTTGTAAACAAGCACATGTGCTCGCGAGATGAGGTTAATTCTCATTAATCTTTCATTTGTGTCTAAAAACCGAAAGATAGTGGTCAGTCCTCCTTCAAATGGATGTCGTAAAGCAGCGAATGATAGCATCATACTTTCTACATGGTGAGCAGTACTTTCATCCCTAGGTTTGCCCGCCCCTGTGGAACTTGAGTATAGCATCCCTTCACGGTGCCACCCAGTAACTGGTGTTGTGATGCGGTGTTTAAAAATAAATGTAAATAGTTAACACTTCTTTGAAAAGGAATCAAATCCACATTATAGCCTTTATCAACCAGCTGGTTCTTATAAGCTTCTTCCCGATCTGTGTGCAAACATTACTTTTAAGTGATCAGCTGGCATAATTAGGTAAGATTGTACATGAGAAGCACAATTCTGTTTTCATCTCGGCTAGAAGAAGAAACAAACATCAGGGATGACGATGTGACGGTAAGTTAGACGTGGGAGATTTTTCCAGCAGCTGCAATACCTTGCTAATCAGCAGAGCTAGTTATTTATTTATTTGTTTTTCTTTTTGAGTTCAAAGGTGCAGCTTTACAGAACCTCAGCCAGAGAGGTAATTAGGAAGCCTGGTACTCGGGGGGGTGCAGATAGCAGCTCAGCTGGGTCTAGGATTCTGTGTTTTATCTTCTGTTAGGATTTTTTAGTATTTAATTTTTTAAAAATTTTCTTAAAATTCTCATTGCATCATAGACTTAAATCAGATTTAGGGAAACTGAATTGAAGACCTGGCTGGGTATGGGACTGGGGGCAGTGACCTCAGAGACAAGATGTTGTGAAATGAGTAGGAAGATGTTAAGCGGGGAAACCATCGTAGCTTTGATGAAATGGATAGAAAGCGGTTGCAGAATGAGGAGACCCACATTCTAATGTCAGGTGTGCCCACTGGGCAGCTCATTAACCCTCTCTTGACCTCATTCTCTGATCTGTAAAAATGAGGGTTTGGAAATAGTCCCCAAATGGATTGAGTCCCTATTATGTATCAGACTCTGAGGTGGTTCTCGCCCCGTGGGGCTCAGCTGCCTGGGAAGACAGACCAGCTGGGCGAAGGATCCTGATGGAGAGAATGTAGGGTCCATGCGTTAACAGGGCCACGTGTTGTCTGGAGCTAGACTGGCCAGTGTCACAGCCATCTCTGAGGTTACTAACTGTGTGATCCTGATGAAAACACCAATACCTGTTGCATCGAGCTGTTGTGAAACATGGAGAATATTGCCTGACACATAGTACGTGCCCAGTAATTCTAGCTGTTAGTATGGGAGCGCAGAACAGAGGACCACGATTATGTAGAGGGTATGGGGAGACCAGACCTCTGAGAGGAAATATTAAACTGAGACCTGAAAAAAAATCCAGGGGGCGATTTGAAGGCATCTCCCACTTAACAAGGTTGGCTGACAACTTCCTTCCCTCTGTAAAACATATGGTTGATGCCCAAGCTCATGGTCAGTAGGTCATGCTACCTCGGCTTCAACCAATGTTCCATTAACCTACCAACTACCAGGTCCTCTTATGCCAGATAAAAGAGCATCTACGGCCAGGGAATACAACCAGTATTTTATAGTAACTTTAAATGGAGTATAACCTTTAAAAATTGTGAATAAGTATGTTGTACACCTGAAAATTGTATAATATTGTACATCAACTATACCTCGATAAAAAAAGTTTTTAAAAGAGCACCTACTGTAAAAATAATGTTAATATTCATGGGGCAGATCCTAGGCACAGATAGCAATTCAGGTGTACATGGACAAGTATGCCCAGATGATCTCATTTAACCTTTTTTTTTACAATCCTAGTAAGGCTTCTTTATATGCCCATTTGACAAATGAACCCATAAAGTGATAAGTAGGGGAGCTGAGATTTGAACCTAGGTCTCTTTGGGGCCAAAGCTACCTCATCTAAAAGCTCTTTAGAGGTTGGTCAGGTGGAAAAAGTGATCCAGAACATTCCAGGGAGAGAGAACAGCATGTCCAAAGCCTCAGAACAGAGACAAGTTCTAGGATGCTTTCCTTCCAGCACTAACATTTCATTATTTAATAACTGGCCATGAGTTTCACTGTAGAAAATGAGGCTCAGAGAACTCAGGGGATTTGCCCTGTGATTTTTACATAGAATTTCCTTGTCATGATTTTTTGTTTGTTTTTTACATTGGAATGGTTTCCATTCTCAGGTACCAAAGATAAAATTGTTTCAAATATACCATGTAAAAGAGCAGTGGTTTCAAAGGCTGTGGTCTGTTTTCAGACTTTCTGAGAATCCAAAACCGAAACAGCACTCCTGATATTTAAACACTGCACTAAAACCCTCAGGGTAGCTAAATCAATGCCTTCTTGAGGGACAACACTGTGAATACCTCTTTACCTGCTTCCAACCCCTTGCTGCCCCCCCAGTGAGTGGGAGGGGTGACGAAGGAGAAGGGGCAAAGGTGCCAAATGGTAAAATATTTTGGAGAAAATCAACTCCAGCCTCACATATCCTCTGTTGACAAAAATAGTATTTTTTTCTTTTGCAGCTGTAAAGCATTTTGTAAGTAGTCAACCCATTTTTAAATTATCAAATAATGATTAAGAAGTTAAAAAAAACCTGTAAATATTTAGAACACGACAAGACCATTGCTAATGGAAACTTTGGAGAAATCAGGCTCAAGGGAAAGAAAAAAAATCCTTTATACAATCAAACATTATCAGTCTGATCTTTGTCCTAAAGGGACTTTAAAAATCAGATTTCAAACCTATCAGGCTATTTTGAGGATGTACTGTGCAGAAAAATTTTACTGGGTTTTTCTCTCTCCGCCCCCCTCCTCAAAATATGGAATAGGGGTTGGAGTTAGAAGCATTAAGAATGAGGCCTTTAAAAAAAAAAAAAAAAAAAAGAATGAGGCCTTTAAATGCAGTATATTCACATGGAAAGAAAGTGCTGGGTATGTGAGATTCTCTGTTCTGCGCCTCCCCATTTCTCCTGGAGAACGCTCTAGGCCTATTTCCTCTTGGGGATCTTTGTCCTGGCAAGTTCACTGCCAGGAAAACTCTGCCCTTGGGTTTGCAGGGGCCTGACTCCTTCCTGCCATTCAAGTCTCAGATCAAATGTCACTTCCTGAGAGGTTCCCTTGACCTGTACATCTGAAGTCATCACTGATCTTCACAAACTGCTTTTTTTTTCCCCCTTCATAACACATCACAATCTGCAATGATCTGGTTCCTTTATTTGTCTTCTTGTCACCTCCCTCAGTTAAGCTGTAAACTGCAGGGGACCTTGTCTGGTTCGCCACTGCCCAGAGCAATGCCTGGCACAAAGCAGGCACCCAAATATTTTTGAGTAAGTGAATGAAAATAAGTGCTTTTAAAAAACTAAAGTGCTGGGGCTTCCCTGGTGACGCAGTAGTTGAGAATCTGCCTGCCAATGCAGGGGACACGGGTTCGAGCCCTGGTCTGGGAAGATCCCATATGCCGCGGAGCAACTAGGCCCGTGAGCCACAATTACTGAGCCTGCGCGTCTGGAGCCTGTGCTCCGCAACAAGAGAGGCCGTGATAGTGAGAGGCCCGCGCACCGCGATGAAGAGTGGCCCCCACTTGCCGCAACTAGAGAAAGCCCTCGCACAGAAACGAAGACCCAACACAGCCATAAATAATAAATAAAATAAATTTAAAAAAAAAAAGGCAGAAAAAAAGTACCAGGGAAGTTCCTAAAATATAAACATTTAAAAACAAACAAACAAAAAAACTAAAGTGCTCCATAAATATGTTATTATGTGAAAATTGAAATCAGAAAATTTTTAAAATATTTGTCACATCACTTCTAGATTTTTTTGAGTCAACAGTATCGTATATTTCCCTTAAAGCCCATTTTAACTTTATTCCTCATGGACTATTTACCTGAGTGCTAATTTCTAGAAGTTTAGGAAATCAATATTTTCTAAAATAAAGTGGCTTTGCATTTAGAGTAAAAATATATCTTGCTTGTTGGCTGAATATACAGGGAAGAGTCTGCATTGTTTTATATTTGAGAGGAAAAAAAATTACTAGGTCCTACATTCCAGCCAACAGAATCCAACAGATGAGAGAAACAAGGTCATCCACAATTCATATCAACTCTCAGTACTTCAGAGTATATTCCTGTCAACGTTTGCAGAACTGTTGAGTCATGGAATTTCAGCATAAAAGGAAACTTATGGTTCATTCACTTCATCCAGTCCCCAAACCTGACATTTGTATCCCTAAATCACTTCTTTAATTTTGCAGATTGTATCTTCTGAATTAATTTAGCATCTATTGATGCTATTGATGCGATATTGCTCACACTTGTATTTTAAAATATTCTCTTGAGGTTTAATTTCTAGACATCATTACATTGAATAAAACTTGAATTGTTCAGGCTACATCCCCAATTGGAAGGATGGTCCTGATGCTTTTGAGGTAGTAAAATTTCATTTAAAAAATACTGCTTGAAATGAGTACAGGACGTATGAGCTGGGGCTTGGGAATATTTGCTGTGCAGATTTTTGTCCTAAGGGCAGGAAGTTTGGGTGCAGGGAAGGGTTTTTTTGACCACAATTTGACCTAAGGTAGAGAATGTTTTTGGGGTTCAAATAATAATATATGAGCTGATAAATATGGCAAGTGTATTAGAACAAATAGTCATTTTTTTCAGGGTCTTGTTCAAAGCAAGTTAGATACAGCCTCTGTTTTATGCAGGGTTATGGTTGAAATGATCATTCCCAGAATCCTTTTTGATCTGGAAGGAATCAAATAAGGTCACCTAGCCCAGTGGCTTTCAAATTTTTCTCTATCATCTACAGGAAGAAATACATTTGGGGGGCATGATCTGATACACAGACACACAGACACACACACACACGCACGCACATGCAAATAGGCAACCACAACTGAAACAAGAGATTCACAAACAGTGCTCCCCCTCCCCTGTTTTCTATTTTTATACTCTGCCATTTAAAAAAATGTTGGTTGTGCTTTTATAAACTGAGTTCAAGAGCACATTAGTTTGGAGAACACTAATCTGGCCCAAACCCTTCACTTTACAAATGGGAAGACAAAGGCGCAGAGAGGGGAAGCTACATCCCCAAGTTCATACCAAATTCAAGTAACCCTGTCCCTAAATTGTGTATTAGTCAACATACTGTGTCTTCTCTTTCGTTCCAATCAGTGAACCTATAAAACCATAAGAAGAAGCTACAGTTTAGTTAAAAAGAAAGAAAACACACAACACACTTCTTGGGTTTAAGCCCAAGTCCTCAGTGGCAAGTTTGCTAACCTCTCTGAGCCATGGTGTACTCGTTCTTTATACAGGAACTTAAACCCTCCCCATAACAAGCCAACATCACTCTGTCGGATGAGTATTGAGACAATGTGGATGGAAATGCCTGATAAAACTCCTGGCTCCTGTTCTTCTGCCTTACTCTCCCTCCCCCCCCCCAATAATAATAACTTTTAAAAAAAGAACAAAAAGTAAAGAACAAAATACGCAATATTATATTTTGGTTTAACTGCCCAGAAGTCAACCCTCTGTATGATACTTGCTCTGTCGGCTAAGATGGCCACGGTTTTGCTGATGGTTCTCCTATCAAGAGGCAGGGTCCATTCCCCCTCTTCTTGTATCCAGCTGGCCTGTGCCTGACTTGACCAGGCCACTGCAGAAGTGGTGCCAGTTCTAGAGCTGGTCTTTAAGTGACTGATAGTTTTCACCTTGGTCCCTCGAGCGACGAGCCACCCTGTGGACATGTGACTACACAGCTAAGGGACCATGGGGAGAGGCCCTGACACTATATGGAGAAGGAGCTGGGCTCAGCAGAGACCACCCTTCCAGCTGTCTCCATCCAGGTACCAGGCAGGTGGCAAAGTCTCAAAGGACCCTCCAGAACAGCCTGACACCAGCTGAATACCACCCTGTTTGAACCTGTTTGATCCTACGTGGAGTAGAGAATCACCCAGCTAAACCACTGACCTATAAAATCATGAAATTTCATAAAATGGTTTTTGTTTTAAGCCACCAAATTTTGGGGTAACTTTTTAATACAACAATGAATAACCAGAGCTCTTGCGTTGCTGCAGATAGTTTAAGTAAGCAGTCGCCTAGAGGCAACATAGCACGGTACAAATTCTGGAACAAGAATACCTCCATTGAATTTCTATGTACCTCAGTTTCCTTATCTGTAAAATGGGAATAATAATACTACCACCTCATATAAGGATTACTTTGAGGATTAAAAAAAGTTAATAAAGTTCTTAGAACAGGGTCTTGCACACAGAGCGTGCTTTGTAAATATGCGTTATTATTCTAGAGGAAGAAATTACACTTTTGAACGCTGATTTAGATTACAACTCAGAGGATCAGGCTTTACTGCTTTTAGATTGTGACCAGGTCTTGGTTCTGGGTCTTCAGGTCTCTTGCAATCTGACTTGCATAAACAATTCAGATTAGGCTTAGGAATGAATATCACCATGGCACCTAAAAGAGATAAAGAATTGTAAACAAGGGGAAGAGAGACATGATATTTGCTGGAGTGGCATTTAGTGACAGGTCCACTGTTCTTAAATGTTGTTATTAGCAATGTGAACAAGAGGTTGAATAGCACAATAATCACATCTGTGACATCAAATCATGTAGAAGACATGAGAAAACAGGGATTACATCTCTGTATCAGGAGAGAGTAGGAAGGTGCACTGGGGAGAAAATGAAGCAGTAAGATTAAATGCAGTCAAGTTCAAGATTTTGAATTGAATCTGTCGAAATGCCAATCCTTTCCCCAAAGGATTATTTGAAGCATTTCAGTTGAACAAGTATTTATAGATGGTGTGCCAGGCACTGTTCTCAAAAATGGAAGCTCCTAGGTAGATAAGGCCTGTCCCTTCCTGTAAGAAGCAGTCTTGTAGGCAATATAGATAGAAACCAATAAAAATTATACAGGGTGATAGATGCCAGAAAAAAAATGTACATACAGGAAGCTCCTTAGAAAATTAAAAATAGAGTTAGCGTATGATCTAGCAATCCCAATCCTGGGCATATATACAGAAAGGACTCTAATTTGAAAAGACACACACACCCCCAATGTTCATAGCAGCATTATTCACAAATAGCCAAGACATGGAAGCAACCTAAATGCCCATCAATAGACAAATGGATAAAGAAGATGTGGTACATTTATACAATGGAATACTACTCAGCCATAAAAAAGAATTAAATAATGCCATTTGTAGCAACTTAGATGGACCTAGAGATTATCATACTAAGTGAAGTAAGTCAGAAAGAGAAAGAGAAATGCTATATGATATCATTTATATGTGGAATCTAAAAAAATGATACAAATGAACTTTTTTAACAAACAGAAATAGACTCACAGACTTTGAAAACAAACATGGTTACCAAAGGGGAAAGGGGGGAGGATAAATTAGGAGTTTGGGATTAACAGATACACACTACTATATGTAAAATAGATAAACAACAAGGACCTACTGTATAGCACAGGGAACTATATTCAGTATCTTGTAATAAATTATAGTGGAAAAGAATCTGAAAAAGAATATATATATGTGTATATATATATATATACACACATATATATATATATATAAAACTGAATCACTTTGCTGAAACTATCACAACATTGTAAATCAACTATACGTCAATAAAAAAATGTATGTACAGGGTGCAGATATACAGATGGGGGAGTGAATGTTTCTGCTTGGGATGATGTATACAACAATTGACATGTAAACAAAAGATTTAAAAACTAGAGATAGAAATAGGAAATTGAGTCTGTATATATAGAGAGAAAGAAAATAGAAGGCCACAAGACCTTGTATGTTTGAGAATCAGATGTGTCTGTGTCTTTTCTGTGAATGACATAAAAAGAAAACAGGATGAGTTACAAGCTGTCATCAGAGAGAATGAGAGTTAAAGTCAAGATATAATTGAAGAAAAGTGATCCACACAAAAAAATTACTGAACTTGGGAAAAATCACTGAGTAAGGGAAAATAGACTTCACTGATATCCACGCATAGGACATTTGCCTCGTCTTTGGAAGTAATAAGATTTTAAGACAAGTATATTAGAGCTGTATGTTCATTTATCCGTTCATTCATCAGAGCTGACACAATGGACATAACACACAGTCACAGTCCAAATGAGAAGAACCATTAATCAAATAATTATGGCAGTACATAATCATAACGTTCTCACCTTATAAGGGAAAAGCAGAGTGAGCTATGAGAGGGGCAGCTGGGATCTAATATTAAGGGACTGCTTAAAGGGGCTCTTCTTTAAAGGATGATGCTTGACTTGAGACTTAAAGAATGGGTTACATAGGTAGGAAGAGTAAGGGGAGGGTCAGGGCAGTTTAGACAGAAACTACAGCCTTTACAAAGGCCCTGTGGTAGGAGGATCTTACAAAATAGGCTTTGGAGAAAACAGAGGATTTGCTGGAAGGTACTAGATTTCAATAAGTACCATATGACCTTCAATAGAAAAGTTTTGAATTTATTTTATTTAACCTCAATAAAAATTCAGGGTTACTTAAGACCCCAGTGAAATATTTTGGACAGTATAAACCCTTTTAAACTAAGAGAAACATCTAAAGGAGGCTATTATATGCCTTTTCACTCTCAATAATGTCACTAGTGTCAGGGATAGTTTAGACATTTTTTTTTTAACATCTTTATTGGAGTATAATTGCTTTACAATGGTGTGTTAGTTTCTGCTTTATAGCAAAGTGAATCAGCTATACATATACATATATCCCCATATCTCTTCCCTCTTGCGTCTCCCTCCCTCCCACCCTCCCTATCCCACCCCTCTAGGTGGTCACAAAGCACTGAGCTGATCTCCCTGTGCTATACGGCTGCTTCCCACTAGCTATCTATTTTATGTTTGGTAGTGTATATATGTCCATGCCACTCTCTCACTTTGTCCCAGCTTACCCTCTTTCCCTTCCTCGTGTCCTCAAGTCCATTCTCCAGTAGGTCTGCGTCTTTATTCCCGTCCTGCCCCTAGCAACCTAAGTGTCCATCGACAGGTGAATGGATAAAGAAGATGTGGCACATATATACAATGGAATATTACTCAGCCATAAAAAGAAATGAAACTGAGTTATTTGTAGTGAAGTGGATGGACCTAGAGTCTGTCACACAGAGTGAAGTAAGTCAGAAAGAGAAAAACAAATACTGTATGCTAACACATATATGTGGAATCTAGACATGATTTTTTTAATCTGAAGTATTTGCTCTACTTAGGATACTGACCAATTATAGTATTACTATAGCTTTCAGTTGGAAACCTGCTTCTAAACCCAGCAGGATTTACACTGTCGTCAAGTGGTAAATATGAATGCAATGAAAAACACAATGCTTTGCTTTGGACTTACAATTAAAAATGTTTATTAAAGTTCATGTTCTGCTCTGTGATAATTTTCAGGCTCGATGTGAACAAATGCTAAATAACACATTTGAATGATCTGAATATATAAAATCATATTTCCACAAATGCTCTGCTTTTCCATAAATCAGTCACTGCTTCTTAGAAGGAAAATAAATTTGCTTTTGAATGGAGCACCAATGTGTTTTTCTTCCTAGTATTAGACTCTACATATTTGAATGGGTTGCAAATCCTGTTCATTTTTCAGGACCCAGTGGAAGCTCCTGCTTCTACAGAAAGCCTTTGTTATCTCTCTGTTTAGCCTGACCTGCATATTTTCTGACGCCCATCACTTTGTACCCCTGATTGTGGCATTTCATTGTATCTTATTTTTTTTAATTTAACTCTCTTAGGTGCTTGTATTTTTTTCTCATCCTGATTATCTTCCAAACCATAATTCATAGCATGGCAGCTAGCAATTGATAAATTCTCAATGTGTGTGTCTGTTGATGGAATGGATGAGAGAAAGAAAGGGGCGATAGTGTTGCGTTAGCTCAGGCCCTTAAGTTGCAAAAAACAGAAAGCGATTTTTATTAACTTAAGTAAGAAGACAGTGTATTGGAGTATTACAGGGGTTTCTCAGAGGATGGGCAGGGAGCCTGAGGAACCAGGCCTAGGAGAGTTGGGAACCAGTAGACACCATAGGATATGAGCAGCAGAAATAACTTCATGGTCATAGCCAGTTATAATCGCTGGATTGAAACCATCCTTTCTTCCAACCGTGTGTCCTGCTTTTCAAGATCCTAAGTCATAGGAGAGAGAATCCAACTGTCTGAATCTAGGTTTCCCTGTTGAAACGTGGCTGCACTGGGTCAGGCAGAGAAAGACCTGGAAGAACAGCCTGTAGGACTCGCTCACCTTCCATAGATGGTATGTTTACTATCCAACCAGGTCTACGCACACTGCAAAAGCTAATTTTCCACAAGAAAATCAAAGTGCTGTTAGGAAGATTAGTATGGGTAAGATAAAAATTAAAAAGGCCACAGAGATATCCATTGCAGGTGGAAAGAACTCCACAGTAATGAAATTGGTTTTGAATTTGTCTTGACTTCTCACTGGCTGGTGACCTTGGGTGTGTCATTTATCCTCTCTGGTCCTTTGCTTTCTTACTTATTATATATAATAACGTTGGCTTCTCTACCTCCCTGGATGGTTGTAAGGATTATAGACAATAACCTATCTAAAAGTGTTATGTAAATGAAAAGTGCTATATAAATGCAGAATACTCTTTTTATAGTTTTTTGGTGTATTCTGCAGCACCATTATTCAGTAGGTGCTGGTTGAGCAGAATTGAGAGGCTTATTCCTCTCTTGAATGTGGAGGCTCTAGAGGAAATGTGAACGTGACTTTCTCTTACCTACATCATGCATTCTAATAGCAATAAAAATATCACTCATATTTACTGAATGTTCACTATGTGATGGGATCTCATCTAAGCCTCTTTCTGTGTCCTAATTCCTTTAATCCTTACAATTACCCTATGTGTTAAATACTATAAATATTATTATTTTACAAATGAGTAAACTGAGGCACATTGAAACATCAGAAGTATCTCATCAGCATCCCCCTCTACACTCTATATCCCACTGATAAAGTTTGAATATTAATTTTTTGCTTCTTAACCCTCTTGCAAGGTTATAAAGAAGATTAATGAGGAAATGTTGGCATAACATTTAGTGTACCTTGGAAGAAAGCTTCTGGTGAATGCAATTATTGTGGTGCATTTTCATAATAATTAAATGTGAAATATTGTAGTATTTTACGCTCTTCTTCTCTTTAACTAATCTTCCAATCCTAGCTCACCATCAACTAAATTTCCAAAGCCAAACACTTCAGAATAGTTACTCTTTCTTAAGTTTTTTCCTCTGAATATATATATATATATATATATATATATATATATATATATATATATATATATATAAAATTCATTGGTTCTAGTCTCACATATTTATAGTTTTTCCCTTGAGGGACAGAGCTGCAGGGCTGCAAGAGTTTAAACTCTGGGTCCAAAAAGTGTTGTAGCTCCTCTGGTGAGGAGATGATCAAATTTAGATTTGGGGGAACGAAACAAGCAACCCTATGTTAAAACTTTAACTGCAACTGAAGAGTTAATGCCCATGCTTCTTAGATCATAATAAGGAGCCCTTCCTGTGTTAAGAGAAAAGGGAAAGGAGAGAGGGAGAGAATGTGGTCTGGAAAAAATTTCCCCTGATATCTTATCACTCACCCAAATGACTGGTGATAATTGGGCAGTGGAGACATTTGTAAGATCAAACAGGGTACCACATCCTTAAGAAGCTACATCTCTTGACAGTGGAGTGTCAGTCACGGGGGCTGTATGCCTTGCAAATGTCAATGTGCTAAACCTCAATTATCAGAAAATATGATGAGAAATTATAAAAGATGGAACAGAAGACTTCATCCAGGTGACAGAGTTTAAGACTATCTGGGATAATCCCAAATTTCCCCATGAGGAAAATAAAGATACAGACATACTGTGGCAGGATTGGGGGCCTAGAAGAAAAATAGTTGATAAAAATAATTGGAAAGATTTCTATAAGCCTATGAATGAGTTCTGATAATTTTGTTAACTAGAAAATATACTTTTTTGTGTTCATTAGTCAATCTTCCAAGTTTAAAAAAGCACCTTTACAGAGCAAATATACATGTGCATATATAGCTTCACTCTTTATTTATTTATTTATTTGGAGCATAATTGCTTTACAATGTTGTGTTAGTTTCTGCTGTACAATGAAGTGAATCAGCTATATGCATACCTATATCCCCACCCTCTTGGATCTCCCTCCCACCCTATAGCTTCACTCTTTTTACCTGCTCTTCCTAACTGCATTTTTATAGCACTCTTCCTCAATGGAAAACAAAATGTTTTACAGTAGACCTAGATATAAGTTGATACATGTGTCTGTATCATAATATAAATGAAATGGCTGCTCTGTTAAATTTAACTTATATGTCTAAGGGAAAGCAAGTGTACATTTAGAGATGGATTAATTGTATTTAAAACATGATATAATTTTACTAAAATAACAGATTGGATGATCATTGTAGAAAACTTGGTCTGATAAATGTCCTTTCTCTAAAAGATTTTTTCAAAGTTTTTTTTTTAATTTGTATTGGAGTATAGTTGATTTACAATGTTGTGTTAGTTTCAGGTGTACAGCACAGTGAATCAGTTATCCATATACATATATTCACTCTTTTTAGATTCTTTTCCCATATAAGCCATTTTACAGAGTATTGAACAGAGTTCCCTGTGCTATACAGCAGGTTCTTATTAGTTATCTGTTTTATATATAGTAGTGTGTATATATCAATGTCAATCTCCCAATTTATCACTCTCCCCCCTTATCCCCTGGTTACCATAAGTTTATTTTCTACATCAGTGACTCTACTTCTGTCTTGTAAATAAGTTTGTTTGTACCAATTTTTTTCAGATTCCACATATAAGCAATATCATATCTTAGTCTTTCTGTGTCTGACTTACTTCACTCAGTATGACAATCTCTAGGTCCATCGATGTTGCTGCAAATGGAATTATTTTGTTCTTTTTTACAGCTGAGTAATATTCCATTGTATATATGTACTACATCTTTATCCATTCCTCTGTTGATGGACATTTAGGTTGCTTCCTTGTCCTGGCTATTGTAAATAGTGCTGTAATGAACATTGGGGTGCATGTATCTTTTTGAATTATGGTTTTCTCTGGGTATATGCCCAGTAGTGGGATTGCTGGATCATATGGTAATTCTATTTTCAGTTTTTTAAGGAACCTCCATACTGTTCTCCATAGTGGCTGTATCAATTTACGTTCCCCCCTACAGTGTAGGAGGGTTCCCTTTTCGCCACACCCTCTCCAGCATTTATTGTTTTTTTTTAAGTTTGATGAGTGTATAATAGAGTCTTATAGTATGAAAAAGTACAGTCAATAGCAATATTTGAATGTTTGATTAAAAATATGGTAGAATGATTTAAAGGTTGTTCTATCGAGGGGTAAGAATCCTCATCAATCTATTAAAAACATTAACTGAGCAACTATTGTAAGCAAGGGGCTCTGCTTGGTTTGGATGGATCAACCTCGGGACGTAGTAAAGGGTCCATACCTGACTCCTGATAAGTGCTCAATAAATGTTTGCAGTATGAAGGAAGAAACGAACTCAGAAACCTTGAATAACCCTGAGGATTTTTTGGAGTAGATACCACATGCAAAGCGAATCCCATGGATCGGTCCACTTAATCCTTACAACAAACCTGTGCTGTAATTGATTATTCAGCACAGGATGGGTAGAATGACAGAGTGAGAAACTTATTTGAGGCCAGACTTCTGGGGGCAGGTAGTAAAACTGGGATTTGAACCTGGGTTTGATTGCATCTGTTTTGGGGGTTCATGGATTCCCATGACCTTCTGTGAATTCCCTGAAAACGTTTTTCAAATTTGACTGTAAAATTTTCCAGAGAGACAGTTAATAGCTTTCATCGCCTCAATGAGATCTATAATGAGATCCCATATCTTCCTCCCAAATTTAAAAAGCTCGTACAATAATTGAAAAACTAAGATTTAGTCATAACACAATAGAAAGGTTCAACACACATAGGTAAATAGATACGGTTCAAGATAAATAATGTGTGATTAATTGCCTGGGAATGTTGTAGGGTTGAAGTGGTAGAAACCCCCGTGGGTGGTGTGATTTGGGAAAGTTTCTCCTAGGGAGAGACGTTTGAGGTGGGCCTTGAAGAATATTGCTGTGCATGCCTCATGGAACTGGATTCCAGCCTTGTGCACTGCCAGTGGACTCTCCCTCCCTCCCCTCTCCCTTTATAGGGACATTTGTCAGCAAGGAAGAATTAATTACCACACATTTCCCTCTGCCTAGAGCCTATTACCTGCAGGCTGCTCCATGAACATTAGGCTGCGAATAGCAAGGAAAATGCCATTTGGAAATGTTCTGTTCAAAGCAGATGTCCAGCTGCTCATTTAGATCATGAACTGTTTGTCAATACTGACAATTAGTGGGCTAAAGATTGCATTGACCACATGACAAGAATCAATATGAGCAATACTTGTTAGTTATTTACCGCCAAGTGTATTAAAGCCTGTAGATTTCTTATAAATCCTTCAAAGCCATCCTGCTATGATCCTCTGGACAACATGCATTGACACATCAATAAATCCTTTTGACAAGGGTGATCTGTGAAAATCAATACCAGTTTATCCGCGATTCCCATGTAGTTTTTTTTTTTTTTTTTTTGATAGGCCAGTAGAGGTTTAAGATCATTTCCCAAAGCTGGAGAACTTACATGGTTGAGGTACAAGGCTTGTTGTCACTGTGCTTGAAGGCACTGACCTTGATTACTATTCTTTGCTCAAAGAATCTTTGTAAATCCCATAGGAGAGAGAGAGACCCACTCACTGAGAGTGGTGATGACTTCAGCCTCTTTCAGAAGTGGGGAGTTAAAGGTCTCAGTGCATAGTAATCTGCGGCTGTGCCTGACCAATCTCCAGTTCCTCTCTGTCTCAAAAAAAGCTTCCCAGCAGTTACTCACCCTTATTCTTTGACAGCCTTTAGCACTGGTGCTCAATAATATCTGCTTGTTGAATAGATTTGCTTTTCATTTTTTATTATATGAGCTGAATTAAACCTTCACGATAAACAAAAATACAGTTCAAGTTCATGTACATCAACAGTGTGTTAGTTAGGATAAGAATAGCTGCTGTAACAAACCTACCTCAAAATGTCAATATCTGTATTACATGCGGTTCTTGTAGCTGTTTCTGGACAGGGAATGACTTTCCTCCACATCATGATTCAGGGACCCTAGCTCCTTCCATATGTGGCTCTGTTATCCTCTAGTATCTGAGCGATTTCAGCCTGAGGAAGTGGCAACAGAAGAAAGAGAAACCCACCCACTTAAAAAAAAAATCCTGACCTGGAAATGACACATTTCGTGGGCTTATGTTCCATAGGTAGGAACTTAAAAAGGGGGCCACATGATGCAAAAAGGGATTTGTCTGTTTAGCCCTAGATGGACAGTCACCTCCCAGGGATAATCCCATTCTGCAAAAAGAGCACAGATTTTCCAGGGAGAGCTGGCCAGAAATGTAGACTAAGACTGGCTACATCTGTGGCATAAAGTACCTGGGCTACAGACATGGAAATACACCGTTCAGATACTTCACAAAGTTTGCTAGCAATTGGGGGAGACAGTCTGTCTGCCCTAAACTAGCAGAATTTATGCAAATGTTCTTTTCCTCCTCACTAATCTCCATGGTCAAACCCCCTAAATGCTGATAACCTTTATTTCTCTGGGCTTCCATGGACCTCTGCTCTTGGCATAAAAACTGCTACATCAAAACGGAATCTTAAGTCTCTTCTTTGAAAGTTCTGTTAGCAGCAGTTAAAAGACACTGAAAGATAAAGTGTTCATAATCATCTCATGTTCTCTCTCCTCTCTCACTCTCTCTCTGTCTCTGGAATATAATCTCAAAAGAGGCAACTGCACTAAACTTTCAGGCTCCCAGGTCCCCTGGTCATTCATAAAATCTGCCCCCAGCTCTATTTGTCTCAGGGCTTTCTTGCTATCTGCCTTCTCTCTGCCTCTTATAAAAATCTTTGCTGAAGAGCCATGTCTGTGTCTTGCTGAAACTAATAAAATGATATCTTTCACTCTCTTGGGGAGCTCTATCCAGAGTCACCTTTGAGATCCAAAGACAAAGAGAAGTTTCTGCTGGCATTTTGCTGTAATGAAAAACCCAGCAGTTTTCCAGAGGGGCGTATCTAAAGCAAGAGATGGCCACTAACTTGAGGATTTTGAGGATTTTTTCTTTTCTTTTCTCCCTTCCTTCCTTTTATATCTCTTCCTCCTCCTCCTCGACCTCCTTTCTTCCTCTTCATTTTTCTTTTTAAATGACAATACCAACTGCATTCAGTGTTTAAAGTTATCCGTTCTCTCATACTTTTTTTAAGCATAAAACTTTGACATATGGAATTGGGAGAAGAAAAAATGCTTGGGAGAAAGCCTACCTTCCCTTTATGTAGGTTAACTTAAATATTTAGATTCTGGAGGAAAATTCCCCATTGGTGAGGCATACACTTTCTAAGTAGTCTTCAGTTTTTTGCTGTGTATTGAAGTCTTTGGCAATTTCTTGTGTGCTGGGGTGACAGATAAGTGAATATTTGGAAAGACATGGGTAAAACAAGACTGGATGTGGGGGAAGAGAAAGCTGATCTTTGTGTCTTGTTTTTTTAGCCATCTTAGTTTCTCTAAATACGATATTTAAAGAGTACAGCAGTGGGTGATGTGGGGATATTCTGTTTCCCTATAGCTCAGGTGGCCATGAGAATCAGAATGAAAGATCTGGTGGGTTTTCTACAGTGTAGCAAATGAAATAGCTCATTAGCTGTAAGCAGCCAATACTCTTTCCTCATTCACCAATAGCTACTATTCCTTAGGGAAATTTATCCTAGGCAAGGCAGGAATAGAAAGAAAGCAAGAAGAAAGGGCACGGGTAAAGCAAGGAAAGAAGGAATGAAAGCATGCTTCCCATTCTTTCAGAAGGATGTTTCTGTTCTGTTTCTGACATACTGAGAGATTTTTTGCTGTACTTCATCTTTGTATGTAGACTATTTTTAGCATCCAGTATTATTCCTGGTTAGAAGGATGACTTTGGGTATTATCCATGATTAATTAAGGCCATATGGCTCTTGAAATATTTTACTTGTGAATATAATAATAAGACCATAACCGTTCACATTTTTTCAGGGTGTGGTCACAATACATTTTAACCCTATGAAGTACACAAGCAGGAATTTACTCCTGTTGTACAGAGGGGATGATGAAATGACACACATATCTTAGGCTCATATTTCAGGGGTGAAAACTTAAAACAGGGCCACACCCACATGAAAGAGGGACTTGTCAATGTAGTCCCAGGATGGGACAGATTCAGGCCAAAAAACAGTTTTCTTAACTCCCAGTCTTTGGCTCTTTCTACCAAGGAGATTTGAAATAGAAATATACTAATGATAGCTAACATGTATGGAGCATTTTGTTAAGTGCTTTTCATAAATTAACTCATTTACTCTTCAGAGCAGTGCTATGGTATAAGTTCTGTTATTAGCACTCGTTTATAGATAAGAAACTGGGGACCAGGAGAGGTGAAGTAGCTTATCCTTAGTGACTCAACTGCTAGGGGAAGGGGCTGGGAGTACAGTCCAGGCAGTTTGTCTGCCAACCCCATGTTCAGAACCCCCATGTAACGCCGAACCTCCATGTAACGCCTCCTCTCGACACCAAACAGCCGTAAGTTTCAAACTTTGTGCAAGATTCTTGAAGGTGTCCCATGTCCTTGAGGATCCAGAGTTCAGATTCAAGACTTACCAGTCTTCTCTCCTGAGTCCTGATGAACTCCTGCAGAAAGAGTTTTTGTATAATTGGAAGCAAAGTCACCCATAAAGTAGTTCCTCTGCCACAGTCCCCTCCCTTAAAGGCAGGGGGAGCTTCACAGATGACCTGTATCCTGTGGTCCCTCTTGCTGCACAGAACTAGACCAGCCTGATGGCCATTTATTTATACCTTCATCTGCCATGTACTAGTGCCTGCTGTGAGCTATGGAAGACATAAAGATGGAGAAGCTCTGGTCTTTGTCCTTAAGGAGATCACAGTCTCAAGGGGGGACAGAGATGTGGAATCAGATGGTTATTATATGCAGTAAGTGATACCATGGAGGTAGGGGCAATGTTCTCATTGAACCAGAGATGGGAGGGACTAATTTGGACTAAAGAAATAGGAGGTCAAGGCAGTAGGGATTAACTTGCTGCTCAGGGACTAAAATCAGACAGCTCTGTGTTCAAGTCATGGCTGGGTCGATTTGTACTTGGAAAATATTAGGAAAGTTCTTTTTCTTCACTAGGACTCAGTTTCTTATCCTGACAAATCAAGATGATAATGCCATCTCCCTCGGGGGGTTACATGAGGATTATGGAGAGAGCTATAGAAAACCGATCCCATAGTAAGTGTTTGGGAAAGGTGATGATAACAATGATGGCCATCTTGAAAGCTTCCCGGACGCTGTGACACTTAGTGATGGCATTGTGGTCGATGTGAAGGAGGTCGTCAGGCAGAGAAGGGAGGGAGTCTGAGCTGAGGGAGGACAGTTCCTGCACCGGAAATGAGCGCATGCGAATGAAGCCACAGAATAATTTCTCCCCATTGTACAGTCCTAAGAATGCTGTCTGGCATAAGGCTCCACCTGCCTTTTCTCTCCGCAGACTTTGCCTATTCTACTTGATTCTACATATAGTCGGAGGAATCATTGTCCATTGCCGTAATTGCTATCATAGCATTTTCCCTCCTGAGAACTAGGCAATGGTTCCCAGTTGCCTCTTGAATCAGCTTGAATCAAAGTGATCATGGACTCCCAGCCCTCATACCCGTCCCTCATCTCATCTCTTGCCATACCCTGGATTTTCTCTCCAATCCAATCAAGGAAGCTGGCTTTTCCTGAGGCTCTACATTATTTTCCATCCTTCCCTCTCCAGGAGAAGGTGACCCCCTTCATATGCATTAGACAGAATTTCTAAAGTAAGTGTGTGTATGAGTGTGTGAGAGTGTGTTTGTGTGTGTGTTGTGATTTTAAAGTGATAAAACATGGAGAAGCATGGTGGGTAGAATTTATCTGGTCACAAACCAATGGCTTTGATCCAGATAAGCATTCAGTGATGTAGAGTGAACTTTGTTGGCCTACACATTGTTTTAAAATATTCAAATACAGTGTTATGAACTAAATGTTTGTATTTCCCCCCTACATTTGATATGTTGAAGTCTTAACCCCAATGTGATGGTATTCAGAGATGGGGTCTTGGGGTGGTAATTAGATTTTAGATGAGGTCAAGAAGGTGGGATGCTCATGATGGGATTAGTGTTCTTCTAGAAGGGTCACCAGAGATCTTCCCTCCTGTCTCTCCACCATGTGAGGATGCAGTGAGCAGGCAGCCATCTACAAGCCAGGAAAAGAGCCCTTGCCAGAACTGGACCAAGCTCGTACCCTGATCTTGGACTTCCAGCCTCCAGAACTATGAGAAAATAAATTTCTATTAAGCCTCCTCACCTACGGTATTTTGTTATGGTAGCCCAAACTGACTAATACATCTAGTTTTATAGCTTCTAAACAAAGAGTAAAAAGAACAAAAAAAAAGTAAACATACAAACCAAACAAAATAAAACAAACAAAAAGACTCAGCAAAGACCTGGCTCTCCTTCCACATGGCAACAATTGCCTAGAGCTGATAGAGGCCGCCCTCCTTCCACGGGAGCCTCCAGTTTGCCACAGTCTTCAGTGATTCCTATTGCCTCCCTCTGCTGTCCTTGCCTTGTGCCTGTACATTACCTGCAAGACAAGTGTAGTCATTTGAGCTTTCTCTTCCTGCTTTAGAATCATCCTTTCTTGTTAGGAACACACTTCCTTGAAGACCAATCACTGCTTTTATTGCATAAATGAAACAGTAAAGTAGCATATGTGTATTCATAAGCAACCTCAATAAATCTGTGTCAACAGTGAGGTGCAGAGGGCAATTCAGGGGACTTCATTCTTTTGTACTTGTTATTTTTCACCCTGTTCACCTCTGGGCAGGGCCTTTCCAAATGTCTCTTTATCTCTGTCTCTTTTCCTTTGTTTCACCCTCTCTTTCTGTGTGTGTGTGTGTGTGTGTGTGTGTGTGTGTGTGTATGTATGTATACACATACATATCTATGTGTATGTATTTATGTAGGTTTGGTATACATTATATAAAATACGTCAAATCTGATTGTGTAAAAATATGTATCTTCTCTCTCAATTTACACATTTACATAGATTGATAAAAAAATTGCCAACTTTCTCCAAAAGGCAATTTATAATTATATTCTAAGTGTACTTAATCAAGTGATGAAATCAGTTCAGTCTTCAGGAATCTGTTTGCTTCCTGCAGTAACCTCAACAGTTCTTAAAAGTAGAAGATTGTCAGTTCTTTATTCTCAATACCTGACTGATATGGAAACTATTTCAGACCCGTAATACTTAATAAGAAAAATTAAAATAATAACAAGCGTTGTTACTTAACAACTAAGTGTTACTTAAGCAACTGTCCTGTGCCCAGCACTGCGCTAAATTAACTGCTCTCTTCATCTCATTTAAGACATGAACAAACCTAAAATAAGCAGGATTATTTCCGTCTTACAGATGAGGAACTCACGATACAGCTAAGTTAAGCAACAATAAGACATAAGCATAGAGTCGTAACCCAGATTTTCTTACTGCAGTCCAATTCTTCTTCCATTTTTGCCCTATTTTTCATGATTCTGTGGTTGAAAAAGTATTGGTTATATGTGAGAGCTTCACAGCCCATATTTGATAGGTTTACATGCCTAATGAAGTGTGTGCTGTTTTGATTTAAGTTTAAAATAAAAAGAAACTTTGCCCTGAGGTCAAGCCCTCCTTTATAACTTGAACTCTGAACCACTTTTCTTAAATGGTATAAATTTACATGTGCTCTGACTCCCCAAAAAATCCTTTCTTGGGAAGTCAGCATTATTCTAAGTTTTCAAGAGCAGTGATATTTTTCTGATTCCCAAGAAACTGATGAATTCAGTCATTTGAGTCAATGACTTGATATAGGCTTGGGGACTTTTAAACTGAAAAGGGGATTGGAGATGAGTTATGAGTAACAGTGACTAACAAACTGGGGTCAGTGATTTTTGAATCAAAACTAAGTGATATTCCTCAGGGCGCAGTAACTCCTGTTATTCCTGGTGTAGTCCAACAGGGAGGGTCCTTAGAGTGAGATATAACTGCTTCAAAGCTGATTTTTTTTTTTTTTTTGGCTGCGCTATTGCACGGCTTGCAGGATCTTAGTTCTCCAGCCAGGGATGGAACCTGGGCCCCTGGCAGTGGAAGTGCAGAGTCCTAACTACTGGACTGCCTGAGAATTCCCTGAGATGTAACTGCTTCAAATCATCTCTCTAGGATGCCAGCCTTATACAGTCTTTCCTTTAAGCAGTGAGATGCAAAATGTATTTTTTTTCAAGGCCAGTGGCAGAGGGACCTCTGGGCCCAAAGACTGCCCCCTGAATGTCCTATGACTCAGCTCCAATCTCAGCAAAGCATACAATGATCGGTCCTATTTCAGATTCCTTCAGTTCAAAGGATTTTTCCCTTAAAAGCTTGGCCTGAGATGAATGCTCCTGGTGGTCAGGAGCTCACACCAGCACTTAGAGCCTCTTGCATGAACTCCAGAGTTCCCCATCCCACCCTCCCCAGCCATGCCCACGGCAGTTCCATTGGCAGCTGGCCAAGCGCAAATCTCTCTTCACAGCTGCCCCATCATTTTCTAGCCATGTGGCCTGGGACAAGTTCCTTACATTCCTTATGCTTTGTGAGGGAATCAAATACTTCAGAGTATCACTGGGAGATAAATGAGATGGCAGAAATAAAAACCCTAGCACCAAATTTCCAAACAAATACTACATCCTAATTGTTAACGAGTTTGGGTCCAGTCATTTGGCTTGATTTGATAGTATTGCTGCCACCATCTTGTTATAAGACCTCGCGGGGGGGTGGGGGTGGGGGAAAGGTCATGAAGAACCTAGGGGCAAGATGGGAATAAAGACACAGACCTACTAGAGAATGGACTTGAGGATATGGGGAGGGGGAAGGGTAAGATGTGACAAAGTGAGAGAGTGGCATGGACCTATATACACTACCAAACGTAAAATGATAGCTAGTGGGAAGCAACCACATAGCACAGGGAGATCAGCTCGGTGCTTTGTGACCACCTAGAGGTGTGGGATAAGGAGGGTGGGAGGGAGGGAGATGCAAGAGGGAGGAGATATGGGAACATATGTATATGTATAACTGATTCACTTTGTTATAAAGCAGAAACTGACACGCCATTGTAAAGCAATTATACTCCAATAAAGATTTTAAAAAAATAAAAAAAAAACAACCTTGGGGTGGTTTCAAAACCTCTTTGCGTCGTTTTCTTCGTCTCAAATGAGGATGGAAATGGTTACTGTCACATAAGCCTGGCGAGGATCAGGTTAAGAGAATGCATAGAAAGCACTTAGCACAGTGCTTGGCACGTGGCAAACACTCAGTATCTTTTAGTTCTTGTTCTTTTCTAGAAAGTTTTTTATACTTGACTGTGTCTCTTCAAACAGAGCTAACTTGTGTTCGGAAAGGTGGACGTTAGAGTCACAGGGGGATGCAGCTCTCCAGCAAGATAAGTCCACGGGGCGTACACCCAGCTCTATCCTCAGCACCCCCCTCCTGCCTAGATCTACCCACAGTGGGGCACCACCACGAGTTCTCCCTCCAGAAGGGTCAGACCCACATCCTGACTCCAGCCTGGCCTTTGCCTATTTGTGGTGGGAGGGGCGGATTTCTTTTGGCAGCAGGTTTTGTTCATTGCTAGGAGGGACAGGAAATAGTAACTGTTGAATGACCACTGACCACTAGGCATTCAGTAGTGGCTGCTGTCCCCTGAGGCCAGCTAGGACTTGTCAGAAGAGAAATATAGGTGTGATGGAGCCTGTAGCACCTGGTCTCAGCTCACTTTCCCCACAAGAAGGAATCAGCTTGTCCCCGCAGTGGAAACAGTATGGTTTGCAGTGGGAGCCGGCAGGCGGTAGAGAAGCATTACCCTTAACGCTCACTGAGACTCAGATCTCGGCAGTAAACACCATTTAGCTAATTCACCTGTGCAAGGCCATCAAGGGAAGGATTTTTACAAATGGAAACCATAGCCACCAGAGTGGGCACGCTTGAGGACTAGAACTCAGGTTGTCCTGGGGAATTATGAGAAGTTACAGGATCCTGAAATTCTATGGGAGCTTTTCATCGGTAATTGAAGGCAGAGATGGGACAACACATTTGAAAGGATTTGGGAATTTGCACTTTTCCTGTAAGCACCTTGTCTAAATGGATTGGCTTTTTTCCAGATTGTGGACAGTTGAGGTTCAAAAATATATTTTTTCTTTCTTTCTTTCAAATAGGGAACTTCTTTTTTTGAGAAAGAATATAAAACACTGAGATTTTAGGTGTCCAATTTTATAATTCAATTTCATAGGGAGAGTAATAAAAATGACTGTACTGTGATGTTGAATAATATAATAATTAGTGCTGTGCAGTTAGACTGGGTAAGAGTGAAGCAGTACCTGGGGGAGGAAGGTGGCTTAGTGACTTGTCCCCTAAAGTGTTTTTCTAGGAAAATATAGCTAGGATGGTCTGCTTGCCTTCATCCTGTATTTCTCATTCCCTGAGCTTCCCTCTCCTATGTGTGTAAGTCATCCTATTATTCTTCTACTGCCATTATTCATTCAACATTTTTTTGAGTCTCTCTGTGAGCCAAGCCCCTCTGCTTGGAGTTGGAAATGTACAAGTAAACAAACCAAAGCAGGTTTTGGTCCCTGCCCTCACGAAGTGCAATCGCATGCAGGCTATAGACACTTAAGCAGTAATTGCAGTGCAATGAGAGAAGTGCAATGGTTGTGAAGCCCAAGGGGCTCATGGGAGCCCACAGGATGGGCTTCCATCTAAACCAGGCTGAGAGAGGTTGAGGAAGCTGGAGGGAGCCCCCTAATGGGGGTGGGGCAGCGGCAGGGAGAGAGTCCTTCAACTCACAAAGGCAGAGCAGTGAGGGTGACAAGGAGAACTGCCCCCAGGGAATTTTGACTTCACCCTCAGGGCCACGTCTCCGAAGTCAGGAGAAGGTTTCCCATGGGGAATGACACCATCAGATTTACGTTTAGAAATGCGTCCTCTTCTGTGCCTCTCCAGCCAGTCTATTTCACTTCACGACTCTCTAGCAGTCCTACAATTACTTAGGCCCAGCCTCCATTTAGACTTCCTTCCAGACTCACGGTCCAGAGAAGAATGACAAACTGCCAAAGAGTAATTTTGTATAAAAGGTAAAATAATGAATCTTATAAATATAAAACTTGTATGTCAAATATTAACGTCAAAAATTAATTTAACTCATTAGTTAATGAGGGAACTGGTAAGATGTTACCACCAGTTCAAAGGAGAATTCAAAGAATCACATGTTTATGTGCCCTAAAGGAAAGCTAAAATAAGTTTATAAATGGATGCAGAAATGGGTCTGTCCATAGTGCAATAATCAACCTCATGCAACTAACACACATCTATGGATAAAATAATTTACATTGTTATCCGTTTTCCATTACTTACAGAGCTGGAGAGTAACTCAAAAGTGGAGATAACCCAGATGGACAGGAAACTTCTGCATCTTTTTGGTCCATTTCAAAGTTTTTCATAATTTTTCCTGACAGGTTCTAGAAGCCTGCATTCATTTCTGAGCTTTGCCATTTCTAATTTGAACCCTGAAAGTCCAGCCACTTCTCCTTGTGGACCTCAGTCTTTCCATTTTAATTTATTCATATACTAGGCCTCTGTGTGTGATACTATTTAAACAAAGCAAGCCACTGAAACAATAATTTATACTCTATGTAGGGTTGCCAGATTTCACAAATAAAAACACAGGATGCCAGTTAAAATTGAATTTCAGATAAACATCAAATACTTTTTTAGTGTATGCATATCTCAAATGTTGCATGGGACATACTTGGACTAAAAAAATATTCTTAATTTGTCTGAAATTCCAGTTTAGCTAAGTATCCCATGTTTTATCTGACAACCCTACCAATACGCAAAGGGTTAAGCAAGGGATGTAGACTGTAGTATTCAGAGTCCACAGGAGAAGGTGGTCAATTCAAATATCGTATGATTTCGCTTATATGTGGAATCTTAAAAAAATGGTACAAATGAACTTATTTACAAAACAGGAATAGAGTCACAGATGTAGAAAAAAATCTTATGGTTACCAGGGGGAAAAGTGAGGGGAGGGATAAATTGGGAGATTGAGATTGCCCTATACACACTACTATATATAAAATAGATAACTAGTAAGGACCTACTGTATAGCACAGGGAACTCTACTCAATACTCTGTAATGACCTATATGGGAATAGAATCTAAAAAAAGAGTGGATACATGTATATGTATAAATGATTCACTTTGCTGTACACCTGAAACTAACACAACATTGTAAATCAACTCTACTCCAATAAAAATTTTTTTTAAATAAATTAAAAAAAAAGACTTGGAAAGCTCAAGACTCCATATCCGAAGTTTTAAATTTTGTTTTGTTTAGTAATGAATCCTAAGGAGAGAGCTCTCATTCAATACAAAACGGGGGTATAGGCTACAGATTGGCAGAAACCTATGTTCCAGAAGGAAAGAGAGGGGAAGCAGCCAGTGGAGAGATTGTTTTCCTTCTATTCTCTTCCTCCCATTCATTGGGGTCTGAAAGGTATTTGCTTGTCATAGGAGAGGACACTGGCCATGCAAGTTCCGTCACCAGGGTGGTTCTCTGCTGGCCTTAGAGAAGATCTCCATCCCTAATTAGCTCAGCCTAGGGCCTTAGGTTACCGTGCGTCTGCTTGAGGCCAGCAGGTGCTTCAGGTGCCGTGTCAAGTGTTTGGGGGTTCACAGAACACTGTGAGTTGGGAGGGACCCATTTCTGGTTCTTCCAGACTTTTATAGGATTTAATCATTCACATTGGATAGCTATTCATTTTCTTTTTTCTTTTTTTCCTAATTGTACAGTTGGCCGACAGATGAAAACTCTAATCTTAGTACGAGTAAGCGGCGGAATCTCTGTCACTGGATTTGAAATAACTGCAAATTACAGAGTCCAGCTTCCTAGGGCAGAGGCAGAGGAAGAAAATTCTTATGCAGGAATTCTTCTGTGTTTTAGGGGGAAACTGGACATTCAGGAGCAAATTCTGTCCTTACGGAGAACGCTAGACAGAGAAAGGTCAACCGGCCACTGGTCCTTAGGAGATGTGGGGAGAGAGAGATTGGGGTATTTATGGCTTTATCAGAAGTGGTCTGTCTACCAAGATTTCCTGGCAATTAGTAACCAGGAAGGTGTCTGTATAATTGCAGAGTAGACTGAGGTTAGTTCTGATGCTGTGTCCTCATGTTTTTAGATTCTCTTTCTTTTCCCTTGGAACTTTCTCCTGCTCCTGGAATCTCATTACTCAGGGTCCTAGGAATTGCTTCTTTCCAAGATCCTAAGTCTTGTCTTTCAGGCTTGGGCTTCCTGCCAAATGGGCCTGACTCTATAGTTCTCTAACTGTGAGATCTGGGGCACAGATCTTACCTCTATAAAAAGGTAGCTGGTTACTACCGCATGTGATAATATTTGCTATGTAGAGAAACGACAGATGGAAAGCCCTCAAGAAGTCACAATGAGGGTATTACGTTGAGCAGTTTACTATATACTGATGACCATGGAGTCATCTATATACACACATTGAATTCTCATAATAACCCTGTGAGAGGGGTAGCATAATTAATCCTCTTTTGCAACTAAGGAAACCAAGGCACAATTAAATCAATTCGCTTAAGATTGGAAGGTTTTAAGTGCTGATGCTAATATGTGAACAGGCCGCCTAGCACATGGGACTACAGTATTAACCGTGATGCTCAGAGCCTCTCTAAAAATGTCAGTTATTATTATCATTACTGTTGTTGTTATTATTCCTAACTATTCTAGAGAACACTAGGACCCAAGAGAGTGTAACAGCTATTCATTTCCCTTGTCATACTCATTTGGGAAGATTCATAATGTATCTCAATATATTAAAGTATCTGAAAAGTCAGATAGTAAAAACACCATTTAAATTTTTAAAATAGACTTTAAAAATTTTGGAATACTTTTGGATACACATAAAAGTTGCACAGATAGTCCAGAGAATTCCCACGTGTCCTGTACCCATTTCCCCAGTTGTTAAGATCCGATGTTAGTGTGATACATTTGTCACAACTAATGAATCAATGTTAATGCATCATTATGAGCAAAAAAATGCATACTTTGTTCAGATTTCTTCAGCTTTTATGCAATGTTCCCAGGCTTCCGCCCAAGATACCACATACCATTGAGTCATCATGTCTCCTTGTTTCCTCTTGGCTTGGACCGTTTCTCAGACTTTTCTTGTTTTTTGAGGATCTTGATCGTTTCGAAGAGTACTGGTCAGGTATTCGGCAGAATACCCCTCAATTTGGCTATGTCTGTTGTTTTTCTCATGGTTAGACAGGGGCTATTGGTTTTGAGGACAAATACCATGATGTAGAGTGCCATTCTCATCACTTCATGTCAAAGGTACATATCATCAATTTGCCTTATTAGTGAAAAGGTAAGCTTGATCCTCTGGCTAAAGCGTTTGTCATGTTTCTCCACTGTTAAATTATTATTGTTTTCCCTTCTTTCTATACCAAACTCTTTAGAAAGAAGTCACTAGGCACAGCCCATGCTTAACGGGTGGGAAGTTATACTCTACCTCTTTGCAAGGGGAGTGTCTACAGAAATTATTTGTAATTCTTCCGCATATGAAATTCATCTCTTTTCCCCCATTTATTTATTCAACCATTTACTTATATCAATATAGATTCATGGATATTGGTTTTATACTTTGGGTTATAATCCAATACTATATTATGTATCTCTTTATTCAAATTGTTCCACTGTTGGCCATTGGAAGCTCTTTCAGTTGGCTCCTGTGTCCCATATCCCGATCAGCAGTGTGTTTGTGTGTGTGTGTGTGTGTTTGTGTGTGTGTTTGAGCACTTCCTTACTTTCTGACACTACTAGGTACTCCAGGCTCATCTTATATATTCACTGCCCCAGCTCTAGAATTCACCATTTTTTCAAGAAGCCTTTCTTCCTTTTATTGGAGAATTGGGTGCTGGGTGGGCTCATTGCTACTGGGGTGTTATTGCTTCTGGGCCCTCTCAGTGGAGGGAGTTTGAAACTATATGTATGTATACTGACCCATTTACTGTCTCTAAGCAAATGTTTCCCAAGCTTCTTTGAATACAGGCCTTCCCCCAAATGCTCAAAACATTGCTTAATATTTCTCAGAATGTTCGTATTCCATAGAAGTGACTTACTGCATGGTACTATAGCAACGGCATTTGTGTATCTGGGTTTCAACAACAAGTATTAATAACAATAGCCACAATGATAGTAATAGTTAATGATTATTGATTATCTATTCTGTACTAGGCATGGTGCTGGTCTTGGAACTTAGGGTAGTGGGATAGACTCCTAGGTCCTTATTCTTAGGGACTTCTGTAGGTGGCTTACAAGGCCTTTGATGACTGGGTCTCCGCTAATTGTGGTCTCTAACTACTCTCTCACCACAGGTTCTCTTTCTCTCTGCAACCACACCCAACATCCCTCTTCCCAAGGCTCTCTCTTACTTCTAGACCTTCACAGAAAGGTCTAGATGTTTCTGGAACAATCTTTCTTTCATCCAACCAATCCCAACTCATTCTGCAGGTCTTGAGTAAAAGATTACTTGTTCAATATTTCTCTGCCCTCAACCTGTGCTCTGCATCAAGATCCTGTTTTCAAGCATGTCTTTCCATAGCACCCTTTACTTGCCTAAAGAGGCACTTACTCCATTGATTGTACTTGGTGGGCTGCCTTCTGTTTGGATTAAGCTCTTTGAGGGAAGGACCATATCAGCCTTGCTCACTGTTTATTCTCATTGCCTGGCACTAGTCCAGGGTGTTCAATATTCTGCAGATAAGAGAGTGAACAGATGAATGTATGAGGCATCATGGAAGGCTTCTAGGAGCTGGTGATGTTTGAGTTAAACCAAGAGAAGAAAAGATGAGGTTTCAGTAAGGCTACGAACCTTAATAGTTAAGTTAAATGGTTGATAATAGGTTGAACCATATGAAATTGTAGTTTCTCTAAGTCAAAAATGGTTGAATATTCATAAGGGTCAACCTAATAATAGCTAACACGATTGAACATTTAGTTTGTGCTTTAAGGTCTTTGCATGTATTGACTCATTATTGATGTTGTCAATCCAATTAGGTAAATACTTCTGTTATTTACATTTGACCAATGAAGCAACTGAGGCACAGAGAAGTTAAGTAACAGACCCAGGGTCACACAGCCCAGTAGGAAATCTAAGGCTCCAGCCCAGAATGTCTGCTTCAGAACCCTGAGCCCTTAGCCAATATCTTGAAAGCAAGGAGGGTGGGGCACATGGAAGGGCATTAAAGAGGTTATGAGAAGATGAGACGTGCATTTTCCAGAAAATAGAAAGTCCGTTGGGCAGACTGAAGATTAGGAAGAGTGGCAGCCATCTTGAGATGGTCGTCCTGAAATTAGCAGTTTCTTTTCACCTTTTCCTTTAACCAGGGCACTTCCTGACCCCCTCTTTCTGCCAACCAAGGTACCTTCAGCATGTACAGACTCCAGCCTGGCATTTCAAGGGGTTTAAGGCCACATCATGCCAGCTCTGCCCAAGGCATCAGCTCTGCCCCGCCGAACCCACTGGAGGCCACATATTTGTGCTGCTTGCTGTGGGCTTCATGGTTTTTAGTGGGTAGTTCTAAAAGGGCCCTTTTCTGGCAAGAAAGAAGACTGCTTCTCCCTTTTGCTAAGGCTCTTCTCCTGGAAGTTTGCCAGTGGATTTTGGATGTGGTCATATTTACTGAAAGAGGCAGCTATGGTGTTTGGCTGTTGCCATCTAAGATTTTATTGAGAGAGTGAGGAAAGGAGCCTCAGGTCCCAGACAAGTGCTTTAATTGCTCTAATGATCCTACGGAGCTTTCAAAGGCCTCAGGGAGCTTTCACATCTGTAAAGTGGAAGCATGATCTGCCTGCTCCATTGAGCTCCAGCCCCTCTGAATCCCCAGTCTACATGGAGGTTCTCAACACGCAATGGTTCAGACTGATGCTATGCACAGCTTTGCTCCAGAAACATGTTCTGTAACCTGTCTGCCCCAGCAGAGCGATACAGAATGCAAAGAGAGATCACAAAGAGGAACCATTAAAAATCCTTCAGAATCATTTGTGAATTATTTACGTGAAGGATTGAGATGTATTCAGATGTCTTTATTTCCATGAACAGACACTCTGCTGTTTGTATGAACGAATGACTGCTTACAAGACAAAAATCCCTTTAACTTGAGTAAAAACAAATCTTAGGTAAAGACCCAAGTGATTAGAAGTAAGAAGCTTGAAATGACAAGCTGATGGCTTGATGGCTTGGGCTTCAAATGGAATTCCACTGACTGAACCTTCAAGTATAATTAAGCGCAAACCACCACCTGAAGGAACACTGAGGACTGGATGTAAACCTGCAGAAGCCAGAAGATTCAGCTGAGGCTCCGAAGTCACCAGGCTCATCCTGCCCGGGTTAGAGGGCGCTTTGATACTGTTTTCGCTCCGGGGAGGCGGAGCCGGAGCAGCGTGTGTAATCGCCTAAACCGAAAGGACCAGGAAAAGGGGAACAAAAGCTCGAATTAAAGGCAAAGTGCATGCCAGTTTTCACCGCTTTCCTTTTGTCAGCTGAAGGAAACCTAGAGATTCTATTGAGCACATTTAGAAATGAAGTTTCCTGATCTGGAAAATCAAATGCTTGAACTGTACAAAGAAAATAGCCCCCCTCAACCCTCTACTTACATAACCCGAAATCCTGTTACAACGTACCTCGGCCAAGGGGGGCGCTGTTCCTTCGGGACCCAACTCCTTCCCTTTGAGGTGAGGAAGGCTTGCCACCAAGACCCCTCAGACTGGCGCTTTCGCCCTGCACTTGTGGAAACTATTTTACTCCCTCGCAAATATATGAGAAAATAAATGTTAGCTCCCCTCAGAGGCAGCAAAATGGGACGGAATGGGTGTCCTGGGTAGGAATCAGCCCAGCCCAGCAAATCCATAAAATAGGAACAAAACATCCCTCCTAGGACTTCAGGGTGGAGAGGGCCTTTTTTATTTTTTTAACATTTGCCCGTTATTTATCATGTGTCACTTATAGTAGCAAGTTGTCCTGGAAAGACAAAATCGGTTAATACACATAGAAGGAGGAGGAAGTGAGGAGACACCCAACATTTATAAAGTGACCATGATGGACCATTATACTCATATTGTAATCACATAATTTAATTTTACTTCATTTTTGTAAAAATCTATGAAGTAGGTTTTCCATAGATGAGGTGATAGCTCAGAGAAGTTAAGTAACTCATTCAAAGTCACACAGCAAGTATGGGGCAGAGCTGAGATGTAAACCCCCAAAACCATGTTTATTTCTAACACAGTATGTGGAAAGTACTTTTAAAGTGCAGTCATAGAGTGTATCATAACATTCTTTCTTTCTTTCCTCCTAGTAAAGCTTCTTACAAGAGTTTTCGTAAATCCTGCCTGCAGGTCACCGAGAAGAGAACTTTTAATTGCAGGGATGGCCGGAGTAAAGGGAAGGGAACAGGGACATGATAACTGGGAGGAATACCAGGTTTCCATATTTGTCTGCCCAGATTGGCAGGGCATTGTCTAGGGGCTTGGCACTTTCCCCATAATCAGGATGCATCTTTTGAAAGGAAATGAGAAGTTGCTCAGAAAGAGTAATTAGATAATTGGTTCTGGGGAAGGGGACTTGCTAGACCGGGAGTAGTTTTCAACTCCATGACACTTTTCATCTGCTTTAGAATGTGCAATAGTTCTGAAAAATTCATCCTATGTGATGTGATGAATATTTCTTTCCTACATGATAGAAACAGAATATCATGGCTGGGACTCAGATCAGAGTTTAAGAAAAAAAAATAAGGGGCAAATCAGTACCTATCTCATAGGGCTGTTATGAGGATTCAATATTGATAAAGCACTTAAAACAGACCCTGGCACATAGTAGGAATGTAGGTATTTGCTAAGTAAAAGTCAGTGAGTTGCCCTGTTATCCTTACTAAGACATGCGTTCCAAGGGTAGTGTATATTCTTGTCAGGCAATAAAGGCTCATTAAAGTTTAATGGATGAAAAACCCAGGGTGACCATAATGGTCTCAAAAATATGTGAAATTCTCAAATCCACACCTATTTTGTTTCTCATTGAGTGTGTATATGTTTCTCATTAAGTGTATATGGGAGTGTAAGAAATTACAAAATCAATATTGAGCCTGTTCAACTTCTCTTCTCAAAAACTGGGAATTCATCTATGTAAGTCTCTTAAGATACGTGCACCCCAAAGTTCATCGCAGCACTATTTATAATAGCCAAGACATGGAAACAAACTAAATGTCAATTAGCAGATGAATGGATAATGAAGATGTGATATCTATATATCTATCTATAGATATATATCTATAGATAGATATATAGATACATAGATATATAGATATATAGATACATAGATATATAGATATATAGATAGATATATACACAATGGAATATTACTCAGCCATAAAAAAGAATGAAAATAATACCATTTGCAGCAACATGGATGGACCTAGAGATTATCATACTAAGTGAAGTAAGCCAGACAGAGAAAGATAAATATCATATGATATCGCTCATATGTGGGATCTAAAAAAAAAGATACAGGTGAACTTATATACAAAACAGAAATAGACCCACAGACATACAAAACAAACTTATGGTTACCAAAGGGGGAAGAGAAGGGGAGGGATAAATTAGGAATTTGGGATTAACATATACACACTACTATATGTAAAATAGATAAACAACAAGGACCTACTGTATAGCACAGGAAGCTATACTCAGTATTTTTTAATAACCTATAAGGGAAAAGAATCTGAAAAAAGAATACATATACATATATATATATATATATATATATATATATATATATATATAATAGAACTAAATCACTGTGCTATACACCTGAAACTAACACAACATTGTCAATCAACTATACTTCAATAAAAAATCAATTAAAAAATAAAGATAATGGGACTTCCCTGGTGGCACAGTGGTTAAGAATCCACCTGTCAATGCAGGGGACACACTACTGAGCCTGCGCTCTAGAGCCCGCGAGCCACAACTACTGAGCCCGTATGCCACAACTACTGAGCCCGTGTGCCACAACTACTGAAGCCCACACGCCTAGAGCCCATGCTCTGCAGTAAGAGAAGCCACCGCAATCAGAAGCCCGCGCACGGCAATGAAGAGTAGCCCCCCTCGCCAAAACTAGGGAAAGCCTGCGCGCAGCAACAAAGACCCAACGCAGCCAAAAATAAATAAATAAATTTTAAAAATAAATAAATAATAATAAAAGTAATGCCTTTTGCCATAAAAAATTAATAAGTTTCAGAGAATTATTACATATAAAAATGTTTGGAGCTTCAACTTTTAACCATGCAAGTGGGTACCATTCCATGTGGCTCTCTGAAATGCTCAAGTTGGTTGGTGAAATGGATGCATAGAAGTTCTTACAGGTAAGCACTTCATGATACCTAGAGGGTCCATTCATAATCTTCAATAAAGTGTCGGCTTATCCGTATGCAGCTCCCAACCCCCTTTGCAACAGCGAGAGTGAGGAAGGTGCTACAACAAATTACTTGATTAGCTATCTTTCAAAATTAAATTGGTTCTGATCTGGATGTTGTCAAAAAAAAAATCTAAGGCCTGGGGAAGATTACAGTGTTTATAAATCAAAAGCAGCTGCTTCTATTTGTCATGGCATTTTGTTTAAAAAAAAAAAAAACCTTGTTTCGACAATCCCCCTTTCAGGTTTGAGTTCACTACAAATGTGAAAAATAGGCAAGGTATTAAAGCACAAAGGACAGGTTTTATCATGGAAATTCTAAAATGCCCTTAACTGTGGTGGTGGTGCGATGTGTCAGCTTGACCATCCATCAGAGAAAGCTAACCCAGGAGCCGATAATGACAGGTAGTTTTATAGATAGATTTCGGGAGCCAGGCAGTTGGGTTTCTGTAGAGAATAGAAGTACACTGAGCAGAAAGTATGCTAAGAAAAGGCTGGTGTGAAGGTAGACACAGTTCTCACCTACACACAGTACTAAGTTCTGGGTTGCCTGTTTATGTCTCTGCTGAGGACGTGCAATTTAACAAGAGGCCCTTTCATAGTTACCACATTGCTTTGGGTCCTAAGCATTTTTCCGTTTTTGGTTCATTCCCAAAAGTTACTTTGTAAGAGTGTTGAGTTTAGCTCCGGCTTAACTGGGACAACTAGACAGCTCAGAGGGCCCACATCTGCGTTCTTCTCCAGTGAGTCTGTGGACGGTGACTCCAGGATGTTTTAACACTTGAAACTTTCCTCCTGGTTGTCAAGGAAAATACTTATTCGTTCCATTAGACTGCTTTGTATTATGTTCTGGGGAGGCCAAAAGATTGCAGGGTCACACAGACCTAAGTCTGAATGCTGCCTTCACCCCATACTAGTTTTAATCATGTAGCAGGTAGGTCAAGCTAATCAGGCTCTCTGAATCTCAGTTTGTAGAATGTGGCCAGGAAGTGCTGACATGGAAGGCGTGTGGCAAGGATTCTGTGTCTGCTATTTAGCGGGTGCATTCATCCCTGCCTGCTGTTATTGATCGTAGAACGTTGAAAACGGCATAAAGGGGCAATGTTGCATTTGAGGTCACCTGCTGTGTGTCTTCGAGCAGATAAGTTTCAGAACTCTCTGAGCTTCAGTTTCCTCATCTGTAAAACAGGAATAACTATGCCCACCTCATTGGGTTTTTGTGAAGATTAATGAAAGGTTTGGTGAGTGTCTAGAACGTAGTAAGCATTGAGTAGGTGGATTAATGGTGGTTGTGTTATTTTTGTTATTGCTGGTTGAGGCCACTACTATAAATAAGGAAACAATCAACTTCCCTATCACTGTACTCTGTTACATTGATTTCCTAGCGTCGGAAAGTTTTGCATAACTCTTTGCTTCTTTCTTGTCTCCGCTTCTATAGAATATAAGTTTATGAGGTCAGGGAGCCTTTATTTTTCTGTTTCACTGCAGTTTCCTCCAGCTCCTACTTCAATGTCTGACTCATCATGGGCACTCATTAATATTTGTAGGGTAAATGAATGAATGAATGAATGAAGAGGCTTTAGGTGGAACACCGCTTCCTCCCTCCCTTTGGGGTCCCTGGGCCACTGTGCAGTAGCGCCGTCTGCCTGATGCCTGGTTGATTGTTCCGCTGTGTACCTCGACCTCTGAGAAGATTCTCTCCACCTCTTGGCATCTTCTCAGGCCACCTCCTTCCCCCGCCTGCTGCCCCTCCCCCAACCAGCATGTGCTCAGGGAATGCAAACTAATTTAACCAAAGCCAAACATAATTAGGAGAGTAAATCTGCTGCTACTGCTGCTGCTGTTGCTGGAGCAGCAGAAAAAAAAAAGAAGTCTTACAGTGCATTCCAAAATGAAATCCGGTCTGGCGGCCTCTTTGGACCCCCTACTGTTAGTGTAATGGCTGTGCCTAGGTGTCGCCTACCCCACTAGGCTGGGAGGGGAAGAGTTAATTGCACAGTGGCACCCCTTGGCTGCCAGTAGTGTCAAGATAACGTCCACCCTACGCATGTGCTTGTTCTTACGGATTCACTGTTGATATTTGACACAAGACCATGCCAAATCCCAGCTGCTGCTTTCCTGTGTTCATGTGTTCCTTTAGTTCCTCTGTTCGTGCATTCATTCATGTGTTCACTTATCCGTCCACTTACCAGTGCTTATCCAGGTGCTGCTATTGTGCCAGGCACCGTGCTGAGTGTTTGAATTACAGCAGACGGTGGAAGCTGGTGCAGAGCGTGGGTGTGGGATGGCTTGGGGGCTGGCAGTTTGGGGAAGACTAGTCCGGGAGGTGCCCCTTGGTTTCTCTTGGTTTCTGCTTAGGCACCTGAATAGAGCTCATTCCAGAGATCTCACAGCGACAGGAAGCCTCAGCGTTTGAAGAACTAGCATAGCGAGCACTTTCCTCTGACTTTGGTTTTACATCTGTTTGGGTTGCTTGAGGTGGGGGAACCTGACTCCACAGAGAACCCCCTTTCTATCACCACCTCTGAAGTCCCTCTTCAGCCGTTCCTTGGCTCGTGCCCCCATGGACAGTATAGTCTCGTGTTAATAGAATGGCGTATGGCTCCTTGGGCACTCTGGCCGTAGGTGAAAGGCTACTGAGGAAGCTCTTGGGACTTTCTCGAAGCCAGATGTCACACATCTGTCTGCGTCTTCTTGCCTAACTCCCACGCCCAAACTTCACTACTGTACAGGGAACACCAAGCAGGAGCAGAGGAGGGAAGCACCGTAGCAGCCGGAAAGAAAGATGATGAAACAGCCGTATCTGAGCTTAGTTACATTCAAACCTAAGTGGTGGGAAGCAGATCTGAATTCAGGTCCTGACATACCCCCCCCCCCTCCCCGTTTCTGATAATAATTTTTACAGTGTAGTGAGTGCTTGCAGTAAGTCTTGAACTTTGTTAAGCTCTTTATACATGGAAGTGTGCTGAACCCTTACAACTGTCCTGCAAGGCTGTGAAAGGATTCCCACTTCTGAGTAACAAAATCAAGGCTCGACAATAGGAGGTGACTTGCCAGGGCTACATGCTTTCTAAGTGGCAGAACTACGGTTTGAATGAAGGTTAGCCCTTATTTTGCTACGGAGGCGTCATCTTGTTTGCTTATAATAAATCTTGTTGCACCCTAGGTTTATTACCTATTTACTCTTGTGTGTTCTCCGTTGGGCATACGCTTTTTGAGGCAGGGCTGTGTCTTTAGGTTCTCTCTCTGTCCCCAGCCCTTAGCACAATCCCTGACTTCGCGTGGCCGTTCCATACACATTTATGGAATAAAAGAGGGAACAGATGAATCAGTGCCACTTCAGCACCTGGTACTTCTTCCGTCCTCCGCAGCAGCCTTGAAAAAAATCAAGCTTTCTCACAGAGAAGATTTTCATTTCTGTTTTGTGACTTACTTTATTTAAATATCAGCAGTGAGTCCCCTCCCTTTCAGGCCCTGTCAGACGACTCCGCTTCTGGGGCAAGACAGCTGGGAGAAGGAGGGTGTGCTGGGCCATCACTCTGCCAGCGCCAGGGATGCGTTCGTGAGGGATCCGGAGCCTGCAGAACTCGGGCTGCAGTTTGGTGTGGGGAGGAGAGGCAGGTGCCTGTGGTTTCTGGTGAGGCTCGCGTATTCCCCAAGGACAGGAAGGCTTGGCCATTTGAGGAGTTGCAGTTGTTCTAAGTCTTACATCATCACTGAGAGGGAGGAGAGCGTGCAAGAGGAGAACTTTCGTCCTGATAGCATGGCTCTTCCCCTTTCTTAGCCCTTAATGTCCGTGCCAACCATTTGGCCCTTAGAATATGCTACCGTGATTTCTGTGTTTGCGTGTGTGCGGCTCGCCACCCAGCCAGGGAGGCTAAAAATTCATTCCTGGTGGGACTTGTCTGCATCCCCAGGCTCCAGTTTCTCATACTTGAGACGGTCATCGTGTAGGGGAGGAAAAATATCTTTTTCCTCTACCCATCTTAGGTTGTCCAGCTCTAGGACCCCGCAGATTAGACTGATTTACAAGAGAAAAACAAACAGGAGTTTATTCACATGTGCATCACACATACAAATGGGACCATTCAGTGATGACTAACTCAAAGAGGTGGTTAGAACTTGGACTTATATAGCATTTTAATGTAAGAACAAAACATTTGTAGAGAATTCACAAGACAAAGGAAAAGGACTTTGAATTTCTAGGAGCAGCAAATTGTGGGAAGGTAAATATATGGGTAACTCATGGACGATAAGGGCTAGTTAGCAAAGTTTGTTATGTAGATTCCTCTAGTGCTAATAAGGGTCTAAAGTTGTCTCTGGTGGTCATTTCTATCCTTCCTAGTAGACAGGGGAGGGGGAAAATCTTTACAAATTTAGGTCCTGCTTTTAAGCAAATAGGGGGAAAGCAGAGGGCTAACTTGTATCTGCTTCTTCTCAATTGCCTTCAGTTCTAAATAATGCTTATGCCAAAGTGGCATATTTGGGGGTGGCATATTCTGATCCCCTTCACCAGTCAGCAAATATGTATCCATATTGGGAGCCCACAACTGCCAGGCAGCTCAGGGCTACAGCAGTGAGCACGGCAGATAAAAATGTCTGCTTTGTTGAGCTCACATTCTAGTTGGGGTAAGACAGACAATAAACAAATAAACATGTAGGAGAGCAGATGCTCCAAACTTTTGTGGTGGATAATGATGGCGACTACAGCATTCGCCAGCTCCGCTAATGAGTCTCCCTGGAAACTTGAGTGGTTGATAAGCGTATTAAGAACCTAGAAAAGTCATACTAGTAGATTGGCCGACTATGAGTTACAGAAGCCCGTGGATCGTGATACCTGCAGGATTCTGTCAATTACATTCTGGCTGGGAAGAAATTCAATTAAAATGTATATGTTGAAACTCTCTTCTTAAGGTATTTGTTCCAGAAATCAGAGCTCCCTTTTAGTGGTTGTTAATATCAGGAAATGAATATCTGATTACATTTTTCAAAGGCAAGTCCCTTAGCAGCAGGTGGAATCTCATCTTATCATAGCTTCTGCATAATTCATTTTGGGGGAAATCTCTTGAGTTTTGTTTTCAAAACTCGAGGAGACAAATGAAGCTGGTTTGGGGGTCATAGGAGTTCTTAACCTTTCAGGATAAGCAAAAATACCTAATGTCATTCCAGGAACAGACCCTGAAATGTGGATTCCTTGAGAAACGACAAAGAGCTAGGGCATAGGCGAGGGGGAGGAAGTGTGAGCCTGCAAAAAACCAGCCAGCAAGTGTGTTTTCCACGCTGCCTTGTTTATCCATCATACATGTCTTAGGAACCACTTTGCGTGCTTGGCTAGAGCTTATTATCATCACAGGAACATTATAGAACATTGTTTTCTTTTGCCTGGTTCAGTGGCTGCCCTGCCATTGAAGCCACAATAGGCAATGCTTGCACATTGCATTTAGGCCTGTTTGTGGAGCCGGAATGGGCACCTGCTACTGTGTGTTATGGGGATGTATCCTTCCTCATCACACAGCCCTTCTGTGTCTCAGCAGAGCGCGAGGGATTCTCCTGCGAGCTGCCCCTGCCCTCTTCCATTCTGGCCTGGCCTGTGGTGGAACTAAGACCCAGGAAGTGACTGGGAAAAAGTTGGAATTGGTTTGCACTTTGGTCTGGGCTCTTTCTGAGCACTGGGGTAACTGGCCTGGGGTCCTCGGGACTCTTGGATGGAGCCATGTTTTTCGTGCCAACAGATATTTTCTTTGTGTCACCTTTAATTTAACCACCCAGAGAATTTCTTCCAGGCTTTTAAAAAATAAACATATTTGTGCAAAATTGAGGTCATTAATTTTATATATATACATGTATATGTATAACTTTATATAGTGCTTATTTCATTCACTATTGCATCATATCTCTTTCTATGGTATTAATAATTGGAAAATAACTCTTTTCCTTAATTATAAAGCAACACCCATTGCCTTCATCCACTTGGGCAGCTATAACAAAATACTGTAAACTGAGTGGCTTAAAAACAATAGAAGTTTACTTTTCACAATTCTGGAGGCTAGATGTTCAAGATCAAGGTTCCGGCATGGTCAGGTCCAGGTGAGGGCTTTCTCCCAGTTGCAAAATACTGTCTTTTCATTTTAACTCCACATGGCATAAGGAAGGAAGGGGCTAGCTAGCTCTCTCTGGGGTCTCTTGTGTAAGGGCACTAATCCCATTCATGAAGGCTCCACCCTCACGACCTAAGCACCTCCCAAAGCCCCCACCTCCGAATTCCATCACATTGTGCATTAGGTTTTAACATGAATTTGGGGAGGACATTCAGATCATAGCACCCATTTACTGCAGAAAATTAGACACTGTGGAGGATTGGAGGGTATCTAAGTGTGGCAGAGAAAAGGGATGTGGTAGTCTATGCCCAAGGAGCCAGATCTTCGACACTGCTTTATTGCTGAAGTAAAGAAAGTATTGTAGTGAAGAAAAAAAATGGAAGTTTCTGTCATTACTTTAGGGAGAATAAAAACAGGTACAGAAATGCATGAGGTATATAACAGGCTAGGGAGAGAGTTGTTGGGAGAAACAGAAGGAAAGAGATTGATGGGTTACTGTGGCAGGTTGGGATGAGACACCAGAGAGCCTTGAATTGTATACTGAGGAATTTTAACTTTATTTTCCAAGTAGGGGATTTATTTTCCAAGTAGGGGATTCCAAGTAAAAGATGTAGGGCCCCTTTATTTTCCAAGTAGGGGATTTCTCAATACTTTGACAAGTGGAGAGAAGGATCAGGAAGAAGGAAACGTTCTGAAGTTGTTGTTGGAGACCTAAAGGCTTGGGACCAGCCTCTGAGACCCTAGAGAGAGATATGTATCTTATCTGCCTCTAAGATCGGGTCATGGTCTGGAAACCTGGAGTGCTGGTATTATGTGTTCCTTTGGAAATCACATCCATTGTTGCATAACCCCGTAATTTTGCAGGTCCAAAAACTGAGATCCAGGGAGTGGAGCAAATTAGAGAGACCTGGCAATGGTTATCAGAGCATGTCTTTGTTAGTGAGTTGTCTGTCTCTCCAAGCCTCAGTGTCTTCATCTATAAAATGGGATGATAGAGTACGAGCCTCACAATGTTGTTGAAGGGATTAAAAGACACAAAGCATGTAAAGTATTTAGCATTGATGTTTGGCATCTGTAACAGTAACAACTATTCAGGTAACAGTAACTATTTTCACCGTCAGCAGTCATTGTCATCATCATCCTCATTATTTGTGTAGTGCAGGTAGTGTAGCATTAGTGGTTGATAAAACCTAATGTCAACCCCAGAAAAAAAAAAAAAACCCTAATGTCGAATGACTAGTAAAAGGCAGATCTTAAGGCATCTTTGCCATGAGCACTGGCCCAGGAACAAGGCCTTAAGAATACTTCCCTGCCTGCTGATGATCTGCCTAATATAACATTTGTAATCACAAGGCCCTTGAAGATACATTTAAAAAAAAATAATTCAGTTTCATATCCATGATAGTGAGGGCCATTGGGCATCCTGTAATTGGGTTCTGATGAAGATGTATTCGTTCCCGTCCTGGCCTCTTTGGTATTGTAGTGGATTTAACCTATTGATTTCTTTCAGCCCCAGGTAGAGACACATAGGACTCTCTTTACCTGTGTCTCTGTTTCAGCAGAATTAGGACATGGGTTTGTTTAGAGGCTTCCTGTCCAGCTCTGCCTCTGAGCAGATCTGTACCTTCTCTTGTTCTTCCAGCTGGTCCCAGTGTGGGTGATAAAACACTTCCCACGCAGAGCTTACCCAGACGCTAGGCCCCGGTGCCAGCAACTTGGCCCTCCCAGAGGAGCACTTTCTGGGTCTGTGATTTTCACACACATGCACAGGTACAAGGCTCTCCCTCATGTCCTGACTGGATCACAGGGCTAGGAGGTGACAGACACTTGGTCAGGAGAAGAAGGAAAAATAAGAAGATTTAACACTGTCAGAGACATGCTATGCTCATTACAGATATTCACTCATTCATTGTGAGGTTTGGTGCTTGATAAAAGTTGCGGGGTTTAAGTCATGCAAGAAGTGTTTTTGGGTCTCTGCCCCCATGTGTTTATGAGACAGCTGCCAGGTGATGCAGGTTCCACAGGGGCTGAGCTCCTTCCTCTCTGGGTGGGGCCTGCCTGCCTGGCCTGTGTTGTGCAGGAGAGGAGAGAGCGTGTCTAGCTTACACGGGCCTGCGGGACAAGTAAAAGATGTAGGGCCCCTTTATGAAACTCAGGCCCAGAGAGACGCTTGACAAGCGTGTGTCCCTGGAGACCTCATATTTTAGTGACTTTGGGATCTGAACCCGTACTGAAAAAGCATGAACAGATTTGGGGGTACAAGGTGAGTAGAAAGACCTCTGGAGACAGCCAGGCTTGGATCTGAGTCCTGGATGTGCTTTAATGTTCTCGGCCTCAGTTTCCTTATCTGTAAAATGGGACAAGTGATCCTTTATCTTGAAATTTTGTGGGGATTAGATATGAAGTATGCAGAGTGCTGGTACCATATATCAGCTAGGCAGACTAGCAGCTAGTAATTATTCAATAACTTGCATTTGTTCTTATTTCTTGTCTACATAGATAACTTAAGTTCTATGAGATAGGTAGTGTTATTATCTCCATTTGACAGACGAGGAAGTTAAAACACAGACGTTAAGTCACTAGCCAACATCATACAGTAAGTAAGTGGCCCAGCTGGGATTCAAATCCAGGCGTCTGATCTTAAATCCCATGTTCTTAATCATTACGCTGTTCCGCCTTTTACAGGAAGGCTGCTGGTTCAAATGTACTGAGGTGTCCTGTAATTAGTGTGTTCAAGTCATGAGGTCTGGCTTGAGTTGAGTGAGTGAAGGAGGGAATATAAGGAGGTGAGGACAGAGAGGTGAAGGCAGCCAGCTGATAGCTGTGGGCCCCTTGGGCTATTCTAAAGACTGCCTTTTCCTCTGCATTGATTGGGAACTACTGGGGGCATTTGAGCAGACATGAGACATGATTTGTGTTTTGAACCTCTGTATTTTTTTTTTTTTTTTTTTTTTTTTTAAGAGAGATTGGAGTTTATTTATTTATTTATGGCTGTGTTGGGTCCCCGTTTCTGTGCGAGGGCTTTCTCTAGTTGCGGCAAGTGGGGGCCACTCTTCATCGCGGTGCGCGGGCCTCTCACCATCGCGGCCTCTCTTGTTGCGGAGCACAGGCTCCAGACGCGCAGGCTCAGTAGCTGTGGCTCACGGGCCTAGTTGCCCCGCGGCATGTGGGATCTTCCCAGACCAGGGCTCGAACCCGTGTCCCCTGCATTGGCAGGCAGATTCTCAACCACTGCGCCACCAGGGAAGCCCGAACCTCTGTATTTTAATTCCCTCTCTTCTTCTTAATAATTGCTGGCATTTATTGGGTGCTGACTGCATGCATTATTATGCTAAGTGCTTTATGCGCCCTTTCTTATTTAATTCTCAAGCCAAATTTGCAAGGTGGGAATTACCAGCCCCAATCTACAGATGAGGAAACTGAGGCTTAGAGAGTCTCAGGACTTGGTCAAAGATCCCATAGCTTGTAAACAGTATAATCCACTTTGGGTTAAAACAAAGTCTGCTTGGTTCTGAAACCAGTGTTCTTTTTCTCTCCTATATCTCCAAAGAGTTTCTTATCTGCTATTCTGTTGTGGTCCACAGACTTAGTTCCAAATGGTCCCCCCAAGGGAGGGCCCCGCAACTGAATTAGTGCTCCATTGCCGACTTATCAACACCAAGGAGAGGGGATTTCTCTTAATGTCACCTGCCATTGTATCTCATCAAGCCCCCTCATGGTACAGCTGGGGAAGGTGGGATGGTGACAGTGACACTCATGAAAATCAGAAATCTCTGAGCTGGTTGACATGAATTCTAGTTTCAGGTGTACCGGCAACTGGTTGTGTGATCTTAAGCACAGTGCTTATCCAACTGTAATCAAGAGTGCCTGTGAATTTGTGTTTCAATGTCTATCTTCCCAGAAGCCTTCAGGAGGATAAGGTCAGTGTTTATGTCATTTCTTGCTGCATCCTCATTTCTTGGAGCAGTGTTTGACACATAGCAGAAGGCCAGTTACTATTTGAGTGAAAACTAATAATTAGCTGGCTATTATGGAGTGCTTTCTCCCTACCAGGCACAGTACGTACATTTTTCCGTGTCATTGAATAATGACAACTATTTAAGGGTGGATGATATTATCATCATCTCCATTTCACAGATGAGAGACGTTGAGGCCAGCAAGTCTTAGCAACTCATTCAAGATCACACAAATAAATACATAATGGAGGTGGCCTCAGTGTCAATGACCTTGGATAGAAAATTAAAGACTCTAATTAGTTTATGTCTGAGGGTCTTTCCAGTTCTAAAATTAGACCTAAAGAACCTGACTCCCAACGTCAAGCTTTTTCAGCCCCAATCTCATTGTCTCCCTGTAACTCAGAGGAGGGAACTTTTAGGACAAATGCGTGGTTTTCACAAAGCTCATTTTATATCTTTCTTTGTGTTCGCTTTTTCAGGGAAACGCAGTGGGACGAGTGAGTTAGCCTGGCCATCTAGCTGTGGGCGGTAGTGAGCTGGACAGGAGTCTCTTTGCCGAACTTGGTTTAGGCGGTTCAGGGACTTGAACTTGGGCTGCTGCTGGCAGGAATCCTCACCGCTGCTCCGCCGAGGGATGGTTATGCAATTTGCTTTCCTCCCCAAGTGCGCCACAGGATGCCTGGTCTTCTTGAAATTGCTCTCATTTAAGACTCTGTCCGTTTTGAAGCAAATGCGTCATCTGAAACCTTTTATGACTTTATGGAAATCTAACTGCACTTTCGAAGCACAGATGGCCCGGGTTTACCTGCCTGTCTTTTTCACTCCCACTGTTACCCACGTAGGAAGGCGACTGGATGGCAAGTTAAATAGCTCTTTGACTTTGGCCCCATCATCTTGGATGATGAGAGGAAATGAAATTGTCTTTTGAGAAAGAGAGGAAAGACTCAGGGATGATTAGCCTGGAGAAGAGGAAGGGCCATGGGGGCCCTGGCTGTGTCCTCGAATGCTTGAAGGCCATTTTTAAAAGAAGGAGACCAATATTTAGGTCCCTCGGGTAGTAAACCAGCCCTGATGTTGAGTAGCCAAGGAAAATGTGTGACTGGGCAAGTTAATTTCCCACTCACCCCCTTACCTCACCCCCTTCAGTGCAGTTGACTGAACACAATAGCCAGGTATGTCCAAGAATGCTTATTCTAGATTATATACAAGGTTCCTGCCATTCTTAACTTGTTATGGTAATCCCACTAGTAGAAATTAAACGTGAAATTCTTTTGACTTCTTTCATTTTCTTCTCCAAATTGCACAATCCTCTTCCATTTTTTTTTTAAACTGTTAAAATGATGAAAATAAGGCACCATCTCCATTTTCTGTCACAGGATTTATTTTTTTCCTCGTTCATTCTTCTGACAAATGTTATTGAGTGTATTGCCCCGTGCCAGGCACTGGGATTAGAGAAAGATGAACTTAATCTGTACCCTCATGAAGCAAAAAGTCTAGAACAGGAGGCAGACAATAAACACAGGAGTAAATAAAACACACAAAGATATCATTATTTGTATAAGTGGTATGGGGAAAATAGACTGAGTCTAAATAGAGGAGAGATGTCCTTTTTTAGTTAAAGCTTGTTTGACAGGGTCTCCCTGAGGAGGTGACATTTAAGTTACCTTAAGTACCTAAAGAACAAGGAGGTAGAAGCCATGGAGGAAAAACTGTATTTCTATATCAGTGAAGATATAGGTCTTTCTTTCCAGAGCTCAATCCAGTATGTTTTCTCTCTTTCTCATAACCTTATTATCTCTATATTGGGTCTTTCAATTTTCTTTTTTTAAAATTTATTTTATTTATTTATTTTTGGCTGCGTTGGGTCTTTGTTGCTGCTCATGGGCTTTCTCTAGTTGTGGCGAGCAGGGACTACTCTTCGTTGCGGCGCGCGGGCTTCTCATTGCGGCGGCTTCTCTTGTTGCGGAGCACGGGCTTTAGGCACGCAGGCTTCAGTAGCTGTGGCTCGTGGGCTCTAGAGCGCAGGCTCAGTAGTTGTGGCGCACGGGCTTCGTTGCTCCGCGGCATGTGGGATCTTCCCGGACCAGGGCTCGAACCCATGTCCCCTGCATTGGCAGGCGGATTCTTAACCACTGCGCTACCAGGGAAGCCCTAGGGCCTTTCAATTTTCTTCATGCAATTAAAAAAACATTTATTGAGTACATCCTATGTGTCTTAAACTGTGCTATATTCATTATTATTTTTAAATATAATGCATATTTTAACCCTGTACAGTAAGAATTGACATCAATGAGGCAATGGTCGCTAAGAAGGTTAAGCTATTGGTCTACAGTGAGATACCTAATAAACATTAGAGCTCAGATTTGGACTCTGGGCTGGATGATTCCCGTGTCTGTCATCTCTCCACTGAGTCCCAGGACATCTTTGGGGATGTCCTGGGCATATCTGGGCTCTGGGGTTCATGGAAGTGGCTGAGATCCTTTCCACTGAGGGAACCAGTTAGCTGTCTCCATACTCCGGCCTTCCGTTTAGGTTTCAGAGGCTTCTGTTTCCATCACTGAGAGGAGCTCAGACTATAACTTGTAAGGAGAATGGACTAGGAATATGGGGGCAGCAGCTCAGGATGCAGGCTAAATTTAGAACCAGAATGGACAGCAGAGACACAAGGCTGAGATCTCAAGGGCCACGCAGAAGGAGCTATAATTTGTGGCGGTTTCTTTAGCTTCCCTGAGTGCTTCAGAATGAGTCTTCCTACAAGGTATCTCCAAGAGGGACCCCTTCACTGGGCTTGTGCCTCCCCCTTGGCTGAACACAGACCAAGAGATAAAGCAGAAGCAGAAGAGATAGATAGAGCCCTGCGCTGAGGGAGGCTGAAAGGGAGAAGGCAGGGCAGTGAGGAGTCGGCAGCCATCCCCTGACCTACTTCGCTCCTCTTCCCCTCTGGTAGATTGAATACATCAGGGGGAGAAGAAGAATGTGGGTCACCCCTCACACTTTGGCATACCCATGTGTTCAGCGGAGAGTAAAATTCTGTCATACTGAATCCATCAGACAACCAGTGCTCGTGAAAGTAAATCTATTTTCCAGAATCAAAGACTAAAGTATAGCCAACTGTCCTGGGTTGAATAGTACATTCTCCTTGTATCCCTGTCTCCCAAATCCTAGACTCTCAGAATGTGACCTTATTTGGAAATAAGGTCTCTGAAGATGTACCTAGTTAAGATAAGGTCACACTGGGTTCGGGTGGGTTCAAATCCAATGTTTGGTGTCTTTATGAGAAAATAGAGACACAGAGAGAGACACACACAGGGAGAAGGCCATGTGAAAGCGGAGGCAGAGATTGGAGTGATGCAGCTACAAGCCAAGGGATGCCAAGGATTGCCTGCAACCACCAGAATCTAGGAAAGAAGCATGCAGCAGATTCTTCCTGATAGCCCTCAGAAGGAACCAAGTCTGCTGACACCTTGATTTAAGACTTCTAGACTCCAGAACTGTGGAAGCATAAGTTTCTGTGGTTTTAGGCCACCAATGTGTGGCCATTTGTTACAACAGTCACAAGAAATTAATATAGCCACCAACTTAACAGTGAGGACCTCTGAAATTCCATTCCTCAGGCCAGGTAACATTACCAACTGTCAAGGGCCAGCCACTCCTTGGTACCCTGACATGTTCTTCACCTCACATCCTACTGCAGGGGGCTGCTTTCTCTTTCTCTCCATCTCCATTCTGAACTCCTTATGGGCAAAGACCCAGATTTAATTCTTAGCTGTTTCCCCAGCTCCTGGAATATACTTGGTACTCAACAAATATTGAAAGGATGAATGAATAAAATAGACACTTCTTGGCTACAGCAGTCTTTCCAAAACTTCAGAAACTCCAAGCAGCCTACCATTTTATGCATTCATTGTACTGATGTTATTAAGTGCCTACTGTGTGCCAGGAACTGTGCTCGGAGCAGGAAACATGGTGGTAAACAAATAAAAGGTCAACATTTCTGCTTTCTCATGGCTTATTATCTAGAGAAGAGATTGGGCAAGGGCATAGGTTAAACCAGCAGATACACTGATGTATTAATAAGTAGTTTTGGATGGCTATAAGTGCTCAAAAAAAAAAAAAAATCAAACATGATAATGGGTAGAGTAACTGGAGTTTCCTCAGTTCGATGGTGCTACGAAAGGTCTCTCTCTGGCATTTGAGCTGAGACCTAAATAATAAAGGGGATTCAAGTCTTTGATGCTCTGGAGGACAAGCCCTACAGGCAGAGGAAACAGCAAGTGCTAAGACCCGGCAGCAGAAATTAGCATGCGGTGTCGGGAGCACAGAGAAAAAACTGCTGAGCAAGGTCCAGGGGCCCCAGGGTAAGGAATGATGTCAGTGAGATAAACTTGTCTCCTTGTTCTTCTCCTGAAACCGGCAGAGTTTCAGTTCACAGGAGAGTGACTTATGTATGTTTCTGCGGTGAGGGGAGTTGCTTAAAATCAAAATTACGTTGGTTCTTTATGGCTGGCAAAGGGGAGCCCCAAGGATGATCAGATCCTGCTAAGGAATGGGGCTAGGTTTTTACCAAAGCCAAAGGGAGGAGAAGCCAGACCTCGAATTCTCTCCTCCTGAGATCATTGGTCTGAATGGCCACCCATGGAGGCTTGGTTACGCCTGTCTGTTTTGTTTACGGCGCTGTGTTCTTTGTGCTCTAGCAAAAGGCAAGGAAGACTGGACTTTTGGAGATCATGCCTCTGGCTGATTTGAGCCCTGTGTCACTGGTACCAGCTTTGCAGCCATTCTGTGTCCTGCCGTTAGGTGGAAGGGATTTGAGAAGTGGCCTCATGTTACGAAGTTGTTTTGTTTGTCCTTGGTTTCTGCATTTTCATTAAATCATAGAAGTCTTTAATTGCTTCCATGTGGCCGAAACGCTGCTTGATTGGAATGCTATGGAAAATAGAGTTTGCTTTATTAAGTAGTATTTCTTGAGGGATTTGAGTGCTCTTCGGCTTCCTTCCTCTCCCTCCCCTGTTTTTCTCTGAGTTTTTAATTTGTTGCAATGTATAATCGCTTGCTTCTGTGCTGGAATTGCTCTCCAAGCTTCTACAATCGTGTATTATAATTCCCTTTATTACTGCAGAATCATTTTTAGCCTTCAGTTAAGATGACTGGACAAGAATCAGATTAAATGGAATTAGTATCTATTTTTCATGGTGCATTGCTGCTGAGGCCAGCAGCCCCCCTTTCTTGCTAACCTTTTTTGTGGTTTTGGAAGGAATGAAATTAGAAATAATCAATACCTGATCTCTTTTAAGCCTCAGGGCACCCTGGGGGACATAGGTGTAAGTAATCTACATTTTACCTCCTTAGAGAAGTAATATGACTTGTCCAAGGTTATCCATGCAGAGTGTGTCAGAGCTCCAATGCCAACCAAGCTCCTGGAAATCCAAAGCCATCTCTCAGATCCCTTCTACACTGTGATTTTCTAAAACATAAGCGAGCAGGGGAAAAAAAGCTGCTTCTGAGATGTTGGAACAAAACAAATTACATCTAATGCAATGTGTTAGTGAGTCCCTTGCTGCAAACTATAGATAATGAATGCTTCTTCTCCATTGGAATAAAAGGAATTCTATTTCTACTTAATACAGGGAATGGAAACATACTAGGGCTTAGGTGTATACCACTGTATTAGTCAGGGGTCTCCAGAGAAACAGAACCAATAGGTTATATGTATACATAGAAAGAGATTTATTACAAGGAATTGGCTCATGCAGTTATGGAGGCTGACAAACCCCAAGATCTGCATGGTGAATTGGCAAGCTGGAGACCGAGGAAAGTTGACTGAGTCCAATAGCCTGAGAATCAGGAGAGCCAACAATTTAAATGCCAATCCAAGGGCAGGAAAAGACTGATGGCCCAGCTCAGGCCGGTGGAGTTTCCTCTTAGCCTTTCTGTTCTATTTAGGTCTTCAACTGATTGGATGGGACCCACCATCAGGAGGGCAATCTGCTTTACTCAGTCTCATCCAGAAACACCTTTACAGAAACACCCAGAATAAAGTTTACCCAAATATCTGGACACCCGGTGGCCCAGCCAAATTGACACATAAAATTAACCATCACAACTCCCTAGATTTGAATTGTGCCTTTATCATTTACTAATGAAGTGGTCTTGGTCAAAATCTTATTTTCTTCATCTGTCAATTGGAAGCAATAATATCTGTCTCATAGGAATGTTGGAAGAATTCAATGAGAGAGTTTTCTGAAGTGCTCAGCACACTGCCTGGCCCAGAGAAAATGTTCAATGATTGCTAGTGATTTATTTTGTTACTATTACCATGTTATTGTTGATGATAACAAGTCCAGGAACACACAAGCAATGTTTTTGTGCATATATTTATGTTACATAGTTTGAGTCTAAACATTTTTTTTTTGTTTACGTTTTGGCAAATGGCAATTTTATTCAAAATACAAGTCTAGCCACTGGAAGTTAGAAGATTCATATGTAGCTTATGACTTTGATATTTGCTTCCTGGTAAACTTTGAGCACATTGTTTGCTTGCTCGTTTACAAAACACCTGTGTTGTTAATCTTACTCTCTTGGTATGGGGATCACATAAGATTCAGTCTGTGACATCACTGAGCTTGCATCAGCCCCTCCAGAGGACGCTGACTGGGGTGGAGAAGGGGTGCTGCTTGGTATCAGGCCCTGTACAGGTGCTCGTATCCAAGTTAAGCGGGATGGAATTACTGCTGCTAAAGGTAGTGGGGGAGGGGATGGGGATGAGGGCAGGGAGGGCTGGGAAGGGAAGCTTGTGCAAGTGTCAGCTGGTAGAAATTCTCTGGAACATGAATTGAGGAAAAAGGCTTTACAGGTAGAAGCATTGTGTAAGCATTATACGTCTTATAAGAAAGTAGTACATTGTCATTAGGTGGGTGGGTGGTTTGATGACCCTCAGAGGTGACAGTTGATTGCTTTAGAACCCATTCTTAAGGCAGGACTGAGAGTTATACATATATGGGGACTTAAAGTATTTAAGGAAGAAGAAGGCCTCTTCGACATTGGTTTTCAAGTGGAAGTATTTGTTCCCAATAAGGACTACTGACAGAGAATATACAGTCCAGGTGTGCAGAGAAGCTGGCCAGCAGGTGGTGCCCTAGAAGTAGAAATGCAGGGCTCTGGGTGCAGAGGCTGGAGCTGGCCTGGGGGTGTGGGTGGATATGAAAGCTACACCCTCAATAAGTTTCACTTGGTAAGCTTGGCCTTGGTAAGCTTCCAAGAGAAAAGGAAGCAAAGAAGAGCTAACATTTGTTTAAGGAAGAGTGCTCTTCATCAAGGCTAAGCGTATGACCAGGTGTGCTCTGTGGTCCAGGCACAGTTCTAAATGCTTCGCATAGATTCTCTCCTTTGATAACATCTCACAACAAACCCGTGAAGCAGGTACTAATGTTGTCCCTATCCCCCATTTTACAGATGAGAAAACTAAGGGCCAGCGTAGTGAAGTAATTCACCCAGGGCCACACAGCTCTTCAGGGGTGGTGGTCACTTGGTCTTGTCATAGAAGGTCCTTGGAACCTAAATTGATCACGACACTTCCCTGCTTAAGACCTTCCTAGGAGGTCTCGCTGGTAGGAAGAGATCCTGGGCCCTCACCAGGCTCATCTTTGGCCTCACTCCTGGCTCCCCATACTTGGCTCAGATGCCCTCCTTTTCATTCCTTAAACGCATCAAGATCTTTTGACCTCCAGGCTGGGGCACTTCTGCATCCTCACCTCTACTGACCAATCCCTCTCTTGAGAACAAACATACTTAAGAAGATATTTGTTTGATATAAGTTGGCTGTGACCGGGGGAAGGGGGGTAACCCCAGACTTGTTCACCCCTCTGCCTCTGGTGCCTGCCCAGGATCCTTCTAGATCTCTGTGTGGCTCCTTCTCTCTCTTTCTTCAGGTTTTTACTCTAAATCAGTGGTGGTCAACCTGAAGGACATCTGGAAATGTCTGGAGACATTTTTTGGTTGTCACAACCGAGGGAGATGCTACTCGTATCTCGTGGGTAGAGACGAGGGAGGCTGTCAAACATCCTACAATGCACAGGATAGCTGCCCCCTCCCCCAGCAAAGAACTATCCAGCCCAATGTCGGTAGTTCTGAGGTTGAGAAACAACGATCTAAAGAGACATTCCAGCAAGGCCACCCGTGGTCGCCCCATCTAAAATCTCACCTCTCCTTTCTTACCCTCCATTCTTTGTGTCCCCCTTTCCTGCTTTATTACTTTTCTTCTGTGCACCTGTCACTCTCTGATAAATGGTATATTTCACTTATTTATCTTGTTTTTTGTTTGTCATCCACTACTGTATATGCTCTACAAGCACAGAGATTTATGTCCTTTTTGTTCACTGCTTTATCATTAATGCCCAGAATATTGTCTAGCCCATAGTAAGTGCTCAATAAATATCAGTTGCATGTGAGAATGGATTCAGAGTCCAGGTAAGTAACAATCACCAGTTCATCACAGAGGCCGCTTGGGTTAAAATCCATTTGCCATCCCTATGGAGACTCTTCTTGCACCCTGGAAGGTGATGGAGATCTTCCTTTTTACATCCTTTGGTGATGATGTTGTCTTTACTTTAGCCCTGACCAAGATCCCCCAAAAATGTTTTCCCTGAAAGCAAGAGTAGGGAAGGTGGACAGGTTCTTTTGTTGGACAATAATCCCTGAATAAGTGAGTGTTCTGTCAGGATGCCTTTGGAAGGACCCTTAGAATCATCCTTATACTTGACAGATGGAGAAATCAAGGCCTGAGCACATCCTCTAAGGACATTTAAAACACTTAAGAGTCTTTGATTTGTACTTGTGTGAGGTCACCCAGCAAAGAATTACCAGGACAGAATTAGAACTCAGTTTTCTGCCTTCAGTGGAGATGGAAGGGGGAAAGTGAAAAATCCCGCATCAACAAATACGCTGCTGGCAGGCAAGCCACAATTCTCTAAAGCTCTCTTTTGCCTTGCAAGTTGTGATATCTAGCTGACAAGGAAGCAAATTGAATAGCTAAATGCAGAGCTTTCAGAGATGCTGAGATGCAAATTAGCCCGAACCACAGGCAACTGTGGATTTGAGGCTGGCGTGCAAAACAGAGGCTTCTCTTCCTTCGGTCTGCATTGTAAACTCACTTTGGTGGATAGTGTACCCTTGCTTTTTCCCAGGCAGGCACTGTGCAAGGCACTAGGGAGATGGTGAAAAACAAAACATTGATCCTGCCTTTGAGGAGTTTGCAGCCTGGAGAGGGAGACAGACAGAGAAGGGTGTCCTTGTTTGCATCTGCTGTCAGTGGCAATTGTGGGACAACTGGGTAATTGGATTATACATTTTCTGAGGATAGAGATCTCTGTCTTGGGTGCCGTTAATGCCACCTAACACTGATGGCCAGAACAATAATGATGGGTAAAAATTAACAAGCACTCCTTGTGTACCAGACACTGTACTAAGCGCTTCAGTGTATCAGTTCATTTAATCTTCACAACAACACTATGAGGTGCAGGGACCATTATGGTTCCCATTTTCACAGCGAAGGCAACTGAGATTGAATATCTTGCCCAGAGTTACAGAGCAAAGACGTGCTGGCTATTGACATCTAGCCCCAGGCTGTCAGGTTGTCAAGTGTGTGGGCTGTTCCATAAGATGTATCACTGCTATATATTATTTAATATCCACCCAACCCTGGCCTTGAGACTTTCTCCACCACTTAGTAATAATGCCCTTTATTGGGTGTTTACTCTATTCCAGTCACTGGTCCATGTATTATCTAGTATAATCCTCACAACGAAAGGTGAGGAATTATTATATCCATTTTACACCCAATGAAGTGGAGGCAGAGAGAGCTTACGTAATTTGCCTGAGATCACACAGCTAGTAAGTGGCAGAGCCAGGATTCAGGATATTTCATACAAATGGAATCATTCAATATGTGGCATTTTGTGTCTGGCTTCTTTCTCTTTGCATAATGTTTTTGCCGTACGTGTTAAAGCATTCATCAATATTTTACTCCTTTCATTGCTAAGAGTATTGCGTTATACAGAGATACCACTTTGTTTATCTGTTCATCAGTTGAGGGACATTTAGATGGTTTCCATTTCTGGGCTATTGTGAATGATGAAGCAATGTACAAGTCTTATATGTGACCTCTTATTACTAATATTTTCTGTCTCATGTCAGTCAAAAGGGATGAGTTCTGAAGCCAGGACGTGGCTTTGAACACTGATTCCAACATGTACCAGCTGTGTGAATGGGAAAATTAAGTAACCTGTCTGAGCTCTGGGTTTTTTTTTTATCACTTGTTAAAGGAGGATAATAATAGTAGCTACCTGATCATGCTCAAAAGCCTGAAATATATAATGTACAGTGTTTGGTTCATAATTAAACACACAATAAATGTGTGCCAGATAAGCAGTGGGAAGCAAAAACCAACCCAAAGTATATAATGTCTCTACCCATGGAGTTTAGAGTCATTGAGACATGAAAATGTAATGACTAGATGTAATGTGAAATAAAATAAAATTAAAATATAGTACTACAGGAGTAGTCAGCATGAGGCTCATAGTAATTGAAAATTTTTTAAAAAAATAATGTTTCTCAGTCTAGAAAATGGAGACTTTTCTGTACTTTGGAAATCCTGGGAGGCTTCAGGATGGAGGCAAGACTTGGATGGATGTCTTGAATGAGCAAAGGATGGTTGGGAAATAGTGGAAAGATGTGTGGTGAGAGAAGTATTGCAGGTGAAGAGGCGGAAGGGATAAAGGGAAAGTTTGTCAGGCTGCAACGACGTCCAGGAGAGTGGTCGGTGCTGAGTGGGTGGGTAATGCTGGCATCTGCCTACTTTGTGCATCGGGGCTTTCAGACTACGATGAGAAGTGACCGCAGTGCGTGAGAGTTCCTGTTTCCTCAACTCTCCAGCAACGTGTGGCATAGTTCAGTTTTTTTTTTTTTTGACAATCACATGGATGTTCAAGGGCTTGGATTTAATCTACCTTTTCTTGACTACAAGTGAAATAGAATATCTCTTCATTGCTTTATTGACCGCTTTCTGGGAATGGTACTTTCACATTTTTTGCTCTTTTATATGTTATTGATTTTTAATCTGGAACAGTTCGTTATATATCCTAGTTACTAATCGTCTTCCAGCTCGTCATTTATACTGTAGCATGTTTACAATGTCTTTTGTCGCATGAAATGTTTATATTTTGATGGATTCAAATGGATCGCTTGTTTCTCATATGATTTGTCTTGTGTTTGTTTACAAATTTTCCCCCTGTTCTGAGGTCACACAAAATATGCTCTCTTTTCTTCAAATAGTTTGAAAACTTTGTTTTTCTTCATTTATATGTTCCATCCATCTGGAATTTATATTTGGTTATGTGAAGTGGAATCAAATTTATTTTTTCCATGTGAAAAGCCAACACTACTTACCCATTTGTCTATCCCTTCCCACTCCCCCATAAGGCCACCTCTTTCATAGACCCAGGTCCCATGCATGCTTCTGTCTCTCAGCCCTCCATTCTGCCCTACTGCTCTGTTTATCCATCTTGCTTTCTTCATTTTACATTATAACCTAAGCATGCCTTTGTGTAATTATAAACCATGGGTAAACATTATGTTTAAAGATTCCTATTTTCTTTCTAGTGGACGTATCACGGTTTCTGGAATCATTTCTCCCTTGTAGGGCAGCACATTATTTCTAGTTTTTTTTTTTTTTTGCTATTATGAAGGCTCCTATGGTGAATACTTTTGCATATAAAACATTTACATAGTTTTGGATTATGTCCTTTGGATGGATTCCCAGAAATAGAATTACTAAGTCAAAGGGCATGAATATTTTTAATGCTTTTAATTCATGATATATATTTATTTTAAAAATTAAAGGGAATAAAGATTCTGGTAGATTCCTAGTACTCTATTATGTAGTTGTAGCCAAATGCGCTGTGACAAGTCTGGATCTGGGAATTGTTGCCCTGTAGAAGTCCAAAAGAGAGATTAATGTGGTCTCTTTGATAAGATTTCTCTTTTCTTTTTTCTTAACACATTTTTTGGTATTTTCATTTATTCAAGCCATCATTTATTAAGCACCTACTGTGTACCAGGTTCTACAGCAAAGTGGGCAGCAGGATCCCAACCAGCTTATGTTTTTTAGTAGGTAGGAAGACAACAAATAGACCAAATCAAGTGATAAGTGCCTCCTGGAGAAAAAACATTGACTGATTAGGTAAAAAAGTTGGCTCCTGTAGGCTAGTGACAAGTGACACAGAACTTGAGATCTGAATGACAAGGAAGAGAAAGCTACGCCAAGTAGAGGAAAGGCATCCACTCACGGATGGAACAGCGAGTGCAAATGTCTCTGTGGTGGACCAGAGTGTGGCCCCGGGTTAGAAGGAAGGTCTGTGTGGCAAGAGCCCAGGCTCGTGAGCTGTGTTCAATGAAGGGAATTGAGGCCAAGGAAAAATACCAAGTCCCAACCACGCAAGGCAGTTTGCTCCATGGCTAAAAGCAGCAATGGGAATCCACCGGCTGGTTTCGACAGGGAGTGATGCGATCTAGTGGGCGTTGTTCAAAGATCATGCAGGCTTCTCAGCAGAGCACAGGTACAGGGAAACAGAGTGCTGGCAGAGAGAAAGATTAGGAAGCAATCACTGCTGTCCGGGCTGGAGGTACTGGAGGCCCAGACAAGGAGTGCGGGTGGAGGGAGAGAAATGTGGGTGGGCTCCATTCTAGGTTGGTAATAGATTGCTGATGGATTGGGGGTGTGGACTTAGGAAAAGAGCGAAGTCAAGAGTATGCCCTAAAAGTTTGGGCTAAGAGAATGACAACTTGGAATTACATTATTGACATAGAAAAGAGTGGGGAGAATAGGTTTGAGGTGTGGTAAAAATAGGGCTTTGGCCATGTTCAGTCTGAGATGCCTCTTTGGTTAACAAGGGGGGAAGTTGGTGATGCAGCTGGAGCCAGGGATCCTGGAGCCCAGGGAGAAGCTGGGAGCTGTGATACAGACTTAGAGGGAATCTAAGACCCCAATAAACAGATGTGTAAACTGAAAAGAGCATGGAGGCCTTCGACCATCATCAAGAGAAACCTATTATTTTCCTTCTGAGTTTTGAGATTATGCTGGATTTCTTCTATTTATCTTTGTGAACAAAAACCTTTTCCCTTTTCCCAAGGAAGAAGAGGGAAAAACACGAGTTTTCTTTTCTTGCTTCAGTCCTGGCACGGCCTTCCAATTTTGAGTGGTAACTCTAAGAACTATTCCTGTCATTTGATTCCGATGCAATTGGGCAGGTCACAAAATCAAGCTTTTGCATCTTGCAAACTTTTCCAGAAGTGTTCTCTCATTGTCCGCTGTGTGTATGTTGGAACAGAAAATTTGTGCCTGATTTTATGGTGCACTTTTCCCAAGATATATGAGTTGCTGCCTCATCACATTATCCTGCCTCTCAGGACCTCTCACACCTAGAGGGTATGATGTAATATGAGGTATGGTGCTCGCCGCCCAGAACTGTCACCAGCGAGACCCATGCTTCTAGAGTAATGCTTCGCTAGGTCATTTTCAAAGTGGGTTTGCACAGGGTCCCTAGTATATTATTTTTTGATATGTCAGAGTGCGTGTTTCCAGGTTGGAGTCTAACAGAGGAAATTTAATTATGAAGAAAATACTCCTCCTCCTTCACACCAGAACAGTATAGATGAGAACAGGCAGTGAAACTTTGCAGCTAGAAACAAACATTCAGGAATCACAATATTCAGGAACCAAATCCCAATGTTGCCCCTTACTTGGTCTGTGACCTTGGGTATATATCTTGACCTCCTGGGGCCTCCGTTTCCCCATTTAAATTGGGATAATAAAAGTACCAACTTGATAGGGATTCTGTGAAGACTAGAAAGTAATTCATTGTGAAACTCCTAAGCACTTTCGTTGAGTCACTCATTAAATATTTAACGCCCCTGCTTAACAGACACGTGAACAAAAAAGAGAATAGAAGTGTCCAACCATCATGAAAACACGATTGTGTTTCTTCAGGGTTTTGAGAATATGCTGGTTTTAATTAAACAAATATTTATTTGTTAAATGAAATAATTTAAATAATCAAGTAATTGAGTACTTATTTGTTGCATGCCTGCCAGGTGTTAGCAAATGCACAGGCGCGGGTAGAGATCCGGCCCTCATAAAGCTGATAGCAATCCAAGCTTTTAAAAAAATTATTATTTCATAATAGTTGCAATAAGTCCAAAGTTTATTTTTGGCACCTCAACTTGTATACATTTTAGTCATTATTTTTAGATTATTGTAAATAGCATTTCTCTTTGGAATCCTCACAATTAATTAATGCTTTAGTAGGTCAAGGACAGAGGTTGAAATACATGATTTTTCCAGGTGTTTGGGGTGTTTGATGTAGATTTAGCTGCAGAGGCATATCTGCTGGACGCCAATTCCTGTCTCTGCCTGTTTTAAGAAACGTCTCTCCCAAGGCAGCAGCATAAGGGAGTGAAATGTAGTAGACACTCTCTAAAAGGGAAGCCTCGAATTGTGAGTGAAACCCTGAGATGTTCTATCAAGACACATAATTTACTCTCTTAGTAACAAGCCGTTTTAGAATTTCTCTGTTAAAATGATAACTAACGTTTACTGTAAAATCAAATGCAATTTAGTTGAGAATAAACAAAGTCATAGTTGAGAATGAGAGAGAAAAAAAAACAAAATAAAACTACAACCTCTGGGGGACTCCCCTGGTGGCACAGTGGTTAAGAATACGCCTGCCAATGCAGGGGACACAGGTTCAAGCCCTGGTCTGGGAAGATCCCACATGAAGCAGAGCAACTAAGCCTATGTTCCACAACTACTGAGCCTGCGCTCTAGAGCCCGCGAGCCACAACTACTGAGCCTGCATGCCACAGCTACTGAAGCCTGCATGCTGCAACTACTGCAGCCTGTGTGCCTAGAGCCCATGCTCCGCAACAAAGAGAAGCCACCGCAATAAGTCAAGAGTAGCCCCTGCTCGCCGCAACTAGAGAAAGCCTGTGCAAAGCAACAAAGACCCAACCCAGCCAAAGAATAAATGAATAAATAAATAAATTTATTAAAAAAAAAACTACAACCTCTGGGACATGAGATTAAAAAAAAATTCCATAACGTTAAATAAAAAGGGGGGATTTAAAATTCTCTCCCTGTGTTCATTACATGCTTGTGCAAAATTACCAGCTAGTGAGAGCAAATGATCTTACCCTATTACTTTTATTTCTGTGTCTCGATGTAGAATTCCATCGATGTGATGGAAAGCCTTGCTTTGGGCTGTCTGTTCAGGAAACAGAGCCCCAAACATTCAGTGCATTAATTGGAGATTGAAACAACTAAGAAGACAGTAGAAATTTTGAAGAACATTGCTCTAGACAAAGAACATCGTAGTAAAGTGCTTATATGATCCCAAACTCAAGAGCCAGAGTCCCTGTGTTTGAAATATCTCTGCTACTTGTTAGCTTTAGCTAATTTAGCTTAAGCAGATATTTAACTTCTCTGTGCCTCAGTTTTCTCATCTATAGAATGGCATGAATAATAGGACTTAGCCCCTAGGGTCATTGTGAGGTTTCAAGGAGTTTATATTATTCAATGGATTCAGAATGGTGGCCGACACACAGAAATGCTATGTAACTGTTGACTATTACTATTAAATGTGGCTAATTTGGAAAAAAACATGGCTTGATACAAGACTCCTAGGTTTGGAGAAATGAAGGAAGAAAAAAGACCTTTGTAGTTAGAGAAAATAAAAACCTGCACCCCCTTCAGTGTGTGAGAGTCTCTAGAAAGGGAAAGCCAGGAGATTTGGCAGGAGATTATTGTCTTCTGTCTCAACATATGCAAGTGACAGGCAAAGAAATTTAGGGAAAGCAAGTCTAGCCAAGTGTGCATCAGTCTTGGTCCTGGAGACACATGTTTTTTCTGCAGTGTTTTCTAAGAGAGGTCAACTGACATGTGTAAGATGGGAGTGACCACAATGGTAAGATACAAATGAATAGTGTGCTATCTATGTGTGCGTGCGTATAAGACAGTAGGGTGATGAGATATCATTATTTTCTAGAACCGCAAGATACTGAAGAAAGTCAATGCCCTCCTCATCTTCCTGTTTCCAGACCCCTTCATACATTCTCTCCACTTTGACCTGTTTAAGTTTATTTTCATTTAAAAAACTCACTTTTCAAGAAATAGATGCTTTATGTATGGTTCATTCTTTGGAGGGGGTGTATGTGTGCCACGTGACAAGTGGTTGCCATGGTAATTTCTCATTATTGTTGAATTGAAAAATAATTACTCTGGCAAAAATCCCACATAACCTGTCAGTGCTTAAGTTAAAGATGCTGGGGGGCAACCCTGGCACCAGGATCCTGTTTTTGGTGGAGAGGGACAGAGATAGGAATGGAAGAGAATCCGGGTTGGAAGCAAAATGCTTTTGTGGAGTTTAAATATAATTAAGACTCTCTTCTGCTATTTGACCTGAGTGCATCTCTCATCCTGGTATATGATTTGGCTGCTGGGGCTACTTGGGCTCACCTGTGAGATGGGACAAAGGGACCAAGGATTTTCATCACAGAGATGTATAGAGGGGATTACTTAGAGTGGAGGAGCTTTAATGGTGTTTTTACCTAATTAAAATATACGAGAATAGTAGGCCGCACCCCTCCACCCGGGTCTGGGTTCAGGCAGAGTTAATTTCCTCTTTGTTTACCCAGACGCTGTTCTCTGCTATTGTTACTTTCCAGCTTTGGGAAAATAATCCACTTTTTACTTATTAATATTCACTAAGCACTAAATATGCACTGTTCAGGTACTAAACAACAGCCAGGATTGAAAGGTAAAGGCAGGCATGACCTCCATGAGAAGCCTCGTGGCAGAGTGTATGGAGTTAGATGCCCCTCACTCCCTACCCCTGCGCCCACACATTGGGGTGTTTGGTACTCAATCATTCTGTCTCATGAGCCATTTCGGAGGACCATGAAGCAACTCTGCTTCCTTTCTTGTGTTGTGTCAAGAACTCATCCTCCTTTTGGTTAATGAAGTCCCTGGGATACACTCTGCCTTTAAAAGGATGACAGGAGAACTTTTATTAGTAGTGGTATTTCCATCATTGCATATTCTTTGGACTTTCAGATGCTCATCCTTCTCCTGGCAGAGCTGGACTCTGTTTTGGAATTCTGTGGATCTTGTTGTTAGATCTCACTTGGAAATATATTGCTTGGAAATGCTCTTAGTTTCATCTCTACCCGTGCATCTTCAGACCAGTAGTCTTCAATCTGGAAGCATAGGGACCTCCTAATGGAAGAGCCAAAATATACACAAGTACACACCCTATGCCTAGGCATGGCCACTTTAGATATATGCCCCAGAGAGATTCTTACACATTAACACAAAGGGACACTGCAAAGATACTTTTCGCAGCATTGTTGTAATGGCAAAAAATGAGAAACTGTCTAGAGATCATTAGTAGCAAAATGCTTAAATAAAATATATTCTTTTCATCTAGTGTACTACCATGTAGCTTATATAAGGAAAGAAGAGGCCCTGATATATAAAATGGAGACGTCTCCAAAACACAATGTTGAATGAAAAAAAAAAAAAGTTTAAAGAAGGAAACATAATGTATGATATCATTTAAATAAAATATTAAAAACATAAAACAGGGCTATATATGAATGGAGTCATGTATGTATATAAATATAAAAGATGGGCTAGGAAGGGCCATATGATTTTCACGAAATGGTTGTTTATGGGAGCCTGGGGGAAGGGAGAGAAAAATACAGAAAGCTATGGAGACCCAGGACGTTTATTTTTATTTATAATTTTTAATTCCTTTTAAAAAGGAAAGAAAGATATTATTTTAATAATTGTTAATTCTGGATAATGGGCCACAGGCCTTCACCATATTATCCTCTATTCTCTATTTTTAAAAATTAATAAAGTAAAACATCACTTATTTCTTTCTTTATTTTTAAACATCACTTATTTCAGTTACAATCAATGAAGTGTATTCACTTAACCAATGTTTCACTGAAAAGAACAAGAAAAATGCCCAAAGATGGTTCAGTAGAATGGCAGTGTAGGTGGGAGGTAATTTCTGCATCCCTATGAACATGTCACATGCATGGTTGGTACATCTACTGATGAAAAGTGAGGCAACAGTGATATGACAGAGAGAAGCCTCTGCTTGTACACTGTCCTGGTCCCCTAGCCACTGAGTTTAGACCTAAGATTCCTGCAATCTTAGAGGAAGAATCTTACTCACTGTGTGGTTATGGCCTCACCATCTGTTCTACTCCCTACTGGGTGATTTATAGGTGGGAGATCTGTTGAGGATGGAGAGATGCTAATGCCCGGTCCGTATCCTTAAGCATCTCATGGTCCTCTACAGCAGCCACAAGTTTAGATAAATTTATATTACAAGGCAGTGATTCAATTATAATATGATCCACACTCTAACAGGGGTAGAGCTATCAAGCTTTCCTAGCACAGGAGACAGGGAAAAAAGGAATCGAAGGACTGGGACTTGGTATTTGCTGGATACGCCAGGCCAAAAGAACAACATATGCAAAGACAAGGAGGCAGGAAATGGTTAAAGAGGGACCCTTGGTTTGACAAGGTAAGTTGCTGGGTCCTTTGGCTCCACACAGGCCAACTCCTGACTATGCTGGTCCCCAGAGTGGTAAGAGTGGCTTTTCCCTGGATAGAACGTCTTTTCCCATATATCCACCATATGTTGTATCTATGCTATGTGGCAGTAACTGGTGTGCTCGGCCACCCCACCTACCAAAAACCTCACGCTATTGGTTTGTTGTTGTTGTTGTTGTTGTTTTTAAATTTATTTATTTATTTATATTTATTTTTGGCTGTGTTGGGTCTTCGTTTCTGTGCGAGGGCTTTCTCCAGTTGCGGCGAGCGGGGGCCACTCTTCATCGCGGTGCGCGGGCCTCTCACTGTCGCGGCCTCTCTTGTTGCGGAGCACAGGCTCCAGACGCGCAGGCTCAGTAGTTGTGGCTCACGGGCTTAGTCGCTCCGCGGCATGTGGGATCCTCCCAGACCAGGGCTCGAACCCATGTCCCCTGCATTGGCAGGCAGATTCTCATCCACTGCACCACCAGGGAAGCCCTATTGGTTTGTTTTTAAAGGCATTTGTTATAACCTTTACCTCCAAGTCTTGAGAGGTTGATCTTGACCTGCTGGTCAGTCTCAAGGCCCTTCCTAGTTATTCTCCACATTGGTTTGACTTGAGGGGATTGCCTGCATGGAGAGTGGGCGACAACATCCTACCTTCCCTTCACACCTTAGGGGAAACCAGACTTAGTGAGCTCCTCTTTGGAATCCTTGCTGCGAAACAGCCTTGGAAAATTTCCTCACACAGCCTCCTACTGGTCAGCTTATTGGACTTGGCCATATGACCTGCTCCCAAGGGAACTCCTTGGTTCTTCCATTTCTCCAATTATGGAGGTGTCAAGTATGCAATCAGGAGACAGAAGTGTTAGCCTGTGGATAGACAGAACTTCAGAATCGTGACCAGTCATTTTCTGTTATATTTCCTTGGTCTCTTGTACATGTTGCCTTTGTCTGCAAGGCTCAGACCATCTAGATGACCAACATCTAGAAGTTGAATAATGGTGGCACTGATTTTTTATCATTGACCACAACTCAGGAGGTTGTTAGCTCAGCTCTGTGGCTGAGAACTGAGATTCCACCAGTCTCACTGTAAGATCTTCTGCCAGAGATTTCGTACTTGGTTCAGCACAGGTCTTTGTAGCTGCGTTGCAGCGGCTGCCTGGACTCCTGGCCTAGTCATTAGGCAAATGTCTTCCATAAAGTTGCCTCACTGATCCCAGGAACTATACCAGCCAGCAAAATGGAAGGAAGGGATGTTCAAAAAGGAGGTTTATTTTCAGAAAAACAACATGAAGGTGGGGGAAAGGGGGCAAAATCTGAAAGAACTGGAGGAGGAGATCTGTTCAAGCAAAATTTCCTCTTGCTAATTAATGCTGGCCTCTTCTTCTGCTCTTGTGCATCTTTTTGTCTTCAACCTAAGGTGGAAAATCACTTTTTAAGCAGAATTATTTGGAAAAAACCTGGCCTGGTCAGTTCATCAATTGTAACAAATCTGCTGCTGTGGGTGGTGAGGGCTGTTGGTAACGGGGGAGGCTATGCATGTGTGCGGGCAGGGAGAGTGTGGAAATTCTCTGTACCTTCCTCTCAATTTTGCTATTTAAAAAAATAGACTGGAATTAGGCAGACTTGGATGTGAACTTTATCTTTGCCACTTTCTAGCTGTCTGATCTTTACTAAGGAGTTTAACTTTTTTGAAATTCAGATTCTCTGTTTATAAATATCTGAAGGTCAAAGGAGACCATAAGAAATAATAATAATAGCTGTCATTTATTGAGCAACTATTATGTGCTGGGCAGTTTCTCCTTAGCCCTCACAGTCCACTGAACTGATTGTTTCCACTTTGCAAATGAGCAAATAGATGCAAACAAGTTAGGAAGCTTGACTTAGGTCATCAGCGAATAAGAGGCAGAATTCGTATGTTGAAGCCAATGTAACATAGAGGTTAAGGGTATAAATTCTTCTAAGGATGCCTGCTCTGCCCCTGGGGACAATTAGGGCAGTTGTGAATATAAGATGGTTCAATTCATGGAAAAAACTTAGAAAATATTGAGTTATGGGTACTACTGTTAACCCAGGGCCCCCCAAACATGTATTCTTTCCACGATCTCCTTCCTTCAGAAAAAAGCCAAGTCAAGACTGGCCTGTACTTGACATTTAGTAATATTTTCTTAAAAATACTACTTTTTAATTCCCTTTCTCCATCAGCATTTTTCCTCTCATAACTGAGGACTAATTCAAAAGCTTTATATATGTGTGTTGGGGGGCAGTTGACAACTATAGCTTAAAAATAATATCCAAAATTTTTTTGTGTCAGTTTAAAAATATTGGCCAATAGACAAAGTAGGGTCAACCATCTAGAGCTCACAAAAACCGTGTAAGTGATTTTCTTGAGTTGGGTTTTTGATGGAACAAAAAGGAATTCCAGTCTTTCATCCACTCATTCATTCTATCAGCCAAAATGTGTATATATTCTATTATGTACCTATTATGTGTCTGGCCCTGTGAAAGCATATATCGCATTTTTAGTTTTGGAATGTTCTTCCAAGATTTGTGACCAAAGCCAATTGATTTTTTTTTGTGTGTATAGTCACCTGATATGACCTTCTCCTACCAAAACTGTCCTGAAATTTCCTGAGACATTGACTCATCTCATGTTCCATTATAGTTAGTTTGAATCAAATGTCATCCCCCCTTCTTGGGTCATTACTCCCCCTCCCCCCTTGATTTCTGCCAACACTCACTTGTCTGAGCCCCGTGGAACCTGTATGGCTGCTCATAGACAACTCTCTCACCTCCTTACAGCTTGAATCCTTTCTTTTCTCCTAGTGACTTCAGATCAGCCTGGGTTCTCCCTGGGCTTTTACCTTCCACTAGTCCATTTTCTAGCAGACGTGCTAAAAACCAGGAATTAGATGACAGGAAAATGGAGGTAGAGGAACTGATCTAGTCACTGGGCCTTTGAACAATTAGCAGGCCAAAAGGAGTTGATCAATTTCCATTCAGAGTTTTCACTGTGTTGTAGACAGGTATTGTTGCAAATAGTAACAATAATAGTAAATGGGTTACAAATAGTTGAAGTGATTTGGAGACATGCTTGATATATAAACATTTTTGATGTAGAGTTCTTTAGAGCATGGAATGCTTCATCCCTTAGGAATGGTGTTAAAGATGGTAGATAAAGGTAGGAAAGGGACATTGTATTGATCTTTACTGTGTTCCAGGCACTCTGCTGGGCACGTTACAGCCATTAACTTATTGAATTTTCACATCTACCTTGCAAGATAGTTATTAATGTAACTGTTGTTGCATCTACTGTGCAAGATAGTTATTACCGTTGTTGTTATTATTATCATTATTGTTATCCTTAATTTCCAAGTGAGGAAACAGGGTCAGGGAGGTAAAATAAGCTGTCCAAGTTCACATCGCTGGGAAGAGGTAGTGTCGGGATGAGTCTCCTCTGAGGATTGCCCACAGGACGAATTCCACCAGTGTTGTAATACCACCTGCCCTACCGCATGGCGCCGGCCTCTTTCTGGGCGTGAGTCCTGGCAGTGGGGCAGTAAGAAGAGCGAGGAGCTGGAGGAGAAACCAGCCTGAGACAAAATATGCCCTTTTCCATCTCCCTTCCTTCTTTCTGAACCCTAGCCCTTGCCTTCCCAAAGACGCCAGAGAAATGAGTCGGCAGAGACCGGGGCAGATCTCAGATGTCCGAAAGTCCCAGCCCCTGTATAGGAATTCTGAAAGCGTTCCCCCCATTTTCACTTTCTCTCTAATATCCTATTACATGATTAAAATATAGTTCTGGGACAATCATTCCTTGAACCGGCATTTTGACACCACACTTAATTACTATTATGGCATGAACCTGAGTATTTTAAAAAGCTACATGTGAACCCCCACTCTGCTGTTTATTGGCCGAGTGGACTTGGGCAAGTTACCTTCACCCCCTAATCCGTTTCTGCAGTTGTAAAACTGGGATGATAACGTGAGTAGTTCCAGCCAGTCACTGAACAGCTTTCATTGAGTAACACCATGGCCTCGTCACCGACTGGGGCCTGGGAGATGGAGAAGCAGGCAAAACAGAGCCCCTACTCACAAGAAACTGATATTGTACTGACAAGGGAAAAAAAGCAAAACAAAACCAAGAATCAGGGTGGTAATGAGGAACAAGTGAGAAAATGTATATAAAGTATTTAGAACAGTGTTTGGCATGTGGTAAGCGCTCAATAAATGTTAACCATTATTCTTTTTCCATCCGTATAGCAATTTGAAATTAAAAAAACCCTGTGTATCCAGGCTCCCAAATAGGGTTTCTTGCCCCAGCTGCTGCTTCACTTCCAAGCCCACTGATTTTTCTAGAAGCTCTGACAGTTTCCACAGCATTCAGGCCCTGTGCCCTGGTCTCAGGTGTGGAGCGAGGCTGTCTGTTTGATACTCAGTCGGCTGTGTCCTGCCAGTGGGTTTGAGCCCTTTGAGGGTAGAGGCCAATCTCTTATCCTACTGTGTATTCCGAGGGCCTGCACGTAATAAGTGCTCAATAAACATTTGTTTCTGAAAGGAGATGGGGGGGGGTAGTTTGTATGTGGAGTCATGATATACCCCTGGATGGTTTTATATTTACTGTATTCTACTAAGAAAAGTGTTGGCTTTTGGTGTGGCCATTGGGAGGAGGCCAGAGAAAAAGAGACAAGGACATTCATTTGTCTAAGCTTCTTCTTTTCTGAAAAGAGGAACAGTATCAGTCTTCAGTGGACCGTTAATTATTCCCATTGGGACTGAAGGCTTGTTCCCAAGGCCTGCCAGTGACAACAACTTAATGTTGTCATAAGCAGAACAACTTAATGGGAGGAAGAGAGGCTGGTGAGATCTTGGCCAGGGCCCCAGGGTTGGGGGCCTTTAAGAGAGGAGCCAGCAGGCCCCTCTGTGTCCCTCCCCCATCTGACAGGCAGCTGGGAAACATCTTGTCCTGAAATCTGGCGCTAACCAACAATTCTCTGGAAAAAGATTGCACTTAAGAATTTGAGGGTAAATCGAGCACTATACAGAGAATGAGGCCCAGGTATGATTCCCCCTTTTAAATGTAGCACTTTGCATAACCCTCCTAATTCCCTGTTAGAGGAGGCCCTTCCCCTGCCCTTGAAGCTTAGCAATGATTTTAATGGCCTTCAACTGGGCCAATTTCAAATTATTTTCTGGATGAGCAAGGGAAACATTCAACCCAAGACAAACAAACAGAGTTCATGTGGATGGTTTGCATTCTGCTGAACTATTCTGCTTTTAATAACTGATTTAATAACGAGCAAGTGATTGCCTATAATCTTAAACCAATCCTCAAGAACAATCCATATGCATGTGATGGTTGCTTGCGCACAAACTCATCTTTCTACATAAATCCATGTAGCAATACCTGTATCTTTTCTAGGGATATTTGCATAGAGGAAGGCTACAGGCCACACACAACTTTTTTTTTGAATAAATTATTGTTAAAAAATGTACTCTCCTTAACCTGGTTGTAATATTGTGGTTTCTGTTTGTAAAACCAGACTCCTAAATGAGCAAAGAGAAAGAGAGAGAGAAAAAGCTGAATGCATTTTACATTAAAAGCAAAGCTTTTTCTTAAAAAATGTCACATTGTGCTCCAGAATACGTTTATTAAATCTCCCCAAATATGTCCTCGAGAATTAATTTTCATTTGCTTTGCATTAACTCGTTTATTGAATTGGAATTCAGTCCCCATTTGAGGCAATTAATTTGAAGAGTGACCACACGCCTGCCCACACCCCTTCCAGAACACCCACACACATATGCTAAGTCCCAAGCCACCGATGACTGAATTTTTCTGCCTTTTTCCCTTTTCTTTTCCCCTTTGAGATATTTTTCCACTCTTGCCTGTTAAATAAATGATCTGTCTTTTTGCAGGATAGCGACAACCTCTGGTGGGATGCGTTTGCCACCGAGTTTTTTGAAGATGACGCCACATTAACCCTTTCCTTTTGTTTGGAAGATGGACCAAAGCGATACAGTAAGAAAGTTTATTTTCTCTAATATTCCCTCTTTTTGCGCCCGTAAGGAAAACACAGGGGTCTTCAGAGAATAATACAGTGCTGACAGGCTGACAATAATCCCGGCCTCCTGCCTCTGATCAAGGCACTGTCACCGGGTGGCAGCCCGACTCGGCAGCAAGAGATTTCCTTCGAGGCTTAGGATGTTTGGACATTTGCCAGTTTAGAGAGTGAGGCAAATGTGAACCAAGCCCCCCAATGATAAGTGGTAGCTGAATTGTGGAGACTTGCCATCCATCTCTTCCCTGCGACCCTTCTTTATGCTTGACAACGCTTCACACCCAACATTCTGCTTCTGAAGTTCCCCTTAAAAAAATATCCTCACAGTCACTGTATCAGCTATATCCTTCTAATTCCCTCTTATCAATTATCTCAGGTATTTATTTGACAAGTGCTATGTTTTCTTGGGGGCGGGGGAGGCCACAGCTGCTTTGACCACACAGTTTGGGATTCTTGTTGACAGAATTTATAGCTCCTTGTCTTTCTGGCGAGTGATAACTGTGTAAAGATCCTCAAATTACAGCCTGTGGCACCTTGGGTAACAGCTGATCTGTCCTGATTAGGTTCAGCCAACTTGTCAGAGATCAGATTTGCTAGTTGTGCTGTAAGACGGAGAGGCATAAATACGTCAGCACGAAGACAATTAATGTCCGGTTAGATCAGAGAGAGATGCGTTTTCAGAAATCAGCGTTGCACATGTGAAGGGATCTGTCTGTCAGAGGGTAAAACATCCCAACTGTCTCAAACACAGAGCTGATGATGGGACCAACCACAGTATGTACAAATGAGTCGGTCCAGAGCATTGAGTAAATGATAGGTAATAGCGCTCTTGATATACACAATGAAAAGATCTGATTGTTGCTAAATGTATTTCAAAGCCACTAGAGTACAACCAGTGCTTTTTTTTTTTTTTTCTTAATTTTACAGGACTTTAGACAACTTAGTATTTGGATCTATTGTATGGTGAGTTGATTAATTATGCTAATAAATAGATGGTGATTTGGCAGAAGTGGCAAACAGTGGAAAGCAGGACAACTTGCTCAATTGAAACTCATTGACGGAAGCATCTCTTTAGATTTGTATATTGTGGGCTTTCAGAGGCTGGGACATTTTTAAGAAATATTTTGGGTGAGAGGGGCAGCTAGTGTGCCAGACAAGGGGCTTTTCCAGAACGTCTTTACATTCAACATAATGACACCTGTTGCAAGCACGGGCAAGCCCACTTCATCGGGGGTCCTGATGAGTTCACTCGCTTTCTGTGTGTGGGTGCCCCAAGCAGCCTCACACCCTACAGAGTGCGAGAGTCGAGTACAGAAGCTGCCGTTTCAGAATTCCCAGGGAGATAAATGAACTCGGCAGTCCAACAATTACTCTCTCCCCAAAAGCCTGCCGGATCAATGGTGAATAATTTCGAACCAAGCAGTCATCCATCCTCTGAGTCTTCTTATTTTTGTCTGAGGCATAAGCTCAGATAACTTCAAGTTATCATTGTTTTATGTTCCTGTGCTTTGTGTGTGTGTGTGTGTGTGTGTGTGTGTGTGTGTGTGTGTGTGTGAATCCGTCAGGGTCTGCTCAGGGAACTAGAATTACTAATAAAACAGATTCTCAATCTTCCTTCTGTCCACCCCTGACCCCAACATCATTTGGGGGTGAGGCATGATCAGTGCTTGTTAAGATCTTATATTCATGTACAGGAGTAAATGCCTGACTACGAGCCGTTGTTGCCCAGGTTTCTTTGTTTCTCTGAACCAAAATATTTCCCGAGCGGCAAAGAGAAACAAAGATGATCGACAGTCTGGAGCCCAGTCTCATCAGCTGCTTTGCTGACAGCCTGGTGATGTGCACACGCTGCTGATGTGCGGGCAAGTGACAGCTGATTGACAGCCTAGGACCGGGAGATAGGGAAGATGAAGGATGCTTAGAACGCCTGACGCACGTGCTGCTTATGCAGCGCTCCAAGCATCTCACGGCCACCTTAACCCATTCACGGTCCAGGCACACTGTGCCGGGTAGGCAGGGAAAACACACGCTGGCCCTGGGCTGGGGCTGCAGCACTTCCTAGAGACCTTGCAGGGAGCTGAAAGCTTTGCATTTCTGAGGAAGAAAATAGGACTTGGCTATTACATTTGTGTATGTAAAACATTTCCCCATATTGCTTTCATTCTAGGTACCAGGAAATATTCTAGATGAGGTTTACTTAACCCTTACTAGAAAAAACTTTTCCTTCTCCCTCCCCATGTCTACTTTTTCAGAGGGTTCCTCTGGCTCTAAGAGAGCTTATCTCTAAGCTACCGTAAATCATGTAATATGTGTTTACTTGTTTATTTGTTACCTGTCACCCCCTATTAGAATGTTATCTCCCTGTGCACAGGGGCTTTGTTTTATTTATTGCTGAATTCTCAGATTAATATAGAAACTTGCACAACATAGGTACCCAATAAATATTCATTGAATGAATGGTTGAATGAATGAATGGACATTTGGGGAAAAGTTTATATCCCAAACAGAATGCTGGCAAAACAATCCCCATACCGACATCCTTGGACTTATTTAAATGGGAAGAACTCAGTCCAAAGTGCTCTACTGGTGTTTTCAAATAAGCTCTAAGATATGGTTGGATCTATTTTAAGTTGCAGGGGTAGGGGGGACTCAACAGTATAATAATTCAGGAGATAATTATGTTGGGGAGATATATTACTCTTCCTTTCAGAAAGCTCTTCTGTATCAATCTCATTGCTCCACCCACCCCAGTCTCTACTCTCCTGATGGGAGTGGGCCCCCTCCCCAGGTGGGATATGATTGGGATTGCCGATGGAGACTACTGATGTCTTCCTAGAAGACGGGGGTGAGGTTGATGTGGAGAGGGGCCAGACCGACAAGGTTACTGGACCATGTAGCAATTGGGATGTGCGTCCCTAAGGCCATGTGCCTGCCCCTGCCTTGTGGGGCTTCATGAAGTGTTCCCCCAGCAGCTGGAGAAGCCAACAGTCCAGGGTGGAGGTTTCTGCTTGGGTTAGGTGGAATCTCAAGTGGGGAAGAGGGCCAGAGGTAAGAGAGCCCCTCTTGATCAGCTGGTCTGTGGTTAAAGACCAGTAGAGCTGAAAAGTGTCTTTCTGGAAATGGACCCTTCCTTGGTCTGCAGAGCCCCAGCTGGTGAGTTACTAGGCCTCAGGTTGACCGACTCCAGAGTCAGAGTTGGGGTGCACCCCCCCCCCACCGCCGTCCTATCCCTACACCTCCCACGGCTAAGAGGAAAGAAATGGATTCATCAATTCACACTTTCCGAGGAACGTAAGTCACAAATAATTACTGTGTCTTATTTGATAGAGAGGGCAAGGCAAGCAGAGGAATGGGGTCTCAGCCCTCTGCATGCTTATTTTGCAATTCTGAGTCCAGCGTGGTGTATGATTTTCCTTCCGCATCTTATACAGAAGCAACTGTTCTTAGGTTGCTTGCTCACCATTAGCTTCAAGCGAGGATTGATTTTCCTCTGCTCCTTTTCTGGGCATGTAGTGGAATTGTGCCCCACAGTCTCCCCACTCCTGATGACCAGCACAGAATCTTTTCGGTAAAGGTACTGGTAACCGCCTCAGGAAACCTAGGCCATGTCCAGGGCCACACTGGCCATGTTCATCTGTCAGAAATACATGGTTCCCAATTCATTCAGGAAATATTTCTTTGCTGGGAAAGATACATGGAGAGAGTCCTCCTGGGACTTCCCTGGTGGCGCAGTGGTTAAGAATCTGCCTGCCAATGCAGGCGACATGGGTTCGATCCCTGGTCCGGGAAGATTCCCAGATGCCACGGAGCAACTAAGCCTGTGCGCCACAACTACTGAGCCTGCGCTCTAGAGCCCGCGAGCCACAACTGCTGAGCCCATGTGCCACAACTACTGAAGCCCACGCACTCTAGGGTCCACGTGCTGCAACTACTGAGCCCACGTGCTGCAACTACTAAAGCCGTGGACCTAGAGCCCGTGCTCCTCAACAAGAGAAGCCACCACAATGAGAAGCCTGCACACTGCAATGAAGAGTAGCCCCTGCTCTCCTCCACTAGAGAAAGGCCTTGCGCAGCAATGAAAACCCAATGCAGCCAAAAGAAAAAGAGAAAGTTCTCCTGTGTCCCATGGCGTTGGAGAGGCTGGGAGGCTAATCAATATAGTAGAAAGCTCACAAGAGTTCAATGTGAACATTCTTGGTCTTAACCTGTGCTTGTATTGGTAAACAGAGCCTCCATTTCCTTATCTGTAAAATGGCCATAAGACTACCATCACTGGCTTGCAGTGAAAATTAAATGAGATAATATAATCAAAGAACTGCAGAGCATTTGAAGAATGTGGTAGTCAGCCTTAACTATTATTATTGATAACAATGCACGACCTTGGCATCACTACAGCTTCCGTGCATTGGAGAAGCTTGCCATTTGCAAGTGTTTATCAAGTACGTAGAGCTTGCTGGGCAGTGGAGAGCCTACAGACCCTTCTGATGGGCAATTCCTGCTGAACTGCAACATTGAAGAAATCACCCTCTCCCAGGCTTTCAACTGCAGAAACCCACTGTCATCACTGGTAAGTGATGTGCGAAAGGAAGGGAAGGGCAGTTGAGAATGTGTGGGTTCTGTGCTTTGGGGGCTAAAGACTCCAAACACTAAACTATGTCCAGTTTGGTCTTGCTTTGGAAATTGGGATGGGGGGGAGTTGACATAAATACTAAAATGCCATCTTATTTGGGGGCACTTCCTATTGGCTTTTTTTAAGGGAAATGCGTGTGGTTCAGGCAGGGATTCCTGGTCTGAAACCTGGGTTCAAACCCAGCTTTGTCTTTACTGCCTGAGTGATTTGGCCTAAGTCACGTTCTAAGCATCAGTGGCCTCATCTGCAAAGTGAGGGTTTGATGAGATGACACGTAAATTTCTTTGCAGAGTTTCCAGTGCCTGGAAAATGCTCCGTAAATAGCTGTTGTTATTCAATTGAATTCCAATGAGCATACCTCAGCCTCTAGATTGAGATCCAGGACAACTCAGATACAATCATCACTAATCCTTTAAATATTGTTCGTAATTTGAGGGTGATGGGTCCCAGTAATTTTCCGTCTGACAACTGTTATTTCCTCTTGAGTTTCACATTCTTTCTGGAGTAAGGGTTTCTGGCAGAACTACGCACCTTTATAGTCACATGAGCCAAAGACTATTCTTGTTTCCTCTGTGACTGCTGGGGCTTCATTTCACTGTCCAAAAGCAGAAAGTTGTTTCGGGATATGTCATTGCTCTCCACGCTGTTTTCTTCTGTTTTCCTTAGTCATCAAGTCCTATTAGATATTTGAAGGACTGCACATCGGCCCCTCTGTGGAGCCATTTCTTCACAAGATGCTTCTCTTTTACATTTTCTTTCCTATTTCCCTTTTTTCTGAAAGCTCTGATAGCACTGCAATATTGACAGAGTTCTTCAATTGTGTCTTGTAATATGTGTTTTTATGTGTGGTGTATTTGGATGTGTCCCCCTAAGGAAGAGAAATTCTACAAGGCCCAAGTAACTTGACTGTCTCTGGTTACTATTATTTTTTTCCTGTTTTTTTATTGGTTCACCTCGTCCAGCTGTGTTTTTATTGTGCTTGCTATATAGGAATTCTGAAAGCATTTTCTCCCCACTTTCTCTTTCTCTCTAGTATCATATTACATGATTAGAAATATATTTCTGGGAAAATCATTCCTTGAGTCAGCATTTTGACACCACGCTTAATAACTATTACGGCGTGAACCTGGGTATTTTTAAAAGCTACATGTGAAGAGCGTGCACTACAGCACACGGGGAGAAGGATTTGCAAGGCCAGAATCTGTGCCTGTGTCTTTTCTACGGGTAACACCTCTAAAGAGTCCACCTGAGATCTGGAAATGTACGGGTTTGTGCGGCGAGTGTTTAAAAACTCTTAGCTTCCTCAAGAGACGTGTGCCCATTAGTCCATTAGTCTATAAAGTAACTTTGTTCCTCTGAAAAGTTTTCATTCCTTTTCTTTATTCATTTATGGAGGTAGAGATCAAAATCACGGACTCTGGATCCCTTTGAGCCTCTGCTTCACCAGAGCTGTGCGAAGTTAGGCCTATGACTTGATGCTGGGCATCCTGCCTAGACTTTCTTAACCTCAGTTTGTTTATACATAATGTCTAGGTGATAATAAAGCCAACATCATAAGATACTTGTGAAGATTAAATAAGATTAAGTAACATGTACCTTAGCTTAGTGCTGTCCGGGAAAAACACACAATAAATATTTATTGCTTGAATAAATGAATGGATGAATGAATGAGTAAGAGAATGAGTTAAACCTATGATATTCCAGTCACTTGGAATTAAAATAGAGGATAGTTTCCATTACTTGTTCCATCATTTAGCTCATAGAAGGAAAATCTCTGGCTTTGGGCAAAGCCAGATCAGACTTGTCTTCCTTCTATAGGGAAAGCTTAAGAATTTAATGACCAACTGGAAGAAAACCTGATATTATGGAAGACGATGACTTAAACAAGTCCCAAATTATTACAATTGTGACACCTGTCTAACAGAGGGTGACGTTTCCATCCCCTATTTTGCTCAGAGAGCTAGGAGCTACTGAATACTTCTCAAGTGCCAGGCACTGTGCTAGGCACCATTGGGCTCTATGTCTTGTTTACTGAGGACCAGATGAAAGGAAATGAACTATGGTTGCATTCAAAATTAATCCCAGAGAAAAGAATGCACCTCCTGAGAGTAGTCCTTGATGGTTAGTTACTGGATGATTGTGGCATTTTTGTTACATAATGACATAGATGTCTTTGTCTCAGATGACTCTGGAAAATGCTTTCCTTTGCATGAGCCGCACTAAATGATTTCTAGAAAGCTCTAGACTTTGAAATTGTGATTTTAGTGAGTGACCCTTCTCAACAGAATTCTTCATTAGGCTGGCAAGATCTGGAGTAAATTAAGTTAGGACTAAAGCAGACATTCATTTGAAGTTCATTTTTTCCTTCAGTCATTCATTGATTCATGCATTCAGAATGCACTGAATTCTTGCTTTTTGCCAGACATTGAGAGGGATAGATAGTCTTGAGAGGAAGGAAGTTCATCACCAATTTTTTCATTTACTTTTAATTTCATTTTAATACAAACTCTTACCTTAAATTAACATAATCAACTAAGTAACTCAAAAAGAAAATATTCTTGTAATATTAATGCAAAATCTGGGATTAGTTATAAAAAAGACTTGAGAGAAAGCCTACAGCTGATGGATGAACTAACAGACTTCTGAAGGGAAAAAGGAGCCTGAATCTCTTCCCATTTGTGGTTTCAAATTGATGATATCAAGTGTTGCAAATTGGCCATAACAATAGATTGAGCAGACATCCCATTCACTCATCTGCTAATAAATACCACACTAATAATCACATGAGATAATGGACAGAAAAGTGCTTTGAATAAATGTAAAGTGCTATACAAGTTGAAGGTATAATTATCATCATATTTATAATTGATCTTTAGGATTTGGTGACTTTATTTTCCCTTTATATGTCAAGCTGTTAAGAAATCTGGGAGGATTGTTGGATCTTTTCTCATGGGGATAAAATTCATTGTCAAATATGCAGGCTTGAGCAAGTCAGACCTATTCTCAAGAGCTTGGTTGGGAGGTCTGAATGAGGTACTAGCCAGGAAATGGACATCATGTCCATTTTTGAGACTCTGTGTGACTATGATGTCTGTGGGGTCCTGGAATGTACATTTCCTGACTCTTGGTTTCATGGGGTATATTCCTACTCTCATTAGCTTCCCTATGGTTCTCAAACCAAGAAGGCACTACCTCATACTGGGTAACAGGATAAATGTGGCCAACTTTTCATTATCACAATGATAAGTAATGCTACTGGCATTTATTGTCTGGGGGCTGGAGAAGATAAATGTTCTGCTCAACAAAAAATTATTGAGAAACATCTTACCTGACCCTCTTTACATCCAATTTACTCATCATCTTGAAGGTAGGGTTGCTAGATAAAATGTAAGTATACAAATGCAATACTTGGGACATATACTACAAAATTATTTGTTTATCTAAAATTCTAAGTTAACTGGACATCTTGTGTCTTTCTTTCTTAAAGCTGGCAGCCCTACTTGAAGGACCCCAGTTCACACTCAAATATGAAATCTTGATAACTCCAGAGCAGCTACAATGGAGTGTGAACATGATACATTATATGGAAAAAACTCTTAAGAGATTTACCTGGTCCTGTTCTGCACATAAGTCTTGCCTCTGCTTACATTCAGCAACTGGACTCATGAGTCCCACCTAAAGGATAAAATACCTCATTGGGGTGGGGTGGCGGGGAGGTGTAGGCTAAAGCCTGCCTGAATTTAAATCCAAAGTTCATATTGCAGGCCCTCCACAGTTGACTATGCCACACTTGGGCAGGTGTTGAGCACACATGAGTGTGTAATATCATCTCCCTTAAAGGAGCTTACAGTTTAACAAGGGAGATAGACATAAACAATTAATTCTAATGCAACAGCAACTACAGTGAAAGAGTAGAGCAAACAAAGTACTGTGGGATATAAAGAAGGTGATCAAATCTGCTTCCAGGAGAAAAAGACTAGACTGGTGAAGACTTCTTTCTAACCTAAAACCATTTTGTTCCTTAAAGCCATGACAGAAAACACCCTACCACAGTACCTTGCAGATATAAGGTTTTCAGTAAGTATCTGTGGACTGAATAAATGATACAGCACTGGTAAATAGTATAAATATGACCCAAAGGAACTGATTATTTAACCCACAGGGACATTACTGAACATACGGTTTTTCCCATGTTTTAGTAATTTTCCACCATCACAATCTCCAGTTGTAGCAACTCATTTTGTGTTATAGAGTAACAGAAATGTCACGGAGCAATTTGGAAATTTGTCCACAGACAGAGCCAAGACTGAGACTTAAATTTAAATACCAAATCAAAATCACATCTACCCAACCTACAGTACTAGGACTGACTGTTTTGTTTTGTTTTGTTTTTTCCTTAATGCTTTGGGCCATGGCTTAGTAGAGTATTTCACTACATAGTCTGCCAATTTTCCTGGTAAGTACAACTGTGTCATTAAATTTCATAGAATAAGCAGTCTTCAGCAACCATACATAAATCTTCTTATTGAACGGATCTTATTGGACATAATTTCAGTTGAAACATCTATGTATTTATTTAACCTTTCTCAAGGACTTTCCATGTGTCATCTTTCTGTGCCCTGGTGATAAGAAGATGAGCAAAATCTCTTGCCTGGGAGGAGCTAAAGGTCTAGTGAGCTATTGTTTCTAGGACTTGACTATTAGCAGATCTTAGCCAGATTTTTTTCTTATTGATGCTCTCTGCCTCTGTTTATAAACCTGTTCTTAATAATGCTCACCACCACATTTTTAGATTCTATATCCAAATGTAAGATTGATATCATTTTTAACATAAAACATTTTGAAAAATCAGGGTTAAGTTGAGATGTATGCAGTATTTCCTTTGTACAATACTGGTTTGTGAAATTCTTGTTTCGCGGCATGAGCTGATTGAAGCATCCTCCCCACACGCCTATGTTTAGTTTAATCTTCACTTTTGCTTTATGTTTTCAGGTTGTAAATGCACCTTATTTATGCATATGGGGTAAAATAAAGCATTTGTTGAAGTCAAGTTAAATTAGCCTTCTTCTACAACTATATTAATCAATGTCCATGTGGATTTCATTAAGAATATAGAGGCTCGGTGACAAAATCACCCGTTAGGGTGTGTTTCATTATTTACTGTTTAATCAAGGTGGTTGTATTGGAGTATTTGAACTCAGGAGCTTGCAGAACTTGGTACCTTCATACACTTTGCTTTTATTATTCATTCCAAGAGAATCAGCTTCACCCAACCATTATAATGTGCTTATTTACTTTTATGAGGTTGGTCCTATCCCAATTAATGCTACCTTTAACACATTCTTTGATGAGAACTTCCCTGATGCAACATTACCTTTGGCTTTTCAGTAAGTCAGGAGTACTTGAAATTGACAACAATTGACACTAATAATCATTCTGAAGATCTGTTGAAGGAAGAAGTAAGGTCACCTAGGAGCATGGTAATAAAGCCATTCCCTTTTTACGAGACAATTTCTCCATGTTATCTAGAACAAACAGAGCATTACATTATTTTTACAGACTTTTCTAAAAATACATGTGTCTTACTTAGTCCTGCCTTTGAATTATCTGATGTGCAACTTGTTTGTCTTTTTTTGCTTTAAAAAATACATCATTTGCTATGCCAGAATGGGTTAGTTACACTGAGAACAATGAAGAGGCAAGAGTTCTTCCAGAATCTAATTATGAGATAAGCCTAGTCAGTAATGCTTGGGAAGGTATTTCCTCACAGACATACATGGTATCTCCATGTTACTCTCATATTCCAGATAAAAAGCAACCACTTAAGATGTTCTCAGTAAAAGACAATTTGTGTGTTGTTTCAGAATTAATGCAAGCTTTGAATATATTCCAAAAACTGAAGTTAGTTAACTGAGAGGTGTATTTGTCCAGGTAAAATTTCCCCTGGAAATGTTTGTCATGTCATATATGTGAAGGAGTGCTAGCATTTGATAAAGTCAGCGACACTATTCAGTTTTCAACTGAGGCATTTAGGACAGTTCAACTTTCAAGCTTTAAAAAAAGTTAATAATAATCAACTTTTTTAAGGTTGCCTGCCTAAAATAACTTAATGTTCCCATGCCTATTTGCTTCTCTTCAATAGGACCATAAGAGAAATGATAAACGGTGTTTGACTGATTATGTAAATAAACTGCTAATTATATCCTTTATAGTTCTCCACACTTCTAGACACTGTACCTGAATGTATTTCCTATAAAATGCTTTAGTACTTAGTCCTCTATTATTTTTTTTTAAAGATGGGCCCGAAATCAGTAATTATGAGCATTATTATTCAGGTTCACAGCAGTGCGGCTGCTATTCTTCACTTGATAATTACCTTGTTAAACTAATGTCAGATCAGCACCATGCCTTAGTTAAGAAAATGGTCTATGAGCCCCGTGCAAGCAGGCCCAGCTGTGAAAATATTAAAAGGTTTATTAAGTCCAGACACCTCTTCAGCATTGCCTCACTGACATTAGTTACGGAAGTTCTAAGAAGTTGCATATTTCCCATTAGATGTTCGTAATATCTTTCCTGAGGTGCCATGCATCTCTTGAAAGTTGGTGCTTCCATTGTATTGTCCCCATTCTCAGCTCTGGGCTTTGTTGCCAACTGGGCACTGTTTAATTGGCATGATCTCCACTCAGAGCCTCCAGGAAGCAAAGGGAAGGAGACCCATCCCTAGGGAAACGAGGAAGGCCTATGAGACTGTTTCTCTTCCTACTTTCGCTGGTTTTGAATTCCAGTTTTATTTATTACTTCTTTCCCTTTGGAAAGGAAAAAAAAAAAAAAAATCAAGCTCCTCCACTATTAGCTGTGGTTTTGTCTAAAAAAAGACACAGTTACAGATTCCAATTTTTAGGCCAAAATAAGTAATTCTTTCTATGATCTTCTAATTTGCAAAAAAAAGAGTCAGATTCTTAGTGGATTCTTGTCTTGGTGTTTTTCAAATGTGTCCAACAGTAACCTCCTGGATTGGTTAATGAGTTTAAATGACAAACATTCTGATAATGCTTTGCAGTTTATAAAATCCTTTCACAAATCAGGACCATCTGTGAGCTCGTGGAGGGAGAGGACTGGGACATATTCTTCTCTGGAGCCTCAGTGCTTGCCACTGTAAGGGACGAAGAGGGGGCCCATGGTGAATATTTGCTGAGCAGGATTGGATGGCAGTATCTCATTCCATCCTTGCTACGAGCCCAGAGCAGGTATTATATGGACCACTTGTACTGTAGAGATGAAGAAAGTGAGGCTCAGAACTCAAGAGACTCAGGACTCAACTCTTCTGCCTTCAACACCCATCTTGTGGCCCCTTTATCATCCCATTTACCAGCATCTTTTTGAAACAGTAGAGAATCTTTACATTTCACCTGTTTGGATACGAAAAAAAATCTAACCTCTTGCTCCAAATTCTGGAGCCTTTCTCCCTTCTCTCCTCATCCACTCCTCCCTGAAATAGCACGAGTTAAGGAGAATTAGTTCTTAATGGTGAATATGTATCCCCAGCATATTTTTCTCATCAAGTTAAGTGCAGATCTCTTCAATCCTTCCAACATTGCTGCCTCAAAGCTGACATTTATAAATTTTCTTTTTCAACGCAGTATGGGATCCTCCATATGTCTTCCACAATAATTATCTATGTTTTCAGGGAATCTAAAGATTTATTTCCTTCCAAGTCCTTGTTGCTGGCATTTTCTCCAAGCCTCCAAAACTGCCAAGAGATGAACTTCAATTTAGAGGAACTGTTACATTTGTCATTGTGAATTTGCTAAACTTTGGATAGATTTGAAGATTTATGCTTATTCCCAAGGGGGTCCTGAGACTATCTTTGAAGCTCAGAAAGTTCACGCTTGACTTCCTTTCTGCTGTTCTAAGTAAACAAGTCCTTAAATCTGTGCAGTCTCCCTGCCTGGGCTCTGGGTCTCTGTCGTTGTCTAAACCTGGACACGTTTGTATTGCCAGGAACTCAGATGTGACTCACTTCCAGGTGTGGGGAAGGAGTCTTCTCCTGGGCTCGTGCTGTGGAAATCACACTCCATCTATATCTCTAGGATGATCCAATCAGAGAAGACCTTTCAGTAACCCCTCACTTTAATAGCCTGGGCCTGTGAGACAGACAACCTTCAAATTATGACCTTGTCCTGCGGTACCCACCTGACCTTGGTTGTTATACCCAATCTCTCTGAGCCTCACCGTTTTCATCTATAAAATGAGCATAAAGTCTATCTGGCCACGGTAGGATGGTATTTATAAATAATACACATACAGTCCGTGATACATGAGAGTTTATCAACAAGTAGTAGCTATTTTAATAGTTATTGATAGATAACATACCAAGAAGTTGAGTTGGCTTTGACTTGTTCAAGGCAATTGGCTAGATTGTGATAGAGCCAGGATTGAATTCATGTCTCTTGATTCTTTATAAAACATAAGACTCCACTTAGTGACTAGCTAACAGTTCTATACTCCTTTTTTTATTGAACAGAGTCTAGAAGTAACATGGTTTATAGGGACCATATATGATTTAATTTTGTTCTTTGGATCATCTTCAAAATCAGAGTCAAGTGCAATAGGAAATGTCACTAAATTCTTTGAATTCAATGCTGTGCAAAAAATTGGAGATCATCTGTTGACTAGGTGTTTTAGTTTTCTGTTGCAGCATATCAAATGACCACAAACTTAGCAGCTTAAAAAAGCACATATTTGCTAGTTCACATTTTCTGTGGGTCAGGAGTCCAGGCACAAGCTAACTGGATCCTCTGCCCAGGGTCTCACAGGGCTGAAATCAGTGTGTCACTTGGGACTGTGACCCCTTCTAAGACCCAAGGCTGTTGGCAGAATTCAGTTCCTTGCAGTTGTAGGACTGAAGTTCCCGCTTTCTTGCTTGCTGTTATCTAGAGACTATTTACAGGTCCTAGAGGCCTCCCACTGTTGCCCGGCACATGGTCCCCTGCACACGTGGAAGCTTGGTCTTTCAAGGCCAATGGGAGAATCTCTCCTTTCGAATCTCCGACATTAAGGACTCACCTGGTTAGGTCAGGCCCACCCAGGATCATGTCTCTCAATGAACTTAATCTGTTTAAGGACTTTATTTACATCTGCACAATCCCTCTGCCAGCTCATGTAACGTAATCATGGAGTTATATACCATCAGTGTCACAAGTCCTACTCACACACAAGGGAAGGAGATAATAACGCAGAGTGTGTATACCAGGGGGTGAGAATCTTGGCGGGGGTCATCCTAGAATTCTGCCTACCAGGGAAATGAGACAAGTACCTAGTTATGATACAAGACTTCCTGGCAAATGTCATCAAATAAGGGTAAAGTGCCCTGTGAAGCCCAAGAAGACAGGTGATTTACTGCTAGGGGGCTTGAGAGGCATGTCAGGGACAATGGGTAGGGTTTGGGTAGGAGGAGGTTGAGGTGAGCAGGGGCAGTGAGGAAGGAAGAGAGTAGAAGAAGCACATCCTAAGGGAGGCAAAGAAGGTACTTGGGGAAAAAGATTCATTGTTTGGTTTGGCTGGAACTTGGTTCTAAGGAACTGCTCCGTGGTTTTTAACAGACATGAAACTTATAGAGAATGTGATGAGTACTGTCTGATTCCATGAGTCAGACACATGAAACTTATAGAAAATGTGAGCACATGAAACTTATAGAAAATGTGATGAGTACTGTCTGATTCCATGAGTGTCCTTTGCTTCTTAATGTACTGACTCATCAAGAAGGGAAGATTCTGGCCTGGCCATGTGTCCTTTGTTTGTAGGGCTCTGAATCCTCTCTCTGGTGACCCTTCAGGACCATAGAAAAGTTGTTTCTACAGGTTCAGTGCCGTAAGCTCTATGTGAAACCAGCTGGAGCTGGCTGGAGCTTAAAGCACCCAAGACCATGTCGTGTAAGAAACAGTGATCTTACTCATTCATGTGTTTGTTGAACAAATATGTACCGTGTTCCTCTGTGCCCTTCACTCTGCTTTTGCTCAGGAGATGCAGTAAATAAGACAGCCTTGGCTCCTGCCCTCATGAGGTTTAGAATCTAGACTCCAGACAATTCTTAGATAATTTAGGCTTTAGATTGTCAAGGGATAGAGAGCTAATAAAGACACACGCATTATGAATTAATTTCAGTTGTGATAAGTGCTATGAGCAAAATATATGGGATGCCATGAGAGCAAATCAGGGGCTTAAACCAATCTCTGCAGAGGTGGCAGTGGAGGTAGCGGGGGGAGTGTCAAGATAAACCTCTCTGAGGAAGTTATAAAGAGTGAAAAATATCTCAGAAATAAATGTACCTTGGAGAAGAGACAAATTAAAGTGAACACAGAGTTCTCATGTATCTCTTGGGCAAACATGGTAAAGAGGTTTTTAGATTTGAGATAGAATGAATCAGCTTGGATGCTTTTCTTGTCTTTTTCTACCTGGGGTACCAGTGCTCATTCTTCAGAGCCCACCTCTCTCCCTAGTTCCCTCCAGAGGATCGATTGATCGCTTCTCTCTGTGCCTGTGACATGTGGCAGACACATACACCGTGCCGTGGCTCTCATAGTTCATGGTTGTCTGCTCACACAATGCTTGGCTGGAGCCTCACGGCCGATGTCCTCAGGCAGTGATTACAGCCTCTTCATCTTTTCATCACTTATACCTAATACTTCACCTGACACCACAGTTGGTACAGAATAGTATTTGTTGAATGAATAAACCGGAACTAGTGGGAAGTGATGAACGTAACACGTTGATAGACCGCCATGCTTTAAAAGAAATATCTTTCCAAAAAATCAGTTTTCCAAAGTGAAACGTTCTGCCTCAGAATGAGAGGCAGAATTCACCATCCTTGGAGGTGACAGAAGTCCTGTAAATCTGGGTATATGAATCAGAACTAAAACAGAATTTGAAAAACTTGATTATAGCTACTATCAATTATCAAATTATGTTTTTGATCCTGATTACTTGAGAAAGTTGATACATTTTTAAAAGGGCTGAATTTAGGTCCACAGGTAGCATTTCTGATTCGGAGAGTCTTTCCTGGCTGTGTATTTCTGAGATGTGCTATGCATTTTTGACTCATTACAGAATGTTACATTCAGGATAGGGAGGATAAGATTTTTTTAAGTATAAATATGATACATAGATTACATTAAGGAGATATTCCAAGTTGTCATTAGGACAGAAAATCCTGTTGAACTATGATTGAAAATATGCCTATGGGACAAACGGACAGAGTAATTGTATCACTTTGTATAGAAGAAAAATGCCTATTTGTATACATCAGTAAAAGTCCTCCACAACGTAATTCTCCAATGGTAGAGACAAGCCTAAGGAGGGGGCATGCCCTGGAAGTCCCTGAGTTATATTAGGCAAGTACCACATTAACATGAAGCAAAAATCAAACTGATGCAGAAAGTTCAGGAGTTAGTCCCTGGATTGCTGATTTTAGCAGCCGGAAGGCCAAAGGATATGGAAGGACAATCAAAAGAACATCTCACACTATTGGAGGCCTGGTGGGATTGATCCATGGGCAGAGAACAAAGATGTGCGATGTAACTAAGTGACTGATAGCAGAGTACGCACCGTTTGAGACACCTCCAAGCCTCCAGGGCCCACGAGTGACCTGTTTAGGGCAGTGTAAGCAGGAATATAACCAAAAGCAACAAGACAAAAGAAGAATTTAAATAGCTGGGAGTCTGCCAGGAGAAGAAATGATGAAAACTGCCTTTTAGAGGCTCAAAAACAAACCTAATTTCTTTCAAATGGGAGATGTCCTGGTTTAGTCCTCATAAAACAAAACCAAGAAATATTTATTGAGACCGCACCATGAAATCTCTGGTAGCTCTTTCCTGTTTCCAATCCCAACTTTAACATTTTAAATTTTTTATTTCCACTGATCATATGTATTGAACCATGTAATCGCATGACTCCTTTATTTCATGTTCAAGGAGCCTCCCTCATTTAATCCAAGTAATGAACACATCCTTTTCCAGTGCGTTTTAAATGATTAAAAGTAGGAAAATTTGAACGCAGATATAAAATGCAATCTACTTCATTAAAAAATAGTTTGTTTATATATTTACTTATTTTTGTTGAAGAATTGTTGGCATACAATGTGATATTAGTTTCAGGTGTACGACATAGTGATTTGACATTTATATATGTTACAAATTGATCACCACACTAAGTATAGTAACCATCTGTCACCATACAAAGTTATAGCAATATTATTAGCCATATTCTTTATGTATATTTTGTAACTGGAGGTTTGTACCTTTTAATCCCCTTCACCTATTTCACTCAACCACCCCTTCCCCCTCCTCTGGCGACCACCTGTCTGTTCTCTGTAACTATGTGTCTGTTTCTTTTTGTTTTGTTTGTTCATTTGTTTTGTCTTTTAGATTCTCCATGTAAGTGAAGTCATACAGTATTTGTCTTTCTCTATCTGGCTTATTTTACTTAGCACAATGCCCTCTGTGTTCATCCATGGTGTAGCAAATGGTAAGATTTCCTTTTTTGTGGTTGAATAATATTCCAGTGCATATATATATTACATTTTCTTTACCCATTCATCCACTGATGGACCCTTAGGCAGCTTCCATATCTTGGCTGTTGTGAATAGTGCTGTGCTTTATCAAAGGAGTTTCAGAAACTGATAGAGGGGTCAGGATTCAATATCCTGGAAGAAGATTATTTTGGCAGTCCCTTAGACTGGTTTAATTAAAGTGACCCCATGTAGAAGTTTCATCTGGAAAAACTGGAAGACAGTCTGTCTCTTTCAATCTGTCTTTCTCTCTCCATTTCTATCTCTTTCTCTTTCTCTCTCTCTTTTTAAAAATTAACTTGTAGTTTCTTCTATCACAAAATTTGGGGATAGATATTCCAAAATGATAGGGATTTTCCAATTTAGAAGAATTGGATCCAGAATATTTAACTGCCTCCCTCCATCAAAACCCCCAAATTACTAGAACTGTCCCAGCCTGCACTGAGAAGATTTGCATATTCTGTGGGTAAACAGTCCATGATAAAAATTTATTCTATATGGGACAACAAATGTTATTTCGTCTCTTCACATATTCATTCATTCTACACTTAACACTCCTAACTTTCGTTCATTAATTTGCCAAATGTTCTATGTCTCCTTGTACTTAATACATGCAAACCAGATTTTCACTTTCCTCTGAGGATACCTCCAGTAGCCTTAAATGTTTTCATTGATAAGGTGAAAACGAAAGTGTGCCTTTCCATTTGACATGAGTAAGTGTGGATTTTGTACAGCAAGATACAAATTAATTTTATGTCCTGTAGGAATAAACATCAAAAGTCATAAAAACTAGGTGAGAGCTTGTAGTCTTGGGCAATGTGTCTTATGAAGGCTGAAGAAAAATCATTTCCAGTGTTCAACGTTCATTCTGTTTCATGAAGTGCTACCCCCTCACCTCTCCTTCCCCCTCCACCTCCTTCTCTTCTACTTCTTCTTTCCTCCTCTTCTTCATTTTTAAAAATATAACTGCATTGTCATTATTTTGGTCTCAGGATGATGAAAGTTGTACCATCCCTTTTGGTGGTAAGCAGATAGGTGAGGGGCAGTGGTGTATCCAATGACAGAGCTTGTGAAATCCCTAATCTTTGTTTTCCTGATATTCTATCTGAGTGACAGATCCCATTTATAGGTTCCTCCCAAACAATTTACCACATCAGATATTGATACCACAGGTTGGGTATTCTAAAGGGAGCCCCTAAATCCTCTGCTTTTGACTTTATACCTCTCACCTCAACGGCTAATCTTAACTCTTAAACTGAATTGAATGTGATCTGGGATGAAAACAAATTCATTTAAATAACTATAGGGACTAGCTGTCTATAAGTGTTATTAAATCACCATAAGAAGTAAATCCTTATTCTAAAATCCCTTCCTTGAGTAGTAGAAATTGTTCAAAAAATAACCACAAGCAATATATGCTCATTGAAGACTTTTAAAATACAGAAAAAAGAAGAAGAAAGAAAAATAGAAATCATCTATAGCTCAGAGACAAATCACTTAATATTTGGTTTATATATTTCCAATCTTTGTTTTCTATGTTCAAATGTTTTTTCTTTACAAAACTGGAACCATATGATATGGACTTTTTGTAAGCTGTCTTTACCTTGGCTCAATATGTAATCAGCATCTTTTTAACATAAAATTTTCTTTTATGGTATCCCTTTTAATGCCTATGTAATATTCTATTTTATAAATGAGCTTCATATAATTAACTGATCTCCCGTCATCAAATATTTAGCATGCTTTAATTTTTTGTACTGTTGTTCATTGTGTCTTAATGAACATCTCATCATTAAATCTTTGTGAATAAACCTAGTTTTTTCCTTAGAATAAATTAACAAAAGAAAAATTGCTGGATAAAAGTAATGTAGACTTTAGAAATATTCTTATATTTAAAGACTTTTAATAGATATGGCCAAATTTTGATCCTTAAAATTTGTATCAATTTAAACTCCTACCAGCAATAGATAAGGAAGTCCATTTTTCTGTACCCTTAGCAGCAGTAGTTATTATTACAAAAAATACAGTCTAAATTTTTATTTTCACTCACTTTATTTACTCACCCCTGTTGCTGCACTCTCCTCCGTGGCTCCAAAGGTCCCCCCTCTGCCACCCACAGTCTCCACCCGTGAAGGGGCCTCCTAGTGTGTGGAAACCTTTCCTCCTTCACAGCTCCCTCCCCGAGGTGCTCGTCCCGTCCCTATTCTTTTGTCTCTGTTTTTTCTTTTTTCTTTTGCCCTACTCAGATAGATAGTAGGAGAGTTGATTGCCTTTTGGGAAGTCTGAGGTCTTCTGCCAGCGTTCAGTAGGTGTTCTGTAGGAGTTGTTCCACATGTAGATGTATTTCTGATGTATTTGTGGGGAGGAAGGTGATCTCCACGTCTTACTCCTCTGCCATCTTGAAGGTCTCTCTAGTTGTTTTTATTAGTCATCATCTTTATCATCACAGCCATTTAAGGAGAACCTCTGTGTCAGAGACTAGGTTAAGAGTATCACATAAAGCGTCTCATCTCTCTAATCCATCCGACAACTCTAAAAAGTCAGTATTATTAGTCTCACTTATGAGATGAGAAAACAAAGGCCAAGTCAACATTTCAACTCAGATTGCTTGTTTGTTTGTTTGTTTCTCCTGAATCCAATTTTGCTCTTCTTTCCCTGTGCCAGGCTGCCTCCCTAACATAATAAATTGTCTTCTGCAGTTTCAGCTTTCCCAAGCGTCGAGTTTTTATTTATTTTATCTGTTACCACTAATAACAATATTTTTAAAAAATAAGCCAATATGTGATGAGAGTGTGAAAAGTAAACATGGTAATTCGGCAACATCATAATGAAGTTAATTATTGCCTTGATGACTAGGGTGGCTTGTGTACAATAGTTAAGACAGCATAAGCGTCATATCAGGAAGCAGTACTTCTGCACGCCTGCCATGCCACAAGGCAACGTTCATCCTATGAGTGTATCACTGGAAAACGAGCAAGTTCTGGATTCACTGGTGCCACACAATTTTTACCCAGTGCTGCTATTTTCACAGGGCTTTTTCTTCCATTATTTCATTATATTCCAAAACTTCCCTTTGAGGCAGATGTATTAAACCCCAGAGTTGTCAGTGTTTGGTTTTATAACTCAGTGTCATTGCCTGATCTGTCAACAGCCAGATTCCTGATTCCAAGATCAATTCCTAGGCGGCATTTATGCATCCTGTATTTGTTAAGAAGTTCCAGAAGTGCTCAAGAATCAGATGCCAAGTATTCCTGTACAATAATTGGATATTTGATAAAGTTCATCTGAATTATGCTGCTCATGGCATCTTCCCCAGGTTTAAATTTTATACCACTCCAGTGCACCCTGTAATCATGAGGGACTAGATTAGACCCTTTTTTATTCCTGCCTTGCATTATTATTAAATGTAGGGAAATACGTACCACCAGTAACAGTCGGCCTCATTTGCTTTTGGACCATCTCTTTTGTTGTGCTGTTACATTTCATCTGAATGCTTCATCTAAGAGGGGCCTGAGTTTGATGCTTGTCCTAGTTCACAGTTTCATTCTTTTTGTTCTGGTGGCTTTTAAAAATGTGTGTCCAGTTCCAGTCAAGGCTAGTTTCCCTGACTATGATTTGTGTAACCTCAGCAGTTAACCCAGAGGATTACGAACACCTCCTATGCCGTTCTCCCCAACCTGAAAATGTCCGCCAGTGCAGAGAAACAGTAGCTAGGTAAAAGTGGATGGATTTGCATAATTTGGTTTTCTAAGTGCAGAGTGTTCATTTTTAACTTACATTGGTTTTGCTTTGTTGACAAACCCCTTTTCAGAGAAAAATGCATCCCATGTCTTTCCCCTCCATCCTGGTCCCTAACAGCTGATACTTCAGATGTGTGTATTTCTTTATCCAAACAGATGAGAAACCATCCCAGCCTTCTTCTATCGAAATACAACTTTCTGTATTAAGCAGTTTCTCACATTTTCCAATTTGACTTCTGTATAGATCTGTAGCTGGAGACGGTAATGAGTTTGCCATAGCAGTTTCAGGCTTCTGTACTCTATAAATCCTATTCTATCCATGCACAATAATTAAGGTTATTAATGAGGGACTGAATTAGTAGAAAAACAGTATACTGAGCCACTGTGATTTGCTTGACATAAGTTAATAATCATACATTATATAACATTTGCAGCCTCCTTGGGTTCTGGAATAGAAGCCATGGTGGCAAAGAGCATTGTGATCAAATCCAAACTAATGAAGTAACATCTGGAGCTTGGCAGGGGATAAAAAGGAAGGTGTTGTTATTGTGAGTGCCATAGTATTGTTCTTTACCATTTTAGGATGTATTGAAATGCATAAGTAATAACCATATTTGCATTTATATAAAAAAGCTCCAACCAAGTCCCAGCTCGTTTGAAAAGGCAAGGCTGGGAGGTGAAAATCATAAATCCGGGTGTTCTGAAACAACATTCTTTAGGGAAGGAGACTTTTTTTTCTCTGTGCAGCAGGTTCGTATCCATAATAAGACAGATTAGAATCTGAGCAACTCAAGATTGATAGGGTAAATAGTTCATAGTAAATTGCTTTGAGGAAACAGATCTACTTTTCAAGGCAAGACCTCTGAATTCCTGTTGGGACATTCTCAAAATCTCACCCACAGCTTGAAAGGCCACCTGGGTGAGTTTTGCAAAAGGAGTTTGGTTTTGCCTCAGATAGCTTTGGATTTGCATTGGTTTGCTTTCCTGAAGTGACTGCTTTAGAATGGAAGCAGGCAGACCCGGATGGGCAAAAGAAACATTCTCAAAGAATGTTATAAGCTGAAGACAGCCTAGGCCAGAGCAAGGGATTTGGAAATTGAAACAGGCTGAGGAGACCCCCAAAGACTTTAGGAAAGTATGAGCTTGTTAGTCAACCTGGGCTGCCATAACAAAACACTGTGAACTGGGTGCCTTGAGCAACGCAAATGAATCTTCTCACAGTTCTAGAGGCTGGAAAGTTCAGGATCAAGGTTCTGGCAGATGTGATTCCTGGTGAGGGCTCTCTTCCTGGCTACTATCTTGCTGTGTGCTCACATGACCTCTTCTTGGTGCAGACGCCGTAGGAGGGGAGGGGCAGGCACGCTTTCCAGTGCCTCTTCTTATAAGGACACTAATCCTGTGAGGAGGACTCCATCCTCATGACCTCTTCTGATCTTAATTATCTCCCAAAGGCCTTCAAATATCATCACATCAGTGATGATGAAGCCCTGGTAGTACTTCCACATAGGAATTTGTGGGGACACAATTCAGTTCACAGCCATGAGTGAACCTATGTGCCAAGTGCCAAGTTGGTCATGTGTTTTCATTTCAGGCCAGTCTGTTGCATTTCATTCTATTTCAACCCATTCTATCGTACTCCAGCCCACCCCATTTCATTCCATTCCACTCTAGTTCAACAAATGCCTCCTTGAGACCCACCTGTGAACCCAGCAAACTGTTTTATTTGACTCCCTCTTTTTTCCTTCTATCCTTTCCCTTCCTATCTGATTCCTTTTGACGACCAAGAGCAATTCCTTTGTTTTCTCCCTAATTTCCCTCCCTCTCTCCAACTCCAACTCCCTTGGGGAAGCACTGGGAAAGCTTTGTCCAACAAACTAAACTCTGCTTCTGACATTCCGTACGGCCTCAGAGAAGTCACCTGAACTCCAAGCTGCTGTGCTCCTGACAATCGGTAGGGATGATGACAGTGATAATACTTCATGGAACAGGGTTGTTGTGTGTATCAGGAAGGTCTCAGAACAAGGAGCTTAGTACCTGCTATCAGGCGTTACCACGATAAACAAGACATGATCGTCTTATCCTGAGGATTTCCTGGCCCAGTGTGGGAAGCAGCTATGTGAGAAGATGAATCTATTGGGGCAGCCCTGGTGCTCTGAAGTCAGCCTGTGTGAATTTAAATGCTGACTCTATCCCAGGCTTTCATGGGCAAATGACTTAGCCCCTCTAAGCCTCCACTTCTCATCTAAAAAATAAGATGATATTAGTGGCCACTTTATAGAGTTTGAGAGAGGAGTAAATGAGTGTTTGGTTTGGAGTACATACTCTAAATGTTACCTAATATTATTATTATGAAAAAATCCATAATGTGGTAAGTGATGCAGTTATTGAGTCTTTCTCAAAGTATTCAAAGATGAATACCAGTCTCTGCTCTCATGGAATTCAGTGTCACAGATGAGACAGGCACTATACACTTGTAACTGTGGTAATGGGCATGAAGCAGAGATCTCTGATGGTATGGGGGCTGTGTGAAGGGGGCACTGAGATTTGGGTGGGGGGTCCTGGACTTAGAGCGGAGCTATGAAAGAGATGGACTCTGGGTATCTTAGGATCCCCTCAATTTGCCAGCAATCAGGGAAAAACCAGGACAAAAAAAGCCAAGAAGGATCTGTTTCTTTCCAATGTTGCTGGACAGAATCTAGACTTCATTATAAACAACAAAAGTGAAAACAAAATGAAACAGCATAGACCTCAAGTACCTGGATGATACTGTGCCAGCGTTGTTTTCAACCCAAGAAGACTGTGTTTCTCCAGAAAAAACTTGATCATGAGAGCAAATATTAGGAGGTGGTCTTGGTCATGCCCTGATATTAAACAGTTACGCTACCACTGTTCACTCTCCTCCCAAGGTGTTAAAAATCGATGCTAATGATGAAACACTTTGTGAGGTGATGATTTTAGAAAATCCCTATTGAAAACAAATACAGGGGCAAAGTGTGCTCTGTGCCAGAGTTGTGTGTGCTCCTTAGAAAGACGATCTATTCTCTGCAGAGAAAGGAAAGAATTAGAAATGATAACCACTTTTAAAATACATCAGCTTGCTCATGTGTCAGTGGTGGTGTATTTTTTTTTTTATCAGCTTTTCAGCCAAAGCTTCATTTGATTTGTGCAGGGAGGTGTATAATAGGGGAGGCCAGTGAGCTGATTTTTATAGAGTCCGTTTGTAGCTTAAACAAAGATGGGGGATTTGGAGGATAAAGGCGGCCTGAAATATAGCAGATTATGCAGCTTTATTTTTCAGAGATTTGCTAATTCCCCTCCTCCCCCTCCTGCTCTCTGACTGAGCTGGTGGCTTTGTATTTTTTCTTTCAGTTGCCATTCAAAGAGAAAATGGTAAGTTTTCAACTTGAATTTCAGACTGAATTCCATGTAACCCAGCTCCGTTACCTTTGCCCATCCTCTGTAAACAAATACATGTTACCTTTAAACAGTGTAGCCTTATAATAAATAATAAGATAAATAAAGGCTGAACTTATAAAGCCTCTTTTAATATGAGAAACAGAATTCGTAGCATAAGCAGAGAGGGCTAGAGGGTTTGTGTTTATGTTTTTAATGTGAAAGATGAAGTTTGCTTTGAAATCTGAAATAATCTGAAATACAGTAAGAAAAGGGAAGCACTTGAATTTTCAGTGAGGCGATGACTTTCTCCTTTTCTGTGTAATTCAGGGGCTTTTCTGTATTTTTAGGATCTGGCTGATGATGGCATGGACCAACTCTCACGCATTAGCAGACCATAGGTCCAAATCCGAGTCCTTCCAATAAAAAAAGGATCTCATTTGATTTTTAAATGTGGTTTTAATTTCTTGACGGGGTTTAGCACTTTATTTGCATGCAAGCTGCTGGAGTAAAAAGTCCTGCAGAGCCTCATTTCAGAACTCTTAACTCCTTTCCTTGACTTGTCAGTGAGATCATCACTTTCTCTCATTTAGTCATGTAACAAATATTTATTGTTCTCTCATCTTGCACGAAGCCTTGGCTGTACCCACTGAGGGATACAGGGATGCACGTGATCATGTGATAGGTATGTGATCATGTGATATGACCTCTGCCCTCCAAAGGAGGCCATTCTAGTGGTACCCCTTGGAGATTGAGGTAGCAGGATATTTTCATGTTGCATCGGCTAGAAATTACATCAGTATGAGAAGATTGAGGTAGCAGGATATTTTCATGTTGCATCAGTTAGAAATTACATCAGTATGAGGAGATTGAGGTAGCAGGATATTTTCCTGTTGCATCAGCTAGAAATTACATCAGTATGAAATATGAAGGATAGACACATTATATTAGTTACTGTACTATGTGACAATGAGGCTTACATTGTAAATACATCGTTAACTATTAATTATGTAGTCAATGTACATATAGTTTATGCAGACAGTTTATATATATATATCTCATTGACTGTCATGAAAATGTTCATGTTAGCAAAACAACATTGTTTTTTCCCTTCTTACCTTGCTGGTTTTTGAGTACATATTTGGTGTGGATATTCATGCTTTGCCTGATACTGTACTGAATTGTTTAATTCTTTCTCTTCCTCTCCCTCTCCTTTCATGTACTAAAATGCAAAGTTTTTGGGTAAACTGATTTCTTTAAGCCTCTTGATGGAAGGTGCCACTTCTCACATGCCTTCCTGCATGACGAATTTGCCCTGTCTCAGCTGCCAAGTTTTCCCTTCCTCTTCTATTCAAACAAATTTGATTGTTTATTCCTTTTTTCCCCATATTTTGCCATGCTTCTTTTCCTCCTCTCCCACCCTTATCCCGTCTCGTTTTTCCTTTAATTAAACTCCCTCATCCTCACGTGCAGAATTAAGCAACAAACACAACATTCTGAAATCCATAGAGCACTCGATTCCCTGCAGGGGAAATCTTTGCTCACTCTCCAGCAGGATGTCGTAAGATGGGTATCATCTGTCAGTGGCCCATCCTATAGCTTTGGGACTGTTTAGAAATAAGTCTTCCTGGACTGGGAGCTTGGGGTTAGCAGAGACAAACTATTATATATAGGATGGATAAACAAGAAGGTCCTACTGTATAGCACAGGAAACTGTATTCAATATCCTGAGATAAACCGTAATGGCAAAGAATATGAAAAAGAATATACATATATGTATAACTGAGTCACTTTGCTGCACAGCAGAAATTGAACACAACATTGTAAATCAACTACACCTGAATAAGATTTAAAAAAAAGAAATAAACCTTCCTGAGCTCCCATTTACTTCTCTGTAAAACTTGGGCTAGGTAATAATCAGGGCTCCTTCTCACAGTAACATTCTATCATTATCCTTTCATCTGTTTTACTAAATAGGATCTGCCTCCACTTTGAAAAGCAAAACAAAGACATGAAAAGTGAAAACGGACCCAAACTTGGGAAAGTAGGGTGTTTAACGTTAGGACAGGAAGAGTGGGCTGCTAGATAAACATTCGCTTGTGGGAGATATAAGAAAAGAGACCCTGGGTGTTAGTAGGGCAAAACAAATATTTCATAAGATGCCGTAAGCTATCTCTCTTTAAAAGCAAAATGGTATCGCTTGTGTTTGAAGAATAATTCAGAATACAGGAGGGGAAAAGTTCGGTGAGGGGTGCCTTGGACAAAGGGGTTCTGAGCCACATTTTGACTGCTCTTCCCACGCCCTGGTCGTCCGAGTTCACGGAGAGTGATGTGGGCTCTGCCCTGACCTGCACGCGGGCTCCGTGGACAGAGGCACCCTCTGGCCTGGCTTTCTATCTCCATCACCCCAGTACACCAGCTTTTTGGTCTGGAAATAGCCAAGGTGATTTGTCTGCAGAATAGAGCCTCCGCTGTTCTTCCCCTGGGGACAGCGTCTGTAACACTGCCCTTTTTGTTCCAGAGTCTGGTGGCCTGGTGTTCTGCATCGTCTTCGAGTCAATGAATTAGGAGTCTGTGCCCCTGGGAGCCTCTATCTTACTGGCTCTGCTTCTCAGCTACCCCAGGAGGAAACGGAGCACCCTCGCCCATCATTTAAATGTGTTTCGGTTGATTTATCAATCTGTGCGGTTACTTGTGAAATAACTTGCCATCAAACTAGCATAATTAGGCCGTTTTTCTAAAGCAACATGACCACATTATTGTGAACATTGTTAAAAAATAATTACACACATACACCTGTAGTGTACGTATGCAATTTGTGTGTTCCAGACTTCTTACTGTTAGGAGCTATTTAAAGCTTTTGAAAGAGATCCAGTCTTTTCTGGAAAATGTGCAAAGATGGATTTGGCACTGTGTTTTCATCTGCTGAATATTTTTCTCTTTCTTTGCTGTAATCCTGACCGACATTCCAAGACACCCCAAACAGCCATCGAACACACGTTATCAGTAATGACTGTTTGGTTGTAAATGACCCACAGGTTGGTCTCCCTTCCCCTTAAAGCCTTCCTTATAGATGGTACCATGTGATTCCTCTAAGGTGCTTTAAATAGCTTTTCATCGTTAGCACTTTACTTAATTCAAACTAACATTTCCTGGCTGCTGTGTAGTTGACCAATGGTGGACTCCAGATACTAATTTGGATTTGAACAAGCTCAAGGAACTTCATTCTGGTGCTGCAGTTTTTTCTCATCCTTCTTGCCTCCGGTTATTTTGCATTTGTTAAAATATGAATGTATTCATTGAGCACTTGCCTGTACTTGGTGCTTTCATAGGTACCATGGAATGTCATCTTCACCATCACCCTGCTAGTTTGGAATTGTAGGTATTCATCAGGTGAGGACCCAAAACTCAGAGAGGTTAGACCACTTGTCCTAGGCCACACAGCAGGTGAGTGGTAGGACTGAGTTCAAGCTCAAGGTTTTTTACTCCTAAACTCAGTGTTTGCTTAACTAAGCTACATACACTAAATAATAGTATGTGACATGTTTTCAGATGGTAATTTTTTTTTTTTAATTAATTTATTTATTTTTTTGGCTGTGTTGGGTCTTCATCTCTGCGTGAGGGCCCTCCCCAGCCGCAGCGAGCGGGGGCCACTCCTCATCGCGGTGCGCGGGCCTCTCACCACCGCGGCCTCTCCCGTTGTGGAGCACAGGCTCCAGACGCGTAGGCTCAGTAGTTGTGGCTCACGGGCCTAGTTGCTCCGCGGCATGTGGGATCCTCCCAGACCAGGGCTCGAACCCGCGTCCTCCGCACCGGCAGGCAGATTCTCAACCACTGCGCCACCAGGGAAGCCCCCTCAGATGGTAATTGAATGAATAGATTTAATTTAACAGGCATTTATTTTAGTTTAGATTGGAAAATTACTAGTTTATCACTCTTTAAGATAGAAGTTTGAAAATTCATTTTTAAATGAAATTTTAAAAATTTTTCTAGAGAATATATTTAAAGAAAAATATTAAACAATAATTCATTGGCTATTGGGATATATATCTATATATATAAATTATATATATATGTGTATATATGTGTATACATATATATATCTCTGTATATATGGGGGTGTGTTTTATATATATATATATATCTCAACACCAGCCAAATGAGAAAAGCAAAGTTTGTTTATTCAAAAACTGCTCCAGTAAGGCAGTCACCATCACCTGCGTTTTGGCAGAGACTCAAAGGCAGGCAGAGGAGTGGGAAAACTTTATAATGGAAAACAAGAAAGTTTCATGTCTGCCCTGATTAGAGGCTCTTGTCCTGGGGAAGCTGCAGGAAGGCTAACTAGAAGTGGGGCATCCCATATAATTAGTTAGGGGTGCATATGTGGCTTTCTCTGGTTGCTCCTAAGTTGGAAGTGGGGACAAAACCTAATCAGCAATCAAGTAATTAGTTATTAATCAAGTCCTGGCCAATTTAAACCAATTATTACAGAAGTTATTGTTTAGCTTTCTGGATTGTCACTAGAGAGAGCCATCAGGCTTCCTGCAAGTCTGGCTTACAGCAGGCTGGATTCCTGGGTTGTTCATTGTAGATAAGGGTTGGGTTCCCAGGCACGTTGCTGCAGTTTGTGGGTCAAAGTTCTATTTTTATAAATAGTCTGGCTATTGTCTATTCATGTACTGTTTTTCTCTCTCTCCCCTCCCTCCCCCGCTTCTCTATCTTCCATCCAGATAGACAGATTTAGATATTGTATGTAGTAATTGCTCCCTATTACTAATAACTCAAGTGCATGCCAGTGAATAGGTAGCAGTAACCTTGAATTCTCCAAGAAGCTGTTCTGCTTCTCCTACATTTGGACAGCCAGTAGCAAAAGACAGAACAGGACAAGTCCTTATTGAAATCGGAGTTTTTGATTTCTCAGGCAGAGTAAACAGACCTCAGGCTTCGCCTGATTCTACCCATGACATGTGGTGTCACCATCTGCAAATCACTTTATATCTCTGGGTTTCCCTTCCTGTGTCTCTAAGATAAAAGTCTTAATACCTGTCAGTTCACTAAGTGACAAGAGCAACATGTACGTGCATTGGGCAGTGCCTCCTAAGTGCTCACCCACCTCTTGGGAAAAATTCTCTATGACTTCTTTAATTATTCATTATGCAACATTTTTGAGTCTCAAATGCCAAATTTGCAGAGGGAGGGAGTGGACTCAGATTTGTATTCAGTCTCTCCTCATCATAATTTGGGTTTTCTAAATATTGGAATGGGGAGAATCTAAAATGTTGTGTTAGTTTCAAGTGTACAGCGAAGTGATTCAGCTATACATACATACATAGCTATTCTTTTTCAGGTTCTTTTCCCTTATAGGTTATTACAAAACATTGAGTATAGTTCCCTGTGCTATACGGTAGGTCTTTGTTAAAAAGTCTTGACATGACACAGAAGGTATAAATTGTAAATGTAGTTCTGGGAGGGGAGTCTCCCAAGGGAGCTGACTCAGCTTGATTACTTTGCCATGGCCCCGTTGAGGGTGCACCCCAGTCAGGGGAAACTTGAAATAGGACTAGAGAGAAGCCTCTGAATTTAGTGCTGGCTTTATTTTCTCAACAAGCATGTAAAGTGCTCCTTCTACCTGCCAGACCCCATCACTGAAGGCTGAGGTGAATGAGATAGGATTCACAACCTTGAGGAGTACACAGAGAGGCAAATCTTCAATAACTACCTAGTTGCCAGCACTAAGTTGATTTCCCCTGCACTCCTGTGCCCACAAATCCCCCGGCTTCCAATGCAGCCCTATTACTCATACCACTACTTAGTGTTGGAGCATAGATATCCAAATGTCACAGCAAAAAATGCACTCCACATCCTATTGGTCATTTTCTTCACATCTGTTAAGAACTTTTATAACAAGCTATAGGCCAGAAAACTGACCAGAGATGGACTTTGGGTTATTAACCTAATGTTTCACATTTAAATTTATTGCTGTCAGAACAAGCCCCTTAAAGAACATTTTCAATATTTGCATGATGAGAATTATTTTATCCATTCATGTATTTACCTACAGTCTTTGACTACACTGTGCTAGGCACCATGCTAGGCACTGAGGATATAGCAGTAGATGAATACATGAAAGATTCTAACTTTATGGCACTTTCATTTGAGTGGGGAAAAAACAGGCTATCTCAAAATATCTTAGTCCTGTTTCAAGTCATAGAAAATGCCATGGACAAAAGAGGTAGCCAGTAGGGAGGGAGCTGGGTGTGACGGTGTTACTCCTTATTACAGGTGGTCAGAGAAGGACTCCTGGACTCATTGGCATTTTGGCAGAGAAAGAAAATGAGTCATGGGGACCTGAGTAAAGAGCCTTTCAGGCAAGACAACAGGAAATTCAAGGTCCTGAGGATAGGGCCAAAAGAAGACCGTTTGAAGGTGTAGGATGAGGCAGCTTCATGGGTGGCAGGGAAAGAAGGCCAGGTTATTATAATACTTTATTCTCAGATATCCTTTTCCCCCAAATTTTGTCAGTACCATGTGGTATGATGAGGGCCAAAGCTGGGATTGAAAACACTGGTCATCTCACAGAGGATATACTGGGCCACGTGCTTAGGGTGTAGAGGAGATAACATTCCATCTGGGTTTTTTTTTTTTTTTAACATCTTTATTAGAGTATAATTGCTTTACAATGGTGTGTTAGTTTCTGCTTTATAACAAAGTGAATCAGTTATACATATACATATGTCCCCATATCTCTTCCCTCTTGCATGTCCCTCCCTCCTACCCTCCCTATCCCACCCCTCTAGGTGGTCACAAAGCAACGAGCTGATCTCCCTGTGCTATGAGGCTGCTTCCCACTAGCTAGTTATTTTACGTTTGGTAGTGTATATATGTCCATGCCACTCTCTCACTTTGTTCCAGCTTACCCTTCCCCCTCCCCATATCCTCAAGTCCATTCTCTAGTAAGTCTGCATCTTTATTCCCATCTTGCCCCTAGGTTCTTCATGACCACTTTTTTTTTTTTTTTTTTAGATTCCATATATATGTGTTAGCATACGGTATTTGTTATTTGTTTTTCTCTTTCTGACTTACTTCACTCTGTATGACAGACTCTAGGTCCATCCACCTCACTCACATAACTCAATTTCATTTCTTTTTATGGCTGAGTAATATTGCTTTGTATATCTGTGCCACATCTTCTTTATCCATTCATCTGTTGATGGACACTTAGGTTACTTCCATGTCCTGGTTATTGTAAATAGAGCTGCAATGAACATTTTGGTACATGACTCTTTTTGAATTATGGTTTTCTCAGGGTATATGCCCAGTAGTGGGATTGCTGGGTCGTATGGTATCCATCTGGGTCTTGAAGGATAAATATTTCTTGAAATGGACATCCCTTCTGAGGCTAGCCCTTTAAAAATGTTTATTTAATAGACATTTTGCTATATTGTAGAATCACAGAATAAAGAACTAAAGGATCTGAGAGAACATCTAATTCAACTCTCACATATTCTAGCAGAGAGGCAGTATAGCATGATGGTTAAGAGTGTGGGAATCTTAGTTGACCTGACTATAGGACCCTGCCTTGGGCACATTACTTTCTATACCTTACTTTTGTCATCTGTAAAATGGGGTTGCTAATCATACCTAGTTTATAAGGTTGTTGAGAAGATTCTATGAGATAAATTGCAAAAGTGCTTTTAGAAAAGTAACCGAGACGTAATAAGAAAGCTTTCAACAAGTAGTAGCTATTGCTATGATACAGAAACTGAGAAACAGAGAAGTTAATTAATTTGCCTACCATCTCACGGGTAATTACTGACAGACTTGGATTAGAACCCCAGTCTTTTTCACTTTCTAGTCCAGGACTCTCTCCTGGACATGACATTTCATTCTATCTTGAACTAGTTTATGTTGTTTTAATTTTTTATGAAAACAAAACAGAAATGAAGGTAAGCTTTTTTCTCACTTCGCAGAGCCATGGTTCACGACTTAGGAAATGAATGCGATTAATTCCTACTTTATCTCCAGTTCCCTAAAATTCTTTGAAGCTACCTCCAAAGGTCACTGTGCCTTCACTCTCTAGCCTTTTGGCTTAGACCATCTAGAAGCTGACTCTCCTGCAGCCCAGCCCTATCAAGGGAGAAAATGCAGAGTTTCAGGGACAAAATAAGACGAGAAGCCTTCCACTGTGGGTGGGTTTGGTGTGAGCTGTCTTTATGATGTAAGGTACTTTTATCTATGACAGAGTAGTGAGCTTCACAATTTAGGTTTGCTAATCCATATATTACGGAAACTTTTGTGTGCAATAATTTTGCCCTTTTCAGCCTCAGATTTTCATTTGGGTGGGCTGAACTTTAGAGAGTCCAGGGGAAAATTAAAAATATATATTGATGCTAATTCTTATCAACAGTCTAATCAAGAATTCTAATCGAGTTAATCTAGAGATTTAAAAAAATAAGGGAACCAGAATTCTATCAAGGAAGTGGATACTTTTTCAGCAAAAGTCACCTCTTAATCATGGAGCAAGTAGAGTACAGGATTTAAAAGCCAAACGTAAAATTTTGGGGCCCTTATCTGCTGTTTTGGATTATTTGTCCATTTGCTCCAGATATCAATGTGGATAATTGAGAATTGACTCTGATTAACTTGCATTTTTTTTAGTGCCTCTTTATGGATCTTTGTAGTGACCCTTGTGGGAGGGAGGCGCAAATCAAGAGATAAGGTCCATTGATTTACTTCTAATTTTGCAAAAAGTCCAAGCCTGTACGTACTTAGTCATTTGAGGACAGTTTTATCAGCAGTTTAAAAATGATATTATGCAGACTAAGTATGTAAATGGCCAGAAGACAGAGTTTTGGAATAAGGGAACTTAGGGTTTGTCATCTTTAGCTACCATTCAGTGCCAAATTCCCTCCCTAACTTGCCTGCAAAGTGCCTTGAATTTGGGCTTCCAGACCTTGACAGATGGAGAGCTTCCCATCTCTTCGATCAGCCCAGGTGATCTTTGGGTTGGTTTTATGCTTAAGAAGTTCTTCCTTGTATTGAGAAGACTCTCACCTCTTTCTAATTTATACCCATTAAATAAGATTATGAATTCAAAGATCTTGGTCCTTTGCTGGAAAGTGGTAATTCCTTAGTAAATATTAATTATTATTAGCATTACTATTTTCGTCTTGCATCTAGTACAAGAAAGGTAGCGTTATGTGAATTAAAAAACATTTGTATTGTTTATTCCCGAAAGATATGGTTAAAGCTGCCTAATTAAGTCAGTGCGGATCTGATAAAGCCGAGACCTATTTGATCTAGATGAGCTGAGTTTTGGTGGTTACCATGACGCTAATAGTTCAGAGCTGAACTCTGTCTCTGCACACAGAGATGTGAGTTTTAATCCAGATGTTTCAGCTAGAGAAACAGAACCAGTAGGAGATATACATTAGACAATTCATTGCAAGGAAAATGTGGGGGGCTGGCTAGGCAAATCCAAAAATTTCAGAGTGGGCCCACTGGGAAGGGCAGGCTGGCACTCTCAGGCGTGAGTTGATGCCACAGTCACAGGTGGAACTTCTTCTTCGGGGGGTATGAGCTCTGTTCTTCAGACCTTTCAACTGATAGAATCAGGCCTACCAAGCCTATCTAGGGCAATCTCCTTTAAAGTCAACTGATTATGGCCTTTACTACCGTCTGCAGAATACCTTCCCAGGGCCAACTAAATTAGTGTTTGATTGGATTACTGGGGGTTAGAGTCTAACCAAATGAATACAGAAAACTGACCGTCACACCAGGCTCCACGTTTGACTCCATACGACCTTGAGGGAGCTGTTGAACTCCTCTGTGCTTAATTTTTCTCATCATAACAGTTGGAGTTTAATGAATTATAAGAAGATAGGTATTTAAATTGACCTTTGATTATGCTTAAAATAGTCCCTAGGATCTGGTTGGTTTCTTGCTTCAAGTTGTTTTGTATCACTGAACTTCAGTTTCCTCATCCATAAAATGGGGAGAACAATACTATCTACCCACTAGCGTTGTTGTAAGGAGTGAAAGGGAGATTGAATTTCAAATTACTGGCAAATTATAATTACAGTCAACACTTAGGGAACCTTTACTCTGGGCAGATGTTGTTAAATGCATTACCTGTATTACCTCATTTAAGAGCTACAGTAACTATTACTCATAGTAACATTAATAACTATAAATATAAATATAATCATTTTAGTGGAGAAAATTTACTAAAACCTCAATGGGCCAGGAGCAAGAAGGGTGGGATTCTGAGACACTTTGGCATTTTCAAAGGGATCAATGGGATGGATGATGGAGAACATATATTTATATATATAATTATAAATTTATAATAAATTATAATTTATTTATTATCTCTTTATCTATCTATATATATATTTAGTGTATACTTTATTTTTTACATCAATCTATTCCCTTTTTTAAGCCACTTTATTGAGGTTAATTGACATATAAAAAGCTGTACATAATTAATTTATATGATTTGATGAGTTTGGAGGAAAGGATACACCCATGAAACCATCACCACAATCTTTGCCATAAACATGTCTGTCACTTCCAAAAGTTTTCTCCTGCCCTCTTTATTTTTTGTTATTATTATTTGTTTGGGGAGATAAGAACACAAGATCTACCTTCTTAGCAAATTTTTAAGTATACAATTCAGTATTGTTAATTACAGGCACTGTGCTGATCTCTAGGGCTTATTCATGTTGCATAGCTGAAACCTAGGACCCCTTGAGAATGAGGTTTATTTTTAAGTTATTTTTTATGCTACAGAAGGCCTTATCGAAGAGCAAAGGGCTAAAGGGATACTCATTCTCTCTGGAACTAACATAATGGAAATAAAATTATTTTGACTTACTTTATTGACCTTATGAATATATTTTTTCAAGCTAAGAAACTCCCCATGGTTCTCCATAGGCATTTTCTTTGTAATTGAAAAACAGGGCTCTCTTTAGCTGACCACATCTTCTGCTGAAGACCATGTCTTCTGCCTTCTCTAAAGGAGTAATCCACAAACTTGAAACTAACAAAGCCATCATGTAAGAATTGACTAAAACAGTTGAATCGTGTTTATGTCAAGAAAAAAGAAATTGGGGAAAACCAAACAATTCATGAAGGCTGTTTAACAACAGATTGGCTGCTCTGTATAAAATCTTTTTTTTCTTTTGCATTTACTCATAACCTTTCTTATTACAGGTTATTCCCTCTTACATACCTACTTATTTTCAGTTTCAACTTGCACAGTTTTCTTCAATATACAAACATTACGTTCTGCAAATGTGCATGGCAGGATGTGGGAGTTTAATCTCTGTAGAGTGTCACTGGAATCAACACAACAAGTGGTCTACGGATATTCTTTTAAGAGCAGTAGATACATGTTTTGTTATCCATTACTGCCGTATTTCCGAGAGAATGTTCTGGGGAGCACAAGTCCCATGGGATGCCAATAAATAGGTGCTACACAAAAAATTCTATCCATGATAAGGTAAGTTTGGGAAAGGCTGATTTTCATAAATTATGCAATACCTCATCTAGCTTTTCATATGTGGATTTGTCATGAATCTCTAAGATGGAGAGAAAGTATTCAGTGATTCCCCAATTAAGTTGATCATGCCCATCCTCTGTTCGTTTGTTTGTTTTCTTCCTCAAGGGATGATGATCTGCAGGATATACTTGCAGAAGTGATAGTACAGCCATTATTAGGTCAATGGCTATACATATCCAGATTGGCTGCCTCAGATCTGCAGATCTCAGTTTTTGCCCATGTGTCTTATGTCTAAAGATAACAGCAAGAGTGAAAGTTGTCAGAATAACATTTGGTTTAAAGCCATTTAAAACTCTTAGACTCAATCTTATTTTGAAAATTCTTTTAAACTCTTTTCATTTTTCCCTTTCATTGAATTAGACAGCTTATTAAGTGGATTAAAGAATATACACACATACATACATGTATGTAAAATCGTATTTGTTACATATACACAGTTACATATTAAAGAATTTCCCTTCTAGATTGGCGATTCCTTGAGGACAGAATTCATGTACTATTTTCCTCCATTTCTTCTATTTCCCTGGTAGCTGGTACAACGCTCAGCACCCAGAAGAAGCTGAATAAATAATTCTCCAGTAGGAAGATGAATTGCACCAGTACCGACACACACACCCCCCACCCTCAGATAATACCTTTATCAGTTTTTTGGTTTTTTTCCAGAGGGAACAATGCTTCTTACTTGCATTTTAAAACTTACCTGGATATCTTTATTAAGCCCCCCCTGGGTTCCACATTTCACAAGATTTTTGTCTACCAAACTGCATTTATTACATAACAATGAACTTGTTTTCCCATTGTTTGCTGTTGAAAGATAGAGCTTCTGATTGCAGGAGATAAGCACTGCTATCACACTGTTTGTAAATTCCTGCTTAAAGCAAAGAAACTTGATATTTTAGTTAATCTTGGCAGCTGTATTTTTGCGGGAAACATGATGTTTTAGGAACTTGGAGCCTTGGAGGCCCCCATTACCACTTTTAGGAATATTTAAAGGGGACAAAAGTACAAGAGGTGTCACTGACATGATAATTCGGGCAAAATACCAAGAAACACAATCGGTTCACCAAGGAGGGAAGTGTTTATCAAATAAGACATTTGGATATAATAGAAACATAGTAGGAAATGAATGCAAGATGATCATATGGATTCATTGTTCACTTGCAGGGCTGTGGTGTAGATAAATGCCCAGGCATGGAGAAATACAGAAGGCTTTTTGATATGATTATTAAGATTCTTAAAATATGAGTATTAATCATAGTTTGGCATCATTTTTCTTCCTCTGGGAAAACTTCCCTGCCAGTGTAAGCAAGTCAGTGGATAATGACTCAATATGCAGCTATTTGCATCACCCATGACTTCTCCAGAATGCATCTCACGTGCATGGGAGAGGGGGCGGGGGGGGGGGTCTGGGTATGCTTTGTATCCAAGGTAACAATCCAGTTCTCTCCATCAACATCCAGTTAACCAGGCCTGCATTTTCTGGCTTGTAGAATAACCACAGCTATTGTTTCTTGTGCTGAGTCATCTCCTGATCACCTATTTCTAGTCCCAGTAGAAAGGAAACTGGAAAAGAGAGAGAAGTGAATCTGGTCATCATTATAACTATTGTTATCATTATTATTTACCACCAGCTTTGGCTAAAAATGAAACAACTCAAGTTATTAACTACGGTTTGGTCTTATCGTTAGCCTTTCTTTTCTCCACACTAATGTAACCATCCATAACTTTGAATAATTTGAATAATTAAGAAACATCTAGTATGTACTTGTAGGCAAATAAGGGGCGGGCAGAGAGCTTTTCTTGGATCTGCTTCTTCTCCCTTGCCTTTAGCTCAAAATAATCCTTATGTGTAAGGGTCATATTTGGGGGTGGCAGATTCTGTTACCCTTCAGATGTAACTCCCAAAAAACTAAAGGGACGCAGCCATTGACTCTGTCTTCCATGAACTAAGGGAGTTGTGATTGGATGCCGTACCTGCCAATCAGTCTTCCCAGAAGAGGTTATAAAAAGGTGTCAAACAACCCCTATCCCATAGCCACGCACCCATGTTCTTTGTGGCAGACTCCTGCTTGTGGGTAGAAGAAACTTGGTTATTGCACACATCCCACAAAGAAAATAAAGTTGAGGAAGTCCTCCTAATATGAGAGAGAGAGTGTGAATCAAAGAGAGAAACTTCACACACACACATGTGGTAATATGTGAAAGTCAGATGATATTTTTGTTTTTGATATCATTTTATTAATAAAGGAAAAAATAGGTAGGAGAATAACCCTCTGTCTGGTCACACATCTCTGACCCTTGGAGTCTTAAATTTTTATCTTATTGCTAGTTTTAACCCAACCCTGAATTAAACCTAGCTAGAGGAGAGCCACTTCTTTATTTTTTTTAATTAAATTTTTTTGAATTATAGTTGCTGTACAATATTATATAAGTTACAGGTGTGCAATATAGTGTGATTAACAATGTTTAAAAGATATACTTTTTATAGTTATTGTAAAATATTGGCTATAGTCCCCATGTTGTACAATATATCCTTGTAGCTTATTTTATGCCTAATAATTTGTACCTCTTACTCCCCTACCCCTATATTTCTCCTCCCCCCTTCCCTCTCCCCACTGCTTCTTTTTTGTTGTATTTACTGATTCATTGTATTTTTTTAGATTTCACATATAAGTGATATCATGCAGTGTTTGTCTTTCACTATCTGACTTATTTCACTTGTCATAATGCCCTCCAAGTCCATCCATGTTGCTGCAAATGGCAAAAATTTCATTCTTTTTTATGGCTGGAGAGCCATTTCTGATTTTGGCCAGGTCCTATTACAATCTTGTTGACATCTGTACCCCAGTGTCCAGTACCAAGCCTGTGGCATTGTGGGCATTTATTTAATCATTAAGCATGTATTGAGCACCTACTGTGTTGTTTGTTAATGAATGAATGAAAGAAAGAAAGAATGAATGAAATCTGTTGCCACCTATAATCTGCTTGAAGTTGGCACCTTGTCTGGTTAAGCCTATATGGGAGGCAGCATAGAGGCCTTGTTTGAATGTGTCTCCAGAAGCATTCTATATGCCTGGCTTGATAGCTGATGTAGGAGAGGAAAACCTTTTCCCTCTATCCTTCTAGTTTCTCTGGCTGGTCTAATAACTCAAATAAATTTAATTTGCCACCTACAGGAGCCCCACAAAGACATGAGAGGCTTCCAGCAATCAGGTAATTGAGGCATGTATACCATCCTGAGCTAAGGAGAGGAGGACAGGGGTCTGGGGTCTCAAAGAGGAGGAAGACAAATCACAGGAAGATGCGATGTTTGGTGAACCAATGTTTTCCATGCCATGAAGATGAGTCTTTTCTGATATAAAAAGTTATGTTTGGTATTAGCTCTCTTCCTGGTATAGGCCCTCAATCTAAATTCTTTTAGTCAGTTAAGAAAGAGGTTAACAAACAAACAAACAGGGCTTTGCTGGTGGCACAGTGGTTAAGAATCTGCCTGCCAATGCAGGGGACATGGGTTCGAGCTCTGGTCCAGGAAGATCCCACATGCCGCGGAGCAGCTAAGCCTGTGCGCCACAACTACAGAGGCTGCGCTCTAGAGCCTGCGGGCCACAACTACTGAGCCCGTGTGCTGCAACTACTGAAGCCCACGTGCCTAGAGCCTGTGCTCCACAACAAGAGAAGCCACTGCAATGAGAAGCCCGCGCACCGCAATGAAGAGTAGCCCCCGCTCGCCGCAACCAGAGAAAAGCCCGTGCTCAGCGACGAAGACCCAACACAGCCAAAAATAAACTGAATTTAAAAAAAATTAAAAAACAAACAAACAAAAACTATTCTGGAGTCTGCTAAGCCTTGAATGCCTCCAGGTCAAAACAATCCACATGCAAATATGGCACATTTTGGGGTGGCTACTCTGCTCCCCCTCACTGAGTGACAGAGGCCAGTTAGTCAATCTCTTGGTTTCCTCATTTATAAGATGTGTATACGTTTTTACCATATAGTTTTGTTGTACGGATTAAACATGATAATACACCTGAATCACTTAGAAACACGTGGGGTACATATTAAATCTCATTAAGTGTTAGCTATTTGTTAACAGGCTGATTCTGTCCCCCCAAAAGATATGCCCAAGGCCTAACCCTTAATACCTGTGCAAGTGACCTTATTTGGAAATAAGATCTTTGCAGATGTAGTTAAAGATCTCAAGATGGACTCCTGGATTTAGGGTAGGTCTTAAATCCAATGACTGGTGTTCCCGTGAGAGAAAGGAGCAGGGGGTTTGAGACACAGAGGGGAAGACCACGGGAAAACCATGTGAAGACAGAGGCAGAGGTTCCAGGGATGTGTCTATAGACCAAGGAGCACCAAGGATTGCCAGTAGCCTCTAGAAGCTGGAGAAAGGCATGGAACAGATTCTCCACCAGAGTCTCCAGAAGGAACCAACCCTGACGAAATTGTGATTTTGGACTTCTGGCCTCTACAACTGTGAGTGAATAAATTTGTTTACCCTGTTTGTGGTAATATGTTACAGCAGCCACAGGAAGCCAATACACTATTCTAACCATAAGGGGAAGAATCATACTTTCATTGTTATTTTTTTGCCTTCACTACGGCACCGAGTAGATGCCCCAGTTAATAGGCTGGGCTGTTTCACAGTCTAAAGTAGGAAAATAACTTTCAAGCTAGAAGAGATCTTGGTATCCCTCTGCTCCAGTCTTCTCATTTTCTGCTCAGGAAGGTAATGGGGCTCCCCCAGGGACGCACAGAGAGGTGGCCCAGCAGTTGAAGGGCCCAAAGTGGATAAAAGGCCTCTGAGGAGTCAGCTGGTCCCTTCTGGGCGCTGCCCACACCATGCCGCTCTCCCTAGGAGAGACGTGCCTGGTCCGCGTGGCAGAGCCCAGCTGCACGGCTGTCTCACAACTGCCTGAGGTGAACAGGGATACATCACTTGTTCATTCCACACACAAGTAAAATTCCCGCTGAAGAAACACGGCAAGCATGTATTTACCCCTTTCCAATGTCATCTGACAACAAAATAGTACCCAGGTTGGAATCGTGATCAAAGAAAAACCAGTTTCTCCAGACAAAAATTCTTAGCATGAAATGGTTATTAGATGGCTTTCTGATTCCTGCCCAGAGGAAGCCGTTTTCCACCCTGTGACTTTTCCATGGCTGTTTCTGGCTGCCTGTCAGAAAGAAGCTGTTAATTGCCTTTTAAATATCTTCTCACTAGTGAGTGAGTCCTAACTGCTCTTAATTTCTCTCTGGCTGTTGTCCTCGACCTACCATTTGGCATTTCTGATGATCTCAGGCAGAAATCATCAATCTATAAATGGACATCCCTACAGAAGGCGATTGCAAAGCTGGGATAGAATTGCTCTGGCCGGAATCTACAGACAGAAAAGAAGAGATGTCAATGTTCTCTGCCACGTGGGTCAAGATCGCTGTGTGGATGTCTGGAAGCAGAGGATCACAAGCATTATAATGAATTCCCAGGGCAGTCTGTGAAATTGATCCCTTCTCTTGTCCTATAAGCTCCAAAAATAGCTGCACCAGATCACCACTTACTGTGTGACCTTCAGAAAATTTCTTAACCTCTCTGTGCTTTGGCAGGGTTTTCTCATATATAAAATATGGATAATAATAGTCGCAACCTAATATGGTTTCTAGGAAAACCTTACAATGATTCATATTAGACACATAACAGTGTCTGGCACATAACAGTTGCTCAATTAAGATTATCCATCAGTATAATCCTTGCTTTTAATCCTAGAATTTTTTTTGTCACCCACTCTCATATCCCTTTGGTTCCCAAGTTCAAGTTCTGCTGATGCTATTTCTTTTTATTATTGGTTCACATCACATCCCTCCTTTCTTTGTTCCTTCCTTCCTTCCTTCCTTCCTTCCTTCCTTCCTTCCTTTCCTTCCTCCCTCCCTTCCTTCCTTCCTTCTTTCTTTCTTTCTTTCTTTCTTTTTTATTTATTTTTGGCTGCGTTGGGTATTCATTGCTGTGTGCAGGTTTTCTCTAGTTGGGGCGAGTGGGGACTACTCTTTGTTACGGTGTGTGGGCTTCTCATTGCAGTAGCTTCTCTTGTTGCGGAGCACAGGCTCTAGGCCTGCGGGCTCAGTAGTTGTGGCACACGGGCTTAGTTGCTCTGTGGCTTGTGGGATCTTTCCAGACCAGGGATCCAACCCATGTCCCCTGCATTAGCACCCGGATTCTTAACTACTGTGCCACAAGGGAAGTCCACATCCCTCCATTCTTGATCTGTTTTTTTTTTTAATGGCTTTACTGTCTATTTTATGCATACCATAAAATTCACCCATCTTAAGTATACAACCCAAAATTTTTAAAATTATACTTACAAAGTTGTATAACCAGCACCACAATCTAGTTTTAGAACATTTCCATCACCCCAAATAAGACCCATTTGTACACTCGCAATTGCTGCTTCTAGCCCCAGGCAACCACTAATCTACTTTCTGTCTCTAGAAATTTACTTTTTTCTGGACATTTTCTATAAATGAAGTCATACAATATGTGGTCTTTTGTATCTGGCTTCTTTCACCTAACAGAGTATTCATGTTGTAGTATGTATCAGTACTTCATTCCTTTCTGTTGCCAAATAGCATTCCATTGTATGAATCCATTTTATGGCTATACCGTGATTTGTTGATTCATTTGCCAGTTATAGATATTTGGATCATTTCTACTTTTTGGCTATTATAAATAATGCTGCTCTGAACATTTGTGTATAAATCTTTGTGTAGAAATGTATATATTTTCAAATAGATGCATATAAGTAGAATTACTGGGTCATATGGTAATTTTATGTTTAACATTTTGAGAAACTGCCAAACTGTTTTCCAAAGTGGCTATACCATTTTATATTTCCATTAGCAAAGTATGAGAGTTCTGATATCTCTACATTCTCTCCAACATTTGTGATTTTCTTTTTGACTATACTCATCCTAGTGGGTATGATTTGTAATTCCTTAGTGACTAATGATGTTGAACATTGTTTTCATGTGCTTATTGGCTGTTCATATATCTTCTTTGGAGAAGTGTGTACTCAGTATTTTGCCCATTTTCAAATGTGTTATTAGTCTTTTTATTGTTGAGTTGTAAGAGTTATTTACATATTTGGGATACAAGTCTTTTATTGGACATATGATTTTAAAATATTTTCTCCATGTTTATGGGTTGTCTTTTCACTTTTTAAATGATGTCTTTTGAAGCACAAAAATTTGTAATCTGATGAGGTGCAAATTATTGATTTTCTTTTTATGGGATGTACTTTTGGTGTCATATATAAGAAATCTTTGCTTAACCCAAAGTCTATGTTATCTTCTAAAAGTTTTCTTGTTTTAGCTTTTACATTTAGGTCTATGATTCATTTTGAGTTCATTATTATGTTTGGTATGATAAAAGGGTTCATATTCATTCTTTTGTGTGAGAATATCCAGTTATCCCAGCACCATTTGTTGAAGACTTTCTTTTCCTATTCAATTGTGTTGACATCTTCATTTAAAATCTATTGACAGTGAATGTAAAGATTTATTTCTGTACTTTCAATTCTAGTCCATTGATCTATATGTCTATCCTTATATCAGGACCATACTGTCTTTATTACTGTAGCTTTGAAGTACATTTTGAAATCAGGTCCTTTTCTGTTCTTACCTGAATGACTAGACCATTCTCCTAATTGGTCTCCTGCTCCGACTCTTTGCCTTTTGCAGTCCATTCTCTGTACAACATTCAGAGAGATCTTTCTAAAATCCAGATCTGGTTTCATTTGCCCCAGGCTTAATAAAAAGTTATTTATTAAGGCAATGTGGCCCCTGCCTATCCATTCATCTTTGTCTCTTCACACCCTCACTCAAGCTTATTCATTCCAACATGACTGGGCTATTCAAAGCCGTATGCTTTTAACACCTTTTAACACTGGCAAGCACAGTGCCTGGTAAAAGTATATCCATTATATAAGATGAACTAACCAGGAATACAGCTGGTCGTTGCCTGGCCACCATTTTATCTTTCTTTTTTAACTGGTTAACTGTTCCCAGAAGGTTTTCCCTGACCAAATCCTCCTCTGTTGCCATGTACTTTTGGTACCCTAGAAATACTTTTACCATATCCTTTACCATATTACATTATAATTATTGGTTTACATGTATATACCCCCTCCTAGATTGTAAGACCTTCAGTATTGGTCTTCATGGTGCCTGATACCCAATAACATTGTCGAATGGATGGATAGGTAAATGTATGTTTTGAAATTTATTTTTTAGAGTTTTTCAGGAAGAGCCTACTTAGCCAAGGATCCTTCATAAGATTCCTGGAGTCTGGATCCATGGCTGTTTGCAGTGAAATTGTTCCCCAGCCTTAGGCAATAAGGGCAGAGTCAGTTGCCTTTGGCCTATTCTTGAGCCCATCACTTCCCACCCTCAGCTTTGCACCTTTCTCTTTTGCATCTTTCCCTCACATACTATTGTGAGATGGTTCTGGGCCAATAAACAGTGGGTTAGAAACAAGAAGAGGGAAAAAATTAAACAAGAACAACTCTTGGCATAATGATAAAGCTCAGTTTGAATAATGCTTAAGGATAAGTTGCTGAGCCTTTTGTCCTAATACAAATCCAATATATATCCTTGGAGACACATTTCTTTTTTCTTATTTTCTTAAAAAAGCCCTTAGGAAAACCTTCCTGTCAACTATTAGGGAATAGCTTTCTAAGTTTGCTTTCTACTTTTGGCGTCTATTTTTTTCCATCTGGATAGCTATTATCTTTCTTTCATGTCACCTTCTAGGGTTCTATCTACACATAAATGACTCCAGATTTCTCAGGAAGCCTGGATTCTCCACACACTCTCAGTAATTTTCACTTCATTATGTTACTGATGAGGCTAACCCAAGGAAGAACGGTTTGACTGTCGGACGCCAGACTCTGAATGAAACCACTCCACTTTTCAGAGGTGTCCGTTGATCTTACTGTCAAACAAGGCATCCTTCTAGCATTTTCTAGACTGTATGTGGTCATGGTCATCCCTTCTCTTCTTCAAAGGCCAGCAGAGAACATGTGCAGAACAAATTAACTAACCCCACCCTGTTGTTTTTGGCTCACTTGGCTAGTTCGGGAGTATTATGAGTTTTATTTAAAAAGGCAGAAATATTTTTTAAAGCGGTTTTTCTTCCCATCCCTTCACTCTCCATTTTAAATTCTCTGTTCTAAAAAAAAATAGGCAAAGGATTTAAACTATAAATTATTAAGAATCCAAGAGTGCCTTAGAGCTCCTAATCTCAAATGATCTGTCTTGCTTCTCCCTTAATATGCTTCTTTAGATCAAGGTCACAAAACCAAATATCTCCAGGGGTGTATGGACACATGAAACTAGCCAGGTGGAGACAGTGGTGAGGTGGAGAGTTCATGCCCCATACAAACAAGAGAGCCCCTCAGAGCTCTAAACAAATTCCTCCTGGCATTATTCCCACTTACACTATTTCTAAATCCACTACTATTTCTAAAAAATATGAAGGTCAAATTTTTTTAAATGTCAGATGCTTTCATATTAAAATTCTTTATGTTGGTAAATAATTCAAAATTTAGAAAAACAATGTGCAGATACAACAAAACACTTCTGCAGGCCACTAGCTGATGAATTCTTGTACAGAAACCCTTAACATACAAAAATGTCCTGTGAATCCAAAGTTTGTTTTAGCTCATTCGTTTAATATACTCAACAAATATTATGAGCACCTTTTTGTGCTAAGCTGTGTGCTAAGTAATAGGGACTCAGTATTGGATAAGACAGACCCCAATGGCCTCGTGGAACTGGTGTTTTTAGTCAGGTGTTTGCGACCTGAAGCCCCTTTGTGATGGTCAGTTGGCTTACAACTGATAGTGAGTTCCCCTTGGGCCTTGAAACAGACTCGTGATAGTCTTGAACTTTTTTATGTTCTTATACACTGCAGAATAGTTTTGTGTGGTCACAACTTTCTAGTCAAACATCATCCATCATACTCTAATATACCGTAATTCTAAAAACACTTCATCATTAATTTAACACATACTTATTCATTTAACTTATTCACGAAATATTTACTGGGCATCCATTATGAATGAGGCTCTGGGCAAATAAATGAGAACTTGGTGATGGATAGAATAGGCAGCTTATATATCATTGAAAGCCTTATGTGTAAGGGCCTGGACCCTGAGCATATGGTACAAGGAAGAGCTGCCATTGAATCCACACCCATAGCTTAGGAGCAAAGAAGGAATTGGTCAGCTCTTGCCTCCAAGGTGTTCAAGGCACCAGGGCAGAAGGAGGTGGCTTGCAGAGTGAGGAGCATATCATTGTCACTTTTTTCCCTTCCAATGGAAACCAAGGTCCTGCCCTTCTCACCCTCCCTTTCAGGAGAAAAGCAGGTGTGATGGAGAGAGGCAGCTTCCAGAGAGAGCACACGAAACTTGAGGAGGGAGGAGAGGCCCTTCTCCGTTCTTACATGTCTCTGTACTATCCCGAATGGAGGATGTCTATGGCTTTACTGTAATTACTCTCTTTCCTGTTGACTCTAATTCTCATGAAGTAGAGACCATTTCTACCTTGTCCAAGAATGGATCTCCAGCACCAGGCCCAGAGTCTGCCACATAATAAGTGCACAATAAATATGTGAACCTGTTGCACAATAAATAAATGTGTGCACCTGTTGACTGAGGAAGGAGAGAGTTTCTCCAGGGTCACATTTGAAGAGGGGAAAAATGGTAGGTAGTAAATGGTAGGTAGTAAATGGTAGGTGAATTCCTGCAAGACAGAGGTAGAGAGGAAGAGGATCTGGGAGGGTCAATGGCTGGAAGCGGAAGTGTGGAGCCAGGGCAATGTCAGAGGGGCAGTGGCTGAGGGGTCCTGAGGAGTGTACTCCTGGAAGATGATCACGTAGAGGGGAAGCAGGTCCAGCAGTGGCTGAACATTCTGTAAGACTTTCTAAAGTTGAGTGGAAGTCAAGGGTCCTGTGTTGAGTTTCTTAGTGAAAGATGTTACCACCAGTAATGCAAGGTTAAAGGAACTGAGTTTCTTTTTTTTTTTTTGAATTTTTGAATTTTATTTTATTTATCTTTTAATACAGCAGGTTGTTATTAGTTATCTATTTTATAAATATTAGTGTATGTGTGTCAATCCCAACTTCATAATTCATCTGACCACCACCACCCCCCCGCCACTTTCCCCCCTTGGTGTCCATACGTTTGTTCTCTACATATGTGTCTCTATTTCTGCCATGCAAACCATTCATCTGTACCATTTTTCTAGGTTCCATATATATATGCATGAATATAGGATACTTATTTTTCTCTTTCTGACTTACTTCACTCTGTATGACAGTCTCTAGATCCATCCATGTCTCTACAAATGACCCAATTTCGTTCCTTTTTATGGCTGAGTGATATTCCATTGTATATATGTACCACATCTTCTTTATCCATTCGTCTGTCGATGGGCATTTAGGTTGCTTCCATGACCTGGCTATTGTAAATAGTGCTGCAATGAACATTGGGTGCATGTGTCTTTTTGAATTATGATTTTCTCTGGGTATATGCCCAGTAGTGGGATTGTGGGGTCATATGGTAATTCTATTTTTAGTTTTTTAAGGAACCTCCATACTGTTCTCCATAGTGGCTGTATCAATTTACATTCCCACCAACAGTGCAAGAGGGTTCCCTTTTCTCCGCACCTTCTCCAGCATTTGTTGTTTGTAGATTTTCTGATGATGCCCATTCTAACTGGTGTGAGGTGATACCTCATTGCACTTTTGATTTGCATTTCTCTAATAATTAGTTATGTTGAGCATCTTTTCATGTGCTTCTTGGCTATCTGTATGTCTTCTTTGGAGAAATATCTATTTAGGTGTTCTGCCCATTTTTTGATTGGGTTGTTTGTTTTTTTAATACTGAGCTGCATGAGCTGCTTATATATTTTGGAAATTAATCCTTTGTCTGTTGATTCATTTGCAAATATTTTCTCCCAACTGAGGGTTGTCTTTTCATCTTGTCTGTAGTTTCCTTTGCTTTGCAAAAGCTTTTTAAGTTTCATTAGGTCCCATTTGCTTACTTTTGTTTTTATTTCCATTACTCTAGGAAGTGGATCAAAAAAGATCTTGCTGTGATTTATGTCAGAGTGTTCTTCCTATGTTTTCCTCTAAGAGTTTTATAGTGTCCAGACTTACACGTAGGTCTCTAATACATTTTGAGTTTATTTTTGTGTATGGTGTTAGGGAGTGTTCTAACTACATTCTTTTACATGTAGCTGTCAAGTTTTCCCAGCACTACTTATTGAAGAGACTGTCTTTTCTCCATGTTTTTCCTGCCTCCTTTGTCATAGATTAGTTGTCCATAGGTGCATGGGTTTATCTCTGGGCTTTCTTTCCTGTTCCATTGATCTATATTTCTGTTTTTGTGCCAGTACCATATTGTCCTGATTACTGTAGCTTTGTAGTATAGTCTGAAGTCAGGGAGTCTGATTCCTCCAGCTCCGTTTTTTTCCCTCAAGACTAATTTGGCCATGCAGGGTCTTTTGTGTATCCACAGAAATTTTAAGATTTTTTTGTTCTAGTTCTGTAAAAAATGCCATTGGTACTTTGATAGGGATTGCATTGAATCTGTAGATTGCTTTGGGTAATATAGTCATTTTCACAATGTTGATTCTTCCAGTCCAAGGGCATGGTATATCTCCCCATCTGTTTGTGTCATCTTTGATTTCTTTCATCAGTGTCTTATAGTTTTCTGAGTACAGGTCTTTTACCTCCTTAGGTAGGTTTATTCCTAGGTATTTTATTCTTTTTGTTGCAATGGTAAATGGGAGTGTTTCTATAATTTCTCTTTCAGATTTTTCATCATTAGTGTATAGGAATGCAAGAGATTTCTGTGCATTAATTTTGTATCCTGCAACTTTATCAAATTCATTGATCAGCTCTAGTAGTTTTCTGGTGGCATATTTAGGATTCTCTATGTATAATATCATATCATCCACAAACTGTGACAGTTTTACTTCTTCTTTTCCAGATTGTATTCCTTTTATTTCTTTTTCTTCTCTGATTGCCGTGGCTAGGACTTCCGAAACTATGTTGAATAATAGTGGCGAGAGTGGACATCCTTGTTTGGTTCCTGATCTTAGAGAAAATGCTTTCAGTTTTTCACCATTGAGAATGATGTTTGCTGTGGGTTTGTCATATATGGCCTTTATTATGTCGAGGTAGGTTCCCTATATGCCCGCTTTCTGGAGAGCTTTTATCATAAATGGGTGTTGAAATTTGTCAAAAGCTTTTTCTGCATCTATTGAGATGATCATATGGTTTTTATTCTTCAGTTTGTTAATATGGTGTATCACATTGATTGATTTGCATATATTGAAGAATCCTTGCATCCTTGGGATAAATCCCACTTGATCATGGTGTATGATCCTTTTAATGTGTTGTTGGATTCTGTTTGCTAGTATTTTGTTGAAGATTTTTGCATCCATATTCATCAGTGATGTTGGTCTGTAATTTTCTATTTTTGTAGTATCTTTGTCTGGTTTCGGTATCAGGGTGATGGTGGCCTCGTAGAATGAGTTTGGGAGTGTTCCTTCCTGTGCAATTTTTTGGAAGAGTTTGAGAAAGATGGGTGTTAGCTATTCTCTAAACGTTTGATAGAATTCACCTGTGAAGCCATCTGGTCCTGGACTTTTGTTTGTTGGAAGATTTTTAATCACAGTTTCAATTTCATTACTTGTGATTGATCTGTTCATATTTTCTATTTCTTCCTGGTTCAGTCTTGGAAGATTACACCTTTCTAAAAATTTGTCCATTTTTTCCATGTTGTCCATTTTACTGGCATAGAGTTGCTTGTAGTAGTCTCTTAAGATGCTTTGTATTTCTGCAGTGTCCATTGGAACTTCTCCTTTTTTATTTTCAATTTTATTGATTTGAGTCCTCGCATTCTTTTTCTTGATGAGTCTGGCTAAAGTTTTATCAATTTTGTTTATCTGCTCAAAGAACCAGCTTTTAGTTTTATTGATCTTTGCTATTGTTTTCTTTCTTTCTATTTCATTTATTTCTACTCTGATCTTTATGATTTCTTTCCTTCTACTAACTTTGGGTTTTGTTTTTTCTTCTTTCTCTAGTTACTTTAGGTGTAAGGTTAGATTGTTTATTTGAGATTTTTCTTGTTTCATGAGGTATGCTTGTATTGCTATAAACTTCCCTCTTAGAACTGCTTTTGCTGCATCCTATAGGTTTTGGATCATCATGTTTTCATTGTAATTTGTCTCTAGGTAATTTTTGATTTCCTCTTTGATTTCTTCAGTGATCTCTTGGTTATTTAGTAGCGTACTGTTTAGGCTCCATGTGTTTGTGTTTTTTACTTTTTTTTCCTGTAATTGATTTCTAATCTCATACTGTTGTGGTCGGAAAAGATGCTTGTTATGATTTCAATTTTCTTAAATTTACCGAGGCTTGACTTGTGACCCAAGATGTGATCTATCCTGCAGAATGTTCCATGCGCACTTGAGAAGAAAGTGTAATATGCTGTTTTTGGATGGAACATCCTATAAATATCAATTAAATCTATCTGGTCTATTGTGTCATTTAAAGTTTGTGTTTCCTTATTAATTTTCTGTCTGGATGATCTGTCCATTGGTGTAAGTGAGGTGTTAAAGTCCCCCACTATTATTGTATTACTGTCGATTTCCTCTTTTATAGCTGTTAGCAGTTGCCTTATGTATTGAGGTGCTCCTATGTTGGGTGCATAAATATTTACAATTGTTATATTTTCTTCTTGATTTGATCCCTTGATCATTATGTAGTGTCTTTTCTTGTCTCTTGTAACATTCTTTATTTTAAAGTCTATTTTATCTGATATGAGTATTGCTACTCCAGCTTTCTTTTGATTTCCATTTGCATGGAATATCTTTTTCCATCCCCTCACTTTCAATCTGTACGTGTCCCTAGGTCTGAAGGGGGTCTCTTGCAGATGGCATATATATGGGTCTTGTTTTTGTATGTATTCAGCAAGCCTGTGTCTTTTGGTTGGAGCATTTAATCCATTCACGTTTAAGGTAATTATCAATATGTATATTCCTATTACCATTTTCTTAATTGTTATGGGTTTGTTTTTGTAGGTCCTTTTCTTCTCTTGTGTTTCCCACTTAGAGAATTTCCTTTAGCATTTGTTGTAGAGCTGGTTTGGTGGTGCTGGATTCTCTTAGCTTTTACTTGTCTGTAAAGCTTTTGATTTCTCTGTCGAATCTGAATGAGATCCTTGTCAGGTTGAGTAATCTTGGTTGTAGCTTCTTCCCTTTCATCACTTTAAATATATTGTGCCACTCCCTTCTGGCTTGTAGAGTTTCTGCTGAGAGATCAGCTGTTAACCTTATGGGAGTGCCCTTGTATGTTATTTGTTGTTTTTCCCTTGTTGCTTTCAATAATTTTTCTTTGTCTTTAATTTTTGTCAATTTGATTACTATGTGTCTTGGCATGTTTCTCTTTGGGTTTATCCTGCCTGGGACTCTCTGGGCTCCCAGGACTTGGGTGGCTATTTCCTTTCCATGTTAGGGAAATTTTCGACTATAATCTCTTCAAATATTTTCTCAGGTCCTTTCTCTCTCTCCTCTCCTTCTGCGACCCCTATAATGTGAATTTTGTTGTGTTTAATGTTGTCCCAGAGGTCTCTTAGGCTGTCTTCATTTCTTTTCATTCTTTTTTCTTTATTCTGTTCCATGGCAGTGAATTTCACCATTCTGCCTTCTAGGTCACTTATCCGTTCTTCTGCCTCATTTATTCCGCTATTGATTCCTTCTAGTGCATTTTTCATTTCAGTTATTGTATTGTTCATCTTTGTTTGTTTGTTCTTTAATTCTTCTAGGTGTTTGTTCTTTAATTCTTCTAGGTCTTTGTTAAACATTTCTTGCGTCTTCTCGATCTTTGCCTCCATTCTTTTTCTGAGGTCCTGGATCATCTTCACTATCATTATTCTGAATTCTTTTTCTGGAACGTTGCCTATCTCCACTTCATTTAGTTGTTTTTCTGGGGTTTTATCTTGTTCCTTCATCTGGTGCAAAGTCCTCTGCCTTTTCATTTTGTCTATCTTTCTGTGAATGTGGTTTTCCTTCCACAGGCTGCAGAATTGTAGTTCTTCTTGCTTCTGCTGTCTGCCCTCTGGTGGATGAGGCTATCTAAGAGGTTTGTGCCAGGTTCCTGATGGGAGGGACTGGTGGTGGGTAGAGCTGGGTGTTGCTCTGGTGGGCAGAACTCATTAAAACTTTAATCCGATTGTTTGCTGATGGGTGGGGCTGGGTTTCCTCCTGTTGTGACCCAGCACTGGAGCCTACCCAGCTCTTTGGTGGGGCTAATGGTGGACTATGGCAGGGCTCACATCAAGGAGTACTTCCCAGAACTTCTGCTGCCAGTGTCCTTGTCCCCACGGTGAGCCATAGCCAACCCCTGCCTCTGCCAGAGACCCTCCAATACTAGCAGGTAGGTCTGGTTCAGTCTCCTATGGGGTCACTGCTCCTTCCCCTGGGTCCCAATGCACACTCTACTTTGTGCGTGCCCCCCAAGAGTGGAGTCTCTGTTTTCCCCAGTCCTGTCGAAGTCCTGCAATCAAATCCTATTAGCCTTCAAAGTCTGTTTCTCTAGGAATTCCTCCTCCCATTGCTGGACCCCCAGGTTGGGAAGCCTGACGTGGGGCTCAGACCCTTCACTCCAGTGGGTGGACTTCTGTGGTATAAGTGTTCTCCAGTTTGTGAGTCACCCACCCAGCAGTTATGGGATATGATTTTATTGTGATGGCGCCCCTCCTACCATCTCATTGTGGCTTCTTCTTTGTCTTTGGATGTGGGGTATCTTTTTTGGTGGGTTCCAGTGTCTTCCTGTCGATGACTGTTCAGCAGTTAGTTGTGATTCTGGTTCTCGCAAGAGGGAGTGAGCGCATGTCCTTCTACTCCCTCATCTTGAACCAATCTGCTAAAGGAACTGAGTTTCTAATTTACATAAAAATCACTTTGTTAAACACAAATGTTCCCGGAGCCATCCAAGGTCACCACGTGTCGGTTTCCACACTGGAAATCATTCATTTGAGGCACACATTTGAATCCTTCTCACTCTGCATTATCTAAGTTTTCATGTCGAGTTCCTTGCATTCCAGCCATGAGTCATGTGGGCCTCTGTGAAGGTCAGTGTATAATGATACAACATCTTGCCTGATGGTTTTTTTCACGATATATTTTTCTACCCAAGATTTCTGAAAATCAATCACTCAGTTTTTAAGCACTTTTTTTTTTTTTTTGAACTGAGGCTGAGCAGCTGGATGTTGGAATTTGCCATCAAACTATTCACCCATCCCCAGTCTTTAAATGTTTGGAGAGGAAAATAAAAAAAGACCTGTGTAAAATAATTTAGTAATCCACAGAATTCATTTAGTTTAATTTATGCTAATTGCGGCATATTTGTGTACTGGAAGATAAAAATAAAGCCGGTGGAGAAGATTGCATTGAATAAACTGAGACAATTAACCCTAGAAATTATCACGTGAAATGATTTGAGCTTGCTACTGAAAATAACAGGCCCTACCAATTGTCTTAACTAGTGATTATTAAAAAGCTCATTAAATTCTGGGATTTATTTTACATTACCCCCGCATCCATTGGTCATTTTGTATAATATTTTAATTTTAGGGATTTTCCTTCCTCTTAATGGTCAGAGACCAAAATTAGAATTTTATTTTATTCTTATGCTCAGTTACTTGGCAAAATGTATATAATAGAAAGATAGCAATTGTGTTATATGTCACAAGTGTTAAGGTGAAATTCTTAGTGACATAAAATGACCCAAAACATTGTCTTTTGAGTTGTGAGATAATTCACGAATTATCAGATTTTATCTCATCAGATTAATTCCTAGACTTCCATATGCATCTTCTGTCCCCTATATTAAGTACAATAGTATTATTATTAATTTTATTATGGAGGTCAAATAAATTGAAATTGTTAATACTTTGTCTGAAAGTATTGCAGACTTTGCCTTATCCTGGATTACTTGCCAAAGTAGAAAATAATCATTTTCCCAGAGGATTGGGAGATATGGAAAGGACAGAATCGTGGCCAGTAAAGGCAGATAGAGCAAACATTGTGTTCAAACAGTGAACTTTGCAGGAATAAGCACCTTCCTATTCAAGCCATCCTTGTCACCCTGCCAGCCATGATGTCTCTGAGAAGAGTTGCTGTGGATGTTATTTTATATTTTTCAATTTTATTATTCACTTAACTATCCCATTCTCATCACTTAAAATACAGCCAGCTCAACCTGCTTAAAGAAGTCTCCTCTGATTTCTCCCAGGTCTGAGTTAGGTACTTCTTCTTTTATGCCTTCACAGGGAGAACACTCTTTCTATCTATCCAAATATTTAACATGCTAAACTTCAGATGTCCAGGGAATTGTGTCTCCCGCTATAGCATAAATGACTTAAGGCCAAGAACCACGAGCTTGCTCTTCCTATCTCAAGGACCTAATATGGGGCTTAGCACAGAGTAAGTTCTCTATCAAAAGGCTTACTGCATGAGTAAAAGAATATACAAATTCAAAATTATTTTTACAGGCATGATTGGACCCTCCACCATTCAAAAAAACAGTATTTTCTTCAACACTTTTTTTTTAACAATCTAATTTATTTATTTATTTATTTTTATTTTTATTTATTTATTTATTTATTTATTTATTTTTGGCTGTGTTGGGTGTTCGTTTCTGTGCGAGGGTTTTCCCTAGTTGCGGCAAGTGGGGGCCACTCTTCATCGCGGTGCGTGGACCTCTCACTATCGCGGCCTCTCTTGTTGCGGAGCACAGGCTCCAGACGCGCAGGCTCAGTAGTTGTGGCTCACGGGTCTAGTTGCTCCGCAGCATGTGGGATCTTCCCAGACCAGGGCTCGATCACGTGTCCCCTGCATTGGCAGGCAGATTCTCAACCACTGCGCCGCCAGGGAAGCCCTCTTCAACAGTTTTTAAAGTTGCATCTGAGCTCACAAGATTTGCCTGTTTATTTGGTTCACTTTAAAAAATCGATTATACAGTTACTGAGAAAAGTGAAAGAAAATTCCATATGTATTTTGTGGCTATAATTTTTAAAGTAGGATTGCTTATTTCTCTTCAACTCACATCTGCTTGGTGAGAGAAGACTAGACTAATGCAATAAACTCCTGCAATGGACTCACAGACCATTCAATATTTTGTGTTATAAACTGTCCTAAAGAGTGGGGGAAACGCAGTGGACCAGACAGACGACACTGACTTTGCAGAGTTTACAATCATTCAAGGAACCATATAATGTGTGCTAAGGGCTAACGTATTGCTCAGCTATTAATGCAGTATTGTTGTGTAACACCAAAACCGCGTGACTTAAAGCAGCAAAAATGTATTTTTTGCTTCGTGGGTCTGTGGCAGTCTGGGGCAGCTCTGTGTCAGGCTCAGGTCGGCCAGGCTTGGCTCCAGGCCTTGGGTTGGGTTTAATGTGCCTCATTCTCTTTGGAACAGCAGCTATGTGTCACATTGTTCTCATAGCAAATTGCCAGAAGGAAAGGAGAGAGGGAAACTCACTCTGCCCCCTGAGACTTCAGCCCAGTCACTTCTGCCCACTTTCCATTGGCCAAGGATGTCACATGGTCATGCCCAACCTCAAAGGGTGGGAAAAATATACCCCACCCAACTCCAGCAGGAGATATGGCAAAGGTAGATGCCACAGGGCACGGATGTGTGATTCTAACACAGGGAGAGCATGAAGAGTGTGGACACTGATTCAGTCTACTGTGGGGAGTCAGGAAAGGCACAAGACTGGTTCTAGTCTTTACAACTACTTTGTACATTATACCTGACGGTATTTATATAAACTGTGAATGGACCTTATATAATCATTTCTCAACTAACAACAGAAGTCATTTTGTTCCTATTTTAGAGGTGGGGAACTTGAGTATGTTAAAGGATATAGTGTAGGTAGGTAAAATTTCCTCTTAAATCAATGATATTTATGAACTAAAAAAATCAATAAAATCTTAGGTAGAATCACAGAGTCACAGACCTAGAGGAACACACAAGACACCTCTAGGTCCCCTGGAACATATCCTGTTCATCTTTATTTTCCATCTGCCTCTGTTAGTGTTTTATTAGGGTCATTTGTGAGCACGCTATCTGTGGCTTCAACATGTAAGAGAGGTTCGAATCTACATCCTTGTCCCCCCCACAAAGTGCCTGGCCTAGCAAGCATCATTTTCTACTAATCTTTTTTAACCATTTTTAAAAATTGAAGTATAGTTAATTTACAATGTTGTGTTAGTTTCAGGTGTATAGCAAAGTGATTCAGTTATACATACACATTTTTTTTCAGATTCTTTTCCATTATAGGCTATTACAAGATACTGAACATAGTTCCCTGTGCTATACAGTAAATCCCTGTTGTTTATCTATTTTATATATAGTTGTGTGTATATGTTAATTCCAAACTCCTAATTTATCTCTCCCCCCCCCAGTAATACTTTCTTTATGTGACTTCATCATTGACCTTGAAGATAGACATTACAGAAGCCCATTTATTGTTTGTAAATTTTTCCTTGCTTTGAAATTTAGCCAGGTTTTAGTCTTTAACTACAAATCATACAAGCTATGTGACTAGATATATACAAAGAGCAGGTGTGGGAATAAATGTGAAAGTGAGTAGAGATGTATGCGGCTTGCTTTTGATTTAATACCTACTCCCAATTTAGGCAGGGCATTTGTGGGCTGGTTATATCATCAAAAATAATCATAAACAATAATAATGTTAATTAAATCCTCTTTTCTAATAATCATAATAACAATAACAGTCATGATCATAATGACAATAATATAACTATATATATAGATTATAGTTTGGGGTTGCAAACACAAGAAAATAACCCTGGTTATTTAAGCGAAAGGGAAGATATCAGAAGGCTATCAGGAACTACTGGAATTGATAGGAAAAGGAGAAAAAAGCTTAGAAGAGACTGGAGGAAACAGAGATCACAATAGCAATCTTACACAGGAAGAGACTTGCTTAGGTGCCATTGTTAGAATGAATGAATGCCATCTTTTTTCAGTCTTGTTGACTTTGGTTACGATTCAGATTCCAGGGAAGAAGTACCTGCTTGGCTAATCATGGGGCATCTGGCTGGGGAAAGGAAGGGCAACCAATTAACACTCCCACCAAATATATCCAATTGGAAGAAGTCCTTCCCTAAAGAAAATAATGATTCTAGTAGATGGGAGAAATGGTTGCTGGGCAAACACAAAACAAGAACTGTCCACTATACTACATGGTAAATCCTTACTAAATTTTGGGCACTGTACATAAGTTATATTTCATTTTCAAAATATCTGCGAGCTAGTGGTATTATTCCTTCCACACAAATGAGTAACAACAACAATGATAATGTGCACAATGCATTGACCATATCCTAAATGTCAGGCTTCTGTGTGTGACAAGTCTCACATATAAGAAAAGTGAGCTTCAGAAAAGTTAAACATTTTGCTACCCAATTATCAAAATAGCAGTAGCCTGACAAGCTCTAAGGTCTACTTTTAAACACAACCATATGCTGAGGAAGCTGATGATCAGAGGAGTTAAATAACTTGCCCAAGGCCACACAGCCAATGAGTGGTAGGAATGACTATCTTATTCTAAAGCTCTTCCCATATGTCCAACTGCTCTCTGCCCATCAAATGACCAGTGAATGTAAACTGGCCGTGACAATGATTTTACTGACACACCAACAGACCACTATTATTCTCCCCCAGAAAGCTCTCTGTCCCTCCCACACACCACACCCATTCTGGTCCCAGCATATTTACATAGCACCTTCCACCTGGAACATTTTGCCCCAGATCCCTTTACTGCTGGCTGTTTCTCAGCCTTCAAGACTCTGCTTAAATATTAGTTCCTCCTTTAGAAGGTTCATATCTGGTTTCCAAATTTCATGTCACTTCCGGCATTTACTCTTTACCACATTGTCCTACTGTAGCTTATATAGCCCTTGTTCCTAACTGAAATTATCCTTTCTCCGTTGCTTAGAGCAGGGCTTAGCACACAGAAGGTGCCGAATGAATTGGGGTTAACTGGTACTCGGGATATAGAGATACTCAGGAAGGACTTGGTGATCAAGAATGCCTTCCTAATAGATGTCATGTTTAAACTTAACCATTCAGGGTGAGTAGAGAGAAGGAGAGGAGGGAAGGGAGTTTTTCATACAGAAGAATTTTTTGCATCAGACCATGAATGAAGAGAGAGAGAGCACACTGGGCATCCAAGGGCTGGGAGCTGTTCAATACAGGAGACTGGGAGGGATAGGGCATGAAAGGTCCTCAAGAGCAGTCATTAGGAGGCTCTTAAGTCACAGAAAGGAGCGAAGCTCTTGCCATATTGCCAGTGTTCCCACATGGGCGTGTGTCTGTGCAAACACCGCTGGGACTGGGCTCACACATCACTCCCTGTGCAGACCAGGAAGGCACCTGGACCTCAGCAAACATCCTTTTCATCTCCTGAGTGAAGTAGATAAGAGGAGGGTGACGCTAACCCACATCACAGGGTCTGCAGGCGAGAGGCACTGGGCAAGGAAAACAAAATCCAACAAAGCCTAAAACACAATAGAAGCGTCTCTCACCTTCATTTTGTCCTTACTTACCTCTTGAAACTACACTGGAAGAGAAAAGACATTGAGTAAGGGGGACAGGTGGAGACTTCAGTGCTGACTTTTTTTTTTTATAACAACTTTATTGGAGTATCATTGCTTACAATTTTGTGTTAATTTCTGCTGTATAACAAAGTGAATCAGCTATACATATACATATATCCCCATATCTCCTCTCTCTTGCGTCTCCCTCCCACCCTCCCTATCCCACCCCTCTAGGTGGTCACAAGGCACCGAGCTGATCTCCCTGTGCTATGTGGCTGCTTCCCACTGGCTATTTTACATTTGGCAGTGTATATATGTCCATGACACTCTCTCACTTCGTCCCAGCTTACCCTTCCCCCTCCCCGTGTCCTCAAGTCCATTCTCTACGTCTGTGTCTTTATTCCTGTCCTGGCCCTAGGTTCATTAGAACCATTTTCTTTTTTAGATTCCATATATATGTGTTAGCATACGGTATTTGTTTTTCTCTTTCTGACTTACTTCACTCTGTATGACAGACTCTAGGTCCATCCACCCCAGTACAAATAACTCAATTTCATTTCTTTTTATGACTGAGTAATATTCCATTGTATATATGTGCCACATTTTCTTTATCCATTCATCTGTCAGTGGACACTTAGGTTGCTTCCATGTCCTGGCTATTGTAAACAGTGCTGAGTTTTAGCCACAGCAAACAGAGAAGAAAAAGAAATAAAAGGAATCCAAATTAGAAAAGAAGAAATAAAACTGTCACTGTTTGCAGATGACATGATACTATACATAGAGAATCCTAAAGATTCTACCAGAAAACTACTAGAGCTAATCAATGAATTTGGTAAAGTTGCAGGATACAAAATTAATGCACAGAACTCTCTTGCATTCCTATACACTAACGGCGAAAAATCTGAAAGAGAAATTAAGGAAACAATCCCATTTACCATTGCAACAAAAAGAATAAAATACTTAGGAATAAACCTTCCTAAAGAGACAAAAGACCTGTATGAAAAAAAACTATAAGACACTGATGAAAGAAATTAAAAATGATACAAACAGATGGAGAGATATACGATGTTCTTGGATTAGAAGAATCAACATTGTGAAAATAGCTATACTACCGAAAGCCAACTACAGATTCAGTGCAATCCCTATCAAGCTGCCAATGGCATTTTTCACAGAACTAGAACAAAAAATTTTACAATTTGTGTGGAAACACAAAAGACCCTGAATAACCAAAGCAATCTTGAGAAACTTCCGACTTTTAAAACAATGCATGTAGGCTTGTTCCAGTGATTCAGGGCAATGTGCCTATGGGGGTGGGGATGGGAGCGTTTGGGGCATTTTCAGTTTGGATTTTTTGTTTTGTGGATCCTTGTTAAGAAATATTGATAACTAAGGAGAGAACTTTCCAAGTTCATACTAAGTGTTGGCACCTGAATATTGCAAACCAAATGGGAATAAAATATTTGAAACTCAAAGGATTGGATATTTTAGACCTTATCGCCTTTTGATTTTCTCCCAGCAGCCCTTCATAAGGACTTCTTTCTCTTTAAGAAACTTTGGTCTTTTTGTGTTATTTTCTTTTTTTCCTTCTCCTTCCAGATTTCTAGAATTTCAGAAATTACAGACCTTTTGAACTGTAAAGTCTTCGTTTTATAAGACAGAGACAGTGAGCTGAAATAGAAAGGACATAAATAATAATAGCAATAGTAATAATAATGACAATAGTAATAGTAATAATAATAGCAATGGCAATAGTAATAGTAATAACAATAGTAATAGAATAGTAATAGCAATAGCAATAATAATAGTAATAGCAATAGTAATAGTAGTAGCCAGCTTGTATTAGTGCATATATTCTAGGCAATTGACATATGGTATTGTCTTCTTTAATTGTAACAAACTCTACTATTTTCCCCAACTTACAGATGAAGTAAACAAGGCAGAGAAAGCTTAAATAATGTGCATAGTATCACACAGAAAAAAATGGGTGTTAGACCAGGACTAGCTCCCAGGCAGCATGAACACCACAACCATGTAGCCCACAGGTATCAGAACCCATGGAAGTGAGACGGGCATGGTGCAACTCTTAGCCTTGCTTTTTATTGGATATGTGACTTCTGGAAGATACTTTATTCCTCTGTGACTCAATCTCCTCATCTACAAAGTGGTGGCAACAATGGGAGTTAAGATCACAGTGTTCTTGGCACCATATATGCTAAGTACCCGGTCTTGTGCCTGACACATAGTAGGAACTCACTCTAGTCTGGCTGCCATAACTATTTGATCACTTCCTGTTCTGATGAGGAAACCATTACAATGGTGAGACCTATGAGCTGTCCAAAGTCACATGGCTACCAGGAAGGTCTCAGACATTCAATCCACTCTACTCTTTTGTCGTCCACTTTACTTCACTCTTGGGAGCATAATGGGTGGTGAGGCTGGTCCACAGACAAGCATGATGCTTGTCAGCTGACAGGGTATCTACTGAGCCGTTAGGTCTTTGTTGTGGAGTCTGAGGCTGCCCAGTGTGGCTTCTGGTATAATCAGAATAAGCCCTCTAGAGAGGCAATTAGATTTGCTCCACATGGGCATTGAGAACATTCTATTTTGCTTTTCCCTTATCATATAATCTGAGAAACAAGTAGCCTCATATAAAGGAAACATCATATTCTCTGCCTTGGTTTGATTTCCATCTTGGCCACTTCCTAGCAGTGTAACCTGGGGTCGTTATTTAACTCTTCTGTGAGTTAGGCTTCTCTGCAGTAAAATGCAACTAATAAGAGTTCCTCCCTCACAGGACTGTTCTGAGTAACAAATGAGTTAATATATATAAAACACAGTGCAAAATGAGGCTATTTATATCAGTATCATTCGATATTGGCTGTGATTTGCTCACTCATTTGTCCCTTTACTTGTTGGAGATGATGAAGACATTTATTCTTATCTATTCAGTAGGGGGCTTTAACTTTTTTATGAAGTCATTACCTAGACTGTTTTTGTATTCAAACTGGTCCAGGAGATGTCAGAAGTGATTGCTTTTACTTACAATCCAATGAGGTTTTGTTTTCACCTCAAGTCCTCCCACTTTATATATGTACAAGACACTGGTGAGAGGGTTCCATGGGCTTCTCACTACATAGTCTGGCTCCTGGCCAACGTATTCTGTCTCACTCCAATTCAAGACCATCTTTGCACGTATGGCATGATTGAATACAAAATGCCACTTGAAACAGAACAAATACAGTGATCTTTTTTAACCCACTGAAGGTTTCCAGTGTGAAAGCATGTGGTAATTGTTCCTCAGATCAGAATATGTTTATGTATAAATGAAATATGTGGTTAGGTTTTTTCTAAGATGTTTGGGACTTCTCAGGACAAGGATGTCTTCTTACATTGGCAACCAAGTGTTTTTAGCACATAATATAAAGAGCTTGTAAGTTTGAGGTTACCTCAAGAGCCACCTTTATGGAATCTGGGATTTCCAAAGGAAAAATAAGAAGTTGACCATTCATTAGGGTTGCCAGATAGAGTATAAGGCACCTATGCAATATTTGAGACATATTTACCCTAAAAATTAGTCATTATTTATCTGAAATTCTAGTTTAACTGGGTGTTCTGCATTTTTATTGGCTAACTCTGGCAACCCTACCTTCCATGCGTTCTAGTGGATGGAGCATCAGCCATCTTGGAAACAGAGTACATCATGAGAATTCCAGCCTCGCAGGGATTTCTCTTGGTTTTCTTCCCAGAGAAGAAAGAAGTGAGCAATGAAAGGCTGAAGTTTTTCTTTGGAGTAATGTTCATTTTAAGCTGTAAATCTATCTTTGGTCTCTTCTTCCTTGTTCCTGTTCTCTATAGCTTTTATTTCTGAAGGTTGGAGTTATTGCCTTATTTCTCTCGCAGTTCTTAGAGCAGTATCTTTCTATTTCTAGATGTTCTATAGCCTCTCCATCTCAAACATTCTCCATGGGAACGTGGCTCTATTTGCATAATGGATGTTGATACAAGGTTGTCATATACCTAATTACATAATAAAAGTCAGTGGAAAATGGTATTGATATACAGAACTTATCTAACAGGCAAAGTCACAGAAGTACATCCAATTCCCATGAACTGCAAAGAAACACATATTACTTGGTAATATCACCAGAGAGTGAAATCTGTACCAAGATTTACTGCACAATTAGTTAGTGATGATTCATATCATGGAGTGTTGGTTTGATTTTTGCAGTGTGGATCACAAAGATTGGCAGAATCTGTTATTTCAGTTGTGTTCACTTTATTACAAAATCACGAGCAAACACCAGGAGACAGTGTTTGGCTCTGTATTAGGAGGAACTAGCTCACATTGAAGACGAAGAATGTGCAGCCCCCGAAGATGCCATCATCTCCTGCCCTCGACCTCTGTTCATGCTGTTCCCCTGATTAAACCACAGTTCCTCTACCTCTTATTTGAAAAAAATGAATAAAAAGTTGTTTAACAGTATAAAGGGCTGTCTGGTAAAATAGGAAAATTAATTCTTATGGAAGCTGAAGGAGAAGCTGGCTGATCTTCTATCAGAGATATAAAGAAGGAGATTCTGTCATTGATTGGAAAGTTTTCCTTGGTTTTCTTTAAGAGCCTTTTATTGCCAAGATGCTAGGAATTCTGTCTTTCATATAACTACTAAAGACGGAATGTTTGTGTCCCTCCAGATTCATGTGTTAAAAGCTAACCCCCAGTGTGATGGTATTAGGAGGTGAGAGTTAGGGAGTTGGTTAGGTCATGAGGGTGGATCCCTCATGAATTGGATTAGTGCCCTTATAAGAGGGATAAAAGAGAGCTCCCTTGCCCCTCCCACCGAGTGAGGACACAGAGAGAAGACTTTTGTCTATGAAGTAGAAAGGGGGCCCGAACCAGACAGTGAATCTGCTTGTGTCTTGATCTTGGACTTTCTAGCCTCCAGAACTGGGAGAAATAAATTTCTGTTGCTTAATGCCACGCAGGCATTTTGTTATAGCAGTCTGAATGTACTAAGACAATAACTTTGTTCATGATGAGAACACTAAGATTCTTATTACATGAAAAATAAATCATTGCCTAGGAACCATGAAAGAAAATAAAACGTTTGCATTTAGATAAATTAAAAATTTCTCCATATGGCAAATAAAAATAAATATAAAATAAATAAGTGAAAAGAAAAATGACAAACCGTGAAGAAATATTTGCAATATGAATCATAAAGCAAATTCCCTTAGTTTACAAAGAACCCACAGAAAGGAATAAGAAAAAAGATGAACAACCCAAGAGAAGAAAGGGCAAAGGATATGAAAAGACAGTTTGGAAAGGAATGCAAATATCCAATAAACATATGAAAAGATGTTCAAACTCATTCATAATTAAAGACATGCAAATCAAATAAAACAAGCAGAAATCTATCAGATTGACAAACTAAAAGTTTGATAATAGAGGGGACCTGTAAGGTATATGGAAACAGCTTTATTATTGGGTTGGCCAAAATGTTCTTTTGGTTAATGAGGTTCTTGGTGAACATGAAAAATGTGTCTTTTATTTTTACTCAAAACAGAACGAACTTTTTGGAACCCAATATTATACACTGGGAATGTATGGGAGTTCAAATGGCAATATCGTTTTGGAGGGTAATTTGGCAGTATCTATCAAAATTATATTGCTTTTATTCTTTTGACCCAATAATTTTGCCCCCAGGAATGTTCTTCACTAATGTGATGAAAGTATATCAAGATATATATATTTATAATGTTCAGTGGTGTTTCGAAAGACCAAAAACTAAAGAAAAACAAAACAAGAAATCATCTGTCAGCAGGATTTCAATTAGATAAAAACAATAAATAACAGGGTAGGTCTGCATGTGCTTTCGAGAAAAACTGTCCAAGGTATATCAGTCACAGAAAAAAGTAGAACATAGGGCAGTGCATAAATTATAATCCATGCTGTTTTAGTATGAAAAAAAGAATGTGCATACACAAAGGGGAATTCATTTTTAACTAATATTCACTCAACGCCTACAGTTTTCCAAGGACTTTTATAGGTGCTGGCACTGCAATGGTGAGCAAATTTCTGCCACATCATTTTGTTTTTCTTTACATTACTTACCACTGCTTATGTCAGTCTTACTTATGTATTTCTTGTTTCCTGTCTGTCTGTTCCTACTAGAAGTTCAGATTGATGAGAGCAGGAACTTTGTCTATCTCTCCCATCAGTCTATCCCCAGCACTGGGCTCAAGGAAGCTTCCCTGTGGAGGTACTAGGGTCAGGGATGGGAATAAAAACAGCGCCAACCCTGTCAAGATCAGGGAGTGGAGGGTTCAGGCAGAGGGAGGCAGGACCACAGGTGGTGGATTTGAGAAGAGCAGGGAGGCCAGTGAGGTGGCGGAAGGGAAGCAATGGAGAGACAGGTAGCATCAGACAGGTGGGCAGAGACCAGATCTCATGGGGCCTCAGAGGCCATGGTGGGGAGTTGACGTCATCCTTCAGGTTTAATAGGGAGTCACAGGAAGGTTTTAAGTGGAAAAGTGACTTGATTTGATTTATATTTTTCCAAAGTCCTTCCAGCTGCTGTGTGAGGAATACACAGGGGAAAGCAGGAGGAACAGCAGAGAGAGCAATCAGAGGCTCCTGCTGTGGTCCAGGGGAGAGATGCTGGCGGGCCAGGGAGAGCCCCCCAGAGCCTCCAGTAGTTGAGCTGATTTGGAAAGATAGATAGTGGTTAGTTATTTGTAGGTGGAGGAGGAGGTAATCAATCCAGGCAGAGGGAGCTGCATGTCTCTACCCTTGAGGTGCAAAGCATCCCGGCGATGTAATTAGAACTTCTGCTTGGCAGCGCGAGCTTATAGATGTGGAAAAAAGCACCTGTGGTCACAGGTGGAGGCCACACGTAGCTATCAGTCGTGCATATAGTTTGTGCTCGACAAATGCTTTCTGATGGTTGAAATGAAAGTGATATATCTGAGGGAAAAAAGTGTGAATACATGAATATATTTGGGGAGGGTATAGTTCTACTGGGGCAGACACATGGCGTGGTGCAATAATTTTTGAAAACTTGTAATTCAGTATTGCTAAAGACGGAAATATAACACTTGGCGGTCCTTGAAGCTCATTCTGTGCTTGGCCACCGTGTTGTCTGTGGAGACTGTAAGCAGCCCTTTCTACCTGCCCCCTCCCTCCCAAGGAGCTTGCCTGTTCGGTTCACTAGAGAAGTGAGCTCAAACCTGGCTGACGTTAGAATGACCTGGGGGACTTATTTTTTTTTTTCAAATACATATGCCCTGACACCACTCCAGACCTACTGAATCAGGAGCAGTCTGGGTGGACCCTGGAAATCTGTATTTTTTTAAAGCTCTGCAAGTGAGTCTAATACAGATACCTGGGTCTGGGGGACCATCCAGTGGCAGCATGGTGGCCATGGTCATATAGACCCTTCCAGGAATGGGCCTGACAGCTTCTTTTAAAAGGACTTTGTCACAACCACCGATGGCACAAAATGACAGCCTGAGGTGCAGAAACAGGTAATGTATCTCTCCCATGACCAAATTGCAATAGAGTATAGGCCTTTGACAAATAGGGTCTATCCTCATTCTGGTAGGTTCAAGTGCCTTCAGCCCCTCCCACATTGTCAGCTCTGCCCCACCCTGGAATCATAGCCCTGACTCCTAAAGGGCCAAACACAGGCCATGGAGAGACAACCCATTCTGATTCTTGGAGATGACTTTTTATTTTTTAATCTATATTAACTCCTTCCAAAAAAAGTTTCTTAATGTCAGTGGCAACTTTGATTATTTTTGTTTAATTTTGTCAAACAGAGTAATCGTTAGTAATCATTACTGAAATGTCAGCCACTTGCAGAGTTTGAGCCACCCTGGCTAAGAGGACAATGGATAAACCGGTCTCTAGGCTCTGCAACATCCCACCATGTAAGGCAAAAAAACTTGCTTTTCGCCTCAGGGCCTGAAAAGGTTCAGAGTTACTATTCTAAGGAGCAGACCACTGAGTGCCCCTCAGTCATGCAGAAGGGCTGAGAAGTCCCTCTGCCCTAAGGCTAGTCCCACTTTCCCTTCCATCCCCTCTCTCCCCAGGTCTTTGCTGCCCAGAGTTACCCTATAACTGCCTGAGAGTCATATCAGGGATCGCATTGCTCTGATGCCACCATATTAGTGATCCAATCCAGGGAGTGGCAAAGTACAGCCCAGGGCCAATCAGACCCACCCTCTCTTTGTGAATGGCTTGCAAGCTAAGAATAATTGTTACATTTTAGATGCTTAGAAAAAAATCGAAAAAAGAATAGTATTTCACGACATGTGAAAGTTATATGAAACTCGAATTTCAGTGTCCATGAGTGAAGACTTATTGGCATACAGCCATGGCCAGTCATTTACGTTTTGTCTACAGCTGCTTTCACCCTGCAAGGGCAGATTGGAGCAGGCTTCACAGAGGCTTTATGGCCCGCCACGCCTGAAATACTTTCGTTTGGCCCTTTATAGAAAACATTTACCGATCTCTGGTTTAATTGTTTCTGATAAGACGGTGCTCATGCTAAAAACTCTCTAGACATATTTTAAAGCATTATGATCTTTTGTATAATTTCTTTTTGCAAGTTTTATAAGGCTTTTCATTCTTTTAAAGGCTTTGCTAACTTTTTTCTTGCTAAATCTGTCACCTTTTGTGAGGTGTCTCTAGTTCTATGATGGTCCCTGATCACCATAAAGAGGTTGGGGATGGATGCTGGCGATGCTGAGGCCAAGGACCACTGTCCCCAGTGCATGTCCCCCTGGAACGTGACTGCAACAGTTCTCATACATACATATTTTCTGTTTTTCTCCTGAGGTGCATGTTCCCGTGCTGACACTAACCAGGGCAAGGTACAATTATAGGAGGTGACCTGACACACCAGACTTTTTTCTCCCTCCCAAAGAAGCAGCCTGGGATGCAAATTTATAGGGATAACCTTGAGCCCCCTTCAGTATTTACACGAAATGAATCATTCAAACTTCGAATCGTGTAAATTACCTCTTGGCTGCTCACATCACACCACTGAGTCAGCAAAAGCTGAAAAACCACAGCTCCATGGACCGCTTCTGAGGCTGCCCGCCCAATCTGTGATGGGTTTTCTTTTATTCTGCCCCAAAGCTGCAGAGCTTAGCTGAACGCCCCCTCTGTAAGGAAGCTTCTTTAGCCAGGGTTTGGTCTGCACATTTGGAATAACTTACTGGAAGGATTTTAATGGATTTCCGACCCCGATAGTCACTTGTGAAAACAGCATTTTACAAACACGTTGCCATATTTCCTCTCATGTTCACACCTTCCTCTGATTTTGAGAAGAAACTCAGAAGAGGCGTTCTCTATATCCTCTGCCCCCTTCCTCTCCAGACTTTTTCCTCTCTGTTTTAAGAACGTGGGCTCATAACAACCAGTGGTAGAACATGTGACTGAGAGACTACTCACTGCATAAAAGAGAAGTATCATCGTAGTTCATATTTATTTCAATGAAGGGTGCTTCTTGTAAAAAAAGCAAAACACTAAATTAGGCATTTGAGCTATTCACATCTGGGGATGATCTGCCACGTTGGCTTATATACCACCTCCTACAAGACATTTTCCCTTCTTAGTTTCCCAAATCTTAGCAAGACACACCTGTGTTGAAACTTCCCATGGGATGTGTGTTGTAAGCTCTGGCATGAAGACAAAACCCAGCATGAAGACTAGTAGCAACTTATTTATCCTGGAGGGTCTAACATCATATGGTCTAGACTCATAGCTTCCTTCTCTCTATTCTACAGTTTACTCATCTGCTCAGATGTACGAAGTAGCTACCATCCAGAGCTGTGCAGATTTAAATTACTGATATAGCTAACACTCAGGACAATGCTAGGCATATGATCATTATTTAACAAACACTAGTTAGTTATGATTATAGCTCTTATTTTTTTATCAATGTAGGAAGTTCGTGGCTTTTTGGTACCAGTTTGGATGGGGGAACACAAAAGCTCCTTGTTTAGGAATCTCTATACTTACCTTTCCTTTTTATCCATCTTCTCCTTCCCAACTCCTTCTTCTTCTTATTATTATTATTTTGCAAGTTGTGGTTAGTAGTAAGCTTTGATTATTTCGTAGATTCCTTTAGCATGGATTTATAACTTAAAGTGTAAGGAACCCCAAGAGGGAGCTTCAGGGACCTGTCAGTGGCTTGAAAACATAGTACAAATTTTTGAATATTTGTATGTCTGTGAATTTTTCTAGGGCCAGTGACTATAGATTTTTGTCAGTGTCAAAGGGATGCAGGCCGAAAAAAGTGTAGAATCATTCCTCTAGGGAGGAATCATTCCCATAGTGCAAGGGCACAGCAATGCTAGAAGATTCTAGGGCTACAAGAGTTGCCTGGTTCTTCTCTCTAAAGATTCTTAGGTCCCCAAATTGATGAGACCCAAATAAAATCATGATTCATAAATAGACAGGTCTTTGATTCTCTTTCTCTGGGACTCATTCCCGGTATGTCTCATGATACGGTATCCTCGCTGCCAATGTCCTACACTAAGCCAAGCTGAGGCCCCCAAAACTTGTTTTACTTTCTCACTTTCTTTGAGAATTACACGGGGCCTAGTCCAGAAAAATACTTCATTCTCAGTCTAAAAATAAGTGGGGATGGAGGTGGGGAGAGGAAATTTGAGGAGCAAGGAAGACAGGAATTAATGCAAATGCTCACATCAAGGAACCAATTGCTTTGGGTTTCTAGAGTAGACACCAGTCTCACGCTTTCTATGTCTACGTAAGGGCCCTATATGTATCCATAAAGACTGCAAAAGTGAATCAGGCATAATCACCATCTTAGCAGAAGTTCAGCATCAGCCTTGAGGACCCTGAAACATTTCTGAAATTCACCAAGACAAATCTTCGTCTCTGTGCTTCTTTCTGGCTCCGTGTCCCCTGCTACGCTCACCCAGCTAGACTGATAGGGGCAGTGGAAAATTCCAAATGGAAGAGGTTCTTTTTTTTTCTTTCCCCTGCAGTGCTGAGCTTTACCAAAAAAGAAAAAAAAAAAATTCTTTCTTTCCACAGCAAAGAAGAAAAGATTAAAGTTGTATGACTGTTATAAATATTACATGCTCAGGGCCCTAGTACATGCATATCTCCACGTTCCGAGGCTAGGTTAGAAGTAACCCCTTTCCTGCTGCTGTTGGATTTTAGACTTGATAGATCCCTAAGGACAAGATTGCACCTAACTTTTTATTTGTTTGTATATTAGCAAGAGACTTGATAAGAAGACATCAACCATGCTTATTCTGAAGGTCTCAGCAATTAATGGAGGATTGTTTTCTCCTTTATATCCTCCAGGCATGAGTCAATGTATTTACATTTAACTTCTACTTTATCAGATTAAGATATGTAACTGCATAAGTTTATATATATCTATATATTTTGTTGTTTTGACACTCATATGATGTTTCTTTTCCTATAAGATTTCTCCCTCCACATAAATGTTTTTGGCTCTCGTGATGAAGTAAAGGGTGCTACTTTCACACAATATTTATGATACTTCAATCCTGTGATTCTCAGGATGTCACCAAGGCCACAGTAAGGTCACTGGATTATCAAAGAGAAAAGGTCTGGAACTCAACTCTTCGTAACCACAAACAGTGTTGATAATTAGCAGGAAGGGAAAGGATGTAAATAATGTTCAGGACAGGAAGCAGCTTCTCAAAGGATCATTAACTTAAGCAGAGAAGGGGGTCCCTAACAGAAGGAATGGGAACCTGAATTTGTCAGATTCCTAAGCTCCTTTTGAAGAGCATCTTCATGAGAAGAAAATGGGTTAATGTCTCCCTTTCATTTTACAATGAGAAAATGGGAGAATCAGAGTATAGAAGAGGCTGAACTGCCTCTATTCCCCAAAAAGGGCCTGAAACAAAAGCTGCCAAAGCCAACTGGCCAAGTTGAGACTGAGCTCAGACGTGCCAGCCAGAGTTCTCATTCTTGAAATTAGATATTGCGTGGTTCCTACGTGCACGAAACCACGGTGTTCATTCTTACATCCCTGATCCCATCTCCTTTCTATCTTGCGGTTGATAAGTCTCCTCCACTACCCAATGGGCAGCATCACGTAAATGCCTGTCATCACACACACAGCCCTTACTTACAGAATAGCTTGCTTCCCTCAGGACAGAACGTTATATTGGGCTGGCCAAGAAGTTCGTTCGGGTTTTCCCCTCACCCCGAACAGCTTATGGAAAACCCGAACGAACTTTTTTGGCCAACCCAATAGTTACTGTGAATAATTTGCATTTGCAATGCTGCTCTGCCTCATGTTTATTCTTGTAGTTTCAGAGCCCAGTACGGTTCCATATACATGGTTAGCCTTCATTAACTATTTGTTTAATGAATGAATGAAAGAATGAGTAATATTTTCTCACAGAAGAGACATAGCATTGTTGACTAAAAATAATGCACAGTCTAAAAGGTGAGAATTATGTTTTCTTGGGTGGATTTTCTGAAGGCTTAAGCCCAGAAGACAACAACTCAGATAACTCTGAGGGACTGCTCCAAAGAAGTAAGGGAGCAGCCAGAATATATAGTTTTTTCAACAAAAACCATGTAGTTGGAACACCTAAAGATGACTGTTCATTAAAGAAAACCAGGTATCTCAAGTTAATTAATTTAGCCCTTTTCTATGTATGGGAAGATGCAAGAGTCTGGGCTCATTGAAATCATTGCTTTGATATGTACCTTAACCATCTAGAGCCAGTATCCTCCTTTTCTCCATCCTGCATCCCCTCAGGGTACACAGTTGGGGACAGCTACAGTGGCTGCTGGCCTGATGACTGCAACATCCTTTGTTTATTGATATGGCAGGTGACAAGTAAAACATCTTGAGATGTAAAACATCTCTAGAATCCATTATTTAAAACTTTAGGAAGTTTACCCCAATATGACCTCAGTTGCTGAAGCATAACTTTGTCTCTCTCCTCCATAAGTTTCTCATGTTTCAACTCTCAAGTTGAAGTTTCTAATCAGACTTAGTTGATAGCATTTACATTTGTTTGCCCTCTTTCCCCTGAGCCTGAAGGCTGTCCCTCACTTAGGAGGACCTCTCCCAGCTCCCAAGATGATCATAGCAGGTGTGAAAAACCATAGATCTTCCAAGTGTATGTTGGTACTTGATTGGGAAATCTTGGCAGTAGCTGGTAGGGCATTGTTTATAGCACACATCCTTGTGATGAATTTCCCCATGAGCTAAAGAGTGAAGACAGCGTGTTCTCTTTTTAAGAGCACTTGGCAAATGGAGATTAGCCCAACCATCTTTTTTTATTTGGTTGGATAACTGAAGTTGATTAAGTGCACAGATGGGCTTCACCCAATTTGGGGCAGTCCTTTCTGTAGCCTCCTTCCGAAGCTGCTTTCTACTGTGATTTTCTCGGTAGAGATGGCTTTAAGGAAGGTGAGCTCTGCAAATAGACTTTCATATTTACAACTTCAAGGCCCAGTTGTTCTTAGAACTTTGCAACCAGACACAGTCAATTCCATTAGGTTGTACAGTATACAGCGAGTGATTTAGGGAGATGAACAAATAGAAGCCATTAGCTCTCCAAACGCATCATAATTCATTTGCAACCCAGGCAAGACTGCAGTACCATAAGAAGCTACTCGTTTCCCGAGCCCAGGGGGGCTTAGGTCATGTTTCAATGTTTCATTTCATCTTCACCCTGGCCCTAAGTGGATGAGTTTATTTCTCCCATAAAATAGATGAGGAAATTGAGGCAGATTTAGTAATTTAACAAGAATCAGAAATCTTGTAAGTGGGAGAGCCAGGATTTGAACCCAGGTCAATCAGACTTGTATCTATTACGTCTAAAGCCTGGGGCAACCACCCAGACTCCTGCCTGGCGCTTACCTTTGGGGCTCACAGGCTCTTTTGCGTATGTAACTGTAATGTCTGGCCAATGCAGATGTTGTCTTCAGCAGAGGCTGAATCTTTTTTATTTATTTATTTATTAAAAAAAATTTTTTTAACATCTTTATTGGAGTATAATTGCTTTACAATGCTGTGTTAGTCTCTGCTGTATAACAAAGTGAATCAGCTATACATACACATATATCTCCATATCCCCTCCCTTTTGCATCTCCCTCCCACCCTCCCTATCCCACCCCTCTAGGTGGTCACAAAGTACCGAGCTGATCTCCCTGTGCTATGCGGCTGCTTCCCACTAGCTATCTATTTTACATTTGGTAGTGTATATATGTCAACCCCACTCTCTCACTTCGTCCTAGCTTACCCTTCCCCCTCCCCGTGTCTTCAAGTCCATTTTCTGTGTCTGTGTATTTATTCCATATGTGTTAGCATACGGTATTTGTTTTTCTCTTTCTAACTTACTTCACTCTGTACGACAGACTCTAGGTCCATCCACCTCACTACAAATAACTCAATTTCATTTCTTTGTATGGCTGAGTAATATTCCATTGTATATATGTGCCACATCTTCTTTATCCATTCATCTGTCGATGGATACTTAGGTTGCTTCCATGTGCTGGCTATTGTAAATAGTGCTGCAATGAACATTGTGGTACATGACTCTTTTTGAATTATGGTTTTCTCAGGGTATATGCCCAGTAGTGGCATTGCTGGGTCATATGGTAGTTCTATTTTTAGATTTTAAGGAACCTCCATACTGTTCTCCATAGTGGCTGTACCAATTTATATTCCCACCAACAGTGCAAGAGGGTTCCCTTTTCTCCACACCCTCTCCAGCATTTATGGTTTGTAGATTTCTTGATGATGGCCATTCTGACCAGTGTGAGGTGATACCTGATTATAGTTCTTATTTGCATTTCTCTAATGATTAGTGATGTTGAGCATCTTTTCATGTGTTTGTTGGCAATCTGTATATCTTCTTTGTAGAAATGTCTATTTAGGTCTTCTGCCCATTTTTGGATTGGGTTGGTTGTTTTTGTGATATTGAGCTGCATGTGCTGCTTGTATATTTTGGAAATTAATCCTTTGTCAGTTGCTTCATTTGCAGATATTTTCTCCCATTCTGAGGGTTGTCGTTTCTTCTTGTTTATGGTTTCCTTTGCTGTGCAAAAGCTTTTAAGCTTCATTAGGTCCCATTTGTTTATTTTTGTTTTTATTTCCATTTCTCTAGGAGCTGGGTCAAAAAGGATCTTGCTGTGGTTTATGTCATAGAGTGTTCTGCCTATGTTTTCCTCTAAGAGTTTTATAGTGTCTGGCCTTATGATCTGGTTCTTCTGGGACTGCCCTTCCCTCCATATCACAGTTCATGAGTGGTTCCAGCTCTACCAGGGGACCTTGGATCCTGAACTCCTGTCTCCCCCTCCGGCTTCAGGGCTCAGGGCAGCTGAAACCGAGTACCTCAGATGGGACTTGAACCCATGGGTCAGTACTTGAACCTAGCCAGAACCCAGATTGGGACTTGAACCCATGTCTTTTACTTGAGATCACACACCTGGTCTCAGGACTTAATGAAGCACAGGTTCGTTATGTCTCATGGTAGAAAGAATTCAGTGAGAGACAAAGTGATGGGTAGGAAGTGGATTTACTTAGAGAGAAACACACTCCACAGACAGAGTGTGGGTTGTCTCAGAAGGCGAGAGGCCCTGAAATATGGCCTGGTTAGTTTTTATGGGCTGGGTAATTTCGTAGGCTAATGGGTGGGAGGATTATTCCAACTATTTCGGGGAAGGGGTGGGGATTTCCAGGAACTGGGGCACCGCCCACTTTTTTTTTTTTTTTTTTTACCACTGTATCCATTCATTCCTGAATATTAAGTGCCAGGCACAGTGATAAAAACTGGGTACACAAAAACGAATGAGATAAAGTTCCTACCCTCAAAGAGTTCACTCTTTAGCAAGGAAATCAAGTAAGTGAACAGACAACTGTAACATATTTACAAGAGTGGCTCATAAGAGTTTTCGACAGGATGATCACATAGCTTATAGTACAAACCAGGATATTTTTTAGAGTAAAGGACCATGGTATTAACTAATATGCCTAAAGAAATGCACATGCCAGGTCCATCACAGGCAAACCAGCTAATGAGAAAGTGTGACCCCTTATCACCGCCCACTTTTTGACCTTTTATGGTTAGCCTTTGAACTGTCATGGTGCCTGTGGATGTGTCATTTAGATAATAATGTATTACAATGAGCATATAATGAGGCTCAAGGTCCACTGGAAGTTGAATCTTTCACCATCTTGGACCTAGTTGGTTCTAACCAGTTTTTGTCATGTCCTGTGACTATGTCATTCTTTTAAAGGTTGTGCCTTGCCCCCTTCCCTCCTGTTTCATTCCCCCCTCAGAGATTTTACTCCCATATTCTTATGGGAAGCAGAGAGGTGACGGTCCTGCAGTGGGTAATTTCTAGATCACTTTCTGCCCCCGATTTGTGGTCTCAGCTCCTCCACCATGTGTGAAGACAATGCCTGTGTTATATCCCCTCTGCTTGAAATACCTAACGTGGGCTTTGTTTCTGTGACTTGACCTTGCCTAATGCAGAATCCAAAGCTAGAAATCTGATATATTGTTTTATATTTTTAAAAACCGTATTGAAAATAACATATCAAGACTTGAAGGTATATATTAGCAGAAAAGAAAGATTGCTAGGGACAAGTAGAGAAGGCAGAGACTCTGAATTTAGGCTCCAAGATCCTGTCCCAACACTGAGCCTACAGACTTGGAATGGAGAACTTTGCATAGTGTGAATACCTCATTGAAATGCAGCCCATTCTCTGTTTTGAACACAACTGAATTGAAAAAGCCCCAAACTATGTCTCCTGGGCAAATCATTCCAGATGCTGACAGAAGCAAAGCAATGTTATAATTTTTTAAAAATTATTATCAGATCCCATATTATAACCAAATGCTGTAACAGTAATTATAGCTACAGAGCAAAATTCCATTCTGTGCTTTTTTAAGAAAATGGAATAAAAGGAAAAGTGAGAGCCTATAATTTTGTATGCGTCCAGTGCGTGGGCAGTGGTGGCAGCTCCCGTGGCCTCTGTCACTCTCTGCATTTAAGCGGTCTTAACTCTCACATGGCCCTTTAAGTCCGATGGGGTTTCCTCAATGGCACAAGTATGATGGTGCCTTCCCACCCTCCCTGCAAGTGATGGGAAAGCATCTCTCCACCCCTGCTCTGAAGAAAGAGAATTTCTTTGATTTCCTCTTTTGGACCTAGAGAGAGGGTTTCTCCTTTCTCTGTAACTTCCTCAGGAGCCACTAACATGTCATCCTTACACTGTCTCCTTCCTTTGTCTGCCTCTCCTCCCCTTCCCAAAAGAAACATCCATAAACCAGGTTGATCCAGCCCCTCTTCCATGGGGTCCATAGTGAGCAGACTGCAATTTGGAAATGGCCCCACATAGACTCTCAATTGTATCCCCATCAAATAAGCACATGGGCTGCTCACGCTTGCTTTTCGTGGCCGTGGTAACGTGCCTGTACTTGTCGGCTGGTCAGTCCCAGCCCACGCATGTCTCTGTGTCAATGTCTGAATGGGTTCTTCTAACATAGAACTTTGCAGGCACAAAAAGATTAGCAAAGAGGGACTGTATCTACATCTCAGTGCAGTGTGTCTGTGTGTGTGAGTTTGTGTGTGTGTTCAGTACATAGAGAAAGCCACAATAATATTCCACAAAAGCAGCATGTGCATTAACTCCAATCTTTTCTTACAAATTCTTACAAACTCCTTCTGGTCCCGTATGGACCCTCTTTGGCACCAGCTTCTTCTGTTCTGCTGTTTCCATTCTGCACCCTGTCTCAGCTCACGTCCCACCTTGAATCCTTCTCGCAAAAGTCACACAGATCATTTGTGAGCATCTGGGCTGATGTGTGAATTGCATACAGTTATCAGTTTAGAGATTATAGATTAAGAGCGCAGATTTGGGGTTTTTTTTTAATACATCTTTATTGGAGTATAATTGCTTTACAATGTTGTGTTAGTTTCTGTTGTACAACAAAGTGAATCAGCTCTATGCATACGTATATACCCATATCCTCTCCCTCTTGAGTCTACCTCCCACCCTCCCTATCTCACTCCTCTAGGTGGTCACAAAGCCCCGAGCTGATCTTCCTGTGCTATGCAGCTGCTTCCCACTGGCTATCTATTTTACACTTGGTAGTGTATATATGTCCATGACACTCTCTCACTTTGTCCCAGCTTACCCTTCCCCCTCCCCATGTCCTCAAGTCCATTCTCTACGTCTGTGTCTTTATTCCTGCCCTGCCCCTAGGTTCATCAGAACCATCTTATTTTTTTTAGATTCCATATATATATATATGTTAGCATACGGTATTTGTTTTTCTCTTTCTGACTTACTTCACTCTGTTTGACAGACTCTAGGTCCATCCACCTCACTACAAATAACTCAATTTCGTTCCTTTTTATGGCTGAGTAATATTCCATTGTATATATGTGCCACATCTTCTTTATCCATTCATCTGTCGATGGACATTTAGGTTGTTTCCATGTCCTGGCTATTGTAAATAGTGCTGCAATGAACATTGTGATACACGTATATTTTTGAATTGTGGTTTTCTCAGGGTATATGCCCAGTAGTGAGATTGCTGGGTCGTATGGTAGTTCTATTTTTAGTTTTTTAAGGAACCTCCATACTGTTCTCCATAGTGGCTGTATCAATTTACATTCCCACCAACAGTGCAAGAGGGTTCCCTTTTCTCCACACCCTCTCCAGCATTTATTGTTTGTAGATTTTTTGATGATGGCCATTCTGACTGGTGTGAGGTGATACCTCATTGTAGTTTTGATTTGCATTTCTCTAATGATTAGTGATGTTGAGCATCTTTTCATGTGTTTGTTGGCCATCCGTATGTCTTCTTTGGAGAAATGTCTATTTAGGTCTTCTGCCCATTTTTGGATTGGGCTGTTTGTTTTTTTGATATTGAGCTGCATGAGCTGCTTGTAAATTTTGGAGATTAATCCTTTGTCAGTTGCTTCATCTGCAAATATTTTCTCACATTCTGAGGGTTGTCTTTTTGTCTTATTTATGGTTTCTTTTGCTGTGCAAAAGCTTTTAACTTTCATTAGGTCTCATTTGTTTATTTTTGTTTTTATTTCCATTTCTCTAGAAGCTGGGTCAAAGAGGATCTTGCTGTGATTTATTTCATAGAGTGTTCTGCCTGTGCTTTCCTTTAAGAGTTTTATAGTGTCTGACCTTACATTTAGGTCTTTAATCCATTTTGAGTTTATTTTTGTGTATGGTGCTAGGAAGTGTTCTAATTTCATTCTTTTACATGTGGCTGTCCAATTTTCCCAGCTCCATTTATTGAAGAGGCTGTCTTTTCTGCACTGTATATGCTTGCCTCCTTTATCAAAGATAAGGTGACCATATGTGCGTGGGTTTATTTCTGGGCTTTCTATCTTGTTGCATTGATTTATATTTCTGTTTTTGTGCCAGTACTATACTGTCTTGACTACTGTAGCTTTGTAGTATAGTCTGAAGTCAGGGAGCCTGATTCCTCCAGCTCTGTTTTTCTTTCTCAAGATTGCTTTGGCTATTCGGGGTCTTTTGTGTTTCCACACAAATTGTAAAATTTTCTGTTCTAGTTCTGTGAAAAATGCCATTGGTAGCTTGATAGGGATTGCACTGATTCTGTAGATTGCTTTGGGTAGTATAGTCATTTTCACAATGTTGATTCTTCCAATCCAAGAACATGGTATATATCTCCATCTGTTTGTAACATCTTTAATTTCTTTCATCAGTGTCTTATAGTTTTCTGCATACAGGTCTTTTGTGTCCTTAGGTAGGTTTATTCCTAAGTATTTTATTCTTTTTGTTGCAGTGGAAAATGGGATTGTTTCCTTAATTTCTCTTTCTGATTTTTCGTTACTGTATAGGAATGCAAGAGAGTTCTGTGCATTAATTTTATATCCTGCTATTTTACCAGATTCATTAATTAGCTCAAGTAATTTTCTGGTGGCATTTTAAGGATTTTCTATATATAGTATCATGTCATCTGCAATCAGTGACAGTTTTACTTCTTCTTTTCCAATTTGGATTCCTTTTATTTCTTTTTCTTCTCTGATTGCCATAGCTAAAATTTCCAAAACTATGTTGAATAATAGTGGTGAGAGTGGGTAACCTTGTCTTGTTCCTGATCTTAGAGGAAATGGTTTCAGTTTTTCACCACTGTGAACGACGTTGGCTGTGGGTTTGTCATATATGGCCTTTATTATGTTGAGGTAGGTTCCCTCTATGCCCAGTTTCTGGAGAGTTTTATCATAAATGGGTGTTGAAATTTGTCAAAAGCTTTTTCTGCATCTATTGAGATTATCATATGGTTTTTATCCTTCAATTTGTTCATATGGTGTATCACATTCATGGATTTGCATATATTGAAGAATCCTTGCATTCCTGGGTTAAACCCCACTTGATCATGGTGTATGATCCTTTTAATGTGCTGTTGGATTCTGTTTGCTAGTATTTTGTTGAGGATTTTTACATCTATGTTCATCAGTGATATTGGCCTGTAATTTTCTTTTTTTTTGACATCTTTGTCTGGTTTTGGTATCAGGGTGGTGGTGGCCTCATAAAATGAGTTTGGGAGTGTTCCTCCCTCTGTTATATTTTGGAAGAGTTTGAGGAGGATGGGTGTTAGCTCTTCTCTAAATGTCTGATAGAATTCGCCTGTGAAGCCATCTGGCCCCAGGCTTTTGTTTGTTGGAAGATTTTTAATCACAGTTTCAATTTCAGTGCTTGTGATTGGTCTGTTCATATTTTCTATTTCTTCCTGGTTCAGTCTTGAAAGTTTGTATTTTTCTAAGAATTTGTCCATTTCTTCCAGATTGTCCATTTTATTGGCATATACATAGTTGCCTGTAGTAGTAAGATGCACATTTTGGTAGGAGGCAAAGCCAGGCTTGAATCCTAGCTCTGCTACCAAGCAAATTGTGGGCCTTGCAAAGCAAACTCTTAAGCAATCATTTCCTCATTTATTAACAATAAATTTAAAATGAGAATAATAATACCTCCTCCAAGGGTAATATGGGTGAAATTAAATCAGGTATGCAGAGTGCTTAGCAAAACTCCCCTGGTAAACGCTTACTAAATGGCAACCACTGCTACTAAAACTCAGTGACAGCAAGGGGTGTGCTACACTTCAGCCAGCTGGGTGATTCCTCAGCTCCACCATCCTGCGAGTGCTGCAGTGATGCAGGACTTCTCAGTGCTGCAGGTCGACTCAGCCTGCTGCCCTGCAGAAGTGCGGGCTGCATAAGCACCTGCCTGAATTTGGTGGGATAGGAATCTCTGAATCAATACCCACTGTATTCAAAAGACTTTTGTTTGATGGGTATTTCCTTTATCCTCTTACCGAGTTCCCACATCCAACTCCTGGGGAACTGCTCTTTTCCTGCTGGGTGAGGCCACTCCTGTATGCGGAGTGGTCCAGTCGCAGAAACAATAAGGACTTCAGGGCCCAACAGACAGGGGAGTTCAAATCCCTGTTCTTGCACTTCCATACCTTGTAACTTGGAGTAATTCGCTTAAGTCTTTCTGACTCATTTTTTTAATCTGCCTCATAAAGTCTGAGTCTGAAACTAAAATTATTATAAGAAAAACCTAGCCCAGTGCCTGACACTTATAGGATGCTGAACAAGCATGATACTATTTCCCAGAATTCATACCTGCAACGTGAGTTGAATTGGAAAAGGGCTCCCACTCAAGCAGTTACTCCGCCCATTTTTATTTACGATGAGCAAGGTTAATTCCATGCTTAGCTTCCTTATCCTGAAAACTCATGAGACAGTGCTTAGAAACACATATTCTTACATTTTAACTTTTTTCCCTGGTCTCCTTTTTGATCCAGGCCTAGTACAGTGCCCTGCACAAAGGAAATAACGGGGGAGGAAAGAAATTCCTTGAATAAATGAGTGAACATTAGTTGGCATGGGTGGATATATTTTCCAATAGGGTCTGCTATTGTTTGGTTTCTAAAGAAATCCAGACTTAGTTTATGTATTTCTTAAATCACTGTGTTCCTTATTATTAATATTCTCATGATTGAAAATAGGACTCTTAACAAGAAGCACATGGTGTTACATTAATGAACTCAAATGGGTGCTTTTCTTAAGTTTATAAAGTCATAGGATCTAGATGTATATAAAAATAAAAAGTCCCCTCTCTCACCCCACATTCTACTGGTGAAAAAAGAGAAGAAGAAAATAATTTATTCTGAGGCTTTCTTTCTGAAAGCATTTGGGATGAAGGTGAAGGAGAGCAGGGAAGAAAAATAGGAGGCCAAATAAATAGAAGGTCAGGCTTCCAAAGGGTGAAAGGTGGATGAATAAGGACAAAAAAATGTGATTTGTAACAAGAGCTAGGACACGCACTAAAAACAAAAACACGAAAGTCAGAACAATAGTTATTTTATCCATGGACCAGTGTGGTACTGGCAACCTAAATATGAACCCATCCTTCACTGATTCATTCATTCATTCAAAAACATGTAGAGTTCACCCGCAGTGTGCAAGGCTCTGTTCCAATGTCAAGAACAATCTGGTACTCCTGACTTAGATTCTGATTGTCTCCCTGCCTTATCCATTTTCTGAGAGCCCCGTGGTTTGAGGGAGCAGACTCTGATTTTCAGGTTCACCAGAAAGTTTGGTTTCAGTCACAGCTGCCTAAAGATTCTTAATTTCTCTTGAGATTCATGCCTAAGTGCAAAAGCACAATCTGTGGAATCAAACACTACTCCCCACATGCTTTGTTTTTGGTAAGTTGTTTAAGCCTGTGGAGCCTCTGCCCCCGCATCAGTGAGGATGAGAATTGTAATGCCACTGCAGAGCAAGGCTGTAAAGGTACAGTAAGAAGAAAGGCCCTCAGATGCCAGCACAGTGACGGGCACGATGGAGGTAATCAACTTTCATCCTAATTCTTCATTCTGCAGCCCTCTCTTAGGATGTGGGTTATTGGCTTAGGCTGTGATAAAGGAACAGCCACAAGAAAGGGAAAAGTTGGACTGTGGTTCTCTGAGCATCTAGTAAAGGGGTTGGGAGAATTGCCATTCATGGCTACTCCTTGGTTAGAACTTTCTGCCCCGTGAGAACTACATCCTTGAGATCTTGTGATTAACCTTGATCTACCACATTTACATCTTTTTGACTTACTTTTACTTGATTTTGATGACTGCTTGCTGAAGACTGCTTCTAAATTCTAAGGGGATAGGGGCAGCTTTGATGGTGATATTAGGTGAAGAAAGTTTCCTTAAATTAGTCATGGAATCCACATTTGGATTCAACTCACATTGGAACATCAAGATCTGCTTGTGGCCCCTGCCACTGAGCTTCATATACTTTATTTCACTTCATCCTGTCAGATAAGATGTGTTAGGTTCATCGAACAGTTGAGGAAGTTGAGACTTAGAGAGTTTAAGTAATTCATCCAAGATGGCCTACCTAGCAAGCCTTAGGTCTGTACCCTCTGAGTCCAAGTCTAAAGTTTTCTCCAACACAGTTAGCTTTCCAGTCTAAAAAGAACCTGAGAGATGTAAAGGATATTTGAGGTAATCTCGCCTGACCTCCTCATTTTAGGGAAGCAGAAGCAAAGGCCTACTGAAGTTAAATGAGGCAAGAAGGATCACATCCTCCATACTGACACAACCAAAATTAAAACTTGGTCTCCTGGGTCTCAAACTTTGTTCACTGGAAGCTGGTAAATATCCTACCCCTTCATCACCTGTTTACAATAGAAACATTATCTATTTTTTTATTTTATCTTTTTTTTATTGAAGTATAGTTGCTGTACAATATTATATAAGTTACAGGTGTGCGATAGTGATTCACAGTGTTTATAGGTTATACTCCATTTGTAGTTATTATAAAATATTGGCTGTGTCCCCTGTGTTGTACAATATATCCTTGCAGCTTATTTTATACCTAATAGTTTGTACCTCTTAATCCTCTACCCTTGTATTACTCCTTTCCCCTCCCCTCCCCTCACTTGTAACCACTAGTTTGTTCTCTATGTCTGTGAGTCTGCTGCTTTTTTGTTATATTTAGTGGTTTGTTGTATTTTTTAGATACCACATGTAAGTGATATCATACACTATTTGTCTTTTTCTCTCTGACTTATTTCATTTAGCATAATGCCCTCCAAGGCCATCCATGTTGCTGCAAATGGCAAAATTTCATTCTTTTTTAATAGCTGAGTAATACTGCATTGTGTGTGTGTGTGTATATATATATATATATATATACACACACACACCACATCTTCTTTATCTGTTTATCTTTTCATGGACAAACATTATCTGTTTTATGTAAGAACTTCCAAACAAACCAGGAAAATCTAGGTCCAAAGTGAAAGAGGAAAACAGGCCCCCTCCCAGCCATGAGTGAGGAAGTTTTCCATTTTGGGTTTTCTGCCATCTTGTCTCTATTTTAGGGATCAGTAAACTACAGCCTAGGGGTCAGATCCAGTTTGTCATCTTTTTCTGTAAATAAAGTTTTATTGGAACACAGCCATGTCTATTTATTTGCATCTCATCTATGGCTGCTTTCTGCTTTCCTGCTACCAAGGCAAAGTTTAGGAGTTGGGACAGAAACTATATGACCCATAAAACCTAAGATATTTACTGTTTAGCCCTTTATGGAAAAAGTTTTCCAACCTTGGCTTAGTTAATACTTGTTGGCCTAGAGGTCTGAAATTATATTTTTAATAAGTTTTTCTCAATTATAGATGATAATGTATGGTGGAGATGTTATCAAATCCAAAAGCCAAAGGTCCAAATGTCTTTACTGGGCACACACTTGCATTTACTCAACTTACACTTTTCTTTGCCTTAGAGAGCAAATTTAAAACAAGGTTCAGCTACCTTAGATAATAACATGACACTTTTTCAAAGTGGGTTTCTTTTTGCCCACAAAACAAGAAATATAACTCTGTCAGCAGCTCAATAAGCCAAAATATGATGAATGGGCAATCAAGGAATATATACATATTTTGTAGAATATTCTTGATGAGTCGAATTTTACCTGAATCCAGCCATTCTTCATGCGTTCATTCTTATTACAGTTGGACAGAAATAACTGCAGTCACATTTTCTCTTTTCACAGTCATCTGGCTTGTATTTCTGCTTGCATGCACTGAAAACAAAAAGGTACACAGAGCAAAATACACACTACATTTCAGCTGAGTTGAGCTCGCTTTTAGTCATGAATGGTGCTGTTTTATTTGGCACACTTGTGTCACATAATTAAAACCAGATAAAGCAGAAATTAGTTGCTAATGGGGAAGTTGCCATAGAAAATAGAAAGTTTATGTCTGTGAGGAGCACATCACATTAACTGTGAAAGATGGAGCTATTGTTCTCCAAAGGTTGACTCTTATTTTCCATAGAAGAAAGTTACTGCTGCTAAGTGGATACCCCAGCAGGAACTAGAATTCCTTACCCCATTTCTTGCTCTTTTATATCTAGGCAAGGTCTTATGACCCGTTGTTGCCAGTAGAATGTGAGAGAAGAGATGCGTGTTGTTTCCGAGATGAATGGTTAAGAAGTGGTGTGCCTTCTCCACTGTATTTTGACCCTGGATGCAATTGATGGACTAGAGGCCCTGAGGGTGATGGGGCCACAAAACAGGAGTTGGGGTCCTCAGTGAGCAAGAAACACATTTCTGTTTTGCTAAACCACTGAGATTTGGGGTTTTATCTGTTATAGCAGCTAACATTAATTAATGCACTCATCCATTATTCTGCTTTTTTCTATCATGGCACCTCCCTAATGTGAACAATTTCTGATGGCAGTGGTACTCACCCTCTTCTGGGGGGACACTTCCCCACCTTTCTGATTAATTCTATTCCTGTGTTCTTTGTTAATTGGCCCTTAGAAGGGCACGCTTTTAGAGCAGGGAGGAACTTTGGAGATTGCAGTCCAACCAGTTCTTTTTACAGGTTAGTTAACTGACGTTTATAAATGACATCAAGCAATTCAATCAAGGTCCCATTGCTCATCGGTGACAGAGCCAACTCTAGTGCTCAAGTGTCCTAATGCCTCCCCAATTCAGGTTTTTTTTTAATATCACCATAGTGTACCTTTTTAATCTGTGTTAGTTTATACTTGAAATTATGTCAGCTCTTGGGTATGGGGAAAACATAATATTAGTATTAAGGCAGGAAGTTGGCCTATGTGACTTCTTCCAGCTGTACAATTATCTCCAAGTGGAATTTTCCAAAACAGAAATATATTTGGAGATAAATACATTGCTGGTTTTGTAATGGATTATTTAAAGTGACACATTATTATCTTCTGGACCCCGTAAGCATTTATTTAAATTTACTTCTCATTTATCTCTGGAATATAGAGCTCCGAGGCTGGGTGAGTTTGTTAAGAAGAAAAAACCTGCTTAATGTAATTTATTAGAGAGATTTGTAAATAAGAAGAGACATCCACTAAGGGACATGGCCTAGAATCACAGGGTCTGCTTTTAGTAGCTCAATCATGTACCTCAAAATAAAACAAAGATGAGTTATAGTGTTCCAGGGATGTTACTGGGAGTTCAGAATAGAAATCCCAATAACAAGCATCCCATTTCCCATCTTAGTTCTGAAAAGTAGAAAAATAAAATAGAGCATTTAAGATTAGGCCGAAATATCACCTTTCTGATTAAAAGGCCAGATTGGAGAACTTGGCATGAGATATGTTGTCCAAGTGGGCTCCTCATTCTGAGCCCCAGAACTGGGTGCAGCAAAGCCAGACTTTGGCAAGCTTCCTCCTACAGAAGCTGAGTTGGCCCCTGGAAGAACAGCTGACTTCTTGAAGACGGAAGGGTGGAGGTAAACTGAGCATGCCCAGGGTCTTAAGTTAACTGAGCTGCTGTCACAGGAAAGAAACATCAGGAGCAGGGAAGCAGCATTGCCAGCTAACTGGTGGGTAGTCCGGAGGGGCAAGAATGAACATTTATTGAGTATCTACCAATAGTTGTCATCATTCTAAGTGCTTTACAAAATGACATTGGTTGCCCTCGTAGCCATCTTGTGTTGAGGCTCAATGGTCAGTGAGGAGACAGAGCTTCAGCTGGTCAATGAGGGAGAAGCCCGCTGGCAGAGCCTGGTCCTTCCCTTCTTTCTACAGGCATTATTGTACTCATTTCCCCATCTCTTCCTTTCATCCTCAAAGAGGTGAAATAGCCTGCTTTTCAGGGCTGGCAGAATCTAAACTAGGATCTTTTTTTTTTTTCCTACTTACTTTTTGACTTATTTCTAAGGCTTTTCTTTTTTCCTGACAGATTAAAAAATTACAGTGTGAGAACAAACTCTTTTTACTTATTTAAGACTCAAATCCCATCAACAATCGTACACGTGTCTTCTCTCCATCTATGTAAAATAAACATGTTGATGAACAATGTTCAAGGTGACATTAAAACTTTTTTTAAAAGATACATACTCGTCTGGAAAATCAGTCAGCCTGCATATTACTATAATTCTTCATTTATAAATAGGCAGCTATCTCTTATGTCTCTAGATGGTTAAACTTAATGTCACTAAAAGTAGAAAAGATTTCTCCAGTTCCTAAGTTTGCAGAACTGGAATGCACACATTTTATTAAAATGAGAAATAGAGTACATTTCAAAAATTCACGTAATCACAGCGAGATTCTTATATTCACTTTTTTTTTTTGCTTTGTAACAAATTACAACAAAAAATGGTTTAATATAATACTCATGTATTATGCCTTGGTTTTGTAAGTCAGACATCCAGATGGGTTCAACTTAGGGTCTCACAAGGCCCAAGTCAAGGTATCAGCTGGCTTAGTCTCCTAGCTCGTTCACGTTGTTAGAAGAATTCAGTTCCTTGTGGTTTTAGGACTAAGGTCTCCATTTTCTGGCTCACTGTTGACCAAGGATAACTCTCAGCTTCTTCCTCTTCTAGGACCAACCAGAGAAAATTCTCTGCTTTTAAAGGGCTCATGTGATTGGGTCAAGCCCACTGGGATACTCTCCATATCTTAGGCTGATTAATTGGTACTTCAGTTACATCTGCAAAATCTCTTTGTAGCAGCACCTAGATTACTATTATACTGAATAAGCAGGGGCCAGAATCCTGTGGTGCCATCTGAGAATTCTGCCTACCAAAGTTCTGTTTTCTTGTGACTTTTCATCTTAATGGTAAGTTCTCAAGTTCACTACTTAATTGAATTCTGCAAGGCTGTTTCTGCCCTTTTTTAGTTGTATAATAGTCAGGGACTGTTGATTCTAAGGAGTCAGACAGGAGAATGCAGATATATTGGATTGCAAGAGGATCTTTGTTTTTGTTTTCATTGCATTCGTCCTTCCCCTAATTCTATATCCTCTGCCACTTGTTGAAAAAGTGGAGAGGGGCTAAGTATTCAACCATGGACAAGAGCATGGCTTTGGAGAAGAGAGGGACCAGGATTCCAATCGATGCTTCTCTACTTACTTGCTGTGCAGCACTGGGAATGCTACTTAGCCATTCTGAGCCTCACCTCCTACCTCTAAACTGGAGACAATACCTTCCCAGGTGCTCTTTGCCAGCAGCAAATAAGTCCTCAGTGCAGCCTCCCTGCATGTTGCATGGATCCTGTAAATGGTGACTATTTTAATTGCTTACACAGTAAAGTTTTAAGAAGACAAATATTGGTCCTCATTCCCAGAGGTGATTTTTAAATTAAGTTGCTAGAAGAAAAGCCAAAAGCAGATCATGTTTCCCTGCCTCCATTTCACTGAGTCTAGAGGAAGATAAAAGTTAAAATTAGCTTTGATTGAGGGAAAGGGACAAGAAAGAGACGATCAAGTAGAAAAGTGAGAGTCTGTGTCCTCCCTCCCTGCACGGACCTTCCACTCTGGTCAGGCTGGTTGGCAGGCATCCTGGGGAAGGTCCTTTGGCTGTCCCACCTCTGGCCCTTTATTCACGTCAGCTCCTCCTTCTGGAACATTCTCATGCCCCTCTTCCCTCTTGAACTTCCTTCCCTGACCACCCACTCTCAGTGGCTGCAGAGTATAAAGGTTTGAAGCACACGGCTGAAGGCAGCCCAGGGACATTCACATCCAGCCCCTTGCAAGTCAAGTGACTGCAAACGGGTCACTTAACTTCTGTTTGCCTCATTTTCCTCATCGTTGAAATTGACATGAAAAACAATAGTATCGACCTTACAGCGTTGTTGTGAGGATTAAGTGAGTTAATAAAGGTAAAAGATTAGCGCCTGGCCATAGCAAATATCTGAGAAGCATTAGTGCTCACCATTCTTAATTGTCATCATTATTATTGTCTTTCAATCTAGAAAAGTTCCCCTCCCTTCCTCCTCCTTCCTTTCCTCCCTCCTTCCCTCCTTCCTTCCCTCACTCCTTGTTATTCCCTTTCTTTACTATACAACATCATAACATCCACAATTAAAAGGATCATTCATCCACAGACACTCCACTAAAATCGTTTTATCTTTTGCATTGTTTTTCAGTTCTTGACCATATGAGTGAAAGGATGAAAAAGGAAAGTTTAAAAACAAATCACCTTAGTACCATTTATATTATTGTAAGACATTGAAAAGATGCAATTTTTTATTTCATATCTTTTCAATTTTCTTAATTTGTGTGTGTGTGTGTTTTACCTCCACAACCTGGCGATAAGCTCAGAGACTATAGTTTATATTTCTTAGGTTTCCCGCCATTGAGATTTGGTAAAGTCTAATAAACAGCATGCTTCATCCCTACACTTGTTTGACAATAAAAGAGAACTCAAGCAGATAGAAATCAAAAATCATCTTTACAAAGATAAAGGCTAGATTAGAAAATGGGACTTTAGGTGCTTGAATCAAGTGGGCTTTCCTCTGTGGGACCCCAGAGAAGACATATTTACCCGTCCCATGTGGGCGGTGCTAATGTTCCCTAATTCTTGCATCCATCTCCCTTCCAGGCCCTGCCCTGAAAGCCATACGGTGCAGAGGAGCAGGGAATGGGTCCTTTCTGCAGGTCTATTCCGTAGAAGAGAGGTTGAGGCCAAGCTGGATTTTCTCAATAACTCCTGCAGAATTTACCGAATAGCTTATTCCACATTTCCTGAGATAAAGTGGGAAGGGGCCCAAGAGAGACCCAGGGCGTTACTCCAGTGAAGCTCACTCCACTTGGAAACCTGAAGCCCAGGATGAGGTGCCCCCCTGCACTCCTGAAACCCCACCAGTACCCAGCATTACACGTCATGCACCATATATTTGGGACACATCAATTGGACACTTGATGACCAAATGGAAGTAAGAATACCCCCAAGTCAATAACACGTTCAGTTTGTTGTATGTCAATTACACTTCAGTACAGCTGTTAAAAAAGGAAAGAATTTACCAACAGGCCTAGTGCAAAATAATTGCTCAACAAATGCTAACTCTTGAGTTGACCTTTACTGTATTCCTGTGGAGAAGATAAATGCCACAAAGATTCATCCTTAACTACACCCCATAGAACTATAGAATCTACAGAATCGAGACGCGCTCCCTGGACTCCTTGTGTCATTGTTTGGCAGGCTTGGCCATCCTGCCTGGGGACTTCTGATTTGGGGCTGAGCTCTGAAATCACTGTTTGCTTTCTCTATCCACTGCTGGTCCAGATACAGTGTTCCATCTCTCCTGCATGGAAGTTCCCAGGGCCTCTCATAATTGTTTCAAATGGCTGTGAGGGAATAACTGTCTATACCTTTGAGGCATTTCCCAGACCCCTCACTGCAAATTTTACAGAGATCCACGTTCTAATTCACAGAGTCTGAAATAACCCACCAAGCATGGTAAAAATATGTCCAGCCATTTCCCAGTGTTTCTATAATAGAATACAAAGCAGAGATGTAATATTATTTATTAAATTATTTACGTGGGTAGTATGAAATTCGTGCACATGTTCTGGTTTGGCTGGACGTTTCCAGTTTCTCCCCATTTTCCTGGCATCCCATCTGGTTTCGCATTTGTCAGAACAAAAGCCTTTCAGTTTGGATAATAAACTATATGAGCACCATAATTATATGGAACAAGATATTTGATCTAAAAACAAAACATGTTGTGGAGCTATATGGAATCAACTAGAACCTCAGAGTAGTCAATTCTTAGATTCTTTCCCAAGGAGGGGTCTTGTCTGATAGGGACCAGCATCACCGTGCTGCTAAGTTGAAGCTCTGAATTTGGGGCATGTGGATTGCAATCCTGTTCTCTCCCCAGCGAGTATCACTCAGCTTTGTTCACTTTTCCTGCCCAATCCAGGCATCCCTCCTGCCATCTATTCTTTGCGATTCTTATGCACACACTTCAGTGCTTTTCTCCATTCTGTTTGATTAGTTTTGAATAATGTTTAATTTGTTAACATATTTTATGCACATATGCTTACTTGTTTCGATTTAGTTGGGTGAGCTCAGAAGACCATTCACAGCATGGAAAGAAGTTCAATTCCACTGCCCCACGTCGGTCACCCCTGAACTCTGTCCGTCCTCTGTTACTCATGCATCCTCTTCCTCTCCTCTTCCCCCACCACCACACCCCAGTGGCTGTCTTCCTCCAGAGCTTATTAAATGTGCTAAGCACTTCACAGGTGTTAACACATGCAAACCTCACCAGGACCCTATCACATGCGTAATATTCTGTCCCCACTCACAGATGAAACTGAGTCTCTAAGAGGTTAAGGAACTTTCTCACTCACTGCTAATAAGTGAAGAGCCAAGAAACAAAAGTTCAGCTTCTCTGATTCAAACACCAAAGTCAGGTCTCTGTTCTGGCCTCTCCATCTGGCACCAGGCTTCCTTCACCCTCAACGCTAAATGCACACCCCACCGCAACCAAGAATCCTTTCCTGACTCGGCTCTCATGCTCTCCTTTCTTTGTGGTTTCCTTACAGTGTTTATGGCTTAGGCCATATGCTTTTATAAAATCAGGCATTATGTCATTCTTGTATCACTCTTGAAATGCTTCTAATTTCTGGCTTCTTATTTAGAGTGTGTACTTCTCAAAGGTAAAGATGATTTCTCAGAGCTGTTTGTACCTCTGGATCTTAGCAGTGTGCCGTATATATCGTAGATGGTGAATAATGCTCACTGGTAGATAGAGTTCCCTTTTCTGTGAAGTCCCCACAGCACCTGCCATGGCGCCTTATACAAAGCAGGCACTCAAGGGTACCCGCTCTGATCCAGTCACCAGTGGGCACTGTGATCCTGGCCTGGGGGCTTTGCTTTCCTGTACTTTGGGTCCTTCCCAGGTAAAACACGCTTGGATTCGCTCTCCACTCTCTAGGGATCTGGGGAAGGCGTAGAGAAAGAGACAAAATACTCTGCAGTCCTGTCCTAGTCTCCTGTCTTGACATCTGCCAGGATTTTCACATGGCTCTTGGACACAGAGTTGGGGACACACTCCAGGAGAGAGTGGGCTAGATTTAGCAGGCAAAGAAAGAAAATGCACTTAGATTCATTTGTTTAACACACAAACACACAGCTGGTTAAGCACAACCCTCTCCCGCAATGGGAGATTGAGTGTGTCAGGTATGCGGACATGATGCTATTCAGTTATAAATGCTGTTCCTTTGGTTTCTCCCAATAAGGGCTTTCATATGGGTATGGCATATACTGTTCTTCTTCCTATTATTTATAAAAGCTTAACGAGCACCTGTCCCTCCTCATCTGACAAGCATCTTTGTTTAATCAAGCACAGACCGATACATGTATTTTATGGAATTCTAAATAATCTTATAATAAAGAAATGGGGAAATCTATGTATAAATGAGTCAAGTCTGGCATTGATTTATTTTTATTTTTTAACATATTGAATTAAATTGTTGCAATGGGAAAAGATAAACAGACACCATCTTGATAAATCATTAGAGCTCATGTGCTTAAATGTTCAACATATGTCGCATGAGCACTATTAATATATTAAGATGTATATAGTGTTAAGGGTTTAAGTGACTTTGGGATCAGAGCCAATATAATAGCCACCAAAATACATAATTTTATTCATCTTGATTATTTTTGCAACTACAGTTGACCCTTGAACAACACAGGACTGGACTGCATGGGGCCACTTATACATGGTTTTTTTTCAGTAAATATGCACTGCAGTACTACACGATCCACAGTCGGTTGAATCCACCAATGCAGAACTGCATATACAGAGGGCCGACTGTAAAGTTATATGTGAATTTTTGACAGCACTGGGAGTCAGTGCCCCAAGCCCCCGTTGTTCAAGGGTCAACTGTAATTGAAAGGCTTCTTTCATTTTGCACTCGCTGGGTTCTATAATTATCTACATTCCTGCCTTTCCCACGAGACCACAAGTGCCAGGACAGCAGGAGCTATGTTTTTTCTCTTCCTGTCTAATATTTTTTATTTTATGAAAGTGCCTGGCACAGAGAATATCTTCAGTGAATCACTTGAACTACTCTGCATTAGAAATGTGCCTCATCATTGTTTTCATATTATTTGACTTTTATTGAAGTTACACAGAGTACTTATCATACCACAAAATTTTTAAAGTGCACATGTGATAAAATTGCATAAAACTAAATACACACACGGTGAGCTCTGACTAAGGTGGGGCTACAGTATCAACGCCAATGCCAGTTCACTGGTTGTGGTCGTTACTGTACTCGGGCTATGCCAGATGAGACCACTGGGGAAAATGGAGAGAAGAATATTCAAGATCTCTCTGTACTATTTCTTACAACGGCATAGGAACCTACAATTATTTCAAAATAAAAAGTTTTAAAAAATGAGTACATCCACGGTACAGAGGAAGTTCAGTGACACTATTTAGAATTGTAGATAGAAGTTAGTAATTTGACCATCCCATTGTTCATGGAGCTTTCCTACATGTAAACATGAAAGCCAACGAGGACTTCATTTTCAGGTTCCTAGTTAATAAATCAGATATTTTGCTATTCTAGTGCTGAATCAGAACAAAAGCCACATGCTATTCCTTTACTGTTGACAAGGAACAAGATGTGTGTGTGTGTGCGTGTGTGTGTGTGTGTGTGCTATCAATATGAGATCTTTATTTCTTCTTCAGTTTTCTCCAGGAAAATGACAGTAACAACAAATGCTGATTCAATACCTACTGTACACCAGGTACCACGCATCTGCAGATCTCAACTGATGTAATCATTTATTACAGACAATGAAGTCTTGGGAAGAGGGGGCAGACAGACCAGGGTTCAAATCCTGGCTCACAAGTTGTTCTTACCTGTGTGCCTCTATTGTTTACTTGTGTGAGGCAATTGTATAACTTCTCGTTTCCTTATCCATCAAATATTAGTAAGTGACAATCCCTAGCTTGCAAAAATATGGCCCAGAAATGAAATTATATTATGTAAGAATATAATATAAACCAAGTCCCGGTCCAGCCCAATACATGGGAACTCAAGAAAAGATAGGTGCTTCTAAATTATCGCTGGGAACACGCGGGTCCCCTCTCCTATCACCTCCCCATGGCAACTGCTCTTATCTTTGGCATTTCAAAGATGAAGGGCAATCTCTGTAGTCGTGTATCAGCGGCAGATGCCAGCAAACATTACAACCAGCATTGGGATTCGGAAGCAGATGCCTGTGATGGATTATTACAATTTCCTATCATGTAATTGCTTTTCTGTTTGACCAAAGGTACTTCGTTTAATCTATTTCTAATTTGTTTTAAACCGTTAATTCTGGAAACTCATAAAATGGGAAATATTCTTAGGGAAATCTTTCCAACTTTCTCCCCAGTACAGCTGCAGTTGAGTTAATGTATGGGAGTGCACTTGGTAAACAGTAAAGCGATATACAAATGTGAGTCATTACTGTTATTACTATTATTGATCTTGGCTCTAATATTCCTACGCACTCTCTCTGTACCCTGGGCTCAGAGATCCCACAGAATTTAATGGGCCTTGTCAAAGGAGGGAAGGTGTGCAAAAGAGGAAGAAATGTTCTCATTTTGATATTCATGGTTCCCCTCCTTTTCAACAAGAACCCCTTGTCAGGGTAACCTGCTTTTTCAACCTCGGCACTATGGGCATTCTGGGGTGGATAATTTTATATTGCTCCAGAAAAGCTATTGGAACAAATTTCAGAGCTAGCTAAAATTAATTCTTAAACAGAGGGCATGTATGACAAGAGGGTGAGTTTTGAGAAGACCCAAGTTTTTCTTATTGCTACCTATTTTAAAAGTGACGCACAAACCAGCTCCAAAATCCAACACGGGGGCTACCGGAATAACCTTGACTTTGGCGTTCTCCTACTTCTGATATTCATTTATTCACTCAATGATTATTTATTAAGTATCCACAAGTGTTTTCAATACAGTCTCTTAGTGGAATATACACATGCTGATGCCCAGGGGCCCTAGAAACTCCCAAAGGGAAGAAGCTGGATTGGTGTTAGAGGCAGAGCACATCAAATAAAGACTTTGTATTTACAGGTTTTAAGCAAAGGTATCAATTGTGAAACAGATTCGTGCCTTTTTCCCCAAAAAGGAAAATCGTAGTAATTACCACCCTCCTTCAGAATCACAACCCACTTGGTCACAAACCAGGATTTTCAATGGTGAGTTGGGAAAAGAAGGAAGGGAGGGAGGGAGGGAGGAAGAAAGGAAGAAAGGGAAACGAAATAAAGAAGGCAGCAGTTCTTTTTTTCCCTTGAAGGAAACATTCTCTCCCTGTTACTGTAGGGAATGAGAATCACTACTGTTTCCTATTTTCCTGACCCTGCGAGAGGCAGGGTGTTTAATTAGAGATCCTCAGGCCTGTCGACAGGCTGACGCCAAGCCCCGCCTCCATTGATGTCGGCCGCCTTTACTTTGGCTCCTTTTTGCCCATAATGTATCTCTCTGTCTTTGTGCTGTAGCTGCTGCCTAAACAGATTTTCTGTTTTTAATAAGGAGCGGGAAAGTCTTGTAGTCCTTCCCAGTAGTATAGTTGAAAAAAGAAACAAGAACACAAGTAAACAAGGGCGCAGTTGCCATTCTGTTAACTCTTGCTTTGCCGGTAGTGAGCCTGGGGTGCAGTCTGCCGGCCTCAGCATCAGCTCAGACAACATTACTAAACTTTCAGCAGCGCCCCACAGGCTTCCTTCCCTTCTGTTCTTCTCCTGCTCTGACTTGGCCGCAAGAGAATGTTGGTATCTGGGACACCTTTATCCTGGGAGTTACTAGAGTTAGGGGCTAGGATTGCAGGTTCTGAACTCAAACTGAATTGATGTCTAATTGGGTTCTGTCACTCACGGGCTGTGTGATCGCTGGCCAGTTGGTTAACCTCTCTGAGCCTTGGTTTTCTCAGCTGTAAAGCTGAGATGATAATGGTACCTTTCTCATAGGGGGTTATGAGTAAGGAAACATCTTTAAGACACCTGGTAAGTGCTTGGCAAAAGGTCACGGCTGCTGTTGTTGTCACCGTCACTTGAGTCTTGGTCTTCTCTATGCACTTGGCCAGGGAGCCAGGAGGCAGCTCTAGAAATTGCCTCCCAGTGGATGCCAGACCTCATTTTTCCTGCTGAAACTAAGAAAATGGTGAATCATTAAAACAACATCCCAGCTGCAGCCCACTTTTGTCCTGTGCAGAAAGCAACTTATTTCTTGAACCTGGCTTGTATAATCTAATTATAGTCCCAATGACCCAACTGCTTGTGGAGGAGCTCTGTGTGTATGGCGTCTGGGACACAGTAGCATCTTTGTGCTTTGCCGTGTCCCTGGAGCTCTTGCATGGTCCTCGGTGGCGTGGACACCGCCTTCCATGGGGGAGGGGCCAGGCTCCCTGATTCACCCACCAGGTACCTTCGGTCTGGGATTCTGGCCGTCTGAGCTCCCAGACCGTGTCCGCATGGGATACTCATCCATTTGCACACATTAAACCCAAAGTTCTAATTATAGGTTGGTTTCCTTCTCTGGGGGCTAGACTGAGTCCTATACTAGAATATGCCTGGGTTCTGGCTGCTGAGGGAGCCCAGACCCAATGGGACAATGGCAGGGGAGCCGAGGGTTCTGGTGGTGACAGTAGCGGCTGTTGCATGCAGCAAGTTTTACGTGAAGTATCTCCTTTGCCTCTCACAACAAACCTGGGAGCCTGGCTCTGTATAGGTGAAGAAACTCCTGATAGACTGAAAGGGAATGTGAGTCTAAGTACCCCAGAATAGAGATTTGCCAGAATTTTTCTTCCGAAATGCACTTGACAGCTGATGTTCTCATGGGCGATGTACTCTCAGGGGTAAACCTATGATTTTAATAAGCCCACCTCCAAATTTTTCAGAGGAAATTAAGAAAATTGGGTTTAAACTCTAAGCTCTTGTTTCTGTGTGTGGGCTACTTTAAAAATATGTTTTTCTGAGCATATGAGTAATGATATCATTCAGTTAAAGGTCTATTTCTGAATATCACAAAGATAACCCAGGCTGTGGGTTCTACACCGTCCCTCCACACCAGCTGTAACTACCTCCTTCCTTCTCATGAGGGAGCGAGCATACCACAGATCAGGTAATAGTGTCAGGGTTGCAGGTTAAAGATAATCCGTGCACAGCCCTTAGACTACAATTGTGTATTCAGTACACTTAATAAATAACAATAGCTAATCTACACACAGCCCTTACTACATGCCAAGCATTCTCTTACTGGGTGGTACATATTTTAACGAATTTAATCTCCACAAAAATCTTTTTCAGATAAGTACTGTTAGTACACCCATTTTACAGATGGGGATAGTGAGGCATAGAGTAAAGTAATTTGCCCAAGGCTCTGCCGGTAGAAAGCAGTGGACCCGGGATTTAAACTGAAGCAGGCTTGATTTGATCAGGGTCTGCAGTACTGTTTCTATGCACTAGGCCATGTTTTACTGTGAACTTGAACTGGCTTGTTTCTTTAATTTAAAAGTCAGCGAATCCTAAGCTTCAGAATTTGAACTCTTGTCATTAGCAAGTTATTGTGGCTGCTTCACAGATCCCGGGGAGGTCTCTGTGCTGTGACTTCACCTTGAGAACCACCCTGGAGAGTGCCCAGCAGAGAGCACAATTGACCCAGTAATTTGATTTCATGAACCATAATGCATTCCAACCTGTGTTTGAAAAATACTATCATATAGAATATTCTCGTCTAAGATGGGGGACTGTGATGATGATGTTGATGGCTTTTATTATTAATATTTTTATGATGATTACTAACATTGGTAACTTATGTGCCAGGGTCTGTTCTAAGCTCTTTACACATAAAAAGTACTTTTAAACTTCTCTGATCCTGTGTTATCTGTCCTGTCTTTCTTTGTGCAATCTCATAATAGTTTAGCATTTGTAACCACCACTGAGAATTACCTTAACTACCTCCCTATGTCCTTTTGTCTTAGTCAGTTTAGGCTGCTGTGACAAAGTACCACAGGCTGGGTGGCTTATCAACAACAGAAATGTATGTCTCACAGTTCTGGAGGCTGGAAGTCTAAGATCAAGGAGTCAGCAGATTTGGTGTCTGGTAGGACCTGATTCCAAATTGCAGACGGCCACCTTCTCCCTGTGTCCTCACGTGGCAGAGGGAAAGCTTTGGTCTCTTCATGCCTTACAAGGCACTCATCCCATTCATGGGGGTGCCACTCTCATCATCCACTTACCTCCCAAAGGCCCTCAAGAAGGTCAGTTCCATATAAGTGAGGCATAGCTTGGAGACCATGAGCTTAGAGAGATTCCAGTTCTAATTCTTATTGTTCGAAAGAATAATACAATAATGCCATGTGCTCAGCTGCTACTCTATTCTATGTACTGTATCTAATCCTGTCTTCATCCCTATCCATATTCTTCATCTGAGGAAACTGAAACTCAGAAAGGTGAAGCAACTTGCCGAAAGTCACACAGCTAGAATGTAGCTGATGCAAGCCCCAAATCCAGGTCTAAGCCTGTATTTCTCCATACTACCCACTGATCTCTCATCCACTGATTTTCTCTACCAAACAACATTTATCAAAACCGTTATCTGGTTCACAGAAACCACTCAAGGAACGTTGATTGCAGATAACGCCATTGCCCTGGAATCATAACCAAGTGCAGAAAGGATTCAAGACCAAGTGTTGAGAAAAAGGAAAGAATTTCTCCAGGCCCAGTGAGGGAGCATGCATGGTTTGAGGCAGGTTGTGGCCAGAGCTGGGACTCAGAACCAACCCCGGACAGAGCACAGAGGTCCAGGCCAGCTGCCCTGATGGAATCCCCAGGACTTGGATTGCCATTTTAAGATCCCCTGTGACTTGGGAGAACGGTATTGCCTCATGCAATATTTCTCTAATTTGAGGACCATAGACCTCACATAATAAGTTTGTGAACTCTCTGGATCCAGTTTGAGAGATTTTGCCTTAAAAGTTAAGTTCAGGGCTTCCCTGGTGGCGCAGTGGTTGAGAATCTGCCTGCCAATGCAGAGGACACGGGTTCGAGCCCTGGTCTGGGAAGATCCCACATGCCGCGGAGCAACTGGGCCCGTGAGCCACAATTTCTGAACCTGCGCGTCTGGAGCCTGTGCTCTGCAACAAGAGAGGCTGCGATAGTGAGAGGCCTGTGCACCGCGATGAAGAGTGGCCCCCGCTTGCCACAACTAGAGAAGGCCCTTGCACAGAAACGAAGACCCAACACAGCCATAAATAAATATATTAAAAAAAAAAAAAAGTTAAGTTCAATTAGACCCTCCCTTAAAGCACGTGCCATAAACCCTCAACCCACCCGGATGCTGAAGCCACAGCTCAGCCCCCTGTTATTCCCAGGTCATCCCAATGACCCAGAAAAGGCTTATGTTGTGATTTTAGATTACCCTAAACACAACTACACAGCATGTAAAGTGTTCTTAAAGATAACTCTGAAAATCTGAGAACACATCCACAAATCCCAGTGTAAGAAACCATGACCCAGTTGTTCAGGACATTGGCTTTAGGGCCAGACAGATGCTGCTTGAGGTCCCTTCTATTTCCAGCTCTTAGGAAGTGCCTCAGGCCAGGCAGGTGAGCTTGGGCGAGCTCCCACCTTTTGGCATCTCAGTTTATTCATCTGTGAAATGCCCATGGAAAAAGCACAGAGGCTCAAGAAAGTGGGTCCTGTTTTTAAGACAGTGCTAGGCCCCTAGTAGAGACTTGATAGATGGTGGCTATTAATACATTAGTGTTCATATATATATATATATGTATTTTGTAAATATATTTTTTGTAAATAAATATATTTAATTAGTGTTCATTCAACAGAAACACATTGGTCAGTCTCTCACTATATTCCAATCATAGTCCTACTACGAGAAGAGACATTTACATGAAATCAGATGGATAAGAAGACATTTCAAAGCTCTAACTCAAATTTGTCCAAAATTTGCTTTCCACCCAAGCCTTACATGACAAAATATCTCATTCGAATTAGATAGGACAAATATTGTGATTGTCACTTTAGAGATGAGAAAACTGAATCTTCCTTAGCAAAGTGAACCATCCAGGAGAGAGCCTGAAAAATCAGCAACATTTGTAGCTTTAATTTACCAGTGTTTACTCTGTTCCAGACACTAAATATGATTTATCCAATGTTATTAGTTCAAGCCGGGGTAAGGTGGGTGCAGTTATCCTCATTTTCCAGGTACTGAAATCAAGGTTAAATAAGATAACATCTTGCTGGTCTGGTCCCCAAGTCTCAGAACCAGAATCTGGGTTTTCTGTGCCCTTTCCATTCCAGCATGAAATGAATCCTCATGGGTTTCATGTTCTTGGCACTTTCAATGAGTCAAATCTTCTTTGCCCTGAACAGTTTACTCGTTTGCTGATATCCAATATGAATCTGGCCCTTTCATGAGTTTAATTACCACGATTTTGTTGTTGTTTTTGCAATTTTCAAAGTGTAGTGGAATCACCCAGGTGCGTCACGCAGATACGTCGTTACTGAAGAACATTTCTGAGCACCTACTCTGTGCTAAGCAATATGCAAGGTTCTTTGCATCTGGAATTTTGCCCAGTATGGCATGCATCACCTAGTATGGCATACATCACCATCCCATTTATAGATGAGGAAAGCAAGCTCCCAGAGGCTACGAAACATGCCCCCTGGTTGCAGAGCTCATAAATGTAAAAGGACAAGATTCATACCCAAATCTTTCTGAGCACAAAGTTCCTTCTGCTACATCATTTACATAAACCCATATGGAGGGAGCCTGAAATAACCACAAACACAAGATATATCATATGGTAGCGTATGACGGATTGTCAGATGCAGGGAATAGGGCAGAACTTTTCAGAGGAGAGAGCTATTATGATGGCCTTGAAAGGTTTCACAAAGCACAAAAAACCTTTAAGGATGGGTAAATAGGAGAGAAACAGAGAGGTAAAGGAAGGCAAGAAGTCAGGGAATGATGATTCCAACGTTCTCGAATCTCAGGCACTTTTAGAAGAGCAAAGGGAGAAAAGAGGTCTCCTCATGGGCACTGTGGTTGCCACTACCTCTGCCTTCCTGAATGTCCGAGTGGATGAGCCTCGGTGATGAACTGAATCACTCGCTTCCTCTGCCAGTTTTGTGGGCCATCGTCCTGCCTGGGGCCAGATGGTACAAAAGGCCAGCGGAGGCCCACAGTGAGAAGGAAGGTGCCTGGCCTCGACAGTCACGCCATGACCTGCAAGATGCTTCCGTAACGTAAAAGTACACACAGGATGGAGAGCCTGAGGCCAGTCCAGGGACAGCTGGGTGAAGGACAGTCACCTTCTCGCCCTCAACCGCGTCCAGGCAGACATTGCTAATTGATCCCAGCACTTTTTTCCTCCAGGCCTGAGCTCAGCCTCTGAATCCTTCTTAACCCCTCTCTCTAGACATCTGCTCCCCAAGGAGAAACCTATTTGCCATCCATGAGTCAGCCTTACAGATGAGGGAGGCTCTGAGTTGCCTGAGCTCAGAGTCTGGCCTGAAACCCAGGTCTGCCTGATCACCAAGCCCTCGTTTATTCTTCTGCCTACTTCCTGCTCTGTGGGGGCCGAAGTGGCAGGCGTAGCAGAAAGAACACCAAATGGAGAATCGGGAGAGCCCAGGTCTGCTGGAAACTGGCCAAATCATTCCTCCTCTCTCAAACTCAGCGCCTTCAGCCCTAAAACGGGGATGATACCTGTGGGCTTCTCAGGAGCACAGCACGGAATAACCCAGGTTAAGCATGGAGCCCAGGCCTCATGCACTGCAGGGGCTCAAGAAATGCTCCCCCTACCACCGCTGCTCAGAAACAGCAGCCCCCATGGTGTAATGGAAATGCCTTCTTAGCTCTGTCAGAGACTAGTCGAAGGTCACCCTGAGAATATTAGGGCCAGGCCTAGAGATGGAAGAGTTCTGGGCTGTGACACAAGTGCTATCACTCCCTGTCTCTGTGTGTCGTTTGGCAAATCACTCACCCTCTCTGTGCTTCACTTTACTCCTCTACGAACAAAATTGAAATGGGATTCAGTGATCTCCGATGTTCCCAGATACCCTGGAGTGATGATCTTAGTCTAACAGACAGACATAGCGTTCAGGGGTCTAACTAACCAGCTTGAGACATGCCCACCCCTCCGTCCCCCCACCGCCACTCAAAGGGAAAATCCCCGAGCCAACCCATGTGGATGGAAAAAGGTCCTTTTCTTTGCCTTTCCCCCCCATTTTAAAAAACACAATGAAGCTCTGTGAGAAAACAACTACTGCCTGTTCTGTGGAAGTTGAGTCTAGGGGGAGAAATTGCAGCACTGCTTTTGGACTGGCACGTGTACAATTTGCTGCTGTTTGAAAACTCCCAGGTCTTTCCATTTCTTCAATTTTGTAAAATATTGTAGATTTTCTCTCCAAGAACCCGTCTCCATAAAACTGTCACCTACCAGCAGGGGACTGGGGTAAAGCCACAGAGAGCACGAAACCCAAGCTTCAGCAGATATCTCTGCAGTGGAAAGGAAACAAGACCCACCCACAGAACCAGCAGAGAAGTAACTCGCGCTGATGACAGGAAGCTGCCTTCATTTGGATTTATTCTACCCACGGCAGCAGCAGGTTTCTTCCAGAGGTAGAAGAAGAGTGTCAGGGAGGCGTCAAGACCCTCTTGTGGGGTTGCAAACTGGGGGACAGCTCCTTCTCAGAGCTGCTCCTTGGCCTAACGATTACGCCTTGCACGGCATTCTGGGGTCACAGCTGGGCTTGGCGAAGCTTCAGCTCTTCATTACTGCCCTGTGTGAGCCAGAGCAAGGCAAGTAAAAGCAAGAGCAAGGCAAGTAAAAGCACCTGTAACTCGTGTATGGCCCAGGCTTGTCGTGTGGATTATGATAAAACATGCCCTTATTTTGTCTTCCCATCATCTCTTCAAATTTACTTCGGGTCGTCTTTGTTTCCTGTGGCTGCTGTACCAAAGTACCCCAAACCTGGTAGCTTTAAAGGAGCAGAACTTTACTCTCTCACTGTTCTGGAGGCCAGAAGTCAAAATCAAGGTGTCTGTAGGGTTAAGGCGCCGAAAGATTGTTCCAGGCCTCTCTCCTCGCTTCTGGTGGCTCCCAGCAATCCTTGGCTTGTAGACGCATCACTCCTATTTCTGTCCTTCCATGGACCCCTCCCCTGTGTCTCTGTGTCTATTTTCCCTTCTTACCTCTCATAAGGACTTGTCATTGGATTTAGGGCCCACCCTAATCCAAGATGATCTCATGTCCACCCTAATCCAAGATGATCTCATGTCCTTAGAAGACTACCTTTGCCAACACCCCTTTTTTCCATAAAAGTTCACATTTCTAGGTTCCAAGTGGACATATCTTTGGGGAGTGGTGGGCTGCTATTCAACTCACTTCAGGGGATTTTCTCCTTCTGTCCCTGGAGAACGCTAGGCACATCTTTTCTGCTCCTTCTCAGGTATGATTCAACTACTTTGAGTTTCAGTTTAGCCACTGGACTATCTAACGCTGAGTAACAGCCCAAGCTTGAGCTCCAGTTAGATCTTCTCTCCTGTGCAGCTCAGACCTGGTTCAGACGGAAAGATGCAGTGGGCCAGGAAAGCACTGTTATTCTTTCTACTCTTCTCTGCTCACCTCTATCCTTTCCCCAACATGCAGCTGCTCTTTTGCTCTCTTTCAGGGTCTAAGGTAGGTGAGGTGGAGGTGCCGGGTGGATTCATGTTCCAGGCCTGGCAAATATTCCAAGGGGAGACCCTGGCTAGGCCTGGCCAATGTGAAAGCAGATTGGTTCTCTCAAGGTCCCCTCCTTCGTGCAGTCTCCTTACCCAGGCTGATGCACCTGGTCCTAAGCCCTGGCATTCAGCCAGCGCCTGTAGAACAGCTTTATTGGACCTTCCCTCACTCTCCCTTTGCTTATCTGGCTCACAGGACATGCACTTGTCCCTGTGGTCTCCAGGATAGAGGCTCGGTCCCACTAAGTGGTCCTCTCCTGGCTGGCCACCCAGCAGGCAGGCGCTCAGCCTCCCCTGCCCCTTCTCAGGGCTTGAACTCCGATACCTGATCCTGTCTAACTTGCTCGGGTGTGGGTCAGTCTCCAGACTTCTGCATCTTCCAACTGCCAGAAATAGAAATAGACTTCAAAAATCTCCGCATCCCTGAAGCTTCCCTCTGGAGGCTTGGGGTCACAGGTGGCAAATGCCCCGTGCCCTGGGAGAAAGGGTGGGACAACAGCCCTCTCCAAAGAAATCCCGTCCCCGGTGTTCTGTGCCCACACTCAGGGTCCCTTTTTTATCTCACTGTGCTGCTTGCTCTGTTAATCCGCACACAGCAGCCCCCCTGCCATGTCCCACTCACATCGCTATGTGATTATCGCATTTAGCTCCTTAGTTGCGATAGAAAAAGGAAGAGCCTTTTTCCTCTGTGGAAGTTATGTGGATTATCTTAGGTCACTCTTTTGATGAAGGCATTCTCACTATTTTAACTTTCACTACTGAAAACAAGGGAGGTACAGCCCAGTAGATTGGGAGTCTCTGCAGAGAAGCCAGTCTGAAGTTTCTGGAATCATGCAGAGGGTATGAGTGTGCATCTACTCTGCCTCTATTATCATGCAAGCTCTTGAAGGGTGGGGGAAAAGGTAGAAGAGAATTAAACATGGGCCATTGTTTTTTGCCTCACGGAAAGGAGTTTCACCACAGGAATGCAAATTTGAATAGCAGAGATTTTTAAAAATCTCTTCTATGAAAGTGATGAGGTATTGGGTGGTCTTTCTTGATTAAAAAAAACTCATTGGTAACAGATGAAATGGGAACTCAAGAGCTCTTTCCTAGTTCAGATCGACAATAGGGGTCTTTGTTCCCACCCAGCCCTTCATTTCTACGTTCCTGGCTCCCTCAAATGTCCCACCTTCCCTGCCATACTACCCCTGCCCCAATTTTATGTTCTTTTCCAATTCTCATTTTTTTCTCCCACTTTTATCTAAACTTAGCACCACTTTGTCCCTCTAACCCCTACATGTCTACCAAGAAGGCTGGGAGGAAATTGTTAATAACTCATATTGATCTGTGTTAATATGGTGGCCATTGCTTGGACTGTCTTTCCCGGGGTGCTGTCACTCTAACTGTCACTCAAGGAAACTGTGTAGACCTTAAGGAAAGATCTTATACCTTAGAATTACCTGAGAATTAACTCTTGCCCACCTGACAGTCTGGGAGGTTTAGATCGTATATCAAGACAAAATCGGGTAAATCCAAACATATCTAAGCAGGCACGATAGTGAGAACATATTTCAGGCATGACAAGTATCATTCTAAATGATCTTGAGTTACAAATATGTTTGTATATTCCTTGGAAGCAGCTGTTTATTGACCAGCTACCCTGTGCAAGCCAGGGACACAGAAGGCTGCCATCTTGCCTTCAAGGAGCTTCATGGAAAGAGGCCCTGTGCTTTGAAATGTAACAGCTTCAAAAACTGTATTTGTACAAGTCCTGAAGGTGGGGGAGGAGGTGGGATCCACCCCCCACCCTGACGTCTGTGAGCTCGATGAGGTGCTGGGGCCAGCTGTTAGCAGTTCACCACAGCCATTTGTAAGCCTCTCTTCCTAAATCTGTTCTCAGTTACGTCCAGCTCATAGCTGGAAATCTGCCGCAGTGGGAGTGTTTACACCACAGAAGTTGGTGAGCACTACAGATCAGGGCTTTCTTGTTTCAAGAGAGCCAGTTCAACATTTACCAGCCTATCACCAATGTCAGGAGGGTGCTTCTTCCCCTGACTTTCAATTTGACTTGGAATTCACTTTACAGCAAACCATTTAGCATGCCTGTATCTCAGCGAAAAGAATCACTCATGCTTTTTCTTTTAATTTTTATTGGCGTATAGTTGATTTACAATATTGTGTTACTTTCTGCTGTACAGCAAAGTGAATCAGTTATACATATACATATATCCACTCTTTTTTAGATTCTTTTCCCATATAGGCCATTACAGAGTACTGAGTAGAGTTCCCTGTGCTATTCAGTAGGTCCTTATTAGTAATCTATTTTTTATATATAATAGTGTGTGTATGTCAATCCCAATCTCCCAATTTATCCCTCCCCTCCCCCTTATCCCCTGGTAGAGATAAGTTTGTTTTCTACATCTGTGACTCTATTTCTGTTTTGTAGATAAGTTCATCTGTACCCTTTTTTTAGATTCCACATATAAGCGATATCATATGAGATTTGTCTTTCTCTCTTTTAAGGGAAACTGTGAGAACCAAGGAAAGCATACAAAAGGAAGTACTTTGGGCTCCCTAGAAGAAAAGCTTTCCATTCTTTATTCTTTGACTCCAGGAAATGAATGTTCGGGATAGTTCAATTTCTCTTCCCAGGTCCAGCAAGTCAGTAGCAGATCTTTGGGGGAGGGGCCCTCTTTTCTGTTTGTTATTATAATGTTCCAAATCATTCTCTTATTCAAGGAAAATAAAACTCTGTAACATAAAGTATACTTTTAAAACATTCCTCACTGTTTGTTATGATTGGATGATATATTTTCACCACATATTAATTGATGCAAGGCACTGTGTGGGAGAGGGTGGGCTTATAAAAATCAGGAATGGGAGGATAGGGAGTTTAGAAGTTTACGGCCAATACTTATTATTGAGCTGCCATCCACACTTAGGTTTGCTTGGATTATTTTCATCTTTCAACAAATAATTGTTGAGCATCTTCTGTGCTGGGTTTGGGGCAAAGATCAATAAGAATCTAATCCCCAGGTGGGATGAGCTGAAGGTCCAGAGTCAATGTGTGTTTACGGAATGGATGGGCACAGTGGTGAGGAAAGGCCTGAGTGGGGTTGCAACCAAACTCTTGCAGAGTGAAATGGAAACAGAAAGATATTTACAAAGAGAATTTGCACAGAATGAATCCTGAGTTTTCTAGCAGTCAGTGACCTACTCCCCTTCTACCTCTGTCTTATAGAAAGGAGGAATGAATAATTGAAAGGATGGAAGGGGACCAAGAGTTGCATCAAGGGTTTCCTTTGGCTCAAGGCTAGAACCTGTGTGGAAAGCTTCCAAGAATGGATGTTACCTGCCCCATTAATTAAAGTTCCCAGAGAAGAAATTTCCGTGAGCCCTTCTGCCAATGTCCTGCAGAGTCAGGCTTTCCACTGGCAAGGCATCTCTCTGGCTCTCATTCTTTCTTGACTCAGTTTCTACTGTTTGTCTTCTGTGGTATGTAGTCTGTATTTTATCCAATCATTCATTTATTCTTCAGTCGCTATGGAGAGCCAACTGCATGTGAAGTCAGTGATTTTCAAAGTTATGGAGCTTATGAAAAAAATACTGATGCCTGGACCCTCATTCCTTGAAAGTGATGGAATGCTTTTGGGCTGGGGCCCAGGGCCTCTTATAATGATGATGATGAAGATGATGATGATGATGATGATGATGATGATGATGATGATGATGATGATGATGGCAATAAAAATGGTAGCAGCGCTTGTAATAGCAGCTACAGCAAACACGTACTGGGTGCCAGGCACTGTTCTGCTTTGCATAAATTACCTCCTTTAATCCTTACGACAACCCTATGGATAGGTAATGTTATCCCCATCAAAGATGAGGAAACTGCAGCACGGAGAAATTAAATAACTTGTCCAAAGTCCATACCTGGTAAGTGGAAGCTGGCGTTTGACCCCATTCAGTCCGTTTCCTAAGCCCTGTGCTTTGCACCCTCCGTATTTCTGTAAAGCTTCCCCAAAAGTTCTGATGTATTTCTGAAGTTGAAAAGCATTGCCATGGTGATAGTACTTGGCACAAGTAGGCTGTTTGTCCAGAACTGTTTACCCCTTTCCTTTTGTTCGTTGGTTCACTGTCCAGCAGTGGGGATGGATACGTTAAATATGCAAATGCACATGCACACGTACGCAGCATGTACAATATGACGAGTCACGTTCAAAGTACTGCGACGGGGACTGAGTGTCGGGAGGTAGAGCAGAGTAATTCCTCCCGGGTGTTAGAGGGAAGGTTGGAAGGGATAGGAAAAATCTGGTAATTTGGCTTTAAATTCAGAAGTCTATTCACAGGTGCTCAAGGGAATTAAATTTGCATCCCTGGGAGCCCTGCTCTCATGTGGACGCATTCTCCGTAATCCTGTGTAGGACAATGGCTGTCTTCCTGGTGCTTCTGGAAAAAAAGTGAGCCTGTGCCTGGATCTGACTGGGCTAAACTCCAAATAAATTTGTGCAGTCTGTTTCCTAACCCAGCCCATTACATGTCTCTGGCCATTCCCGATCTCACTTGTGTCCTTCTCTGAGGGTCACCGGTTATGAAAGGAACTATGGGATAAGGAATTCAGGACTCATCTACATCATCTGTCCCCATATTTATTTCTCTTGTTCTGTCCAGCAATTATAAGAAGATCCTGGAGAGTAGGAATTGATGCAGCAAGGGAATAAGGCATTCATGTCTTGCTTGTATTTATAACCCCAGAACTTAGCAGGACACCTGGCATGTAGCAGGTGCATGGTAAATGTTTGCTGAATAAATGAATGGAAAAAAAAGAATGAATGAAAAAGGAAACTATGTTACTTTAATATGGACATGTGTGACCCCCCCCGGGTTGATGATGATGATGATGAGGGAAGTGGTGGTGACATCTGATAACACCTGATAGGCATTATCTCATTTAATTTTCTCAATATCTTGTGAGATCAGGTGGGCAGGTATCATTATCAACCTCAGACCCATTGATAAGTATAGAAATTGAGTTTCAATGAGCTTAAAGGCCTTGCCTAAGACCACTTGGTGGCCTGGGCAAAATCTAGGTCTTATACTCAGCCTTCCCAAATTCCATGCCTTCTCTACAACTGTGGGAGGCATTGCCAATATCAACTGCAAAATAAGATTTCTGCGCCAGAGAAACTGGAGAAATATGTGCCTTCTTTTCCCTGTGAGATGAAAGATGCCTCCATAATCTCTTTATCTTCAGGGCAAACTCTCATATCACACTTACTCTGTTTTGTAGTTTGCATCTACCCACTAGATGCCAGTAGCAACTCCCCCAAATCATGACAACCAAAAATGTCTTCAGACATCACTAATTGTCGCCTGGGGAGCAAAATCTTTGCTTGTTGAGATCCACTGGTCTAACAGTTTTGTCCAAAAAGTAAATTTCAAATTAGTTAAGCTCTGGTCATATTATTTCCTTTTTTTTTTTTTCCCCCTTAAATGAGAACTCTGAGCTACGTAGTTTCTAAAAGTGTGGTAAGGGTTACAAAAGAAGAGCTCGAATATAATCACCAGAGTCACAGGACTCAGAATCACAGTAAAATGATTCTGTTTTCTTTTTTATATTGAACTTTAAACTTCCGTCCACTTACTTTTCTCAGAAGGCTGATAACATTGTGATTTGCTATATGCATGTATGTGTGTGCATGTATGTATATATTAAATGTAATATATATATGATTTTTTTCCTTCAGAAGTGTTCTCTCCCTCCTGCCTATGTAAAATTAAAATTAACCAAGTTAATTAATTAATAACAAATTAAAGTTAGAAAACTTTGGTCTTTGAGTCACGAGTAACATTTATTTTCTACCCATCACATGAACAATGAAATTCAGGAAAAATATGGAATTAAAGCCTAATAAAGTGTTATATAAACTCTTAAGTCATGTTGACTTAAGTGGTGAGATCATGCCAAGAAAGTTAATGGAGCTGGCTCTGGAGACACCAATCCAGTGATTTATCCACCTAAGCACATTTCTAAGCAAAAACATATGTCGGCAAAATGAACTTTGCAAACCAAAGAGAGAAAGATCAAACTGCCAAGTGTATCTCAGACCTTCTCCATACATATAACTTTCATATTTGAAGGCAGTTTTGGTCTTTATGTGCTTGAAGAAAGTACGACAGAACCTTGGCATACTTAAGCACGTGTCTTTCTTCGGAGGGCATTGCCTGAGTGGTGCTCCTGGTCGTGTTTAAAATATGACCCCATCCTAAAATTCAGGCCATTTGGTGGGGCTTTTAGAAAGAGAATTATTTTTTTCTCTGTTTCTGTTTAAGAATTAGTCTGGTATCTGTAATTAGAAGGCAACTCAATGTATTGGAAAGATCGATGGCTTTGATTTTCAGGCCCTGCCACACCAGCTTACTGGTTGTGTGACCTCGGGCGAATTACTTGACCCTTCTGTGCCCTACTCTTCTCTGCTGTAAATGGAGTTAATGAGACGCACTTGTCAGGGAGGCATAAGGAGATGTTGAATAAAAAGGTGCTAGTGCGGTGTTTGCTACATGGATTGCTTACTGAGTGTTTACTCCTGTCCCCTTTTCTTAACACCAAGGTCACAATCTGACCATCCAGTGAGCCAAAAGTGGTCTGCTTACGTGTCTGTTTGCAAAATACTTCCAAACATTCTGAAATAATTGCCAATATTTAAAAATTGGAGATTTCAAGTAAAAATCTAAATTGCAGGCTTTTGAAAGAAACAAAAGAAAAGCAGAAGATCTGACAACGCTGGGCCCCTGTAGATGTAGATTGCCCCCAGTCTCCCAATCTCTATCACTCTCTGATGTCTCACACCTGAACTGCTTCATGCATTATGTCACATGCCTGATATGTTTAAGACTTGACTTTTTAGCCACAGTACACATAAACAATTACAGAGACTCTGGGTACATAGGAGGCCTCAAGGGTGCAGAGACCTACCATCATAGACCCTGCCTTCAAGGAATTCACAGTCTCAATAAGGGCTTACTGTAAGTGATGATTTCAATTTAGCAGGAATTTATTGAATTCCTACCACAGATCTGGCACTGAGGATACAAAACTTAATAAGATACAGCCCCTGCCCAAGAGGAACCTGCTCTGCTGACCTCTTCCATCCCATTGATTGGATTGGAGTTTCTGTTTTCTGTTTCCAACCTGGGTTGAGTCACATAACATCATTAACTTTTTATATTCTGCTTACGAGCCCTGGTTTTTGTTGTGGTTTTTTTGTTGTTGTTGTTTTTTCAATATACTGATAACATAAAATCATTGCAATGACTTCACTGTAGATAAATTTAGTCTTCCTAAAATCTGGGAAAACAGAAAACACAAACAGAAGCCATTTTCCCTTTTATATCCTATAGAGAGAAGTTAAAAAAAAAATCTGGCTTCCCATCTCCTAACTAGTGCCTGGCAAACTGTGGGAACTAAGTAATGTTTGTTCATTGAAATAAATGGATGAATGCATACAACATTGAATGGATGGAGGAAATCCCGTTGTCTAACCCAATTCATTCCTCCCCCACATCCATTTATTTATTTAATCAGCGATATATAGAGAGCTGGGGGAAGAGTGCTTCAGACAAAGGGGACAGTGGGTCCAAAGGCCTTGAGATGGGAACAAGCTGGATACCTTCCGAGAAGCAGAAGGAAGGCTGGGGTGGCTGGAGGAGGTGGGGAGAAAAGCAGTTAGAAATGACATTGGCCATCTATGCAGGACCTGTAGGCCCTCTTGTAGGTCTTGTTTGTTTTCTAAGTGTCGTGGGAATGAGAAATCTGATTTCCATTTTTAAAAGATCTCATTGGTCACTATGTTGAGAATGGGTTACAAGGAGGCAAGAGTGAAGCCCCAAGACGAGCTGGGTGGTGACCCACTTAGAGCAAGTGATAGGGGATGGGTGACATCTACGAGGTGACAATGGCCATGGGAGCAGATTCAAAACAGATTGTGAAGATCGAGCATGTACTGGCACCAAGACACTGTCTAACTGGTATATCATGCCAACTATATGTGTAATTTAAAATTTTCTACAAACCACCTTTTCTAGTACCAATATTTTTGGTTTGAGTATGGGGGAGATAACTCTTTTCAAATCTACTGGTATTTGCTGAAAATGTCTCTTTATCTTGTCCACTTTATTACCTTTAACTTTTCTTTTATACAACAAGCAGCTTTGTTCTGTTCTGCTGCAGTAAACTGCGGTCGACATTCCTCCTAAAAGTTGTGATATCCCTTCTTCTAATCTCTTTTTTTCTGAACTTTTCTGGTTGTAGAACTAGCTTGTGATTCGCCCCTAGATTTTGCATCAGTATTATCAGTTTACACTTTAAAATCTGCCTATACTTACTTGTTTTAACTATAAACTAATCTAATAATTTACAAGTAGCACCCTTATTTTAATTTAATTCCCAATTGTGATTTACGTAGTTATCCCTGTTACTTGTGCTGTCTGCATTAAATATTTAAATAAACATATTACAACGCTGTCTGGGGCAAAGAAAAATCATTCATGCTGAATAAGTCTGTTGACAGGATGTGTTTATGTGTAATAGTAGAAGTGACACGTGTACCTGACACTCTCACTACAGAATGACAATATTATCTATGTGATGCAACAGTTACATGGAAATGGGATCCTACCAACATCATAACCATGTTTGATGGAAAAGTAGCTTGCACTGCTTAAGTTTTTCCATTTAACTTTACATCAATTAAATGTAAATAAAAATTTCAGTTCCCTGGTCTCACCAGCCACATTTCAAGTCCTCAATAGCAGCCTGTAACTGGTGGCTGCCATATTGGGTGTGCACCTCCAGTGAAATTTCAAGCTGAGAGGCCCTGCCCTTACCTCTCCTGTCCTGTTCCTCTCTGACCAGAGAAGGGATTGGGTGACAGGAGCTCTAAATGCTGCACTCCCTGGTTTTCCATCCTGCGGTGCTCAAAACTAAATATTAGGGTTTGCTTAGGGCATTCAGTTAACAAACAAGTCAAGGCCATGTGACGCCAAGCCCTTAAGAACCAGATTACATTTTTTGTAGATGTTTTACTCACAAACCAAGGAACATTTGCTTTCAGAGAAGGAAATGATCCATTTGACATAGAGAAATTGATTCATGCACACAAACGTGATTTTTTTTTTTTCACTTGTTACATTTTAAGTATACATGTCCATAAACCCAGCAGCCTTGAGCAGGCCAGGACTGGCTACCAGCCATGATGGCTGATGTCCACATTACAGCTTTGAGGAGTTGCTGCCACAAGTTGGCTGAATATGTGCATTTTTGTTAAATACCAAATAGGGGGCTGTTCGAAGGCTGTCATGCTCCATCAAACAAATAATGCCAACAAATGCCATTGGTATTCAGTAGACCGTCACATTTCTGAAGTCTGTTGAGCAAATTATACTCATTTTAAAATTTGTGTAACTGGGGATTGACACTTATTCATGTGTTTGCGTGATAGGCGGAGTCACTGCTGGCTGTCACACACACACACACACACACACACACACACACACACACACACAGACTTGCACTCGTGTACATCCACGAGCATTTTTGTTCTCCAGAAGCACTATCCTGCTTAAACTTTGATCCCACCGTAGCCCTCCTAATGGCTCTCTAGACCTGCCAACGCTGTGCCTTGTCTTTGGGGAGTGCTTTGAAGCAAGAACAAACACCTTAATGTCTGTGAGACTCTGGTTTTCAAGAAGGATCAACTTTGACTTCCTGCTGCTGATGCAAGACCCTCTTTGCCCACCTGTCCCCTATGGCTAGTGTCACAAATATTAATGCCACGCTTCCACATGCTGGGCTCAGAATGGCCCCTTTTAATTAAAATATGAATCTATTTTTTCAAATGCATTTTCCAATTTCTGCATGGGGAGAAGTGCTTCTCCCGCCGAGTGCAATTTCAGATTGGGCAAAATTGGTGTAGATTTCGTTCGAATCTCTTTGAAGTTTCTGAACGTCCTTAAACCCTAGGATGATTTTTTGCTGCTTTTATATTCTCAATGGTTTCCTGGACATTAGGGAACAGCTTTCATGTATTCACTTCTTTGGGATTCTGAAACGTTATTGGATAAATATTAAAGAGAACCAAATTGAATCAAAGTTAAAGTGAATCAAATAGGCCCTAAATAAAATTTAAAAAGCAACACTTAAAATATATTGTTATTAACCAAGACTTTGGGGGAAGTTACAGACTAAATGTGATTCTCATACCAATGAATCAAGGATTTCTTATGGGGAAAAATACCCTCTACTTTTACATATCAATGTGTCCACATGGAAATAAAGCTCAGAATTTACCTCTTTAGGTAACAAAGAAGATATATCAGGAAAGGAACTTTCTCTGGGCTAAATTTCTCTGACTTTCTGAGTGGATCATGGCTTCCTTTGGTCCCACAATACATTTTGGGACCTCATTTTTGGCATTTATATCATACCTTATTGGCATTAATATTATATTTGTTTTTTTGATTATTTTTTTTGTTTTTTTGTTTTTTTATCATTTTCTTTTTTTTTTTTTGGCTGCGTTGGGTCTTCGTTGTTGCGCATGGGCTTTCTCTAGTTGCGGCGAGCAGGGGCTACTCTTCATTGCGGTGCGCAGGCTTCTCATTGTGGTAGCTTCTCTTGTTGTGGAGCACGGGCTCTAGGTGCGCAGGCTTCAGTAGTTGTGACGTGTGGGCTCAGTAGTTGTGGCGCGTGGGCTCTAGAGCGCAGGCTCAGTAGTTGTGGTGCACGGGCTTAATTGTTCTGTGGCATATGGGATCTTCCCAGACCAGGGCTCAAACCCGTGTCCCCTGCATTGGCAGGTGGATTCTTAACCACTGTGCCACCAGGAAAGTCCCATATATTTGATATATTTTTTAATGAACACTCCTGCTTCTCCCACTCCACTTCTTAAACTCCATGAGGACCAGCACGATGTTAGGTGTTACTATCTCACAGTGTCTCTGCATTGCCCCTCTAGACTCTTCACCATTTTGTCCCTTGACTTACTGTCAATTTCTTGTAATTTGGATGGGGTAGGGCAGCTTACAGTGACCTATTCTGCAACTAAGGGTATAAAGCAGGGATTTAGAGGGAAGGAATCATGTTGATATTAACTCTGAATTTTCTTGTTTTCACGAATGTACAGAGTCTCAAGAGAGATTCCTGGGTTCCTTTTCTTTCACTTATCCATAATGTTCATATGTTGGTCAGTGTTCCCACACTCAGATGCTTGTCTGCATTAAATTGTCATGCAAGTTCTTTGTGCTAATATTTAGACCTTGGGAGTATAACTTGATCATAGACTTTTAGTCTTGCTGTCTGTCATTCATTTAGAATCATCAACATGTTTGGAATCACCTCAAGCAGAGGAGTGAATGGGGTTGCAAGGCTTGTCTGGGGCTTTCCAGAGCTTATACTGTGAAGTTCAGGGAGGAGCTCTGAATTTCTTCTTTTATCAACTTAGTTACCCCAATAAAATAAACCTCTGGGTTTAGATACAATCACCTCTGGGCTCACTGATAAGAGTGACCAGATCTGAGAAGACGCAGTCGCAGCATATTTCACAGACCCCTGAATCACGGCGGCCCAGCTACTTTATGAAGCTGTATTACTCCCACAGTGACTTAGCCCCCGAAAGGAGCCCAGACACTATTGCCTTGACTTAAATTTATTGTTTGGTATGTTTGTGTTTCCTGCCTAATTTGCACTCTGTTTGCAAAATCTACAAAGTCTGTTTTCTCTAAATGTCTTCCTTTTTCATTCCTCAACTTTTCAGCTGATGTAGCTATCCTGTCCACTGGATTTTAAGTGCTTGAGAAGAGTGGAGTTTGGTCTTTGTGAGGGTAGCAGTGTTTCAAAGACAGATGAAGACTTTATGTGGATCCCCCTTTACTTGGAACTTTAACACTTTACTTTTGCCATTTCACATCCTCAGAACTGCTGTTTACAGGACATAATTCCCAGGTTTGGTTTGGTTTGATGTTTTCATCACCAAACACCAGTGGTGGGCAGAACATCTCCACATGTAAGACTCATCAGGTGGGCTTACCGTGTCCCTCCTGTGTGTACCTGGTGGTGTATGTTTGACGGTGGGGCGAGAGGATACTCACAAAGATCAACAGAAACCTAAGAATGAAAGAGAAGGTGTGAGTCAGGAAAGGTGATAAGGCACCTGCCAGGCTGAGTTTTCACGAGGCGGGGTGGCCGCAAGACAGGCGGTTTCTGATCCGCTGCAGGGCCCGGGCACCAGCCGCTCAAGCTGTGTCTCACAGCCACTCACAACCGTTAACTTCCAGCACATTTTCACACTGTTTGGCTCAAGCTCCTGGCAGCGTTCCTAAACACTCTGAGGAAATAATTCCACAAAGTGGCATAAATTAATGTGACTAATTAACATGATGTTAATTATTTGTAAATTGTATGTTTGGATACACATTACTTGAGAGGCGTATGTTACATTCAATGTTTACTGAAACAAGTGACTGCTAATAGCGCCTCCTGAGTGTTCCCTGCACGACAGTCGGCAACTGGAGGCTCCTCGAAAAATAAAAACCGTGTCCTCGGGGGAGCTGTGTGAACGCCTGAATAGCATCAAGTGCCACGGAAGTAGCCTGTTCCCTTGGAAAGTGGGACTTCCTGAGGCTCCTGCTCCACACCTGGGATAATTGGGGTTTGGCTTCATTAAAGCTGTTTCTCCTTTCCCAAAGCCCACTGACAGCAGAGCTTTGGGGATGCTCCTGAAGTGGTACCCAGGTCTGGTGGGGGTGACTGCAGCATCTCAGCATCTCCCTCCAGATCTATGTCTGTCAGGTCAGCCCCTCCTTCAGCACCATGCCCCCCTGGGACAGGATTAGGGTGGGGCAGGGGTTAAAAATCTACCAGCCTGGCCTTGGAACATTCAGAGTTGTTCACAGCTTCTTACTCAGCAACAAAGCATTATCTTTGGGTTCAAGCTTGATGTTCTTATTCTTGGTCCTGGAATAAACCAGTCTGTGTAAGTGGCTTTTAAGTTCTGAAGAGGGTATTTTGTTTCTTCAAGGTTCATTAGTTTAAGATGCTTTGGGTGTGTATTGCTAACATGTAAAATAAGTTACTCTTTTTACCTGAAAAAAGAAAGTACAGCTTCATAGCATTCTTTGGATACAGTGGCTAATGAGGTTTCTAGGGGGGAAGGTATTCGAGTGACACCTTTTTGACTATGGCATGCCATCTCCTAGCGAATAGTACAGCCATGTGTTTTGCTGAAATTCTTTGGTCAGGACTTAATGACCAAGTTCATTGGGGGGACTAATGTGGATCCTGCTGCCAAGAGAAAGCAAATAAGGCCATGGTTAGATCCAGTCATGGGAAAGCCAAGGGAGGACTGCATAAATCCCATTATTGGGGGCAAATATCTCCAGCTTTCATATTTTATTATAGGCCTGGACATTAAAAAAAAAAGATGGGATACAAACAACACAGGCTCCAAAAAGATCCCCTGAATGGGTGAGGCAGCTCCGTCTGGGGGTCCTTCCCTGTGTTAAGTTTGGAGACAGATGCAACTCTTCTCCGGACTATTGTTCAAAGGGAGAATACGGATGGACTTTGTTTCCTGGAGGGTCTTGTGAAGACAGTTATGGAAAGTCTAAAGCATTTTAACTTATACATGGGAGCTAATGACTTAAGTAAAAGCAAAGAATTGTGTTTAAAATACACACCTGATTAGGTTCCACATTGGAGTTGAGACAAAGTCCGAATGAAGATGGCACCTGTCTTAGGAGCTGTCACATCTAATGCCAATCTTACCTTTCCCATCACGACCACCATACGGCAAGTGCCCGGCATGGAGTAGACACTAAAGTCATGGGAGTGAATGAATGGCTGAGGATTGGTGGGGAATTAAAAAGAAAGTATGCATCCTTTTCAGACCTAGACAACATAGTCATTCTCAAAACTCTGTAACAACACAGATAGAAAAATCCTTCCAAAGTCTCCAGAGAAAATGTGAGTTGATTTCAATTGAGTTGACAAAATGAATTTATGACACTTGGAAGATATAAAGACATTGGAAAAAAGTGGAAGGAAAGCTGGCAAAAACTGAATTGCCCATGAATGTGATAACCCATAAATACTAGGAATGAAGGAATTAGGATTTCCAGAAAGCCTTTTACATATCGGTTTGCAGAACTCTGAATTGAGAGGGAAGTCCTGTGTTTTCTAAGAGAGAGTGAACGTTTACATGACAACATTGTAGGAACATATGCATTCAAATATCAGGAGGAGCCACGTTTGAGATGGCTCTGAAAACCTGGGGTCTTTCAATGTGTCCACTTACAGAGAGATGGCACAACCCGATGCTATAAGGAAGACAGCAACTCTTGCTATACATTGCAGGTTTGGTATTTTTAAACATAAACATAAATTTGTTTACAGTAACTAAGTGGTATAAGTAGAGTTCTGGAACATAATTGTTTTTAAATTGTATAAATGACTATAGGAAAGAATTGGAAAAAAATTTTTTTTAATTAATTAATTTATTTATGGCTGTGTTGGGTCTTCGTTTCTGTGCGAGGGCTTTCTCCAGTTGCGGCGAGGAGGGGCCACTCTTCATCGCGGTGCGCGGGCCTCTCACCATAGCGGCCTCTCCCGTTGCGGAGCACAGGCTCCAGACGCGCAGGCTCAGTAGTTGTGGCTCACGGGCCTAGTTGCTCCGCGGCATGTGGGATCTTCCCAGACCAGGGCTCGAACCTGCATCCCCTGCATTAGCAGGCAGATTCTCAACCACTGTGCCACCAGGGAAGCCCCTGGAAAACTTTTTGACCTTCCAAACATAATCTTAGAGAAATTGTCCTGAATTTAGATTCTTTGTAACCTCAACACACAGCATGAACCGCAACATAGAGTTAGCCCTCAGTGAATGTTTACTGGATGAATGAAAGATTTCCTCTAAGCAAACTGACAAGACGTGGAGAAGGTATATAACAATAATAGCAACTGTACTGCTGAGAATCTACTGTATGCAGGCCCAGTTCCAAATGCTTGTCATGTATTAACTCTCTGAGCCTTCACATAGCTCCATCAGGTATGTTCCACCATCATCTCCATGTTACAGATGGGGAAACCTTGCACAGAGAGGTCAACAAACTTGTTTAGGGTCACACAGCTTACAAGTGGTAGTACCAGGATTGGAAGTTAGGCATGTTGGTTCCAGAGATTGTGCTTCTAACAATTCCTTCCCTTGATTAAACAGAAAAAAAGCTTTCTCTCAAGGAAAGCATGCTACCTCCTCTGTTAATAAGCAATCTCAGAAAGAACCATGACATGGGCCCCCCTTTGGAGCAGAACTGGGGGCAAAGTAAGACATTCCCCCCAACCAGGCATCTACAGGTTAAAGGTAAATATTCTTTAAAACAGATAAATATTCTTTAAAACAGATATTTTTTCGGTTACAGCCACCAGCTTTATAAACTCCTTAAAATACTGTTCCAAATAGTCCTCACCTCTGAGGCATTTTGACAGCATGGCATTCATCATTAGTTTAATTTTCAGCATTTTATGCTAGTCTCTAAGTTCTGATAACAATAATGAGCAAAAGAAGAGGTTAATACTGATTCAGTGTTTTCTATATGTGAAGCAGTGTTCTAAGCCCTTACATGGACTTGTGCAGTAGGCACAATTATTGTCATCCACATTTTACCAATGAGGAACACCCCCGCGCAGGCACAGAGGTTAAGAGTTAGTGAGTGGTACTGTTGGTGGGAATGTAAGTTGGTGCAGCCACTCTGGAAAACAGTGTGAAGGTTCCTCAGAAAACTACAAATAGAATTACCATATGATGCAGGAATCCCACTCCTGGGCATATACCTGGACAAAACTATAATTCAAAAAGATACATGCACCCCTATGTTCATAGCAGCACTATTCACAATAGCCAAAACATGGAAACTACCTAAATGTCCATCAACAGAGGAATGGATAAAGAAGATGTGGTACACATATACAATGGGATACTACTCAGCCATAGAAAAGAATGAAATAATGCCATTTGCAGCAACATGGATGCAACTAGAGATTTTCAGACTAAGTGAAGTAAGTCAGACAGAGAAAGACACATACCATATGATATCACTTATATCTAAAATATGGAATCTAAAATATGGCATAAATGAACCTATCTACAAAAGAGAAACAAACTCACAGACATAGAGAACAGACTTGTGGTTGCCAAGGGGGAGGCAGGTGGGGGAGGGAAGGATGGGGAGGTCGGGATTAGCAGATGCAAACTATTATATATAGGATGGATAAACAACAAGGTCCTACTGTATAACACAGGGAACTATAGTCAATACCCTGTGATAAACCATCATGGAAAAGACTATTAAAAAAGAAGGCCTATATGTGTATAACTGAGTTACTTTGTTGTACAGCAGAGATTGACACAACATTGTAAATCAACTATTTCAATAAAAAAATCAATAAAATTAAAAAGAGTTACTGAGTGGTAGAGCTGGGATCCAGTCAGCCTGGGTCTGCAGCTGCTCCCATGATTCCTGGGTAGGTTTTTAACACACACATTGTAAAGCAGAGTGAAGGAAGCACCCTTTATACTGATTTACTCTACCAAATGTAGAAGGTATATTATGGCTTGCCTGCTCTTTGTATAAAAGAGATCTGTTAAACACTTTTTTTTCCTTCTTCTTCTTTTTTATTTTTTATTTATTTTTTTAGGTTTCTGTATTTTATTTTATTTGGAAATTATCTAGATATTAAATGAATTTAACTTAACCCATTATTTAATTTATTTTATTTAACATCTTTATTAGAGTATAATTGCTTTACAATGGTGTGTTAGTTTCTGCTGTATCACAAAGTGAATCAGCTATACATATACATATATACACATATCCCCACCCTCTTGTGTCTCCCTCCCACCCTCCCTATCCTACCCCTCTAGGTGGTCACAAAGCACGGAGCTGATCTCCCTGTGCTATGCAGCTGCTTCCCACTAGCTATCTATTTTACATTTGGTAGTGTATATATGCCCATGCTACTCTCTCACTTCATCCCAGCTTACCCTTCCCCCTCCCCTTGTCCTCATGTCCATTCTCTACATCTGCATCTTTATTCCTGTCCTGCCCCTAGGTTCTTCATAACCATTTTTTTTTTTTTTACATTCCATATATATGTGTTAGCATACGGTATTTCTTTTTCTCTTTCTGACTTACTTTACTCTGTATGACAGACTCTAGGTCCATCCACCTCACTACAGATAACTCAATTTCATTTCTTTTTATGGCTGAGTAATATTCCATTGTGTATATGTGCCACATCTTCTTTATCCATTCATCTGTCGATGGACACTTAGGTTGCTTCCATGTCCTGGCTATTGTAAATAGAGCTGCAATGAACATTGTGGTACATGACTCGTTTTGAATTATAGTTTTCTCAGGGTATATGCCCAGTAGTGGGATTGCTGGGTCATATGGTAGTTCTATTTTTAGTTTTTAAGGAACCTCCATAAAGTTCTCCATAGTGGCTGTATCACTTTACATTCCCACCAACAGCGCAGGAGGGTTCCCTTTTCTCCACACCCTCTCCAGCATTTATTGTTTGTAGATTTTTTGATGATGGCCATTCTGACTGCTGTGAGGTGATACCTCATTGTAGTTTTGATTTGCATTTCTCTAATGATTAGTGATGTTGAGCATTCTTTCATGTGTTTGTTGGCAATCTGTATATCTTCTTTGTAGAAATGTCTATTTAGGTCTTCTGCCCATTTTTGGATTGGGTTGTTTGTTTTTTTGATATTGAGCTGCAGGAGCTGCTTGTATATTTTGGAGATTAATCCTTTGTCAGTTGCTTCGTTTGCAAATATTTTCTCCCATTCTGAGGGTCTTTTCGTCTTGTTTATGGTTTCCTTTGCTGTGCAAAAACTTTTAAGTTTCATTAGGTCCCATTTGTTTATTTTTGTTTTTACTTCCCTTTCTCTAGGAGGTGGGTCAAAGAGGATCTTGCTGTGATTTATGTCATAGAGTGTTCTGCCTGTTTTCCTCTAAGAGTTTTATAGTGCCTGGCCTTACATTTAGGTCTTTAATCCATTTTGAGTTTATTTTTGTTTATGGTGTTAGGGAGTATTCTAATTTCATTCTTTTACATGTAGCTGTCCAGTTTTCCCAGCACCACTTATTGAAGAGGCTGTCTTTTCTCCACTGTATATTCTTGCCTCCTTTGTCAAAGATAAGGTGACCATATGTGCGTGGGTTTATCTCTGGGTTTTCTATCCTGTTCTATTGATCTGTATTTCTGTTTTTGTGCCAGTACAATACTGTCTTGACTACTGTAGCTTCGTAGTATAGTCTGAAGTCAGGGACCCTGATTTCTCCAGCTCTGTTTTTCTTCCTCAAGATTGGTTTGGCTATTCAGGGTCTTTTGTGTTTCCACACAAATTGTGAAACTTTTTGTTCTAGTTCTGTGCAAATTGCCATTGGTAGTTTGATCGGGATTGCACTGAATTCTTATTCTTTTTTAAATCTATGCCGAAAAAGATTTGTTCAGAAAACTAAGGAAAGTGAAAGGTTTATAACAATTGTTAGAGCAATTAGTCTTTGGTCGTGTATTTTACAGGGAACATTTTGGGCAAATGTACACTTCATCGTGAGGAATGGAAGCATTTGATTCCCAGTATAAACATAGCTAGAACTGTAGTTCTTACCTCAGCTCACCCTGGAGGCCAAATATTATAGTCAACTCCTGACAGCAGAGGTTTCTGAGTAGCATTCCCATTAGGGTGATGCTAAGGGAAGATGTAAAGAAATAAAGTTTGAAGCTGGATTTTACTTCTTGCCACTGCCTAGTTAATATAAGATTAATATTTTCCTTTTCTACATAAAAAAGTAGTTTTCTAAGGGATCATAAATTTATAAAGCAGAGACTGTCTGTGATTTCTGATTGTTTTTTATAAATTCAAATTATTGGCTTCAGCTCCCATTTTTAAACTCTGTCCTGCTTTGTACTTACTGAGAACGTTCAAACTTCAGAGCCCTTCATCTATGAATTAATCATGTGTGGAGTATATGCAGTTGGAATTTAGCTATAAATATAAATGAAATGGCTCCAGCCATGGCTGGGTTCAAAAAAACTAAAGTGATTCGGAGTTTTCAGTTAAAAAAAATAGAGAAATTTTAAGAAAGGAAGAAAAGAGTTAAGTTGAGAAGGGTGACTAAATATGATATAGTCTTTTTGCATTAAAATATTGGGCTTGTGTGGTATCTGGACTTTATTCCTAAGATTCTGCAAATCAGTTTATAAGCTCTACTGTCAAGGTGAAAGGGATTGAATAGTGTTTACCAGACTCTGGAGTATCTTTCTCACTTGACCTGCAGACACGTGAACAGAAGCCACGGACATTAATCACCATGAAATGTGACCACATGTGGGGTTATATAGTTTTTCTCGGGTACCAGTTGGCAACAAGGTTCGCCAAGCTGGGCAACTGAGACAGATGAGACAGAGCAACAAAGATGAATGAACAGTGCCTGCTGGCCTAAGGGTACACACCTGAGACGCCATTTTCCTCCCAGAAAAGTCTGGGGTATAAATAGCTGGAAAGCACTTTCATCTACTCTGGAGTTTCTCATCAGATCTAGTTGAAATGTCTTCACTGCTGATGAGGGAGGGAAAGAAGCTGGAATTCGAGGTTGGGGCTCTGAGTTTCAGTCCCAGTTGTCACACTTATTAGCCATGGGGCTCCAGCCAATTACCTAACTCTCTCGGAGACTCAACTGTGTCAGGTATAAAACAAGAGCATCCGCCTTTTAAGATTTCTGTGCCTCCACAGTTGAGATCAGCTGCTTTAATTACGGAGCTACCTTGAATGTCTGTTGTGTGCTGTGATGCTGTGAAAAGGGCTAAGGATACAAGAAACAGTTACTTCTCTCAAGGAATTTATCTCTCAGGAAGACAGATTAGTGAACAATAATGAGAGTACATTGTGAGAAATAAAACAGTAGAAATAGGATTACATTATAGGGTTAGCGTAGGAGAAAGCTGAGTCAGCCTGTAAGGTGTACTCTCTGCGGCTGAAAATACGCTAAACGTTGGATGCATTCCCCCTCTCTCAGGGAGGGGCACACAGAGAGGACCTGAGCACAGTATTGGTACTTGAATAGCAGTGCCTCAGATGGGTGTCAGGGAGAGGGCGTGGCACGAGCAAAGACGTAGAGGCCGTCAGAATGGGATGACTGGGGTTGCAGAGCTAAAGCACAGAGTCTGCTCAAGGGAAACTTGATTGCCTTTCCTGGAGCTTGAGCTCCATCACAAGGACCCTGAGTGGGAGAGGAGTACGGTCAGATTTGATGCAGGCACAGGGGCAGCCCAGCCTGGAGCCTGGGACCCACTGCTTCACAAAGGTGATCATTTCGCAGGGAGCTGTTCATCTCTTACTCAGCACACTATTCAGGAATGATTTTTTTCCTTTTCTTTCAGTTTTTCTTGTATACCAGCTGTACTGAGACGCAATTCACATATCACACAAACCATCTATTTAAAGTACACAATTCAATGGTCATTCATTGAGCTGTGCAGCCATCAGCACAATCAATTTTAGAACATTTTCTTCACCCCCCCCCCCAAAAAGCCCATACCCATTAGCAGTCAAGTTCCTGCCTTCCTTCCCCCAGCCCCTGGCAACTACTAACCTCCTTTCTGTCCCTGTAGATTCTGGACATTTTATACATGGAAACATAAAACATGTGGTCTTTTGGGACTGACTTCTTTCCCATGTCTTCAAGGTTCACCCATGTTAGGTATCAGTAATTCATTCCTTTTTATGACCAAATATTATTCCACTGGATGGACAGGCCACATTTTATTTATCCACATTTTATTTGATGGATATTTGGGTCATTTTCACTTTGGGGCTGTTGTGAATAATGCTGCTCTGAATACCCATGTTCAAGTTCAGGTGTGGACAGATGTTTTTATGTCTCTTGTGTAGGTACCTAATAGTGGTATTGCTGAATCATATGTTAACTCTATATTTAACCCTTTGAGGAACTGTCAGACTCTTTTCCAAAGTGGTTGCACCATTTTCCCCTTTTTACTTAACGCCTGATATATTGTCTATTGTTTGTAAGTGTGTGAACTGGGGAAGAGAACCAGAACAAGGAGATACAACTCAATTTAGTCTGTTTTCGCCTGACGGTCTAGGGAAGGATTAGCTGTTATTGTGATAATGCTGCAAACCAAGCCCAGATCTCAGTGGCTTACAATAACAAATATTTATTTCCTGCTCTTAGGTCTACAAGTCAGCTGTAATTCTGCCGGCTCTGCTAGGAGAGGTGGGGTTTGATTGTAGTCTGTAGGTCAAGTGCATTCAGGGGCCAGTGGTTACCAAGCCCATATTCTTCCTATGGCAGATGACAGAGATGCACGAGGCCATATCAGACCACTAACACTCCTTTGGCCAAAGCAAGTCACATGGCTAAGCCAAAAAGTTAGTGGTGTGGAGAAGTTTACTCTACCTACTTTTCTGGAAGGTTCTGCAGTGTCACATGGCAAAGTGTGTGTGTTTCTATAATCCTATTATAAAAATGGAGTAAAAGGCTGAGAAGAATGAGCTAGTATTCCACAGTCAATATAGAATTTGCAGTACTCTAAATCAAGATGGTAAGCAGGGAAAAAGATAAAAAGAGAGAAAGGGTAGAGAGATTTCCAAATTATAGCATATTTTTTAAAAAATTAAGATGTGAGAAAGTCATAGTAATTTAGAAGCCATTCTTTGGAGATGCACTTTAATAAAAAGGTGGAGGTATTTGTAATTAACCTATTGATTTTACATATTCCATTTCAATGCTCATGGAGTCCTCAAATCCTTGGTACTTCACAAAATAATAAAATTCAAGGATGGAAAGACCCTTCAGAGACATCTCATTCTATCTGTAGAATCACTAAAAAGTGTTGAAAGATGTAAGCCTGGGCTCCAGACTGAATGGTGCCCTCTTCTTAAGGTAGCTTGGTTCTCTGACAGCCATCCTGGGTGGTTCTCATAATAATTACTTATTAATACATTCTACTTATTTCAAGACAGCCCTTAAAGGAGATGCTATCATCATCCCATTGCACAGACAAGGTACCCGGGACTTAGGAAGATCCAGGCCAAAGTCACGGCTACCGAGGGACAGATTTGAGAGTTCAGTTTGGAGCTGTCTGACGCCAAAGCCCACATGATCAGCCACAATCCTGAATGTTTCTGGATAGAAAATCCCTGCTTCCACTGATTATGAATCTTAGCCAGAATCCACCTCCTTTTAGTCATTCATCCTAGTTTATCTTTTTGAAGTAGGTAAAACACTCTTCTTTGCAGCCTTGCTTATACTTTGGATCTACCCAACTGATCCTCTCTCTCCTTTTTTTTTTTTTTTTAATCACAGCTGTTATAAAAGGAAACCTTTACTACCATGTCAATTAGCTTAGGTTCTGAATTGATGGAGTCTGAGTCATTGGGGTTCAATCTGTTGCCTAAAAGATGCTGTACTTTATGTATGGGCTTCAATTGGCCATGCTTCTCCCTTTGGTCACAGCCTAAATGGAACACAGCTGATACATAGAACAGAAAGTTGTTTTGTTTTATTTCAACAGTAGTAAGAACTTTTTTTCTCAAATTAGGTGTTTGTACTTATGCCTTCATAACAGGTGGGCCACTGGAAGCAACTAAGATGATTGGAATGTACTTGGAATGGTAAGAGAGTGATGGTGAGAACAGGAGAAGGAAAAAACAAAGGTGTCCAGAAGGTTAATTGGTCTGAATATCTGATATGGAAGGTGAATGGAAAAGATATAGTTTATCAAGAGAGGATTATGGGGATCTGAAAGGTGGAATTATGAAAGAGAGAAGCCTTATCAGAAAGTATAAGACAAAAACCGGTTCATGGGAAACAGCTAATGATGAGGTTGGTGGTGAAAATGGGTACCTTGCTGGAGGGAGGAGCTAATGTCATTAGACCAACCCTTCCTTAGCGAAACACCTGGAGCTTAGGATGAAATATTGAAGCACAGGCCCCATTCATTTTTGTCTCTATATTGGTCGACATCCAATATTCAAAGAAATTCTGTCAAAATCAGAGTCTGCCAAAATGGTGGTAATAAATCTCCCATGAACTCTCTCTCTATTGTCTTGGGCATGAATGGAACTCACTCAAACAGGGCTGTCATATTCGATGGCATCGCAAAGGGATGAGTTTCTCCATCAGACCGTAGACAGCTGTGCTATGAGAATGTTCATAAACAGTGTGTGAGCAATTGACAAGTTGACAAAACATTGACAAGAAACAATTACTCAAGAAGCAGCACTTGGAAAGGTTGTTTGTTGTTGAGGAGATACCAAAGAAACAGAGGAATAACAAGAGAAGGTGCTATTTTTGCAAATGCACTAAAACATTATTTATCAGACTGCATCTCAAGACTCTATCCATAAGGAAAAAGTCAGTAGATGAAATAATATACTATAATACACTACATGAATTCCTTACATTTTATTTGTGAGATGCACTTAATTACTGGGCAGCCCTTAAAAAAAAAAATCACTAATCACTCTCCACCAAAGACCAAAATACAGAATTTATTTTAATATGTCTATATGCAAATACTTGAAACAGATCAAATACTTGAAACAGATGAAATACTTTGAAGTGCTTAAAATATAAAACATATTTTATCAGTTTGAAATAATTACTATATTTTTAGGTATGGTCTGCATACTCTACTTATTTTGAGAATGATTTGCTTTCTTGGGTTGGAAATTACAAAGGAATCAGGGTTTTAGCACCATTTAACAACAACAACAACACTAAAAATAAAAATATGATGGTGATGATGATATAAAATAACATTTAGCTCCTATTTTGTGCCCATTAGCCATGCTAAATGTTTTACTTGTTTAATGACTCCTTGATACCTCTCTATAAGAAAGGAATTTTATTAAGCTTTTTTATAGATAAGAAGTCTGGACCTCAAAGAAGTTATATTACTTTTCCAAGATCATACAGCAAGTAGTCAGTGGAATCAGGGTTTGAAGATAGGTATGTCTGAATCCATGCCCAGGGCACTGCAGTTAGCACATAGGGAGTCTCCATGGGAATTAGAAAACAGTGCCTCTCCCTCAAGATACTTTTATCTCTGTTAGAAAATTGTTGTAATAAACTGATTGTGTAGACCAAGATGGCTTACCGCCATCTACCAGAAAATTGCTGTAATAAATATACAAATCTATGATATCCATGATGTGAAAGGTATTCCCTTGGAGGTGGCTCTGCCTGGGTCTTTACTGATTCTCCAATTCAAATAGGAGAACATTCTTATTTTCTAGGAAAACTAAAGAAGAGAAAGTTCTCCTGCCCACCCTACTCCAACTTTTCCTTTTTATTCAAACTTAAGCCTTAATGAAACACTGCATTGATCTTGATATCAATTATCTATCCGTCCAACATTTATTCCCTGACCACCTACTAAGTGTTTGTACTCGTCCAAGGGGATGTGAAGAGGAGTAAGAGAGAATGTTTGCTTTCTAAGAGCTCACAGTCTAGGCGGGGCAATGATTAAACCCATTATCACACTGTGGAATAAAGGTCCCTGGATTTTCTTGCAAGAACTATCTCCAAGTGTTTGGTCATGGCCACATAGGGGAGAGTCACTGGCATCAAGAAGGAAACGGATCCTGAATCTGGGTTCATGGAGAAGAAGTCTCACTGGATTATTATTACTTTGGCAATTATGTTATTTTATTCCATAATGCGTTTTGTTAGATTTTCTTTTTAATTTTTAATTTATCTCCATCTGGCATTTTTTCATCTTATTTCTGAGTTTTTAGTTTAATGAATTCATGTTCTTATCAAGTTGTTCTGTATCATGAAGCTTTTATGGGACATTTTCTTTTTTATTTATTTTTTTCTTAGAAGTGGGTTTCTGTGCCGTCTTTTATCTTCTATGTTCTCTTTTTTCTCTCTTCTTGTTAAAAATATTCTTTTCCTATAGTATATTCTCATTCTATGTAGCTCATGGTCATATTAATCATGCTAGGAGGTGCAGACTTTCCAGTTGTTCTGATACAGTAGGGATGACCTCTTTGCTCTCTCCTCTACTGAGGTTTCTATGATTTTCCCTCTAAGCGACTCTCTTTTCTGAGGCAATTTGATTTCTGGGGCTGAGACCAGCTTTGGTAGTCCTGCTGTGTTGCAACTCTTCATTCCACTTTAGAATAGCTTGTTTCTTTCTTTGACCACCAGTTCTTAAATTTCATTACACTAGGTCACATCCCTTCACTCTTTGGTTACTCTTAGTCATTGTTTTTTGCTGCTATTTACTTTTCTTTGTTAAAGTAATTTCATATTTGGGCAACTCCACCCCTCCCGGGCCCCACCTATTTTTCTATGAGACTGTGTGTATCTTTGTTGCTCCTAAATGACCTGCTTTCCCAACACAGTTACCCTGTGACCCTGGGCTCTTACACTATAAACTTCACTTTTTCTTCTTTTCTCATGGAATACATTTTCTTGGGCTAGGCTCATTTCCTGCTCCTTTCAGTGATATTAAAACAAACCTATGCCTCTTAATTCAAATGCTATTGGCTATTTTAGATACTCCTCAGATACCAGTTTCCTGTTTCCCACCTGCCATTTCCTGAAATGAAGCCCTCCTCTCTTACAATGCCCTTCCTGTTTTGTTCTCTCATTATGCTGTCTACTCATCAGAGAAATACCATTTCCCTCTTCTCTACCTCCAATCCCTAGAATCACACCTAAATTCAAAATCCTCCCACTCTTCAGCTTTATTCTTCTTTTCCTTATAACTTTCAACTCCCCATTGTCTTTTGGAACTGATATTCTGTCTATCCTAAATGTGCAGTCCTGGCATAGGAAGTAAACTAAACACAGCCATGTGTGCGTGTACACACACACACACACACACACACACACACACACATTTTAAGGCAATGGTGTAGGCTGTGCTCTGCGTTAGCTGCCTGGTATTGAGAACTATAGCTGGGCACTACCAGGTAGGAGAAAGGTGGTAAGGTGTTAATTTGCTTCATTGCATTGAGAACTCTGAGCCTCAAGTGGAAATTGACTCAACTAAAATGAAAACAACATTGTCATCTAGAAATCATGGTTGAATTTTAACTAAAATGGCAGTGTTTCCTGATAAGAACCAGTTCCAAATATGAATCTTACATTAAATTCAAAATATTAGATAAACAGTTCATTAGGAGCCCTTTAGAGTAGAATCTGCCCTTTCCAGAGAAACATTTGAAACAAGACTATTTGGGTTTGAGTCCTGTATGTGTCAATTACAAGCTATAAGATCTGAGCCAAGTTACTTCACCCCTTTATTGGTCAGTTTCTGTATATGTAGATTGAGGATAATAGTAATATACACTTCATAGACTCTATTGTGAGAATTAAATTAATTAACAAATAACAAGTGGTTTTAATAGTACCTGGCTGATAGTAAATGATCCAAAAGTATTAGCTGCTACTATTATCTTCCTTTATCCTATGGATCTGGGAAACAGTAGGAAGAAAAGGAATGAGTATACATCCCTAACATTGTCCTCGTGGGTTATTCCTTCTCCTTAAAGAGTCAGGACCATCTCTGAAGCCTTTATAACAGCCCAGCACACCTAGGAGATTTTTATTATTTCAGTTAACTGTTTATAATCCATTAACCATCTAAAGAGTTTCCATTATTGCACTTACTTGGCTATTCTACTGTTCTCTACTTATCTGTCTCTTTCTTCACTAGTCTATTAGTTTATCTATTTGTTCATTCTTCAATTTTTTTTGCAGATCCACAAGGTGGAATACTTACCCTCATATTCCTTACAGAATAAAAGGCTAATAAGACACTAAACAGGTGATTATACTAGTAAGTAGTATATTCTAATTGAGATAAGTATTGTAAAAGAGAAGTTTAGAGTGCTACAAAAATATATAAAATAGGGTGGCACATAGTAGATGTTTAACAAATAATTAATGAATAGATAGATAGATAGATAGATAGATAGATAGATAGATAGATAGATAGATAGACAGACAGATAGGAATTTGGGGATTAACTAACTCCAACAAAGCGAGACTACTGTAATGTCCTTTGGAGATAGATGGATAATGGATGCTTTTAGTCATCTTTATCTTCTACTGATATTTTATACGACTGTGCGTGCCTTGAAGGCACATCTGTTCCACCTCCTCTGGGTCTCTGGTTACATATCCATTGAAGGAATGAATTTAATGTAAAATGTGAGCTACATTCAATATTTGAAAAAAGTAATTCTTATTTGGTTCCAACTTCCTCTATATTTATTTTCTTTCATCATAATGGCTATCTTTTTCTCATTAAAAGATTTGTTTATGCCAGGGTTGTGTTTAGAATGCTACAGCTACTCTTGAGTTTGTTTATAGCTCTCTCTGAAGACAAATCATGCCTATGCCCAATTCCTACAGACCCAGTTTGGCACAGTTAGCTTTCTAACCTTTAAATTACTTCACAGAAATTTGGGAGGTGTTTTTAATTGTTGTTGTTGTTTGATTGGTTTTGCCAGACAATGTTAGAAACACTTTGCCTAGAGCTAATTCTACACGGAATTATTCAGGGTGAGAAATGTGAAACTAAATAAGAATTATAATTCTTATTTAGTTTCTTTTCCTCCTTCTGCAAACTGTATCAATTTCTTTTCCAAAGCTCTCAAACTCTTCTCTGAAACATTCCAACACTGAAGAATCCAAGCCTGTGTTTACTGTTTTCTTTTGCATCACGAGGGAATAAGGCATTTAAACAGTATCTTACAAATTCCAAATTGGAGATTGTCTCTTTGCTCCCATAAAATCTTGTGCTGGCTTCTATCAAAAGCACATGTTCTTGTCTTCTTGTAACAATCTTCCCTTGTTTGTGTTGAGCGGCAGATGACAAACTTATGTACAGGAAATATAAGGTGCCTACTTTTATGCTCTGATAGCCAGCACCAGTGCTTGGCAGGTAGAAGGAATTCACTGGATAAATGTTTGCCAAATGAATGAAGAAAGGAAGGAAGATGCAAACTTTCAAAGTGCAGTGTGGACAGGGTTGGCAAAACACAAAAGCAATGAAAGTTAATATGAAAATCAAGGAAAGACAAATATCATATGATATCACATATATGTGAAATCTAAAAAAAATGATACAAATGAATTTATTTACAAAACAGAAATAGACTCACAGACATAGAAAAACTTACGGTTACCGCAGGGGGAAAAAAGGGAACAAATTAGGAGTTTGGGATTAAAATATACACACTACTATATATAAAATAGATAACCAACAAAGACCTACTGTATAGCACAGGGAACTACTCAATATCTTGTAAAAACCTATAATGGAAAAATAACCTAAAAAAGTATATGTATATATATATATGTATATATGTATAATACATATGTGTGTGCATATATATATGTGTGTGTGTGTGTGTGTGTATATATATATATATATATATATATATATACATATATATATATATATATATATATAACTGAGTCAGTTTGCTGTACACCTGAAATTTAAACGCTACAAATGTAGAGGCTGTGAATATTTTACCTGGACTAGCCTAGGCTGTGAAAATGTTTCCAAAGCCAATGATTTACAGCAACAAGACAGAAGGCGCTTCTGTTTATCCTAGAGCAAAATGGTTTTGAGGAATCTCAGCACCTAAATTGCTGTGATCAGTTGGGGGTTTCCAATTTCAATTAAAGCAGACCCAACCGGACTCCTATCTGGAAATTCTTTGTTATCAGGGAGTGCAAATTGCAGAGTAAACTTTAATGCAATACAGATAGTGCTTCCTAAAGTCTTAGGGCAATTATATTGCTTTTTCTTCTAAATGGCTTCTCAGCTCTCCTTTGTGCAAATCCTATTTGAACTGCTTTGACGTATATGAGCTGTAATACTCCAAGCTGCTTTGGAGCCTTTTGTTCTCCTTGTTTTAGCTGGCAGATAATTTATAAATTTAAAAAACATGCCATCTTTCTGAAATCATTATATGGTCTAGGCTTCTCCCCAATTCAAACTGCCCTTCTTCTCCACCCTCCCCACCACACTCCCCTTGTGGAAATGTAAGAGGATCTACTGTAATAAAATGATTCCTGTTATTAATCTCAAAGAATGAAAATGCAGAGTTGAAAACAAAATACATAAATAGAAGTTGTCATATAGCTGGAAGGATCTTCAGGTAAATTACAGAATCTTATTGTCTAGGGATCACCTTATCTCCTAAATAATCAGAGCCCCGCCAGAAACAACACTCCCGTGGGCTGCCACAATCTGCTCTGCCGTGGGCTGGCTACCCTGGGCCTCCTGGCTGCTAAGTGTGATCTCTGCATCTCTCCACTTCCAGTTTCTTTGGTGTGATAATTTTGGAGAAGAGGGGCAAGCGCAGGCCAGCTGGGGTAGTAGGGAACAATACAGGATATTCCACAGTGCTGTGGCCCTCCCCATGGACCCAGGCAGACTAGAATCTCAGCTCTGTTTCTGTTATAGTAGTGTGGTCCTAAACACTTCAGCTCCCTGAAGGTCAGTGTTCTCATCTGTGAAATGGAAATAACATAATCATGACTTTCAAGATTTGACCCTCAGTGTAACTCAGTTGGGGCTTTAGTAATTTGCAATGGCTTTTTATGCCACATATGCCCCCATGTAAAACAATCCTAAAACCTGCAAAAATTCTGGACAGTTAAGCGCTGAGAAGAATCATGCTTCTTCCAGTCTTTAGGGGCCTTTTCTTAGTGAGAGCGCCTCTTTATCTGGAACATATCTGAGAAACTAGGACATGACAAATGATGATCACAGCCCCCCAGATAGGAATGATAAACCGCATGCAGCAGAGCTCTTGTATTTCACTTCTACCAGAGCCTGTGGGCCCTGGTTTGGAATCATATTTACTCTTTTTACACATTTACAAAAGGCTTGGTTACCTGGTTTTCTAAATGACGGGAGATTAGAAACAACAAAAGAAAGAGAGTGGGGTTGCTGCCAAGGTGAACCAACAGAGAAGAGTCAGGTGATGATACAACAAAGAGGAGACAGAATCTCTTTTTTTCCCTTCCTTCTCCCCCAACATAAGAATTGGAAAGCATGGTTGATATAGATGTAAACATCCCCACACATCTTCAATAGCACTTCAGGGCATGACTGCATTCCAACACTAACCAAGGACAGCACATACATGGTACACTTACCATCACTCCCTTCACCTGTGCCTAAAGCAGACATCACAAGTCAATCCTGATACTCTTAATTGATGCTAGTACAAGACATCCCTGTATTGGCTCCTGAATCTTTTCTCAGTCTTGCTCAGGCATGACCTACCAAGACTTTGAACTAAATCCATGAGCTGACATTCATTTACACTCTCCGTGTAATGACTATTTAAAAGGATAGGAACATGAGTAGCCACGTTTGAGAGAGGTTTTTTCTGATGTTGGGGGAGATGGTAAAAAAGATTTAACTCATTGAATGATGCATAGGATTTTGTTAAGCATGAAAGTTGAGAAAGGCCTTCCCCGAAGTATTTTTCTCTTCCTGCAATTATTAGGAAGATGGAGCATGGCAAATCAATCTGAGGCAAACTCACTGTTAATTTGGCTGTTAATTTGGGTTAGAATCAATTACTTTGGGCCAGGGCTTCCATTGTAGCTAAAGGCATGGTGAACCGCCCCAGAGACATTCTAAGTCAGATGACACCCTCCCAAGTTGCTAGGATCCTATTTGGAGGTTTTAGGGCATGAGATAAAGGAATGCCATTTTTTAAGGTTCCCTGGAATTCACATAATCCTTACAAAACAATATTTTGATGAATGGAGTCAGAGGAATGCAACCCGTATGTTTCTGATTCATGTCGAGTTTACGAGGGTTTACAAGTTAAAGGAAGAGGTGCTAGGCAAGATGTATCCTCCAATTTCACTAAACCCCAAACATCTGAAACAGAGCCTACTTTTCCTTTCCTTGTGTTTAACCCAAAGCTCAGAGACTTTTTGGCCCATTCAGGAATCTTTCTAATCATCCCTGGGATTTTATGACCCACAGGGGGATAAGGATGTGTTTCTCTAGTGGTGTATGCACAGTGAAAGGGGCAGAATCCAAATTGTAAGTTGCTGGTGTGTGTTCATTTCACGTCAGTTGCTTGGCCCTCTTGTCTGCAGGGGCTGGGTGATCAGGCCAGTACTCAGAAGTCAGTTCTCCCACTCCTCAATGGAATGTGTAGTAATTCACTAAAAGGGCCAGAGCATCATGTCTTTGTGTGTGCAGGCACATTTCAGGGGCAAAGCATTTGGTCTTTTTACATGGGGTGACTCTGCCTCCCACGCTTTCCCCTCACATTTGTATATTCATTTCAAGAATGTATTTGACCCCCTACAGTGTGCATTTGGGATACAGAAATGAATGCTATAGGCTATGACTCTCAGTTAATAGGAAAGAGAGACATAGATACAGATCATTATAATACAGTGTGATGCATGTTGTATGAGGGGAAATACCTGCTGTTATGGGAGGACATGGGTGGCTCCTCTGACATAGTCTGGGATACTGCGATGGGGGCAGGTCACCAGATGCCAGTAAAGTTTTCCTGCAAGAAATGGTCTGTGAACTGGGTTTTGAAGTATGTGTAGGAGTTCACCAGAAAGATAAATAATTGTGGGAAGGATAAAAGGGAGATGGGAGAGATAGCAGTCTTGGTGGGAGGTGCAGCATAGGTAAAACACTGAGGACTAAGAAAGCATGGGATGCTTGGAGGAATTGCTAGTCAGGTAATGTTTGCCAGATCATGAGGCACCTTTTATTTGCCACCCTGGGCAATGAAAGGGAAACCCCTTGCGTTCCAAGTGGCTGGTGGGGCCCATTATGTGAAGGACCCTCAGAGGCTCAGATCTGAAATGGGACTTGAATATAGATTCAGGATGTAGAGTGTAGAACTTGGGTGGAGTATATAGGGGTACCCAGATATCCAACACTTTTCAATCCACCTGTGTCCAGCCACTGCCCCTGTGTATTCCTCAGGCCCTGTAATTGGCCTGCCTACTTCCCCTTACACTGCCCAAACATACAACACAACTTGCCCTTCACCCCAAGCCAGTGTACCACAGAAAGAGCCTCACACACTTCCCTGCACCCAGGATCCTCTCTGCCTCTGAAGGAAACAAGTCACAACCCTCCCTTTTGTAGAAAGCAGAGTTGTCAGGGCTCTGGCACTGGAGGGGAAGCCTTCAGGTGGTGAAAAGAAATTGTGTAGGTGGCTCTGAAAGCCAGCGACCCCCCTTTCTGACTCTCATGTTCTCTCAATGGGTCTCTCCTATTGCTTTCCACCCATGGCTATTATCAGGCTCTCCAAAGGAATACTACGCAGTTTACCCTTTAAAGCTCTGCACCAATTAAAGATTTTCAAACACCACCAACAACTACAAAAGTCACTTCTGTCTTGGTTCTGGTTAGATCATTAGCATCTTTGCGATTTTCCCGAAAACTTTACCAATCAACAAGGAAGTACAAATTCAAAATAAAGAGAAACTCAGTTGAGTGACACAGTGTAGCTTCCTGGGGCTATTATAATTGGGGCTATTCCTAGGCTTCACAAGGCTCGTCCTAGTTCACCTGTCATTAATAAGACATAGCAATGACCACAGCTACTGGAAGCCCATGCATGAGTTAGAAGACGCCCCCTTTGGGTGGATATAGCCAATTTCAGTTTACTCCTGCCCATTGCAACCTGGTACCTCTGTGCAGTGCCCAAACTATACAACTGTATGTGGTGCCGTGGCTACAATCTAGCCCCAAAGGGCTGCTGTGATACTTACTAGACTCATCACGTCTCAGTTCTTGACCGGTGCACACCTGGGCTCCTTTTTAGAGCCCAGAAATGGTGGAGAGTGAAAAGGTAAACCTTTGGAATTTCTTAACCAACTCCCTTCTGCTCTTTCTTCTTTCCTCAGCTCCCAGCCTTGTTGCATTATGCTCCATTGTGGGTCATCATTGGGATGAGGTCCCCAGAACATTGACTTGCAATATTACAAAGTTAATACAGGTGTCCGAAGGACACTGTGACACAGAGAAAGAGTTCAACGCTTAAGCTATGAGGTCAACCAAACCAAGATGGTGTATATTGCTATGTAACACATTAGCCCAAAACATAGCAGTTTAAAGAGCAAACATTTATCATCTCACAGTCTCTGTAGTTTAGGAATCTGAGTGTGTTTTGCTGGATGCCTCTGGATCGGTTTTTCTCACAAAGCTATAGTCATGATGTCAGCTGGGGCTGCATTTATCTCAACACTCAACTGGGGAATCTGCTTCCAAGCTCACTCTCATGACTGTTAGCAGATATAGGTCCTTGGTGTCTGCAAACCATAAACATCCTCCCATAGTGCAGTTCACACATGGAAACTGGCTTCCCTCGGGGTGAGCAAGTAATACAGGGCAGCCATGATGAAAGCCACAGTCCTTCTGTAACCCAATCTCAGACGGGGTATCCCATCACCTCTGCCACATTCTGTTGTACTGCCAGAAGAAAGTCACTAAATCCAGCCCACACTCAAGGGCATAGGATTACACAAAGGTATGAAAACCAGAAGGCGAGGATAGTTGGGGGCCATCTTGGAGTCTGCCTACCACACTAGGAATCCTAACTTGTTGTCACTTAGTATCTGTGTGAACTTGAGCAAATCATCTAATCTTTCTGAGCCTTGATTTCTCCATCAATAAAATGGAGACGATTAATGTAAAGGACTTGATATATAATAAGCAGCAGCTAAAAATGATCATGATGATGATAACAATGGCGATGATGATGGATGATGATAATGATGAATGTTAGTTTTTCTTTTCTTTTTTTCAGAAGGTAGAGGAAGGTCCCAGTGAGCGCCTAGTGGAGTAGTCATTTGTGTAGAAGGATGTACTGGATGGATGAGTGTAATGTTTTTGGGGTTTTTTTTTATATTTGTTTTATTTTATTTATTTATTTATTTGGTTGCACCAGGTCTTTTTTTTTTTTTAACATCTTTATTGGAGTATAATTGCTTTACAATGGTGTATTAGTTTCTGCTCTATAACAAAGTGAATCAGTTATACATATACATATGTTCCCATATCTCTTCCCTCTTTCATCTCCCTCCCTCCCACCCTCCCTATCCCACCCCTCTAGGTAATGTTTTTAACATTCATCACCCATTTTCTACCAAGCTGGAGAACAGAGGCACACTGCCCCAGTGATATGAACCACACCAATAACTTCCACATTCACTTCTGGTCCTCTCAATGATTATTTACTTTCCAGGAGCTTTAAAAACATAAAGCAGCAAATGGAACGTGGAATTATGGTGGGGTGGGCATGACACTGAAGGGAATAATCCTTTAGACACTGGCCTCCCAACCTGACTTATGGAGTTCGTCTCACTGCCAAGAAGCCCTGACTATGAATATGCAGCCATCGGGGAAGGAGACATTGAGAAGAGTGGGTATATTTTCACAGAGCCTCCCCAGGTTCCTTTAAATAGTGGCAGCAGCCTTTAATACAGCTAAGAGGCAGCTTCTCTGTGCTCAGCCTCCTCGCAGTTCTTGGGGAATCTTGTCTGTAAATCCAGCTCTCCCTTTATGGCCATCCAAACAGATCTGTTTTCTGCAGCATTTTCATCTGGCTGTTGGCATCCCTTCAGAGTAGAGGGCAAAAAAGGTATTCTACTGAGGCTCATGTGTGTTAAATACACAGTTAGCTGACCTTCACTGAGAGTCTTTCTTCTGAGGACCTCATCTAAAACTCACTACCCTCAAGATAAAGGACTATTATCATTCCCCTTTTATAGATGAGGAAACTGAGGCACAGTGAGGAAAAACAGATTGTCCAAGGTCACACAGCTAGTAAATGGAAAGATGTTTGTGATGATTTGCAATAAAATGAAATTTTGCCCAGAGTTGGCCACTGGAAAAGGGTATAAATTGTACTTGCTTGATTTTTCCCAGAGAATCTGGCTAGGTTCCAAGCACTGGATTGGAGCACAGAGCTAGTAGGATTTCAGAATAAGGTCTTTTCAAAGTTGTCAACATATGCTACTCACTCCTGACCAATTTCATACTTTAGGCTTTATAATATGTCTCCCAAGGCAGTACATTGAGAGCGAGTTCAGTGACATTTGACATTGTGCTACTGCAAAACAGTGAGAGAAAGAATGAGATGCGGGCAAATGAAACCCAGGGGCTTAGATTGGTAGTGAAGGTTAAATCTCACATTCTCTGGGTGGTCCAATAACTGATGTGTATTCTGATTGGAATGCAGAAGTTTGGAGTTGTGGATGGGGAGAGAGCATTAGATATTCTAGCCAGTGTGGGACTTTGGACAAGCCACTTAGCATCTTTAAGCCTTACCTCCCTCATTTGTACAAATGGGTTAATAAGAGCTGTCACCTCATATGGTTGTGCTATCAATAATTTAAGATACTGCACAAAATCTTGGTTCAAATATGCAGGGTTCTGACTACTACCTTGTGGCCTCTCAGGATTTCAGTTCCCTGTCCTATATCAACCTATATCAGAATGAGGGTGTTGGGCAAGATGGTCTCCACAGCCCCTTCCAACTGGGCCATTTTGTGATCCCAGGACAGAGCAGAAGGGAACAAGAGTTCCATGTAGATGTTGTTGGGAGCTGGAGGAACGTGCCTTCCTAGGAAGCTTTCGACATTCTTTACAATAGAGGATGCTATCACAGGTGAAACTGCATATGCAGATCAAGAAGGGCTTCCTGTGGCTAAAGGAAGCCACAGAAATGAGTAGGCTTCGGGACTGTGGTTGAGCTTCTGTGAGTTTTCAGGGCAGCTCAGACTGTTTCCCATGTGAAACCATGCCCAGGATTCAGAAGACTACTGCACAAAGACTTTAGTGCTTTTGTGTTTTCCCCAGTTGATAAGCTGACATATTCATGGATGAGAACTCAGTGAGCATAGGAAATCCTGGCTGCTGGGTGTAGCTCATTCATTCACCAAGTGCATATCCAGTCTGCCCCGTCCCTGGTACTGTGGGGAAACAGTTGAAGTCCCTGCCTTCAAAGAGCTTATGATCAGGTGGGGACCAAGTAAACTGTTCAGTCCAATGTGAGATGTGCTCTATTACTGGAGAGTAGAAGAAATGGCAGAAGCATTGCTAAAAGACACGTTCTCCAAATGTCCTGGAGGTGGTTTTTAAAGAAGTAATTAACCAGAGGAAGGTAATGGTATTCCAAACAGATGGAATCTCATGAACTAAAATGCAGAAGCAAGGGAGAGTTGTCAGATTTAGAGGAGCAGTAAAAAGTTCTGTTAGAGCCAAGACTGTGTCTTTTTGGGACGTGGGCTGGATGGTAGGGACAGGAGAGAGGCGGGAGAGGATGAGGAGAAACAGAGATGCAGGGAAGTAGTAAGAAATGAGATCAAAGAGATAAGCAGGGACCAGGTCATGAAAGATCCTTGAAAGTCATATTAAAGAGTCTGGACTTCAACTTCAAGACAACTGGGGGGAGCCACTGAAAGATTTCAAAGACTATTGAACTTGGCAGATGGTTAAACTAGATGATCTTTAAGGTCCCTGTAGATTTAAACCATCCCCAGCAGATACTATTGTATTCTCTTTGAGATGCTATCCAAAGAAATACATTATTTAATATTTTAAAAATAGCCAATTGCACTTTTGTAGCCTTTATTCACACGATGGCATCAATCTAGCAAAATTTTCATTGTTCATCTATTATGTGGATGACCCCGTGCTGGGTGTGTTGTGGGATTCATTTGTGCATAAAGTTAAATAAAAGTGTGAAGGACACATAACTGTCCTACACAATAAAAGAGACGGCACAAGATGTATTATTGATTGATTGATTTTGGAGTCAGACATTCTAAATACATGAACTCTATCTGTCTGAGCCTTGGTCTCTTTATCTATAACATTGGGATAATAGCAGTGTCTACTGTGTAAAGTCATTGAGAGTATTAGAAGAGATAGTACAGTTTAAAAAAAAAACTTAATCCAATGACTGGCACGTGATAAGAACTTAAATTTAGTTAGCTATTAACATCATTCTTGGTAGCAGTAGTATTGGTACCTTTGTGAAGCTAAAACTGGCAGAAAGGGTGTGGATAACAACAGTGGAAGGTTTTTACTACTGTCACATTACCAGCTTCAATATAATCTCTTATATTAGAACACCTCAAATTCGGGATCATGGTAATTTGATTTAGTATGAAATTCTTTTCTCCATGGGACGAAAAACAGTTTGCTTCACAAGTGAACAAAGGAAAGTCTGGTGATGGTAGAGGGGATGGGGGTGTTAAATGTTCATTTAAAAAAATATATATATATACACACACACACACACACACACACACACACACATATATATATCAAGTACTTTAAGCCACTTCTAGGCATATATGCCACATGATAATTATAAATGTAGCCATACTGATCTATTCAAGTATCTCCAAGTATCACTTAAATTGGTAGCACTTGATAGCCATTGATTTTAAAGAGCATGTTTAAAGCAATAAAATGGCATTTCTTTGCAGAACATTTTGTCCTTTTTATTATTTAGCATGTTTTTTTTCCCCTTGCTTTCCTCCAGTTACTCTCCACGAGTGTTATTTTTGCTAAATTCATAGCAGTCATCATTTATTTATTTATTCAGCAAATATTTATTGAGTCCCTGCTCTGCGCCAGGAAGTAGGCTGGGTGCTGGAGATACAGAAATGAACAAAAAGACAAAGGTCCTCCCTCTTGGAACTTACATCCTAGTCATAGGTTTGGCTTTGGCATGCAACAGTGATAATCTTTGAGATAATCTTTGGTTAAAAGTGTCCAGAGGTAGGTATAGAAAAATAAACATGGTGAAATGGGACATTGGTAGATTGTCTTAAGTCTGATGAACTTCAGAATTTAGACCATTACATCAGAATTTAGACCATTACACAAGATCACAGACCTGGGACAATAGCTTTTTTATGACATTGTTTTTGTAGAGGTTTTGATTGAGTCTCAAAAATTATACGAATGACTCCTTTTGCACATAGAGATTAGAATGTTTTCCCCATTAACTAACACATGATTTCACCCCACAGCAGATCCATAAAATTCCTTCTTAGTTCCTCAGTGATTTGATACGAATATTAACAGAGAAAATTAAGCACCACTGGGCTGTTACCAAAAACAGTCATAGAAATTTAAAGCTGGGAAATATTTAAATCCAGATCTGTCCCAAGGCTCAAAACCCTTAATAACTTGTCTGCTGAACTCTAAAGTTTTCATTTAAAACTGCCATATGAAGTTAGCCAACAGCTGTTGTTCTTCTTGATACCTTGTCTTTAATCCCCAAGGCCTCCTGAAGACTCAAGGGACTTTGGGTGTGGAGGGGAAATTATACCAAAGCTACCACTGCCTCATCTCAGTGATTTGTGGTTTGTACCCGTCTGGGCTTTCTTTTTTCAAGCATGTGTCTACTTCATTTATGTCATTCAACCAAGAGATATCGAAGGCCTCCTGTGTGCCAGACATTTATAGTTTTTGTTTTTCTCTTTATTTGTTCCCCTTGAAGTATATAATCCAGTCTGTGGTTTCTCTGAATTTAAATAAGCATTCACTGTTGGTTCTCCAACTGGTACCTGACTCAGTCATTTAGAAAATCAAAGTAGCCTTCCCCATCAAAAAAGCAGGTATCATTGTTCCACTGATTATTCCTGACTGTCTGACCAAAAAAAAGACTCAAGGAAGGAAAGTCTTTGGAAGGAAGAGGCAGGAGCTCTTTGTATAGATTTGTTATCCACTTACCTATCAGCTGTCGTCTTTATTTCAAAGCATCTTCACCTATACTGTTGAAACACGGTCCTTTATCTAGGAAAAGTCCCCACGATAGTATTTTTGAAAGCATCTTCTAAATTTACATGACTTATTTTGGAGTGTAATTGTTAGGAGAGCTCAAATGCTCTCTGGCTTACCATTATGATCACTTGAGGTGGAGGTGATTATCTTCTTCCCAACACACATCTCTCCATATCCAGCAGGACTTATCCATGTATCCATCTAGTCAAACATGCCATTATGATGCTCTATGCTAAGCCGTGTTCTAGACATGGGGACCAAGACGAAGACTAAGGCAGAGTTCTTGCTTTCAAGGAGCTCACGTTTCAAGATGCACTTGGGACTGCAGAAGCCCAGGTCAACTAAAGTTTGAATATCTAAACCCAGGCACTGGGCAATGGCTTTTGCCATTAAATCAGTTGTCATGACATCAGAGACTTGCTCCTCTGTCTTGAGACTAGAATGTTGTATAGTACCCTGGCCTGAAACCTTGTCTTGGTCACTGCTGTAATTACTCTGAAAGGTAACATGGGACTGTACACATAGTAGGTGTGTGAAAAGCATTTGTGAAATTGAATTGGGTTGAAATTTGTTTGCTACCTGCCAACTATTTGTCCAGTGAATTGTGATTCCAATAAATGACACATTTTTTAACACTTACAGTTCTAAACCAATTGAGAAGTAAGACAAAGGAGATGTCAGATGTAGAAGACTGTAATTCTGGTACAAACGCTCTTTGGAGAACATGCCTTATATCTACAGGCAAATGGCTTTTCTAATATTAAATCCAAGAACAAGTAGACTTACCCACCCGGTCACCAGCATTGCTTGTCATGTCTCACTGGAGAAACTGAGCAGAACACACAATGCCTGTAGAGCTTGTATCAAAGAAAAGGAAGAGGAAGGGGTGGGGCTAGGGATGCCCAATTACTCCTTCTGAACTTTAAATGCTCTGATAAGATTTCTCAAGTCCCTGCTTCCCCCAGGTGGATTGAACAAAGAGTCAAAGAGAGGGGAGGAGTATCACCTTAATGGGGATTCCTCTGCAAGGAAGAACTCTCAAGAGTCTATAATAACAATGCCTGGCAATATCAGTTCTCTGTTTCTTTCCAGAACGTGCTCCTTACCTATTTATTCCCTGCCTGTGTTTTTTGTATGTGTCTCAGGCAGCTATTGGTTTCTCCTTCCAAGTCACCTTCTTTTAATTCCAGCTCAGAACTTCCTCCCTTCTTGCCTGATGTCTCTCACCTGCACCTTTCACACAGGCCCATCTCTTTTCCTGGATCATATCTTCCTGGTTTGGCTTCTAATGCCAGTCTACCTGATCAGTTCCTGTCTTCCAACTGTTAAAGACCCAATGTGATGAACGAATACATCAACTATTTAGCAACTGTGCCAAGTGCTGTTTTGGACATTCAAGACGTAGAGGTGAATAGATATGGTCTGTTTCCTAACAGAACTTTGAGACACCCAGAGGCTAAGAGATGTAGCAGACAATTATATCCCAACCCTCATAATCCTTCAGGCAGAGAAAGCATGCCTCTGACGTATGCAAGATTCTCCTCGCATTGGCTACAGATATTAAAATATGAATTTACACTGTTTTCAGTGGTGTTTAAAGGGCTGATTAGATGGTTATTCATAATTTTTATTTGCTGTCTTCACTTTTTTTTCTTTTTAAATTTTCTCTACTATTAACTTCTCTGGTCAAAGAAGGAAAAAAAAAAGAATCAAACCTTTCCAAAGTCTTATGCAGCCAGGAAAAAAAAAATCAAAGATATCCACCAGCATCTTGCAAAAACAAGAGGGAGTTCTGGGGGTTATAAAACATATGCTTGACAACTGGTATTATCCACTAGCGAGATATTGTTCGTATCACCACAGCCTGAAATTGCACGAATGATCACTCAGGTTATCAATTCACACATGCTTACAACGGCCTGTTGGCTCTGGGAATTACTTTCTTGGATTACTGCAAATCCCTCATCTCCAACAAATTCATCATGCAAAGTCCCCACTATAATGAACCTTGGGTAAAGCTCAGCACTCAACTGTATTTTAGCAGTTAAGTGGAGTGTGGGTAGTCTTAGAATTATAACAGTTTGGGAATGTTAGAAAAGAGACGCCACCTTTCAAATCTGTTTCCCAGAATTATCTCGACACACAGCCCCACTGCAGTCTTGGTTGTTTGAAATTGAAGTATTTGTCCTCTCAGCAGAAGTGCCACCAGGGGAGGCTCCTGCCTGTTGGTATGAAGTTCCCTTGATCAGTGTCTGCACCCAGGAATAATCAGCAGGGTAAGCCTAGTGGAGCTTCCGGCAGGGTAGAGCTGGTCAGCTGTTACCTAGTTGCCAGTAAGTGGAAGTTTTTGCTTTTGTTTTTACTTTCTGAGAATCCTATCCATTCTCTTGGCAACCCCTCATGGAGGAAATTGGTGACAACAACCGGAAGCTATGAGATGCTGCAGCCCAGTACTCCATGCCGTGATCATTCTCATCTCTGTCGAGAAGAGCAGACTCTAATCTACCAAACAGAACTCCATGTCACGTTCACTCAATGACTATATGTGTGTGTACATATGTACATATACAGGTATATATATACATACATAGATACACAGCCATCTACATGCCTACATACACACACACACACACACACACACACACACACACACACACACACACACACACACACATATATATATATAGAGAGAGAGAGAGAGAGGGTAGGGGTTGGCTATTATTGGGTGCTGAGTGCTGGGATCAGCCCTACTGTGAAACTAGGCAGATACGGTTTCTGTTCTCATGGAACCTACATTCTAAAAGGACACAGAGACAATTCAAATAAAGTAGTCTTGGAATATGGTCTAGGGATAATCTGCAACCAAAGCACCTGGGATACTTGTTAAAAATGCCCGACCCTGGCGTCATCCCAGTCCTGCTGAAACAGACGCTTTTGGAGGTAAGGCTTGGGAATCTTTATGTCAACGTGCTCCTCAGGTTGTAGTCTGTTTGAGAACAACTATAATGTGATAAATCCTATGACAGAGAATGGTAGGTTGTCAAGAGAATTTGCAGGAGATACACCAAACCAGCTTAGCCTATGGAAATTAGAGAAGACGCCCCAGAAGAAGTAGTTCTCATGTTGGGAGCTAAAGAAGAGAAAGAGTTACCCAGAAAAAAATAAAGGAAGGAAGAAGGGTCAGCAAGAATGGCCAGCAAAGGGAAGCCAGAGAGACTATGGGGAGATTTTTCAAAACATACCACCCTTGGTAACTAAGAGACTCCTGTGAATAGAGATCAGTGTGGTACTTTCTCCATTTGTAATGCTTCCAATTTAACAGAAGACAAGGCTTTCCTTGGCATCCTGATAAGCTTCATCCATTAGCTTCACTCCCCTCTTCCTGTGCTTACTGTCAGGAACACTGAATCCCTGACCTCATGCCGGGTATTACGGTTGCCACCAGTGGAATGGATGATTTCACGTTTCTATGCAGAACCAAGAAAGTCCTGAGAAAGTAGAACTTCAAACATCTATACACTGATGGCCCATTTCTCCACTGGATGCTACCCACTTCTTAATTTTATGTTTGTTCAGGATCCGGCTTACTGAGGTCAATTAAAGTCAGGAAGAGATGTCGGTTTGATTTAGTAAAATTGGATTCTTTGTCTCCCTTGGGTTTATCTCCTTGGGCTGGGCTGTCATTTGAATTTTATGTTTTTGTCCTTATTTCTTCAGACCATTTTTTTTTCTGGGAAGTGTTTTTCAGTGTTACACTCGCTCTATCTGTTTGCAAGGAAGGTGTTTGTTTCTATAAAGTGCCTGTCCTGTCTGATCTCCATCATCTTTACGGTCTTGCATTCTGTCGCCATGGCTCATGTCTGGCTGTGGTTTATGTTTTGACAGGAGTTTGTTATAAAGCTGGGGATCATGGCTCTGGCTTTGCCATTCAAACTTTCTTCTTTACGGTAGTCATAAACCCATGCTGTTAAAATGTTCCCTCTGAGGGAGGGGGTGAAATTCTGATAACAAAAGACTTGGGAGAAAGGAAAAAAGAGAAGGGGGGAGGAGGGGAGGGAGGGAAGGAGAGACGGAGGGAGGAAGAATTTTGTAGAGGTGCTATTAAAGTAGCCAGGTACAAACCAGCGTCATTCAAATGTAAACTACAAGAAGAATACAAAGAGTTGTCAAAGATTTGAGAAAATAATGACAAAGGCAAGAGAAATGCACCTAGATTACCGTGCCCTGCTGTTTTTTACCTTTGGGATCTTGGACAAGTTGGGCGGTGCAGACCAGTGAACGAAGTTAGCCCCGAGTTTGCTGGAAAGGGAGAGAGCAGGGCAGGGATGGCCCCTGAGCCCTCTGTCCTCAAAAGCAGCCATCTTGCAAGTTCCTTTGTGAAAATGCTTAGAATCATCTTGTTTTTTGTGTCAGTGGTGGAAGATTTATACAGCGAGGTGGTGTCTGGATTTCAGCCTTTGTTCTCGCCTTCAGTAAGCAAGTATTGAGGACTTGGTGTATTCAGGGCCCTAACTCTGCGTCCCTAGCTGGTGGTGTCTCCGGAGCACTGTTGTGCCCTGGGAGCTCAGCTAGACACTGAATGTCATTTTTTTCCATTTCAGTTAATCCCCAAGGTCATATGGAAGGAAAGTAATATTATCCCCATGTAGCTAGTTTATGATCAGCCACCTAGGTACATAACACATGTGTATTGACATGGAGGGGGCGGGGTCTACAGAGAAAAAGAACAAGTGGATCCATTCTCATTAACTATCTTAAACTGCGGCTCCCTGTAGCAACAGAAGTGGGTTTGGCCGTGTTCTGTGTGATTTCACAGCCTGTGTCTCTCATGCTACCCCAGGCTGATACTTCTCTAGCCATCTAGTGAGGAAGAAAGAGGGTGAAGCCCAGCACCAGCTCACTTTACAGGAAGGTCTGGGGACCTTTTATTGAGCAGGCAGTGGAGAGTTACATACCTGATTCCTCAGCCTGGGAAGTAGCTCAGGAGATGCCTCTAGATCCCAAACGCAGCCATCCCGCAGCTCCTGTGCAGCCCGGAGTAACTCCCACCCAACACGAGTTCTCCTGGTGGCCTTGTCTCCCAGACCCACAAACCTCACTCACACGCGAGTGCCTGGCCAAGGGTTTCGGTGTCTCTGTCCCCCCCTCCCCATTCTCCTCATGCTCACCATGCTTTCCCCTCTCTGCCTCCCACACAGAAGTTATTTGGGAATGTGTCTGCCCTTCTCTCCTTCCTTCCATTCGTCCTCCATCTCCCTTCCTTTTTTCTCTTTCTAGCGTTTATTCACTGTGTATTGAACACAAAGTCAATACTCAGGTATGTTCCATGTTATTTAATCCATATAGAAAACTACCACTAATAACAATGATAAAATAATAAAATAACTATTATCAAGGTCTTTATGTGCAAAGTTCAGCCATTCAATAAATATTTAAGTGCCTACTCTATGTTCTGAGAATATAGCCAGGAGCAAACAGATACAGTTCCTTCCTTCTTGGAGCTTGTATTCTAGTGAAGGAGCAGATAATATACAAATATAATATGTGGTCAATGCTATGAAGAAAAACTAACTAGGGTATGATGAATAATTCATCGCCTAATTAATAGCCAGAGGTGAGAGCATTCTGTCGTTGATTTTATGTGCTCTCTACAGAATCCCTGTGAGGCTGGCCCTGTTCTCATCCTCACCTGGCAGATGAGAAACCCAAGGTCAGGGTGATTAAGTAACTTGCCCAAGGTCACACAGTGGCAGAGCTGGGATTCAAGTTCAGGCCGGGTGGCTCCAGGTCCACGCTCTTGACCCCATGGCGCACTCCAGGGAAGAGATCAGGGCTAGTGAGGCCCGGGGGCAACAAGGCCGGGAGGGTCCCTGAGCCTTTTTGTCAGTTCTTAATAGTGACAGAGGAGAAAGAGGGGAGTGAGAGAGAAGCCAGAGCTGTGTGCATCAAGATGCAGTGGACCTGTTCCAGCTCCTGTGGTCCAGGAGACGTCTGGAACCCTCATCTCCCAGTAAGATGGCACCTCTCCTCTTGGAGGTGATGGAGTGCAGACAGAGGCCAGAAGTGTCGTTTCATCCTGGGAGGTGAAGCCACAGTCCCCTCACTGAAAGAGGATGGGCAGCTTCAGGGAAAGAGCTATTGGATAATGGTAGAAAGTGAGGGTTTTTTAATGCTGTTTAACCCACGAGGGACATTAGCCCCATGCTGGTAACTGGGTACCAAGGCTCAGGCAAACCAGACCCATCCCAGAACCCACAGAATGCCCAGAAGCTGCCTTATCTTGCCTAAATCCTCTGATTTTTCTGAAAATCTGCACACAGCATGTCAGATTCCAACAGCTGGCGCCCACGTGGTTTTACCAGACCTGGGTAGGTGCAGTTGGGCTGTTAGGTCTTGCTGCCAGAAAGCCTATGCAACATTGAATTCACTGTCAGAATCGCTGTTCCTTTCCTTGTAGACACAATCTAAGGGTCAGAAGCACAGCCCCCAGTGGCTTTGGTGGAATGTGAAGCTGACCCTTTTACAGCTTCTCATTTCCAAGGATTTTTACTTCCCTGTAAAATGCCCCTGGAATGCTGACTTGACTTGCAGATGGTGTCTTTCTTCCTTTCTTTCTTTCTCCCTTCCTTTCCCTTCCCTTCCCTTCCCTTCCCTTCCAGCCCCTTCAAACTAAGTAGTCTCAGATGAGATGCTTTTTTACTTGTAAAACTCAAAATTAACTTTAATCCCAAAATGAATCTGTCAAAATGACTAGTCTCTGATCCTTAATTATCTGGACTAGAATATTCGGATATGAAAATTCCCTATATGGGACCCTAAAACCTTTTTTTCTTCTTCTTGTGGTTTTGGTTCTCCAGCCCTGAGTTTTGAAAGTGGCTTTACCTCTGTATTAGAAACCTGCGTGTATACATAACCAGTTTGGGGTTGGCAGCCTGTCTAAATAGACATGCTAAGTCCACCTCCATCCATTTGCCAAATGTCTCTTAAGTAGCTATTTATGTCACGAATGCGCTGTGATACTGAGATGATCGAGAAATGTTCCCTGCCTTCAGGGAATCACAGTCACTGATGGAAAGACAATAAACTGAACGATTCCAGTACTGCAGGGTAAGCCATACAGTCTGTGCACACACAGTGTTACGGGAGCAATGACATGCATTAAACGCTTAGCAGAGTCAGGCTCTGTGCTAAGCACTTTGCATGCATGATGTTATTAATACCTGTTCACTGAATTCGTGACTATTCTATTCCCATTTGACAGATGAAGACACTGGGGTGTAAAGAGCATAAATCGTTTGTTCAAGGTCACAAAGTGAATAAATGAACTTTCACTGCAGCATCCAATTTTAAAATCACTTTAAGAATACCAAGGAGATGAGAAAACCATAATTCAAAAAGAGTCATGTACCACAATGTTCACTGCAGCTCTCTTTACAATAGCCAGGACATGGAAGCAACCTAAGTGTCCATCAAGAGATGAATGGATAAAGAAGATGTGGCACATATATACAATGGAATATTATTCAGCCATAAAAAGAAACAAAACTGAGTTATTTGTAGTGAGGTGGATGGACCTAGAGTCTGTCATACAGAGTGAAGTAAGTCAGAAAGAGAAAAACAAATACCGTATGCTAACACATATATATGGAATCTTAAAAAAAAAAGAATGGACTTGAAGGCACGGGGAGGGGCAAGGGTAAGCTGGGACGAAGTGAGAGAGTGGCATGGACTAACATATACTACCAAATGTAAAATAGATAGCTAGTGGGAAGCAGCCGCATAGCACAGGGAGATCAGCTAGGTGCTTTGTGACCACCTAGAGGGGTGGAATGGGGAGGGTGGGAGGGAGGCGTGGGACGGAGGAGATATGGGGATATATGTATATGTATAGCTGATTCACTTTGTTATAGAGCAGAAACTAACACACCATTGTAAAACAATTATACTCCAATAAAGTTTGTTTTTTTTTTTAAAAAAAAAGAATACCAAGGAGAGAAGTGGAAAACTTGGACGGGAAAAGGGATTCTCCACCACAGGATATGGTGCTTTAGCTAAAATTTGAGGATGCCTAAGACTTGGGATGAAACAGAAGAGGGAGGACTAGGATATCCCAGGCAAAGTGTGCTGTGTGAGCAAAGGTTTCGAGGTGTGCTGAGCACGGAAGCACTAAGGGAGCGGGTGAGGTTGAAATGGAGCTGGGAGGATGGTGGATACAGCCAGTTTATTATTTTAATTCTACAAACATTTCCTGTGACTTCAAAATCCACTTTAAAGGGTCATGTTTTATTAGCTTCTATTTTAGTGACCACTTAACACCTTACAGGGAACATCTTGTATAATATCCAGCCCTGGGATAGGGCCCAGTTTTACCCACGTTTGCCTCTGTCTCTGCAGAGAGGAAATCATCTCTTTTGCATCTCTTGGCATTGCTAAAGGTTGCTGAGTCCTGGTTTCGGTTAAGTTTGAAATCACACACATATGTCTGTTTCTCAGGCAACATTTCTTTAACCCAGTTGAATTGTGCTGATATTAAAACACAAAATTGAATGACTTGTGGTGTCTCCATGGGTTTGAGTTTGAGAAGGCCCAATAAATCATATTGAAATGATTTCATAAGAATTCTTGATGTTTGGCACCTTTGAAAAATCAAGGAATGGAATTTTTTCTCTTCTCTAGTCTGGAGTAGTTTGTTTTTGTTTTTGTTTTTGTTTTTTCTTTTAGTCAGGTGAAGGGGTTTTGGGTAAAAAGATCCAGAAAATGGCAAACCATCTGAAAATGTCAGATGTGGATGGTTCACTTGGAGCAGTAACCCCATGAGCTGGAAGTCTGTAATTAATTACTTAATTTCATCATCTACATGTAGAGAAAGCTTTGCATACTTTAGGGCTGCCACTTTGTAAGGGACACACTTTGTGATCTAAATGGCAAAAAATGCAAAAGTTAACACTGTTCATTGCTGGTGAAGTTGTGGGTAAAACATGTACTATCAGGGCAGGTGGGGGAGTAAATTGATCACAGCATGTGAAGGGTGATTAGCAGTACTTAGTTAAATAAAATATACTTTTTTTCCCTTTTCAGTGTCTGTCCTTTTGGAAAAAGTTGAAAAACTGTCTATGTCCCTCAACAAGGGAATGTTTAAATAATGAGTGAAACAGCTGTATTCTGGAATACAATCCAGTGATTAAAATCAATGTCTTAGAACTTAGATGTCTTAGTCTTAGAACTCAAAGATGTATTATTGAGTGAAAAAAGACAAGTTCCATATAGATAGATTTATTATATAACTTTTATGTAAAACAAATAGAACAAAACAAAAAGCATGCACATAAAATGATATGTGTTATCTATGTGGATGTATAAATGGAGGTAAATGTATAATTTAAATATTTACAAGGCTACATAACATACTGTAACAAAGGTGACCTGGGGAGGGGTGAAGGCACTGACATTGGTGGGTACAGGGTTGTCAGGGAAACTTTAGACTCCTAATAATTGTATTAGTTAACCCTAGCTTCTTCAACAAATAAAACTCGATATCTCAAAGTCCAAATGGGTATTTCCAGTATGTGGCAGCTCTCCTCCTGGTGGTAATCCAGGCTCCTCCCATCTCCTGGCTACTCCATCCATGGCGGGTGGGGGTCCATGGAATCCTCTGCTGGGTCTTCAATATCTGGCTGTTAGAGGTGGGAAAGAGCTTGCCAATTACATGTAGAATGATTTTACTCGTCATTTCTGAAAGTTGAATATTCTTTCTTGATGTCTACTTGGTGGAAAAAAAATGAAAACAATGAGAACGTCCATGGGCATTGGTTACAACTCCATCACAAGGCAGCACCCAACTGAAAGGGAGTTTAAGAAATGAGGTCTACTCTATGCCTAGAAAAAGAAATCAGATCTAGTGAACAGTTAGTGAGTCTCTGCAACAGTACTGTATTAATTTTTTGGATGTGTATTACTTATGTAATTAAAAAATTAATAAAAATTAAATTCAGGCATAGAAATAAACAAAGATTGGTTGATTAAAAACAATAATCATCCTACTTTACCTCATCCTGACCCCAAGTAGCTACGCAGCTTTCTTCTCTAGTCGTCAGATTTTTCTGCTGTAAAATGAGGATGTGGAATATCATCATGAATAACCTTATTACATTTATTAAATAATTGTTAGTGCTTTGTATTATATTTTTCCCACATATGTTAAGTGTTATTCATAATCACTAATCAGGAGCTAATCAGTATCACCATGAGTTGAGTTCATTCCTACTCAAATCAGAGAAACATGTTAAACATATTCCTTTTTTAATAGTATTTTTGAAATATGGAACTAGCTAGGGTTGCATTTTGAGATTTTCAGAGACCCACTGGGATTAGAAAATGCTATGGGAGTCACTGGACTAATAAACCTGAGGTCTTCTCTGGCTCTATCATTCTAATTTAGTAGCTAGGCTAGTGCCTCATATAGAACACTGCTTTCATGGGTATTTGTTAAAGAAATTAGTGAAATCATAAGTTGAATTTATGCAAAAATTTATTTTAAAATATATGTGTGCATGTGTGCACAAGAAAAAGGTTTATACCGAGTACAAAAATTATTCAATAATTGAAAATATGTTAATAGATAGCTTTCTAAAGGAACTTAGACAATCAACTCAATAGTAAGTGAGAAGGCATTTGATCAAATTAAACACCCATCAGGATTAAAAAGGACAAAATCATAAAAACAAGATGTAGAAAAAGAATTTGATTTTCTTTCCGTAATAAGAAATATGATCAGATCTCAAATCAATATATAGTACTTCCCTTAATCCTAGAGGAAATTCTCAAAAATATTAGGGAAATAAAAAAGAAAGCCTACTACTTTCCTCATTATTTAATACTTTTTTTTCTCAAAGAGCTGTTCTAACTAGTGTAATAAGATGAAAAATTAATGGTATAAATATATTTGAAAGAAGGAAATACATAGATTTCTTCACCTAGAAAACTCAAAAAAATCTTCCAAGAACTATTAAAGCAGTAAGAGCATTCAAGTAAGTGTCAGTGTTCCAAATAGAAATATAATGAAAAAAATTATGTTAACCATTCAGCATAACTAAAATATTCAAGCATTGTTAGCTATTTACCTATGGAAAGCTACAGAATGATTTTGAGGTAGAAATAAATATTTAAACAAATGGACAAACATTTCATGTTCCTGTACAGGAGGATTGGGTATTTTAAAGATGTCAACCCTTTTTTTAGCAAATTTAAGTTAATTTAAACCAACCTCCTTCCAATTTTTCTTGGGGGGGAGAGGGACGGGGGAACTTGACAAAATTATCTTAAGGTTCATCTTGAAAAATAAACAGTATAATTATGAAAATGTTGAAATAAAAATAATAACGAGGGCAGAAATAAATCTACCGGATGTAAACTACATTATAAAGTTTGGATAACTAAAAGAATATTGTACTGTCATAAGGAAGGAATGAGAGAACATTATGTAATGGAGTAGTTCATCCAGCCAAGCTCTTCTAAGGTATAAATATGTAAGATCTGATGAAAGCAGCAGCCCAAATCATGGGAAACGCCCATATGCTCCTTGACACATGCTGTCTGTCCCCTGAGCCAGGACTACTCTCTTCCCCCTGGTCCCATGTGTCGAATTGATGTCTTTTCATCCTTTAGCTTAGGTCTTTCTCTGACACCTCACTCTCTCCCCATCAACCCTGCACCATGTCCATGAGGCATCAGTAACTAGAGCATGGACTTATTCTGAAAGTCAGTAAAGGATTTCAATTTCATACTTAGAGGGTACTGATTCATGGTAAGAGGCCCAGCCATGGCTGTGGACCTCACCTGCAGAATGTTATTATCAGTGCTTTGGATAAAGGGATAAAGAAACTTGGCCCATCATGAGAGGCACACAAGTGAGAGAAACACCCTGTGGTAGAGCTGAAAAAATCGGGATCCAAAATTATCTGATTATGCCAAAGCACTGGTTGAATTAAATAAAAGGAAATGAAGTAAGGGTTACAAGTAAGTTCTTGGAACTTGGAACATGTAAATCCATTCATGGACTGCACCCATTCATTCAGCAAATATGTACGGGTCCTAAATGTGTGTCAGGCGATGGATAAACAGTGGAAAACAAGAACAAACCATGACACACATCTCATTTGTCCTTAATTAATGAATTAATAGCTCTAACAATTGCTTGATCAGCAGCTCCCTAAGAGCGGGATGGGCTTTATCACAGTCATCGTTGTTTCTCCAGCACGTATGTGAGGTGGTGTGGCAGAAGTCTTTTGGTAGAAAATGGAAGAAAAATGTCTATTAGATTTCTGGGAGGATCAAAAAATTTTGTGGCGTTTTGGAACCATGTTGACGGATGACACATTTAAAAACAGTACCTTCATCAGATCATAATACATTTAAAAGCAGGGTAGGTCCATCTGATCACATCACTGGCTGAAACCTTCCAGTGCTATCTCATCGCACTAAGATTGACATGTCTGCCCTTTGCCGTGGCCAAGAAGGCTCCAGATAATCTGACTCCACCTCCTTCTCTGAGCTCATCTGTCACCTCACTCTCCTTGCCTGTAGTTCTTCCACACTGCCTGCTTTCTGATACTACGACACACCAAGCACCTTCAATTCTAGCTTATTCCTCTCTTAAGGCCTTTGTCCTTGCTGGTCCTTGGGCCTGGACCTTTCCACTGCCAGATGCTCACATGGCCTGTTCAGTCCAGACTCAGCTCCATCAACACCTCCCCACTGCAGCCTTGCAGACCAGCCAGTCTAAACTAGACTGTCTTCCTTCACTACCAGCTTTATTCTCTGTCTTCCCACTTGTCTGCTATTTATCTCCATCACCTAGAACAATGCCAGGCCCGTAGCAGGTATTTAATAAACATATACTGAATGAAAGAATCTTTGAAATAGCAAGAAAGAAGATATTTAAATCAGACTGCTTTGCTTGAGAAAAGAAGTAAAAGGTATGTTAGAATGAAAATAATGTTAATTTATGGAAGTAAAATGAATTTGGCTTGTTTTCCCTTCACTGAGACAAAGGAATCTGCCTTGAACCTGTATCACCCGTATCAAAGTTCAAGCATGTCTTATTTCCATTGTTTTGACTATTTATAATGGTTATTTATAAGAAATAAAAACATCAATATTGTTTATTTCACTACTAAGCTCATTTCCATTTACATGCTAGCATAATGCGTTTACTAATTTCTGAATACAGATAAGTCTAAAGTTGAATGAATCTTCGTGTTTATTATGTAGTAGAATTTTTTATTTATTATGCAGTGGTGTTTCAGTAGTAGAATTTCCTTTTGGATTTCTGAGGTACTGTAGCTTTAGAACAACTGTATAAAACTAAAATTACTCAGACTTAGGCAACCAGTTTATCCACTATCTTGTTTATGAAAAATTGTTTAAAAATCAGAGTTACCACTTGTTTTAATATAATTGACTTTGCCTAATTAAAAGCACAAATGCGTTGTGTGGTTATATGGTTTTCGCTTTCCAATGAGGTAGAAAATCTTTAGTTAAATAATTGTCAAGAGTTAAGTGGTACTAATATATTGTTAGTTATAAGCATTCTTCTTATTCCCCATTTTAATTGGGGTCCTCAACCTCTTACATTTTTCGAAGTGAATTTTCTTTGAAATATGAAATTACAGGCATTTAGAATATAAATGATGGCCCCAAATCAAAGGTCTTAACATTGGACAATGGTTTCTCAAAGGACTTGGAGAACTTCAGAGCGCTTAAGATCTGAACATTAGAACTGCAGTTTGGCAAGGGTATTTACCAAGAGCTTAGAGTCACACCTAATAAACTACCAGAGAGTTAGAGATTCCCCAGACAAGGAGCAATTGTTACATTGATTTCCCTAGAAGTATCTGAGTATGCTTGTTTCACCACAACCTCATCAGGTTTATGTTTTAGTCTTTTTATTATTATTTTAATATGTATCATACTTTGATTACTAGTTTGAACATTTTCCCATATGATCATTTTTGTCTTGCAATTTCTTTCATGTGAATTCCTTGTAAACACCCTTAAGAGTTTAAGAAAAAGTTTCAAAATTATTGATAGAGACAAAATGCTCCAAAAGGCAGATGCACAGTAGTTTATATCATCTCAGTGATTAAGAGTTCCCAATGAATCCATTTGGTTTCTAAATGGGGGGGAAAAATCAGCTAATATCTACAGGTATCCTGTAGGTACCTTAATGTCTACAAGTAACACCTACAAGAAAAGATAGAAGCTAGATCCTGCCTCCATAGCACCATCAGCCCTATGCAAGAACTCCTGGGGAGCAGTGCCGTTGCTTGGGGACAAGACAGAACAACAATGAAAAACTTCCCAAGGAACTGGAATTCAGAGCTCAACATCCAAATTAGCTAAGGATAAAGTGTTAGCTATTTCGGACTAATAATGTTTACCTACACAGTAGAGCATTATTTAAACATTCTTTATACAAATTTCAGGCTCCTGAATAATTTAATCTGTGATTTTCTTTTCTGTTTCATAAACACATGGATAAATAACATTACCGTATTCCACTCACCTAATATCACAGAAAATCTTCCCATGCTCTCTTACTCGCCATACTTTCCCTTTCCAATTTTTGGAGCATTGACCTAAATGTGTTAGAAAAATAGAATCAATTTAATAATCTATTAGAATCTTAATCTCTCTTCAAGTATAGTTGAAAGATACGATCCCTTTCGTGGAGGCACAATGTAGATTTATACATATCAATATTTAAATTATTTTTAATTCCGAAGACTAAAGTATAAATGTAAAGCTTAGGTGCAGCTTATGAGTGTGACAGTATAAAACTTAAATAGATGTAGAATTGTTGTGGCTGATGAGTCAGGAGACCACGGGGTCTAAATCTGAAATGTTCACTGATTTAAAGTCATTTATATTAGGCTGTGCAGTGTGGTTGCACAATTTATTAAAAGGACATTTTAATCTTCTTGGTGCTTCAAAAATAATAAAATTGTATATAGAATTCAGGGTTCAGAAGAAAATGGCAAAGAGTTCAAAATCATAAATCTATTTTTTAACTTTAACTATTTTCACATTGTGTTATAGATACTTAGATATTTGTTATTAGAAATGAGGTGTAAAGACAAGGACAAAAATCTATCTTTGTGTTTCCAGCACCTGCCAAAGAGCTTTACACCTACTCTGGGTTCAGTGAATGTTTATAGAAGAAATCAGTGAATGAGCTAGAGGGATTTCCTCAAGCACATGCAATTTTTTTTTTTTTCTGGTTGTTTGTCGCATTCACTGTACATTATCTATATGTTGCACCGTGTGTGTGTGTGTGTGTGTGTGTGTGTGTGTGTGTGTGTGTGTGTGTTGTATTTTTGACTATACTCCCTTGCAGAACAGAAGCTTTTTAAAGATAATCTTTATGGTAGACAGAATAATAGCCTCCCAGAGATGTCCAGCCCGAATCCCTGGTACCTATGAATATGTTACCTTACGTGGCAAAAGGAACTTTGCAGATCCAATTAAATGAAGGACCTTGAGATGGGAGATTATCTTGGATTATTTGGGTGGGCCCAGTACAATCACAAGGGTCCTTAAAAGCTGAAAAGGGAGGCAGAAGAGGAAGTGAAAGTGAGGCCATGAGGATTCCATCCACCATTGCTGACTTTGAAGATGGAGGAGGGGGCCACAGCAAAGGAGTAGAGACAGCCTGTAGGTGCTAGAAAAGCAAGAAAATTGAGCCTGTAGAGAGAAACGCAACCCTGCTGACACGTTGATTTTGGCCCAGCAAGACCCATGTCAGATTGTCAGAACTATAAGGCAAATAAATGATAGACAGATGATAGATAGATAGATAGATGATAGATAGATGATGATAGATAGATAGATAGATAGATAGATAGATAGATAGATAGATAGATGATAGGTAGATTTTAAGCCACTAAGTTTGTAGTAATTTGTTACAGCAGCAATAAAAATCTAATAGTCTCTGACAACCCCTTTTTCTCATCACTTCCTCCTTATTTTATGTGTGTTCACGCCTCCATTCCATGCTGGAACAGGACAACATTAATCAGGATTCTTGTGTTTGCAAATCACAGAAATCTAACACACACTCAAGCAAAAAAAGGGGGGGGGTTATATCTCCCATAAGTGGGACCTCCAAGGGATTGAGTTGGCTTCACTCCCAGCTAAGACAAGGCCCAAATCAGTCCACAAAGACTCTTGGTCTCTCTGATCTGCTTTCCTCTATATGCAAGCTTCAGCATTTCTACAATTCACATGCTTTTAGTGGCAAAACTGCCCTCTTTCTTTCAGGAAAGGATTCTAATTTGCCCATCTCTGTAGCGTAGGAGGTTGAAAGTGTGCTATGGTTATCCATTGCTACACTTAAAAATGCCCCAAGACTTATTGGCTTAAAATACAAACATTTCTTTTATTTACTCATGATTCTGCAATTTGGGCAAAGTCTGTGGAAGGCAGCTCATTTCTGATCCGTGTGAAACCAGCTTGAGGCAGCTCATTTGGGGCTCAAGGATCCACTTCCAAAATGGCTTCACTCATGCAAGCTGGTGCTGGCTGTTGGCTGGATGCTCAGCTGGGGTTGTTGTCTGGAAAACACAGTTCCCCTTCATGTGGCTGCTCCACATGGCTAGGTTGGGCATCTCACAGGATGGCAGTTTTAGAGTAGTTGGACTTTGTACATAACAATGGGTTTTTCCCCCAAGCACAAAGTGGAAGCTTCTAGGCCTTCTTAAGTTTTGGCCCCAATAGACACAAGGTCACTTGCACTACATTCTGTTAAATAAAGCAGATCACAGGGCCCAGTCCAGATTTGAAAAGAGGAGACTACATACACAAGATCATGAATTCCATTGTTGTGGTTGGTTGGGGCCACCAGAGTAGCAGTCTACCAGAGTGGATAACAGAGCTTTGTGAGTGATGGTCCAAGTAAGACCATCCGTTTCCAAAAAAATGGTACAGGCAGTCCCACAAAGGAAACAGGACTGAAAACAAACCTCAGGTATCCATAACAATCATTTCCCTCAGTGCTAGAAAGTATTCCATGAAGCAAAGCTGAATTTCCCTCTATGTCTATTGACTATGCAGCTTGTACATTTCCTGGAGGTGGAGACGTGATTAAAAATTTAAAGTTAAGGAATTATGAACTTTTTTCCCATTTGACTTTTCTTAAACTATGAATGAAAATAATGATATCATAGAGCAAACACTACTAAAAAGAAATTAAATTGTGCAGGATTCATGAATAAACTATAATGTAGGCTAATCTGGTGATGTTTATTTGCAATAACCTTTTTAATGTGACAATTCCTTGGATATTGTAGTAAAATATTTTCACCCTACATCTATATTTTTATGGTTTGTGTTTATTTTCCACAGTATAGATCCCCAAATGTCAAATTACTAGAGCTGATTTATGGTCATTAGTTTTAAGTTAGAATATTTGAAATGCATTTAATTAATTTTAGCTGTTTAGCAAAGTACAATAAGGTTTTTCGCATTAACAAAGTTTTCTTTATAATATATCAGCTATGCATATGTTTAAGGGTATGATGGACTCAGATTACTCTTATTTGAATTTTATATTTAGCAAATAAACATGCACTGTTGGGGATTAGGCAGTGTTTAGAAAATGTATGTATAAGGATTATTTAGGATGAAATTGCCAAAGATCCTGGAATATTTAGCACACACTTGTTGATTGATTTCACTGCAGTAAATATGAAGCAATAACAACTATATAAATTATTCAGAGACTAGTCATCCACATCGGGATTCTTTAGAGATCACTTCAGAAAACAGTTTGGCAGGGTATTCTTTTTATAGTTTTTTTTTTTTTTTTTAAATCCATGTACAAAAGAGATATAGATCCATACGAAATGGATAAATACTGATGCTTTTAAAATGAAATTAAACATTCAAGTGAAAATTGCCTGATTTTTCCTACCAAAGCTCTCTTTGGTAATTTATTTATCTTAAATATGATTTTTGTCTTTCAGGAAGCCTTATATAGTGAATGTTAAGAGATTTATTAAAAACCTTCAATCGCTTGAGAGTGCTTTAGTACTTTGCCTCAAAATCTGCACATAGGCAAAATTCCTGATATTATGAGTTGGGATTTTCAGTGTAAGAGGATTTAAAATCTCTGCTAAAGCAAGGGCTTGTTAGCTGTTTCTAAGCGTCATATATCAGAGGGACCCAGCTACTTACCAATCGCTCAAACTAAAATAGGGCAGGACAGGACACGTGGAATGAAAGAGACCAATTTAGACCAAGTGGAAGGTATCAAGTTCTCTGAAAATGGCCCTCTTATTCTGGAAAGATATTTTATTCAACTCCAGAAGCAGAGAGAGTAATCAGCGCTTACATAGGTATGGATCTCTTTGTACTTGCAGATACTGATCACTTTTTAAAGATTTCCCTTCATTAAAGCAATTGGAGACATGGTGTTGGAAAGTGTTTTAGTGGTTGGGTGTTTGCAGATTTGGAGTTAGAGACCCCGGTTATCTACTTATAAATCATGTGACTTGGAAACATTCCTAACAACTTTTTCTTTTGTAATAACCTTTTTGGGTCTCAGTCCCCGATTCTCTTGGGGTTGTGCTAAAGATCCAATGAGTGAAGGCCAAAATACTTCACATACCACAAAGCATTACATTATCAAAATTTATATTATTATGACTACTACTACCAATAATAAAACATGATTGGGTAACTGGTCTGCAAACAATCCATTGAAAAATCCAGGTGAATTGGATCTGTTTTATTTTTTGAAAATATTTTAACTTAGAGAACACACGTGAGGTCCAAAGTAGTCAGTACATTTGCCACCCCTTATGTTTAAAGTATTAACTCTTACATTACTGACTTTTGATGGACACCAAATCTGGAAAGATGACTGTATAAATTTTTCCTGAATATTAGGGATTTTATTTTATTAACTGTAACCGAGAAGGAACATGGTGGGTAATAAAGAGAAATTTGCCTCCTGGTATGATTTGTATCCAGTTGGAAGTCTGGCAATGGTGTGGGGCATATGGGACCATCTGGATATTTTTGTTAATGGTTTGTTTCTCTGTTGTTTCTCTCCCAGCTATCGGCAGGACCCTCATCCCCCGTTACTTTAGCACTGTGTTTGAAGGAGGAGTGACTGACCTGTATTACATCCTCAAACACTCAAAAGAATCCTACCACAACTCATCCATCACGGTCGACTGCGACCAGTGTGCAATGGTCACCCAGCACGGGAAGCCCATGTTTACGAAGGTACAGGGCGGGCTCGGCAACAAGCCTTGGTCTTCTTTGGGTGCATTGAAGCATAGTAATTATGGTTGTCTTCTGGAACTTTAACCTGACTTCTCACATCTCAGACGCTTTCAGCACTGTGGGGTCATCTTTTTTGTTTGTAACATGACAAGACCCTATGGTGAACCCTGTTCTAAGGGGTGTGCATGTGATACAGATCCCAGGGAAGTCAAACATGATAGACCCTCAAGACTAAGAGAAGAGAGTTTTGGCTGCCTATCAAACTTCGGCTGCTAAATTAGAATTTTGGTGTTTTTTAAAAATTGAGATATAATTGACATTTAACAGTGTATTTGTTTTAAGTATATGAAATAATGATTTGATATATGTGTATATTGTGAGATGATTACTACAATAAGTTTAGTTAACATACATCACTACACATAGTTACAATTCTTGTGATGAAGACTTTTAAGATCCACTCTCTTAGTATCTTTTAAATATATAATATATTAAACTAATATTGAATATTAGTTTTGTTACTAAAATTAGACAATTTTTAAAGCTAAATTCAAATATTAACAAGCAGGGGGAAAAAAATCAACAAACCACAACTCAACTAGCCATAATCTTTAAGGAACACAAAAACATAAAAATGTAAATGGAGCACTATAGACAATCCCTTTATATCTTCTCCCAAGGAGAAAAATTAGTAAGAATAAATATTTAGTCAAAGAATCTGGCGAACGGAAGTTTATTTTAATGAACACTAGTTCATCACATTTTGACTAAGATTCAATGTGAAACTAATTTGTAATATCAACGATAGCAGCTATCTCTTTTATTTGAAACACAAATGACAACCCTCTCTTTATAGTTAAGAGAAGTTGAATTATCAGGGTTAATTGCAGAAGCCCAATTATAAAACTGAAGATGTGTTTGTTACTTATGCACCATTTTGCAGAAAGAGTAGCTATAAAGTGTTTATTATTTAAAGTATTCTTTGATCATGGTGCGATTTAACCTTTCCGGTGCCCATGAGGGAGTAAAAAACCAAAGGAAATGCTTAAAAAATGCAAAAGCAAATCATTAAATGCCATTGATTTTATGGTATCTTGATTTTTGTCAATAGACATTTTAAATGTGGAAGAGGAGATGGGTTTTTCCCTTTCTTCCTTTTTAACAGTTGAGCAGAGAGGAAAGTTCCCACTGCATGTAGAAGGCCATGCTGGAAAGAGCGTTTTGCTGTGTGGAAAAGAATGATCACCTATATGATAGTTTACTCTGTCTGTGGCTCACCTATTTTCGGAGATACAAAACACTTACATCACCTTGTGGATACTTGAGCCATTTCTAGCATTACAAAGCCTGAGCACTGCAGAGAAAGCCTTTTTTCTGTTGCTTCGTTATCGTTTGTGTAGGCTTATTGTTACTTTTAGGTCATTCAAGAAAAACACACCAATTCCTTATGCTTTCAGGGAAAAAAGAAATCCGTGATATGTAAATAAAACTTTCCCATAATGAAGGAGCTACTTCCAAAGCCTGTAGCCGCTGAAAATAAAAATGCATGTTGAAATAGCGCTTTCATCTATTTCCTCAATTTCTTTCTTTCTCAGACCAAAACTTTTTCAGCCATGAGCACCGTCAGTTGTTCCGAAGATATAGTGCTGTACATTCTGGACTGGTTTTAAATCAAAAAGAATCCAGTTCTTTCGATGACTTGATAAAGTGCTTTTTTCATTCAAATTAAGAAACTAAGGTTTTCCTCTGTTGCATTCTCCCCTATCCTGGAGCACTGCCCTCTCAGATGGTACTCACCTCCCGGACGGGACAATCTCCCGAACTCAGCTCTCTTGGTCTCAAGCTTTAATTATTTAGATCACCCATCTGACCCTACTCCACAGCAATACATTTGCCAGCTCCTGTGATGAATATTTCTATACTGTGGTGGAAAATAGTCCTTTCTGGGAAATGTAGCTTAGCTGTGTGGACTTCGTCCAGATGCTAATTATGCACATTTATTTTTAGAAAATTCCAAAGCATTCATTTTTTTTTCTCTTTTTTTTTTTTTTTTTTTTGCTCCTTGGTGATTATTATACTACCCAAAGAATCTTTCCAATTTTTCTTTTGTTCTTATATTAATTCAGAATAAGTCATCTTTATGTAATAAAATAATACGGCTATTTAGTAGAAAACAGGGGGCTAATGACATTTCAGTATCACAAAGTAAAATAGTTTGGAATTTTTTAAAGGGGAGCCTGCTATTAGTACGTGGCATTACTTAGCACATTATGTGAGGCACTATCGCATTGTTCTAATTTAGAATATCAATAAACTCTAATTCTCCAAATAGCATTTGACCCAGCATTTCTTAGTTGCTTTTATGAAAACGTGGTCAACTGGTGAATCAAAAATCAGCCGCAGTCCTAATCAACAGTAATATTTAATATTCCTCAGGACCATACTGCATGTTTTGCAATTTCCTGATCCTAGGAACATTATAGATTATGGATAAATATGTAATTAGAGTTTTTAAACACACATTATGAAGGCTTTCTTTTCTGTATTCAATTTCGAATCAAACTGGAAACAAGGCTTAATAATCAGAAGAGCAGTCACCAAGGTTTTCAGAGTCAAAGACCCCTTGAATTGTATTTGAGGGTGTGAATTCTGGCAGATAGTGAAAGAACTCCTCTCTGGGGTACATGTTGGGTTATTTTGGGGGCTCACAAACTGGAACCATAATTACAGCCTTTACTGGACACCCTTATCACTTCTGTAAACATAGGTTTATGTTTTTTTCTGATCTCAATTATTTATTATGAAATTATTTACTACTGCAGAAAAGTACCGTGGAAATACCAACCAGTTTTCCAATATGAATCCTCATTCATGCCTTTGACAGTTAGGTCATCATTCTTACCTTAGCCTGTACACCATGTTACCATGTTATACTCCAGGATTTATACATTTACGCTCTTATCCTGACTCTAACCAAATTACTATAATATCAATGATTGTATTGCTCTAATAAATGTATATATATATGTATTGACATATGCATTTACATATGCAGCATCTCAAAGTAAAACACAATAAGCCTTTTGCAATGGTTAATCTAAAAGCACTAGTCCATGCATGCTGTTCAAAGCATAAAGGCCAAGAAAATTAAATGAACATCCCCACCTAAAAAGTACATTGTATTTCATAAAAGCTTCATGAGAATCATTTTATTATACAACTACATGGTCAGTATTGCTTTACAATTAGTCAAAGAAAGAAAAGGGTTAAAAAGCTACCGGTTAGTTTGAGAAATGTTCTTTTTTAGTTCTCTTGTTCCTGGCCTAGTCTCAAACTAGCACGTGATCTGCTGAACGCCTGCCAGCCTCTTTCTTGTTGATCCTCCGGAGACCATCTGTGCTGGGGGCATTGATTAGAGTGTGTCTGCTGGGATTACATCTTTTCTGTTGCCATGCCAACTAATCAGCTGATTTTGGTTACCACAGAAACAAAATGTCAGAGCTCACAGTACGGTAACATGAATTCAGCACAACAGAAAATGTTTTCTTAATTGGGGACCCTTTTGATTTTGGATTCCAAGTGAAAGGCAGCTTTTTTAAAAAAAGGCCAACTTTAGATAAAAGCTACATTAATTGTATTGATTATAAGGAATGCACAGAATTTTTCTGAAAAGAGAAAACATTAATTCGCCTTCATAAGTTATGCCCATTTTTTTTTACAATTTCCAAACAAGGAATATATACATATATATTTTTTTTTTCTTAAGTGCCTCTATTCCATTTGCTGATTGTTGCACATAAAATAAATCACAAAGCCTTCAGTTTCCTTTAACCTCCATGATGGGGGCAGGGGTTGGAGAGACTGCATAGGGCTTGGGTGGAGGCTGTGGGTAGAATTACTTGGGGAAGATTAGCAGTGACCAAATTCTCTTCCATCTTTTCGTTCAAGGAAGTCAGTCATCTAATTTCCCTTAAAGAAAACACCCAACACAATCAACTTAGATTCAGTTCTCAGGATTCCTCTTTTGCACATGCTATGCCTTGGATAAAGATGATTTCTTGGTTTTGGCTGAGAAAGGAGGAGTGCAAGGCTGTTGAGATGTTCCCTTTTGTAGGCCCGTAGCAGTTTGCCTGCATGAAGAGTCCTCAGCTGGTTTGCTATGTCACAGTAAACAAAAAACACAGTTTAACTTGACCTTAGAGCTGCTGCAATTGAGTAATTCATCAGACGAACTCCATCCAGGCCTTCCCTTTATGAAATTCTATTCCAGTAGAAGTAAACCGAAACCACTCTCTGCTTGGGTTTATGGTTCATAAACACAAAACAAACAGATTAGATAATAAAAAAAGGATGACATTTAACTGGGCTAATATTTGTTTAACCAGCCAATAATCCCCCCTCTTTAAAAGAAAAGGATTGTAGCATCCAGATATCCCTTCCCTGTCCTGTATTGTCAATACATTTCTCTGTCAATGTCTGGCTGCAGTTACCTCCCCTTTGTGAAAGCCTCCACTGCAGGTGGCTTCTGTCATGTTAACACTCCAGGGGGAATTGCGTGTCTTAATCTCCATGCAACTCTTTTGAAAACCTTGGTAAATTAATTCCGATGCTGATGAGGCTCTAGAGGAGTGAGGTGGGGACGCTGAAGTCTTCCCCAATGTCACTGTGCTTGACTCTCATGGCAAAGTTGCCAGAAATGAGGCTCTGAAAACCACTCAGCCAAGGAGTTTTGGGGCAAAGAGCCCAATGCCTGAAATTACCCACAGATTCTGCTAATTGGCTCTGAGTTAGAGGTCTTCACCCAGATTATCAATAATTATCTGACAGTGCTTCTGAGACCTTTGATAAAATGAAGATGGCAGATGTTATTAGCATCTTTCTTAAGTGGTACCCTATCAACACGTTACTAATTCTCCTGCACTGGTATTTCACTTGTTTAAAGAAAATATTACCTTAAATTAGAGAGAATAGAAATCACCTAACCCAGTGCCTAAGACATAGTTGGAACTCAATAAATGGTGGCTTTTTGTATTAAATTCCCAAAGAAGGAAGTGATTATTAATATTTCATAAAAGGTTGATATAAATTGCTAATTATCTTCATGGACTATAGTTTTAGAAATGATCATTTTCCCTATTCAGTTGATTGCTTTTTTTTTTTTTTTTTAATGTGTAGTGCAGTGATTTCCAAAGTTTTGTTCTTTTCTCAGTCTGAGAAATCTTTCTTCGAAAAGGCTTGATCAGAAGTCCAATATTTAAAACAGATAAAACTGAAGCTGTTCTGGTTGAGTCTAGAAAGTAGTGGGAATCTCAGCATCCAGGCGGAGGCTAAGCTTTTCCCAGCAAAGCCCCTGAGACACTGCTCATAAACCCCCCAGGTCTCAGATAAGACATTACAACAACCCCTGGTCTAGGGTTCTGTGTTCTTTGGGTACATGTCTTTCATCTTTAAACTATCATTTACTGTCACATACAATACTAGGCAATCTATATACACAATTTAATTCAATATACTTTCCCAACAGTCCTACCTAAGGATATTATTATCCTCATTTTACAGATGAGGAAACTGAAACTTAAGGAATTTATTTGTTTTTCCCAAAGTTGCAAAATAAGTGGAAAATAGAGTCAGGATTTGGATTTAGGACTTTCTGATGCCAAAGCCTCCATCCATTATTTTCTACTGCTTCTCTAAGGCAAACATGGGCTGAATAATGAACTGTAATTGTTTAATTACAACTGAACCAATATTATGCCTCCACTTCCTCTCTTATATAGTTGAGATAGAATGAGTGCCATGAGACTACCCAGCATTTTCTTTCATTTCAAAGTCATTAACAGTGAAAAGAAAGGTAAATAAAATAAGAACTACATGCCAAAAATCATCTGACTTTCAAAAGAAGATAAAAATGCTACCCTGTCACTGATCACTCTATCAAGGAGTTTCTGAGCCTCAGAAACTCTGTCTCATTAATAATATATATTTTTCTTAAATTAATTTGGCTCCCCCAAAGCCTGGCCCTTTACGCAAGCAGAATTTGTCATGGCTGATAGGATGTGATTCAAGGAATATATTCTAAATGTGCCTCTATTTTCCACGTGTCACTAACTAATACCCACAGCCTTGGGTTAAGCATTGCCCTCTGGCATTTCTCTTTGGAAATGAAAACTTTCTCTGGTTGGGCAACCTTATAGTAACTCATACGTAAGCAGGAATACTTTTATTAGATACTTTCTCCCAGAGTAGCATAACCAAGATTAGAACAGAGTTCAAACTCCTATGGTAGAAGCATAATGAAAGTGGAGAAAAAAGGAGGTGAAAGAGTACCAATTTTGTGGGGGACACACTGTGTGCCAGGAGTTTTTGACATATCATTGCTATAAGATGGCTTTTGTCTGTATATTTACAAATGAAGAAATGGGGGCTCCTGGAGTTTCAGTAGTAACTAGTTGAGTTACCATTAGCTCATGGCTAGTGAGCAGCTGTGCTGTCTTTTGACCCCACTGATTCCAGATCTCACACCTGTCTTGGTTCTCCTTGGATACATCACCTGTGTCACATTTTTGTCAAGATCCAGCACCGCCCAAAGGGAGTCAGGGAGACCACACTGAGTGGCTGACCTGTGAGTTACAAAAATGTGGTGATCACAAAGTACCTAATCACTGAGTCTGTTGTTTGTTGCTTCCAGGTGTGTACAGAAGGCAGACTGATCTTGGAGTTCACCTTTGATGATCTCATGAGAATAAAAACATGGCACTTTACCATTAGACAATACAGAGAGTTAGTCCCAAGAAGCATTCTTGCCATGCATGTAAGTAACTTAATTTCTATTTTACTACCTTCCTTTCATCCCCTCATTTTACTCAAAAAGGAGAAGCCCCACTTTCTCACCGTGAAAGAACTCCCAGAGTCTTCACACTTTAGGTGATTAACTCTAAATTATGAGTTTTTCCTCCAACCATTTTCATCCACAGGCCCCTTTCCCCCTCCTTTGTTTCTGAGTTTGGTGCATTGTGAGCCTTTTTAAAAAATAATTTATTATTTTAAACTCCAAATTGAGGTTACCTCAATAAACAGTTTGTACTTTTCTTAAATTCCGTGCAGTCATTATCAAGCACTGCTCTGCCTGGGCTAATAAACCTGTTGTGTATAAATGGGCAAAGAAATAGAACAAAGAGTAAGAGAAACAGTTTCCAGTTTTGATTAGAACCATCCGGCAAGACTTGGGGCTCACATACCTCAGGTCCGTGTCAATGCCCTTCCTAACCACAGCGCTGGGAAGGAGCAGAACACCTGGGGTCCTCTTGGTTGCATTTGGCCATAAATCACATCAAATTTATTGAGCACAAATGAGGTGCAAGGGTGGATTTGATGCCAATCTAGAGAGATTTTTTAAAGGTACGACTTGGTAGGAACTCGTCAGGTCAGTCCCTTAAGAAGGAGTCACATAGCATCAAATTAAATAAATCCCTCTTCCAGAATGCGCGATGCAGCAGTTTCTGCGAAAATGCTTTGGAGCAAAATCAGACTGAATGAGCCTGATTTTTTTAAGACCCTGTACAATGAAAAGAGAATACAGTCACGGTAGTGAGCGTTTACTGGGTGTTTGATACGCAGGGCCTGTGCTAAGCATTGTGTACACCTTATATTTAGTCCCTACAGTAACTCGAAGAGGTGAATTGTTTATTACTCCTATTTTCGAAGTAAGGAAATGGAGGCTCAGATAGGTTTAATAAGTTGTCCAATGCTTTTCAGCCCAAAGGGGACAAAACAAGATTTCGATTCAGCAGGTTCTGGCTCTAACACCCAGGCCGAGAAGCTGTCTGTCTCGCCTCTGTTCCTACCCAGGCTGTCTCCCCAGGCTTTTGTCCTCAACACCCTCCTACCATCTGGTTTGTCCACTCTCTACCCTTTCCGCCGACCCTGTGCTTCCTGCTGTGCACCTGAGTGCGGGACACTCTCCTGCTACATCCTTTTTGCCCATCCATGCCCGAGTCCTCCTCAATTTTCAAAGCCCAGTTCACACCCTTCACTCTCCTTGAAGCAGTCTGGAATAGCCATACTTATTAGTCTCAAAATAGACAGAGAAGCAGCAGCGTAGAGTAGTGGTCAGGAGCCTGGGCCTGAGAACACACGGGCTTGAATCCCTGTTCCTGTGTGACCTTGGGCAAGTGACATGACATCTCTGTTCTTCCAGTCCCTCGTCTATAAAATGGGTATAGTAATAGAGCCTGCCTCAGAGGATTGGTTTGAAAATTAAGAGTCAATGCACATAAGCGCTTAGGCCAGTGCCTGGCACATAGTAGGACCTCTGCAAGTATTGGTGACTGGCTATCAGCAACAATGGCCATGACGAAAGCAAAAATATCCTTCCATGGGTTTATTATCATCCTGTCTTCTAACTGCAATGTGAGCTCCTTGAGGTCGACCACAACTATTTGATGCGTCGCTATAGAACCAGCTCTTCCTGGAACCTGGAAGGGGTTCAATAAATACCAGCTCTACATCCACAAAGGATCCCCTTTCCAGAAATTGGCATGAAAAATGACAAGCTCTGACTGTTTCTCCTACATTTTATTTATATACACAAAGCCAGTTGGTTGTATCACTGAGAGAAAAATTAAAGTAAAAAAAAAGAACAAATTAAGGTGTTGGTATAACCTAGATGGTCTCATGAATGCAGATGTGGAGACAAAGGGATGTTTACTTAAGACTTCCTCTGTTTAGCAACAGTTTACATCAATTTAAAAAGAAGGAAAGACAAACAGAAAGAAAGAGCATCAACTAAGAGACTTTACAATGGAATCCAGAAAGAATTTTCATTTTTTTCTGGTCAAACTGAACATTGGGGGTGGCCCGCAAAACATTACATCTTTTTTTTCTGTGGCTGATACTTTGGAAAATATTATGCATACCCTTGCAGTCCTGCAGGATGAAAATTGTTGAGGACATCTATTTCTAGCCTCCTCTTAATGGGGAAGAGAGTTAGAATTTTTTAATATATGTGTATATTTCATGGCAGTTGCAAAGTTTTCACATTTAGTCCTCTTGACTCCAAGCTGTTAAAAACAACACTGTCACAACACGCAGCAAAGGCCAGTCCTAAAGCATGGCTCTGCCAAATCCAGACCACACCTTCCCTCGGGGCAGGATGGGCGGCAGTGCCAGGGACCTTGGAGGTGTCCTGGCTGGACTTAATGACCCTCCTCCTGAAGGCACAGGGCCTCTCACAGAGGAAGTAAAGTCATTTCTCCCATCTGACTCAGTTTGATTCTCCCCAGCAATGGGTCTTGCACCACTGATCCAAAAGTGTCCTTAAGTGTTATATTCAAGTGTCTTCAAAATGTAAATTAAATTATCTCCAGCAGCCTGCCCCTCTGAGAAAAACTGACAAGGTGCAGATTGTATTTCTCAGCAGCTGTAGCACAATCGAGGACCTTGTTGGTACCATCTTACAGGGATAAAATATATGATTTTTTTCCTGTTTAGGCACAAGATCCTCAGGTCCTGGATCAGCTGTCCAAAAACATCACCAGGATGGGGCTGACAAATTTCACCCTCAACTACCTCAGGGTAAGACCAATGGGTTGGTTATATTTCCTGTTGAGTTTGAATTTAGAGGTTTATATGTATCTTGAGCCAAGGAATTAAAATGAGGTAATATAGCACAATACGTATATCTTTTTAAATTTATTTTATTCAAGTATAGTTGATTTACAGTGTTGTATTAATTTCTACTATACAGCAAAGTGATTCAGTTATACATATATATACATTCTTTTTCATATTCTTTTCCATTATGGTTTATCACAGGATATTGAATCTAGTTCCCTGTGCTGTACAGTAGGACCTCGTTGTTTATCCATCCTATATATAATAGTTTGCCTCTGCTAATCCCACACTCCCAATCCTTCCCTCTCCTACCCCCAACCTTGGCAACTACAAGTCTGTTCTCTATATCTGAGTCTGTTTTTGTTTTGTAGATATGTTGATTTGTATTGTATTTTAGATTCTATATATAAGTGATATCATATGGTATTTGCCTTTCTCTTTCTGACTTACTTCACTTAGTATGATAATCTCTAGTTCCATCCATGTTGCTGCAAATGACATTATTTCATTCTTTTTTATGGCTGAGTAGTATTCCATTTCATGAATGTACCACATCAACATTTGCAGATGTTGATGGGCATTTAGGTTGTTTCCTTGTCATGACAATTGTAGCACAATGTGTATGTCTTATACCACAGTGTGTGTGTGTGTGTGTGTGTGTGTTTGTGATCAACAGACGATTGGGTTTAATTAACAAAAAGCATCAAACCTAGACTTTGTCAGTGTTGAGCTTCTTCTCTATGTTTGTATGACTCCTGGAATAAATTATTCAAAGGCTAGCAATGTCTCTTTCCTAAAATGCTTTGGCACTATGTCCCTTCTGATTGTCTCAAGTTTCCAATGTGCTTTTGTTGAGTTCACAGCCTCTGCGTCTGTACCCAGGGACCAGTCACCTATGAGGAGGCTCAGTGTGCCCTCCAGAGAGAGTCCCTTGAAGAAATTCACCTCGATGCTATAACACAGACATCTATTTCTAAGGCTTCTTAGGGACTCTCTGTGTAACATGTAACAGATTTTCTGGTTTGGATAAAAAGTGAATTTTTATTCAAAAAAAATTAAATGTTAGGCAAAACTCTCTGCCCACATAACACTTACAGCCTCCGTATTTGGTCTGACAGGGTAACATATATCACACTGGTTTTTAGTGTGGAATGGCAGTCATCACATTGCAAGGAGAGGATATGGTTTCCTTCATAAAGCATTGTCTTCCAGAGTCAACACGAAGGCAGTGGCCACAGTCTACATTCCTTTGCCTCTGAGTTGCTGGCTTCCTTCACCACCATGAGGTAGCAGACCACTTATCCAGGGCCCGACCCCATCATAATGTTTATGCTAGTGTTTCTTTATCCTTAAGTGCAGGTTTGTGAATTTTGTTTTGTATTCACAATCCTCTAAGTACAGTAATGTTTGCATACATTGAAATGCTGAAATGTCCTGGCCGGACTTCCTCCTCTGTAAGTGAAGAATAATCTGGACAAATGTTTCCAAGTCATGCCCTCACTGCAATGCGCCAGGCACTGGGCAAGATGCTGAAGATTCAAAGACAAAAGTCGTTGCACCTGTTATCAAGAAACGTCCTCCTATGAGAGTCAGACCCATAAAGACAGAACATTATATGCAAAATGGTGAATACCATGATAGAAGTTTCCAGATGAAATTATGGGAGTACAAGATAGACATCTCAGAAGAATCTGTCAGAGAAGGCTTCATGGAAGAGATAATGCCTGTGTAGTGTGTGAAAGAATGAATAAAGTTAAACCAGAGAAAAGAGGAGGAAGGACATTTCCATCAGAGGGAGCAGGAGTTAGGGGTTGGAATTCCAAGCAGTCTGTTGATGCTGGGACATGAAGGGAGTAGCCAGGAGAAATGGGAGAGAGAGTTAGTTGAGAGCCAGGTCTTGGAGAAACTGGCTGCCTGGGCTACTGGGCCAGGAGCCTCTGAAAAGATTAAGCATGAGGATGGCAGCGTCCCCTTCTTGGGTGTGCAAGAAGAGTCTCTTTCCATTCAGTTTAGATGCCCCAGAGCCAAATCCAGACGTGGCAAAAGCCAGAGTCAGCTTCACTTCCCACAACCTCACCCCCAGCATGCCCACCAATTTGGCAGCCCTGAGCCAGGTCGTTCTCCACTAAACAGCCCCCTGGTTCCTGCTCAGAGGAAAACCAGAGACTGCCCAGGAGGGTGGATCCAGGGGGGAGTGCTCCCAGCCAAGGCAGCCGAGGCTGTGTTCTCCTAAACCTCCAGGCTCTGCATTAAGAACTGCCCCCGTGGCGCTCCTGGCACAGTGGGAGTGGGTAGCAAGGTCTGGGCAAGTGAGGGTCTGCAGTGCCGTTCCAGCCACAGGAATTCAGAAGGATGCCCTACACTGCTGGGCATTTCTTCTTGTCAGGAACCAGGAGAGATTTAGTTTAAACCGTCTGAACATGCCTCTCTTTAGGCGGATCAAGAATTTCCACACTACGTACCCTCAGCTGACCTCACATAGGAATCTAGGAATTCGGAGTCTATCCTAGACTTGGTCGCTAACTCGCTGCTAAGATCTTGGACAGATCCTTTATTACATCTTTTAGCTGCATTTAACACAGAGAAATAAAGGCTGAATTTCCCTCCTCCCTACCCGCACCCCGCCCCCAGTTGCTCTTATTGTCATCAGTAAAACCGTGGCCTTCACCCTGGGGTCAGCAAGGCCCACTGGTCACCACATCTGCAGTTCTCTACTTCCAGCCCACGAAGAGTGAGGACATCACACCTGCAGAGGGGGAATGACACAGGGAACCGTGTATGGTTTGGGGCAATGGATAGTAGCGTTTCCAAGGCTACCATCCGAAGTAGCGCTAGCTGCAGGCTCTGCTGTATGTACACATCCTGATGTAGCTGAACTTCACAATGGCCCACGTGCACCAGTACCTTCCCCACAAGAGAGCTGGCACAGATGGTGTAGGTAAAGTCAGTCACCCAGCTTCAAGCCCCCAAATGGCAGAACCAGGACTTGAACTCTAGAATCTATGTGTTTCATGGCAAAACTGCTGCCTTTCTAGTAAGAAAGTAGAATGATAGTTTTTTTTTTAATTTTTGTATTGAAGTATAGTTGATTTACAATGTGTTAGTTTCCGGTGTACAACAAAGTGATTCATATATATATGCACACATATATATTCTTTTTCAGATTCTTGTTTATAGATTATTACAAGATATTGAATATAGTTCCCTGTGATATACAGTAGGTCCTTGTTGTTTATCTATTTTATATACAATAGTGTGGATCTGTTAATCCCAAACTTCTAATTTTTCCCTCCCCCACTTCCCCTTTGGTAACCATAAGTTTGTTTTCTATGTCTGAGAATCTGTTTCTGTTTTGTTAATAAGTTCATTTGCACCATTTTTTTAGATTCCACAAATAAGTGACATCCTGTGATATTTGTCTTTCTCTGTCTGACTTACTTCACTTACTATGATAATCTCTAGGTCCATCCATAGTGCTGCAAATGGCACTATTGCATAGAATGACAATATTGATAGGAATTGGGTCGTGTCTTTCCTGTCTTGACTGGGGAGTCAGCGTCTCTCACTGGGTCCTTAACCTACTTCGCCAAAAGTAATATCAGCTTCTGGTACGGTTTAATGGGAGGATTAAGTAAGACAATCCACGTAAAGGGCTTAGCCCAGAGCCTGGGGCAGAAAGTACCCAGTTGGTGTTCACTGTCATATTTATTGCTCACCTGCTGGGTGTCCATCATTGTTCTTCATACTGGAACCACTTAGAGCAACATGGCAGCTGGCTCTCTTCTGTCACCCTGGTCCTCCCAACACTACTTGATTTCCCCGGCTCGTGCACCCTGGTTCAGTGGCCATTTGCCTTTCTCGCCTGCACTCACTCCATCACTTACTCATCTATTGATTGCTTCAGGACACTTACCGAGCCCGTTCTGTCTTCCCGGCTGTGTGCCAGATGCTAGGCCTTCACCGTGGAGACGTGGCCTCCTTCCTAGGGTGGCGCTCACAGGCTGATGGGCAAGGCTGGCGGGGTGAGGTAGGCTACAGCTCCAGGGAGGCGTGCTGACATGGAGGGATGTGCAAGGCCCGTGAGAGCCCAGGGAAGGACCCATGGGTCTCGGGAAGACGGTCAGGATAGAAGCCAGCCTCCCATCAGCAACCCCTCCGTGCAGCTATGAGCCACTTGGCAAATCATGGCTGAGCAGATTTTCAAACTCAGAATCCAAATCCAGGACACACGGGCTTCCATGATGAGACCTGGCCTGGTCAGTGGTCGCTAAGAAGGAGAAACAAAAGTTATTTCTTCATTTTAGAACCAGAATCTAAGATTTCTCTGGTACTCTTATCACCTACTTTTGTTAAGACAGTTGAGCAGTCAGAAAAACCATTTATTTATAAAACTGCTTTAAAACCTGGAGCTCCCCCATCCTTCTGAGGAACTCAGCCTTTGTCTCAAGCCTCAGAAAGTCAGGTGAAGTGTCGTTTAAATAGAGTTAATGAGGAACTTCAATAACTATGCCCAGTATCTGAAGAAGGGGTCAGATGTTTTATGTTGACAAATATGAATGCAAGGCCTTCTAAATCAGTAGAAGAATTTTAAGAATCAATGCATCCTGCTTTGGAAAGGAGGAATGGAGATTTTAAATACTCCAGACATCTGACATTTCAATAAGCTTTGTCTTTCATGAAACGAAATTAAGCAATACAGAAGGTAGGCAATTATAATCACCTAGCTTCGCCAGAACAAGTTCATTTATTCCCAAGAAATTCCAAATCACTCTCAGGGCAGCCTGCCTTCAGGGAATGTGCAAAGCCCACCAAGGCGGCTCCCCTGTTTGGAGAAAGGAGCCTGCGAAGCACAGCAGCCCAGCTCCAGAGCTTGTGAACACAGATGATGATGCTGGTGTAAGGGCAGCACTCTGCTGGGGACCCTGGTGACCCGATGCTTTTTTTTTTTTTTTTTAAAGTGGGATGAATATCAGGAGTCCCACTTTTTTTTTTTTAATTAATTAATTAATTTATGGCTGTGTTGGGTCTTCGTTTCTGTGCGAGGGCTTTCTCTAGTTGTGGCGAGCGGGAGCCACTCTTCATCGTGGTGCATGGGCCTCTCACTATCGCGGCCTCTCTTGTTGCGGAGCACAGGCTCCAGACGCGCAGGCTCAGGAGTTGTGGCTCACGGGCCCAGCTGCTCTGCGGCATGTGGGATCTTCCCAGACCAGGGCTCGAACCCGTGTCCCCTGCATTGGCAGGCAGATTCTCAACCACTGGGCCGCCAGGGAAGCCCGACCTGATGCTTTTGAAGTGACCACAGAAGAGCCGTTGTCATTTGATTTGAGTTGTCAAATTGCCTGCGTTCCCTCGGGTACATCCCAGCACATCAAGGTCGGAGGTGCACGGTGCTTGGAGGCCAATGGCTGGTTCGCTGGTCCCTGAGGAGCAGAGTCTGGAGGTGGCCGAGCAGAGATGATGCCCTGACCAGGCCTGGCCTCACTTCCTCTGGAGGCCGCCTCGGTGACCTCTGGGAGGCCAGGGCTTACTGACCGAGTGTCCCTGTGGTAGTTATCTGGGCTGGGACTGGGGCTGGGGACGGACCTGCAGAGTGAGTGGCTGTCAGGCATCCCGGAAACCAGGTAGTGTGTTTCACAAAACGTGCCCACCGTCTCCTGGAGAGGGAGTCATTTCCTAACGTGGGTGTGATGGTGCCCCTCAGTCAGTGCATTCTGGCGAGGGAACGAGAGAGGGGAGGAGGAGGTGGGATTTCAGGAACGTGTCCTTTACCATGTTTGCTGGACACAGCAGTAGGCCTTGCTGTCCCTGGTATTCCTTGAAGAGGCCACAGGAAGGCCGGGTGCCCTTGGAGAGGCATCGGGGCAAGTCCAAGTCAATGAGACCTGCCCGTGGCGCCTCTTCAGCTCCCCCCAGATCCCCTTTGCCCATTATTCACTGTTCATTCCACAAGCATCTCTAAGACACCACTCTTGTGCCAGGTCTCCAACACCCTTAAGGAGATCACTGCCTGGTAGGGGAGAAAGAAAAAAAATGTGCTGGGAGGGAAATCTGTCCGGGTACAGTAATGCACATAATGCTAGCTAACGTCACTGAGCACTTCCTGTGTGCCAGGCATGCAGCTGTGCTCTGTGCAGGGAGTCTTTTTTTAATACAACAACCTTACGGGACTCCTGTTAGTCCTATTTTGCAGATGAGGAAACTGAGGCACAGGGAGGTAACTTCCCAAAGTCACAGAGCCGGTGAGTGGCAGAGAAGGGATTTAAACCCACGGTCTGACTCCAGGTACAAAGGATGGAGAAGTTGTTGGACGGCGGGTGTGGAAGGTATAAGTCTTCAAGGAGGAACTGGCCCTTGAATTGATTCTGAAAGATGAGTAGATGGTCCCAGACAGACAAGACAGAGGGTCAGCCATGAGCAGTGTCAGAGAAGGATGCAGAAAGCTGGGGGGCTGGGGGAACACTAGACAGTTCCACACGGCTGGAATGTAACTTTTAAGTTTGTTTAAGGAGTTTGGGTCCAAAATGTACAGCTTAGCTGAGTGGTATAGTTCTAGAGAAAGTTTTGTCCTGGGAAGAGCACGGCATGGTCCAGGGAAGCACCTCATGCTGAGTCCTGGGCTAAGGGGTCAGACAAACAAGAGGATGTGTCAGAGGACAGCCACTTGCTAACTTTGTGACCCTGGGAAAGTTAATTGACCTTTCTGAGCCTGTTTTCTTATCTGGGAAATGGGATGTAACACCGCCCTCGCTGGATTCCAGTGAGATAAATTCATGTGGAGCTCCCTTCTCTTTGCCAAGTGCACTCTCATAAAGGTCTCTGGTCCTTTCTCCTGGGTAGAGTCGAGTCTTTCAGGTCTCTGGTCCTATCTCTTGGGTGGAATCAAGTCATTCACTGGATTCCCCTGTATTCAGAGTTATGAGAAGAGCTCTCGTGGGTCAGCACACCCAGGAGTCCCATCCTTCTTTAATTCTCGACTTTCATTTCATCAAAGTGAAAGCCCTTTCTAACTCAGCGTTTCAAATTGCCATCATTTCAAATTTCTCATATGCAGTTCTTATATGTGAATGTTTACTGTGTACAGAAACTGTTTTCTTTAAATAGGTTTAAAGAATAAGACTTTAAAATTGAAAACGAAATAATTGACATCTGTTCTATTTCCTATCCCATAGAAAGAATGAGGGTTGGTAATGCAGAAACCCCGTCGGTAAGCATTTAAAGGAAACCGCCACAAACCTCTGGCTTGGCCATGAATGGAATGTGCCATTTTCATTCATCTCCCATCAACAGTAGAGTGGACAATCCTTGCCCACTGGATACTGTAGGGACAACACTTCTTTATACCTTGAAGGTTTGGGGTAGTTTGGCTTTGTTTTTAAATTTTAAGTCAATCATCTGACCAAGAGACTTTTGGGGTGGCATCTACTATGTTCCAGGCTCAAAAGAGACAGGGCCAGGGTGTTTATAAGAATGGATAAGGCACATTCCCTTTTGCGGGGAGCTGAAGACACTGTTATAAGTAGGTCTGCTTCCACTTCACATTGTCCAGCCTCAGCTGGGGACCTCAGGTCATCCCAGAATGTTCCTCCTCTCCTAAGAGCCTGAGGACACCCATCCTTGTTGGTCTCAGCAGATGACTCAACTTGGACTCGTTTACAGTTTCTAGTGCCCTCGTCAAGTGCTCTGCTTCTGACTTTGGCACTCTAGGCCCTCCATGATGGGGCCTCTGCTGCTTCCCGGCCTCGTCCCACATCCCTTCCCCATCTCACATATCATCCTGTAGCCACACAGACCTCCTGCACTTCCCCGAACTCGTCATGCCCTGTTGCTTCCATGCCTTGGCACAGCATGGCTCACTGCCTGCAACACTGTTCCTACCCTTGCCTTCCATCCAGTTTTCCCAGGCCAGCTCCTCCTCATCCTTCAGGACTCATCGTCCTTCACCTTCTCTGAGAATCTCTCTCTGACTCTCAGTGGGAGCAGCTGCCCCTCCCCTGTGCCCCTGGTGCTCTGTACACACGATCTCCTGCTTACCTCTTGGTAGGTCCTGCATAAGAGTTGTCACTCCACGCATCTGTCTCCTGTGCTAGACCCAGAGCAACATAAGGTCAGATTATCTTGTATTTCTAGGGCCTCACAAGGTCTAGATCACGATAAGCACCCAGTAAATGCCTCTTGAATGGATGGTTGGTGGATGGGAGCTTGGTAAATGGAAGACTAGATTTTGAATGACATACACACACAAAAAGTAATAGATCTCGGATGAATTCACCTGCCCTACAGTATTTTTTTTAAAAATGTGTGATTCATTTTCAAAGTCACTACCTAGAACTTCACCATGAAATCTAAAGAGAAGTAGAGTTGAATGCATCAAGGAAATGAAAGAAACATGGCATGGGGCCTCCAGATCGCTCTAGTGTGCAAAATTCCCACTTAAAATACTCAGGCTTCCCAATGTCAAATTTTTATTCTAATACCACTACTTCTACTTGCTCTGAATCAGCATTTAATTTTTACTCTAAGTGCCGTTATGCCCTTCTCATTATTTTGGAAATGTGTTCTTTCAGACCTCGAGGACACATTTCTTAATGGGAGATTATTTTTGCCTATTTTCTTTGACCAGCTTTTCCTGATGCTTGGATACACAAACTTTTTTTAAGCATTATGTTTAACGCAACTTTAAAACGTCTTATTATCCTGTATCCCCGCCAAAAGATATTTTCTTTGTGTTTCCTCTTACTCTTTATCCATCTAATATGCATAATTTCTGCATAAATGTAATCAGTGTACATACAATTTCTTAATGTTATTTGGTAAACACTTTTGCATGTTTCTACATAGTTATCATATTAGCCATTTATCATTTATCACCCTGCAAATATTCCAGGGTGGGGCTAACCAAACCATTTCTCTAAATGTCAAGCGCTGAAGTCATATTCAAGTTGTTGCTGTCATTAATACCATTCCTCTAAGTGCCCTTGCCGTGTCCTGCTCTCAGTGGTGTTCTCTGCAGAGGCGGAGCTGTGGAGGCCATGTGGGTAAGAAAAGCAAATGTGCTTCAGATTCAGAGAAATGTGGGTTCAGATGCTAAACCCCCTACGACCCATAACAGCCTTGAACTAGTCGTTTAAATTCTCTGAATCCCACTTTCTTCATCTGAATATCGGGAAGAATAATGTCTCACAGGTTGGCACAAATTACATTTTATAAGATTAGATGAGTTACAAAGTAAAAGAGCCTGGCACACAGGAGAAGCATAATAAACACTAGTCCCCCCCTGTGCTGTCCAGAGCAGTGGATCAGGGCTCCAGTTTCACTTTTGCCACTTTCTCCTTCTATGATATTGATTAACTGCCTTAATTTCTTGGAGCCCCAGTTTTCTCATGCATGAGTGATTACGTACATTGTGAATCACAGGAACTGAATCTCAGTCGAGGGTTAAAACGATCGTGCATGTGAAGAGCACATGTAACTTGAAATGACTTCACCAGGAAGCCAAGTAAGTCTCATTCCATTTATCAGCTCCTATACATTGGTCATGGCCTTGAATTCTACACTGAGATTCTGAAGCCAGATGATAGATCAGAAAAAAAGAGAAGTGATAAATGAATGACATCTGCCGAGGAGGGTGGCAGGAGGGAGTCTGAGGCATGTGCCATATATTTGGAACCCCCTTTCCAGTACAAAGTATGATCATTGTCACTGGGTGTTTTCAATACGATTTATAACCTTTTGTTGTTGTGATTGTTAAATAAATCTACCCCTTCAAAAAAGCAGTGTCCTCAACTGGGAGTGAAAGCACTGAGTTTTCACGGGAATGTTTTTTGATCCTATACCTTTAATTTCCCAAACGAATGAAAGTTTTTGTTGTTGTGATTGGTACATTCTAAAGAGCATTGGTCCCTGCATGTAGCTTCTACAGATAGCAAAAGGGTATTGTCCAATGCCTGGAAGAATTGAGCAATTAGCTTTGGAAAATGACCCTCAACAGAATGACGTGACGTGACCTCTTGGAGTGGCCGTGGCTGGAGTGAGCGTTTTGAATCGTGCCAAGGTTTTTTTTTGTTTGTTTTTTATTTTTATGAGGCTTGACTGCCAGCCAGCATATTTTCCTTGGTTTTATGGCACGAGACGGGATTACAGTCCAACCCCCTTTCCCATCTGAATGCCAAGCCAAGCCTGAGGACGGAACAGGATCTTTGCTCAGAGACTGAGATGAACCAGCGTTACTGGCGGTCACCATAATTATGGGCTGGCACCTGGGCAGACCGCTGAGCGTTCACGCAGGCAGACCAGCAGCACGCTCTTACTAAACACTGACGTTGGTGGCGGGGAAAGAACCATCCCAGCAAACCTCCGGGGCTTCGCACAGGGCCTTCATGGTGTGAACCCTCAAAAGGCCCACAGCCTAAAACGTGCTATTCACTCTGTGGTCCTTGGATCACTGCAGATTTGCAAACTGTTTGTTACCAGTTTGTCATAAGTCCAGAAAACGAGAATTAAAAACTTTAAAACTACTGTAACAGTCGGACATTGCCAGGACATCCAAGTTCATATGGCGGACTCAACCCACTGACCGGGCTATGGAGCAGTTTAGGTGTGATTCAACTCCCGTGGTGCGTGGCCACTAGTCAAGTGTTGGGAGCACATGTGACCCACCGTTGAACAAGCACTGGCTGAGAGCACTGGTGATGAATCGTATTCAGAGACCATTCAGAACCACCGTGACCATCATAACACCATTAGTTAGCCAGGAACTTCTCTGTTTCTCAATAAGAGGATGAGACAGGAATTATTATCCACATTTTACAGATAAAAATCAGTCAGTGCCTAAGGTTGCAAAGCTGGTCCTGGCAACAGTGCTTCCCAGGGCTCAGGCCTGCCTGTTCCCCAAGCCCCCTGCACACCCAATCTTGGTGAGGACAGGCTCCTTGGCCTGGGCCTGCAGGAGAGATGGTGCTTTAAGGGTGAGGGATTTGGCCTCTGAAACAAAGCTGTCCCACCTCATTCTGACTTTTCCACTTCTCCTCCTCCTCCTTGGAGAAAGGCTCCATCTGAGTGAAGGCAAAGAAAGGCCTTCTGAGCCATGAGAACAATGCACACATAGAATGAGTAAAACCTGGAACACCCAAAGGGAACTTTTAATTGCATTTGGAGATGGAAAAGTAGTACACGTGACCACATGATAAGGGAATTAAAGCAGTTTACTCTTGAAGAAGTAAAATAACCATAACATAGAGACAACCCAGTGTCCAGAAAACAATGATTTCTAAAGTCAAGCCAAAAGAAACAGCTATCAGAACATTAAAAGAAAAAACTATACACGCACACACACACACACACACACAAACAGTATTTTTACAGAGCAGTCCTAACTGAAAACAATTTCAGAGCCACCCATGCTTCTAAAATTCTTGGCCTTAAAGGTACAAATAGGGCTAGGATTAAAGAAAGTAATTTCCCAGTCTCGGCGCTAGAGAAAGAGAAAGAAATTGTTGTTTAACAAGACACTGAAAATCAGGGGAGATGGGAAGGTGGGAAATGGCAGTCTGGGGGGAAATGGCCGAGGGATTGCAAAGTGAAGTGCAGGACAGAGCCCAGAATTAATGGTCCTGAGAAACAGCCTTCCTAATTGTCTAGAATGGGTAAAAAAATGTATGTCAGGAAAATTCGGGGCAGGGTGCAGGGGGCAAGGGGAGAGCTGTTTGAATTTATTTTAATTTAAGAGCACAGGCAGGGAAGTAGCCTGAAAAGTGAAAAGGGGCTAGTAGGTTTCACCGTGTAGCGATGGGGCTCGAGACCTTTCTCTGTGTCCGGTCTCTGTTGTTCTCTAACTTTGCCTGGGCACCACCTCAGTGCCCACAGAAAACTCACATTCCTTAGAGATAGCAACTGTTATTAGATGGCATGACCTCCTCATTTGTCCCCAGCAGAGTTCAAGGAGCAGAGTAGGTAGAAAAGAAACAAACATGTGAAAGGGAGGAAGGCAGATGAGGTTAAACTCTCCAGTCCTGATCTTCATAAATCCACTTGGGAGTGGCTGGAAATGTGAATCATAATTAAGAGAAAACAAGTAAATTTTAAAGTGTCCACCATGCCCCTCCCAAAGAAGAGAGGGCAGTGAACTGAGATTGTTGAGTACCTACTATGAGCAAGACACAAACTTGGCTTTATTTAACCCTCACAACTGGTTTGGGAGGTAGGTGTTCATGGCCTCATTTTACAGAAGAAACTGAGATTCACTGCGGTTCCGGGGCTCATCTAAGGTCATTCAGTGGGTAAATTGCCAGGCTGGATGGGATCCCATGTTGACCTGGTGCCCTGCCCACAGTCATGCTGCAGAAATGTCACCTCCTAACAAGAGCTGGGTTGAAGATTAGGTCAATCATTTCCACTGAGATGACCAGGCTGTTTTGCCAAATTGTCAACAGAAAATTATCAACAGACAATTGTCAACAGATGCTATGGATGGAGAACGCAGAACACTTAAGCACAGGGAGGCCATTGGCCTGCAAGGCCTTATGGGATCTGACCTCACCAGCTTCATCTCATAGCAAGCTCCAGTGCCCTGGCCTGATTTTTGCTTTCCAACCTATTAAGTTCCTCTCCAGGGCCTCTCTACTTGCTCTATCATATCATTTATCTAGCTATGGAACCTTGGGCAATTTTCTATCCTTTCTGTGCCTCAATTTCCTCATCAACAAAATGGTGATAATAATATTCCCTTACCTCAATGGGTCATTGAGAGGGTTAAATGAAATGGTACTGGTGGTTAGAATAAAGCCTGGAATGTAGTAAGTCCTCAATGAATAACATCATCATCGTCGTTGTCGTCATCATCTCCACTGCCTGGGATACTCTGCTACAAGGCTGTCTCCCTATTAGTCAGCTCTCAGGACACGTCACATCCTCCAAGAGGTCTTACCTGATCAGCCAGTTTAAAGTGGGCTCCCCACCTCAGTTATTTTCTGTTGCCTGCTTACTTGGCTTTTTTTCCATGTAGCATTTTTCATCAGTTGAATCATCCTACCTAATCATCAGTTTTACCCTTTGGTTGTTTCCCTGTCTCTTATGCCTGTCGCTGGAATGCAGGTGTTTTGAAAGTGGGAATCTTGTTTCTTCTTTCCTGAATGGAGAACCAATCATTTTAAGTCTACTCAACTTGAGATGTGCTCCTTGATAAGCTCAAATTTTAAAGAGCAAACCATTTATAAAATTCCAATTCCAAGTGTTGCCTTGGAGTATGGAGGACACTTGTGTGAAGGCTATTAACCATCCTTGACACCACAGACTGAGTGCCTGTAGCACTTTCCTCCAAGGATTTGATGTTCTTATTTGCAATTATAAACAACCCTGTCGGTGAGGGGAGGGGAGGGATGTCATTAACTTTATTTGATAAATGGTCCTCATCTATAAAACAAGGGAGATAAGCATGACTTCTAAGGACTTCTAGTCAAGCATTCTAAGAAGAAGGAATACAAAATAGAAATATTAACAAATACCACAAATAAAGTATTAATAAATCCCATGCTAGAAATGAGGAAACTAAACCCAAGAGGTTCAAGGCTGACCCAAATTCAAGGCTACCTGCCTATTAATATAGGATAGTTTCTGGCTTTCTTTTTGTCTCCATTTGCAGGACTCCTTCACATCCATTCAATTCACAAATGTTTACTGAGCACCTACTGTATACCTGGGTCTAATCTGGTCCCATTCAATCTATAAACCTTTACTGAGCACTTACTGTATGCTTGGGTCTATTCTGGTCCCATTCAGTCTACAAATGTTTACTGAGCACCTATTGTATGCCTGGCTCTACTATGGTCTCTAGCCAGCAGATTCCCTATTTGACACTAAATTTTTCTGTGCATGAGAATCTCATATATGTTTCTCCTGATTTCTTTAAAACTTTTCCTAGGCCAATCATAACATAAGACTGGAGGTCTACCTGAGAAGGCAGCTAATTTTTCCCTCTTTTCTTGCCTATTTCCCAAGTTTTGTGAAACAAGGTAGGGATGAAGTGACGCCTTTTCAGTTCAATACTGCCATAGATCATCATGGAAATTTTTGACACAAGAGCAGAACTGAACTGCAGAAACTTCACAATGTGGCTTTTATAGAAAAAGTATCTGTAGTCTTAGGAATTGATCAAAGAAGTTGTTTTCCTTCCTTCCTTTGTCAGTGTCCCTCTTGTGTTCTGCCTATGCTTTACCTACAGAAGGCATTTGTGGTCATCTATTCATATTCTTGAACTGTTTTACCATGAGGGGGAAACTTAAGTGGAAAAATCAAAGTTTTTTTGATGTTAATTAACAGAATTTACAAACATATGCAAAATGGTAGCAAACCTAGAATTTACGCATAACTTCTGAGCTTTGGGACTCTTGGTATGTCACTCACAGATGGGAGCTGGGAAGGACAAGTGCTTGCTTTGGAGACGTGAACTGTATAGTCTTACCACTGAACAGGGGCCGTGCCCTGGCAGTGGGTCTTGGCCTTTTTCAATTCCCTCAACACCAGTTGTGTTGCATTGGTTAGCACTGGCTTGCAAAGCAGAAACAGTTCCCCTTTTGTAAAATGGGGTGGGTGTTGGGATAACACCTTCAAAGTTTAAAGAATGTGTGAGGCCACGTATACTAAAATGCTTTGTAAGCTGTAAGGTTCTTTTGCAAAACAGGTATCCCTCACTCGCTATTCAAACCTTCAATGTCCAAACTCTTGTATTCCTAATTTGGGATTAAATGAGTTTTGAAAAAAAAGGTTACATAAATTTTTCCTTATCCAATTCAAGCTACTCGCTATCCAAAACTCAGGAACCAAATTGATTCATGTAGTTCAGTATCCACATTATTCCAACTCATTCTCTGAATTCTCACTCTCCAAATTTGGAAACCAGGTAGGTTTGGATGGCAAGGAATAATTAAACAAATGGCCACCATTATTCTCACTATAGAGTAAAGTCTTAATTTACACAGAAGAAAGTAATTTGGGATTGAATTGTATGAAATTGCTCTTTTTGCAGGTCAAACCCTGTTAAATATTGGCTATTTCGTATGGTTCATTCTAATATTTAGGGACAGGGACCCCCATATCCAAGATAGACAATCACTTGACTCCATGATTTTTCCATTTTCCACCATCATCATCCAATTCCTATTTAACGTCATAATAGCAAACATAAGAGCCATTTATTGTCTGATGACCTTGTGCCAGGCACTGCAAGTCATTTAATTAACCCTCATTACCTCATTAAAAACAATTATATTTTGAATAGATAACTTATTCATATATTGCAAAATTCAAAAACTGTAAAAATCTTTAAAATATATACCTTTTACACCTAGTTTCAACCTCTTAGTTCTCCTTCGTAGAGGCAGCCAGCATTGCCAGTTTCTTGCATTTTCTTCCTGTGATATTCTATGCATATACTATAAGCATATACTGCTTTAAATACACACACACACACACATACACGTGTGTGCAAATGCTAACATACTATTCATACGGTTCAAAGTGTTGAGCAGTGACACTCTTTAGAAAAACAGCAGAGATATATGCTAAAGCGGTATATCACTCTTTAGAGATATATCATAATTTATTTTATAAGTGCTTTATTGATGGACATTTAGGTTGTTTCTAATCTTTTTCTATCATTAACAATGATATGCAAATATCTTCTCGTATTTGATTTTATACAGCAACAACTAAAAGACTAAATTCGTAGGAGAAATTCCTGGAAGTAAAATTGCCAGGTCCAAAGACACATACACTGTAATTTTGATAGATATTGTCAAGCTGTTCAACATAGAGGTTGTACCAAGTTTCCGTTTCCCCAGCAGCACATAAAATGAATATTTTCCACACTTTTCAACAACTGAAGATTATCAAGTTTTTCTATTTTCCAATATTATAGGTGGAAAATGGCATCTCATTTTCATTGTAATATGCCTTTCTCTTATTACAAAAGAGATTTATTATCTTCTCATATACTTAAGAGTCATTTGTATTTCCTTTCTTGTGAATTATTTGTTCATATAATTTACCCATTTTTCTTTTGGCTTGTTCTTTTCTTATATTTGAAAGAAGCACACACTTTGTTGTGGTATATAGTTTGTGGGGTTTTTTTAACTTTCTATACGTTGGTTTATCCTTGATTTGGTTGTATTTTTTATGTTTTTTTTTGTTTTTTGGGGTTTTGTGTGTGTGTGTGTGTGTGTGTGTGTGTGTGTGTGTTGTGGAGCAGTATTCCCCCTATGTCTCCAGTTTTGTGTTTTGTATTTAGTATTAGCCCTCTTTGAGCTAATAATAATAAAATATATTTCTCTATGCTCTCTAATGCCACTTTTAAAAGTTGGGGGACTTTTTATGTTTAAATAATTGATCCACATGGAATTTGGGGGGTAAAAATGTGAAACCCCTATTTAATTACTCAGATGTCTAAACACACTTTGTTGATTAATGCATATTGTCCCCACCAGTTTGAAACACCAGTTTAGCATATTTTGCTTTGCTGTACCTATTTGAGTCAATTTCTGGACTGTTAACTTGTCTTTATATTCTTTATCCAACACCACACTTTAAAAATTACTTTTGCTTTACAGTATACTTTAGCACCTAGTAGAATTAAGATAGTATCATCATTCTTCTTTATAGAATTCTTAAATCTTTATTTTTTCAGATAAACTTTAGAATTAGATTATCTAATTTAAAAATAAATTTACTGGTATTCTATTGGAATCCTATTAAATTTACTAATTAGCAATAGGGGAATTGCTATCATTATGATCTTTGGTCTTTCTATCCATAATTTTGGACAGCCTTTCCAATATTAAGGTCCTTTTTGTGCCCCTTGGTAATGTTTTGAGGTTTTTCTTTGTATGTATATATTGTATGTCCATATGTATGTGCATTTTGTGTACAGATACAGATATGTATCTATTTTCCATTTCTTGGTAACTTTGCACCTACATCATCTGTTTTTTGTTCATTATCACAAATATGATCTTTTATTCCATTTTATAGCTTAATTGGTTTACTTGTATTTATAAAAGTTATTGATTTCCATATATTACTTTTATTCCCAGGCATCATATATAATCTTCTTAATATTTATAACAGCTTTTTTTTTTTTTTAGTGTATCCTCTTGGGTGTTCCAGCTAAGTTACATCATTTGTAAATGATGACTATTTTATAAAGTCTTTTCCAATTTTTATATTTTCTTTCTTTCTTTTCTCTAATTATATTGGCTAGTACCATCAGAAAAGTGTTAAATAATAGCGAGGATAATTAACATCCTTATCTTGTGTCTGACTTTAATGGGAATGCGTCTAGATATTTTCATTAAGCAGGATGATGGCTTATGATTTGAGATAAATATATTTCTCATATTAAGGTAATATATCTCTATTCTTATTTTATTAAGAGCTATTTAAAGAAAAATGGATATTGAATTTTATCCAATGTATTTATAGTGTCCAAGCAGTTGGTATTTTCTCTTTTTATTATTATCATTAGGTATATTAATAAAAATAATTGGTGCTTATTTGGTGCAATTACTATCCAAAGCAGTATTCTAAGTTCTTTACATGTATCAACTCATTTCACACTTACCCAGTCTAGAACTCAGTATTATTAGTATTTTCACTCTAAAGTTAAAAAAACTCACATTCAGAGAGGTTAAGTAACTTGAACAAGATCAGACAACCAGTAAGTGGCAGAGCTGAGAGTGGACTCATGTCGATTCCTTGTGTGTAAACACTATGCAAAGTTTTATTTTGATAGGTTTCTTAGTAAATCATCATTTCATTCTTGGGACAAATCCCACTTGTTCAATATGTATCCTCCTTTTATTGGGTCATAGATTCCATTTGCTAATATTTATTTACAATTTCTGCATCAGTCTTTAAAAAATTCAGTTAAAATTCTCTTTTATATGATGTTTTTGGCTGTGCTGAGTCTTACTGGTATCCTGGCCTCATGAATGTTCTGCAAATATTTCTCTTTTTTTTCTTCTTCCAGGATAAGTTAAATGGTATTGAAGTTACTTGCCTTTTAAAGGTATTGCAGAAATCCCCTATGAAACTACCTTGGCCTAATTCCCCTATGAAACCATCTGGGCTTGGGGCTTTTTTTTTTTTTTGGAGCAGGGCTTTCTGATACGTTTTAAATTTTTTCTAGGTAATTGGTCTATTTAGTTGGTCCTGACTTCAATACAGTTTAACATATGGGAATAATATACATTGAATGAGTGAAACTCATGAATGTAAAATTACAATCACAGTAAGGTCTAGAAAAGAAAAGAGGAGCACATGTCACAAGAGAGAAAGTAAAAGTCATAAGGATGGAGATGGAAGGGAAGTAGAGGGGAAACTCTCCCAAAATGAATAAAGACCCTGTGTGGGCAGGGAGCTTTTATATATTCAAGGGACTAAAAGAAGTTTAACGTAGCTGGAACCCAAACAACAAGAGGGGGAGCATAGTTCAAACTGAGGCTGGAGACATGAACTGGGCCCCTAGATTGTTAAAAACTTGACCCTAAATCATTGCAAAGCTGTTGAAGGTGAAGAACATAGAGAAGTGGGTGTATCTGAAAGATCTGAGGATAGAAAAGTTAGTACATTTTGGTGATTAGGTAAGATAAGAAGTGTGAGGAAGAAGGAGGTATCAACTATCTGTCTAGTTTTCAGAACAGGCTGGATGCTGGTTCCCTTCACTGAGTAGGGATTGGAAGAAGATTTTGTGTAGGGTGGGTGTGGAGGGTTTGGGTGTGGGGAGACACTGAGTTGGTTTTTTTTGTTTGTATGTTTGTTATTTGATATGTTGGGTTGGAAGATATTTGAGACATGTAGACTGTCACAAGGTGATTGGATATAAGCTGTGAGTCTTCTGAATATCTGACTACCTGGTAATTAAAACCTTGAAAATCATTGTGAAGGATGAAGCCCAGGAAGAAAGAAGAAAGGGAAGACAAGATGTTAATTCTTGGACAATTCCATCAATTGAGCATTTGATCTATTTTGCTACCCATTGAGATTCCTTGTCATGGACTCTGTGAATTCTAAAAGGAAGAATGTGGAGAGCTTCTAAAAGAACATCCCTGACTTGGGGTCTTCAGGGAATCTGTAGATGTCTCTCCTTAAGGAGATATTTGGTGTCCAATGTCAGGTCTAAAGTAATGTGACTGCCTTCTAGTTTTTCTGTTGTGCTGTTTTAGAATCTCTGAGCGAATGTTTTTAACTGTTTTTAATAACACTGGGCTTTGTAATTCGGTACATGCACCCAAAGATCCTCTTGAAACCTAACATATAAGTTTTTAATACAAAAATGTTCTAATGTTCAGAGGCACACGTAGAAGCCAGTGCTTGGAATCCTGAGGGAGATTTGTCTGCTTATTAAAATTCTGTAAATTCTTTACGGAAAGGAAGTGTTTCCACAGTTTTAATATGACTATCTGGAATAAGCTCTGGATATGATAATATTAACACATAGAGTTACTTTTAAAAAATCTATTTAACAAAGGTTAACTTTGGTTTTCTGGACATAGAGTTTTCTAGAAAACTCTAGAATCTGCCCTCCCCAAATCTGAGTCTAAGGAATGTTCTTATGTTATTTCTTCTTTCTTAAAAATATTTGGTACACTTACTTCATTAAGCATAACTATAAATTGGTAAGGAGATCGCCTCATTTAAATAAAAGTAGTTATAACAATGTTTTCTATAACTATATTTACATGTAGTTGACTCAACTTTTAACTACATATGTTCACTAAAGTTTTTCTTATTAGAGATCTTTCACCCCTCTGAAAACTATTATTTCCTTATTAATTTCCCAGTGGCTTTAGGCAATTTCTAGCTGTGGCAATGACTTTGTGAATAAACAGTCTTTATTGTCTATGGTTTTATGACAGAGAAAAATACCTTGATATACTTAAAATGCTGATTATTAGATGAAGTTAAAGGAATAGTCATTAACTTTGATAATACACAAAACAACCTCTTATTCCCACTATATTCCAAAGCCTGGGGATTATAAAAATGAAGATGTGTTGCTGCTCTCACCAAGCTTAGCAGTAATGACCAAAATATCCTGAGCACTTACTATGTGCTGGGCGTTCACTGGCTCTTGTAGCAGATGTTTTAGGATGCCTGCTAGGTGCCAGGCATGGTGCTGCGTGCTAGAATTCCAAGGACGAGCAGGAACAGTTGCATTCATGCTCTCATATGCTTATGGTGGGGTGGAGAGACATTTACTAAATAATCTCACACAAATGTGTGTGTATTTCTTTTTTTATTGAAGTATAGTTGATTTACTATGTTGTGTTAATTTCTGCTGTACAGCAAAGTGATTCAGTTATACATATATATATATATATATATATATATATATATATATATATATATTCTTTTTTATATTCTTTTCCATTATGGTGTATCACAGAGTATTGAATATAGTTCCCTGTGCTATACAGTAGGACTTTTTTTTTTTTAATATCTTTATTGGAGTATAGTTGCTTTACAATGGCATGTTAGTTTCTGCTTTATAACAAAGTGAATCAGCTATACATATACATATATCCCCATAGGACCTTGTTATTTATTTTATATATAGTAGTCTGCATCTGCTAGTCCCAAACTCCCAATCCATCCCTTCGCCAACGCCTCTCCCCGTTGGCAACCACAAGTCTTTTCCCTATGTCTGTGAGTCTGTTTCTGTTTCGTAGATAAGTTCATTTTTGTCATGCTTTAGATTCCACATATAAGTGATATCTATGGTATTTGTCTTTCTCTTTCTGACGTCTTACTTCACTTACTATGATAATCTCTAGTTGCATCCATGTTTCTGCAAATGGCATTATTTCATTCTTTTTTATGGCTGAGTAGTATTCCATTGTATATATGTACCACATCTTCTTTATCCATTCATCTGTCAATGGACGTCAAATGGGTGTGTATTTCTAATTAAGTAAATTCCACCTTGGAAAAGAGCATAAGTTCTTTTTGTGAGTGAATATAATAAACTCGCCTGTCTGAGAGATCTCATAAGGCTTCCCTGAGAAGGTGATGCTTGGACCAAGTTTTAATGATGAGTTGGTTTTAACTAGTGGAGAGCAGAGGAAGAGATTTATAGACTCGGGGATCAATCTTGACTAAGACTCTGTGGCAGGAAGAGGAAGGCTGGAGAGAGGAGTTAGATGGAGGGTGATGTGAGCTTACATTGGGGTGGTAAGGAACAGGAGGCAAGAAGTGGTTGGTGGCCAGTGACAGAGAGCCTGTAGGCCATGTTTCAAAAGGCTTGATGCTAAAGGAGGAGACCATAATCTAAGCAACTGCTTATGCATGAGGAGTGTTATAGTAAAACTATATACCAATTGTTCTGTGGGCTCAGAGGGAGGAACCATGCTGTTGGAGGATCAGAGAAAGCTTCCTGGTAGAGGACATTGGAACAGATGTTTGAAAATGAATAGAAGTTTGGCAGTCAAGGAAGGAGAGTACGGCCATTCCAGGCAGAGGAAGCAGAATGTGCTAAGGCCTGGTGCTGTGGTCTGAATATATGTGTCCCCCCCGCCCCAGCAAATTTGTATGTTGAATCCCCCAAAGGTAATGGTATTAGGAGATGGGGGCTTTGGGAGGTGTTTAAGTCATGAGGGTGGAGCCCTCGTGAATGGGATTAGCGTCCTTATAAAAGAAGCTCCAGAGAGGTCCCTAGCCCCTTCTACCATGTGAGGACCCTACAGGAAGAGTCAGCAGTCTGCAGTCCAGAAGAGAGCCCTCACCAGACCATGCTGGTGCCCTGATCTTGTACTTCCAACCTCCAGACTGTGAGAAATAAATGTCTGTTGCTTACAAGCCACCCAGTCTGGGTATTTTGTTACAGCAGCCCGAATGGAAAAGATACCTGGAAACATAAAAGAGCATGGTGTATTCAGAAGGCATGAAATACTTATGTGTGGTTAGAGTGTGTATGTAGTGTGTATATGTGAGTGTGTTTATGTACATATGTATGCACACATGTCCACCTGCAGGGGGACCAGGATGGAAAGTCTTAAAAGATACATTTAGAAATTCAAGTTGGGGCATTAGCAAAGTAGCACCATCTGCCATACTAAGGAATCTGGACTATCCCATGGTCACTGAGGTCTTTTAATAGGTGAGGGACCTCTTATAAACTCATATTCGTGAGTTTAGAATGGCATTTCTCTTAACTCCACTGACTATTACAGTAATCATTTGGGAAGGGGCCTGCTAAAGCTCCAGATCCTTAAACTATCCCAGAGCAATTGAATCAGAACCTTTATGGGCACATCCAGGCATTGGTACATGTTAAATCTTCCCAGGCAATTCCAACGTGTAGCCAGACTGGAGAGCTAGTGGTTTAGAGAGACGCCCTGGCTGCTTGGCAGAGATTAGAGTCTAGGAAGGAGATCAGGAGGCTACCATAGCAGAGAAGGGTGAGGTCTTGAATAAGGTGGCACCCAATGGGAACTGAAAGGAGGGGATAGGTTTCAAAGATATTCAGGCCATTGAATGACAATAATAATAACAGACATCAGATTGGATGTGACTGGAAGGGTGAGAGAAACTCCGCATTTCTAATGGTGGTGTCATAATCCAGAAAGAGTAGTGGCTAAGAGCTTGAGGATATGGTTAGGAATCCCTGCTCAGCCAATTTACTAGCTGGAGGGGGGGGGGGGGCGGTACCTTAGGCAAATCACTTGCTCTCTCAGGCCTCAGTTTGCTTGGGTATAAAATGAGGATAATAGCAGTACCTGAATGAGCTAATTCACACACGAAGGGCTTAGAACTCAAGCTGATGCATCAGGTGCCGTTTACAAATGCCAGTTCTTTTCTGCTAAGAGCAGCTGAGGCAAAGGCAGGGCATTTTTCAAGAAAAAACTTAAACCCAAGGCCAACGTTAGAAAAAGGAGGTTTCTTCCACTCTCAGGTTCCGAAGTGCGTCTTCACCTGTACTCTACTGGCTGCGCAATCTTGGTCAAGGCTCAAAACTAGAAATACCTCTCTGTGCCTGTTTCCTCACCTGTAAAATGGAGATCATAAAAATATTTTGTTCTCAGGTTACTGGGAATAACCTGCCAAAGGAAAATCCCTCTATGCCTACCTAGTGCCTGAGAAGGACTATTTCTTGCTTTGGCGTGGTTCTCCAGAATGCATGGAGATTTGGAGTGATGTCTGTCTATATGAATGTGTGAGTGATTGATATGCTGGGGGCTGACCGCACTTCCAGCCAATGAAGGAGCCTGTCCTGATGTGGGGTCGGTGCCTTCCACCTCCTGCACCCTCCTTGGCCGAGCCTGTCTTGTGTCTCAGGCTGTTAAGTTGGACAGGACCCTTCTCAGCCAGGTGAACATCACCTGCCTGTAGAGATCCTGTCCTTGTAATGTACATATTTTGTATTTCCAGTTTGTGTGTTCTCAGTCATCTGAGTCCAGAGAGTATCAACAAGAGACTTTGGAAGAAATGTTCGTCAGTTGTGATACAGAGATCGTTGAGAGTGGTCTGTGACTTTGCTTTGATTGGGTCTTAAAACAGTCAGATGATGAGAATTTTGTGTTTCAGAAAGCGTCATCTCTGAAATAGGAGAAATTGTGGTGTTTGGGTGTGTGGCGGTGACGCAAAGATGAAGAACAGAAAGCCTGGTTTTAGAAACATCTCTGATGCAGACTGTTTGCAGTCTTATGGTTATCCTTTGTTTCACAGATGTGCCAAGCAGCAAATAAGAAAGAGGAAAAAATCCTAAGTAGTTAGAGCTGTTGGATTCTAGGGAAGAGAAAATGTTTGGATATTTTTAGGTTGTTAGGGGTTTTACTTTAAGAAAAAAAAAAAACTTTTATTAATGAAACTATAATTGAGTGTATTAGCTAAGAGTTGGGAAAATTCTCAGTAAGATAAAATTCAAAGGCATTGGGGTAAGAAAGATCGGGATTTTTTTTCAATGCTTTGCACACACTCTTTAAGTCAGTGCCATCCGAAACACATTGATTAATTCACTGATATAGTCAAGTAATATTTCTGTTTACTAAGCATCGTTTATGCATCAGGCCCACCAGTGAAAAGTTCTCCATCGCTGCCTCCAAGGAACTGAAGTAAGTACCAAAACTATAATACAAGCTAGTAAGGACAAAGCCAAATCAAATGGAAGGTCTCTCTTTCAACAATCTACCCCAGGACGTAGAAGAGGTTTATAAATAGTTAAGCCTCAGCAAATAGTTGTTGGATGAAAGGATGAATGAATGAACAAACGAACACTACACATAAGATTTATAAAGCGAGAAGAAAAAGAAAATGATTCTGTAAAGAATGAAGTGGGTATTTGTAAACCATATATTTTGTAATATTTGGTTCAAGTGTGTTATGCCCTCCAAGATATTCCCATTACAAAAGTATAAGGGAAAATAGTGGAAATTAAAGAACAAACATATATATACAAGGACTTTTTAATGCATTTCGTTTTGGAACTTGTCCAATGGAGTTTACATACTAAATAAACTATGAAGGCTGCCTCACCCAGGTGCCTTGAAAATAATTAGCTGATGTGCAATTTACATAGTTAAGATTAAATTTTTCCTTAACTCTTTAAAAATGTTATGAAATGTTTTAAGATGAATGTAATGAACAATCACGTATCTACCACACAACTTTTTGAAAATTTTAGCATTCTGGCATATTTTCTTTAGTCTTTTTACTTGTGAAATAACCACATTACAGTTGCATTAGAAGATCCCTCCTCAACTCCATTATACTCTTCCCATCCCCCACCATCCAAAATTTGATGGTTACCATTACTTGCATGCTTTGATACTTTATTATGTATATTTGTATGCAGAAAAAATATATAGCTTTATTTTCTGTTTTTAAACTTATTAATAATATAAGTGGTGTTCTGTACAGTATACATCCTTTTATAACTTTTTTCTCAGAAATATGATTTTGAAATTTATTTACGTGAATGTATGTAATTCTCATTTATTTATTTTAACTGCTGTAAAGAGTTGCATTGCAGGAACAAGCCCCAATTTATATATCTGTTTTGTTATTGATGAACATTTAGGTAGTTTCCAACTTTATTGCTATTACAAACTGTGCTACTATGAATATCTTTGTGCACAATTTCTCAAGGTCATGTACCCAGGAGTAGAATGGTTGGTAAGATGCCGTGTGCATCTCAAGCTTTATTTTCGAAAAGGGTTGTACCAGTTCACTCTCCCACCAAGAGTGTGTGACAGACTCCATCACTCCCATCCTTATCAATAGTCGATACCGGGATTTTCACCAATCTTATTAATAGGAAATAGTTTCTCGTTATTTTCCTTATCTCATGAAACTACAGTGCTTCCTTTTTCTTCTAGTTCACTGATACCATTTACCAAAGTAATACAGGAAAATCTCTTGGAAATACAAAATCGTAACTAGTTTTCACACTGGAGATATACCCTCCATTATGCCTGAGAGCTCATTCACTCATTTATTCAACAAATGTTACCAGCTTGACTGAGAATACAAAGATACATAAGACATGTTCCTTGCTACCCAGGAACTCATGGTCTTGAAGAGAAGGTAGACATGCAAAACAAATAAGAAGGGATGGTAAACACATTGATAATTTATTATGAGTAGAGAAGGAAATTGCAGAGGAGGGGGAGATTGATTCTATTAAAAGCTTAAGCAGGCTTCCTGTAGAAAGTGATATCCCAGAAGAACTCAAGATAAATATGATTGAGTGAATATGATCCTCCAAAGTAAATATTATCATCCCATCTCACATGTGGGGAGAGTGAGGTCTAGGGAATTTATCATAACTTACTTGGGTAAGTAAATAGTAAAGGAAGGAATTGAACCTAAATCTTTGACTCTAAAGCTTGAACACACCAAAGGATACCATATCGTTTAAGAAATCCTGACATCTCGATGGGTACCAAAGTCCTATGGATACAGATTGGGTAAACTCCGAAAAGAGCAAAGAGAGCATGCCTCACACAAGATGACAAACCCAGATATTTGGTTTGACTCATACATTATTTGAATTTCCTATTGGTTTCAGCCCTTCCGCCATTCATTTTTTGCTGCCTATCCACAAAAACAATTGTGATTGTTACAGAAAGGAAGTACTATATCAACAAGAGTCTGCCATATTCCTACTTCAGATATGACCTTAATGGCACTGAGGCCATGAGGAAGTAACCCTTTTCAGGGGCTTCCAGGGGCTTCCAGGGCCTTGTAGATCCCTGAGAGAACATAAGTTTTTACTCTGGGTGACACTGCAGGACTTCAAGAAGAGAGTACCATGGTCTGAGTTTGTCTGAGCAGGAAGACTGGCTACTGCGTTGAGATCAGATGGAAGGTGAACAAGGGTAGGAACAGGAGACCAGTCAGGAGGCTCTTACAAAAACCCAGACAAAAGATGATGGATATTGGACCAGAGCAATAACAGTGGAGATGACCTCTGGATTTATTTGAAGGGTAACATCCGCACTACTCCCTGGTAGACTGCAGGGGGACTTAAGAGAAAGAGGGGAAACCATTTCTGTTTTCTCACTCATTCCTCAAAAAATTGCTGAAAGGACAAGCAGAGGTGATCTTGTTAAGAGTAGATGCCTGATACAATCACAAGTCTCCTCCTGTAGTGGACACTTGCTTGGCCTCCACCATGAATTTATCTTCAACACTAAACCCCTAAGCTCCCCTAAAAGCTGTGGACTGGGCATTTAGATGAAACTAGAAAAAACTTTGAAAGGACACTAAGTCTGCGAGATACCCTTGGGAAATGTTTTCTCGTTGGCTCCATGACGTCTAGAGACAGCTTCATGTTAGCAGAATGGCAGGCATCACATTCCTGCCTCAGTTCTACATCATAAGTGAATAAAATTGGTTCCAAGACCCATAAAGGCCTTGATACTCTAATACCGCTTAATCACATAGGATGCCACACTTCTATTTTCCTCGTTTGCTTCCAGGCACAAGTTTTGGGATCTTACTCTGCCCTTAATCTTCTAGAAATCCTACTCCTTGCTCTTAATCTCTCTGGCATCACATCTCTGCCACTGGCACAATTTGCTGTGCTCTTTGTGAAGAATAGGTTGTTGGGCTTTGTAGGAATCTAAACGGTGAGTGACTCCTACATTTCCCAAAAGGCTTTCAGCTAATTGTTGAAACAGAGGATTTTCGAGCTATAATTTGGAGCCAAGATCCTTTTACAGGCCTACCCTGACCTTTACTCCCAGAAGCTGCTAAACAAATGGGTGATCATTTCACAAAGATTCCCTGCACCTCAACTATATGCAAGCTGTGTTCCAAGTGTCCTAGGTGCAGATAGGAGTAAAACAATTCCTGCTTTCGAAGCGCTGACAGTCGAACAGAAGAGACAGATTAATAAACAGATCGTTACACCTCAGCCCACCGGATCAGTGGTGAGTGTCTAGAAGGCTGTACCTAAGCTGAGTCTGACTTGGGGAGAAAGGTGGGAGGATGGGAAAGAACAGAAGGGGAAAAGAAGAGCATTTCAGGTGAGGGAAGAAGGCTAGGTACCACCTGGAGGAAGGTGGGCTAAATCAAACAGTAAACTATGGAATGTGGGCTTCTGGTACCCTGAACAGATGGTCTCAGAAATACTCTTCAGAGCCATCCATACCTGTCTTTTCTTCCCTGGATGGGAAGAAAAGGATGAGATCCTGCTGACCTTGAGTTTGGGTCAAGAACTAGGAAAGTTAGATGTTTGTAAAATTTGTATTTATTTAAAAATTTTTAAAAATTGTATTTATTTAAAAATTTAAAATTTTGTACAAAGAAAATAAGCTTTCTAAGGGCTGAGCAGTCTTCTAAGCACTTCACAAATAGCAATTAATTTAATCCCCATAATGCCCATTGGTGTATTATTATTATTCTGAGTTACAGATGAGAAAACTGAAGTAACAAGGTAGAAAACTTACCCAAGTTGAAACAATTAGAACAGAGAGTCTGAACAAGGCTTCAAGTCCAAGCATTCAGGCTCCAGAGTCCACGTTCTTAGCTCCTGCATTTTGCTGCTGCCTCTATAGTTAATGTGCCATTTGGCGGCATAGACAGTTCTTGAATAAGAATGTGAGTTGCAAGCCTCTTGTTTCAGCAGCAGAATCAACTAGAAGCCAGCAGGACCCCAAGGCTGGGTATGCATCTTAAGAGGGAGGTGTGTAAGACATCCCAAACAGGTGCCAAGGTTCAGAGGGTCTGGGCTGCAGCTGTGGAATTGAGTCATTAGGTTAAAGTGGCCTTTAAGGTCTCATTGGGGTGAATGTATTAGTTTCCTAAGGCTACTGTAACAATTTACCACAAACTTAAAGGCTTGAAACAACAGAAATTTATTCTCTCAAAGTTCTAGAAGCCAAAAGTATGTAATCAAAGAGTTGTCAGGACCTGTGAAGTTTCTAGTAAATAATCCTCCCTTGTCTCTTCCAGCTTTTGGTGTCCCTGGGGATTCCTTGGCTTGTGGCAGCATCACTCCAGCCTCTGTCTCCATCTTTATATGGCCATCCTCCCCTTGTGTTTCTCTGTGTCCTCTCCTTTACTCCTAAGAATGGTTGTCATTGGATTTAAGATCCACCCTCAATCCAGTGTGATATCATCTCAAGATCCTTAACTTAAGTCCATCTGCAAAGACTGCATTTTCAAATAGTTTGCATACACAGGTTCTGGGGGCCAGGACTAAGATATCTTTGGAGGACATAATTTTTGTTAAATTTTATTGAAGCTTAGTTGATTTACAACGTTGTGTTAATTTCTGCTCTACAGCAAAGTGACTCAGTTATATATACATATATATTCCTTTTCATATTCTTTTCCATTTTGGTTTGTCACAGGATATTGAATATAGTTCCTTGTGCTATACAGTAGGACCTTGTTGTTTATCCATCCTATATATAATAGTTTGCCTCTGCTAATCCCACACTCCCAATCCTTCCCTCTCCTACCCCCCGCCTTGGCAACTACAAGTCTGTTCTCTATATCTGAGTCTTTTTTTGTTTTGTAGATATGTTGATTTGTATTATATTTTAGATTCTATATATAAGTGATATCATATGGTATTTGCCTTTCTCTTTCTGACTTACTTCACTTAGTATGACAATCTCTAGGTCCATCCATGTTGCTGCAAATGGCATTATTGCATTCTTTTTGATGGTGAGTAATATTCCATTGTATATATACCACATCTTCTTTATCCATCCATCCGTCGATGGACATTTAGGTTGTTTCCATGTCTTGGCTATTGTGAATAGTGCTGCTATGAACACAGGAGTGCATGTATCTTTTCGAATTATAGTTTTGTCTGGGTATATGCCCAGGAGTGGGAATGCTGGATCATACGGCTGGATCTATTTTTAGTTTTTTGAGGTCCCTCCATACTGTTTTCCATCGTGGCTGCACCAATTTACCTTCCCTTGGTGCACATTATTTAACCCACTCTAGTGGATGAGCAGGGAAGGTTGAGCAAGCATGCAAGTAGACCTGGAGCAGAGGAGTGGGGGAGGACCAACATTAGGCGGAAAGAACCCTGAGAGGAGACCCAAGAGAAGCCATCAGAGATAGAAGGAGGCAATCAGGAGAAAAACCTAGAAAACCAAGGAGAGTGTATTATATAGAAAAAGGATGGCGTGGGCAACAGTGTCAAGTACCCCTGAGAAGTGTGGAGCATATACAGTGGGTTAGCAGAGGGGCTTTTGGTGACACGAACCATTTGGGGATTTTATTTTTTTTCAGTTGGCAGTGCTGATGGGAAAAGGGGCAGTGTGGAGCTGAGACTCCTGGTAGCCAGCAGTCACACCATTTGCAAGCTGTTCAATGACATTCTACACATCAGCAGCCTAGAAAAACCCAAATGAGGGCACTCTCATATTCTAACCCTCCCCCGTCCCTTATAAGAGTGTGTTTTACATTAATATTCTCTTATACAATTATATTGAAGTGCAGATAAATGAATGACTTTGTCTATATAAGGTAATTATTTTAGCTCGCAATATTTTGACTCTCCATTTCCTTTACATTAGTTTTACATGGTAGGGGGCCAATTCACATTTTGAGTGAATTAGAGTTTGTTCAGAAGCTGTTTTAATTGTGCCTTCAAACATAGATACCCAGGCTCCTGAAATGTCAAAACTGGGCTGCGTTTTTGATAGCAATAAGTGACATTTCTTATACTTTGATTTCACTAGTATGATTACACTAGTATCTGTTGTGAAATAGCAGAGCATGGAGCTGACCCCAAGTAGATTTTGGATGCTTAAAAAAATTACCTTCTTTTATCTGCTATTCTGAAATAAGAATGTAACCTTTCTTACAGTTACCAGAGTTCATTTCAATTAAATCTTAATGAGGAAGAATGTGACAAATGGGTCCATGAGCATTACCTCTCAGACCTTTTAATTTTTATAAATTCACTTGCAGAGTTAGACTTCCCTGTTGCAATTATTTCATTTGGCTCTTGGAAATTTCACCCGAATTGCATACGGTGGGTGCCAGAGGCAATCATCTGCTTTGGGGCCTAACTCTTGTGGTCATGTTATCCGTCTAAATCTAAAATCGGAGAAGGGGCATGTTAGAATGGTGAAAAGTATCATTTATCACAGCATTCTTGCGTAAAGATGGCTGGGGATTGGGGAATAAGGCAGTAGGGGCAGTTTTTCTTCTCATTAGCTGCTTTATTTGTAACTGCAGGGGCTGTCAGAAGCATGGACTTAATAACCTTCAAGTTTTTCTGCATTAATATAAAACAGGTTGCATGAATTTTGCCAAATCAGTGTCCCTATGAGAGTATCGGAAATACTTTTGCGGATGAATACAGAATAACCCTTCTTTGGGGAGTGCTCAGCTGAATTGAGTATATAATTGAAGTGGATTCACCTAGAATGAGACATTTATGCTGATCATGTATACATTTTGATGATTCTAAACCTTCACTTGGAGTGCCTTTTCAATTCTCCATGGGTAAAAGTTGGAAGGAAAGTACCAGCAGTGCTATTATTATAATAACAGAGTGCAAGGAATGCATTTTGTACTTAGATATGATTTTATCTATTTTGTACTTAGATATCTTTATCCGCTAGGTCTTTGCATGCATTGGGAGGTATCAGGAGAAAACCTAGAGTCCTCAGTTCTGTGAACAGGACCAGAGAATATCCAGCCTGAAGGATGTCAGACTAACTGGGGAAGAAAGGAAGGAAGGAAGGAAGGAAGGAAGGAAGGAAGGAAGGAAGGAAGGGAGGGAGGGAGGGAGGGAGGGAGGGAGGGAGGGAGGGATAAAATCCTGTTATCCCTTCTTTTGATATAGCTCATATTGCTTCTTGAAACTTTTTACTCTTGATTCTCTTGGTTTTCTTCCCGCCACACTGGCTGCCCTTTCTCAATCTCTTGCCCCAGGACTCAGGGCATAGTTTTCTTCTTGTCTCTTTTTATACTTTTTTCCCAGGAGATCTCATCTAGTCCCATGCCTTTCAACGCAACCTCTAAGCTGACAACTTCTTAATCTCTATTTCCTGCCCTCCTTTTAGTTCCAGCCCTGTCTATCCAGCTGCCTACTCAACACATCCATTTGGAGGTCTATCAGACAAGTCCAACTCCTCTTCTTCATAACTGAACTGATTCCCCCACTCGTGCCCACACTTGTCTTTCCACACACGCTCAGACCAGTGTCGTTGACTTTTTCTCCAACTGTCTTCTTTATCTCACAGCCCCCATCCATCCTATAGGGAAATCCTGCTGGTTCATCCTCGAACTATTTCTTGAATCTGATGACTCTTCACCTCTCCTGCAGCCAATCCAATTGCTTTCCCTGTTTCTACTCAGTCTATTCTCTCCCCAGCAGCCAGATTTATCATTTTAAGCTTACACTGAATAATGTTGCAGCACCTCTGCTCAAAACTCTCCAATGTTTCCCCATCTCAGAATGAAATCCAAAGTCCTTAACTTGGCCCATGAGGACATATGTGGTCTGGACTCCATCCACCCCCACCATCCTTCCTCATCCATCTCCTCCTCCATTGCTCCAGCCACCAGCCTTGAGCACCAAGCATGCTCCCTGCCATGGCCCTTTGAACTTACAGTCCCCACTTCCTTGACTACTTTTCCCCTGGGTGTTCATAGGGTTCTCTTCTTTCCCATCTTCTCTCCAAACCCCATTAAAAAAGTCCTTCCTGACCCCTATCAAAAGCAGCCAGGGGTTTCGCTGGTGGCGCACTGGTTGAGAATCTGCCTGCCAGTGCAGGGGACACGGGTTCGAGCCCTGGTCTGGGAAGATCCCACATGCCGCGGAGCGACTAGGCCCGTGAGCCACAATTACTGAGCCTGCGCCTCTGGAGCCTGTGCTCCACAACAAGAGAGGCCGCCATAGTGAGAGGCCCGCGCACCGCGATGAAGAGTGGCCCCCGCTTGCCACAACTAGAGGAAGCCCTTGCACAGAAATGAAAACCCAACACAGCTATAAATAAATAAATTAATTAATTAAAAAAAAAAAAAAAGCAGCCAGTACACACCTACACACATGCATGGAACTCTCTCCTAATGATCTCCTATTTTTCCATCGTAAAGCTTAACATTTCCTAACCCATTAAATATGTGTTTGTTTATTGTTTATCTCTCTCCACTAGATTATAAGACCCATGAGAGCAGGAATTTAATTTTTGTACACTGTTATGTCTTCAAAGTCTAACACAATATCTGGTCTAGGCTGGCTGCTCAGTCATTATTAGGAGAGAAAGAATGATTGAGAAAGAAATGGGGAAAATATTCTTGAAAATTGCCTAAACTTCAGTAACAAGGGTAGACCAAGGGAAAGTTGCTCTTCTTAGACTTCAACTCTTGATTGTAATGTCCAAAAGGATCCCTCCAATGGCTTCCCTTTGCATTTACAGTAAGAGCCAACCATCTTTGATTGGATTATAAGGTTTACCGTCACCTGGCCCCTGCTTCTCTCCCCCTTTCTCATTCTACTGCAGTCACTCCAGCCTTCATCAAATAAACCAAACCCTTTCCTCCCTCTAGCCTACTTGGAAGAATCTTGTCCCAAATCATGATCTGGTTGAGTCCTCAAATGTCATCTCTGAAAGACCTTCACCAACCCTGATATTCCCTTCTCTAGTTCTTTTCTATCACATAACTCTGTTTTATTATCTTCATGGCATTTATCCATATCCAGAATGTCTTGTTCATTTCTTTACTTTTCCATCTTCCCCCTTTAGATTCTGAGCCTTATTTGGGCAGAGGCTTTCTCTACCTTTCTTACTGCTGTGTGCCAAGTGCCTACATCTCCTCCGGGTACATAGTAGGTGTTCTGTCAGCATAAGCTTAATGAATGAGTAAATAAGGCTGCCTACTAAGATGTTGACCTTCCTTGTGTTCTCCTGCCCTCCCCTGATGTCAGCACAGATGACGAATATTTACAGATTTGCTGCTATGTGCATGGCAGTGACCTGGGCACCTGGGAAACAGAGAAGACTGCAGAGTCCTTACAAGAAAGTGTTCCAAGGAGTAGAAAAGACTGAAGCATAACATAGTTTGGAAAGGAAACGCCCACAGCAAACCTGATGAGGTGAATCCTCATTCCTTTAGACCAAACCTTTCAAATAGTATCCCCACACAATTCCTGAAGCAGCAATTCTCAACTCATCAGTTGTGAGTGGTACCATGTATGGCAGCCAAATTCCCAAATTTGGGTGTTATTTACCTGTTATGTTATCAATCAGGTGAGATCTAAAGTCATCCTTGTAGCATCCAAGTTGCATTGGATTCTAATTTGCTTTCTTATGGGGCTGGGAGTGAAGTGATAACTGATGTACTAGCAGTTGTAAATAGGGCACAGCCTTTCTTGCCTGTCACCCAGCCCTTACCTGGGATGCCCTAGGCAGGGTGACACATACTTGACTCTCATCTATCACGTCTGTCTCAGAAAAGGAAGAAAAGATTCAGGAACCCCAGTCATGGTGATCGCCTGGATTTCACCAGCTCCCTGCCCCACCCATAACTATGCAAATACTCAGGTTCTACTATGGAGTAAGTACAGTTTCAGCGTTTAACAGCTCGTCATCATTTTAATCAATCCTCATGCTGCCGGTTTGATGGACATCACTATTTTTTGTTCTGTAGCTCACTCAGCCTCTCAGGTAAAGCATAGAAATCTTGTTGAACAAAGATAAAGTACTTCTCTATAAACTTTTGTATTTTCTTAATTTGACTGCAGATATAAAAGTTGTCCAGGACTGAAAAACCTAGTCAGAGAATCATCTCACATTAAATGACATCATTTCTAAAATCAGCTAAACTGCCTTGGGAGTCTAAAAGTGTCCCAAGCAAAGTGGTCCTTTGTCACAGATCCATTTTTCGATGACATTCAGTCCCATGCACATTTCTTTTGTGCCAGGGTCTTCCTGGAAAGAATTTCTTTTTCTAAATGATTACCACAGCTCTGTTTACAAGGAACTTACTTACAATCTAGTAGGAGAGGAGGGGACTGTAAATAATCCTTGAAGGACATACTCAGGGACTCTAAGTGGTCCACTGAGGCAGGAAAGTAAATTGGGGGTGGGGGGGAATGCTGGTGGGAAATAAAATACAAAGATGAGTAGATCACAAAATATCTTACCTGCCAGGCTCAGGAGTCCAGACATCTGCTGGAGCAGTGGAAAATCTTTGAAGACTTTTGAGCAAGAAAGAGAAATGACTTCAGCCAGTCCTAATGTGAGATTAGCAATAACATGTTTTCTGCAGTGTTTTCTGGAATATTTCTATTTGTCTCTATTCTCCAGAAGGCATATGTCAACCTGAGATAAAGACTAAGAGAAGGTAAGGAATAAATGCCAACGTTTTGAAAACTATTATAGGTAGAACAGGCTAGGCTATGCCAGAGTAAAGATAAGACCCAAAATTGCAGTTGGCTTAACCCAATAAAGACTTGTTTCTTTCTCTGAAAGTCCAGCTTGAGTTGGCCACCCTCCACCATCTTGAAACTATCCCGTCTAGAAGACACGATGTCCAAGGTTGCTGTGTTGGGGAAAAAGCAATTAAGAGAAAGAAAGTAACTACTTTAACTTGAAATGACACCTCACTTCTAGTCCCAGCTCACTGGCCAGACCTAGTTATGTGACTTTGGCTCAGCTGCAAGGGGTCTGGGACATTCAGGGGAGCACATGGATATCTGGTGAACGCTAACTCTGCCAGAGTAATGGTGACTTTTAGTAGATCTGAAATTTTTTTTTCTTACTGGATAAGAGAAATAGCAGGAGACTTCTGGACTCCAAATGCAAAAAAAAAACAAAACAAAATGAAACAAAAAAAACAAACATTGTTTGACTACTACCTTTTGAGGTAGTGAGTAAATTTGGCACAAATTCATGCAAGCAGCTGGAAGTTAAATTATTTTTGTGTAACAGGGGGATGAAAATACTCCCTGCATTGCCTTCTTCACATGTTCAAATGATGTACTGTAATGTATGTGATTGTGTTTCATAAACTGCTAGGTGTTGTGCAAATCTAATCTATTATCATCATCACCACTATCATCACCATGGTTACCAGCGTGGAGGAGGGCAGAGACTGCCCTGGTCTGTGTATGTGACCAGAGAAAATCAAAGCCCCTGCTTATCCTTCTAGCTTCGTTTCCTTCCTCTTTTTTGTAAATATTCTGCATTCCAACCTTGCTGAACTCCTGACAATTTCCCAAACATGCCTGATCTTCTCTATGTCTTCATACTCCTTTCTCCCTCTGCTTGAAATGCCTTCCCTCTCCTTCCCTCCATTCCTTCATCTAGAAAATACACATGTCCTTCAAGGTTTCACTTGAAATCCCCCAATCTGTAAAGATGTCCTTGACCCCCAACTCTAAGACAGCTTGGGGTCCCTCCCTATGTCATAGCTCTGTTGTGAACCTGTGCCTACATATCACAACCATTTTCATGCCTGTCTCCCCTGCTGAGCTATGAGCATCTACAGATCAGGGACTGAGTGTTTTGCATTATTCACCAGGACAGGCTCAGGACAGCGGCAGCATGAATTCCAATCCCAACTCAACCTTGTACTGGTTGTATGATCCTGAATGAGTTATTTCAGCTGTCTTTGCTGCCGTTTCCTCATCCATAACATGAAGATAACAAAAGGGACTACCTCAGGGTTGTCTTGATGGTCAAATAAAAAATACAGGTGGACTGCTTAATAATAATGTCTGGCACATAGTAGGTGCCCAGTAAACGTTTAATGAGTGAAGGAATAAATGAATGAGTGATTAATTGACTCAATCGCATGAGCTGGTATTTCTCAGATGAGGAAACTGAGGCTTCGGGGAGGTTTTGTGCTCAAGGTCACACAGCTGGTTTGAGCTGGCTGACTCTGGAAACTCCTCTTTTGCTGCTATATGTAGCACAAAGTAGGTGTTCCACAAATGCGTGGAGTAAACATCTGAATAGATGAAACCAGATGAGAACCCTGGGAAGGGAAAGGGCACGTTGAATGAAGCTTCAGGATAGCTCTCCTTGTCTCCCACTGAATCTTTGCTATTGTGGTAGTTTTTGCTTGTTGGTCTTTTCTGGTTTCCTTCCAGTGGATAGAAAAGGAAAACAGCCCATGCAGCAGGTTTGGAAGACTCTGGGCATAGAGCAGGGATTTTTCATTTCCCAGATCATATGCAATGCTCAGCAGCCCCATCACAAAGTCAGTCTTTATTCCTTTTTTATTGAAATATAGTTGATTTACAATGTTGTGTTAGTTTCTGGTGTACAGCAAAGGATTCAGTTACATACAGATACATATATATATATTCTTTTTCATATTCTTTATTCTTAATGCCTCCTTGATGCCGGGAGAAAGCAGAACAGGGTTTGTTGCTTAGAAATGCAGTCCAGGCCCATCAGGGTGTGGTCACACTTTCCTCTTTTGCTGCGTTAGGGACGCAGATGAGGAATCTCGGGACCCGAGCCCAGCAGGTGCGAGGTTTGGGGCTGACGCACGGGGATGGAGAGACCCTGAGCATCGCCCCCGTGGGGAGGCACTGTCTGAGCCATGTTCACAACCCACCTCCTCAGTCACCAAAATGCCAGATCACCCGTGCCCAAGTCCCTTGTCCCAAACACTGATGTTTAAAGGGACCAAGTAACATGATGTAAACTAAAGGGAGCTTCAACCCTCCACAGTTGGGCTCACTTTCTTACCCTCAGAGGTGACCCCTGTAATAAGTAAGTGACTGCCGTGCCCTATACTGTAGGTAACTTCAGAAATCAGGAGCAGCCAGGGACAGACAGCACAGGACCCAGATTCTAATCTCACTCCAACCCTGACTAGCTGGGGGCACATAACATCAGCATCTTGCTTTGAGTGCCTGCAAAAGGAGGAGGGGGCCCTCGTTGACCCTCCCCTCTTGATTGTTAGGGGGACATCAGGAATAATAATCCATCCTCCGTGAGAGTTCTTTGCAAACTGCTATGATCTGTAACCACTTAAAACTGTAAGAGAGGCTAATGTTGACCTCAGACTCTGTTATGCCAAATTCCCGACACCCTCCACGCTGTCAGTCACAGACTAAGTTTTCTCAGTAAAGAAACGAAGAAGGGAAAACAGCCCAGGCTGTTATGGATTTATTGATAAAAGAGTTTTTGCTTGGGATACATTTCACATGTACAGTTTTTCCCCCTGAATTATCCCTTCCCAGGAAGCAGTATTTCTATACCTAGATCTCCATGCCACAGGAAGAAACTAAGGAAATCTACACATTTCCTTCTAAAAGAAGGGAGATCAAGAGAAACTAGTTGTTACTTAGTGAAAAATAAACCGTATTTTGCCTGTTAAAGTCTCCCAGAGTTTTCTTGCATTGTCACTCAGGGGGAAAAAAAAAGCTGATATTTCTAAGAATCAAGAGGAAGAAAAGTCCCTCTTTCCTAAAAAAACATACACACACAGTCACGCAAACATGATTTTTGATGTCATACAACAATTTAAAACAAATCAACTTTTTGAAAACTTCTAAAACGGCAAAATAGAAATATGACTTCAGAAGGAAAAAAAAGCCTGAAGTAACTAATATGATTGGTGACAAAGTGCCAGCTCAGTACTGGGCCTGGTGCTTTACATACATCATCTCATTTAAATTTCGGAACAGCATTGAGAAGGATGTTTTATTTTGAGCACAGAGAGACTGAGTACCTGGCCTAAGGCCACACAGTAATAAATGGGGGAGTAGGATTAACAAGCAGGCCTGTTTGAGTTCTGACCTGTGCTTGCCCTCTAGGCCTTCCTCCCCATCCCCTCAATGCCTCAGGAGGGTTTTCAGCTGCCTTGCCACCTCCTTCTCTGGCTGTTCTCCATCACCTGAGCCAGCCGCGTTACATGATTCCCGAGGATGACATAACCAGTATCCCCTCCACCCTAGGACAACCTCCATTTAGGTGAGAACACATCTCCTCGTTACACAGGCCAGTTTGAGTTAACACAGACGCCTGTGCCTCACGCCATCCTTCTCGCACACGTGGCAGGGTTTTTTCTGTCACCTGAGGCAAAAGCATCTTAAAGAGGCACCATCCTCTGTGGGAAGTGACAGAGGCCGCCAGGGCATCTGACCAGCAGCCCGGCTCGCCTGAGTGCCCACCCCATGCAGCCCAGGAAGGCAACGTGGCCCGGTGGACCACATGTATTTTCTTAGTCTGTGATTTGGCTCTGGACTCCAGGATGGGGTGACACCTGCTGATACAGCAAACACTGAGTCCAGTGTGTTGACCTAGGGCCTCCTGCTCTCTTTTTTCCATACTATACCCTCAGGAAACATTTCTGCTATTCATAAGTAGGTCTTCTTGTCCTGTAGAAAAGTCCATCAAATTTTGCCTGATTTTAAAAGCTTTTGTTAAACAGCAATTAGTCTGGAAGTGGTATATAAGGAAAACATGACACCTTTCCTCTTCACAGGGGTTATGTTCTGGACTGGAAAAATGCTTATATTCACATTTTGCAAACTGTTCTCCCAAACAGAAGTCCCCGATCAAGGAGCTTGGTGGTGAAATGCTAGGTTGAATCATATAAAATCGCCACTATTTGACTGTTATTTATCTACAAAAATGGCAATTTTGATTTACAAAAAAAGGGTTCAACTTAGTAATAAATTTGGGAAATCTGGCATCCTCCTCTTGGGAATTCAGCTGATGGCTCCGAGAATTCCTGCAGAAAATTTACTTCATTTTAATTCATTCAATATAGTATTCCAAACTGCTTCAACCTGGGATATTTTTTATTCTTTTGCCAAACACTTATTAATATCTGCAAAGTACACAGTAGGAAATATTGATGATATACATTTTACAGGCCTTGGGCTTTATTTCCTGCCAATCCTCCCCCCAGTAATACCAGACACTCCCCAAATATACTATTACTGCCTGATGCTTCTATACATCTGCACATGATTTTTCCCTCTTTTCTGCCTGGCAAATTCCTTTTCACATTCAAAATCTAGTTCACTCCTTTCTGACCCTCACCCAGAAAAGAGAGCAACTCCCTTCTCTGAGCCAAAGCATACCTGCCACACTGGTCCTGAGTGTTAAGAGGGGCCAGAGCACTGGGAGTCAGGCCTCACTGTGGTTTCACCCAGTTAGTAAGACCCCAGAGGAGATGCTTCTCCTTATACTAGATCGGATCGTAAAATTACAGTGGGAGGTGCTGCCATTTTCTTAACATGCTCGTGCATTGTCAGGCGGGGTGGGTGGGATAGAATAAGCCCTTTATGACTTAAACAGAGATCTTATTTGTGTTTTTTGTTTTTCACACTGAATTATAATTTCGCTTTCACTTGTCCATCTTCCTCACTGGGTTTTGAGCTCCTCTGAGTTGTGGAACAGGGCTTATTTATTTCAGCATCTCCAGAAGCTACCCTAATGCCCATCTAATATCTAGTAGATCCTTAGAAAACAGTCTTTTACAGTTATTATTGTTTTTTGAATTTCACGTAAAGAATAAGAAGACTATAAAGGGCTAGATTCTGGTGAAGGAACACCTGTTCCGGGCATTCTGAGCAGAGCTATCTCATGGCGTAAAGGGCAGTGTCAGGAAGGTCTTGATGAGGGAAGCAGGGTAGCGTAGGGGCAGGTGGAGAGCCAGGGGACCCACTGGAAGCATTGTCCGCACCTGTCCTAATCCATTCTGCGTCTCACATCCTCCTCCTTGTTGGCATCTCAGCCAAGCTGTGCTCTTCAGAATTTACGTTGGAAAATGAAAATAACAGTTTCGTATCATTTTGCATCTACCAAACTGGCAAACTTATTTTTTCAAGGGTAAAGGCATAGCGTTGGTGAAGATACACAGAAGCAGGTGCTCTTTTAAGCTGCACGAGGAATATACATTAGCACGACTCTACGTTCAATAGTTTGTTTCCTTTCTCATGACTAGCACAGGCCTTTAGCAAAACCAGTGATGATAAAACATGCATCTCCTTCACCCGAGTGCTTCTGGTACCAGACGCAAGAATCCCGCAAAGCCAGCCTGGACTCTTGAAGGATGGGGCTGGAAATTGTGGGGCAAGACCATTGGGGTGAGACTCGGTTTCCAAGACCCTAAGGAAGGCACTCCCGCTCCGCTCATCCACGTACAAGTATCATGATGTCCCGCGGGTTTAAAGATAGAGTCTGAGGTAGAATAATCACTGCTAGGATATTCATCATATTTTGCCACGTACAAAATTTGGGAGTGCAGCCAAATTCACTCAAGCTTGGACTGTAAAACCTATGTCATCCCCCAGGGCACCGTGGACAGAGCATTCACGGTTATTTAGTGATCACCAGAGAGAGGCGAGCTGTGAACAGGCCATCCTGCTCTGCGAGGCTCCCCGACCCCCAGGTTTAGGATCATTTACCTTGAAAGCTAAAATTAGAGCATGGCTCCGGCACGAAAGCTCTGTTGGTGTAATGAATAATGCAGAGTCCTCGCGTGCTGTATGATAGGAATTGTGTTGCTAATTATATTGTTATGAATGTGGTTTAGAGTACTATTAATGCAGGAAATATCAATTCTTAAAAGCTTCTCTGGCAGGGAGATTTTTGCTTCAGTAGACATGAGCTGGCCTGTAAGCATTAAATACTCTCTTGCTTAGAGGAATTAATCTGTACTCTCTTTGAATACATTTAATTAAAATTTTGACTTTCCAGTAATTGTCATTTTTATGTAGCCCCCAAATGGAATTTTAGTGGAGGGAAAGGTCTTTTATATAAGCACCATCTGTCCAGCCAGGAGATGGTGAAGGAGGAGGACTTCTCTGTTGAAGTCTTGCTTTCCTGGGAAAACCATGTGTGGAGTTAGAATGAAGGGACCACCATGGAGGGTATAATTGGACTGTGTCATTTGCTGTCACTTTTTTAGAACCTACTTCTGAGAGCCCATCACAAACCACTTTGGAGCCAGCTGACCCAAGCTCTAAAGTTCATTATTTCTTATATGTGCAGATATTTTCACCTGCAAGATTTTGCCTTGTCTCAGGTGATTTGCGAGGTAGCTGTTATTATTTTTATTTTTGCCAACGTGATGGTTTTATAACTTCAGAAATGAATGTGGCAATGGGGATGGGGCAGAGCACTGTATTCTACAACTTAAATATCTTATTTAAACCTCATAACAACCTAAGACTGGGCATTTCACCCCATTTTGAGAACACTGAGGCTTGAGGAGGTCAAAGGGTCACATAGCTGGTAGGGCCCAACTGGGATTTGAACCTTGGGTCTGACTCCAAAGCCCAAGCCCCTTCCTGGCTTCCTTCACTCCGGTTGGTTACTCTTCCATCATGGTTGGTTACTCAACCATCCCATTTTGAATGGGACCAAGCAGTTTCCTGGGATGTGGGACTTCCGGTTTTAAAATCTGGGGCTGGTCCCAGGTGAAGTTGATCACCCTCATTTCAACCCGTAATTCCTCATTTCACACCATCTTCCCAGATGACTAATATCATCAGGTTATCCCAGCGAGGGGATTGAAGACTACTGACCGGCTCCCTCCCCCCAAAAGGGGTTGACGTCCAAGAAATGTCCAAGTGGCTCACAGAGGGAACAGATGCCACAGTGAGGGACAGAACTTCCCTGAAACAAACCCGACCCAGGAAGTCACACTAAAAGGCCCTGGGTCAGTTACTACCAGGTGCTAGTCCCTCCCTCGGAAGACATTTCTTCTCGTGTTGGGTTTGGAAAAACATAACAGTATTGTTCAATGCCAGCTGTCATGGAGACAAATAAACAGACGTGGTCTCTTAGGGTGACAGAGAAAAAGCAATGTTTATCAAAGGTTCACCTCTCCAAATAATTTGCAGCAGATTTAAGAAGCCCTCCAGGAACACAGTAAGGAGTACCACGCTTTGAGACTTTACTAATAACGTTGAAAATATGCTAGTATAAATATAGCTGGCACTAAAGAATAGGAAATAAATGCCTGGAAGTTTGTCAGCTTATTAATCATTCCTTTGTAAGCGGTGTTCTTGCTTCCACTGCTGCAGCATCTAACCACAGTTCATTGGCTAAAGGCCAGGCTAGCTTTCTCACTGGCATGTTACCATGTGCTGGGGTTCTGTGCCTCTTGTCCATTTATTAACGCTGCAGACTTCCTACCGTTTAGTCTAAAAATAGCATGAGTTCTGTGAAAAACACTGCATTTGTGCTTTAGCCGTGGTATAGAAACATGAAAGAATGTGTGTGTATGTGTGTGTGTGCGTGTGTGCGTGTGTTTATGTACCTGGAGAAAATATTGTGATGCCTGAAATCCATAATTTATTATGCTCCTGAAAACCTTATTTTTGGCATACTGAAAATTAAAAGAAAAAAAATTAAAAGGGAAAGTGGGGAGGTTGAAAAGGAGAATAAAAAAGGAAGCTGATTTTTCCCCCAGAACCCTAGCTATGTATAATCTGTTTATTTTTAGTGCCCAAGAGGATCATGCTAAACTAGAATGAAACCTTAGAGACAGTCTTTTATAAGAGCCTTTTATTCCTAAATGAAAATTGTGCTGTGCCCACCTTAGCTGCTATTCTGCTTTCTCTCTTCAGTCTGAACTGCCAAGTATCCACAGAAAAATGATCTGTAGGCATATTTCCTTATATGATATAGAACTGCCTCCCTTTTGGGTACTTTTGGATAGGAGATTCCCAGATAAAAATTATTCCAATAGTAAGGTTTTCCTAAACCACATGCCTGGTTTGAAAATGTCCATCTGTCTACTAAGCCGGGCCAGTGTGGCGTGCGCAAGTCTGGATGACCCAGTGATGATTTATTTTGGACCCCAAAGAACTTGAACAAGACAAATAGTGTTTGAGAAGCCATGTGAACCTGATGGAGCTGCCAAGGACACAGGTGAAGAGTGATAGGGGATGCATTTCATAATGGAAACAAGAAGCACAGAAGGAGTGATAAGGTTTCTTTGCTGCACAAATAGGAAAAGTGAACAGTTTGCATATCAGATGCATCAGGTGCTAGGATTTGACGCAGAACTCCTGAATAATGTGTTGTTTGCCTTTTGGAGAAGTTAAGAGGAAGGAAATGTCATTCTGCAACTTCACACCAGATAGTGAAGAGAGATGGGAGACTAGGAAATTGTCATTTCCTAGGCTGCTTCCGAAAGATACTGTTGGGAGCCAAGGGTTACAGGGAGGTCACAGAGGGACTGAGACGCCCACAGCTGGCCCGAGGAAAGCACCCTTGGCAGGATGCTTTTTTAATCAACCTCGTGTGCCAAAGGAAGAGATAACTTTGCAATAGCAGAGGGTAGTGGAAAGAATGTGGGCTTTGGAATAATCCATTTCTTCAGTAGATGTTTACTGAGCACCTGTTATTGGCTGAGATCCTGTCTGGGTATAGGATTAAAAGGAGTTATGCTCAGATCTGGCTGTAGTACTTTCTAGCTATGGAATAGGGGAAAAGCACTGAAGTTCTCTAAAAATCTGGTGAAAGCCTCAGAAAATGGGGATAACTAGTCCTAATCCGTAACATTGTTGTGAAGATGAGTTAGTTTATGGATGGTGAGTCACTTAAATCTCTCTAAGTTTATCTATAAAATGAGGATAAAAGTCCCTAGTTCCTAGGGCTGTTGTGAAGTTTAGAAGGGGTAACAGAGCAACTCCCCAAAATAGTAGATGACATTTTTAGGATTCGTTGTGAATAAAATTCAAGAGCAAATTTCAGGAGAGTCTCTGTGAGGATAAATGGGAACTTGTGATTTTGGGAAGGTTGTCTAGACCTTCCAAACAAGCTTTATCATGCATAGAATTCCAGAAAAGTGGAGGTGTGTGATGACCCTTGTTTCATCCATGTTTACATCGAAGGAATGTGTGTTTTAAACCAGAAATGACCTGGCTCCTCTTTGGGACTTGGGGGGCTCGGTTCTTCCTGAGATCAGAGGGACAGAGAGCTGGCCGCCACTTGCTGTGTGCCCTTGGGGAACTTAACTTCCACCAGCGGCCACACGGAGATTTGTCCACACGTAACAGCATCGCAATTTTGTCGGGGAGAGGGAAATCTTTTTTTTTTTTTAATGCATTTTTAATGTATTTATTTATTTATTTTTGGCTGTGCTGGGTCTTCGTTTCTGTGCGAGGGCTTTCTCTAGTTGCGGCGAGTGGGGGCCACTGTTCATCGCTGTGCGCGGACCTCTCACTGTCGCGGCCTCTCTTGTTGCGGAGCACAAGCTCCAGACGCTCAGGCTCAGTAGTTGTGGCTCACGGGCCCAGTTGCTCCGCGGCATGTGGGATCTTCCCAGACCAGGGCGTGAACCCGCGTTCCCTGCATCAGCAGGCAGATTCTCAACCACTGCGCCACCAGGGAAGCCCCCGACAGGGAAATCTTACACAACAGAAATTTACTTTCTCACAGTTCTGGAGGCTAAAAGTTGGTGATCAAGGCGTCAGCCGAGTTGGCTCCTTCAGAGGCCTCTCTCCTTGACATGTAGATGTCTGTCTTCTCCCTGTGTCATCACATGCTCTCCCCTCTGTTTGTGTCATTCTGGGGGTCAGAAGTCCACACCAGTCTGACCGGGCTGAGGTGGGCAGGGCTCCTTCCTTCTGGAGGTTCTAGGGGAGAATCAGTTTCCTTGCCCTTCCCAGCTTCCGGAGGATGCCTCTAGTTCGGGGTTCATAGTCCCTTCCTCCATCCTCAAAGCCAGCAATGATGTTCAGGTCCTTCTCACATCGCATCACTCTGAACCACACAGAAAGTCCCGAATGCCAGAGGGGAGTTACAGGTGGTGAGAATTTTCCAAGGGCTAGCTGAGAGGACCAAGACTAGACCCAGCTGGGACAAATGTCCCACTTGGAAAGGGGAACACCTTACCAACTGTCACGATGTGGTAGAAACGACAGCCCCTGAGCCAGGAGAGGGAGGACCCCAGTTCCCGGCTGACCCCAGCTCAGCAGTGAGGGGTCAGGCAGTCTCTCAAACCCCATGAGCTTCAGTCTCCATTGCTGTAAAAATGTCCAAAAGGAGTCCAGGTTTCAAAAGTCTATAATCTTAGGAGTCTTGTGGTAGCTGCTTGCTGATTTATGAATAACTTGAGAGTCTCAGACTTCACCTGAATTTAGTAGCCTAGAATGAATTTATGGTTGTGTTTTCATGCCTGTCTTGCTGGAAGGCCCCCAGGTTAGTTCTGCCATTTGCATTGCCATCTCCAATGAAGATGCCCACCCAGGTTCCCCGCTGCTCTCAGAGGGCCTAGGGAACCCATTGTTCCTCACATCTAGGGATTCAGTGCCAGAAGAGGCAAGGTCAGGCAAATGTCAACCATAAAACTCTCTTAAGCATACACACACACACACACACACACCAAAAAAGGACAGAAGCTGAAGCCTCAGCATATTAGGTCAATTTCATGGCTAGAACAGCAATAGGTTCTCAATCATTGTATACAGAGCTTCTGTCAAGGGCTCAGGGACCAGGGAAGCTCTCAAAGAACAGAAGATGAAAAGAAAACAATGAAATAAACACATGGAGGAAGATGAGGAAGGGAAGCTTCCAATGTGAGTAACTGTACACAGATGAAGAAAAAATAAAAAGAACTACCATCTGTGATCTCTCTTGAGACTCTTAATATTCTCGGGGGGAAATAAGCAGAGTAAAATTAGAAGTGATGTATATTTAAGTTTTCATGTGACTCCAGAGAAAAGCAGCAAAGGAGCAGGCTCCTCAGTGCCTAACTTGATTCTGCTGAGGATGAAGGAACAAGGGCGCTGCCCTACCTGAGACCTGGCCTTGTCCATTTTTTGACAGTGAAATTTCTGCAGCTAAGACTCATAGAGGATATTCCATTCATTCATTCATTCAACACTAATTTGTTTTTCTGCCTGCCTACGATGTGCCAATTTCTGACGACATAGATAAACAACTCTTCCAGCCTCAGGATCCCAGTTTCTTTAGGGAAGCAGATATATATTCAGTTCATTATGATGCAGGGTGACAGACATGTGATCACACGCATGAGTATAAAAATTAAGAGGGAGTAACAGATCCAGTGTGGGGGCTAAATTCAAGGTGGTTGAAGCTAATAAGTCCCTGAAAGCTGTGTGACCTTGGACCAGTTACTCAACCTCTCTGGTCTCCCTTTCCTCTTCTGTGTATCTGTATGGTTAATGGCGCTGGGAGGATGAGAAAATCCATGGAAGCCACTGAGCCCACTCCCCAGTGCCCAGTCAACACTGAGTGCTAGGTATGATTAGAGGTAATGAGTGATTCATTAACAAGCTACTAAAAGTTTTATAATCATGGTTTTCATCCCTCCTGAAAATTTTTCAAGGGAATTTTGAGGTGTTTGAAGAGTTGAAATATGGCTCCTCGGATCTTGGTTTGGGCTCTGCTGCTCTGAATTAACTGGAGTAGACAGTAGACAGGACACGCTCTTTCCTGAGTTCCCAGACACTTGAGTTCCAGAGTGAAATTTGGCTTTGTACATAATGTCTTTGCCTTCACGAGGTCCCCAGGCATCTGTCCTTTCTCCCATCATTTATAGATGGCCTTACAGCCTTCAGATTTCTCATCATGAACCACTTTGTTCTCCTGAAATCCTCTCGTCTCCCTACACCTTTCAGGTTCTGATGGCAGATGGCACATCATTGAGTTCTACCAATTAGAAGGCCTGCTGGCCTCCCAGCACTTGTGTGCTTAAATATCTAGGTCCAGGCAGTGCAAAAGTAGATCAGACCCTGTCGTCACATTGCTTATAATCAGCATCTCTTCCTTCTCAGGAGACCCCAAACGTTGGTACTCCTCTACCCAAAGCCCCCAATGTCTTCCCACTCCACTCGAAATCAAACCAACATCCTCCTCATGGCCACCATGATCCAGTTCCTCACAACCTCTCTGAATTCATCTTCTCCTACTGGTCTACTCATTCTTTCCCCTCCAACTGTACTTCTTTCCTAGATTTTCCTCAAAGCCCCCAGGCCTTTGCCCTTGCTATTCCCTCCTCTCAGAAAGCTATTCCTTCTGCCCGGAATGTTTTTCCCCCAAAGATCCCACTTCCTAACTTCCTCTGAGTTGAGAATTGCCAGATAAAATACAAAATGCCCAGTTAAATTTAAATATCAAATAAATAATGAATAAGTTATTATATTTATTTATTACTTCAACAGATTATAATTTATTATCTGAAATTCAAAGGCAACTGGGCATCTCCTATTTTTATTTGCTAACTACGTAACCTTATTAGAGATCTTTACTTAGATATCAACTTTGGGTGATTGTATTAGTTTTCTATTGCTGTTAAAGCAATTACCATGAATTTAGTGGCTTAAAACACCACAAATGTATTGCCTTGCAGTAGATCAGGAGCCTAACATGGATATCACTGTGCTCAAATCAAGGTGTTGGCAGAGCTGTGTGCCTTTCTGGAGGCTCTAGGGGAAAATCAGTTTCCTTGCCTTTTCTACCTTCTTAGAGGCCAACCATATTCCTTGGCTCGGGGCCCCCTCCCGTCTTCAAAGCCCTCAATGTCAGGCCAAGCTCCTCTCATGCTGCCATCTTTCTGATTCTCCTTTCTGATTCCTTCTTCCATTTGTCAATACCCTTATAATTAAATTGGACCCATCTGGATCACCCAGACTACTCTCTCCATCTCAAGGTCAGCTGATGAGCAACTTTAATTCCCTTTGCCATGTAACCTGACATATTCACACATTGAAGGGATTAGGCCATGGACATCTCTGCAGAGCCATGATTCTTCCTAGCACAGTGACTTTAGCCAAAGTGTCCAAATTTTCCACCCTCCCAACTCCAACATTTCATATCTCCTTTCCCTGCTTCCTTTTTTCTCTTTGGTACTCATCACTACCATACATCTTTTGCTTTTTAAGTGTATCTGTCTCCTTCACTAGAACGTATTTCTATAAGAGGACTTTATTTCTTTTCTCTATTTCTGTTTACAGCATCCCCAGCACCTAGAGCAAACACGGGGCACATAGTATGTATTCCATAAATGTGTGTTGAGTGAGTGAATGAGTGAGTGAGGGAACCCCAGCCTCTTCCAACTCCATTTTCATAAAGCATTGCCATTGTCAGCATGAATCCCTCTTTCCACCCAGCTCACTTTATCCCTGGGAAGGGAAATGGCTGCTGATTCAAGGCTCTGCGGACGTAATGATGGAGGTGGCCAGGGAGGAGTCAGGCAGCTGAGCGCTCCATTACTGAGAAATCACTCCTTCCCTTTGTGTCAGAGTGGAGCGGCAGGGAGGGCTCTTGCCTGGCAGAAGCTCCCAGGAAGGCAGGCAGGCAGGCAGGCAGGCACTCCAAAGGCAGCTGGGCTCTGGGTGTCCAGGATCAAGAGAGAGAAGTCCGTACCCAACACTGACCAGAGCCCAGAAGTCCTCCCAGACAGCGGCCACGGGGATGCTGCCGCAAACTCCAGAACACAGTGCTGTCTTTAATAGCCTTGTGGGTATTTACACCAGAGCAGGAGAAAAACATAAGCACGCAGTTAATGTTCGGGAGGGATTGTAACTGCATGAACAAGATAGCCATGTTCCTTGGAAACTGTCACTGACAGCTCCCAAGGACCAAATCCAAATTCCCTTACTCACAGTATTGGGATTGTAAGGCCCCGTTCATAAACACTAGTACTTAAACATTACCTCCTTGCAACTACACAGTTTCTCAGCTCCCTGGGAAAAATAACCAACATGTTACAAAAACTACCTATTTCCAGCATGGAACAGCGTGGACCAGTGTAAATGCCCCCAGTGGTGCGATCGGCACCGGTCGGCTTGGGGGACAGTCGCCACTGCTTGGAGACGGAGCAGCCAGTGTTTGCCTTTGGGGATATTTGGTGCTTTTGTTTTACCAACCACGTCAAAATGTCAATGAGGCTTTCCTCGCGCTCGGGAAACGTGGATGAAAGAACAGCATGATACTCACCATATTGCAGTTCGGCGTTCAGCCTAGTGGCATTTGTGGAGGGCTCGTCATGCACAGCATGCTTTTGGCCACATCAATTGTACCTCTCGGCTCCTGTGGGGCAGAACCTGAGGCCTTGACGAGTCTGGCCACTGCCTGCCTCTCTGCTGTAGGTCACACAAGTCAGCGCTAATCCCATCATTTTGCGGTTTCTAATTCTGTGTTCTCTCTTGCATTCACACATGTATTCCCTCTACCCGAGATGTCCACCCTAACCTTTGTCCTGGCCATCTTCTCTTTCACTTGGCTGATTTCTAAGTCATCTCTCTAGCTCTCAACTTAAATATCAGTTCCTCCTGGCAATGTTTCCTGACATCGCTTGCCCCTCTCCTTTACAATATCCAGCCCATTTGGAATTCTTGTTTATCATCTGTCTCCCATCTGGACAGTAAGCTTCAAGGGAGGGAGGTTGTGTCTGCCATTTCACCATTGCACCCCTGCTACCCAAGTTACTATAATTACAAAGTGGATGAAGCAAGATCTGACCCATTTTCTGATGTCTGATCGCCTATTTTTTTCGTTTTCCATTCAATCATATTCATGGATTCAAGGGGTCATTCAATCCACAAACATTAGACTCATTGGTTGGTGCTTGGCAATATTTTTAAAAATAAAATAATAGGACACAGCCTAGGTCTCCAGTTCTTTACAGTGTCGTGAACTATGATAGTTCTCTGTGGCTTAAGGCAGACCTAAGGCAGTCAGGCTGCTTTAACAAAATACCGTAGACTATGTGGTTTAAACAACAGAAATCTATTTTCTTACAGTTCTAGAAGCTGGAAAGTCCAAGATCAAGGTCTGGCAGGGTTCACTTTCTGGTGAGAGTGCTTTTCCTGGCTTGCAGATGACTGCCCTCTTGCTACATTCTCACATGGCCTTTCCTCAGTGTGTGCATGTGGAGAGAGAGAGAGAGATCTCTGAGGTCTCTTCTTCTTCTTACAAGGCCACCAATCTATCAGATTAGGACCCCACACTTATGACCTCATTTAACCTTAATGACCTCCTAAAGCTCTATATCCAAGTATAGTCACATTGGGGGCTAGGGCTTCAATGTAGGAATTTGGTGGTGGGGTTGTCACTTTTCAGTTCATAGCATCTATAGTACCAGTTATTTAGTCAAAGGCTAATCAAAGGTTTTGCTGTAAAGATATTTTGCATTTGGTTTTTCTTTGGGTATCGTCTAGCCCTCAGCTGACTTTAAGTAAAATAGAGTACTGTTGGGGTGAGCTTCATCCAATCAGTTGACGGTCTTAATAACAAAACTGAGGTTTCCCGGAGAAGAGGGAATTCTGTCTCAAAACTGACGCATTAACTCCTGCCTGAGATTCCAGCTATGGAAACTATGGATTTCAGACTCGCTAACCACTGCAATCACATGAGCCGGTTCCTTAAAATACATACATACATACATCCTGTTGGTTCTATTTCTATGGAGGACCCTATCTAATACATTGGCAGACAGTAAAGAGGCACTTAGAGTAATTCTGAGCCACTGACCTTCATTTTCAGTGTCGGACTCATCTGAGGGCACAACAACTGCTCAACAAGAATTTTAAAAATTTACCTGAAATTTGCTCATAGCCCTCTAGGAACAGACAGCACTCCTTAGATATTTGTTAATGATTGTGGGATATTTCCAGGCAGATGTTTCCTTTTTCCTTTGGAAACATTCCAGCTACTATGCCCTAGAATTTAGAGACGCTGGTAGAACACATGAATAGGATACTTGTGGCAATGGCTCAGTGATAAAATTAAGTTATTTATAGGAAAGGCATGTCAACTGAACATTTTTTTCTTTATTTACCATTTTTATTATGCTTGGCTTAATTTTATATGACAAATGCATAATTTTTATTTTTTCTACTATACTTTTCTACACTTTGATTTCCTTTTTCCAGCATCTAAGAGAAAAACAAATACCGTACGCTAACACATATCTATGGAATCTAAAAAAAAATGGTTCTAAAGAACCTAGGGGCAGGACAGGAATAAAGATGCAGACATAGAGAGTGGATTGAGGACACGGGGAGGGGGAAGAGTAAGCTGAGACGAAGTGAGAGAGTGGCATGGACATATATACACTACCAAATGTAAAATAGGTAGCTAGTGGGAAACAGCCACATAGCACAGGGAGATCAGCTCGGTGCTTTGTGACCACCTAGAGGGGTGGGATAGGGAGGGTAGGAGGGAGGGACATGCAAGAGGGAGGGGATGTGGGGATATATGTGTATATATAGCTGATTCACTTTGTTACACAGCAGCAACTAACACAACAATGTAAAGCAATTATACTCCAATAAAGACATTAAAAAATTTTTTTGAGTAGAAAAAAAAAATGACTGAACATTTTAAACATCCATTGTATCACCAAAATCTAATAATTAAGCTGTGCGTATATGTGTTTATGTGCATTGGGCAGGGAACATCCATGAAATTTTAATAGGTATGTTCTGACAAATTTCCAAATGTCTTCCATGAAGCACCTGCCCCCTCCCCGGACTGATTATCCCCCCCATCATAATAAACATATATAGAGCAATTTCCATATGTTAGAACCTAGGTACATACTTTAAGTGGATTTTCTTGTTTCTCCTAACAACGTAATTAGTTAGGTACCATTGTTATCCTGACTTTGCAGATGGAGAAACTCAAACACCAAGAGCTTAAGTAACTCACCCAAGGTCACTCATCTACTAAGTAGCTGCCATTCAACCAGAGACTAGTTTGCATGCTTAACCCCTACACAAGATGCCTCCACACACCTTTTAGATACAGTAAGTCCTCTACATACGAGGTGTTACTGTCAGGCCACCTGATAGAAGCTGGAACCATAGTGGGCCTTGGTGACAGCTGTTGGAGAGGCCATCTGAACCACAGAAAGGACAAGAAATACCCTTACTTATTTCTTTACCCATGTGGTACCATGAGTGGTGTCCCTCAAAAATCCATGTCTATCTGCAACCTGAGGATGTGAATTTATTTGGAAATCCAATGACTAATGTCTTTGTAAGAAGAGGAGAGGATGCAGAGACATGGGGGAAAAGACCATGCGAAGACGGAAGCAGAGGTTGGAGTGATGCAGCCACAAGCCAAGGAACACCAAGGATCGCCAGGGCCAACAGAGGTTGGAAGAGGCAAGGAAGTCTTCTTCCCTAGAGCCTTCAGAGGGAGCACAGCCCTGCCAGCAACTCAATTTCAGACTTCTAGCCTCCAGAACTGAGAAGAAATAAGTTTCTGTTGTTTTAAGCCACCCAGTTTGTGATACTTTGTTGCGGCAACCCTAGCCAAATAACTCAACCCACTTTCCTCCAGTCTTCCCTGGTGCCTCCAACTGGCCAAAGCTCACCCAAGGCCAGTTGGCAAAAAAAGTTGGGAAATAGTGTGCAGGGGTCTCTCCCCTGCAGTACAAAGCTGGGAGGAGGGGGTGGGTCTAAGGGTAGGAAGGCAAATGACCAGAGCACTGTGGAAGGGGTGCCCGTACCAAATGACATGGCAGAGAGATTAAGTCCATGGGTCCGAAGGAAAGAGAATGAGCATTGGAGGCCTTGAACCATCTCTTCATGGGCCTGACTGGTGCTGCCAAAAACAACCGTGAGCTTGGCTCTGTAGCTCAGGAAAATCGCCCAACGCTTCTCTCCTGAGGGTGGGTCAGAAAAGCAGCCAGCGGCCTCGGTGACCACGCATAGGCGCCCTTCCTTGCAGCCTCAAAATTGAGATCAAGGCATAGATATTGAAACGCGCATGCATGACTCCTTGCTCTTGGAAGAGGTCCCTCCAAGTCCTGAGTGGCTGTCACTATACCCCCTCCTCTCCTGGAGCTTGGAGAGAGCTGCCAATCTCCAGGGCTGGATGTGATAACTTCCCTGAGTAATCAATTTGCAAAACAATTGAGAAAAGGCAAAGGCTCCCCTGGTTGAATCTTCAGATAAAAAAGAGGATGTTTTGAATTTGACAATCAATCTACCTTTAATCCTATCAGGAAATAAACCCAAATCATAATCTGATGTTTTGGAATTGCACAGCTTCTCAGGGAAAGCATTTCCTTCCCTCTCCTGTTTTTCATCCTCGGAGGCAGAGTGGGTTTTACTCATGTGGATGCCTGTTATTCATTCTTATCTGTTTCTAGGGGAATTATCTGCTTGTTTTGTTTTGTTTTCCTTTTAGATTCCGTATGTTATATTTTTCTATTGTTTTAATATAAGATCTCTTTTTGTGATGTGTTTCTTAATTAGGAGAGACTCCTTCACCCTTAGATAAGAGCTTGTTCTTAATCATCCCCACCCTCTGATATCTTTCTAATTCAGAGTTAGCCAGAAGGGTAGGTTATGGGGGTGGGGGAGAAGAAAAGAAAAGGGACTCTGGTTTATGGATTTGAACATTTTGTATTTATCACTGAATTCTAAAAATGGATTATTATCAGAGACATTAGCTACCAAAAGGCCATGGACCATTGGCCTGATGACCATCCCTTAGAGCATTTAGACCCCCTAAGTCTCAAGGAGACCAAGTGATTTACTTCCCGGAGTAGCTAACCAATCACATCACACATTGCTGTGTTGGCTCAGTGAAACTGCACCACTGGTGCAACCAGTAGTTATCATAATACCAATTTCCATCTTTTGAGCACTGACCTTGGTCCAGGCATTGCATTAAGGATTTACAGATATTGTTTCAAACCTTCAGAGATAAATATCAGTATCTCCATTTTATAGATGAGGAAACTGAGATTCAGAGAGGCTGAAATTCTTTTTTTTTAAATAAATTTATTTATTTATTTATTTTTATTTTTGGCTGCATTGGGTCTTGGTGCTGCACGCGGGCTTTCTCTAGGTGCAACGAACGGGGGCTACTCTTCGTTGCGGTACGCGGGCTTCTCATTGTGGTGGCTTCTCGTTGCAGAGCACGGGCTCTAGGCATGTGGGCTCAGTAGTTGTGGCTCGTGGGCTCCAGAGCACAGGCTCAGTAGTTGTGGCACACAGGCTTAGTTGATCCGCGGCATGTGGGATCTTCCTGGACCAGGGCTCGGACCTGTGTCCCCTACATTAGCAGGCGTATTCTTAACCACTGTGCCACCAGGGAAGTCCCAAGGCTGAAATTCTTGGCCAAGAACACACAGCTAGTAAATGGCAGACTAGCCACTGGGTTTGGATCCAGATGAATCTGCCTCCAAAGCCTGCACCCCTCTGTATCACCCACCTCTCTGTGTATAGATACACCTCTCTGTGTATATTGTTCCTTGCACAATACCACGTGCAAGGAACAATACAAAAGACAGAGAGAGCCTTGGAACTTGGTATCTTAGCAGAGATTTAGGCCATTCATATTCAGAGAGTTAGACAACAGAGCAGTAAGGAGTTAGGAGCACAGGGTTGAAGTCAGGCAGACTTGACTGTGAACCTCTTTTCTGCCCTTCAGATGGTTGTATAACCTTTACATTATAAGAATCACACTCCTTAATATAAGCTCTGTGTGACTTACCGGCTTTGAGTCTGAGTTTTCTCACCTGTTAAAAGTGGACCAGGAGGTGGTGAGGGTTAATGATATATGTCAGTTCCATACTCCAGGGACAAACATAGTTTAGATACTCCACAGCGATTATTAAGTTATGACTCAACAAATATTTGAGTATGCCTAATACCATGTTAAATAAGAGGGAAAGAAAAGTAAAATAGGGCTTGCTATAGATAAGGAGATGAAACAAGTCCACAAGAAAGAAAAATTCCCAATGCAAATATAAACTCCGGGATGTACGTAGGTTAGTAATAAGTGCTACAGAAGTAAGAGTCCTTTGTGGGTGGGGATGGTCAGAGACAGATGTGAGATCTGAGCTGGACCATGGAGGACCTTAATGGTCATACCATTATGACTCAGATATGGTTTGCAGACCCGTGCCAGACTGTGGATCACTTAGTGAGCCACACCAAAATTAGGAGCTTGCTTTGGAATGTAAAGCAACTACCTTGTTGAACACATTGTTTAGTTCATCTGAGTTAATTTTTGACACAAGACTTTCTTAATGAAAGAGGCAATGAACTGAATTGTACTCTAACTCAAGCTCTTATCCGGTCAAGGACACATAACAAATAGTTTGGAGACGACCTCCTTTGAGTAGCATTGGTTTAGGACAGAGGTCAGCAACCTTTCTGTGAATGGCCAGATAGTCATATTTTGGGAGTTTGTGGGTCATATAGACTCTGTCGTACTTATTCAACTGTGGCATTGTAACACAATAGCAGCTCTGGACAATACATAAGCATGGCCATGTTTAGCCCACTGGCTGTAGCTTGCCAATATCCGGCTAAGATGACTGAGAAGGAGGGAAGAAGATCTTCAAGGCAAGAACAACATGAGCAAAGGCCTGAGCTGCTATGGACACAGTAACCCTGGACAAACCTATATGCAAAGAGTAGGTCAGTGGTTCAAGCTCAGAGTGTGTCATCCATGTTCTGGAAAAGACTGAATTAAATGTTGGAGGTCAGGACCCAGCTTTGGGAGTTAGCCAAATGCCAACCCCAAGGCATCAGCTTTTTAGGCCAGAGCCAACTCTGATAGGCATCACCCATTCCTGGGTTCAGGCCAGGAGATGAGCAAAAAGAAAAAGTGTGGGTGTGTAGCTAAGGAGAATCAAATTTCTCCAGGAGAACTGTCAGATGAAAACAAAACAAAATAGCATACTGTCTACATCTACTAGGCTCTTTGTTACTGTCTAGATCTACCAGGTTCTTTGTTACTATGAACAAAGACAGAAGTCCTGGGACTGAGCTAAGATGTCCCCGCCCAACCAGGACATGTAGTAATTGGGTATATACATGTGCACATGTACCAAGCATTCTCCACAGAGGAGGCAATCAGTTATTTATCAAATGGAAAAATTCATCACCTCTAAGCCCAGAGGACAATGCCCAATTTGTCTGCTACTGGCAAATGACTCCTTGCTATAAATCTGGCCAAGATATCTGTTAATCATTCATCCATCCATCCACCCATTCATTCACTCACTCAGCAAGTCACCATTGTGGTTATAGGTTTTGGTTTCATACCAAAGGGTCAGTGCTGGGCCAGAATCCCAGAAAATGAAGTCGGAAGCATAAGGAGAGCAAGCCTAGCCTAAAACTCTCACTAAATCTGCCCAAAGGCATCCTCAGAGCTTTGCCAGGATGGGCAATGGGCAGTGGTTTTCTTTGCGATTCTAAGTGGACCTGGCAGGGGCTTCCTATTCAAAGAGAGGTCTCAGGCCTTGCTGGCTCTTGCCACCTTGCACAGTGCCCTGGGATTCTTCCTGGTATCTTCAGGCAACCCAGATAAAGAGGTAAACTGAGGCAAGCTCAAATGACCAGAAATTGAGTTTATTCAGGAATAGCGGAGGAGCTGCAATTAAGGAAACACATGCTGTGAGCCAGCCCCAGTGAGCCCTTGAGGATTAGGGATGGGCTGTATTTATGGACAACGAGTGCAAAGACAGGGAGGTCCAGCCAGAGTCCCAGCAGCAAGTTCATTGGCTTGAGGATGGGGACGGATTCTTGGAAGCTGTTCATTGGTCCGGAAGTAAGTTTCCATCATCTCTAAATCAAGTACTTATGGGAAATCAGTCTCTCACTTCTTAAGTTCCCATCCTCTGAGGGCAGGTTGGGAGTCTCTGTTTCCTATCCTCCGGTTCTATTTTAGATCGAAATCTTTTCACACCTCCAACACCCCCCCACAGGTGTAGACCAAACTCACTCATGATGCTGCAGTGTTGCAGATGTCACTGTCTGAGGCCTTTCTTTTCAGGCAAAGGGACTGGTCCACTGGGAACTTTGTAGCAGACACAACTTTACAGATAAAATCGTTCTTTAAAAATCAAAGGACGCTGTGCTATTATGCTCAGTTCCATTAATATGCCTTTGACATTGGAGTGAGGGGTGTGTGTGTGTGTGTGTGTGTGTGTGTGTGTGTGTGTGTGTGTAGGACGGGGGCAAGGGCATCTATACTGTAGCCTGGATCATATATATTACAAACAGGGGACTCTTTACCTGGAATCAATGGATGGGAGTGTAAGAGGGTTCATAAACCTCCAGATATTTTGTATAAAATTTGGAAGACAGGCTGCATAGCCTGCACCAGATTCTCAAGGGGGTCTGAGACCTCAGGGAGAGCAGGAATCCTGGCTCCAGAAGGATTTGGCTAGTGACTGAGGGAACCTACTCCCCGAACTTTCCTGGTCTCCTTTCATAAGGCCCCAGGCCTTTGCTGTTGCCAAGATGCACTGGCTTGCTACGGGAGAAGGCAGGCTCTTGTCTGAGTTAGTTCTGCCACCTACAGCACGCAGCCTGGCAAAGGCACCGTCTCTGCGCCAGAGCTGGAGGCTCATTTGCATACATGAATAAGGGGCGGGCTGTCTCGCCAGCCCAGTACCCCTCCACTGGAAGAAAAATGACTTTGGGGATTCCTGATTAGCATTCAGAGATGCAAATTCCTTTGGGGTGGGATACAGCAACGGGAAGATATTTTTACATGAAAGGGGAAGGGATAAATCCTGAGGATTAGCACCTGTAAAAAGTGTTGTCCAAAACCCCGAGAGGAAATGTACCTGGGGAAAAAAGAAAGAGAAAATGAGCTCGTGGGTTCTCCTTTCTAGGTTCAAATAGGCCTGACACTTAGGAGAAAACTCAATAAATGCTTGTTGATTTAAAGTAATAGAAATGTGGTTTGTTTTGCAATCTGTGCTGTGCTTGCTAATATGTAATCATAATATCTGTTTGTTGAACTTATGTGTCAAGACGTATTATCTCAAATTTCCCAAACAATATACAAGATGGGTATGGTTTTACAGGTGAAACTGAGACCCAGCATTATTAAGTGGCTCATCCAAGGGTATGCATCTGGTGACAGACTCAAAATCTATACCTAGATCTCTTGGTTTCTAAGTCCATGTTTGTTCCACTCCATCCATGTATTTTATAGCCACTGTAAGTCAATTGCTCAAGAATGGGAATGGACAAAAAGGAAATGGCTTTAAAACCTTTATAACATTTTTTAGTTGAAAGAAAAAGTTTTCCCAGTCGTTAGAATTTCTCTGAAAGCTTTTCTTACTTCCCTAGCTTAATAATAGATGCAAACATCTTCTGACCCTGTCTGAAGCTAGCAGTGGTTCTTCTTTGGTAATCCATTCTTATCTCTATGTGTAGAGATGATTGTGGAATCCTTCACTCCATTTGGTATGAGTGACAGGGGAAGACTTGAGGTTGACTGTAATTTGCACATACTTTGATTTCCAGTGTGGAGTTGTTAGTAGAGGAATACACACTTGCAGTCTTGGAATATGGACTTAATTGCATAGTAACCCTCCCTCTTTCACAGGGGTTTCCTTATTAACATTTTAGGTTTCAAAAAGGACTCCAAAGTAAACAAGAAGACAGACAAGATTGAAGATGCATCATAACTAACTCAGATCTCATTACTTTACAGCCTGATACACTAGGGTCCAGTAGCTTTGTCCCTTCGGCTCACATTGCACCTGTGTTGTTCAGGCTTTGAAATCTTAGTCTCTTCTTCCAAAGAAACTGCAGATGGAAGGAGATTAGAGTTGGCCCTTAAATGGGGTTTGTGGTTCTGGCACAGTTTAGATCATCGATAGGTAAAAAGGGCTGAGAAATTTTTCTAGATGAAGACAATTTTGATTATCATGCCTAGACTTGAGAAGAGAGGAAGGGCATGGAAAAGTGAGGTGGGGGGGTAAGAAGAGAGGGGAATTTGAGCTGGAAACCCCTGGGGATTTGTGCATGTCTTGCTTCTATATTTGTCTCTTCTAAAGCCCAGCATATGCAGGGCAGTGGATCTCAATTTTGGGTAATATTTATCAGAATTAGATGGGAGAATGCTTTTTTAAAATACAGATTCAGGACCCCACCTCCAGACTCAGTGAAACAGAAAGGGCAGAGTCTGGAAGTTTGCATTTTTAATAATCAACTCTTCCGATTCTGATGGAAGTGTTCCTTAGACTTTGAGGAACATTGGCATAGGAAGGTACTCCAGTCTTTCTAAGAATCACTCCTTAAATGCATCCATTCATCTGAGCCAAATCTAGGAACACAGAGATAAAAGGCATAGCCTCAGCATTCAAAGAGTTCAAAGTCGAGTGGAAAAGAGACTTGGAAGCCGATGGTTACAAAACGTAAATGAGTAAGTTTGTAGAGCAGAAAGGGCTGGGTGCTATGGGAGAGCTGTGGAGGCTTCCAACTCAGCCCGCACAGGGAGAGGTGCAGAGCCAGGGGGGAAAGGCCTAACAGAGGAAGGAACTTTGCCTTCAAGGATGAGTAGGCATTAGCCAGGAAGAGGGAGAGCAGAGAATTCCAGGTAGAGGGAACCAATGGACAATAAGGAGTGTGGAATCTAGGGAAATACTCAGGTGAGAAATGGCAGAAGGGAAGGGAGTAGTGAAAACGATGACCCAATGAACATGGGGACTGCACATCTGCCTTTCATAATAAAATGACATTTTTCCACATGGGAAGGTGCATTGCCAATGTCTGTATAGCTGTAACTGAAACAGGAATGGATGCATTGTTCCTAGTCTTGGTCTTTGCCCTCTTAGCAACAGTCCTTTCAATGCAGCAGTATTCTGATAAGCTTCCAAATGAGAAGGAATTCAGAAAAGTCCAAGGCAATCCTAACTGGATTTACCTTCTTATTTCATTCATTAATCTTTATCATCAGAGGTCTTGGACCAAAGTAAAGCTGAAAGATCTAACTAAGGGAGAGAAGAAGGGCGACCGTGTGCAGAACCACAGAAAAAGCTCCCACACGGAATGAAAGTCAGCATATGTTACTGACATTCTCATCTTGTGTAAAATACAAATGAGTATATGAATAAAAATAAAATAGTGTTCATCGTGGCCCTTTATCAGAATTAGGATCAAAAACGTACCTGCAGTTGCCACTTTGTTCTCCAAAGTTTAAAAGATGGCTTTCGCTGCCACATAATCTACATAAACTAATATGATATTATAAATGAGAGTAAATTAAGTGGGCATTATCAAGTGTTGGTAATATTTCTTTTCCTCCAAACTTACACGGAGAAAATCAAAACCCGGGGTCGCGGGTGAAGTACCTTTAAGCTTTCTTTTGGATTCCAGCTGTTAACATCATTTATTGCAAATAATGTCATCAAGTAGTAAAACACCGATGTCTTTGAACTCCTTGCAGTTGTGTGTAATACTGGAGCCAATGCAGGAACTGATGTCCAGACATAAAACTTACAACCTCAGTCCACGAGACTGCCTGAAGACCTGCTTGTTTCAGAAGTGGCAGCGGATGGTGGCGCCGCCAGGTACGACTTCGTTCTTCACTCTCCACCTACATGCTTTTTCTGAGGCTTCTTCTGGGGATGAAGGCGTGTGAAAAGGAAGTGATCATAAATGTATTGGCAAAGTAGTTTATAAGGGATATTCTGACCGTGATATTGGACCCAAAGACACTGACTTTGTGAAGGGCAAACATCCTTCATAGGTGTAGTGACCATCCTCTACAGTCTCCTCACTTGCTAGATTAGGACCTGAAACCCACAGAAGGAAATTGATTTATTTAACGTTACCAAGAAGATATTGACAGAGCCGAAATCGGAACCCAGGTTTCCTGTCTTCCAGTCCAGTGGTTGTTCCGCTGGACAAGACTGGTGACTGCTCATGGCTTACTGTGATTTTGTTTGTTCTTTGAAGAATGGTAGAAATTATGAAAAGAAAGGGAGGGAGGGAGGAAGAAGAGAGGAAGAATAGGAGGGAATAGAGGAGAGAAGGAAAGAAGGAAAGGAGGAAGGGAGGAAGGAAATAAATAAATATTTTTGCTCTATTTTTTAAGGTATATAATATCAAAGGGTTCTCTGATCATGAAAAGAATACATAAAAGACTCCATTTCTCTCACTTCCCTAGAATGTAGTTTAGATACTATAGTCTCCTGCTGGGGTTCTGAAATTACTGCTTCGAGTCATCATTAATTGTCCTTCTATCTAATACATTTTCACTCCCAGGCATGTGTCGAGCCTCATTGATCATAAAAGCAAAACGTATCCATTCGCTAAAAATTATTTTTATAAAGAGTAACTATTAACACGAGGCACATAGTCTTCTGAATCACAAAATATAATGGTCACCTTCCGCTGGTAACTGGCCAGGGGTTTTATATAAAGTGAATATAGCAGATGTAACCAAGTACATACTTAGAAAGCTGAGAAAAATGAGCATTGTTTTACATAGAATAGTTGCATCCCCATCTTACAGGAATTATAGACATTTAGAACATTACTTTTCAAATGTATTAAATGTGTGTAAATTGGCCTTATTTTCTCTTTCAGTACCAATAAGCCTTCATAGGAAAAAATTTCGCTCACTAAATGCTTTGAATACCTATTTCGCAACATGTGCACATATAATTCATATATTATTCATTAATTCAGTCATTAACTCAACAATTATTTATTGAGCCCCTACTAGGTGCCAGGCACCGCTCTAGCCACTGTGGGTATAACACTACGTGAAAACAGTCACAAATCGCAGCCCTCTCAGACCTTCCATTCTCTTACTGAATCCTCACAACAACCTTATGAGGTATTTCTTGCTATTCCCATTCGATATAATAGGCCTGAGATTTAAAGTAGTAACTTGCCAAAGTTAGCTGAAGCTAATCAGTGGAGGCCCCTATGTCACAATAAGTTTTTATGTCTTCAATTCGTGACTCTATTACCACAGCTACCTACTGCCAGTGCGAGTAATCCAGAGCATACCATTTAGGTGTATTTCCCCAAAATTCCATGAAAAAGTACAAATATTTTTTTTTAAAAGCAGCCGATTTCAATTCAAGTCAAAGGAAGAAGATGCCTGTCAGGGAAAGCTGGGTTTCCAGCTTTACTTTAAAAGTTTGCTTTACTTTAGAATGTACCTCTCAACTCTCCTCCAGCCCCATGAGCTGGAACAATTCTGTTTCCTGTTTCCATAACCTTCAGAATAAGCACCAATAACTCTCTGTGGATAGGGATGTTAGGCCCTTTGATGAAAATCTTTAAACATAAGAGATAAAATATTTATGAAAGAAAATATGTTATATAAATAGAAACATAATCTCCTTCTTCATCGAAAGTCAGAGATAACATGATGGACTAAGTGGTCTTTGAAATGACCTTCAAGGAGATCTTCCCCATTGTTCATCAGAAGCAGTATAGATGCCTCAAGAAAGTGCTACAAGGTTACCTCACTTAGTTCCAGTATGGTCCTGGCTTACCTTCTCTCCATCAGAGTTGGATCTAGAATAGGGTTAGCAAAAAGGATGCTCTTACATGCCATTTCCAATTCATTTAGTAACTGCCTGGAACAGGCTTCTGAAGATTTTTCATTCTCAAAGCAAAGATTATAATAGTACCTAGTTGATAGAGTTGCCGTGAATATAAAATAATGACATAGAAAACGTTAAAAATATGACGATATTAAGTCATGCTCATAATACATAATAAATAAACAATATTCTTTTTACTACACATTTCCATGTGTCCCTATACTTCCATTAAGATGTTGCCTCATCCTTCAGGTCCAAATTATTTTTTCTCTATTTCTAAACAGACCTTTCCGGAAAAGGTCTAGCTTCTCTTCATTAATATGTTGGCTGTAGCATACTACGACATTTTTTTCCCCAGGAATTTTGAAATTAGTTGCATCTTTTAGACACCAGGATCCAAAGCATGGGTATTTCTACTGAGCTTGGGAATACCTAAGTTCCACATCAATGGCTGATGGGATGGACACTTCCTCTTCTTTTTATCAGGTTGGCCCAAAAGTTCGTTCAGGTTTTTCCGTAAGATGTTACAGGAAAAACCCACACAAATTTTTTGGCCAATTTTTCAACATTTCAGCGTGCGATAGAGCTGGGCTGCAATATGACACTTAGCCAGTAGGTGCTGCTGTAACTCACTGGTTCACTTAATTGAGCTCAGCTCATACTTCTCTCAACCCCTGGAGGTTCCCTAGGAGTCCCAGAGCCCGCAAGAGGGTAGACCGCAAAAAAATTTTTTGCCCCAAATTCATAATGGTAATAATATTTTAAGTTCAAACTATAGTAGTGGTGTAACCCACCCTAAGACATATTAAGAGCTTCCAGACACACACACACAGTAGATGACATCAGGAAGAACAATTAAATACAAATCACTTTATCAAGATACTAAAGAAAAGAGTTTCAGTCATTGTGTGCTACAAATAAATCAGCAGCTTTCTTCTTTTAGGTTTCGTCAAGTTAAAAGAAGTGGAAAAAATATCAACAGTCCTACTCTTTTGAACTTACAAAAAAACGGCTTCCCTGGAGGGCCCGTATTCTGGTGGTCACCCTGGGCACTGACCCTCCTTCCATGTTTCATGTTGCAGCAGAGCCCACAAGGCAACCGACAACGAAACGGAGAAAAAGAAAAAATTCCACCAGCAGCACGTCCAACAGCGGCGCTGGGAACACCGCCAACAGCACAGGCAGCAAGAAGAAGGCACCAGCCGCCAACCTGAGTCTGTCCAGTCAGGTACCTGTAAGTCTCGCTTTCCTTTTAGGCTGAAATCCTGCCTTTGCCTGTCGTCTCCAGAGTCCAGGGGCCCTACGGCAAAGTCTCTTTTAGCTGCAATGACCTTCTGGGCCGGGTGGGGGGCGGGAGAGGGGAAGGCAGGGACACGGGGTGGGAGGAGGGGGAGGAGCTCTGTCCTGGAAACCTTCCCCTGCAAACCGGGACTTAGAAAGGAATATGAAGAGTCTGTGCTGCAGTGGGACCGGAATGAAAAAGCCATCAGAGTCGTAGACGGGAGATATGTCACTTAAGGTTTAATTTAAATATCACTTAGCAGGGTGCTGGTGGCATATAAGGGACTCTCAACACCATCACCGGGACCCTGTGCTCCCCTGGAAACTAGCTCCTGGCACTAAGGCTCCAGATTGTCCTTCGACTGCCCCCCGACGCCCCTCCCCCCCCCCCCGCCCCCAGACACGGGCATCCCCTCTTATTTTAAGACTCAGGTAATTAACTCAAGGCCACTACAAATGCAGCTCAGTGGATTTCTCTTTCCCATTTCATTAGCTTAGGGGGAGGCTCAGCCCCTGGTTTGGTCTCAACTCTCTCGACCTCTTGACCCCTTTCTTTCATTTCTGGGTCTTGACAAAGGAAATGGGCCACTCAGAAGGGGGTTTCTTTGAACTCCAAAGCTGACAGCTGAGGGCGTCCCCACAGAGGGTAAACAAACTGGGCGGGAACTTTCTTCACCTCCTATGTTTTCTTCCTCGATTTGCTCCCTTCTGCCTGATTCCTTCCTGACTCTGACTTCCTCATCCCAGTACGAGACCACTTACCACTTTTAAATTCTCATGCGTCTTTAAGCATTTCTTGCCGCTTCTCCCCACCACGATGACTTGTGGGTTTTCCTTCTCTGCTGCCCTTGTCACATCACCCTCACCAGGCTTTTGACTATCCTTCAAATCCTGGGATATTCGTGGTGCTTCATAGGTACCCTCTAGATACTATGTCTTCAAAAATGTGCCCTTTCTTGTAACTTCTCTCAACCAGTGCAATTTTACCTTTTCCCTCTTTCTCGCTCTTTTCCCTCTCTTGGTCTGTGGGCCTCACCCTCCGCTTCTCTTCCTGCTCCATCTCCCTCCATGTGAGGGCGGACCTTCATCTCCAGGGGATTCTCCACTTACTTCTAATTGTGTCTTTCAAATCTGTCCCCCACCCACTCTCTCCCATTTTCCATTGGTCAGTTCTCTGGCTAAAACCAACCCCATCAGTACCTGAGAATTACCTGGCCTCTCCTCTTGTCCTCCACAGACAGGGGACACGGTCGTCATCCCTGTTGCATTAGAAAGAAAAGGTCATGAGAGAGTGGCCAGCCTGTGGGATAGGTGCCATTTTCATTTTAAGACTGCTAGGGATTGTAGTTCTTAAAAAATACCAGAGTTACCCCTGTTTTTTGAACGGAGTTTTCACCCCAGAAGAGTCAGGGGAAAAAAAAAAAAATCGAAGGAGAAAAACAGAGTCTTTTTAAGGTGCCAATAAGTTATACCCACTCCTGGTTAAATGGGAAAATGCATAGAAAAAAAATGGCCAGGCGTAAATAAATCAACCCCAAAAGTGCACACAAGCAGCCCATTTATTCATCTAATTCTGGAGTTTTAGAAACTAACGTTTGTTAGTTTCCACGAACAAATGAAAGTACATTCCAGAGATTTCTGGAACTTTGACATAGCTACTTAAAGGCTGCAAGAATTCAGATCCGTTCAACAAGTGTCTTCTGAGCTCCTACTATGTGCCCCACACTATACCAGGTGTTGGTAATAGCAAGATTTAAAAAAAACAAAACCAAAAAAAGACCCACCCAAGCTCTGCCATTGAAGAGCTCACTGTCTAATAAAGTGATAAAGAGGTTTCCTCTCTCCTGCCAGCTCAGACTCCTGGCTTCAGCTCACAGGGTACAGTATTGAGAAAGATTCTGAGGCCTGGACTGGGTCTGGTGGGCCATCCGTTAGTGATGTCTGCCACGGGTGTAGAATAGCAGCATACACATCCATGTATTTTGACATACCTGGCCTAGTCGGAATCATTTCCATTTTTTTTAAAGAGCACCTAACTTTTTCTACTCCATTATGCTCTTGTCCTCCCAACCTGCAATTGCATTTTGGTGGAAGATACCTGTGTCAGGAGGGTTTTTAATCAGTCGAGACCCTTTGGACAAGAACAAGGTGCCGTTAGAAAGTGCGAGTAGAATTTCAGCACTATCCCCGCCATGCAAACAAGGATGTTTTCATTAAGTAAAACTTAAGAGATGGCTGAGAGAAACAGGGAAGTCATCCAGGTTAAGAAAATGTGTAAATTTCTGTATGTCCTCCAGCTGAATGGACGTCGAACGATAAGCCCTGGCTGGCTTGTAGGGACCACATTTTTTAACCCTGTCTCCTGAATGACCAGCACCCCTTTCCTGTTTCAATAGAAATGCAACCTGCAGGCCTTAGCTGCCTTGTCCGAAGGCATGTACAGATCGGGTGTGCTACCACGACCACGGCTGTGGTCCGCACAGCTGCCACGGCAGCAACGTGTGTGTCTGGCGAGGGCTAGGGTTTAATCCTTGGATTCTGCTTCTCACTCCATGAGCAGGGGCTAGGAGCGATCCCGAACTGCAGCCTCAACCCTGGGAGGGATGGAGACCTGTGTCATTCAACAGCAGTGACCCCTTCTGGCCAATTTAAGGAGAAGCATTGAGGGGCCCTGAAAGGAGTCACTTCCAGTCCTCCTCAGAGGTTGGTGGTCCTTGCACGGGGGATTAGTGAGAAGATGTGACACGGGCAAGAGCTGGTGGCACCTCCAGGCCTCTGGCGAGGAGCAGAGGTCTGCTTCCTGGGGAGTCGAGACCATATGGGTTACTCTCAGATGGACCAATATCGCCTCCTGTGGGACACACGAGACAGCAGGGACGGGAAGGAAATGCATCTCTCACTACCGATGTTGAATGTTGGGGGGGACTTTTAAAGATGTGGGGCGTGTGGGGAAAACGGTGCCAACATCCCCTAGTTAGAGGGAGCCCAGAATGTACGTGGTGTCTCCACTCATTTTGTGTGAGGATAACAAACCAAGCCCTTCTGAGCCGAGAACCCCTATCCTAGCCCAGAGATTTAGAAGAGCCAGGTAGAGCGGTGTTCGTAACTGTGTAAGTGGCCTCAGGTATCTACGTGCATATGAAGTCCTTAGCACACATCTCTTTTGTAACTTGCCATCTATTAATCACTCACGCATGCACACATGCGTGTACACACACTCACACACGCACACGCATGATTATGCATCTGGCTAAGGATACGTTTTATAATCAGTAAGGCAAATGTGGCATCTCTCTGCAATTTAGGATGCTCCAAAATATCGATGCCTGGGCACCTTTTCCAGCCGTTCCTGGAACAAAGATATACCAAACATATTACGAGCCCGTATAAGCCCCATTTGAAGTGATTTAAATCACTATTTTCATAGTACTTTTCTGGAATGACTTATTTTCTGGTACAATGAAGGCATCTGGCGTGTTGAGAACGTCTCTGCTAATATCACGCTTAAATTGGCTTCTCCTGTTTCCAAATTATGCTTAACCTCCCCCCATTCTCCCAGCCTCTCTCGATGACCTTGGACTCACAGTACTAATGCAGACCCGCGTGTCGCTTCTAACATTCTTCTCCTGCCCCGTGACACGTCATGCATGTGTTTCCCCAGCCCTTCAAAGTGTGCTACACACAGGTCATTTGGTGGAATTAACCCTCGTGTCGTCCTCCACCCCATCTTAACCTGGTCTTCCCTCCTGCCTTTGTTCCTGATCGTAAGCGCGGTCTCCTAATTGCCTACAACGAAGTGACACTTTTTTATCCCCAACACCCCAATGGGTCAGGTGGAGGCCACATTCCATTTAAAATCCTGCCAGCATTCTTGCCACTCGGAGTCTGTGTCTATTTTGCATCTCACTTTAAGGGTCCTCACGAGTCTCTTACATGTCAGTGTCATGTCTGGCTCTTCGTGGCATCATAAGTACATTCTTGGAAACACACAACTGAATATCCTGCCAGTACCTCGATTGCTGAGTCTTCCCAGGTCATATTTTAGGCATTTGCTTCATCTGGGGCATTTCTCTTTAACATCACTGTTATCAGTTCACAAGAGTGATTAGTCTGAAAACACAGTGTGAAACTTATTGATTATCTCCCCTCTAATTCGAGGAGAATCGATCAATCAAACAAACAAGGTTTTCCATTCCAAAACAGATCAGGTGGTCACTAAGGGATCTGTTCAACTGGCACCTTCAAAATTCTAGAAGGACCCTGGCGGGGCCGCTGGACCCTCTCCTGACCACAGACAGTATTCCACTAATATACTGCTCCAGGAAAGCCTCTCTTGCCCCAGTGAAAAGAATGTCTACCCAGCTGTCAAGGCAAATGAGCCTCCCTATCAGAAAATGCATACTTACGTCTCCAAAAGCATATGGCCAGCCCTGATTTTCCAGCCTCAGTGGAGGCTGATGGCAGTTGGGCGCTCTTAAGTAGACTATTGCTCAGAGCCCACCCAGCAGGATCCACCTGACAGGTGTCCTGTCCCATGCCCATGTCACCCATCAACCCCATAGGGTCCCCTTGGGACAGAGAGGCCAGAGCTGTGCCCTGTGTATGCGTCCTTCTCCCCTGTCCCCGTGCCTCTGCAGCGGTGGCCTCCACAGAGCTCCCAGCTACAGTAGGCGGCTGCCTTGTTTGCATGGAAGGACAATTTGTACTTAAAGGAGTGATTAGATGGATTCTTCTTGCATGCTGCCATTTCTGATGACTACTGGCTTCATCAATGTAATTACAATTAGTGCTCTTCATCTTCCTTTTATGGCACCAGCTGGACAGACTGGCTCTCTTTACTGCCCAGATTGGTGGTGGGGTTGCCTGTGTGGGGATAGGTGACAGGCACCATGGAATAACAGATGGTAAATTCAGGGCTTGTTGGCAATCAGCAGGTTTTTGCTAATGACTTAATTAGCTATGCAAATTGTCAAATCAGTGTGAACATTGTTTTTATCGAAAACTTTACCTAAATTAATTACCATAATTAAGTAGCAGAATGTCAAGGATATCGGCTGCATAAAAGGGCCTGGCTGAGTAGAGAAAAGAGAGACCTGTCTTCAATTAAAATGTATACCGTCCTCGGGACAGAGAAAATGCCGTTTGGAATGAGTTGCATGACTATTGCAGAACTGCATCCTCCCCGTGTTGGCTGCTAGTTTCCAAAGCCATCCAGAGGCCCTAAGTAAAAGTGGTGGATTTTTGGAGGTCTTGCAAAGCACCCAGCAGAAGGTTCCACAGCCCTCTCAAGAGTCCCCAGTGTCGGCAAGTTGAAAAGCGTGGATTTTTTTAATTTTGAAAAATCCATTTTTTTATTTCTGCAGATTGCTAGCATTGCTCATTCTCCGGTGTCAGGCTGCGCACTAAGGACATAAACTCGCGTGGTTGTTACACATCAGGAGGCGATGTTTATTTCCTGTAGAAAAATCCAATATGCGTCTTGGCCCCCCGACATTGAGACTTGACCCCGGTGTACAGGACACGAGTGTGTCTGTCCTAGATCCCCCAGCGCCTCCCACTAGTGTTTTAAGCTGAGCTTCTCTCTCCCAAGGTTTCCCTGTAATAATGTCAGCTGCTGTTCACAGGATGTGATGGTGGTAGGAGAGCCAACTCTGATGGGAGGTGAGTTTGGGGACGAGGACGAAAGGCTAATCACTAGATTAGAAAACACGCAGTATGATGCGGCCAACGGCATGGACGACGAGGAAGACTTCACCAGTTCACCCGCCCTGGGGAACAGCAGCCCTTGGAACAGTAAACCTCCCGCCACTCAAGAGACCAAATCAGAAAACCCCCCACCCCAAGCTTCCCAGTAAGATTGACCAGCTCCAGAATCCACTGTCAATAGCCCCCGTGGGTTACACTCACTATTTCAGATCCTTACTCACAGGAGAGGAAGGAGGAGACATTAAAACTTTTCCAAGCAAATACCGATTTCTAAACCGCAGTGATCTGAGTTTCTCTCTTGCTTTTTTTTAATTGAGAGGATCATTCCCAGTAAACTTCCATGACCCCTCCCTGGAGGCCTTCACAGGTAACACAGATACTGGCACTGATCGTAATTAAAGTAAGAGCAAACGCTAGCGCTTCTCCTGGCTCGGTTTTAACCACGTTTGTTAATTTCATCCCCCCCCCCCCCGCCCCGCCCCACCCAGCCCCACCCAACCATCCAACGAAGGCCATATTGTCAATAAACCCTCAGTGCTCAGGATCTCATTCTATGCCGAACCCAACTACAGATAGACTTTTTAATATTGTAAAATATTTTCTGCTTTTTGACTTGCATCTGAGAGTTTCTTGTTTCAGTAAAAAAAGAAAAGGAAAAAAAATCCACTTTTGGAAAGTAATTTAAATGTACCTTTATTTTTTTTTTTCCCCTTCACCTTTTCTTTCATTGGGTAACAGCTAAGAGGGCCCAGCAGGGTAATTTATGGCCGAGCTAATGTCAATTGGTCCTCGAGCCCGAGTTGGTTCAATCGAGCCCGAGTGCTGAAACAAGAAATGTCTTTTTGTCATCAGAGACACCAAGGCAGATTTTTATGTAAAGAAAGGCACTTGGCCCCCTGAGAATGTATGCGTTTGTAAAATTTCTGTTGATCCAAATATTTTCAAGCCATGTAATCCATTAATTTTGTGGGCAGTTTAATAAATCTGAAACTCTTTTGTGTTTTCTTGGTTGTATCTGAGTTGACTGTTGTTTCTTTTCATAGTATATTTCCTGTATAATATTTTGTAAAGCCCTAACCTAGTTCTTTTATGGGGACTTTTCTTTGGGAGCAATTCCAGTGTATTTATGTGAAACTTTATAAAAGAACTAATTTTTCCATTTGCATATTAATATGTTCCTCTATACATGTAAAGACACAGTGGCTCCGTGTGTTATAAAACAGCTGTATTTTATGTATGCTTTACTGATAAGTGTGCCAATAATAAACTGTTAACGACCAAAGCAAGTGAGTCTGGGTGTTTGTGAGCCTGGCAGAGAAATCTGCCCACAGTGATGAGAAGTATTGAGCTTGGATTTATGGCCCAAACTCCAGATGGAATGGAATTGTGAAAACTGCACCATCTTTATAAGGTATTATTTCTTTCCCCGCTCACTGCAGTTTACTTGGGCAGACACAGGGGTGCCTTCCATGTGCCAGGCACTCTGCTGGCTGAGGACACAAGGATGGGAAAGGAAGGATTGACCTGGCTTCCGGGGGCTGGCCAAATGCAAGGGCAGCGGCTTCCACTCACTGAGTGCTTATTCTGTACCAAACATCTCTATTTAAGGGCCACAGACATTATTTCGGCTTATCTTCACAACTCCGCCAAGTAAGCCTTAATCTCCCCATTTTTAAAAATCAGTTCCTCGGTTTGCCTGTTTTTCTAAAAGATTTGCAATACAGAGATAGGGAAAATTCACGTGAGGACTTTTTGTTTAAAGAACTTTCATCATATTTTTCTGCTTTGTATCCATGAGGAAGATGAGAGAGGAAATCTGTTAGTATTAACTGAGTGTGTACGAAGTGCCAGGCCATAGTAATATATCATCTCAGCCAGTTCTGGAAAAGGCGGGCTTGAAAAAGAGAAGCTAAGGGAGAGTGTGTGTCTTAGGTTGAGATTCCCAGAAGAAGAGCCTGAGACCAGGATCCCGGGCACAGATTTATTGAGGGAGAGTTCTTCAGTAAAGAAATCTTTAAGGGAGTGGAGGGGGTAGGATAGGGAAAGGGAAAGAGCCTAGGAAAGCTTCAGACTCAGGTAACCTACTCCCTGAGCCTGGTCCATGGTGCAGGGGAAGGCTTTGAGCACAATTATCCCCTCCTGGGCTAAGCCGCCAGACTTCTGTGCACCTATACTGGTCAGTCATCGTCTGGGGCCATCCCCAGGGTGTGTAGGAAGTGGTAACATTTGCATAAATACGGCACCCATCAGCCAAGGGCTGTTCTGCGGAAAAGAGGCCAACTAGAATGCAACAGTCCTAGAATCTTCGCGTGGGTGGGCTGGTCTCAGAAAGGGCTTCTGGGCAGGGCAGCAACAGTCAGCTTCATTAAGTGACTTGTCCCATCTCAGAGCTCATGGGTGACACAGTTAGAATTTGATTCTGCATCTCCCTTGACTACAAAGCCTGGGTTCTTTCTAGAACATCACATTGCTTCCCTAGAACATTAGCATTTGGAGGAAAATGTACAGTACAATAGCAACAGAGCCAAAGGAAATAGAGGAAAATGGCTACTTTATTGCTTCCCCACTAGTGTACTGCTAAGAGAACTGCCGGTTTGTCCCCCCACCCCACCTGACCATTTTAGGTTTTCTTTTATCAATTCTTTAAAGTCAGCAGTATGCAATCATTACAGATGATGCCTAGGACAATTTGTTTGACATCTGTTCCCGTTATCTATTACACCATAGCCAATCAACCCCAAGCTCAGAGACTAAAGAGACACTTTATTATTATCAGTTACCCTTCTGAGAGCTCACTGGTCTGTACCAGGTGGGCTGCCCTTAGGGGCACAGATGCTGGATGGGGCTGGAGTCATCAGAGCTTAGGCTGGGCTGGACACTCAAGGTGGTGTACTCACATTGCTGGCTATGAGGTAGGAGCTTAGGCAGGGCTGTTGACTGGAGGGTCTTCCCATGCAGCCTCTCCATAAGGCTTTCATAGAATGATGGTTGGGTTCCAAGAGCCAGCATCCCAGGAGAGGAGAAACATAAATTGCCAGTGCCTAGAACTGAAACACCATCACTTCTCTGTGCTATCCATCAAGGCAGCCCAGATTCAAGGGCTGGAGGCACAGACTCGACTCCTTGATGGGTAAGTAGCAGGTGCCTCCAAGGAGGGGAGAAACTGATGGTGGCCATGTTTGAAAACATCTACAGCATCCAACACAGTTCACAACCTGGTCCTTGCTTACCTTACTTTGTATCTTTAGCCACTTCCCACTTGAACTTGATTCACCATCTATCTACCCAGACTCCTCTCATTTTCCTGAATACACTAAGTGCTCAGGTCACACGTGTCTTTGTATATGTTTTTCTCTCTTAGAATGCCATCCCCCACCCTCTTACATAACCAAAGCTATTCATTCTTATAGGCCCAGTTTGATTCTCAGGTCCCCAGAGATGCCTCCCCAACTCTGGTCAGGGTCTGTTGTCCCCTCTGAGGTCCAAGAGCGCTTGGTGCTTGCTTCTTCCTTGGTTCTTCCCTTACAAATTTTTGTTTTTGTTGTTAAACACCCTTCACTGTCCCACTAGACATTTCTAGGTCTGAGTAGTTTAATCATTTCCATCTGAATCTTTAATATCTAAACTCTATCATACATGTTGGTGGAATAGATAGAGTTAAAAACTCCCAAGCTAGAAATCATGGAACTACTGCTTACCATGCATTTTTCCATTACATTTCAAACAGTCTATAATTTTATGCCACAACGTAAAGTGACATTTATCCCTGTAGGTACATAAGAAGGTAAGAGGTAGCAGAGATGGGCTTGTTCAAGTTTTTCAGAGGTCAAGTCAGCAAAAAACAAACATTTTACACAACATTGGCTTAAGCCTAACTTCTATTAAGAAACCCCATGAGATTTGTCCGGCCCAGAATAATCCTAAGGGCAACCATCTATTAAGTACACACTGTGTGCCAGGCACTTGCTAGGTGCTTTGCCTGGGTGGTCTCAAACTGAGAATCCAAGGGTATGTAAGTTGGGTTTTGCTTTGTAATAATCTCCAAAGCTCAGCAGGCTTTGTCCGCAAACCTTTTATTTTTCTCACTCATGGGACTGTGGGTCACCTGGGGCAACTGTACTTCAGGTCTGCCCCTCAGGTCCCTTTCTAGGACAGTGGATCCCCAGGGCATGCTCTTCTCTTGGCAGATTCTGCTCACGCTGCATCCATTGGCCAAAGCAAGTCGCAAGGACAATCCAACATAAGTGGAGTGGGGAAATATACTTTACCACTTGTAGACTGCAATGGCAACGCGTATGAGTAAACAACTGAAAATACAATCTACCACTGGCAGCCTACACAAAGGTGCCTGAAAAACTTCTAATCATTTGCCAACATTTAAAAACTGATGAATTTTCTATAAAAATTAAAATTTCTTGCTTCTCTCAACAAATCGGATCTAACAACCATAGACTCAGACTTCTGAGTCCCTGGATGGTAACGGTTGGCTGGCACCAGGTCATGGCTACCCTGCTTAGACACTCCAGCTCGTCATCTCCACACCATTTTACTCACTCACTCTACCTGCCTGGCTTCTGTTGGTGGTTGCTCTGTCCGTTACACTATACTCTCTACTCCTTAAAGCCGCATTTGGAAGTTGGCATTAGGGACCCATTTTACAGATATGAAGACTGATGCTCAGGCAGGTTAATTGACCTTGTTTATCACACAGCTCATAAGTGGTGAGGTGGGCTTTGAACTTGGGTGTCAGGGTCAAAGCCTATACTCCTTTCACCAAACCACACTGGTTTATAGGAGCCACAGTAGTGGTTACCTTCTAGGTTAGGAATGGGACAAACATGATCTCATTGAATCTTTGCAATATCTCTGTGGGTGAGGTAAGGTTATTTTCCCCCATTTTGCAGATGGAACGTAGAGCAGTTAAAAAGTTTGCCCAAGGTCACAGAGCTCACAAATGACAGCATCATGTCACCTCGACTCTGACCCCCGTTATTAGACTTACTGTCAGGTGCACAGTCCGTCGGTGGGGTGTTTGGAGGTGTTCTTTGGCCTGGGAGAGGGGTCCTGGCAACCACCTTTCTGCCATTCACTATGTATTTCAGGGGGTGACAAAGAGTTTGCCGGAGATCAAGACTTGCCACTTACGTGGTAATGGAACAAAACAGGGAGGCCCCCTTTTAGGGCCTTGAAATCTCGAGGACATCTGACAAGGGATTTATAAATAAGTGGCCCAATCCCTTTGGGAAATTCTTTCTCTCTCCATTTCTCTTTAACCTTGAGGTGAGCATTTAATGCCATAGAATAACACAACCCACAGTGGTACTACATGGGGTGGGGCACAGTGAGAACAAGGCCAACAAGATCAATTATTTCCCTAAAGCAGGTTTGGCAGCATCTTTGGGAAATTCATTTTATAATGGGATACCCCCTCCATCTCCCATAAAAAAATTGCTAGGCTTTTTTTTTTCCGATTGTTAAGCGATACATGTTCATTATAGATCATTTGAACAAATGGGGACAAGAAAAAAATAAAGTAATCCCCCTACACTGATATAACCATTGCTGATATTCTGATACAAATCCTTCTGGTTTTTTCTTCTAGGCTCATATACATTACAATGTTGGTAATATACAGACTAGATAATTACATATCCCGCCCTTTTCTTATAATATTGTAACGAGCCACCTCGTTAACTATTCTTTAAAAACATGAGTTTAATTTCGATATAATGATCCACTAATGGAATATACCATAATATATTAAACCATTTATTTATAGCTGGTCAACTCCCTTTTTACATCCATTAGAATTTCATAATCGTTAATAATAAGCTAGTCAGAGGTTGATAAGAGTGTATTAAATTGAAATTCAGTTATTGGCTATTTGCCTGTGCCCAACACCATGCTGGGCATTATAAGGGATACCTGTACCTGGTCCTACCCTCAAGGTGCTTACAGTTGGGATAGAAGACAAGTGCATAAAATGCTACCCAAGCATATGAGGCTGAGTGTATGCAAGGTGTCCGCAAACACCAGGAATAAAAGCTCCAGGAGTTTATAGGTATGGAACTCACATTCATTGAGCCCTATTATGTCATGTGCTGCACCTCATTTAATCTTCACCACAACCAGGGATGCAAGCATTTTGTGTATGAACCTCACAAACCGAAAACAACAAGGTCAAGTTTGAATCAGCACAAGACTCCAAGGTCTGTTCTTTCTGTGGTGAGCCATAGGAAATCCCTGGGGAGACACAAATGCTGTGATTGCGTGTTTGTGGGAATGACTTCACGACAGAGGGGGTGAGGCTTGGATACGTGTATGCACATCTGAGAGTCTGGTTGCTTCTCTGACTTTGCTCTCTGGCTTCACCTCCTTTGATCCATCGCTACTGTCAAGATAGTGTCTCTGATCATTGGGAATACTGAGGAGTTTGTGTTTTGAACAAAACCTAATGCAGCAGCACTATTGGTGTTTATATAAAGGTGTCTTTTTGCACCTAAAGCCGTTGAGCTAGAAAAGGCACTGAAAGGTTATTAAAACAATAAATTAAGGAAACTGGTGAAGCAGTTGCTATGGCCTTGCTCATTCCTGTTTTACTTTCAGTTCCTATTCATTCCAGAATTTTATACCATCCTGGACAAAGAAAAGTTTTCTTGTTTCCCAATGGCCTTCAACAGATCTCCAGAAAATACAGTCATCTTTCATTATCTGCAGATGATTGGCTCTAGAACTGCCCCTCCCAACCTTTACCCTCCCACCCCCCAACCCTCCCATACCAAAATCCAGGGTGCTCAAATCCCTTATATTAAATAGCATAGTATTTGCTGTTGACTGAAAGAAGAATGCACAGCATGAGAGGTGTGAGTTAAGTTTTATTGGGAGTAAAATGAGGACTATAGCCCGGGAGACAGCATTTCACATAGCTCTGAGAAACTGCTCCAAAGAGGTAGCGGGGAAGGTCAGTATATATGTGATTTTGGTGAAGGGGGAGTACATGCAATCAAGCACATATTTTTTGTAGAAGGTTTCTGTTGGTCTCACGAAGGTTACTGCTAGTCATGGGGAGCAGACGTCACCGAGAAGGATTTTAGTACTTTTCTAGATATGAGGAGATGCAAGAATTGGGCTCATAAAATCACGTCCTGAAAATATCTAACTATCTGAAGACCTGTTCTGCCATTTTTTCCCAGAGCACAGAGGGCCTCATTCCTGATCTCCACCCTGAACTCCTTTCAGGGGGTGTTGAAGGTCAGCAGCTGCAGCGGCTCATAATTTGATCCTTGTAGAGGTAGATGGCAACTGCCAATTTATAGGTGACATTGTATATAACCTTCACACATCCTCCTGTATACTTCAAATCATTTCTAGATTACTCATAATACCTAATACAATGTAAATGCTATGTTAAGTTGTTGCCAGTGGGCAAATTCAAATTTTGCCTTTTGGAATTTTCTAGAATTTTTTTTCAAATATTTTTGATCTGCAGTTAGTTGAATTTGCAGATGTGGAAACCACGGCTATGGAGGGCTGACTGTGTTTATTCCTGAGTTAGGCAAACCTGTTTGGGAGGAAGTTCTTATTTGTATCTCTTTCAGAGCTGACATGCTGTATCTTGAGCTAAGTCATTCTCTCTCTTTTCATTCTTAATTTGTTAAAAGTGTTAAGTTCACTCTTGTGGGGTTTGCAAATTCTTCTGTCATGTTCTAATGAAAGTGTTAATGCTTGAAGTGAAATCTGCAAAAATTCAAGAATGAGTGTAAAATTGATTTAACTCCTGAGGCCTAGCTGAAGTCGATTGTCACAAAAATGAAAATTTAAAGTTGGAAACTTACATTTTGTAGAAAGAGGGAATTTTGTAAAACCTAGGCACTGTCTGAGGGATCAAACACGATTTGTTGATCGCGGCAACTTGGGACCTTGCGTTGGGAAAGCTTCTGAGGAGCAGCTCACTCGGGAAGAAAGATGTGAACCACCGTTAGCAATGCCTGCCATTGTAAGCGAGCTGAGCTGGAGGCTCAGATTCCTCTCATTTGCCATCTCCACTCTAAATCACAAGCATTTCAAAGGCAGAAGCCTATGGAATTCACCAGAATTGTTACCCCATGATAGGGTGAGAAACTCCATTTTCCTGAATCTGTCCCGGTTTTAACACTGAACATCCCTCTTCCTGGGAAATTCCTCAGTCCCAGGCAAATCTGCCCACACATGTAACAAAACAGACTTAGCAAAATCGTAACAGCTACTACTTACTGAGCATCTTTTTCATTCCAGGCACTTTGCACGTATTGATTCTAGTACACTCACCCTGGGTGGGGACCCATTAACGCCATCATTTTACAGGTAGGAAAACTGAAGCAAAGAAACATGAAAGAAGATGCCCAAGGACCTCCAGCTAACACGCAACAGAGTGGAGATCCAATCCTAGATGTGACTGACTGCACCGCCTGTGCTTTCTCTGCTACACCTATGGATTTGAACTTTTTTTTTTTCTTTTCTTTTCTTTTTTGGCTGTGCTGCGTGGATTGCAGGATCTCAGTTCCCCAAACAGGGACTGAACTCGGGCCATGGCAGTGAAAGCCCTGAATCCCAGCCACCAGGCCACGAGGGAACTCCCTGAAATTTTATTCTAAAGAAGACCAAGACAAGTGCAATATATGTTGACTAAGAGGAACAATCAAGCATCAGAGACTGTGAGATGCAAAAAAATTTCCCCAGGAACCAGAGTCCTGGCTGTGCAAGCCAGGGACACACCTGCCTCTCACACCATCCCTCCTTCAGTAACAGGAGAATTCCACCCGCTCACTTGAAAAAGCTACCACGCACTATTGAAGTTGGCCAATTAGAAAGTATTCAAATGACATCAGGAACATACAGCATGCAGGCCAAGGATTATTCCATTTGGCCAAATGAAAACCTCCCTCCCGGTGTAACGGAGGTTAATCCAGCCTGTCTTAAGGACTCACCGGTGGTTTTGCTGAAGAGAGCAGTTAGAAACATCTGTGGCTAATTTGCACTTCACTTGTTACCTCTGCAGCTGGGTTTGGGGAGTTTGCATTTGCCAAGTGCACCTTGTGAGATTCTTACAAATATTTAAAAATGAAAGTTGTTGTCTGGAGTGAGGGGAAAAACCTTCAGGGTGGGCACTTGTATAACTCAACCACTGGGTCTACCTTTCTGCTGACACCCAAGAGGGTCAGTGTTGCTTACCTCTCACTGCAGAACTCAGATAATGAGGTTACAGAATCCCCAGGCTGTATTTTTGAATGGAAAGTATTTTTTAAAAGAGACCAAATTGTCTCCATTAGCAAATTTAATCTCAGTAGTCGCTGAGACCAAACATCATTTATTCCCTCCTTTCTTTCAAATATGTGCACAAAGTTGACTCCACTTTCAAAGATCCAGACCAATTACTGTTTGTTTTTTTTGTTTTTGTTTTTGGCTGCGTTGGGTCTTCATTGCTGTGCACGGGCTTTCTCTAGTTGCGGCGAGTGGGGGTTACTCTTCATTGCCGTGCACGGGCTTCTCATTGCGGTGGCTTCTCTTGTTGCGGAGCACAGGCTCTAGGCACACGGGCTTCAGTAGTTGTGGCACATGGGCTCTAGAGCGCAGGCTCAGTAGTTGTGGTACACAGGCTTAGTTGCTCCGTGGCATGTGGGATCTTCCCGGACCAGGGCTCAAACCCATGTGCCCTGCATTGGTAGGTGGATTCTTACCCACTGCACCACCAGGGAAGCCCCAATTACTGTTTTATATTCCTAGGAAAGAGGTTCATGGATAACTTCGGATTTTAAAATGGTGCCCAGTTTAAAATGGCTTCTAGCTGTTGCCCTAAAACAGAGGACAACTGATGTTACTGCCATCAAAAATAAATACTGGAAGGCACAGCCCATAACATTTTTGAAAATGAAGAATAATGAGGGGAACTCGACCCCCAGAGACATCAAAGCAGAGTGTAAAATGGTGTGGCACTGGCGCAGAAGCAGACAAACTGGGGGAAGGGTTCAGAAACACACCAACGTCAATATCTCCATTTATGTTATTTTACATCTATGAGGAAAGGATGAGATTAAATAATATGTAAACAATTGGCTATGAGGGGACTTCCCTGGCAGTCCAGTGGTTGGGACTCTGCCTTCCAGTGCGGGGGGGGGGGGGGGTAGGGGGGCAAGGGGGAGGGGGGGTTCTATTCCTGGTCGAGGGAGCTGGGATGCCCCGTGCCTCGCAGCCAAGGCTCCAAAACCTAAAACAGAAGCAGTGTGTGGCAAATTCAATAAAGCCTTTAAAAATGGTTCACATCAAAAAATCTTAAAAAAAAAAAATTGTCTATGCATTTTGAAATCATTATCTTACATCCTTATCTTAGCCTGCATATAAAATTTTCAGATGAATTAGAGACTTAAACTAAAAAACAAAAGCGGGGCTTCCCTGTTGGCGCAGTGGTTGAGAATCTGCTTGCCGGTGCGGGGGACACGGGTTCGAGCCCTGGTCTGGGAAGATCCCACGTGCCGCGGAGCACCTGGGCCCGTGAGCCACAATTACCGAGCCTGCGCGTCTGGAGCCTGTGCTCCGCAACGGGAGGGGCCGTGATGGTGAGGGGCCCGCGCACCGCGATGAGGAGTGGCCCCCGCTTGCCACAACTAGAGAAAGCCTTCGCACAGAAACGGAGACCCAACACAGCCATAAATAAATAAATAAATTTAAAAAAAAAACAAATAAAAACAAACAAAAAAAACAAAAGCGCTAGAAGAAAATATTGTTAGGATTGGGAGCTAAAAAACAGCCTCTCTTCTCTAAACACCAAGACTAGAAACCATTGTTTTTTTAATAGACATATTTGGAAGGGAATATGCAGTTGTGGTGAAGTATCTGAACCCTGGAGAGTCAGACCTAGGTGCACACCCTGACTTTGACATATACTGGTTGGGTGAACTTGGCAAGTGACTTAACTCCTCTGATTTCCTGTTGTCTTCATCTGTAAAACAAACAAGTTAATAGTTCCTACTCAAAAGTTTGTGTTGAAAATTAAATGAAATATTATATGTAAAACACCTGGCACATAGTAAGAAATCAGTTGACATTATAAATTATTTGTGCTAATATTTTTATAGTAAAAACATAAAATAAGACTCAAGGACATATAAAAATTAGAAAATACAATACAGTGGAAATACGGTCAAAGTAAGAGCTATGATAATAAGCTTAACTGATTTAAACTCCTCTGTTAAAAGGCAAAACACAAAAGAGAGATGGACACAAACAGAATCAATATTCAGTAAGTAAGAAAACATGTGTAAGATAAAAATGACTCAGAATGATTACAATTAAAAGGATGGGAAGTTATCAGTTATTCATATACAAAAAGAAATCAAGATAGATGTTAATTTTAGACAAGTTAAAATTTGTGGTAAAAAATATTAAATTTTATATTGACCATGTTCCAAGCAACAAAGCATCAAAATATAAAGTAAAAGACTTCTAGAACTCAAGAATTTGACTAAAGCACAATGGCAACATATTACGTTAGCTTTTCACAGATTAAACGAGAAAAAAATGGGAATGGGAACATAGAGAATGAATGTAATTAGATTGAAATAATAGGTATATATTTATCTTTAGACAGATTAATTAACGAGTATGCCACATTTTAATGTAATATATACAAAAACATTCTCAATAATAGGTCCAAAAAAAAAACCCATTCACTAGTGCAGTAATTTGTACAGGTTGCATGCTTTGATCATAATATAATACAAAAGTGTTTAACAGAAACTTAGACAAATATCCTCACCACTTAAAATTTTTTAAAGTTCTCCTAAATAAGTGCTGGGTCAAAGAAAAATATAGATAATATGTACGTGCTATTTTGAAATAAGGATATTGAAATCATTGCTCATAAAACAAATGGATTTTTTTTTCCTTTCCATTCTCTGGTTATTGCTGTGATTTCTGTACACTGATGTCTTAATTTGACAACTTTACTGAATTTTCTCATTAATTCTAATAGTTTCTCATTCCATTCTCTTGTGCTTTTTAAAGGATATAATCAATTTGTCTGTAAATATTAATAATGTTACTCCTCCTTTCCAATAGATATCTTTGTTTTCATTTCTTTGCTTAATGTACTAGATAAAATTTAAACTATGTTAAATAGTGATGGTGGTAACAGGCATTTTTGTATTACTCCTGGTTTCAGTGAAATTGATTCTACTGTGTTTCTTCATTCAGTATGATGCTATCAATTCTATAATATGTAAAGAAAACAAACTTTTAAGATTTTCTAAAATTTTTTATTTAATCACTGGTGGAAGTTAAATTTTAGCAAATGCCATTTCGTCAACTCAGTATATCATCAAGTGTACTTTTCTTTTTGTGCTATTAACGAGATATATTTTATTGATTTTTTTCCTAACTTTGCTAGGTTAAACTCTACTTGGTCATGGTAAGTTATTCTGTTAATATGCTGTTACATTATATTTGTTATTATTTCATTTATGCTGAATGCATCTGTTTTCTGAGTGGAACTGGGCTATTGCTTTCCTCCTCTGTTCTATTCTGGGCTATTATCCTATCAGAATTGTACTATCTGTGTAGAATGAACTTGAAAGTGTCCTGTCCTTTCCGGGTTCTGTAATAGTTTATATAGTTTCGGTATAACCATATGACCCTATAGTGCTCTTGAAGGCACTATTATGATTTTTCTTCAGAGATGTGAGTCCATTTCAAATTGATATAAAAATTACTTAATTTCTGTTGTTATTTTAAGTATTTTCTTTTTTTTTTTTTTTTTAAAGAAATTCACGTTCTTTTATTTATTTATTTATGACTGTGTTGAGTCTTCGTTTCTGTGTGAGGGCTTTCTCTAGTTGCGGCAAGTGGGGACCACTCTTCATCACGGTGCGCAGGCCTCTCACCATCGCGGCCTCTCTTGTTGCGGAGCACAGGCTCCAGACGCGCAGGCTCAGTAATTGTGGCTCACGGGCCCAGTTGCTCCGTGGCATGTGGGATCTTCCCAGACCAGGGCTCAAACCCGTGTCCCCTGCATTGGCAGGCAGACTCTCAACCACTGCGCCACCAGGGAAGCCCCTTAAGTATTTTCTATTTTGTTTTTCTTATCTTTATTTAACTGTGCTTTGGGGATTCATTGAGTTGAAGCTTGACTTTTTAATTTTCATTCTTTGTTGCTTAATAATGATACAATTCTAAACTAAGAATGTCTCTCTAGTTACAGTGTTTGAGGGTCCCTAAAATTTTTATAAGGATTTACACTCTCACCATTATTCTGCCTATCATTTTCATTCAGCATTTTAAAATTTGAGTCTATGTTAAAATGAGGATAATTGGAAATTAAATGAATCAATACAAGTGAAACAAAATACTTGGAAAGGTATCAGGCACATAATAAGAATACAATAGGGCTTCCCTGGTGGTGCAGTGGTTGAGAATCTGCCTGCCAATGCAGGGGACATGGGTTCGAGCCCTGGTCTGGGAAGATCCCACATGCCGCGGAGCAACTGGGCCCGTGAGCCACAACTACTGAGCCTGCGCGTCTGGAACCTGTGCTCCGCAACAAGAGAGGCCGCGACAGTGAGAGGCCCGCGCACCACGATGAAGAGTGGCCCCCGCTCGCCGCAACTAGAGAAAGCCCACGCACAGAAATGAAGACCCAACATAGCGAAAAATAAATAAATTAATTAATTTTTAAAAAAAGAATACAATAAATTTAGCCATTCTTAAAGTTTTAGCTAGTCAAACAATATGACACCTCAGTTCCATGGAAATTCAACAGGATCCAATCCCAGAAGCTATTTATTTATTTATTTATTTATTTATTTATTTATTTATTTATATTATTTATTGGGCCACCACTTGTGGGATCTCACTTCCCTGACCAGGGACTGAACCCAGGCCATGGCAATGAAAGGCTGGAATCCTAAACACTAGGCCACCAGGAAATTCCCAGCCCAGGAGCTATTTATTAAGTGACCAGATCCAGTATTCATGAAAGCATATGTTTCCATGGGTGATACATGCTGTGTATATGCCCATTCATAATGAAATAGAAAATAATAGGTGTACCTATTAGGAAAAATACAGAATTACCATTTTCTTTAACAACAGGTTTGCTGAGATATAATTCACATAGCATACAATTCAGGTTTTTAGTACATTCACAGAACTGTGCAATCATAATCAATTTTAGAACATTTTCATCACACTCTCCAAAAACCCCATATCCACTAGCAATCACTCACCGTTTCTCCCAACCACCCCACTACCAGCTGTAGGTCATCACTAATCCACTTTCTGTCTCTATAAATTTGCCTATTGTGGACATTTCATATAAATGGAGTCATGTATAATATGTGGTCTTTTGTGACTGGCTTCTTTCACATAGTGTGCTTTCAAGGTTCATTCACATCATAGCATTGTATCAGTATTTCATTCCTTTTTGTAGTCAACTAATATTCCATTTTGTGGATATACATATTACTAAATCATGCATTAATTTACGAACATTTGGGTTGTTTCCATGTTTGGCTATTGTAAATAATGCTGCTTTAACCATATATTTGCAAGTTTTTTGTGTGGATATACATTTTAATTTCTCTTGGGTATATACTTATGAATGGAATTAATGGGTCATATGGTAACTCTGTTTAATCTTTAAGGAACTTCCAAACTGTTTTCCAAAGTGACCACACCATTTTACATTCCCACTAGCAGTGTATGACAGTTCCAACTTCTCCACATCCTCACCAACACTTGTTATTATCTATCTTTTTGATTATAGCCATCCTTGACCTTGTAAAGTGTTATCTCATTGTGGTTTCAATTTGCATTTCTCTGATGACTAATGATATTGAGCTATTCTTGTGCTTATGATCATATGTAGAAATTATTATCTAGTCCAAGGTCACAAAGATTTATCCCTATGTTTTTTCCTAAGAGTTTTGTAGTTCTAGCACTTACATTTAGGTCTTTGATCCCTTTTGAGTTAACATCTGTATATGGCGTGAGGTAGGGGTCCAACTTCATTCTTTTACATGTGGATATCCAGTTGTCCCAGAACCATTTGTTAAAGACACTGTTCTTTTCCTCATTAAATTATCTTGGCATCCTTGTTTAAAATCAATCGGCCATAAATGTGAGAGGTATTTGTTTTTGTTTTGTTTTATTTTCTGAACTCAATTCTATTTCACTGATCTGTATATTTATCTTTCTGCCAGCACCCTTCACACTGTTTTGTAGTAAGTTTTGAAATCAGGAAATGTGAACCCTCCAACTTTGTTGTTCTTTTATACAACTGTTTCGACTATTCTAGGTCCTTCGCATTTTCACATGTCAGTTTCTGCAAAGAAAGCTGGAATTTTGATGGGGATTGTGTTGAGTCTGTAGATCAACTTGGAGAGAATTGCCATATTAACAATATTATCAATTATTTTGCTGGTGAAAATCCAGAGCAATCAACTGAGAGCATCTTCAACAGATCACTAAGTTGACCAGGTACACTATAAATATAAAAATTAATACCTTTCATATATGTCAAAAAATAAATAGAATGAACAAAAGTAAAAGTACATACAAAATACCTAGGAGTAATCTTAATTTTAGTACAAAATCTATATGAGAAAATAATAAAACTCTCCTAGGTATAGAAGAAGAACACAGAGCAATGGAGGAATCTCTTATACACAAAGAGAGACATACCTGGGTTTAAGTCTTGACTCTGCTTCTAATCAGCTATGTGATTTTGGGAAAGACATCTAATTTCTCTAGGGTTTATTTGTCAAATGAGTCCCATAATAGTACCTATACCATAAGATTCTTTTGAGAATCCAATGCGATAATATATATGCAGCACTTTTGAGACATCAAAAATACACATTAAACACAAAATACTATTAAGATTATGTTTATACATAGATGTAAGTTCATCTCAAATTAACATAAATATTCAATCAAAATCCCAAAATACTTTTTGTGATAAACATCATTCTCAATTTCTTTAAGAAATACATACAGAGTGAAGTAAGTCAGAAAGAGAAAAACAAATATCGTATACTAACCATATATATGGAACCTAGAAAAATGGTACAGATGAACCAGTTTGCAGTGCAGAAATAGAGACACAGATGTAGAGAACAAACATATGGACACCAAGGGGGGAAAGCGGGGTGTGTGTGTGTGTGTGTGTGTGTGTGTGTGTGTGTGTGTGTGATGAATTAGGAGATTGGGATTGACATGTATACACCAATATGTATAAAATAGATAACTAACAAGAACCTGCTGTATAAAAAAAATAAATTAAATAAAATTCAAAAAAAAAAGAAAGAGAAAAACAAATATCATATATTAATGCATATATATGGAATCTAGAAAAATGGTACCGATGAACCTATCTGCAGGGCAGGAAAAGAGATGCGGATGTAGAGAACGGACCTGTGGACACTGTGGGAGAAGGGGAGGGTGGGACAAATTGAGAGAGTAGCATTGACATATATACACTACCATGTGTAAAATAGATAGCTAGTGGAAAGCTGCTGTATAGCACAGGGACCTCAGCTCGGTGCTCTGTGATGACCTAGAGGGGTGAGACGGGAGGGAGGCTCAAGAGGGAAGGGGTATATGTATACATACAGCTGATTCACTTTGTTGTACAGCAGAAACTAACATACTATAAAGCAATTACAGTCCAATAAAAAAATTGTTTTAAAAAAAGAAATACAATCAGGCACAATTGCTAAAAACCTTTTTTAAATAAGAGCAATTGGTGAAGAGAGATTTTTTCCTATTTAAATGCATTATAAAGCATCAATAATTCATAAAACATTATAATTACAACAATCAACAGATTGTTAAACCAGAATAGATAGCTTAGAATCAAACTCTAGTATATTTAAGGAATTCATTAATGACATAAATGACATCACAAATCCATAGGCAAAGAAAAATTATTTGATAAATGATATTTGCACAATTAGCTAACTATGGAAGTAGGACATGATTGCATATACTCAGCACTCACAAGAGAAAAAATTAAATTCCCAAATGGAACAGGGAGCTAAATGTGTAAAACAAAAACATAAAATAAGAAAAAAGATAGCTGTATTTGTCTGATCTGACACTACAGACTGACTTTCCAAGTATAAAAGCAATAGAGAAAATTTTATGGAGAAAATCATCTGATTTTCTATTGTAAAAATTTAAACCATCTTCATAACATGAAAATCAAAGGGAAATCAACTGGGAGAATTAAGTATCATAAATCTACTAGGCAAATGGTTACTATTGTTGTTAAAACAAAAGCATTTATGAATTGGAAAATGATAAAACTTTAAGAGAAAAAGAGACAAAGGATAGGATAAAGTTTATCAAACTATGAATCATTAATAAACATATGACAAATGTTCAACCCACTGGTAATCAAAGAAATATGAATTCTAACTACAGCCATCTCCCCGTGTCTTAGACTTCAAGTGCAATCATCTGATTAGATTCAAACTCCCGGTTTTACAGCCTGAGGAATTCCAGTGCACTCCCCACCACTTCCGTGAGCCGTAAGCGTCGCTGTGTCACGACTCAGCGCAGTCTTTCTGCATCTGCATCTGCATCTGCTCCCTCTCTCACCCTGTAACTGGCTTGAATTGTCTTCTAGTCTTGCAGCATCCCCCTTTCTTCTAGTAACAATGGTCTATTACCTTTACTTCTTAATTGGGTGAAATATTGGTAGGACTGCATATCAAGGTGCTCTGCTCTCCTCTAGCCAAGGATGTGGCTTGTAATCCATACAGATCATTCAGAATATTGCATCCAGTGAATCAATTTGAGGGAGAAAGAAAATAAGTAAATAATCTTAGGTGGCGATGGGGGCCACCAAGAACACAAAACAAGAGAGTGGGCTAGAACCTACCTTCCGCTTCCCTAGGTATGGGGCCGAGGTCACATTAGGACAGGCTTGCCCTGGGTGACCTCTACAATAAAAATATGAATGGCACCTCTGTTCCATTGAAGTCCAGCAGGACCCAATTCTAGGAGAAATTCATGAAGTGACAAAGTCCAGTGCCCGTGAAAGTTGATGCTCCCTTGTATGATAAATGCATTACCTTTGGCCATGAGTTTTACATTCAAATGCTCAAGAAAATGTTTACAAGGGTAGCTTCTTCCCTTCCAACTCTAGTCTGAAACTGGCCCTCATAATTTGTTGTAAAAATTCAGATTGTACCTAACACAATCTTTATTTTTGCTGTATTGTTCAGAGAGGAATGATTGTCTCTTTTGAGTATTAATCTTCTGTTGTTTCCATGGATACCTGATTCACTTAGAAATGAAGCAGGGGGAAATAAGGGACTCAGAAGCCAGAGAACCTATATTTGGTTCCTCATGGATGGAAAATCTGAGGCTCAGGGAGGGGAAGTTGTAAACCCCATTTCAGTGGGCATGAATTGGTTAAACAATAAAACTCCAGCTTCTGTGTTTGGGAAAGAGGGAAGCATGTTTAATCATTTTTACAGCCGACATAATAACATCTGCATTTCTGATCAAAGGAAGAATCCATTTTCAGAGCACACCCCAATCAAAGGGATGCTCTCATTGCCGAGAGGAGTGGAATATAAACCCACTGCCAACCAGACTCCAAAGGAAAAAAGGCAGCTATAGATGCTCTAGGAGATGGGCAGGTCCATGTGAAAGCACAGGGCACCCCTTCCTGGGACAATGCCTTTTCAGAAATATTTTCCACTAAGTGCCTGTATTTAAAGTCTTATTTTTGAACAATAGTATGCAGAAAACAAGATTTTGCTCTGCAATCCCATATTATGTCAGTAATCAAGGAAAAGCACACACCCTGGCAACTGACCTCAGGCAGAAGCTCAGGGGACAAACTGGTGAGAACCAGGAGACCCTGAGTAAAGAGGAACTGGGACCAGAACAAATGCAGACAGTTCTTTTATTCACAATTGGCCCAGTTCCTTATATTAAAAAAGTAGAAAAGTCATATCAAAATCCCTTTGCATTTTGCTGTGTATTCTGAATATCCTGATGGTTAAGGCAAAGAGAGAATTATGAATGATGATTCTTATATGTTGGAGTGGGAGGGGTCCCAATTCATAAAAGGAACCATGTTTCTGACCAAGTTTGGAATCAATTTAGAGTTGGATATGGGTTACATTATATGGATATCAACCGATTACCTCATTATGGACAATGCTGATGTAGAGAATAAGGCTTACATCTGCAGGCATGCAGCCTTCATAGACTAAATTAGGGAGATATAGTCAGCCAGTCAGAGGTGGCCCTCCAGCCCAGAAGGCTTCCTGGAAAAACCTGCTTTACCACACGATAGCACACCAAGCTAGCAGAATGTGTGCTTCCTTCACAAGAGCAAGGAGAGGGGAGAAGTCTGCATCTAGTTTCTCTTCTCAAAACCATCCATCCAGGAAGACACTCCACTGCCCAGGCAGGAGGGTTGAGAGAAGTCAAGAGCCTTAACCTAGTGGATTTCCTTCCACAAGGAGTGGGACAGACAAATCCACTACCCCCCACTCCAACATGAGGGTCCAAAGATTAAAAAAAGAGTTTCTTAGGAAAGCCAATTTTCTTTTCATTAAGACTTGCATTCCCAATACCATGATCTGAACTTCCTTTCCAAAGCACTGTACACCTTCTATGTCCTTCAAGACCAGTACCCTCATGCTGGTAACAACAACCAAAATGATCCCTGAGATTCATTCAGAGAATTTGAATGGTTACTCCCCACAGAAGAGGGACTATGTCTTTTAATACAGGACTGTGTTGGTTACAAAGGAGTGAACTACTAACAGTGAAGTTTGGAAGGTCACGGTATTGGGGAGGGCTAGAGAAGAAGGAGAAAACCTCAAAACCCATGTTGTATTCTGCCCTTTGAGTTCAGCTGTGAGATTCCAATTCTTCAGATTCATGAGCTAAGAATAAGAACTTAAGTTCCATGTATTGAGTGCGCGCTCTTCTCCAGGCTCCATTATAATAGTCCTCGCCCTCTTCTTATAAAAGTCACCTAAGACATTGACCCAGGAAAGTAGTCCTTGTGACAGCATCACAGCAGGTGATATAGGTCATGGGACAGACTTTAATTCTCCAAAGTCCAGGTTCTTTGTAATAGGTGACGTGTAGATCTCCAGAAAGGTTTGGGGCGCAATGTGTGTTAAACGCTTAAAGTTTCAAATTCTCTCCAACATTTTCTTCATCTGTGGATACCTTGCTAACCAAATACCGGTAACCATGAAAATGGCTCCTAGGCCAAATTATCTGTCAAGAAGATGGTGACTGTGTTTTAAATCAAATTCAACTCAACAATTCATTTCGAAAATTGGTTTTGAAATTGCTGTTATGTGCAGGGCCTTGAAAAAAGTGGGTCTGGCCTTCCAGGAATGCTCAGTCTTCTCAGGATTTCAGAGACATCCTTAAACCACCCCCAGCTACCGTTCAACAGAAGGCAGGCTGAAGGCTATGATATTAGAGAAGACAGTAGGTGTGCTATGGAAACACAAGGGGAAAGAAGTATTTATTCTACCTGGAGAAGAGATGAGTTTTGAATGAAGCCTTGAGGTAAGGTCAGGAATTGAATAGAATTGAGGTTGTGGTTCATCTTGTACCTAAGTGCATGGCTGGTGAAGACAGGGTTGATTTAAAAAGAGAGCATTAAACTTCTGGGGGTGTGCCACTTTCTTTTCTATACTCTATGATCTAATCCTGCCTGGAACTTCTAAGCACAAGGGTCAGTAAGGAGCCTAAACTACCAACTGTCTTCTTCTGACTTCTCTATGGTGATTGCTCAGAGATACTACATCACATTTTCCAGTCACATCCAACACATGGGCTAGAGGCAGGGCGAGAAGCCTGGATCAGAATTTCTCTAGGTCAAGGATTTATCTCCTAAGGTCACTAAGCTCCAGACTCTGAACTGGTCAATAAGGGTGAAATTCCTTTGAGACCCAAGGTCATGCACAGGTGACCTTTGGAAATGGAGGTTTATTGCAAGAAATTGGGTATGGCACAGAAAACCCCACCTTCACACGGTTAGCTCATATGCATAGCTCATTTCTTGGTTCATACCACACTTTGTCCAGAAGCTTCCCTAACACCCCCAGACCAATTTTGCTCCCCTTCCCTATGCTTTCATATCACTCAGAGCTTACTTCCATCACAGAATGTACATTCTGCTTTGCAGTTGTCTTTTTACACCCTTCCTCCCTGTCTGGTAGGGAGCATGCTCTGTGGTGGTAAAGACCATTTCATGGTTGGTCCTATGCCTAGTGTGTAGCAAAGCGATTGTCCATATTAGACATTTTAATGAACACATGAGTGAAAGAATAAGTCAACCATACAATACAGTTCTAGCAACTTTGACACTGGAGTCTGCAATAGAGTCAACAGAAAACCAGGGAAGAAATTTATCACTGCTTCAGAAAGAGATCTTGAATGAGGTACCTTCTCTTATTCTTCTCAAATTTATATTTCTTCAAAGTAGGTCAGTTGATGTTGCCACCTCTCAGCATGGAGCACCCCTGCTGGCTAGAGTTCACCCCACGTCACCCTGGAGGTGGCTGGTCAACCCACAGCCAACCTTTAGGTCAGTCACTTTTCACTTATGTGTTAATGCATTGTCCACAGCTAGAGTCTGGGCGACAGATCGCAAGTCTTAGCAGTTTATCCAAAAGACAAATGTTTAGAAGCCCTTTCCTGAGCAAGGTCCAGTGAATGCAGAACGTTTAAAGACTTTACCGTCAGCTTATCCCCACTAGACTCAAAAGTAGCTTCCAACCGGCTGCATGGACACAGGACACAAACTGCAACACACACACAGAAGCATGACAAGTTTCAAGCCTTTAGGGGCTGCAGGGATTCCTTAAGCTGGAGCCTTCAGTGGGCTCCAATGGAGATGGCTGGAGTGACCATCCAGGACAGTAGGGCTCCTGCAAGACTGGAGAACCAAAATCAGAGTGACTCAGTGAGAAAGTGTATCTCTGCAACAATTTTTTCCTGTAAACAATAGAATGCACATTGTTTTCCCTTAGAGAAAAGCGTGGCCGGGACAACATTGCCATCCAGGCTGTAATTTTCAGGATTTTAAAAAGCTAATAATCATTCTGTATTAGATTTGCATAAGCACACTTAAAGGGTCTTCCTTATTAAACTTTTAAGATTCGCATTAGCATTTTAATTTCTGAAAGATTTATTACATGATATTATGCCTCCCTTATCACTAAACAAACACAAACATTTAGAAATGGAAACACTCCTATATTTGAGATTCACCACGTTTGATGTGAACCACAACAGAAAACCTCAATAGAGAGGAGCCACCATTTCTAAGCAGTTTCAAGATGCCCCCGCTTCCCTGTCTGAAAGTTATTACTTGGCTCTGAGGCATTCTGGGAGAATTTGTCAGTGGGCCCCCTTGTTTGAGCCCTGATCAGGAGCTCAGCTCGTGGCCCAGGTAAATCTCACCCTCAGGTATAAACAAAGCTGGGACCAGTATTTGCAGTCCCACAAGGACCAGCAGATGAAAAAGCTGCAAATAATTGGCCAGGGACATTGTATGAGGGTCTTTTACAAGAAAGAATATCCAAGGCCTCTGTCCAGGACTTTGCTCCTCCAGGAAGACTTCCTGGGCCAAAATCCACAGTGGTCTCTCTCCAGGGAACTTTGACGATCTTTATTACACACAGTTAAATGCTCACTGAACCACAGACAGTCTGAGCTGGAGAGGATCTCAGGACATCTATCTAGACCATGGTCCCCATATCACTGCCCACAGGCAAAGTGACCTGCAGATGTACTTTGTTTGGATGCATAATGCTTTGGAAAATATTTAATCAGTCAACAGCACTTAGAACTAGAAAAAATTTTCATTTAAAAAAAAATATGGACTTCTTGATTGATTGTCTTGAAAAATAAGAAGCTCTTACAATGCCAGGCATTTTGGTTATTAAACTACAGGCTCTCTGCTCCAAGCTCATCCTGTCATAATCTGGTTTATGACACTGGCACTGGGGCTCTGCAAACATTTCTCTTTTGCCAGCTGGTTCCCTGTTAGGCTCTGCCAATAATAGGCATTAGAGAAAGAGAGAGTGTCTGGAAGGCTGGACACATACATCCCTGGCCCTTCCTCTTCCTGTCGTCACCCCAGCAACAGTTTCTTACCCTGGCAGGGCAGGATTTTCCAGTCCATGGTTTTTCCACACCCTCCAAACCAGGGTAGTTGTACCCCTCACCGAGATTCAAGCTCCAGCCATCCCACATCCCCCTCCTTGGAGGTCTGGGTCCCAACGCCATGGAGCCCCTGCTCCTAGCTTTTAGATTAGTGCCGTCCAAGAGAAGGATAACAAGAGCCACAAATGTGAGTCACACATGTGATTTTAAATTTTCTAGTCACTACTTTAAAAATGATAAAAATAAACAGGAGCAATTAATTTTAGTAATTAGTATGACTCATCGAAATTTATCCAAAATATTATCTCAATATATAATCAGTATTAAAAGCATCATTAAGAAGATAATTTACATCCTTTTTTACATACAGTGACTTTGAATCCAGGATGTATTGATATTTTACACTTGGAGCATTTCACAATTCAGACTGGTTACATTTCAAGCCCTCAAAAGCCAAACAGAGCCGGTGGCTATCATATTGGATATCACCGCCCTAGGCTCTACGGACCCTCTTCTCTCTCCCCAGTGCTGCAGTAGAGCAGCTTCCTGCAATTATTAGCTCAACATTGTCTCAATGTGCTCCTTAGGCCTTTTCAACCCCCTAGTCTCTGTTTAACCATTCCTTATAATTCTCCACATTAAAATGAATGATGTATTTCAGGTTTCCTGATAGATCCCGACCAATGCAGTACTTGAACGAACAATTGCTGAGTAGCAGCTGCCCTCTCTGGTGAGCCCAGGACCCACCCTTTTATCCCAGAGCCCCCCTCTCCCCAATTGTAAGGTTGAATAGCAAATGGGTTGTTATTTATCATTCCTCTGTTGGTAGAATTATGAAGAAAATGATGTTTCCAGCAAATAGTTTCGCTTCCAAAATTTGGAAAATAAATGAAGGAACTAACTTTATGTGTCAAGTAAAATGTGAGTGGTCTTTTTGCCCCCAGGAAGTAAAGATTCTTCCTATAGATTTAATCTGTAAATGATAGCAATGTTCCTTTCCCAGTACCTTCACTCAAACACACTGTTTTCCTGGGCCCTCTGGGCATTTGGGCCTGCAGTCCCGGTTCCAGACTATTCTGGTTATGAGCTCTCAGAGGATGGATTATACCTCCCGGGGACAGCCAGGGACTTCCTGAGTGATGATGAACCTGGCGGTTGATCATGTCACAGGTGAGGCTGAGGATGAGGAATGGTAACTATGATGATGGTTGAGAATTTACAAAGTGCCTTTGCATTAATTATCTCATTAGCCAGATATGTGCCCATTGCTTTCCTACAGCCTTGCTTCTCACTCCACAGCCCAGCCTACAAGACTCCTGGCCTTTGCAACATAGGCTGCCCCAGTGCAGTAGTTGGGAGTGAGGACTCTGAAACCAGAAAACCTGGGTTGGAATTCTGGTCTGACTTTCTAGGGACAAGTTCCTTAACTTCATCTTTGTGCCTTGACAGCCACATCTAAAAATCGGGGATAATAACGGTGTTGACCTCATTGTGTTGGTGTGAGAATTCAATGTGTTAAAACATGCTCACAACAGTACCACTGTGCTTGGCATATAGTAAATGTTCAATAAATATTTGGCGGTAGCAGCCGCAACAGCACCACTTTCTGGCCAATTAGACGAATACATAGAGATTAAGAATATGAATTTGAGTTCAGACAAAGCAGTGTGCAAATCTTCGCTCCTCCACTTACCAGCGGTGTTGCCTTCAGCAAACTGCTTAACCTCTCTAAGTCTCAGTTTTCTCACCTATAAAATCGTAATATATGCCTTCAAGGGTTTTGTGGATAATAAAATAAACTAATACATGATGCATACTATTGGGTATAAGATACGGGCTAAAAAGAATGCATGTTATCTAAACAAGACGAAAAGACAACCCTCAGAATGGGAGAAAATATTTGCAAATGAAGCAACTGACAAAGGATTAATCTCCAAAATTTACAAGCAGCTCATGCAGCTCAATATCAAAAAAACAAACAACCCAATCCAAAAATGGGCAGAAGACCTAAATAGACATTTCTCCAAAGAAGATATACAGATTGCCAACAAACACATGAAAGAATGCTCAACATCATTAATCATTAGAGAAATGCAAATCAAGACTACAATGAGATATCATCTCACACCAGTCAGAATGGCCATCATCAAAAGATCTACAAACAATAAATGCTGGAGAGGGTGTGGAGAAAAAGGAACCCCCTTGCACTGTTGGTGGGAATGTCAATTGATACAGCCACTATGGAGAACAGTATGGAGGTTCCTTAAAAAACTAAAAATAGAACTACCATACGACCCAGCAGTCCCACTACTGGGCATATACCCTGAGAAAACCATAATTCAAAAAGGGGCATGTACCAAAATGTTCATTACAGCTCTATTTACAATAGCCAGGACATGGAAGCAACCTAAGTGTCCATAAACAGATGAATGGATAAAAATGTGGCACATATATACCACATATATATGTGGGTGGATGGATGGAATATTACTCAGCTATAAAAAGAAACAAAATTGAGTTATTTGTAGTGAGGTGGATGGACCTAGAGTCTGTCATACAGAGTGAAGTAAGTCAGAAAGAGAAAAACAAATACTGTATGCTAACACATATATATGGAATCTAAAAAAAAAAAATGGTCATGAAGAACCTAGGGGCAAGACGGGAATAAAGACGCAGACCTACTAGAGAATGGACTTGATGATACGGGGAGGGGGAAGGGTAAGCTGGGACAAAGTGAGAGAGTGGCATGGACATATATACACTACCAAACGTAAAACAGATAGCTAGTGGGAAGCAGCCGCATAGCACAGGGAGATCAGCTTGGTGCTTTGTGACCACCTAGAGGGGTGGGATAGGGAGGGTGGGAGGGAGGGAGACGCAAGAGGGAAGAGATATGGGAACATATGTATATGTATAACTGATTTACTTTGTTATAAAGCAGAAACTAACACACCATTGTAAAGCAATTATACTCCAATAAAGATGTTAAAAAAAAAAAGAATGCATGTTATCATCATCATCTGTACTACCATTATCATTATCATCATTATCTTTCCTCCTGGTAAAATACAAGCATGGAAAAATACTTTATCTCTTTAGATTTACTGTATTCAAGGTCAAGGGAACCTACACAAATTAGTGAGGTGTTCCCATTAACCATGAAGCATCACCCACTTTACTCAACCTCTCTTCATAAGTAAATTAAGAGATATGAACTAAAATTCTCAAGATCTCTCCAGCTTTAAAATGTTTTATTGTCAAGTCTATAAACATTTCTACGAATAGGTTTTCCTGATAAACATCAGATGTCCAGGGGGCCTCTGGGACAGAATACAGAAAGAGTAATTTTGGGATGGTAGAAAAAGGAAAGAAGAAATTATTAAAATATGGATTGATGCTTGGAAGGGTGGATGGATGGATAGAGATAGATCCATACATACATACACACATAAATATATACATACATACATAGATTATCAAACAGATGACTAAATGCAGCAGGTTCAAAGTTTCATCTGGTGCAACAGAATCCTGGGAGAAAGATTCAGTAAATGGAAAGGAAGGTGGACCAAAATTTATTGGACACCTACTCCCCAGGTCAACTTGAACTTGCTACTTTATTTTATTGTCCACATCTTATAGTTGAATCCCAAAGAGGAAGTACCAAAAGTTACAGCACTTATAAGTGGTAGAACCTGGACTTCAACCAAGGACTATTGAACTCCAAAGTCCAAGTTCTGTTTCCAAAGAGTTGAGTCTGCCAGTTCAGAGTGAACCTGGTTGAAGAGCAGCCACAAACCTGAATTCTTAATTAGAAAAGCAAAGGCGGAATAAGAAATGGTGCTTGATTAATTTCATAGGAAACCCTTTCCCCTTCCAAGTGTAGGTGAAGTGGACTAAAATGAAACTCTCATCTTGGAAATAAAATCTGCTCTGTGCAGCCAGCTGAATCTATGTGTAATATACTTTGCAACTGGCTCTTTGGAAATTTAAGCTGGCTCAGTCTGTGCTGACCTCCTTAACCAATTTTAAATCTAGGCAGTATTTAAAACATTTTACTCTGGGGGAAAAAAATCTTTCTCATAAAGCAATTAAAGAAGTTGAACAAGAAATAGGACGCTTTTTCTAGGAATAAAGGATGGAATTGCTTGTCCTGCATTTTCATCACTTGTTTACTCAAAAGTTTTTCCGCTACAAACAGAGTTCACACTGCACAGAATCCCCCAGCATCCAAGTTAATCAACTACTGTGCTTCACAGGAACCAGCTCAGCTCAAGCTAATCCTCTCATCAACTAGATAAATAATATCTTAGACCTTTCTAAGAGTGATCCAATTGGCTTTATTATTGTTATAACCTTGTTACTTTCATTACCAACATTGGACTTTTTAATACTGACCTGATACTCAGAGCCCACCAGTCTAAGGTCATGGCTTAAATGTCAGAAAGCTCTGGGGGAGGAAAGGTTTCAATGAAAGTTCAAAGGGTGGGCCCAGAACATCAAAAAGCTAAGCAGAGAGGGACAAGTTGAGATTGTTTGTTTTATTATACGGTCATGGAAATTGAGCTGAAAGCAAGGAAGTGGCTTGTCCAGACACAGGCTAGTGAGTGACAACATCTTGACTCATGGCCCGGTGCTGCCTCAAACTAATTTGGGTTCTGTTAGTAATAAAGCAGGGGAGAAGGGATATTTCACAGGCTCTTAGCACTGTCAGACACAACACAGAGCACACAACAATGGTGGTACATGGAAAACTATATTTTTAACTTTTAATAGTTAAGCATTTATTTTACTATGTATTAGAAAAAATGACTAGTAGAGTAAACTTGAGATTTTATGAATATTTTTGTTTTTAATGATACTGAGGGAGGTAGAAAAGCAAGAAAGTAAATTGCTTTAAACAAAAATGTTAAGTAAAATTGTGCTAGCAGTTTCCAGATATAGTATGAGATATTTAAATTACTACAATTTGGGAAATGTTGGCGCAAACCCGTTCAATTTCCCTGAATATTCTTGATCACTTCACTTCTCTGTGCCTTTGCAAATGGATATTTCATCCTATTTCATCCTAAAATAAACTTCCTTAAGCTTTTCTTCCTGGAGAAATCCAAAATGCTTCCACAAATTTCATCTCCTCTGTTATGCCTTCTCTGGGGTCTCCAGTTCCTTATTCCCTACTGTGGGTTTCCTTCAGCACTTGGTATATATCTGTATCGTCCTTATCTCCTTGTATCAGTCAGCTTTGTCTGCAATAATGCTGAATAAAAAACAACCTCCAAAACTCAAAGGCTTATAAGCACAAATACTTATTTCTTGCTCATGTTGCATTGTAGCAGCAGTGGGTCAAATGTTGTGGCTCTGCCAGGTTGTGACCAGGTCTGGGTCTGATCCTCATGTTTTCTCATTTAAGTACCCAGGCTGAGGAGCAATCCCCCAGTCAGGACCATTAAGTTCTCATGGTAGAGGGTGGGAACACAAAAGAAATTTAGAGAAAATTTGCAGTACCTCTAAAACATTTATTTGGCTATGGCAAACCATCACTCCCACCCACAATTCCACAGACAAAAGCAAGCCCACATAGCCAAGTCTAACATCAAGCAGGCTGCCCCCCTGAAGAAGTGAGAGTGAGGTTTTTTCTGATAATAATACAAACTTCCATGCTCCTGATGCTGTAATAATGTGTTTATATCTCTGACATTGGCACTAGACTGAGCTCTTGGAAGGCAGAGACTAGGTATAAGGGATGTTTGTCATTGGTTTTGGAGAATCTTACTCCAAGTTAAAATACAGAAACTCACATTACCAGATTCTCTTGCAGCTATGGCAGCTAAGCATGTAACCAAGGCTCCTCCAATCAGAAAAACTCACTGGAGACTTCAGTTCAGACATAGTATCCTGAAGAAGGCAGGACCATGTGGAAGCCTTTCCAGCAATATGGACATTTGCCTTTCAGCACTGGCTTCAGTCTGAGAAGCTTTTCCCCAGTGACAGGAGCAGAGGCTATGCTAGAGCAGTCCTGTGGAAAAAATTGGCATTGTGGCTGCAAATGTTGGCCAGTAGCTGGCTATCCCAGAGATTCTATGAGCTGCCAAATATCCTTTGATAAATTTCTTTCCTGCTGAAATTAGCTAGAATAGATTCTGTAGTTTTGCAGCTCTGAGCCTAACTAAAACACTGTGCCTTACCACTGTGCCCAGCACATGGCGGATGCTGCAGGTTTGATGGAAAAAAGTAATTTAAAAGATTAAGAATAGCTAGTTTATTGAGCAGTTACTGTATACCAGGCACCTTTCTAAGATATTTTAATCAATTTTCCCATTTAACTGTTATAATGACCCTTTGAGGTGAACCCATTGTAGAGATCAAGACACTGAGGTTAGGTATGAATATCACATCATCAAATAACTAGCGAGAGCTCCTCTGGAGGCATTATTTCTCTTGCACTGCTTTAATTAAAAAACGTGGTCTCCAAAACTTTGCATGTACCTGATTCAGTCAGGAGCACCTCTCGTGAATGGCCATATGGAGTTTCTTGGCATCTCTTTTGCCAGTGCATTTAGAAGACATTTAGCAAACACTCGATTTGGAGCAGTAGTTTAACTCTTCTTATCATATTCTCCTCCATTACTCATTTCCTCACATAAAGTTTTATTCTCTTCCTTAAATGATCTCTGGGGGGTTGAAGGACTGAAAAAGCTTTTAAGAATGATTGTTTCAGTAGTTCCACTAGCCTCTTTAGGAAAGTGACTCTGAAATAACTCAGGTGTTATTTTCAAATCTTTACTTAGTGAATTAACCCTTCAGCTGCTTTCAGAGATGAGAAGCATTATCAATTCTGTTTTGCTAATTTTCTGCTCCAAGATCAAATACCCAGAGTAAAGTTAGACTGAATTCTGCAGTATTCTGGAAGATTATCACTTAAGGCAGCCTTTGTTGCAGAATCTTAAAAAATTTATCTCAGCTGATTCTGTTGATGTGCGTAGCTTTTGGCTGGAAAAAAGAAAATGACAGACAAAGCAGTTTACAATCTGCATGAATCGTATTGATAGGTCTCTGTGCAGGGCTCTTCCTCCCAAAAATCATCCAGATGAAGGAAACGGGCTCTTTCACATCAGCTGCCAGCCCCTTTTCTCTCCTGTCTGTCCTGGTCTTGGAGGTCTTCCTATTTCTTGTTCATTAGGAAAGAAGGAAGCTAACAATGGTAAGGGCCAGATGAGTAGGTATTGAGTAGAAAACACATAATCTCATTCAATTTTCACAACCACCATTATGGATCCAAAGTGGAAAGGGATGAAGCTGAGGTCTGGAGTAGTAAAAAGGACCAGCTAATGAGCAGCAGACTTGAACTTCTAGTGCAGTGTTCATTGTATTAGATCACGTGGCCAAAAGCCCAATCATATTGACTTGAGAGACATTTGCATTTTAAAATTCAAGGATGAAAATTCTGGAAAGCACAAAGAAGGAAAGCAAAAGGCTGGAGCAGAAACAGAGTGGCTTCTGCCAAGCACGTTGACCTGCAGACAAGTTGTAGGAAGCCTGCCAATTAAGCCACGTATAAAACCAGCTCTACCTGCTTTGCGAATTGCTTTCAGGTAGTCTTTAGCTGTCAGAGTGTTTCATCTAAGAAAATAATTCATCCAGAGACTGACCAAGCCTAAGGGAACACCAACTTGAGTGCCTGTTGCAGGAGTTCTTTCCTGTGCTGGGTGGAATAAGATTGGAAATGTTACCTGGTCTTCAAGCTCCTACATAAATGGCATGTCCCTCAAGCTTTCTTCCTAAGAAAGAAAGAAAGATCATTGAAAATCAGGAAAGACTGGTACTCAGTGCTCAGTGAATCCATGTATCTATTCTGAATGGGTCCACAGAGCCTGTCCTCCCAGTGACACGGTGAAATATCCTGATGGCCACCACTTATGGACCAACGTGGTGTAGATTAAGAGTAAAGGCTCTGGAGCTGGATCCCGCCTCTGTCATCTCTGTGTGTTCTTCAGATCTTCAACATCCTTACTGATTTTCTGTCTGCTTCTTCTATCCATCATTGAAAGAGAGGTATTGAAATATCACCTGTAACTGTGGATTGTCTTCATCTTTGGCCGTCCTATCACTTGTTGCTTCATTTATTTTAATGCTCCGTTATCAGTGACATAACAGTTTCAAATTGTCATATTCTCCTCATGAATTTACCCCTTAACCATTATAAAATGACCTTCTTCAACCCTAAGAAGATTCTTTGCTCTGAAATCTACTTTGTCTAATGTTGCTACAGACCTTGCAGCTTTCTCCTGATTAATGTTAGCTTTCTATATCTTTTCCATTCTTTGCCTTTAAACCTATTTGTGCTTTTATATTCAAATGTGCTTACTGTACTAAGAATACTGATAGATCTTACTTTTTTATCCAATTTGACAATCTCGGCTAAAATGATTCTTAATATGACTAGGCTTAAATCTATCACCTTTCTATTTGTTTTCTACTCGCCCCTCTTTCTATTTGCTCTATTTTTCCTCTTTGTTTTTGCCCATTTTAAGAGTATTTTTACTAGTCCGTTGTATCTCCTCTTTGGCTTATAAACTATTGCTTTTTGTTGTGTTAGTATAGTGGTTGCTTTAGGGTTTAAAGCATATAGCTTTAACTTATCACAGGCTACTTTCAAGTGATACTTTACAATTTCATGTATAGTATAAGAAACTTTCAATAATACACTTCCATGTTTCCTCTTTCACCTTGGCGCCATGTTTTTAAACGTCTTACTTTTACATAATGTTACAAATCACACCTTACTTTATTACCACTTTTTTTAAACAATAAATTATCTTTTATTAGTTAAGCTTTTTCTTTGAGATAACTGTAGATTGTAAGAAATGATACAGAAATTCCATGTACTCTTTACCTAGTTTGCTTCAATGGTGGTATCCTGCATTACTGCAGTACAATGTCACAGTCAGGATATAGACATTTATACACACAACCAATCTTATTCACATTTACCCAGTTTTCTTTGTACTGATATGTGTATGTGTATTCAGTTCTGTAAGTTCATGTATCTCCCACCATAATCAATTTCTTTTAAAGAGATTGCTGTGGACTGAACTGTGTCCCCCGCAATTTCATATGCTAGAGCCCTAATCCCAATGTGATGGTATTTGGAAACAGGGGTCTTTGATGGGTTTAGTGCCCTTGTAAGAAGAGACACCAGAGAGTGCCCTCTCTCTGTCTCTCTCTCTGTCTCTCTCTCTGTATCTCTATCTCTATCTCTATCTCTCCCTCTGTCATGTGAGGGCACAGCTAGAAGACAGCCATCTGCAAGATGTGCTACAGTCTGAATTGTATCCCTTCCTCCTCCTACTCCCAATCTGTATGTTGAAATTCTAACCTCCAGTTCCTCACAATGTGACTGTATTTGGTGATGGGGTCTTTAAAGAGGTGACTGAGTTAAAATGAAGTCATTAGGGTGGGCCCTAATCCAATACGACCAGAGTCCTTAATAGAAGAGGAAATTAGGACACAGACAGACACAGAGGGAAGACCATGTGAAGACACAGGGAGAAGATAGGGAGAGAGACCTCAGGAGACACTAATCCTACTGATATCTTGATCCTGTACTTCTAGCCTCCAGAACTGCCAGAAAGTAAATTTGTGATGTGTAAACCACCTAGTCTATGGTGCTTTCTTATGGCAGCATTGGCAAACAAATATGGTCATCATTAGGGACGCTAAGGTTGAATCCTACTCACTTCATTGTACGGTTGGTATTTCTCACTTGCATCCAGAAAGCAACATATTAGATTTTTCTTTGGCACTATCAAATGCCCAGTTCTCCATCAAACATTCATCTAGTGATTTTATTACCAATAGAAAATCTTTCCTTCAATCAATGTTTCCAAGAGGGTTTGTAAAATGAGATATTTAATTCTATCATTTCTTTCCTATTTATTAGCTAATGTTCTCTTATAAAATAGAGATTTCTGTCATCAACTAGGGCTGTTTGGTAACACCAAAACATAAGTTCTATTGGAAAGATAGGATAAGTGTTTAACACTGTTCATATAATTACCAATTTTCAGAGTAATCAGTTATTTTTTAAACTGCCTCAAATGATAACAAATGAGATTTTTTTCTTTATCTTTTCTTAACTATTATTACAGAATCACAGATTTTTATTGTTTAAATGTTTTAACCTATTATAATACTTACAGTCTTTATGTTTAAATTCTTATAACATTTTATAACAGTTTTTAAGCTGACTCTTGGGTCTTTTTTACATTACACTGTTAAACTTCGAAAGTTTCTTTGTTTTTTGGCACAAGATGTTTCTAATTCATCTTGGCCCCAGACCCAGGATTTCCCATTTTTCTGAGACTCTCCAGTTCCTTTTAGTGGATAATTGAATCAGAGGTCATAATCTGGATGCCAAGGGTACTCTTTGTTACCATTTCTATGGATAGAGCTAGGGAAAACAGTGTGTGTGTGTATGAATGTGTATATGTGTGTGTGTGTGTATACACACACACACATACATGTATACATATATATATAAACCTGTGTTCTTACTAATATTTCAATTCAATAACATTTTCTTTAACTTTATAATTGTGTCTTAAACTGAAAATGATGACTTCTGAGAGCATTAACAAGATTATTCATTTGCTCTAACCAACATTATAAAAAATTACTTTCAGGGTATCAATGCTGAAGTTACTATAAACAATAAAAATATTTCTGGAAGTTTAAAATTTCTTTACACCTCTTTTCATCCTTAGCATATTTCCCATCGAGGATTACAGTGTTCTAAAGCCCATGAAATAAGTTTGTTCTCCCTGTGCCTGTGATGCCAACTTGACATATGGTTAGATTCTTTCTCTTATTACTTTCAATTTAAGAGGTTTTCTTTTTATGGCAGTGCATTTGCATGATTTAAAGGCCAAAACTATACAGAAAGTTCTATCTAGAAAAATCATGTTTCTACCCCTTATCCCTCCATCCTCTCCCCTCTATCATAGCTGATCTTTTTGTTTTAGTTTTTAATTTTCAGTGTGTTTGCCGGTTTCCATGGTATAAATTTTTTTTAATTTTTATTGGAGTATAGTTGATTTACAATGTTGTGTTAGTTTCAGGTGTACAGCAAAGTGAATTATATATATATATATATATATGTATATGTATATATATATATATATATATATATATATATATCTCCGCTCTTTTTCTTTCTTTTTTTTTTAAGATTCTTTTCCCATGTAGACAATTACAGAGTATTGAGTAGAGTTCTCTGTGCTATACTGCAGGTTATTATTAGTTACCTATTTTTATATATAGTGATGTGTATATGTCAATCCCAATCTCCCAATTTATCCCCCCCGCCCTTATCCCCTGGTAATCATAAGTTTGTTTTCTACATCTGTGACTCTACTTCTGTTTTGTAAATAAGTTCATTTGTACCCCCTTTTTCTTAGATTCCATATGTAAGTAATATCATATGATACTTGTCTTTCTGTGTCTGACTTACTTCACTCAGTATGACAATCTCTAGGTCCATCTATGTTGCTGCAGATGACATTATTTTGTTCTTTTTTTATGGCTGAGTAATATTCCATTGTATATATATGTACCACATCTTCTTTATCCATTCTTCTGTTGATGGACATTTAGGTTGCTTCCTTGTCCTGGCTATTGTAAATAGAGCTGCAATGAACATTTGAGGTGCATATATCTTTTTGAACTATGGTTTTCTCCAGGTATATGCCCAGGAGTAGGATTGCTGGGTCATATGGTAGTTCTATTTTTAGTTTTTTAAGGCACCTCCATACTGTTCTCCATAGTGGCTGTACCAATTTACATTCCCACCAACAGTGCAAGAGGGTTCCCTTTTCTCCACACCCTCTCCAGCATTTATTGTTTGTAGGTTTTTGATGATGGCCATTCTGACCAGTGTGAGATGCTACCTCATTGTAGTTTTGATTTGCATTTCTCTAATAATTAGTGATGTTGAGCAGCTTTTCATGTGCTTTCTGGCCATCTGTATGTCTTCTTTGGTAAAATGTCTAATTAGATCTTCCACCCATTTTTTGATTGGGTTATTTGTTTTTTTGATATTGAGGTGCATGAGCTATTTGTATATGTTGGAGATTAATCCCCTGTCAGTTGCTTCGTTTGCAAGTATTTCCTCCCATTCTGAGGGTTATCTTTTTGTTTTGTTTATGGTTTCCTTTGCTGTGCAAAAGCTTTTAAGTTTAATTAGATCCCATTTGTTTATTTATTTATTTTTTTCATTATTCTAGGAATTGGATCAAAAAAGGTTTTGTTGCAATTTATGTCAAAGCGTGTTCTGCCTATGCTTTCCTCTAAGAGTTTTATACTGTCTGGTCTTACATTTAGGCCTTAAACCTATTTTGAGTTTATTTTTGTGTATGGTGTTAGGGAGTGTTCTAATTTCATTCCTTTACATGTAGCTGGCCAGTTTTCCCAACACCACTTATTGAAGAGACTGTCTTTTCTCCACTGTAAATTCTTGCCTCCTTTGTCATAGATTAGGTGACCATAGGTGCTTGGATTTATCTCTGGGCTTTCTATCCTGTTTCCATAGTGTAAATATTCTTAACATGGCCAATTTCAAGCTCCCACATGGTTGCCCACTGGCTGGCAAAACTCCTGAAAATTTAACAATCAGCCTCAGAGCTGGTACAATCTGCCTCGAGTGCGCCTTTACCTGTCTCCTACACCTCCTGCTTGTACAAGAGGTAGTAAGCTGATCTGAGACTTGATTTTGTTTTTCTGTTTTGTTTTGTTTTTCCCCTACTTAATAACATTTGGTTAGATGCCATGAAGTGGTTGTCATATAAGTCATTAGAACCTCTTCCTTGCCTATTTCATTTCATGTAATATGTCCTTCCACTTTTTCCCTAAGTATGGACATATAGGAGAGTTTAAATTTGGAGTCAAAAAGATTTGGGTTCTGACCCTAAATGAGACCTTTAATATGTGTGATCTTTGGCTGGTTTCCTTACCTCTCTGAACCTCAGTTTCCTAATTTATGAAATGGGAACCATAACAAAAGTTTATGGTTTAATAACTTGAAATAAAATGTTCAAATATAATATTAATGATAATTTTAATAGCCAGCTCTTATTAAGCATTCAATTTTTTTCCAGGCACCATTTTTATTACTTAACCTAGATTAATTCACTTCATCAAACGTATGGTGTATACTATTCACAACATCAAAATGTGATGTATGCTATTATTATCATCATTTTACAGATGGAGAAAGTGAGTCACACAGAGACTAGGAAATTTTCTCACACTCATATAGCTAGTAAGTGATGGAGCCAGGATTACACTCAAGCCGTCTACCTCCAGAGACTGCCCTCAGTTTAACCACTACCCTCCAGCAAGCGCCTGGCACAGAGGGGTCACATAGCGGAGTTAGTTTCCTCACCTCCCTCTAGTTCTTTGGTTTCAGCTGCAACTTCCTCTTAGTTATTCAAGGAAAGTTCTTCTCAATGTGTGGAGCTCCTGAGCTTCTCCCACCAACTATTCATCTTCCTTTCCTTGTTCCATCCTCCAAATCTCTCCCTACCCAATCCAAATTCATGGCCACAGCCCATCTTCGGGGAAACTGAAAAATGGAAAGGAAAGGCTTAGCTGGAAACACTGCCCTGACCTCTCCCTAGTTCGGAGACCCTCTGAACTGTCCCCTCCAGTTACCCAGCACAGCAGGGTGTCTGTACTGATAGACTGGTATCTTTGTTGGACTAGTTGTCAATATTTTGAATATTTAACAAGAAGTTTCCATTGTATGGGCCTTCATTGTTTAAATGGGGAAACTGGCTCAAAGAGATTAAATTATTTGCCTGAATCCCAGGGAAATCAACCCTAAGATTCAAGCCCAAGCCAATGTGACTACCAAACTCTTTATTTTTTAACCTATAAATAATTATTTTCTTTTTTTTACTCTTTTTTTAATTGAAGTATAGTTGATTTACAGTGTTGTGTTATTTTTTGCTGTACAGCAAAGTGATTCAGTTATACATATATATACATTCTTTTTTATTATGTGGTTTATCACAGGATACTGAATCTAGTTCCCTGTGCTATACAGTAGGACCTTGTTGTTTATCCATTCTACACATACTAGTTTGCATCTGCTAACACCAACCTCCCACTCCATTCCTCCCCAACTCCCCTCCCCCTTGGCAACCACAAGTCTGTTCTCTATGTCTGTGAGTCTGTTTCTGTTTCGTAGATAAGTTCATTTGTGACTACCAAACTCTTAACCTTTGCAGTTGGCATGGTAATTTTGAAAGGAGATGGAAATCATCATTTCCAAGACTACTTGGAGGAGAGGCTGCTTTCACTCAGTGAAGGCTTAACTGTCCAATTAGAAAGCTTTGCCCTCAACGCTGCCCTAAATCAGAGGTACAATCTCAATCACCAGCATTTGGCTTGGGCTCAGGATCCTAGGGCTGTCAATTAGATTTAATACTTTACCACATACTCAGTGCTGATTTAACAGGGACCCTGCTGCTTTAAGAGTGGATAAAATTAGATGCTGAGACCATGATTCATCTCTAGCATCGTTGCAAGGATTCAATGAGATAACTCATGCAAAGAGGTTAGCATGATGTCTGGCACATGGCACTCAGGAAGTGCTATTGATTTTATTATTACCGCAGGAAAAAAGTACATGAGAGAAGACTGAGAAGCAGATCTGGATTTAAAACTCAGAACTGACACTTACTTACTCAGTGACCTTAGCAAGTCCTTTACACCTCTGAGTATTCTCCTCTTTAACTGCTGCAAGGAGTAAGTGAGATAATATATGTAAAGCATCTAGCACACGGTAGACATGAATATAAGAGAGCAAACTTGATTGTGTATTTGCCTAGCAGCAAAAAGTTAATGCAGGCCTTTAACATTTGTACAAAGAGCAAAGGAAGAGGGCTACAAAGACCTGCCTCCTTATTTGAAAAAAGAGCAAAATTACGACTCTTCTCTGTCCCTTCTTCCTTCTCTGTCTAATGGCTGGTTTGGAGTCCATGATGTCCTCCCAGCTCCAGTGATGTGCTGTTTCTTGGAACATCTGTCACTCCTTCCAGTGATGCTGTGAAATAGTCAACAGGCATTGCGCCCATCTTACAAATGAGGACGCCAAGACTCAGGATGCCAGGGACTCAGAATCACAGACTCTCAAGGTCGAAAGGATCCTTAGAGAGTGTCTTGTCCAGCGATCCTTGACCTCCTAAATCCCTTTATCTATCACCCCTTCTTCAGTCCTTCTCCCTCTTGACAGGGAGTGGGTTGGGAGGCTTGTTCCTCTTTGATGACATTGAGAGTCTGGCAGAGAAAGCCAGCAGCCAGCTGTCATGGTGGATGGTGCCCCAGAAGATGGACCTGCCATCACACAGGGGTGAAGATATGGTGAGAAACAGGACAGAACAGTGGTAAGGATTCAGAAGGCCTTGGTTTATTCACCTTAGTCCTGGTCAACCCAGTGGGAGGTACAAGTTCACGGACTCAGTAAAGCCACTTATCCATCACGAGTCTTCCTATGGATGAGGTTAGTCTCTGTCATTAGCACAAAGTACTTCCAGATTCCATCCTAGTCCTTGCCCTGGTTTTAGGAAATTGCATAATCTCCTTTGTCTGATTCTGTTAACTGTCAACATTCTGTTTCACCTGCAGAATCTCTCTAGACATACAGGGCTACATCTAAAACTCCCTACTTGGAATATGTTGCATATGAAAATTTATCTCTGATTTAATGTAAAATTTTTACCCATCTTTTTTGGAAGTTCCACAAACACCCACATGTTTGGTAACTTGACCAAAAGGACTTCCAGCCCTCAGAGGCAACTGTAGTTGCTTCTATGCTTTATTACAGTGAAAGGAAATGCAGCAGGATCCGTGTGGGGAGAACACTTAACAGGGGGGGTCTGGAGGAGTCCAAACACAGGCTTCCAATGTTCTCCCTCCCAAGGGAATTGTCGTGTAGAACATGCTCCTTCCTGCAGCGAAATGCAGCCCCACGTGTACGGCGTTTCTGCTGAGGAAGCACAGGTAAGACTTAGAGTCCAGGGTCATTACTGTGGGCTGTTCACCTGGTCACTCCAAGAAAGAAGGCAGGTGTTCACCATCCACATTGTTGGCACAGTCTAGGCAAATTGGTACAGCGGGTTTCAGTGCCCTAGGCATACAAAACAGGCTTATCAATTAATAACAGAGGGAAGACGCCAAAGCCAAGTTCCCAGATGCCAGGCAATGGTCACCTCAAACACAGGCCCATCGAATGAGCAACATCAAGTTTGTTATGTGAACTCTTTCCTGCAACTCATTCATGCCTCTTCGGGACAGACACAAAAAGCCCACATGCTTATTTAATTTTTGAAATTTCACAATGGCTTAAATATCAGGACTAGGTTGACAGCAAGCTTGATGTCTGCTTATGAAGAGTGTGTACAATGTTACAACACTTTCCTCTTCCATGTTGGAGAATCGCTCATTTAATCCACTCAGCATCCTCCTTCAATCACACGTGGACCTTGAATCTAGGCCTTCTTATCTCCCTAGCGTTCATTCTCAAACTTAACTGCAATCTGTAATCACCTAAGGAGCTTTAAATACTACTGAGCCTGGGTCCCACGCCCAGAGATACAGATGAAATTTGTCTGGGGTGCAGTCTGGGATTTGGAACTGTTTAAGCTACCCAGGTGATCCTAGTGTGCAGCCAAAGTTAAGAACCACTCCCGAAGGCCAGTGGTTCTCAGACTGGGGTTCCCCGACCAGCAGCATCAGCCTGACCCAGGAACTTGTTAGAAAGGCAAACTCTCAGGTCCCACTCCAGGCTTACTGAATCAGAAATTCTGGATGTGAGGCCCAGAAATCTGTGTTTTAATAAGCCTTCCAGGTGATTCTGAGGCATATTCAAATTTGGGAACCATTGCCCTAAATGAGGACACAAGTTTTCTGCCAGCCCCTTGGCTCTTGGTCAGGCTGCTTTTAGCCATAGGAAGTCCCAAGCACTACACCTGTGTGCTCCTAAGAGCCTTGACTTGCACAGATTTGCTTGGCATCTCTTTTCCTCCCAAATTTCCCAATGTTGACTTTGGATGTGGGGATGTGGGACTCGGCGTGTTAAACTCACAGCCAAGTACAGGAAGATGGCTATGTAAACAACATTTGCACACTGCTGGGCAGGACGAAGAGAGAGTGTGGAGAGTGAATAGTCACACAACAGTGCCGGGCAGACTCAAAAACAGCAAACTGGGACCTGAATTCTACTTTCTGTTGTGACTCTCCTGGTACCCAAATGTCTGCATCTCAGCTTCATCATCTGCAAAATGGAGATAATATCCTTTCCAATCTAATCCTGAAAGCCTCTTTGAGGTTTTATAGAAATAATATATAATATAAATAATATATAGAAAGGTGTAAAAGTATGACGAAGATCAGATACTGTTATCTCGGTCTGTAGGGTGAGAGGCAAGGCTGGGAACACAGTGCAATCTCTCTGCTGGAAGCTCATTGATCCCATCCTACCCTTAAGATTTATGTTCACTCAATATGCTAACCACCCTCTGGAAAGTAAAAATTCTATCCAGTTCCTGTATTGGTATCATGTTAATTCACAAAAATATCTCAATCATTTTACTAATTTCGATCTATATATTTTCTCCAATTCAGAGAAAGTCCTGATACACGTGCAAGTGTAGCTCTTGCATTACCTGCATCGGTGCTTTCAGGGGACCCTTGTAGGGGCAGGGGAGGGAGGGAAGGGAAGGAAACTAATATTTATCTAGTACTTGTTATGCACCATTGCCTTCCATTTCTTACTGTTTAATCCTGACTGTGAACAACAGAAAGTTATGATTATCTGTATGTAATAGATAAAGAAACAGAAGGTTAGAGAGGTTAAGGAACTTGACCAGAACCACACAGAGATAGAGCAGCATTGTACTCAGGGCTCTGAAGTTCACATGCCTCCCTCTAGCCCAGTGTCTGTTACTTGCAGACACATCTCTAATTATGGGTTGGAGTTGGGGGGACCCAGTAATTAGAAAGATGGGGATTCCTAGCCACAAATGGTTTGTCTGTGGCTACGCACCTCTCCCTGAAGCTCCCCAGCCAAGTGAATAAGAGATAACTTCACAAAGAGCAGACATCCCCCCTCTGAAGCTCTGCACATTATGCTTTCCAAATTGAAACATGAACTATCCCATAGGCACTTGTGGAAATCAAACTCTTGTATGTGGAGACAGATCGGTGTAAATCCCTGGCAGTTGTGAATCACCCAACCCAGGGAAAGTTACTTGGGAGTAAGAACAGCCTTGCTCAGGAAAGCAGGGGACTAATCTATCTTCAGAGAAAACACTCTCCTGAGACGTCTGGGTGTCTGCCGGCACATCCAGGGCTCACCACCAACATGGCAGAAAGGCACGAGGTATGGCAAGCGTCCCTGATGTCCTCCTTCTTCTCCGAGGCTGTAGGCACATGCCCACGGGCACTTGTGCCTCTGAGTCATTCCCTCTCTGAAGCTCTGAGCAGTTTCTGCAGACCCCCTAAACCTGCTTCCACACGCTTCCTCAATTTTTCACTTTCAGTTGTCAGGAGGTCTTAGTAATGGTTTTCCATTCTTTCCAGGTGGTCTCCTTTCATAGACCTCCCTGCTCATTTCAAGTTTAGAGTTAAAAATAACACTGTATTATACTTACCCATGGAATGTAACTTAAATGGTTGCATTTCCAGAACAATAAATGTCACTGTACACTGACTAAGTACATCACACAGAACTATGCCTTGTCCTGAAGATAAAGCAATAGAACCTCTGGACCCAACTTCAGCTTATAGAACCGATGGGGGAATCAACCTAGCTGAGTGAATACGATTCATAGGTGCCCCATCTGTCTCTGGTGCCCCTTCTCTTCCTCCACAACATCTTCCACTTCCCTTTGGGGCACTTAGCACATTGTTTTGGTGCTGCTGGTTTACTCACCTGTATACCCAGCAACTCTCTCCACTTTTTGAGGGCTGGAACCACTGTATCTCCAGCATCTATTACCTAAGAAGCCTTCACAAAAAAATGTTTGTGGGAAGAATGAATAGGATAAGGAGTTGCTCCTGAGTTAAATGTTTATAAATTGAAATCTATTTCAAGTGTATTCACTGGGCACTTTTGAACTAACTTAGGGCAAATTGATTTTTAATGCAGTTCCTTCAGGCTGTGTTAGGAGGTGAGAAAGTAAGTAGGACCAGGAGAGGAAAGACGGGTCCAGAGGAAGGAGGGACAGTCATGGACCAGGTAGGGGCTGATTCAGCAAGGGGTCCTGGAGTCACAGACAGAGGCCAAAGGCCAAACAGAACTCAGCCCTGTGGTCTGGGCCAACACAGAAGGCAGTCCTGCCATGACTCAGAATTAGCACCAAAGGTTCCCCAAACTAATTAGTGGCTAAGGGGGACCCATGAAGATCACATGGGAATCCAGTCATAGTTTTCAAGGTAGGACGCCCTCAGGTCACTGCATCTGTTGGTCCAGCAACGGGAGGTGAGATTAGGAGCTGCCTGCTTGACGTGGGACACATCCTAACAATTCCTTAGCTGGGAGTTGTGCAAGCACAGGCAGGAAAACGATGTAGAAGCATGATTCTTCCCTGAGGAGGAAGCTTTGGGCTAGCTCTTAAAGAAGAGAGGTACAAAGAAGATGATGCAGACAGGAAGTGAGCCAGTGATAGCCTAGGGCATCATGCCCAAGGGCGCAGGCTGCGCGCCTTGCAGGATTCATGCAGTGGTGGTGGGGAGTATCTCCAAAATGTTTGCGGGAAGAATGAATGGGATAAGGAGTTGCTCCTGAGTTAAATGTTTATAAATTGAAATCTATTTCAAGTGTATTCACTGGGCGCTTTTGAACTAACTTAGGGCAAACTGATTTTTAATGGATCTAGTGGATCACATATTTTGAATGTCACCACTGAGAGTCCATTTCTAATACGCATCATTCGGGTTAACGGATCAATTTCACCAGTAAAAAAACCATTTCAGACATTCACTGAGTTGCTCAGTAAAGCCTAAGTTACTGATCCAATATGGGTAGCAGACATTTGTATGTCTCCATCAGAGTGTGCCCTCCTCATTAGGAAGTGAGCAGTGTGTAGGTGATAGATTAATACCACACACACACACACACACACACACACTCACACATGCACAAACAAAATCACACTTTGTGTACTGAAGTATGTTTAAGTACATTCCAGACGTCATAACTAGCAGTAGCAAAACCTCAGGTTGGCTTGACTGCATGATTGCCTGAGATCTTGCCCTTATTTCTGGATCTTTGGAAGCTGAGGCAAATAGCTCTGTAGCTAAGTGTGCCCATGAGAAGGAAGCGGCCACTCAGCAGAGCTCTGCACCACATGGTCCTGGGCAAGACGAAACCTCAGAATGGTGTCCTCAGCCTGAGAAACTCCTTCCTGTAAGCCCTCCTCCAACTCTTGAGACAACCCTAGGAAGGAGTCACTAAAAAGTTGGATATTTTTTCCTCCAACTCTGGTGTATGTTGGTTGAGCCAGATTTGATTTGGTTTAGAAACAAAAACGTAAAGGGACATTCCTGACACCTTGATTATGATGGAGTACGAGCATATTCATGACACATCCATTATCTAATTTAATTCTCAAAGCCAAACTGTGGGCTTGGGATTAAGTCTTCCCATTCTGAAGAAGAGAAAACTGAGATTCTGAGTGGTTCGGAGATCTGCTTAAGGTCACACAGCTGATAAGTCAGGATTCAGCTCTGCCTGACTCTAATGTGGGTGTGTTTTCTCTACTCCTCAGGCTGAACTTTATATCAAGTGGCAAAAAGCTGTTTAAATGTGAGAATAGATATATACTCAGGCCGTGAAGAGTTAATAAGATACAGAAAAGAGTCAAGGGAACATATTTCCATTTTATTGCCATTTTTGTCCATTTAAAATCTCTTTTATGTTCTAGGCTTTTGACCCCTAGCTTTTCTAAAGTAGTGATTGGTGAGCCTTGATTGTTTAATTAGAAATATGGCACCATTATTCAAACAGTTGTCATTACCTAAGCTGTATCGGTCAGAGAATAGTCTAAATACATGGAAAAAAATGCTTGACATGTCTCTTTAATTTAATTGTATTTATTTTCACATTTCTAAAAATACTCTCTCTGCAAACAGCTTCTGGGCACAAATTCAAAACCATAAATCGGCCAAGCTAACAGCACGCTCCTCCTCTGCTTCCTCATTTAGGTAATATCCAGAAACTCACTGTAGTTTCTAATGTTTTTTAACTACTGTACACAGAGCCAACCGTGGATGGTTGTGACTCCGGTAGCCTCCTGGCTAGGCTTTCAGAAACACTGATCTAGACAAAGGGAAAGGGAATTTCAAGACCACCTGTAAGGAAGTTGAAATGTTTGCAAAAGTAACAGTTAACACTTATTAAACATTCTGTGTCAGCTACTGCTCCATGAACTCAACTCATTTATTCTTTACAATACTTCTATTCAACCCATTTCACAGATGAGGACACTGAGGCACAGAGTTACTAAGGAAATAGAAAAAAGGATTCCTGGGGTGGGTATCCAGGTCAGGAAAGTGTTCTGGAGAGGATTCCTGAGCTGAGTCCTAAGGAACAAGTGAGTGTTGCCAGGCAACCGTGGGGGAGGGAGGGGTTACAGGCAGAAGCAAAGGAAGTATAAGGAGAAAAAGTTGCATGCCAATAAATCTATCGGAAGTTCCTTTTACTAATCCAGAGAGTAGAGGATGAAAGCCCAGACTGGGCAAGTGCAGTGAAAAAAGAGAGGATAAACAGAGATAAGGAATATTTTTTCTATTGTTTAAGACCCCCATCTATGGTATTTTGTTATGGCAGCCCAGTGTTCAATGATGACTCATTGAAATGGCATGAAATAGTGTCTCGGTGTCCTTAAAAAAAATCAGACTGATTAGATACAGAAGGATAAAACAAAGAGGAGTTCAAATGCCTGCAGGGGCCTGGATGGACTGCAGTTTCACTCCATGACAGGAGAAATGCAGGAAGAGGGCAGCCGCGGGAGACAGGATGAGGGGTTAGTTGGGGCATACTAAGTGGCCACGCCCATGGGACATCTTGGAGATGTTCAGCAGGCAGCTACCCATGTGAGTGGGAAGTTGGTAGAAGGCTGGACTCTGGAGATAAGTCGACAGTTGGCCAGTAGGCGGCGGGAGCTGACATCCATAGAACACACTTCCTATATTTCATGGGCAGGCAAAGCACCTGGGGAATCTTGCTAGAAATCTAGACAATTCAGTGGCTCCAGGGTGGGACCTGAGATTCAGCATTTCTAACAAGTGCCCAAGTGCTGCTCTGCAGACCACATTTTAAGTAGCAAGATCCTAGAATGTTCCAGGCCCCAAGGAAGCATATTCAGAGAAAAACAAAGCAGTGGGTTGACAATATATACCTGTAGGAACATCAATATGTAAAGGTGTTCTTTGTCTCAAACGTCAAGGATATACAGGGCTTTGACAAAAGCTATGTCCTGCGTCACCAAAAGAAGCCAAAGGGAGAAGTCAGCCTCTATCATTTAGTGGTTGACGCAGCACAGAGACTACGCTCAACTTTCAGCAGGTGGTCTCATCAACTGGCTGAGACCGAGACCCCAAGGGCAGTAACTGGGTCTGGTCTACATTCCACCCCAAGTGCTAACACAGCACATGACACATTACAGGCATAATGGGCTGTATTGTGCCCTGCAAAATTCGTAAGTTGAAGTCGTAACCTTCAGTACCCCAGAATGTGACTACATTTGGAGACAGATCCCTTAAAGAAGTCATCAAGATAAAATGGAGTCATTAAGGTGGGTTTCATCCTGTATGACTGGCGTCTTTATAAGAAGAGGAAATTTGAACACAGGTATGTGGACACACAGAGGAAAAACTATATGAAGACACAGTGAGAAGGCGGCCATCTGCAAGCCGAGGAAAGAGGTCTCAGAAGAAACCAACCCCACAAACACCTTGATCTCAGACTTCTAGCTTCAGGAAATGTGAACAAATACATTTCTATTGTTTAAGCCCCCCATCTGTGGTATTTTGTTATGGCAGCCCAGTGTTCAATGATGACTCATTGAAATGGCATGAAATAGTGTCTCAGTGTCCTTAAAGTCTTGGAGGTCCCACATCTCACTCCACTGACCTCTTCTGGTTCTGGTATAGCAGGAATTTTTAGATATCTCCTCTACATGACCACCGGTCCCAGGCTTCCGTGACCCACCCCATGAAGGAGCCTCGGCCATGGCACAGAAGTGCAAGTAGCCAGAAGCAGAGCTGCAGGAGGCTGTGAGGAGAGGAATGAGGAAAGCAGTCTGATGGGACCACTCTTCAGATGGAGATTCCTCCCTAGGAGCCAAGTGTTTGAGAAGTCTCAAGGCAGAAGGGACTCTGGGCCTTTGCTTTTTTGCCCAAGGTGACTGGCTTACTTTTTCAGAACCAATGTCTTTTTTGCAATGACTATAAGATCCCAGTGACTTATTTGTATGTTGCAGTCAGATGGCAATTGACTAGTATCAGGAGGTCATGCTGGGAAAACTAACCAAATCACACACCCCAGATTCACAACCAGCAGTATTTCAATACCTTAAACCCTGCTCAGCCAATATTTCTAAAACTGACCACCAGTGGTTAAATGGTTCCCCCATGTGGCAGTACCCCCTAGAACCCCCCAAAGCTCAAACACTTTAAACAAATGCAACTCTTGCATAGAAATGTTCAAACAAGTCCCATCAGAAAACAATTTAAAATATCACTTTAAAACAATTTACTTGGGAAAATCAAGTGTTCTACGAAGGTGATGGCTGCACTCTGAGAAGACATGACAGAGCTTCCTCTAGGTAGCATAGGGATGCAATCGCAGGATTTTCCAGTCCTACTTAGGACACGTAGGTATTTTCTTTTTCTCCCAAATGCCTGGCACCTAGCAGGGCTCCTTTCTCAAAAGGCGCATCATTAAACCCTAAAAAGAACCAGTGAATTATTTATATCCAGTTTGTACAGATAAAGATACTTAGTACAGAAATGCTTAAGCAACTAGCCCCTGGAACTACACATAATAAATACATGGAGGGGCGAGAAGTTTATCTCAGGTTCCCGTGACTCCAAAGACTGCAAGCTTTCTACTGTTAGCATCTTCTTTTTAAGGAGTTCTTCTTCCCTTCAAGGTTACCCGTGTTGTTCATTTTTAACTGATTCACCCGAACATCCTGTAGGCACCAAGTTAGCCTTGGAAGTCTAACCCCAGAGGACCAAGCTGGTGACCTCTTAATGCACCTTCCCTGGGGACTAAAGTCACCTTTTTTCATCCGTCCAGTCCCCAGTGCTATGTTCATCAATAGCCCCTAAATCCAGTTCAAAAAAGACCTTTGTCTGGGATCTGAATTGCTCATTCCATAATCATTTCAAATGATCCCTCTGTTTACCTGCAAATTTCAGGAAGAGACCAGACTCTTTTATGAACTGCTGTCTCTATGATCAAAGCAAATCATTCAGCCTTGTGATCAAAGAGAGGCTAACCCCCAGCTGGCCTCCTTTCCCAACTTGCCCAACTCCCACCACCTAAGCCGTAACTTAAAAATGGTTCAGCTCAGGAATTCTGATTACAATATATAAATGACCTTGTCGCAGCAGGCTTTGAACAAAGCCACGGAGAGGGCCAGTATAAGCTTCAATATTACGAGAAATTATGGTGACAGTAAATACTGTGATTGTGCGGGTCAATATGCCTTGACAGTTTCTGACCTGCTAATTGGTCTTAGAAATCTTGGGGGCACCCAGCACAACCCAGAGAGAAAGGGGAAGGAGGAAGCAAGATGCAGGGGGACCAAGGGGCTGAGAAATGTGCCCCAAGCCTTTGAAATCTCCCCAGCTTCTCCTCAGCACTATTTGCCAACAGGAGCGCTGAGAGGTGGTAAATAGAAGCATGACTTGATGACATCCTGTGTCTGGGGTAGTTTACTGAATTACGTCTGCAGCTGACACAATATGCAAAGCAAACCTCATGTTTCCCGGCTGATACCATTCAGCGCTGGAGAGATCTAGGTTACCCATGGGGAGGAGAGTGGGGACGGCGGGCCTTCTGAATGTGACTTATTATAAAGGGTCGGAGCAGAGGGCAAGGACACAAGACAACTTAGCTAAGCTTCTCCAAACGTGGGGAGGTCAGAACACTAAGTCATTTTTGTAAAACACAATAAATCATCTCAATCACCGGGAAAAGAATAGCCGGCCATCCTCGGGGATACCGATGCAGCATGTTCCATGCAGAGGGCGCTTGTTTAAAGGCCATCAAGGCCAAGACCTCGGAAACTTAGCTTGTGCAATGGGACATCGGGTTGGCTTTGGAGAAAGTGCAGCCATCTGAATGTTCTGAGCCTTATCTGCAGCTCAGGCTACCGATGCATGCTTGAAAACGTCAGGTGAGAGCTTTTGCTTTGAAGTGAGTATTCAGGGTACTGCCCCGTTATTACATGTAACGAAATATATTCACCACAACTACCTCGACCGAGAAACCATCAGGTGTCATGGCACAGGTGACCTGGCTATCGATAATCTTCAAGCTGGTCTAGTTCTTATCCAGCAGACTTCACATGAGGAATAAGAGGGGTGGGCGATGGGGAGTGTATGTGCAGGCTGGAGCAATAGGAAGGGAAATGGATTCTAATTATGCAAGTTGGGAAAGTGGGGGCCTGAGAAGCACTAGATGGTCAGCAGTCAGCACATAACCTCTGCCACCCAGCATAGAGCCCAGACCCCTTCATCTCTGTCTCCAGGATGCAGTAAGAGCATCCCAATAACATGGATTGAGGATTGCATGTAAAGACACTGTTAAAAGCTTTACAACCACTATTTTCATATGTACCCTCAAGTACGTGCTATTTATTATGCCTGTTTTGCAGATGAGGAAACTTGAGGCTTTTCAAGGTTAGGAAACTTGAGGCTTTTCAAGGTTAGAAACTTGCCCAAGTTCACATACCAGTAAATAACAGAGCCAGGATGTGAACTCAAGTCTTTCTGGCAGCAGAGACTAAGCTTAGAGCTTCTTCTCCTGTCCAGCCTAGGAACTGCTCAGAGGATACTTGTGAATTTACCTCAAATGGATAAATAAGTGCCCAAATTGATGAATAAATAAATGAGTGACATTTTCACTTTGGAGAAGCCCCCAGATTCTTTTACCAGACCAACTCTCTGGGTCGTAAAATTCTTTCTTTTAAATAAGGTAAGGTCTATGTGACAAAAAAACAAACAGTTGCTGCTGTTCTATTAGTAATTAATGATAAACAAGCTCATTGTTAATAATTAATCTAATGAAATATTAGGCACAATTCAACTGTATTTTTTTTTAAAGTCCACCAGGACCAGGGCTGTACATGATATAATGTAGAACTTTAGCAAAGATTTGCAAATAATAAGCTATTATTAATATATATTACAGCAATAGGTCAAAGGCAACAAAAAGTATATCATGTGAATAAATGGTACAAAGGCACTTTATAAAATTTGTGACCAATTTCTATTTAAAAACTTCAAGTAGGAATATAAGAAAAGCTGCTTACCATGAAAAAGAAAATATAGTTCACAGTAATGGTTGACAGTCACTCAAAGGTAAAATAGCAAAATCAAGAACCAGAAAAACAAGCTTTTTATCATTATATTTTACATCGTTTGAGAAATTCTGACCAAAGGAAAAAAAATAAAAAACAAAGATAAATATTGAAAAGAGAAAAATTTTTTTCTTTATAGATCATGTACTTATATACATAGAAAATCCAAAGGAATGTGGTAGAAAGTATCAAAATTTAATAAAATTTAGGAGTTTGAATCCAAAATAAACAAATAAAGGTTACCAAAAATAATGTAAAAAATAATTTTTAAAATCGTATCTCCAGTAGCAACAAAAATAATACATCATAAATAATTCTGATGGAAACTGTATGACCTATATAAAGAAAGCTGTAAGACTTTGAGGAGCTCTATAAAAGAAACCTTACATAAAAGGAGACAGACCGCGTGGTGGTGCTGAGTGTTACAAAGTTTTAAATTCTTAAATTAATGTGTGGCTTGCTACAATTTTAATAAAAATCCCACCCCAACTTTGACAAAATGATTCTAAGGTTAACCTATAAAAATAAACAGGATATTCAAGAAATTTTTAAAGGGGAAGTGCACCACATTTTATAAAGCTATAAAAATTGAAATAGTGTGACACTGGTGCAAAAGTAGCATTAAGGGTAATAACCCAGAAAAATGATCCTATTATGTAACATATCCTAATATATGATAAATAATTCATCGTAAGTCAATTCCCAGAAAAGCTAGGATTTTTCAATGAACAGGGCTAGGACAATCAGCTAACAATTTGGAACACAATATATTTAGATAATTTCATCATTCCACATACCAAAAGCCATTTCTGATTAATTAGAGAGTATAACATATATAAATAAAAGTTAAAAGAGTATTCTATTTAATTTCCTTGTCTTGGAGGGAGAAAGTTTTCTATTCTCAGGAATGATAAAATAATTCATAGAGGGAAAGATAGACAAATCCTGCCTGGTACTGTATACAGGAAACACCCAACCTTATGGGTTCATACTTGCATTACACCTAATGTTTACATTTTGAAAATCACTCTTGTAGACAACTGTGTATCAATTAAAATCTTTGCAGGGTAAAAACAAATATATAATGAGAACCAGAAGGCAAGGAAAAATAATTCAACCAATGTGAGAAACAAATAAGAAAAGCATGAAGACTCCCATAGATAAGTTAGTGAAGGAAAGAAAAATTCACCAGAAAGGGAAACGTAATTAGCAAATAAAGTATAAGAAAATGTTCAACCTCAATGCACATTATAAGTTACTATTTTTTGCTGATTAGCCATTTTATGTGTGTATGTCCTTGAAAAAAAAAAAACTTAAAAATCCATATAATGGCAAGAGTGAGGTAAAACAAACACCCTGTATATTACTAATGGCAACTTAAATCGATAGGTTTGGAAAGGAACATAGCAATTTGTAGAAAAATTTTAAATGCTCATTTGCATACTTTGACCCAGAAAGTTCACTTCTGGGAATCTATCTTAAATAATTCTAGATGTAGCAAACATTCTATGAATGAAGATGTTAAATGCTGTGGTACATATAATAGTGAAAAATAATAACAGCCCTTCAACTTCAGAAGAATGATGTAACGGGTTGAATTCTATACCCCAAAAGGTATATAGTCAAGTCCTAACCTCCACCACCTGTGAACCGTACCTTATTTTTACCTTATTTTACAAGATCTTCACTGATATAATCAAGTTAAGATTAGGTCAGACTGAGTTAGAGAGGGCCCTAATCCAATACGACTGGTGTCCCTATGAGAAGACGAGATACAGAGCCACACTGGAAGGTCCTGTGAAGATAGAGACAGAGACTGGAGTAATGCATCTACAAACCAAGGCATGCCAAGGATTGCTGACAATACCAGAAGCTAGGAGAGAGGTATGGAATAGATTCTCCCCTAGAGCCTCAGAGAGAGCGTGGCCCTGCTGACACCTTGATCTTGGACTTTCAACCTCCAGAACTGTTACAGCATACATTTCTATTGTTTAAATCCACCTGGTTTGTGGTAATTTGTTACTGTAGCCCTAGGAAACTGATACAAATAACATGTCTGTGTTAGTTAAGAAACAATTTCTCAATGGAATATGCAGCCACTGAAAATAAATTAAAACTATGTAATTATTTAGAAAAATGGTCACAATATATTATAAGTAATCAAGCAAGATATAAAGTATATAAAATTATGAATGCTATTAGCTGAAACAATTCACTGATGCATTAAAAAAAGACTGGAGGAAATTTCAACAAAATACTCAAAGTGGTTGCATTTGCACAGTGAAACAGCAATATGTTTTCTACTTTTCTAGAGTTTTCAGTTTTCTTTAGTGAAAATGTATCCATAATTAATTACCATAGTTGGTTGAAACTAGTTGAGACACCCTAGGACTGGGGCTTGAGCTGCAGTTGAAGACCTGAACAAAATTGGGTTTCTATTTACAAAGTGGGTAGGATGTTAGGTAAGCAACTAAAAATGTCTGCTACGGTATCCCTGGTGGTACTTCAAGCTTGATAGACGCTGTGAAGAGGGGGATGGTAAAGTTACTATAATTAATGTGGAGAAGGAACAGTATATTTCCTGAAGACTAGGTAATACCACTGAAATGACCATTTAATTCACTGGTAAAGCTCAACATTAGTATGATACAAGTTGATTACCTAAGAGCCAATCTTAGGATAACAGACAAACTAATTTTCCTATTCTTGGTAAGCCAAATACTAGAAGATTTCCTACACCTCTTCCTTTTATGGCTATGTAGGATTTAGTCAATCAGTCACAAAAGTTCACAAAGTCCAGTGGTATATATTCACAATTCAGTTGGGTAAACCCTGATATATCTGTTATTTAAACACACATTCATTCATATTTCTTGCTCAGTACTGGGTTGGGAGTTCATGTTACAGCACTGAACAAAAATGTCACAATTCCCACCCTTAAATATCCTGTAGTCACATTGGAGAAACAGATGTTAAACAAAGCATAGCACATAATATAATTATGATTGTGATTAGTGGCACAAAGGAGAGGCAACAGGTGCCATGAGAGTATACAATGAGGAAAACTAGTCTAGCCTGGGGAGGCTGGGAAGTGATATTTAAGCTGACCTATTTAAGATGAAGTTAAACTGATTCAAGAGAAAGGAGGAATTTGCCAAACAAATTAGAGAATGGAAGTGATTTGAATATCCTGAACAGAAGGAGCAACTTGGGCAATAGTCTAGAACTATTCTGACTGATTTGAGGAACTAAGAGGAGGCTAGTACAATTGACATGCAATAAGCAATGTGGAAAGTGGTAAGAGATGAGGCTGGGAGTGCAGAGAGTCCTGTAGACAACACTGCAGATATGGGACTTGATCCTGAGTGTAAGGGGAAACCACTAAAGAACTCTAAAAAGAGAAGATAGTGACATATGCATTATATAGATCAGGGCAGGGTAGGAGTAGATGAGGGGAGACCAGGAAGCAAGTGATATCACGAGTTCTGGTCAAAGGTAATGGTGGCTTGCACTAGGAAGTGAGGCTGTAGAACAGATTTGGGATATTTATGTATAATTGAGTAAATTTGGCCACAGTGGAATACTGACACATGTTGAACATTAGGAAACATTGGACTACATGATCCAATAAGGTTCTCCTTTGATCTCCTCATTCATGAATTCATTCAATATTCATTTACTATGTACAAATACTATATTCAAACTGACAAATTCATTATTCAGCTGTATCCATCTGTCAGTTGAGTGCATCTATTGAGTTTTCTGTTCTAACAGTTATATTTTTTTTATTTTTTAAATCTCTGAAGATGTTTATTACCTGCTTAGTCTTTTTCCACATATGTCACTTTAGATTTAATTCCGCTTCTTTATCTTTCAAATAATATTGAGTACACTTTTCAAAGTTTTATTTTGCCTATTCTGAATTATTCTATTTCCTCATATAATCACTCTTACAGTTTTTAGGTTTTGGTCTATTTTGTAATCTGGGCCTTGCTCAAATATTTAGTGAGTTTTAGGCTGTCACTATGTGAATTGGGCTGGGTGATAACCTTCATTAACAGCTATGATGTCTTGTGGTATTACACTTTTCAGCAAATATTAACTCCCTCCATGTCCAACCTCCATGGAATGAATATACATCCTTGATCATTTGATGTTAGACTTGGCCATGTGACTTTCACTGGCCAATGAAATGTTGTTAGCAAGACTAATAAGATTAGTAACCTGCTTTCATGGTTAATCTTGCTTTCTTAAACTTTTGTCATCCCCATGAGAAGCACACGCCCTGAACAGTTGCTGGTCCTAGAAGAAAGAGAAAATGGGAAGAAAGATCTAAACTAAGCCTGTGGCCAAGAGCCAAGAAAAACTGAGACCAGCTTAGATCAGCTATATGCCAGCCAACTCCTATCCCCTCACTTGAAAAAAATACCACCCAGCTGACTGCCCTCAGGCTCATGAGTGAAGAGTATGTGATTATTACTATATTTCATTGATATTTTTGTGGTAGTTTGTTACACAGCAATAGATGACTAACATATCTCTTCTACTAAGAATTTTTCACAGCTTCTGTCCATGAAGAATTTTCTCTTGTTTTCAAGTGCTAGTATTATTTACTTATTTATCTATCTATTTATTTATTTACTTATTATTGTATGTTCATTGATATTTATTTACAATTTTAATTTTTTATCATTTGTAGGTCTTTGATGTGGAAGAGGAATATTTCAAAGAATTCTCAGGCCACCACCTTGAAATTAGAAACCTGAGCGTGAGATTGAATCCATTATAGGATATTATGCTAACTGGTTTAATCAGAAAAGCTCTAGGAACTTTGAGGAGGTCCAGAGAAGAGCACTTGGAGGCTACTACTCATCCAATAATAACTTCCACATTAAAGCAAAGGGCTGCTCTCCTGGTGACACCAGTGCTGCCACTTCTGGGCTCTGCTACCATGATGACATCTCTGGTGCTGGATGGCACCACTAGAACCTCTGCCTCTGACACCTCTGCACACTGGACATTCCTGACACTGGCCCCACTAGGATGGATCCTACTCTGTAGCTGCATCTTCACTTTGCTAGCTTCTGAACTGAAATCTCACACAGTTGTATCTGATCCAGAGCCTAAGTCACATTCCAGCAAGGAAAGCTAGGAAGGTGACTTTCTGGCTTCATCTAGGGGAAAAGTGAACCCATAATGTAGGAAGGTCCTCAAGCATACAAAGGTAGATAAGAAAGTTGACAAGCATGCCTTACAATCACTGCTTGGTTATGTTAGAGGTGAAAATAAAAGAAATAAAACAAGTTTGTACACTTAAGAAGATCACAGACTACAACTCTCAATTACAATTAATTGATATAATATTTACGGACACCCCTGGTGGAGTCCCTATCGCGTAGCAGGCACTCAACAAATGATAAATCAGTCACTCTATAAATAAAACTACAAACTGCTTCTGTAATATGAAGCCCAAATACCTTTATTTAGTCTTGTCTTTAATTCCAGAGTCGCCTTTTTTTTCCTGTTCAAATTTCCATCTTTTACTTTCTATTTATCACCTCTTAGCTTCTGGTGGGAAGATTTCATTGCACAGTACAGCCTTGTCAGAGCCTTGCCGGCTGGACCTACTTACACCTTACCATCTCCTGGTCACTGGCTAACAGTCCCTCCCTGAAAACGTTCATTCTAAGTTGTTGGTCTGGATCAAGTATTTGAAGAGATAGAAACATCTGCGGACCAGTGATCCTCAAAATTGTAATTTGAGTGGAAAGGGGGAAAAAAACTTTCTAGCGTGCCAAAATTGATGTATAATAAAGTGTTTCCCCTCCCTTTCCTGTCTTCTTGAACTACCGAAATTCCACATGTGAAGACCTGGAGATCAGTAAATGTAAATTAATAAAGAAAAAAGAAAACATAACTTTCTAACTTTGTTCATGTAAAAATATACTTTACACTTTAGGTTTTTGGAGGATTGGGCAAAGTGGGTTAACCCAAACTTCTGTAAAAATTTAAATAAGCATTTATTGAACGCTGGTCATGTACCGGGCTGTTGGCCTCTGGGATACAGAGGTGAACAATATCAACAGGGTACCCACTCCAAATCTGCTGCATTTGAACTTGGGCTTCCAACCAGATGACTCCAATAAGATCAAAATATTCCTTTACCCAAGAAAACAAATCAATATCACTCTTACAAAAATAGGAAGGAAGGAAGAAAGGGAGGGAAAGAGAGAATCTTAGCTTGGGTTCTTCTTTTTTTTCTTTTTAATTAATAGCTACTTTTTATTTTATTTATTTTTGGCTGTGTTGGGTCTTCGTTTCTGTGCGAGGGCTTTCTCTAGTTGTGGCAAGTGGGGTCCACTCTTCATCGCGGTGCGCGGGCCTCTCACTATCGCGGCCTCTCCCGTTGTGGAGCACAGGCTCCAGACACGCATGCTCAGTAGTTGTGGCTCACGGGCCCAGTTGCTCCGCGGCATGTGGGATCTTCCCAGACCAGGGCTCGAACCCGTGTGCCCTGCACTAGCAGGCAGATTCTCAACCACTGCGCCACCAGGGAAGCCCAGCTTGGGTTCTTCTGATAGCAGAGTCTGAGACAATGGTTTATGTGTGAGAAGTTTATTTGAAAGTCTGAGCTCAGGAGGAAGAATTGAAGGAAGAGGAAGTGAAATAGAAAAGAAAAGAGAGCCATCTTCTTTCCTTCCTGCCTGCCTGCCTGCCTTCCATTTTCCATTGGCTGCCATAGGTGACTGGATACTTGATCCCACTGAGAAGACTTTTAAAATATGAAAGGAAGGGAAGGGGGAAGAAAGAAGGAAGGGAGGGAGGGGAGGGGAGGGTGACAAGTTCTTGGCACTGTGATTTTTTAATCAGAAACATTAACAGAAGCATCACTCAAATATTTGAAGTTCTCCTATAATTAATTATTGTGGCTTACCCTTACTGATTATTTCATTCGATCTTAAAAGCAACCCTTGGAAGTCGGTATCATTGCCCATACACTAGTGTGCTTAAAAGTGTGGGCTCTGGAGTCAGACAGCTTGGAAGGAAATACTGGCTCCATCACTTATTAGTTATGTGACCTCGGCCAAATTGCTTATCATTTGTCTCATCTGTAAAAATGGGGAAAATAAGTGCACATACCTCAAAGGGCTGTTTGTTGTGAGGATTAAATGAGTTAATATTTTTAAAGTACTCAGAATGGGTCTGGCAAAGAGTAAGTTAGCTATTATAAAAGGCTGTTTTGTTTTGTTTTGTTTTGTTTCTTTTTCTGATGCTCTTAACTGGGCTAAAGGACAGATTTCAAATGCTTTTCTGATCCATAAAATAGGAGCAGTTCCTGCATTAGCAGAATTACTTTGAAACTCTTCAAAGTAAAATCCTCTAGAAACTGTCCTAAACAAGGCTACGGGGCAGCCAAAGGAGAAGGATGCAGCCAGGAAGATCTGGAATGGAGGGGTGGGCCTCAGCTGGGAATGTGCCTTTGGAGCAAATGCACATTTCACTGATCAACAGCTTCTTGAGGGAGGTCCTCCCTAAATCGTTTCTCTAAAATGTAAAATCATCATTCTAGGCAGGGTGCCAGGTTTCTCTCCTCTGTACCCAATGAGCCAGTGTTCCCTTCTCCCTGGCCATTTGGAGAGAAAGTGAAGCCAAGATCCTGTTTTAATCCAAATGCTCAACATTTATGGAAACATGTTTGGGTGGTTTACAAAGGCTAACCCCCCTCCTCCACTCCAATGGAATGATTTTAGCAACTCCGGGGGTTCTCGTCACTGTTTCGCACCCCAATTCTTTGCAGACTAGCAAAGAAGTTTCCTCTTCACCCCCATGGATTCTACAATATCTGTGAGGCCATCAACATGTTAACAAAAAATATTGTCCCTATCTGAAGCTTCAGAGGTCGTACTTCGCACAATCAGGAAAGGGGGTTATTTAGAGAGCAAGTCCACACTTCGATAACATGAGAAGCAGTGTCTCCGCTGACTCACAAAGCCTTCAGCCTTGAAAGAGGAGAGGAGCTGGGGAGACAGTGGGAGCAGGCAAGATGGTGAGAGACTCTAAGCCATTTTCCCAACTTGGGAGGTGTATTAAATATTGGCAGAAAGCAATCATTGCAAAATGTGTATTTATTTATTTATTGGAATGGCTGTACTCAGCCATTGCTTCTTCCCTCTGGGGGAAGCTGGAAGAATCGCAGAAAATGAAACTGACTCATAGCTTGCTTTTACAGCTTAAACTACTCATATCAGATCCCACAAACACAAGTTATCTATTATATTCTCACCCGTGCTCACACCCACCCTTGGATCTCAATCCAAATTCCATTTATATTCTAGAATTTCCAAACTAAAATGGTCTTCTTGTGTGTTTCCTAGCAGTTGTAGTAAGGAGACCAGAGGCTCACTTTCTGACTCATTCCTGCTTATAAATTTTGCCTATCTACTCTCACAAATACACACACACACACACACACAAGGGTATCCTGTCCACATTTCTAAGTCAAATAATTTCACTCTTCTTTGTTCAAAAACCATTTAAGCTTTCTGAGAATTGTGGAGAATCTTCTAGGTAAAGTCCCCAACAACCACAGATCTCTCTCATTTTCCCCACTCATGCTGGCCTTCCTCTTCCTCCCCACCCACATTATGACTTAGGGTTCCTCATCTATCAAGTTCTAATTGTTTTCCTGCTCCTGTCTTTGTCATTATTGATCCATAAAGATTTTTTTTCCAATGGAACATCTCTGCCTTTTGCGTTCCACTCAACATTAGAGCCAAGAGGTTACCCTTCAGTGTTCAACTCTCTTCTTTGCTGGGCAAGATATTGAAGCCTGGAGAGACAAAGTGATGCGTCTGCTCCCAGACAACTGTCCAGGTAGTTATTGGATGTTGACCCAGTATGGCACACTCCTAACGAGGGCAGGGATGCCTTTTAAATTCAGTTTGCGAGTCTCTACACCATCTTGGAAGAAAATAGTTGACAACTTCTCAAATGAACACATCCAGCATGTTTGTGCAGGTGGTCCAATATAATTTACCAATAGTCATAGTTACCCATATGAGTTAGTGGAATCAGTCACTGGCTGGGGACATGCATTCAAAATCCACCTCAGCCTCTCTGTGGCTGTGGGCAATTCACTTATGCCTGCCAAGCCTCTGTTGCCTTGGTTTCCTCATCTATAAAATGGGGATGTGGATACAGCACTCATAAAATTGTCATAAAACTAAATGAAATCCAGAAGTAAAATAATAATTAAAACCATACTATTAATTGAGCGCTGGGCCAAGTGTTTTAAAATCCATGTTTCAAGGGATTAGTAGTAGCCAGAGGTTAGGAATGATGGGGGTGGGAGTGGCGGTTATGACTAAACAGGGGTAGCACGAGACTGACTTTTGTGATGGAATAATTCTGTATCTTGATTGTGGTGGGGGATTAGATGGATCTACACATGTGATAAAATGGCACAGAATTATACACAGACATTGTACCAATGTCAATTTCCTTGTTTGATACCGTATTATAGTTATGTAAGATATAACCATTGGGGGAAACAGGTAAGAATACTCAAGACCGCTGTACTGTCTTTGCAATTTCTGTGAATATATAATCATTTAAAAATTAAAAAAAATTTTAAAACAACAAAATAATAAAACCCCTTCCAGTGGAAAAACACTGACACTTAGAAAGGTTAAATAACTTGCCCAAGGTAACAGAAGCATTATGTGACAAAGGCAGGATTCAAACCCCATCTGTTGACAGCAACGACCATGCTTTCCCATTTTGCTATGGTGCTTAACATGGCACGAGTCATTGCCCCCCTGTCCCGTGTCCCCAGGCCATAACATATAAAGAACTGGTCATCTGCTTCTTTTCTGAGTGTCCAAGCAACATATAACTAAGCACCTACTCTTCCATCTGGTTCCTTTAGACATTTACTATCTTGCAAGCAAACACTCTAGATTTTACAAAAGCCACAGAGATGTGAAAACTGTTATCACCGATGATCCTAATTCAAAGGGTTAAGGACGTGTCAACATATGAACATAGGGTAGTTTAATGTATATTTGGATCCCATTTAACATGCCCTAGAATAATCAGCACATTCAACTGTAATCTGCAGCAGTCAGGCAAACCCTACATCTAGAACAACCACACCTGGCTTTGGGATTTCTCTCCACACTCATCCAGCACTCGGCTATCAAGTGTTCTATAAATGTCGCCTCGGAGGTAGCTGGGCACATTCATATCCAGAGCAGTTTCTGTGATCACATGGCCCTGTCCTGCTGAGTTGGGCACCATCTCTGCACATCTTCCCTTTTCTTCAGTCCCATTTCTATTTTTCTGGTTTGCTATCCTACACAAGGCACTGACCTGGACTTTGCAGAGTGTGGAGAGGAGCATGAAGTGGATGAGATACAGGAGATTAAAGAACAAAGAAAAGGGTAAGATACGATAGGAAAGACTTCATGAGATGTGCTTAAGAGTTCATTGATCCAACTCTTTTTCCCTGAAGGCATAACCTTGGCAGAGGAGAGGTTCTAAGCATCAGCTACATTGGACCCCAATTCTGTCCACTTGAACAAATCCACTCCATATTCCTCTCTGTTATTTATCTAGCACTAAGGACACATTTCATGGTCAAGTCAAGACAAGCACAACAGTCCACTGTACATCTTTCAAAGTCTAAATAACACCACGGGGAGGATACCAAATATTCAGGGCATATTCACTCCTTAGCAAAAAAATACGTCTCCTTTTCTTCAAAGGCACAGTCGAGATAAGGATATACCAACCTACATGCATAAACAGAACACTGAGTATGGCAGCTGGCAGCTGATTTACGGCTAGCTCAACATTTCTCTTTTTCCTTGACCTCCTGTTACCTCTTCTTCCACTCGCAAGAAACACTGGCCCACCTGAGGTCAGTCCCCACAGCCTCCTACCCAAACCTGGACACACCCAGCACAGAAGGGCCTGGCCCGAGGCCCCCGCCAGACTTGCAAGCTCTTCTGTTTCTCCAAGGTAGAAGTAGCTCACCCTCAAATTAGAGTGGTAAGATCTGAGTCTCAAATTTGTGCTTTAAGTGGGCAAGTAGAGGAAACAGTTTCCTGAGAACAGCATATCAGGCTGATCAAACTTAAGGAAAGGAAACGTTTGCTCTTCTAAGACCCAACCTCTCCACTGACTCACACTGCACTCCTGAAGTTGCCTCATTTCCTCAAGAGCAGAAGCTGGCTATCCATCTGCTGAGAACATAGTACATATTAGGGAATGCTATTTCACCCAAATACTTTATGCTCTTGGCTATATTCGTATACTACCTTTACCATTATTTTCTTAACATATTTTAATTGACCATAAATAGATGCATAGTCCTAAGCAATCATATCTTTGTAATCACAGCTTGATGTTCCAATTCTGTGTTTTCATACTCATTAAAATAAACACATGACTGTTAAAATAAGAAAAGGTAATTGTCCCTCTATCACCTATGGTCATCTGGTTTACCATCGGGGATGTCCAGACCCACTTTGGGAATTGCCTTCTGATGCTACAGTTCTGATTATCACAGGAGAGGTTTGAAACTGCAAGAAGGAAGGGAGATGTGGTTCAGGCTCAATGAGGAAAACACAATGTAGCAAGATACATGCAATTAAAACATGTCAGACAACAGCAGGAAGCACACATTCAAAGGTTTTTATGTAGAGATAAAAGAGCTAAGCTGATCCCTGGAGGGGCAAGTGTGTCCATTCTGGGCTTGTTTTTTCTGAGCCAATGAGTAAATTGTTGTTTGTATTTGAAGAGGAGTATTGGTTTCTCTCACTTGAAAAAGGAAGATGAAAAGGATTCTACATGACTCTTCTGTTTCAACTAGATGGAGAGGGCATTCTCCTTGAATTTCCATCAACTTGTTTTCTTTCGTTCATAGTTTTTGGGTTGTCAGTTGAAAGAATTGATGGTGTTTTGTTGTACATTTCAGAACATATCCAAGTGACGTAAGTTTAATGCCACCTGAATCAACCCATAAAGAAAAAACCATGGAATACTACTAATTTGTGAAGTTCCAAACTCAATCTTTTCTGTGTTGGGGAACCAACATTTTAACTAAAGTTTTCAAAATATGCTTTAGGTCATAAATGGTCTTTTCTCAAAGTATTGCATCAGAACCCTTACCTTTCCCCAGAAGAGCATCTCGGTCATAAGTCTTAATGTTTTCCACACCATAAAGGGTGCATTAGCTCTGGGGGAAATGATAGACTGGCAATATTTGTTTCCGGTGACCTAACTCTGCTTTTGAAATACTGTCTCCCACCCTCATGATTCATATCCCACTTCTCAAGGTTGTTGGAAAAGTTCATCATCTTGACAAAGATATTCACAGGAAAGGCTTTGACATCTCTTACCCCTTAGAAGGTAGTGCGCCAGAGTTCCTCCTCCCTCCTCACATTTGCAGAAAGGATGAAGTGAGCAGCATGTTGGAAAGAGTGTTGTCTTTGGAGTGAAGAGAGTTGGGTTCGAATCCTAAGTGAGTTGTCTATCTTGGGGGAAGCCAACTTTCCTTCCCAACAGAGCCACTTGCCTGGTATTGAAATACTAGCCATTGAAATACTTTGCATTCGTTATAAATAGTAGCTGCCTCAAGCTTTCTGGGGGCACCTTCTTAACCCCAGAAGGGGGTTTGTGTCACAGCCTTCTTAACCCTTTCTGGGACCAGCTCTTCTAAATGGTCAATGCCTGTGCTTTTCTGGTGGTTAAATATTTCGAATATCCTTCTTGTTCTCAAGCCTCTGTGTCCTAATCTGTATAATGGGGCTATTATGGTGAAAGAAAAAACTGAACATGCCCAATATTTAGTAAACATTTAGTAAATGATCAACAAATGCTAACTGCTTTTAATCTTCATGTCAAAGGGCTTTAGGCTTAAATCTCAGAGACCTTTCTTCCCCACCAATTTGAATAAGTGTTTCCAAGCCCAGGACTCAAAAGACACTCCCATATAACAAACAAACACTTATACACACACACATGCTGTAGGGTTCTTGTCACAACTACTTGGTAGCCAAAAGATCAGTTGGTCCTGCTCACGTCGCAGTCCTTGACATTAGGCAAACATGACGATATCCTTGAAAATACAGACTTCCATGATACCGCGTCTTACTCCTGCCTGGTGCTTCCCTTCCTGCCTCCAAACTCCCTTTCAGGGCCTGTCAGATCGATTCTGCAGCCTGTTTGAGCAAGTTGATTAGGGCCTGAGGGAGCAGCTGGGCTCTGCTGTAGACTAACGAGGAGGGGGCCAGGCTGCTGAAGGCTGGGAAAGCCACCTTCTCTTTCCTCTTCAAAATATGCGCTGGGGGGGAATAAAAGACCATTTTTGCTCAGTTTTGCAGTTTTCTAATGTCCCCCAGTTATTTGAGCTGGAAAGTTTAAATCCAAGATTATGCCATAAACGTCATTTTTTCAATCAGCCTATTTTAACTGCATAAATGTTCTTCTTTGTCTTGAAGGGAAAACATGATGCAGAGTTCATTGCAAAAGGATGTTGCCTTGATTGGGGGTAATGAAGACTTTCTGTTCAAATACACCATATCAGGACCAGAAAGCTAGATAGGACTTATCCTTTCAAATCGCCTCCAAAAATTAAAGAGCTCTCACCCTAATCTGTATTTTTCAAAATAACGCCTAAATGGAGGCTCAATAAATAAATAATCGGTTTGTATTTTCTCTCCCTAAATAATCTTTTCAAACTCTAAAGCGAGTTTTTACTGATTTTACCTGTATTGAAACATTGAAGGTATTAAGAAGGAGGTTTGGTGGGGTGAGGTGGGGCGGTGGAGGTCTCCTCTCTTGAGAAGGGACCAGCATTGTCAGGATACTGGAAGGGTACTTTGAGCTCTCTCGCACATCCAAATTTGCCATTGGGTTATAAAGCGTTTCCATTTATTTTAAGAAAATGTGGTTTAGCTTTCATCCATTAAAAATATTGTTTAGACCATGTTGTGTGTTGAATTGCATCCCCAACAAAGATACGTTTGAGTCCTAACCCCCGACATCTGTGAATGTGACCTTATTTGGAAGCCGGGTCTTCGTAGATGTAATCCAGTTAAGATGAGATCCTACTGGATTATGGTGAGTCATAATCTAATGACTGGCCGTGTAGAGAGACAGAGACCAGGAGACCAGAAACACAGGGGAGAAGGCCATGTGAAGACAGAGGCTGGAGCAGGGTTATGCCGCCACAAGCCAAGGGATGCCAAGGATTGCTGGCAACCACGAGAAGCAGAAGAGGCAAGGAAGGATTCTTCCCTAGAGCCTTCAGAGGGAGCACGGCCTTGCTGACACCTTGATTTCAGACTCCTGCCCTCCAGGAGTGAACAAATTTATGTTAAGTCACCAAGTTTGGTGATTTGTTACACTAGCCCTAGGAAACTAATATACACCTCAATGCCTAAGGTTCAACAGGTAAAAAAGAGGATAAGACTGCCCACCTTTTTGTGGGAACAAGACAACATATCTGAGGCTCCCGAACAGGTCGAAGTAAAACTGCCTTTGAAAGCCCCGTCTGGTGTAAGTGGGGTTCTACACTGCAGTCTCCCTGCCCTCGCATATCTGCATGTTGTTCCCCACATCCATCTCTCCCGATTTCCCCCAGAGCATTTTTAGCTCCTCGGATTCTCTCTAACCTCCCAGTCCTTCCAAGTCACAGGACTGGGAGATGCAAATTGAAAACCCAAGCACAATCCCTGATCTCCCACTGATCAGCTCTGCTTTCACGAGGATGTTGGGAGGTATCCGTGAGCGCGTTGGCACATTTGCAAATCAGGAACAGGAATATGAACCCCATATGGTTTCGGAGAGTTTTCCATGAAGTGATTTATGTTAAAATCCTGGCATCTAATAGTTCCTTGATAAAATTTAATTTCCCTCATTTCCCTTCCCAAGAGACAAACATACTGTGAATCAAAGATTGTGAGAAAATAAGTGTAGAGAAGCCAGGCAGAAAAGAGAGGATTAGGAATCCCTGAGGACAGAGATGGACCCTATCATGGGCCAGGCATTCTGCTAAATCCTTTATAAGAGCCAGTGAATCCTCACCCATACTCCATAAAGCAGATGCCATTGTCTCCCCAGTTTTCTGAAAAGAACCTAAGCTTAGGGAAGGGGTTATCAACCCAACACTATTGACATTTTGGACCAGATAATTCTTTACAGTGCGGGGCTGTCCTGTGCCGTTGTAGGACGTTTAGCAGATCCCTGGTCTCTATCCACTAGATGTCAGTAGTACCCCCTCCCCCAGCAGGGACAACCAAAAATGTCTCAGACATTGCCAGATCTCCCCTGGGGGGCAAAACTACCCCAGTTGAGAACCACTGGTTTAGAGAGATTCAGTTACTAATTCAACATCACAAAGCCAGTACAACCTAGGGTTTCAAAACCCATTCTTGTCATTCACTAACAAGAATGACAGAGAAAACAGAGACAACTGGCTTTTCCCCTGTTCCAGTGTTGCCCCAGTAACACTGACTTTCGATGAAAGCAGTAAGGGATGCTCTTTAAACTCAAACCACACCCTAGGACAGAATGACACAAGGGTAGAGGGCTTAAATCAGGAAGATTTCTCACAAGCGTCAAGTTAGGTGATGAAGATACACTAATCTCTCCTTCCACAGTAACTGAATTTTTAGATGATCTCATGGTCAACTGCAACAAAGTCATCCATTCCCAGCATTCCTTGTAGCTAGATGTGGCCATATGATGCAGATCTGGACAACAGATGTAAGTGCAAGTGATACAGGCATCCTCTCAAAGGACACACGCTCAAAAGGAAGGCATATGCTTCCCCCTTAATCGCTCCTCCATCATGATGGTTGGCAGCTGGATACATGGTGAGCCATCTGAGACCATGAAAGAAAGGACAGCACCTTAGAGATGGCAGAGCAATGAGACAGAAGCTGCCTGTACCCTGACAACTTTGCAGAGCAGAGCTACCTGGCCACCTTGAACTTTACACAAGGCAGAACTAAGCTTCCATGTTTTTTCAGCCACTTTCTTCTTGGGTGTCTGCCATAGGTCGCCGAGGCAATAGCTATATCTCTCTGTACAAGGTGAAAATGCCTTCAGAATGATACATTAGACCTTCTGACATTAGCATTTAATAGGCCCCAACCTTGACCCAAGCAATTATTCAGCTGTTGACTCCTGGCCACCGATGCAAAGGGCTGCACATCTGAGTTGGCAGAGCAGCAGTGCGGAGTAGTGTGGAGACATAGGCTTTAGCATTGAGTTGGCCAAGTTCAAATTTCTGCCTTCTATTCAAAGCTGTGTGACTTTAGGCAAGTTACTTGATCTTTTTATGCTTCAGTTGCTGTTGTTATAAAATGGGGATTATAATTGTACCTATTTCAGGATTTTTTCGTGTGGACTAAATAAGTTAGTATATATGAAGCACTTACAACAATTCGTGGCACAGGTAGTAACCAGTCAACAAATATTGCCCTCCATTATTTCTCATATACTGTAATTTAGGGAGAATAGAAAGGCCTCTTTTATAAACTTTCCTATCTACGTTCAACAAAAATAGAACCTGAGACAAGGATTTAGGAATAGGCAGTCTATCTGGGAGATGATCCCATGAAGCCCAAGTGAGGAAGAGGGGAAACAGAGGCAAGGAAGGGAGAAAATCCAGTAGGGGTGCATTAGAGTGTGAATAACCACTTCGGGAAGCTGACTCAACCCTACTGGGGATGCTCTAAAGAACAATATAGAATACGTCTTAGTATTGCCCCACCGGGAGCAGGGGGTCTGAGGTAATTATCCATTCTCTTCACCCTTCACTAGTTCCCTTCTTCCAGGTTGTGTCTGACATCTGGGAGCAAGCTCCTGAGGTTCAGAGAAAGTCATCAGGTACAGCAGATGAGAGATGCAGCTACTTGAGGTGGGACAATGTCAGTGCTCCGGCAAGTCTTCTGGGACCACCAGTTTACTCAGGTGGGCCAGAGGATATGTGGGCAAAATATAAACAGTGTCTGCTACTCAGAGTCTTCTTGCTGGATGTTGTTTAGGATGCCAAGGCAAAGAGATAAAACTAGTCTTTCTATTTCTAAGGAAAGAGACTAATTAGACACCATCCCAGTTTGTCCAGTGGTTTGTCTTCTGGATTCATAAGATCTGTCATCTTATATCAAGGTTTCTTATGAAAATCAGAAAGGTCATAGAAAAGCTTCTGCTTAATTATGTTTTAGCAGAATTAATCAAGACCATTGGCAACCTTGTGGCTAACAAGCCATTTAGGGCCATTCAGGCTCCCTGGGTGCTTCCTGAAACAAGTTTTCAACAAACACCTTTAGCTTTAGTACATATGGAGAAGGACCTGTGGATTGGGAAATAGTTTGACAGGAGCAAAATTAACATAAACAGACATGAAAATGTAACAGTTGAGGCAAAATGAAGAAAATCTGCCTGGTGTGCTTTCCAAGACACTGGATTCTCCAGCAGAGGAAAAGACAGTGTCTACTACGTGCAGGCACCGTGTTAGACATTTTACAACCATTATCTCATTTGGTCCTCAAAGAGCCCTTTGCAGGAAGAACTGCTGTTTCCACATTACAGATGAGATAACCATGGCTTAATGAAGTGATCCGCCCAAGATCACATAGTAAGAAAGGTCAGCATTCACATCCTGCCCATTCTATCTCCAACTTTCATGTGCTTTCCTGGGTTTTCTTACTCCTGCCTGTGTACCAGAATCATTTATATTAAAGTAAGTTTCCCAAGCCTATTGAATCAGTCTCTGAGACCAGGCCTAGAAAATGTCTGTTGTAAATTTCCCCAGGTAATTCTAATCAGTCACATTTCGAAACATCTGTTCATGATACTTTTTTTTTCCCCCAGATGTTTCTGTAGTCAGAGGGGTGAAATTGAAAACAAAAAGACTGTAGAAAGAGCTGATTTAAAATCAGTTAACATCAGAGGTGTGTCCAGATCCCGCAACAAAAAAGTATGCTCTAATTCAAGAAATGGCAAGCATCTTGTGTAAAGGGCCAGATGATAAATATTTTAGTCTCTGTCACAACTACTCCACTCTGCATTTGTGAAAGCACTCATAGACAATACGTAAAAGTGAGATTGCCTGGGCTCCAATAAAACTTTATTTATAAAAATAGGCTATGGGCTGAATTTGGCCCATGGGTCATAACTTGCTGTCCCTGCTGTAATGGCAGATGCTTCTTGGAAGTGTCTTGGGCAATTGGATATCTTCTGATGATACAATACCGCTCCAAAAGGAAAATTTTCTTTGTTTACATTCATGTCCACAAGATTAAGTTTATATTCACGCACATAAAAAGAATAGACCACTCTATAGATACTCTGGTTTTGTTGGCTGACTTAATACTTGATGTGAATCATGTACAATCAAATAGGCCATAGTACCAACCATGGCAAGATTTGATTGAATAAATTGGCTATGATTGAATTCATTAGAGTTAAAGAATGTTCTCAGATTCTAGTTTCAGAAGCACCAGGGCTTCTTGGCAAAGACCTACTTATTTCAAACCATGAAAGCAGCTCTTTTGCCCCTTTCCTGTTTGCCCATTTCTTTTTCCCTCTAAGCATAAAAGAACCTAATTATAGGAATGAGATCACTAGGCAACATTTAACCTAACTCCTGACCTATGCTCTACTGGATGCACACAATATCTTGCCTAACCTGTTGATTCTTTCCCTAGATTAAAAAAGCAGGAAAGAAGAATTAAGTAGTTAAAATTACTAACTCTCTACCTCTAGCAGCCCCCTTAGCAATCCTGCAGGCAGACCACAAAAGGACGAGATAAAATCTGAAGAAAGATCATGAGGAGTCAGCCAGCCTGTATGCAATGGAAAATGACACAGAGCTTTATCTCCTGACTTGATGATTCACTGAGAGTCTTTCCCCTTTTTCCCTTTAAAAACTGACAGGCTGAGCAGAATCTTTGGAGTTGGTTCTGGGGACATGAGTCAGCCTTCTCTCCAAATTGCTGGTCTTCTGACTAAAGCAACTTTCCTTTCTACCAACACTTGCCTCTCAAGTATTGGCTTTTGAGTGGTGAGCTGCTGAACCTGAATTCGGTAACAACCAGAAGAATCTTCACAATTTGGAGGACTGAACAGAGAGACAATAGACTTTGCTCTTGTAAGCTCTGGATGACTGGGGACAAACAATCTTTCTCCACCTTATGCCTTACTTTTCTCATTGGTAAAATGAGGCATTTGATTAGACTCGTTCAATCCTTTTTCTTGCTGACCCTCACGCAGCTGATGCTAAACAGGAAGGTTTAAGAAGACAGGTCAGGACATGACAAAGGGAAATCTACTTAAAGAATAATATGGATTGAGATCATCTGTTTTACAGGATATAATTTCCTCACTTTCAGCCTTCTTTCCATTACAGAAGCCCTTCCCTTCATTACATCCATTCTCCAGAAGAATCTTTGTAAACACCTAGACTCCTCGAGGCTGGGCTACAAAAGGAAGGAGAAGAGGATATCAGAGTGAAGCTACCAACAGCCCACAGATTGTTCAACAACTAGAGCTATCTCTCCAGATGGTAGGGTCATTCTTGCCCCAAAGAGTTCCAGTGGGAGAGACTTATGGTATAATAGTGTTTTACACATACATACATATTATATACATATAAAATAATAAGATTAGTGCTAAATGGAGCTACTAACCCATTTGAGCCCGGTCAGGCTGGGAAGAAGACTCTAAGGTCTCTTCTGACTCAAAGTCTGTGATTCTGGAGCCCACAGTGGGTAACACTGTATTTCCAACTCTGACATTGGCAACAAGGGCTAATATGTTGGAATTCCTGGTTTCCTCTTGGCTGTCTAATTCAAAAGAGAGGAGCACACAAAGGAAGTTCACTTTTGAGAATCTATCCTAAGAAAGGGTGTTCTAAGCATCTTAAATTTCGTTTCAAAATCCTCATCTATAGAACTACCTACTCATTTATTTAATTGAATTCTTCTTGGTGCTCTTTCTATTTTCACCCCATGGCACTTTGTGGGGTAACAATGATATTCTCAGGTCTTTGAAGAGTGTTCCTTCCCAGGCTGGGGCTTGTAGTGTTGTGTAGACAGCATTTGACTCTGAAGGCTGGTTGGGCTCTACCTCCCTGCCCCACCGTGCTCCCTGCTTCATTCTATCACAGCCCTCACCACTGGGCATTGCAATTACTTTTTTTAGTAGGTTTGATTTTCATCATAATACTGAGGTTCCTGAAAGATCTTATTGCTTTGTTTTGGTATATCAAATAAAAATATAACTTAGGGCTTTCCGTACACAGAGTGTTGAGAAGGTCAATTGCAACCATCATTTGGATGTCTTCTGTAATTCCCAGGAGATCGTAAACTGTCAAGAACATTCAAGGAGGCTCTTCTTCTTCTTCTTTTTTTTTTTAAGATTTTTTAAAAGTCTTTATTGAATTTGTTACAATATTGCTTCTGTTTTGTGTTTTGGTTTTTTGGCCCCAAGGCATGTGGAATCTTAGCTCTCTGACCAGGGATCGAACCTGCAACCCCTGCGTTGGAAGGCAAAGTCTTAACCACTGGACCACCAGGGAAGTCCCAAAGGAGGCCCTTCTGATCTTTTGTCCACAGGCCACAATATTCCTTTAGGCAGGACTCTGCAGTGTCTGCTCCAGTCTTGAGCTCCAGGTCTTTACAGGTGCAAATTTAATAAATTTGCAGAGGAAAACAGATATTGAAGGACAAAGAGTGATCTCCCATAATGCTCATCAGCTATTTCTTAATTTTCCAGTTTTAGACATTACCTTCCTTCTAGGAATTTAGCTCTCATTTTCCCTATATGCATGTGTACACACACACACACACACACACACACACACACCTTTCCCTCTCTTTATCTCTCCAATGTAGTTATACAGCAATATTTGATCTACTATGTATTTAGTATTTATCAGACTGATTTGTGTAAATGTTATTCATAGCTTATTAGGTTTCCCTTCTGAAATTTTTTTGTTTTCTCTCAAGTTAATAATGGCCTTACATTGAATCTGCTTAATTTTCTATGCACTCATCAAAAATTCCTTTCCGAACCCCATGGGATCAACACATCCATCAGTTGTTTCTCTGTTGGAAACCCTCTTCCACAGCTCTTTGAGTTTCAGCTTTCTCTGGACATGATGTTTTCTGAGCCTGCTGCAAAACCATCCCCCCCCAGATGTCTCTTCCCATCATCCTGGGAATCCCTTCCCTACTCTGCTGTGCTAAATTCACTCTTTGCAGAATCTTATGTCTCCCAGCTTCTAATCATACTCCATTTTTGTTGAGAATCACATCCTTCTGAGAAAGGAGCTATGATAAGGGGGATTTTTGAGAGATATTAAATGGCTGAAAATGTCTTTATTCTTGCACCACATTTGAATAATCATGTGTTGGATATAGAACCCTGGGATGGAGGTAATTTTCCCTCTGAATTTAAAGTTGCTCCTTCATCACCTGGCTTCCAGTATTGCTGTTGAGAAGTGTGATGTCATTCTGATTCCTAACGTTCTGTAAGTGCATTGGTTTCTCTCTTTGGAAGATTTTTGGATCCTCTTTTTATCTCCAGTATTCTGAAATTTCATTCTAATATGCTTTGACCAAGTTCTCTTTTTTTTAGTTCTTAGTATTGTTTTTAAAATCCAGGAAAATTTCTTATGTTATTTTCATGGTTTCCTCCCCTCATTCTCCTCGATTCTCTCTCTGGAACTTGCCTCTGCTTTTTACACTTTCTTTGTCTCTTTGTTCTACTTTCTGTGGCTTTCTGTGGTAAAGCTTCAACTTTACCTTCCAACTGTTTTATTGACTTTTTAATCTGTCTAGTATCATTTTTTTTAATTTTCAGGGGTTCTTTCAATTCTGAATATTCCTTTAAAATCCTTTCATGGGTATAATATCTTGCCTTACCTTTCTAAGGAACTAGTATTAATTGCTGTGTTGTTGTAAATTTTCTTCTATTTACTGCATTGTTTCATTTTCCTCTGGGATTCTTTTTAATTGTTTATTTAGGTGCCTATTTTTCTTATTAGATGTCAGATGATCCTCAGTTGTCTGTTCACATTTGGAAGTGAGGCATTAAAAACCTGCCTGGGATCTCTGTGTATGGGCAAGTTTACCAAGTAATGGATTTCACCATAGAATGACAGGACTCGGACCTGGCCATTATTAGGGACCTCTCCCCCCATCTATTTGTATCTGCAGATTTTTTTTTCTTGGGCTAGCTAGTTTCTACCCAGAGAATACTCCAATCCCCCATCAGGGGCTATAAACTTGCCTGCGAGCATTCTTAGCACAGCTGGAGGCTGAGAATTTCATAGCTGAATACTGTAGATTCCCACTCAATCTACATTTTTCTATTTTTTTAGTGCTCCTATCTTTTCATATCTTATGTCTCAGATCCCAGAGTCTACAGTCCATCTGGCTTACCCTCTGCTTAGAGTAAACCTCCAGTGTTCTACCAGTGGAGCAGGATAGTTCCCACTTAGAGAAAAGATCTGGGCTCTTCCTGCTTCCATGAAGACTTTCAACTACACATCCTGCTCTCAGCTCCTCGCATTCCCTGCCTTCAGTGCTACCTGATGCCCTGAATTCCTTTCCAGGGTTCTATAACATGCATCTGTTTTCTCCTTATCTTTACCCCAGCAGGCACTTAAGGTTCAGTTTTCTCAGTCACACAATCCAGTTACCAACAGTAAGTCTGCTTTTCAGCTTTTAAAGATGCATTGATATCTCCCATTTGCTTTAGTCACCTCTCTCATCCTCTTGGACTCCATGGTTTTATGCTTTTTTATCCCTTTACTGTTACTTTAGTTAGACTTGGAAAAGAAATGATATAAATACATGTATTTGATTTGTCCCATTCAAGTTGAAACTTGCAGAAATAAAATTTTTAATGGTTCCATAATGTTCATGAGTAGATGCCTTATGTTTCCATAACCATTATCCAGCTGTTGGACACTTAAGTTGGTGCCCATTTTTTCACCAACACTAAAAACAACACAACAGTGAATCTCTATGCATAAAGTTCTTCCTACCTTTGAAATTATTATTTTAAAGATAGATTTCTGGAAAAATAATTAATGATCAAATTCAAAGGTTTCTGCAATTACTTGCAAAATAGTTTCATCAGGGAACATACCCACCAGTGGAGCAGGAGAGTGTCTGTCTCACTAGCGTGACCCTTGAAAATTGTTCCTCTTATTTTAAATCAAGGTCATGTTAGAATAGAGGGCTTTTCTTTGTATCTTTAAAAGCAAGACTTCCCTCCATGGAAGGAATCAAAGTGGAATCCTGAAGGGAACAGCAGGAAGAATTACCTGAACGGCATCCAAGCTGCCTTAAGGGACAGGCATCCTGAAATGAACAACGTACAGAAAACAAATACTGTTCTGGAAAGAAGAAGGAGCTAGTTTTACTTTACTTCTTTACTTCCTAATCAAGGTGAGAGGCTGTTTAGGAAAGTAGATGCACTGTTTGGAGAGCTATTACAGGGTTTCCTGAATTTTGAAGCAATGTCTAGAGGAGCCTAAAAAGACAGAAGCCTAAGTACCAGGAAAGCACAGGGTGAGGTGGGCAGAGCAGCAAGACGATGGACTTGGGAGCTAGAGAGATGTAGATGAGTGACAATATGTTCCGCCTCTGCCTCCTGGGACTCAGTTTCCTCATCTGTGCAATGGGAATACTGACACTCTCTGTGCAGGATTGTTATAAGACGTAAGACAGATAATGTTGGTGAAGGCTTCTTGCTCGGATTTCACTTGTGAAGCTGAACGATGTCTTTAGCTCCTTTCCTTTCCCTCCAAAAGGATGTTTAGATTTGCAAAAAAAAAAAAAAAAAAGCCAGAAACCCCACTTGTTTTTCTTTTACATCAGAGCTTAGAATATAAATATCATTGATCCAGTGATTTTTTTCAATTTTTAAAAACCCCAAACTATAATAAGCTAATATCTTAAAGGGTTTGTGTTTTCTTTCCCCTCTCCTGCTAAGAGGGAAAAGATTTTACCTATAAACTCAAGATTTGCCCCCAGGTTTAGATGCTCTCAGGTTATCATGTGTCGCTGAGTTTGTTAGTTGGCTACCCCTATTTGTTTTCTGTTTTGTATCATTTTGATATACATAGTGAATGAAGTAACAAGGCACAACACGATGGCAAGCTGGTGTTTCCTCTCAATCACTCAGAAAACCCCAAGGTTGGTGAACCAAGAGTGTTGGTAAAAGCTAGAACTTATATAGCTTAAATCAGATGTGGCCTTAAAAACCTCCTGTTAAATTACAAGTGTGTTATTTTAAAAGTAAACTGTAAGTCTACTATAGCAGAGAAGGCAGTATTTTATCAAGAAGCTTCTGGTAGACAGCCAGATCACTCAAGCACAGTGAGGAAACTTGAAATATATACGGCCAGATTAGATACTATCACAGCCAGAAAGATAATGGTGTATTTCCAAGTCTAGCCATACTCCATGGACACCCAGGGGTTAACAGAGTTGGATGTGAAGGAAGCTATTAAGAAAGACAATTTATATGAGCAGTAAAAGACACTAACTCCTGACATGTGATATGATAGATGGGCTTGTTGGAAGATTTATATGACTAATCCTGAACTGAGGTATAATATTCAACTGCTTTGCCAGCTATGGTCTACTCAACAGTAAACTTTTTGCAAAATCAAGATAAAATTTATATGTACATTTCACATACATGCTAATTTCTATGGTAGTGTATCTTGTATAGTGGCCTCTTAGAGAAAATTAACAGAAAATTCAGGAGGATTTGTCTCATTAAAGCAATAAATAAAGTGCTCCCCATCTACTGCTTTCCCATACCCCTGCATCCTCTTGGTGGGCAAAACTCCTGGGAAGGGGTTTGTTTTTTATTGAATTAATTTATTTTTTTATTGAAGTATAGTTGATTTACAATGTTGTGTTAGTTTCAGGTGTACAGCAAAGTGATTCAGTTATACATATACATATATATATGTGTGTATATATATATTCTTTTTCAGATTCTTATCCCATATAGGTTATTACAAAATATTACAAAATAGAGTTCCCTGTGCTACACAGTAGGTCCTTTTTGTTTATCTATTTTATACATAGTAGTGTGTATATGTCAATCCCAAACTCCTAGTTTATCCCTCCTTCCCCACTTTTCCTGTTTGATAACCATAAGTTTGTTTTCTTTGTCCTTCAGGGGAAGAGGTTTTGTAAAATCTTTCTACGTAGCTTTACGTGTAGGTTCCTCTACATGGGCATACAATGAGTAGGATGGCCATGGCAAGAGGGTGGGAGGAGAGAGGATGCGAGACAGGGAGGGAGGGAGAGAGGGAGGATAGGAGGTATGGAGGGAGGGAAAAGGGAAAGAAAAAAAAAAAGAAAGATTTATCCACTAACATATAACCAGAAATGTCTGCTGCTATCTACCAGACCCTTGAAATCTTAATAAGATTGGAACTTTTTTTATAATCTATAAAAATTGCAAAGCTTTCTGCCAATACTTCAAAACTTTGGGGGACCAATTTCCTTCTTGTGGCTTTCTGTGCCTTTAACATCCAGCCTCTGCATTTTCATCCAGAGGTGAAATGTGAACTCGCTCCACTGCAGCAGTGCTGACCTCAACAAAAGCTCACACAGAATCTGAGCGCATGTGGGTCGTACACGTTACTGAGTATTTGGAGGGGAGCCGGGGGAGATGGAGAATGGGTTTGCATCATGGAAAAACACACAATTTTAAATTGAACGTTAGAACAATTTTTTGTTTTTTAAATCTCCTTTGGCCGTTTCAGCGTCACGGAATTGTCACTGTTCACCCCACTGCCTGCCAAGGCGCTCACTGGCTTCTCTTTTGTTTTTCTCCCTTCTCGCAATCCTTCTGCCCATGCTTAGATTTTTTCACTCTTGCATATGACAACCCTGTCCTCTCCATCCCTGACTTCCAAAAGTGACCCGAGGCCAGGTTTACACATCAAACCCATCATATCAGACAAAGTCCCTGCTTCCCTGGAGGCAGATGCCCCACACAATATCATGCTCTTCCCAGCCCAGTGAGACAGCTCGCCTGGCTGGCTGATATCCAGTCTCGGCCAAGCCGACAAGCCACACATAACAGCCCCGCTCCACCCAAAACACTGACGGGTAGCTGCTGGCTCCATCCCCTGGCTTCTCTGTTACCCATGCTTTCTCATCCTGCCTTGCTCCTCAGCCCCAGGGCACCAGTCTCCCCCTTCACACGCATGGACCATCTTTCTCCTATGACTTATATAGACCCCATGACCTCAAGCTATCCAGCCCAGTCTCAGTGTCCCTTGTAAACACATTCCAGCTGCGAAAATCAACTAGGCTAAATTCTAAATGTGCAGCTCTTAAAGAACTTTAAAGATGATCGGATTCACAATCTATTCCCATGCTTCTTAAAATGATTTTTCCTTCTTTTTTTTTTTGCCTCTCCAGGACTCTCCCACCCCACTTTACCTGTATCTGTATCTAAAACCCTCAGGTCAGCTCTCTGTTCAAATACATTCAAAGTCCAAAGCTCCACAGCACTTTTCTTCACTTTGTTTCCCTCCTCCGTCTCAGGTTTCTTTGTTTCTAAGCATGTTTCCACCTCTACCACCCCAAATCCCAGCAACTCAGCAGGCAGCAAGAACTCTTCCAAAAAGGTGGAGGGGGGAGAAATAGGATGGTTACCCATTCCCCATTGGGTTTTTGTCTTCAGCCTCTTTATCTCCTAGTCTCAGAGGCTTGGCCTCTTCTCTTAGCCCAACATCAAGGCTCTATGCCCTTCACAAAATCCATTAAACTAAGGTTCAAATCATTAGCAAAAGAACATTTCCCTTTCATTTTCTGAATTTAGAGAAGACGGGTCATTTTGAAATACAATGTCCTATCTTGTCATGCAGAAGAAACGTGGTGAGGGATTGAGGAAGAAGGCAAGTGGCTTGTTTGTATGATTTTCCACTGGTAATGATCCTCACATTTGGCAGAAGATGAGTTCCTTTCATAGGCGCTCTGAATCCCTGGGCAAGGGCTTCCTAACAACTACAAATTGCTCTGCAGGGTGTGTCCTGGCTCCAGGGGCAGGCCCAGAACATAAGAGCATGCTATAGAAGCTTAGCAATGGAATGATGAAGTCTTCCTAGGGTGGTAAAGGGATGAAAGCGAGACAAAAGGACATCCTAGAAGAAGGCACAGTTGAGCTGGTTCTTGAAGGATGAGATTACCAGGTAATAAAACTTGGGACCAGGTTACTGCGTAGAAAGGTAATTTGGGGGGAGAGGGGTATATGGGGGCAACAGATCCCACAGGATGGCTCACAGGTCCCACGTGTACTATGTGGGCTTTTGTGGGCTTCGTATGTTCCTGGACATTTGTCTGCTCCTGTCAATAGAGCCCTTGGGGAAGGCAGCTCAGGAGTCGCCCTTATCTGGTCCCTCATGGTTCTCCCTGCCTATTTTTAGCAAAAATGTGCCCATGTGATGAAAATATGGAGAACTTTGATGGGTGAGTGTGTCAACCGAATGTGGTCCATCAAGTTTGCTTTTGTAAATCATGTTAGAATCAGTAGTGTTGATTTTAGAACTGGAAGGGGACTCGGCATACATCTGGTCCTACTCTGCCCTAATCTGGATTTGAAGATGGGCAGACCTTGTTGGAAACGCTACACTCCCACCTCCAGCCATGAGACCCGAGTTAAGTCATCACCTCCCTGAGCCTCAGTTTCATTACCTGTGCAATGAGAACAATAACATGCAATTCACAGTGTACTGTGAAGATTCAATAGGATAATGGATGTCAATGGCCTAGCACAGTGCCCGGCACAAAAATAGACACTCACAAAAAATGGCGCACATGGTCATGATGCTACGGCCTTTTAAAATGTGAGATAACTCAGTGCCCATTAGATAATTCATCTGCCTTCCAATGAATACCCATTTAATCCATTCTTCCTAAAAAAAATTTTTAAAGATGTGTTCTTTAAAGGAAGGGCTGATACAGTGGAAGTCAGCTCTCTGTAATCAGTCTCTTCCGCGATGTGGTTCTCTACTCCACAAGCAGAAGCAGTGAGGTCTTGGGGCCCAGGACTCTTCCTCCAACTCCAGAACTGTGGCGGTAGGAAATCATGAAGCAAGTTGGAACTTTCAAGGATATTTATTGCAGTCTAAAAAGACACACTGGTCTGCCTGCAAAATCTCTATTGTTGCTTGCAGATAAGAACAAGGGTAAAGTTAGACCCAAGTCTTCATGAAACTCCACTGAGAAATACAATCCTCACCTCCTAGAGTTTCTCATGCAGAAAAGCCCTGTGAGCCCCCAAGGAGTGAGGAAGGGGGAAAGAAACTGACGTAGTAACGGGATCTTGCAGGGAATTGAACATGATCCTGTGTCTTTCAACATCTCTCCAGGTCTACCAAAGGCTCTCACAACCTTTCAACCCCAGGCTGGGCTGTATTTTATTAAATGAAATGTATCCATCTCTCCATCACCCCCCCGGGATGTACCCAGCGGCGTGCTGTGTGAGACGGAGCCCCTTCCTGAGCCTTCTTCCCGGGGAGACTCTTCGTGAGGCAACACCAAGGGGGCAGCACAGAAATCACTGTGATGTGTGTTTTATTTGGTCGTTTGCACACTGTCTTTTTTCATAAGGGATTTAAAGCAGGTTTCAGCAATAATAATAATAAGTAAACAAACAAACAAAAGAACACACTACCAGGCCAAAATAGTTTCTATAGAAATAAGAATTGAACATTGAGACTAGCAAAAATGTAAATAGAAGAATTCAAGATGGGGGAGGGGAGGGATCATCATAGGCCATCGACACCACCACAGTCATCCCAGAAACATCTTCAGAAGTCAGGGTGCGTGGTCACCCCTTCCAGTGGGCACCCTTTTTCCTCTCTGACTCTGCCTGCTGCTTTTTCTTCCTTTGGGAGCTGGCAGCAGTCACTGCAGTGTGGACAGGGGCCGTGGATGCTCCGCCCTCTTGTAACTCACTGTGTGGCTTGAGCTAAGTTGCTTGCCCTCTCTGGGTTTCAGCCTCCTCAGCTGTGAAACGAGAGAAAAGATTAAAAGAGGGGAGAGACTTCCCTGGTGGCACAGTGGTTAAGAATCCACCTGCCAATGCAGGGGACACGGGTTCGAGCCCTAGTCTGGGAAGATCCCACATGCCATGGAGCAACTAAGCCCGTGCACCACAACTGCTGAGCCTGCGCTCTAGAGCCCGTGAGCCACAACTACTAAGCCCGCGTGCTGCAACTACTGAAACCAGGGCACCTAGAGCCCGTGCTCCACAACAAGAGAAGCCCCCGCTCACTGCAACTAGAGAAAGCCCGCGCACAGCAACGAAGACCCAATGCAACCAAAAATGAATAAATAAATGTATTTTTTTTAAAAAAAGAGTAAAAGAGGGGAAAATGTCCTAACCCTTTTCCCCTCCCAACAGACACAGGAGAGGAAGAACGAAAGGGCCTCCGCCTTCTTTCTCCACCCCTCACAGGATGCCGGGGCATCAGGTGCCCGTGTGTGGAGTTCCGGGCTTCCCGCTAAAGGAGAGGCAGCAACAAGGGTGGGCTGGCCGAGCTAACAGCCCACTTGTGCTTCAGGCCCTGCCTTTTTATTCTAAGAAGGATGGCTGGGAGCAGCGCTGTCCAGTAGAAATTATGAGAGTCACGTAGGAATTTTAAGTTTTCTAGTAAACACTTAAAAGTGTAAGAAGAAACCAGTGAAATTAATTTTAATAATGTTTACTTAACCTAATATATCTAAAATATTATTTCACCATGGGGTCAATATAAAAATTATTACTGATATATTTTACATTTCTCTGGTACCAAGTCTTCAAAATATGGTGTGTATTTTACACTTAGAGTATGTGGCAATTTAGACTGGCCGTATTTCAGGGGATCAATAGAGTAGCCACCTGGGGCTGGTGGCCACCATACTGAGTGAAGGCTTCTGTGCTCTAAGGGACAAAGGAGGAACAGTGCCTTGTTACTGGGGATCTGGGGCCCCCAGGACAAGGGGAGGACACAAGCCTTGAGGATGTACCAGGGGTGGAAACTGGAGTCCACTCTGAGATATGACTCCAGAGACAGCGAGATGGAGGTGATTCCAGGGGACAGAGTGAGAGTCCCTGAAGCACAAAATCAATCCAGTTGAGGCATGTCTCTGAGGTCCACTGGGAATGGAGATACCTGAAAGGATATTGAAGGAGCAGCTTCTGACCCCTGCATTATGTAGCAAAGGAGCATGACCAGCACGGGCTGATGCCTTAAATCACCCACATGCACACACACAGTATTGCAGTGTGCAGAAGGCCCAGAGCAAGGCCCATCCAATGGCTGTTATTGGGCTTCTCGTGGACCTTGGTGTACAGGGACTCTGGGCCAGAGTTGATCGATTTAGACAAATTTAGAAATGTGACATTTTGTCCACCTCAAAAGTTACAGAGTAATTTATATCTGTTGTATAGGTCTTAAAGTCTTGTCCCACATTTTTTTTTCTTTTCGTCCACAAAACAGAAAGCTGGATGTTGACACAGATCTAGGAATCATATTCACAGGGTTCATTCCCATTTGATGTGGACATCAAGTCCTGCCCTGCCTCCCCTCAGCAAACCACATAGGATTTGTCCAGACACCAAAAGCTTCGCGGACAATTCTCACTCAGAGGTCTTCCTTCCAATGACTCCATCTTCTTCCTGCTGCTTTTGTCTCATACAAGATGAGGAGAGTGGAGCCACACACAGAGCAAGGGGTCCTCAAAGACTCACAGAGAAACAGCCATGATCCAGAATTCCCTCCCCTCCACCAGCCACCTACTGCGGTGGCTGCCATCTGTGCAGAGGGAACAGTTCAGGCAAAGTCATTCCTCCGTTGTAGCCAGAGATTTGGTCCTAAAACCCCGTAGGGAATTCTCCACTGGGGAATTCTCTCCTGGGAACCCCCAGGGAATGCTGAAATTCCTTGATATTGACCCCTTCAGCTTAGGGCTTAGAATAGTGGTTTTCAGACCTGGAGCCCCAGATCACTGTACATCAGGGCCCAAGATGCCTACACATGAGAGCAGGGCTGCACAAACTGGACTGTCCATGAAGATCTCCTGTCCCATTAACATGCAGCAGGCCTGGCGTGGATGCAAGATTCTGCACCTGTGACAGTGTCCTAGCAATTCTGATGCCACTCTTCAAGTAGCAAGGAAGTCAAGTGCATCCCATGGAATAAAGAATTTGTCACCTCATCTCTCTTTATGGTCCAAGCTCCACTACTTCACATCAGGACCCAGTTGTGCCTTTGGCCTTGAATGTGTCAGGGTGATTCTGCCCAGGGACAGGGTTGGAGAAGGTTGGTAAGTTTAGTAGCGTTACTGCAGACCTCAGTGGGTCACAGTTGGAGGTCACATCCATAGGACACTTGCCATCCCACTGGCTCCACCCACTGACTTTTCTATCATCATTTTGCCCTACCTCCCCACAGACTCCTGGGTCACGGCTGAGGTCTTCTCTGGTTTTATGCAAAACAGCTCCACCCACGTTCAGACCCACTTTGAGGTCTGCCTTTCTAACCCATGAACTTTCCTGAAGTCCTTCCTAAGAGAAGGTCTGGTCAATGATATTCTCTATCATGTATGTAAAGCAGAGGTGTTCTTACGGAAAGAGAAAAAGAGGGGGAAATGTGTGGGTGTGCTGAGCCTCCTGTAACACCATTGGCTCTGAGTTGACTCTGCAGAGCCCCCTAGAGGTGGAGAATGCTTAATACCTACCTCAGATGGTGCCAGCCTCTGGTCTAAATACTCCCTACCAGGGCTGCGTTATAATTTCCATGAATTCTAGATACTTTACCTTCATGTGCCCCTTCCTTCATAAAAAATAATAATAGTAATAATAATATAAAATTATATTTTATGACTGCATTGGTATAAACATGAATATGTTAATATCATGTATTAAATACTTACTTCCCCCTAAAAGTTCTTTTTTTTTTTCCTTTTGGTTTTACAAGAAATTAAAACGTTATGTTGGACCCTTAATATTTAAGGCTGTGCCCCCTGGGCAGGTGCCTACAATATCTAATGGTAAAGTTGGCTCTGCTTCAGACATATACATCTATTTAATAATCTTAGCAACCCATTTTACAGGTGATGAAGCAAAGCAGAGAGAGACGTTACCTGACCTGTCACACAGTAAGTGATGGAGCTGGATTCACACCCAGACCACCTGGCCTAGTGCCCTAGTCATAACCACTGTGCACACCACCTCTCTCCTTCAAATGTTTCAGAACAGCTCTTGGGTCCTCATGCCCTTTTATCCAATAAACTCTCCCAATTCTCTCAAACACAGGACTGCATAACGTAGTGGACACAGAACAGAAATATGGACCAAATTTGGGGTTTTGTTCTCTTTTTGCCCCAAATCAGCTGTTTTAATTTTCCTGAATCACTAACTCCCAATGAGTCTTGGTTGTTCTATCTGCCAAATTGGCACAGTGATGCCTGCTATAGTAATAATACTTACAGGGTCATGGCACAGATCATAGTCGATATGGAATGTTGGCAAATATTCCTAGCCATTATCGCTGTTAATAAATGTTAGTTGAATTGAATGTCATGCTAGCTGATTTGCAAGACATACTAATAACACTAAGTGTACTAGTGAAAACTGCCGTTGATTCAGCACCTACTCTGAGCCACACGTAACACTGCTCATATGACCAACATTCTCTCTTTAAATCTTCACAACTACCCAATCAGATGTACACATCACATTTATCCCCCTGGCATCACAGGTTAGGAAATGAAAGTCCCTAGAGGTTAAGGAAAGCTTATTCGAAGACACACAGTCAACAGCAGGGCCAAAATTTAAAAGCAAGCCTGTGCCCTCAGATCTCTTCACTAAACCCCACACTGTGTTAGGACAGTATTTTTATTTCATAAATTGAATATCTAACTTCCACGTAGGGCCTGCAAGACACAGCTCTGTGTGCTTTCCATGAAATGAACTCACACCAAAGTCCTATTATTGTGCCCAAAGGAAAGTGAAACATAGACATGGAAGAAACTCACTGTCTTAAGTCAGGCTCCCCAACAAGAGACACTGCAAGGGAGGATTCAAGTGCAAGTGATTTACGAAGGACTGCTTTTCGGAGAGCCGGAGGAGGGTGGGGGAAGTAGGGTAGGGCAGGAGAGGAAGACAAGCAAAAGATAAGAAATCAGGCAAAGTTTGGAGGGAACAGCATCTGCCTGATCTTGCACTTACACTCTGGGGTGCAAGTGAACTCAGAGATGTGCCAACCCAAGACAAGAGAGCCAGGCCTTCACACTCCTTTGTCATTGGCTAGGGGTCCTCCCAGGGGGTCTACAGTGAAGGGATTCAAGGGGATTAGGACAGAGCACCGACATTGCCCCGGCACTTGGCAGAGACACAGCTCTGAGCATGGAGCTGGGATTTGAACCCAGCCAGCCTAGCTCCAGCGTCTATTATCTTAACCACTATTAAACTTCCCTTTAAGGAATAAAGGGAGAAAAACTCTTAGAGGAAAACATAGGCAGAACACTCTAGGACATAAATCACAGCAAGATCCTTTTTGACTCACCTCCTAGAGAAATGGAAATAAAAACAAAAATAAACAAATGGGACCTAATGAAAGTTAAAAGCTTTTGCACAGCAAAGGAAACTATAAATAAGACGAAAAGACAACCCTCAGAATGGGAGAAAGTATTTGCAAATGAAGCAACTGACAAAGGATTAATCTCCAAAATTTACAAGCAGCTCATGCAGCTCAATATCAAAAATACAAACAACCCAGTCCAAAAAATGGGCAGAAGACCTAAATAGACATTTCTCCAAAGAAGATATACAGATTGCCAACAAACATATGAAAAGATGCTCAACATCACTAATCATTAGAGAAATGCAAATCAAAACTACAATGAGGTATCACCTCACACCAGTCAGAATGGCCATCATCAAAAAATCTACAAACAATAAATGCTGGAGAGGGTGTGGAAAAAAGGGAACCCTCTTGCACTGTTGGTGGGAATGTAAATTGATACAGCCACTATGCAGAACACAATGGAGGTTCCTTAAAAAACTAAAAATAGAACTACCATACGACCCAGCAATCCCACTACTGGGCATATACCCTTGAGAAAACCATAATTCAAAAAGAGTCATGTACCACAGTGTTCACTGCAGCTCTATTTACAATAGCCAGGACATGGAAGCAACCTAAGTGTCCATCGACAGATGAATGGATAAAGAAGATGTGGCACATATATACAATGGAATATTACTCAGCCATAAAAAGAAACAAAATTGAGTTATTTGTAGTGAGGTGGATGGACCCAGAGTCTGTCATACAGAGTGAAGTAAGTCAGAAAGAGAAAAACAAATACCGTATGCTAACACATATATATGGAATCTAAAAAAAAAAAAAAAAGAGGCTCTGAAGAAGCTAGGGGCAGGACAGGAATAAAGACAAAGATGTAGAGAATGGACTTGAGGACACAGGGAGGGGGAAGGGTAAGCTGGGAGAAAGTGAGAGAGTGGCATGGGCATATATACACTACCAAATGTAAAACAGATAGTTAGTGGGAAGCAGCTGCATCGCAAAGGGAGATCAGCTCGGTGCTTTGTAACCACCTAGAGAGGTGGGATAGGGAGGGTGGGAGGGAGACACAAGAGGGAGGGAATAAGGGGATATATGTATACGTATAGCTGATTCACTTTGTTATACAGCAGAAACTAACACAACATTGTAAAGCAATTATACTCCAATAAAGATGTTAAAAAAAAAAGAAGAAAGGGAGATAGCAAAGTATTGTATATAGGATAGATAAACAACAAGGACCTACTGTATAGTACAGGGAACTGTATTCAATATCTTATAATAAACCATAATGGAAAATAATATGAAGAATAATATATATGTATAACTGAGTCACTTGGCAGTACAGCAGAAATTAACACAACATTGTAAACCAACTGTACTTCAATAAGATAAATTTTTAAAGAAAAGAATAAAGGGGGACAAAAAGGAAGTAACACCAACAACTCTGCACCATGGGCTGTCCTGCCTCAGTACCCCACATGCTTGTCCTGTTATTCTGAGCTCATTAATTTAAAAAAAAGTTGAATTAATCGAATCACACAAAACTAAAGAGCTCTGAAGGGAAAAAAAGACTTCTAATTTATTTATGCAGATTATATGTTTCTGCATCTGCCAGCACAGAGCCAACAGACGTAAGCATTTATTCAAATGGGCCCACATTTTAGAGTTGTTACAATACCTGCAACTTACAAGATGAACATAATTATCCTATTTTTACAAACTCTAGTATGATCTCAATCAGTGTCAGTAAGTTTTGATTGAATTTGCTGCTGATTAGAGTTGATCGTCTCTTTGAACAACAAGAAATTATGTCTCATTCAGTTCATTAGCAAGACTAGCACTTAGCTTACGAGCCATAGCACCAGTGGTACTTATCAAGGATAATTGATTTCTAATGTGGACATATTAATTACATAGCTATAGGAAAATTAAAATATTTTACCCTGCCAATTATTATTATGAAAAATAAACAAACCGTAGACCATGGACAAGAAAGTTTAGCTCACGTTGCCAACTTACCTCCCCTTTTGTCCCAGGGAAACTACATCCAGTAATGAGGTTAAGGCACAGACAGAGGCCCTAAGAGGCTGGCTTGGAAGAGCGAATCCCAAGGGAATCTGAAGGTGACCCTCTGCAGAGTAAGAGGAGGAAGAAGATGGACATGGAAAGAGAAAGGGAAGGTCTCTATCTCATCTGGAAACAAAAGAATGTGCATGGAGATGGCACAGGAGAACTCATACAGTCATGCATTCATTCAACAAACATTTATTGAGCATCTACTGTGTGTTGGACGCTGGGGTTAAACTACCAACACATGACTGCTCTCAAGAGCCTACAGCTTAAAAGGAAAGTTTGGCACTACCCATTAAAATATCTAAATACCTACATAAATCTAAGTGTTATGAAAGAAAAGCACAGGTTGCTATGGGAGGGACTGAGAGTGGGACCTAGTTTAGATTGGAGGCGGGGATCATGGAAGAACTCCTAAAGGGCGTGGCATTTACCTTGACACCTGAGTGATGAGTTAGAGAGGTGAATAGGGGAGAAGTATGAATGATCATGGAAAAGAGTTGGGTGCATTGGAGAAAACAGAAGATGGTCTGAAATGAAAGACGGTGTTTCATGGTGATGCGACGTAGTCCGGGCTACACTATGCAGAGCAGGGCCATCCAATAGAACTTTCTGGGATGATGGCAACCTTTATATCTGTACTGTCCAGTACAGATGTGGCTATTCAGCACCCAAAATGAGGCCAGTGCCACTGAGAAACTCAGCTTATAATTTTAATTAAATTAAATAGGGACTTGTGGCTACAGGCCACCATATTGAAAAGATCAGGAGCCTTATAGGCTTTGGTAAGAGCCGCACATTTTATTCAAAGAGCTGTGGGAACCGCTGAAGACTTTGTAAGCTCAGGAGGGCCACAGTTCCATATGTTTTTGACAGCTACTCAGTCCTTGGAGCCAGGAAACTCATTTACAAGACCACTCACTCTGGGAAAATAGAAATGGGATTTGTCAGATGCCTCTGTCAACCAAGGGTAGCATGTTATATTGTGTGCTTATTGATTCAACCTGTTCTTTCAAATCTGTTCAGAGTAAGGAGTGAATATGGCTTAATGCTAACTATCGTGATACAAAGTATAGTGATTCCCAAGTCTAACAAACTACACAAAACAAGATATTTTATGGTGTCCTTAACCTTGACCTAGAGTTGTATTCCTGAGCTGACAGTGGCAGTGGCCTGTGAAGGAGGGAGGAGATATTTGACTTTGCCTGCAGATGCAGCCCACAGCCAAGCTTGACCTCAGTTAGAAGGATTGAGAATGCCCTAGGAGAGTGGTTCAGATGACCCAGAATTGAGTCCTCCTGGATTTAAGTCCGGCCAGTGTCAGTGGGATACAAGTAGCAGGCAACTGAGCCCAAGAGACAGGGCTACCCCCCTGGGCCACAATTTCAGCACTGCCATTAGGAGAAACAGGCAAGCTTAACCCAAAGCCCCTACTTCTTTTGGAGAACTACTCCTCCCAGCCCTACCCCAGTTCATAGCTAATAGGCTATCACACTTATATAAAATTCCCTATGGGTCAGACACCATTCCAAGCAATGGCAATGATAATTGTATGGACACAGTGACAATGTGAGAACAAATGAATATTATACACACATACATATAGATATATACAGGGATACATATATGTAGAGAGTGTGTTTTATGCTTACATATGCATTTTCACTTCGTTTATCCTATACACATTTATATTTAGTTCTCATGATACACATATTACTATTATCCCCATTTTTATCTCCTGTTATCTCCATTATCCCCAATAATAATAATAATAATAATATGGACATTGAGAAAATAAATAAACATTATACATACACACACAGTGTTTAGTCCTTACATGTATATTAGATATATATAGCTAAATAGATATAGATAGCACAATGTCTATATTATTATTAGCATCTCTATTTTCAGATAAGTAACAGATTGGTCACAAGGGGTTAAATAAATTGTCTAAGATCCTGCAGCTAAAAAGTTGCTCCAGGGTCTGTGCTCACCTCCTCACATGGCTTCCCCAACAGATGCAAAAGGATGCATGAACTCAGCTCACCGGACACAGTACTTGGTCTGAGGGTTGATCTCTAACCCAAGCTGGCCTAATAATTGGACCTTGGCCCGTGGCTACTAATGGGTCCAGGCTATGTGGATATCACCCAAGTTTGGTCCAATCAGAATATTCCCTGAGAGTTTTTGCCTCTCTGGAGGCCATCCTGAGAAGAAGCCAAGCAAGGAGCCGTAGATGCAATGATGCCAGTCTTCTATAGAAAACAAGGGGAAGAGTGATACCCAAAATCAGAGAGACGGAAGAGCGAGAGGGAGAATGAGTGAATCATGGTGGAGTTCAGATCCCTCTGTCTAGTTCCTCAGGTGCCCATATCTGTCCTTCTTTCCCAAGGCCTGGATTTTAGCTCTTCCTTTGATTCTGAGAGCAACTTGGGAATCTCAGGCTTATTCCAGTTGAGTTCACGTCCCTTGCAACCAAAGGTTGCTCATACAGGAAGGTGACCGACTAGCAAAAACCAGCACAGATTTCCACCACCATCCTGCAGGCCCAGGGAGTGATGCTGAGTGCCGAAATTAATATTAATTAAGTCTAAATGTTTTTGTCCCCTTAGGGACTCTGAATAGTGATTAAAGTTCCTAGAAATCAGTCACTCAGCAGCTTCAGAACATTTGGATATTATCTGAACTCAGTGCATTTCTGCCTTCAGCATTTACTTTGAGCGACTGCCACCAGCAGCACCCAGTGGAAGGCGGGGACCACAGCTCCGTGTGCTTTTCCTTGGCGGCTCATCAGTCTGCATTCTCAGTGGCACTCACTGTCCTTTGAACCTTTGTCCACTAGGCACCTAATTAATTTTAGTCATTGGTAATGACATTTCTATAATTAAGAGGACACAAATCATCTGGAATAACAAAGGGCAAGACTGGTTATATAGGTAGGAATGAAGACGTGTGAAGTATACATTGATTTTCTGCATTTGGCCCAAGTGTGGCTTTTCTCTGAAGGTTGCCTTCCTCCTAACTAAATTATATTTGATGTTATTATAATTCAGTCATTCATCACATTTTTCCTGAATGTCTACTATACGTTAGGCACTGGGCCTAGGGTTGGGTTGTGAAGATGAAAGAGGCAACATCACTGTCTTCAAGGAGATTCATCTAATGATGGATTCAAGCACAGCACAAGACATCATTGATGGCTTACTCAGCATCTAGCCCTTCCTCCTTCTTAACAGACACCTGCTATTGTTCAGTTACCGGCCTTGTGCTGTCCAAGGATCCCAGAATAAGCTGACCCTATACCAGACTTGAGGACTTGGCAAGGGGTTTCTAAGGAACCCCCTTTAGCCTTGCCAGTGAGTGGTTAGTGCAGGAACCCAGGCCTGAGCCAGTCAGCACGTGGCCTCCCCAATTAGCAAGACTGACTCAGCAGCAGGTACCTGAGCTCCAAGAGGTCAGTGAGATAAAGAAGGAAAGTTTGCGGTTTCTTTCTGGCCATTGAATGTACTGAAACCATTACAGCCATCAGGCATCCAACTTGAAGATGAAGCCAACACCTAGAGGACAACAGGGCTAAAAGAATCACAGAGAAACAGAGCCAAAGCCTCCGGATCAGGCCAACCCTGAAACCCAACCAGTCTCTGTGTTTCCAGCAGCAAGAGTGTACGTTCTATTTCCTCATTACTTAAGGAAGTTTGAGTTGGTTTCATTCTAATGGATGGAGACAGATGAACAGAAACTCAGAAGGCAATGTAAATACATACAGAGAGTGTTAAAGGAAATCTGAGGCGGGGTACCCACATATCCCAGCAGGGACGGGGGTTGCATGGACAGGTCAGGGGAAGAGACACCCAAGTGGAGCCTTACACGATAAGTAGGAGACAAACTAATGAGGGTAGCGGATAAGGAAGGAAAGCATTTCAGATAGAGGGAACAGTCAGACAGAAACGCAGAAGGAAAACAGTGTGAAGTTCAGTACTCCCAAGTCATAGATTATAATGTGGAAGGTAGAAGGTGAGGTTGGAGCCAGATGGTGAAAGATTTGGACGCCATGAAAAGGAGCTTGGACTTAGCCTGTAGATGATGGAGAACCACTGATGCAAAGGAGACAGGCCTGGCATCATCAGATTTGCATTGTAGGTATGTCCCTCTGGTGCCCAGGTAGAGGATGGACTGACAAGTCTGTCCCAACTTCTCAACTCTATCTTGGCAGTACAAAAGCAGCTAGAGACTATATGTAAATTAATGGGTGTGGCTGTGTTCCAATAAAACTTTATTTATAAAAATAGGCTATGGCCTGACTTGCAGATTCTCAGCACCTCATAATCTCATAAAAAGCACAAATCAAAGAGGATCAGTCCCCTGCTCATAACCTTCCTGTGATCTCCCATCACACTTGGAATAGAACTCAAGCTTCCCAAAGCCTCCCAGGCTCTGAGCAGCCCCTGTCTTCCTTACTGACTTTGCCTCCTGCCACTTCTGCCCTTGCTAACTTCACTCCGGCCACACTGGCCTTCTGCTGACTTTTGGATACTCCTAGGTTATTCCCACATGAGGACCCCAGCCCTAGCTGTTCCCCCTACATGGAATGTCCTTCCCCCAGAACTTTGCACGGCTCACTCCTTTATATGGCCCGCGTCTCTGCTCAAACGTCACTCCCCAGAGACATCTTTCCCAACCACTCTGTCTAAAATTGCTCCCACTCCTCCTCCAAGTTCTGTCCCTTAATGCTGATAAATTCTTTTCTTCACAGCACTTATTACCACCTGACATTATATTATGAATTTGCTTGTTTACCGAGTTCTTATCTGTTTCTCTGACTGGAATGTAGCTCCACTAGAGCAAGTCATTTTGTCGTGTTCACTGCTACATCCCCAGCACCTAGAATAATGCCTGGCATGTCAAAGACAAAGAGTATGTATCAAAAGCCTGAATGAATAAATTTCTGCCTTATATCCCAGAACAACCCATATCACAGGGACTTTATCAGGAGAGACCAAAAGCCTAAGTTTGAAATTGTGACCCTCATTTCCTATACAGAGATCTCCACGCTTCCCATTTAGGGAGCTCGGCTCTTCTCATGGGCTCTTAGCGTCCTATGATACCTCCCATATGCTCAACTTGGGAAAATCTGGGATGCTTTTATATCAGGATGTATCATTTGCAATATCCAGCAAAGTCAAGCATCCAAAATCTCCAAACAAGCCTATAATTACTCTGAAGTCAAAGGGAAATCAACATATTAGTGTGATAGAGGCGTGATGCCGAGGGACAGAGGCAAGAAGGATGCAGGTCAACGTGGGAAAGAGTCCAGTGGAGGTTGGCCTAATGAGGTTTAAGAATCCCAACAACATCACTGACCATTCATGATGAGGGGAAACTGCCCCTGAGGTCATCTAGCCTTCGTGCTGCTTTAGCTGTGGTCCCTGAACCAGCAGCGTCACATCACCCAGGAGCTTGTTAGCAACCCACAGTCTCTGGTCTCAGACTCCAGACCTCCTGGATCTGACTCTGCTTGTCAGCAAATCCCCAGGTGACTCACGTGCACATCCCAAAGTGTCACTTCAGCCCATTCACCTGGCAGCTCAACTTCTGAGGTCTTCTGTCTACCAAGCTTCACCTTGCTCAGAATTATTATAAAAGTCATTTGTTTCCCACATTAAAAAAAAACAAGGAATGTCACAAAGAAATCAGATCCCTAACTATATTTGAAAACTCCGAACTCTGGCAGCCCTGGTGTGTGCATTCCACACGGCACCAACTGGGGAGGGGCGAGCAGAGCTTCCCTGTTACCTGGGGCAGGTAAGCTCCAGCTTACAAAGCCCTAAAGTTCACACCCAGCCTGCTGCAATCATCAATGATACTTGTCTGGACGCCACGGATATTTCTGTTTCCAACCTCTCACCTAGTCCAGAGATCTCCTTTTACAGAGAAAGAAAACAGGCTCAGAAGGGTTAAGCATGTAGGCAAAAGATTCACAGCCAGAAAGATGCTCTTTCACTTTATATTATCTGCCTGAGAAATGGGTAACTTTATTGTTACCTGAAAGATGAGAGACCTGAAGGACGTTAAAGAAACTCATTGGCTCTCTTAAAATAAACAAAGAAATAAAAATATCCCGATTCTCCAAGGCTGGCAGGAGAGAGGGCGTCTCCTGTAGGAGGAGGGCAGCTGGAGGTACCCCTGTGCCCTGTACCTCCAAGCAAGGGCTAATCCTTACCTGGAGATTCACTCAGGACCACTTCCCTGTCCTCAAGGGAAGGGACATCTTAGGACAGAGAAACCTCCTCAGCAAATGGAGTTCACCCCAAAAGGGAGGATTAGGGTGTGACGCTAAGTGAATTGGTGGACACGGAACAATCAGTGATTGACTCAAGCTCATGTGAGTGACAGAGATAAAAGCCAAGGATGGAATTTCAAATTCCAAGTCCAGATTAGTCTGCTATACCCTATAACCTTGGGCGATTTTTATTCTTCTGGATTTATCCAGTTCCCAATGCTCCAATTTCTCACTCTCAAAGTTGATGACAATACTAATAAAAATAAGTAATTTAATAGTAATAGAAGTAAACCATTCAGAATAATGAAACAAGTTACTCCAATGGGTATGGTGACTTAGAGTTTACACGGAACCTTCACATACATTATCTCCTCTGAGCATCACACAAGTATGGTGACTCTCCCGTTTCACAGATGAGAAAGTAACCTGTCCCAGCTCACAGAGTCAAGATGTGCTCCGACTGATACTCAAACCCACATCAATGGACTCTTTAAAAGCTAGTGAAAACAAAGTAACTGAAAAGGAGACCACGGTGCCCTGTAGACAGCCTGAAGAGAATCGTCAGGTAGACCACACGCAGTGGCCATATTTAAGAGAGTACAGAACAGCGATACGGCAGGAATTAACACAACATTGTAAATCAACTATACTTCAATTAAAAATAATAAAAACAAAACAAAACAAAAAAAATAGCGCACACTTAGAGTCAAAAGACCAGAGTTCAAGCCCCAGCTCTGCCACTAACCAGCTGTGTGAACTTTCAGACGTTACTTAACCTCTCTGGGCTTAGGTTCTTCATGGATTAAATAAGGTTAATAATAGCACTCGCCTTATTCTGAGAGTCAAACAAAATAATGTGTGTAGAAATGCTTAGCCTGCTGCTTAGCACATAGAGTAACTATTCAATAAATGAGAGCAATTATTATACATCAGTCTGGAAAGAAAAATATCTCAATACACTGCCTAGAAAGACCTTAGAGGTTTGTAAACCAAAAATTTAGGTATAGAGAAGAAACGGAGAGAGAGAAATCTTATTCCTCCAATCTAGCAAAAAGAGACTCCAGGGGAAGCAGAAATTGTGATGTATAAACAGCTTCGAGATTACAATATAAATTAATCAAGGGAATTTCTTCCTTTCAGAGGACTTAGACTAAGGAGCAATGGCCTGAAGCTACAGAAGGGGAAATCTGGGTTAGATACAGCAAGACAAGAATGTTCTCAACAGGGAAAGTAAATAGGAAATCAAATAGGCTCCTTGGGGTTGGGATGGAGGAATCTTCCCTGGCTGTAATCAAGGAGAAATGAGGGGAAGAGGACAAAACAGGCAAGAATTGCAAAATACCCATCCAGTGGGAGCAGGAGGGGGTGTTTCTACACCTTTTAAGGTATCCATCAAACAGTCAATAAGCAGTCATTTATGATGACCTATTTCTTGGTGCCCCATAAGGTCTCAAGAGAGATGCAAAAGAAGGAAAGGGAGGACGCTGACCTCAGGAAGCTTGCCATCTCTTACAGTGAAAGCAGAGTTCCCAGACACAAGGAAGCAGGGGGAAGGGGAGAGGAACTAGTACCATCTAATCTGGGGGACTTCTTCCCCACTTGGATAACACTCAAGTGTTTTCTTCGCTTTTTGTTTCTCTCTTGACAAAAATTTTGACAGCTTTACACTGTCACAAAACAAAATGCACCAAGTGGGTTTAACATTTGATATTATTGATTTTATGTAAACAGTTAAAAGTTCTTTTTTCCTGTGGGTTACGATGATGTAACCTCATGAGATGTGGCAGTGGGACACTATTTTGGTGGGGCAGGGTGGCAAGGTGGCATAACGAAGGGGAGCAGAATACGCCACCCTCAAATATGTCACTTTGGCATATTGATTATTTTGAATTCAAGTTATTTGAGAAACAGCCAGTACAAGAAGGACATTCTGACCCTTCTTTGTCCCTCTGAAAGCAGGAGATAAATCTTCCATGTGAAAGGTACCCTCCCTCTACCAGGGAATTATCACCAGAAATAGGGAATTTAGGTCTGAGAAGGCTGAACAAACAAAGCTTGTTATTTCTTCACTAATTTACTACCCCAAGCCCAAACCCTTCTGTCTTGTCAATTCTTCACAAATTTACTGTTTCTTTGTCTAAAAGGTATAAAAGCTTCCTGCTCTGGTCACTTCTTTTGAGTCTCATATTTTTATGGAGTTCCTGTATGAATGAAGTTAAATTTGTTTTTCGCCTGTTAATCCCTCCTACTTCAATTTAATTATTAGGCCAGCCAAAGAACCTAGAAGAGAAGAAGGGAAAATTTTTCTGCCTCTGCAATAGTGAGCCTTTTATGTACAAGAGAAAAATAGGAAAAGTCACAAGACCAAGCTAAGACTGATGCCTAATTCTATGGTAAAAAAAAATTCGGCTGAGAGGAAAACCATGGTAGGCTGATGTGGGCAAAGATATCTCCTTAGGATGAAGTGAGATTGAAGTTAGACTTTAACCTGAATCACGATACACTTAAGACAGTGGACAGCCATCCTTGGCTACCTATTATCACAGTACTGCTTCGTAACAAAAATCTACCGCAAAACTCAATGGCTTTATCATATTAATAGGTCAAATGAGAAAAATCAGAAATTAATATGATAAAGCATAGTACATTGAAAATAACTGAAATATCTTTACATTTCTAGAATAAATCTCACCTGGTTATGATAAAACAAACAAACAACCAAGCAAACAAAAAAACCTCAATGGCTTAAAACAATAGCCGTGTATTAATGCTTACAATTCTGTGGGACAGCTGGGTGGTTCTGTTGACCTAGACCAGGCTCAGCTGGTCTTTCCCGGGCTTGCTCACGGGCTGTAGTCAGCTAGTGTGTATGCGGGGGCCTAGGTGGTCAAGGATGGCCTCAGCGGCCACGGCTCCTGTGTGCTTCACACAGTCTCATCCTTCCATGGGCTTCTCGACTTGTTCTTGTGACCAGGACAGAAGCACCGAGGTCTCCTAAGGCCTGGGCTCAGAACTCAGAACTCCTCCTGACTACCCCGAACTCCGACACCCTGTTGTTGAAGGAAGAAGATTCTGGTGAAGTGCATTCCTGGCTCTTCTTTGTCTGGCTCGATCCAGATAATGAAGGGCAAGGGATGATTTTGATCAACGTGATAAAGACTCGGGCTAAAAGAAGGAAGGGGAAGAGACAAAAGAGTGAGAATCTGCAGTACTCCCATTTAGAGAGTTTTATGGGGGATTTAGAGAGAAGCAGAAATTGGGAGCATTTTCAGCCAGCAAAATCTATAAGGCAAAGATGGAAACTCTAGGTTTCAAAATGTTTTACTGAGAATGAGACTGAGATCCTCTTTGGAATTCTTAGAGAGACTTTGGTAGTGGTTGAATTGCCTTGCGCTTATTCTGGCATTGCTTTGGGATGCTTTGAGTGTCATTCTGTGCAGCCTGGCAGTGGCTTGGTGGGGGGACAGGACAGTGGGGCTCACTGGGAGCTGCACACCATCAGCCTCGTGCTACACCCTAATAAACATGTCACAAACACCTTGGTTCAAGTCCGACTAGGTGGCACTTAACCAAGGGAATAAATCAATCCCAACTCTAAATGAAGGCTGGAAATGAAATGGCCTTTTTTAGAAAGAGATGGCCAATTCACACAACTGCACATAAATTTTGCCTTCATTTGAAATTGGAAGAAATCTTGCAGATCCTTCTTCCTGATTAAGAATGTCATAAATCCCAGGGGTTGGAGGGATAAGCAAACTCTCTAGCCTCTAAAGTCTAATGCATTCCAGAACGGCATCCACCCACTCTTAAAAGTCCCCTAATATTTGGTTCCAAGACCTCAAAATATTTGCAGAAAATCACAACTTGATAACTCAAGAATATGTCCAAATTATTTCTGAAAACACATCCTTATTGTGAGACTCTGTTTCCTATGCCTTCGTTGTCTTTAAGCAGGTGTTCATAGAGACTCAAGGTAATACACATTTGTTTTCTAATCACATGAGGAAAATGAAATTCCAGGAGTCTATCAATGTCTGAAAAACAAGTTCACGAATTAGCAGTCATCCTCATCTTAGCACTAACTCCTTGATGATCTCTATGCATGGGAAAGAGATGGACCAAGGATATGGTGTGGCCTCAGAGGAATGCCCTTTTAGCATGGCAGCCAGCATCAAACAGAAAGCAGAGCCTGTTACATGGGGTCAGAGTCAGAGACTCAGAAAGCTGGATTGGTCCTTAAGTCTCACAACCTGGGGGCTGTCCTTACAAGTCAGATCATGTCTCACCTCTGCTTAAAATTCTCCAATGGTTGCCTGTGTTCTTAGGGAAAGTTTCTGCTTCTGCAGACCAAAAAGGATGCCCAAACTCGGTCCCGACTCACCTCCCTTGCATCGCCTCCATCCAGCCATCCTCTAACTGCCCCCTTACACACATGTGGAATCTTAAAACCATCAGTAAGGTCTGGTGAATCAAAACAGTCCCAGAAACTACTCGTGGGTCTCTACATGCCACAAAACCTCTCCAGCTTCTGTGTCTTTTCACATTTTGTTTCCACTGCTTGCAAGGCTCTCTCTGCTGCTCCAGATGGTGAAGGAAACCCACTTATCTCAGAAGCCATCCCCTCAGAAGCCTTGCTTAACCACCCTAGGCAGTCATGTGTCCCTCCACCCCACCTCCTTGGAGACCTGCGCACTGTCTGTCCATAGCACTGGCTTCCTTGACCTGTAAAGCAGGACATTTTCCAGGCATCCACCAGGGAGCGCTGATACAAAGACAATCAACACAGTATAAAATTGATAGAAGTACTTATGTTAGCCCCACATACTCAAGTGAGCGATTAACAAGTATACACCAATTGACCTGGCATCCCCACAGATAATCTGCATCTCTTTAGAGGGGAGACTAGGTACATTCATTCATTTATTCATTCATCAATACATGTTTGTTGAGTATCATCTATCTGCCATCGTATCAATTATCTGCTTCTATTATGACAAATCACTTCAAAACTTAGCGGACTGAAATTTAAAACATAGAGGTTTCAAACTTCCACATTCATTTGATCAACATTCTGCCATTTGGGAAGGTCTGGGTTCAACAGTTTGTGTCTGTTCCATGCAGTGTGGGCTGGAGGATGCAAGATCATTTCACATCTATATCTGGTATCTCTGCTTAGATGACCAGAAAGGCTGTGGTCTGGCTGGGTCTCTCTCTTGCCTCATGCTGTCTCAGCCTCCAGAGTCTGTCTCTGCACATGGTCCCTCTAGCAGGATGGCCAAGACACGGTGTCTCAGGGTTCCAAGAGGGGGAAGGTAGAAGCCACAAGGCCTCTTAAGCCCTAAGCTCTAAAACTTGAACCATGTCATTTCTACCGCACTCTGTTGGTCAAAACAAGTCACATGGTCAGGCGGTATTCAAAGAGTGAAGAAACAGACACCACCTCTTGATGGGAGGTGGAAAGGGGAGGGATGAGGGAAGCATGATTATTGGGGCCCTTATATAAAGACCCAGGACACCCAGGCGGTGGTCGGTGCTGGGAATGCATCGGTGAATAAGACACAATTCCTGTCCTCAGAGAGCTCAAGTGGGAGAGATAATACATGGATTGTAGATGATTAGTAATTGCCAAATTAGGTGCCACAAACATCTGCAGGTTGGGCACCTTTTCACCCTTATTTATACAGCACAACGTTTGCGAAAAAAAAAAATCACTATGATTCTCCCTGCTAATGAAGGGGTGATGCCATGCGGGGGTGGAAAACATACTTGCTTTGTCTTCCCCAAATATTAGCAGACTCCTAGGAACCTTTAAGACAGATATTCTCCTTTCAGACTTCTCTCTCCATAGATTTGTCTTCTTCTCTTCTCCCAAAAGGTTTGCATTTACCTTCCTATTATCAGGCATCAGATAAACACACCCCAGGAGAAATCCTTGCCACTTCTCTTGTCCTGCTGCTGTCACTTGGGCCATCTGTGGCCACCTTCAGGGATTCATATTTTCACCTGCACATCCCTCCACGACTCCACCCAACTCAGATTGAATTAATATATTCTACACTTTATCACAAAAGCCGTTTTTACAATGGACCTTTCTCACCAATGAGCAGCTCTTAAACTTTTGGGAATCTGATCACAGCTATGCATCCTGTCTCTAGATAGATGCACATAAGCTTAAGCTTGCATTTTGTTTACAATATCAGAGGGTTCATAGACCTTTAAAATCCAGGTAAGGGACCATTGTACTGATTTTGCTTTTTAGTCTCTGCTTCTCCATTGCTCTGCATAATAACTGATACAAAAATGAATCAATCAATCAATTCATCAGTGTTTTAGGACAATGCCTAATACCTCTTTCAGTTTTCTCTGGTTAGAGCTGAATGAGGGCCACTTCTTGCTGAAATGTACATTGTCATCTCAGTGGTTAATCAAGAACAAGGAGGAGAGGATTCCAAAAGTATTCACAGTCAAATCCCTCAAGCCTGCGGTGAGAGCCAGGGAGTCTGAGCATTTAGAAGAGGTTTTCTCTTTACAGTAACTCAGCAATCCTTGTCTCAGGCCGGATCACAGCCTAAGCCTGTGTCAAGGACGGGAGCTTAGCTGCTGGTCACGTAATCGCACGTTCTCTGCCCCCCTGTTTCCAGTCCCGCAGACTTCCGCCAAGTTCACAGTGTAGGAGGAGAGTATAAGGACCGCCAGAAGGAAGACGAGACTGTCAATCACTTTCCAATTCTTTCCTGATGTTAAGGGGAAGCGAGGAGAGGCTCTGAGCCCTTTTGTAAGTAAGTGAATCAATAGGTCCAATGAGACAGGCTGGATCCAAGAATGTTGTCCTCGTGTGGCCAGGCCTGACAATTTAATTTAACAGTATCTTTTCTCTTCTCTTCCCTTCATCTCCCTGTTCCCCAAGGAATAAAGAAGGCTTTGTGGACTTGATTTCATTAGTCTTCAGAAAATCCTGGGGGCAGACTGGGGACAAGATGCGGAATCCTCTTGTGCCCAGGGAGATTGTGTCCGGGGGAGGGAGAGGCTTGCCAAGGTCAAGGGGTGCTCTGCTTCTAATGTCTAGAGCGGGGCTCTAACCCTAAACCAGCGCTGTCCGGACAGCCAGGCAGGCCGTGGAGGGTTCTGAGAGGGGCTTGGGGACAAAGGTGGCACCCAGTGGGTTCTTGGTGGAAGGAGCTTTAATCACCTATGTTCTAACCAGCTATCCCAAACATGGCCATTCCCAAATAACCTAGAGTTGAATAAAATTCCACACCTAACCTATATCTAAAAAAACCTGTATAACCTATGTCTAATAAAAACCTGTAATAAAAATCTATAACCTGTAATACAATATGCATTACATATAATTATATGTCACATAATATAACCTATAATAGCCCATAAGAAGAATAAGCTACATCTAATAAAAGTCTAAGTAACCTATATCTAATAAAACTTTGCTATTTAATTGTAATTTAAGACCAGGTCTCTGGCCCCCCTTTACAACCAGATTAATGGTCCTAATCTCCTTTTATATTGACATGCTGAAGCCACCACATTCAAGGGCAAGGAGAGGCTGAGGAGAAGGGACTCAGAAGACCCCCCCTCCCCCAGAGCTGTTTATGTATTAGAGATCTGTGTGCTACTTGATCTGAAGACAGGGTTTAAGTACTGCCTTCTTAGAAAAAAGGGGGAAAACCACTGCTCTTGACTGTCAAAAGACCAAATTTGGCTACAAAGCTTATTTGGCGGGAAAGATAAAGTTCTTAAATCGCAGCTCTGCTGAGAGGGAGAAAAATTGTCAAGGATTCAGAAATTGGCTGGAAGGGAAGTTTGGGTAACCCTTGTTTAATTCAAGTCACCTTTTGGACTTCACTAGTATTTCTAAAATTTGCTGATTCAACTATAAAGCCTCCTTACTTAAATGTGCAGCCTATATCAAGATCCTGGTTTTTTTCTCTCAGATTGAATCTCACAGCATAAATGACCCTGGAAAAGTTTAAAGTTGCTAAGTCTCAGATTCCACATTGCAGAAAAGAGACAATAATAACTGAATAAATGCCCCAGGGATGGGAAAGCCCTCTTGGTACCATTTTACATGCAGGAGGCTCCCACTTTTTAAAATTTCTGTTAAGAAAGTGAAATTGGTTTTGTTCCATCCTCTACCTCTCAGACTTAATCAGAGAACTATGATCTCAGTATGCACCTAATGTTTATAGAAGGAATGAATACGCTCAAAGATTACTTGTAAGTGATTTAAACACCATATGATGTTTTGGAATGTCTACCTTATTATTCGGTTGTAGAGCATCGATAATCAAGAACTGTTATGTGATCCGTCGGCAAAATGTCACCAGAATGACAGAAGGTGCCAATTAAGTAAAGTAATTTATCACGGAAACATATTGAAAGATTCTAGAACTATGTGCAGAGGGACCATTCTATATTTAAATCTACATTTTTACTGGGAAATTTATGTCAGTAAAATGACATAAATTCATTCTCATTAGGCGTAATGAGTTCACCCAACTCAACTAATAATATGCAACATCTGTCAGGGTGACCTTCCAACGTGCTCTTTTCAGTTATGTCATAGAACTTGTTGATTTGTGCTTCCCAAGTACACCAGGGGGTCAAGGTCAGCCGACTGGTCAGTGCACAGTTACTGTGAGACCCACTTCTCACTTGCTATTGTGGATTGAGCCCTGTTGCTAGAGCTGCATCACCCAAAGTGTATGCTAAACTAGTCTAGTCCTTTGGGATGTTAGGAGAAATAAAGTAAGGAAGGGGGAAAGGAGGGGAAGGAGGGATGGAGGGAGGAGGGAAGGAAGGAAGAATGAATTCTCATGATCCTTTATGTTTGGCAGACAGAATGAAATCTTTATTGCAAAACTTCTCAGAGCCTTTACAATATAACTCTGCATTATGACTTTCCAAGTGGAAGATTGGATAGTCAGTGTTTAGTATCCATTTGCATGACATATTGGAAAGAATGATGTTCATGAAAATCGCACAGGAGAACACTGGATAAAATACTCCAGCCCTGCTTCCTTTTCACTGAGTATGATTCGTGTCAATGTCCTTTGCTTGGGTTCCATCCAAGCCTTCAGCCGTCCTCACAGTAAATACTTTAGACATCACGCTTAGAATGCTGCAAAAAGTGACTTTACTGCCCATCCTAGCTTCCTCGGAGTCCTTCAAACCAGCATGGCAGGTCCCTTCAGGACACTGCAGTGAGCTGGCACCAGCCCTCGGTTCCCAGGTAGAGTTCCCAAGTGGAGGAAGACCTGAGGGAGACTGTATGAGTCCCATCTTTAGGCAGAGCCAACGTTAAACTCGGGTGTCTTCCTCAGACATCACTTATCAAGTTCAAAGAGCATTAGCAGTAGACAACGTCAATGGTTCCAAGCCCATATACCCGCAAAGGATGAGCAAGGGACAAGAACAAAAAAAACTGTGGAAGCCAAAGAAATGGGTCCAAGGCATTGCTGAGAATGGACTTGGGGACATCATAGTGAGTGAAGGAGTCAGCGTGTTTTGAAAGCCAAGGTCCTGAGCAGACTCTAAACGACGCAGGCTCTGTGTCGGGGAGCCCGGGCTCACAGGCTACTGGCATCTGGAATAGCTCTTGCTCTCATAGTCCTGGAGTCAACAAGTCTGCAGTGAGCCTTTTACCACTGGAAGCCCACAGACACCTAATCACAACTATGTCTGCCTTAACTTCCAGCTGGACTCCTGATAAAGCACTTAAAGATACTGGAGGATGTTGAGCTGCCTCCTTCCTGCCAGACCCTCTCCCTAACCATGACTTTGCTTCTGTGCCCCAGCTGCCAGAGGGGTCTTGCGTCAAAACAGAAAGAGCATGCAGAACAAGAATACCGCTACCCTCCTGAGGATGCCAACATCCCAGCTGCCTGGAGGTTCCTGAGGGGGAGGGGGATGGGCAAGAGACGATCCCAACAGGAAAATGAGAGGTCTCAATCTGCACCAGGTTTCGTCTGCTTCTTGCTCCTCTTAACTTCCACCTTTATCCCTTAACAGTAGTATGTGAGCCTCAGACACTCCCGTGTTTCCCTTCAATTTCTTCTAAAAATACTATAATATTATAATAATATTAATGTAATGTTTTAACATTAATTTTATAATTACCCAAACTGAAATTTATAATATTTTAATTAATTTAATAATTGACATGCTGGAGAATAGTTTTTATATAAAGATACAATACATATTTATAATTTTAATAAGAAGATGAAAACTCAGTATTCACCTTGCAGTTTAACAAAGAGAATGTTTCCAGAGCCTGTGAAGTCCCAGTTCATATCTAATGCATTACTTCACACTTCCAACCAAAAGAAACTCTATCCTAAATTTTATGTTAATTATTCTCTTGCTTTTCTTTATGATTCTGCCATGGGAAACCCTAAAGAATATAATGTTCAGTTTTGCCTGTCTTTGAACTTTGGATAAAATAAATCATACTGTATATATTATTTTGTAACTAGCTCTTTTCACTCAACTTCAAGAACAATAATGATAAATATAACTCTCCTTTCTTAAATTTCATTGCTATATGGTATTCCATTGTTTGAATGCATCATACATTATTAATTAACTCTTATAAATGGGCATTTGATTATTCTAGCATTTTGCTGATATGAACAAAAAATTGTTCTTATATTTGAGCCCTACTGCATATGTGCAAGAATTTCCTAAGGCCAAGCTCCTCAAAAAAATTTTTTTTGCCTGAGTACCTGCTAAAAACTTTTGAGAAGCTAAATATTCCCTTAAATATTTTTAAGTAAACATCTAAAACTTTTCAATAGAGACTTAAGTAGTTGCAATAAAAACTGTAATATTTGTCATGGTGTAAATATGGTAAAACCTTGTGATAATGCAAATTTAAATATAAAGCCATGAGTGGTTGGCACTTTCACCCACCATTTCCTATTCTCAAGTGAGATTTTATCTTCTGTAGGAGCAGGGCAGATAGAGGACATCAAGGAGAGAATGAGTCCGGGGAGGAAACAGCAGGCAACCCTATTTCCGGACACATAAGATGGAAGGTGGGTGACCATGTCTCAAGGTATCTCCTAGCCCAGGCTCCTTAATTCAGGCTGACACAATGGGCTTCAACTCACAAAGATTCCCGAAATTGCTGCCACTTTTCTGGACATTATAGAAATATTCAAGACACGGAAATATTGCCATTGATATTAAAGCTGGAAATGGAAAAGATATTATAGAAAAATCATTCAATTCTTTGAATTCTTTCGAAGCCTTATGCAAAATGTCACTTAGTAATCTAGCATCTTTAAAAATTATTTTTAATGATCTCTCAGCTGACGACTTGATTAGATCCTTTTTCAATTCGGTTGAAAGTAAAGCATTGTAAACGATTTGACTTGTAAAACATTTTTCAGTCATTTGAGGTTTTCATTTTTTCAGTTTCTGGGAAAAAGAACAAAGAGGTTTATCATATGTTTATTCCAGAAAGATTTATCAAATAACTATTCATCATCCCTGTAGTTTTTTCACTTAGAGTCCCCTTGCTTATAGGTTATATAACCAAGAAAGTGTTAGGAAAAGGAAATACTGCTGATTCGCATCAAATTTTGCTGATATAATATTTTTAATAAAATTCTTTTTATCCTAAAATGTGCTTTTAAAACATTTTCATCTAAACTTCAGAAATGAGGATGGAACCCATTCAATTTATGGATAATATCCAGTATATAACTGAATCGGCAAACTAATCTTTAGTTTTAACCAATTGCCCAGACCAGACTTAGTGTCAGAAAAAAGATCTGACTTCATATCTCAAATTAAAGTGTTGATGTGAAGCCCTGACAAACAGTTCATTTTGCATTATGACTCTAACATAGATAATACATTGGTAGATGAGTGGACGGATGGATGGATAGGTGATAGAGATATAGTCTTGCTCTAAATTTGTGACCTGGATGAAATAAGGCACTGCCACCTTTGATACTCACCAGAGTGATGCATTTTTTTAAACATTAATTAATTAATTTATTTATTTGGCTGCGCTGGATCTTAGTTGCGGCACGCGGGGTCTTTGCTGCCTCATGCAGGATCTTCAACTCAGCATGCAGTATCTAGTTCCCCGACCAGGGATCGAACCCTGGCACCCTACACTGGGAGCGTGGAGTCTTAACCACTGGACCACGAGGGAAGTCCCCAGAGGGATGCATTTTGGATAGCAGTAAGAGATTTCAGGAGGTAAGAAAAATTGTCATCACTCCTGCTGGATTCAGAATATCCTAATGTGAACCAAAATATTCCATTGCTAACATAATACTCTGCTCTTAACAGAAAAATTTACAAGACCACAAAAATCACAAAGCCCTACCATAGGTTAATAGCATCTTGATTGAAGGAAGCCTCAGGACAACAATATCTTGCGTTGACTTTTTGGTGCTCCCCAAGGATTTTTACATCCCAGAATGATGCACCTGAGTAAGAGGTCAGTGAGAGGTTTTCTTTTGTAACGACAGAATAAGGATGGTTGTGAAAAGGGAGTTAGAAAAGGGAGAACCTACAAAGATGTTTTTATCCAAGATGTGTTATCAGACAGAACAATTTTAGAGAAGAGTACAGATAGATATTGAAGGTCTAAAAATTCACTTAAAACCACCTATGCTTGCAGACCCCCTGAAAAGTCTTCATGAAGCCCCAGGAAATGTTTGCACTACAGTGTGAAGACCACTGCCAAAGAATAAACACGCAGGAGTAGAACTGAGGCTCATAGGATATGTGTATCTTCAACTTTATAAGATAATCGCAAACTGTTTTCCAAGGTGATTATGCCAATGCACACTCCCACCTGAAATGTACAAGAGTTCCCATTACTCCACATTCTTGCCAACAATTGGTATATTCAAGGTTTTTGCTTGCCAATCTAATAGTTGTAAAATTTTATATCTTATTTTAAGTAACATTTCTTCCATTATTAAGGAGATTAGGTATATTTTCTCGTGTTTATAGACCATTTACGTTTCCTCTTTTGTGAAATTCCTGTTCGTGTGTTTAGTCCATTTATCCATTGGAATCACTGGGCTTTTTTCTTGCTGATTCTCAAGGGTTTTTCTTTAAACATACTGTACATAATAGTACTCTGTCAATTATATATATTAAGAATATGTTCTCTTGGTTTAAGGATTACTGTTTTACTCTGTTTATAATGTATTTTGATGAACAAAAGTCAATTTTAATGTATTGAATTTATTGATATTTCCCTTTATGATTTGTGCTTTTCTGTGTCATAAGAAATTCTTCCTATCTCAAGATCATAAAGACATTCTCCTATATTTTCTTCTAAACGTTTTTAAATTTTGCCATTGACATTAAGTACTCAATCCATATGGAATTGTTTTTTGTGTCTGAGACACAGTAAGGATCCATTTTCATTTCTTACCATCTAGATAAAGAATCATCTTTGCACCATTTACAGAACTTCCCATCCTTTCCCCACTGATCTGCAGGGCCAATTAGGTTATCCAACAAGTTTCCATATACATGTGGATCTGATGCTAGACTCCCTGTTTTTTCCATTGGCCTAACTATCCCCGTGTCAATGTCACAATACCTTAATTTCTACAACTTTATTATAATGTCTCCATATCCAGAGGGGCAAGTCCCCACCCAGAGTCTTCACTGATTTTGTCACTTTGCCCTTTCGTGGTAGCCACGAAAGCACACACACTACTTAGATCTCCCTCCAAAGAGAGAATCTGCCTTAGAGAGTGCAGTCAGCCTACAGTTTCCAGCTGGAGGTGCCCTCAGAGTCTGCTTCAGCTTTAAACCTGAGGCCACGTACTCCACAGACAGGCCCAGCCAATGACAATACAGCGGTGGTTGAGGAAGGGCTCACCATAACTGGCCAGAGTGGGACTCCTCTACGGGCAAACATTCACCCAGGCTCCCCCTGGATTAGTGGAGACGTCTCACAGTTGCGTCACAGACCGAGGCTCTCCTCGCTGGATTCTCCCTTCTTCCTCCTATCTTTTCACAGCGGTCAGATCAACATAGCAATCTGAAGGCTTTATCTGCCCACTCCTGCTCCCTCTTCCCTTTACATGGGCATTACACCCAAGAAACCTCTAACCCCATCTTGGCAGCTGCTTCCCGGTACTCTCATGAAAATTTTAGAATGTTTTTTTCATTCCACAAGAAAACTTGTTGAGATATAAACTGGAATTGAGTTGAATCTATTAGTCAGTTTGGGGAGAATTAACATCTTTACAACCTGAATGCTTGCTATACATAAACATGCTATGTCTGTTTATTTGGGTCTTCTTAATGTCTTTCAATAAAGTTTTTAACTTGTTACAAAAAAATAATTTGTACGTCATTGTCAAAAATTTATTCCTTTGTACTTTGTCTTTTAGGTTGGGATGATATCTGGACACTTAAAATTTTATTTTCTGACATTTTGAACTTTCTTTTTCTGATCTAAAGAAATGCCCTAACTTTTGTATCTTAGATCCATAAGCCTTGATAAACACTCTTACTAATGCTTTCAATTTCTTTGTATATTCATTTACATTTTTTTGTAGACTGTATTATCTACGAATTATTGTAGCTTAGTTTCTTCCTTTCTAAACCTTGAAATTCATTTATAATTCTTGTCTGATTACATGAGCTATGGCTTCTAGAAAAAGGTTGAATAGAAGAAGTTAAAGGACCATCCTGGTCTTTCCCTTGAACTTAAAGAGAATCCTTTTAATTGTCTACCTTTGAATAGGGTGTTGGCTGTAGGTTTTCTGTCAATTATATCATTAATTTCAGGAAAGTTTCCTTCTATTGCTAATTTCCTAAGAGGTTTTTTAAAAAATTATGAACAATATATTAGACCCCTTTGGACCCTGCCCCATATTATTCAGTCGTATTTTACTATAAATATTGTTGCAGCAAAAAGCTTTGTGCAGTGTAACTGAACAAAACTTGCATCTGAGTCACCATGGTGTTTGAGTAGAGATTTGAAAACTATCGCCACTCTTATACTTTATACATCCTATTTTATCCTCTTTTTCTATTTTTTTCTCCTTTTCACCTATTGAATTAATTGAATTCCTCTTCAACCCACACACACTTCCAATTTTTTCTCCTTTACTATCTTGGAAATGTACTGTTTCTAATATTTTGTTGGTTTTCTTGGAAATTTTAAGGTGCATATTTAGAGAGATATAATATTTGGTTGGCCAAAAATTTCATTCAGGTTTTTCTATAAGATCCTAACAGAAAACCCGAACGAACTTTTTGGCCAACCCAATATCTTTCCCCTCCTCCTGAACATTATTTTTTAATGCTTTTAACTGCAAATATCCCTCCTGATTTATACAATATAAATATGCAGAATTTTATTTCTACTCTAAATTTTTCTACCTCCATAAATTAGATATTGTAGATATTGCCTTTTATAATTAATATTTGTTGAGAGTTACCCACAGGTATACCATTATCTTTATTCACTTTTCCATCTTGCATTTCAGATCATATAGGATTATTTTTCATCTCTCTGAAGTGCGTTTTTTAGAAATTCCTTTTGTGAAAGCTTAATGGAGATTAATTAGTCCAGATTTCGTTTGATATGTTTTTATTCCAAAGTTATTTTTGGAAAATCATATATTTGCATTAGAATTATGATTTGAGAGTTATTTTCTCTCAGAACTTTCAAGAAACATTTTTCAGTCTTCTAGGTCCTTTGATACTATTTTTTCCAGTTTTATTGAGATATAATTTACCTACAGGACAGTATAAGTTTAAGGTGTACAGCATAATGACTTGACTTACATATATTGTGAAATGATTACTACAATAAGTTTAGCTTTGTTACCATTCAGAAATCAGTTGTCAGTCTAATTTTTGAACAGGTGAAGCACAGGAAGTTTTTTCAGGGAGGTAAAACCATTATGTATGATATAGGATGATACTGTGGATATATCACACTGTGCATCTGTCAAAACCCACTGAACTTTACTGCACAAAGAATGCTTCTTAATGTATGCAAATAAAAACCTATTTGAATGTTCAGTGGAATCCCAACATGGAATGCAGAATGTGACAAAACAATCTAACTGTATTATAAATATGTGAAACAACCTCACTGAAGGGGTTGGGGGTAAAGGTGCTTACCTAAGCAAATTCGAAAATGAGTAGAGTCTGTAAAACTAAAGGCAAAATAAATTATACATATACAACCAGGTCTATACTCTAGTTGATAAAGTTGTTTCCCCCAGTGCATGGGTTAACAATTCTGATATTGTTCTGCATGTATATTGAAGTTGAACAATTGAGTAAATGGTTGTTTTCGTCACTGTTGGAGTGGAAGATTACAGACAATCCAAGGGAAGGGCTAGAATGATTCTTACGATAATGAATAGAATTGGAGTCATCAGCATGAACTCATGTTTGGCTTAATATAGATACAGGTGGTAACATATAGAAATATTTATAGATATCTGTATATGTACATGAATTAATATACACACATATATTCGCTTGTTTTGTCAGCTGGGAAGGCCTAAAATTTATAACACTCCAATAACAATGAACACACCTAGTACCCCTATTTTTGTTTCTAATACCATTCTTCAATAAAAGGAACCAGAGTTCATTGGAGAAATAGCTGACTCTAGCACTGGGGCAGGGCCTGAGATGAGTCTGGAGCATCTTACAGTGCTAGAAAGTAAGAAAGTACTAACACACACACACACACACGAACACACACACAAGTGATGGGGATATGTCAGAGGGAAATAAGAGCTAAATGAAAAAGTTCCAGATGGCCAAAGCTGGAAAAAAAATGAGCAATAAAATAAAGTAGTACTGGATTGTAACCAAGGTATAAAATAAATGTCGTGAGCCACACTGATATAAACAAATAACTGAATAAATAAGTGTAAGAGAAGAGACAAGCCTTTCATGCAGGGAAGTCTCAAGTAGTATATGTAGATACTCTGCCCTCAAGGACAGGGAGCATAATATCCCACTCCTTAAATGTGCGCTGTGTATATTGACTTCCTTCCCAATAGTACAGTGGTGGGGGTAGAGTGAAGGAAGTAACTTTGCATGGAAAAATCTCACAAACACTACCTCTTCTAGGTAATCAAGGTCAAAATCAACTGTGTTGAGTCATGTTGTTGGTAGGTACCCTTGATGTGATGTGATAAAAATGACATTTTACCTTTATCATCTTTCTTCCAAAACCCCTGACCCCAGGCTAATAATGAGAAAAGCAACAGACAAATACCAATCGAGGGGCATTCTCCAAAATATGCCAGTAATCCTCTCACGCATCAAAATCATCAAAAACAAGGAAAGTCTGAGAAACTTAGAGCCAAGACAACCCTAGAAAATGATGGGATAGTTCCCGTCTGAGTCTGATGGTTCTGAATGAACCATCATCTGAATGATGACCTAGGTTCCAATCCAAAGCCGGCAGTCTCCAGACCCAAGAAGAGCCAAAGTCCCAGTTCAAAGCAGTCAGGTAGGTGGAGTTCCCTCTTCCTCACCTTCTTTGTTCTACTCAGGTCTTCAATTGATTGGCTAATGCCCACCCACATTAGAGAGGGCAATCTCCTGTACTCAGTCTACCAATTCAAATGTTAATCTCATTCAGAAACACCTTCACAGATCAGGATAATGCGATAATGTTTGACCAAATGTCTGGGGACCCCATGACCCAGGCAAGTTGACACTTCAAATGAACCGTCACAGCTGGAGTCAACAATGAGCCAGGCAGCAGACCTCCAGCCCTGGCAGCTGAGATCCAAGCCTCTGTGCCACTTTCTATACAGGGAATTCAGCTGCAGGGTCTACTCAGCTCCTTCCCTCCGGAGGGGAATGCTGTCCTCGTCACAGTTCCCGACAATGATGAGGGGACCTCAGCAGCCACTGCCTGGGCCTGTTGTGAGGACTGGATGAGATTGTGTGTGGGAACATACTATGTAAGCTGTTCAGTTCTGCAGAGGTGAAGGGCTGTCATTATTCTGCTTTTTTTCCTGGGGATTATCAGCATTCACATTATCTTTATGTTTTCCAGGCCGAAATGAAAAGATAACGTATCTGAAAAGCTAAGCCCCTATGAATTCATAAAGAGAGACTACCTGGCATCGCCTGCATCAAAGAGAAGAATAGCAGTGCAAATTTCTGTGTTGCTTTTGGCTCACAAACCATTTTCTCATGCATTATCTCATGTAATCCTTACCGAAATCCTGTACAACAGAGGCTGTTATTATTCTGCTTTTTGCAGCTGTAGAGAAAGCCTGAGAGAGGTTAAATGACTGGCCCAAGATAACACTGCTAGGAAGTAACTGGATTATATTTTAACGCTAGGCTTCAAATTCTAAATCTGTATTCTTTTCACTGCATCACAATCCCTCTCTTGAGAGGGAACAGTGAACTCAGCCCTTGGCACCATAATAGCCTGTAAAGAAAGAGAAGTAAACTTTGCTAATAGCTGAATAACAGATTTTTGGTTCTTCTACATTTAGAAGAACATATCCAAGTGAGGGGTAACAGTATCTAAGGAATCTAGTTTCATGTTACTCATTAATTCATGCATTCCACCACCATCCATCCATCCAATCAACAAATTAAAGGTCTACTATGTGCTAAGCACCATTATAGGCACTGAGATCACACGTGATAACCTCAGCCTCACCATCATCATCATCATCAACAACATTTTCATCCCAATTCACTTTGATTATGCGCATGTCATAGGTGACTAGGTAGAATGTCATGAAGTCTGAGATTACAGAACATGATGCCAATATTGTGTTGGTCATGACTTTGACACACACACTCACCAAGGCAGACGTTGGAAGACAGAGTAAAGGAGACACAATCAGCTGGACAACATGAAGATAGGCACAATAAATACATGCAATACGTACACAGGGACAAATGCATCTTGTGGGTATGTATTGGGAAGAAGTAGTCATGATATCTGAATTAATAGAATTGTAAAGAACTTTTGTTCCTGAGTACACAGATTGATGAAAGCACTTCTGATAATAAAGCAGGACTGTGTCTTTGGTTCTTGTGATTTCCAGGAGAAAATTCCAGCAGGAAATTCAGCATTCAGCATCCAATGGTGCAGATTTGACTTGCTGCACTGGTGCATAGTAGGTCTTGAATAAATGTTGATTTTTTTTTTTCTTTCCCTTGATTCAGAAGGATATGTGTGGAATGTTTTTCAGAGGAGCTGCTTTAATTTGAGAAGTAATATAAATTCCTCAGAATTTATATTCCTCAGAGAACCACAAAAATAGAAACTCTCCTCTGATCCTTTCTCTGTTTAAACAATGCCTCTTACTCCACTCTAAGGTAGAGATCAAATGCGGCTTCTGTCAGGGAGACTTCTTCCCATTCTGACAAGCCCCTATCAGGGTCCATGCATCTGCTTTGCAACCTCCTAGGCCACATAGCTAGGGAGCTGAACACCCCTCACTGTAGCCTCTGCAGACACTCCTCTGTTGTTACTGTGGATGAAACGCCATGCTTCTAGCTTAGATGAACCCATATATTTTTAAACTGGACCCTATTCCCACTTAACCACTCAACTACAGCAATTTTCCTCTCTCACTTATCTTTACATTTTCCCTTTCTACTTGGTCTTTCCCAACAGTAAACACACTGTTACTTCATCTAGCTTTCAAAAACCCTCTGTTAACCATGCCCCCTCCATCTACTCCCCACTTATCTGTCACATCTCTGCCGTGGCCTTCATAGAATTTTCCTCAGCCAACAAAAACCAGCACTTTCCCTCAAGAGGAAGATCATAGCCGGTGACTGACTCCCATGAGGTACCAAAAAGCTGGCGCACTGCCTTGGGGTAAGGATAACTTTGTGGTGCAAACTGTTTTCCTAAGCATCACTATAGGCGCAGACTGCAGGTAGTTGTAGCTGAGAATACCTCTATTCCTGCTTAGCTTTTTCCCTGCTCTATTCTGCTTCTCTTACTTTACCTTCTCTGAAAAGTATTTTCCCAATAAACCACTTGAATAAGAATACTCATCTTTGGATGGGTATTCTGTTTCTAAAGAACACTGCTTCTAGGGAACCAAGCCTGAGACAGTTGGTGCCGGAAGTGAGTGGTCCTAGGAAGCTCAAAAGATGGGCTTCTCAAATTGGATCACTTGCTGGCTGAATGGCAATGAGGACCCCATCACTGGTGTCAGGTGGAGTACAGATCATTCCTGACATATTCAAGTGTTGGAAAGGCTGAGGCTCTTACTTTTGATGAACAGTTGGAAAGAAGTATGCTAACTGGCACAATGTCTTTGGCACTCAAGAGATGTAGAAGATATGATAATTATAAGAACTGTGGAGTCTGGTGGTTGTTCCTAAGCAACATTTACTTATTGAAAAGGGAAAACAACAGGGTCAGATGGTCAGATTTATTAATCAACAATTCAAAGCACAGTGTGAGGGCCATAGGGTATTGTTGACAGTATTTAAAGACCTTTATCGAATAGCTAAAAGGCAGACATTGCTTAAGATCATGCACTAGAGTTAATTTTAAGAACGATAGAGCTTCAGAAAAGTCTGAATGTTCAGCCTAAGCCAATATCCAAAGAAAAAGTCATTAGGTACAAAAATAGTAGCCCCCTGAGGCTTGAGATGGGGATATCCAGACAGATGACCATGAGGATATTGACCCCCAGATTCCCCTGAGCCTTCTGGGCCTGCAGAAGTAACCCCTCCTTCTTTTTGGAAGATAGAGATTCTCCCTTGCTTGAAAACTATGCAGAGATCTAAAATGAAGCAAGTAACTTATGATATTATACTTGCCCTCATCAGAATCTCTTTCTACCTTTCCTGCTGGCTACCAGATTCATAATTAAAGTTAAATCTCAGCTGGACCTGACTGGAGAAATGCCAATACTGCTAAGTGAAGAAAGAGGTTATATTCCAAAAGGGCTGTAGGACCAAGCTAACATGTACTTCCAGGACCAGAGAATGTGACTTGGGGTGGCGCCTGATTATCTGACCAAGGTAGAGGGATACAAAGCTGGATAATGGAGGGCTTGTCAGTATGGGATACTTGTCTGTAATACAACACCAACCATCCTGAATAGGGCCCCAAGTGTTGGTTCCAACACACTGCTGGAGTAACGCTTAGGAGCTTGGGAAAAGTAATGGTCCACCTTCTATGAAGGAGGGATGCCAGATAAAGCATGAAAACCATGGAGGAAGGATTCCTGAAGCTCAGAGAAGTGAGGATACTAGAATATGTCTATTAGACAAGACCAGAAAAAATACCAACTAAACATCTTCCTTGGGATGGCTCAGAGGACTATAAAGGTAATAAGGAAAGTGCTGGGGAAAGAGTCACAAGCAGTGAAAAACTGAGAAGTAGTTTTCCTCTGTAGGTCAGGACAGATGATAGCAGATACTGCTTCAGAATTGGGCTCCCTAATAGCAATGAGAACAAAAGGAGCATGAAATAGAAGAGGTCAGGTGGCAGCACCTAACAATCAGAAACAAACTGAACCTACTTGCCATCATGGACACCAACACTGGAATAGCAGCCGAGGCATGACCGACCAATAGGAATCTTGGAAATAGCTCTTAACACATGACATTCTTAGGGACAATATAATATATGGACAACCAGCAAGTCTACTGCTTAAAATACATAAACAAAAAAGAAGTTCTGAGAATGGAGGATCAGAAAGATAAGGTCAGCTGCTCCAGTGGAAAGTCATGATTGTCCAGTTTGCAGACCAGAGTTCTCAGATCCAGAGCTCATTGCCTGCAGGAAAGACCAGATCTCTGTGAAAAAAACAAACAAACCAGCAACAACACAGCAAGTGTACACAGCAGTGCTTTCCCAGTCCTTCTGCCCAACAAGCAAACAATAACAACAAAAAAATTAAGGCCATTTACTCAGATAATTGTGTATTGAGGACAGGCAAACAATCAGATCTTTTATGGGCTTAGAATACAGGATATGACTAGACACTAATACCCAGGAACCCAAACCCAAAGTGCCATTGTTACCCCTGTTAGAGTGGGGACTATGGGGCTCATTAATAAATGAATTCCTGGCCCAGGTCCATCTCAGAGTGGATCCATTGGCTCCACAGATTCACCCATTGCTATTTCCCTGGTTTCTAAATGTAAAATCAAAATTGCTATACTTAGCAATTTGGCAGAACTCTCAAATTAACCGCAGAGTAAGAGCTATGATAGTAAGAAAGGCCAAGTGAAAGCTTGTGAAGTTGCTCCTCCCTCCAAGATAGTAAATCAAAAACAATATCTCATCCCAGAATATATATGACAGATATTAGTGTCACGCTCAAATCCTTAATAGACTGTCATATCCCATTTACTTCACTAGGACAAAAACCAGATGGATTATGATAGATATTCATGGACTATCACAAACTTAGCCAAGTATGGTCTTATGTGTAGCTGCTGTGCCAGATGTGGTGTCTTTACTTGAGGAGATTAATACAGTCTAAGATATATTGTGTGTGCCATTGATCTAATGAGTGTGTTCTTTTCCATTCTCATAAGAAAGGAAGATGAGAAATAGGTTGTATGCTCATGGGATAATAGTACACATTCACAGTGTTGCTGCAGGGCTGTTAATTTTCCCAAATATAGTCCAAAAGCAGCTTGACCATCTGGACATCTTGAAGATGATAATGAGCACATAACCATGGAATCTTTTAGTCCTACTATATTGCAAACTATCCAGAGGCTATTGGCCTGATAGAGGGATGGAACAGCCTTTTGAGGACAGCTGAGGGGCCAGATTGAAGATGACACCTTTGAATATGGGGTGATAGTCTTTATAATGTGGTGGACATTTTAAACCAATGGCCATTATATTGTGTGTCCAATTGGTAAAACAGATGTGTGAGAGAACTAGGGGTGGAAGTAGGGTAAGCCACTTAGGAAATAGGTGTTTCCTTTGGCTATAACTTCAGACTCTGCAGGTTTAAAGGTCCTGGTTTCCAGAGAAGAGGATGCTTTTACCAAGGGACCCAGAAGAGTGCTACTTGGTCATTTGAGGATCTTCATGGAAGTAGACCAGCAGTCACAGAATGAGGTTACTATACCAGCAGGGGCAGTAGATCCTAATCCTCGACGGGATATAAAACTTCTGCAGCATAATAAGACTAGAAAAAAATAAGTTTGGCAGGGAAGTGATCCTCCAGAGTGGCCCTTGGTAGTTCCATGTCCTATAAATGGGCAAGTGCAATAAGCTTAGTCCTATGGGACTCTATCCTAAAATCTTCTTCAGGACACACCTCAGTCAGTGATGGATTGACATGGGTGTACACAAGGCTAGCCCCCTTTGTCTCAAGATGGGACTAACTCTGTTACATAATTTGTGCTTCAGAGTTTCTTCATAGGATCAAACTAAGGCTTGTCTCAGTTGAAACCACATTCTTGCTTGGCTTCTTTCCCCTCCCTATCCTACTTTCGTCACTCCCTTTCTCCCATGAGCACTTCCAGGATAAATCTCTTGAGCAAGAAGAACCTTTTCAGGCTCTGCTTCTAGGGAATCTTGACTAAGACACAGAGACTTTTTGACAGTTTTGTTCATGAATATATCAACATCTCTAGAAAAAAGATGCATAGCACACAAAAAGCACTTAGATAATATATGTTGAATAAGAGTTTAATCCTTTTCACACTGAATTGTCATGCTTGGTTTACTTGCTATTATTTATTTACTTTGTGATTTATTTTATTCATCTGACAGGCCTTTAGCCAGTGTCTCCCATGTTCTAGGCTCTATACTGCGTGGTGTAGATACAGAAAAGCAGAAGTTGATATCCCTTTCCTGAAGCCACCTTCAGCCTTATCAAGGAGACGTATCAATAAACCAGCTTATTTGGGTGCAAGGTAACAAGTGCCATGATACAAAGAGGGCCTGGATCTTCCGTTTTTTAACCTCAAGAGAAACAGAGACACAGGCTCACAGTAGGCACTCAATAAATAAGGGAGTATTAAATGAATAATTTGAAGCAATTTCATAGAGTCTCAGGCAATGTGAGACCTGGTTAGATCTGGCACAGCCTCAGTTGCACCCCAGCAGCTCAGAGGGACCAATCCTCCTCGCTCTGCTCATGTGGGAAAGGCCACCCCATTTCTCTTTGCTTGGCTATCTCCTGTTCACCATGGAAGACTCAGTTCTGACATCAACTTCCCTGGAGTATCCCTTGACCCTACTGCACCCTGAGATCAGAGGAGGTGCCTTTTCTAACCCTCTGTGCCTGCCTTTTCCGTCGTACTTAGCACTGTGTGCCATGATTTTCTGGCCTATCAACTGATAGGTTTTTTCATTGTTTTAATTGGTTTTTGTTTAATTATTTAACTGTTTTCTAATGTCCAAGGGAGCATCGGTGTGTGAAAAAAGATATTTGGTATAGCTTGGGTTTTCACCAATAGTCATTTCTTTTCATTTTTTATTTCAAATTTATCTTTTCTTCAGCCTTTAAATTCAATTTTCAAGTCCAGCATATTTGCTTGTAAATTTAGTATTTAGATGTGAAAATTAAAAACACTCTCATTTGTTCTATTCTTTGATTTCTACTAATTTAACTCATAAATTTCACAGATTAATTTTCCCTAAGCACGTGAACATTATTTTTAAAGTTCGTCAAATTTTTTCAAATATATCAAAGTCACAAAAACTTTAAAACTTAACAAGATAAAATCTCCCATACTATCTAAGACTTCATTAATTACATTCCCTTAAACATGTCAAACTATGATCATATATTGAGTATATTTTATTTTCTTAAGCACTTCAAACAGTCAACAAGACAGGCTTATAAAGCTACCAATAAAAATCTTTCTAACTCTCCACAACTCTCCTAACTTTAATACATATGAAGTTACACAATGAGTAGATCAGATACAGTTAAGCATTTCAATGTCTCCGACGGTAATGAATAAATGTGATAACATAGACTCTCTTAAGCTTTCAAGCAAATGTAATTAGATAAAACTTCCTAACATTTTAAATTGAAATCTCAAGTCTAAATTCTCTAGGACGTTATATCCTCTTAAATGTCTCAAACATCCTACAAAGTATATCCCAACAGCACAATGAATACAAAACTTTCTACTATACTTGTATAATCACAATTTACATAAATTTTTAAATACCAAATTTATTTATTTATCATCTATATACCTATATTTATATATTATATCTTCCCAGGGTTATAAAGTCACTTATCCAAGCTAAGACAGGCTTACAGATGCAAGGTTGTCAGAGATTTGAGACCATAGTTACAAATGCAAAGGTTTAGTCAAAGATTTGGGAATGCATAACCTGAATCAAATCATGAGGAAACAATCAGACAAACTAGGAAACATTCTGCAAAACAACAGATTGTGCTCTTCAAAAATTTCAATGTCGTCCAAAACAAAATAGAAAGACAAGAAAGAAGACTAAATACACATGATAACTAAATGTAATGCATGATCCTGGATTGAACCCTGGATGAGAGAGGAAAATAGTACTTTCAGGCAGCATTTGGACAATTAACAAAATTTGAATATCGATTATATATTGGATAATAGTTTGATTAAATTTAAGTTTCCTGAGTTTCGTCATTGCATTGTGAGTATATAAGAGAATTTCACCCTTTTTAGGAGAGTCCTGGTGAAGTATTTGGGGGTGAGGTGTCAGATCTCCACAACTGATTCAGCTAAACAATAATAATAATGGTAAGAATAATGCAAAGAAGAATAAGAACCTGTGTATCTTTATGTGTGTGCAGAGAGAGAAGGAGAAAGCAAAACCATGGCAAAAATGTCAACAATGGGCGCAGCTAAGGTGAAGAGGATATTGAGAGCAAAGTTCTTGTAACTTTTCTGTAGTTGTTTTTACAAAACAAAAAGATTTCATTGAAAATTAAAAACTAAAATATCAAAAGTAAGATTTGGGATGAGCTCATGTGAACTTGGATGTGTTTTTGAAGAGAATTAAACTTGAGCAATAGACAATCAAAGCAACAGAAAACCACTGGCACATTTAAACAGAAAACGGACCTACTGAAATGATACTGGATTCTTTGGAGCTGAAGGAAGGTTGGGAAACAAGTTTCTGAGGCTGTTCTTCTGGAAGAATGCCTAAAATCAGATTTCCTCCCGAGGAAAACGACATCATCATCATTGTGCCATGGCGCTGCGGTCACTGGACCCTGACTATGCGGTGGGCTCAGTGGTCCCTGGTCCCCCGAGGCTCAAAGTTTCTATCATAGCTGTTCCTCTGGCCACCAGGATGGATTCTCCACATCTCTGTTCTCTGCATGAACTGCTCACCATTCAAAGTCTAAGGCATTTGCTTTTGATTACCTGAGTCTAAGGCGCAAACCAAAACACTAGCTGGGAGAGAAGTTAGGAAAAGTCAGGATCTGACCTCCAACTCCTGCCACTGCAGGCAGGCTCTGCCGCTGTCATCAAGGGTCCTAGTGACGGGCTTCCCCAATCACAGGAAGTGGGTCCATACGATGGGAAGAGAAAAGGAAAAGGATCTATGTCCATGACACCCAGTGCAATCCTCTTAAGCTCTGCCCGCTCTATCAAGGGCCCCCAAGGCCAAGCCTTTCGGCTGGGCTCTACCTTTGCAACCCCAGTCTGAATTCACGCCTTTCTTAAGGTAACCGCTTTCAACTCTTTATCACTGATTCGAGTAGACAGAAGTCTGCCCACCTCATCCCTACCTCTTTCAACTAAATATTTGAGTGCCTAATTACTTTATTGAATTCTGTGACCCTCCCTACCCACTTCCCTTTCACTCCCCCAGTCAGGATTGTGACTAACATCTCCTAGTCCTGAATTGTAGCGGGACCGTCTCCAGGCGTTTTCCAGCTTTCTTATGGATCTCAATCACCACTTTGTGACACTTTATTGTCAGGCCCCAGCACAGAGCCTGGAAAACAGTAGGTGCTTAGGCACAAGGATTGGTAAATAAATGCATGAAGAAATGATAAGGAGCAAGTGGATGAATAAACTGATGGATAATAAGAAAAATTACCCCTCTGGTTAACAATAATATACAAAACACACAGATTCTGACATTGACAGAATTTCAATCCATTTCTCGGAAAATGGTGTCTGTATTTAAACATGAGGTTTGATTTCTAAAGGCTGCTGGGTCCCTGGGAGAGTGGGACCTCTGCCATCATAGATGGCAGGACCACCTGAAGATCTCCCCCTTACAGCAGCACTAACTTCTCTCCTTCCTGTGACCACCCCCCAGCTTAGAAGGGATAACAAGTGACTAACTTCACCCATAGTTCCGACACACCAGCGGACCCTGAGCTAGGAGAACAGGCTAGTTCATTCTTGAATCCTGATTTTTTTTTAAGATGTGAAAGACACAAAAGGTTAGTGATAAGTGTTCAGAATCTGTGCGGAGAAGCTAGTCCCAGGGCAAGATCTCCCAACCCTCCCATCTTTTTCTCTCTTTTTCTTGGCCTTCTCCCTGCAGCCAGGGACCTTAAAACCTAAAGGCTGAAAAGCTCATTATCACCGGATAGAAATGTAAGTAAACAAGTCATTACAATAATGAATTCTATGTAAAAGGCAGGAACAGAAAGGAGGAATTTTTTGCAAAAGATTGGGCTGGAACTGGGCCATTTTCCAGCTACAATAACACTAAGAAGGCTTTTGTCGGTTTCCAGACATGTAAATCAAAAAGGTTACTTCAAGACAAAAATGGAAGAGGGAAGCAGTCTTTACCATTGACCCTCAACCGGCATTCCAAAACTAACTTTAAGGCTAAGAAGCTCTAATCCCTCAACCAAACAGAGGGAGCTAAAAAAGGTTGGATTTGAAAAGACCACAGGAAATGAGATTGGCAATAGCTCTCTACACAGAGCTAGTCAAAGGACTTGGAGAAGTTAAAAGGAGATGAAAAGGAAGAGTCGAAAAATTATCCACAAAATATATACGAAACATGAAGCTGAAACCAGCTGAACTGCCTCCCTAATTTCTCCCAGCTCAACGGATGCTTTAAGTGCCAGATCTGCGGTTCCGGGGACTGCCATTGATGTGAATGGAAGTGGGGTGTTTCTGCTTGTGAATTTCAAGTCTAAATTGTATTAGCGTAAGTGACAGGGACGTTGCTTTGATTTGATTCTCAGGAGCCGACTGTTTCTGATATTTTACTAACAATTTGGGTAAATATGCCGAAACCAATATGTTCAGCCAGGTGCTGGGCAAATTTAGCCCAACGTGGAACGGGGCCTGCACAAATCTGTATCCCCAGATGGAAGACGACGAGTTACAAATTAGTGTAATTCAAACAGAAGAAGTTTGACCAAGGGAAAGCTTAAAGAGATCAAAGGGAAAGCAGAGGTGAAATTGGATACAGTTGCATGTTGGTTCATTAGAAGGCAAAGGGTACTTAATTATTTTATTCCAGCTTTTTTTTTTTTTTCAAAGAATTGGGTTAATGCTTTCACTATTCCAGTTTGGCCCTAAACATCCCCACATTAAGAAAACTCTGTGTCACAGTGATATGGTAAATACAAAGGAAATTTCCTGCATCATTATTAATCTGGGACCAGGCATGAAATTCCAAGTGTATTTAAAATTAGAACAATATTTTTAAAAAGACTGTGCTAAACATGAGTCTCATCAAAGAGATGTATTTATTTTTGTAGGGTGCTGTAATTTCTCTGTATTCCCATCTATTTATCAATTATTTCCCACAACAATATATTGTTTTAAAATTGCAATTAACCAACATAACAGGTCTTTAGTTATTATCATATTATATCATTTTATCTCTCCATAGGCATGTAAAAATCACAATTTACCTTCCAGGTTAGGGGTCTTGCCCAGAAGTACAATAATAATTATATTTTAAAAGAATTGGGGGGGAACCTTCAAGATGGCAGAGGAGTAAGACGTGGCGATCACCTTCCTCTCCATAAATACATCAGAAATACATCTACATGTGGAAAAACTCCTACAGAACACCTAATGAGTGCTGGCAGAAGACCTCAGACTTCCCAAAAGTCCAGAAACTCCTCCACGTACCTGGGTAGGACAAAAGAAAAAAGAAAAAACAGAGACGAAAGAATAGGGACGGGACCTGCACCAGTGGGAGGGAGCTGTGAAAGAGGAAATGTTTCCACACACTAGGAAGCCCCTTCACTGGAGGAGACAGTGGTGGGCAAGGTGGAAGCTTCAGAGCCACGGAGAAGAGAGCAGCAACAGGGGTACAGAGGGCAAAGCGGAGAGATTCCTGCACAGAGGATAGGTGCTGACCAGCACTCACCAGCCTGAGACACTTCTCTGCTCACCCGCCGGGGCAGGTGAGGGCTGGGAGCTGAGGATCTGGCTTCGGAGGTCAGATCCCAGAGAGAGGACTGGGGTTGGCTGCGTGAACACAGCCTGAGGGGGTTAGTGCACCATAGCTAGCTGGGAGGGAGTCCGGGAAAAAGTCTGGAACTGCCTAAGGGGCAAGAGACCATTGTTTTGGGGTGCGCAAGGAGAGGGGATTCAGAGCACTGCCTAAACGAACTCCAGAGATGGGCACGAGCTGCGGCTATCAGCGTGGACACCCGAGATTGGCTTGAACCATTAAGGCTACTGCTGCAGCCACCAAGAAGCCTGTGTGCAAGCACAGATCACTATTAACACCTCCCCTCCCAGGAGCCTGTGCAGCCCAACACTGCCAAGGTCCTGTGATCCAGGGACAATTTCCCCTGGAGAACGCACGGCATGCCTCAGGATGGTGCAAAGTCCTGCCAGCCTCTGCCGCTTCAAGCTCGCCCCGCCTCCTCCGTACCCCTCCCTCCCCCAAGCCTGAGTGAGCCAGAGCCCCCTAATCAGCCACTCCTTTAACCCCCTCCTGTCTGGGTGAAGAACAGATGCCAGAGGGTGACCTACAGAGTCAGAGGTGGGGCCAAATCCAAAGCTGAACCCCGGGAGCTGTGCGAACAAAGAAGAGACAGGGAAATTTCTCCCAACAGCCTCAGGAGCAGTGGATTAAATCTCCACAATCAACTTGATGTACCCTGCATCTGTGGAATACCTGAAGAGACAATGAATCATCCCAAAATTGAGGCAGTGGATTTTGGGAGCAACTGTAGACTTGGGGTTTGCTTTCTGCAACTGATTGGTTTATGGTTTTATGTTTATCTTAGTTTAGTATTTAGAGCTGATTATCATTGGTAGATTTGTTTATTGATTTGGTTGCTCTCTTCCTTTTTATATATATATATATATTTTTTCTTTTTCTCTTTTTGTGAGTGTGTATGTGTATGCTTCTTTGTGTTATTTTGTTTGTATAGGTTGCTTTTACCATTTGTCCTAGGGTTCTGTCTGTCCATTTTGTATTGTTTTTTTCACTTTTTTTAGTAAAGTTTTTAGTGCTTGTTATCACTGGTGGATTTGTTTATTGCTTTGGTTGATCTCTTTTTTTTATTACTTTTTTGTTTTTTTATTTTAATAACTTTTTATTTTAATAAATTTAGTATTGTTTTTCTTTCCTTCTTTCTTTTTATTTCTGCCTTTTCTTCTGAGTCATGTGGCTGACAGGGTCTTGGTGCTCGAAACAGGTTTCAGGCTTGAGGCTCTGATGTGGGAGAGCCAAGTTTAGGACATTGGTCCGCCAGAGAACTCTCGGCCCCATGTAATATCAATCAGCGAGAGCTCTCCCAGAGATCTCCATCTCAACGCTAAGACCCACCTCCACTCAATGACCAGCAAGCTACAGTGCTGGACACCCCATGCCAAACAACTAGCAGACAGGAACACAACCCCACGCATTAGCAGAGAGGTTGTCTAAACCATAATAAGGTCACAGACACCCCAAAACACACCACCAGACACAGTCCTGCCCATCAAAAAGACAAGATCCAGCCTAATACACCAGAACACAGGCAAGAGTCCCCCCAACCAGGAAGCCTACACAACCCCTTGAAGCAACTATAGCCACTGGGGGCAGACACCAAAAACAACGGGAACTATGAACCTGCAGCCTGTGAAAAGGAGACCCCAAACCCAGTAAGTTAAGCATTATGAGAAAACAGAGAACTGCAGAGCAGATGAAGGAGTGAGGTAAAAACCCACCAGACCAAACAAATGAAGAGGAAATAGGCAGTCTACCTGAAAAAGAATTCAGAGTCATGATAGTAAAGATGATCCCAAATCTTGGAAATAGAATGGAGAAAATACAAGAAACGTTTAACAAGGACTAGAAGAACTAAAGAGCAAACAAACACTGATGAACAACACAATAAATGAAATTAAAAATTCTATAGAAGGAATCAATAACTGCAGAATAACTGAGGCAGAAGAACGGATAAGGGACCTGGAAGATAAAATAGTGGAAATAACTGCTGCAGAGCAGAATAAAGAAAAAAGAATGAAAAGAATTGAGGACAGTTTTAGAGACCAGTGGGGTAACATTAAATGCACCAACATGTGAATTATAGGGGTCCCAGAAGAAGAAGAGAAAAAGAAAGGGACTGAGAAAATATTTGAAAAGATTATAGTTGAAAACTTCCCTAATATGGGAGAGGAAATAGTCAATCAAGTCCAGGAAGCACAGAGAGTCCCATAAGGGATAAATCCAAAGAGAAACAAGCCAAGACCCATATTAATCAAACTACCAAACATTAAATACAAAGAAAAATATTAAAAGAAGCAAGGGAAAAACAACAAATAACATACAAGGGAATCCCCATAAGGATAATAGCTGACCTTTCAGCAGAAACTCTGCAAGCCAGAAAGGACTGGCAGGACATATTTAAAGTGATGAAAGGGAAAAATTTACAAACAAGATTATTCTACCCAGCAAACATCTCATTCAGATTCGACAAAGAAATTAAAACCTTTAAAGAAAAGCAAAAGCTAAGACAATTCAGCACCACCAAACTAGCTTTACAACAAATGCTAAAGGAACTTCTCTAGGCAAAAAACACAAGAAAAGGAAAACACCTACAATAACAAACCCAAAACAATTAAGAAAATGATAATAAGAACATACATATGGATAACTACCTTAAATGTAAATGGATTAAATGCTCCAACCAAAAGATATAGACTGGCTGAATGGATACAAAAACAAGACCCATATATATGTTGTCTCAAGAGACCCACTTCAGACCTAGGGACACATATAGACTGAAAGGGAGGGGATGGAAAAAGAAATTCCATGCAAATGGAAATCAGAAGAAAGCTGGAGTAGCAATTCCCCTATCAGACAAAATAGACTTTAAAATAAAGACTATTACAAGAGACAAAGAAGGACCCTACATAATGATCAAGAGATCAATCCAAGAAGAAGATATAATAATTGTAAATATTTATGCACCCAACATAGGAACACCTCAATACATAAGGCAAATGCTAACAGCCATAAAAAGGGAAATCAACAGTAACACAATCATAGTAGGGGACTTTAACACCCCACTTTCACCAATGGACAGATCATCCAAAATGAAAATAAATAAGGAAACACAAGCTTTAAATGATACATTAAGCACAATGGACTTAATTGATATTTATAGGACATTCCATCCAAAAACAACAGAATACATTTTCTTTTCAAGTGTTCATGGAACATTCTCCAGGATAGATCATATCTTGGGTCACAAATCAAGTCTTGGTAAATTTAAGAAAATTGAAATAGTATCATGTATCTTTTCTGAATACAACACTATGAGACTAGAAAACAATTACAGGAGAAAGTCTGGAAAAATACAAACACATGGAGGCTAAACAATACACTACTAACTAACCAAGGGGTCACTGAAGAAATTGAAGAGGAAATCAAAAACTACCTAGAAACAAATGACAATGAAAACACAATGACCCAAAACCTATGAGATGCAGCAGAAGCAGTTCTAAGAGGGAAGTTAATAGCAACACAATCCTACCTCAAGAAACAAAAAACATCTCAAATAAACAAACTAACCTTACACCTAAAGCAATGAGAGAAAGGAAACCAAAAATACTCCAAAGTTAGCAGAAGGAAAAAATCATAAAGATCAGATCAGAAATAAATGAAAAAGCAATGAAGGAAAAAATAGCAAAGATCAATACAACTAAAAGCTGGTTCTTTGAGAAGATAAACAAAATTGATAAACTATTAGCCAGAGTCATCAAGAAAAAAAGGGAGAAGACTCAAATCAAAAGAATTAGAAATGAAAAAGGAGAAGTAACAACTGACACTGAAGAAATACAAAGGATCATGAGAGATTACTACAAGCAGCTATATGCCAATAAAATGAACAAGCTGGAAGAAATGGACAAATTCTTAGAAAAACAAAACCTTCCAAGACTGAACCAGGAAGAAACAGAAAATATAAACAGACCAATCACAAGCACTGAAATTGAGACTGTGACTAACAAACTTTCAACAAACAAAAGCCCAGGACCAAATGGCTTCACAGGCAAATTCTATCAAACATTTAGAGAAGAGCTAGCACCTGTCCTTCTCAAAATCTTCCAAAATATAGCAGAAGGAGGAACACTCCCAAACTCATTCTACAAGGTCACCATCACCCTGATACCAAAACCAGACAAAGATGTCAAAAAGAAAGAAAACTACAGGCCAATAACACTGATGAACATAGATGCAAAATTCCTCAACAAAATACTAGCAAACAGAATCCAACAGCACATTAAAAGGATCATACACCATGATCAAGTGGGGTTTATCCCAGGAATGCAAGGATTCTTTAATATATGCAAATCAATCAATGTGATAAACCATATTAACAAATTGAAGGAGGAAAAGCATATGATCATCTCAATAGATGCAGAAAAAGCTTTTGACAAAACTCATCTCCCACTTATGATAAAAACCCTCCAGAAAGTAGGCATAGAGGGAACTTACCTCAACATAATAAAGGCCATATATGACAAATGCACAGCCAACATCATTTGCAATGGTGAAAAACTGAAACCATTTCCTCTAAGATCAGGAACAAGGCAAGGTTGTCCACTCTCACCAGTATTATTCAACATAGTTTTGGAAGTTTTAGCCACAGCAATCAGATACAAAAAAGAAATGAATCGAAATCAGAAAAGAAGAAGTAAAGCTGTGACTGTGTGCAGATGACACCTAAAGATGCTACCAGGAAACTACTAGAGCTAATCAATGAATTTGGTGAAGTAGCAGGATACAAAATTAATGCACAGAAATCTCTTGCATTCCTATGCACTAATGATGAAAAATTTGAAAGAGAAATTAAGGAAACACTCCCATTTACCATGGCAACAAAAAGAATAAATACCTAGGAATAAACCTACCTAAGGATACAAAAGACTTGTATGCAGAAAACTGTAAGACACTGATGAAAGAAATTAAAGATGATACAAACAGATGGAGAGATATACCATGTTCTTGGACTGGAAGAATCAACATTGTGAAAATGACTACACTACCCAAAGCAATCTACAGATTCAATGCAATCCCTATCAAACTACGAATGGCATTTTTCACAGAACTAGAACAAAAAATTTCACAATTTGTATGGAAACATAAAAGACCCCGAATAGCCAAAACAATCTTGCGAAAGAAAAACAGAGCTGGACAAATCATGGTCCCGGCCTTCACACTATACCACAAAGCTACAGTAATCAAGACAGTATGGTACTGGCACAAAAACAGAAATTTAGATCAATGGAACAGGATAGAAAGCCCAGCGATAAATCCACACATATATGCTCACCTTTTTTTTGATAAAGGAGGCAAGAATATACAATGGAGAAAAGACAGCCTCTTCAATAATTGGTGCTGGGAAAACTGAACAGCTACATGTAAAAGAATGAAATTTGAACACTCCCTAACACCATACACAAAAATAAATTCAAAATGGATTAAAGACCTAATTGTAAGGCCAGACACTGTAAAATTCTTTGAGGAAAACATAGGCAGAACACTCTATGACATAAATCACAGCAAGATGCTTTTTGACCCACCTCCTAGAGAAATGGAAATAAAAACAAAAATTAACAAATGGGACCTAATGAAACTTAAAAGCTTTTTAACAGCAAAGGAAACCATAAACAAGACAAAAAGACAACCCTCAGAATGGGAGAAAGTATTTGCAAACGAAGCAAGTGACAAAGATTAAGCTTCAAAATTTACAAGCAGCTCATGCAGCTCAATATCAAAAAAACAAACAACCCAATCCAAAAATGAGCAGAAGACCTAAATAGACATTTCTCCAAAGAAGATATACGGATTGCCAACAAACATATGAAAGAATGCTCAACATCACTAATCATTAGAGAAATGCAAATCAAAACTACAATGAGGTATCACCTTATACCAGTCAGAATGGCCATCATCAAAAAATCTACAAACAATTAATGCTGGAGAGGGTGTGGAGAAAAGGGAACCCTCTTGCACTATTGGTGGAAATGTACATTGATACAGCCACTATGGAGAACACAATGGAGGTTCCTTAAAAAACTAAAAATAGAACTACCATACGACCCAGCAATTCCACTACTGGGCATATACCCTGAGAAAACCATAATTCAAAAAGAGTCACGTTCAATGTTCACTTCAGCTCTATTTACAATAGCCAGGACATGGAAGCAACCTAAATGTCCATCGACAGATGAATGGATAAATAAGATGTGGCACATATATACAATGGAATAATACTTAGCCATGAAAAGAAATGAAATTGAGTTATTTGTAGTGAGGTGGATGGACCTAGAGTCTGTCATACAGAGTGAAGTAAGTCAGAAAGAGAAAAACAAATACTGTATTCTAACACATATATATGGAATCTAAAAAAAATAAAAATGGTTCTGAAGAACCTAGGGGCAGGATAGTAGAGAGTGGAGTTGAGGACACGGGGAGGGGGAAGGTTAAGCTGGAACGAAGTGAGAGAGTGGCATTGACATATATACACTACAAAATGTAAAATAGATAGCTAGTGGGAAGCGGCTGCATAGCACAGGGAGATCAGCTCAGTGCTTTGTGACCACCTAGAGAGGTGGGATAGGGAAGGTGGAAGGGAGACGCAAGAGGGAGGGGGAGGTATGGGGATATATGTATACGTATAGCTGATTCACTTTTATACAGCAGAAACTAACACAGCATTGTAAAACAATTATACTCCAATAAAGATGTGAAAAAAAATTTTGGTACCTGGAAGTGGGGTGCTCTTGAAACAAAAATTTTTAAATGTGAGAGTGGCTTTAGAATAAGAAAGGCAGAGGCTGGAAAATTTTGATGAGTGTAATAGAGAAAGTCTAAATTGCCTTGAAAATAGTTAGTAGAAATATTGATGTTGATGACTCTGTTACTGAGGACTTAGAAGGAAGTTAGGATCATGATAGAAAAAATGTATATCACGTCAGAGAATACCTAAATCGTCATGAACAGACTGTTGGTAGAAATATGATGTCAAAGACACTGCCACTGAGGGACAGATGGAAATGAGGAATCAATGATTGGAAACCAGAAGAAAGGAAATCCATTTTATATAGTGGCAAAAAGGGTGGCTGAATTGTGTCTTGCAATTATGTATAAAGAAAAACTTGCAAACAAAGGACTTGGATATTTAGCTGAGGAGATTTCAACCAAAGTGGTAAGATCTAGTTTCTTCTTGCTTCAGTACTACAAGGAATAGTAGAGGAAACAGATAATTTGAGGAACTGTTAAGCAAAAAGGAAGCAGAACTTGATAATTTGGGAAATTTCCAGCTAATCCATCTTGCAAAAGATCTATTGGGTAAAGCACTTTAAAGACCTAAAAAAATGGAGGACTATATCATGTTCATAGATTGAAAAATGTAATGATTGATTCTCCACAAGTTAATAATAATTTTAATCAATATCCCAGGAGGATTGCTATAAAAATTGACAAGCTGTTTTAAACATTTTTAATAGAAACATAAGGTCAAGAAAAGTCAAGACAATCTTGAAGAAGAACAAAGCTAGAAGATTTATGGTGTCAGATATGAAGATGTATTAAGAAGCTATAGTAATTAAGAGAGCATAGTATTGACATTAGACAGACAAATAGGCCAGTGGAATGGAATAGAGAGTCCAGGGATGCACAACATATAATGGTCAATTAATATGAGAAGGACAAGGCAAAGGGAAAAATGGTCTTTCGATAAACAGTATGGTTCAATTAGATATCCATATGAATCTGTACCATTACATCACAAAATACATAAAAATCAATTCCAGATAGATGGTAGATCTAAATATGAAAGGGAGAACAATAAAGCTTTTAAAAGAAAACACAGGAGAATATCTTCATGAACCAAGGGTCGGCAAAGGTTTCTTAAGTGGGACATACAAGGCATTAATAATAAAGGGAAAGATTGATAAATTGGACTGTATTCAAATTAAAAATGTTTGTTCATCCAAAGACACAATTAAAAGAGTGAAAAGACAAGACGTGCAGTAGAAAAAAGATAACCAAGAAAAGACTAATTTCAGAACATATCTTATGAATCAATAAGAAAAAGACTGGCTGCCTAATCTTTTTAATGGGTAAATAACTTGAGCAAGCACTTTAGAAAAGGCACATGAAAAGGTACTCAACCTCACTAATCACTAGAGAGATATAAATTAAAACCATGACATTGAATGACTATCATTAAAAAGACTGAAAATATACCAAATGTTGAGGATGTGGAGTAATGGGAACTTTAAAAAAACATTGCTTGCAGTGTACATTGGACTGGTACTCTTCGGAAGATTATATGGTCAATTGAATTATGGGTTCGAATTCTTCATTTCTGTATAATAGAATTATATATCCACACACTAACAAAGACCTCATTATGGGTGGAGTGAATTTCCCCCATCCCTTGGGTTTGACCATGTGACTTGTATTAACCATTGGGTTGCTGATGGACATTATGTGAGCAGAGACTTGAAATGTGCTTTTGCAGTTAGGCATACCATCTTGGTTCCAGCCTTGAGAAGAAGCTTGGTTGAGCCTTAAGAAGAATGTGCCTTGAGGAGCCTCTGGTCCAAGAAGGATGGGAGACACATGGAATAGATCTGAACCCAGTGTCTGGCTTGAAGCCAAGTCCAGCTGAGTCCAGCTTAAAACAGCAGTACTCCAGCCAACACACAGATGTGTGAGTGATAACTTCTTATTGCTGTATGTTGTTAATTTTGATGTGGTTAATTACAGAGCATTATTGAAATAATAGTTGATTAATATATATATGCTTTACCTACTGAAGCTCAATATATGTCTGCTCTATGGCTCAGCAATCCTACTGCTGTATGTATCTCCTAAATTTATATCCAACAGAAATACAAGCATAAACACACCAAATGTATGAGGGCTCACATGGCGACTTCCCTGGTGGCGCAGTGGTTGGGAATCCGCCTGCCAATGCAGGGGACATGGGTTCGAGCCCTTGTCCAGGAAGATCCCACATGCTGCAGAGCAACTAAGCCCGTGCACCACAACTACTGAGCCTGCACTCTAGAGCCCAGGAGACACAGCTACTGAGCCCGTGCACCACCATTACTGAAGCCCGCAAGCCTAGAGCCAGTGCTCCACAACAAGAGAAGCCACCACAGTGAGAAGCCCGTGCACCACAACAAAGAGTAGCCCCTGCCCGCTGCAACTAGAGAAAGCCTGCGTGCCAGCAGCAAAGACCCAACGCAGCCAAAAATAAATAAACAAACAAATAAATAAATAAATAAATAATTTTTTAAAAAATCTATACATTAAAAAAAAAAAGAGTGTTCATGGGAGTATCATTCATAATAGACAAACACTGGAAACAACTCAACTATGCACCAATGCAGAATGATAAGCAAATAGTAGTGTATGTACGCAGTGAAGACTGCATAGTAAAGAAGATGAATGAACTATCCGTACACCAACCAACACAGACAAATCTCACAAAGATAATGTTAAACAAAAGAAATTCAGGCCTGAAGTAATTCATATTGTATCATTCTCTTTACACAAAACTTAAAACAAAATTAATTTGTGGAGTTAGAAGTCAAAATAGGAGTTATTTGGGGGCAGGAGGAAGGCCAAGAGCACACTGGGGTGCTAGGAATTTTCTAGTTCTTGATCTTCGTAGTGGTCATGTGGGCTCATTGTGGGAAAATTCAGGAAAGTGCACTCTTGTGGCATGTACAATTTTATGAACATATGTTATACTACAATAAAATAAAAATTTTGTGATTTGCTTCTTTCTATTTGCAAAAAAAAAAAAAAGTCATTGGGACAACAGTAGACTCAACCTCTAGTCCTTCCTCTTCCATGAATTCAATTGCCTCCAAAGTGAAATGAGCGAGATCATCATTTGGGGTAAAGGAAGAAAATATTAGGGCAATTATTTAATTGTTTATCTTTTGACAAAATAAGAAAAGCCTTGCTGGTATTTGATACACAGATTGACACTCTCACCCTCCTTTGGCTCTTATGTCAGAGGGTCACATGCCACATAATGTACACAGAGGACCCTCACGGACAAGTTCCATGATGGGTGAGAGACAGCAGCAGCTTCCTTGCACATCCATTCACTGTCAGCTTATTACCCTGTACCTGGATACGTGGATTTGGGCACTTTATGGTCCAGTTTTAACCAAACTAATCATCACAAAATGGAGAAATGGTTAAAAATATTCCTGCAAAGACACTGCAGATTGAGCACAGTATGAGTACAAGAGAAAAACAGCAGAGCTGTTGCTTCTTCTCCTGATACTCAACCCCATCACAAGATAGAAATAATGAAGTCAGTCAAAAACCCTCAAAATTTTTAAAAAAGATGTTGAACTGTGGAATTAAAAATTCATATTAATAATGAACTTCATCTAAGTATATAATGTGCCCCAAGAGACTAGTATGCATGCTGTCAACATAGTGTAAAGTCATCACAACTAATGCAACAACAAATATGATTTACTTCATCATTACCTCATTCTTTATTTCTATTATATATATTTTTTCATAATGTGTACAATATGTCAGTATAGTAGTTCATGTATATCAAATATACATGTTCAATATACAAAATTAAATATATGTATATATGGGGAGTACATGCTCATTTTTTTATTGATGGAATAATAAAATCAGAATAACAATCAGAATGTTCTAGACACCACTGCAAACTGCAAGATGCTGAGCTAGTTACTAATGCTCTCTGGGATGAAATTAGATTGTCTGTAAAATAAGGAACATTGAATGTAAAGAAGCTGAATACATCTTAGACCATTTCCTATTCTAGTGTTCCATGAGTCTATCATTTTATGCCTGAAAAGTAATTTTCCAAAATCTATAAAAAAATAAGTTGGAAATTAAATGGAGAATTAACACAGAGTGCCCATTATGAGCCACACCCAGGTGAGGGGAGCAGCTTTGTGTACATAACTCGTTCAATCACAGCAGACCCATGAGGAAGATATTGTTCCCATTTTCCAGATGAGGAAATTGAGTCAGGTATGAAATAAATGTCAGATAGGGAAACAGAATCAGAGAGGTCACATTATGGAGGAGTTGGGAATTTAAAACCAAGATCTGGCTCATTGCAAACTTCTTCCCACCCCATCACATTACCATTCTGAAGCAGAACACAAAATTTATGTTTGAGTTTTTACATGACTTTTATATTTATTTATATGAAATGCTCTGTTTTATTTTCCTTTGGAAGTGCCAGTGATCTTGCTAATTATCACTGTTAACTTCTATACCCCATCATCTAGTACATTGCCAGGCACAAGTTGTCATTCCATAAGTACTTGTGGAAAAAAAGTCCAAATAAATGAAGGAAGGAAGGAAGGAATAACATGGTAGAACATATTCCATGTTAACTAAAAAGCCACTTTTTTGTGAACAAAGAAACTCTCCTACTCTGAATTTTGATTTTGCCATAAAAAAATACATCCAATATGAGCCTTCCTTCAGATCTATATTGCACTGAATACAGAACCAAAACATGCATTTAAATCACTTATATCTAACTTTTTATGATGCCATTGGGAATGGTGTTCTTTTTGCATTTGCAGTTAAAGTGTAGAACAGATGGTGGAAGTTTAGTTTCAAGTGATGGGCCCATTAAAATAACTTATGGTGTTGAGTGATTGTTCCCTCTAATGGCTCCATTCATTATATCTGAGTTTGCAAGCTCCAAAATACTTGGGAAGGAAATAGGACTTCAGGAAATGTTTGCTGTATCAAGAGCTTTGCTGCATTAGGTCTGCAGACCCACAAACTCTATCCTTCAAAGTAAGAGCTTGCTGGAGGCTTCACTAAATAGGATGTTTGAATCATGGAGAGCCCACCCTGGTAAGGGCCTTCCCAAGAGACCTGGGATTAGGAAAGAAGGTTCAGGGGAAAAGTATCAAGCTCCCTTGAACTACATTTTTTCCCCTCTTTTTCTGTCCTCTATGAGATGGGTTTGACTAAAGAATTTCAGCGTTACCAAAACAAACGTAAAGACAAGGATGAAAGTGGAAAAGCCACAAATGTCAAATCAGAGTCTGGCAAAGAACAAGGCTGAGAACCAACTGCAAAAGCTCCTTCACCTCTTAACAGAGTCTATCAGTGAGGAAGTTCACAGCAGAAGCCGGGCCACATCAAGTCCTTTCTATCTACTGAACTATCTTCCGTTCACCTCAGTTTGGCTGGCCAAATGGTGGACTAAAACACACATCCTTGACCAGAAATCAGGACATCTGAGTTTGTAATAATGGCTGTCAGCAAGTGCCAAGTGACACATTCAATGCCAGGGAATTCAGATACATTAACTCATCTAATCTTCTCAACAACTCAGTGATTAATATTGTCTGCTTTTGGCAATTGACAAAACTGAGTATGCCCGTCACCAAGCCACTAACTGTGGCTCTAGGATCCAAACCCAAGCCTGCGTGACTCCAAAGTCTTCAACTCACTATCTCACACTCTCAGCATTGACACAACCCACACGAAATTTCGTCTTAAATAAAATGATGGGTCGTGGCTGGAAAATATCTACGATCAGGTCCAGTTATAACATGCTATGATTACCCCATGACATTACAAAAGTGAACAGCTTTTGTAATATTTTATCATAGGATATTTAATACTAATCCCATAAACATAAATGGAGTTCTGGGGTGCAGGTTTGATTCTAAGTATTGAGGACCCGATTACAGATTAGATGTGACCACTGTCCGTGTTGGCAGGAAGCAGAGAGCATATTCAAGCTGGGTAAGTTACGGAGAGGATAATAAAAGGGATATTTGCAAAGAGATGAGCAGGAATAGGCAAGTCAACAAGGAACAGTGCAGACCCTCATCTCCTGTCCGATGCCTGTCTCCTTGTAGCTATGCTCGCTAAGGTCCTGGTCTCCTCCTCTTCTCCTTTCCCTTGCAGAATGAGAGGCGAGCTGCTCCTCGCTAACCCTAGGTCCAGGTGCTGCAAGTCCCTTTATTATCCTCTCCTTAACTTTAGAAAGAGGGGACTGCAGAATCAAGCCTGCATCCCAGAAAACTGGCATGAAGTCAAACGTGCAACCCCTCTTCCTAAACCATTTCCGTGGGGAAATGTCAGACATTCCGGGGTTGGAAACTTACAGGCAGCTGCATCTTTGAGGGCAGATTCAAAAGAAACGCTGGCCGTCAAGACTGCTCTTTCTGACCTTATATATTCAACAAACATTTATTGACTTTATAAATTCAATAAGCATTTATTGACCAGACTCGGTCCGAACACTGGGGTTACAAAAAGTAATTAAGCCCAGAAAGTTGACACATCAACACAGGCATTTACAATACAGAAGGAGTATTGCAAGAGTCGTAGTTCTAAAACATATGAACACTAATCCCAAAAAAGCTTCCTGGGGAAGGGTACACATGCCTGAGTCTTGACGGGCAAAGAAGATAGTGTTACTTGAAGAAACAAGGGACAAGGGTGTTCAAGCCAAGAGAGCAAAGGGTGCACAAACCTAAAGGTGAGAAACAACTTGGGTTCCAGGGCCCGTGAAATGTCAAATGGGAGATGTCTAGTTATCCAATAGCCGCAGCTGGTGTTGGAGATGGAAATGTGCCATCATCCACGAGAATGAGGAAGGTCACCAGGGAAAGTGTATAAAGATAGGAGAAGAAAACAGCTGCAAACTACATGAGGTTTGTGTTAGGCAGCAGGATGACCCCCGGAGACGTCGACATCCTAGTCCGTGGAACCTGTGAATATATTACCCCACATGGAAAAGGACTTTGCAGATGATGGAATGAAGGATCTTAAAATGGGAGATTATCCTGGATTGTGTAGGCGGACCCAGTGTAACCAAAAGGGTCCTTATAAGTGAAAGAGAGAAGCAGAATCATTAGAGTCAGTGAGAGATTTGAAGATACCACACGGATGGCTTTGAAGATGGAGGAAGGGGCCACAGGCCAAGGAGTTCAGGCAGCCTTTAGGGGCTGGAAAAGGTAAGGAAACAGATTCTCAACTGTAGTCTCCAGAAGGAATGCAGCCTTGCCAATACCTTGATTTTAGCCCAGTAAAACCCATTCTGGACTTCTGACATGTAGAACTGTAAGATAATAAACGTGTGTTGTGTTAAAACACTATGTTTGTGGCAATTTTTATGTTAAGAGAATGTGGTTGACCCATTAGTACTAACAAAGAAAGATTTTCTAGACATATTGTTAATTTATAAAAACAAGCTGCAAAAGTATGCTTACTTAAGATTTTTTAGAACTCCATAAAACCAAACTGTATGCTTGTGGATTTATAAGTAAAAGTCTAGAACCATTCCTACAAAGCCAAAACAGTGGTGACCTCTGGGGCGAGGGAGGGGCCTCAAGATTGCAGATAAATATCAAGGAAAAGTCTGGTTTAAGCTGCAGTCTTAAAAAGCATAAATAAAATAATGAAATAAATCCATATTTCCTAGCATAATCCAAACATATCAAAGTAGAAATTTTCTTTGGGTACATAGGTGTGTATGTAAAGGTTGAGAAAATATAATCACAAACGAATCTCACCAAAGGGTAACCCCAGGCACCTCTGCAGTATAGAGAGGGACCAAGGATAGTATTTAAGGGGAGCTTTGGCTTCATCTGTATATGATGAATGGTTTTAAACAGATATATTTATGTGTTCATTGTTTAAATAGTAGAAAGTCAAATATTTTTTAAAATCCTTTAAATAGTGAAGAATATGGCCTGAACACAAATGGCTGGGTAATCTTTTTTTTAATGTTTTAGCAAAGGAAGAGGAGTGAGCCAAAGGGATTAGAAGGAACAACAAAGGGAGAAAAGTATTTCAAGAAAGTGTCCAGAAGTTTCAACCATGTTAAGTGCTGCTGAAGTATGAAAAGTAACATAAAGGCTTAAAAAAAAAATCCATTGGGTTTAGCCCACAAAAGACACTGGTGACCTCAGAGGCTGAGGAGTCAATGGGGAAGTCAAAAGTGGTGAGGGAGAAGGTGGCCAGGTCGTTAGGCAAACTATTGAATATAATGGAGAGAGAGAGTGATGGCAAGCAGAAAGTATCAGGGGAGCGTTTTCCAGGATGGCAGAAGCTGGGGGATATTTAGGTGCTGATGAGAAGGAGACAGAGGAGAAGGGAGGCTGGCTGCAGAGGGAGGAGATAATGAAAGGAAGCATAGAGCAAGGTGCCTGAGGAGGTGAGATGGGAGGTGATCTACACACAGGCAGAGGGCTTCCCCTTGCCCTCTCTTCAAGTCTGGCACTATATCCTGAGTCAACATTTTACAAAGTAAATGTGATCACATGCTAAATTCCTTCCATCCTTCCCTTTCCCTCAGGACAGTATCTACACTAAACCTCCCCAGGCTTATCTCTCACCAAATCCAGTCCTCAAACTTTCTAACCCCACTGAGTTTCTTGTAGTTTCCCAGAGATGCCTGTCTTTTCTTGACTCTGAGCCCATGGCAGTCCCTCTCCCAGGAATCATCTTCCTCCAGCTCTTCACTGGGTAAACCCCTGTTCATCTTTCAGATCCCAGAGGAGACTTCATTTCCTCCAGCATGTCTTCTCTGGCTTCCCAATCTGACTAGATTCCTTCATATATGCTCCCATCATCACCTCTACCTTCCCATCATAGCATTAGCACACTGAGCCGGAATAGCAAGGTTTTTGGTCTGTCTCCTGCCATTAGATTTTGCACATCATGAGATGGGTGCCAGGTTTTATTCACCAATGGGTTCCCAGCACCTCACACCATGCCTGGAACACAGAACACATTCAACAGATATTTGGTGAATATTATTGAAAATCAGGTTTCCAAATCCTGAGCCCTTCCCACTAGGCCTCTCTTGTCTGTAACACAAAAGGTTAAAAACATGGCATGCATATATTTGGAAAAGGGGATTTATTCATGACAAGCTAATGAGCCAAGCACTTAGTATCATTAAACAGGAAGCATTTATCCCTATGGCCTGAAAAGAGTCTATTTTGATGAAGGACGTGCCAGGCTTTTTAACATCAATGCCAAATTATTTTTTAATTAACTCACAGGTACTGTCAATAGGAAAGTCCAGTGTTGATTATAAATGAGAATGAAGATAGGAGAACTGTTTCCTCCAGGATTTTAAAATTATCTTGTAGCTATTACATAATCAAGGTAATCTTGAGTATGTTTGGTCTAATGTCTAATCTGCTGTTAGTCCTACCCAGTGTGTTTTTCATCTCAGACATTATAATTTCCATCTCTAGAATTTTGATTTGGGTCTTTAAAAAATCTCTTCTATGGCTCTACTTATCATGTTCAGTCTTTTCTCTGGTTTCTTAAATAAATGCTCTACAGATGTAATAACTTTTAATGTTTTGTATATTAATTCCAACATCTGTGTTATTATTTCTGGATGAGTTTCAATTGATTGATGTCTCTCCTAATTATGGGTCACGTTTTCTTACTTCTTTGCATACCTGATAGTTTTTGATTGGGTGACAAATAGGATTAGTTTTTCCCCACCATTGAGGCAAAACTGTTATTCACAAATGCCTTGTGAATTATGAGGGTTTCCGAGTTGGCTTATGGGAACAGGAACCATTCCCATCTCTGTGTAAGTTCTGGACACTTCCCTCTAATCCTTTAGGGTGGTTCTTTCCCTGGTCTTGAAGAGTTTCCTCGCAGGCATGCATTGGTCATTACACAACTGTGTACTCAAGGGAGACCCTCTATAACTCCCCAGAGTTCTCAGTGAGCAGCATTTTCCTCTTAAATGTGAACCTTAAATGTGTGGGCTTCCTGGGACTTCCAGTTCTGTTTCTTCAACTCCTAAATTCTTCTGGGCTCTACCTGGCTTCCCATTCCCTCAGCTGTGGCTGGAAACTAGGGCACAGCCTGGATTACTCTCTAGGACTGTGCTACAGCTGTGACCTGGAGCTTCCTGCTTCTGCCTCTCTGTTGGGTTGTCTTCTCCCTGGAACCCCTGTTTTCCTATTTCTTGGTTTACTCCCCTTCTTGCTAAAATATATCTTCCAATAGCTTCAAAAGAATGGATGTATGGGAAATACAAATTCTTAATCCTTTCTGGTCCAAGAATGGCTTTAGTTTACACTTAGCCTTGACTGAGAGATACCTCAGTAGAGAATTATTTGTTGGAAATAATTTTCTTTCAGAATTTTGAGGACATTCCTCTGTCTTCTAGCATCTTGTGTCACTATTGTATTTTCTAATGCCATTCTGAATTTAATTTATTTGTATTGACTTGTTTTTCATCTAAAAACTTTGATCCTTCTCATTCTCACCAGCTGACTGAAATTTCTTGCTGATGTGCCTCCTGTGGCACATTCATTCTCTTTTCATTCATTGTGATAGGGACGTGGGGGCATCTTCAATCTAAAGAGCAATGTCTTTCTATTCGAGAAATTTCTCTGTACTATTTCTTTGATAATTTCCTCCCAATTTTTCTTCTCTTTATTCTTTCTGGAATTCCCATTAGCTGGATATTAGATCCCCTAGATTGGGTCTCTGATTTTTCTTATCTCTCTATCCTAATGTTTACTTCTTTGATTTTAGCTCCAGTTTTTGAAAGGTTTTCTTGACATGTCTACCAATCTTCCTATTTAATTTTTTATTTCAATTATTATATTTTTTAAAATCAAGGAGTTATTTTTCTTATTGCTCCTTTATGTCATTCTGTTCTTTTTCATGGATTCAATATCTTGCTTTATATTCCTAAAGATACCAATAATGAAATTTCTAAATGTTCTTTTGTTGTCTCTGTTGCCTTTCTTTCTTCTGGGGATCCTTTTTCTCTGTTTTTATCTCTGCCTTTCATGTTAGCATCTTTCGCAGATTTTTCAAGTATCGAGTGATACTTGATATTTGAGAACGAGGTTCTAGGACATGAGTGGAAGTTCTGTGCTGGTGAGCCTTACCCAGGTGGATTAGAGGCAAACTGGATTTTCCACCACGGAGACACTACATGGTCAGGGTGTCAATACCTGTAGCCATTTTCCCTTAAGCAATTCCATTTCTCCAAAGAAGTATCTTGTGATCTGTATGTGTGTTGGTGGCAGTGAGAAGAGGATGGAATACTCCTGGCTGGTGAAGATCTGGAAGCAAGTCAGGGAGCAGGGACTGGGGGCAGCTTGCAGTGTCTCACTGTTCAGTCTGTAGACTTTTACTAAATGCCTTTTATTTCAACCTGATTTCTCACTCCTCCACTCCACTCCGCTCCAGCTGGCATCCTCAAAGCCTGAAACTGAACCTTCAGTCCCATGGAGAAGGGAAGAGGGGCTGTTTCCTGGCAGCAAGAGGTGGGGGTCAGGGGTGAGGGTCTGACGTCTTATGTTCTGTATCAGACTTTCAATCAATTCTTGTGTTTTTAGTCTTGATGTTCTCCTCTGACCTTTAGCAGTTCATGCTGTTTCCAAGTCCCCAAATTTTCTTGCATTCTGTAGGGTAAACACAGGCTTGCTTTGCATCATCATACCTCTCTGTAGGCTCCCAGGCACTGCTTCCTTTACCCCGTTGTGTCATTTACCCCGTCTCCACATGCTCTGACAGCATGTTGCTAGTTCTCATTTGCTCTTTTCTCCCTTCCCCATTCTTCCTTTTTCTCTTTTATTCCTTTCTCTTCAGTTTAGTGGAGATCCCGCAGGGAGCTGAGGTAGATGTAAGAATTCAATACTATATATCCCAAACAAATTACATGCATTTTCTTGTTTAATTCTTGCAACAATCCTGTGAGATGAATAGTAATTATTCCCATTATACAGAGAGACCGAGGCTCAAAAATACTAAGGCATTTGCTTAGGTGACATGGCCAGTAGGTGGCAGAGCCAAGATTCGTAACCAGTTCTGACTCCAAAAACCATGAATTTACCACATATGATACTGTTCTGAGTTGAAGGATGGATGCATGGACATTCAAATTTATCCGTTCTATTAATCATTGGCATCTGAGTCCCCAGAACTCACTTACCCAACGTTTCTTGGATTCCCAAAACCTTGTGGTCCATGTGCATACAATGCCAGTGTAACCAACCTTGGCCTCCAATGCCCTGCATTACTGGAAGAATTACTGGAACACACAACCAATTGGACACACTGCAAAGGCCTTTCCATCTTTGCACTGCATTTCTTTCATTAAGTACTTAACCTTGGGCAACACCATGTGCTGAGCACTGGGTGAGATGTGCTCCGATGAAGCAAAAAACATTTTGAAATGTTCATATCTAGTTGGGGAGAAAGACCTCTGAGAGTGAGACACAAAGAGAAAAGAACAAATTGTGATAATGTGACCTTATAGAAAAGAACCTGCTTTAGCTGGGATTTCAGTGAAGGCTTTAATGAAGAGGCAATGTTTGAGCTGACACCTACACAGTTCACTCATTCATTCTTTCAACCCACATTTATTGAGCATCTATCATAAAAAAGACAATCCAAACTTGATTGGAAACTTCTAAGTGCCTGGCACTGTCCTAAGTGTTTGATGTGTATTTCCTTGTTTAATCCTCACAAACTTGTCATTTTTCCCATTTTACAGAGGATTAAAAAGAGGCACAGAGATTTGAATAACTTTTTCAAATTGACACTTCTGTTAAGTTTTAGCGCTAAGATTCTGCGCAGGCTGTTTGGTGCCAGAGCCAACCCTCTTGAACACTATACATGAAAGGAAGTGGGGAAGAGGTGGAGATAAATGAACCAGATGGGCTCCCTGCCCTCGTGGAGCTTATGTTCTAGTGACAAGAATGAGATGAAGTCAGTTACTGAGCACACACTAATGCTATGTCTTATCAGTATATGACATGGGCTTCTTGGGGCGGGGGTGGGGTACTTAAATGTGGAGAAGTAGTCCAGGGCACACAATCTCCCAGCATCATTATCCCACGGACAAAGCTGCACTGGATCTGCAGCAGCAGGTGTTCCAGGAGAAAGGAAGGCACACCTACTCTGCCGGCTGCTTGCTAAGCCTCTAAAAGTAGGGAGGAAATGGGACCTCTAGATTCGTCTCTTTTTACCAATCCAGCAAAGAGAGGATGGAGAGGGAGGGACCAGTGTTTCAGGCAAAGGTAGCCACATCTGTGGGGGGACCAGGGGGTTCAGAAGGTCAATGTTGGATATCTTGGGATTGTATGCACATGGACCTCAACGTTTTGGGGACCCAAGTGAGGTTGGGTGAGGAAGTTGGGGACCCTGATGGTCACTGATGGATAGAAAACCCTGAACAAAGGCCAGTGGCCAGAGTGGCGTGCTGGATGAGTGGGAGAGTAGAGGAGAAGTGTATGGCATGGAAGGCATGGGCCACATGATGTAGGGCTAGTCAGACTGAGGAATGAGGCTTGGTTTTCAAGCCAGTGAAGATCCGACTTCCATTTTAAGAGCTCCTTCTGGCTGCTGTTAAGAGACTTGGTGTGAACAAGGCATGAGGGGAAGCAGAGAGACTAATTAGGATGTAAACATATGTTGGGGGCTTGGACTAGTGGTCTGGGAGTGTTACCAAACCCAGGTCCGGCTGCTCACCACTCAAAAGCCAATACTCAAGAGTCAAGTGTCGGTAGGAAAGGAAAGCTTGCTTTATTTTGGAGGCCAGCAATGGGGGAAGAGGGTGCACTCCTGTCTGAGAACCAGCTCTCGATTGCTGCTCAGGGGACAGGGGCTTTTAAAGGGGAGTTTCAGGGTTGTATAGGCAGAAGGAGGGAGAAGAACAGCATAGTCAGCTCTGACAGTCATCTTGAAACCAGTAATGTGGTGGTCTGATCAGCGTTATCTTGGTTGTTATATTTTGTTTTGTGTAAAGGCTTAGAATGTAAGGTATAACTAAGTTCCAAGGCCAAGGCAGTGCTTACAGGAGTGGAGGAGAGAAGCAGCCAGATTAGGAACATATTTAGGAGGTAAAATTGATGGCACTTGCTGAGGGACTGGATAAGGAAGTTGAGAGAAAAGGAGGAGTGAGAGATGATGCCTAGGTGTCCGTACTGGATAGATGAGGAATTGTGGTACCACGTGCTGAGCCAGTAAAGATAGGTTGAGTGACAGCGTGGTGGTGAAGGTAGATTGGGGCTTCAGTTTATACTGATCCAACTGCATAACTGGGATTGAGAAATGCTAGCGCAGAAGCGCCGTCGTCCTCTCCCACAGGTTGCACAGAATGCCAGTTCAGCCTTCCACTTACTTCCGAGGTCTCTGTGAACTCTAATAGGCTGGAAACCAGTGAAGTTTAAATGAATCTATACCCCAGGCTCCTCTGGGTCACAGAGCAATCAACCCATCCTAAAGTATGGTCATTTTCCTCACATTTCTAATGCCATTTCAAGGGTACCTTACATTTCAGTTCAGGTCCACCATTTTCTCCAGCTGGGTTTCTTTTCAGTTCAACTCAGTTTTAACACCAATGTTCGAGTTATTTTTTTTCCCATTACGCCCATAGATGGAAGCAAATCATAGTATCTTGTATAAACGCAGCTGTTTTTCTCTCTTCTCTTTTCTCATTTTAGATGAAAAATCTTCTTTCTCCTTTTTTTTTTATTAACAACACCACCTCCTCCCTGCACCCTGCTGAGTTCCTTACCATCAGCTGTTTCTCTTCCTCATCTCCCGTGCTCTTTCCTGTTTCTTCAGGGAGCCCCTGCTGAGATGTTTTCTTATATAATCAAATTACAGGTCAAATTCATCAAAGGGATGGTGCACAGGTACATTTCTTATGAACATTTCAACTAATCCAGTAAGTAATACATTCTTTGTTTAAGTGGGAGCGTTGGTAAATAATGATGCGTTTTGATAATGAAGAATGAAGTAAGGAATAGAGCTTAAAAATATGCCAAAGTTCCCTGTTAAACTGAAAGCTTGCAAATGTCTGTTGCTATCACTGCCAATATTGTGACTAGGTTTAGGTATTATATATTGTATAAAATCATTTATATGTTTTCTAGTTAATTAGTTGATTTCAATAAATATCTCCAGGTGCCTAACAGAGGTACAAACTGTTCTAAGCATAGGAGATGCAGAGATGATGCAAGATGGTCCCTCTGTGGCAAAGGGAAAAGGCAAAGGAACAAAGCACATGAACAGATACCTTTGATGGAGGAAACAGAAATGTTATAGTGGTGGCAACAGCAGAGAGAATGCCTACAATAATACGTGCAGCAGGAGGTACTCTTATCGAGTGCCTACTTGGAATCAGACATTGTGAATCATTCTTTACACGCATAATCCCATTTGATCTACATGGCAATCACACAAAATAAAATTATGACCCACATTTTGTAGAAGAGAAAAACAGGTATAGCACAATTAAGTAATAGGCTGAAAGTCACCAAGATATGGAGTAGCAGATAGAATGAGAGAAAGCTCTCTCTGGCACCAAAATTGAATTCTTTTTCCAGTCCTCCCAGAGATGTATATGGTGTAGTTTAGGAGGATAGAGGAGGGTGGCAAAGTCATGCTGGGGTTGGGGAGGGAAGAGTGGGTCTTTGAGAAAGGCTGCCCCAAAGATATGACATCTGGGCTATGTATTAAATGTTGGGCAGGCAAGAAGGAAGGGGAGATGCGACATCCTTAGCAGAGAAAAGCAGAGAGGTATGGAATGGCATAGGCTGGTGGGCTAGACTCAAGTGGTACAGGATAGCTAGAGGATCAGGGTCAGAGATAGGGCTGGGGAGAGATGAGGCCAGACTAGAAGGCCTTATGTGCCACACTGAGGAATCGGAACCTGATTCCAAGAGCCAGAGAGCAGTCTCAAGGGGTTTCAAGCCAGTGGTGGACACAGTTTGGCCTAAGCTTTAGTAATCACACTGTCAGCACAGTGGAGAGTGCACCGGGTGAGGCAGGACCAGGAACGAAGCTGCTGTTATCACCCAGGCTTCTGAGAAAGGATTAGAGTCATGAGATTAACTCAGTTTGTGCAAAGATCTTTCTTGCTGCTTCAGTTCTATTTCTGATGGTTCAAAGCAAAAGTTCCACCGTGGTAAAGCTGGTGTCATTCACACAATCTCCTCCCCACCCCGGCATCTTCACCCATCTTGCTCCCTTGACTTAGAATCAGTCTTACCTGACTCACCTCTTGCCATTTCCTTCCAGTACACTTGAAACTCTGGCCACATTGCACTTCTTACCCAGCCCCAAATGTCACATCAGCCTCTTTCAAGTCTTTGCATATTTTTCCCTTCCTGGATTGTCCCTTGCTTGCATCACGACTTGGAGAACCACCTTCCATGGATCAAGATTTACCTTCTCCTTCTACCATCTTCTAGAAAGAGTCATTTCTTCTTCTGGGTCTTTTGTGCTTTCCTCTATGATATCACACTGTTCATGGTAATAGAATAATTTCTCCTCTTTCTCCCTCATTACTTATGGAGTGAGTTCTTCATCCCATAGATACTTCATTCATATACAAGCAAATACCTATCTACCTACATACAATACAAACATATATATTTTATCCTCTTTTTTACACAAAAGGTAGCATACTATATACTTTCTGTTTTTTCAATTAATACATCCTAGCAATCTTCCTACATATACTCATGATGAAGTTCTTCATTGTGTAGATGAATAAAAATTTAACAGTCCCCTCCTGATGAACACTCAGGATGTCTGATCTTCTACAATTACAAACAATGATGCAAAGAATAACCATGTATATATGTTATTTCTCATGCAAGGGAGTGTAAATGTTGGATAAATTCTTAGAAGTGCCAGGTCAAAGAATGCTTGCATTTGTAAGCTTCACAGATGCTTCCAAATTGCCCTCTGTGGAGTTGTGCAAATTTGCACTGCTGTCAGGTACATATAAAAATACCTTCTTTTAGCTCATACAACTCAATAACAACAACAAAAAAACCCTATCAAAAAATGGGCAGAAAAAAAAAAAAATGGGCAGAAGACCCAAATAGACATTTCTCCAAAGAAGACAATAGGCACATGAAAATATGCTCAACATTGCTAATTATTAGAGAAAATACAAATCAAAACTACGAGGTACCACCTCGCTCTGGTCGGAATGACATCATTAAAAAGTCAACAAATAAATGCTGGAGAGGGTGTGGAGAAAAAGGAACCCTCCTACACTGTTGGTGGAAACATAAATTGGTGCAGCCACTATGGAAAACTGTATAGAATTTCCTTAGAAAACTAAAAATAGAGTTGCCATATGATTCAGCAACACCACCCCAGACATATAACAAGAGAAAACTAGAATTCTAAAAGGTACATGCACCCCAATGTTCATAGCAGCACTATCTACAATAGCCAAGACATGGAAGCAACCTAAATGTCCATCAACAGATGAACAGGTAAAGAAGATGTGGTATATATATACAATGGAATATTACTAAGCCATAAAAATGATGAAATAATGCCATTTGCAGCAACATGGATGGACCTAGAGATTATCATACTCAGTGAAGTAAGTCAGAAAGAGAAAGACAAGTACCATAAAATATCCCTTATACATGGAATCTAAAATATGACACAAATGAACTTATTTATGAAACAGATTCAGACTCACAGACATAGAAAAAAACTTATGGTTATCAAAAAGTGAAGGAGGTGGGGGAGGGATAAATTAGGAGTCTGGGATTAGCAGATACAAACTATTATATATAAAATAGATAAACAAGATCCTACTGTACAGCACAGGGAATTATATTCAATACCCTGTAATAAAGCATAATGGAAAAGAATATACAGTAAGTTCTCTACATATGAACCTTCAAGTTGCAAACTTTCAAATATGTGAACGTGCATCTTGTTACAGCAAGGAACCAGAACCTGTGTCATCAGCGTCAGGCGTGAGTGAAATTTCAGCTTGCCCTCTGTCTCCTATTGCTGGCGATCCTTCAGCTCTACCATCTCCCACCTCCTCTCCCTCCTCCAGTCAGTAACTCTTCTTGCCTGTTCACTCGATGCCAGCCCCAGTATGCCAGCTGTTGTACTGTGCTACTGTACAGTGTTAGTTGGGTACCTAGGCTAAATTTGTTGGACTTACGAACAAATTGGACTTACAAATGCACTCTCAGAATAGAACTCATTCGTATGTAGGGGACTTACTGTATATGTATTTATATGTATTACTGAATCACTTTGCTGTACACCAGAAACCAACACAACATTGTAAATCAACTATACTTCAATTTTAAAAAACCAATTTAAAAAACTAAAAAAATCCTGCTTTCCTGTGACTCCAACAATATCCAAATTTTAGATTTTTGCTAATCTAGCAGGTAAACAATGACATTTCTGGGTAGTTTTAATTTGCATTTCTCTTTTTATGAGTAAGTGGAACACCTTTTCATATGTTTTATATTCCCATTTATATCTTTTTTTTTTCTATCTGTTCACATCCTTTGCCCGCTTGTCTTTTGATTGTGAGTGTGAAATAATCAAATATATATACATTGGTCTCTGCTCCCGGTTCCTGGCACAGAGTTCCTAAAACTCTTATAATTTCCTAAGAGATAAGGCCACTAGAAGCATCTTTTGTTTTAATATTTGGTTTTTAACTCTGCTTCCTGACACTGAGCTCCTAAATCCCTTGGAACTTCCTGAGTGACTGGAATGTCTTTTGTTCTAATGAGGCAACTCTGGGTGGGCTCCTGGGGGGCTCCTGGATGAGGGCTGGTCACCAGAAAGACCAAACCATGATTAGAAGCTTGGCATTTTCAGCCCCCCCTCTCCAATCTCCAGAGAGGGAGAGGGGATGGAAATGGAGTTAATAACTGATCATGCAGTTACATGATGAAGCCTCCATAAAAATCCCAATAGTGTGGGGTTCAGAGAGCTTCTGAGCTGGTGAACACATGGAGGTGCTGGGAGAGTGGCGTGCCTGAGGGGGCTTGGAATCTTCCTGCTTCTTCCCATGTACCTTGCCCTACACATCTCTTCTATCTGGGTGCTCATTTATATTCTTTATCATATCCTTTTGTAATAAACTGGTGAATAGTAGGTAAACTGTTTTCCTGAGTCCTATGAGCCATTCAAGCAAATTAACCTAAGCCAAGGAGGAGGTCACGGGAACCTCCAATTTATAGTCAGAAGCACAGTGGACACCCTGAATTGGTGATTGGCATCTAAAGTGGGAGGTGGGGGAAGTCTTGTGGGACTGAGCCTTTAACCTGTGGCATCTGACACTATCTCTAGGTAGATAGTGTCAGAATTGAGTTAAATTGTAGGACTCCCAGCTGGTGTCTCAGAAATGCTTGGTGGCAGGGTCGGGGGAAGCCACTTATCTGGTGTCAGAAGTATGAGTGTGGTAGTAGTGTGAGAGTGAAGGAGAAACACAGGAGATGTGAAGGTGTTCTAAACAGTGGGTCTTTCTAAAACTATTTAATTAGCTATTTGTCTGGGGCATGAATTGCAAATGTTTCTCCCAATTTGTCCAGTGCTTCTAAGGTTGCATAATGTTTGCCTTTGCCCTTTTTTTACTGTAGAAAAGGCACAAAATTGGGTAAGCCATTGCCAGAGGTGTAAAACTGTGGGTTATTGATGATCAGAGCCTGTGATCTTGCTAGAAAAAATACTGCAGTTGCCACTAATAATACACACCAAGTAGCAAAAAGAAAAGGTACCCAATTGTATGTTACAGATTGCTTTTTCTTTAAAAAAATTTTTAAATTGCTTTAAGAAATGATTTGTTCTGAAATCTGAACTTCATAAGGTTTGCTTGAGATTTGCACATGCTTTTCTCTTTTACTAAAGAGAACTCATTTGGATTTAAAAAAAGAAAAAAAAAGAGCTTAGCCAAAGATGTTAATCTCTTTTCTCAGACAAGTGTGCCTATGATTTTTTGCCATAATACTTGGGCCATGTGACTTTAGAAAGCTGCCACCAGAGGATTATATTTCAGGAGCCAATTTTTTGAGAGGTGAACAAACCCCCGTGGGAGTTGATTTGAAAAATGAAAGGTCGAAAGTGAAAACTTTGTGACACCATTTGAGAACGATAGATGGTTTAGATAAACCAACACTTACACTAAGCCCTGCCTTAGAATCATATTTAATCATTGGAAAATCTATCCATGAAGGGTTTCCTGGGTGCTTTTAAGTTCAGGGATGTTAAGACGAGATTTTTCTGGCATCACAGCAGGTCATGTGGCCAGTGAGTGTGGAAGAAATATTGCTGATTGACTGTATACTTTGCTATGCACGTTATTGTTTCTAAGAACACAGAACTTTGAGAGAGTGAAGAAAATAGCTGCTCCCTGTCCTAAATTTGTTAATATAAGACTTTTACGTGGGTGATCCTAGCATCTTTCTTTCCCCTCAAACACGGATAGGGTGAACCCTGAATCACTTAAACAGATTATTTGACATAAGAAACCACAGCAAACTCTTCCAGTGACTTCTCCTCCAGGGATGGTCCCTGGGTCCTCTGTGTCCAGAGCTTCACTGAGTCTAGAAGGCAGCTGGGTACCCTACTCACACATCACACCCAGCTTTGCTCCCAGATTCAGATTCCGGGGATCCCATGGCCGAGACCAGGAGACTTTGTGCCGGATTGACAAGAATATACTCTCTCTACCTCTCTCATCTCTAAAGTTGGGGCAGTTAATATGTTAAACTCTATCATAGGAAAGTATGCATGGAGGGAGGTAAATTCTATGAAAGGTACATATTATTTATTTTTTTCACTTTAATTTCAAAGATATAAAGGAACTGCTGGAAATAGTTCAGGCTGTGGCTACAAATTTCTGTACAGACTCACTTTTCATACAAATTTAGGACAGTAATAAGGAAAACTGGACCATTACTCTGAATGTTAACTTTATTGAGATTGTTTGATAATCTTATGTAAGCTGTTTTTGTATTCATGAAGTATACAGAATATTTTTAAAGAAAAATATCCAAAATAATTTAGAAACTTTTAAAATATTTTCTTCTTCAAGCTTTTAGCTGTTAGGCTTGTCACTCTTCTAGTTATATCTAATTTTAATGTAGCACCATTTTATCAGTGATACTAGTTACCTTCATATGATAGCGATGATTATGAGGATGGGAGTGGCAGTTAATATTTTGTGCTTTCTATGTCCCTGTGTCTACACTTTGCATGATTGTTTCATTCCATCTTCACACAAAGCCTTTGAATAATGACTATTAAATTTAGTTGATGGCTGATTGGACAGAAAGAGGAACAGAGGTTAAATTAATGACACACAGTCAGTAAGTATTGGGGCTGGAACGTGAATCAAGATTTTACTCTAGAGTCCAAGCTTGTAAATCCCATCTCCTACAGAAGTTAAAGCTAAGGTTAAGTGACAAAAATTACAGCAATTTCAAGTAGTGTATTCCCTTAGGACTAACTGAAAACATCAAAAGCCATCCTCTGTCACAACCTTCCATTTATTTGAACATATGTGTTCAGCATATGCACTCTTCAAGCTTAAGAGGTCCAGCTGTGAACAAGACACACAAGATCCCAGCCCTCATGGGGAGACAGAAAATAAATACATGAGATTATATACACAAACAGGGTAGTTTGAGGGACAGGATGACTTAGATAGGGTTGTCCCAGAAGTCCTCTCTGAAGAGGTAACTTTTGAGCTGGGAGCTTTACAGTATGAAAATGAACTAGACATAGGAAGAGCTAGGGAAATAATCGTATAGGAGCAGGGACCTATAAGGGTGAATCCCTGCACTGAAAGAGACTCAAAGGAGGAGTCAAAAAAACAGCAGGGAGGGAGTTTCCAATCTCATATAAAAAAAAATTACACCACCATTGAACCATCTCAACCTCCCATTACAGAGATATGAAAATGGAGGCCCAGAAAAATTAAAGTTATTTTCTAAAGGCCATCTAGCTTGAGCCACATGAGTAAAGGTGACCTTCCTGAATGCCAGCCAGCTAGCTCTTCCTACACCGTGATGCCATGATGTCAGGGCTCTCAAGCACCACAAAAGCAATCCTAAATGATACTGTAAAAAAAAGTTTGTCATTCAAAAATCCCAAAAGACTGATGGAAAAGAGAATGATGGCTAGGATGGTTGTAAAATGGTTACTTCAGTTTTGTCAAAATCAAGATTTCAAGGGGAGGGTCTAAGGATAACGTCGTGCTGGAAAAATTTTTTTCGTTATATGAATATATAATACATCATATGAATATATAATACATTATGTGAATATATAAATGTATATTTATAAATTATGTATAAATACATAATTTAATATATAACTATATAATATATAGATGATATAATATAAAAACATATAATATAAATAGAATATATTTATATAATATATAAATATATGATATATAAATATATAAATAAATGTATAATATATAATATATTGTCAACTGAAAAAAATGCACAACGTAAAAGTTGAGAATTACATTTTATTTGGTGGTCTTACTGAGGACTATAGCCAGGATGACAGCCTCTAAGGGAGCGCTGAGGACCTGTTCCAAAGACGTAAAAGAGGAGCCAGGATATACAGGAGTTTGCGCTGAAAAAAAAAACATGTAGTCAAACATCAAAAGACTACTGCTAATCACAAGAAACAGACATCTCAAGGTAATAATTTGAGTGCTTTTCTATGTGTGGAAAGATGCAAGCGTCTGGGCTCATTGAAATCTTTCCTTTGATATGTATCTTAACAATTATGAATGAAAAATGTTGCCTGCCATATCAGTAAACAAAGGATATTGTAGCCATCAAGCCACTGCAGCTGCCCCAGCAGTGAACCCTGAGGGGACGCAGGATGGAGACAAATGGGCTGCCCACTGCCAAGCCCTCAGCCCCTGCAGCCACCCCCAAAGGTGCACCCTGAGGGGACTCAGGATGGGAAAGAATGGGATGCTGGTCCCAGATAGCTGAGGTGCATAGCAAAGGAATGATTTCAATGAGCCCAGACTCTTGCATCTTCCCATACATAGAAAAGTGCTAAATTCCTTAACATGTGGTGTCTGATTCTCCTTAATGAACAGTAATCTCTTGATGTTCTGACTACCTGATCTCTGTTGCAGAAACCCCTCTGTATCCGGGCTCCTTCCTCACCTCTTCAGAGCAGCCGCTCAGAGCGATCTGAGAGGCTGCCTCCCGAGCTTGAAGTCCTCAGAAATTCCGCCAAATAAAACATAATTCTCAAATTTTAGGTTGTGCATTTTTTTCAGTGGACACTATCTTGGACCTGTATCCTGTTTCTCTCCCTCCTGAATTTGCCTCAGGGTTCACCATGGGGGCAGCTGCATTGGCTGGTGGCTTTATGGCCAGAACACCCTTTATTTACTGAAATGGCAGGTGACATTCTTTGTCCACGATATTATATATAAATATAATATATAAATATATAAAATAAATGTTTTTCATTATATACATACATATACATATATGCATATATATCTCTGAAAAGCTGCTGCTATGCCCAGCAAAGTCTGGATGGGTCTGCTGATTCAGTCCATCAACAGAAAGCACACGGTCTCCCTGATTACAGACCGTGAGCCAACTGAGGGTCATGGGCTTGCTATTCCCACTGGGTCAGTTTCCCATCCACACACACTCACGCCTCAGATGTTCATGGAGCAGTAGGCTTCACTCCTAGACTCTCTTTTCCAGATTCTCTGACCTCCCTCTGTCTCCCCTCCTCCAAGAAACTCATTCCCCAGAGCCCCAGCTTCATGGCTCCTGAGTCTGAGATGGTCACAGTAAAGATCCACCATCTAGAGAGGACTAAGATGACTCCTACCAGGGTCTTCCCGAGCCTTCTGGGAAAAGCACCTTCAAGACAAACAAATCTTCTGGGTGCTAATAGCGTGCCCTCTTATTGAATACTTTGGATGCATTCTTCTGATAAAGGACATTCTCTCCTTCCCACTGAAGACAAGAATTGGGAAGAATGAAGGAATGAAGAGGACCAAGAATCCCAGCCTGCCTCCTATGAGTGTCTTACCCTCTAGAACAGCAAAGGGAAGCTTTTCCCTAAGGCCTTGATGCTCCAGTTCTGTCAATCACTGCAGCTTTGATTCCCTTTCAGAATTTTCTCCCTGCTGGTGTATCTGATGGAGGTGAAAAAAAAAATGCACAATGTGAGAGTTGTGAGTTAAATTTTATTTAGGGCAAAATGAGGACTATAGCCCAGGAGACAGCATTTCAGAGAGCTCTGAGGAACTGCTCCAAAGAGGTAGGGGGAAGGTCAATGTTATATATGACTTCAGTGAAGGGGAGTATGTGCAGACAGGCACACACGCTGGCAGACACCTGCTGCTAGTCACGAGGAGCAGATGTCACCATGAACGATTTTAGTGCTTTTCTAGGTACGAGGAGATGAAAGAATTGGGCTCATCAAATCTTCTCCTGAAATATCTAACTATCTAAAGATACGTTCTGCCAGTTTTTCCCAGAGCACAGAGTGCCTCATTCCTGATCTGCAGCCTGAACTCCTTTCAGGGGGTGTTGAAGGTCAGCAGCGGCTCATGATTCAATCCTTGTAGAGGTAGATGGCAAGTGCCAATTTGTAGTTGGCAGAGGCCTGATACTGCCTCGGATTCAGCCATCCTGAATCTAAGAGTTCATTCCCTGGGCCCTAAAAGGAGGGGAAGGTTGGGGACTTTCTTACTGGGATCCCAGAGAGTTCATCTTATACAATTCTCAGAAATTACTATTCCTTCTGTATGGGACCAGCCTCTTTCTCCAGGCGAAATTGACAGAAAAGGGATACAAGTGGTAGTCAAAAAAGTAAACTGTTGAGACTCTGTCTTTTAAACCACATCCTGCAGTTTGAAAATAAAGCTTCTTATTTTTAGAATGCCAGCAGAATTGTTCCGGCTCTGCCCCTGCAGTTTCAATAGTGGCCTTGGGCTCTGAAACACTAACCTTGAAAAGAAAACGTTTACATTGTAAACGCAATGGAAGTATGAAGGCTATTCTATTGTGGAATAGCCAACGGAGACTAAAAATTCAGAAGGGGCTTTTTCCTTTCTTATGAAAGGCCTAATCCGCGGGGCTTTCACTGTGGCAAAATCAAACTCTAAGCAGTAATTGTGCATGGGTTCTAGCTGGGAACTTGCATAAAATCTGAAATGTCACACAACCCATTCTGTTCTGGGGATTTCACCACTGATCGACAGGAAACGGAGCTTCTAGAGGGGTTTGGGGGAAATCAGACCATGCAGACCCTTAGGTGAACAGACTTGCTAACAAAACACCTTTAAAGTCATCCCCTTCTTCCCAAACACACGCAGTCCCATCCTTCGCCAAACTGGCCCTTGAATACTTCAGAGGCACACAGGTTCCGAAGTGTGGGCTTTGAGAAACCACACCGTGTTTATTTCAGATACCTTAAGTCAACCCTCTCAGGTACTCTGATATGTATTCTCCTATTCGTCTAGAGTTAGGCTGGAAAAGAAAAGACTCAAACTGGCTTGATGCCTGACTCCAGTGCTTTGATGGAGTGTCAAGTGGAAGGATTAGGTCCATTTTGACCAGTGGGCAAAATGATAGTCAGTGGATGGAAAAAACAGGAGGACGCTTTCAACTCACATCGGAGGTCCTCTCTAATCATTTGGACTGTCTAAAGCTAGAATGAGCCAGATCCAAAGGCCGTGATCAGCGTGCCACTGAAGATGCCCAAGGAGCTCAATCATTGATGACATAGTGGGGACTCCTTCATTGACAAGCCCTGATACTGGCTCTCTGCAGCCATGGCCCAGCTTCACAGAGTGGCCCATGCTGGTCTCACAGGAGCAAATGGGAAATGGAGCTAGAAGAATGGGTCAGGACCAAAGCATTCACCTTTCTGGGGCTGCTGACTTTTTAGGAAGGTCTCCCTATGTGCTGGGACCATTTTCTTAACTCATTTAAAGCGCACAACGACCCTAAAGGAGCAGGTACTCTTATCATCCCTACTTTATAGATGAGGAAGCTGGGCCACAGGGCTTGAGTATTTGGCCCAAGGTCACAGAGCAAGCAAGTGACAGAGGAAGTCCACTCTATTAGCCTCTAAACTATTCTGCCTCAGAATTACCTCCACAAGCCTGCTGATACCCTCTCGTGTGACCACCACTATCTGCTTTCCTTAAGAGGTCTTGTTCCATGGATAGATCAGGACTCTTCTAATGTTAATCTTATAATTGCAATATCCACTCCTCTCCTTACTCAGACTATGAAAATCCCCAAGGTTATCCTTTTGGGTTGATAACAGGCCCTTCAGTCACTTTATTTTTCGAATACAGCTCCGCACGTACACACACGGCATCCACTACCAATGTAATCAAAGCTAAACGTTTTGTTACATTCTGCTTTCCACCCTGGTAGGTCCCAACCTCCTAAAGGATTATTTTTAAGTGGTTTATGTTAATGTTCACTCTTTAATGCTCATGCTTTAATGTTTTATGGGTTTTGGCAAGTGCACAGTGTCATGTATCCACAATAACAGTATTATTCAGAATACCTGAACTGCTTTAAAAAAATCAAAGGTGCTTAACCTATTCCGCACTCCCATCTCCTTAATTCTCCTAGAAGCCACTAGATTTGTTTGTTTGTTTGTTTGTTCATTGGTTTATTTTTTTTTTTACAGACTCTATGGTTTTCTCTTTTCCGGGATGTTATATAAATTGAATCAGAGAGTATTTAGACTTCTCAGGGTGATTTCTTCCCCTTTGGAATATGTATTTAAGATTCATCTACATATTCACATGGCTTACTAGCACATTCCTTTTTATCACTGAATAGTATTCCATTGTATGGTTGTACCAAGATTTTTTATCCATTCACCTATTTTTTTTAAAAATATCAGTTTGCTTTCAGTTTCTGGCAATTTTGAATAATGCTGCTATAAACATTCATATATAAGTTTTTGTGTAGACCTCAATTTTTAAGCTGGTTGGGTAAATACCTTGTCACATGATTGCTGACCATATGGTAAGACAATTTGTCCTTGTAAGAAATTTCCACTGTCTTCCAAAGTGGCTGCATCATTTTGCATTCCAATTATCAATGATACAAGTTTCTGCTGCTTGGATGCTAACCGGTAATTGGTATTGTCAGTTTTTTGGATTTTAGCCCTTCCAATAGGTGGGTAGCAGTATCTCACTGTAATTTCAATTTGCATTTCTCTAAATGACAAATTGTATTAGTTTTCTATTGTTGCTGTAACAAACTACCACAAACTTAGGGAATTTAAATATCACATATTTGTTCTATTTCTGTAGTATTGGTTAGAAGTTCGATACAGGTCTCACTGGGCTAAAATCAAGGTGTCAGCATTTCTAGGGAAAAATCTATTTCCTGGACTTCCAGCTTCTAGAGGGCACTTACATTCCTTGGCTCATGGTCCCTTTTTTGTACTATCAAACCCTGAAAAAGCATCATTGTAACCCTTCTTCTGTCAACACATTTCTGTTAGGGTGCAGCCAGGAAATTTTTCCAGTTTTAAGGACTCATAAGATTGAGTCCACCAGATTAATTCAGGATAATCTCCCATCTCAAGGTCCTTATTCTTAATCATATCTGCAGTCCCTTTTGCCATGAATGGTAACATAGTCACAGATTCTGGAGATTAGAACGTGAACATATTTGGAGAGCCATTTTTCTGCCTACCACACAAATGATATTGAACATATTTTCATATGCTTATTTTCCATCTGTATATCTTCTTTGGTAAAGTGTCCATTCAGATATTTTGCCAGTATTTCAGTTGCACTGTTCCTCTTTTTATTGTTGAGTTTTAAGAGTTTTTTTGTGCATTTGGTTACAAGTTCTTTATCAGTTATGTCTTACAAATATTTCCTCCTAGTCTGTGTGTGGCTTGCATTTTCATTCTCTTAAAAGTGTCTTTTTTCAATGAAAAATTTGTTAATTTTAATAAAAGACAGCTTACTTATTTTTTCTTTGATGAATCATGCTTTTGGTGTTGTATCTAAAAATTCATTGCCAAATCCAAAGTCACATAGACTTTTCCAATATTTTCTTCTATAAGCTTTATAGTTTTGCATTTTACACTAAGGTTTGCAATCCATTTCGAATTAATTTTTGGTAAGGTATAAGGTCCCTGTCTACGTTCATATTTTTGTATATGGATACCTAATTGTTCCATTACCATTTATCAAACAGAACTATCCTTTGTCAATGAATTGTCATTGCTCCTTTGTCAAAAATCAGTTGACTATATTTTTGTGGGTTTGTTTCTGTTTCATTGATCAGTGTCCATTCTTTTGCTAATACCACCATGTCTTGATTACACTACATTTAATATAAGTCTTGAATTTGGTAATGCAAGCTCTCCAACTCTGTTCTTTAGTATTGTGTAGGGTCTTTTGTTTGTCCATGTAAATTCTAAATTTTATAGAATCAGCTTATTGATTGTGGTGGCCCCCAAGCTGTAAGTTTATTCAGCTTTCTGCTTTCCGGAGAACTGCTTGTCTCTTTCTTGGTATGCACTCCTGACGCTGCGGTATTGAGCGTAAAAAAGGAAAATGGCTTGCGGCCAGTTTCGTTCCAGGTGCTTGCTCTGAATCTAAGAGCCCCTGGTTGTTCCCCAGAAGAAGGACGTGCTGCCCTGAGGGGGAAGTCTGTATCTCCAAAGAATGGCCCATAAGGCATGCTGACGCATAGATAGTGGCGCATAGATAGTGGCGCATAGATAGTGGCGACAGAATTATGTGGAAATACAAGGTTTACTGATTTGTTGTTTAGTATTCGTTCCGTACTAAACCTATATATACATTCATGCTCTTTGAATAAACTCGCCTTGCAACCATCAGTTGTCTTGGCCCTTCTGACCCCATACTGGTGCTTTTCAATTCCTTACCCCTCACCGCCAGGAACTTCTAGCTTTCTGCAGCCGGTCTGCGGCAATTGATATCTACAAAATTGCTTGCTGGGATTCTGATTAGAATTACATTGAATTTATAGATCAAGTTGGGAATAATTGACAGTGTTTTTTAGTACATATTGCTAGGTGAAAGAAACCAATTTGAAAAGGCTATGTACTATATGATTCCAATATATGAAATTCTGAAAAGAAGCAAAACTATGCATAAAGTGTAATATTTAGATATAAATCTAACAAAATATATGCAGGATATGTACATAGAAAACTAAAAAACACTGATAAAAGAAATAGGAGAGGTGAATAAGTGGAAAGATATTCTATGTTCCTAGATTAGGAGACACAATATTGTTTAGATGTCAATTATTCCCAACTTTATCTATAGATTCAATATAATTCCAATCAAAATCCCAACAAGCTATTTTGCAGGAAGCAACCTAAATGTCAATTGACAGAGGAATGGATAAAGAAGATGTGGTACATATACACAATGGAATATTTCTCAGCCATTAAAAAGAATGAAGTAGCACCATTTGCAGCTACATGGATGGACCTAGACATCATCATACTAAGTGAATTAAGTCAGACAGAGAAAGACAAATATCATATGATATTACTTCTATGTGGAATCTAATAAAAATGATACAAATGAACTTATTTACAAAATAGACACAGACTCACAGATCTCAAAATCAAACTTATGGTTACCAAAGGGGAAATGTGGGGGGAAATGATAAATTAGGAGATTGGGATTAACATATACACGCTACTATATATATAAAATAGATAATTAATAAGGACCTACTGTATAGCACAGGGAACTCTACTCAGTACTCTGTAATAACCTATATGGGAAAAGAATCTGAAAAAGAATGGAGATAGATATAGATATAGATATAGATGACTGATTCACTTTGCTGTACACCTGAAAGTAACACAACATTGTAAGTCAACTATACTCCAATAAAAAATTTTTTTAAATGTATTTAAGGCTCTTCCATATCTTTTTGTGGCTTGATAGCTGATTTTTTAAAATCACTGTATAATATTTTATTGTATGGATATACCACAGTTTATTTATCCATTCAGCTATTGAAGGACATCTTAGTTGCTTCCAAGTCTTGGCGATTATGAATAAAATTGCTAAAAAAAAAAAAAAACTCATGTACAAGTTTTTGTGTGAATATAAGCTATCAACTCATTTGAGTAAACAGCAAAGAGCACAATTAGTGCTCTAAGAGTCATATGGTAAGAGTACGTTTAGTTTTTTAAAGAAACTTCCAAACTGCCTTCCAAAATGGCTATGCCTTTCCTTACCAGCAACAAATAAGAGTTCCTGTTTTGCCATATCTTCTCCAGGATTTGGTGTTGTCATTGTTTTGGATTTTAACCACTCTGTCAGGCACGTAGTGGTATCTCATTGTCATTTTAATTTGTAATTCCATAATGGCATATGATGTTGAACATCTTTTCATATGCTTATTTTTTATACCTTCTTTCAGGTATTTTGCTGGTTTTTTAATTGAGTTGTTTGTTTTCATATCGTTGAGTTTTAAAAGTTCTTTGTGAAGTTTGATTTCCATCCCTTTATTAGATAAGTGTTTTGCAAAGATTTTTACCCAATCTATGACTTATCCTTTCATACTCTTAAGAGTGTCTTTCACAGAAGAAAAGTTTTTAATTTTAATCATGACCAAGTTATCAATTTTTTTCATGAACTTGTTTTTGATACTGTACCTAAAAATCATCACCAAATCCAAGTTCACCTAGATTTCCTCATGTATTATCTGCTCGGAGTTTTATAGTTTTGCATTTTACATTTAGGTGTATGATTCATTTCGAGTATGATTTAATTTTATCTGCTCTCTTAGTGGTTGCCAGAGTTTGTGATATACATTTACAATTAATCTAAGTCCACTTTCACAGAACACTATACCACCTCGTGAGTAGTGCAAGTATCTCTTAGCAAAGTATTATCAATTTCTCCCTCCCATCCCTTATGACTCTGTTGTCATTTATTTCACTTATCCATATGCTGTGATCACCTAATACATTGTTCCTATTATTGCTTTAAGCAGACAGTTACCTTTTAGATGGATTAAGAATAAGAAAAATAAAAGATTTTATTTTACCTTTATTTATTCCTTCTTTGTCAGTCTGTCACTCTTCCACATTTCTTATCTATATCATTTTCCTTCTTCCTAAAGAACACTTTCCTTCTTCCTTTTAACATTTCTTGCACATCTGCTGATGATGAATTCCTCAGCTTTTGTCTGTCTGAGAAAGTCTTTATTCCTCCTTCACTTTTGGAAGATAATTTTTCTGCATTTAGAATTCTTGATTGGTAGATATCTCTTTCAACACTTGAAATATTTCATTCTGCTCCCTTCTTTCTTGCACAGTTTCTGATGAGAAGTCTGATAGAATCTGTCCTTATTACTCCTACAGGTAAGGTATTTTTTTCTGACTTTTTTCAATATTTTCTCTATGTCTGTAGTTTTCTGCAGTTTGAGTGCCTAGGTGTTGATTTTTTGTTATTTATCTTTCTTGGTGTTCCCTGGGCTTCCTGGATCTGTGCTTTGATGTCTGTCATTAATTTTAGAATGTTCTTGGCCATTATTACTTCAAATATTTCTTCTGCTTTGTTCTCTTTCTTCTCTTTCTGGTATTTTCATTACACAGATGTTACAAATTTTGATGTTGTCCCACTGTTCTTTGATACATTTTTGTGTTTCATTCTTTTTTCTTTTTGCATTTCAGTTTGGGTAGTTTTTATTGTCCTACCTTCAAGCGCATTGATTCTTTCCTTGGTCACATCTAGTCTACTAATGAACCCATCAAAAGCAATCTTCATTGTCACTGTGGGGATTTTTCCCTCAGCACTCCCTTTGGATTCTTTCTTAGAAATCCCATGTCTCTGCTTACATGGCCCATCTGTTCTTCTATGATGTCTACTTTTTCCTTTGATATACTACTCATAATTATTTTAAATTTCCTATTGGATAATTGCAACATCCATATCATATGTGATTCTGGTTCTGATGGGTTTCTCATCTCTTCAGAGTGTATTTTCTGTTGCTTTTGGCATACCTTATAACTTTTTGCTGAAGGTGAGACATATGGTATCAGGTAATAGGGACTAGGGTAAATAGGCCATTAGTGTAATGATATATGCTAGTCAGGCTAGTATCAGGGCTGTATTTAATGTCTCTTGTAATTGTTGATGCCTGAGTCTTCAAATTCCTCTAGTGTTACTCATCTTGTCTCCTCTCTTGACCTAGGGCTTCCCTATGTAGTCTTCCCCAGAGAGAGTTTGTGTCTTGCAGTTCTTTTAGCTGTAATCCATCACACTGTTGGTTTGGTGGTAAGATGTCAGAGAGAAAGAGAGAGAGAGAGAACAGTCTATAATCATCCAATTAAATATTAGCCTTTCAGTGAGCCTAAGTCTTGGGACTGTGAGCTTCACATCGTTTCTTCAATAGAATAGCTATTTTCTCCCTGCTCCCCACCCCATCCCTAACTATAGCATTCCCAGTCTACTACCTTGAAGGGCTGTTCACTTTTTAAAGTGAATTTTTTCCCCATAAGTGGGATAGGAAGGCTGGAGTGGGGAGGAATTCCCTTCTTCCATCTGGAACAAGGCTCCAGCAAAGTTCTTTCCTAGGAGAATAGGCCTTTGTCATGAAGATAGCTCTGGGCTTATTTCACAATGGCTGCCAGAGTTACAGGGAGATTTTTCTCAGATACCCACCATGAGAACCTGATGGGATTCTTGGAACAAAAGCCCATGAAAGTTTGGTTGGGGGGAAGACTAAGACTGATGGGTCCCAGCAGTCTTTACTGTCACACTAGTCCATACTCCATATCTGGCAATTTGTTGAAATTACCATTTAAATGCCCCCACCAGTTCATGGTTCTAGTATCTGCCCTCGAGGTAAGCAAATCTCCATCTCTCTACATTTAGAAGTGTCAATTTGCCCTGCATTCACACTTTTCTGAATCCAACCTTCTCTGAGGGCCCAATCTTACTTCTCTGATGGTCATTTTATCCAGCTTTTTCTGTAAGGATGAGAGTGATGACTTCTAAGTTCTTTACATGTTCAAGCTGAAACTCAAAGTCCCTACTTAATGTTTATTATTTTCAAAATGTGTTTCCTTATTTTAATGCATTCTATTGAACATTTCTTGTGATCCACAGAAATCTTTTTGGGTCTACATTTTGCTATAGCTGCTGCTGTGGAAGTTCCAAGCAGCAGACTTTGACTAGCTCTGCCAAGGAATAACCAGAGAGCACCTGGCCTCCACATACACCACATACTTCTTATTTCCTAGCCTGGAGCTTTTCTGACACAGCCCTTGACTCTTTTGGGGAACCCATGCAACATTTACCTGCAATATGCAGTCTAGAAGTAAAGGAGAGTTAAGACCAGGAAACCGTCTTTGACTAATAGGGGAAGAGAGCTGATGGATAATTTTTTTCCTTTTACATCCCAGGGAGACAAGAATTTCAAAAGGTTCTCAGAAGACCCTGGTGAGACAAAACACCAGCCCCCTGCAGCACTGGCCAATACAACAATTCATTGTTGTATTTGCTTCCCTATCTACTCCCCAATTTCTGCTCTCTGGAATTACTTTCAGGATGAATAACCTACAGGCAAGTCTTTGTCTCAGGCTCTGCTTTTAAGGAACCCAAACTAAGGCATAAGTTTATTTTAAAAGAAATTCTGTAACACATCAGTAAATGCAGGAAAACAACCATTTGCCATTAAACAGATGATAATTGTCCTTTCGTAACTTTCCATGACTTCTCCTCCTGTCAAACACATACTCCTCTTAACCTATTCTCCCCATCCTTCTTCTGCATTTCAACAGCACGTGTCACTTCTATAAAATTCCCTGCTCTCACCCACTTCCCTCTACACTTTGAGAAATTAAGAAGAAAAGAGAAGAAAAGAAAACAATGCCATTGAACACTGCTGTTGTACTCTTGCAGTTAAAAAGGGAGATTATCAAGATTTAGGAAAGCACTACTCAAAGTGTGATTTGTGGGCTGGCTGTTGGTCTGCAAACTGCCTTTTCTGTCTACTCTTAACAGATTGCTCCAAAATGCAAATCAACTACATCACTACATGCAATATTTTGTTTAAGTGACCCTTTTTAATTAATTTTTTTTTTTTTTAGTTTACAACTGACTTCTTTTATGGCAGCACAACTCCCTCGGTGAAGGAGCAACACATTGATTTATATTCTTGAGTTAGCCCTTTATCTCATGGTGGAATGGCTCTTTGAGTAAGACTGAATTAGAGAGGTACAAAAGTATTAACAGGACATTTCTAAGTATGTACTATGTGCTAAGCATTGTTGTATGGGCTTCACTAATATTAACTCATTTAATTCTCAAAAAAAAAAAAACCTTGTATATAAGATAGGTAATATTATTATTCTCATTTTACAGGTAAGGAAACTGAGACACAGTGAAATCTAATATGTCTAACATTGCACAGCTACTAAGTGGTAGCAGTAGACTCTAAGATGGCCTTCAGAGTGGCTCCTGATGATCCTGGCCTCTTGGTATCTGCACGTTTGTGTTGTCAGCTCCCATATTGTATCAACATTAGTATGTGTGACCAAATAATACAGCAGAAGTGATAGTGTGTGACTTTCACAATGTTACAGACTGAATATTTGTGTCCCCCCAAAATTCATATGTTGAAATCCTATCCCCAACTCTGATGGCATTAGGAGGTAGAGCCTGTGAAGGTGGAACCCTCATGAATGGGATTAGTGTTCTCATAAAAGACAGTCCAGAGAGCTCTTGCCCTCTTTCCCTGATGTGAAGGTACAATTAGAAGATGGCCATCTGCAGTTCAGAAGAGAGCCCTTACCAGTCACTAACTATATTGGCACTTTGATCTTGGACTTACAGCCTCCAGAACTATGAGAAACAAATTTCAATTATTTAAAAGTCACCCAATGTGCGTTATTCTCTTATAGCAGCCCAACTACCAAAATACAAGGCTAAGTCATAAAAGATACAGTTGCTTCCACTTTATTCCCTTTGATCACTTGCTCTGGGAGAGCCAGCTTCCATGTGCTTCCTCACACAGCTGTATGGAGAAGGCCACATGGCAAGGAACTGATGCCTCCACCAACAGCCAGTACCAACTTGCCAGCCATGTGAGTGAGCAAACGTAGAAGAGGACCCTTCAACCCCAGTCAAGCCTTCAAAGGACTGCAGCCCTGGCTAACACCTTGACAATAATCTTATGAGACCCCCCTATTTAAAGCCACCTAACTACCCCAAAGTCCTGACCCACGTGATCTAAGATAATAAAATGTTATTGGTGTTGTAAGTCTCTAAGTTTTGGACTAATTTGTTACACAGCAATAGATAACTAATACAGTCCTAGACCAGTCTGGCTCCAAAGCCTCTTGTCTTCATTGCTATGTAAAAGAATTGAAGATGGAAAAGGAAGTGACTTCCTCCTCATGTTATGTGATGCAATGTTATTTAAAGCCAAGTTTGTGTAGCAGCTACCATTATCTCAGCTAACGGCAGCAGTATACATTCCCAACTTGAGAAATACGGGGGTGGATAAGAGAACGTGGGATTGGAGTAAGATATATCTGGATTCAAATCCCAGTTTAGGCAAATTTTCACTTTGTGCACGTCCACAAAAGAGGCCATCATCACTGAAGAGACAAATAACACTTGTAAAGTCCTAACTCGTTAAGCAAAGCTGAAAGCTGGTTTTTTAAATATATATATATGAAGAGTAGAATTCAAAGATTGATGAATTTTTCAGAAGTGAGAGTGTTTGCACATTGGTTGACTTTTAGCCGCAGATGCCTTGAACGACAGTGTGACACTTGCTGACTAGATGCATTTCAGCAGTGTAGGTGTTGATGTAAAATGGTTATTGATCAATTAGAATGGGTTTAAAACCGGGTCTGACAATTACTTGTTGCTTTGGCCAAGTTCCTAGGAAGATAGGAACTTTCTATTCTCCCTTAAGCCATTTCACTGCAATGTTATTATCTGAGTAATGATAGGAATGCAGATAGTAACAGCAGCTACTACTTGTTAAGTGCCTACTGGGGGCTAGCTACGGTATATCCTCTGTCTCAACCACTCAACAGTTGCAATGCAACAGCTACCATAAACAATAAAGAAATGGATGCAATGGTGTTCCAGTGAAACTTTGTTTATAAAACTAGGCATTAGGCTGGATTTGGCCTGAGGGCCACACTATGCTTCTCCTGCTCTAGATTATCTTCGGTGCCAGCTATGGCGTGGTTTCTCCTCCCCTAACTTCTAGATACGCTGTTCCCCCTGTCCCCCTATCCGTGTTACACCTTCCCTTCGCCTAAAATGCTTCTCCCTTACTCATCCCTTAGCTCTCAGCCAAGTCCTGACTTCATTGGGGGATGATGCTATCTGCATTTTTAGACTATTACAGGTCCCCCTCCTATGTGCTTCCCAAATGTATGTCCTCTTTCATAACCCTCATCTCCCTTTATTGTAACTCCATGGTTTTATATCTTTCTTCCCTGACAAACTGAGAGCTCTGTGAAGGCGGGGGTTTGTCTTGTGTACCATCTGATTCCTAGCCCAGTTCCTAACACACAGTAGGTGCTCAATAACTATAGGGGGAAAGAATTATTAATATTAGAGAAAGCAACTAAAACACACTTTACAACTTCACACTTGTCTATTTTACAATTTTTGTTAAAGCTATCTTATTCCCAAGAAATGAATTCTATGCTTGTATATTTTGTTAAACTCACAGGCAATTTTGCCTCTTTTATAGTGTAAGACTTTCCAAATGAGGAAACACCTGTGAAATTCGTGTTTAAGGCGCTTTCACTCTCTTGCCACTATTTCCCCGCAATGGTGACCTTTAAATTTAGCCTGAGTATAAGCGGGGCTGTCAGAACATCGGGTTACATTATGCAATGCAGCTATTTGTGCCTTTTAAAGATGGTGTAAGTCCCAACATGGACTGCACAGCGGGGAAGCTACCCTGATGATATTCTCGAAACCACAGCAGCCAGGATTGAACCCAACAGTGGGTCAGCCGTCAAGAAGCCACATGCTTCTGGGAAATCAGTTTTGCTGAAAACAGGTCCTCATTTGTCCTTCCAGAAAATAAGTAACCCTTGGCTCTTGTGTGGCCTTGCTTCTTCAGGCAGATTGGAGCGAAGTTTGGGTTTGAGGGAGAAGTGGGGAATTGTGCTGCAGGGCTTATTTTTCTTTTTCAGAGGTGGTGTGTGGAGCTGTGTGCTGGGATCTGCGGAGAATTATGGAGTCATTGATTGTCCCACCTAATCAGAGGCTCAGAGACCTCCTGGGCTGACCAGCAGCTACTCCTCCTAGACGTGGGCCAGCCCCCCACCTTTTTTGCAACTGTTTGCAAAAAACTGCCCCACCTCCTTGTTGATAAACAGCTCAAACTGTGGGCTAAGCAGCTCCCAGAGACCATTCCAGCTCTGGGTCATGCAGCCCATTTCTTCAGGGTAGTTTCAGAGGCAGAGATGCGAGGGGGAGGCAGTGGGGGAGGGGAGAAGGAGAGGCGGGGATTGAGTCCCAAAGGATGAGTCAAGGGCTTCTGCACATGATGTCGTGTTGCCATAAAACTAAGACTTCTTGCTGTGCTCTCAGTCCCAGAGAATTCACACAAGTCTCAAGTCTGAGAAAAAAGAGGAGAAGCTTAGACACACAGAGATCACAAGTGGAAAAACTACCAAAACGCCTAACTTGCTCCTTGGGAAACTTCAGGGTAGCACTAATCAAAGGACACCTTCCTGCACTTTTACCCTAACCCAGTCCAGTTTATATAATAATGGCCTGTGCAATTTTAGTTTTTAAAGCCCACTTGCTTGCAGGCAAGCAGGATCACCTAATAATAATGAAATACATCATTGGGCACTGACTATATTACAGGCACTGTTCTGAGTGCTGTACAGGTACTAAGTGGAGTCATAGGCAACTGTCATTCTTCGAGGCCAAAAATGGCTAAATATCAGCAATTTCATGCCTCCATCTAAAATTAACTCTTTTGATTTTTACAGTAATCCTCTAAAGACTATTGTTGTCTGGTATGATGAGCTCTCGCTGGGTTTTGAACTCACCTCTGCCACCCTGGTCAAATGTGCCTTAGTTTCCTTGCCTGTAAAATGGGACTAATACTACTACTTGCTTCATAGGGTTGTCAGAGAATTAAGTGAGTTCATACATGTAACAGTACCTGGCGCATAAACGTTCGATAAATATAGGTCATCATCTCTAGCTTTACAGAAAGTGATGTTTAAGGCCTTCATCTGAGAAATACCCTGTGTAATGACATCCAATGTTTTGTTTTTCTGCCAGGCCCTTGTTTCTTCTCCTTCTGCAACAGCACCCCAATTTCCCTTGAGATAACTCGTCCTCCCCCGGAAGAGGCTGTCAGCCAAGGACCCTTTTTTCCCCCAGCTGTGGAGTATACATGTGGCCCAAGGTGGGTCAATCCCAATTTTTCTTGCATCCTGTACTTTTCAAAGCGAAGCTCCTCTGCTTTCCCTCTGATTCTGCAGCTATTCTGTGTCCTTCCAATAAATTCCTTTTTGCACAACGGCGGGGCCGGGGGGTGGGGGGGGTGGGGGGGGCGGGGTGGTGAGGGGGGCAGGGAGGGAGGAGTAAGGGAGGTAATTTAGCAGATTGTTAACAAGTTAACAATCTGCTAAATTGGTTTCTATTGTTGCAATCAAAGATCCTTAACATATATATCACTGGAAATAGGCATTTTAACCTATTCTTTCTAAATAATGAAACTAGCTAGCATATACTGACCCTGTGTCGAGATCTTTTTTTTTTTGGCTGTGTTGGGTCTTCGTTTCTGCACGAGGGCTTTCTCTAGTTGTGGCAAGCAGGGGCCATTCTTCATCGCGGTGCGCGGGCCTCTCACTATCGCGGCCTCTCTCATTGCGGAGCACAGGCTCCAGAGACGCTCAGGCTCAGTAGTTGTGGCTCACGGGCCTAGTTGCTCCGCGGCATGTGGGATCTTCCCAAACCAGGGCTCGAACCCGTGTCCCCTGCATTGGCAGGCAGATTCTCAACCACTGCGCCACCAGGGAAGCCCGAGACCTTTATTATGTGGTTACGTTTAACACATCTCTACCATGGTAGGTGTCATTAACCCCATTTTTCACATTAAAAAAGTGAAGACCTGGATTTTTATGCCAGCTTTCCCTGTCGATGGCTGTACATTCCTGAGCAAGGCTCTGAATCTCTCTGAGTCTCTGCCTCCTGCTGTGCGAAGTGGGATTGGTTACACTGCCCGCCCCCTGTGTGGTTTTGAGAATCAAACAATATGATGGATGTAGAAAAGCACTTTGTAAACTGGTTAAGTGCCATATAAATGTAAAATTGCATTACGATTTTCTTTGGCCAAAGGATACATTTTAACTCCTCTTCCTGGTGCCTAATTCAAATTGTCTGTTCTTTCCACATAAAAATAATAATTTTTAAAATGCAGGTTTTCACGTGGAAGTCCCAAGTAATCTGTACCCCAGGATAATGAGATTCTCTTCCTTGAAAGCAACGTTGTGCCTCCGTGGAATTCCTGGCTGCTTTATTCCCTTGCCAGGTCAATCATGGCCAAAGCTTGTTTTCCTTGCTCTTCTGATCAAACTTAGAGGATTTTCTCTCCTTTCACTCTTATTTCCCTCCTGTCTTTCCCAATCTCACAGCTCCTCAAGAGTCAATAAATGCCAGCAATGACTACACACAGTCTTATGAGGGGTTTTAGTAAATTGGGGATTAGATCCAACTTTCTGTATTAGAACTGAGATACAAATGAAGGTTTTCCAAAGTTTACTGAGGCTTACATAAAGAGTAACAACGAAAAGTGAAAATTAGGGATATTATTTCTAAATGCCATTGTTTTTAATAGGCAAATAATGCAGGGGATCAGGCTGCAGTACATTAGCAAAGAAGAAAGAAAAAAAAAGTGGAAGGTAAACATTTCACTTGTGAAGGCCAGATGAGTATTCTTATTGGCCCATAGTGCCATCTAGTGGACCATTTTTAAATAGGGCTCAGTTTCCAGCTGTGATTGCATTAGCTGTCTACTCCTCATCACTTAAAGTATCCATTAGGAGCCTGTAAATGATTTCCCGATAACCCGTAAGAGCACAGATGATCACACCTGGTAGAATTCCCAAACTTAAACTCATCAGGCATGGTTGACCAGTCATCCCATGCTTTAACCTTTCCCTCCTGGCCCTCTGTAATAGTAGATGTCTATGGCTCTTCTCTCTGACAGTATCCGTCTAGGCTCCTTCACCAAATCCACTTTCTCTATGTAACTCCTAAGGTCTGATCTTTGCTTTCTCATTGTATGTGCGGTGGTTCTTCTTTTTGTAGGTTACATAACCCATAGAGAACCAGTGGTCAGCCATGGACTATGGTCCTTCTTTCCAGAAAATGACATATGACCATCCCCTTCACTCACATACTCTTTCTCATACAAATACACACACACACACACGCTCACACATTTTTGCCAAAAATTTCAGGGGGCTCACAAAGCTCTTGACTCCATGTTTAGAATGTTTGCTCCATAGTATTTCCTTCAGTGATGTTATAGAATCCCAGACTTTTAACTATCACATCTATGAAGATGTATCTCAGATTCCCACTTGCCTTTTTATATTCAGTCTTTTTTTTTTTTTGACTGCATTGGGTCTTCATTGCTGCACTCGGGCTTTCTCTAGTTGCAGCGAGGGGGGGTTGCTCTTTGTTGCAGTGTGCGGGCTTCTCGTTGCAGTGGCTTCTCTTGTTGCGAAGCATGGGCTCTAGGCGCACAGGCTTCAGTAGTTGCAGCACGCAAGCTCAGTAGTTGCGGCACGTGTGCTCTAGGGCACGTGGGCTCTAGGGCACACAGGCTTCAGTAGTTGTGGCACACGGGCTCAGTAGTTGTAGCTCGCAGGCTCTAGAGTGCAGGCTCAGTAGTTGTGGTGCACAGGCTTAGTTGCTTTGTGGCATGTGGGATCTTCCTAGACCAGGGATCGAACTCATGTCCCCTGCATTGGCAGGCAGATTCTTAAACACTGCGCCATCAGGGTAGTCCTATATTCAGTCTTTCATTTCCAACCTCACTATTCCTGATTGAAACATCCCACCCTTTCCTATCACTGCCTTAAAACAAACTGCCTCCTCTCATAAAATGCCTCTTCAAATTCGGGTCACCATTCAAAGTCCAGTTCATATGCCACCATCTTTGGAAAGCCAACCCCTAATTAGAAAGAATTAAACTTTCCCTTTTGTGATCTCTTACACCATTTTTTAAACTTTAACTAAAATAATTGCAGGCTTCCCACAGTTTATAACTGATTGAATAGGTGGTAAGTTCTTGAGGAAAGAATTTCCTATTTATCTTTGCATCTTCCATAATAATAGAGGGAGGACCTTACTTTGTAGCTATTCCTTTAATATCAGTGAATTTGGGAGACTTGGTTTCATTTCTTACTGTACACCTGACTATGTGACCATGAACAAGGCAGTTAAGCTCTCCAAGCCTTGGCTCTTCTGTACACAGGAATCTGATAGCATCTACAAGTGGGTCCTTGGGAGGGCTCAACAGGGTGATGCATGTAATGCACTTGGTACATTTCCTGGCACACAGTTGATCAAAATATGTTTCTTGAATGAAAAGATCCTTGAACAAGAAAAAGGAGTTGAGGTCACTGTCTCCGAAAAGAAAAAAAAATCTTCCTATGATTTTGGAAATAAATAGCTTGTCCCTTCTTTCAGTTACAGTGATGAAGAAGTCCCGAAATGTTACGAATTGAGCCAGGTACCAGAGATACAAAGATGAATCCGCATGTTGCCCCAAAAGGTCCAATCTTTGAAACCTCTCAATCAATACTGAGATGATTATGCCAAGGAGGCATTAGTGTATTAATCTTACTTATGAAAGTAACTTTTTAAAGCACTATTTTATTTAGGACTGTGCACCTGGCTTTTCACTCTGAGCTGATAATTAGCAAGAGTCATCTGCTGTGGCTGGCTTCATTCTCATGGCAACGATAGTTTCAACAGCACCTGCAAGTAGTCCATGGAAGAGTAGAAAGAGCACTCAAGTTGGAGGTGGCGGGTTTAACTCCAAAGGACATGTCCTTTCCTGCAAACCACATTCCCCAGAGAAGAATAAACACAGACTTCTGTCATTCACTGAGGTGCCACAGCTGTGGATATAAATTTGTTGATATCCTCTGGCATAATTTTTTTGTGAAAAAAATCTATTTTGGACTTCCCTGGTGGTGCAGTGGTTAAGAATTCACCTGCCAATGCAGGGGACACGGGTTCGAGCCCTGGTCCGGGAAGATCCCACATGCCACGAAGCAACTAAGCCCGTGCACCACAACTACAGATCCTGCGCTCTACAGCCCATGAGCCACAACTACTGAGCCTGAGTGCCACAACTACTGAAGCCTGAGCACCTAGAGCCCATACTCCGCAACGAAGAGAAGCCACCGCAATGAGAAACCCACGCACCGCAATGAAGAGTAGCCCCCACTCACCACAACTAGAGAAAGCCCGCGCACAGCAACAAAGACCCAACACAGCCAAAAATAAATAATAAATAAATAAATTTATTTTAAAAATCTATTTGGAATTTCATATTTCTAATAAATCTGTTTACAACCTAAAAAATAATATCTTCTTGAGTTCTGTCATCTTACTTGCCAGATCACTTCCCAGAATGTTGATCCACTCCCACCTGTTTCCCCACATCCTTGCCATCCTTGTCTAACTTAATATTCTCTAACAATCTGATTTTAATCCACCTGATAGGTGTAATGTGGTATCTCATTGCTGTTTATTTTTTTTATTGAAGTATAGTTGATTTGCAATGTGTTAATTACTGCTGTGCAGCAAAGTGATTCAGTTATACATATATACACATTCCTTTTTTTATATATTCTTTTCCATTATGGTTTACTACAGGATGTTGGATATAGTTCTCTGTGCTATACAGTAGGACCTTGTTGTTTATCCATTCTGTATATAAAAGTTTACATCTGCTAAACCCAACCTCCCACTCCACCCCACCCCTAACCTCCTCCCCCTTAGTAACCACCAGTCTGTTCTCTATGTCCATGAGTCTGTTTCTGTTTCATAGATAGGTTCATTTGTGTCATAGTTTAGATTCCACATATAAGTGATGTCATATAGTATTTGTCTTTCTCTGTCTGACTTACTTCACTTAGTAAGGTAATGTCTAGTTGCATCCATGTTGCTGCAAATGACATTATTTTCTTCTTTTTTATGGCTGAGTTGTATTCCATTGCATATATGTATCACATCTTTATCCATTCATCTGTCGATGGACACTTAGGTTGTTTCCATGTCTCACTGCTGTTTAAATTGGGCATTTCTATGATTATGAGTGAGGCTGAACTCTTCTATACTTGTAAGCCACTTGAGGTTCCCATTCTGAATCTGCTACTCTTTGACCATTGCGTTCATATTTGTGACTTTTTCTTGTTGATTTGCAGGAGCATTTTGTATATTCTAGGTACTAATTCCACTCAAAAATTCTCCTATTGTTTCATTACCTAACAGTTTATGTTTCACGTTTAAGTCTCAAATTATCTAAAAGTTCCCCCTTTGTGTATGGTGTGAGGTAGAGATCCCACTTTATTTTTCTCTGTAATATTAATCCATTTCCCAATATCACCTTCTTAAGAACCTGCCCTTTCTCCTCTAATTTGTCTTGCCACCTCTTTCATATATCAAGTTCCTAGATATTGGGTTGGCCAAAAGGTTTGTTCGGGTTTTTCCATAAAATGTTACAGAAAAACCCAAACGAAAATTTTGGCTAACCCAATATATATACATATGCTTCTAAACTTTCTATTTCACATCATTGTTGTAGTTGGTTATTCTTGCACCAGTGCTGTTTTTGTTACCATGTCTTGGCAGTATGCCTTCCTATCAGCTAAGGAATTCCCACTTATTGCCTCTTCTTTTTAAAAATTGTCTTGGCTACACATGGGCTTTTAATAGTAGCCACAAATTTGAGAGTCTGTCGACTTTATCAAAAAATAATGCTGAAATTGTCTTAATTGCATTTACTTTGTAAATTAATTTTAGAAGTTTTGACTCCATACAATTTTAAAGCATGCCACTCGTGAACATAATGGTCCAGTCACATTTTCAGGAGTTTATCTATGTTTTTTTAAAAAGTTTTAAATTACTTTCTGTAGAGTTTTTGTGCATTCTTTGTTAAGTAAACTCTTAGAGATGTTATAGACGTATTACTATTGTGAAAGTGTGTTATTTTCTGCTATATTTTCTAGCTTTTATCAGTGGTATAGAGGGACATGGACACTGAATAGCTTCTGCTAACATTACTAACCTCTCTCATTAATTCCAACAGTTGGTGACTCTGTTTGAGTTGTTATGTAGATAGTCTTAGCATCCTCCCCAGGTCATCTGTACAAGAGGAGAGGCTGAAGTCCAGTCTCTAGTTGCCTCCTAGTGAGTTGAAGGAGGAGAGGGGACCATGCCTCATGCTGCTGAGCCTCTGGTATTACATGTTGTTCTCAATCTCTTCCACTTGCCTCCTCACCAGGCAACACTGGCCTCTGTATTAATTTCCCAGGGTTGCCTCAACAAAGGACCACAGTGGGGTGGACGAAGCAACAGAAATTTATTGTCTCACAGTTCCAGAGGCTAGAAGTCCATGATCAAGGTATCAGCAGGGTTGGTTCCCTCTGAGACCTATGAGGGAGAATCTGTTCCATGCCTCTCCCTTAGCTTCTGGTGGTTTGCTGACAATCTTTGATGGTTCTTGGCTTGTAGAAGCCTCACCCCCCTCGCTGCTTTCACCTTCACATGGCATTCTCCCTGTGTGTGCCTGTACCCAATTTCTCCTCTTTATAAGGACACCCGCCATATAGAGTTAGGGGCCCAATCTGCTCCATCCATCCTAACTGTTAACTGATCCATCTTAACATTCACCCATCTTAACTAATTGAATCTACAATGACCCTATTTCCAAATGAGGTCACATTCTGAGGTGCTAAGGGTTAGGACTTCAACATATGAATTTTAAGAGACATACTTCAGCCTTCAAGAACCTTCCTGGACCCCTGCTCTGAGTGTTACAATTTTATAATCTAATCATCTCCTCCCCGATATGTAGAGGGGAATGAAAAGGAGGTTCGCCCTCACCTGTCATTTGCTTCCCACCCTTACTGCATGTGAGTGACATTCTCTGTGGTCTCCAGCCAGGGCTGAGCTTGTGCTACTGTGTTCCTGGTTCCCACTGGCAGAAAACAGAGAAGAGAGAAACGAACACAAGAGACTGTCCTCCATCTCCAGTGACCACTCCCTCTATTCCGAGCTGTCGGTTTTCTTCCACATTGTGACCCAGCCACTGTTTTGTCTGTGGGAGTCGATCAGTTTTATTCACATTCTCAGATCCACCACCTTCTCTGCTGCTTCATCCATTTCAAAGGATGCTTTCAAGGGAGAGAGACACAGTCTATGTTGATTTGCCATCTAGTCAGAATCATCCTTTGCCTGGAGCTGTTCTCTGGATACCTCAATATACAGCCCACCCCAGCCATCAGTTCATCAGTTATTTCTGATTTAAGAAAGAAAAAAAAAAGGAGCTTTCACAATTCTCACAATGGTAGCACATGGATAGGTAATTAAAGCTAAAACCAAAGTTTTAAAACATATCTTAAAGATTTTTGCTCAACTGTTACAGTGGAGGATTACTGGACTGAATGTAAATATTATGACATAGTATGAGTGTGTTTCATGTTTGGTAATGGCAATCATTGTTGCTTTTGTTGTGGTCATCCATGTACAATGCTTGGTGTCAGTATATTTATCTCTTGTAAAAATAAAATACAGTGTGTGTGTGTGAAAAAAAAAAAAAAAAGATTTTTGCTCAAGAAAGACTAAGCAGCTATAGAAAAGTTAAGACATTGATAAATGATGGTTTTCCAGACACAGTTATTGTTGCAAATAAAAGGATGCTTGCAAGAGGCCACTGATACACTTGTTTTTCTTTTCAGCCTTTATTCAGCTGATACTTCGTTGTTCCTCCTCCTCTTCTAATGCACTTTGCACAGCTGCTGTAATGGCAGGGGCCCTGGGGTAGGAGGCAAGATGCTCAGAGCCTTACCTTTGTCACTAACGGGCCACCTTGAGCGGGTCACAGGGCCTCAGTCTTCCTGTCCAGCAGGGGGTTGGATTGTTGAAGTTCTCACCAAATTTAACATGAAATAGTGTTTCCTTGTCATGGAGTGAAGATGAGTGTGCATTGTGTTTTTGTTAGCTTCTCTGAAAACTTAAAGGAGCTAAATCTCCAAGAAATTTTGCTCTGATTTTCTCTCACATTTATGTAGCTCACAGCGAGATGAGATTACCTATTTGAAATGATTGAAATCAAGCTGGCTTTATATATCTGATGGAAACATGAGATTTATAAGCACACAATTCGGCCCTAATGTCTACGTTTCTACTTGGATAAAGAATGAACATGCTCTCAAAACATCTGAAAGAATGCAAGGAGAAGCAAGTGCTCTTTTGATTTAAAGAGTTGACTTCAAAAAATGAAGGAGTTACAGACTCCCAGACACAGAGAACAAACTAATGGTCACCAGTGGGGAGAGGGAAGGGGGAGGGGCAAAACAGGGGTAGGGGATTAAGGTGTACAAACTATTAGGTATAAAATTAGCTACAAGGGTCTTCCCTGGTGGCGCAGTGCTTGGGAGTCTGCCTGCCAATGCAGGGGACACGGGTTCGAGCCCTGGTCTGGGAAGATCCCACATGCCGCGGAGCAACTGGGCCCGTGAGCCACAACTACTGAGCCTGCGCGTCTGGAGCCTGTGCTCCGCAACAAGAGAGGCCGCGAGAGTGAGAGGCCCGCGCACCCGGATGAAGAGTGGTCCCCGCTTTCCGCAACTAGAGAAAGCCCTCGCACAGAAACGAAGACCCAACACGGCCAAAAATAAATAAATAAATAAATAAATAAAAATACATACATCTGCAGTAATGTCATTGAACTTTGTGATAAAGGCATGTTTTACAATATCCACAGCAATTTCTGATGTAACCACCATACAGCCATCTTGGTCTCATGAAGAGACATAACTAACAAATTCTGCCTCTCCAAGAGAATAGTAAACAAACTCATCAGGCAGAATTGGTGGCAGATCTCTCACTGGCCACCCCAGGTGAGCTAGAAGCTTTCTGAGGACAGCAATTCTCAAACACAGCCTAACACTGACTGTATCTCGATCACCGGGACCCACGCAGACCTCCTGAATTGGAGCCTCTGAGATTCTGGTACCCAGGAAGCCATATTTTTACAATGTTCCGGATAATCCCAAAAAGCAAATAGATGCATCCACTGCTCCAAGCTTCCTCTCAACTCAAAATGATACGCTTCTGAAAATGGTGTACAGCTCCACTGACAGCTGATACTCGGTTTTGCAGCAACTCAATATACACCAGTTACCAAAAGTAGCCTTTCCATGGGATGTAAACATGGAAACCTGAAACATCGGCTTTTCTACAATCATTGCCTTCGGTTATTCTGATTAGATTGTCCTCTGAAATCTTTTAGGGACATCTTGGACAGATTCCATAACTTTCTAGACATATTCAGTTATTTAAATTCTAAACCAGTTTCTAACTTCAAACACTATTTAAATCCTATCTCCTCTCTACGCCCTCCTCGCCACCATCCAACTCAGGCGTAAGGGATGAGGACAGAAGTCGGGGGCATAGTCCACTCTTTCCTCACACCCCTGGAAGTGGAAGGAGGGATGTCATCAGCCCTAAACACAAGCCGCCTTCCCCTCCCTCTTTCTGTTCTTGCTCTTGCCAGGTGAGTGGAAAGTGAGGAAGAGAGACACTTTTGAAGGGAGTTGTGTCCAGGAGATGCCCAGCCCCCTTTCCGAATGAGGGGTCCCCTTAGTGACCACTTGGTGAGCCCCTCTGTCCTGCCTCATCCTCTAACTTCTGTTTCCCTCACGTGGAGCCTGAAGATCTGTGGGTATCACTTCTACAACCTCTGAGTCACCCCTGAAGAAATGCGGGCAGGGGTTCTTCTCCTTGTTTTCTTCCCAAGTACGTGTCCTGCTGAAACAAAGGGCTCCAGCAAGCCTCCTGCCTTCAGGAATGTAGAAGCGAAAAGCAGTTAACAGGATCTTTGCTCATTTGTGCCTCTACACCACTCTCCACTCCACTCGGACAGCAGCACCAGGGTTCTGTTGCCCTCAGCAAGCTACCAGCAGGAGAGCAGGATGGCAATCTGCCCTTACTGCAGACATCTCCGATCCCTACACGAGGCTTTCCAGGAGCATTCCCTGGCTGGGATTCTGGAGAAGGGAAGTATCCCTCTCCTCCCTACAAGACCAACAGCCCTTGACTTAGGTGAAGGGGTGAAGCAGGGCTAATAGTGGTAAGGCCAGTTTTGCCCACCTCTACATAACCCATGGCAGGAGTCGTCAAACCCCATCAATGGTTGGCAGCTCTCTTTAGAACGAGGTATATACTCTGTACCTCTTTGTCTTCAGCCTTGGGTCGTAGTCACCAACCATAGAGGGTAAAAAAAAACCCCAATCAGTACGGCTACACAGTTACATCCCTCAAGAGGCTGACTGTAGGAAAGATGTCAAACCCCACTGTCTGTTCACAATTGCATTTCCCATGTTTAGCAAGATGGCTGTGACACTGCATGCACTCAGCAACTCTTGAATGAATCAATCAGTCAATCAATCAATTTAGTTCTATGTTGAGAACCAAATTAGAGACTAGATTCTGTCTTTTCCTTACATTGGTACTTACAGATTTTGCAAGGAGGTAGTAGTCACCCCTCAACCAGAACCGATAACAATGATAAAAAACAGTAACCCACCAAAAGCTGGGTAGGGATTATGGTTTTAAATCCTTCAAGAGCCCTCTGAAGTAAGTCCTATTATCCTCATTTTATAAATGAGGAAACTGAGGCTTAGATATTTTAGTAAAATGCCCAAATACTCTCAGGATATACCTGGTTCTTAACCAAGATTTCTATCATTCTGCTTCTTTTCTTGACCAAAAACCTGCAGGTTTTAGTTTTTGACTCTTCAAAGTAGGGATGGCATCTAGGTGTGATTTCATGGAAGGACAGTTAAATGGTAGTGGTTGCCTGAAGCACCGTGTCAAGAACAATACTGGGATCCCAGCACTACCGATTGATTATGTCTGTCATGCATATGTAAGGTGGAAAGAGGTGGGACACACGTACCAACCCCCATCCAGGCAACTGTTGATATTTTTTCCAGCCAAAGTTAGAAACTGGGAAAGTCTGTCTTTGGCATGCCCAGCATCCCTCCCTCTGCCACCTGATTTCCCTTCTCTTTCTTAGACTTGGTGTCCAGTCTTTCCCTCACTCCTGCTTTGATATGGATCACTTTTACTTGTCTGCAGCGACTCTCCCCATGTGCATTTGCATTTAATCTTTAGAACATTGGCTGCTGTGCTGAGTACAAAGTGCACTGGACTTAGAATCAGATGACCTGAGTTTCCATCCTCTCTCAGTGCTTACTACCTGTGTGATCCTGTAAAACTGACTTAATTTTACTCAGATGATCATGACTCCTGCCAGACCTACTTCTAGGGTTGCCTTGAGAATTAAATAAATTTAATTAACTAAAAGGGAATATAACTTCTTACAACTGGGACATGCCCAAATTTGTCTGCTGTTGAAGGAGGTTGGGGACCTGGTTAGAAGCTGGAGGAGACAGTCTCCATGACAGGTACAGTTTCTCAGATGCTCTGCCACTATCCCGTGTGGGCAACATCAAGCAATTGAATCACAGTGGCTAAGATGGTGGGTTGGAATTTCAGCTCCACCATGTACAGCTGTCTGACTCTGAGAGGTCTGTGTCTCTTCTCCCTTTTCTAAAAAATGGAATAATGACAGTTTCTATCAGGATTAAATGAGACACAATATAAAACTCTTAGAATAGTGCCTGATGCTAAGTGCTCTATAAGTGTTAGCTATTATTTTCTACCTAAGCTTCCTCTCTTCTCTAGTCTAACAATCTTCATCTTGGCTTGGAAAACCAGTTACTGACCAGGGAGAACTTCATGAGGGGTAGACACCTTGGAGAGGTGGATGCTCCCATGCCAGGTGCTTCTTGTTTCTAAAACCAGGTGCTACACCTCCTCTCATGGTCGCTTCATGGAGAACTTCATAAAGGCAACTCCACGGCTATGGAACGAATGGCTATTGGGTTTGTCTTGTCTATTAATTTCCCCATAAGGCATTGCCATTAATTGTTAGGAGAGTCTGACCAGGATCAGTGATTAGGTGAAAGCATGCACTTTGGATGTCAGCAGGAGTTTGAATGGCTGTGTGACATTGCATAAGTTACTCAGCCTCTCTGGTACACTCTGGCAAACCCTCTTCTTTAGACAATCCAGTGTTTATTTTCATCTCCTCTTTTTTCATCTTTCATTGCAAAGGTTGGAAAGCTAAGTGCTCACTTTCCTAACTTCCCTTGCAGCTTGATGTAGCCACCTGAGAATGTTCTGGCATGTAAATAGAAGTCTTCTGGGGCTGGGAGGGCAGGGGCTTCTGGAGAATATTCTACTCCTCCAATTAAAAAAAAACAAACAATGAACCTACCACCACCTCTTTCTCCTTCCTCTTGCCTTGAATGCAGCTATGGCAGCCATCTTGCACTCATGAGGAGAAGGACAAAAGAACTGCACAGATGCCATCCTGACACTGTTGAACTCTTGAGTCAATACCAAACTTATGAGAAGAAAACAAACCCCTATTAGTTTCATCAACAACAGGCAGTTTTTCAGAATTCTTTAGTTAAAAGCATTTCTACCTGAAACAATCAATTCCATATCTATAAATGAGATTACTCAATTCATAACGCTATTGAAAGAATTAAACAAGACCCTGTATGTAAATCACTTTAAAGCTAACAGATGTTCAATAAATGTTAGACCCCAAAGACAAATTCTTTGCCTTCCCTCTCACTTCTTCCCCTGCCAATTTAGTGAATTACATCTTAGACAACAATTACATCAGCCACCATGGTTCTCCATTCTTCTTGTTGTTTCCCAGAAATAGTTCCAGCAACAAGAAATGGGATAGCAGAGTAGAGAAGAGTGTACACTTTGAGTCAATGAGATTTGGGTTCAAACCCGAAGTCTGCCACTTATTAGCTATATGACCTTGGGCAAGTTTTCCACCATTTCTGAGCCTTGGTTTCCTCATCTGTCACATGATATCAACATCACAGTATTGTGAGAATTATAAAAAGTAATTTGTTTCACATAGTGCCTGGCACATAGTGCCTGGTAAGAAGTGAGTATAGTTGATGGCTACTGCTGACTCTCACTAATCTGTTAAGTGTCAAGAAGCCTAGGATGTGGCTGACTTTTTCTCCTTTGAACCTCAGGGCCTGGGAAAGACTAGGCATCCAATGTGAATTGGCCAAATGAAAGAATAAATGAGACACGATGCTGTAGGAAAGTAAGTCCCCTCCATCTTGCTTGCTGTTGTATCCCTATATCTAGGACTGTTCCCAGCAAACTGTGGGAAACGAATAAGTATTTGTTGAATGAATTATTGGCCTTTAATCAAACTGAGTCTCCAATTATATAATGGAGAGCACTGAAAATGAGATTCAACATAAGAAATTTCATTTTATGAAACTTTCAGAGATAACCTAGTTTATTAATCTGGATATACCCAACCTTGATGCCCCCTCCATTTGCAAATTATATGTAAATTAAATGTGTGTATATCATTTCTTCCTTGTAATAAAGACATCCTGATGGTAAAAGTCATCTTAATAAGTCAACCTACATTTTCTCCCTCTTTTGGCTTAAACAAATATCTCTGTGATACAGCCCAAATTTCTACACCTGTATTCAAATCTTTTCATTTTACAGTTTAATGACATCATTCTCTGCATTTAGTGAAGTTCACAATCTTATCTAAAAGATTTTTTAGATTTACTATTTTTTTCCTTCTGTCTTTTCATTTGTTAATAATATATACATATCCTTCTAGTAGATTTTTTTAATATCTAAAACATTAGCAGGACATCCTATGAAGGGTGGTATGCCCTATCACTTACATCATTATTCATCAATTGAATTGAATTATTGCCAATGGCTTTTAAAATATACTAAGTTTTTCACAATGTTTAATTTTGTACTATTACTTCTCTTGTTGTAACGGATTTTTCTTTCTCTTTAATCTTCCAGAACCTAGCCTAGAATTTTTCATTGTCTTTCAATTGTTCTGAATTAAAAATATTATTAGTGATTCTCCTTAATATTTTATGACTGTAAAAAGGAATAATTTATTTATAGTCGTAAGTGTTCACATTTTGCCAGACAAAGCAACCATTTTTTATTTAAGGAAGATTGTTGCCATCATTACCTCTCAGTAATAATTCAAGATGCTTATTATGAATAGATATAAAATTAAATTAAACCTCGAACTCACTGCTCATGCCAAGAACTTTACATTAATCAACACCATTATAACCATAACTCATATTTCTATATATTTTTTTCAGTTTACTAAAGCATTTTCATATTCACTATCAAACTTACTCAATATTATAACTCTGTGAAGTGGAAATAGTTTTATTAATTTGGAGATAAGAAAACTGAGGCTCAGAGTAGTTACCCAAGCTATAAATAGAAAAGAACTAATTCTGACACCAATTCTAGAACTCACTCCTTCATTATTCTGTAGGAATACCATGGAAACCAAAGAATGAAGGGAATTTAGAGACTAGTTGATGGAGGAAAAAACGGCCACTGTAGCAAACAGACCTGGAGTTGAAGTTCATTTATGCATTAAACAAGATTTAGCCAGGTGCCTGCTGGGTTCTATGCCACTGGTGCTCATTGTTGGGATAAAATGGTTAGCAAGGCAGATGTGGTCTCTGCCCTCCATGAACTCACTCTCTAGTGAAGAAGAGAAAATAAATAAACAGGGATTGGGTATTAGAAAGGATCTCTGAGGTCTTCTTTTGCAACTCATTCAATTTGCAGGTACAGAAACTGAGGTCTTGAGAGGCAAAATGACTTGTCCAAGATCACAAGACAGATTATCAGAAATCCAGGACAAGAAGCTAAGATTCCTAACTTCCAGTCTAAAGGAATATATATAAATATCATTTTCAAAATTATTGTTGAATAATAGGCCAAAGAAAACAAAGAGACTTGGAACTGGAATTCTTATTTCATCTTTGACATATATAGGGATTACAGCACATCCATTTACTTGCATACTGTCATGGCTGCTGTCACTACACTAGCAGAGTTGAGTAGCTATGGCAGAAACTTAGGAGGCGTTTAGCTGTAAATAGCTGAGGACCAAACTCAACTGCTTTAAGTAAGAAGGAAATATACATGGAGGCCCATGGACAGGCAAAGAGCTGAGCTACAGTACACTCAGTGGCTCAGTGACGTCATTAAGGACCAGGGATACTGCCATGTCTCCACTCCACAGATTTCAGCAAATTCTTCTTCCTAATGCTTATTCCCTTTGTGCTTACAAGATGCTGCCATTTTTTTCTTGCAGGAACCACCTCTCCTGACTGAAACACTATATCCAGGAGTGCTTTGTAAACTGTAAAGTGCCATCCACAGATAAGGAGTTAGATTGTTATCGTTATGTTTTTATTTTGTGAGCTCCCTAAAAAACAAATAAGAAACAGCACTGGGGATAATGAATACAAACAATGCCTCGACCTCTGAGTACTTAGGTATTCACTAATTTATTCATTCGTTAAGAAAAACTTTTTGAACATACACTCTAAGTCAAACACCACTCTGGATGCAGGGGCACAAGAAGATTAAGACAAGGAATTTCTACAATGATTCATTAATATGGCCACATTCTGTGACTTTTATTTAAGGAGCTATCATTACCTGGTCTCAAAGTTCCTCTAAAAATGTTTACACCAGTGTTTGAAATGGGAAAGCCCAAGGATTACGTTTAACCACTATGACCATTTTGCTTGCCCAAACAATATTTTAAATAATTGGAGAATATTGTACAATAATCCAAATTACTGCCTTCCACATGGGACACTTGTATGGATTTGAGGAGTGATTCTGTCGTTGGATGTAGAGGGGTCATGAGCTCTCCAGGTTCCAAATATCATCATCACTGCCTTTTGCTTCACATTTTGCTGGCTTCACTCATGTACTTTCCTTGCCTGAACCTGAAGGGAGATCACAGGCCCTGGTGTGGATGGATCAAAGTGAAGTAGATGACTGCATATTTGCTCAGCAAGTCTGTGACAGTCTATCAGAGGCTTTTACTCTTTTGAGGATCAGAGGTCCATTTATAATCTGATGGTAGCTCTGAAAATGTACATAAGCACAAAAATCTGCATACAATTTTAGGGGGTTATATTAACCCCCAGGAAAAGGTTTTTTTAATGTGATACTTGTATCACTTAGGAGGGTTTTGGCTGCAAGTAACAGTAGACTCCAACTGGAACTGGCTTGAACAAGAAAGAAATATACCTGGAAGTCTGAGTAGGCCTCTTGTTATGGACTGAACTGTGTCCTGCATCTCTGCAACACACACGCACACACACACACACACACACACACATATACACACACATGCAAATTCATATGTTGAATCCCTAATCCCCAGTGGGACTCTATTTAATGATAGAGCCTTTAAGGAGATAATAAAACTTAAACAAGATCATAAAAGTGGGACCTTACTCCAATAGGACTGGTTTTCTGTAAGAAGAGGAAGTGACACCAGTGATCTCTCTCTCTCCAAGAAGAAAGGCCATGGGAGGACACAGCAAGACAGTGGGTGTCTGCAAGCCAGGAAGAGAGGCCTCACCAGAAACCAGCCCGACCATCACCCTGATGTTGAACTTCTAGCCTCCAGAACTATGAGAACATAGATTTCTGGATAAGCCACCCAGTCTGTGGAATTTTGTTATGACAGCCTGAGCTGACTGATGCACATTTCCAAGACTGGCAGTGGTCTAAAGTCTTCAAGTGGCCAGAGATGGATAAAACAAGGATGATATGACTCTGGTGGATTTGGACAAGGCTGTAAAAAGCCCATTCACAATAATATTAAAGACAGCAGCTAATTTACATTGAGAACATACTATGTCCCAGGTACTACACAGTGCGCTTTACATGTACTATCTCATTTGAATTATTACAAGAGAAAGTATTGCCCCCATCTCCCTCCCCAAAAGAAAGGACACTTCTTGATGTGTAGTGGGGGCTGATAATTTGCCTGCTGGACTCATCTTGCAAAACTGAAACTTTGCAAAACTAGCAACCACCATGCTATTTTCTATCTCTAGGATTTTGACTATTCTAAGTAACTCACATAAGTGGAGTCATACAGTATTTTTCTTTTTATGACTAAAAATTCATTTAGCATAATGTCCTCAGTGTTCTTTCATATTGCAGCATCTGTCAGAATGACCTACCTTTTTAAGGCTGAATAATATTCTATTGCATGTATTTACCGTGTTTTACTTATCCATTCACTCATTAATGGACACTTGGGTTGCTTCCACATTTTTGCTCTTGTAACAGTGCTATTATAAATACAGGTGTACAAAGGGATTTATTATTTGTGAATGTGGATTTTTCTGGGTATTATGATCTCATTTGATTTTCCTCGTTATTATTACTGCTGTTTCACAGGTGAGGAAACTAGTGCTCAAATAGAATGACTTCCATGCAATCATAGCTAAGAATGGACCAGCTCTGCCTGGCTCCTTGCCTGCTTTCTTTCCATTATACCATCTTGCCCCAGATAATGTTTAGGTGATGTATATGCATCTGTTAGTGCATGTGTGCACACGCATGTCGTGTGTGTACATCAATTTAGATTGTTTTGTAAAATTAATCTTTCTAAAAAAATTAAAACTCTAGATATTAAATAATATTTTAATTGTGCCCAGGACACTTCGGATTCAAAGATATTTTTTAAATGAATCATTTTGTAAGGTGAAGACTAAGTCCCAGTTTTGTTTTGTTTTGTTATGCAAACTCAGATTTTTCCTATACTACATTTAGTTTACTTAGAGCAGATTATACACATACACACACACACACACACACACACACACACACACAGAGACATGGATATACAGACATGGACAAATATGTCTCAATTGCCTTGATAGCCTGTGAGATTTGCTTTCAGGCTTCATTTATAATAATGGAGGAGGGAGAAATACGGAGAGGTGAGGATAAGATGGGTAATTTGCACTACTGAATTTTTAAAATTTCCCTAGACCAATCACATTTGCAACTTAAGTTGTTTTTCTGTTGCACGAGTGGTTTAGAAACTAAAACACATTAGAGGGAAGACGGTGGAGCAGACTGAAACATTGATTTTGAACCTCAAATGACCATGAGTTTAGTGGGAGTATATTACTATACTTTCTTAATTCTGCCATCTGGTAAGGTTTTCCATGTGATTAATGAGAGACCATCATACAACATTACCAGAAGGGAAACAATTCCACTTACCAATATAGCTAAGCCATAATTACTATGCAAATGATTTCAGTAATGTAATAGAATGGAATCTCTGGTCATTACAGGGCAGACAATTCACAATGCTAATTGGGGTTAGTGTGTTTTCAGAAAGTAAATAATATTAACAGTAAAATAAATCCAAACTAATATTAAGTTTGATTTTGCTTATAATCAAGGAGAATGGTATGCTTCTGAAACTACATTTCTGTTCAAAAGATAAACTATACTTTCTGCAGTCTCTAGTAAAAGCACAATGACTTGGGATTGAAAATACTGGGGAACAAAATCACACTAAGATGAGCTTTAGGACTTAAGAAAAATGGTCCTCAGTTGAAGGTTTTCAGACCAGAAGATAGACGTGGAAATAGATAAGCTTGAATTCTCAGAGTTGCCTAACTATACTTGGGGCAGGAGGTGATGGCTCAGAACATGAAGAAAAAAGGAGGACAACGAGGAAGAAAACTGCTGGTAAGTCATCCTCTTAAATCTTTTTTTTTTCTCCCCAGTCTCTCTATTGCTACCCAAGTTTAAATCTTACATTACCACCTACTTGTCCTGTTATAATCATTTTCAAATATGTCGCCTTCTCACTTCGTCCTCTGCCCCATTCATACTTACCCTTGCCCATTTCATGCTCTAGGAATGCAGAAACTCCTTCCTGCCACAGCTAAAGTCCCACACTTTCTTCCTCGGGGTGGAAGTACCCAAAGACTCCTTCCATCAAAACCTTTCTCTCCCCATTCTGTACACCCACTGGGAGGGCACAGGACCCAAGCTTGGACAATTCATTCCTTTTCCTAAGACTCATAACGATGGAGTCCATTATTCCAGCAGCACTGCCCTGCTGCCTTTTCTCCACAGCAGACAGGATTTCTGTTTGTGGCTCTCCCTCATCCTGTTTTTAGGGCAGATTCTCCAGCTTCCCTCTCATTCCCTGATCCACACAACATCCCTCTAGCAAATTCTCCTTTTATATGATCTTAGCCAAAAAAGAACCCTAACGGATACACTTATCCTAAGAATTTTAAGTCAAATCTTCACAGCATCCAATGGAGGGTAGTGGGGAAGAAGGTAAAGATTATGCAGTAAATTGGGGCTGTTTCTTAAGATTCCTTGTGGTCAGTTTAAATTTGGAAATATGCTGTGAGTAGATGACATCATCAGAAGAAGTGGAGGTGGTGGTTAATAACGAAGCTCCAAACCCAGACCATGTGGGTGTGAACCTCATTTCCTCCACTGCATGGCTGCCTGAACTTTGGGCAAATTGCTTACAAGGAAAATTCAGAGAGCAGGAATGCGTTCCTCCCAGGGTTGCTAGGAGAATGAATGAGTTATATGTGTGGAATGCATAGAGCAGAGCCTGACCCCAGCAAGCATTGTAAGCATGTAAAATGTGATTATTAAGACTTCTGGGGCTTCCCTGGTGGCGCAGTGGTTAAGAATCCGCCTGCCAATGCAGGGGACACGGGTTCGAGCCCTGGTCCGGGAAGATCCCACATGCCGCGGAGCAACTAAGCGCGTGTGCCACAACTACTGAAGCCCGCGCACCTAGACCCCGCAAGCCACAACTACTGAGCCCGTGCGCCACAACTACTGAAGCCTGCGTGCCTAGAGCCCATGCTCCGCAACAAGAGAAGCCACCGCAATGAGAAGCCCACACACCGGAACAAAGAGTAACCCCCGCTCGCCGCAACTAGAGAAAGCCCACGCGCAGCAACGAAGACCCAACGCAGTCAAAAACAAATAAATAAATTTATATTAAAAAAAAAAAAAAAGACTTCTGAAAAAGAGCTTATGTGGGTAGGCAAGTCAGATTTTAAAATTGTGATTCAATACACTGACTTGACATCTGTGTACAAGGAGTTATGTAGCATCCAAAGTAGTCCCCCTGGGGCTACAAATATTCCCACGATATTGCCATTATTCAAGTTGAGGGGTTTTATTCCCAGAATTTCTCCTTTAGAGCCAGCCATACGTATTGTAGATAGGTTTGATTGCCTTTGTTCCGGTTAGAAAGGGATTCAGTTACTAAATACCAAAAGATAGTAACTATGAGAGTATGTAGGCTATGTCTGACCATTCCTCCAGGTGGTCACTCACACCCTGCCAAAAATTTAAATTGCAGAGATGAGGAATTATGAATCTTTGCTCTCACAGGCCCCACTGGCTCAGGGAAGCAAGTCTTGGGAAACAAGCAAGTGCTTGCCTGACAGCAAAGTCCCCAGTCCAGGACCCCAAGTCTCCCCGTGGTCCCTGATGGGCTTCTTAGATGGCGTCCAAGGAACCCTCGGTCCAAGGAGATGTTCTTACCTCTCCCCCTCATCTCACTTCTCCTAGAAGACCTTGATCAGTACCTGCTTCCGCTGCTCTGCCCCCTGGTCCTTCCCCAGGACTGGGATGGGATTACTCCCCAGCCCCGTCTACAGCGCTTTGTTAGGCTCTCCAAAGGCAGCCAATCGGATGCGCGTTAACTTGAACCAGTTCCCAGGAACTGGATCCACTGGGCATTTGACAGGCCACCAGTGTCATACTAAGTTTAATCCTCTACACAGTTCTGGATTTGAAAACAGTGGGACAATCCGTACTCTGAATGAGATGCTTGAGCTCCCAGCTGCCAATAAGAGCAGGAAATCAAAAAGTCTATGGACCTCAGTCCCAGACTCCATCATACACTGTGCTTTGCCTTCAGAACTTCCTGCTGCCTAGAGATGTCTTGCTCGAGCTGTGGTGGTGGTGGAGATAATCAAGGCACAGGCATATTTCAGGGCATGTCTGAGTCAGAGAAACAGTGGTGGGTGAATAGAGGCTGGCCTTGCACAGTCATATTCTGATCCCCATCTGACTGGTGGTCCAGTCACCAAGTCCTGTAGTGAACACAAGTGGTGGTGTCATTCCCCCACAGTCCCTTATCTTAGGTGGTGGGCTGCTGGCTGACCAGCGATGCAGTCCCCGAAAAGACTCTGGTTAGGCCCTTAGATGAAAGCTCATTAGTTCCCCACAGCCTCAGAGATGAGTTTTCTCTGACGTTAGCCTGTGCCATGGAATTTAAGTACAGCGCACTGAGTGAGAAACGACTTGGGACTAGAGGATGGTGACATCTCTCAGCCAAAGCCAGTGCTTCTCAGAAACAGGGCCACCACTGAGTCTGTGCCGTGACAAGCTTCCAGGAGGGAAACCTCTGCTGGGACGGGGAAGTAGTCCCTGAAATTGAGGCGGACAAGCACGGATGAAGCCCATTCACAAGAAGCTTCTGGATTAGAGACACTTCCCACCAGCACAAGGCTCTGGAGAGACTTGGCAGCACTTACCAGGCTGCGCCCAGCGAGTTTCAATGGTGACAGGTTGGCGTGGGTCTTCCTCCACAGTTTTAGCACTGAGCACCTCACACCCTGCTAGCAAAAGATGCCAGGTAGCCGACATTCTGAAGTCTCAGCGCTGCCATAATGGGATAAGGGGAGGGATAATGACGTCTCCCCTTAAGACACTTACCGAGCAGGGTTATTTCTATAGAATGAAATCACCATCACCCTCCCAGCTGATAGGGATGGGGCAGAGGTTAATTTAGGGCTTGCGCAGGAGGAAATTTAGATATTGTAGGGTGCCAACCTGGCCTTCCTTCTTCTGAAGACAGGGACAAGGTCTCCAATTCATCATTTTAGCTCCAGCACCCAGGGCAGTGCCTCCCATTCAATAGGGGCTGGATAAATATTTGTTCAGGAACAGCTCCAAAAAAATGTTTAAGTCTTCAGAGGGAGATTACAGGAGATAGAAGTTTTCTTTCAGTGACAATCATGATCTCCCTTCTCCCTTCTTTTTCTCCCATAATTTTTTTTCTAATCTATTCACAGAGATTAAATGTATAGTTAAAAAATGAACCAAAACAGAACATGATTAGATGTTTATTGAGCTCTGTGGAAAAGAAACCTTGCCATGTTCAGAGGTAAGCAGGAATACATGGCCATGGTAATCTTTTATCTATTCTCATTGTATCCAACCTAAAAAGGCCCACATCAAACAAAACCCATTCCAAGCTTTTCCCTATGCCTCCTTGTCCCCAAAGTAAAATCTGCCCCTTATCTGAATCACCAAATCCCCATGGTACCGTTTGGTTTGGTTGTTTTGATTTTTTGCTTTCTGCTCTTTGGGTTTGAGTTTTTTAAATAATATAAAAAATAAAAGTAACGCAGAAATATACAAAAACTAAAAATTCCCTCAGTCCTCGAGGATTGTTTGTATTTCTCTTATAGGAGTTCTTTACTTTCCTTTTTTATTGTAAAATTTTAAAAATTTGACTTGTCTCTCCCTGCCCTCCAACTATGCAGAAGTTCATGGAAGGAAAATATTGCCTCTTACTTTTAATCCACTTCACATTGGTAAAATTTGAGATTTGAGTTGGACCTTAAAGAATGGGTGGTTTCAATAGATGGAGAGGATGGGGGAAGCTATTTGGAGCCAGCACGGTGCCTGGAACTTAGGAGAAAACTTATGTTTGTTGAATGAATGAATGAATGAACGAATGAATGGGAGATCTATCCTCTATGATAGTGAAATGATGGACAGAGACAAATTCAAGATTAATAACGTTTATGAATAAAAAGCTTCCTAAAAGATGGAAAAGGAGGAGAAGACAAGAAAAAGAAATCCATCTCAGTGATCATGTCTTCAGCAATGTTGCTAAATTTAAACTGGTACAAATTAGCAGTTTTTATTTCCTAGCTTTTTATACTTTCTCCTTCCCTAACTACCGAATTTGCTCACATGTATACAATGCTGAATTACATGTATTAATGCTTTATTTCAAACCTTAAAAGTATATATTCTTAAAGAAGATTGCTCTATATTTTTATTTCTCCTATTGTCCTTGTTTTGTTTTGAGGGGATACCAGCTTTGTAAAATGAACTTACAAGCTTTCTGTCTTTGTCAATCACCGGAACAACTTGCATAAGCTAGTGAATAGACTTCCTTCACAATCTGACTGACTGAATCTTGAAACTAGTCTGATCCAGGTGTGTGATGGAGGGCACACGTGTGTGCATATGTGTGTGCATGCACGTGCCGGCGTGTGTGTGTGTGAACATTGATTAAATTTCTTCAAAGTTAAGAGGACTTTTCAGGTTTTCCATGTCCTCTTGAGTCATTTTTGGTACTCTTCACTTTTCTACAAGCTTAATAAACTATTTCCAAGTTTATTGGCATAAAATTGTTCACAATATTCTCTTGAAATATTTGTAATCTCTTCTGTATCTGTAGTTGTGATTTCTTTTTCATTCCTAGTAATAATTATCATTTACCTCGATATTAATATCAATCACCATTGCTGAAAGTTTATCTATTTTGTTAGCCTTTGCCACTAGTTTTAATGTTTGCTGATTATTATTTTCTGCTTCCTATTTAATTTATTTCTGCTCTTATCTTTAGTACCACCTTTTTCTCTTGCTTTGAGTTTACTTTGTCATTCTTTTTCTAATTTCTTGAATTCAATCTTTTTTTTTGTAATTTTACATCTTCTTTTGTCTAATAATGTATTAACTCCATAAATTTAAAATATTGCAGTCACTAAACCCCATTATCTTTATTTGTAGGGTTTTTATTGTTATTCAGTTCTAAACATTTTAGAATTTTTATTATGCTTTAAGATACATTTTGTTAATTGATCACTGTGGGGTTTTTTTAATTTTTAAAACTATGGGGATTATTTGTAGTATTGGTGCTAGTTTGAGTACATTTTAGTAGGACAACATTATCTATAGTATATTTGTTTTCAGGTGTTTGCTGAGACATTTCTGTGGCTCTGTATGTATTTATTCTCTAACTGATGGGAATGGGTGATTCTATTATGCCCATTTTGTTTTATTGTTCAAATTTTCTAAATCCTTTTAAAAATTACTGTCTGCCTTACTTAGCAGATTCTGAAAAAGATATGCTTTCTTGTCATTAGTAGAAATATACCCATTTCTCCTTAAAAGGTTTTTAAAAATACTTTGAAAACAATGCTGTTAGACGCAGATGAGTTCAGAACTGTTCAATTTTCCTGGTGGGTTGTTTTTGTTTATGTGGTGATCTTCCTTATCTCTAACATTGATTTTACCGCTATGAAAAAGTTAATACTAATTATTAACATACAGTTAAGCCAATATTAATAATCAATAATTACTAATAATAATTAGGTTAATTAATAATTAGTAACAGTTAATAACTAGTAATAGTATACTAATTATTAACATGCAATTAAGCTAATATCGATGATTAACAATTACTAGTAATAATTAGGTTGATTAATAATGAGCAATCATTAGTGACTAGTGATAGTATAATAATATTGCTATAGCAGCTTTTTTTTTCTCTTGGCTTATATAGAAAAAGGTGTTTGGAGAGTCAAGGAGGATTGACTCAACCCCACTGAGTCAAAGTTCAGGCTCAACCCCATTCAAGCCAGCTGTCTGCCCCTGAGCTCAGCACTCCTCCGCTTTGGCCAGCCCCTCTGATGAGGAAGGGTAGACGCACACCAATCATTTCAGTCTTGTCTCTCCTTGCCCTGCATGACCTGAACAGGCATGGGGTGAGACCCCACAGGCTGGGTGAATAAGAGTTTGCTGATAAACACTTCTTCATTGGCTGCAGACCATCCCACACGCTCCAGAGCTGAGGTTCCCCCTTCTGACTGGGGTCCTCCTGCCCCTGCTATTGAATGGCATCTCCTCTCCATCCCATCTCAGTCCTGTCGAACTCTCTTATCAAGACAAGGAGCACGTCTTAGTGTCTAGGACACTCAGTGGCCATTAAGACACTTCAGCCTCATCTCAGCTCTGCCGTGAAGAAGCTCTGAGCCCAGAGAAAACCACACGGCCCATCTAGGTGGGTGTTTTGTCTATAAAGAGAGGGAGGTGCATTTTTTTTTTAAGTCTGAGGTCATTTCTAGCAGAGGGAATGCTATGAATCCATGAATCTTATTGCATATATAGGTGACCCACTTTTCACATATTGGAAATTTCAAATGTTCAGTACTTTGCTGAGAAAGTAAACAGACAAATTCCCAGAACTGGGCACAAAATGGTGCAGTGAAGGGGAATGATGGGAGGGGCAGGGACGTGAGAGTTTACTTACTAGGGTGGAGCCTGGTGGAGCAGGAACACTTTTCTTTAAACAAACACTCAAAACGAACGATGACTTGTTTTCCCAGGAAATTCCCCTTTTTTTGTGAACTCTACATCTCTAAGAAATGAAACATGACAACTTCCAAAACATAGCAAGTTATACGTAAGGATAAAACACTGTAAACATATAACATGCCTTTGAATTTTATTTTAGACCTCCAAGAATCTGAGTAACTATATCTGTTTAAAAAAAAAAGACTAAGAATGTACATATTATATAGACCCTCTGTTTCCTAGGAAGTCTAACCTATACCAATGTTTTCACTCTAAAGCATTCTATAATTTGGGAGAATCACAATACTCACCAAAATTCAGATACAAAAAGCACAAAATCTGAAATCACCAGCACAGCCCTTCTGCTATGTCACTAGGTGGCAGCATATAATAATAAATAATGATATTACAAGGTAGTAAATAATAAAACTGAAAAGCTACTTTAATAACAAATGGTCAGCCTCACAAAGATTCTGAAACAGAAAGAACTTCAGTGCTTTTTCAGGTTAATTTGAAAGGACAGTGGATCATTTAGAGGCATTATTGTACTCTACACATTCACAGATTCCATTTTAGGTAAAAATTCTTGAAACTAAAGTATGATGGAGAAAAGGGTTGGATTCTCTGAGACATCTTTTCTTCATTAACATTTAACCAAAGGAAATAAAAACGCACCTCTAAGCAAAGAGAGCTGTCAATAGATACCAACAGGAAGTAATAATGAAACTTTTCTCAAAGTCAGATCTTGAATTTTACTTGGCAATTAATGATCTAGAAAAGAAAATCAAAATTTTAACTCTAAGGAAACATACCAGCACAAGTGAGAAATTTAAGGCCATAGGTAGCAAACTGGCATTCTACAGATTCAGGGAATGAATATGGTTTTCTTGACCTGAAGTGCATGCATGTGTGTGGGGGGGGGGGATGTGTGTGTGTGTGTGTGTGTGTGTGTATGTGTGTGTGTGTGAAGAACTGCCCATGTTAAAATTCGAGATGTTTCATACAAAAATCCAGATTCCTGGTTTCTCTAGAGCATACAGATCTGCCAACACTGAGTCCCTATTTTCACATGCAACAAGAGGCTGGCATCAAGTGGTGGCCACCCCTTTTAACCAAACTAGAGCCCTCCAGAGTCTCCCATTTGCTCTGACTCTGGTGTCTGCTTCCTAACTATGTTAGTTTTCTATTGCCGCACAACAATGAGCACAAACTTAGAAGCTTAAAACAGCGCCCGTATGTCAGCTCACAGCTCTGTGGTCAGAAGCCCAGGCACAGCATGACTGCGTTTTCTGCTCACGATCTTACAAAGCTACCGTCCATGTGTCAGCCAGCCTGCTTTCCCATCGTCTTCCAAGCCACGTGGTTGTGCTAGAATTCAGTCCTGTGTGGTTGTAGACCTGTGTTCCCTGTTTGTCTATTGGTTCTGAGCAGGGATACTGTCAATTCCTGTTGGCTGCCTGCATTCCTTACTACGTGGCCCCCTCCATGTCCAAAGCCAGAAGTGGAGCACTTATCATGCACCAAACCCCACTCATGCCCCAGATATCTCTCCAGGAGGAGCTCAGTCCCCTTTAAGGACTCACCTGATTAGGGATGGCCCACCCAAGCTATTCTCCCATCCTTGAAGCCAAGTCCACTCTGTGATATAAGCTACTCATGGGGGTGATGTCCCATCACAGTGCCAGGCCCAGGGATTATGCAGGGCATGCACAACATGAGGTGGGAATCTTAGACTTCTGTCTGCCACACTTGGTTAGGTTGGTTTATCATTCATTATCAAACTTGCACTGGTTTTTTTTTCAGGATAGAGTTGAAATTGAACTATTTCTATGACACGTTTCTATCAAAAATTGAGACAATGAAAAGTGGAAAGGACATATAGTTTGAAAACAATAAGAAAAATGTTCCTACATGTTTCCTATCAAAATCAAGTGGACTTTTTTTTAGACTCAGGTCCTATGACGCATCTTTGTTGCCCAACTGGGAGTTTCAGTTTGTGGCCCTGCTTTAAACCATACCGGATATCTGTGTCCACTGAAGACAAATGAAGCGCCTCTCCACTGCCTCTCATGTGACTCCTGGCTCCCCAGTTCTACTTCTCCCTTTCCTCTTGACTTCATGGGCTTCAATCTTTGGGGTTCCCCGAGCTGAGAGACTGTGCTTCCTTTTATCAGTGCTTCTCAAACTATCTGGGATGAAGAAACTTCCTTCCCCAACCCGTCACAGACTGATATATTTCTTAAATACCATAGAAATAAAATGAGTTCACCAATTAGGTTCTCAGATACTGGAGCAATGTAAAATTGCTATAAAAGTTTCCAAATTTTACCCTGTTAGAGACTGTTAACAGATGTTCATGGGCAGCTACCACCCCGTTAACCACACAAAGCTAATAATGACCATTCATCAAGCATGCTTTCAGTGCAAATGACTTATAGCATCAAATTACATATATTGCTAACGTTATAATAGCTAACTTTTCTTGTGCAATTATTACATGCCACTGGCAAGTATTTTTCTAGCTCTTTATATACATTATCTCCTCTGGTCCTCAAAATCTACTTGCGAAATAGATTCTACTATTATTTTATAGGTATGAAAACCAGGCCCAGAGAATGTAAATAAGTTGCCCACATCCACACAGATAGTCCGTGTTCTCAAATACCGCACTCTGTGGTCATTCATGTCACCAACATTCATGGGGCCACAAGGAGTGCTGGAAATTGTATATGATTTGATGTCAGGGACCAGAGCTGAAACCACAACTCCTCCATCTCCCACATACATGACATGGGTCAAATTATTTAACCTTTCTGAGATTCCTTGTCTTCCTTGAAATGTAGCATTATAATATGTAACTCACTGGGATATAAAAGGGGGAGCGATGGTTACATGATAGAACTTGTGTTAGTACTTTATAAATCATAAAATTCTCCTCAGACATTAATTATATACACACATCAATTTTTTGTTGAGATATAGCTGCTGTACAATGTTATATGTTACAGGTGTACAACATAGTGATTCACAATTTTAAAAATTTTTTTCAAGTTGTGATTCACAATTTTTAAAGGTTATACTCCATTTATACTTATTATAAAATATTGGCTATACTCCCTGGGTTGTACTATGTATCCTTGTAGCTTATTTATTTTATACATAATAGTTTATACCTCTTAATCCCCTACCCTAATCTTGCCCTTCCGCCTTCCCTCTCCTCACTTATAACTACTAGTTTGTTCTCTATATCTGTGAGTCTGTTTCCTTATTGTTATATTCATTAGTTTGTTTTATTTTTTAGATTCCACATATAAGTGATATCATACAGTATTTGTCTTTGTCTGTCTGACTTATTTCACTTAGCATAATACCCTCCAAGTCCATCCTGTTGTTGCAAATGACAACATTTCATTCACTTTTTATGGCTGAGTAGTATTCCATTGTGTATATACACCACATCTTCTTTATTCATTCATCTGTCGATGGACAATAAGGTTGATTCCATGTCTTGGCTATTGTAAATAGTGTTGCTATAAACATAGGGGTGCATGTATCATTTTGAGTTAGTATTTTCATTTTTTTCAGAATTTATGTCCAGGAATGGAATTGCTGGGTCATATGGTAGTTCTATTTTTAGTTTTCTGAGAAACCAGCATACTATTTCCACAGTAGCTGCACCAATTTACATGCCTATCAACAGTGTAGGAGGGTTCCCTTTTCTCTGCGTCTTTGCCATCATTTGTTATTTGTGTTCTTTTAGATGATAGCCATTCTGACAGGTGTGAGGTGGTATCTCATTGTGGTTTTAATTTGCATTTCTCTGATGAATAATGATACTGAGCATCTTGTTATGTGCCTGTTGGCCATGTCTTCTTTTGAAAAATGTCTGTTCAGGTCTTCTTACCATTTTAAATCGGGCTGTCTGTTTTATTGATGTTGAATTGTATGAGCTATTTACATGCTTTGGAAATTAATCCCTTATCAGTCATATCATTAGCAAATATTTTCTCCCATTCTGTATGTTGTCTTTTGACTTTGTTATGGTTTCCTCTGCTGTGCAAAAGCTTTTAAGCCTAATTAGGTCACATTTGTTTATTTTTGATTTTATTTATTTTAATTTAAAAGATTCAAAAAATATTGCTACGATTTATGTCAAAAAGTGTTATGCCTATGTTTTCTTTTAGGAGTTTTATGGTTTCTGGTCTTACATTTAGGTCTTTAATCCATTTTGAATTTATTTTTGTGTGTGGAGTGAGAACATGTTCCAATTTCATTCTTTTACATGTAGCTATGCAGTTTTCCCAACACCACTTATTGAAGAGGCTGTCTTTTCCTCACTGTGTATTCTTGCCTCCTTTGTCACAGATTAATTGATCATAAGCGTGTGGGTTTAATTCTGGACTCTCTATTCTGTTCCACTGATCTATGACACACATCAATTTTTAAGGTAATACTGGCATAGTCTCTAAACAATGTCTTTCAAAAAGCTTCTTTCAAATATGCTGTATCAGGGAAGGCTCAGAGAGTGGAAAGATAACCCAGAGATAATCTGTATCAGTCAGGGCTCTGCCAGAGAAACAGAACCAGCATATTAGATGGATAGATAGATAAAGAGATAATATAACGTATGTTATGTATTATAAGGAATTAGCTCATGTTGCTGTGGAGGTTGGCTAGGCAATTCCAAAATCCATAAGGCCAGCTGTCAACAAGCGTAGCCTGGAGACATTTGGGCAGGAGGTGATACTGCAGTCCACAGGACCACAGGCAAAATGTCTTCTTCCTCAGGGAAACCTCACTTCTGTTCTTAAGCCCTTTCTCCTGAAGCACCTTGGATCAGGCCCACCTACATTACTGATAATCACCTTCTCACTTAAAGTCAACTGATTGTAGATGTTAATCACATCTATAAAATACCTTCCCAACAACACCTAGATTAGTGTTTGATGAATAACTGGGTACTATAGCCTGGTTGACACAGAAGACTGACTATTATATTATTGACAGCAAGAATCCACATCAGCACTTGGGCTGGGGGAACATTGGAATGACATGGTCCTAGGGTCCAAATGGTGGGGAAGCATGGTGGTAACTGCCCGGTAAGACCTGGGACCACGGAAGAGGCATTGCAGGTTGTAGAGCTACCACGTTTGGTAGGGGAGCTGAAGAAAAAGGGGAGAAATACCTGGCTATTCTCCCCTTTCCATCTTCCAGTTTCCACCAATGTTTCCCATTGGCCAAAACTTCAGGAAACCAGAGGGCAAGGGAGCCTGGGAAATGTAGTTTCTTGTGTTGCAAAACAGCTTGGAGGAATGAAGGACAATGGGACTGATGACATTTATATACCTAAACAAGAAAAAAAAAAATAAATAATGTGCCCCTACCTAGGGATGCTTAAAATTGAGAAGGCACTCATAAGGTGACTTGAAAGACGACTTCTTCAGAAAGCAAAGAACAGCTGTGTCATTCCCACCTTTCATTCATTTAGTAAATGTTAAAGCTTTATGCAGTTGGAGGTAAGGCTTCAGAAGAACAACTTGTGTGCAGTGCTTAAGAGCCTGGAGTTTTTTTCCTGTGGGTCCATGGGCCTCCAAGTGTGATGCAAGTACCACTTTCATTCTGATGATCTATGCAGTTGTAGAAATAAAGATTTCTGATCCCATCCCAGATCTACTGAGTCAGAATCTATAGGAATGGAATGCAGAATTATGCATGTTTATCAAGCTGCCCAGGTGATCATGAGGCAAACTGAAGATTGAGAACCAGAGTTTCAGGCAAGATGAAGCCACAGGAAGGATTAGCAGGGAAGTGTCATGATAATATTTAAGTTTCAGAAAATGATAATACAAATAACCAACACTTATGGACCAAAAGATCAAACAGTGCCTTAAGTACTTCATGTGTGGATTTATTTAACTACTCTGATGTCTCTGTGGAAGATAGTTGGTTTTTTGGCTCTGGGTACAAAAATGGTAAGTAACAGTTAATTAGTGTTTACGAATTTCAGATATCGAAAATAACCTCTGAAGGGGCTAAATCAGAACTTCATAAAACACGCGTTATTGGCTCCAGATTTTTTGAAGGTATCTGAACACGTACCATTGATTGAGAATTCATGTGGTTTATTCAACCACAAATTTGAGCATACTCAAATGCATCTACAAATAATACCCAGTGAGTTTCTGGCAATGTAGTAGTTTCCTTTAGCCCCATTATTAACCCTTCCCTGCACCCACACTCTTTGCCATGTGACTTTGAAGTGCCCTCCTACAGGAGCAGGGCGCTCTGCTGTACCCCCTTGACCTTGGGCTTAACCGAGTAATTTCACCTGTGGATGTTAGCATCTGTGACACAATCAGAGGCTTGAAAAGGGGTTGCACACTGAGGCTTGCTCTCTCTTGTGCCTCTGTCATCACCGTGAGAGTGTGCCCAGGCTGGCCTGTTGGAAGATGAGAGACATGTGGAGTAGAGCTACACCCCACCAGCTGCACCAGCCATGGCTGGCTTAGATCAGCCAGTTTGCCCCAGATGCATGGGAAACATACTCTTAGTGTAGATTGCACTAAGGATTTATAATTGCTTATTACATGGCATAATTGGACCATACATAGTTCTATCAGCACTATATTTCAATCCACTTCATTGCACTGTGGACCAAGAATCACATCTGCCACATCAGTAAACAGAGGATGTTGCAGCCATCAAGCTGTCTCAGGATGGAAATAGGATGCCTGCCATCAAACCCTCAGCCGCTGCAGCCACCCCCAAGGATGCACCCTGAGGAAACATAGGATGGAAAAAAACAGGATACTGGCCCTAGATAGCTGAGGTGCATATCAAAGGAATGATTTCAATGAGCCCAAACTTTTGCATCTTCCCACACACAGAAAAGCACTAAATTCATTAACTTGTGATGTCTGGTTTTCTTTAATTAACAGTCATCTTTTGATGTTCCAACCACCTGGTTTTTGTTGCAAACTCCTCTATATCCTGGCTCCACCCTTACATCTTTGGGGCAGTCCCTCAGAGCAATCTGAGAGTCCTGTCTGGGGATTGAAGTCCGCAGAAAATCTGCCGAATAAAACATAACTCACAACTTTTATGTTGTGCATTTTTTTTTCAGTTGGCGGCACATTGGTAAAACTCTTTGTAAACAGTGCTTGGTGAACAGTGCTGGTCTCTCTCCAGTGATTATTTTCTTCTTGAATTGTTCCAACTCTGTATCACCCTATAATCATCTTCCATATTCCATGTTTTTAGAGGTTATAATACTAAGGAATGTGGAATGATCCCCCATTCCAGAAGTGTTTAGGAAGGAAGTTAGGATTCTCGAGGTTAGCGCTAGAGTTGAGTGAGAGTAAGGCATTCCCACCAAGACAACGACAGACTCCAGCCTCAGAGGAACTGGTGAAGTCAGAGGCTAAAAGAAAATGAGCCAAGGTCCAGACACAGAGGACAGAGAGAGACAACAGATTCGAAGAAATAGGATAGTAGTCCAGCTCTCAAAGAAAAGCATTCAGGGATACGGAGCTGATTTTAAAGGGAATCATACATAGAGAACTCTAAGGAATCTAAAAAAACATGCCAAAACTGACAGAACTAATTAAATGGAGTTAGCAAGGTTTTAGAAAAGGCCAGTGTACAATCGTATTTCTTTATATTAGCAACAAACACATGGAAACTGAAACTTCTAAAATAAGCCATTTATAATAGCATCAAAAAACACAAACTAGGGCTTCCCTGGTGGCGCAGTGGTTGAGAATCTGCCTGCTAATGCAGGGGACACGGGTTCGAGCCCTGGTCTGGGAAGATCCCACATGCCGCGGAGCAACTAGGCCTATGAGCCACAACTACTGAGCCTGCGCGTCTGGAGTCTGTGCTCCGCAACAAGAGAGGCCGCGACAGTGAGAGGCCCACGCACCGCGATGAAGAGTGACCCCCGCTTGCCACAGCTAGAGGAAGCCCTCGCACAGAAACGAAGACCCAACACAGTCAAAAATAAATAAATAATTAATTAATTAATTAATTAAAATGAAGTGTTCAATAATTAAAAAAAGAAAACACAGACTAGTTAATAACAAATTTAAATATATGTATATATAAGATCTATACCTTGAAAAATACAAAATATTGATGGGAGAAATTAAAGGAGAGCTAAATTAATGGAGAGCCATATTCACAGATTAGAAGACTCAGTATTGTTAAGATGTCAATTCTACCCAATCAGAATTGCAGCAAGCAGATTTTTTAAAGACTTACAAGCTGATTCTACAGTTTATTTGTAAATCTAAATGACTTAGAATTGCCAAAACCATTTTGAAACAAAAGAACAAACCTGGAGAACTGACATTACCTAATTTCAAACTTACTCTAAAGCGTCAGTAACCAAGAGAGTGTGATAGTGGTGCAAAGATAGACATAGAAATCAATGGAACAGAATGGAGAGTTAAGAAATAGATGCAAACATATATGGTCCATTGATTTTTGCTGAAAATGCTAAGATAAATCAATAGGAATAGTCTTTTCAATAAATGGTGCTGGACAACTGAATATCCATACACAAAAAATTAACCTCAGGTCTTAGCTCACAGCGTACATAAAAACTAGTTCAAAATAGATGAGATGTAAACATAAAAGCTACAACTATAAAAACTTCTATAAGAAAGTATAAAAGAAAATCTTCACAACTTTGGGGATAGGCAAAGATCTCTTAGGTAGAACACAGAAGCATGCATTATAATAGAAAAATTGATACATTTGACTTTAATGAAATTAAAAACTTGTCTTCAAAAGGCACTATTAAGAAAATGTAAAGACAAGCCACAGATTGGGAGAAAATATTTGGAATGAATGTATCTGACAAAGTACTTGAATTCAGAATATATCAAGAATTCTTACAACTGAATAATAAAAGATGAATAAAATAAAAATGTGCAAAGGTTTAAACAGACACTTCACAAAAGAAAATGATGTATGAATACCCAATAAATGTATGAAAAGATAAGCAACATCATTAATCATTAGGATAAGGCAAAAAATTAAAGCCAAAATAAAATACAACTATACATCTATTAGAATGGATAAATTTTAAGACTGGCAAGAAGATATGAAGCAATATTGCCAGTGGAAAACAGTTTGTCAATTTCTTATAAAGTTAAACATATACTTATCTTCTCACTCCTGATTATGTATCCCACCCCAAATATTATTAAAATATATGTCCATATACATGTATGTTCATAGTAGCTTTGTTCATAAGAGCCAAACATTGGAAACAACCCAAACGTGTGATTTGACTGGATAAACAGATTTTGGTATATTTATACAATAAAATACCACTAAGGAATAAAAAGGAACAAACTACTGATACGTGTAACAACATAGATGAATCTCAAAAATACTATGTTGAGGAAAAGAAGTCAGACATAAGACAGTAATACTGTATGGCACCATTTATTTAAGCAGTCAAAACTAATATGTGATTCCATACTAGAATATGCAACACTAGTCTATACTAAGTGTCTTAATCAGCTCAGGCTACTATAACAAATATACCATAGAAGGGGTGGCTTAAACAACAAACATTATTTCTCATAGTTTTTGAGCCTGGCAAGTCCAAGATCAAGGCACAGGCAGATCTGCTGTCTGGTGAGAGCCCCCTTGCTGGCTTACAGAAACATATCTTCTTACCATCCTCACATGGTAGAGAGAGAAGAGAGCTTGCTAATAAGGGCACTAATTCCATCATGTGGGCCTCACCCTCAAGACCTAATTATCTCCCAGAGGCCCCACCTATTAGGGTTCCAACATACCCATTTTGGGGAGACACAAACATGTAGTCCATAACACTAAGAGAAACCAGATCAGTGGTTTCCTGGGGTTGGGAGTAGGGGACATTGAATGCAAAGGGACATGAGGGGACTTTTTGGGGTGATGGAATCAAAACTATATCTTGAGTGTGCTAGTGATTACATAACTGTATATATATTTCAAAGCTCCTCAAATTGTGCATTTAAAAGGGGGGTATTCTTTTACATAAGTTATACCTTAAGATAAACAAGATAGCAGGCCCAGCTGTGGGGGTAGGGAGATATGGCAAGGAGGAGACCTAGTCATTGTGTCAATGTAGCTATTTTCTGCAACTTGCCTTTAATGCATGATAAGTGCATTCTGGTCACCATACCCTATGCTTTCTGTACAAGATTGCATTGAAGATTCAGTACTAATAGTACTAATAGCAAAGTATTCTCAGGTTCTCCACCTACAAATGTTTCACACTTTATTGTTCTGTATTTTTATACATCTGCTTTTCTTTCTGTCATCCTCACTCTCGCACTAGTCCAAACATATAAATATAGATAGATAGGGGGAGTTCCCTGGTGTCCTAGTGGTTAGGATTCTGGGCTTTCACTGTTGTTGCCTGGGTTCAATCCGTGGTCAGGGAACTAAGATCCCACAAGCCACGCAGCACAGCCAAAAAATAAAAAGAATTTGTAAGGAATGAAATAGATAAACAACAAGGACCTACTGTATGGCACAGGGAACTATATTCAATATCTTGTAATAACCTATAATGGAAAAGAATCTGAAAGAAAATATATATATGTCTGAATCACTTTGCTGTTCACCAGAAACTGACAACATTGTAAATCAACTATACTTCAATAAAAATTGTTTGTTTAAAAAAATATAGATAGATAGATAGATAGATAGGCAGATAGATAATCTCACTCATCTGGTTTACATATAAATTCTGTCAGCCATAAACCTAGCATAGCAGACATTGAGACAAAAAAGCCTAACTGCTACAAAATATTAAGTGCAGAGCACATCACATATTTATTTCTAAAGAATTGTATGTTCACCAAATGAGCAAAGACCTGGAGAAGGTAGAAAGGATAGAGCGAAGCACGCAAGCAGGTAAACAGGCCTTGGGGAAAATGCAGGAAACCCATTCAATGAGATATAAATAAAGAAGATCTAAACATAGGGGTGTTTGAGAAGAATGCTACAGAATTGGTGGCCTTCTGTCTCTGCACTGAGGGAAATAAAGTGGATGGGGGTGAGGGAAAGAAAAGAGAAAACTTTGTGACAGCCACTGGGAAGAATTGGAAGTAAGCTCACCACAGAAGGTCAGGAATGAGGGACCAGCTCTGATCAGAAGTCATCATTTATTAATGGTTCCAATTAGTCTTGAGTCAAAATTCATCTCCTTTGAGAGTCCCGGTTCTGCTCTTTGCCTTTCACATGCAGGCATTTGAGTATTTTGAAAATGCACAAGGTATATAAGATATATATATTTTATCCACACATTGTATATCTCTGGGTGGTGAGAACACCGATGTGTTACTATCTTTGTATTACTATACATATGTCCCTAAGTCTTCTTCTTTCCGGTTTAACATCTCAACCTGCAGCTATTCCTCAGATAGCTGTTTTTTGCCATCTTGGCAGCTCTCTCTTACAAATAGATAAATAACAACAAAAAAGTTAGTCATTCTTCACAGTACATTATGTGATCGTTAATTTTATGCATCAACTTAGCTGGGTCACAATTCCCAGATATTTGGTCAAACATTATTTTTGATGTTTCTGCAAAGGAATTTTTTTGGATGACATTAACAGGTAAATTGGTGGCCTTGGGGTAAAGCAAATCGCCCTCCATAATGTGGGTGGGCCTCGTCCAATAAGTTGAACGTCTTAATAGAAAAAGACTGGTCTCACCCATGAAAGAAGGAGTTCTGCCAGCAGACTGCATTTGGATTGAAACTGCAATGCTTCCCTGGATCTCCAGCCTGCTGGCCTACCGCATCAGAATTTAGACTCCTCAAGCCTCCACAGCTGCATAAGCCAATTCCTTAAAATAAATCTCTTAGATAGATGATAGATAGATAGATAGATAATAGGTAGAGAGATAGAAATAAAGTTAGATATAGAGATTGAGATCGAGGCAGAAACATCCTATTGGTTCTATTTCTCTGGAGAATCCTGGCTAATACACTTTATAAAAAGTGCTTTCACATAAGCTCTCCAGTAGGTGAATTATGGAAGTCATTTGTGCTAATCAGCTTATACAGCCTTTTCAAACGTCTTTCACTTGGAAAGGAACATAAAGATTTGTGGTCCCTCCTCCATATCTCTCACTAACTATATTTTCCAAACTCCAAAACAGAGGCCACAGACTTTTCATGATGTCTAATATATCAATATAGATCTTAAAAGAGTTATACAGGGCTTCCCCGGTAGCACAGTGGTTAAGAACCCGCCTGCCAATACAGGGGACATGGGTTCGAGCCCTGGTCTGGGAAGATCCCACATGCCTCAGAGCAACTAAGCCCATGCGCCACAAATACTGAGCCTGCGCTCTAGAGCCCGCCCGGGAGCCGCACCTGGAGAAGCCTGCACGCCTAGAGCCTGTGCTCCACAGCAAGAGAAGCCACCGCAGTGAGAAGTCCGCACACTGCCACAAAGAGTAGCCCCCGCTCGGCGCAACTAGAGAAAGCCTGGGCACAGCAACAAAGACCCAATGCAACCAAAAATAAAAATAATTAATTAATTAATTAATTTTTTAAAAAAGAGTTATACAGAGGAAGGTTAAGGCTCAATTCCTTAGTAGCACTTTTAAAAAAATAGTGACTTGAAGTTAGTTTATTCCCCAACCTTCCCTCTGATCTTCAAATAAGTCACCTTTCTTCAAATAATGCAGGGTTTCTAACGTACCAGTTATAAATATCATTACTAAAGTGGATTCGAAATTCAACATCAAATCTATAGAGAGTGATGAGGATTTTGTGGGAATAAAGATGACTAATAATGTATTATCAAGAGCAGCAACAGCTAGGGATGATGCAATTGGCAGCTCACCCACATGTTACCAAAAACAGACCGCCTTTTACAGATCCCTGACAGAACTCTCACACCCTTTTCCTGATGCTGAGTTCTCAGAGTCTTTTCTTTGACCCAGCTCTTTAACAGAACATTACTTACAAGCAAACAAACCCTAGTTTAGGATGGGAAGTGAACGGGAGAACAGTATACATAGGATGTATTCTCTCTCCTTTCAACTCCAGTTCACAAAGGGTGTAGTTTAGGGGGCAGAGCTGCATCAGAATGTAGGCACAAACACAGCCGATTCAGATATTAAATAAGTGAAATTTTTTATTGAAATGTAGTTGATTGACAATATTATATTAGTTTTAGATGTATAGCATACTGAATCAATATTTTTATAGATTATACTCTCTTTAAAATTATGACAAAATAATGGCTATATTTCCTTATGCTGTACAATATAGCCTTGTTGCTCATCTATTCTATACATAGTAATTTGTGCCTCCCCTACTCCTATTTTACCTCTCCTCCTTCCCTCTCCCCACTTGGTATCCAGAGTCTGTTCTCTATATCTGTGAGTCTGTTTCTGTTTGTCTTATCTTTTGGATTCCACCTATAAGTGATAACATGCAGTATTTTTTTTCCTCTGTCCAACTTACTTCACTAAGCATAATACCCTCTAGGTCCATAGCAAAATTGTTTTGTACTTGTTAGAAAATGGCTACTACCGTATGCAAACCTCTCCACCCCAGACCCCTCTTCTTTCCCTCTGGTCCCTCCTTGGGGTCCTCCAAGGCCTTCTCACAGTTTCTAGTTAAGGGGATAGTGCCTGGCAGAGTGGGAACCCTTGGAATCCCGCTCTCTGCAGCTACTGCCAGCATCCATTCTGATTGGTCGGCATGCATGGCCTCCTGACTGCTAAATATTCTAAATATCATACCTAGTTGGATGGGGAAGTTTTGAGCATTTTTTTCATACAAAGGCTTTTAGTTACTCAGTCTATTTTTGTTGAGAAAATAAATAATAAAATAAAAACCAGAAGCATTTTTATAGCAATCTATACTTCACGGCTTTTCCAATACATTAGCCTCTTCAACAACTATTTATTGAGTCTTATCATGTTCCAAGCACTGTGATAGGTATTTACATACACACACACACACACACACACACACACACACACACACACACATCATTTACTCCTCATGACAACCCTGTGACTTAGGTGCTACTATAATAATTTCCCCCAAAATCATGTTAATATTACCTAACATTACTCTGTGTGCTAGGTGACCGGCATTATGGTGAGCACTTTACATGGTTTAGCTCATTTAATCTACAACAATATCATAAGATATATGCCTTTTTCATCCCCAATATATAGATGAGTCAACTGAGACTGGAAAAGATTAAGTAACATCCTTAAGGCGAATGAGCTGGCAGGAACAAAGTAAGAACTCTCATCCATGTTTTTCAGTTCCAACTTTTCCACTGCCTTCTCCACTGTTCCTTGTTCCCTTGCATAAGGAGTGGACATTGGCAGAAGTCTTGAATAATAGGGCAGTTGTAATTTCTAAATGGCTCAAAGTATCTTGAGCTCTAACTTCCAGCTTTCGGATTGACAACTTACAGATTTCATGTTAGAGAAGTGTCACCCTCATACCAACTAATCTAACTGATATCTAGATGAAGTTCTGCTCCAGTTTCTCAGTGGTCACTCTTGTCTTTAAAAGGTGGGCATTTTGCTATCCCTTACAGACTCTTTCTGTGTTTTTCTTTTACATTGTATTTGAGATGAAAAAAACTGAGTGTTCGGGCTTCCCTGGTGGCGCAGTGGTTGAGAGTCTGCCTGCCAATGCGGGGGACATGGGTTCGAGCCCTGGTCTGGGAAGATCCCACATGCCGCAGAGCAGCTGGGCCCGTGAGCCACAGTTACTGAGCCTGTGCGTCTGGAGCCTGTGCTCCGCAACAAGTGAGGCCGCGGTGGTGAGAGGACCGCGCGCCGCGATGAAGAGTGGCCCCCGCTTGCCACAACTAGAGAAAAGCCCTCGCATAGAAACAAAGACCCAACACAGCCAAAAATAAATAAATTAATTAAATTTAAAAAAAAAAAAAAAACTGGGTGTTCAACTTCCTGGGGACATTATAGAGTCAAGGAGTTACTGGACACTTGCTCCATTCCTGCCCCTTCCTCACTTTTCCCTGTTCTCGTCTATTGTAGGATGCTACACCATAAGTTTTGGGGGCAGGGACTGTGCCTATGTCATTGTATCTTTGGCCACTAAACTAGTGCTTAGAACATCAGAAAATAATAAATATTGTCTGAACACAGGAATAAGTATAGGTGAGTGGTGGTGCTTTTTCATTGCCTCCAAAAGAGACAGTGGTTCTAATCATGATGACTATGTGCTCCCCCAGCATACCTCCCACTCCCACCAAGTCAGAACTCCACCATATCCAGTATATGGCATCCGATACATGGTTCTCTCTTTATTCTTTCATACAACAAACGTTTACTGAAATTTTCATTCCTTTACTTAACTGGCATTTTTTGAGCACCTATTACACATGAGGCGATATGCCAGATTCTGGGAATACAGTGATGAAGAAGAAGGTAAGCAAGGTCCCTTCTTCAGGCGGCTTACTTCCTAGTTGTAGGGAGGAGGTGGAAATGAATGCCTCCAAAAAACAACTCAAAAAAAGAATGCACAAAATAATTACCAATTATATGGAGGGCTATGAAAAAATAAACAGGGAAGAGAGATGGAGTAACCAGGAATAACAATGAGTAGATGACCTTTGAGTTGAGCTCTAAAGAGGAGGATGATCTACCCACACAAAACGATGGGACAAGAGCATCCTAAGCAGAAAGAAGAGCACGTGCAAATGCCCGGGCTCCTGGGGAACAGAACGGAGGTGGTGCTGCTGAAGTCCAGTGAGAAATGGGGAAAGCGTGAGAGCAGGAGAAGCCAGGCCTTGCAGGGCTCCATAGTACAGAGTGTGACTTTTATTCTCAGACAAATGCAAGACCAATGAAGGGAATGAGAATTTTCTGTCTCCTGTGGACTAAGGAGGAAAGAGTAAAGGCAGGAGGTGATAGTGGCTTGGACTAAGAAAGTGGCAGAAGAAATGGAAAGAAGTCAGTGGATTCGAGTTCTATACTCAATAAGGGAGGGGGATGGAAAGGATCTGGCTGAAGCAGCTGAGATGGGAAAGAGTCAGATAGGGACAGGTTTCAATCAAGAGTTTTCAATTTGTATATATTATTTTCCATTGCCTATTAAATACCCAAATGGGGCTATCACATAAGCAGTTGGATATACAAGCCTTGAGTTGAGGGGAGAGAGAGAGAGAGAGAGAGGTTAGAGCTGGAAATATTAAATTTGGTATCAAGAACAGACAGATGGCATCAAAACCAAGTAATATATACAAGGATCTGCTTCTTTCAACACCAGTCAGAATCATGTTCATTCTATGATCTTAACCAAATAACAACTTTTCATGCCTCCATTTTCTCATCTATAAAATAGGAGTCAAAGTACCACTTCTTAGGGTTGTTGTGAGGATTAATAAAATAATCCATGCCCTGGAACTAGGTAAGCGCTTCATGCGTGTTAACGTAACTAGCTTGTATTTTTCTCACATAATTGCCTTCATAATCACTCTGGGTTTGACTGTCTTAAGGCAACTGAATGCCTTCTGTGGGGTTACTCAGACATGCTTCTCTAACAACCTCTTGAAATCCTGGCCAGTCGTCCCTGCCCTCAGTCTTCAGCTGCCATCTCAGACAACTCCGCCCAGACTCCCACCCTCAGGACCCCCCAGGCAAGGGGAAGGCCCCAGTCTCATGGGGTGGGATGTCGATATTCCCTCCTCGAAGACTTTCCTCTTTTCTAGGTTTGCCTTAAGGACCATTCTAACATGGCTTAAGGGGACAGCCCTCCTTTCTTACCCCAGATTGAAGATCAGGAAAATGCCATGATGCTCTTACACCTATGAATCCCATCTAAATCATCCTCCAGCTTTTTCTTATACAGTTGAAGGTGGTTGATGGAGTTGATGAAGCTCTGGACAGTTGAAGAATCCATTTCTTCACCTCTCAGTAAGTCCTACAGCAATGTGTCTAGCATTGCTCTTTATAACATAGGGAATTTGTCATACATTTTAACTAGCTTTGAGTTTCAGCCAGAATTCCTGCAGGAAACATCCCATTTCTCATCATATGTATTTTATTTTTAATTTTTTTCTTAGTGTCTGATTTATTAGCCCATTACGACCTCCGTGCAAATAAATACTGGCCCATGAACCTGAAGTCTAAAGAGATTTAGGAAGAATAACAGTATAGAATATTGCCTCTTCTTTCTATATGCTTACGATCTTGGGTTACAAATCTGAATAAGATTATAAAATCTGTACTATAGAAGAGTGCATCAAATAGGTCATCTGGATGATGTTTAAGGGAGGATGATAATTAATTGCTCCTTCTCTTCAAAGTCCAGAACCAATTAAGAAATAGAGTCCAATGCACAGAGGCCAAAACATTACATTTGTAATTCAGCAAGGCTAGATTGGAGAATGGAGCTCATCCTGTAGCAAATGGAGGCTTTCGCCCACTGCCAACTCAGAAAGGCAGGCCACTGCATCCCGCAAGATGAAAACCTGTCTTTGAAGTCTACCATATAGAAGCGGGAGCCACGGATGCATGCTGATTGTTGAAAGGCAGATCCCAGAGAGATAGCCACATGACCCATTTGAAAGGGAGTGGGAATCAGAGAAGCTTGGACAGGTGGACGTTCAACTTTCCCTACCTCCCAAATAAGAATGGTGAGAGAAGAGAGAGATACTTAAAGCGTTCCTTGCATCCTTTTCCTTCCTTCCTCCTTTAAGGAAATGTAGTCCAAGAACCCAGGTTGGTAACAGTAACACTACCCACATTTTAAGTGCTCAGCAGCCACGCTTGGCTATACTGGCCACTGAACAGCAAAGATAAAGAATCATTCTGTCATTACAGGAAGATTTATCAGCTCTGTTTCACTCGTATAATTACATAACAATGTAAGATAGAATATATTTGTTTCATGTGGGTGTGCCTTGTTTGCTCAGTGAGCTCAAAAGTTTTTCATGGGCAGGACTCTTCTCTTACACTTCTTTTGTATCCCAGAGCACTAAGCCAGTGCTGGGCATGTATGGAAATAGTTTATAAGTATTTTTTGAATTGAATTTTTAGTACTAACTTGGCAATGTGCTATGAAGTAGAGTGGTAGAAAGAGAACTAATTTGGAAATCAGGAAACCAAGTTTCTGGCCCAAGCTCTTCTGCCAGTTAGTGTGTAACTTGGAATATCTCATTTAACTGAAGTAGTTCATAGTTTCCTCAAATGTAAACAGTTATAGATTAGGCTACATCGGAGGATTTTTCCAGGTTTGGAATTTTGTGATACATGTGGAGTGTTCACTTTTAAATAGAAATGCGCTCATGCGCGCACACAGACACACACGCTCAGAATGGAAAACTAGCCTGTTAAAAAATATTCTAACTTGTTTAAAATCTCTGGAAATAAGAGTGCTCCCTCAATAGGAAGAACTAAATGCTATTAACATTCAGAGAGTAGAGAAAAATCACCTAGAAGTAGAAAAACACTGGGAGGGCAGTATCGTGAGGTTCATTTGCTCTGACCCTGCCAGGTGTGAATTTTTCAGGGGAAGGTGTGTAGGAAGAGTTCCTGCCAGAGGGAGACTGTGAGTGAAGAAGAGGGGGAAAGGCAGCTGTCCTTGGGGAGAACTGAGTGGTCTACATGGACTTGAACATCAGGAACTTCAATGCGGGAATAGAGGGAGGGTGAAAAGGCCATCTGGAGCCAGGTTGGGGAAGATCTCGGTTACAAGCCAAGGAGTTTGTATATTATTTGGTCAGAAGTTGGAAGACAGTCAAAGCTTTTGAGTAGGAGAGGAACAGAATTATAACAATGCTTTAAGAAAATTAAGTCGGCAGCAGAGTTTCGAATATATTTTCTGGGGAGATTTTGGAAGCAGGAAGATCAGTTAGAGGTTCAAGTGGAAGTAATGTTAATTAGTGTCATCGCAGGGGAGCTGGAAGGCAAACGACATGTGTGCGGTGCTTTAGAGTTTACAAAGTTCTTTTCCCATCAAGTACTTCAGTTGATACGGCAATCGTGGGAAGTAAGTCACTCAATGATAGACACAATGCAAGGCGATCAGTTTACATCAATAAATCTGAATTGAATTAACATCAGGAAGACTCTAAAGGACTTGGTGACTATACACGGGAAGGAAGGCAGTGGGAAAGCAAAGGTGACTCATAGCCTTCAAACTAGTATAACTCGTTCATTCGTCAAACATTTATTGAGCTCTTACTATGATGCCAGGAACTGTTCCAGATGCTGAGCTGCAGCAAAGAATTTGACGGACAAACACCTTACCCTCAGGGAGCTTACATACTAGGGTTAAGAGTTCATCAATAGATATATAAAGAAATATAAAATATCATGGGGAAAAGAAAAAAAAATCAGGGTGAGAGGATGGAGGGTCAGGAGGTTCTTTTTTAGATGGTGTATTCAGAGTCCTCTTTCTGGAAGTGACCAGGACAGAGGCATCTGGAGGCCAGAGGGATAACAAAAGACCAGATTTAGAATGGTCTCATAAGCCAGGCTAGGGACCTCTGGTCATTGTGTGGAAGAATCATTCATAGAGGAAGAAAAGTGGACATACAGAGACCAGCAAGAGGGTATGACAGGGGTTCAGGCAAGAGATGATGGTGCCTTGGACTGATGTGATATTTTTAGAGAAAACAAAGACCAGCCAGATTCCCAATATATGATAAGATAAGGCTTACAGGATCTTTTTCTTGGATTTGATGTAGTGTGGAAGAAAAAGAGAGAAATCAGGATGCTTCCAAGGTTTTTGCTCTGAGTGGTTTGGTAAATAGTTGTGCCCTTCGGAGGTAGGGAATAGTGGGCAAAGGAATCAAGAGCTTTGCTTTGAACCTGTTATCTTTGATCAACCTGCTGAACATTCAAGCGGAGATGTTGCAAAGGAAGGATACGATTCTGGAGTTGGGGGAGACGTCAGGGTTAGAGATCTAAGTGTCAGATGGCTTTACCATCACCAAAAATAGAGAAGCCAGGAGGGGGAAGCTGGTTCTCGTACTTATCCAGTATGTATTAAGTACTTAGTATGTGTAAAGGATTTCTCTAGGCCCTGGGGGTGCAGAGACCAAAGACATAGTCCTTGCCTTCAAAGAGCTCACAGGTTGTCAGGAATACAAACAAAGAAACCAATCACACTATAGTATGATAAGTTCTATAACAGGAGTTTCCAGGGGTGATACAAGAGACTGCAGAGGCGCAGCAGATCCAGAATTCAAGGAAGTCTTCCTTAAGAAGGTGATACTCAAGAGAAGTTTTGAGAATTGAAGAAGTGTTGTCTGGGGGGGAAAAATCCAGGCCCAGGAAGAAGGGCAATTCGGGCGGAGGGAACATAATTTATAGCATAGAGGCACAGGATAGCAGGGCATGGTCATGCATCTGTGGTTATTTCGGTATGACTGGAAAAGAGGGTGCTTGTAGGAGGGGGGCAAGAGATGAGACTAGACAGGTGGGCAGAGATAGATCATGAAGACCCCTCTAGGCCATGCTGAGGAGTCTGCCAGATGGAGAAGAGGACAAGTTTAGTCTCAGAATTGCTGAGTTTGAGATAGACATGGGACATGTCGAGAAGGTAACAAAAAACAGAAGATCAGAACTCCAGTGAACATTGGGGCCAAATTCCTCTTTTTATTTCTAGCTATATTTATAATATTTCAGCATCTCCCTCACAGAGATCATTGTTGAAGACATAGACGTGAATCAAACGTCCAAAAAACAGGAAATGCAGAGAAAAGAGGAACAGGAAAGGAACAGAGCTGTAGGCAATGCCCACAATTTGAGAACTGGTAGAGGAGCAGAGTCAGGATGGAAATCAGGGCCAGGACAGTCAGAGAAGGTTAAGAACTGGAAGAATACATCGTCACTGTAGCCAAGGACAGAGGAAGATGTGTGAAGGGGACTGTTGGTGGCAATGTCATATACCCAGTGAGGTTAAGGAAGATGAAATTTGAGGGAATGTCATCCAATGTGGTGACCCAATGGTCCCTTGGTGACCTTTGGGAGAGTAATTTAGAAGCCTGGGGGTGAAACTCAGCAGCCAGGGTTTAGAGTGACTAGGATTGGAGTGAGAACGTGAAGGCAGAGAAGGGGGACTTCCAAGCCTCCAATGCCAAGCCTGTCCTAGTTTCACACCTGGCATCTGCCATTTGTATTCAACCTTCACTTGACCCTTGTTTCCTGGCTTTCTGTCCTGCCTCTCTTATCCCCACTATCTACTGTCCCAACAGGAAAGCACCTCCTGCCAGCAACAATCCTAGCATTCAGCCAGCCAGCAAGCTATGAACTGAATCATCAAGTAGACTTTATCAGATAACAAAATAGGGCAAGGTTTACCTTGATGAAACATGTGCTGTCATCGATTCTGTAAAATGAATAGAATCTCATTAAGGACATCTTCAACCTGGAAGAATTCACACTAATCTATGAACAGTGGTTACTAACCAGGTCCAGGCAAGTAGGAGGTTGCGGGGACAGGGGATGTTTTTTCATTTCTACCATATGCACCATTTTATTGTTTTAGGTTTTTGTTGTTTTACAACAAAAATCTGTTGGTTTTCTAGTTTTAAACATTTTGGTTAGAAAAAAAAAAAAATGACACGCCTCCCCAACCATGCTTCTAAGCTGCAGAAGTACCATTTGGCCAAGACCATCTATATTTCTTCTTTTCTTTATGTTCTCCTCCCATCAATCTTTGGCAGCTAGAATTAACTCAGTGGAAATGCTGGCAAACTCTCCAGTCAGACATTTGTTCTCTTTAACGTCTGGCCATATCGAGATAATTGTTCTTCTATATCCATTGATATCTTGCTTTTAATTAATTGGATCTCTGCATATCCAAAAGCCACTTATGCAAATTAAAACAATGACTCCACTCAAGAAACTGGGAATGATAACCACAGTCATTGTGAAAATGAGTGAAGCTAATCAAAGCCCCATTGTCATAATTTTCTTCTTAGAGACCAACAGCTGAAACAAGTGGAATCAGGAAAAAGAATAATTGGCCACTTATTCCAATTCCCACCATTTATAATAGTAATAAACAGCACAAAGAGCAAACAAATTAAGTACTGCTCCCATTGAGCTAATCAATTAACAACATGACAGCTTTACCTCCCACTGCTTGAATCTTTCCCTTCTATCTCTGGCTCATTCGGACCCCACTCCACTCCCTGGACCATGACAATAGCCTCCCAGACTCTACTCTTGGTCCTCTTAGGCATAGCCTCTGCATTGGTCACTGGAATGAACTCTCTAAAACAAAATCCAGGCCACTGCCTTGCTTAACACCCTTCAACCTGGAATGTTTAAGCTTTTTATCATAGCATCCAAGATGGCTGGTTTCTTGGCCCTTACCTGTGGATTTTCTGAACTCAGGCTCGTGGTGTATCAGATGAAGATTTCACCTTGATTTGGGACTATTGTGTGGAGCTCAGATCACTGCCAAACTCCACTTTCTCTTGTGGTGAGTCTCCCTTTGGGGAACCAGAGTGTCCTCTTCTGTCGCTGAACAGTGGTCAGGACCGCCACCGTCCACTGTAGCAGGTTTTCCTAATTTTAAGATTTGGTGGAGAGGGTTGGTACCTCACTTTTTCCCTCTCAGAAGGCTTTTAGGATCCTTATGCAAATACATCCACCTTCTCCCAAAACCTCTGCAAATTGAGGAGAAGTCTTGGCTAAATCAACAGCATTAAAAAAAAAAAATTAACGGTATGCCATTTTCCAAAGTTGACATACCTCAATTCTTATATTTATATAGAGGATGCAACTCCGATGTGACTTTCTATGTTTGCCTCTAAATAAAAACTTCCACCACACCAGGTGCTCATCATAGGTATAAGCACAGACGTATATCTTAAATTTTTTTATGTCTGCTTAAAAAATTACTTTTCTGAAAACTTCCTTTAATAATATTATTGATATTTTATAGGTGATCTGATAGATCATTTCCTAGAGTCAATAGCACTAAGATTAGAGCCTTCTTGACTTTGACCAGAACCCAAATGAATGAACCGTCTCAATCAACTGTTAATTACTTCTTCTGCTCCAGACTTCTAAAAGAAAGAAGGCAAGAAGCTAATAATTACAGATTTGTCAGAGACCATTTACAGGAGCTTTTGAGACAGCATCAGCCTCTATAGATCTCAATCACACATTCACACAGAAAAAATGCAGTATCTACAGTTCTTAGGATCAAGTGGCTCTTGGGAAGGCAAGGTTTTCAAACTTGGCCTGTTAAAGCTCTTTCACCAATGATAACCCTGCCTCGTGGAAGAGCTTACTCAGGCATCTATCAAATAGTGACTGCAGAGGTAGGAATGTCCATTGAAGACCTGATGGGAAAAACTTTAGAAATACAATGCTGGACCTTCTGACATCAGTAAAAATATCAGCAGGACCCACAGACACACAGTCAACTAGCAAGCTGTGGTCTTTTTAAAGATCCTTAAATATATAAAAATACAGAGTTGGCCACGTGGATGTCAAGTCCTCCAGCTTTCTGAGTTCATCCATTCTTACATGTACGAGTTGAAACAGACAATGAACTTATTTAAGGACACCAGGCAGCGCTAGAACCTCTGGGAGTCACGTTTGGAGCTGTCTGAGCTACCTGGCCAGGAATAAGTCTATCCAAGTCATGCAAGAGTCCCACCTATTCGGTTTGAGATGGTTGGGGGAGGTAAATAAAGCTTTGTGTCTTTCTTCACATTATAGTTCCTCGTTTTCCCCAAATAATAGACCCTTATAACCAAAACTTATCCCATTTTTGTCTCAGTTCTCAGAACTCCCTGTAGTAACTCCTCAACTAAAGGTTTTGGCAGCATACTCTTCCCTTTCAGAGTTGCCTTGTTTATATGGGTTAAACTCTAAAACGCCAGGGTAGAAATTCTAAATAAATTAGTTAAATTAAGTAGAAAGAGTAACACATCGCCATAGTCAATTGCTGCTAGACCTAGATACAGACATGGCATAGCTCTGGTCTTTTAAATAGACCATGGATTATCAAAAAATGAATGTCTGTTATTTCACTTTTGCTAAGTCCTTGTATCTTCAGAGGGCATCATCCCTTCAATATCCTAATGAAATTGCCTGGGCCCCATACCACGTGCCTTGGGAAATCCAGGCACAGACACATGCATGCAGGAGCCATATGCACACACTTAGCCTATCCCGTTTCAGTCTCTCCAAGGCACCCCAAGAGGTTATGTTTCTAGTCATCGGTACGTCCTCTGAGCTACCTCTTTCCACTTCTTTGCTCAAAGATTGTTGGCATAGTGGACTCTGTGGGCGCTCAACCAAAAGGAGCTGCCCCGCTTTCAGAGAAGATAGGAGACAATGACTGACCGACACAAGACTTTGAAAAGCCATCCCTTTGCCTCAAGAGGAGACCAGCTCCGTGGTGGAATTCATGCTCCAGAGCTCCCCGAGGGGTCAGATCCAAGTCAGCTCCTGCCAAGGTCACATCCATGAGGGGCTTTCCTCTCCTTCCCTGCTCTTGTCCTCCCACTCCCCTTCTCCAAGCACCGCCTCAAAACATCACTGTCACAACAATCCCTGACCCAGGTTCTGCTTCTGGGGAACCAGACCTAACACAGTTGGATTTATAAGACTTTTTCCAGAAGGGGACTGAGAACTCAACACAGAACAGCAAGGATTCAGATCTGGGTCCCGTGCTACACTGCTAAACCAAGGAGCCCCAGCGTGAACCTCTGCAGGGTAGAGAATGCTCTTTTCTCTACAGAACAACAGGACAAAATCATAACTACTTTCACGGTTTCAGAGGATTTTATTCTGTCCTCTCTTAACTGCCTCCATGGAAGTAGGTGAGCACAAGAACAAGAGGGCAGCAAATCCTTGGTGTAGTTACTTCCCAGAGCTTGACACTTGTATTAAGAAGTTTCTGAGAGCTCTGGAAGCAGACACAAGGCGTGGCAACCAGACTATTTAGCTCTTATAAATCTGCCGTTCCCCAGACTCATTCCTCTCATTTTCTTTTCTTTTGTTTTATACTTCTTGCCATTGCCAGATTGTTATTTTTTTTTTAACATCTTTACTGGAGTATAATTGCTTTACAAAGTTGTGTTAGTTTCCATGGTATAACAAAGTGAATCAGCTATATGTATACATATATCCCCATATACCCTCCCTCTTGCATCTCCCTCCCACCGTCCCTATCCCACCCCTCTAGGTGGTCACAAAGCACCGAGCTGATCTCCCTTTGTGATGCAGCTGCTTCTCACTAGCTATCTATTTTACATTTGGTAGTGTATATATGTCCATGCTACTCTCTCACTTCATCCCAGCTTACCCTTCCTCCTCCCCGTGTCCTCAAGTCCATTCTCTACACCTGCATCTTTATTGCTGTCCTGCCACTAAGTTCTTCAGAACCATTTTTTTTTTTTAGATTCCATATATATGTGTTAGCATATGGTATTTGTTTTTCTCTTTCTGACTTACTTCACTCTGTATGACAGATTCTAGGTCCATCCACCTCACTAAAAAAACTCAATTTTGTTTCCTTTTATGGCTGAGTAATATTCCATTGTATATACGTGCCACATCTTCTTTATCCATTCATCTGTCAATGGACACTTAGGTTGCTTCCATGTCCTGGCTATTGTAAATAGAGCTGCAATGAACATTGTGGCACATGACTCTTTTTGAATTATGGTTTTCTCAGGGTATATGTCCAGAAGTGGGATTGCTGGGTCGTACGGTAGTTCTATTTGTAGTATTTAAAGGAACTTCCATACTGTTCTCCAGAGTGGCTGTATCAATTTACATTCCCACCAACAGTGCAAGAGGGTTCCCTTTTCTCCACACCCTCTCCAGCATTTATTGTTTGTAGATTTTTTGATGATGGACATTCTGACTGATGTGAGGTGATACCTCACTGTAGTTTTGATTTGCGTTTCTCTAATGATTAGCAATGTTGAGCATCCTTTCATGCGTTTGTTGGCAATCTGCATATCTTCATTGGAGAAATGTCTATTTAGGTCTTCTGCCCATTTTTGGATTGGGTTGTTTGTTTATCAGTGGAACAGGAATAGAAAGCCCAGAGATAAACCCGTGCACATATGGTCACCTTATTTTTGATAAAGGAGGCAAGAATATACGAAGGAGAAAAGACAGCCTCTTCAATAAGTGGCACTGGGAAAACTGGACAGCTACATGTAAAAGAATGAAATTAGAACACTCCCTAACACCATACACAAAAATAAACTCAAAATGGATTAAAGACCTAAATATAATGCCAGACACTATAAAACTCTTAGAAGAAAAGATAGGCAGAACACTCTATGACATAAATAACAGCAAGATCCTTTTTGACCCATCTCCTAGAGGAATGGAAACAAAAACAAAAATAAACAAATGGGACTTAATGAAACTTAAAAGCTTTTGCACAGCAAAGGAAAACATAAACAAGATGAAAAGACAACCCACAGGATGGGAAACAATATTTGCAAATGAAGCAACTGACAAAGGATTAATCTCCAATATTTTTAGTTTTTTAAGGAATCTCCATACTGTTCTCCATAGTGGTTGTATCAATTTACATTCTCACAAACAGTGGAGGAGTGTTCCCTTTTCTCCACACCCTCTCCAGCATTTATTGTTTGTAGATTTTTTGATGATGGCCATTCTGACTGGTATGAGGTGATACCTCATTGTAGTTTTGATTTGCGTTTCTCTAATGATTAGTGATGTTGAGCATCCTTTCATGTGTTTGTTGGCAATCTGTATATCTTCTATGTAGAAATGTCTTTTTAGGTCTTCTGCCCATTTTTGGATTGGGTTGTTTGTTTTTTGATATTGAGCTGCATGTGCTGCTTGTATATTTTGGAGATTAATCCTTTGTCAGTTGCTTCATTTGCAAATATTTTCTCCCATTCTGAGGGTTGTTTTTTCATCTTGTCTGTGGTTTCCTCTGCTGTGGAAAAGCTTTTAAGTTTCATTAGGTTCTGTTTGTTTATTTTTGTTTTTATTTCGATTTCTCTAGGAGATGGGTCAAAAAGGATCTTGTTGTGATTTATGTCATAGAGTGTTCTGCCTATGTTTTCCTTTAAGAGTTTAATAGAGTCTGGCCTTACATTTAGGTCTTTAATCCATTTTGAGTTTATTTTTGTGTATGGTGTTAGGAAGTGTTCTAATTTCATTCTTTTACATGGAGTTGTCCAGTTTTCCCAGCGTCACTTATTGAAGAGGCTGTCTTTTCTCCATTGTATATTCTTGCCTCCTTTAGCAGAGATAGGGTGACCATATGTGCGTGGGTTTATCTCTGGGCTCTCTATCCTGTTCCATTGATCTATATTTCTGTTTTTGTGCCAATACCATACTGTCTTGATTACTGTAGCTTTGTAGTATAGTCTGAGGTCAGGGAGCCTGATTCCTCCAGCTCCGTTTTTCTTTCTCAAGATTGCATTGGCTATTTGAGGTCTTTTGTGTTTCCATACAAATTGTGAAATTTTTTGTTCTAGTTCTGTGAAAAATGCCATTGGTAGTTTGATAAGGATTGCACTGAATCTGTAGATTGCTTTGGGTAGTATAGCCATTTTCACAATGTTGATTCTTCCAGTCCAAGAACATGGTATATCTCTCCATCTGTTTGTATCGTCTTTAATTTCTTTCATCAGTGTCTTATAGTTTTCTGCATACAGGTCTTTTGTCTCCTTAGGTAGGTTTATTCCTAGGTATTTTATTCTTTTTGTTGCCATGGTAAATGGGAGTGTTTCCTTAATTTCTCTTTCAGATTTTTCATCATTAATGTATAGGAATGCAAGAGATTTCTGTGCATTACTTTTGTATCCTGCTACTTTACCAAATTCATTGATTAACTCTAGTAGTTTTCTGGTTGCATCTTTAGGATTCTATATGTATAGTATGATGTCATCTGCAAACAGTGACAGCTTTACTTCTTCTTTTCCGATTTGGATTCCTTTTATTTCTTTTTCTTCTCTGATTGCTGTGGCTAAAACTTCCATAACTATGTTAAATAATAGTGGTGAGAGTGAACAACCTTGTCTTGTTCCTGATCTTAGAGGAAATGGTTTCAGTTTTTCACCACTGAGAATGATGTTGACTATGGGTTTGTCATATATGGCCTTTATTATATTGAGGTAAAGTTCCCTCTGTGCCCACTTTCTGGAGGATTTTCATCATAAATGGGTGTTGAATTTTGTTGAAAGTTTTTTCTGCATCTACTGAGATGATCATATGGTTTTTCTCCTTCAGTCTGTTAATATGGTTTATCACATTGATTGATTTGCGTATATTGAATTCTTGCATTCCTGGGATAAACCCCACTTGATCATGGTGTATGATCCTTTTAATGTGCTGTTGGATTCTGTTTGCTAGTATTTTGTTCAGGATTTTTGCATCTACGTTCATCAGTGATATTGGCCTATAGTTTTCTTTCTTTGAGACATCTTTGTCTGGTTTTGGTATCAGGGTGATGATGGCCTCATAGAATGAGTTAGGGAGTGTTCCTCCCTCTGCTATATTTTGGAAGAGTTTGAGAAGGATAGGTGTTAGCTCTTCTCTAAGTGTTTAATTGAATTTGCCTGTGAAGCCATCTGGTCCTGGGCTTTTGTTTGTTGGAAGATTTTTAACCACAGTCTCAATTTCAGTGCTTGTGATTGGTCTGTTTATATTTTCTGTTTCTTCCTGGTTCAGTCTTGGAAGGTTGTGCTTTTCTAAGAATTTGTCCATTTCTTCCAGGTTGTCAGTTTTATTGGCATAGAGTTGCTTGTAGTAATCTCTCATGATCCTTTGTATTTCTGCAGTGTCAGTTGTTACTTCTCCTTTTTCATTTCTAATTCTGTTGATTTGAGTCTTCTCCCTTATTTTCTTGATGAGTCTGGCTAATGGTTTATCAATTTTGTTTATCTTCTCAAAGAACCAGCTTTTAGTTTTATTGATCTTTGCTGTTGTTTTCTTCATTTCTTTCCCATTTATTTCTGATCTGATCTTTATGATTCCTTTCCTTCTGCTAACTTTGGGTTTTCTTCATTCTTCTTTCTATAATTGCTTTAGGTGTAAGGTTAGGTTGTTTATTTGAGATTTTTCTTGTTTCCTTAGGTAGGATTCTATTGCTGTAAACTTCTCTCTTAGAACTGCTTTTGCTGCATCCCATAGGTTTTGGGTCGTTGTGTTTTCATTGTCATTTCTTTCTAGGTATTTTTTGATTTCCTCTTTGATTTCTTCAGTGATCTCTTGGTTATTTAGTAGTGTATTGTTTAGCCTCCATGTGTTTGTATTTTTTTACAGATTTTTTTCCTGTAATTGATATCTAGTCTCATAGCGCTGTGGTTGGAAAAGATACTGGATACGATTTCAATTTTCTTAAATTTACCAAAGCTTGATTTGTGACCCAAGATATGATCTATCCTGGAGAATGTTCCATGAGCACTTGAGAAGAAAGTGTATTCTGTTGTTTTTGGATGAAATGCCCTGTAAATATCAATTAAGTCCATCTTGTTTAATGTATCATTTAAAACTTGTGTTTCCGTATTTATTTTCATTTCGGATTATCTGTCCATTGGTGAAAGTGGGGTGTTAAAGTCCCCTACTATGATTGTGTTACTGTCACTTTCCCCTTTTATGGCTGTTAGCATTTGCCTTATGTATTGAGGTGCTCCTATGTTAGGTGCATAAATATTTACAATTGTTATATCTTCTTCTTGGATTGATCCCTTGATCATTATGTAGTGTCCTTCTTTGTCTCTAGTAATAGTCTTTATTTTATAGTCTGTTTTATCTGATAATAGTATTGCTACTCCAGCTTTATTTTGATATCCATTTGCATGGAATACCTTTTTCCATCCCCTCACTATCAGTCTGTATGTGTCCCTAGGTCTGAAGTGGGTCTCTTGTAGACAGCAATATACGGGTCTTGTTTTTGTGTCCATTCAGCCAGTCTATGTCTTTTGGTGGGAGCATTTATTCCATCTACATTTAAGATAATTATCAATATGTATTTTCCTATTACCATCTTCTTAATTGTTTTGGGTTTGTTATTGTAGGTCCTTTCCTTCTCTTGTGTTTCCTGCTTGGAGAAGTTCCTTTTGTATTTGTTATAAAGCTGATTTGGTGGTACTGAATTCTCTCAACTTTTGCTTGTCTGTAAAGATTTTAATTTCTCCATCAAATCTGAATGAGATCCTTGCTGGGTAGAGAAATCTTGGTTGTTGGTTTTTCCCTTTCATCACTTTAAATATGTCCTGCCACTCCCTTCTGGCTTGCAGAGTTTCTGCTGAAGGATCAGCTGTAAATCTTATGGGGATTCCCTTGTATGTTATTTGTTGATTTTCCCTTGCTGCTTTTAATATTTTTTCTTTGTCTTTAATATTTTTTTTTTTAATAACTATTTATTTAGTTTTGGCTATGTTGGGTCTTCGTTTCTGTGCAAGGGCTTTCCCCAGTTGTGGCGAGCGGGGGCCACTCTTCATCGCGGTGCGCGGGCCTCTCACTATCGCGGCCTCTCTTGTTGCGGAGCACAGGCTCCAGACGCACAGGCTCAGTAGTTGTGGCTCACGTGCCTAGTTGCTCCGCGGCATGTGGTATCCTCCCAGACCAGGGCTCGAACCCGCGTCCCCCGCATTGGCAGGCAGACTCTCAACCACTGCGCCACCAGGGAAGCCCCTGTCTTTAATTTTTGATAGCTCGATTAATATGTGTCTTAGTGTGTTTCTCCTTGGATCTATCCTGCATGGGACTCTCTGAGCTTCTTGGGCTTTATTGACTATTTCCTTTCCCATGTTAGGGAAGTTTTCAACTATAATCTCTTCAAATATTTTCTCAGACCCTTTCTTTTTCTCTTCTTCTTCTGGCACCCCTATAATTCGAAGGTTGGTGTGTTTAATGTTGTCGCAGAGGTCTCTGAGACTGTTCTCAATTCTTTTCATGCTTTTTTTCTTTATTCTGCTCTGTGGCAGTTATTTCCACTATTTTATCTTCCAGATCACTTATCCATTCTTCTGCCTCAGTTATTATGCTATTGATGCCTTCTAGAGAATTTTTAATTTCATTTTTTGTGTTGTTCATCATTGTTTGCTCTTTAGTTCTTCTAGGTCCTTGTTAAACACTTCTTGTATTTTCTCCATTCTATTTCCAAGATTTTGGATCATCTTTACTATAAATACTCTGAATTCTTCTTCAGGTGGACTCCCTATTTCCTCTTCATTTGTTTGGTCTGGTGGGTTTTTACTTTGCTCCTTCATCTGCTGGGTATTTCTCTGTCTTCTCATTTTGTTTAACTTACCGTGTTGGGGGTTTCCTTTTCACAGGCTGCAGGTTCATAGTTCCCATTGTTTTTGGTGTCTGCCCCCAGTGCGTGAGGTTGGTTCAGTGGGTTGTGTAGGCTCCCTGGAGAGGACTGGTGCCTGTGTTCTGGTGAGAGGTGCTGGATCTTGTCTTTCTGGTGGGCAGGGCCTCATTCGGTGATGTGTTTTGGGATATCTGTGAACTTAGTATGATCTCAGGCAGCCTCTCTGCTAATGGGTGGGGTTGTGTTCCTGTCTTGCTAGTTGTTTTGCATGGGGCAATGAGCACTGGAGCTTGCTGGCCATTGGGTGGAGCTGGGTCTTAGCGTTGAGACGGAGATCTCTGGGAGAGCTCTCGCCGAATGATATTACATGGGGCCAGGAGGTCTCTTGTGGTCCAATGTCCTGAATTCGGCTCTCCCACCTCAGAAGCTCAGGCCTGTCACCTGGCTGGAGCACCAAGACCCTGTCAGCCACACGGCTCTGAAGAAAAGGGAGAAAAAAAGAAAGAAAAAAGATTTTAAAAAAATAATAAGTAAGAAAAATTATTAAGATAATAATAATAAAAGAAGAGAGCAACCAAACAAATAAACAAATCCACCAACGATTCAAGCACTAAAAATGAAACTAAGATAAACATAAAAATCAGAAACAAATCAGTCTCAGACAGCAAACCCCAAGTCTACAGCTGCTCCCAAAGTCCACTGCCTCAATTTTGGGATGATTCGTTGTCTATTCAGGTATTCCACAGATGCAGGTACATCAAGTTGACTGTGGAGATTTAATCCGCTGTTCCCGAGGCTGCTGGGAGAGATTTCCCTTTCTCTTCTTTGTTCGCACAGGTCCCAGGGTTCAGCTTTGGATTTGGCCCCATCTCTGCGTGTAGGTTGCCTGAGGGCGTCTGTTCTTGGCTCAGACAGAACGGGGTTAAAGGAGCAGCTGCTTCGGGGGCTCTGGCTCACTCAGGCCGGGGGGAGGGAGGGGTACGGAGGAGACGGGGCGAGCCTGCGGCGGCAGAGGCCGGCGTGATGTTGCACCAGCGTGAGGCGCGCCGTGCGTTCTCCCAGGGAAGTTGTCCCCGGATCACGGGAACCTGGCAGTGGCGGGCTGCACAGGCTCCCAGGAGGGGAGGTGTGGATAGTGACCTGTGCTTGCACACAGGCTTCTTGGTGGTGGCAGCAGCAGCCTTAGCGTCTCGTGCCCGTCTCTGGGGTCTGCGCTGATGGCCGTGGCTCGCGCCCATCTCTGGAGCTCCTTTAAGCAGCGCTCTTAATCCCCTCTCCTCGCGCACCAGGAAACAAAGAGGCAAGAAGAAGTTTCTTGCCTCTTCGGCAGCTCCAGACACTTTCCAGGACTCCCTCCCAGCTAGCCGTGGTGCACTAGCCCCTTCAGGCTGTGTTCACACCGCCAACCCCAGTCCTCTCCCTGCGATCCGACCGAAGCCCGAGCCTCAGCTCCCAGCCCCCGCCCGCCCCGGCGGGGGAGCAGACAAGCCTCTCGGGCTGGTGAGTGGTGGTCGGCGCCGCTCCTCTGTGCGGGAATCTCTCCGCTTTGCCCTCCGCACCCCAGTGGCTGCGCTCTCCTCCACGGCTCCGAAGCTACCCCCCTCCGCCACCCGCAGTCCCCGCCCGCGAAGGGGCTTCCTAGTGTGTGGAAACCTTTCCTCCTTCACAGCTCCCTCCCACTGGTGCGGGTCCCGTCCCTATTCTTTTGTCTCTGTTTTTTCTTTTTTCTTTTGCCCTATCCAGGTATGTGGGGGAGTTTCTTGCCTTTTGGGAGGTCTGAGATCTTCTGCCAGCCTTCAGTAGGTGTTCTGTAGGCGTTGTTCCACATGTAGATGTATTTCTGATGTATTTGTGGGGAGGAAAGTGATCTCCACGTCTTACTCCTCTGCCATCTTGAAGAGCCCTCATTCTTCTCATTTTCTTTCTCAACAACTTTTATGCCCAAAATAAAGCACACTTCCCTCCATTCCTTTAGGGAGTGTGGCAAGTGCTACAGTGAGGGATGTGTGACGGTTTGAGGAAAGGTAGAAGGTGATCTGGGCACAAGGAAATCCTGTGGGAACCGAGATCTGCAGGAAGGGCGTGACTTCCCCTCCACAGAGCAAGGGTAACATGGGGTGCATGTGCATTCTCCCTGCTGCGGCAGGTGGGCTAAGTTGGAGGGATAGACAGATTGCCAGGGGACTGCAGAAAAGAAAGCAGTCAACATGACTTGGTGATGAGGAGGTGAAGGTCAGCAAAGTTTTCACTGAGCTTAGGACATCTGATCTATGCCTGGAAGGATAAGAAGTGGATTACGAAGGAGAAAAGGAGAAAGGAGGAAATCCCAGTTGAGAGCCCCGAGGTGCAGAGATGTGAACCCAGAGAATCCCACAGTGGTAGGACCAGGGAATCCTGCAGGGCTGTGGCAAGAGATGAGACTGGGATGATAGCTTGGAATCAGCTTGAGAAGGTCCATAGGATCATGGAAGTGATTTCAGTGGGAACCACTTTGTTCATATGGATGGTAAAGACCAGTATGCCCACCCAGTGGGGAATAGACTAAAGAGAAATAGGGAGAGAGAGGTGAGAAGGCAGTGAAACCAGTTAGGAGGCTTTTGAAATGATCTCTAGTGCTTACTGCATACTTATGACATGCCAGGCACTGTTCCAAGCATTTTCCACATTTTATTTCACTAAATCCTCACAAGGGCTGAATGGGACAAATACTATCGTGCATCTCAAATGGCAGGAGGAAACTGAGACGCAGGAGGCTAAGTAAGTGGTCCAGGGGGTCAAAGCTAGTAAGCACAGAGCAGTGACTTAAACCCGGGAGTCTGGCTTCAGAGTCGGCAGGCTGTTCTGCTCCCCTATTCTGTAATCCTCCAGGGCAGAAATGTTGAAGGTCTGTCCGAGGGCAATAATAGCTGGAATAGAGAAGAGGGAACAAGACGAATGACATTTGCAGGGTGAGTAGGTGAGACAAAGAGATCAGTACAAATAACTGAGGTTTCTAGTTTCAGTGAATGAAGGCATGGGGGTTCGCATTAATAAGATGGGGAATAGCAGCTCCAGGGGTGAAATACCATCTCTGTGTGAGATGCGAAGTTTGCAGGGATTAGGAGATATCCTGGTAAAACGTTCAAAAATGTGTCTTACTCCTCCCCTCCCCTTCCTCCCTCTCCCATCTTCCCCAGCTCGCATCATCACATTTGCACTGTCCTTTGCTCTATCAAAATGTCTTCTCAAGAAAGTGCCTGGGACAGATGCCATTGACACACTAAGGCCAGTAAGTTCTCTCTTCCTGGGCAACTCTAATCATAAATGAGAGGCTTATTCCTATCAAAGGAGTCAGTAAAAATCAAGAGAATATGCTGGAGAGGAGGCTTCCTGGCACCATGGAGAACTTGACCTCCTTAAGAAGGTGACAGTAAGTCCCACCCACCACGACCAATCCAAACTTCCAAATAGATCAGGGTCTCCCATTAATTCAATGGCTGTGGACAGACTGGGGTAATTCTCGGGGTTCTCTCGCAGGACACAAAAGCCGTTGGGAAGAGAGAACACTTTGGAATCTCAGCTAATTCCCAAGAGCATACAGGCCTTCTTTCAAAAATGTTCTGGTCCAAAGGACCATATTTTTATAAAATCAAGCATCTCTCTCTACTTCTTCATCTCTTCCTCCCTCCCTCTCTCTCCTGCCCTCCTGTACTCCCTCCTAGTTGTTTTTACTTAAAGAAAGTCATTGACAAATGCAAAAGGCTATTCACTGTGTCATAATTCATAATAGCAGAGGATTGGACACAATCCAAATGCCTATCCATACGGGACTTAGGAACTATGATACGTTCGCATAATTCTGTATATTCAGCCTTGAGGAAAAATGAGGAAGATTCCATATGTATCAATATGGATACTGAGATAAATTATGTGCAAAAAGCAAGGTGCAAACTGGCAAGTCATATGCCACCTTTCCTATATATATTTTTATATTTGCATAAAGAAATATTAGAAGACAATTTTCGGAAACAACATTAGTTACCTGCAGACAGCAGAGGCAAACAGGGTGGAGGGCACAGGATGAAAGCAGCAGGGCCCTGGGTATAACCATCTAATGTTGACTTTGGAATCATACAAATCTTATGTTCAAAAAGTAAAATTAAATGTAAAAAAACAAGGAAAATAGCTCATGCAGAAATTAAAAGGAGATATTTTACAGAAGTAATCCACAGGGAGAAGTCAAACTGTGGTGTATGGCCCTCTGGACAAGCCCTCAAAGTAGGGGGACCTACTAGGCCCTGGCTGGTCCTCTCTAAACGGCTTTCGTTGGATGCGTATAGGATGAGAGGACAATGGCGGGGAAAGACGGGGATGGATGGAGAAAGGGGACAATATGGCTCAGGAGGAGAGTGGTCCAGAGGCAGTGGTCCAGAGGCAGGGTGGTCCAGAGAACAGGAAGGGAGCAGGAGCATGATCAAGACATCACTTCCCCAAACGGCCTCCTCCCCCAGCCTGCAGAAACTTCTCCCTCCATCTTGCCACAGATCTTCATCATTCGCCAAAACTTCTTTTTTTTTTTTCAGGTACCTTTTAAATTTATTTATTTATTTATTTATTTTTGGCTGTGTTGGGTCTTCGTTTCTGTGCGAGGGCTTTCTCTAGTTGTGGCAAGTGGGGGCCACTCTTCATCGCGGTGCGCGGCCCTCTCACTATGGCGGCCTCTCTTGTTGCGGAGCACAGGCTCCAGACGCGCAGGCTCAGTAGTTGTGGCACACGGGCTTAGTTGCTCTGCGACATGTGGGATCTTCCCAGACCAGGGCTCGACCCCGTGTCCCCTGAATTGGCAGGCAGATTCTCAACCACTGCGCCACCAGGGAAGCCCTCGCCAAAACTTTTTAAAGTTAGAAATATTTTTTCTAAATTTTTAGGGGAGACCATCTTCCCTATTAGCATTTTTTTGCTTGTGGGGCAGGATACTAATTTAAAATACTAAACTGTGTCTTTTTTTCTCCGTGCCTGACCCTTCTTTTCTCTCTGCTCTCCTGCCCCCCATCGGAGCAGGGAGGTGCCTGCATGTGTACTGCCTGGGGAGCAGATGTGGAGGGTAGAACACAAAGGCCTGTCTGTCCAACATTCACTGCCCCACCCACCAGGAAAGAGGGAAGAAGAACGAGAGAATGATGTCTGGCGTCCTGAGAATGAGTGAGGAGAATATCCATCTAATATTCCGGGCAGAGACAGGAAGACTCATGGCCGTGTGGCCGGGACCCTCCAGGCAGAGCCCGGCCCGAGACCTGTGCTCCAGGCAAGGCAGGGAGACAGAGTGAGACCCACATGGTGTGAAAGGACTATGCAGAGACAAACCTATAAAGATGGGCAGTGAACAAAGCCCAGGTCCAACCCCACCCATTCTCTGGCCGGGGACAACATCCGGAACCGTGACACAGGTCAGGAAAAGAGCCAGCCCCGGCACAGGGTGAGGATTTCCTCTGCTTTCCTTTTTCCAACAGCCTACTATGACGTGAGTCTAAAGTGAGTATTAAATTGGTCTACAGATCACTTTCATGCAGTGTTTATTGCACACTTCAATTTGGGGGATGAAATATATGCCCAATATCTCTGATTCTTTCTCAACCTAATTAGACACACTTATACTCCAAGGGGAATTGTGGTTTGGTGCAGGGAAACAGAAGCAGGGCATCTCTGACTTTCCCTGGGCTCCCCCAGCCCCGTGCTGTCCCGCTGCAGTGTCCCACCTACACAGGGTGCCAGTGCTGGAGGCCAGAGGCAATGACATGTCCGTGGGATAGGGAAACAGCAACGCAAAGCAAAGACAGAAGCTTGGAGAACTTGTCAGGGAGGAATCATGACTGCTCAGTCCACCTTTATTTAATTCATATGCCCAGAACTAAATTCCACAGAGGTCAAACAAATATGCTAGACTCAAGAACAGCCAACAAAAGTGTCCTGCACTTTGTCCTGAAGGCAAAAACAAAAAAAACAAAACGAAAAAAGGGTCAGAACAGGGACAGGGTGGAAGGGGATGCTAGCTACAAATATGAAGGATTCGAAGAGAATGCAGTTTGTTCAATGTCCTGGAGGTTCAGTAGCTGAGGTCAGTTGCTACGGAAGGAGAAAAGTTTTCTTGAAGGTAATCGCAGTCCTGAAACCTGTCCCACTTCCTAAAACAAAGTTAACCTTTGGAGCTGTGTGCACTGGCAGACTGGCAGGTGAAATGATTACATTAGGATAAGAAAGGTGCATTTCATATGTTCTATTGCCCTCCTAAGCTTGTTATAGATTCTACTTAAAAAAGAAAAAAAAACAATAAAACAATAATAATTAAGGCCATCTACCAGTCCCTCCTTACCTAGACTAACTGGTTCTTTTTTTTTTTCTAATAAATTTATTTTATTTATTTATTTCTGGCTGTGTTGGGTCTTTGTTGCTGCATGAGGGCTTTCTCTAGTTGCGGGAGCTGGGGCTACTCTTCATTGTGGTGCGCGGGCTTCTCATTGCAGTGGCTTCTCTTCTTGCGGAGCATGGGCTCTAGGCGCGCGGGCTTCAGTAGCTGTGGCACGTGGGCTCAGTAGTTGTGGCTCACGGGCTTAGTTGCTCCGCGGCATGTGGGATCTTCCCGAACCAGGGCTCGAACCCGTGTCCCCTGCATTGGCAGGCGGATTCTTAACCACTGTGCCACCTGGGAAGCCCTGTCTCCAAGTCTTTACTTCCTTCTCGCTCCTCCTGTTTGTCTCCCCAGCTGAGTGTTTCTCTCCCGCTCATGAGGTGGCTGGCACTGAGGACAGTGATGGTGTCACTGCTGCTAACCCTAAAGGACATGTTTCATGTGTCTCCTACACGCCCTCTGCTGCAGCCGTCATCATTGGACACTGCTCTTCCTTACCTGACTTCCGTGATAATACCCTCCGGTGGGCTTCTTCCTGCCTCTTGCCTCTCTTTCATGGACTCCTCCTCCTCAGGCTATGTCCTTCTGGAATGTTGGTGCCCCTCCTACTTTTCCTGGGTGCTCTTCTCTCATGCTATATACCCTCCTGGTAGATGTCACCCATCCCCTTGTCCTCAACACCCAGATGCAAATGACACCCATATCTGTATTTGACCCTGATTTCTCTCCAAATCACTATATCTGCATACATATCCTATTTCCTGGACACCTCCCCTTGGCTATCAGTGGGCTGACATATGTCATTTTGATTCTCTCATTGGGAGGCAGTTTGATCTTAAGCAATGGTCCCCAAACTTTCGGGCACCAGGGACCTGTTTCGTGGAAGACAATTTTTCCACGGACCGGGGTGGGGGTGAGGGATGGTTCAGGTGGTAATGTGAGCGCTGGGGAACGGCAGATGAAGTTTCGCTCGCTCGCCCGCCCCTCACCTCCTGCTGTGCGGCCCGGTTCCTAACAGGCCGCAGACCCGTATCAGTCCATGGCCCGGGGATTGGGGACCCCTGATATTAAGGACCGAAATGAAACTGACAGGGGCCAAAATGAGACATAGTAAAATTTGTTACAGATGAAGGGCTGACTTGAGGATCATATATCATTGCTAAATTTAAAAACTGCAAAAATTATTTCAGAAAATATTGGGCTAGGTTAAAAAAGCAAAGTAAACTACAGTGGACAATAGCCAAAACAGCAAATGGTAAAAAACTTTTATTGCTCACAGATTAATGAAAAATCAAAAAGATTTGGTAAAAGTTTACATGTATAAAATTTAACATGGTAAAAATAGTGGACCTAAAAGGAAACTTGCCATAGTAAAAGCTATAATCTATAAAAATTTGACAAAGATGAAGAAAAAGAAGTTGAACAATCAAGCCTTCCTTGTAAAAGGTACATGAGAAAGATTTTATCCTGATGGAAATAATGTTGGTAAAAAAAAATGAAAGTGAAAACAATTGGAAACAGTTTTAATATGCTATATAGAAAATGGATCAGGGAATTAAATTGCCTCAATGGAGTTCACTCTGGAATAAATCTTTGCCACAGAATTCATCCGTGTTGATATCAACCTAGCAGAAATGTTTACATTCCAGAACAAAAACCAGCAGGGCCAAAATATACAAGAGCTCAAAATGATGACGTCACAATGTCCCACACTCCCCACGGGTACTTCAAACCGTACAATTTCCAAACCGGACTCACTTTTCCTTCCCTACCTATGTCCCAAACCACTTCTGTTTCCTCTCCCTGACTCCTCTCCCCTCCTTACCACCTTTTCCCTACCATCACATCTGATCCCATCCTGCCTTTTCTGGCTCCTAAATATCTCTCAGTATGTTCTCATCACCCCGTTCCCACTGTGGTTCCTGCTATGGAGGCCACCATGACCTCTGGGAAACAGCCTCTTAACTGGTTGTGCTGGTTCCCTTGAATATCGCAAACTACCCACACACTGCCAAGGAGGGAGATCTTTCTGAATCTCAAATCTGATCATACATTCTTCACAGGTTCCCTCTGCCTCATGCCTGACATGCAAGGCCTCTCATGGTACTTACATCTCCAGCCTCAACCCCGCGGCCACTGCTAGACAATGTCTCTCTCTGCGTCCTGACTTGCTGTCTTCTCTCTGGCTCAAGAGCATCCTATCCCACGTGCTTCCCCTGCCACCCCAAATCCTGCTGCCTTCATCCAACCCCAAGAATCCCTGTGCTATTCCTTCAACAATTATATTGCACTTGTCTGTTTTCTTATCTGTCTCTCCCAAGATATTATAGAGTTCTCAGGGAAGGATCATGCCTTATTCACCATTATATTCTTAGTACCAAGCACAGTGGCTGACATGAAATAGGACCTCTCTATGTATTTGTTAAACAGATGGATGGGTAGTATTTAATCTTCACAACAATCCTGCACAGCAGGCATTACTACCCTCACTGAAAGAAGCACAAAGAAGTTAGGTAACTTGTGCAAGTTCCCATAGAAAGTAAGTAGCAGTTAAGATTAACCCTATAACAGTTTAACTATAAGGCACATGTTCTTTTTATTCCACCATGCAGTGTCTTTTAATTAGATGCAACCCAAATACAGATATGGAGACACAATTCTTACAAATATGGCATTGAGAGTCAACAGGGGGAACAATGCATTAAAAAATAACAACATAGTGTGGTCATGCAGCTGTAGGTGCACGGACAATGGGTATGTACAGAAAAGAGACTAGCCATAGGGGAAAGGGAGGTTAGGGAAGAATGGGAAGGGGAATACTCCAACTAGGGTTTAAAGGATGAGTAAGAGCTTGACTGGCAAAGTTGGGAAGTGAATCCTGGACAGATGTAGAAAATGAGTTTAGTTTTCTCATATACCAGTTGCTTCATCAGAATAAGCTTAAGAAATTAATATTCTCTCTGAGTGTAGTTTAGATGACAAAGCAGCTAATGCCAATATTTTGACATCTCAAAACACTAAAGTGATTAAATATATGAGTGTAAGTGCCAGTGAAGATGATTTCTCAGAAGCATTGGGCATTATGCTGGAAGCATCTTTCCTGGATGCTGCCAGAGTCCTCAGGCAGGCCATTATGAACACATTTCTTCGTGTCTGGTACCTCGTCAACCTATTCTTCTGTGTTCCAAGTGCTAATTAAAATTGTATGCTGCCTGCCAAAGGAAAAGTGCTTATATTAAAACAATAAGTGTCTAAATTAAATGGCTCAAAACAGCCTGATTCCAAGCTGACGTATAGTTCTTACCCCACGCTAATTGTTGGGGGAGAGGGCTAAAACTCAGACATAAAATTTAACAGTGTATTCCTTCTGATATTTATAATTAATCAAAATAATCTAGAACTTTAAAGTTTCCAAAAACCAGCTTCCAAGCCATCATCCCATTTTACCTTTTCAGTAGACTGAAATGATTTGATTTGGGATTTTGAGGTGAAATATGATATTCTATACGTGAAGAATACATTGCTTACGGTTAAATTGCATCTGTGATTCCTTGTCAAAAACCTAACCCTTTGTCTTATAGCCAAACAAAACAAATTTTTAAAAAATGTTTGTTTTACAAATTTTATACAGAGATCAATTTTCAGATAAAAAGATGTTGGTAAAAGTTCTTAGGGACTTGGACATTGAGAATAAGACTTAATACACAGTAAATGCCCCATAAACACAGACCGACTTTCTAATTGTTCTACTTAACAACTATGGGTAGAAGTGCAAGCAAATCTCACTGTATATGAGGCTCAAAAAATCTATGAATTATTCTTGTCAAGAAGGCCCAGAGGTAGTGTTAGCAACCTTTTAATCCCCTAGTTCCGCATTCTACTTCCAGACCATTTCTGCCCATTCTTCTGTCTAGTCAATGCCCTGCCTCTCCCACCATTTTTTCCCTGGGTTTAGCCCTGGAAACAAACCCAGTCCTGAAGCTCTACTCAAACACTCTGCATCTTCCTACCCTGCTCCCTCGGCACACACTGTTGCATCTGCCTGTAAGGCCTTTTAGCTACCTGTCTCTGCCCCATTTTCTACCTGACAGACACATCTTCCAAGACCTGTTCAAATGCCACTTCCTTCTAAGCTGTCCCGGCTCCCCCTGAACAGAATTACTCGGTCTCCCCTTTGAACTACCATGGCACTTCCTTCATTCCTCTACTGTAATACTTATCACACTGCAATGTAATTTCTTGCGGACAGGAACTACATGTCATTTTTCGTTGTTCCTCTAGGGCTTTGTGTAGTAACTGACATAAAAAACATTCAACTAATGTTTGCTGAATAAGAAATACTAAAGTCTGTTAAGTAAAGGTAAGCAATATAAGGTAAACATTATAATTTAGAATAGGGAACTTGAGTTCATCATAAGAAAAATAATATTACAAGCTTATGCCAAGTCAACATTTAACTTCAGCCTAAATACCCCAAGAGGTACCTAAAATCTCTTAAGTCTAGAACTTAAAGGAAACTTCAAGACAATATAGCCGAGTTTATAGCTTTCCCCATTTAATCTGCTGTCTCTCTATCTGAAGACCTTTTCTAGTCTACTGCCATCACGTGATATTAGATTGTAGAGTCTAGTCCCAAACAAATATGCCACACACTTAGGCAAAGAAGCAAAAGAATCAGACTGTTTTGAGAAAACCATCCGTTAGCTAGAAATAAATGCTTGCATGGGTGAATCCACCTGTGTGTTTATATAGGTCCCTTAAGAATTAACAGACACTGCCTCTCTGAAAATTTAGTTAAAAAATTACAAACTCAGAAGAAAAAAATCCTTGCTGATATGTTGTTTTTAAAAACACATCCTTACAATCCTTACAAAGACAAAGAAAATTATTTTCTTTCAAGGGAGAAGCCAATTACACTACTCTCCATAAAACAGAACACTGGGAACTTCCCTGGTGGTGCAGTGGTTAAGAATCCACCTGCCAATGCAGGGGACACAGGTTCGAGCCCTGATCCAGGAAGATCCCACATGCTGCAGAGCAACTAAGCCCGTGCACCACAACTACTGAGCCTGCGCTCTAGAGCCCACAAGCCACAACTACTGAGCCCACGTGCCACAACTACAGAGGCCCGTGCACCTAGAGCCTGTGGTCTGCAACAAGAGAAGCCACCACAATGAGAAGCCCGCACACCGCAACGAAGAGTAGCCCCCGCTCACCGCAAATAGAGAAAGCCCACGTGCAGCAACAAAGACCCAACGCAGCCAAAAATAAATAAATAAATAAATTTATTTATTTAAAAAATAAGTAAATAAACAATGTTTTTTTCTCCTCAAAGAGAGAAATCTGGACTGGAAAGCTTGCTAAGCCATCACCTTGGTCTCTCTCATCAGTATTTTGGAATTTTCCAGAAATTTAAAATTTAATATGAAACAAACCTTATGCCTGATTTTGAATAAAGGGTCTCATTAGCCAATAAAGCATGGATTTACGTTCATACACTTTTATTACATAAACAGAACCTTTTAGGTCTTCAGAACAGACTATCTTTTATAAAATATCTCTTGTAACAAAATACAGTTTTCAATAGGTCCTGTTTAAAATGTTTTCAGTTCTATATTCTTATGCCAGAGAAATGCTTTTAGAAAAAAGATTTTGCTCATGACCATTTTAGTTAAGTTGTAACAGGTACATTAAAATCAAAGGCACATTATTCAATTTGTGCTAGATCTTCCAGAAACAAACTGAGTTGATGTCCTTTAGAAATCCATGGAATAAAGCCCAGACAGGATAAAACATAGTAAGTATCAGTCCAAAAATGACTGCCGAAGATAGAAAGTATTATTACTGAAGCTCAGAGATTCAATAAACTCACATAAATTTACTGCAAAGCTTTGCTCTGGGTCCCACAGTATATTTTATTTCTTTAGAACTCAGTTGCAATGCTGTTCGGATTTTCTGAAAACATCAATTCATACTTTTCTCTTGGAAAGACAAGGGTGAATGAATTAAATTCAGTACTACATTTTGTGAATTAGATGTGTGGTATTTATGGTTTAGAGAATAGAAGTCATGTACTGCTAAAACAAATTTTCAATTGGGAAATACAGAATTATTTAAACTGTATTCTATTCAGTGGTTGAATCTATACTACCAAAATGAGTGGTACAACAGTAATCATCTCAAATACCTCTTTAGTTGCTGTTAAATGCTACCTTCAAGCGGTGTTCTTAGAGTTATGCATGTGTCCAGTACAGAAAACTTGTAAAAAGCACAGAAACCCTGAGTCTTGGGGTGAGGAGTGGAAAGGTCAGCGGGAACCACCAGTTCTCCTCACAGAAAGGGATGAAGAGCTAATGCTTAGCTCATAAAGTAGGGACATTAAAGATGACACACCTTGGATGTGTTATCAATAAAGTTACTGCATTTGAATTCCCTGCATTCAAAATTTAGACCCAATTACAAAGTCACTCTATAATTAAGGATTTCATACTTTTCTACGAATCTTCAGAGTATAGGCAAATATCTAGCTCTTTATAACCCAGGGGTCCAAGAATCTGAAAAGGGTTTGGAAGGGTTTTATCAGAAAATTTTAGAAGAGGCCATCAGGGTAATCTGGTGTAATACTCTACAGTGGAGAAAATGAAGCATAGAGAGGTCACATGTGTCACCTTAGATCAAAAGACTCTTTGACTGGAGAGCCAGAGGGTCCACGCCTTCTCTTGATTCAGGGCCCCTTCAAGTCATCAAAGTGCCTGATGTTCCCGTTACTCAGGAAAAGTATATGAAACTAATTCCAAACATATTTTAGGGGAAATATACCAGAAATGTTATCAAGAGATAAATTGCTTTGTAGTTGAAAAGTAAAACCTACTCAGTCTAAACAAAAGGAAGCATTTGAAGTTAGCACTGAGGAGGAAGAAAAAGGGAAATCTTATTTTTTTCAGCTCCTACTGTAGCATAGGTATTGCCCCATTTACCAGCGAAAGATACTGAGAACCAGAGTTTATAGGTTTCATAAGATAATTTTCTGGAGCTTGAATCCATGGTTCATACACAATGTGTTCAATGTATTTTGTTTAGTCACAAAATCACAATCATTAAATCTTTACTAAAATAGGCGATTTATTGTTTTAATTGTGTACACTACTCACCCAATTTTCATTCTTTTTAAAAACAACATTTTGCGTTTTGCTATTTTCAAAATACAATAGCTACATGGTAGATATTACCACCATTAGGTAAAGAATACAGTTAATTGGGATTGACATATATACACTAGTATGTATAAAATGGATAACTAATAAGAACCTGCTGTATAAAAAAATAAATAAAATTAAATTAAAAAATTTAAAAAATACAATTAATATGTGTAGCAATTTTACAAACTCAATTGAATATAATCATAGTTATTATGCATATATATTAAAATATAATTTGAATATATAAGCCCCTTATTATTTAAGAAGTTTCTTCACTCATTGCATTTTTTTCCTTCAGTACTGTTTACATGTAAGACTCTTCTCCGCTTCTCATTCTTGCTCATCACTTTCCTCTACGGAAACTATTACCCACCAATGAATTATTTCTTTCACTAGCAACTAATATAGTGACATGTTAACAGCACACCATCCTACTGTTTGCTGAATTAATGTTTTAAGTTCAATTCCTGTAGCTCATTGTCATCCAAATCCTGCTTTCAACTTATAATTTAACTCAGAATGTTATCTGATGTCTCTTTAATGGCGAGGGTTATCATGTTTTTGAACTACTCCTATTAATTCCTAACGGTGGCATTATAAATCTAAGCTTATGTCTTTTGTTCTACAACTGATATATAGAACATTATGATATTCTAAGTTCTATTTATTGTTCTCGGAGAACTGTTGGTTTTCTATACTTTGAAACTATTTCTTAAGATTATGTGTAACTTAAGTTTTGATGATTTAGAATACATATTTGATAATACCCTTTTCCTGTATTCTGAAAATTTGCCAATGGGTTGAATTAAGTCAGAGAAAAATTTTCATATACAGTAAGATATTTGATTATCTAATTATCAATACCTAGACAAGGAAAGAAGAGTGTTAATTGAAAAATTATTTATATTAATGTTCATTTCAAAAATGCTTTTTAGTATATTCGACTTCATTATGTGTTTGAAATTGTGCAGTTTCACAAAACGTCAGATAAAATAATGCAGCTCCAGTGAAAAGACCCAATTGATGAAAAGCTACAAGAGCTTCAGCTTTCCCATTTCTGCTTTGCTCCTCTGCTATAACACCTTCAGACCTGGCCTGGACACATTGCTCCCTCCCTCTCTTTGCTGACTATTTTAAAGGACAGAGACAGCCTTTGGAACACCATGTTCTTCCTCAGGCTATTACAGAAAATGAGAGAAATCCATTCCTACAACTGGCTGCCTTAGGAAACAGAATTTTAGATTCCTTCCCTTCCAGCTCCTGTTGAGTTAAAAGCAGGGGCCATAAGCCAATAAATGTGGTGAGACAGCACTTGGGAACTGACATAAACAAGCAATAAAAGCCTACTTCCTTCTTCACAATCAGTAAATAATAGAATGGGATGGTTTTACACTATAAAAGATCAGAGAATAATAGAATTTGAGCTGTAGAGGAATCTTAGAGGCCATACAATTTTCAGTACCTTTTGATTTTCAAAATGATTCTGAAGATTTGACCAGAGCACTTGTTTTTGATTGATTCATTAAGACTCAGTTTTGACCAAACATAACCAAAACAGAGAATTTCATGGTCACAGGAATGTTTAGAAATGTCATCCTCTGAACTGTTCCGTTTTATGAAGGGGAATAAGGACGTTCCAAAGGCATCAGTTCCTCCTTTCTCTGGCGGCCGAGGGTCAGTTCCCAGCTACGGGGCCTTTTTGGTCCATCTTGGTCCCTCGCCCCAGTCTCTTACCCTGCTGTTAAGACTGTTAGGCGGCTGCCCTCAGCACGGTGCCCAAAACAGCCCACTCTGAGTTTGCAACCAGGTAGGTACTCACTAGTGACAACAGAACACTCAAGGTCTTTGATGAATCAACACGAGGTCGACTTTGCTCTATTCACACCCGTTTATATCTGGCTCTCAAGTTTAGGTCTAGGGTAATTTCCAGACAGCTTAATGCTAAGTGAAGAATTACAGTTTTCCGTTTTCTAATCAAAAGGGTACCAGAGGTACAAGTGAAGTTGGCAGAAGAGAAATCGACCTGCCACGGTTCCCCTAAATGGAGTGCCCGGCCCCTTCCCCGAGCCCCGGGCATCTTCACTTCCAGGAGCCCTGCGGCGGCGGCGGTCTCGGCACCGCCCTCGGTGCGGAGTCACACGCCTGAGCTGCAAAGGACAGTCACCCCAAGTAAAGAGGTCGCCCAGGTGATGGAGCAAGGGCACCACGGCGGCCAAGAGCTGTATTCGAACCCTAATACCGAAAGACAATCTAGTTTGTCCGCGGGCGCGGAAAACGTATAAAGCACCCTGCTCCTCGGGCTGAGTCCCTGAGACCATCGCTTCTCCTCCGCGCCCCCACCTGTTGGGTAGCATCTCCGGGCTCCTCCTTGCCCAAGTGCTTTGGAAGCTGTCAACAAAAACCTAGAGGCCAGGGAATGTGACAGGTGATCATAACTATGCAGAGGAGATGGAGCCCAAATAGCGGACCTATGGGGCCGGGCCTCGCGGGGGTCGGGGATCTGGAGCCGGCCCCTCAGCGCCGCGGCCACGCGAGCTGTGCCAAGACCGGGCGGGCGGCGCCGGCGCACTCCGGGCACCGAGCCTGCAAAACGGGCCCCGGGCAAGCGGCCGGCCACCTCGCAGACGGCGGGCAGCAGGCGCAGCGGCCGCCGCCCCGGGGCGCCTCGGCCGACCCTCCGGCCGCCGCCGCCTCCGCTCTCGCCCCGCTCCCGCCGGGGCCCCGACCCGAGCCCCGGAGGCGCTCGCTCTCCCCGGCCGCGCGACCCGGCGGCATGGAGCCCGGCGCGGGGTCCTGGACGGCAGAGCCCGGCACGGCGCGGGAAGCCAGCGCGCGCTACGGCGACGGCAGGAAGAAGATGGCGGCGGCCGTCACGGCGGCGGTCTCTCACGCACAGCTGACGCTAATGGCGCGCGCCGGCCGGCGGGCCGCGGATGGTGGTGGCGGCGGCGGCCCGGGCTCCAACGAGGGGCGGGGCGAAGCGGGAAGGGGGCCGGCCGGAGACGGAGGCCGGGCGGGAGGCTGGAGAGAGGCGGTGGGGAAGGTTTGTTGTGCTCGGAACATGGCGGGCGTCGGCGACGCGACCACCCAGAGAGAAGGCGGCGGTGGCGGCGCCGACATCCCGGAGAGGGAAGGCCGCGGAGAGGCGGAGCAGGCGGGCGGCGGCGGTCACGGGCCCCCGCCGGCGCCTCAGCACACGGAGACACTGGGCTTCTACGAGAGCGACCGCCGGCGGCAGCGGCGCCGCAGCCGCGCAGGTGAGAAGGGCGGGCGGGCGGCGCTAGGCCGCGGCGAGGGAGCGGAGGGCGGCGGGGGGCGCCGTGGGACTGCAGGCTGCGAGCTCCGCGGCCGCCGCTGCCTCCGGGGCCGCCGGGGTGTGGGTGCGCGGAGCCGCCGCAGCTCCCGAGGCTCCGCGGCCGCTGACAGCTCCTCGGGCGGGTCCGCGCGCAGCGCCGAGGCCCCGGCGGCAAACGCCCGGCCAGGTGCGTCCGAGAGAGAGGGCTGCGGCCCGGGGAGTTCGTCCCCGCTCACTTTCCTGCTTTTGAAAGGTCTTTAAAAACAAAACAGAACGCCTGGTATCCTCCCGCCTCGATAACGTTGGCGAGCATCTCCCCACGTCTCAGGGAGCCCAAAACTGAGAAACGCAAGACTGATTTCATTATCTGTGTGCCAAAGTGACTTTTGTTCTGTGTTTTAAGCGAATTTGAGTCATCGAAACCTGTTAACTTGCCCTCTGAATTTGTGTTCTGCTGCTGCAGATAACAAGGTGGTAATAATGACCGTAAAGTTCAGTCGTTTTGCCCAGGACATAAATATTTAGCACTCCTGCAAATGTTACCTGTGAACTTTTCCTAAACCGAAACTTAAGCCACTTTGAAAAAAAAAAGAAAAAGGCTGCGTAAGATGCACTTGTGGATCCTACTTTCAATGACCGGTTTTAAGCATATTGTTACAATGTTGTTTCTTTAAGCGATAGGACTTTATTCTTGTTTTTAAAAGTTGCATTTGTATTCATATTGCAGTCGTGTATTAAGCTTAAAAAAGGGGAAGACTGAGATGTATGTTTCATTGAATATAGGGTGATAACAGCATTTTAATTCTTAAATAATTCTAAGTTTTGAGCAGGAACAGACCCATAACTACATTAATTTCTTCCAACTAAAAAATTGCTTCTGGTACCCCATAGGAGCTGCATTAGCCGTTATTTCCTGCAGTTCATGCAAATAAGTGTTTAAGTACTAGGGCTTACTGCATCATTGATTGCACTTGGGTATTGAAGATGTGGGAGTACTTAAATGCTAACTTAAGGCTGATCAGGTAAGATCCTGATTGATTTGCTAATTATCAGAAGTAGACGTAGGTTAGACTTTGAAGAGGTCTTTATCTTTGAAAAATTAAGTACAGACTGTGCCTTGTTTTGTCTTTTTCAATGAACCACTTAGAAATTCTCAACTCTAAGTTGTCAGTTAAACACTTGCTTGGGAGAGTATTTACTTTCTAAATTGGTCAGATCTAAATAAGACAAAGTATTAAATCTCTCAGCTGTCTGTTTACTTACTTGGACTTGAAAATTAAAAGCACTCTGGTGCAAACAGAAAAAAATGTAGCCAGGTTTCACTCTAATTTCTTTGAAATATGTATGAGTTTTAGGAAAGCCAACATTATAAAAGCCTTTGTTATTGTTTGCATGCACAAAAAATGAACTTGTCAGGTGCCTTTTGATGATCACAGATGTTGGGCTCCTGGAGTAACCCTTAGCACCCCTTCCATGGCCCTGCTGGTCATGGGTCTGGATACCTGGTACTGTGGACTTCCATAGACTTCACGCCGCCTGTGCATTCTTCATCATCATGGGTTACGGAGCGTGGTTTACTTAACATGTTTGAAGCTGGGCTTTTAACCCAGAGTTGCAGGAAGTCGTTATCAGTGACACACTTCCGGCTTTAGTCTTTGGGGTAGTCATTGTTTCCCCAATTCTGTCCGTTATGTTGAGGAGAGATGACCGTGGCAGCTCTTGGGGATGAGGACTTAGGTGAGAATCCCAGGAGTATTTCAGCTGGAGTCACCAGCCAGCGTTGTTGTGTCTGGGCCTGCACATGGGCCCTTTGTCCTTTCCCCCCGGGTGTCTGTCTCTTCTCCGCTAGTTACGCAGCTCTTGCCGTTGCCGTTGCCAGTGCCCACTCTCCAACTCTGATGCCGCACTGGTCAGGGCATCCTCACTGGAGATTAGAATTCTTTCAGTCATTCTGAAATGCTCTGGGCTGCTGAGTGGCTTCTGCGTTCACCCTAACCCTGCAGCATTGCTCCCTTCCACGGCTCAGCGTCCTTTCCTTCCTCTCCTGTCTGGAATTTAGAAAACTTACCTAGGGGCTGCCCTGGGCCAGAGGGCCTTGGAGTGGCACCACCTAGTGTCATGTGAGAAGTATTTCTTCCTGAATCAAATCTCTTCCAAGCCTAGGTGCTTGCTCTTAAGGTGTTACATGTCCATTTTTTATATTCTGGTGCTGCCTCTGATACTCTAGTCTGCCCCCCGTCCCCTGCCAATTTAGGGCAACCTTTGTCTTTCCTTTTGAAAGTCATAATTTTAGTGTCTTGGTGGCGTGAACCATCAGTTAGTTCCAAAGTCCCCTTCATCATTTCTCCCAAGGAATTTAGGACTCTTATAAATTAGATGTTTGTTGGCCTGCCCTAGCCATCTAGGGTCCCGTAAATGAATATACAGATTAGGTGATTATCCAAACCCTCTGAATCCAAGTAAAATAATTTAAAATGTAATGTTTGAGGTTTCTGTTTTTATTTTATACCTGTCTGTGTTCATTTATATGTTTGTAGAATATTTATGTGTATTAGTTTGTATATATACAGCTACGTCAAGGGTAAGCTTTCTTTTTGTTTCTCTTTTCAAACTCTTCTAATCACTTTGTTCACTGAACTCCCTCTGACTTATATGTAGCCTGGCAGTGGGCTGAGACTTTTCTCAGGTTCTAGTACTTAAACCTTAACATAGATAGGAATGGATATCCCACTCATCATTCCTGGTTTCATTCTGTCACTCATGATGGTCACTGTGTATTCCACCGTTGCCTTATGTAGTCACCTGTCTTGAACTCTGGGTATAGTAGTCATCAAGAACCGCAGATTCATCTCTTCTGTCTTCTTTTTTTCCTCTTCTTAAAAATATGACCAATTTCTATTGTCCTTTTTGATATAAGACCAGATAAGTACATATTACTGGGACTTCCCTGGTGGTCCAGTGGTTAGGACTCCATGCTTTTGCTTTCTCTGCACAGGTTCGATCCCTGGTCAGGGAACTAAGATCCTGCGAGCTGCATGGCATGGCCAAAAAAAAAAAAAAAGTACATATTACTATGTTTCCATGCTTGTGCCCCACTTCACAGGTCTGTAGAAGTTCTAAGTGGGAGAGTTTCTGTATAGCCATATTCCCATTTAGGAATCTAGGTCCAGCAAGTCAACTTTGGACTAAGAATTAGGCAATCTGTTCTTGGCTTGGTTCAGTTGTTCAGTTGCTTCGTAGACTCTATGCTTGCCTAATCCATTTGGCTCTGTTTCATAACTCCACTACTAAATAGTTTAGTATCTGAAATATCTAGTTGGCTCTAGTGACTGGAGACTTAACAGTAGAAGACTTGGCGTAAAATAAATGCAGCACCTACTGGTGAGGATGAAACAATACCTATATAATGCAGGTATTGGAGTATGCATAGGGATAGGTATTGCTTGTAAAACAAAAGAACTTGTCGTAAGGTATGGGTGAACGGTATGGTTTTTGACTGTAGCAGTGCCATGGGCCCATTTTGTTCCTTTTTAGGTGGTGACTCATCACTCTGGAGCTTAAACTTGTTATCCATCCCTTGTGCTTCTCTTCTCTTTCTTTACATTTTAAACCTCTTGCTTTACCTCCATAAGAGAATGAACAGAGGCAGGAAGAAAGACTAAGACTCAGAAAAGCCAACTGATCTCCTTTTTAGCAGCTCCCACAAAAGATTTTGAGTGGGACAAAGGTTTTAACTGTTCATATTCACTATGTCCCATTGTGTATTTGAAAATTTAACATTTTGAATATTAAAATACATTCTCATTTAACCAGTCCTGATCCTCTGTAATATGTTACATAGTTATCCTTATGGCCCCAAACTTATCCTGATGGATGATTAAAGGCCGTGATTCTGAAGATTATGCTCTAGAGTAAATCAGTTTCTCATTTATAAAGGAAAATAAGAATAATTGTAAAACTGCCTGAGAAATTACTTGGAGTGAACACAACCCAGATACAGATAAAGTAAAATTAGCTTCTTCTCTTCTGACAGACGATTGCTCTCGTTTTAAAAGTCTCACTTGCTTTACTTAACAAGTACTTGTAAAGTAAACAAGCAATGAAAAGTTATTTATTTTGATCTTTGACTGGTTCAGTATCTTGACCTTTTTAAGATGTTTACCTTCCACCTAGTTTACCCTCCAAAATTCAGTCCTAGCAGCTCATTTGCAGCCCACTTTGGGGAATGCTTGCATAAAAGAGGTCTTTGGAAAGACTGTATCATTGACTGTCAGGTTAATGATATTTTGTTCCCATTTTTAGTCCTTACTTTGTAACCTTATGACCTTGGAAAAAGTCACTACTCTTTTTGTATCTGTTTTCCATCTATAAATTTATGAATATTCTACCTATTCTTTACTTCCCTAAATGAGATTATTTATAAACAGTTTGAGGACCTTAAAAGTTCGACTGGTACCTTTACTGTATTTGACTTAGGAAAGCAGAATTGCTGTCATTGATTCCTAGTTGGCCTTGTACAAGGGTGTGCCTTTGTATTTGTGTAATAAACTTGTAACTAATATTTTAGTGTAACTTTAGTAAAGCCTATTAAATTTTTGCATTATTTAAGACTGGAGATTTGCATGTTTCATAGTATTTTCCTAGCAGTTAACCAATATTACTTTACAGTTTTTTTGATGGTCAATGCTATTTTAAGAAAGATATATTTAGACATATTACTGAACATGTAAATATATTTATGATTACTCATTACTTCAAATTAATACTTTTTTATACTGGGTTTTTATTTCTAAAACAAGCTCTCTCAGAAGATAATTAAACATAATATTTCTTCGTTTAGGGATGAGGAAGAAACCATTTATACTGTACTTTTTCTCAATTTAAGATACTGGATCACAAGGCAATTCTGTGGTAGATGAATATTGATTAAAAATAATCTGGAAGAATTGATCCAGATTTATGATTGATATTATTTTCCTAGTGTTAAATATTCATAATTGACAAGACTAACTTGTTTAAATGTAGAAGCTCGTTTCTATTATAATTGTTGATAAATAGTAAAATACTTCTATTTTTAAAAGACTTTTACTGAATATTTCTTCTTGGTGAGATCTGGATAAATGAACTAAAGTTGGTTGACATCAGAAGAGTTCAAACAGTATTCAGAAAATAAACAATTGGATTATTTTATTTTGGAAAATAATTTGCACTTAAACTATAAAGACAGATGTTTGGCATAACAAATGAAAGTGACTCTTGCTAAGAAGGAATGAAATATCACCACGGTATGGAAAAAATTAAGGTTCACTTGGCTAGCAGAATTCTTGAAGGGTGGCGCCCACAGGTCAAAGAGCAGCAGTAGCCTTCCTAAATAATTAGCCAGGCACTCTACCCAATATCACGGGACAGGTGAGTTCAGGTAAGTCTGTAGAATGCTAGAGAACAGTGTTTAAAACAACGGCAGCAACGAACGAAAACACTGAAACACAGCTATACTTGGGACAGAAGATGGGGTAGCATCCTGCAGAATATATCCATGGCAAGGAAAAGACTGGAGGTGGGGAGACCAGGCAGAGCGGCAAGACTACCCTATACCTTAGGAGCTCAGGCCACCGGGCAACAGAATCTTGTTCTTCAGTGGGAATCAGACGGCTCCTCTGACAGGCTGAAGCCAGATCAGGGCTAGGTCATCTTCTCTAGTACGATTGTCAGATAGATGGGTGATAATTATGGTCCAGGGGAGAGAGCACGCTGGACTTGGAGTTCAGAGATCCAGGTTCTATTCCCAACTTGCCCCTTAGCTTTTCAGTGACTTTGGACAAGTCTCCTAACCTCTGTGAGCCTCAGATTCTTCATTTGCAAAATGTAAATGCTGTTAACTGTTCCTTTAGCTCTCAGAATTGTGAGAATTTCTTGAAGTAGTGTGAGCAGGACCTTTGTAAACTACCTCAGGCCATCTAGCGGGAGGATCCTAATCCCTTAAGTAGGGCCAGTTCTCCAGGAGTGGGGGAGGAGGAGGTGGTAAGAAAGCTTTCAAAATATTTCACCCCATGAAGCTTGGGTTTTTTTGTTAGTATTGCTTTAATGTTTCTTTTAAAACCATTCCCCAGCCCATTAGTATGGTGTTAATTGTAGGCAAACACTACCCTTAAACTCAGAACTCACTGCGGGCTGGACATGAAGAAGATCTGGATACATGGTGCTTGCTTTCAGAAAGCTCATGGGCTGGTAAGGGAGCTGATTAGTAAACAGTGTACCTTCATAGAAGTAAACCCAGGAAGCTACAGGAGCACAGAGATGGGGGGTGGGGGGAGACCCAGTTTTGCAGAACACAATGACCTGTTTACAAAAGCATTTGAGACAGTGATAGAATAATCTAGTGCCAAAAAGCACACACTTTAGGATAGACTGCTTGATTTGAATGCTGGCTCTACCATTTGGCTTGCTCTGTGACCTTGGAGACCTCCTTAACTTCTCTGTGCCTTGGTTTCGTCATCTATAAATTGGGCATAATTATAAAACCTGTCTCACAGTTATGAGAGGTGTCTACTCAAAACATGTTTAATCATTTGATTTTTAAGTGTTTACTTTTAAATTTTCTATGGGAAATCAAAATTGGTGTTTATAACTAAAATTCTTGCATTTCTAGAGGTAAAATCCTGACACGACACTTATTCATATTTACAATATAGTTAAAACACTTTCATAGGTTTATATTTTATAACTTAAGGAAAATTAGTTACTTAAGTTATATAGTTTGTTAAATATGCTTACTTGATGTGTTACCTTTTATCCATGGAAACAGGATTGCAGAAATAGCAATAAACATTAGGTAACCACCAAACTAGAATTGGTTAATACTATAGATCGTGTGAAATTACTAGTCAGTAGTTCAAGTATTGTGTCATGCTTTGCAGTTTTCATATCCTTTCATTCAAATCCTCTCTTCAGTCCCTCGAACATCCTTTGTGGGTGGCAAGCAGGTAACAGGTGTTGTAAAACTGCTCCAAGCCTTGGTTTCCTCTCCTGTGATGTTGAGATCTATGAGTCGAGCGGAGTCACAGCACTAATGAGTGACAGAGCTGGTGCCAGAACTTCCTTCTTCTAATTGCTAATCCTGTGCTCTCTTTGTGCATCATAACAAAACCCTTATTATGGTGGAAGCTCGGTCATCTCGTGGGCACCAGGGAAGGCACCATTATAGAGGATAATTTTCTAAGTAAACAAGGGTACAGTGTTGGGCTGCACCCTGCAGGCCTACAAACCCTGTGCTTGCCCAGCTTCAAGACTGAAGAAAGAGCCCAGACTCAGCGACAGAGACATCAGTAGTTTAATGGACGGGGGATCTTACACATGTGAAGCACGGTCCTGGAGCGACACCCCACCGTGTGTGGCTGACAGCAGGCAGGACCTGGCGGCAGTCTTCTCTCCCAGGGGGAAGGGGAGACTACCGTTACAGGGGAATTGACCTCAGGTGGCCTCCTTAGTTACCAGGGAAACCAGCAGAGGGGCACACCCCTCACCACCCCTTTCATAAGAACAGTCACTAGCTGGGGCCTGAGGCAAGTATATAGGAAGATCACGCGTGTGCCTAAGACGTAGGTGAAGCAGGCACTGGCTGGGCAGGGGAAGTACAGAGAGCAAGAGAACAGCCACCTTGAGTGGCCTCACCATACATACAGCTGTCTCAACCTTTTAATTTAATTTGCTTTTTTAAAAAATATTTATTTATTTATTTATTTATTTTTGGCTGCGTTGGGCCTTCGTTGCTGCACGCGGGCTTCCTCTAGTTGCGGCGAGCGGGGGCTACTCTTCATTGCGGTGTGGTGGCCTCTCTTGTTGCAGAGCACGGGCTCTAGGCGCATGGGCTTCAGTAGTTGCGGCACGTGAGCTCAGTAGTTGTGGCGCACGGGCTTAGTTGCTCCACAGCATGTGGTGTCTTCCCAGACCAGGGCTCAAACCTGTGTCCCCTGCATTGGCAGGCGGATTCTTAACCACTGCGCCACCAGGGAAGTCCCTATACTAAGGCATTTTAGTCTGAACATCTATTAATATATACCGTGAAGTTTACATCATGTGTACATGGCTTCAACCATAAATGTACTGAGAGTACCGTGCTCGTGGTGCACTGGATGATTTGGCCTGCCCCTGCGCTGGGCTGCAGAAGGTGGAAGTCGGGTTTTCTCTCCATCTGTTTCAGTCTCCTGTTTCAGACAGCTTTCGTGGTATCACTGACTCTCCAAATGGATTATGAATCTTGTATTTTAAAAAAATGTGTGTAGTTTTTTGGGGGAAGCTATAACTTCTATATATAAGCAAGCCACTTCACCTGACGCTCAAAGAACTAGTGATCTGTCCCAGTGTTGGAGGAAGTAAGCTGTTTTTAGGCCCACTGGGAGATAATAAGTCCACTTCTGAGTCTTCCTAAGGGCTTTTCAAGGGTATTTTGGACTATACACTGTTCCGCATCCCTGCAACCTTTAAATCCTAGCATCACATAAGACTAACTATGAGGGTCGATAACTTGTAAATGAAATCAACCTCCCCTCTTTGTCATTTTTTGGAGGGAACACCAATACTGTATTTGGTAAAAGGACCACGAGGCCAGCTCAGAGCAAAGAGGACAATTTGAAACCTTTGGTATGCTGAGTTCTGGAAGAGAGGACGGCCTCCTAGAGAGTAGAAGTAGGGATGTCTGTGAAGTTGGGGACTGAGAGGTCACCGAGGTGGTGGGCTGTCAGAGGAGTGTCACACAGTGGAAAAATTGGGATCAGGCATTAACAGCCTTACTTCTCATCTCAAGTCCTCCAGGTACAGCCAAGTGGAAAGTGTTCCACCTCCTTTGGCCTTTCTTTCTTCAGCTGAGATGAGATGACTGTGGGTGAATTTGCCTCAGAGGAACCGAGGAAACAGGTGGACAAATCCAAGGAAAGGGGGAGGTCTTTCAGATCGGACTGAGATTCTGTTTTGTATGACTTATTATAATTACCATCATGCTGGGAAGCCTTCACCTGGGGAAATGGCATTATTTAGATACTTGCAGGATCTCTGAGGCTGAAGAAGGAAGAATTTGCACTGGTGTCTGTGTACCTCACCCAGGATAGTTCTTGGGCTGAAGGAATGCCTGTTACGTGACTTGGCTCCCTTTTGATTGTGTGTGTGTGTGTGTGTGTGTGTATCTCCATTTTGTATATACTTGGTATCTACTCTTTTTACCTGCCTTCATCTCTCCATCAGTCCAGGTCCTATATCACCTGTAACACCCAGGAGTAGACTCTCACAAAACACTTTTCTAACTATTCTGGCTCATAGTAATCATCCCTTTTATATTCCTGTGACTTTTTCAGTTTATATCACACAGAACAGCAATTTTCTCAACAGTCTTTGCTGGTGGTTTATGTGCAGTTCAGTTCTGGGCATAGAAATGTAGATTACTTTGTTTTATACTCTTGTTGTTTTACATATGCATTACCTGTAGCACCAGCTAGCATGGAAGTTCCTTGATAAATACTGTTCTTTTTGTTTTGTCATTTTTTTTTTTTTCCTGTAGAGCTTTCATTGTTGAGGTTCCTCAGTGCTGAACTAACCAGAGGGTACTTCCTTGAACATAATGAAGCCAAGTATACAGAAAGAAGAGAAAGAGTATACACTTGTATGCGAATACCAAGAGAATTGGAAAAGGTACTTTTTTTTTTAAACTCGTCGTTTTGAAAATTATGTCAATATGTTAATTCTATTAAAAAAATTGTGAACAGCTTGAGTTGCGTTTTTAAAATATTGGAAATAACGTGATCATAAATAATTAAATATATTGGGGGAATAGGAATTCCCATTCAGGAAGAGTCTTAAAAAGTGTATTTTTAGTGTAAGAGCCAATGATTTGTAACTTTGCTACTTATTAAACTTACCGTATTCCCATTTGTGTCCCACCCAGATAACTTTTTCAAGGAATTGCTCTCTACTTATTCCTTTAGTTCTCTTCAGTTTTGTTTTACTAGAAGCAGTTTTTTTTCCTATTCAGCGTAATATAAATTATTTAATTGCACCCTTTTTTTTAAGGTTTCAGTTTCTCAGAAAGCCCTCATTTTTAAAAACAGTTTCTTCAAAGAAAAAAGACAATTTGCTTCACCTTCATCACAGAAGACATCTCAGCATAGGATAAACATAGTAATAGCAGCATTAAATCTTTGCACATCGCGTGCTCCGTTGATTGTGTCCCAGGCCGTCAAGACCAGTCAGATACGAAATCAAGGCCGCTCTTTCTGTCTGCATTGATAGAGTTGACGAGTCTGAGCAGGAAGGAAAGAAATAAGAAATAATTCAGCTTTAGCTATACTGAAGCAAGTTTTCATACTTTTATAGTAACGTAAAACTTGTAATGTTCCAGTCACTTCTCTAGAATCATACTTTACTATTGGAGTTGGTATCAGAAGAGTTTAGTTGGTTTGCTTTCTCAGTGTATTATAATAACAAGAGGTGTGGTACAGTGAAAAGGAAGGATGCCCGGTTTGAGAGATGTTGCTCTCGGTAGGTTCTTAGTGGCGCATCATCGTGTGCTGAAGCTTTGGAAGGTTCTGTATTAGGGTGAGATTTAGAGAGCTAGGGAGCCAGCAGACGTTTGAGACAATGGAACAGCTCGTTGCCTTTGGTCAGGATCATTAAACATGCGTAGCTATTATTGTGTTGCTGCTTTTCTGGGGAGTTCTAGGGTTCTGTGGAGGGGCCAAGGGCTGGAGGTGAGGAGGGGGGTGGAGGCGTGGGGGGGCACCCTCGGCAGCACTCCTCCCCAGGTGCAACGTCACCCTTATTCTGTGTATTGGAGTCGCTTTAAGATTTTGTCCTGGAGGGACCTAGGGGGTGATGTTTCTTTTGCTTGAGAAAAAAAAAATTTTTTTAAGGTAAGTCTTGTGTCTTTCTTAAAACACTTCAGCCTGCTTTTCAAAGCTCACTTTTTTCTACCGATGATAAGCCATGGCTGGAAACGTGAGGACGCTGCTGGAGGCGTGGACCTCTGCAGCCTGGACTCTTGTCTGGGACAGTGCCGGCCTCATCCGCCCACCTGTCTGAGCTGCCCTGGACTCCCGTTTTGCTCTGGGAGAGCGCAGAGGGATTTGCCTGCAGTCACAGGCAGACTTTATGGACACGCCCGGGAAGCTGGTTCGACACGGAGAGGTGTCCGTCTGACCCCTTTTATCATCCCACCTGTGGCAGAAATAGTGCGTGGTGGCAGCATCCTCTCGTAATCCTGTCACCTCATCAGAGGCAGGTTCAATACACCCACCCTTCTCTCTTTATTAGCAACATTGAAATCACAAACAGGTTTTTGGGTAGATTTCTCACAGAAACTTGGAAGCGTTTCATGTTCGTTATTGTATTAAATTGTCTTCTGGGGGAAATCCCTGCAGGTCTTTCTGGGACTGCAGTATAAACCATTGTTTTTCAAACTGTGGTCCGTTACAGGACCACTGATAGGTGGAGTCACCCATACAGTTACTAATCAATTAGGATTTATTTTTTTTAATTAAAGAATAGAAAAAGTATCAGATTGCATTCATTGCCTGTGCTAAGGGTAAGTATTTTTTCTTAAAACTTAGGTTTCACTTCTATGTGTGTAAAACGTATTGACGTCAGAAAAGTTGAATGGGCACTGCTCATGCATAGTTGTAATTATTCTAATCCTGTTTCCCATGAGAGAGGCTTTTAGCTTTAGGCCTGTTTAGGAAATTTTCATTTAGTCTCTTAGAACAACACTTTAGCAATTTTACTGCTTAAAATGTACGAAAGAATGTCTTCTTTTTCAGTTTAGAGCAATTTCTTCTAAGACTAAATGAAGCACAGAGGAAAGCAGCATTAGATTTCAGTTTAATTCCAGGCTTAAATGTCTCTCATAACAGTATGAGTTCACTCTGCTCTCTCTAAGGCCTTTATTTGATATGTGGGGATCCCACTTCAGACTTTTATTGTGAGAGGTGAGAGGCTATCTAGATATTCACGCTAATCTAATTTATTTTTTATTGATTTCCTTTGTGTTTGTCTATTCTAATATGTAATACCTTACTCATTTTTTTATTGTTCTTGTTTTTTTGGGTAAGTGCTAATATATTTCCACCTAACCTTTGCAGGAAGAGAGAGTTGATAATTAAAGAGCACTTTGCGTCTACAGGGATTGCAAACACTATAAAGCGTGTCATTACTGCTTATACTTTGGAGTCAGGAGAAAGGTCAGCTTAGTATCTCTTACCAAACCTGTTTAGTGATTGTAAAAAAAAAAAAAATTCCAGGTTTTTTGTGTCAGTGGATAAACACATTATACTTGACATTTAATAAAGGTGAATTGCTTATATATTTAAAATAGTATTTCCAATTATTAGCACTTTTTTACATTTGAACTTTTCAATCTTATGTAAGCGTATGAAATTTTGGAGCATTTCGTTGGCTTTGGGGCAACATTTGCTCTTTTCTTCCACAGTCCCTTTTCCCCTGTGCCCACACACACCCCTTGGGTTCTTGTCCTAGATCTGCTGCTAACTGCTTACGTGGTCCACTTTGGGGGCTGTGTTTTTCTCTTCCATACAAGGAGGAGGCTGAACTGTGCATCCTGAACTGAGAGCCAGGATAGCAAAGTGGGTTAAGGGCATGAACTCTAAAGCCAGTCTGCCTGGACTTGAATCTTGGCTCCACGGTTTATTAACTGTGAGGCCTGGACTAATTTATTTCTGTGGTAAGCCTTCTGTAAGTGTTTTAAAATCTTTACAAGCCTCTCTTCAGCAAATTGGGAATGCCTTGCCCTGGGAGAACAAGAAAAATTTTGAAAGGTTTCTTGTCCCCAGGTTGCATTCCAGTGGAAGTCTCATTTGCAATAGGGGTAGCTGTCATCTTGGGCTGAGTACAGCAGGAAGTGATTGGGAAAGGACTGATTTTCAAGGTTCTCCTGTGTCCCTCTTTCATCTCCTGCTATACTTTCATCTTCCTTCTTCGCTAGCTAATAAACAACTTTTCTAACCCTGCAAGCGCCATGATTTTCTGACTCTCAGCCCTCGGATTGCTGACCTCCTGCGGAAAGAGCCTTTAGGGAAAACTGTTTTCTTCCCTCTTTTTAGCCAGACTGTCTTAGGGTAAAGCTTATCTCTTTCATGAGGATTTAGCTAATGGCCATAGAGATAACATACCTTACACCCTGACATTTTCTGCTGAGCCCTCAAGTCTGACCTCAGCAGGCACGTGGCTGGAGCTGACAGTTAGGATAGACAATGGTTGCTTTAGTCAGGTGCTGGTGGAACCAGGGCAGGGGATCACCAGTTTCCCAGAGAGGAAATTCCTGGTGAGTGATTTTCACTGCTCCATACCCCACTTGGGTTGGCCAGTTACATCCCATCTCTGGCATGCATTTCTGTGTTACTAATAAAACAAATAGCATTTATCAAATAAGGATTAGATGCTCAGCACTGTCCTGAGCACCTGAAACGAATTAGCATTAAATCCCATCAGCAGCCTCCTGAGGTATAAATACCATGAAAGTTCTGTGTCCTCTTCCTGCCACACTCTGCCGTCCCACATAGACGCCCAGACAGATCTCACCTTCAACCCATGTTTTGGTTGAAACGTGCTAGTGTGTGTTCTGCATTTTGACCCCATAGGAACAATTTACCCCACACCATGTACAAAATCATCCCTTGTCCAAGGGCTAGTTTTGTCATCTGAGTGAATCCAAAACTGCAGGAAGTAGTAAAGAAATGCTCACCGTAGTATTGGGTTGGCCAAAAAGTTCATTCGGGTTTTTCCATAAGATGTTACATGTTTCCTTAACATCTTACAGAAAAACCGGAACGAACTTTTTGGCCAACCCAATATTTTCTAAAATCCCCTAATGTATTTAAATACTAATTTAGAGAGATACAGCTCACTCGTGCATTTATTTATTAATTTCCTCAGTCTTTGTTTTGAGAGCTCACTATGTTCCAGGCACTTCTACAGTGTGGGAGTAGAGAGATAAACTAAGACTCGTGAAGGTAATGGCAAGGTGATGAGGAAAAAGAGGTCACTTCTGTACATTTTATGGCGTATGTGGCGGGGACAGGGGTGGTTGTACTAGGGAGATCCAGAGGTGGGAAATTGTTAGGAACACACAAGAAAGGACAGGTACACTGAAAGGTTGGGCTGGATCCAGGTTACTTTGAATGGTTAGGCTAAGGAGTTTAGACTGGCTTTGGGAGGAGATTAAAATTTATTTCTCAAGAATACTTTTAGCTGTATAGGTAACAGAATACCTAATGGTGACTTAAACAAAAAGGTTTTTGAAAAAATTTTTAACGAGTGAAGAGGAAGGAGATCTTAATTGTTCCAGCGGATTAATGAGGCCAGCATGGACTCAAGTCCTTTTTATCTTTCTATTTCACCATCGCTGGCAAATTGGCTCTCAGTCCTCTTGTTGCTGCCTTTTAATAGAAAGATGACAGCTGCAACCTTGGGCATTACATCTGCATTATAATCAGAAACAAGAGGAGATGGACAGTGCCACCTTTTCCACTGTCCCTTTTATAAAGAATTAAAAGCTTTCCCAGAGGTGCCCCAGCATGCTTCCTTCCGCTATGTCTTATTGGCCAAACTGAGTCACACAGCCATCCCTGCTGCACAGGAGACTAGGCCAGTGAATATCACGCTTTTCCAACAAAGGGAGAAACAGATTGAGAATGATAATCGGGTTATCCACCCCTCAGAGCTCTGCCTCTGAAACATAGCAATGTTCAACATGGATTAGAAATAAGAGAAGCAGGGAGAGCTCAAGATCCCTCCATATGTACGCTCTTTCTTCAGATTAGAATCAGTTGATTAATTTTACCTCTTAAGAAATTTATTCCTCGTGTTAAATACATGTCCTATGTAGGTTGTGATTATTATGAAGTCTTTTATCAAAATTACTTTTCTGTAGTTACATATGTTTATGTAAGCTTGCCTATATCATAAGAGGTAGAACTAAATTGAAAATATATTTTTGACTTTACCTTATAATTCTATGCTTTTTGACAATCTTTTATTTCATCATTACCATGCTTTGTATGTTATAGTTATTTAATATATTTTTTTTAGAAAATTGAATTCAACTGCTTAGTCTTAAATAGAACTACTTAAATTCATCAGGTTGAAGATATAAGTATGACAGTAGGTATAGAATATTGTGTTTGGGGCATAGACTTTGTTATTATTGGATGGGAGAGGTTACTGTCACAGAGGGGAGTCTTGGGGTCGAGGTGAACAACCTTATCTTCTCTCGGGTCCGGAGGGAAGAGCCCAGTAGCCCGATCATGGCGTTCCTTTGGCTTTGCCTTTCTTCGTCTAAGATTAGGCAGTTGGACTAGGTCATCTCAGGAGGGTGGGTAGTCCCATGTCCATGTGAATGAGTTTGCTGACGAGGGGCAGAGGAAATGGGAGTAATGGAAACATTCACAGAAGGGAAATTTTACATCTCTAGTGGAGGAACTTAGTTCTGCTTTTTTGAGAGTTGGAAGGGGTAATAACATTTAGGAAAAAATAATTCAAAAAGTTCCTTTCAAAATAATGAACTTAATGAAAATATATAAAGCCTTTTTGTTGTTTCACAGTGTAAGTGTATATTAAGAAAATGTAGTTATAGCCAATGTTTCACCTTTATTTCAATAAAACAGTCCTGAGATTTTGTTGTGAAACTAATAGAGAGTACTTAGATCTGTTTATGGCAGTGATTTCTTGGGCATCCTGCTCGGTTTCTAATTTTCATGAAAACGTGTGGGGAATCATCCCCCTAAATTGTTCTCATGATGCAGCTCTTGTTTGTGACACACCCTGACTCAAGATGTCCCACCACATGACTACTAAGACACCAGAAAGCCTAGGGTGTCTGCTCATCTCAGCATCTCAGCAGCCTTGGCTGGTGTTCCTCCTGGCCTCTCTGAGGCTTGTCGCCCCTGGCTTGCGGCAGTGGTGGCAGCAGCTTCCACGTGTCTTGTGTGACTGTCTTACCTTTCCTAACGCTTCTTGGCGTGGGGAGGGGGGGAGTGCAGACCCATTTTGGCGGGGGCACCAATAGCCCACTTCAGAGGTGGGGCTCGGAGGTGACGGGGGATGGCCCAGGCATCCGGGGCTTCCTTGGCCTGCTGTCGGCCCTGTACCTCTTAGGCACATAGGACCCATCACATGGTTCTAGGGCAACCAGCCAAAGACTTCAGGCCTCCATCCCATTCACTGATGTGTTTAAAAGACAATTGTGATCTTGGCACTGTGGGGCTATATTTATCTTTTTGGATCAGTAACTTATTTCTGTCACATTAGCTTTGGAGACAGTCTAAACTCTTTCTCTTCCTCTCTCTTTCCACTGTGCTGTATCAGGCCCCTGTGATGTCTCCCTTAGACTAGTATTCTCCTTCTTAAGTGTTCCTGCTGCAGTGCTGCTGGTCACTCCCTAAAAAAAGAAGATTTGAGCCTAGACGGTGTGTGACTGTAGCCTGCAGCAGCTGCTAAGACCTCGCAAATGTGCCATAGGGTCCTGAGGGCACACCCAGCCTTGTACATCACAGCCCTGTTGGTCCTTGCAAAATACCAGGTAATGGCCCCTGCCTCAAGGGTTGTTGTAAGGACTAAGTAAGTTGATACAGGTCAAGTGCTTAGAATATTACAATATTCAACAATGATTAAAAATAAGAGAAGTAGGAAAATCTCAAGATCTTTCCATGTGCAGTCTTTCTACAGATTAAAATCTTCAATATATTTATTTACCTCCGAAGAAATTTATTCCTTGTGTTAAATATGTCAGGTATAAGTTGATTGTTATGAAGCCTTTTATCAAAATTACTTTGTTTTCCGTACGCACATGCGTTTATGTGACTTTGCCTGTCATAAAAGTACTTGGCTCCTTGTAATCCCTTTGTTTACCATCTCCTAGAGTGTAGACTTCCCAGGGGTATGAACTTTTGAATTTAGATGAATAAAAATTATTTTATTATAGGGATGACCTTGAAGCAGTAATTGCTTTCAAAGTCAGTCATTTGTAAACTTCCTTATTGATAACCCATTCTCCTTGACATCCTTTTAATTGATCCCCGCATGTGAGTTTGTTGAGAACTTCCAGAACACAGGATAAAGATTTGTGCCCCTTAGTGGTTAACTGAGCTGATTCCTGACCCTCTCATCTGATGATTACATTCTGGCCACACAGCCTCCCTCTCACGTTGCGCCTGAGCACGCTCTTGTCTTTGCTTGAAATGCTGTTCCTCCTTTCTGTGCCTGGCGGCAGCTAGTGCCCATCTTGTCTCCTGGTGGGAGATCTTTGCTAACTCCGTTCCTCCCTCCCCCGGGTGCCCATCCCGAGTTCACCCCCCCGCCCCCAGCTCGCTGCTCAGACCTGATCTCAGCGCATCCAGAGCACATCCTTCGTCCGGCCCTTGCTCTGCAGTCTGTGTCCCGCTCACTAGATTTCGATTCCTTGGGGAAGATGTCCTTCCTAAATGACCTTTTAACCCCCACGTAGAACTAAGCAGGACGCGGGTTCTGCTCTTACAGGAGTAGACCCAGAGCTTTATAAACAGACCAGGGGAAGGAAAGAAAACACCCTTCCTGCTTTACTACTGCTTCCCAACTCCCACCCCAGAGCAGCCGCCCTCAGCTCTGGACACTACTTGGTGGTCATGGTGGAGGAGGTGGATTCAGAATTGCCGGAAGATGGTTTGTGCAACTCAAAGAGGCATATTCCAGAATCACTGTGCTTTAATTTTAGCCATAACATTTTATTTTTTGAAATTTCAAATGGCATTAAAAGGAAGGCAGGAGATTTTTGTCAAAAAAGGAAACATTTTTAAAAGGTTAAGAAACCTTGCTCCACTCTCCACAGAGAGAGGCTGGCATTTTATTTGTTTATTTCTTTTGAGGCTAGTATTTTTCATATGATTAAGAGCAATAGTATTAGGTTCAAAATGAGTGTGGTAAGAGCTGGTTGTGGAAATTTTCACTAGCGTGTGATGTTTTGTTGACCAGAAGTGTTACAGAATTGTTGTAGTTTTAACATTGATGTTCAGTTATTAAAAACTTCTGTTAAATCTTTTTTTTTTTAAACATATAAGGCCAAATCCAGTGGCGAGGTTGAGGCTGAGTGACAGGTGTCTTCAGTAGAAATAGTGCTTCAGTTTCAAAGCCATGTCTTCTGCAGACCTACTGGCCTTGCCTCTACTGCTCAGGAACTGGGCAAGCTCCCGAGTTTCACTGCAGAGTCGGGGCAGGGGCGGCGTGCTCGGGTTGGAGGTGAGGATGGATGGAGGCCCTCAGGCCCTGTGCACAGCACCTGGCCAGTGCCTGGCCGTATTGCCCAGTACCCGTAAAAGGCTTCTGAAGCCCTTCCACACAAGATCTCCCGCCAGACAGAAAGACCAGGGAACATTAGAGCATGCAGTACATGTTTCGTTAAGAGAGAGAAGGAGGAACAAATCAAAGACTGAGCTAGCTCTGGAAAGTTTTCACACAAAACTTTCTGTAGCATTTTGTCTTCCATCCCCTGGAAAATAACATGGAATGGAAAAGAGGTACAAGCCAAAAACTCCAGTGTGGGGTTTGTTCTTGAAGTTTCTTCATTATGCTTCGGTTTTCTGCATTCTGTTATTCATGTAATGGCCAGTTCAAAGAGATGACATATTTATAAGGCCTCCCCCACCCCGCCCCCCGTAAAGGTGAGATGCAGCTAAAGTAAGATACCGCCTTCTTCAAGATGGATAAAGTGAGGCGGGGCTGGAGCAGCAGTAGCAGAGGAGGAGAGAAATGGGGAAATGGGGTGAGAGAGCAACAAGGGTCCAGTGCGCAAGGCACGACTATCAACTGATAGGACGGATGTTCACCCGTGATTTAAAGAGGCGTGTTCCAGAAGCATGGTGCTTCTTTGATTTTAGCCATAACATTGTATTTATTTTGAAATTTCAAGTGGCATTTAAAGGAGATTTTTGTGTTTCTCAAAAGGGAAACAGAGGGTGGCATATGACACCAATTTCATTGCTTTATAGTCACACCTATTATATTTCAGGGCAGATTTCATTAGCTGTTTCTTAAGACTGCTTGAAAGCTTTGTGGTTATTTGGTCCAAATGAAGAGGAAATAGTACTTGCCTATTTTATCAAGATGCCATACAAATTAACTGAAGGTGTGAAAGTACACATTATTCTTGTTAATAATATATACTCAAACCTTTTAATTTTATTAAGATAACTTTCAAATTTTAATTTTATTAAGATAATTTTCAAAGCTAGCAGTAAATCTATTTATGTGAAATGTTTATGCCTTTTGTAAATTTGATTCATTAAATGCCTTTTATTTCTGCATTTTTTTATGACACTAGGCAAATTGGCAAAAGACAAGTTAGCACAAAGAAAATTGCGTTAACTCCTGTGCCTAGCAAAAATAGGGAGTAAGATCTTTTTGCTGTGCTTAAACTGCTTCAAAGAGAACATGTAGGGCCTTGAGGCAGACAGACCTAGGCGTGAAGGCCAGTTCCTTCACTCTGACCCACAGCCTTGGGCAGGTGTTCAGCCGCCAGAGCTGTGGTTTCCTCGTGTGCTGAGCAGGGATGAAAATCACTAGCTCAAGAGCTGATGGGGGATTAAGTAGTCAGCACTCAGCACTCGCCTGGAGGACGGAGGACACAGGGGTCCCTCTTGGCACATCTCCTTCAGACTCCTGGATCACCAGGTAAATTAAATGAGATGCCCTCCAGCGCCCAGTAGGGCGCCAGGCTCATACTCAGCCCAGCAGGGGTTTCTTTACCTCCCTCAAGGATGAATGTTTTCAGGATTACATCTTGTTTACTTTTTTAGGAAGTTTTCTCATTTTTATTTGTAAAGAATTTAAGAGAATGCTGTGCTTTGTGAAAAAAGTTAACACCTGAACAGTAGATAGAGGAGTTGGGTCACTTTTCCATGTTTCTAAACCCTGAAAGGCATCTCTACTGCTTCACTTGTATATTGCATGTTCTCACATAGATGGATGCCTTCTTTCCGCCCAGTTGAAGTTTCTTTAGATCGCAGCCACTTGCTTTCCTTCCATTTTATTTTTTATTTTTTAAATTTTATTTATTTATTTATTTTTGGCTGCGTTGGGTCTTTGTTGCTGCGCGCGGGCTTCCTCTAGTTGCAGCGAGCGGGGGCTACTCCTCTTTGCGGTGCGCAGGCTTCTCATTGCGGTGGCTTCTCTTGTTGCGGAGCATGGGCTCTAGGCGCACGGGCTTCAGTAGTTGTGACACGCAGGCTCAGTAGTTGTGGCGCACGGGCTTAGTTGCTCTGCGGCATGTGGGCTCTTCCCAGACCAGGGCTCGAACTCGTGTCCCCTGCATTGGCAGGCGGATTCTTAACCACTGCGCCACCAGGGAAGTCCCTCCTTCCATTTTAATATTGAGATCTGTGGTATCAACAGCTCCAGGTGGTCTTTATGTGGTCAGCATACAGTGGGGGAAGATTTTTTTTTGCCCACTGAGTTTACTGGGCTGGTTTAGAATATGAAGGGGAGGATAAACAACAAGGTCCTACTGTATAGCACAGGGAACTATACTCAGTATCCTGTGATAAACCATAATGGAAAAGAATATGAAAAAAGAGGGCTTCCATGGTGGTGCAGTGGTTAAGAATCCGCCTGCCAATGCAGGGGACATGGGTTTGAGCCCTGGTCCGGGAAGATCCCACATGCCACGGAGCAACTAAGCCCGTGCGCCACAACTACTGAGCCTGCACTCTAGAGCCTGCGAGCCACAACTACTGAGCCCGCATGACGCAACTACTGAAGCCCACGTGCCTAGAGCCCATGCTCTGCAACAAGAGAAGCCACCACAATAAGAAGCCCATGTGCTGCAACGAAGAGTAGCCCCCGCTCACCACAACTAGAGAAAGCTGCACACAGGAACGAAGAACCAAAAGCAGCCCAAAATTAATTAATTAATTAATTAATTAATTAACCAAAAAAGAATATGAAAAAAGAATGTCTCTATGTGTATAACTGAGTCACTTTGCTGCACAGCAGAGATTGGCACAACATTGTACATCAACTCTACTTCAATAAAAAGAAAAATTGAAAAAAAAAGTGAAGGGGAAGGCCCGTTAGGCTTTTGTTACTGTTGTTTACCATGATACTAATACAGATTCCTCTAAGCCTAAGAAAGGTGACTGTTCTTTAAAAGAAAGTTTGATTCTTTAAGAGGCAGTTTTCGTCATGATTACTTTTCTCATCGGTGTTCTTGCTCATGCTTCTTCCTCCCCTGGAAAGCTTCCTTCCCCTGTTCCCACCCCTCCACCCCCGTCCAGTCTACCCTCTCCAGGTGTCAGTAGCCCTCATCTCAGATGTCATTAAGAGTCTCCTCTTCTATGGAGCTTTTTCTAAATCTCCCAAAGTTGGGTTGGCCATTCTTTCTCAGGGCTCCCCTGGTCCTTGTATACTTAGTGCTGTCATAGCAACCGTTACCTCTGCATTGACCTCCTTTATCTGCATGCTGGTGTCTCTATCTGTGAAAATGCGAATAAGCTTGCTGAGGGCAGGAACCCCGTCATGAGGTCCTGCCTGGCTCTGTGCCCGCCAGGCGGAGCGTCTTACTTGGCCCGTATTAACAGCTTAGTAGATGCTGATGCATGAGTGATGTGTTAATCCCCAGTGTAAGGTCACGAGAAGGACAGCCACTTACGCAGACACAGCAAAATACCTTCTGGGAATGTCAGGTTTCTGTCATTTTCTGCCTTTGGAGTGTAAACAACAGATCACCAGCAAACAGGGAAAGGATTCTTGGTGACAGGAGAGTAATAAGTAAGGACCACTAGCTTTAGGTGGACCTTGCTCAGTCTTTTATAGCACTCCTTTGTGTGTAAAACAAGGGGACAGTCACAGAACTGTGACTGTGCTGACGACAGGGTGACTGGCTCAGACCAACTACTAAGAAACCTGGCACATATATGTATACATACACATATATGTATGTGTATATATATATATATTTTTTTCTTTGAGACATTCTTGCAAAAAATTAATAAAATGTGTCCTTTCTTATAAAGATGTGTTAGTTTGCTAGGGTTGCAGTAACAAAGTACCATAAACTGGGTGTCTTAAACAACAGAAATTTGTTTTCTCACAGTTCTGGATGCTAAAAGTCCGGGATCAAAGTGTCAGCAGGGTTGGTTTCTTCTGAGGCCTCTCTCCTTGGCTTGTAGGTGGCTGTCTTCTCCCTGTGTCTTTGTTATTGTCTTCCCTTTGTGTCTTGTCTGTGTCCAAATTTCGTCTTCTTATAAGCATACCAGTCATATTGGATTAGGGCCCACCCTAATGACCTCATTTTAACTTAATTAACTCTCATCTCCAAATACAGTCACATTCTGAGGTACCAGGGGTTAGGCCTTCAACATCTGAATTTGGTGGGGAGGGATGCGATTCTGCCAGTAGCAGTGTGGATTTTAACTGCTTAATATATATACGTAGGACAGTTTATTGACTAAGAATACATCAAGTGCTGTGCGTGAGGGTGTATATATCATACCATGTTTGTGTGTCAGACATACAGAAAGTCACCACTCTTAAAATCGTGGAGTTTAGTAGCCTGGGTATGGCTACTTCTCTAAGCCATCAAAAGATTCTGTCCTCCTTATGTGGCAAGTATACAAGAAAGGGGGAAACATTACAGATATTAGCAGCTATTCCTCCAATTAAGAATAATGCCTTCTTTGTACAGCAAGTTAAAGTATACATGAAATTTTGTTAAAATTAGTAATCTCTTTACATAAGAGTAAGGATAGACTTTACAAGTTTTATCTGAAAGGTTTTCTATAATATCTCTAACGTTTGAGGAAGTACCCAGAAAGCTACATCAGATGCTGTGGTCAAGGGCAACTTGTGTTTTGAGTAATTGACTTGTGTAGGTGGTAAACCAAAGGCTCTGGAAGAAGAACTACAAACTTGCATTTTGAAAAGGGATTTTTCATTAGAATATGGCTTGTATACACAAGGAGAAGTACTAACTTGTTGTTCCCATAGATAAGTTATAAGAAATGAATTTCCTACAAAGTTTAGAAATTCCTTGATTGTTTGAAATTTTCATCTGTAATATTTTAAAGAATATTTATTTTACATTTTGTTTTTTATGTTCTTCTCTGCTTTTAAAATCCAGCTCATGGTTTTTGGAATCTTTCTGTGCCTGGATGCATTTCTGTATGTGTTCACCCTGCTTCCTTTAAGAGTTTTCCTGGCGCTGTTCAGGCTCTTCACACTGCCTTGCTATGGCTTAAGGTAAGTTTAAGATTATGAACTATTTTAAACATTTAAGTTATTTTTACTACTTGTAGTTGAGCTAAATAATCACTTGCATAGATTTTTTAGAATAGGGATAATCATTAAGTTTCTTTCACACTTTGGCCCTTAATGCATAAACTAATGCTGTTTATCTTTTTAATGAGTATTATATAATATACTTATATAATATTTGTACTTTTTATATGTACATTTTTTTTCCCCAAATGGTTTTGGACCAGAACTTTGCTTTGGCCAGTAAACAAATGTTAATAATGCAGGAGGCTGTGTAGAAGAATAGAAAAGGCCTAGCACTGAGAGTCAAGGACCAACCACATTGCCACTGTGCTAGCTCAGCCTGTACTTTTATTTTCTTCAAGTCCCTGGCCTCCTGGGCATCATCTGTAAAGTGAGGACCAGGTGCTAGGCTGGGAGGTGGGCGGCGGCTGGCATCAGACTCTCCTAGGGAGCACTTAATACAGGGTTCCTCCTCCATCTCATTTGAGAGTCTTTGTCTTCATGACCTAGCTGGCCTTAGTTACTGCTTACAGGTGAGACCCGCCCCCGACTCTGATTTGTGAGAGGGGAAAGCTTTTGAAGACCATTGTCCTGGTGGGAAGGATCAGACAGTCTGGCCCAGCATTGAGTAACTGATGAGTCATGAGCAACTACTAACTTCTCTAAGCTTGTGTCCCCATCAGTAAAAAGGGGATGTTTAGAGCCAGCATCTTTTACCACAAAGACTGAGAGATGTGAAAAGAATACCTGGTGTAGTGCCTGGTTCGTAGTAGACAGGAATAAATACTAGTTTCCTTCCTTCCTTCTCTTCCAAAACTAGGAACAGGAAGATGAAAATGTAAAGCTTATGTGAATCTTAATGCTTTTTTGGTCTTGAGGTTAGAAATTTGGATTTTACAGTTTTTTTCTCTGTGGTTACATCAACATGCCTCTGCTCTGTGTGGTCACTCTCTGTAACATTACAGTGTTCTTAGCATAGTTGCCCAATTTACATTTCTCACATGCCTCATGTTTCTAAATACGTTTCATTCCGAAAAAGTTACAAAATACTGAAATGGACAATAATATGTGAAACTTTATTTAACTATGAAGTAGGTGACTCTTCCATGGTATATTAAATATATGAATAATAACATTATCATCAGTAACCATGGAAACTGAGTTATAAAATTATTGATCAACATACAGAATTATATGTTGATTTTTTTTAAGACTAAAGTCATGGAAGAGTCTCTTTTAAAGTAATAAACGAGCATATACTTGATATCTAGTACTTACTGAATAACACATACAGTCCTTTTAAAGATGGCCTTAATCAGTCTTAATAAGGAAGAAATCCCTCCAGTGTAAATTGGAAGAATTTATCGATCATGATGATCATATTGTGATAAGAGTAAAAGCTCTTCTTTGCAAGATGGCATGGGGTAGATTATAAGAATTAAGATCACATCATTGTTATATGTGATACTTTATATTCTATAATCTTCCTCTCCTTCCAGAATGAAAGAATTATGTTACATATTTTATTAATTTCTTGTTAATCAAATGGGAGGATCTTTTTTAGGAATTTACTGTCAACTTTAAGATATTCAAGTACGTGCTTTATGCCTTTGGGAGAATTTTTAAGAAGACTTTATTCATATCAGCAAACCTTTTTTTTCAGACATTTGTAGCATGGTACTCCAATATTCAGAAAGCCTAACCTTGTATATTGTCACTATTCCTTTATCACTATTGGGAGCTCAGTAGAATCATGGTTATTTCAGTTACCTTTTCAGAAGACCAAGAAAAAAGTCTAAGACATTACTAAATGGAAGTCTTCATGTGTGATTGCATAACAAGAATAGACGCATGGAAAGTTGGATAAAGCCCAGGTGAGGCTACCTGACATAAAATAACTCATGTCTACACTATGAGCTAGATTACTTTTTAGTTATTCTTTGATCAGCAATGTGAGGCAAGTTCGTGCTCTAGCTGTCTTTAAGCGAATGGCTTTTAAAGACAGAGCATGTTCTCCGTGGCTATTGGCACGATGAGATATAGCATTAAAAGGATGTGTAACCTAAAATCAACAAGAGCCATCTTGCTGTTGCACAGGCATCTAAACTGTGTCCCTTGTCACTTGGGGAGCAAGGCACCAAAGTAGCATTAGAGAAGTCTTTCAGTGTTTGTTCTGAAAACTGGGAGAGGTGTTGCAGAGAGCTGGGAAGCCTTCATCCCTCTACTCCTCGTTGGCTTTAGTGTGAGTGGTCGATGGTCCCTGGAGCCAACCTTTTCTAGGTTTTTTTTTTTGGCATAAAAAGTAAAGATGATAACTTTTGTATATTACTTTAAAATACTTTTCAATCTAAATTAATTTGAATAACATTTTAAAACAGAATTCAAGTCCATTCTATTTTCAAGTTTTTATGGCCAAACTGACACTAGAGGTCAGCCCATCACACTACATTGAAGACTCCGCTAAGTTTTCCTGGGCAAACAGTTCTTGCTATTTCTGCAGTTTGGATCAACTGAAAAATTACATTTTATGCCATCACTAATAAATATGTGTATATATAACGTGAAGTGCAGTTAAAATGATATAACAGAACTTCAACACTTTAAATACTCTGTGAGTGTAGGCAGATTATACAGAATATGAAGATACTGCCTTCCTGTCTTAGTGCCTTAAGTATACGTTATCAGAATTAGCAAAACTGTTGTTAATATTAAGTCTAAGACCTTTCAAATATTTTAGGAATATAAAAATACATTTTATTTTTACAAAATTATTAATCAGCCAAGTTTTGTCTTCTTATAGCTTTTCTTCTAACATTCTCTACTTCCATTCAAGATTATTTGATTTGTCTTGCCTGTAGCTGTATCATGTCCCATCTTTTTAAGCAAACAAAAAGTGCTCTTTCCTTCAGTCTGACTTTATTTTTTCAAAGAGATAAGAAGAAATTAAAGAGACCAGCAAAGAGGTTGATTGTATTCTTTTTTCTGTTTTCTTTTTCTCACTCTCCTGTATTTTAGTTTTCTTTCTGTTAAAAAAAAAAGAAAGTTACTATTGATATCTTCCTAGTCTCTTAGTTGTTTGAAATTATTCCCAAAAAGCAGGGTGGGTGGGAAGGGATATTTGTCAAAGTAATCAAGATGCTGACATGAAAACAGCAACAGTTTGCAGGCTCTAGTGCTGTGGTTTCAGTGTCACACATCACAGCAGAGTACTATTATTGCCCTCTTTTCAGAAATGGGATTGGTGTTCTCACCTCCTCTACGTGCAGAGTTATATCTGGTACAGCATTTGTGAGAGGCTTCTGAAAGCTGACAGCCTCCCGGGTTTTCTGCTTTAGAATTGATTTTTTGAACCTATTTCTAAATCTTCTGCAAACTTGCCATGGGTTTTGGTTTGGGGATATTTGTCAGTACTGACAACTGAATAGACTTTCTGCCTTTCATTAAGCCTGAGGGCCAGGGTGAATCTGCAGCTCTTAAGAAACCAGTCTTTATCGTGATTGCTCCCCTGGTGGACATTTTGCCAGCTTTTGACCCTGTTAAAATATTTTTCATTTTGAGATGTTGGCAGGGTAATTTTCTTGACTCAGTAGTTGTGTGTGTGTTTTCTGCAAAGGGTGCACTGCTTGCATAAAAAGTTGACACCTGTCCTTAGTAATTTCAAGAATATTTAGGTGAAAACTATTGCTAATGAATTGGCAGTCTTGAAAAATCTTTGCCCTTAACTATTTTGTTGTAGACTAAAATAAAGAAATACATCCAGATTCTTTAAAAGCCAACTGATTTATGTCTGTCTTCCCTCTTTCTCAGGATAGTATAATTTTTTAAAAACATTTGAGAAACTTCTTGAATTAAGATAATTTTTTTAATGATGAGGACATGAAAATCAGAATTAAGTTTTGATTCATTATATGAAGTATCTTTGTTTCTTGGAAGAATGAAAGTATTTTGTTTTTTAGAAAAGTAGACTGCTCTATATTATGCTAAAGAGGTATCCAACATTATTTTTTCCAAATTTACTTATAGAATAAATAAATAATAACCAGTTGTATGTGTGTTTTTAATTTACCTGGCATTTTTTCTGAATTCTTTTTCCTCCTCCAACCTGTGGCTTCATTTTGTGTTGTAGAAGCCTCAGTCACATTTGAGTTAAAAGTTGAGGGAGATTGTAGAGAAAAGCAATACTATCTGGTGCCAGGAACTGATAGTTTTGAAAACTTTGCTAAAATATTTTAGACAGTAATAAGTGTAGAGTAGGTTTAAGTAATAAATGCTAGAGTATTTTTCTTTTACTATTGGGGCAAATAAAATATGTGCAAGTAAATTTTACTGATATCTCACCTTGGTTTTAGGCATAACTCTTACTTGAGGCTTTATGTACTTCTTTGGTTTTAAGAGGCAATGGTGTCTTTTTCTTTTGAGAATTTACCCCACAGAAAGCTCTCATCTCCCAAAGAATTATGAATTTCAAATGCTTGAGAGTTTCTTAACCCATTGGGTTTCCTCCGTATGCCTTACCTCCTCCAAGGTAGTTCTACCTAAAATTAACTGCACACATATGAACACACACACATATACATAATAGATTTTTCTCTTTTTAGATGTAAGCCTTATTTTTGGCCTGAGTGATTCATGCCACCCCTGTCGCGCAGGTAGGGAGAGCTCTTGGTAACTTCCTCTGGGGAAACAAGTACGTCTGTCATTTCCTCTTACCAGGGCTGGTCTACGTGGCTGATTTGTAGAGAGCAATATATTTGTTAGAGAGTCTTCCTAACCTCAGGTTTTATTGTCCCCTGTTTCCTCACCATGACGCTCTAAGTAGCGTAGCAACATTACAACCTTCTCTCTTTCTTTCTCTCTCGTAAATCAGACCGAAGGGAGGAGCACTTTCACTTCCTTTATAGAATGGAATGTGGTGTCACAGGGACTCCTTGTGGTGAGTAAACCCTGATTTTTCCTTCTATACTCTCGGCCAAATTGACATCAGTACAAACGAATACTGATTATAATGAAAAAATACAGACATAACCATTTGGAGATGGACACATACTGAAGAAAATGTGGTTCCCTGTCCTTACTTGGTCATAAAGCTTTGTCCACATTTGTGCAGGATTTCACCATGATCTCATCTAGCATAAGAAAATCACTTGATAAAATGATCTTTAATTATACATGTCGGACTAGACCTGACATCAAGTACTTCATTCCCAATGCCACATCAGTCAGCTGAGCCCTTCAATGTGAGCAGTTTTTTATTTTGCATCCTCCGAACACCAAACATAGCTTATAAAACCAGTGGTTTTTTCCTAGTATAGTTTGAAATTATTTTCAAAGCCCAAGGAACGCTTTAAGTCATTCAGTTTAAGCTTTTATAATTATTTTTCTACTGTCTGTCGCAAAAACTTAAGATTTAAAATTTTCAGTCTCCTAATTAAGGAAAACATCTTAATCTTAATACTTTATTCCAATTTACTCTAAAATTATAAAACGACTTCTCTTTCAGAAATGGAGACCATTTTTAATATTTCACGTTTTTTTCAATAGTGCTTGTATATCTTCATTCTTTCAGTTATACCACAAATAGCTAAAAATGTTAAAAGAGAAAGAGAGAAAAAAAGAAAGATCCAGTCTGCGTATTTTGTAATGAAGTAGCTCATGCTGACACCTTGGCATGTTTCAACACCAGTTTGAAAATTAACTAGGCAGGGCTTATCCCAGTTCTCTTAGTCATTTGTGTTGCCTCCTCTTCTTTCCTGATCTTTTTCTGTTCACTATCAGTTTTTACTTTAATTTTAGTTGGCATAGTACCTTCTGCTGAACAGGGTGCAGAAAAAGCCTACACCTGATCATCTGGGTTTACTACATCATTCTGTTCCCCAAAAGTGCCCTTGAAACAACTGGGTCACTTTATTCGGTAATTGTGCAAATCCAGGGAAAGTATTTGAAAGACCAAAAGATAAAATTTAGAAATGTAGACAATTTAATTTCTGTAAGAGTGGCTTAACTTGAAAATTAAAAAAATTTTTAAGGTCTGTTGACTATCTTGTTTAATATTACTTGTCTTGTGATAACTGACAGCTAGCTGTAAATTAGATTAGTGGGTTTTTCACTTTGTCCAACAGCTTCCTCCACTTGTTTATGTGTTAGTGTGGGATTTTTTCAGTGCTTGCAAAATGAATTGCCAGTAACCACTGTTTAACAGGCATTTATAAGGAAGAGCTTCAGCCTGAAAGTATTGTTCATAAACCAATTCAGAGTTGATTGGCAGGGCTGTAGATAAGCTTCTTATGGAGTTGGAAATACTTATCATATATCATATCCAAAAATGTCCTGGCAGAAAAGGAAACAAATGTTGGAACTGGTTCAAGTTGTTTTAACCAGCTGAACTTATTTTGAGGTTAGATCTTTTCTTACTCAGAGAAGCTGTGATGCCCCCTTAGAAACGATTTTTTTTTTTTTTTGCAACTTTCCTTTTTCATTTACAGGGAAATTTATATGAAAACAAGACCCTTGTTTCTTAAGAGTTCTGCTTTTATTTTTTTATTTGAATAAATCCCCTTAATTTTGAAATTAAGGAGAAAATCAGAGTCATCTCTGTAGCACCCAGTTATGATGTAAGCAATGGAAAATTTTCATCAAAGCAGAGAGTGCACAGAAAGCAGTGCACAGATCCAGTGGAAATAGTCCTTTTTTCCCTCTTTTTAGAAATGAAAAATTACAGCTATTTTTGGTTTTTAGCACAATAATTTTTCCATATGAGATGACAGTACAGTGATAAATTATACAGTATTAAATTATGCTGAAAGATAAAAGATACTGAGTTGCTGATTCCTGTAAGTTTAAAAGTTCTTTTAAAGAAAAGTCTGGGACGGTAGATGGGAGTGAGAACATGCCTTCTGGAGCCAGATGCAGAGGGTCAGATCCCTGGTCCCCCACATCTAACTCCTGACCATGCAGCTGCAGGCACGTTCTTGATACTCTTTGCGTCATCTGTGAAATTGGGATGGTGATGTACCTTCCTCATAGGATCTCATAGGATTGTCGTGGAAACTAGAACAGATACGTGCCAAGTGCCTAGAACGGTGCCTGCCTCATAGGACCTGTGGATTGTAGCATAAGGTGTTTCTTCAACTCTTGCACTATTTTTACAGCCTGGTTTAATCCTAAGCAAAAGAAAACTAAATTAAAGTTGTTTACTTAAAATTTAAAAATTTTAATTTACTTTCATCTTGGTTTAAAATGTGTGGTATTACGTTATTTCGGGAGACAGCTTTCCAATGTTTGGTAGCTAATTTCTAACAATGACTTGTATCAAATATAATATTCCTCCTTAGATACACTAACACACTGTTCCTTTGTTGCAAATGTTTATAAAGAAACAAAGTTGGACAGATATGTATTAAAAATCCTTTTATCTCTTAAATAAAGTGCTTTGACTGAGATCACTTAACTAAGTAGATGCCAATCTAGTACCAAAAGCTCTAAGTATAGATTTCTACTTTAATTAGTTATCTAAATCTTTTTGGTAATTAATGCAGATTCATTAATACCACCCTACTTTTTGTTCATATCGTTTTCTGTAGTTCATAAAACATGACCTCTAGTTCTTAAACACAAAGGACCCTGACTATGGGTGATTTGTGCTTTTCAGCATATGCTCAGCTGTGCCAGCACTTCTGAGGGGGAGGTGGGTGTGCACTCCTGGCTGATGCTTCGGGTTGACCCTGGCCATCCCAGAGGAGACAGGCACACGGGCCAGGAGCCCAGGAGTGTTCAGAATGTCTCCTCTTCTCATTGTTTGAATTAAAAATATGTTTACCTCCAACTCTTGACAAATATAATACTGCTTCCGTTTTTTATCTTGGGGTCCAGCAGCGAATTACCTCGATATTTGAACAGCCCTTGGCAGAGTTCTGTGTTCTGGGCTAGGTGTTTGGAGATGAGAGATGCAGCTCACTCTGGATTTCATGAGGAGAAAAGGGCCAGAGTCTGCAGGGAGAGAGAGGAACAGCACTGGAGACAGAAAGGGACAGAAAAATGATGATAGAGATTGATCAACTTTGTCCTTGAGGCAGTTTTTCCCAAGATTTCAACTTCAACTACTAAGAATAACTTCCCTCGGCTTATTGTGCCATGGTGGTATGACTTGGACACGTGGTGTGACTTGGACTATTCTGACCCGTCTCTCCTTCTAGCTCGTTGGTTCAGCCCAGTGTCTTCTCATCCTCTGCTAGCCCTCCCTGGACCCAGTCTTCACAGAATTTGTCTCTTTTCAGGATTTTTGCAGATTTCCATATTCTCTCTGTGAAGAGGTCAAATTCACACCTGACTGAAAACCTCTGCATACTACAATGTAGTACACAATGCAGTATGTATTGTAGAAAACAAGTGTGAGGTTCTGTAACACGTCTGGCAGAATTGGCATTGCATGCCTCACTGTTATCTTACAGAGCAGTGTTCTGGGTAGCAGTTATGGGTTCCTTGTTGAACCCTACAAGGATCTTTGGAAGAAAAGAGCCCCCGATCTGAATGTGGACAAGGGCTAGGAAGGAGCTCCAGAGAGAATAGGTAGCCAGGAAATACCAAGTAAGTAGAGAGCTCAGGACGCCAATAGCCCGCTGGAAAGGGAGCTCACCCCTTAGGTAGGTCCTAAAGTGTTGTCACAACGGACAGAAATGAAGAGACTCCGCGGCTCCTAATGCCAGTATTCAGGCTTTTTATTGATTGTACGATACATACGTAAAAGCTGCCAAAGCAGGAGACTGAGCATTTTCTATCTTGAGGAATCAGCCTGCAGTCGACTTAGAGAAAACACCTTTCCCATTCTTGTCACAGGAATTTTACGTTCAGTGAAAGAAGTCTTAAATTTCTTCTTTTCTAATGTATGTTTTTGCTGTGTCTTAGGAAGACGTTTCCATTCACAATTTAGGTTTAGCTCCTTATACTCTGACCTCAAAAGTAAGGAATGATCCTGCTTGTATTAATTAGGAAAAAACCACCGTTGACACTTGAGCAACTGGGGGTTAGGGCACCGACGCTATGCTCAATAGCCAGCCCTCCGTATACACGATCCCTCCGTGTCCGAGATTCCTCTGTATCCATGGTTCCTCATCCATGGACTCAACCAGTCGCAGAGCACGTAGTACTGAAGCACATATTTATTGAAAAAAATCCGCGTATAAGTGGACCTGTGCGGTTCAAACCCATGTTGTTTAAGGAGCAACTGTATTTTCGACTCATGTCATAGACGGCTAACTTTTGTAATATAAAAGCTGTCCTAACAAACCAGTAAGAGAAAGATGTGAGGAGAGAATTCACAGACAGTGTAAATAACTTAAATATATAAAGAAGATGTCAGTCTCCTAATGAGAGAAATTAACATTGAAACTACTAGCGTCAATTTTTCACCAGTGGCATTGGCAGAGATCCCAAAGTTGATCAAATGCTAATTGATGCCCGTGGGCTTACAGGTGTCTAGTGCAAGTGTAAATTGGTACAACCCCTGCAGAGGGCAGCGCAGCTGCTGTTATCAAAATGTCAAGTGAACATAACCCTGAGATTCCAGTTTTAGGGCTTTATCCTATAGATGCACTTTCACTGACACGACATGACATGTACATTGCATCATGGTTTATAGTTGCAGAAGGCTGGAAATCTGTCAATGATATGTTAAGTAAATTATGATACACCCACACAGTGGAGCACTGTGCTGTCATGTAAATATGAGTGCCTTATGAACTGACATGGAAAGATCTGTTGTGCTGTTCAATAGAAAGTGCAAAGTGCAGAACACCACGCGTAGAACGCTAGCACTGGGTAAGAAGGGCTGAGACAGTGGGCTCCAGGGCTTCCCGATGAGGTGGGAGGCTTGCGTCTTCTTCTTGGAAATCCATTGCTTCCGAGCACTCTATCAGCAGCCGCCTGCCTTCGGTGTTCACTTGTTTAGGTTCCCCACTTCTAGCAGTAATTCTGGTTTAATATTTTATATTCTCTACTTGGGCAGAAAATTTCATACTGTTGAGTAGTCAGCATAACTTTCCTTGTTAGTTTGAAATTTTTAAAAGGTCAACCTAAGTCCCATTACCTTTGTTTGCCACTGTATGTCCAGTGAAGATTATTTATTCAAGAACACAGAAGGTAAAACTCATATTTTTATTTCTTCTCATATATTTCAGGGACAGACGTTTGCTTCAGCCTGCCCAGGTGTGTGACATCTTGAAGGGTGTCATTTTGGTCATCTGCTATTTCATGATGCACTATGTGGACTACTCCATGATGTATCACCTGATTAGGGGCCAGTCCGTCATCAAGCTCTACATCATCTACAATATGCTCGAGGTGCGTCCGGGCCCTCATTTCCCCGCCAGGCAGTCCAGCGCCCCAGCCCGCACAGGCCTGGCCGGTGGCACACTGCTCCAAGCCTTCCAGAACAGAACACTTTCCTGCAGGCTCTGGTAATGGTGCTTCTGGCCCCGCGTGTTCATCCGGTCATTGGCGACCTTGTTAAAATGCACATTCTGATGTAGTAGGTCTGGGCGTCTTCTAACAAGATGGTGCTTGTGCTGCCGGTCCTGGAACACACTGAGGGTAGCAGGTCCCCAGGGCACAGTGTGTCCTCAAGTAGGGAAGAGGGGCACCTGCTGCCTAGACATTTCTGAGTCAGTGCTCCCTTGAGAATGTAAACTGTCAAATGGTAGAGAAATGTATTTTGCAAATTCATTGGAAACCCATGTATACTTTTTGCTAGAATTTTTAAATTTATGAAGATACTTTTAGGGTTATGTGTATGTTGGCTATAGTAGATTTATATTTTAAGTTGCTTTTGAATTTTCACACTAAGCAGGTAAACAATTTCCCAGTTTCTCTAAGTACTTAACATTTTGCATACAATGTGTCTTCCAAGTACGCTATGCTTTAAAGCAGTCATCATATGAAAATCTGCATTTATGTAAATTAACAGTTACACAAAGCAAAGAAAAACATGCTTTGCTTTATAGGCAGAAACTTAATAAGTCTTTTAGATAGTAAGCCAACCTGGGTTATATAATTAACCTCTGAGACTCAATTTGTACTTTCCTATACTACTTTTTGGGGATACAAGTAAGGTCTACCTGTCTTTTGAATTAGTCACAGATGGGCTTGTCCTGGCTAGTAGACACGTGGGGTGGGGTGGAGGCTGCTGGCCTTTCTGCCCTGAAGCTGCGCTGCCCGGGCAGCTGGGGGCTTTCCATCTCTTCGTAGAAGCCGCAGAACTCTAGCCGTCCCGGTTAGTCCTTAATTCATTGACTGGGATGATTTAAAACCACACCCCAGCTTCCTGGTTGTAGGCCACGCACTCGCTTTGCCCCATCAAGTGTGGGTGTGGTTTGTGAAGCCGAGTAGCCATCCTGCCCTCCCCGCCCTCCCACAGAAGGAAAAGCCCAGGCCTCCTGCCCTCCCCGGCCGCGTGGGTGGCTCTCCGTGCCAGCACCCCACTAATCTCCATGCCTTCCCTCCCGGGGGATTGCAGGTGACCGGGCTTCTCCCTACTCCCAAACTTAAGGCAGACGCCTCCTGATTTACACAGCCCTCTCACAAGGTGGCGGTATTACCGTTACTAGGAAACCGGGCAAGCAGAAGGATCCGTGAATTGCTGATCTAAGTGGCTTAAATACTTACTCACTTTGTAGACTAGAGTTGATGAGTGGTTTCAGCATAGTGTAGAAGAGTCCAGGCTCTAGTATAGAGATAACTGCCTCCAATCCTGGTTATCCTGCACATGGCCGCCGGTTGCTGAATGACTCTAACCTTCAGCTTCTCATCTGTGAAATGGAGATACTAGGGCAATTACCAGGATTACATGAGACAAACCAGGCATGTGGTAGGAGCTCCCTAAATGGTAGCGATTTATCCCTTCATTTGGCAAATATTCAGCCAACACTCCCTACATGCCAAGATCCCAAAGATCCAGAAATGAACAAAGCCTAATCCCCTGGAACTTATATGCTACAGGGGGGAGAGAGGCAGTAAACAAGGAGGTATTTGGAAATAATAAATCACCGTGGTGAAGAAGAACACGGTAATACGTTAGAGACCACGGGAGCCACAAAAGACTGGATGGTCTGGGAAGGTCCTCTCTTAGAATGTGACTGAATCCTGAATGATAAGCCCTCCTTTTTTCTTTTTTTATGTGCTTCTCTTTATTTATCATACTGTATTCATAGAGATCAGAACTTGAAAATGTCTTTAGGAAGCAAATCTGCTTATTATATTCTTATATGATAAACCTCAAACAAATTACAGCTATTGTTATTTACCGATATTAGGTGTGAGTAGAGTGGGTCAAATGATATATTTGTCCTAAAGGATTTAAGTTTGAATCCTGAATTTGAATTCAAAGAGTTTTAAAACCAGAGGAACTGTGATTTTGATGTATCCTCTCCCTTTTATTTTTGCTACTAAAACTTTCCTTGTCACAAACAGAGTTTACTAGACAAAGTCTAATTCAGATAATACAGAACTTGAGCACTCATTGTGTGTCAGAGAATAAGGAAATGTAAGTGAAGAAGTAAATAAAGATCCTGCTCTCTTTTGGAGCCTACCTTCTAGTAGGATTTAAAAAGTGAGATTTCCAGTATTTGAGTTCACCTCTGAATTTTAGTAACATATTCAAATGGAATATTGAGAAACACCTTAACAAAATTTTTCTCTTTAGGTAGCAGATCGTCTGTTTTCATCATTTGGACAAGATATATTAGATGCTCTCTATTGGACAGCAACAGAGCCCAAAGAAAGAAAAACAGCACACATCGGGGTGATTCCTCACTTTTTCATGGCCGTTCTCTATGTCTGTATCCTTTTAGACTTCTCGGAAATTCCAACCATCAATGCATATTTTACATTATTCTATTTGGTTAGCTGTTTCTCAGATTTAAAGATGTGTGTGTGTGTGTGTGTGTGTCCGTATCCTGAAGACTAATGTGAACCCTCTGCTATCTTTTGAGAAATTGCTTATAATAGTACAGTTGACCCTTGAACAACACAGGGGCTAATTCAAGTATAACTTATAATTAGCCCTGGGTATCCAAGGATTCAAGCAACCACGGACCATTTAATACTGTAGTATTTACTATTGAAAAATATATGCATATAAGTGGACTCATGCGGTTCAAACCCATGTTGTTCAAGGGTCAGCTGTAATTGTAAATTAATTTAAAGAGTCTCATGTGTACATGACCCTTTGAACTGCTAGAAAATAGTTCTGTTCTCAGTGTAACTGATTATAAGGAAGGATTTTAGAATAAAGGGATAGTATGTTTATACATATTTTAGATTTATATAGATCTATATAACTTTTTCATACATATATTAGAATTTTTTTGAAGTTATCTTTAAATCTATGAATTCTTTGTTTTAACCTTCAGCTTAAAATGTATACAATTCATCTAGAAATAAAATTTGAAATTGGTTAGGGAGGAATTTTTGAGCTTTTATTTCTCCCTCCTTCCTCTCCTGAAAGCTTTTCTTTTGGAGAGTAAATGCTTTACTATATAGCACGGTGTGCACGTGTGTGTATGTATATTTACACACACATGCATACCTACACTTAAGGTCCATATGGGATCAGGACTCGTTCAGAGGAATGTGTCGTGTGATTTTTTTTTCTGTACTGTCTCTGAAAGAGCAATGCTTGAAAGAATTGGATTAATATTTGGGAAGTTAAAGGACTATGTGGGAAAAATTTCTGTGGAGAGTAAAAGCTTGTTCCAAGTATAATGAAGTAAAAAGTTACTGTTCTAATTTAAACAAACTATTCCATATGTAATATGAGTATAATTCTGCAGCTTGTGGATGTCTTCAAAAATGACATCTGAAGAAGAATCTTAATTATCAGACATTTCTTATTATATTCCCCGCCCCCTGCAGAACCAGAGAGGAAAATCAGTTCCAGAGTAACTTTTACTTTGTGTTCTCTTCTATTTTAGAATGCAAATTATCTTAATTCACAATGTATATATCTAGGTCTCTTCTTTCAGTATTTACCATAATTTTTTCCATTTATTTAATAAACTTCTCTGAGATCCTATTTCCCAAGCATTGTACCAAATGCCAAAGATCCAGAAAGAACAAGACGACTGTTTTCCAGGACTCACAGTCTTAATGACTGGATTCATTTCTGCTTTTGTTTTGTTTCATATGAGTTGCGTACATCTTATCCCATCAAATTTATATCAACTATAGCTAATAGGGAAATTACAGAGATAATAAAATACTTACGTAAGACTTGATTTAGAAAGCATAGTCATCTTTTTTCCCCATTATAAACTTGCAAGATTTTATAGCATTATCTATTAATATAAACTGAAAACAGACAAGTTTTTTCCTTGACATCACTTACTGCTAGTTTTGCATGCAATCCTTATAATGGTTCAGGCAACAACTCTCAACGTGGCTTTTAACTCACACAACAAGTCCCTGCTTACTATTATGATGTCTAATAATGTAAGTATGAGATTTTATTTTACATTTTTGAGGTTATATGGTACTTTAACAGCAGTATTCTGAATGGGAAAAAGTTATTTTTTCTAAATGTTATTCTCTAAGAAGTTTTATATGTAGCATGTCCATTTTTAAAACTGCGTTAATGATGAAGATATTTGTGTTTACTATTTCAGTTTGTTGAAATTAAAGGAAGTGTTTTCAAGAAGTTTGAAAAGAACAATCTTTTTCAAATGTCAAATAGTGGTATGTACAATCAGATTCTACTTGCAGCTTTATGCAGTATTATTTTGTAACTCATTCTGAAACTCTAATGTCACGTTTCCTACGGGCCACTGTTTTCTCTCACTTAAGCAGTGCTTTCTTTTATTCTCTCAACATCTTTACTAAGTTTTTTTATTATTATTATTTTGGTTATTGTAATCTCAGGATGTTTAAGATAGTAAAAAATTACAGGTATTTGTATCGCACCTTACCATACTTTCAGAAGCTTCTCACTGATCCAGAAATTTCTTAGGAGCAGCTGATATTATTCCATTTTACAGATGTGAAAGTTGAAACAGAGAGTAATTTGACTTCCCTAAGGTCACTCACTTAGCTACTGAGAGAAATCTGATGATAAACCTCAGATTGGCTCTTCATTCTCGGCTTTTTCAGTTGTGCCTTACTGCCTCCTTTCTAATTCTAAGATGTGTGAGGGCACAGAATTTATCCCCAGAAACCTTATCTTACATAGTTAGGATGATCATAGCAGCACAGTGTCTTGGTTCTCAAGGTGTGGCCCATGGAACCCTGGAGGGGAGTCTGCAAAGTCAAAACTGTTTTCGTAAGAATATGAAGACATTACTTATCTCTTTCACCATGTTGCCATTTGCACTGTGGTGGAGAACAGGGGTGAAAAAGCCAGTGAGAGGTCACGCGCCCACTGGCATGGCTGGTCCCGTGGCTGCCAGTGTGTGTCAGTGGCGCTGGGGAGTGCCCCGCACTGATGGTGCATGTGAAATGCTGCAGCTGCTCTGGGAAACCTTTTGGCGGTTTCTTACACAGTTACACATTCACCTACCCTATCACTCACCAGTGGGAACACAGGTTCACAAAAGGACTTGTACTTGTAAAGAATTGTTACGGCAGCTTTATCCATAGCCCAAAACTGGGAACAACCCAAATCCTCCCATTAAGAAGAAAGCAGATAAATAAATTTTGGTATATCTACACCGTGGGACACTATTCAGCAGTTAGAGAGAACTGCGTATATTCAGCTACATGGATGAATCTCAAAAGCCTTATGCTGAGTGAAAAGAGGCCAGACACAAATACGTGTGTACTGTGTGATTTCATACTTATGAGGTTTATGATCAGATAAAATTAATTTATGATGATAGAAATAAAAGAGTGATTACTTACTGGGGGTGGGGTTGACTGGGAGGGATGCAAGGAAACTTACTGTCGTGATGGAACTGTTCATATTTTAGTTATGGGAATGGTGGCATAGCTTATGCATTCATCAAAACTCAATCAAATTGTACACTTAAAAGTAAAATTTCACGGTACATAAATTTTGCTGTACATATATTAGACAAGGAAAATAATGGCATATGAATATATTAAAGCAAAGGAGTGTTTAGAATTATAGGAGATTTGATAACTAGGCAAGGAACAGAAAGAACTAATGAAAAACTTTAGACAATTCTGTGGAGCAGTGATAGACCTTAGATCTCAGAGCTCTGAAGGGCACTTGGCACAGTGTCATTCTGTGCAGTAATATTCTTTAAAACGTGTGCTGCCAAGCTCTTTACATTTGAAATGAAAGAGGAGGGGAGGGGTAGGAGGGAAGGGGCGTGCTCTTCTCAGCTTCAGGAGTTAACTCTAGAATATATTGCTTCAACTACAAGAATTTCACTTGTAGCAGAAATCATATTATTTCTGTTTAAATTAATAACCTGGTTTGAGTAGGCACTCTTTGTAGAGCTTTAAACTAGACATGCAGATCTTTAAGTTGTAAGCGTTTTCAGTCTTTATGTATCGTGAGGAGGAGATTGTGAACGATTTTCAACCTTATCGCCAGTATGTTGATATAATTAATATCCCTTTTTCCTTTCTTTTATAAACAAGTCCCCCAAATTTTAATCTCTTAGCTTAGAAAGATAAGGAATTCAATATTTCAGTTCTAAGAAAACTCTGAAAACAGTAGCATATTAATCAAGCAATGCATGTGAGTCTATAAGAAATTCAGAAGTATATTTTGGCTTAAAATGGTTAGTAATCAGCATGAAAAATTTTGCTTTTTGTTAGAGGTAAAATAATTCATGTTACAATGCAGGGTGATCTGCATTGTACCCCCTTCTGTCTCCCTTCAAGTTTTATAAGAAACTAATTTTACCTAAGGTAGCTTTTAAAACCTGTTCCCAAGTAAGAAAAAGAAAAATCTGTCGTAGACAGTCTCGCTGATGTTGCAGGTGGTGCTCAGATATTAAAGGGATAGGAAAGGAGTCACTACCGCCTGCCTTTCACGTGGTGACTGAGTTTATTGCCTCCTCCACGTGCATTAGCAGCTGTGAAATGAGAGCCAGGCCACAGGATGCTGCCGGTCACACACCAGCTATTTCTTTCCCTGTGAATTTCCCTGGGAAACTGAGCTGCCGTGTACATGGGATCAGATTTAGTACCTCATGCTAGTTTAATGTTGAAAACTTGGTTTGGAAATTTTAGAGTGACTTTATCCCTTTTAGTTTCTTGCCTGACTGTACATTGTCTTTAGGGGAATTACCTGAGGACACACGAAGTAGAGTTTAGTTAATAAAACCCAACTTTTAACATTATGTCCTTTCTTCCACATCATGTCACTGTAAGCCCCAGCTGAGTATGGAACCTAGACCTTTCTGACCTGGGTTCTCAAAATGAAATTTTTTACATAGCTGTTAACCCACTGACAATGTGAACTGTACCTTCAGAAAGATCCTGCAGGAGTTACATTGGTCTGAAGTAAGGTTCCAGCTCAGGGTGATTCTGTTTAACTCTCTTAACATAAGCCTGTGTACCTGCATTAATTTGAATGACTGTTGGAAATAAAAGAGTCACTCATTGCACATTTAAATTGTGACTGTAAATATGTTAAAATATATCCCTGTTAGTGGTGACTTAGAAGAGGAAAAAGGAGCTTAATCATTTGAATATCAGAAATATTTTTAAAACATTAATCACCAGTGTTTTTAAGCTCATTAATAAAGATTAAGAGAAAACATTCCCATTTTGGTAGGAGTTTCACTTTTTAATTAATGCGAGTTCAATCCAAGTCAAAACTGTTCTGAAGATGAGATATGATGTAAATACGTTGTGGATTGCATTATTAATATTGTAAAATAGATAACTCATTCAATCAACAACATATTTACATTTTATCATTATTAGAATCTATTATTCTAAAAAATCTTACTTCTTTATGTAAGATTTTATTTTATTGCGGAGGAACTGTGTCAGAATTTCGGTATACTTTAGTGATGCTCAAATTTTAAAAGTCAAATCTCTATAAATTATTTATATGTACAAAAAATAAAATTGTGAAAGTACAAGAATGAAACATAGTGGGATTTTTTAATAGCCACATAGCAGCCTCATTTTCATAGTTAGATTGATAAATGAGTGCTTTTTTATTGTGTTTTTAATCTTCACACTTACCACCTTTCACGTCCCTCATAGTGTAAAATTGCATTTATCTACCAGAATTTATCAATTTTTATTAATCTCTACAGTATTTTGAAATAGTCTGCTTTTCTAAAATCTATTTGACCTTAAATATCCCCCTAATAAAATGGAGTTTTTCCCCTTTTATCAGTATTCTTAGAATTGAAATGATTATAGGTTTCCTCTATGCCGGCAGCTACCATGTGTCCAAGAATCAGATATGATTAATTTAAACACTGCTCTTGTTTTTGTTTTATTATATAAGACTTCATAAAAATTATGTTGGCTTATCTCAAATACTATTTGAAATTTCACAAGGCAGTTTCTTTCCAGATAATTCTGCAGTGAACCAAGTCAGTATCATGGAAAGTGGAAAGGTCAGAAATAAGTACATTTCTTCGCTAAATTTGTTGATGGACATTAGAAGTCCGAAGGGCTTAGCACACATATAGATGCAGCTCTGTGAATAACTGTACAGAATTCCAACTGAAAGTACATGGACAAATTTAATTAGTCCCATGAATTAAGTCCCACAGTTAACTATACATAAGTAGCAGGGAATACATTTTATTTAGATTATGATGGAAATTATTCTAGGACAGGCTTTTTTCAGCTTCTTTTAACCTATACTCCCATTTGAAATCACAGAATAAGTTGAAAATGTGATCTAGAACTAGTCACAACATGTGTGCTTTACACTCCACAGTGTGCTTCCTTGCAAGTCTGCAGTGCCCTTCGAGGGGGCACGCCTGTGCTCTTCCCCTGGAGACTCACCGTGCTGTGAGCTTATACCCCAGAACGTGGCATTTCGTAAGAAATAACGCTATGGATTCATAATAGAACAGCAAATTGGGCCCCCTGGCCTTTGAAGAAGTAAAGGTACAGCTCAGACTCCTCACAAATAGGGGCTAGGAGCCGAGCTACCCTAGAAAAGAGGTACTGCTACTAACTAGAGAGAGTTCAGGAATTCAGGGAAGAAGACACATGGAAAACGCCAGCTCACTTACAGAGGCCGAGGTTTAGCTGTAGAATAAAAGTCCACATCATTTGCTCTAGAGTGACAGGGAAGGGTGGAAACCAGAAAGGAAGAACAAAGCAGTCCCAGGAAGGACTTCAGAGTGAAACTGAAATGCAGAGGGCTACAGGGCGTCCCACAGTTGAATTCCTGAGATATTAGGTTATTAGGGAAATGACAGATGTATACAGGCTTTTGAGATGGGCACTATATGCGTGATGGCTTCTAGCCACAGCCCTACCATTGCATAGACCCAACACATGGATGTACCAGACTTAGCACAGACATAGATTTATTTCATTCCATTTTTTGGTTACATAGTATCTTAGGCTCTGATGAAGATAACAGCTTCAAAAGTGGAATGTGTAAACTAGCCTTTAGCAGGAATTTACTTATTTGCTTTTATTAAATTCATTCAGACTAAGCTCAGAATACTTAGTAACTTACAGTAAATATCATGAAACCTAATTTTTTGCTTGTTTTATTCCCCTAAGTTCCACATATATTCTTAGTAATGCTATTGTAGTACTAGCACTTTCTTAGCTGAAGGATTCCTCAGGTCGGTACTTGTATACTTACTATTTACCAGATCGGAAATAGTCTGGGAAGCAGGGGTTTTATGTTACCCAAAGTCTTATATTTTACACTCTTCTATTATTTCTTCTTCTATAAAATGAAAACAGTTTTCTTACATTCCCGAAGACCACAGGAGCAGTCTGACTCAATATGAGCAGATTGATGGCTTGAATATTTTTTGAAGTCTGTAGAAAACTGGAATTTCCATACTAGAATTATGTTGGTGAAAGAAGTAGATGGCTTACCAACGTAGCACCACCCTATATATAATTTTACAGACATTTTATATATATTTTGTAATATATTAATTTCACACACATTTACATATATAATTTCATCATGCTCTGACTAGAAGTTATTTTAGATACATACTCTGTAATTGTTATTTATATACAATTTGTTATATATCTACTATTTGTATGTTAAATTCTTTTTCAGATATTAAAGAACGATTCACAAATTATGTGCTTTTGCTAATAGTGTGTCTAAGAAACATGGAACAATTTTCTTGGAATCCAGGTAAGTAACTCTTAACAAATACGGTGCCTTCCAATTTTACTCTTGAACCAAAAATCATTCTCTTCCATGGAATAAAATGAATATTGCAGAAAACTTCAAAATTTTTAGCTGTTCAACTCTTTGGGTGTTGGAAATAACCGTTCCAGTAGGGCAGATTGAGTGTGCTGTCTGTGGTCTGGTGGGAGCCAGACCACGGGCCGTAGTGTTTGGCCCGTCATTTCCCGTGAGCCACACAGCATCTCTAGAGCTGTGTACCCAGTGGGTGAGTGGACCCTGTCGAGCACTGCAGCTTCCAAGCCTCTTTGCTGATTTTTCTAACTGTAGTGTGCTGTGGTTATCTAAATACAGTCAGATCTTTTTCATTTTACGGGTTCACCAGAAGAACTTTTACTCTTCCCTAAAATTTATCTTTTACTCATTCACTGCCTATGAATTAGCATTTTGAATAAAGATAAATTAAAGAAATATAATGTAAAACAGTAAACTTTGTTACTTATACTCTCTGAATCAAGGCTGGCAAGGAAGTTGTTGAGATTCCATGAATTTTCATCAGTCATTCAGCTAGCAGACATTCACTGAGTATATGTTATGTGCTGGGCACTGGCACAGGTAAGAAGGACTAAGATGTGCGTAGGAATCACAAGCTAATAGAGGAAATAGATAGGTAATTAGAACGCAGTCTGGTGGTGCTGAAGTCAGCTTGGTGGGAAATGATCAGATATCTCAAGTAATTTAGAATTTTTTACGTCTGACATTTCTGTATAACCTTGTTCTTAAGCATCGAGGTCATGTTTTGCAGTTTAATACCCCCAATGCCGTGCATGTTATAGGTATTTAATAACTTGTTTTCAGGTGTGTGTGAAACATCAGAAACAGATGTAGAATGAGATATATGATCTTGGAAATATATTTCCAGGAGTTATTTTCTTGTAGAAAGCATAAAATCAAATGGTATATCTTAACAGTGGCTTGACTTCTCATCTGAATAGATCCAAAGGCTACTTGACCTGTGGTAGCAAAGCCCCTCCTACACACACACACACACACACAGACACACACACACACACACTCACACACACACACACACACACACACCCTAGATTCTCTGCATAGCTGGATTCTTGCTTTATAACTAAGTCAGCTAACAGGATGTCCATGACAGGCAGTACCGGCCGAGTGTGGCTGGTCCTAGCAGAGCCCGCGTGGGATCAGCAGTCCCGAAACAGCGGTATTGTTGCGCCCCAGGACAGTAATCCCTAAACCTGCTGACAACTGGATGTTTAAAGTCGTGTTCTCATTTGTACTTGACTTTCAACAAGTTATCTTAGTTTTCTTTGCGAGTATGATAAGAGGAACACTTCTTTGTTGGTAAATTCATCATTCTTTCACTCTTTGTTTTTGTTTTTTTTAGGTTTTTAAAAAAATTTTTTTAAACCAAATACCACTTACAGAAGCTTACCCTAAATTCCCAAGATGATGAACAACATAAAAATAGTACAAGCTTTTCTGTATGCTGGGCCCATTGCTATGCACTTTACATCATTGTCTCATTTAATTCTCATAATGGTGAAGTGTAGATACTTTTATCTTGTAGATGAGGAAGCTAGAACTTAGGTAATTGCCAGCATCATCTAGCCAGTCAGTGGCAGAGTTTATTGTTGAAAGAGGTTCCCTGATTCCCCAAACCTCAACAGGATGTGAAACTCCCTAAGACCGCCTTGTCTTGTCAGCAGGCAGAGCCCCAGCTATGCTCTCTCCGCCCCACCTTCCAGCTGCCCAGGTGCTGGATTGCTACAGGTGCCTGCCAACAATTCTGATCCTTTTCTTGCTCTGTCCCACTCTTATATCCTTCTTCAAGTTCTAAGGAGGTTATCTGTTGGCATTTTTCGGTCAGGTACTTGGTACTGAATTGACATTTTAATAAATACGGTAAAGGTGAGCAAATCTGACAAATTACATCTGTATGACAGTGAAATAAATGATTGATCAGTATCTTTAAGTCTTAGTGATCAAGGAGGGAAAAGAATTTGTTCAGTTGACTTCAGCACATGTTCCTAGTAGTTATTTACCATCACATTAAGGCAGCCAGAGAGTTTTCCAAGGAGCCTGCTTAGTTAGCCATCCCACCAGTCCTCCCGTGCTGGTCCGGGAAGGGAGCCAGGGGCTCTGCTCGCCACTGGGCCCGCTTCAATAGGGGTTGGCACAGAGGAAGCACAGAATAAATACTTGTTGAATGACTTATCCTTTATCTGGATAAAATATGGCTCTTCTGATAATTAATTGAATGCTGGTTCTCTCTCTATTATCACTTATTGAAAACATTATAGTTTTGCCCTGTGGAGATTGCAGGTTTCTGTGGTAGCCTGTGATAGGATATTATAGATTTTGTTCATATTAAGAGATTTAATTGTCTCTCTTCTCCCCTACTTTATAGATCATCTCTGGGTGTTGTTTCCAGATGTCTGTATGGTGGTTACATCAGAAATTGCTGTGGATATTGTAAAACATGCCTTTATCACAAAGTTCAATGACATTACTGCAGATGTATGTATTTTAATAAGCAGTTCAGTGTTTGGTGTTGACTTCTGGTTAATATTATAAAGTTGTAGAAGAGCAAGTTTAAGTTTACTGCATTTATGAAGAAAATAGAAAAGTACTACTACTTTAAAGTTAGAATTATAATTTTAAATTTCTAAAAATAATTGTACTACTGAAAGTACATTATTTCAATATTAAACAGTTCTGGTTCCATACATTTGGGTAGAGGTATAGATTGACCAGTAGTTGAGATCAGGGTGTCACTAACTCAAAACCATTATAAACGGTTAATAACCATCATAATCTGTCTACTTAAACTGTTTAAAAATCACATTGTTTCTATTTAAAACATTAGATATCAAAACTTCTCTCTCTGCCTAGATTGTTTAATATTTTATATTTAAAAATTGATTCCTTTTCTGTGATTATGAATAGGTTTCTGAGAAGTCCTAGAAGACAAGAGCCTTATATTTTTCTAGTGAAAGCATTTGCTGGAACTTTGAGAGATTTGTTTTATATTATAACCAGGTATTCTATAGAATTTCCAGAAATAGAAATGGGGCTGTAGGCTTGTAAACAAAAGGTAGGCAAGTTTTCTAGTGCGGTCCTCATTCCTACCGCAGGACCAAAATGAATAGTAATTTCACCAGTTATCTAGGTTTGGTTTGGTTGTGCTTTGTCTTACTCTGATGCTTATTGTTTTATTTCAAAAGGCAAAGACTTAAAATGTAATGCAGTTGCAGCTGCTATAATGTGATGATTGGATTATTGGGTTTCTGAATGTTTTAATATACTTGAATAAAATACAATTTTGCACTTTTTTGCAAAATGCTGATAAAGTAATTTTACCCTTTACTCTCTTGGCTTCCTCAAAACAAGAATTCCTTTTCATGGGATCATTTTCTCAGCAACATAAGTCAAAACTAATAGGATTGATTCGAATACTTAGTGCAGTTTTTAGTGGAAATGACAATTTACAAGTGCCTTCATAACTGTGTTCTCGAATTCAGCTTTATATCATGTTTACCATTCATTTTTCTAAGAAGGCATCATTATCATTAGATATACAGTAATAGTATTTTTTAAAGTGTTCATTTAATTTAAATTTTCAGAATTATTTTCTGTGCCTTACACTACTTAAAATAGCCACTCCTCCCCAAATTCTAAACTCTCAGGATCATAATCGTTGAATATTTATCCCTCTTTAAGAGAAACCTTTACAAAGCCTGTGAACTTACCAGCTGGGGGAATTGAGGCTATGTTTTACCCATATTGTAGGAAAACGAATAAGAGGAAAACTACCCAGATGTCGCTTAGTTATTAGCATCTTCTTCCTGGCTAGTTATTGAACATCTTATCTACAAGGTAAATCTTTCCACGTTGTATGTTTGCACTATATTACTTAATATTTCATTCTTACTTGTCTTTAGGTCTACAGTGAATATAGAGCCAGCCTTGCTTTTGACCTTGTTAGCAGTCGACAGAAAAATGTGAGTATTATATTAAAGACATAGTCTGAAGTTAACTGAACAGTGGTTTAATTTAGCATGGGATATTAATTAAGGGAAAGCTAGGTAAACTTCCTACTTATCTCTGTTCTTGACACTAAATGTTTACAAAATAATAAAAATAATACTAATATGTAACATTACATAGGGTATGATTTCTGCAGTGTTGTAACAGTTATGCAGCTTTGTATTTTAAACTTCTTATGAACATTTAGATTGCCACATCATTTTACTAAATTACGTTATAGGTGCTAGGTTCTCTTCTTGCTCACAGCCTCACCTGTTTATAACATTTGCTGGTGATGAGTGAATTGTACTTTTTAAATGCTGTTTAATCCCGTAAATCCTTTTCTCCTTTCTCTGTCTAGGCATACACTGATTACAGTGATTCCGTGGCACGGAGGATGGGGTTTATTCCTCTCCCACTAGCTGTTTTAGTAAGTCCATACTTTTCCCTTTTTTATGACAAGATGACTGTCATTACAGAATATTAATAAATGAATTATCAATAAGTTTGTTTTAAAAGGACTTGATATAAAAATTAAAGGTACATGACTTAGAAGGAAATTTTGTTTTATAGTATTTTCCTTTTGGATTTTGAGCCATCCAATAGGTAAATGATATTAAGGCTCTATTTTATGTAATGGCTTTCCTGACAAGGAGAATATTCATTTTTGCTTATTCATTTGGCAACGATTTTTCTTTTAGAGTGGAAATACCTAGTGGTAGGCATTGATGTGGCCACTGTAACACATATTGGTGGAAGTAGAAGTTGATCCAACATTTCTAAAGGGCACTGTGACAGTATTATGCTTTGATGAAGTAATTCCAGTTCTAGGAATTTATCCTAAGAAAATAGTTATAAAAGGCACATGATGATTTATAGGCAAGGTTATACATTGCAGTGGCATTTATAGTAGTAAAAATTTGGCAACAGATGAAATAGATTAAATAAATATGGTATGCACAAATGAAGAAATATTCTGTGTTCATTATAAGCACTACTTCTTAAAATTTTTCCGAAGTTTTTACAAGGAGATTTTCTACTGTTATACACAGGAAATATCATATATATTTTTAAATAATAGCACTGAAATTTACTAGATCAACCAAAAAAATTAGTCATCAACTTCTGATATTTTAATGAATTGCTCAGAACAGCCTTCCATATAGTTACTATAATATTTAATTAAGGCTGTAATAATGTTAATTAAGAAGATTTGCTGGCTGCACTTATATATATTCTCTATATTATATTCTTTTTTGGGTTTTTTTTTTTTTTGGCTGTGTTGGGTCTTTGTTGCTGCACGTGGGCTTTCTCTAGTTGCGGCAAGCGGGGGCTCTACTCTTAGTTGGAGTGCATGGGCTTCTCACTGTGGTGGCTTCACTTGTTGCAGAGCATGGGCTCTAGGTGCGTGGGCTTCGGTAGTTGTGGCACGCAGGTTCAGTAGTTGTGGCTCGTGGGCTGTAGAGCGCAGGCTCAGTAGTTGTGGCTCACAGGCTTAGATGCTCTGCGGCATGTGGGATCTTCCTGGACCAGGGCTCGAACCCGTGTCCCCTGCACTGGCAGGCGGATTCTTAACCACTGCGCCACCAGGGAAGTCCCTGTATTCCTTTTTGGCTACCTATTCTCATATCAAAACAAATGCAACCATCTTTTTGTCAAAGGACATCTGAAGTTCTCTTATAATGCAGAGTCCCATAGAAATTAACTAAGAGATGTATAAAGAAGTTGTAGATTATACTAACTGTAGTTTTGACCAGGTTGCCTAACTTTTTTTTAGAGGATGAATGATGAATAGATTTAATGTTATTTAAACTTCAGCAGGACTCTTCTAATAACCACATCCTAAATGTTTTCAGTTGTATCAGGAGCTTGTTTTTATTATATACTAACTAATTTGGCTTTCTTTTGCTTGGGAATAGGAGCTCCTAGAATTTTGGAAAAACAGAAAATTTTTCAAGAGTAAAATTATTTGTTAAAGGTTTAAGAGATTGATGAAATAGAATTTAAAATTTTTCTACACTTGTTTTCTACAACTGGAAAAAGTATACAACAGTGTGAGAATAAACCTAGTTTGCCTGACTTTATTTTTTTTTAAAGGATTGGTTAAGTGGTTGGATTTAAGTGTGTCCCTGCTTTGCCAAATAATAATTATTTATCTAGTAACTTATTTGCCAGAAAACTCGATTCATAATTAGTATGACTTTTTTAAACTAGTAGATTTTTTAGATTTTTCTTCAGTCTTTGTTTTACTCTTTAAATAAGTTTTTATGGTTGTTATACAAAAAGATTTAAATTTAATTAATAATTGATTAGCAGAACACTTCTGGGAAACCTCCTGTAGTTTCAAAGGGGATTATGTAGTTATGCGGGGATCCAGCAGGTTTTCTTTTGCAGCGCTTTTCTCACAGAGTGCCAGAGCGACACCCTAGCTTTGGTAGAAATCTAGGGGCCCTGAAGAATAAGCTGAGGCCTCAGTAACTAAGATAATTCTTTAATTAAGGCCAAGAGTGGCAGTGTTTCCTTGTAAATGTTACTTTTGGTCCTAGAATGAATTCATATCCAAGAAAAGTAAAATAAATCATGTTAAGGTCTCAAGGAAATTAGACTTGGGACACATGTATCTTAAAGTTACCTAATAATGTACTGGGTAAAAATGAAGTCATTTAAGCCTTGAATGTGATCATTGGTTTGCCTTTCATATTAATGAATAAAATTCTAGAACCATGTTACTTTCCGTCACAAATGTTTGTACGACGGGTCATTTCCCCATTAGAGACTGTGACAGAGATGAGGACTTCCATATCTTTCCTCATCGTGAAATTTTATTGAATATATGGCAGTCCATTCTGTCTGTCTTCTCCCAATTGCTCTTTTATTAAAAGCATTTTTAAAATGTCATTTAAAATGTATCTTATGATATTTATTTAGAGACCCTTCCATTTGATGATACATTACTAGATAAGGTCAGTTATTTTCCCTGATTTTCTATTTTCACATAGCAGTCCCCCTATACCCTAATATGTGGGCTCATTATCAAGCTGAACCTATAATGTGTAAACGTTTTCCAGCGACAGATCCCACCAGATTTATTCAGCAAACTTCCAAGGATAGTGCTGTTACTCCTATGTTTCTGTGAGATAAGTAAGAAAATAGGTGTTTAATCATAACTATCCAAAAGAGGCAGAACGTTTCTGGCCTTTAAGTAATTAATTTTGTAATAGTATTTAGTTTTTTTAAACAGTACAAACCCCCTAAGTTTCCCTTTTCTCTCTCCCCCTGCAACTCATTGGGGGTTCTTAGAGAGTCAAAGAAAAAAGGACAGAAAAAGCAGGAGCGAGGGAAATGCCCACTAAATGCTTCTAGCTTTGGTAGGGACACATGCAGCAAGATGAATTCATTTGTATCTTCCAGAATAATTTTTATTTTAAAAGTCAGCTGATTTGCATCTCTGTTAATAAGTACAGGTAAACATGTCATTCATGAACTAGGTACAGTGTCTGACTTTAGAGTCAGCAGTTGAACGTGGCATTAGCCACAGACATCCTGGATTTGTCTAAAGAATCCAAATCTACCACAGAAGCTTTCACAAGCAACCAGATTCTGATATGAATCAACAAAACTAGAACTGCTTTCTTGAGTTTAGACAAAGGCCACAGGTATGTGCCCAAAGTGTTAAAATCTGCATGGAGAAATCTTTATTTAAATATTAACTAATAACTCTGTGTTTGTATGTTTTGTTTATGTGTTTTGTTGTTTTGGTTTGTTTCTGACTAGCTCATCAGAGTTGTAACAAGCTCAATTAAAGTGCAAGGAATCCTGTCTTATGCCTGTGTCATACTCTTCTATTTTGGGTAAGATTAACCATTCTTGAATATGTTTTTGGTTATACAGTAAAGTATAAATGCAAGATGTGATGGAAGCTAATAGCAGCTAAATCATAACAATATGCCCATCCCAACTGTCTTGGGGGTCTCCCTTGACAGCATGTATCTCCAAATGTATCTGTGACTCAGTTAAATTCTAGTTAAATTAAATATGCTGTTTGGTAGTACCATTAATAGCACTTTAGATTTAATTTTAATCTTTTAGTGAAATCACTTAAAGCCCTTTCTGCCTAGGACTTAAGTTTCACCCATGTTTTATGATAAAATCTGCCATTGTAATCAGATATTGTTCTATGTTTTAAAAAAATCTTTGTTTCTACTATGTTTATCATACTGATTATTTAGCATGCTCTAGGCCTATGTCATATAAACCCAAAGGAGTTGCAGAAATGTATCATTTCTCTGCCTGTGACTGGTTAAACTTTTATCTGCAGATTTGTTGGTCTCATGCGGCTTATATCTTGTTGGGAATGACAAAGGGTAACAAATAAACAACTAAAATACTTTAAGATAGTAATAAGCGGTATGAAGAAAATAATATAAAAAAGGCATTTTTGCCACAGCTAGTTTTTTCACGACGTGAATTTATGATAAAGTAGCCCCGCCTAGCTTTAGGTTTACTTACTTTAGCGGAAAGGGACCCTATCCCTGGTCCCTGTGCTCACGTGCAGTGGCGCATCAGGTGGCGCATCAGGAGCCGTGCTCTGGGCAGCAGTCAGAACTGAGTATCTCGAGAGGAGAAAGTGAGGAGAGGATAAGCGTAACGGTAGTGACCTCAGCCAGAGAGTCACCCAGAATCTGCCTCTGGGACGAGGTCCGCTTTCCAGAGACGTCTGGGTATTTCCGGTTCCACGTTTTGAGTGTTTTGTACACCGCTGTCTGCCTGCTGACTGACTCAGCAGGTGCTCCAGAGGTGTCTGACGCAGGAGCCCAGGAGCGGTCAGTGTTCACCGTCTCCACCAAGTATGTGAGTTACAAATAAGCTTTCCGCACCCTCAGTGCCGCCTTCAGGCTACACGGCCAATGTCAGTGATGCCCAAAGCAAGATGTGGTTCTGATCAGATTGCATACCATGTACTGTTTGAATGAACATAGAAATGCTTTACTGTATTAAGGTAACTTTCATCAGTTACTGCCATTAAAAAACGTGAGATCCTCCTTCCGTGGCACAAATGCTCACACTGCCCTCCGAAGTTCTTAGTATCATTCCTTGTTTACCTACACCCTGCCAGGCAGAGAGCGTGGGCAAGGATGGCCGGCGGTCCAGCAGACCCCGGGAAGGGCCTGGGCTTCAGCTCTGAGGGAGGGGAACCACTGGAGTCTTGTGAGCACAAGAGGGCTAGATCCATCTGGCTTTTTGCAAGGGCCACTCTGGCTGTTATGCAGAGAATGGACTGGAGTGTAGCAAGGAGAGAAGCACAAGTCAGGCCAGGTCAGGAAGCTGTTCCAGTCGTTCCCAGGAAGGGTGACCACAGCTGGAATTGAATGGTGGCAGTGAGTGCTAAGAATCTGTCAGCTAGGGATACATTGAAGCTGGAGATGTACAGGACTTGCGGATGCATTGACTGAATGTGCGGCGAGAGGGAACACGAAGCAGCAAGTGTGCTCACAGAGTGTGGGGCTCAGGCAGTTAGGGTGATGGGCTGGCCGTCCACTGTGATGGGGAAGCCGGTGAAGACAGGCACGTGGGGCTGGTTCGCCTTGGATTTTTTGGAGGGTTGGGGCTGGAATCGAGAGTCCTGTTTGGGTTTTGTAAGCTTGAGATCCTACTAGACATGCCCTAGTGGTGTCAAGGAAGCAGTGGAAGGGCTGAGTAAGGAGGGCGGGGGAAATCGGGGCTGGCGGTAAACCTGGAAGAGTGGCGCACGCACGCGGAAGGTCCTTGCAGCCTTGGGTCCATGTGAGGCCCTCGGTGCTCTGGAGTGGGGAGTGGGGAGGCCGGGGAGAGTGAAGGAAGCCTGTTTGCTTCTTGTTTGACCTCCTTCCACGCCCCTCCTCGGACTTCCCCTCACTGATGGCGTAGTTCCGTGTCACTGCCAGGATTGGATTTCATATCAGGCCTAAGGAATAGCCACCCACGTCTTCACTCACTGTAGAACTGGCCGTGAGGTCCTTGGTGCTGTGCCATTTAAGGGCCCCTATTTGTGTGACGATACCAGTGTGAAGAGTTTTTTTCAGAATTTTTGCCAGATTTGTTTCAGATGCCTAAAAAGGTTATGTACCTTTTGGCCTAGAAATCTCACTTCTGTAATTATGTATTTTGGAATTTATCTTAAGGAAACACAGATTTAACGTAAGTTTTCCTAACCAGAAACTTTTTAATAGAAGCAAAATATTAGAAATAGCCTAAGTAACCAGAAATTAAGGGCTTTGAGGGGCTTGGTTATATGATAACCAATATAGTGCAGCATTGTGAGACCATTAAGATAATGTCATTGAAGAACACCAGCGGTTCGGGAGAATATTCATGATGTATTGTCATGTCAACAACAACGATGGTAATAAAATGACAAAAGTTGTTGGCATTTCTATGTGCTCAGCACTGTTCTGAGCACCTTACTGAAATCACCTCCTTTATGGATTAACCTGTTAAGAGATTCACTCAGAGCCACACAGGTCCTGAGCAGTGGAGTCAGGATTCGAACTCAGGCACTTGGCCCCTGGAGTCCCTGCACTCGCTCTGAACTCCAGTCCCCTACTGCCTTCTGAAGAGACCCCATTTCTGGACAGTGAGAAGTATGAATAGACGTACATTCAGAGCAAAAATGACTGAAGGATAATATGCCACATGTCACAGTGATTTGTACTGAAGTGTGGCATTATAAGTTTTTGTTGTTGTTTTTCATCTGCATTTGCTAAATGTATTTGTTTTGTAATAAAAGAATAAATGTCAAACAATTTAGAACCAGGTGAGACTTCTAAGTATAATTTCTTCTTATAATGAGAACTAAGGAGTTTTTCAAAAATGGTCCCCCGTGGTAAAGAAGCCTCCAGAAACTCGGGTTTTGCATAAGGAACTGGGCCCTGCGGCTCCCGGGTGATCCTCTCTCCCCCTCCCCTCTGCCTGCCCAGTGACTGAGAGGGACTCCACCAGTGGTTGGTTGTTTCTTTCCGGTTTTAGGTTGATATCTCTGAAAGTACTGAACAGCATTGTCCTGTTGGGAAAATCATGCCAGTATGTGAAGGAAGCCAAAATGGAAGAAAAGTTGTTTAACCCTCCCCCAACCAGCGCTCCCAGCAAACCATCCAATAAATCACAAAATAAATGTAAACCCTCTCAAGGTAGGTTTGGTTCTTTTTATCACTTTTATGAATCATTCTATAATGAATTAATTGTCTGAACTCTACTTAATAAAAAGATCACTGTTCAGTCGACGTTTAGCAATGCTTTCAAGATTGGATTTCACTTTGCTTAGCTGTCAATTTTTAATGTTTATGCTGTGGATCTCATCACAGGTGCCCCTAACGCAGTGCTCCGAGCTTTTTCACTCGTTCGTTGGTTGTTCGGTCGATGATTATTGGGCACCTGTTACCTGACAGGTCCAGGGATGCAGCAGGGGGGCAGGCAGAGCTGGATCATCGGGGAGAGAGAGGGGGTGGGTGTGCACTACGGCAGGTGGCTGTCAGTGCTGTGGAGAAGACTAAAGCAGACTCAGGAGAGGGACCGTGACGGGGGTTGGGGGCACTCCCCAGCCGTGAGCAGCCGGCATCCGGGCAGAGACCGAGCCGTCCAGGGAGGAGCCTCCCAGGCACAGGCTATGCGTCCGGAGGCCCCAGGCAGGAACGTGCTTGGCGTGTCCAGGGGCAGCCTCTCCCCCGGGGTCGGGAGGGACTGGAAGGGGGTCCAAGAGGCTGCCCAGGGCTCCGGGTCACCCAGGGCCCTGTGGGCTCTCGTGAGGATCTCAGCTTTTCCTGTGTGAAGGGGTTGTTGCAGGGCTTGGAGCGGAGGAGTGACACGATCCAGCAGACATTTTAAAAGGACTGTTTTCAGTCTTTGTGGAAATTAACCTCAAGAAGGGTGAGCCCAGAGCTTCCCTGGTGGCCCAGTGGTTAAGAATCTGCCTGCTAATGCAGGGGACACGGGTTCAAGCCCTGGTCTGGGAAGATCCCACGTGCCGCGGAGCAACTAAGCCCGTGTGCCACAACTACTGAGCCTGTGCTCTAGGGCCCGTGCTCCGCAACAAGAGAGGCCACTGCAGTGAGAAGCCCGCGCACCGCAAGGAAGAGTAGCCCTCACTCCTCAACTAGAGAAAGCCCCCGCACAGCAACGAAGACCCAACACAGCCAAAAATAAAATAAATAAAATAAATTTATTAAAAAAACAAAAAAAGAAGGGTGAGCCCAGAGGTGGAGGCCACTGGGGAGCACGCGAGCGGGCAAGCTGACCAGATTCTGGTGGATTAGGAGGAGCCCAGGGCTTGCCAGTGAGGTTGTGCCGTGGGAGAGGAGTTGAGGATGAGTCCAGGGTTTCTGGCCTGGAAGATCTGGAGGAAGAACTGGGGCAATGTGTGTGACAGGTAGTATATGAGATGCTGGAGATACAAAGGTAAATAAATCATGCTTTAGGGCCTCACAGACTGACAGGGGAGACAACAAAAGTGGATAATCCAAATTGGTGAGTGAGGTTATAGACAGGGGCATGGAGGGGACAGGAGAGGGGCCCTTCCTGGAGGTGGTGACGCCTGAACTAAATCCTGAAGGGTGAGAAGAAATAGGCCCAGGTGAAGATCGGGGCACGTCAGGAAAGGGACCAGCATGGGCTGAATCGTGGAGGCCTGAAAAAGAAGAGAACTAGTGGGTCAGTATTCCAAGCATCGAGTTTGTTCTGGAAGGAATAAGAGATGAGACTAGAGCTGGGCCAGAGGCCAGTCTGAAGAGAGAGCCATGCTCGTCGTGTATGCTTTATTTTAAAGTGAACAGAAACTTGTGATTAACTTGAAAATAATTTTTAATTTTAAAGAACATATAAGTACCATTGGTAATATGGGATTGCATTTGTTTCAGCTACCTGGATAGTTCATAATGGGTCCATGTGTGTTCTGTTAGGCTAGGCTCCTTCAACACACAGTAAGAAACTAATAACCATTGGTCTTGCTTTCAAGAAGCCTCCAGTTGAAGAGGGGATAAAACCTGTAGCACTCACTGCAGTTCAAGTTCACTGGATCCAGAGCCCTGTAATAAGAAGTGCATTTTGGGCGAGTGCCTTTGTGTCTGGTTAGGATGTTTTGGAGGTCAGGAGACCACTGGCCAGAGACCATTCAGGAAGATATTGCAAGTTGGGCAGCTCAGGCCCAACTTGCATATGAAAAGAGCGGCTGGCTGTCAAGACAGCATGGAGTCCATCATGTTCTAAAAGAAGCAAAGGACAGCAGGAGGGAGGGACGACCAAGAGAGATGAATGTATTCATTGTCTCAACTGTGGCAGTGGTTTCAACAGGTGTACATGTGTCAGCACTCATCAGATTATCCATTTTAAATATGTACCATTTGTGGTATGTCATCCTTACCTTGACGAAGCTGCTCTTACAAGGACTGAATGTATGATTCAGAGATTGGTGGGTCCAGGCCCCCAGACCACTGCTCCTCAGGCCAGGCTCAGGATCCCCATGGCCCAAAATAAACATTAGAGGTTTTGTCCATTGATTTGTTTTTATTTCTGATTTGGACTTCCTGGACATGAAATGCTGACTATGTCTAATGTGACTACACATAAGAGGTGGAATGGATTAGTCTACTTAGCCCTGATGTCCTAAGTTTAGGAATCAATGTTAATTTTTCAGCTCTGGCAACAATCTTATTATTGGTTTTATAGGAAGAGGGTTATTACATAGGAGTTCTGATCTTTCCAAAATCAGGTAACAGTGTTATTTGTGTGACATGATCCACATAATAGCTTTTATATAAAATTTTGGACGAGGAAACAGAAATAGTGTGGCCTCTAAGTTTCATTATAAACTCTGGGGCTTATACAACTTGCTATTTGGCTGTTATTCGCTTTATCCAAAAGCATGGATAATCAACACTTTTTTTCAGTACCACTATATTGGTAAGCTTGTGGTTATTATAAGCTGGGGGGAAACCCTTTTCTAATTAAATGAATCTGTTTTTCCACAGAAGAAAACCTGTCTGCTTCGGTCACCAGCCAGCCTCTTCATCAAAAGGAAAATGTCATACCACTACTTGTGACAAGCAATTCTGATCAGTTTCTGACCACTCCAGATGGTGACGAGAAGGACATAACGCAAGAAAACTCTGAATTAAAACACAGATCCTCAAAGAAAGATTTGTTAGAGATAGACAGGTTCACAATTTGTGGAAACCGAATTGACTGATTTCTGTAGCTGCGTGTGCCAAAGATGCAGAGTCCCGGGGCGGCAGATGCTGTGCTACCAGGACAGACAGATGCTGAAAATGGCACTTAAATATTTATTTAAGAACTTAAATTATTAATGGAAAGCAAATCTTAGTGTCCTTCTTCCAGTGATGTGCTCTGGCTGAAGGTCAGGTCACGTGAGTCAGCCAACAGTGACCTCCAGCCTTGACTCCTTGGAAAACTTGACGGATTAGGAAAAGTTCCTCCTGCTTGGCAAAGCGGCAGAGTCTCTCTGGGCCCGACAGGAGCAGCACAGACATCACTTTGCTTTGTCAATCTGTGCTTCCAGAAGAGCGGATTTTGACGTGCGTCCTCTTCAGTATAAGGATATACCTGGAAAACTGAGAAGCTCTTAGCACGATGCTCCCTTTCCAGCCTCACTCTGTTTCCACAGTTTTCAAACGTCACTTCATCTGCCAAACCATTAAATATAATAATAGTAATTAAACTTAAGTCAAGATAAGTGTTCTTACCACCAGAATAATCTTTGAAGATGTACCTGAATTAATCAGAATAAAAAGCTACCTTAAATAAGACATGATGAATAGTAGCATTTTATAGAGGAAAAAAAGACCCTAAGCCAGTTTATTTAAAAAATATTAATTAATGAAGGTTATGCATCACTGAGAAAATGTTTCATAATTTTTCAGTTTACTCTACAGCAAAACGTGAGCTGTGTATTGTTTCATTGCAGTGGATAAAATAGGAATTCCCTTACAGAAAGGCACTTTTTATACTGAGAAAGCGGAGCAGTGTTAACTTTAATGTATAGTTAACTGGTTTCACTTTAAAACTAATTAATTGCTTCCTAAACTGCTACAGTTAAAAGGATTTGGTGTTGAACAGGCTGAAGAACTGTCAATATACAAAATTCAACGGTGTCGACTTCAAGTGGGTTTTCCAAGCAACAGTTTTGAAGTCCATCCTCTAGCGGATGGGGCAGCATCTTGCTCCGGCTTCTGGAGTGCGTGGGTGGGTCTGTCTGTGTGCCTGCGCCTGGGCGGGCCTGTGCTGTGCGGGGAGGTGTGGCCGTCACGTGCGCCTGCGCCGGGCTGGGCAGGCTGTGTGGGGGGAAGGGAATGGGGTGTTCGGGGCGTTCAGGTGTCTGCCTGGGTGTGGACAGGTGTTTGTGCGGGAATGTTGGGAATAGCAGCCAAAAGGTGCTTTTTGGTTTTGTTTGACATCAGTATTCCATTTCTGCTTATTACCAGTTTGTGGCCCACGTCCTAGGACAGGTTATTTTCCACCACATTTTACCTTGAACCTTTCTGCACTTTTATAAAAATTTTACAGGGTCTAATTTCAGAATGTCCAGGTGTTAACCGTTAACTGTTAACTTCCTTTGATGTTTTCATTTTAAAGTTCAGCTCTTGTGCTGATATTTCCAGCATGTGATGTGCAGAAGGTAAATTTTAGCTGATTTGTCTGTTTCCTGGGTGAAATGTGAAAAAGCAAGCTTTAATGCTTTGGCTTGTTCCTCTGAAAAACAAAAGTGGATTTTAATGTTTTGCATTAAAGCTAAAGAAATCGAAATTAATGTTCACGTGGGGTAAAAAAATTGTACAGAAACGCTTTTGTGAAACCAGGAATTATTTTAACTTAAAAATGAAATACTTTAAATTGTTTTGTGTATGTTTCAATGAAGGCCTGTTTTAGGATTGTTATTCTTTTTTCCATCTTCTCTTCACCAGCGTAAGGAACAGTGTCCACGAGGAATGGGAATAGTTTGGGGATAACTTTGCCAAACATAGCCCTGATCAGAGCAAAAATATGATTTGGGTATATCTTTCAGTTCAGCTTGAATTACTCTGTTACTGTGCTGTCATTTTTGAAAGATCTTTTTTTGGCAGAATATATTGGGAGTTTGGAATGATGTTCATTTCTTCTGTTAAAATGGCATTCAGTACTAATTTTATAAGTGCATCTTGTGTGAAACTCAATAAATTCAATTTTATAATCTTTTTTAAAAAGGTCACTGAATTTATTTTAATAATATTTACTACTATATTCAGTGGAGTGAATTTCCCACTCTATAATAAGAATTTCCTTCCAGTTCACAAGTGACAGGACTGTCTAATTTGAATTATTCTTTTGGTTTTAATGGGAGAAAAATGTTTGATTTTTGTCTTTGGAGAAAAAAAATAGGCTGGGTCTTGATCATAGACCATTTAATATCTCTCAGCAAATTAAGGTACTTCATTTTGCAGCTATTTGAATGTCACACCATGTGCTTTTCACATCTGGGAGTCAAGTTTAAGACAGTACTTTGGTTAAAAAAAAAAATCTGAGGCACAACGTAAGTCAGACTCATAGCTTTCTCTTTGGGATAGAAGTATAAACACCAAGAGTCATTCAGAGCTTGTCCAAATTTTCTTCGTACTTTTGTACTTTGGCTAGCAGTTAGACTTTATACTCTTTAGATGTATACATGGAAGAAACTTGTTAGAACCTCAGAAATTTTCCTCCCATCCCTGGTAACTCAGCAGAGATGGATATAAAGTCACAAAATAATTTAAAATCACTACATTTTGGATTGTTTCAGTTCCATCTATTTATTCTTTCAACAAAGATTTATTAACACTTTCTATGTGTCCAGAACTGCTCTAGCTGCTGGGATCAGCAATGAACAAAGTCCCTGCCCTCCTGGGGAGGACTGATAGTAAACAAGTCAGTGAAATAACAGCTGCTGGGGGCAGGTTGTCTAATAACCAAATGATCTCTCAGGTCTATTTCAGTTTTAAAGTAAATATAGTTCTTTAACTTAAATCTGATTTTTTTTCCTATTGGATTTGCTTAAAATAAAATAATTGTATAGCCGTTTCACAGTGCTTCCATAAAACAGAAAAAAATAAGAGGGACTTCCCTGGTGGCGCAGTGGTTAAGAATCCGCATGCCAATGCAGGGGGCGCAGGTTCGAGCCCTGGTCTGGGAAGATCCCACATGCCGCGGAGCAACTAAGCCTGCGAGCCACAACTACTGAGCCCACGTGCTGCAAGTGCTGAAGCCCGCGCGCCTAGAGCCCATGCTCCGCAACAAGAGAAGCCAGTGCAATGAGAAGCCTGCGCACCGCAACGAAGAGTAGCCCCCACTCGCCACAACTAGAGAAAGCCCGCACGCGGCAAAGAAGACCCAACGCAGCCAAAAATAAATTAATAAAAAAAAAATTTTTTTTACTAAATACTGCTAGTTGTCCACCAGCATCTTCTGTGGCATAAGCATAGAGCTGTGGCTGGGCACCTAGCTGCCTCGCTGGGGACTACATTCCCAAGCCCCTCTTGCTGTTACATGTGGCCAAGTGACTAATTCTCACCAAGAGATGGAAACCAAAGGGTACATACCGTCACGGGTCCCCTACACCTCTCCGTTTCCCACCAGTTGGAACCCAGAGAAGGTGTGGCCCCGCCCCAGCCATGCAGGTAAATGCACAGGGCTCACTGGATGGCAGAGTCTCAACGGGGAAGGAACCCGTTTCCCTGAATGCCTCTGCGGAGTGGAGTTGCCCATCAACCTGGGACACTCAGCTTAGACTATACATGAGAGAGATGTAAGTGGCTTTGGTTCTAAGCCACTGAATCTGGAGGGTCTGGATCACAGCCCACATTCATAACACTGGGAAATCTGAAAGGGCCTATTTAGAGATCTTTACATAAAAGGAGTGGGTGTTAGACCTAACTCCCTAAAACGTGTGCTTCTAAAAATACTCTTTGGATATTTACTATTTGTTGTTTGTAGAGGAAAAGATAAAACGACTATGCCCCACTTATTCAGCAGTCAGACTCCAACACCCTGGGTCATCACGACATTAAGTGTGTTTATAAGTGGCAAAGTCCTATTTGTTCATATACTCAACAGAACAGATGTGCCTTGCCCCTTGTCTCTCAGGAAATTGTACAGGAAGTATAGATTATGAGTACAGCCTAACAGCACAGAGAACTGGAAAGAAAAGGAGTTAATATGTCAAAAGAGCAGCAAAATCATGATCATCTGGGACCAGTTTGAAGCAAATGGTACCGTGTACGTGATGGCTGAAAATATCCCTGTGTTAGGGAGCAGTGTGATATGCAGCGTTCATATATGCCTGAGACACCTCGGATGGTTTAGATTATGTTTAATCTGATTAAGGAAGAATGTGTACAGTTGAGAGGGGAAGTTGTTAAAAAAGAAATTGGCGTTCCAAGGGAGTTTCTGTTATCTGAGGCGTTTCCTTAGTAACAGGCAATGTTCAGCAAGTGCACGCTTAGCCTTGCTGTTGTAAATTTCAGTAAGAAAAGAAAAGCAACGCTCACTGGCAAGTTAATGAAAGGCACGTTTTGGCACAGCATAGTAAAGTTGTATTTGGAGTCGTTTGATATTTAAAGTGATGAAAAAGAAGGGAACGTATCTGCATGATGTATTTTGCTTTTCACTTACAACTTTCTTTTTGGCAGGTGAGGAAATGAGGGTCTTGAGAGTACAGTTGGCACCTTTTTGAGGGAATTAGATCAGGGATTACAGAGTGTTTAAGCTCTTGAGGGGTGAATCAGCTGCAAAGTGGGTACTTTCAAAACTGCAATTATTTTCAACAAGCTTATTTTCATTTCATTTTAGATATGTCTATATAAAAATGTAAATACTCGGGAAAGAGACAGCTATCACATCAGGGTTAACCAGATAAGTGAAATACAACAAAAATGCATAAATAGCTTGTCGGGCTTGATGTAAAATATTCATGGCACAGGCAGTCGCTGTGCACAGCACAGAACTAAATAAGCTGTGCTCTCTGTTCACAGAGTTTATCTGCAGCCTGACAGGGGACCACTAACTGAGGTAGGTGCTACTGTAAACATAGGTGCTGGTTGCAACAGGACATCTTATTCAGATGGGTTTCACCGTGTTCACTGTAGCCCTGGCATTTTGTACAGTTCCTGGCACAGGGATGCAGCCAATAAATGTTTATTGGATGAATAAACCTGGGAGTCATTGTGGAGGATGTGCACTTAGGCTGCTTTGAAGAAAGAGTAGGAATTAAACGGATAAAGAAAAAAAGGAAGGACAAGTCAGAAATGAATGAATGAAGGGAAACCCCTTAAGGAGGTGACTGTGGTCATTCATGCCAGAGTAACAGGACTTAAGGGGTGTAGGGCATGGTGACCTTGTGGACTCTGGATGTCTAGAATGTTTACCCCTCTAGGAAGTCCGGGGAGGGCTGGCTGGCTGTGTGGTGTTGAGTCAGGGACTTCCTCTGTGTGACACTGCAAACCTCAGTCTGCTCGTTTTTAAACTGGGCTTGATAATATTCTCAGGGTTGTTGGGAGGAGCAAATAAGATAATGCATCTAAAACTCGGCTTGTCAATGATAAAGCACTGTACGAATCTAAGTTGTGCTGACCATCCTTACCTGATGCCTCACAGCTGAGATTAGTGGTCCTCAAAGCGCTGTCCCGGCGCAGCAGCAGCCCATCACCTGGGAAGATGTTATAACTGCAGATTCTTGGCCCCTGCCCAGCCACGTTGAATCCGAAGCTCTGGAAGTGGTTCCCGACGATCGAGGTGATTCACGTGCACGTTCAAGTTTCAGAACCCCTGGCCTAGAGCTCTCGCTGTCTAGGATCTGGACCTCAGATTATGGGGCCAGAAACAACTCCAACGCTCTTCCCAAGGTAAAGATCGAAGAGACTAAAATAGAATTGGGGAGCCAAAGTTCTCTAGCATATGCCTACATTTTATTTAAAATCCACACTTCACTGATGTTTCTTGCTCAAGACAGGGCAGTTAGATGAGGCAGAGCAGGGCTGAACCGGTGTCTTCCAGATGTTCAAGCCTCAATGCTCCGCCTCCTGCACCCTCAAGGCTCCACCTCCAACCTCTGGCAGTAGAACTTTTCAGATAAATCATGCAGAAATCATAGAGCACTGGGTCAAGATATCACATGACACTCCAAAGTTTTAATCACCAAAGTCGAGGAAGAGAGAAAGGACACACAGTCCACTAAGTTGTGCAATTGGGCACCAAAACCCTTTGCGGGAGATTCATCCCCTCTGGGAGCAGCCTGCTGTTCTGGGAACTAGGGACACAGCAGACGAGGTAGCAGGGTCCTTCACTTGGAAGCTTACTTTGCAGTGCAGAAACCAGACCATAACCTTGGGAACAGCTGAGTAGTGCGGAGGGTGATGGGTGCCATAGAGGAAACAAGATAATGTGATGGGGATGGTCAGGGAAGCCCTCTGAAAGGTGACATGGAAGATGTGGCCTGAGGTGGAAGGAACTTCTTTCAGGCAGAGACCAGCAAGTTCAAGGTTGCTGAGATGAGAGTGAGAAGGGTGTATTCTTCCCACAGAAGGATGTCAGGGCTGAAGGGATGTGGGGTTAAGGACAGGATGCAGCTTGAAATGCAGTGAGAGGTGGGCTATGGCAGGGCGTCCAGCCCAGGGACCAGGAGGAGCCAGGATATTCCCGGTTTGGGGACCAGATAAGGAGTTAGGATGTTGCTTTTTCCTGCTGTGTGAAGAATGGGTTGTAGGGCAGCTAGCATGGAATCAGGGACACCAGTGGGGGGGGGCTGCTTTTATGGAATTAACCAGGCGAGGGAGGCCTGGAGTCGGGGCAGGGCCAGGAGCCCCCCAGGCTGACTTGGTTCTGTCTCCACCTCGGAAGGAAAAAGCAGCACCTCTGCAGGAACCTTTAAACCTCCACTGGCCATAGAGACACCTAACAGAGGTTTCGATTTAGACCTCATCCTTGTGTTTTTTCAATACTGACACTGCACGTAGGCAAAATCAATCTCTGTCTGATTTTCTGTTTCTCACTGGATGATGTAGTGATGAGCAGCCTACAGGTCTGTTACCCCTGAAATGATTGCCCAGACAGGCTGGGACCCGGTCACCGGCTGAGGATGGAAATCACATTTGCATAACAGGCAACGGAAGGAAGCACCCTGAGAGCCCCAGGCTGAATAGCAGGAAACTGGGCTCAGCTCCCTCATTGTCCGGACTGGACTGAGAACTGGAAACAAAGAAGCAGGTGGCGGGGTGACATAAAGCCATGCAGTTTCAGATCCTACCCATCTTTAATTAGAAAACACCGCAGGAAAGAATATGACTTTCCCTTGCAAATGTAATGGATGTTCATTTCTCCTTCAAAGAGAACATGTTTAAAGATGATGTAGGTCCTAGAAAGATGGAATTTTACCCTTTTAGGGGCTCTAACAGGCACCCAACCTCTGTCCCAGGGCAAGCTACTTTTCTCCTGTACCCCAGTGTCATCTAGCTTTGGCTTGAAGCAAGAGCTGTAGTAGTAATAAGAAGAATAATGATTTTTAGAGCAGTACTTATTAGACATCTACTGCAAACCATCATATAAGGCCCTTTTAATTCATACGTCATCTAATCTGTACAATATGCCTGCAGAGTCCCCATTTTATGGATGTGGAAACTGAGGCTAGGAGGCTTTTCTCAACAGTCATCTGGCTAGAGAAGAATAGGACCAAGATTTAAAGGCTGGTTCATCTAATGGCAGAGCACTGGTCCTTCACAACTGTGCAGTGCTCAGACCCCAGGACAGCCCTGCACCAGAGTTTTTACCAATACGCACAAGACTTTTTTCTTAAATCAAGTGGTTTTCCAACAAAAGTGTGAGCATTTAACAAATTTTCCATTCCTCCTGACCTCTTTTCAGTTCACATTTTCCAGACTCTCATATGATTCCAATTCTCCATAGGTTGGCTTTGCTGAGTGCTATTTTTAGAATTTGGACTAGGAATGGATTGTTCTGGTTCTACTGCTTATTGTTGAATCACCTTTTTTTTCTCCTTAAGGAACCTAGACAGTGTGAGGCATGACAACATGGATTTATGTGGTGCTTAGCACTTGGTTTCTCATTTACTCCTGTGTGGTGGGTCCTGATGTCCATGTACCAACAGGGAGACCAAGACCTTGGTTTTCCAAGAATTTGGGTGTGGTGCCAGGACCTCGGAGCAGGGCTCCTGACCATGGGTGGGGCACATGCTTGCTAAACACGTGGGCATAACATGCCCCCCATCGCTGATCACGTGCTAAGAAAGGAGGGTGGGGACCGCCTTCCTGGCTTGAGCAATGGTAAATACCGCATAATTTAAAAGCTTTTGTCAATCCTCAGGTAATAGACATTTGTTATAGAAAAGTCAGAAGACTATTAAGAAAAAGGTAGAGATGTGGAGAGAAATATCTATAATTTTACCATCTAATTTGTTGCACTTTCTTTCAAACTGTTTCTGATAATATATACACAGGTATAGGTTCCTACATGTAAATATATTTCCATGAGACTCTACATACTGGTTTATAACATGCTTCCTTTCGTTTACACGTGGTGGACATTTTTCCAAGTCAATGATTTAAAATATTTTTAATGGCTGCCTAGAATTCCATTTACGGCCGTATCATAATTTGTTTAATCAATTCCTTTTTGTTGGGCATTTGATTTTCTCCTTAGCATAAATTCCTAGGGCTGGAATTCCTTGGACAAAGTCTCCAAACGACTTTTGTTGTAGTTATGAAATTACCTTCTAGATGCACATATGAGCATACCTGGAACCCCACACTTCCACCAGCCCTGATCTAATCCTTGCCAACCTTACAGATGTTTAAAAAGGGTACCTAGTTTTAAGAGTGTGATTAAATATTTTTAAAATATTTATTAGTTATTTTTCATCTTAGTGGCATGTGTATTTATATCTTTAATTTTTCTTTTTGGTGTTAGCTGCAAGTGGGGCTGGGAGATGGGGACTTGAGAACCTCCTGATTGGCCTAGGCCAGTGATTTTGGAAATTTCTGATGGAGACCCATAATAGGTAATAAAGCTGACCCTTAAACAACAGGAGGGTTAGGGGTGCCGACCTCCTTGCAGTCGAAAATCCAAAATCCGTGTATAACTTTACAGTGGGCCCTCCCAATCCATGCTTCCGCATCCTCGGATTCAGCCGACCGTGGACTGTGTAGTACTGTAGTAGTATTTATTGAAAAAATCCACGTATAGTTGGACTCAGTTCAAACCCGTGTTGTTCAAGGGTCAACTATACATGGCACATTGAAACCACTGTACACACACATATATAACTGAAAAGTAAACTTTCACCAAACAATACTTAACCTTCACTCTTCAGTTTATAATTTTTAAATGCTGGTCACACTATACTAAATTGATTTCATAATCTTGTGATGGATTGTGTCCATAGTTTGAAAAACACCGGCTTACACCAAGCATAATCAACTACCTGGAACATAGTGGCTCCGAACAAAATCAGGGTTTCATTAGCACAGACAAAAAGGGAGGGAGACATCAGGTAGACATGTAACAGAGCCGACATCAGACCTTGAAGGATGGGCCGGTGTGAACACGTGAACCCTGGCAGAGGGACAGTGTGAGTGAACAAGCACGCGTCCAGCACCGGGCGGGCTGGGCTCTGGGACGGATGGAAGGAGATTGTCTGGGAAAGTTGCTTGAGCCCCGCCTGCCCCCGAGGGCCTTGACTGCCAGGCTGCAGGAGAGCCCCTTCAGGGAGTGTCTTAGCCAGTCATGCTGCTGTAACAAATTACCAAAGACGGGGGCAGCTTAAACAACAAACCTTTCTCAGTTCTGGAGGCTGGAAGTCCAAGGCCAGGGTGCTGGCAGATCTGGTCTGATGGGGAGCCTCTTCCTGGCTTGCAGGCGGCTGTCTTCTCCTTGTAGACTCACCTGGCGGAAAGCAGAGAGAGAAAGCTCTCTCCTGTTTCTCCTGTTTCCTGTCTCTTCTTATAAGGGCGCCATGATGGTTAATTTTATGTATCAAGTTGACTAAAGGATGCCCAGATAGCTGGTAAAACATTATTTCTTGGTGTGTCTGTGAGGGTGTTTCCAGAAAAGGCTAGTGTTTGATTCAGAAGAAGAATAAAGAGATCCGCCCTCACCAATATGGGCAGCGCCATCTAATCTGTTGAGGGCCGGAATGGAACAAAAAGGTGAAAGGAGGGTGAATTCTCTCTCTCCTCCAGCTGGGATGTCCATCTTCTCCTGCCCTCGGATATCAGAGCTCCTTGTTCTCAGGCCGTTGGCCTGAGGGGCTTAAAACCAGCAGCCTCCCCAGTTCTCAGGCCTTCAGCCTCGGACTGAATTATACCCTCAGCTTTCCTGATTCTCCAGCTTGTAGACAGCAGACTGGAACTTCTTGGCCTCCATAACCTTGTGAACCAATTCCCAGAATAAATCTCCCCTTGTATATAACTATATATATCCTATTGGTTCTGTTTCTGTGGAGAACCCTGACTAAGAAGGCACTAATCCCATCCCCAGGGCTCCAGCTTCATGACCTAATCACCTCCTAAAGACCCCACTTCCTAATACCATCACATTGGGGGTTAGGGTTTCGACATATGAATTTTGGGGGGACACAAACATTCAGTCCATAATGGAGAGAGTTATGCCTGGGCAGGAGTTCTCAGATCCCCAGTGGCCTTTCTTCAAGGTTCATTTTAGGATAGCAGGCTCGCCCTCCTCTGGGCTATTCACCAAGCCCAGTGCTGTTTCTTCAGGTGTGTTCAGATTGCAACTACTTCTCTGCACTCTTTTCCTCACGTAGGATAAGTTTTCCTAGTGTCTTTTCAAGCGCGCATCGTAACAAATCCTCCCCCAAAGTTCTATTTAAACTCTTCATTGGATATTTCTCCAATGGCTAAGAACAACTCTGCAATGCAGATCAGGAGTTACATTCGATGGGGCCCACATCACCTTGAGTCACAATGTATAGAGCATCCAATGGACTGGGCCCTGTCTCTGGACACAGCACTCAGTATCTTCTCATTCCCCTCCATCATTGTTGCCCCAAAAGACTGGGGACACAGCAACTGATCCCCATTCTGTCTAGGCCAGGCACAAAACTTCCCCCAAAAGGAGGGTTTTGCTCAGTTCCTTAGTGTCCAGAAATATAGCATCTGTGTTTTTACCAGTGGATCATTTCAATGCCGTTGGAGGAGTGCTACACCAAATCTTTGATCACACCATATCCTGCACCCTGACTCCTGTCAGTTTGGAGTGTCAACCTCTTTGTCATAAAGTTGATGGTCAGTGATGATGGAGAGAACATCGATCCTCTGTGACTAGATTATGCTTGTAAGGGAGAGATCATCTAACAGGTTATCGTGACATTGCAAAAGTATGTACTCCCTGTACATGTACAAAGGAATCTTACTTAAAGGGATAATCTCAATTCATTATCTTCCATTCACTCATTCATTCACTCAACAAACCAAGTGAGAAGAAGAATCCCAAAGAATCACTTTTACTGTACTGCGTTGCTTATAAGAAATAGCCTTCTGGAACTCACTGTGGTATTTACTGGAATGCTACTGGACTCTGTATGTTTCTACATGCTACTTCGAATCCTTGTCGTTAAATGATGGTCAGTAAAGAATTAATGAACAAAGAAACAAAAATCTCCATTCTCTGATGAACTTGGGCCCCTGGGCTGAGAGATGAGAGAAAGGATCTGATGTGATGATGATGAAACCTTGTATTTGTGTAGGACCTAATACTTTCTGGACTGTGTTCTCATTAATTATCTTTAATAGAGGAATTAGGTTTGACTATACTCATTTTTCAGAGTAGGAACACAAGACCTGGGAAGGTTAGATAACCTGCCCTATAGGTGACACATCTGGCTAGTGATGGAGGTATGACTCATCCAGATGCAGCCCTGTGACTCGCAGCTCCGGGTTTACCCCACCCCACCCCCTGAGCAGGGCACCCTACTGCCACTGCAAATTAAATTCCTACGATTTCCTAATTAAAATGGTATTAGTTAGCTCTGCCATTTTAACACAGATGACTGATATGGATGCCATCTTTCCTCTACTTAGCAAAAGTCCTTTTACTTATAACTACGTAGTTAAGCCACAAGATAACCCCCCTAGCAAGCTGCTGACACGGGTTTGAAAAGCTGAAGCTATAACTCAGTGCAGACACAGTAGCCCACCCAGGAATTAGAATCTCTCTGTGTGTTCCCGAACTTGGTCTAGACTGCCAAAGGCAGCCTCCCAACCCCTGGGTTTCATCCTAGAGTGGGCCATTTTCCCTTTTTGCTGTTTTGATCAAATGACAAAAAGCTTTTATTTTCAAAAAACCATTTACAACTCACCAAGAGCCCACATACCATGATTTCATTGGATGTTCAGGGCAGTCCCGTGAGGTTAAAACACATAACACTAGTGTGTGTTGATGCGGTGCTCCTTCCCACGTCTGGACTCTCTGCTCACGTACGGTGGGTGCTTTAGGTCATTCATTCTGCATGTACTTTTTCTGAGCTGGGTACTCTCACAATCGACTCCTTTTTATAGATAAGACTCTGACTTAAGATAGAAGCTGCAAGTTCAAAGGAACACAGGAAGTGGCGGAGGCAGGATTCAAACCCAAGGTGTCTGGCTTCAGACCCTACTGAACCACCGTGCTGTTGGCTCCACCTGCAGCCTTTCTGCAGCCCTGGGGCCATGTTTGCCGCTTTGATCATGGTCCTGTCCAGAGAGCAGGTGGGACTGGCAGACAGCAGAGCGTCATAGAATCGTCCTCTCCTTTCGGCCCCTCCAGAAGGCATGGACACCATCTGGGTCAACCCAGGAAGCCAAGAGATGCAAAGAAAGAAACTCACTTCTGTTGCTGGCCTGCTTGATGCCAGCAAGAGGGCTGGGTCCTCTCCACACACTGCTTGAGTTCTCACTGCAAGGAGAGAGTCTTTTTCTTTTTTAATGCTTTTATTTATTTTTTTAAATTGAAGAATAGTTGATTTACAATGTTGTCTTCATTTCTGCTGTACAGCAAAGTGATTCACTTACGCATATATATTTTTTTATATTCTTTCCCATTGTGGTTTAATCACAGGATGTTGAATATAGTTCCCCGTGCTATACAGTAGGACCTTGTTGTTTATCCATGCTATATGTAATAGTTTGCATCTGCTAACCCTAACCTCCCACTCCAGCCCTCCCCCTCTCCCTTGGCAACCACCAGTCTGTTCTCTATGTCTGTGAGTCTGTTTCTGTTTCACAGATCGGTTCATTTGTGTCATACTTTAGATTCCACATATAAGTGATCTCATATGGCATTTGTCTTTCTCTGACTTACTTCACTTAGTATGATCATCTCTGGTTCAGTCCGTGTTGCTGCAAATGGCATGATTTCATTCTTTTTTATGGCTAGTATTCCATAAGGAGGACAGTCTTATCCCGGGTTTATAACTGAGGAGCCTGAGGTCCAGGAAGGCCAAGTGAACCCCCTAAGAACACACAACAGTTGGTGGAGATGAGCGTTGAACCCAGTTTGCTGACACCCAACACCACGCCCTTGGGGCCGACGGTAAAGGGACGTTTTCATCCCCGTCCAGGATCAGAGAAACCATCCCAGGGGCGCTGGTGCCAATCATGAACGACAAGACGTCAGGGAGCCTGTTGCGTGCTGACTTGATTCTCAGTAAAAACCAGCCTCAAGGAGGACTCAGAAGCCCCTCACCAAAAACCTCAGTAACTTTCGTTATCTCAAGGATCAGGAACCAAGACACATCACAGCCCGAAAATGCTTTCTTTACGGGAGACCAGATGTGGTGGATTCCAAGAAAAACGAGCGCTCCTGCGGAGAGACTGGACCCACTCAGGACCCATCTGTGAGACCTGGGCATCCAGCAAAGCTAGGCTACAAAACACACGAAGGAGGGTGGCATTACAGAAGGGAGACTGGGGAAAGCTGGGGGCCCAGGGGAGACCCTTCCTCCAGACGCAGTCCCGCGGGGTTGAGGAAACAAAGGCGGCAGATTCGAGCCCCACCGCCGCCCTCAGCCAGCCCCGCCCTGGACCCGCGACCCCTCTGCGTTCAGAGGAGGAACCGCCTGTGAGGCTGACCCTCGGGAAGGGGTGGCCGCCGCCGCCCCCACTGCCTGCGGGGGTGGGTGGAGGAAAGACCCCGCGAGCCCCGCCCACCCAGCGGAGAACCGAGCCCCCCAGGGCGCCGGGGATGGGGCGGGGAGGGCAGGGCTCCGCGGGCTCAGAGAATGGACCCCCAAGGATCAAGTCTGGGAAGCCCTGGCGTGGGCTACACTCTTCATCCTGTAGCAGGAAGTTTTAAACTCCTCTGCGGAGCTCAGGGTTCCCCGAGCTACTTTAAGGGCTGCTGCGGGAGGGGCGGAAGGTGCAGGGGTGCAGGGGGCCCAGGAACAGCGGAGTCCGGGTACCAGGACCCGGGGGGCGCACGGTGGGGTGGGAGGTCCGGAGCACGGAGGGGGGAGGGGACCGAACCGGGGAGGGGAGAAGCAAGGGATGAGGGGGAGCAGGGGAGGAGCAGTGGGGTCCGCAGCACAGGAGTGTGGGCGCAGGGTGTGGGATCAGAGGGAGTCCGGATTGCACAGGGTCTGGGGCACCGCGGGGGTCAGCGCCCACGTTCTCCTTCCCCACTCCCCCTTGAAAGGAAGCTCCGCTTTCATCCTTTCTTCTCTGCGGGCTGCTGCGGGAGGGCCCCTCTCCTGGACACCCTTCCGTCTCCCCACAATCCGGCCATTCAAAGGGCAACACCTGGCACAGCTAAAGTTGTTTCTGTTCTGATGGGCCGGTGCTAGGCCTTTGGGTTGTGAAATATTTTCCATATCACCCTTGCTTCTGAATAAAATGCTATCTGACAAAAATTTTCTACTACTTTAAAACAATTGAAAACCGTTCCATTCCGCCAAGCCACCTCTCTCTGTGTCCAAGGCTCCTAACGGGGGCCTGCAGTTGATTTTGACCCACAAGTGTTTTCAATTGGGGCCATCAAAAGGTGTTTTAAAAATCAGGCAATTTTGCATAAAAATATAATTTCTGTTTTTTAACTTGCTCTAGTCCCATCCCTCATTTTCCAGCTCAGCAGTAGCCTTGAAAAATAACCGTCTGCATTCCCCGTCCTGGATGGAGCAGAACAAAGCTGGAATTCTTTCAAAACGTCATTCACAAAGAACGATCATCATTTGACCTGTCTAGTAGTTCCCTGGAAGACCCACACTCAGAAAGCTTGTCTTTGTTTTAACAGACTCAAAGTTCACCCAGTGTGAAAGTCTCTCCCACTAGGATGGCCATAATAAAAATAAATACATTTTAAAATAACAAGGGTTGGCAGGGATGTGGAGAAATTGGAACCCTCACACATTGCTGGTGGGAATGAAAAATAGTGTAGACTCTATGGAAAAGTTTAGCAGTTTTCCAAAATGTTAAACATTGTTACCATATGATACAGCCATTTTCCTGGATATATACCCAAGGGAAATGAAAACTTACCTCCACATGAAAATTTGTAGCAATGAATTTTTATAGCAGCATTATTCATAATAGCCAAAAAGTGGAAACAACCAAATGTCCATCAATATCAAACAGAGGAACAAAATTCCATACAATGGAATATTATTTGGCCACAAAAAGGAAAGCACTGACTCAAACTACGGCATGGATGAAACTTAAAAACATGCTAGGGCTTCCCTGGTGGTGCAGTGGTTAAGAATCCGCCTGCCAGTGCAGGGACATGGGTTCGAGCCCTGGTCCGGGAAGATCCCACATGCTGTGGACCAACTAAGCCCGTGAGCCACAACTACTGAGCCTGCGCTCTAGAGCCCACGAGCCACAACTACTGAGCCCGTGTGCCACAGCTGCTGAAGCCTGTGCCCCTAGAGCCCGTGCTCAGCAACGAGAGAAGCCACCACAATGAGAAGCCCACGTACCACAGCAAAGAGTAGCCCCTGCTCACAACTAGAGAAAGCCCGTGCACAGAAATGAAGACCCAACACAGACAAAAGGAAAAAAAATCATTAAAAAAAAAAAAACATGCAAAGTGAAAGAAACTAGACAGAGACTACATGTTGTAGGATTCCATTTATAGGAAATGGGCAAATCCATAGCGACAGAAAGTATATTATTGGATCCCAGGGCTGGCGGGAGGGGAAATGGGGATTGACTGCTTAATGGGTATGGGGTGTCATTTTGGGGGGTGATGAAAACATTCTGAAATTAAGTAGTAGTGATTGTTGTACAACCTTGTGACTCTAATAGAAGCCATTAAATTTTATACTTTTAAGTGATGAGTTTCATGGTATGTGAATTATATCTTAAACTTTTTTGTCAATTAGCAAAAGTATGGAGGAATTTGCTGTAATTTTTGCTGTCTTATGGACCAAATGTCAGCTCCAAATTGCGCTTTTGATACCGACCTCCTACATCTGATGTGTATTCTGACTTTTCCAGGCAGAAAGCAAAGAATATGGATATTTATTCTGGATTTGATTGGAGAGAAAATTAGAGCAGAGACTGGTTTTAAACCATTTCAGGAGCTGGCTCCCTGACTAGCTGTTGTCAGCTTGCTCATTGTGGAACTTCATTGCTACTGTACTCGTGTCTAGAGGAGTTGGTAAGGGAACACTTTTAAAGTCTAAAAATAAAAGTCAATAAGAAAAATAATGGAAATTGTCAAGTTACAATGCAAAAGCATGCAGTGTGAAAATATTTGAAAATTATATAACAACAAGGCTATTGCTAAATAAATAATAAGAAAAAAGCCGAATGGAAGGAAAAAAAGCAGGTACAAAGTTGATCCTTGAGAAAATAAATGAATACAGCCAATAAACATAAAAATATACAATCTCTCAAGTAACTTAAAAATTACAAATTGCAAATGAGCAGAAGATCTAAATAGACATTTCTCCAAAGAAGACATACAGATGGCCAACAGGAATGTGAAAAAAATACTCAACATCACTAATTTTTAGAGAAATGCAAATCAAAACTACAATGAGGTATCACCTCATGCCGGTCAGAATGACCATCATCAAAAAGTCTACAAACAATAAATGATGGAGAGGGTGTGGGGAAAAAGGTACCCTTCTATATCTTGGTTGGTAAGTAAACTGGTACAACCACTATGGAGAACAGTATGGAAGTTCCTTAAAAAACTAAAAATAGAGTTACCATATGATCCAGCATTCCCACTCTTGGGCATATACCTGGAGAAAACTATAATTCGAAAAGATACATGCACCCTGGTGTTCATTGCAGCACTATGTACAATAGCCAAGACATAGAAGCAACCTAAATGTCCATCAACAGATGAATGGATAAAGAAGATGTGGTATATTTATACAATGGAATATTACTCAGCCATAAAAAAGAATGAAATAATACCATTTGCAACAACATGGATGAACCTAGAGATTATCATGCTGAGTGAAGTAAGCCAGACAAAGACAAATATCATATGATATCTCTTATATGTGGAATCTTAAAAAAAAAAAAAAAGAGAGATACAAATGAACTTATTTACAAAACAGGAATAGACCCACAGACATAGGAAACAAACTTATGGTTACCCAAGGGGAAAGAGTGGGGAGGGATAAACTAGGAGTTTGGGATTGACATATACACACTACTATATATAAAATATATAACCAGCAAGGACCTACTGTATAGCACAGGGAACTATACTCAATATTTTGTAATAACTTATAAGGGAAAAGAATCTGAAATATATATATATATATATATATATATATATATTTATATATATATATATTTATATATATAAATATATGCATATATATATATAACTGAATCACTTTACTGTATACCTGAAACTAACACATTGTAAATCAACTATACTTCAATTAAAAAAGAAAAAAAAAGAAAACATGTCTACATCCTCAGAGATGACAACTCTGCCCCTTAAAAAAAAATTACAAATTGAAACAGTAACAAGAAATCATTTTTTGACTATCAAATTAGCACAAAGATTACATAGAACTATAAAACCAGTGTTGGTGAGAGTCATTAGTACTTTCCTGCATTTTTGGTAAGGACTATAAATTATTGTGAATTTTCTGGAGGGCTATTTGACAAAAGGTATCAAGAGAATGAAAAGTTACAGAAACAAATTCCATGTGTTTAGGAGTCAGAAACAATTAATAGCTCAAAGTTCTAGAATCAGGTGAACCTAAGTTTGATTGCAGCCTTCGTCATTTACTAGCTGTTTAACCTTGGGCAAGTCATTTAATATTTCCAAACCTCAGTCACTTCATCTGTAAAATGAGGTCAATTATAGTAACTGCTTCCTAAGTTTTTCTGAGCATCTGTTAATCGAGACAAATTGTACAGCATTTGATCATTCACTGGCCCTTATAAGCACTCAACAAATATTCACTATTTATTATCATTAAGAATTTATTCCAGGAGCATGTGATGTTTACCACTGTGTTCTTTATACTAACACAAATTAAAAGGATGTCTAAAAATGTGGAATGTTTAAATAAATTATAGCTCATCTACATAATGGATTTCCATGCAGATATTTTAAAGTGTAATAAAACCTTTATTGACATAGAAAAATGTGTACATTATATTGCTAAGTGAAGAAAAACAGGCTAAAATACTATAACGTGAAACTATATAAAAAAGTCTTTACAAAGACTCTAAGCACATGATTAAAATGTTTGAGTTATCATGTGTGTATGTGATCAGACTGTTAAGTGATTTTTTTTAATTTTAAGTGATTTTTTAAAAAATAGGCCTTATTTTTTAAGACCAGTTTTAGGTTCACATCAAAACTGAGTAGAAACATACAGAGTGTTCCCATATGCACCCTGGTCTCTGACATTCACCACCTCCACTCCCACCATCAACATCCCCCAGGGTGTGGTACACTTGTTACAATGGATGCTCCCATGTGGAAACATCATGATCACCCAAAGTCCATAGTTTATAGGAGGGTTGACTCTTGGTGTTGTACATTCTATGGGTTTTGACAAATATGTAATGATATGTATCTACTGTTATGGTATCATACAGAATAGTTTCACTGCCCTAATAATCCTCTATGCACTACTTACTCATCCCTCCCTCCATTCCCCCCAACCCCTGGCAACCACTGATCTTTTTACTGTCTGCATAATTTAACCTTTTCCAGAAAATCAGATTATTGGACTCATACAGTATGTAGCCTTCTCAGATTGGCTTCTTCCACTTAGTAATATGCTTTTAAGTTTCCTTCATGTCTTTCCATGGCTTGATAGCTCACTTCTTTTTAGCGCTGAATAATATTCCATTGTCTGGATGTAGTGCAATATCCATTCACTTACTAAAGGGCGTCTTGGTTGCTTCCATGTTTTGGCAATTACGAATAAAGCTGCTATAAACATCCGTATGCAGGTCTTTGTGTGGACATAAGTTTTCATAACTAATTTTTATAACAGCTTCATTGAGATTTAATTTATATACCATAAAATCCACCCATTTAAGGACTATAATTCAATGATTTCTAGTATATTCATAGGGTTGTGCAACCATTACCACCATCAATTTTAGAACATTTTTGTAATCACAAAAGAAACCCCGTACCCATTAGTAGTCAGTCCCCATCTCATCCACCCCAGGCTTAAGCAACCGCTAATATACTTTCTGTCTATAATTTGCCTTTTCTGGACATTCCTTACAATATGTGGTCTTTTGTGAGTTATTTCACTCAGCCTAATATTTTCAAGGTTCATCCATGTTGTAGCCTGTATCAGTACTTCATTCCTTTTTTTTAAATAACATCTTTATTGGAGTATAATTGCTTTACAATGGTGTGTTAGTTTCTGCTTTATAACAGAGTGAATCAGCTATACATATACATATATCCCCATATCTCCTCCCTCGTGTCTCCCTCCCACCCTCCCTATCCCACCCCTCTAGGTGGTCACAAAGCACCAAGCTGGTCTCCCTGTGCTATGCAGCTGCTTCCCACTAGCTACCTATTTTACATTTGGTAGTGTTTATATGTCCATGACACTCTCTCACTTCGTCCCAGCTTACCCTTCCCCCTCCCCGACTTCGTTCCTTTTTATTGCTGAATTATATTCATTGTACGGATAGACCACATTTTCTTTATCTCTTCATCAGTTGGTGGACATTTGGGTTGATTCCACTTTTTGGCTATTATGAATAATTCTGCCATGAACATTCATGGGCAAGCTCTTATGTGGACATATGTTTTCATGTCTCTTGTGTATATCCCTACTAGTGGAATTGCCGGGTCATGGGATAACTCTGTTTAACATTTTGAGGAACTGCCAGACTGTTCTGCAGAGCAGCTGTGCTAAACGCCAGCTGTGTCTGAGGGCTCGAATCGCTCCACATCCTTACAACACCTGCTGTTATCCTTTGCAGTATAGCCATCCTTGTCAGTGTGGTGATTTATTTTTATACAGCGTACACGTCTCTGTCTTACAGTGAGTGTCTATTACTTTTGTGACTGTGAGAGACATGTTATTAATACAACCCATAATGGACTTCCCTGGGGGTGCAGTGGTTAAGAATCCGCCTGCCAATGCAGGAGACATGGGTTCGAGCCCTGGTCTAGGAAGATCCCACATGCCATGGAGCAACTAACCCCGCGTGCCACAACCACTGAAGCCCGCGCGCCTAGAGCCCGTGCTCCACAAAAGAAGCCACCGCAATAAGCTGGCGCACTGCAACATAGAGTAGCCCCCGCTCACCGCAACCAGAGAAAGCCCATGTGCAGCAAGGAAGACCAATGCAACCAAAATAAATTTAAAAATTAAAAAAAAGAGCTATTTCATTAAAAAAAAATGCAAACCATAAAACTTGTGAGTGAAAGTGCAGAGAAATGCAATTTCAGTCAGGGAAACTGGGTGGGACAAGCCAGGTTGAAGGAGCCAACATTGGCCTATGTGGACTTGGGGGTGCTTTGTGGTCTGCCCCCCCTGCTGTCCCTGAGGCCCCACCCACTGAACGGTTCCCTCGCTTTGTTTCCCCAACTCCAGGAAACGGACTCAGAGGTTGGCCCTCCTTGGCTGGGTTTAGGGTTTGCCTCCTCATCACCCTGCTTTGGGGCTCGCCTCACTCCGCTGCTTACCTGGTGGGCAGCAGAAAACATTACACGTATGGAAAAGCTCTTGGGATATTTCAGGAAGGTGCTGGAAACAATTTTTGCTAGGTCCTCTCATAGGCAACTTTACCCCCAACAATGCTCAAGCCCTCATGGAAGGATAAGGTTCAGAACTACCCCCTTATCCCCATTACACCGCTGTTCAATTTAACGTGGTGCATCTAAGGGCTGACAAGTACGCACACGCGATCAGACCTGTGTCCCTGGGAGTACTGTATTAATGGATAATCAAATGACAGGGACATTTTCCCTTTTTAAGTTCAAGCCTAATGGTCATTGTCTGTGCTGCCCAAGTTACAGAATTCAAAACAATAATAAGAATGGCAGCAGTCACTATGAAGACTTGATGCCTTTAGCTCTGCTAGCGGTTTATATACATGTCTGTATCCTCTCGCACTCAGTTGCTTCCTTGTGGCCTGTTTCCTCACCTTCCAGAAGGTTGCAGAAACCATTCCGCATCCTATTGGTCAATTCTACAGTAGTAAAGAAATCATTCTTGTATTAATCAAGTCTTTTTATTCTGTATTTTTGATGCTTTGACATCTTGGGGCCTTGCTGACCCTGGAGGGACTGTCCCTTCCAGGGTAGCTAATTCCTAGAGACAGCCAATGGCTGGTCTGTACACATGTGTTTCCTATGCAAACCGGCCAATAACCCAGAGCCCATACCCCCAGCCACCTCCTCTAAGACTCTCACCATCTGAGCCTCTATTCACCTGCCCTAATCACCCCAAGGCCAGGTACCAGACAACTAAGGGCAGCACCTATGCCCCACAGTCTGCTGAAGTTATTCACACCAGCCAATCCCAACCCAAGCCTGCCTACCCTGCAGCAAGTTCCTTCCTCTGGAAACCATGATAAAGGCTCTTTCTTGTCCGTGTTTTCCCCTTGCTCCCACTGCCCCCAGCAGACCATGGTGCTTCCCCATGTGGCCCTACATAGCACGCTATGCCTTCTGTTTCTAGGGATCTATGAGGATAACACACTTCTTCCTTGACAACAGTCACTGACATGTCGGTATCTTCTCATACCGATGAAAACAAATCCTATCTACTCTTTAAATACTCCTGGAGACCGAGTCTAGAGCCCCCTACTCCCTTCAGCCTTCAGATGACTTCGTAAGCACCTAATTCCCTGTACTAATTCTCTTTTTGCCTAGAAACTACTAGAGGCTTTTGTTTCCTGCAGTTGACCCTGATGATAAAGCCGCTTAGCCAACTGCACAGATGGCCAGAACAAAGACCCACACTGTCTGCCTCGAGCACCTGTGCCCTCAACCAGGAAACCCTGCTCTATTTACGCTGGCATTTGTATCGCCATCTCCAGTCTCAAAGGATTTCCCCTCTCGGAAAGCACTCCTTCAACTACAGAATATTGCCCTGGCCACTAGGTGACTTTCGTTGGCCAGCCTCCAGGTAAAGCTGTTGCCTGAGTACATGTTTTACAATTCCCTGAAGTCTGGATCATTTCCCTGCAGTGACCTGGGCTCCAGGTTAGGTTTCAGTCCCTGGAGAAGACTTCTGTGAAGCTGAATTGAGGGTTCTTTCCATTTTGGAAAAGCACAAAGGAAAGCAAGGATTCCGAGATAACCTCCTGCCGCCACCCTCGTCTATAGAGAGGCACTCTGGCTCCTGCTGAGGCTTAGGGGGAAGTTTCGTATCAGAGCCCATCAGATATTTCTACCTGCATGTTTCCTATGAATTCTTTCCCATTCTTGGCTCTTGGAGGCAACTTCCCACATTATATAGGTGGATCCCGTACCCCGTTCTGGTCATTTTCAGATAGTATAAAGATTCCAGTCTAGGGCTTCCCTGGTGGTATAGTGGTTAAGAATCCACCTGCCAATGCAGGGGACATGGGTTTGATCCCTGCTCCGGGAAGATCCCACATGCCACGGAGCAACTAAGCCCGTGCACCACAACTACTGAGTCAGTGCTCTAAAGCCCACGAACCACAACTACTGAGCCCACGCACCTAGAGCCCATGCTCCGCAACAAGAGAAGCCACCACAATGAGAAGCTTGTGCACCGCAACGAAGAGTAGCCCCCACTCACTGCAACTAGAGAAAGCCTGGGCGCTGCAATGAAGACCCAATGCAGCCAAAAATAAATAAATTAATTAAAAAAAAAAAAGATTCCAGTCTAATCTAAGGCAGACCTTTTTTTCCTTTTTTCTTTTTTTTTGTCTCACATCCCATTTGAAGCAGTACCCTTCCCCCAGTTCAGGCAGAACAACAGCAGCAACGAGGGCATTGTGTGTCCTTCGGCTCATATTTTTCCTCCCCTCTCCCCCATAGGCTTTGCCGTGTCTGGCTCCTCCAGAGCTGGAGGAGAAGGGTGAGCAAAGGGAGAGGAGATGTGAAGGCAAGGCAGTTCTGTTGAATTCCTGTTGGAATATCTGGCTCCTGGTACCTGCTATGTGGTGGATGTTCGAAGGTTGGTCCTCTTGTTAATTTCCTAGGGCTGCCATAACAAAGAGCCACAGTATGGGGCACTTCAATCAACAGAAATCTATTCTCTCACAATCTGGAGGCCAGAAGTCCGAAATCATGGTTTTGGCAGAGCCGTGCTCCCTCTGAAGTCTCCAGGGGAGGATCCTCGCTTGCTTCTTCCAGCTTCTCTTGGCTCTGAGTGTTCCTAGGCTGTGCCAGCATCACTCCAGTCTCTGCCTCTGTCTTCACACGGCCTTCTCCTCTCTGTGCCTGTGCCCAGTTTTCCCTCTTCTTGTAAGGACCCCAGTCACAGTCGATTAAGAGCCCCTCCTACTCCGGTGTGACCTCATCTTCACCAATGACATTAGTCACAACCCCATTCGCAAATAAGGTCACATTCACAGGTATTGGGCGTTAGGACTTCAACATATTTGGTGGGTGGGGGTGAACAGCTCACCCATAATGGCCCTCTTTCTCCTCTCACTTTCATGGGGTGTTTTGTGGGCTCTTCAGGGATATCCCCCTCCCCTGATACCCACCCTTGTCACCACCTGGAGCTCTTGGCGTGGGAGGTGCACTCTCTGTCTGACCTCTCACAGCTTCTGCCCATCACATCTCCGGCCCTAGGGTTCACCCTGGAGGTCCCCTTGCCCAGCAAGCAGCCTCTTGGGCAGAATTTTTTCCAGGAAGTCTCTAGTCTGGTTCCTTCCTTGGACTCCCTTGGCCTGTCCAGTCCCTGGGGATGCAGATTGCTCCCCTTGCTGTTACGCCTCGCTGTGCATCCAGGGCAGCTCCAGGAAAGGCGTGCCACTTGCCTGTGGCCCCTGAAATTCAAAAGCCAAGTCTTCATGCCATGGTGTCACCACACTCTGCTCTGGTCTCAAGGTGCCCGGGCCTGCACTTCAGCAGCTCAGGACACGTTCAGGAGGCAGAGTTTGGAGTGATGCAGCCACCAATGAAGGAATGCCTGGAGCCACCAGAAGCTGGACGAGGTAAGGAAGGATTCACTCCTAGATCCTTCGGAGGGAGCGCTGCCCTGCCAACACCTTGACTTTGGACTTCTTGCTTCCAGAACTGTACAAGAATAACTTCCTGTTACTTCAGGTCACCAAATTTTTGGTAATTTGTTATGGTAGCCCTGGGAAACTAATATAGTAGACATCTGGTATGCCTACTGAGTGAATGAATGAATGAATGAATGCCATCCACGGCAGCACTGTTCAGCCCCTCTCTATGGGATCCTGGGGGGCCCATTGCATCAAGACATCACCCCAAAGAAGGAGCAGGTATCAGGACCACTGAGGGTAAGTCCCAGCTCTGCTGCTAAGTGTCAGTTCCACTCCTGGCCTCAGTCTCCCCAGTTGGAGATGGTCTCTGGGGTCTCCATGATCCAACAGGAGTGTGCAGAGACCAAGAAGACTCTCTCCAAGCAACTCTCTCCAGGCAGCCCCGCAGGCCTCGGGTCTGAGGCTCAGCTGGCCGAAGGCCCCCGGGAGTCCCCCCAGAGCAGGGCATAGGCTGCGTGCCCAGCAGTGGCAGCTGCTGTGTGTCTGTGTCTGCCCGCCCCCGGGGCCTTGGGTTACCTTAGTGATCATCTCTCTCCCAGGCTCCTCACAGTAGATGGGACCAGCTGGTGGTAGGGCTGGGGGCGAACCATCCCCTGGCTGGGAGACAACATCACAAAGGACTTAACCTCTCGGTCAGGGTGGAGAACCAGTGGTTTAGGGAATTCACAACAGTGCTAAAGGCTTGTTTTCCATTTAGTGGATGCAGGGAAGCCTCTGGTATCGTCATGTCTCCTGGGAAGTCTGGTCGGTTTCCCCAACACAGAGAAGGAAGACTATTTTTGGAAACTTGTAATGACCTACAGAAATTAATCCACAAACTCTGCCTCCTGAGAGGACAGTTGGATGGCGAAGTTGGATGGTTAATTTCAGCAGGCTTGTGTGGGTTTAAAAAAAAATTCAGATCTCAACGTGTTTGAGCTGTAGTTCAACTGACCTTTCCAATGACCGATTCTCCCTGCGCAGCTGCTGCCCATTGGAGTGATCACTGCCCCTGGCAGCTGCATGGAGCCAAAAGGACACTGGCCAAGGTCCCAGGACACATGAGCATTAGAATAAGCTGTGTGACTTTGAAGAAGTCCCTACAGTTCTCTGGTCCTCAGCAGACTCATTTGGGAACTAGAGATCACAGGATCACAGTGTCTGCCGTGCCCACCTCCAGAGGCAGGGAGAAGGTCCAGGTAGGCAGGCACTCGCCTCTGCCACTCGCCTGCTCTGCTGTTGTCAGTCCCCCTTGACTTTGCCCTCTTGGTGCTTTCACTGCATTTATCCTTCCCTCCAGAAATGCTCCTGCGTGGACTCAGCCATCTTGCACTGCCCTTTCTCCAGATACTGCTTCTTTGTCTCTTCTGTTTACATTTGCTCTGCTTTCTCCCTGCCTTTCAACCCTGGTTGTAACCCAGGGTGAGTTCCCTTTTGTGTCTGCTCTCCTCTCTAGATGCCCCAGTTTTATCCCAAGTCTTCGAGCAGAACTTCCAAGATGGCTGCTCTGCCTGGCTGATGGGCATCACCGCATAGATGGGCATCACCATGTAGATGGGCATCACTGCAATAATGGGCATCACCATGTAGATGGATCACTGCATGAATGGGCATCACCATGTAGATGGATCACTGCATGAATGGGCATGACCACATGAATGGGCATCACCATGTAGATGGATCACTGCATGAATGGGCATCACCATGTAGATGGATCACTGCATGAATGGGCATGACCACATTAATGGGCATCACCATGTGGGTGGGCATCACCGTGTGGAAGCCCAAATCTAACTAGGTCCAAATCTAATATCAGCCCAAACCACCCCAACTGTGATTTCCTTGTCTTTCTGTGAACCAGAGATGGATGAATTTACACAGCCACCAAAATTACTGGGGGATCTTTGCAAGGGAATTGAAGACAGAAGTGGAATTTTGGCAAAACAAGTCAGATTCAAGACTTCAGGTCCAGAGGGCGGTACGGGGGATCTGAAGATCATCTGGAAGCTGATATTTGAGATCCATTCTGACCCAGCTAATATGCTCTTTGGGATGGAAAAGGCTGAGAATATAAACAAAAGAACTACTTGCCAACCGTAGGGATTATGGTTAATGTGATCATAACTCCATCCTGGCGAGGCTTGGAGACATTGGGATAATGAGGCGTGTGTGTGTGTGTGTGTGTGTGTGTGCGCGCACACGTGCGTGCGTGCGTGAACACATTCTGGGGGTCACTAAATGTGCCTTTGACCAAATTCTAAATTGGCAGATCGTAAAATCAGTCTTTATTCAAAGCCAAGACAAAGCTGAATATTACAATCATAGAATGAAATTTGAGGAGAGTGTGCTGAAGTGGTTCTTTGTGCTCCAAGGAGGGGCACAAAGACGCACCTCCTGGATGCCTGGTCCACAGGGAGCCTGACTGCCCAGATGCCACGTCCTCACTGGGACGGACACAGCATTATCAGCGCCATTCCTCGAGCTGGGCACACAAATATTTGTTGAGGAAATGAATGAATGACATGTTTTCTGCTCTCAGGGCCCCATAACTCATGGAGGAGGTAATAATTAACATCTCCAAGCTGGAGGCTCAGATAAAAACTACAACCACGGGGAGTCACATTTTCAGGACCAAGCCCTGAAACAGGAATTCTGGTAAAGTATTTTTGTCTGATTTTTAAATATATTGAAATGAAAATCGTACAAAGGTATTTGAATTTAAACACACTGACTGCTTTTCACAACCTTCATGCCTCCCAGCCTGATATGAGCCATGTTATCTCATGCCTGGCAATTTGGGTCACTTCTTAACCATTCTCACTGTTTCCATTCTTTCCTCCTGGGGATTGGTCCAGGCGTTTCATATGTGGACACTGGGCAAGAGAAACACTCCACTCTAGAGTCTTAATCCAGAGTGATGGGATGGGAGCCTTGGGTTGCTAGTGGTCAGGTTCTCTGCTACTTGAAGAAAGGTGGTCAAAGGTCAGAAAGAATAAAACAAAATGAAGCCCTGGCAACATCATTTGAATCACTGGATCCAGCTGTGCCTGGATTTTCCCCTATTCTTTCTGGACACCTAAGTCAACAACTTTCCCTTTGTGCTTAAACTCCTTTGGAGCCAGGTTTCTGTCCCTTGCAAACAAAAGGCTTCTGGCAAATGAAATTTTCTAAGTCTCAGTTTCCTCTTCTGCAAAGCAAGCCACCTCCTAAGCCGGTGGTGAGGATCAAATGAACTAGTGTTGCATCAGAGCTTTGTGAATATGAAGTAAACTTCGTTGTCATGTTCCAACCCAAAGCACTTATCAGCTAGGATGCTTTGGGTTGTGAGAAATGGAGCACGCAGCTAAAATTGCTTTCAGCCATGGCTACTCAAAGTGCGGTCCCTCGATCAGCATCAGCATCATCTGGGAGTTTGCTGAAAATGCAAATTAGGGAGCCTCACTCCAGCCCCCATGTGCATCCCTGTTTTAACAAGCTCCCTGAGTGATCTTCATACACACACTAAAAGTTGGAAATCAACGGCTTCAGCACCTAAGGATTTATTATCTCATCTACAAGTAGTACAAAGGCAGCTGGGAGCAGGTTGTTTAATTTTATCAAGGGCCTGGGTGCTTTCTATACTGCTTCTTGGTTTACTGGCTTTTGTCCTCAGGTTTGCCTCATGGTTGCAAGATGGCGGCCTCAGCCTCTGATCGCCTATCTTCACAGAATCATGTCCAGGAAGAGGAGGGGCAATTTCTCCTCACATATCCTTTCCATCAGGGAGGAAATCCTTCCCCAAATCCCCAAAGGACCCTCTCCTTTTGTGTCAGGAGCTAGGGTTACATCCCAAGCCCACACCTAAGCAATCATGGATGTGGGGAATGAGGGACCACGAATGGCTCAAACTGAGCCACATTCATTGCCTGTGGCCACAGAGACACTAGCTCCCTTGGGCAGGTGGGAGAGGGGGTGCCCAGATCTGGTCTGGGCTTTGGCAGCAGGGGAAGAGAGTCGAGCCAGCTGAGGAACACCCCCTGGAGGGTCTGCCACACGCATAACAGGAGTGTGGTCTAGAGGTTAGAGCGACTGTGTTGCATTGTCCTCTGATCCTTCAATTGAAGTCCAAGTGTGGGAACCTTCTCTATTTATTGGGAGCCTTCTCCATGGGTCGTGGACGATAGGATTTTTCCAGGTGTATTAAGTGAGTTTTCATTAGTTCAGAAAGGCCAAGGAGAGAGGCTGGGTAGGCAGAGGCCCCCGGAGGCATCACCTGCCCCACAGGTCTATTCCGTGTGGACGTTCTAAGTCTTCCCCGGTGTCGAAGCCACACCCACACACTGACAGCACCCCCATCCGTGCAGCACAGCACAATGGAGCTACACGTGCTCGGGCATCTCATCACCTAGCAGGTGCCCGACATCCTCAACGGACAGAGTCCAAGGCATTTGCAATTTCTAAATTCACAAATAAGTCTTCACCTGTGTATGCTCTGGGAACTCAGGAACAGAAGGTCTACCCGACTCCCACCAAGCCCCGAGCTGGAGGACTTTGGGGGAACTTCACTGAAGGGAGGCGTGTCCAGTTTCCAGACTCAGCTCCCGTTTGACAAGCCAGGCAGCCTCATCTACAGCCCAGCCAGGCAGCAGCCCAGATGGGGTTCAGTGGGGCTGCCAGGACCAAGGCAGCCGTGCGGGCCTCTAGGCCCAGTGACTAGGGAGCAGCTCCTGCGGAGAAGTACTCCCGTCTCGGGAGATGTCCAGACAGACGGAGGGCTGCAGGAACAAGCATGCTCTGGAGGGATGCGGGCAGCAGCGTGAACCCTGCGTCCCTGTGGTCCTCCAAGTTGAATAACTTATGATGCGGTATTGGTCGGGTTGTGCTTCTAATTAGCATCCTGGGAAAAGGCTGCAGCCTCGAAGCCCTCCTGTGGAATCTCAGGGAAAGCTCTACGGCCCAATGAATTGTTTCGGTAACAACATCCAGTGCTGACCATGGTGAGCTGGCGGAGCTCTGGGCTCCAGCCTGAGACGTCTTCCTTGCTTCACCGGGCTTGAGGCGTTTCTCGGTGTTTCGCAGGGCTTATCCTGCTCCAGGGCAGAGGTGGGAGGCTTCAGGGGATGGCATCTGTGAAGGGAGGCCTGGTGCCTGGCCCTGGGCTCATGGCAGATAGTGTACCCTGGAGAGGCCTCATTCAAAGGCCCTGGGCTGTCTCTGAACAGCACCCGAGGGGTTCCAGCAGTAGAAACCGGGGCACTGACAAGCCTGCTTCCACGGGGTGTTTGACTCTGCTCGGAGAGACGCTGGAGACACTGCAGGAGTGTCTCCAGTTACAGCCCAGAGATGACCAGAGCAAGCAGTCAGGGAGGAAGCCGACAGCAGCCCTGGGAAACCAGGAAGGCAGAACCGGATGCCTGGAACCGCACAGAGGTGAGGCGCCCTGGCCACGTGATTGTAAATCCCAGATTAGGGGCCTTTGTTCCACGGAAGGAGGCAGTGGGGCAGGATGGAGGAAGACACCAGGACTGCTAATAAGCAGCTCTGCCCCCAACTTGCCGTGTGACCTTGGACACGCTAACCTCCCAGCACCTCAATTTCCTTCTCTGTAAAGTGAGGCAGTGATAATGACCTAGCACACAGAGGTACTCAAAAAAGAATATTTGCTTCCTTTTGCCTTTTGGCAAATTACTTGACCTCTCTGACCCTTGGTTACTTCCTCTGCAGATATAATAATCCTCATGACATTGAGTTGTGGGAAAAAATATGATAATAGCTGACGTGGATGCATTGGCTGAGCATTTATTCTGTGGCTCGCCCCGCTTTCAGTGCTTCACATGTATTATTCACTTATTTACCCTCTCAATGGGCCCATGAAGTAGGTACTATTATCATCTCCATTGTACAGGTGAGGAAAGGAGATACAGCGAGGTTAAGAAACCAAGCCAAGGCACATAGCCGGGTAGAGCAGCCTAGATGCTCACTGATATTTGCTTGGGGGGAAAAAGTGGAATATTTGTCTCTGAAATATTAGTATAGTTATTCTGAGGGATGGGACAAGGAGCAATTTTAAGTTTCTTCTTTGGGATTTTCTCCGTTTCTAGGTTTTCTACCATGAAATGTGTGACTTTCTTTATCACACACAAAAAAAGCCTCAGCAAAGGTTAAAATATATCAGAATGAAATCTCCAGTTCAGCCCTCCTCGACCTGATGCTCTGCAGGTTGTTGATAGGAAGGGAGGGTCGTACAGTTCCATCGGTGGGAAATATCCAGAAGAGGTGACTCCATCAAGACAGATGCAGATGGGGGCCTGCCAGGGGCTGGGAGGGGAGGAAAGCGAGCACCTGCTTAATGGGATCGGGGCTTTCTTGGGGGTGGTGAAGGTGTGTTGGTACTAGACAGAGACAGTAGTTGTCCAACCCTGTGAATGTACTAAACACCAATGAATTGTACACTTTAAAATGGCTAATTTTATGTTAAGTGAATTTACCTCAATTTTTAGAAAAGGAGAATAGGGCTGTGCCTGTAGCTATGCCTGTCCAGTGGCTGCATCTGCTGGACTCACCCTCCCCCGTCTTCCTACTCAAGGAAGGAGCTGCAGCGGAGAAATCGTCCTCTGGAGCTTTTGCCTGAAGCTCCAGGAGAGGCCAGCACCTCTCACACAGCGCCCTGTGCCTCCCTGTGCGCCCCACCACCCTCTGAGGGCGAGGGGCCACTTAGGCCCCTTGGAGCCTTGAGGCCCTTTTCTGGGTGAGGGGCCTTTCCCCCCGTTTCCTGTGCAGACTCAGGCCAGTGCAGCCCTTGGGGCCCGACGAGGGGGTGGGGAGTGTCGTGTGGAGGGCCAGCGGATGTTGTGCCCTTTGCTGGACTTAATCGTTGTTCTTTACCTCTGATGTGCTCGTTCAAGGTGAGTCACTTCCCCCTTAAGCCCCCTCCATCCTTCGAGTCTGACCCCCTGGCTCTCCCTGAGCCCCAGACTGGAAAGCCGGTGTCACAGGACAAACGGGATGGAGGTGAGGTGGCGGCTGCACCTGCTTTGTGGCCTCGGGGCCTCGGTCGCAGGACCAACCTGGTTCCCAGTTTCAACAGCACTTTCAGGAGACCGAGTGGGTGAGGCGGCTCTTAGCAGGAGGGAGCTCAGAGGCCTGCAGACAGGCTAGAGAGGCAGGCCCCTATTTTCATTCTTCCCTCCTTCCCTCCGACAAACAGCAAGTGCTCAGCAACGGTCTCCAGATGATTTCTATGGTGAGACAAGAAAAGGCTGTGTATGACTCTCAGCTCTGCCACTAACTGGCTGGGCGGATTTGGGCTCGTTTTCCTGCTTCCGTGATCTTGGATTTCCTTCTCTGTCCAAGGGAGAAATAAGAGCAGCCCCTGCCCCGCAAGGTGTGGAGAGGCTGGGATGGGCGAAGGGGTGAAGGCCAGAAGAGCCCTGGGCGGGAGTCAGTAAACCCTGAGCTGTGATGGGATGACACCAGCACGGGAAAGGGGACCGCCACCGAGGGCCACATACTTTCACTTTCAAACATCTCCTGCAAACACCTTGTTTACTTTCCCAGGGTTCAGTTCCCCCCCTCCCCTCCCCGGGGGTGTAAAGAGCTGGGACTTCCAACAAGGTTTTCATTAGCTTTACTGTGTAAATAAGGAAACTTTCTTCCTCCTGGCTGCCAGGAATTGGATCCCCTCCCGCCTCCAGGAAGGAGGTGCCCTGTCCCGTGTGAGTACCCGGGAGATCATTGGAACGGTTGCTACGTAACCACAGAAGGGAACAAGTGATCATAATTAGAGTCAGGGCCTCCTCTGCTGCAGCACGAGGGTGCAGCCTGGCCCGGGTGTGGGAAACCTCAGGGCTCTCCAACCCCCTGCCCCCTGCCCCCAGCAGGAGCAGCTCCAGGCAGTGGGAAAAGGCTTGGCAGCCCATATCTCAGCCTCCTACTGGATGCAAGGACCCTTGAGGGGGACATGAAATCTCTCTGAGCTTCTGTTTCCTCATTTGTAAGGTAGAGACAATAACTCTTCCCACATGGGGTGTAGATTCATTCGCTAGGGCTGCTGTAACCAAGTTCCACAAACTGGTGGCCTAGACGGCAGACAGGCACTGTCTCACAGCGAGCGAAGGATGCGTCCCTGGCCTCCCTCCTCGGCTTGTAGATGGCCGTCTTCTCTCTGTTTCTCTGCACAGCATCTTCCCTCTATGTCTGTCTTTGTCCAAATGTCCCCTTTGTATAAGGACACCAGTCATTTTGAATTAGGGCCCACCTTAATGATCTTAGCTTAACTAATTGCCTCTGTAAAGACCCTGTCTCCAAAGAAGGTAACATTGTGAAGTACTAGGGGTAAGGACTTCAACATGAATTTTGGGGGATGCAATTCAATACATAACAGGGTGGTTGCCATGATGATAGGAAATCGGGGGTGAGGAAGTATTCATAAATGTGTTCGATTTTCTCTCCTAGAGGCTTGGGAGCCTTTGTCTTGGGGATACTACTATGGTCGTCTTCCTGCCTTGGCAGCTGGGTGGTTCCCTACTGTATTCTAGATGATTCCACTGTACACTCTATGATGGACAAGGGCCATGAGCTCAGCACAAAATGTCATGATGGCCCAGAAACCTGCTTCATTGAATTCTTCCCGACTTTGTTTTCTCCTCCCCAGACTTCAGGCATCTTTGCTTAAGAAGCAGTGTGGCGTGGCAGCCAAAATCCCAGGCCCGGAGTCAGGCCAATCTGCACCCAGTCCCCCACCCCCATTCCTCAGCAATGGAACTTTGCCAAGTCTCTTCACCTTGGGAATCAAGAAGATGGATCACACCTAGATGGGTGGGATAGGGAGGGTGGGAAGGAGACGCAAGAGGGAGGAGATATGGGGATATATGTATATGTATAGCTGATTCACTTTTTTTGTTTTTTTTTAATAAATTTATTTATTTAATTTATTTATTTTTGGCTGCGTTGGGTCTTCGTTGCTGTGTGCGGGCTTTCTCTAGCTGTGGCGAACGGGGGCTCTACTCTTTGTTGCCGTGCGCGGGCTTCTCGTTGCAGTGGTTTCTCTTGTTGCAGAGCACGGGCTCTAGGTGCGCAGGCTTCTGTAGTTGTGGCTCGCAGGCTCTAGAGCACAGGCTCAGCAGTTGTGGCGCACGGACTTTGTTGCTCTGCGGCATGTGGGATCTTCCCGGACCAGGGCTTGAGCCCGTGTCCCTACATTAGCAGGCAGATTCTTAACCACTGCGCCACCAGGGAAGCCCCCTCAGTTTGTTATAAAGCAGAAACTAACACACCATTGTAAAGCAATTATACTCCAATAAAGATGTTGAAAAAAAAAAAAGAAAATGGATCCCATGCATTGTGTCTGGGATATAATATGATACTGAGTCAAATCTATCAAGTTTACATGTATTCACTATCAGTATAAACCGCTACGTTGCATGGCGTGTCCCTCTTGGTCTCTGTCCTCCAAACTCATCCAGACTCTGCTCCTTTTGTGTCCCATTTGAATCTGGAGAACCACTCTGCTCCATTTGCTTCGGTGTCTAACTTGTAAACAGGGTGACAGTTCTTCAGCTCAAGGCATGATGGGTAGAAGGAGCCCCGTACCGTACCCTGAGACTAGCCGGACTTCAGGACACCCCCGGTGAGCCCACCGGCCCCTTGAGCCAGAGACTCAGCAGCACGGGCAGAGTGCAGGACAGGAGGCCAGCCCCCTCCAGGCTACCCCCCGCTCCCTCCCCACCATGCTGGGGCAGCTGAGCAGAGATGAGCTTCAAGAAGCCAGGCCAGGTGGGAATTCCTGCCCCAAGCAGCTCAGGGCAGGGGCGAACGGAGTCCAGGGGCACCGGTCAAGCTGTCAGGAATCCTCCCATAGGAGAATCTGTGGCCTCTGAATGACACTGAGAGCACAATGCTCTTGTTACCAAGCAAGGGCTCATGTGTACAAGGCACCAAGACCCAAGCTCTGACAGCGGATGTTTGCAGCAAAGTAAGGGTTTATTTGCAGGGCACCAAGCAAGAAGAACAGGCAACTTGTGCTCAAAAGACCCCAACTTCCTGATGGCTTCCAGGCAAGGTTTTAAAGACAGTGTTAGGGGATAGGATGTCCTAGGATGCCTGACCAGCTCGTGGACCTTCTTCTGACTTCTTGGTGGTGAGGTAACAGGGTGATGTTTCAGGAATCCCAATCATCAACCTTCTGGTTCCCACCAGCCTGGGGTCTACGTGCTTACGGTCAGCATGTAGTCACCATCCTCCCCCTGGGTGGGGGTCTTAGTTTTTATAGAACAACTGAAAGATATGCACCAGATTGTCCTCTGTATCTTCAGGAGGAGCTAGGAGTCTGGTGACTTTGAGACAGGAGATAGGTGGGCTCCAGGTTAGGCATTTACAACTGGCCTTCTGTTTACGTTTCATAGGGCAGGAAAAAGTGGGCTTCAGGCCAGACACTTACAACTAGTCTCCTGTTTGCATTTCCTGAGACAAGACTTAGATGGGCTCCAGGTTAGACATTTAAAATCAACCTCCTGTTTACTCTCTGAAATGGAAGCTATGACAGGGACTGGGTAATTAGCCAAGCTTTGCCTCTTGTGGAGGCCTTAAGACAACAGTCATGGCAGGAACAAAGAGGGGCAAAACCTTGTTTGAGTAAAGGATCAAGGGATCTCTGCTTCCCCCCTCCTTGGGGCAAGGGAGACACTACTCATGTGCAGAAAGGCTCTTTGGGGGGTCAAAATCAGGGGACAACTCCAGGCCAGACAACTCCAACTCCCTCCAGACAACTCCAGGGAAGTCTTGCTTCCCCCAGAATCCTTTGCGTCGAGATCCGTCTTGGCTAAGAGATGCGTAAGCACCTAAGGGGAGGGTCCTGAGACAAATTAGCCAGGGAGCACAAAGCAAGATGTTTGGCCAGAAGGAAGACAAAGACCCGGAAAACTGCCCCCTTATAAAGGATTTAAACTCCCCAAAGGCGAGACTCTCTCTGAGTTCGCCCGTGCATCTTTCCGCATGTACTCTGCTTTTCCAATAATTTTTTTACTTTTTTCTTTACCTTCTGCCTCCTAGCCTGAATTCTTTCCTGACAAGGCAGGCAAGAACTGGGGGTTTAGGCCCTAGCTGCTGGCTTCTGTGGTCTAGCAGTTAGGACTCCCCGTCTGGGAACTAAATTCTTTCTTCCAACTACTGCTCGCTGCTGCTTGCTGCAAGCTGCCGCTTACTGCTGCGTGCGTCTGAAATCAACTCTATTGTTCTAATCGTTAACTGCTTGAGTCTGCTCTTTGGAACTTGGGGAAGACCTAGGGGATTCAAGCCTTTTTTCTACAGACAAGAGACCGGGAGATCAGCTCAGTACTTTGTGTCCACCTAGAGGGGTGGGATAGGGAGGGTGGGAGGGAGGGAGACTCAAGAGGGAGGAGATATGGGGATATATGCATATGTATAGCTGATTCACTAACACACCATTGTAAAGCAATTATACTCCAATAAAGGAGTTTAAAAAAAAAAAAAAGAGACGGGGGCATGGAGGGCCTTTCATACGAGAAGGTCCTCACAGGGTCCTGCTTGGTTTCAATCCCCACTTTTCTTTGACACTCCTCCATCCTGAGGGGAACTAGGGCAGGACAAGAAAGGCAATGAAGTTTTGAATAGAGAGGTTAATAACAAACTCAGTAAGGGAACTTGGTTTTAGGGGGACTCGGTTTCACTCTGATATGATTAAGCTGGGGCTACAAGCCCTTGGGGTGCTGGGCAGGGTCTCCTACAGCGACCCTGGTGTCAATCAGGCGGGAAGAGGAGGATGCTGGGACGGGAAGTCATGTGGAAGGCAGACCTTAAACTGGTGAGGAGTTGGCTGCCTGCTTCTCTGTGGGCCCCCCCGTGGGGACCAGGCCCCCAGGAGTAGGGAGCAGTGGCTGGGAAGAGGCTGAGCCAGGCAGGGGACAGCTGTGGGTGGCCTTGAGGGTTCTGAGAGCAGCCGTGGCAGTGGTAGTTGTCAGTTATTCTAGTTACATCCCTTTGGTGTTCCCTAAGCCCCCTGTAAAATCTTGCTAAACTATCCAGCCTGGTCTCAGCTGGGCTGGAACAAATCAATGGAAGGGTCTGCGTTCAGGGTTAGGTCAGAGAGGGTAAAGGGCCGGCAGGGGTGTGATGACACCAGGGGAGTCCCAGAGTCAAGCCTGCCATGGCCCTCCCCACTGGGGAATCCCACTCCCTGCCGCCAGCCTGGAGAATCAAGGTGAGAATTTGTTGAGGACACTGGTGGGGGAGACACAGCCACCCAAGTGACCAATTCCCTTTTCTACGCGTTTCCTTTCCAAAGACTAGTGTCCAGAATTATGTGCCCTGGGTGGCATGGGGGCCAGGGGTTCCTGTAAGGGCAGAGGGAGCCAATAGGGACTCAAGAGAATCTGCCCTGGAAAAGCCAAGTTCAAAATCCAGGGGGACCAAGCTCAGAAGGTCAGAGCATGATTGGGGGGTGCGTTACAGAGTTTAGGGTCTAGAAACCTTCATCTGTATCTTCAAATCTCTGACCTCATTTCCAAGCCCTGCAGTGGAGCCACCTAGGCTCCTTGCTCTGCCCTGAGCACATGAAGCGACCCTATCCATATCAGGGCCTTTGCACCTGCCGTGCTTCTCCCTGGAACCCTCTTCCCACAGTTATTCACTTAACTTGGATCTCTGCTCAAGTAGCACCTCCGAGAGACATCTCTGATGACCCTGTGGAAAATAGCTCATGTCTATCCCGTACACTTTCTTGTACTTCACAGCACTGTGCCCTAAAAATTTATTCTATAGGACATTTATTTGTTTATCTGATTATCATCTGTTTGCCCTGGTAGAATGGAACCCCATGAAGGCAGGAACCGTGTTTTGCTCACTGTTGCCTCCCAAGGGTCTCGGACAGGGCCTGGCACATAGTAGATACTCGATGAGTATTTGTTGAGTAAATAATTAAAGGTGATAGATGTCTACTGACCTTCCACTAGAGTTCCAAGACTTGCTTTTCTGGAGATCAGCCCGCCTTAAAGGGGCAGGCACTGACAGAGGCAATGTAGACGAGCCACAGGTACTTCTACCTATTTGGCGACTCTGTTTCCCATCTTTCTCTCTCTGGCACTTGGTCATCTCCCCTGAGGAGACAAAGTCCTCCTCAGCGCTCCTCGACCACACCACACACATTTACTCTGTCTTGCCTTCCTTCATGCTTTTGCCTCTTACACTGTTCTTTCTCCATTCTCTGTTTTCCAAATCTTTCTTCTCTTTCAGGTCAGAACTATTCATCCTTTGAGAGCTAGGTTGAGGCTCTTAAACCTTTTCATAAAAACCTTTTTGTACCAGTCAAAACTAATATTCCTTTCCCTTGGAACCCTGAGCACGTTCTTTAGACTTCAGTTAAAGCAGTTTTCCCAATCTGGTGTAATTAGGACATAAGAGGGGGTCTGTCTCCTTAGAAGATGATGAGCGGGGCTTCCCTGCTGGTGCAGTGGTTAAGAATCCGGCTGCCAATGCAGGGGACATGGGTTCGAGCCCTGGTCCCGGAAGATCCCACGTGCCGTGGAGCAACTAAGCCCGTGCGCCACAACTCCTGAGCCTGCACTCTAGAGCCTGTGAGCCACAACTATTGAAGCCTGCACTCCTAGAGCCTGTGCTCCGCAGCAAGAGGAGCCACTGCAATGAGAAGCCTGCGCACCACAACGAAGAGTAGCCCCCGCTCGTCACAACTAGAGAAAGCCCGTGCACAGCAACATAGACCCAATGCAGCCAAAAATAAATAAATTAAATAAATAAATTAAAAAAAAAAAAAAGAAGATGATGAGCTTCTTAAAAATCTTGAATGGAGGGTTGGTATCCCCAGGACTTTGCATATAATAAGTGCTCAATTAATGTTTGCTTAATTGAATAAAATTGGCATTCTTCTCTGAGAATTACCTGGGGAAAAGGAAATGAATTTAAATATGCTCTGTGTGTTCCACACTGTGCTAATAATGCCATATTATACTTTAGTTCCCAAAACCTTATTTCCAAAAAACTGCAGTCTTAACAGCATATACATCTTATGGCATGTATATTACCATCCCTGTTTTATAAATAAGGATCAGAGAAGTTGTGTGAGCTGCCCAGGGTTACACAGCTACTAAGAAGCAGAACAAGGGTTTAAAGTCAGACTTACATATTTAAAGACAAAATGGCTTATATTTAGCTTAATGGCTTATATTCAAATTATTTTTATCCCTGTAAATTCAGAATGAAATTCTAGAAGATGACATAGCTAGATATAAACAGGGATGGATTTGTAAACCTGATTCTAACACACCAAATGGGGTGAAAAAAAAAAAAGTGTCCTTTTTCCACAAGAAGGAGAATAACTTTCTGCTGTCTTCTGTGTGTGTGAGGAGTTTCTCTGAACTACATAGACATCTGCCCCAGATGAATCAAAACAACTGGCTACAATGAGGGCCCATAAACGGGTGATGCCTAACTAACATTTTTCCGGAGGCCAGAACAATTAGCATAGCTTTACCCAGGGCTTTAGAGATATTTATAGCAACAATAACAGCTGATTGCAAGTATTTGTGTGCCAATTAAATTTATTCTAGGAAATCTTATAATTATCAGGTTCAGTAGCTATCACATTGGACTCATCAGCTGAAGCCACAGTTTAAAATTTTATTTTTAAAACCTCCATTGAAGCTAAGAATAGAAAAATAAGAGGGTTGCCCTGAAGTGGTATCTCAGGGCAAACTCAGCTCCCTGAATTTTGTTCAGTCCCTGAAGAAATAAAACTTTACAACAGTGTAAGTGAAATAAAAAACTATTCATAAAAAAGCATCTTTCCAAATAATGCACTCTGCCGTTTATAGAACTTATCAGAACATGAAAATTGTCCTTTAAAGCATTTCTGCGAAATCCTTAAACTAAATACTTCCAGAGTGAAAACTAATGCATTCTTAAACTCTCATGCTTTTTTTCAGAGTGAAAATACTTCCAGAGTGAAAACTAATGCATTCTTAAACTCTCATGCTTTTTTTCTAGAAAAGTTGGTTACCAAAATGTATTCCTTACAAACTCGAACAATAGAAAAAACTTCAAACCTAAAAAAACATAAAAAGAGGGGTTGGATGGAGATACTTTTATACAATGCCAGTGATTTTTTTTTTCCTTCAAAGAAAGTTTTCTTCTTTTAATGATGCTTTCAAGAAAAGGCTTCTAAAATAGAAATTCTGGAAAATACAGAAAAAAATTTAAAAGAATAGAAAAGAGAAAGACTTTTGTCCCACTGCTCCCAGAAATGATTGTGGCTAACATGTTGATCTCCTTTTGCTTTGTTTCTTCTAAGCTTGGTTTTGATTGTTTCCGTGTTTGTTGTTATTTATCTGCCCGTGGTTTTGTCCTGAGCAGTGCTGGTGACCTGGCAGATGGAGGTCTCGGGAGCCCCAGGAGACTGAGCTGCCATCTATGCCGTGATCACAGGTGAGTTATTCCTCTTCCTCAGGCCGGACGTTTACACAGGTCGGTTCTGAGAATCAAAAAATCAAGCACCCTCTGTCCACAGACTGACACCATATTGCACACAGGCTCACAGCCCAAGTCCAAACCCCTCAGCCAATCAGAAGCCTCAGGTTCAACACCCCTGACCTAGGTGATTTTAAAGACCTCCCACCCCCTTGGGGGACTTCCTTGGTGGTGCAGTGGGTAAGACTCAGCCCTTCCAATGCAGGGGGCCTGGGTTCGATCCCTGGTCAGAGAACTAGATCCCGCATGTGTGCCACAACGAAGTCCGCGCGCCACAATGAAGATCCCGTGTGCTGCAAGACCCCGCTTTTTGTTTAAATCCCTGTGAGTTCTGAGTAAGAGGCAGGAGGAGAGAGCCTTTCCAGAACATTGCCTGGGCCTCCCTGTTGCAGACTGCTTGCCATCTCCACGACCCTTGCAGGTGTATTGTAGGAAGGGGCAGGAGCAGTCAGCAGGCTTTCTGCACGTGATCCCAGGTCCCTGCTGGAGAAAATCAGATGAAAACCATCTGTTTGTGTCGGGGTCAGGAGAAAAGAAGCCATCAGTCAAAGCTTAAGGAAGGGTTTTGTTTTTTCTGTCCCTGAAAAATGGTCCAGATTCATTACATGCCCTGGCATGCATTTTATGCCTCCCAGGGTGATGGCCACACCCAGGCCCTGACCACACAGGGTCCAGAGGCAGCAGGACGATGACTAGAGTTGCCAACCTCCAAACAGCCTCGGCCACAGTGTGTGGCAACCGTGACACATCCCATCTCCTCCGGGGACACAGCCAAGCCAGCAGCGGGGCAGCACGAAACCTGCAGGTCAGTCGGGGACAGAGCCAGGGGCTGGCAGGCGGGGCAGAGGGCCCAGTGGGGCAATTGGGGGCTCAGGGGTGAATGGTGCCCTGGGAAGGACTTCTAACGGGAGTCTGGAAGATGGGGGATTGGGGTAGAAAGAAACAGGGAAGTACTTCCTAAGTACTTACTGAACCCAATGCTACTTATACAATATTTCTATGATTTGAGTTTCTCAAACATGTGAGATAGGTATTGTTCTGATATCATGGGCTGGCGCTCTGCACCAGACCCTGGGGAGACAGCAGCAAGCAGACACCAAATCCCTGCTCCCCGGGAGCTCACCTTCTACTGGGGGGAGCAGACAGGAAAGAACTAGACAAATAAATATATGAGATGACAGGTGAATGTGCTCCAAAGAAAAACTGAGCTACCTCAAGGGACAGCGAGGGGTGCCGTCGGGAGGGGCTGAGTGGCGTCTGGGTCTGAGACCCCAGGCGGAGGACGCAGCCGCGGCACAACTTGCGGGGAAGTGTGCTAGGGGCCTGGGGGCCACAGGGAGGCCCGGGAAGGGCGTGGCATATTGTTACAGGCCACGCTGGGCACTTTGGACGTTGTTCTGAGATGGGGGCCATCAGGGGCTTTTAAGCAAAGGAGGGACAGGATCTCCCTTCTGGTGTGAAAACATCGCTCCCTGGGTGGAGAATTAGACCACAGGTGGGAAAGAGGAAAGTAGAGGCGCCTCAAAACCCCTCGTTTACAGATGAAGATTCGGAGGCTCAGGAACGTGATTTCTACATCCTATGGCACCATGACCACCCCTCATCTTTGAAGGACTTCCTTTCGCCTTTAGAATAGAGCGCATGCGCGGATGAGACCACGTGTGATCTGCCTCCCCCTCCCACCGCAGTTTCCACGGCTACCCAGTCGCCTCCTGGATTTCTTTCTGGCCTCAGGAGGCCCGCATTCAGGTACTTACCTGGTCTCTGCGCATTTGTCCTCATACCTGCAGGGCTCTCGTCCAACCTGCTCACCTGGCCGAGTCCTAGTCAGCCTTTGCATCCTGAACCGCCTTTTCTCAGGGAAGCCACTCCCGTCCCCTGCAGACCGGGCCAGGTGTGCTGGGTACCTCTGTGGGGTCCCCCTCCGCTTTGGTGGCATTCTTCACCTTTAGTGGTCCCTGCTCTTTGGTAGTCTCCCCTCCAGGCTCTGCAACACCCATAGGCAGGCTGGCTTCTCACCTTCCACCATCAGCACTTCACCCAGGCACATGATCTGGCTCGTAATGCGGACCCTTGCTCATGAATACTTTGTGAGTTGAGTAGAACACTTGCCCAAGATCACACAGCTAATAAATAGGAAGATCAGGATTCAAACTTCTGATTCCAACTTCCATGTAGCCTCAGGATGTGGACTCAAGTCTTGGTTTAGCCCAGGCCCTGGGCGCTTCTTAAGAACATTTATTACTGGCCTCATTCTGATCTACAGAATCACAACTCCAAGACTGACTTGGGATACTGCTTCTGTTGGTTTGTTAGTTTAATCAAGAACCCCATGTTCTTATCACCAAATCTATTTTGGAAACACATTCCAACGGGACTCTTTCCCAGAGGAGGTTCCTAAAAGAAAAAAGTCAAGGAAGAGGTGAGAACATGATTCCAGGGACTATTTCAACGGTAACAACAGTTCCTTCTCAAATGTCTTCTCTCTTTTATAAAAGGAAACTGCAACTGAAGCCCGATGTTTGTTTATGTGAATTATTTTGGGGACCTAATGGAAGGTTCCTGAATTTCCATTGAGAGTGAAATTTTCTGGACAACTCTAAATAGCACTGCCCGACAAGCTTTGACCAAGTTTGAATTAAGGAACACTCAAAAGAAGCACAAGCAAAGGCAGGGGAAAGTCTCAAAGGCCCTGAAGGGGAGACAGAAGACCAGAGAGGTTACCCAACCTATCTGAAGGCGCACAGTGGACAGGTGGTAGAGGTGGAACCAGACCTAGGTCCCTGTACCCCTGGCTGTTATTTTTTCTTCTGAACCACGAGAGTGTGCCAGGGCAGTGTGGGTTCTGCACAGAAACGGTGATGCTTGCACTTCAGAGGAAAGGTGCTCTGTAAACATCACATTGGTGACGACCCACTTGAAGAATAGTGCATGGCACACAGTAGGTGCTCAATAGATAGTGGTTAACTGATTGACCAACCCCAGCCTCCTTATCACCTGAGAACTGGATGCGTCATACTATTTCATTCTCTGCCTTGTTGAAGTGAGTTTGTGGAATCAAGTTCCCACTAGCCAAATGAAAATATGTTTGATGATTTTAAAAAATAATCAATGCAGAATCAAGGGAGGCAGACTGATTCTCACTCTGCCATTTCCTTACCTCTCAGAACCTCAGTTTCCTCATCTGAAAAATGGGGATGATGCCTCCCTCATTGTGTTGTCAGTGAGGATTAGATGAGATACCGCATAGTACCTGGCACAGAGTCAGTCAGCATTGGTTAAATTAAAAAGAACAAACGAATGACAGGGAGGAAGTGGTTTGTTCTGCCTTATATTTAGAACTTGTCCTCCCTCCTCCCAGCCTCTTGCTCTATCTATCAAATGTGTAGCAACTATAGCCAGACCTTCCCTGAATGAAGAGTCTGTGGTTAGAGAGAGAAAGTGAGTCCAAATACACTATACTAATAAAGGCAGAAATGAATGACAAAAAAGCCCCCACAGGACCCACCATCTTTCATTGAATGTGATATATTGGCATTTTATTAGTTTTGAGGAAGTTTGGCTACAAGTAACAGAACAGAAAAAAAACAAAAAACAAAAAACTGTAGCTTAAACCTCATAGAAATTTGTTCGTCACTCATGATAACACTGGTGGAAGGAAGGCAGTGTGAGCTGGAGTGATGATCCACTTTTCCTTTTATGTTGCTCTGCTGTGCATGGCTTCTCTTCTCAAGGTCAACTCATGGCCCAAGATGGCTGCTGGAGCTCCAACCATCAATCCAAATTCTGGGCAGCAGGTAGGAGGAAGAGATGAAGAAGGAGACACCCTCCCCCTCTGTGATGGTTCATTTTATGTGTCACCTTGACTGGCCACAGGTGCCCAGTTTAAACATTGTTTCTGGGTGTGTTTGTGAGGGGGCTTCCTGATAAAATTAGCAGTTAAATGAGTGAACTTAGTAGATTATCCTCCCCAGTGTGGTTTGGGCGTTGTCCAATCTGTTGAGGGTTTGAACAGAACAAAAGCTTGAGTAAGAAGGGATTTCCCCCTTTTTTTCCCCTGCTTGACCTGGGACATTTCATTTCATCTTCTCTTGTCTGTGGACTGAGGTTTACATTATCAGCTTCCCTGGTTCTAAGGCCTTCAGACTCAGACTGAAGTATACCACCGACTTCCCTGGGGCTCCAGCTTGCTGTTGGGAGATTGAGGAACTCCTCAGCCTCCAACATCATGTGAGCCAATTCTTAGTAATAAATCTCCATATATATCTCCTGTTCTGTTTCTCTGGAGAACCCTCATTAATACGCCCTCTAAGGACATTTCCGAGAACTGCATACACCGCTCTGGCTTTATTCTGCATAACCAGAATTTAGTGATAGCTCCGAGGAAGGCTGGGAAATGTAATCTTTACTGGAGGAGGCTATGGGTACTGCTTATTCATGATCTCAATGAGTGAAAGAAGGGGCGAGTGGACATTGGTGGGCAAGGAGCGGTCCTGGCCACATCCTTATTGTTTGTGTGCTGCTTGACTACTAGTCAAGTTCAGGGCTTTTCCTAGGCCAATTTTAAGTGTTGCGTTGCGGTAGAGGATAGATGCTTTTTTCTTAAATGAACATCTTATTTAGTAACCTAACATATGTAACTGACACCTGGGTGTTCGCCCCCCTTGAAATGGGGCTGGGACTTAAGATTCCTGTCCTGAGCAAACTCTAGGGCTCCCTGCCTCAGCGTTAGAAAACCACGCTCAGAATGGAAGCCCTTTGAGAAAAGGTTTCCAGTAGTGGAGGAGTAAATGGGCTTTTATCAAGTATTATCTTTGTAAGATACACATCGCTGTTGTGCCTTTTGTTCTGCAAAGCCTAACGCCCACACCTTTCCATCCCCCACGGTGCCTCTCTTTCCGTGATGCAGGGGCCTGGTCTGGGCTTTCTCCAGTATTCTCTTTTCCCCTATCATGCGATTGAAGGAAAGATCCCTGAGCTGAGGATCCGGAACCTTTGGTACCCATCTTCCAGTGATCCTCTAACTACAGTCTACTGAATCCTGCGGCTTCTCCTGCCAGCATCAAGGACTACGTGAGCAGGGAGTTTCTGGAAAGAAGGGAGGGGGCAGATCTGAGTGGCGGTGTGAGAAAAGGGGGGTGGTAAGGAAGCTCTGCAGGCCTCATGCTGGGTGATGTTCTCCTCAGCTTCCTCGTCCCTTGGGAGACTGGCTGCAGTCACCACGCAGGGCATTTAGGAGGCAGATATAGTGGAGGGGTGTACCTGGAAAGCCACAGCGTGTGAAGGCAGGCCTTAAGGGGCAAGAAGATCCAGGTTTATTTGGGTCTTATTGGGTTTTAGTGGGGGAATCCCTCAGACCGGCTCTCAGTGATGGGTGGGCTAGAGTTTGAGAACCATTGGGCCAGGCGCCCTCTGGGGATTCTTTTAGCCTTCCAAATTATGGCCCAGATTTGGGGATAAGTCCATACACCCCAGATCTGTGCAGCACCTGTGGAGCTCCACGTTTTAAGGGCCCTGTAGCAATTTGGAGATGGTGGTGATAAGGATGTTGGGTCCTGTGATGGGCTGTGTCTGCAGGGGCAGGAGACAGGCTTCCTCAGGTGGTTTTGTGGCCATGGGTGTCAGAGCAGCAGCTGAAGGCCATGTTGGGCTCTGAGTGGTGGATGAAGGCAGAGAACAGACACCTTTGGGGACTCCCCAAAATACCTCGTTGGTACTTTAAAAGGCATCTACTTTTCTGCTGAGGTAAGGGGGTGGGGCAGGGCAGGGAGACTTCTAATTGGGGCAGAAATGCAAATGAGACTTTATTTATTTACTTATTTTATTTATTTGGTTGGGCCAGGTCTTAGTTGCGGCAGGTGGGCTCCTTAGTTGTGGCTCGCCGGCTCCTTAGTTGTGGCACGTGGGCTCCTTAGTTGTGGCATGTGAACTCCTAGTTGTGGCATGCATGTGGGATCTAGTTCCCTGACCAGGGATCGAACCTGGGCCCCCTGCATTGGGAGCATGGAGTCTTATCCACTGCACCACCAGGGAAGTCCCCGAGACTTTATTTTGTCGATCTAGGGTGTTGAGGCCAGCAGACATTTGCTGCATATAATAATTAGACTTCTTGCCAGCAATTGGGTGGAGAGAGGCAACACAAGGAGAGGTTAATCTCATGGATATTCCAAAGGCCAGAGCTCTTCAACATAGAGGAAAAAGCCAGACTCCTGAATAGGACAGCAAGGCCCTTGTGAACCAGCCCCTGAGCATCCACACTGGGTAGTGTCTTGTCAGGCTCCTCTCTGCCACACCACACAGCTTCCTCCTCCCCAGCCCTCCTTCTGCAATAATCTACCTAAAACTAATGTCATACCATTACTCCTCTACTTTATAACCATTGATGGCTCCTCCATTGCCTTCAGATGGTCCAAACCCCTTAGCATGGTTGGTGTATGAGCCCCTTCACAGCCTGACCCCTTCCAACCTCCTGCTCACTTTTCATTATTCATTTTCTCCAAATTGTGTTCCACACACTTTGCAATCCAACCCTACAATATCACTGACTGAATCTGAATGTTGTCAAACCTAAGTTCAGTCCTGGAAGCACAGTGAGGCCAAACAAACTGAAACGTCAGAGTCTGGAGCAGAAAAAAGGTTTATTGCAAGGGCCAAGTAAGAAGAATGGGTGGCTCATGCTCAAAAAGCCTGAACTCCCTGATGGGTTTTGGGGAAGAGTTTTTATAAGCAGAGTTTGAAGGGAGGGTTGCAAGGTATGTGACCTTCCTCTGATTGGTTGATGTTGAGGTTACGGGGTGGTGTTCCAGGAATATCAATCATCAGCCTTCTGATTCCAACCAGAAGGGATCCACGTGCTTGTGCTCAGCCTGAAGGTACCAACCTCCACCTGTGTGGGGGCCTTAGTTCCTGTGGCAGAACTCAGAAATGTGTATCAGATTGTTCTGTATATCCCTTGAGGAGGAACCAGGACCCTGCCCCATCACTGCACCATTGTTTCTTTCTTTTTTTGTTTTTTTTTAAAATAACTTATTTATTTTATTTATTTTTGGCTGTGTTGGGTCTTCGTTGCTGTGCGTGGGCTTTCTCTAGTTGCGGCAAGCGGGGGCTACTCTCCGTTGCAGTGCGCGAGCTTCTCATTGCGGTGGCTTCTCTTGCGGCGGAGCACAGGCTCTAGGCACGTGGGCTTCAGTAGTTGTGGCACACGGGCTCAGTAGTTGTGGCTCATGGGCTCTAGAGCACAGGCTCAGTAGCTGTGGTGCATGGGCTGAGTTGCTCCGCGGCATGTGGGATCTTCCCGGACCAGGGCTCGAAACCATGTCTCCTGTGTTGGCAGGCGGATTCTCAACCACTGCGCCACCAGGGAAGCCCTGCACCATTGTTTCTTGACTGCTCCTCCTTTGTTTCTGCTTTCCCTCACTCCAGTAATTAGTAACTGTTTGAATCTGCCCTTTGGAGTTCAGGGAAGGCCTAGGAGGCTGAAGCCTTTTTCCTACAAACAAGAAATGGGGGGACATGGAAAGGCTTTTTTCCCCAGGAGGGCCCCATAGGATCCTGCTCAGTTTCAGAAAGACACCTAGGAATGCTGACTGCTTTGCTCAGAATGTCCTCCTCCTTCTCCACCTGGTGAACTTCTCACTCCAGAGAAGTAGCTTGAGCACCAGGGCCCCTGGGAAGCCTTCCCTGATCCAGCTGGGGCTGAGCGGAGCTTTGCTTCCTCTCTTTACGCCCACACTTACCTTGTCCTCGCTCTCTGTTGGTGCACCTAGAATTCAGAGTGTCCTTTGTTTGTTTCCCCCACTAGATGGTGACAATCTTGAGGGCTGGGCTTGGTGTTCGTCATCTCTGCAGGCTTAGAGCTTAGTATAGCTGCATGCAGAGCCACGCCCCAAAGAACTTGTTTAGTGAACAAAGGGAAATGCGTGGATAAGCTCTGGTCTTGGCCAGTGTTGCATGGAGTCACACAGGGCCAGCACAAAATGTAAGGGGCGCCTAAAAGCTCATTAATTAAGATACATAATTTCTTTAAATTGAAGTATAGTTGATTTATAATGATTCAGGTGTACAGCAAAGTGATTCAGTTTATATATATATATATACATACACACACACACGTATATAAAAATTCTTTTTCAAATTCTTTTCCACTGTGGTTTGTCACAAGATATTGAATATAGCTCCCTGTGCTATACAGTAGGTCCTTGTTGGTTATCTATTTTATATATAGTAGTATGTATCTGTTAATCCCAAATTTCCAATTTATCCCTCCCCCTCCCCCTTTGGTAACCATAAGTTTGTCTTCTATGTCTGTGAGTCTATTTCTGTTTTGTAAATAAGTTCATTTGTGTCATGTTTTTTTTAGATTCCACATATAAGTGATAGCATATGATATTTGTCTTTCTCTGTCTGACTTACTTCACTTAGTATGATAATCTCTAGGTTCACCCATGTGAACCCGGGAGACAGTCAGTCTGTCAGAGAGCTCTGAGAACTACTCCAAAAAGGTAAGGGGGGAGGCCAGCCAGTATATATGTGATTTTGGTGAAGGGGGTACATGCAATCAAGCACACATCTCAGTAGAAGGTTGCTGCTAGCCCTGAGGGATAAACATCTTAATTAGTGGTTTCAGTGCTTTTCTAAGTATGGGAAGATGCAGAAATCCAGGCTCCTAAAAAATTTCTCCTGAAAATATCTAACTACCCGAAGGCCTGTTCTGCCAGTTTTCCCAGAGCACAGAGCATGTCTTCCTGATCTTCACCCTGAATTCCTTCCAGGGTGTAGTGTAGGTCAGCCACTGCAGCGCCTAATGACTTGATTCTTACGGACTGGATGGTGGGCAACATTCTTTATTTTACAATCCCTTCCTTTTCGGTCTTAATTTCGACCAAGGTTTGGGAGGCATTTCGTGATCAATTTGTCCCACGGCGCTAGGAATGCTCATCCCCAGGTCAGGCAAGGATTGTGTTGATAGGCCACTCACCGTGCTATTACTGGACTAGGCCCTGTTAACTGTAAGCAAAAGCCTCTGGACTGCCTGTCTCATTGGTCTGTTATGGTCCAGGAAATGGTTCCCTCCTGTCGCTTCTTCCCATATCTAGAGTTACACTAACTATTACAATCACTGATCTTTTTTTTTAATTTTTGGCCTGCGCCACATGGCACATGGTATCTGAGTTCCCAGACCAGGGATTGAACCTGCACCCACTGCGTTGGAAGCACGAATCTTTTTCTTTTTCTTTTTTCTTTTTTTTTTTAGGATGAGAGAATATATTTTATTTAACAATTTGTTGGCTGGATTCTTAACTTTCAAATATTTGACATGTGGTCTATGGACCTGCATGCACTCTTGCCCTGAGCCCCCCACACGTTAACGGGGAGCCTGGACCCTGGGAACATTGCTTAACCTTTTGGTACTAGGTTCCCCATTTGTAAAGCAGAAATAATATCAGAACTAACCTCATAGAGTTATTATAAGGGCCAATGAGTTGGCACATGGAAACTAGCATTCTGCCCAATGCATGGTGAACATTCAGTAAAATGTTAGCTGTTGTTATTTTTCTATCATCCAGGCCTGGGGTTCTACCCTCCATGCTCTGCAGATTTTCTGGTCCCCCACTGTCATGGGAAAGTGTGGAATCTTAACCACTGGACCGCCAGGGAAGTCCCACAATCACTGATCTCACAGAACTATACGTTTGGTCAATCATTTCAAGTCACCTAATCATCACTAATTTTATCTGAGGCTCAGTCACACATTTGGTAATGCAAGAAACAATAATCTCGTAAAATGAGCAGAATACAAGTAGTATAGCTGGTAATATTGGTAAGGGCATAAGTAAGTATTTAAGCTATGAACTTCCATTAAGTGCAGTCCAGTGTCTCCCCAGGTCAACTGACCAGTCTGTTCAGCACCAATCTTTAAGGGAAATTCTGCATTGGCAATGTACATAAAGTTCACCGAAGATCTCTGCATGTACAAGGTGAGGGTGGGTCATCATGACCTTTTACAGGATTGAGAAAGGAATGTTATCTTCTAAGGAGTTACATGGCTGGCGCCAGTAGGAGAAAAATTGATCTTTCCCTCTGGGGAAGTCTGGTTAACACCCAGTGCAGGTGTGCAATGCATACCAGTGGGGACGGAGGAGGCCAAAGGGCAGAGAAGAGGTTTTATGTTTAAATTTTTCTTATCTTGCCTTAAAATGTGAATTTTTATCTCATCACTGCTTTCATTTGTCTTCTTATGAGCTCATAGCCCCCCCCCCCCCCATTCCCCTTGCTTTCCTCTGAGATTTATTGAAGCCCTATTACATACCGGGCCCTTTCTCGTTAGCCCATGGGAAATTTCATGAATTGTCCTATTCTTTTTTCTGAATGCTTCTATGCTCACGGTTATAAGTAAGATGTCTAGTTTCTCCAAGTGGTAGGCTAATCTCAGAGCAAGCACCCAGCAGGGGAGGTTTGTGAAGGTCACAGCCGAGGAATCCAAGCAGGTAGCTGCATTCTCAAAACAACTCACTTTGCAATTCTTCCAGGGCAGGCTGTGACTGGGGCGATGGGAAGTCACTGAGGGCTGACTCCCCAGGGCCGGGTAGGTGATGTGAATGGATTAAGCGGCTTGGGTGCACAGTATGCTTCAGTTCATGACCGTCACGCTTAGCACTTGCCAAAACTGATACCAGGGACTCCCTCTTTAATATAGCTGATAAATTCTGCCCAAACTCAGTCATTTCTCCTGTGACTTAAAAAAAAAATCAAACTCTAGATTTTGAAAATACTTGTTTGTCACAATTCGGGGGAAGGGGGCAGGGCTCTACTTCTGTCTGGTGGGTAGAAGTCAGGGATGCTTGAACATCCTACAATGCACAGGACAGACCCACAACAAAGGGTTATCCAGCCCCAAATGTCAAGAGCACTGAGGTTAAAAAACCCTGATCTACAACAATATTCTCACTTCGTTTGTAATTTTTCTTCCCTCCATAATGAAGCATGGGCTTCCGTAGTTGAGGCACGCAGACTCAGTAGTTGTGGCACATGGGCTTAGTTGCTCTGTGGAATGTGGGATCTTCCCGGACCAGGGATCGAACCCATGTCCCTTGCATTGGCAGGTGGATTCTTAACCGCTGTGCCACCAGGGAAGTCCCTGTGTTCTACAGTTTTAACTTCTACCTTTACAGAGCTGTGATATAGCCTAGTCAACATAAATACTATCAAATACACACCTCTGTAAGATCCAATAATTCCCAGAAGGTCCTTTAGATCATGCCCCTCACTCCACTGAAAAGATGCCCAGTCATCTCCTTTGCCCATTTCCAAGTTTTGGACAATTTCTTTTGCAGAGCAGAAGTCAGAATATATCCAGCTTCTTCAACCTCTCTGGCTTGGAGCCTTACAAATCCTTAGGACATATTATGTAAATATTTATGGGATGAATATTTAGCTTGTGGACCCAATAGCCCTACACCCTAATTTATGAAATTGGAAATAAATATGGGGGGTAGGGGTGAAAGGGAGTTTGACAGAGAAATAGTAAGAGCAGAAATAATAGCTGCCATTCAACATACCTACAGGTATGTTACATATATCATCTCATTTAATCTTTGCAAAACCTGTGGTTTGTAGGTGAGGAAACTGAAGATCAGAGACGTCAAGTACTTACTGAAGGGTGTACAGTGAACACGCTTATTGATTTGTTGGCTTGTGTGTCTCATCGTCTCCTTTATGAGGGGATTGGCTCTGGGAGGCCAAGGGTGTCCTTTGTTATTCTCTGCCCTATCTCTTTGCTCAGTCTGGCCCACAGAAGGTGGTCAATCACCATTTGTCAAATGCATGTGTAAGTGAATGAATGAAGGAGAAAAATCAATGAATGAGTGAGTGAATGGAGTAACAGAGCTAGGGCTCATTCCCAGTTCAGTTCAAGCTCCACCTCCCAGGTTTTCCACACTATACCACAAAACTTAGTTCCACCTTTCACTCTCTGGCATGAGTAGGTGGTTGGGACTATAATTTAACACCTTAATTGCTCTGGCAAAAGTGAATAGTGTTTTAATTAGCAGAAATTTTAGTGGATTTAAAATAAATATTTTAAATATTGATTTAAAATAAATACCTGATGATAGCTTAGGTAGCACATCAAATATGAAGCAAAAGAGAATTTTGCAGAGAATGCTTTTTTAGAAAGTCTCACAATGAGGGTAAATAAGAGGAAAAGATAGTGTTTGATAAAATTTTTTTTTTTTCATAAGTTTCATTTGAAACAGTTACCAGAAGACAGATTCAGCACACAAAATATAAAACTTCCCCACACCTGCCCCTGTTACAGTGTGACTGACTTTTCATAAGTATGTTCTGGGTCAGGGTAACTAGAATCTCTAGCTCCTGACGAGTAGCAGTGTTACTGAACTCAGATTCAGCTGCTTGTTGCTCAAGAATCCAATACTGAGAGACAAGTGTTAGGTGAAAGGAGAGATAGCTTTATTGAGGAAGCTGGCAATCCTGGGGAGAAGGTGGACTCATGTCCCAAAGAACCAACTCCCAACTCCCCAGGTTTTGCTTGGAGATTATATAGGGAAAAGAGGAAGGGGCTACATGCTAGGGAGGGGGTAATCTTCTATTTTCAGAGATGATTGTCTTGATTACATGGTTCCAAATAGCCATCAGTTCTCTCTTGTGGTTGGAACATTATCTGAGCCATAAATCTCTGGTTAGCTGGGAGGACTCCTCAGGGTCATGCTCGGTTTCAGGTGCTGAGTAAATGTTACTGAATGAATGTATGTATGAATGATTAACAGATGTTTAATAACTGCTTTCAGATGATGCAGAAGATAAATGCAAATTAATAGTTCTTTAGAGGAAAGTAATAATAGTAAGTATTCCCAGAGGAGTAAAACACTGCATGCATAGATGTAAGTTTTGTGTTGTATAAATAAAAGTTCCTGGGTGAATCTCTTTTGGGATATAATAAAAACTGAAAACCATAGAATCAGAAATTGTGGAATTTTTCTGTCTACCTGCTCTGCAATTTAGCTGGAAAGAACCCTGCTTTCCTCAAGAAAATAAGAGCAAGTATCCTAACACTTTATAATTCTCTGACCTTCTGCTGCTCTCATTTTTTCCATACCGTCACTAAAGACAGATAATGAAGCCCCATCTGAGTTAGTGCATGTTAAAAATGATGTCAGGGGGAAAGCCACAAATGAAAGCCAGCCCTAGAGATGAGGCATTTATTTGAAACAGTTACCGAAAGAAAGATACAGCACATAAAATATAAAACTACCCAATACCTGCCTCATTAAATTGTGACTGAGTTTTCCAAGTTCTCCCCAGGTTTGGAATCCAGGCTCTGAGGTACTGTCCTTGGCCTGGCCCCTTCTCTCTCTTTCCTCCTCTTGGTCCAAACTAGGTTGAAGTTTTTTTCCTCTGAATTACTATGCAGTGGGCTTGATGGATGAGTTACAAATCTTAGCTGAATGTTCTCAAAGTACAGGAAGAATGTATTCTTGGCTTTTGGTTATTAAACACCAGCAATGCTATTTTTTGGCATCTAAGCCCAGAGGCAAGTGGAAAAAAGCAAGATTAACAGGAAATCATGAGGTAAAACATTTATAGGAGAACCTTGGCTTGCATGAAGTCATTCCCTTCAAAACTAGTGGAATTTCTATTTAGAACAATTTCTCTTTCCCTCTCACTGGCTCTCTGTCTCTCTCTCCTTTTCCCTCTCTCCCTGGCTGTCTCTTACACAAATTTCAGTCTTAAGAAGACAAGGCAGTGGATGTTGAGATTGCATAAACCCGTTTTTCTAAAGCATCATATGATGCAATGTTTGTTGGTCATACAAATACATTATTTTGGGAGAACATAGTTATTTATAGAAATTTTCAGGTTAATTAGAATAATATACTCACTAACCTACCTATTTTGTTTTAGTCTTAGTGACTCAGAGAAAAATATTCAAAGTTCTTCATAAGGAACATCTTGTCAAAGATCAAGGATTGTTGAATGACCAAGTATTGTGTACTCTGACAATAACTGATTTCAATCAACACTTCATTTCTAATGTTACATAACCCTGATCACTTTTCTTGAAACTTAAGTTTGTTATTGTAGTCCTGTTGTAATTTTCCCTTTATTATGGTTCACTATTTAACCCAGCACTGTCCAATAGCCCTGTCTGTGATGATGGAAATGTCCTGTCTGCACTGTCCAAGATGGTAGCCTTTAGTCTTATGTGGTCATTGAGCATGGCTATTGACCAGTGAGGAATGTGAAGCCCAGGGGGGTTACATGACTTACCAGGGAACACACTGGCTGTTCGTGACTGAACCTGAATGAATCTTCTGGATCCTTCTAGGATGCCCTGCTGCCTCTTGTTTAGATTTCATTTGGGCAGGCAAAGTGAGAAGCAATTTCAGAAAGGGGGACAATTTTTGCATCTAATGACTCAGTGTGTGTATGGGAATAACATCACCCCCTCTGGCCTTGCATATAACATATGACATAGAAATTCAGTTGCACTAAGTCAAAACCACAATGAGGTATCACCTCACACTGGTCAGAATGGCCATCTGCAAAAAGTCTACAAATAATAAATGCTGGAGAGGGTGTGGAGAAAAGGGAACCTTCCTACACGATTGGTGGGAATGTAAATTGGTGCAGCCACTATGGAGAACAGTACAGAAGTTCCTTGAAAAACTAAAAATAAAGCTGCCATATGATCCACTCCTGGGTACATATCTGGAAAAAACACGAAAACTCTAATTCGAAAAGATATGTGCACCCCAATGTTCATAGCAGCACTATTTACAATAGCCAAGACATGGAAACAACCCAAGTGCCCATCAACAGATGACTGGCTTAAGAAGATGTTTTATATATATATATATATATATATATATATATATATATATATATATATATATATATATATATATATATATACACACACACACACACACACACACACACACACACACACACACACACAATGGAATATTACTCAGCCATAAAAAAACAATGGAATATTGCCATTTGCAGCAACACGGATGGACCTAGAGAGTATTATGCTTAGAGAAATAACTCAGAGAAAGACAAATACTACATGATATCACTTACCTGTGGAATCTAAAAAATAATACAAATGAATCATATACAAAACAGAAAGAGACTCACAGACATAGAAAACAAACTTATGGTTACCGAAGAGGAGAGGGTGGGGAGTGACAAATTAGGAGTATGGGATTAACAGTTACAAACTATGATACATAAAAGAGATAAGCAGCAAGGATAGCACAGGGAATTATATTGAATTTCTTGTAACAACCTATAATGGAATATAATCTGCAAAAAAAAAAAATTGAATTACTGTGTTGTACACCTATAACTAACACAATATTGTAAATCAACTATACCTCAATTTTAAAAAAAGAGAAAAGAAATTCAGTTGTGCTGAATAGTGGGACTGTAGGATTAGAACTCCAAGCCAAGTTGAACAGAATAAATCATTAGTTCCTGTTACAGTCTGCCTAAGGCTGCTCAGAACACATCTTAACATTGTGTTCTATGTTTACTATTTATTCATTCATTTATTAAACACAGATGATGGCCCAGGTAGAGTAGGTGTTGGGGGTATGAAATGGATAAAAACAGCTGAAGCATTCAGTGCCTGCAGGAAGACTGATGGCCAACCATTTCAATCCACACTACATTATCTGTCAGGAGAGTACAGGCCCCAGAGGGTTTTATGTTGTCTTTGGGGCACTGGTATGTTAGGATAATCATGGGCTCTGGAGGCCACATCTGGGTTCAGATTCAGTGCGTCACTTACTAGCTCTGTGACCTTGGGCAAATTACTGAAACTCTTTTAGCGTTATCTTTAAGATGGAGATAATACTATGCTGCTGTTGTTGCTAAGATTACATGAAATAATGCACATAAAGCACTTGGCATACTGCCTCATCTGTAGTAAGCATTCATTAAGTTTCAGCTATCACCACTATTATTGTTATTATTATTATCATCATCATCATCATCATTATTATTAGGAGTAAAAATAAGCTTCGTGAGGCATAATTATTTTTACTTTGCAGACAAGGAAACAGGCTCAGTGAGATTAAGCAGCCAAAGTCACAGTGATGAAAAGGGACAGGGCCAAAATTTGAGGCAGGGCAGAGCTGGCTGCCCTCAGGAGGGAAGAACTCACCTTTGGTCCCCACCCAGAGACGGCTGCCCTTGAGCAGAAGTGCTGGGGCCTCTGGAGGTGTTCAAGCAGAGGCCCTGACCAGTTTCAGAGGGAGAAACAGCCGGACTGATTAGATGTCTCAGGGCACCACCTAACTTTGCATGCCTATAGTGCAGTTTTCAGAAGTTTCCTGAACTAGCATTTATCCGGGAAAGATGCACATTCAAGATCAGTTTAAACCTTAAATCAAACAAAAATAATGCTCTTTCGAGCACCTGTTTTATGCTAGATTCTGGGGTAAGTGAAAGAGCTGTTGAGTTAACCTTCCTGGCCATCATTCAATTGTCAGTCTGTCCATCCTTCCATGCATCCATCAATCCATCCATATCACAAACATTAAACACCTGCTGTGTGCTAGACACCGTCCGGAAGGTGCTTCTCTTCCCTTAGTCTTATTTTTCTTACCAGAGAGTACTCTCCGCTCAACATAGGAAGCAGTGAGTGAGGAGTGAGGTGAGCACAGAAGAGGAAGTGGTTGCTTCTGGCAGAAGGTCCCCACCCCTCAGTTTGAGGGGATAGCAGGCAACGCACAGCCAAGAGACCGAGATGAAATGAGTAATGAAAGCTCCGTGTGCTTGGAGCTATAGCGGATGCCTGTGTGCGTACAAGGGAGCAAGGGCTGCTTTTTGCCGGTTTCATAGCTCCAGCCACTAGCATTACGCTTGGTACACGCTAAGGAACCAAATGATTGGGGGTTTGTTTTATTTGAGTAGTTTTTTTTTTTTTTTTTTTTTTAAGTTTTGGAAACGCAATAGAATCGTCTAAAGCGGCAGAGGGAGTCAACCAAGGCAGGTCTGAGGTGGAACCAGAGAGATGCGAAGTTTTTAGAAGAGGAGCGGCGTTCCAAGTAAACCGCTCAGCCTGCCTCAAGGAGGCGTGGGTCCTGTGGGAGGGACGTGCTCTGTGGAGCGGGACTCTAGCCTCAGGAAATGGATGAAGCTAGGTCCCAGCGGGTGCCCCGGGGTATCGTGGCGAAGCTGCTCAGCTGGTCCAACCGGGAGCGCGCGAGCCGAACTCCAGGATTAGCTATCTCTAAAGTACCGAGTCAGTCCCCACCGGCCACCTGGCTGCGCGCTCAGCTCTCCCGCCGCGGGTGAGTACATTTCAGGAAGCAGTGCATTGCGGCAGCCTCATCCGCAAGTCCCGCCCGGGAGCTGGGGAGGCCGCAACATGTCCCCAAGGGCACCCTGGGCCTCGCCGGCGCGCCTCCAAGGCAGGCGCCTTTTCGGACCCGCCCCGTCCCGGAGTCTGGCCGGCGCGCGGGGCAGCGGGGCGGCCTCTCCGGAAGCCATCCCGGTGGTCCCCGAAGCCGACTCATAAATCATTCATGAGCCGGGGCCGGGCGAGCAGGGCTGGGAGGAAAGAGGGGGGCGGTAGCGGCGGCGAGGGCTGACCGGTAGCTGGACCGGGCGCACGGTGAGTAGCTGCGTCCTCACGCCGGAGCTCGGAAGGTGTCTGCGGCCCAGACCCGGGGGCTGAGTGCACCCCTTTCCAGAAAGCTGGGGGCGGGGAATGGGGAATGGAGGGGCTTGCTCTGCTCCCTTCTCCTCCCAACCCTCGGCACCCCCTCCCCGGCGCCGCGGCAGGTGGTGCGAGCCCGGGAGCGTCGGGGGAACCAGAGGGGCTGCAGGGCCGGCGACGTGGACCGTGCGAGAGTTCCGGGCAGGGCGCAGACGCACGCAAACTTTGCGGGCTGCGTGGTGGGTCTTCTTTCCGCCCACTGGAGGGGAGCTGGCGGCTGTGGCCAGGTTCCGGGGCGCGAGCAGGCGGTGGGAGCGCGAGTGGGACCCAGACCCCGAGGCCACCGGCTCGTTCTCTGAGAGGGCGGCGGACGAGGCGAGGTTGGTCCGGGGCTTGGGAACTGTTTGGCGGTGAGGGGAGTCCTGGGGAGTGGAACGAGGGGTGCGGGACACTGACCCTCCCCAGCTGGGTATGGAAAGGGGTCACCTTCCTCTGGTTTGCTAAAAGAAGTACGCGGTGCAATCGACCATCACAGGAGGGGGGCTCTGGGGGTGCCATGGGAGGCCTTATCGCCTTGCCCATCTGGGAGCGCACGCACCCCTGGCTTGATGCATCCCCCCGGTCCGCTTTGGGTGCACAGCGCGGGGACCTTTGGCGATTGCCTGATGGAGAACGGGATGATGGAGGCGCAACCCGCTGGGTTAGGCGCCGGCCAGGACAACAAAGGGAAGCGTGGACAGAGGAGGAGCTTCGCGGTGCGGGAGAGTCGGGGGCCCCAGGTCAGTTTCCTCGAAAGCCCTCTCCGAGAGCGGCGGGGGATGCGATCAGGGGGGCCTGGGGCACACGGCTTAGGACGGCGACCCCAGTCCACGCCAACCCGCGCCTCGGCGGGGAACCGGCGCCGACTCTCTCGGGGCAGCCAAGTTACTCCGGCAACCCCCTCCCCCAGGCGACGGCGGATTCCTCGAGTCTCCTGGCTTCCCGCGCCCGCCTTGACGCCCATCCTTTGTCCCGCAGCCGGGGAGAGGTTCCTGGCGCGGAGGGAGCGAGGGCAGGAGCGGCCCCGGCCTGCAGGTGGGTTGGAGGGGAAGGCTGGGGAAGCGGCGCCACCAGCTTTCTGTAGCAACAGGTTGCGCCTGTAGCCCGCGGCGGCTGCTGACCTTGCTCCTGCCCGGGCTGGAGGAAGGTTTTCCCGGGTTTCTGAGAGAGGCGGCTGATCTTTGTTAACACAAGCAGGTGTGATTGAGGTCCTTGAACGTCCCCTCCCCCCATCCCAACAGAGACCCACCGGAGACCCAAACAGCTGCTGTTCTTTGGTTGCTTGGACCGTATGAAATTGCCGTTTTCGCAAGACTTGAATATCACCAACTTCCTATTATTCAATGTGTGTGAAGTTAACTACTTAGGCTTTTCTCACTCATTTGTGAGTTTCCTCCTTCAATGTTCTGGAAGCTGTTCTGCCTGTCAGGGTGAGCCTCACGGCCATGGTGGAGTTGAGATTATTGCTGTTCGCAGGGGCAGTCCAGACCCTCAATCGACAGCCAGTTGTGTGTGTGCCAGGAGTTGTACCTATTCCATTTCCAACCCTCCCACACTATTTAAAACACCATTTGACAGACTAGCAAAAAGGAAAGCGTGGAGATTGTAAGCAACTGCTGTCACAGAGCTCATCAGTGGGACTAGAGACTTCCCAGTCTCGAAAGCCAGGGCTCTGGTCCCTGCAGCAGCGCCCCTTAGTTTAGTTTTGTTTTCTTAATGTATCCCATAATTTTTAAATGAACTTCCTTATGAGTTCCACGCTGGACTATTTCTGTGTATCTAGTAAGGTGAAGCAAAGTGCATCAAAGGATAGGTTGGAAATAATAAAACTTTAAACCAAATATTGTTTCGTCGGGACTGTTTAAAATATGAAGGAAATCAGTTTTGCAGGGGTCAAGAGTTCGCTCTGAGATTTGATCAAGGTCAGGATGCATTGTTAAAAATGACAGAAGCCAATTCTGGGTAATTTTAGCCAAAAAGGGACTGGTTACTGGGTGGCTTAGCGAAGTGACAGAAAGGCTGGCTAGCCAGGCTCAGGAGCCCGGAGGAGTGGGACTCAGGACATGCAACAGGACCCTTGATGGGTGTATGGCCATGGCTGCCACCATTAGACTCTGGCTGTGGCTGCTGGCATGTTGCCATCATTGCTAGGACGAAGTGGAAACTGCCTCTGCCTCAGTGCGTCTCATGCACAAGCCCAGGAGTAAGCATCTGATTGGCTGAGCCTGGGCTCAGTTTGGGCACCTCAGCTGGCCTCACAATGAGAGGCAGGGCTGCCACCCCCCAGACTCACAAAGGTGGGCTCAGAAGTTGGGCATCTCCCATCCACCCGCCCACCCCGCAAAAACCCTAGAGAACACCTACACAGATCCTTTTAAAAGAAATTCCTTCAAAAATTCCATCAAAAAGAAAAAGTAGAGAAGAAGTGAAGCTGGATGGTCATCGTATTTGCTTTTGAACAAGTGTTCATGGAAGTGCCGATCTCTGGACCCCAGGCTCAGAATCATGTGAGGTATTTGCTTAAAATTCGTGTTCTTGGGTCCCTTTCCAGGGGACCCAGGAATCTTCATCCCATAAACCAGAAAATGGTGAACCTACCTTATTGATTAGTCTAGTGCCTGTTTGAGGAGAGAGGCCCCAAGGGAGCAATTTCCAAAGCCTGCTAAGTCAAGGATTGCAGCTGAAAGTATGGCCCCCCAGAGTGGTAGACCAGTTGTTCCGTCATGGATGAATCCAGTGAGGAGACAGTCTGCTCCCTGTGTTGGAGGAAACAGCTACAAGCAATCCAACACCTCCCTCCCACGGGCTGTAGACTGCTCATACACAGGTGCTTGACCAATTTTGAAATAGGTCAACCTGACCATTTTGTGTCAGTCTTCTCTCTACCTGCCACCATTTGATGTCAGCCATCCTTATTGAGTGCCTACTGTGCGCCAGACTCCAAGGGTATGGAGAAGATGAGGAAGTCAGGGACCCCACCAAGCTGTTGGGCTAGATCAGTTCAATGCGATACAAGAAGGGCGTTTGGGGTGCTTTTGCCTCACGTCTGTTGTTCTGCAGTTGTGTTTGGGAAGATGGAGGTGTCTTTGGAAAGCGGCATGGATTAGCCAGGAGGGAACTCAGGAACAGTGCTGGCTCTCAAACCTTAGTTGTCTAAGAATCTGTCACCAGGGGAACATGTTAAAAATGCAGATTAATGGGCCACATCTCCAGAAATGAGATCCTATAATTTCATTTGAAACAGACTCCGTTTTACGCTGATGCGGCTGTTGGGTTGGGAGCCGTCTTGGGTTTTCTGCTGGCAGTTCCCTGAGCTGCTCTCAGTGGCTCTTGCTACCTAGTATGCTTTCCCAGGGAAGTACCCAGACCTTCTTTTTTGGAACAACGATTCAAACTGAGATGAAACCCTCTTCCTTTTTGCCTTGACTTTTATCCATTGTCTAGTGTTTCATAAGTAGTGAGATGTTCCTAAAAGTGGTCTAAACTTTAAGAGGGACCTACCCTCTGGAGCAAGACGCACGTGCTGCTCAGGTGCCGCCCTGACTCAGTGGAACACCCCATCTTTGCATTTCCGTTGGGATTTCTTTTCCCCTGCTTCTTCACCAAGGATGTCTGGAAGTCTGTGTATTCATAGCTCTCCCGGGGGCCTTCTGCCATTTCCCTCCCGCTGTGTTTCCCTCTGTCCCCAGCTGAGGCTTGGTGGCATTACCAGGAAGTCAGTCTTTCTTAGCAGCTGAGCCTCTAATCCGTCCAGCTGCTGTGCTCCTGCCTGTCCTTTAGCAGATAACAAGATAAGACGGGAATGTGGTGTGTGCCTGTGTGTGTCAGTGTGTGGAGTGTACGTTCCTGGTGTGTGCTTCGTCTCTGTGAGTTGTGTGTCATTGTGAGTGCATGCACGGTGTGTGTGACGTGTGTGTGCCTGCCCACCTGCCTGCCTGAAGCAGCACTGCCCTGTCCTACCTGAATAACCACACGCCCCCTCTCCTTTCGCTTCTTCCTCCTGCCCTGTGCAGCCCTGCAGGCTTCCAGAGAGGGGCCTTGCAAAAGCCGACTTGCTTTGTTTCCTCCTTCTTATTTGTTCTCTCTGGATATGATCTGAAGTCTGAGCAGGGTGCTGGTTCCTGGTAGAACCAGTGAAAGGCTAGAGCACTTCAGAGCCTGAGGACAGGTTGTTGGCAGCACCCATGCCTGGCAGGGATGGCCCTTTGGAAACGGTCCCCAGGGTCCTGGTGTGTCTGTGTCTGTGGGTGAGATGGACCTGGAAGCTAGGGGTTCCATGAGGTTGGCACTCGGTGTCACTGGGGATCTGAGCAGCCCATGATTTGATAACGGGAGAGTCAAGCGTCATTCCATTGGCAGGCCTGTGCAGAAGTAATAGGAGTGGTTATGAGGCTTAGAAGATGAGGCAGTATCTAAGGGGACCCGATGTGAATGAACGTCTTCATTCAAATAGCTCATTAAATCCTACCTCTTGTGTGGAGCTTTCTTCGACTTGGTGGAATATAGGTAGCGGGTCCTCTAGCCTTTTGTGCAGTGAGTCACTTTCTTGGTAGTCCCTCTCCCCCGTCTTGCAGTGTGTGTTTCAGGAGCACCCTGTCTTTATTTTGAAAGTTCCTGAGTGTGTATCTGATGTAGAAAAGGAAATCAGGGTGTTCCTGACCCCAGAAAAGAATGGGCAAGCAGAGTATCCCAGTTGTTGTTTTTTTTTTTAAAGAGGAACTTTATTAATTAACTAATTAATTTATTTTTGGCTGTGTTGGGTCTTCGTTTCTGTGCGAGGCTTTCTCTAGTTGCGGCAAGCAGGGGCCACTCTTCATCGCGGTGCGCGGACCTCTCACTATCGCGGCCTGTCTTGTTGCGGAGCACAGGCTCCAGATGCGCAAGCTCAGTAGTTGTGGCTCACGGGCCTAGTTGCTCCGCAGCATGTGGGATCTTCCCAGACCAGGGCTCGAACCCGTGTCCCCTGCATTGGCAGGCAGATTCTCAACCACTGTGCCACCAGGGAAGCCCCCATCCCAGTTGTTTTTGATTCATCTAGCCTGTTGCAGTGGTACAAGCAAAGCAGCTGTTTTGGCTTATTTGGTTTTATATTCAGCAGCTCTTACTGATAGCCAACTGTATGCCTGCCTTATGTTCAGTTCTGGGGAGAGAAACTCGAGGAGGACGGGTCCACGCTGCCCTCACTAGACACTGGGCTGGTAGCCGATTTTAGGTTCCTGATCTTTCTCCCTTTCCCCAGGGGAGGGTGGGAGTCTCCCTCTGCTCTGCCTCTCATCGCCTGGACCCCGAGTCATCCAGGTGGTGACTTGGGACAGGGATTTCCATCAGGGCTACCTGATGAGCATATTAGACAGAAACCAGTGTCACTGGCCTTAAAGAGCTTGTTCCCTGCCCTTGAGGCCATGCTTGTCTAGTTTGGGCTGGGGGTGAGTGAAGGTGGGTTGAAATGAGATCAGTGAGCCCATTAATAAAATAAAAGGTGGAGTAAGACATATCTCCAGAGATGGGGAGAACAACCCAAAATTGGACGAAAAATAAGCATCTCATCTATCGCTGGGGGCCTCTGCTTCTCTGACTGCGAGGGAGGGCTCTGTAAGGAGAGTGTCTTGGAGTTGGGAGAGTCCAAACTTGGGCTTTGAAAGCAAACTGCTGGGTTTGAATTCTACCCCACCATGAATCAACCATGGCCTCAGGCAAGTTGCTGAAATTCTGAGTCAGTTTCCTCATCTGTAAAATGGGATAATGCCTTAACCGAGGTCCTACCCGTAAAGCATGTAGAACGTGTCTGGAATGTGGTAAGTGCTGAATGAATATCAGTTTCCAAGACCACACACTCGTTACACTAGCTGGTGTTTCTGGGTCTGGCCTCTAGCATGGAACCTTCCAGCTTTCCTGCCCCTGTGCTCTGAAGCAGGCTCTGTGTTTGCTTCCTCCGCAGCGGATTAGGCTGAGGGCTTGCTCTAAAGCCTTGCAGCCTCTCCTCCAGGGGAGCTGCCGGTGCAGGCAGGCTGCAGGCATTAGTGACCCCGCCCCTTCTCTCCCTGCCAGGGATGGTGCTTTGATCGACTGACCGTACCCCCACAGCCGAGAAGGTTCTCTGCCACCCTTCACCGCATGCCAACCCAGCGAGAAAACCAAGGATTCCGCAGACTCAGTCCTCGCCACGCCTCTTCCGCACAGAAACACACTCCTGTCTTCCCCGAGGCTTCCAGAACCTCTGAAGAGGGAGGCCCCCAGTTCTACCTCATGTTTGGGGCATCTTGCTAGCCATGGCCCTTCTCCTTGGCTTCCTGCTGCTGCTGGGGCTTCATGGGGACACCATGTCAGAGGGGCCGCCGCCATCATCCACATACATTCCTGATGGTTTGGAATTTGAATTTCCTCCAACGAACTATGAGACCAAAGATTCTTATGAAGCTGGACCCACTGGCATCTTCTTTCAAATTGTGCACATCTTTCTACACATGGTGCAGCCGAATGCTTTCCCTGAAGGTAAGTGCCAGTGGCGGGACAAGATACAATCTATCTCCAAACATACTCACGGGCACACACACGATATTGTTTGTTAATGACAACATGATCAGTGCAGAATATATTCCGTATATTAAAGTATGAGATTCAAAGTGATTGAATTGCACAGGAGCAGAAAGTATTTAGCCAGAAGTTAAGAAAAATAAATAGGTTGTCAGGAATGTGATGATAAAATGAAATCAAACTGTGTTGCTATGTTGTTTTTCCAATTCTTTATCCTTCTTCCCCTCCTTTTTTGTTTTGCTTTGTTTTGTTTTTTGGTTAGAGTATTGAATTATTCTCAAGTTCATACCAAAGGTAAAAGTTAGGGTAAAAATGCAAATTCTCTGTCATCAAACGAGAAGTTAATAATGACGTCTCATGGCCATTTAAAGTTACAAATTTAACTCTCTGCCACCCACCGCAAAATGCAGTTTTGACACTGCTTAGGGCAAGGCCAGGGCGGACCATACCTGTTACCTGGGTAACTTGTTTGCTTTAGGTCTAAGAGTTTGAGTGTGAAGCCAGGAGGGAACTTTCATGGCATCGTGCTGTTGTTCTGTGTGCGTACTATCTGGCCTTACCACTGCGGCTCATCTGTACTCGGAAGTCTTCCGGGTATATGTTTTCAGGAATGGGATTATGAACATTTAAATGGTCTGTGGGAATTGTTTGCTATTAGGGTTTGGCAGTCTAAATTTTTATTGATTTAATGTTAGGTCTAGCTTAAGTTTGTTCCTTAAACTACAAAGATTTGAATATTATCAGTGACTACTAAATATTATAAAATTTGTAGTAATCTTTATCATCTTCCTTAGCTGGCCAGCCATTGTTCATAAGCAGATTATTTGTGTGTGTGTGTGTGTGTGTGTGAGAGAGAGAGAGACAGAGACAGAGAGACAGAGAGAAAATGTATTTAGTGAACTTCAGCACCTGTTTATATTATGAGCAGTTTACAGATTTTCTTAATATACATTTACATAGAATTTTTTACATTTATTTGTCTCAGATTAAGCAATTGAAACAGTTTGAAGTGCAGTTTTCAATTTTTTGTTAGTTTAAATTTCGATTCAATGAAGTAAATCACCCTGAGCCCTACTGTCACAGAAGAGAGTCCTGAACAAGTACTGCTTACTGTTTATGTCGCTGCTTAAAAGACTAAATTTGGAAATCCAAAGGACAGAAGTAGAAAACAAATTGAGTTTATTTATTCATGTTGAATACAAATTCACTCTTCTCAATAAATATCTTTTTGTTTACTTTTGGACTTGATGTAAATATAATTGAATAAATAAACACCTACTAGTGTTTTTAGTCTTGGCTTCTTTGTTTTTTTATGTAAAAAGCATAGAATTCAGTTGTTTAATACTAATTTACAGTGACTTCTTTAAAAAGATTGTGAAGTCTCCTGTGTCATTCTAAGGCAGATCATGTAATTAATCCTGTAATCTCTTTCCATATGTCGTTTTATTTTTCTCCCTCTAGATTTCATGTGAAGGCTTCCTCACACTTGTTTCACAAGGGAAAACAGTATCTTTAAAGGTCTTCATTCAAATGATCAGGTTAAAAGACATCCTGCTTCCAATGCATTCTAGGGTTTTCAGCACCAACATCATGATTAGTCTAGCATTTAAATCCTAATGTAATCTGAGGGTGTTAGCCTTGCTTGTCCCTTGACCTTCGTCAATACTTATTACTTCGGAGAAAGAAATTCCCAGAAACAGACCAGCACTACCCCTTTCAGAAAAAATTGTCAGGTTGCTTAGAGAATATAATACTGAATTTAGCAGGTGCTGTCTTGGTGTGTTGGCTTTCTTCCACCATCCCATTATTCATATTCTTTCACCCAGTTACTAGGTTTCGTAATAGCCTCAAAGTGCTCATTAGGTGCTTTGCAACATAAAGGACACTATGAGACAATCATGGTTTTTCGTGGTTTTTTTTTCCCCTTGGCACGTGACTTTTTTTTTTTTAAAGGAATTCCTTTATTTTTATTATTTTTATTATTTATGTATTTTTAGCTGCGTTGGGTCTTCGTTTCTGTGCGAGGGCTTTCTCTAGTTGCGGCAAGCGGGGGCGCCTCTTCATCGCGGTGTGCGGGCCTCTCACTATTGCGGCCTCTCTTGTTGCGGAGCACAGGCTCCAGATGCGCAGGCTCAGTAGTTGTGGCTCACGGGCCCAGTTGCTCCGCGGCATGTGGGATCCTCCCAGACCAGGGCTCGAACCCGTGTCCCCTGCATTGGCAGGCAGACTCTCAACCACTGTGCCACCAGGGAAGACCCGTGACTTTTTTTTAAAATTGAAGTATAGTTGATTTACAATGTCCTGTTGGTTTCAGGTGTACATCACAGTGATTCAGTTATACATATATATATTCTTTTCCCTTACAGGTTATTACAAAATATTGAGTATAGTTCCCTATGCTATACAGTAGGTCCTTGTTGGTTATCTATTTTATGCGTAGTAGTGTGCATCTGTTAATCCCATCCTCCTAATTTATCCCTCACCTCCCCTTTCCCCTTAGGTAACCATAAGTTTGTTTTCTATGTCTGTGGGTCTATTTCTGTTTTGTAAATAAGTTCATTTTTTTTTTTTTTTTTTAAGAGCCCACATATAAGTGATATCATATGATATTTGTCATTCTCTGTCTGGCTTACATCACTTAGTATAATCTCTAGGTCCATCCATGTTGCTGCAAGTGGCATTGTTTCATTCTTTTTTATGGCCGAGTAATATTCCATTGTATATATGTACCGCATCTTCTTTATCCATTCATCTGTTGATGGACATTCAGGTTGCTTCCATGTATTGGCTACTGTAAACAGTGCTGCAATGAACACTGGGGTGCAGCAAGCCCCACAGCAGCAGAACTGGCTCTAGAAGCCAGGATTTGGATGCAATGCTAGTTTACTGAGTAGTCTTTACTCCCACAAAAATATCTGCATCTCGTGGGCTCTTGTTTTTTCTCTGTTCTCTCCTCCTCTCCCCAGGATCTGCTGTAAGGCACGCACACTGTGCAAAGTGTTAGCTCATTTGAATCTCCCAGCAACTTTGAGAGGTTGGATGTAGATGGTGGTCTTATTTCTATTTATTACATCGCCCTTTACAGATTGGAAAACTAAGTCAGGACGAGATTACATGTTCAAAGCACACAACTAGCCAGTGGCAGATTGAGAACCCCCTGTCTCTAGGACTGTTTTTCCTATATTCTACAGCTTACTTTGTGGGTAATTGATTTCCTTTTTATTTTATCATACTGCTTTTTAAAATGATCGTGAGTTACAGTGAAAAATAGTAATGTTTGCACATTGAAAGCGCGCATTGCAGAAGATTATCTGGTGTGGGTGGTGAGCAGTGCCTTTTCCAGTTTTGGGTGTCTGTGATGAATTTGGCATAAATCATGACCCAGGTCCGAGCCTTTTTAATGGAACAAGTGAAAAAAAGTCTCCTCTGCTTCTATTTTATTTTATTTTATTTTTTAATAAATTTATTTATTTTATTTATTTTTATTTTTGGCTGCGTTGGGTCTTTGTTTCTGTGCGCGGGCTTTCTCTAGTTGTGGCGAGTGGGGGCTACTCTTCGTTGCGGTGCACGGGCTTCTCATCGCGGTGGCTTCCCTTGTTGTGGAGCACGGGCTCTAGGTGCGCGGGCTTCAGTAGCTGTGGCTCGCGGGCTCTAGAGCGCAGGCTCAGTAGTTGTGGCGCATGGGCTTAGTTGCTCCGCGGCATGTGCGATCTCCCCGGACCAGGGCTCGAACCTGCGTCCACTGCATTGGCAGGTGGATTCTTAACCACTGTGCCACCAGGGAAGCCCTGCTTTTATTTCTATAGAAATTTTCTAAAATCATTTTCCACTCTGTTTTGTCATATTTTTAAATTAGATTTTAGGATGGTTGACCTATTTGTAACAGCATTTTCTGCTAATCTGATTTGCTCCCGGGAGTTGGTGGGTCTGGGGGTGGAGCTGGAGAAGTGGTAGAAGTGGGGAAGAGGGAAGAGTTAAGCTTGGTTTCCTCAGACTTTGAGATGCCACCAGGATGTGATATTAACTGAGAGTCTTTCTGTTGCAGGCAACAGAAACCTATTAGCAAAGGCAATCGGAAAAGGGGTTTATCAACAACAAGGTCCTACTGTATAGCACAGGGAACTACATTCAATATCTTGTAATAAACCATAATAGAAAAGAATATGAAAAAGAATATATGTATATGTTCTTTTATATATATATGGGTGCATGTGTGTATGTGTGTGTGTGTGTGTGTGTGTGTGAGTGTGTGTGTATATATATGTATAACTGAATCACTTTGCTGTACACCAGAAACTAACACAACATTGTAAATCAACAATACTTCAATAAAAAAAATTTAGAAAAAAAGGGGGTTTATCATCAGGACTCCGGGTTACTTCATGACACTCACGGGGGTTGGGGAGGGGATCAAGATGGGAGCCAGGGACTCGACCTGGCTCCCATCTTGGCTCCTCTCTGCCCCGTGGCCTCTTCATTCCTCCTCCTTCCCACCCCCCTTTCTGGGTTCTCCCATCCTGTAATCCTCCTGGTGGAGAACCAGGCTGCCAACGTCATAGGTTTCAGGCCAGCGTCCTGGAGAGTGAGTGGCTGGGCATTCTCTCTCTTTTAGTCCCAAGTCTCAATTCCAGTCCTGCCCGGGGCCAGTCACCAAGCACGGGCCCTTCGGGTAACTGTGGCTACAGTCACACCTCGTGCCTGGGCCGGGTGCTGCGAGCCTGGCACTGTGAGGCATTGCTGGCCCCGTGGCATCACAGGTAGGGAGGTGGTTTCCAGAAAAGGGGTGGCTGGACGGACAGCCCGATAGGTGTGTCCGTGCCAATGTCCACCTGGAATTAGGATGATTTATTATATCCAGCACCTGTGTGTTCTTACTTAATCAGACGGAGCCAGCACTATTTTCTTTACATCACGTGACTCATGTTGGCAATGGGCCTGGCCATAAATAAGGTCATGGAGGGAAAGGACTAACATTAATTGATCCTGTCTCCCCAGTGTCACTCACTGTGCTGGGCAGTCTACGGCTGTCATCTCTTTGCATCCGAACAATTATAACAGCAAACAGCTAGTATGTGCCTGCTTTCAGGGATTTGAACAACTCAACAACTCTGTGAGCTAGGGGCTATTAATCTCATTTTACAGAAGAGGAAGCTGAGGTCCAGAGAGCTAACTGACTTGACCAAGGTCATGGAACTAGCCAGTGGCAGAGCCAGGGTTTGAATTCAGGCAGGCTGGGTTGATGGTCTAGGCTCATAGTTACCACTTGTATTTTGCTGATAAGGGAAGTGAGACTCAGGGAAGTTAAGGGAGTGTTCCAAGGTCACACACACTGACGGCTAAGGGACCAAGCCAAGGTTTGACCCAGAGCCCTGTGATGCCCACGCCTGGGCTTGTCTCCCCCTGTGCTCCCTGGAAGGGGGCGTGTCTGGAGACTGTAACAGGCACTCCTTTAATCCATCTGATGTGTCTTCTGCTTCATAGTACAGCTTCCAGTGCTAAACTGAAAAATGAGTCCTGTTGATTGTATTCCCATAAGCTTGTCCACAAAGTCCTGAAACATGCCCCTCCCTGCCTTCCTGTAAGTGAGCAGTAGAGGTAGGCTGTGCCCTTCTGGAAAATAAATGTGTGCCAGTGCCGTGAAAGACACAAGAAGGAAAGCTTCCTGGTCTCTTCAAATACATGCAGGAAATGAGAGATTAAGTGTGAATGTAAATAAAGAGAGGCCACCCCAGCAGCTGCTGGATGAAGCCTATGTGGTATTAGACATCGCTGTGTACTGGGTGGAAGAGAAGTTCTAAAATGTAGACTTGGAGAAGCAGCTGTCCAGTGTGGTCTGGATGGGGCAATGCTGGGGCAGAAGCATACAGCAGGAGGGACAATACAGGAGGGGTGCCCTGAGGCAGGCTTGCCACGTACCCTCTGCTTGGCTGGGGTCTAGATTCGGAAATGAGCCCAACACCTGAGTGGTAGTGATGAGCCTGCACTCTGGAGCCTCCGCCTGGGTTTGATTCCTGGCTTCTATGTTGACGAGCTGTGTGACCTTGGCCAAGTGACTTAAACTCTCTGTTCCTGAGTTTTCCCTCTGTAAAATGAAGATAATAATAATAGTACTTAGGGGATCATCATAATATTTAAATAATATTTATAAAGCAATGAGGACCTTGTCTGATAAACTAAGTGCTATATAAGTGTTTGTTAAGTAAAATATGAATGTATAAAACCCATATTCATTATAAGCTTTTAAATTAATCTTACATCTTGATGATCACATGGACAGAAGAGCAAGTATTTATTTGACTCCCACTGTACTGGTTTCTTAGGGTTGCTGTAACAAATCATCACAAACTGAGTGGCTTCAAACATCAGAAATTTATTCTGTCATAGTTCTGAGAACCAGTAGTCCAAAATCAAGATATTGGCGCTCTGGGAGGCTGAAGCCTCTAGAGGAGAATCCTTCCTTGCTTCCTCCAGCTTCTGGTGGCTCCAGGTGTTTCTTGGCTTGTGGCTGCATCATTCCAATCTCTGCCCATCTTCACATCTGCCTTCTGTGTCTCTGGCTCAGATCTCCCTTTGCTTTCTTTTATAAAGGCATCTGTCATTGGATTTAGAGCCCATCCTATATCCAGTATGATCTTATCTCGAGATCCTTAACTTAATTATATCTTCAAAGACCCTTTTTCCAAATAAGGTCGCATTCATAGTTTCCCGGGGTCAGGACTTGGACATATCTTTTTGGGGGCAACCATTCAGCCCATGACACCTACTACACACTTCTTTAGTTCTTCCAGAGAATAGCTCAGAGATATTAAGTGATGTGCCCAAGGTCATATTTCTGAAAAATGATGGAACCAGATTCAGAGCTGACTTGTCTGATTCCAAGTTCTTGAATTTCCATCCTGTAAGTATGTAGTGAGCTAGACCTGTTGCTGTTTGGCAGAGATGGCGTCGACTGGGTTCCCCTGCTCTCAAAAGGCTGACCTTGAGCACAGAGACCGCCACCTCCACAGTCAGCTATGATGCAGGAGGGCTGGCCCATGCTGACTGTCTGGCATGAATAGTGTGCTCATGGCTGTCCAGAGGAGGGATTAGTCATGATGGGGCAATTGCAGAAGACTTCCTGGAGGAAGGAACATTTGAACTGAACTTTGCGGGTGTGGAAGAGTTCAGGAAGCAGAGGAGAGCATTCCAGGTGCACAAGCAGAGGCCTGAGTGATGCAAGTTGAGACAGGAGCTTGTAGGATGCCTAGATGCAACAACTCAACTCATGACTGATCTTGTTTATTTCTACCTCTACCCACTCCTTTTCCTCACCCCCTTCATTTTGAAGCAAATCTCAGTTTTTCTATCATTTCCTCTGTAAATATTTCAGTGTATTTCTTTAAAAATAAAGACATCATGCTGTTATACTGTAGAAAGTTAACAGTAGCTCTTCAATATAATAAAATATTCAGGAAATATTCAGATTTCTCGGTTGTCTCATAAATGCAGTTTTTAAAACAGTTTGTTTGAATCAGGATCCAAATGATACCAATATATTGCAGTTGGTTAATTTGTCTCTTTGTGTCTGTTTTTAACTTACAGGATGCCTTGCCATGTCTTTTTTCCCCCTTGCAATTTATTTGTTGAAGAGCCTTGTTACTGTTCCTATAGTGTTTCCCATGGGCTGAATTTTGCTGATTCCATCTTCATGGTGTTCTTTACATGTTTCTCTGTCCTCTGCATTTCATATAAACTAGGACCTATAAAGATCAGATGCAGGTTTGTTTTGGGAGAAATAACAGTTTATAGATGGTATTGAACATTTGCATCAGGAGATGGATAACATATGGTTATCTCTTTTTTTGTGATGTTAGCAGCACTGATGGTCACTATCTAGATTCATTCATTCATAGCAGGTCCAATCCTTTCAAAATTGTTTGCAAATATACTCTCAAACATATTGGAACTCTTAAGAAAAAAATGGAATTCTTTGCATATTTTGTAACTTGACTTGTTCACTGAACATTTTATTGTGGACATCTCTTCATGTCTGTTCCTATAACTGTGTTGCCTAAATTAAAATTTAAAAGCAAGGAACCTAAAACATTCGTTCACCAATCTTTTGATGTACGGCCAAGGCTTACATTTTTTTACTATGAGTTAATTGTTTGAAGTTTAACATCAATTAGATATATAATTGATATAAACAGCACCCATAATGCATCCTGTATAATTTTTGGTTCTTTGTTTTGATTTCTTTGAAGTGAAGCAAAACAGAGTTCAGAGCTCTGGATTTTTAGTTTGATTTTTTTCTCCCCAGACTTTTACAGCTTACTCACATGTACTTGCCTTTTCTAAGTCTTTATAGAACATTAGACTTTTAGTTTTCAATGCTCATTCTTTTTATGTTCATATTTCCTTAGTTTGTGTAATATTTAATTACACATTTGTATAATATTTAATTACTTATTATATATAAAGAGGCAGAAAGAAGCTTGGGAGCAAACCCGGTATTAGGGGTCGAATTGTTTCCCCCTAAAATTCATATGTTGAAGTTCTAACCCCCCAGTACTGCAGAAGGTGAACTTCTTTGGGGATAGGCTTGTTGTAGATGCAATTAGTTAAGATGAGGTTATACTGGGGTAGAGTGGGCTCCTAATCCACTTGGACTAGTGTGCTTATAAAAGGGGAAATTTGGAGACAGATCTGGACACAGGGAGGATGCCACATGAAGATTGGAGTCATGTTGCCACAAGTGAAGAAAGTACCGGAGGCCAGGAGAGATCTAGGACACATCCTCTCCTAGAGTCTTCAGGAGAGCACCTTTCACACCTTGATTTTGAACTTCCAGCCCCCAGAACTGTGAGACAATAAATTTCTGTTGTTTAAGCCATTTGGGGTACTTTGTTGCAACAGCTCTAGCACACTAATCCACCCCGGAAGTGAACAAGTGAACTGGTGTTTGCAGAGGGCCAAGCGTACCCAACAGAGGTGGTAATGGTGACTTCATGGTGAGGGCTGGTGCACAGCCATGTTTTCTGAGGGAAGAAATTGATGGCTGGGTCATCTGGTCAGCTGCAAAGTGGGGTTTAGCTCCCAGAGCCTCCACTGTACATTTGAATAGTCACATCCTCCAAGCCTTTAATTCATGAAGATTCAACTCTATGTGCCGAAGAGTAAAAAAGAGAGAAATAACTTGAATAGTACAAATGTTTCTTCCTACTGTTGTACAACTGCATTATGTAGTATGAAGCCGCCTCCTCCGTCAGCGCTTAAAAGTTGTCACAGCTTGCTTGAGACAAGAGATTTAAGGGACTTTCATGAACAATTCTTTTTTGCCTGCTTTTTGTTCACTGCATTTTCTGCTTGACCTGAGGACCTAACCCCCTGGAGATCAAACACCTCATTCTGTTGCCTTCTTCCTTCCACTTGCCTTTTGGCAAACTCCTTTTGTTTCTTTAAAACTTTCTTCATGTGATACCTATTCTGGAAATCTGGTGACTCTCATCGCATCATTTTGTCTGTACTATCTGTGTCATTCATACACTTTTACTATTGCATGTATAACACTGCCTTTTAATTGTTTGCTGTCTTAGATTGTACACTTATTGATGCCAGCAGTGCCTGGCACATTGGAGATCCTTCATAATCTCTTGCTTTTGTTTTGGTATTTTTGAACTTTTAAAAATATTGTACTTTCTCCTCTAACCACTACAAATTTCTTTCTCTATTTACTTAACAAAGGTTGAACATTTATTTGCTATGTGTACTCTCTTAAAATACTAGTGTCACGATGATATCACCGAACTATCATACAGTAAAATCTGCAGGGCAGTGAGCCCTTCTGAAAGAGCATGTTGCTCTGCTTTTAATTTTTTTTCTAGAATTTCCCTTACTGTCAGATTTTTGAAATTTTTTTGTTTCTTTATTGTCAGCTGTTAATTTATCTCCGCTTTCTTCAAATCATAATCCTTCACTTTATACACTTCACCTTATACAACTATCTGGGTGAGTTGCAGTGGGTGGCTTCACTTTTTCCTATAGAATTCAAAGTGTATTAACTTTGCGACAGCTATTTATATTTCAGAAACTTAAACTTTATTACCAAGATTGCTGCTTTTTTTACTTTCATGGGAAAACTCAAGTTTATAATTTTTTAGCCAACAAGATTACCAAATTTAACAGTAATTAAATATCTATGAAGAGCTCAAGGGCGAGAAATAGCTGTGATGTGAGGAACATCTTGTATGATTCAGACTAAAGGTGACAAGGGCTCCTGGGGATACCTGAACAGAGAAGGAATAAGTATTGAATTAAATCTGAATCATCAAGGGACTTCCCTGGTGCTCCAGTGGGTAAGACTCCACGCTCCCAATGCAGGGGCCCCGGTTCGATCCCTGGTCGGGGAACTAGATTCCACATGCCGCAACTGTGTCCGCATGCCACAACTAAGAAGTCCACATGCCACAACTAAAGGATCCCATGTACTGCAGCTAAGACCCAGCGCAGTCTAAATAAATAAATAAAATAAATATTTTAAAAAAATCTGAATCAGCAAATGAGTCCAATTGTATACATTGGTTTCTTGCTCAATATTTATTAAAATAAAACTACATTTATTTTTAATATAAAAGCAACATATATAAAAGCAATATACATACATATAAAACAAGTAACATTTTTTCTCGCTTTTTTTTTTTTTAATTTATTTATTTGGGCTGTGTTGGGTCTTCATTGCTGCGTGCGGGCTTTCTCTTGTTGCGGCGAGCAGGGGCTACTCTTTGTTGCGGTGCGCAGGCTTCTTATTGCGGTGGCTTCTCTTGTTGCAGAGCACAGGCTCTAGGCGTGCGGGCTTCAGTAGTTGTGGCTCGTGGGCTCTAGAGCGCAGGCTCAGTAGTTGTGGCGCACGGACTTAGTTGCTCCGCGGCATGTGGGATCTTCCCGGACCAGGGCTCGAACCTGTGTCCCTGCATTGGCAGGCGGGTTCTTAACCACTGTGAGCACTGATGTTTTTTCTAGATTTTTATTGGTTTTCTATCAGGGCTTTTAGAGTTGCCTTTCCTACATTGCATTCAACAGCTCTTTTTCTTTGTAAAACAACCCCTCTTGACTGAGTTTTAAAAAACATTCAACTTAGAATTTGTATAAACAGCTGTTGCTTTTTGTAGTCATGTTTTATCTGTTTACATAATATTTAAATAAGTTCTGAAATTGCACCAATAAGTACAACTAACAGAAAGTGGTTTGGGAACAAACACCAGAGACTCTTGGAGATTGTACAGCTCAGCTGGCACGAGCAGAAAGGGTGGAGACAAAACCACAAAAAAGGTGCTTCTGGTGCATTATTAACAAAACACTAGAAGAGTATATTTTGCCTGGACCACACACTTGTTGGTACAAAACTGGGGCTTTTCTAAGTCTTCAATATTTGATTATTACTTTTCCAATGATTATTTATTGGCAAGCATCTAAAATTGTGCAAATTTTAGCTTCATTTCTTTTCAGGCTTTTTTTTTTTTTTTTACATGACAAATACTACATGCTGACATACTGTAAAAATGGCTCCGGATCACATCTCCTACACAAGATACTGTCAACTCTGATTTACATTTACAGGAACTAGAATTTTTAACTTGGTAGTATTACAAATTCTGTCTTTTTGTGTTTTTTTTGGTGAGGAGAGTATTGGGAAAGGGGTGGAAGAATATGTCAATGAAAGAACTTTGTTTAAAATTTTTTTAATATTCTCTTAAAAATTCAAGTGAGCTCAAAGTATATACAGGAAAAAAAATCCCCCTTCACTCTGCTCCTAGTTCCATTCTCGGTCCCTAGTTTGGGGGAGGTCATGGTCAATAGCTGAGCCTTCTTTTGTCACACAACAGAACAAAATGGGGTGGTGTTGATTCACATTCTCATGGGAGTGTCTGTGTGATCATGTGCACCTTGGTGCAGACCAAAAAATGCGACTCAAACATCCTCAAGGCCAATGTTCCTTAAATGAATAGCAGAGACAAATGACGCTTTCCAGGAATGTCTTAGGGGAGGAAACGAACTCTGGGACTCCACAGGTACCTTGGCCATGTTGCCTGCCTCCCTCCCTGGATTTAACAGTGATGGTAACACAGCTGCTGGACCGTCTTAGTCTCAGGCCCAGCGGCCCCCTCCCAGCCCTGTCCCATCATCAGGGAGGCCACAGAGCCCTGAGCCCTTATCCGACTTGCATCTTGGTCAAGGATTCCGAGCTTCAGGCGACCCCAGATGTCTCCCTGCTCCTGTGCAATGTGAGAGCCTGTTTCCTCTAAAAGCACTTGAAATGATTTAAGGGCCAGCCTGCCCAGTCACAGGCTTGAATGCATGTGGCCTAACAGTGAAATAGAATCCCCCGGCACGGATCTGTGTGAACATGTGGCTGGGGGAAGGCTACAAGGGCCAGACTGGTCCCAGATGCTTTTCCAAGAATTGCTTCCTGTGCAGCATTTTTCTGAGCTCTTTTCTGGAAGAGCGAGTTAGTGCCATCGTGAATTCTCGTGCAAGCCGATGTGTGTCAGTCCTACAGGGAAGCTGCTCCAATCAATTAAAGGAGGACTGCACAGTCACGTGCTGACAGCTGAAATGAAGGGAAAAACTGCACCAAGGGTGATTGAATTGGATTTTAAATACAGGAAAGGGGGCTCGCCCTCTGGAATACTTGATTATATACTTGGAGGCAGGGAGCATACTTTTGATAAGTTCTAATAAACCCAGCTTGGCTTCCAAATGTCTGAAGCATCAATCCCTTTATTAAAAACCAAACCAAAGGGTTTAGTCATGTTGATGGAGGAGTTGAACAGCAGAAGTAAGAGCTCCGTGAAACTGAAAGGTACAGGACTTTGGCTGCTTGAAGGGGTTGTTAAAATGCATTCTCTCAAGTACTAAATTTGGACAGACTCATCGCAGCCGCTCCAGAAGGAAATATGGTGAACTCCAGGACCTGAGGCAGTTGCATCGTTTGGGTCCCCAAATCCTCATCCACACCAGCCAAAGGAAGATGTGAGCCAAGGAGCGGGTGGGTAACGTTCATGCCAATGTCAAAGGACAGCGAACGCAGTTAACCAAGCCAGGCGGCTGGAAGATGGGCTTGCTAAAGTACATTCTTCAGAGAAGCAACACTTAAGCTTGCGAGTGACAAACTAATTTAGTTCTGTCGTTTTTGATGGAAATCTTCTCAAAAGGCATATATTTATTTGCCTTTTAGTTTTGCACACACCAAACGTAAGTTGATTTGGGAGGTTGTTCAGGGCCATCATTCAAGGTCGGTTGTCCTCAGAGACGATGTGGGATCTCCTGTCCTTGAATTAACTAGACCCCGATGACTTGGCTGGGGGCTCAGGTTGTCAGGAGTTGCCATTAATGGTGGTGACAGGGCCGCTCAGATGCGCTCTGCTCCAGCACACCTACGGGGCGTACCCATTCTATGGGGGAACATAGCTGGCGTGACTGAGTCGTGGTTAGTCTTCTGTGCCCACTTGGCCAGGCTGGGGTAGCCAGTGATTTGATGAAATGCTAATCTAGGTGTTGCTGTGAAGGTATTTTGTAGATGTGGTTCACACCTACATGTGAACCCTTTCAGTGAAGGGGATTACCCTCGATCATGTGGGTGGCCCTCATCCAATCAGCTGAAAGGTCTTCAGAGCAAAACCAGATTTCCACAGGAAGAAGAAATTCAGCTTCAAGACTGTGACGTCAACTCCTGCCTGAGTTTCCAACCTGCCCTGAGATTTCCAGCTTGCTAGTGCCCACATTTCCTTAAAATCAGTCTCTCTCCTTCTCTCTTTCCCTCTCCATCTCTATCTCTAGCTGTAGCTCTAGCTCTGTCTCTGTCTCTATCTCTGTCTCTGTCTCTATCTCTATCTCTGTCTCTATCTCTATCTCTGTCTCTGTCTCCATCTCTATCTCTATCTCCATCTCTTCTATCTCTGTCTCTATCTCTGTCTCTATCTCTGTCTCTATCTCTATCTCTGTCTCTATCTCACCACTTACTGGTTCTGTTTCTTCAGAGAACCTGACTGACAGAGGCAGTTATTCCCAAAGTTTGGGGATGAGGGTGGTGAGTAGTGTGTAGCTGGAGAAAACTCTAGCCCTCTCCCGCATTCCAACCACTGAAGAATCAAATAAGCAACGTCCTTCCATTTTTCCTGAGGCAGAGTTTATGATCACCAAGTTATTTCTCTGAAGTAACCACGTTCTGTGTAGACAGTGTCCCTCTGTGAGCCCATGTGGGCTCTTTTCATCTACCCTAATCTTGTGGCTTGGTGATGGGATGGTTTACACAAGTCTGCCTCTAAATAAGTGAGGAGATTTTTTTTTTTTTTTAACCTTGTATACTATCTTAACTCACCTCCATTCTAGCCAGAGGACTGATATCCAATAAAGGACCTCGGCTTTGCATCAAATGATGGTCAAATATATTTGTATTTATATACTTTAAGTTAAAATAAAATGTCTAAGGCATGAGTCCCTTCTTTTTATTTTTCCACTAACCTGTCAGCTATCAGAATGGATCACACCTACTATGCTAATGTAATGTAGATTTAAACATTTTCTATGCAATGAGTTGGCTCCTTAAACATTTTTCTTGATAAAAGGTAAACTGAGTCAAATTATCCAAATCACCAGAAGTTTCCTAATTTGTTTGAATTAGTGAGATTTTCCTGTCAAGAGAAGAATCAAATTTCATTTTAAAAATCAGAATCAGGAAGCTCTAAAGCATAAAAACAATCCACAGAAAACCTAGACCAAAAAGAGAAGACAAGCTTCAACCAACTGCAGTGGAATACCTCTGTCTGTAATCCAACATAAGATCTCTTCCACATGGGGCTCTGGGGAAAGTTCTAGGGACCACATACAAATTATGTAAATGTACATTTTCACCAACTACCTTTGCATCTTGATTTATTTTTTATTTTTTAAATTTATTTTATTTATTTATTTATTTATTTTGACCGTGTTGGGTCTTTGTTGCTGTGCGGTGGCTTTCTCTAGGTGCGGCGAGCGGGGGCTACTCTTTGTTGCGGCGCGCGCGCTACTCGTTGCGGTGGCTTCTCTTGTTGCGGAGCACGGGCTCTAGGCGGGTGGGCTTCAGTAGTTGTGGCTCGCAGGCTCTAGAGTGCAGGATCAGTAGTTGTGGCGCATGGGCTTAGTTGCTCTGCGGCATGTGGAATCTTCCTGGACCAGGGCTCGAACCCGTGTCCCCTGAATTGGCAGGCGGATTCTTAACCACTGCGCCACCAGGAAAGCCCTGCATGTCGATTTAAATCTGCGTTCTCCTCCAGAAAGAACAGCCTGGACCTGTTAGCTGGTGCTCACAACCATTTTACCAGTCAGCCTGTGCACGTAACTCTTGGAGAGGGTACCAAGATCTTACATCCACTTAGTCTTAACTCCTTATCTGATGCACGTTTCCCAGGATAATACTGTTACCTGAGAGTATTTTACGTAAATAGTCTAGCACTAGAGACATGCTTGAATTCGTGGTTTAAACTGATTATGAACATATGTTTTGTAGATGAGGAAAATTCAGTTGGTAGTGAAGCTTTTGAAAGGCTTATGGACCTATCAGCTAAGCCTATTAGTGACTATCAAGGCTTTATAGACCCATGGATGAGGAGCAGGCAGCAAGAGAGTTTATCTGAGCTATATTGCATTGCATTTTGTAGTGATTTTTCTGGGTTCAAATGCCATTTCATGCATTCTTTTATGAATACAGGAATTCTTTTAAAAAATAATTTTTTAAATTGAAGTATAATTGATTTACAATATCATGTTAGTTTTATATATATATATATATATATATATATATATATATATATATATGAAACTGAACATCTATATTGTTTTTCAGATTCTTTTCCCTTATAGATATTACAAAATATTGAGTACAGTTCCCTACTGTGCTATACAGTAGGTCCTTGTGGTTATCTATTTTGTATAGAGTTGTGTATATATGTTAATCCCATCCTCCTAATTTATCCCTCCCCCCTTCCTTTTCAGTAACCATAAGTTTGTTTTCTATATCTGTGGGTCTATTTCTGTTTTGTAAATAAGTCCATTTATATCTTTTTTTTCAGATTCCACATATAAGCAATATCATATGATTTTTGTCTTTGTCTGACTTACCTCACTTAGTATGATAATCTCTAGGTCCAACTATGTTGCTGTAAATGGCATTATTTCATTCTTTTTTGTGGCTGAGTGATATTCTGTTGTGTATCTACCACATTTTCTTTTTTTTTTTTTTTTAATTGTCTTGTTTTGCTTTTTTTTTTTTTACTTTAAAGTGGTTTATAGTAATCTTTTTTATTTATTTTATTTTATTTTTGGCTGTGTTGGGTCTTCGTTTCTGTGCGAGGGCTTCCTCTAGTTGCGGCAAGCAGGGGCCACTCTTCATCGCGATGTGCGGGCCTCTTCACCATCCAGGCCTCTCTTGTTGCGGAGCACAGGCTCCAGACGCGCAGGCTCACTAATTGTGGCTCACAGGCCTAGTTGCTCCGCGGCATGTGGGATCTTCCCAGACCAGGGCTCGAACCCGTGTCCCCTGCATTGGCAGGCAGATTCTCAACCACTGCGCCACCAGGGAAGCCCTACCACATTTTCTTTATCCATTCATCTGTCGATGGACATTTAGGTTGTTTCCATGTATTGGCTACTGTAAACAGTGCTGCAATGAACACTAGGGTGCATGTATCTTTTTAAATTATAATATTCTCTGGGTATATGCCCAGGAGTGGGATTGCTGGATCATGAATACAGAAATTCTGATCTTTGAATGAAGATGTCTTTTAAAATCCTGGTTTATGCTAGTGCCATCCTGCTGGCTTCAGTAAGTCTTAGTCGGCTATGTTATTTATGTGTACACTTGCTCCTGAGAAAAGTGAGTTCGCCTTTGTTTGGTCAAAGCTAGCAGGTTAGGCTATTTGTAGAGGAGGCTTGCAATGGAAAATGTTGGGGGTCTTAATTGGCTAAGGCTTTTTTAGTTAGGGTAAGTGACACCATTTGCTATAACAAACAAGCCCAAATTTCGGTGAAAAACATTTCTCTCTAACAGCTCAGTCCAATGTAGAAGTGATGGAGTGGTGAGGGCTGGGCACTCTGTAATGGTTCCGTCATCCTATTGGGCTTTGGATTTCTCCACTGGCTCCTCCAGTGGGTGATGGGTAGATGGGTCAAGTGAGCGACCATCAAGGGTCTTACAGGAGGTTGTAGAGGCCAGGAGTAGAAGTGATGTGCACGCCTGTCTACCCACATTCCACTGACCAGAACTCAAGTCACGGGCCCCCACCTAACTGCAGGGGGGCTGGGGAATCAGACAGTGGGCCAAGGAAACTGAGGCCACACATGGTTCTGCTGAGCACTCATTTGGTGCCACAGGCTGAAGAACTGGAGAGGGCAGAGCAGTGAAGCGTGTGCGGTACAAGGGTGGAGGTGAAGGACAGACGCCAACATTTTCAGGTTAGTGTAACATACTGAGCGCTGCCCTAAACACCCTTCTCAGGGCAAAATGCCATTAGCTCTTCCACACCCGGTGTCATGCCAGCACGTCCAAGAAGTTCACACTTTTCAAACTAAGTTTGTGTTTTATCAGGACTTGTCAGGCATTCCACTTGGTTTGCCTCTCTGCCCCTCATCCTCTCAGGAATTTGGTGTAGACGGAAGTCTTTTGTGCCTGGAAAGAAACAATTAAAGTTTTGTTTTAAGTAATGTTTAATTTACTGAAGTTATGTATTTAGAAGCCCAGTGTTGGTAGGATTTTAAATTGAACTTGAATATCATTTTATTATACTTATAAAACTAATAGCTTTAGTAAAAATGTGAATAATCTCTTTCACTTTGACCAGTGTTGATTTAATGCACAAATTAACAGATTAAGTCATTCTTAGTACAGAGACCCCCTCCAGACCTTGTGAGTATAAAAGAGTGCCACTGGGGGTCAATGGGGGACCCTGTGGGCGTCTCCACAGGGGGACACAACACTATTTATGCTCTTAGTTAATCACATTTCCAGGTAGACACTTTAAGTGCCCAAGAGGGCTAACTCTGTGTGTGGGTAATTTTTATTAATGAGTTCTCAGTACAATAACAAATTTAACCTGACATCTAGGAAAAAAAAATGATTCACCCTCTAACGTTTGTTCATAAAGAAAAACCTGGGGACTTCCCTGGTGGTCCAGTGGTTGAGACTCCTGTCTCCCAATGCAGGGGGCCCGGGTTCGTTCCCCGGTCAGGGAACTAGATCCCACATGCACACCGCAACTAAGACTGAGCGCAGCCAAATAAATAAATAAATAATTTTAAAAAAAAGAAAAACCCGTTCTGAACATTTTACTCTCCTAATTTTAATGCTTACACCATAATGCTTCTAAGTTTATAACTTAATTTTAGGTTTAATGTTAATAATCCTATATTGTTGCATCTGGTCAAAGAAACTAGAAAACATCAGGTAGAAATTAAAATAACCTGAATATAAGACTTGACTCAAAGGCTTTTCTAAAAGCCTTTTAAAACAAAACAACCTAAAATTAGAATACTTTTGGCAGAAAAATGAACAACTGTGAACAAAATTAACATTACATAATATTTTAGCAAGAACTACAGTACAATAATATTGTTTTACATAGAGTAGAGTGATTTACAACATACTAAATGCCTATTTTATATCAGAAATAAAAATATCTTTATCAAAAATACTTTTTAATATAGTTTCGCACTTTTGGGAGATCCTGTTCCCAGTAAATGGCAGGAACACAATTTAGAAGATGAAAGGTGTGATACATTTTTTTTTTTGGCTGCGTTGGGTCTTTGTCGCTGCGCGTGGACTCTCTCTAGTTGCAGTAAGCGGGGGCTACTCTTCGTTGCAGTGGCTTCTCTTGTTGCAGAGCACGGGCTCTAGAGCGCAGGCTCGGTAGTTGTGGCACACAGGCTTAATTTCTCTGCATCATGTGGGATCTTCCCGGACTAGGGATCAAAGCCGTGTCCCCTGCATTGGCAGGCAGATTCTTAACCACTGCACCACCAGAGAAGCCCCGTGGTACATTTTTAAATTAAGAGACCTAACTTAATTAAGTTGTCAAATAGATATTATCAGCGAAGTCTTTCCAGGAGCACTTAAGTTTGTCACAAATCTGATAAATCACCTGCCAACAACTGGGGTTTTCAAGTTCTCTATCCATTTTATGAGAGAACATTCCAAAAGTGAACTTGCACTTTGCCTGGCTTGGTCCAGAACCTACATATGTATAAAAAGAAACCAGTTAGGAAACAAATATCTTGTCAAAGATGAGGAAGATGGGTCTGTTATAGATGGATCCTGCACAAGGCACTTTTCTTATTTTATGTTGCTTGTGTAGCTTCAGACATCAAAAAACTCATAGAGAAGTTACACACACACACACACACACACACACACACACGAAGAGCCAAAAACAAAACCAACCTACTTTGTAACCTGGTGGTATAACCAAGGGGTCAGAATTCGCTCGTGCTGCAACATTTCTTAATTTCCATCATCACATGAAATTTAAAGTAAGTCCCGGATAAGAAGACACTGTAAGGTCTAGGGGCTGAGCACAGAGAGGCGGACGGTCCCTGTCATTCCAGGAAGACCCACAGAGTCAGATGCTGAGAAACAGTCCTCTACCATGAAAAAAGCTTTCTCATCTGCCTGCTTACATATTTCCCTCCCACTGCTGTACCTTAAGAGGCAACTATTATGTTATGGAAAAGAGCATGGAAAGATATAGTGAGAAATGAAGCAGGGCATGAAAAATGTGGCCAGGCCGCCCTCCGAGCTCAGGGCAAGGAGAACTCACCGGCCTCCTGGAGCCGTCCAGTCTGGTGCTCGGTGCCTTTCAGGCCCCATCTCAGCAGATCCTCCCTCAGCTCTGGAAGGACAAAGTGGTCACTATTGTCCACACTGAAGTCTCATGGAGGGCAGGAGAAGACCGTGGTTTCTCAAGCAAGAGGTCTTACTCCTTTCTATTACGATCACAGCACCTGGCACCCTGTAGGCGCTTAATATGGTGGTTGAATATTGTTGAATGACCCGAAGACTGGGTCAGGTTTAAGTCACCAGGATTCGTGCAACAAACAGAACCCACTGCCATCATGACATCATTTTACAACCTGCTTTGAGCTGTGCACGCCTTCTCAGGGCTGAGAAGAAGCAGGTAGACACAGTGGAGAATATTAGGGTAGGATCTGTTCATTCGGAAGCTCTCAGAGCTGGTGTTGGTCACGTTATGGTCATCTTTGGTGAGCACCAAGGCTAAGCCGAGGTTTCCAGTTTGCGTGTTCTCTGTTTGGGGCTCTGTGCCACCTGCGTGTGCCACCTGCGTGTTAATGGCTAATACCCACCGGGCAGTACAAGGAACTAGTCACAGAATTCAGGGGTCCTGTCTGATCTATGGAGTGGAAGCAGCAGTTTTTTTTGTTTTTTTTTTTTTTGGTAAAGAAGTATTGTGTTTGTGCAGCATCCATGGAGCCCTGGACCTTGCTGAGGGGTTGCTTCAAAGCCTTAGGAGGGACCCAAGTGAAATCTGAAACTTGGGGGCAAGGAGGGACTGAGAAAGAGGCGGACCCCTCCAGATGGGACCGTAGCAGGTTTAAGAAAGAAAGGAACTTACTTACGAGGCTTGTCTTGAGCAGCTGCAAGATGAGTAGATCTCCGCACCCACCTGCCTGAATCTTAAAAGTTTATGTAGTGGTCTCAACTGGATTCAGTTATGTAGACCATTCAGATGGTCTTAACTACACATTACTCTCTCAAGACTGCATCCTTGAACCCAGCTCCTAGTGTGGGATGGGTGGGCAGAACGGACGTTCCAAGGGCAGGGGAGGGGTGAGCAGCTTCTGAGTGCCTGGGTCCAGCTCGCAGGCCAGCCAGTGGTCACATCCTGTCCATGGCCCCCTCCAACATGAGGATGCAGGCGATCCAGAGGCCGAGATGGTTTCCACCAGAAGCCTTTTATGAGCTGGCCAGGAAAGACAAAGACAAAGGACTGGATGCAGTAGAACGAGTGTGACACTTGGGAACCATGAAAAGTGTGGGGCAGAAGTGAGACCCCGGTTCTTCCACGTGCTTTCTGAGATGGACCATAATGGATTCCAAGTTCTCACCAGCAGTGAACCTATTAGATCTGAGATAGAATTTCCAAGTGTGGAGTCCCATGGGCTCCCGGATGAGGTGTGAGCAGCAGAAGGTTAATGTCGGGGCTTGTCAAGTAAAGATGCTTGGATTGTGTTGTACAGGCTTCTCTGATGTTCACTCACCCTGATTAAGACCCGCTTAATTAGACATACACAGGGAAGCCAAGGGAAAAATGGATATTGTGGTCCTGAGCATGAAGGACGCCCATTCTGTGTTTTTGTGACAGGGGATGCTGGGAAGGAAGGGGCAATAAGGAAACGGATAGAGGCCTTGGGGCTTTGGGGGAAATGGAATTGCTCCGGGGTGAGAGTGGGCAGGGTGACCTGCCGCCTCTGAGCCTGTGCTGTCCAGTGCAGGAGCCACTAACCACGTGTGGCCATGGAGCACTTGAACTGTAGCTTGTCTGAACTAAAGGGCATTGACACCGGCTTCTGAACTCTTAGTATGAAAATAAGACTGTAAATAGCTCATTAATATTTACACTGATGATATCTTGAAATGATACTACTTTGCATATATTTAGAGTAAGTAAAACATATTAAAATTAATTTTAAATTAATCATGTTTTTAAATGGAACTACTAGAAAATTTGAAATTACTTATGTGGCTTGAGATAGATTTCTGTAAGACAGTGCTACTCTAAACCACGGGAAGGGAGAACATCTCTGCTCCAAAGTCTTGGGATAGGTTTTTAGCCAGTACAGCAAGGATCAGCTTTGCCTGAGGGTCAGGGCCAGCTGGCAGCCAAAGGACAGGGATCAACTGCCAGTGAGTGTTGTCGTTGGATGTAGCTGGGACCATGCCTGGGACACCCAGGGCCACCAGCATCACAGAAGGACTCAGGAGGGGCTGGGTCTTCAAGCAAACTGATGGGGGCATCTGTTTGGCAGAGACGAATGTCACTGTTTCCCAGAGGTTGCCATGGGTACACAAGCCATGTTCTCTGGCATTGGCTTACCTCCACAGAGCTCTACTAGAGCTACGCCTGCTACGTGTGTGCAGCAGACTAAAGCAAAGAGACTGGTTCAAGGCCGGAGAACACCTGTGACCCTGGGTTGCCCCCAAGGTACCTTGGAGAAACTCTAGGGTTCCCAGGGTTTCCTACCAGTTTGAAAATCTCTGTTCCTGCAGCACATCCTTTACAGGTCTGCTCCATGTATCTATCTGCTCTGTGCAGGTGGAAAGTTGTTTTCCAGAAGGCCGTGTGGGGAAGTGGCTTGCTTTGTTTCCTGGCCTGTACATGTGAATGTCTTTGCTTTAAAAAAGCGTTCACCGTGGGGTTTCATTTGCGACCCCCGGTAGTATACTTTGGAAGTGCTTATACGGGATACAGTCCTAGCATTCCAGAAGCTCATTCCTGGGGCAGAAGACAATGTGCAGTGTGGGAAGGACCTCGCACCAGGGGAAGGAAGACCTGGGCCTGGGTCTGGCCTCACAGATCACTGATTTTAGACAAGTCACCCTCCCTATCTGGCCATCAGCTATGCTATATCATTACTAGATGGGAGAATCAGGATACGAGGTGGCTCCTGACCTATGTGAGAATTTTAAAACGCCCCAAATGAGCATGCACAGAAAAATTCAGTTTTGCTTAGCATTTTGGATTTTTCGTGCACTGCTTGGAGATGGAGAGGGACATCTCATGTTAAGAGCTCTTGGATTAGGTTAATTGTAAGATTCCTTTCATTTGTAAAATATTATGTAAAAGTAGAAGTATTAAAGAATAAATTGCATTTGTGGTTCCAAATAATTAGGAAAGCAATTTCATGGGCTGTGGGGCAAAAAACATTAGGGATAAATGGAGTCACAGTTCCCTAAGGAAATCTGATGTTCCTAATCTGCATGCAAATGTTAATGCATTTTCCAACTTAAAAGAAAAATCACATTTAGAGTTTAGAGATTCCTTATTTCCTGTGGCTAGTGGTGGTGCTGTCAGTCCAACTTGGCTTACATAAATTAACCAGCAAAAATCATGCACACTGGTCACATCAAAACTTTAAACCTTGTGATTCAGTGTCCTGTCAACATGTTCATATAGACCAGGAGGGCAGACTTTTTCTGTGAAGGGCCAGATAATAAAGATTGGAGGCTCTGGAGACCATATGGTTTCTGTCGCTCTGCTCTTGTAGTTTGTATGGCTGAGCAGCCAGAATCAATATATGGGTGTGGCAGTGTTGGAAATTTAATAAATCATAATTAATTAAACTTGATTTATTGACAAAAAAAGAATTAGCAGTATCAATGTAACATTTTATTAGTGACTGTTAATGAGGTATATGTAGTTTGCTGGTAAACTTTAAGGTGTTTTGTGAGAAATTGAGAACTCTTAAAGATGGCAACCCTCTAATTTTGCCACTGGCAAAATCGTAGGTCGAAAATATTTGTTCTCCATTCTTTGCTTCTGGTTAGAGCCTCATTAGGTCAATTATTTACCTACATTAAGAAAGAGGAATAAAAGTATAAGAATACTATATTGAGGTTCAATAATTTGTGAGCACATATAGACATTTATTTTCTAAATATGCATTTTATATTTTTACTGAAAAAGTAATTGTGCCGTTGTTTTGTGGCTTTTTTCCCCCAGATATTTTAAGAAAAGTTGTCCAGAAGAAGTTTGACCTCTCAACGGATTATGAGAAGGTAATTTTGATTGATGAATTTGTTAGCAAAAAATAAATATGAGCAAAACTTTGGCTGACTTGAAAGTAAATCTTTAAACAACCAGTTGTTTTACCTGTGAATTGAGTGACCTTTCTTGACTAAGAAGCTTTATGGAGTATTGAAATGCCTCATAAATCCCATTTGAACTACAGCAGAAATTTCAAAAGCAGCATTTGAAGAAACATTCACCTTTCAAGCTATATGTTATTGAAAAACTAAAATTTCCTTAAGGGAAGTCTTATGCTACTTTTTTTAGACAAGGGATGAGAACCCCTTAGCTAAATGGAATGGTTTGAACATCCCTAGAAACAGGCATGCGTACTTTTAACATACACATGCATACTTGTAGAAGAAAAAGAATTAATTCTTACCAGAGCTCTTCCACAAGGAAGTGATTTGGGGGCTTGTTGTTAAAAAGATAAGCAGGGCTGGAACAGGTGGGGAGGCAGCTTTGCAGGCGTTCCAAGCTGTGGGGACCACATGAGCAGAGGATGAGGCGTGAGAGGAGGAAGCAGAGGGATGGAGCTGGTGGGTGAGGAGGAAGGGGAAGGACAGGTGAGCTGGGGCCAGATCAGGGGAGGGCCTTGAAGGCCTCACTCAGATGAGTGGACAGTATTGTCAGAAAGTATCCAGGCACCTTTCATGTCTCTACTTAATACCAAGGTTAGGGTTAGGGTTAGGGTTAAGGTGCTGTTAATTCACTCTGTTTGCATCCACGAGGTTAACTTACCTAAACAGAACAGTGTGTTATTTCGATTTTGGCCTGTGATGAATGTCGGTTGCCGATGAAATCAACAGACGAATGTTTTTGCATTGAATGTTAGGATAATAAAAATTAGTTGAATCTGTGTGTCAAGCTATTAGTCCTGCAGGGTCAGACGATTCATTCGTTCCATCCTTTCCTGGTACGAAGGTAGTTATCAAGACAACAATAAAGGTACCAGTGGACTTTTTTATTTATTTAATGGCCAGCACAACAAATGTGAATGACAGTGTCTCCAACGGGTGTGAAGGCAGTGAACTCTCGCCCAGTGGTGGGAACGGTGGCCGCATATTCTCAATTTGCAATAAAATGATGCTTAAGGGAAAAGTGAATGCAGAAGCCAAAGAGGAAGTTCTCATCTCAAGGCCATTTGTGTGTATAAAAGAGGATGAGCCAGATACACGCTAGTGCCTACACCTTCCCTCCTACCACAGAAAGCATTTTCATTCTTCAGTGCCACTGGCTTCATTTATATCTTCCAAACGTGATTGCCCATGTGTGCCTGCTTCCCTGGGCAGAATAAAAGGATCTTTGCTTTTATATTTATCTTGAAAATTTGCATGCCATTAGCAGCCCAGCCTGAATGCCAGTTCGCTCTGCCAAGGAATGGGTTGGGCGTGAGAGGCTGGGCTCTCTCATCTGGGCCCAAGCCTCAGAGGACCAGGTCCTCAGACTCTGAGGTGACTCTGGGCAGCCTGACAAGCATGAGCCAGAGTTGGCTGCCACCATCCGTGGCAGGAGCCTTCGTTGGACGAGTCCTTTATGGCTGGCTTGATATTAGACTTGGAGTCCCTGTAAACTTGGGGACCCCCCTACTTCCTGATTTCCTCTCCACCTCAGGTGTCTTTACAAATGGATAAAAACCATTTGGGTGGAGCTGGTGTAGAGAAAGGAGCCAGAACTGGGCCCACAGGAATGAACGGAATCCTACCCTAGGTGTGGAATTGGGTCATGTTTTCTGGTTATCCAAGGAAGAGGGATTTGGTTAAGCAAAGACACCAAAGAAGCCAGGGCTCCTTGGGAAGGGAGCTTTCTGATTGGCTTTAGGGAGATGAATGCTGGGTGTGTTTGGTCAGTCCCCGAAGCAGACCCTGAGTCAAGGACTCCAGGGCAAGTCACTTATTTGGGAGGTGCAGGGAACCCTGGCTGTGAAGTGGGAGGTGACACAGCGGAGGGAGAGCCGCCTGTAGAGGGTGTATCATTCCGCCACCCGCCACAGGGGGCAGCAGAGCTCCATCCTGTAGAGGAGCTGTGCTAGACGTCGAAGACACCAGTGTGGGAATTAGCCCATGGGAAGGTGAGAGAGCTGAGGTATCTATACACCAAGACTGAAGAGGCACTTAATCATAATCATGACACGGAGCTTGTTTTAAAGACAGATTCCTGGTCTTACCCAAATCTCCTGACGCTTCTCCAGGGGAGGGGCCTGAAGTCAGTGTTTTTAACACACGCTGTGAGGAGCTTATGATTGGTGAGGTTGGGAGGTAACAAGCCCGTGGGGCCCGGACCCAGGAAGGGAGGCTGGGGTCATTCAAGATGCCCTGTGGGTCCCCAGGGGCATGTGTATCTGAACTGCCCATCCCAACATTTCAGATGATGCCTCCTTTAAAGGTTATTAACATCACAAACATTGTTCTTCCGCACCTGTGAAAATCTGCCAGCTAAGGCAATGGCTTCCAAACTTGGATTTCCTGGACCAGACAACTTGAAAAACGTCATCTGGAGAACACCATGGAGCCACATAATTTTATTTAACCACATGAGGACATTTTAAGTCAACTATAACAACAATAATGACTTTGTCCCTCTTCATACATATGTCACCTCCCTCTTCCAAAAAGAAGGATAGTCTTATAAATTGAGCAAATGAGGTAAGCACTGTGAAAGGGCAAGTATAGGACTGCATGGCATCATGAAGGAGGGATGTACAGCAAACCCAGACGTTGTTATCAAGACAGACTTCCTGGAGAAAGCAACATCCAAACTCAGACTTGAGTTTCATCAGGGGAAGCGTGATGGGAATAAGGTTCAAGCAAGAGGAAACCCAAAGTGAGGAAAGGGAGAGAGACCATGATGCTTTCTGGGACTAGAGTGGTCAAGAAGAATGGGGACATGAAGCCAGAATTAAATAACATAGGACCACGTGGAGGAGTTTGAATTAGACATGGTGGGAATCCATGGAATGCTGTTAAACAAGGGAATGATACCATAAGATTGTCATTTTAGAAAGGGCACTTGGAAGTTGGTGCCTTGGGCTCTGGGGTTCTAGGCAGCCACTGATTCTCTGTTTCATGGAGACCATGTGGTTGTGGTTAGTGTGTTAAGCATTTGTATCTTTCCCTCTAGCTCCCCTTGTCCATAACTGATTAGCATACTGATTAAGAACCTTTCAAGAAATCCAATGTAAATCCAAATGTGAGCCCTAGAGCTTGACTGTACCCAAAACACTGTTTGTCTAATAAATGCTCCTTTTATGTTCCTGTCTTGTGTCATCCTCCTCTCCCTTGATTTCCTCTGTGTGGAATATTAATGGTCTCAGTTGTGGTTAATCACTCCAGTAATGTTTTCTGTTTTCTTGATGCATGCTGCCTCTGCTTGCACAAACTCTGCAACCGCTTTGACTTCATCAGCCAGAAAATGTAGTCTTGATTCTGAAGGTAAAGTCCTCACTTGCTGTTTCATGTTGCTCTGTCTAAAGCCCGTGAGTGGTGTGACGCTTTTGCCAGAACTTTCTGTTCACTGTCATCTCCACTGTGATGATTTTTAAATTGTTTCCTTTTTGTTTCTGCCATCATCTTCCATCTTCTCTTTCAGCTTTTGTAGTCCACGAAAGAATAGCAACCCATCTGCAAATTTAAATCTTGAGCTTCTCTTCAACACAATCCACAAAGCACTCCGGAGATCTTGGTATATCAGGAAATAATTTAGGTTCTTGCCAGATCTTGGCCAGACTTTTAAGTGTAGACGTGAACTCTGGAAATGACATAATCTTGTTCCTGATACTGTTTAACCTAATATTTAGTAGTGACATTGGAAAGCTTATATACAAAATATAAAATTTGTATTTGGAGCTAAAGATAGTGCATTAAAAACATTTCAGTACACCTTCTCTCCTGGGTTTGGGGTTCAGTGTTACAATTTTTTTTTTTTTTTGGCTGTGCCATGCAGCTTGCAGGATCTTAGTTTCCCAACCAGGGATCAAACCCATGCCCCCTGCAGTGGAAGCGTGGAGTCCTAACCACTGGACCACCAGGAAATTCCCAGAAACAATTTCTAAAAATAGTAACAATTTAGAATATTTGCTGAGAAAGATAGCAAAATAAGTAAGAATTTGGAGTGTCTGGAGCTGGTTTCTCAGTTGGCCAATGATGTGAGTCTTCAAGGGTGGGTTACACAACAGCAAATAACGACTTTTCATGGCCGTGGTGGCCAGCGTAGCTTAAGAAGCCTGCATCAAAATTGCAATCACTTTTTTTGTTTTTAGCATTTTAACCTTAATATGGAAGTAGATAATATTCAAGTACCATGTGCACCTAGCTTAATACTCATAAGCGTTTGCCCACAAGTTAGCTAATATTGATTGAACATTTGCTGTGTGCTGGGCACTTTGCTAGTTGTTTACACATTAACTCATTTAATTATCTGCCCCTCACAATATGCTGATGACATTAATGCTAATGTAATATTTCCTAGTTTAGAGAATTAAAAGCCGCCCCTGCTGAGATTTAAAGCAGGTCCTCTGACTCCAAGTTCAGTGCTCTCTCCTAAGACATCACATTTGCTCCTAGGAACAAGGCTTGGGTTTTGTTTTCCTTTGCTCACCTTGGCTTCAGAATGTATTGCTATCTAGCTGGTTCATTACAAACCATTACAGGTTGCAAACCGCCAACCTGTAATTTTCTGCCATTCTTTTAAAGTGTCTTGCTTTATGGAAATGTGAGTAACTGCATACATGAATTGGAACGAGAACGAGTTTTATCATCCTGTTGCATTAATTTTTATTTAGCCTGGAATAAAGCCGTCAGTGATTATGAAAATAGGTTTAGGTCACATGATTGTGTCTAGCTATTGTGCTAGTTCCTAGGAACCTAGGAACTATCTGAGACTTAGGCTGCTGAGCCCAGCCTCACCAGCCTGAAAGGGGCACTTAGCAAGTGTCTGCTCCATGCCAGGTACTTCCCATGGCACCTTATCAATAATCATACATTATCTGCAATGTTCACAAGGACCTTATAAGGTACGTATTTTATTCCCAGTACATGGGTGGGGAAACTGAGTGGCCTGTGAGTAACATGTCTGATTTGGAAAGTCCGAGCCTTTTTTTCTAAATTTAGATATATTCCAGATTCTTTCATAACTAACTATGAATTTGTCATTAATTGATCCAATCCAAGCTACTTTGAATCCTTAATAACTATTACTAGTTCTATCTTTCTGGTGAAAAACATCCTTGGTATAGATTATTCATTATGCAAGGACTTCTGCCAAAATTTGTCATGCCGTTTAAAAACAAACAAAATACCTTTGGGGTTGAAATGACACCATTTGCAACTTGACCCTTAATTTGGATATTTTCCTGGAAGTTGAAAGAAGGTAGTAACTGCTTGATCCCATACTCTGATAACTCAGATCTCTGCTTCCTTTGTTTCAAGAAGGATCTTCAAAATGGACACACACACACCGCCCCCCCCTCAAGATTTAAGTCATGATGGCAAATAGCTTAAAAAGCATGAAATGTGTACACTGTGGAATGTCCTACGTGTAATTTTATGTTACAGTATGTGCTGTTTCTTTTGTTTGACTTGCAGATTATCTACTATGAGATCGGGATTATTATCTGTGCTGTCCTGGGATTGCTGTTTATTATTCTGATGCCTCTGGTGGGGTTTGTCTTTAGTTTGTGTCGTTGCTGTAACAAGTGTGGTGGAGAAATGCACCAGCGACAGAAGAAAAATGGGGCCGCCCTCAAGAACTACTTTACACTCTCCCTCTTGGTGATTTGTATATTTATAAGGCAAGTAGCATCTTGGACAACAGCTGATTGTGTTTTAGGTTGATGAGAAATGTCTTGTGTTTTAACTGTTGAGCATGAGTTGGAAACAACAACAACGAAATACAAAAAACAGAGAACAGAAAAGAGAGAACAAAAATGCTTGCCCAGCACATCACTATAAGCAGAAGTTAGTGCTGTAACCAAGCTGCTCTAGTTTATGTGATAAGCCAGCCCCGTGTTTTTTTTCATTTTGAAGACATCCTGATAAATCTGGGACTGAAGAAAGCATTCACCTCCCAGGACAGTGCCTCCTTCCTCTTAAATAGCTCTCTCGAAACAGGCAGCATGCAGGAAGGCAGAGCAACTATTTCTAGTTGATTTGTACGTCCGAAGGGTTCTTTTGCAAGAAAATTTTTTTTAATTGAAGTATCGTTGATATACAATATTATGTTAGTTTCAGGTGTACAGCAGAGTGATTCAGTTATATATGTATATATATATATAATATATATATAAAAATATATGTATTTGTTTTCAGATTCTTTTCCTTTCTAGGTTATTACAGAATACTGAGTATAGTTCCCTGTGCTGTGCAGATGGGTAGAGTCCCTGAATTGGGGAATTTGAGAATATTGTTGAATGGAGTTAACTTTCTAATTATATGCCCAGTTTTCTTTTTGTTTGTTTTTGTTTTATTTTTCTCATTTTTTATTAGGAAATTTAAAAAAAGAATTTTATTTTATTTATTTTTAAACAGCAGGTTCTTATTAGTTATCTATTTTACACATATTAGTGTATACATGTCAATCCCAATCTCCCAATTCATCCCACCACCACCACCCCACCCCTGCTTTCCCCCCTTGAGGTCCATATGTTTGTTCTCTACATCTGTGTCTCTATTTCTGCCTTGCAAACTGGTTCATCTGTACCATTTTTCTAGATTCCACATATATGCGTTAATATACTGTATTTGTTTTTCTTTTTCTGACTTACTTCACTCTGTATGACAGTCTCTGGGTCCATCCATGTCTCTACAAATGACCCAATTTCATTCCTTTTTATGGCTGAGTAATATTCCACTATATATATGTACCACATCTTCTTTATCCATTTGTCTGTTGATGGGCATTTAGGTTTCTTCCGTGACCTGGCTATTGTAAATAGTGCTGCAATGAACATTGTGGTATGTGACTCTTTTTGAATTATGATTTTCTCTGGGTATGTGCCCAATAGTGGGATTGCTGGGTCATATGGTAATTCTATTTTTAGTTTTTTAAAGAAGCTCCATAATGTTCTCCATAGTGGCTGTATCAGTTTACATTCCCACCAACAGTGCAAGAGGGTTCCCTTTTCTCCACACCCTCTCCAGCATTTGTTGTTTGTAGATTTTCTGATGATGCCCATTTTAACTGGTGTGAGGTGATACCTCATTGTAGTTTTGATTTGCATTTCTCTAATAATTAGTGAGGTTAAGCAGCTTTTCACGTGCCTCTTGGCCATCTGTGTATCTTCTTTGGAGAAATGTCTATTTAGGTCTTCTGCCCATTTTTTGATTGGGTTATTTTTTCTTTTAATATTGAGCTCCATGTTGTGTTTATATATTTTGGAGATTAATCCTTTGTCCATTTATTCGTTTGCAAATATTTTCTCCCATTCTGAGGGCTGTCTTTTCGTCTTGCTTATAGTTTCCTTTGCTTTGCAAAAGCTTTTAAGTTTAATTAGGTCCCATTTGTTTATTTTTGTTTTTATTTCCATTACTCTAGGAGGTGGGTCAAAAAAGATCCTGCTGTGATTTATGTCAAAGAGTGTTCTTCCTATGTTTTCCTCTGAGAGTTTTATAGTGTCCGGTCTTATATTTAGGTCTTTAATCCATTTGAGTTTATTTTTGTGTATGGTGTTAGGGAGTGTTCTAATTTCATTCTTTTACATGTAGCTGTCCAATTTTCCCAGCACCACTTATTGAAGAGACTGTCTTTTCTCCATTGTATATACTTGCCTGCTTTGTCATAGATTAGTTGACCATAGGTGCGTGGGGTTTATCTCTGGGCTTTCTATCCTGTTCCATTGATCTATGTTTCTATTTTTGTGCCAGTACCATATTGTCTTGATTACTGTAGCTTTGTAGTATAGTCTGAAGTCAGGGAGTCTGATTCCTCCAGCTCCCTTTTTTTCCTCAAGATTGCTTTGGCTATTTGGGTCTTCTGTGTTTCCATACAAATTTTCAGATTTTTTGCTCTAGTTCTGTAAAAAAAACCATTGATAATTTGATAGGGATTGCATTGAATCTGTAGATTTCTTTGGGTAGAATAGTCATTTTCACAATATTGATTCTTCCAATCCAAGAACATGGTATATCTCTCCATCTGTTTGTGTCATCTTTGATTTCTTTCATCAGTGTCTTATAGTTTTCTGAGTACAGGTCTTTTACCTCCTTAGGTAGGTTTATTCCTATGTATTTTATTATTTTTGTTGCAATGGTGAATGGGATTGTTTCCTTAATTTCTCTTTCTGATCTTTTGTTGTTAGTGTATAGGAATGCAAGAGATTTCTGTGCAATAATTTTGTATCCTGCAACTTTACCAAATTCATTGATTAGCTCTAGTAGTTTTTGGTGGCATCTTTAGGATTCTCTATGTATAGTATCACGTCATCTGCAAACAGTGCAGTTTTACTTCTTCTTTTCCAATTTGAATTCCTTTTATTTCTTTTTCTTCTCTGATGGCCACAGCTAGGACTTCCAGAACTATGTTGAATAATAGTGGCAGAGTGGACCTCCTTGTCTTGTTCCTGATCTTAGAAGAAATGCTTTCAGTTTTTCATCATTGAGAATGATGTTTGCTGTGGGTTTGTCATATATAGCCTTTATTATGTTGAGGTAGGTTCCCTCTATGCACACTTTCTGGAGAGTTTTTATTATAAATGGGTGTTGAATTTTGTCAAAAGCTTTTTCTGCATCTATTGAGATGATCATATGGTTTTATTCAATTTGCTAATATGATGTATACATTGATTGATTTGGGTATGTTAAAGAATCCTTGCATCGCTTGGATAAATCCCACTTGATCATGGTGTATGATCCTTTTAATGTGTTGCTGGATTCTGTTTGCTAGTATTCTGTTGAGGATTTTTGCATCTATATTCATCAGTGATATTGATCTGTAATTTTATTTTTTTGCAGTATCTTCGTCTGGTTTTGGTATTAGGGTGATGGTGGCCCTGTAGAATGAGTTTGGGAGTGTTCCTCCCTCTGCAATTTTTTGGAAGAGTTTGAGAAGGATGGGTGTTAGCTCTTCTCTAAATGTTTGATAGAATTCACCTGTGAAGCCATCTGGTCCTGGACTTTTGTTTGTTGGAAGATTTTTAATCACAGTTTCAATTTCATTACTTGTGATTGGTCTGTTCATGTTTCTGTTTCTTCCTTGTTCAGTCTTGGAAGGTTATACCTTTCTAAGAATTTGTCCATTTCTTCCAGGTTTTCTATTTTATTGGCATAGAGTTGCTTGTAGTAGTCTCTTAGGATGCTTTGTATTTCTGTGGTGTCCATTGTAACTTCTCCTTTTTCATTTCTAATTTTATTGATTTGAGTCCTCTCCCTCTTTTTCTTGATGAATCTGGCTAAAGGTTTATCAATTTTGTTTATCTTCTCAAAGAACCACCTTTTAGCTTTATTGATCTTTGCTGTTGTTTTCTTTGTTTCTATTTCATTTATTTCTGCTCTCATCTGTGTCATTTCTTTCCTTCTACTAACTTTGGGTTTTGTTTGTTCTTCTTTCTCTAGTTCCTTTAGGTGTAAGGTTAGGTTGTTTATTTGAGACTTTTCTTGTTTCTTGAGGTAGGGTTGTATTGCTATAAACTTCCCTCTTAGAACTGCTTTTGCTGCATCCCATAGGTTTTGGATTGTCGTGTTTTTGTTGTCATTTGTCTCTAGGTATTTTTTGATTTCCTCTTTGATTTCTTCAGTGATCTCTTCGTTATTTAGTAATATATTGTTTAGCCTCCATGTGTTTATGTTTTTTATGTTTTTTTCCCCTGTAATTGATTTTTTTTAAGTTTATTTATTTATTTATTTAGGCTGCATTGGGTCTTTGTTGCTGTGTGTGGGCTTTCTCTAGTTGCGGCGAGGGGGGGCTATTCTTCATTGTGGTGTGCAGGCTTCTCATTGCGGTGGCTTCTCTTGTTGCAGAGTATGGGCTCTAGGTGCACAGGCTTCAGTAGTTGTAGCACATGGGCTCAGTAGTTGTGGCTCGCGGGCTCTAGAGCACAGGCTCAGTAGTTGCTCAGCTTAGTTGCTCCGCTGCATGTGGGATCTTCCTGGACCAGGGATTGAACCTGTGTCCCCTGCATTGGAGGTGGATTCTTAATCACTCTGCCACCAGGGAAATCCCTTGTAATTGATTTCTAATCTCATAGCATTGTGGACGGAAAAGATGCTTAATATGATTTCAATTTTCTTAAATTTTCAGAGGCTTGATTTGTGACCCAAGATGTGATCTATCCTGGAGAATGTTCCATGTACACTTGCGAAGATAGTGTAACCTGCTGTTTTTGGATGGAATGTCCTATAAATATCAATTAAATGTATCTGGTCTATTGTGTCATTTAAAGCTTGTGTTTCCTTATTAGTTTTCTGTCTGGATGGTCTGTCCATTGGTGTAAGTGAGGTGTTAAAGTCCCCCACTATTATTGTGTTACTGTCGATTTCCTCTTTTATAGCTGTTAGTGTTAGCCTTATGTGTTGAGGTGCTCCTATGTTGGGTGCATATATATTTAAAATTGTTTTATCTTCTTCTTGGATTGATCCCTTGATCATTATGTAGTGTCTTCTTTGTCTCTTATAGTAGTCTTTATTTTAAAGTCTACTTTGTCTGATATGAGAATTGCTACTCCAGCTTTCTTTTGATTTCCATTTGCATGGAATATCTTTTTCCATCCCCTCACTTTCAGTCTGTATGTGTCCCTAGGTCTGAAGTGGGTCCCTTGTGGACAGCATATATATGGGTCTTGTTTTCATACCCATTCAGCCCATCTCTGTCTTTTGGTTGGAGCATTTAATCCATTTACATTTAAGGTACTTATTGATATGTATGTTCCTATGACCTTTTTCTTAATTGTTTTGGGTTTGTTTGTGTAGGTCCTTTTCTTCTCTTGTGTTTCCCACTTAGAGAAGTTCCTTTAGCATTTGTTGTAGAGCTGGTTTGGTGGTGCTGAATTCTCTTAGCTTTTGCTTATCTGTAAAGGTTTTAATTTCTCTGTTGAATCTGAATGAGATCCTCGCTGGGTAGAGTAATCTTGGTTGTAGGTTTTTCCGTTTCATCACTTTAAATATGTCCTGCTACTCCCTTCTGGCTTGCAGAGTTTCTGCTGAAGGATCAGCTGTTAACCTTATGGGGATTCTGTTGTATCTTGTTTGTTGCTTTTCCCTTGCTACTTTTAATATTTTTTCTTTGTATTTAATTTTTGAGAGTTTAATTAATATGTGTCTTGGTGTGTTTCTCCTTGGATCTATCCTGTATGGGACTCTCTGCGCTTCCTGGACTTGATTATTCCCTTTCCCATATTAGGGAAATTTTTGACTATAATCTCTTCAGATATTTTCTCAGGTCCTTTCTCTCTCTCTTCTTCTGGGACCCCTATAATGTGAATGTTGGTGCATTTAATGTTGTCCCAAAGGTCTCTTAGGCTGTCTTCATTTCTTTTCATTCTTTTTTCTTTATTCTGCTCTGCGGCAGTGATTTCCACCATTCTGTCCTCCAGGTCACTTATCCATTCTTATTCCTCAGTTATTCTGCTATTGATTCCTTCTAGTGTATTTTTCACTTCAGTTAATGTATTGTTCATCTCTGTTTGTTTGTTCTTTAATTCTTCTAGGTGTTTGTTCTTTAATTCTTCTAGGTCTTTGTTAAACATTTCTTGCATCGTCTCTATCTTTGCCTCCATTCTTTTTCCGATGTCCTGGATCATCATCACTATCATTATTCTGAATTGTTTTTCTAGAAGGTTGCCTAGCTCCACCTAATTTAGCTGCTTTTCTGGGGTTTTATCTTGTTCATCATCTACATCTGGTACATAGTCCTCTGCATTTTAATTTTGTGTATCTTTCTGTGAATGTGGTTTTTGTTCCACAACCTGCAGGATTGTAGTTCTTCTTGCTTCTGTTGTCTGCCCTCTGGTGGATGAGGCTATCTAAGAGGCCTTTGCAAATTTCCTGATGGGAGGGACTGGTGGTGGGTAGAGCTGGGTGTTGCTTTGGTGGGCAGAGCTCAGTAAAACTTTAATCTGCTTGTCTGCTGATGGATGGGGATGAGTTCCCTCCTTGTTGGTTGTTTGGCCTGAGGTGACCCAGCACTGCCACCTATAGGCTCTTTGGTGGGGCTAATGGCGGACTCCAGGAGGGCTCACACCAAGGAGAACTTCCCAGAACCTCTGCTGCCAGTGTCCTTGTCCCCGTAGTGAGCCACGGCTGCCCCCCGCCTCTGCGGGAGACCCTCCAACACTAGCAGGTAGGTCTGGTTCAGTCTCCTATGGGGTCACTGCTCCTTCCCCCTGGGTCCTCATGTGCACACTACTTTGTGTGTGCCCTCCAAGAGTGGACTCTCTTGTCCCCCAGACCTGTCGAAGTCCTGCAATCAAATCCCGCTAGCCTTCAAAGTCTGATTCTCTGGGAATTCCTCCTCCTGTTGTCGGACTCCGAGGTTGGGAAGCCTAATGTGGGGCTCAGAACCTTCACTCCAGTGGGTGGACTTCTGTGGTATAAGTGTTCTCCAGTTTGTGAGTCACCCACCCAGCGGTTTTGGGATTTGATTTTATTGTGATTGTGCCCCTCCTACCATCTTATTGTGGCTTCTCCTTTGTCTTTGGATGTGGGGTATCTTTTTTGGTGAGTTCCAGTGTCTTCCTGTCTGATCGTTGAGCAGTCAGTTATGATTCTGGTGCTCTTGCAAGAGAGTGAGCGCATGTCCTACTCCACCATCTTGAACCAGTCTCCAAAACATTATCTATATACCCAGTTTTCTTGAGTTTGCAATTAAGCTGGAACCTGTCTTTTTTTTTTTTTCAAGTTTGTTAAATGAAGACTTTTATTGTGAGAAAGAAATCAGTTCATTATGCCTTTCTCTCCATTGAAGATGGTAATGACCCTTTGTTGTAGCATTCACAGATTCTTTAGAGAATTATCTTCAAAATTGTGACTTTTAAAACATAGCATCAAAACTCTATTGGGACTTCCCAGGTGGCCCAGTGGTTAAGACTTCACGCTTCCACTTCAGGGGGCGCGGGTTCGATCCCTGGTCGGGGAAATGAGATCCCACATGCCTTGAGGCATGGCCGAAAAAAAAAAAGACTCTATTATTGAGTTAAAAATAAATAATAATTATTATAAATAATACATAAATAAATCTAAAAATCCAGCTCCTATAGTGTACCATTTTCATTAAACCTTTCCTTCAGTGTTTCTGCAGGGTAATCTGGAGGCAGAAACCTATACTTTAGTGATATATTACCCAGTTATAGAATTTGCATATTTCTGGTTCTAAATGTGTACTTCCTTTTGGAAATAATATGGAACCCTCTCTTGAAGTCTGGGGCACACTTCATGATTTAGGATGTTTCTTCTGCAGCCCCTGCTGCTGCCATAAGTTTTCCAGTGGACTGACAGATTAGATGTACACTGCTTTTAAGACGAAGAAGTTTAGTTGTGAAATCAGATTCCTCAGCTGAGGATTGTGCTTCACAATACTGGACCCCTGGTTGTGATACTTGGTCATCTTTCCACATTCCCTCATCCATTCAATCAGTGTGTCATATCCAGAAATAAAGTGCCTATGACATGAGTAATGCTAGGCTTCAAGGAGACCCAGAGACAACGAGGAGTGTCAGTCACATCCTCCTTGATGTGTCTCCGAGCACCGCAGTTGCTCAGTAGCCATGAGTAAGATCTTTCAAATTTTGCTGAAAAACTGATATTGGGGAACTTAAGCAGAAAACAGAATTAAACAGAAATTAAACAAAATTAAACAGAACAATTTAAAGTTTTGAAGTTTGGTCTGCTAACCCAAGAAGAAAAGTTCTTGAAGTGTGGCCATCAGTAGAAGCATGGTGAGATGTATGCTTTGGGGGACCATTCATTGGAATATTGGTATATTGCCATATACCCATTGGAGAGCACTGGCCAGTTCTAGAGTTGCTGATATGAAACAGTCCCCAAGTGAGATGCAGTGAGAAAAGTAGTTTGCAGACCACGTGTAGAACACAACACCAGTGATTAAAAACAAAAAAGGAGGGGGATGTGAACACTTGGTTACGGTTGCAAAGAGAACATGTGAAAGGATTGCCGAGACCCTAGCCAGGCGAGTTGCCTCTGGGAAGGAAATTGGTAGCTGTGAAGGGCAGGGAAGCGAACTCTCTTCTTACTGCAACCAGACTTCTTGTTTCTTTTGAATTATCTACCACACTCAGGTATTACTTACTGAATTAAGTACACTAAAAATTAAATTTGGAAAACCAAAAAATTCCCACAAAAAGCAAAAGCCAGTGCACTGCCACTGATTCCAGAGCAGTCAGTTTTTTTGAACAGATATCCTTCTGCTGAAAATAGTGAAATAACAGACCTTAACACAGACGTAGAGAATGGACTTCAGGACACGGGGAGGAGGAAGGGTAAGGGTAAGCTGGGATGAAGTGAGAGAGTGGCATTGACATACATACACTACCAAATGTAAAGTAGATAGCTAGTGGGAATCAGCCACATAGCACAGGAAGATCAGCTCGGTGCTTTATGACCACCTAGAGGGGTGGGATAGGGAGGATGGGAGGGAGACACAAGAGGGAGGAGATATGGGGATATATGTATATGTATAGCTGATTCACTTTGTTATACAGCAGAAACTAACACACCATTGTAAAGCAATTATACTCCAATAAAGATGTTAAAAAAGAAAAAAAAATAGACCTTAACATTATACTTATAAACAGGATCCAAGTGAATGTGTTAGCTAATTTCATGCACCCTTGTTTAACCACCAGGTAGTTTTTGTGGGTGTGTTTCATCTGCAAGATGGGGGTGTGGGTTTCTCTGTCTCTCTCTCTCCTGTTTCCCTGTGTGTCCCTGTTCTCTCTGTCCATAATTTGCATCTAACTGCTTCTTCACATTGAATTCTGAAAGGCAGCTTAGGATCGGGGCAGTGGTAATTACAGATTTCCCCTGTCTCTCTGCTTTGTGTTTGAAGGATTTTCAGGAATGTACAGACCCTACAGCTGTGGGAGTAGTTACCTCCCCCCAGCTACCAGAAGAATGTCGGTTATAGCCCAAAGACCAGTTAGATCCTTGTGCATATCCTTTAAGCCTGAAACTTACATCCTTCATTCATCCAAAGACTTGGACAGACGTGTGTCTTCCTTTTTGTATACCCTAGACATCAAAGATGAAGCTCAGGTGACAAAGTGTCTTTTGAAAATACTTGCCCTTAGGGCTTCTTGTTAGCATGATTACTTATTTAACAAGTTAAGAATTTTCACTTGATATAAATACATATGATGTAACTTCAGGAAAATTCTTTATTGCATGTACTCATTTACCCAAATAAATGTTCACATATGTAATAATGGACTTTCAGTTTTTTTAATGGAGCATATGTCCTGTATTGGGTTTCTATTTTTAAATTGCACTTTTATTTGCATTAAATATAATTATGCAATATACACTTTATAGTTCACCCTGAACTGACTGAATTATTTATATGAGGTTTTAAATACAGAGATATATAAACATTAAAGCTACAATGTCAGAAGTAAACTTGGCTTTCATTTTATATAAAATGAATGCTAAATATATCTTTTATTCTTGAGAACTCAGACCCATCAAACACATTTAGGTAAGTTTTTTTCTCCTGAGTATATTTTAGTTTAGAAAATTCTTTTAAAAAAAAAATCTGTGATTCTATCCTCCTACACAATCAGTTAAGATATTTTCCCCACCCGAGTAAAACTTATTAATATAACACTTTTAAATTTCAGTACAATTAAACCAAAGTTGATCAACTATTTGAGGCTAGGTGACAAATTTAAACTAATTTATTTCACATAATACATTGAATTTATATAAGGATTATAAATAGTTCTAAATAAGAGTAGTATTTGAGATTGTTTTGTTTACTTTAAATTCAGACTAGAAGTTTAAACTTCTTTGCTTTGAATTTTTTTTTTTTAATTTAAATAGCTATTTTGATGTTATCATTTTAGAGCACCTACTGGTTTGCAAGTATCTTCAACAGCATGAGTTGAGTAATTGTTTGCACGTAATCAAAACTAGCCAAGAAGATTAAAAGACCAGGAGAAAACAGAAATTTCCATATTATGATTAGATAAAAAGGAGAAGAAACTTATGTCCACAAAATCAGAAGATTAGAATAAAATAAGAGGGGAAGGAATATCCACAAAATTAGAAGGCGGAAAGAGAGAGAAAACGAGGTATTAGCCTCTGCTTCCATCGACCTCAGCAGAGATTGGATACTAGTGATAAATAATCTTTGTATATGATTTAAAAAAAATTCTTTCAGAAGCCCAGAGCAGTCTACCTGCCTTTTATCAGGCTCAGTTCCTTTTTGTGGCTGTATACTGTTACAATTAAAAAAGAAGTTGGTTTTTAAGTTAGTCTTAATTTTTCATCCATCCCATTTTATTAAAAATTTTGAAATCTTTTCTTTTTAATTGAGAAAGGCATAGGTGTTAATGAGAAAGATCCCCTAGTATATGTGGAATATATGTGGTCATATTCCTTTTCCGTTTGAGCTTTTCCAAAGGCAGCTGCAAAGTGTTTGAATTCCACAGACGTTGACATATGTTTACGTAAGTCTGTTTGACCATCAGCAGACGATTACATTTCCACATCTCACTGTGGACTGTTTAAGCAGATGTGTCTTACTCCAGAAAAAGCCAACTTTTCTCTCCTTTCCTTTGCATTTGTCATCACTGCATTTTTCAGAATTTCAAAAAGGTTATAAGCAACAACAAAAAGGAACAGCTGTGCCTTTATTTCTCCAGAATAGAGGTTATTTCTAAGTTTCCCAGTATGGTAAGTCAGCTTTTGCCAATTACTGTGGTGAAACTGAATCCCAGTCCTTTTCAGGAAGATGGCTATTTTCAAAGTTCGCCTTTTTTTTTTGTTACAATGTGATGTCAATTCCTGGTGTGGAGGTCACAAGCTTCCAGAAAAGAAATTGAGCTAGCATGCCTTGGAAATCATGAGACTTGCTTAATGAGAGAGTTAGTTATATAAAATTGAAATCGAAATTGAAAAATTATCTTTAAAAAGTAAGAGATCAGTTACAGACAGAGCATTTATTTGGCTCTTATTGGCTAATTTCATTGTCAGTAGAAATTGGTAGAAAAAACTGCTACAAATTTTAAATGTTTAGCCATACTCTAAAAACTTTAAGTATTTACTTTTAAGTAGAGAAAATCGGTCTGTCCATATAAAATACAGAAGTTATAGTGCTAATATGTCATAAAAATAAATTCCTATCTTCTGCTAAAAATTTCAAGAGATTTTGTTGTACTACATAAAATTTTCGATAGCTTAAAGGCTTTTTTGTCAATGCCAGAGAATTGATGGTCATTTGACTATCATTTGATTGAAATTTTATTCCCTTTTTGTGTGAGGTGAATTTCCATCATTATCATCATATCCTAATAGTTGACTGGTGTTTAAAAAAACAAAACAAAACATTAATTTCATGTGATTTTTTTTGTGTGCATGCTTAAAAGAACATTGAATAATAAGGAATGTCTAAATCAACAACAACAAAAAGAATAACTTTTTAATTCTCTATTTGTGTTTAACTAAGGGTTTTAAATTTGGGATTACAAATGGAGACCATCAATTGGTTTGTGTAGTATTTAAAATTTTTTTCTTTGATTTGTTGCTAATATTTAAAAATGGGAAAACAATTTTTTAAATGGGAGACTTTACGTATGAATCCAGATTCCCAGATTTTTGTGAATAATCGGAAGATCTGGTCTTCTTCCATCACAGTAGCACTTACTGGAGCCACAGAGCATCTGCCCCACCCCCATCTTTATCTCCAGCTCCCACAGGTCCATACCAGGCACTTGGCCCTTCATGCTTTCTGCCTGCCTGTGTAGGCATTTGAATTTGCTGTCTTTAATTTAAATATAAAACTTACAATGAGTTATGAGTGTGAAAATCAGCTTTGAAAGTTGCTAAATTCTATCCCAGACTTCTGTTTAGTACAGTTTTTTTTAAATGATTAATGCTTTCATTTTAATTAGATCTATAACTGAGTAACAGAAATGTGTCCTTTTAAATATGGTGTATTGAAATTCAGCATTGTATTGCAATGCTGTGTTTACTGATTGATGATTTTTGGAGTAACAGCATTTATGCAGTAAAGGAACAAAGATAGTTTCTGACTTGGACATTCTGAACATATGGCTAATCTTCTAAATGGATCAGATGAAACAAAGCCCAGTCCGTAAATCCGCCTTCACTGAGCACCCACCATGGACACGAGACCCTGCATTAGCCAAGGTTGACAAAGAAGTCGTTTCCACCTCTTTTTAGGGACGTTAAACATAGCTGGAAATAAAGGCAAAATAGAGTACGAAGTGAGAAAAACCCATCAGAACTTCAGGGCGAGACCTCTGGGAGTTCAAGGCAAGATGTCCTTCTCCTATCCAGGGGGTTCAGGAAAAGCCACGTGGACTTGGACTTGCTGTTTGTTTCCCAAGTTCACTTTGACTTATATGACAAAAATGGGTCTGGAGCATGATGAATGACAAATAATTTGGACATGATGGGGAGAGAGCAAGGGCCCCCAGTGTGAAATCCTCTAGCGGGCAAGTATATTCAGGTGGTGATCCTGACTTGTCATGGTGTAGAATGGTTGAAAATTGGCGTGGTAAATACAGCTCCAGGTACATTACTATGACTCAGCTTTTTTTTCCCCTTCTGTTGACACTGCTCCAAAGTCATTATTTTGGGTCGTTCGGCCTTATTTTGCATGAGTGAATCATTTAACAACTATTATTGCTCTGGTGTAATGCCAGCCTCATAAATACCAGTGCAGACTTAAGACCAACAAAAATGGATTCTAAGGTGGTCCTTTCAAGTGTCAGAGGATATTGTTAATTAGATCTTTTAAAGATTATCATCAACATGAACCCAAACTTAAAAAAAAAATCGAAGACACCTTGTGGACATCCAGTACCCCTCTCCTTTGTAGTCTGAGAAGCACTGATCTAATCTAATTTCTAGTTTTTGATGCCAACTGAAGCTCACAGAGGGAAGGGACATTCTCAAGCTCACACAGTATGAGATAGTGGCAGTTGTGGGACCAGAACCCAAGTCTCATGTTCCTCCTTTATTGCATATTCCACTGCACCTTGGTTTTTTTTTTGTTTTTTTAAAAATTAATTTATTTATTATTCATTTTTGACTGTGTTGGGTCCTCGTTGCTGCACGCGGGCTTTCTCTAGTTGTGGCGAGCAGGGGCTACTCTTCCTTGCGGTCCGCAGGCTTCTCACTGCGGTGGCTTCTCTTGTTGCGGAGCAAGGGCTCTAGGTGCACAGGCTTCAGTAGTTGTCGCACGTGGACTCAGTAGTTGTGGCTCATGGGCTCTAGAGCACAGTCTCAGTAGTTGTGGTGCACGGTCTTAGTTGCTCCGCGGCATGTGGGATCTTCCTGGACCAGGGCTTGAACCCGTGTCCCCTGCATTGGCAGGTGGATTCTTAATCTCTGCACCACCAGGGAAGTCCACAGTGCACCTTGTTAACCATAAGAAATGTTGTGCAACATTGTGTTACAGACTTTGGGGGATTAGTTTGGAAAGGCAATGCACCTATGTAATATTGCTCTGGGAAAATAGGTTTATTTCTCTATCTTCTAAAAAATTTTTATTTTTTTATTGAAGTATAGTTGATTTACATTATCATGTTAGTTTCAGGTGTATGGCACAGTGAGATATATATATATATATATATATATATATATATATATATATATATATATATATATAATTTTTCAGATTCTTTTCCCTTATAGGTTATTACAAAATATTGAGTATAGTTCCCTATGCTATACAGTAGCCCCTTGTTGGTTATCTATATTATATATATAGTAGTGTGTATATGTAAATCCCAACCTCCTAATTTATCCCCCTCCCCCTTCCCCTTTGGTAACCAGACCAGCAATGCTCCTTGGAATGACTCATGACAGAAATGGGGCAAATGACTCCCCAATTACCCAAGACTGAGAGGTTTCCTGGGAATGTGGGACTTTGGTGCAAAAATGGACAGTTGGCCATCCTACCTGTAAATATATGAATGCATCATGCTTAAGATGCTGCTTTTGGTGAAGAAGCAGAAGTATTCATATTCTGCATCAGAATTTTTCCCCCAAAGTTTGCGTATTATTTGCAAAACTTTCTTCTAGAAACATAGTTACACCTTCCATTGGATGGTTACAAACTAACAATTTATTACAAACTAAAAATTTTGTTAACTTCTGGAGGTAACTTCTGTAGGGTGTGTTATGAGCTTATATAATTTCTTGCTGCCATCTAGTGGCTAAATCCAACAGGACCTTGGTGATTAGCAATCTTAAATGTAACATTTTAATGTTTAAAGGCCTTGACACAAAAACAAACCAGTTGGATTTGTCAGGGGATTGTTAGTAATTAGTAGACATTAAGAGCTCTTAAAATGATTAAATGTAGACATTTCAGATGGCTCGAAAAATATGGTTTTTATTTTCATGTAGAGTAGCTTTTCATGTAAGATGCCTCTCATGTGGTGTTTTTATTTATTTATTTATTTATTTATTTTTGGCTGCCTTGGGTCTTCGGTGCTGCACACAGGCTTCCTCTAGTTGTGGCGAGCGGGGGCTACTCTTCGTTGCAGGTGTGCGGGCTTATCACTGCGATGGCTTCACTTGTTGCGGAGCACGGGCTCTAGGCGCCTGGACTCAGTAGTTGTGGCTCACGGGCTCTAGAGTGCAGGCTCAGTAGTTGTGGCACATGGGCTTAGTTGCTCCGCGGCATGTGAGATCTTCCCGGACTAGGGCTCGAAACTGTGTCCCCTGCATTGGCAGGCGGATTCTTAACCACTACACCACCAGGGAAGCCCTCATGTAGTGTTTTTGAAACTCTTTATTAAAGTGCATTTTATATGGAGAAAAGTGTTCCTATCATAAGCACATATGTGCGAATTTCTATGAAGTGAACACAGTAATTACACCATTACCCACCCCTCCCCCAAATATAACCACTGACTTTTAGCACCATCATTTTGTTTGATTTTGTACTTCACATAAAGTGGAAGGAGACGGTATATACTCTATGGCTTGCAGCTTATATAGTATTTTAATGCTAAAGTAATTCACGTTTCTTTTCAACCTGGACAACGCAGTAGCTAACAAAGACAATTAGATTAACCAAAAACATTAGAAAGCCCAAACCATTCTTATCATTTTAGTATTTTTCCTGACAGTCTTCTTGAGGGGAGCAGAGGTATGCATGTAGTGTGCGTGTGTGTGTGTGTGTGTGTGTGTGTGTGTGTGTGTGTGTGCACGCCCTGCACGGAGAGTGTATACCTACATTCGCATCTGTACAGAAGTGGGACTGTATTCCACACCCTGTCTTATAACCTTTGTAACTTCTATTTCCTGAACATTGTTCCACTTATAAGACTCATATTTAACAGAGCAACGTGTCTTGAATGGATATGTGTCTTCCCTGAGAAGACTGAGTCTTGTTCTGTGGCCCACATTTGGTGGTGGGTGGATTATGGGATGGAGGCAGGAAGCCTGTAGCAGTGGAGGGGCTGGGCTTGGGGAGGAGGGGTTCTCTGCACAGGAAGACCTTCCGCCTCCCCCAGGCTGTGGGCTGCTCCGCACCTGGCCACACGGCCATGGCTCCCACAGTAAATGCTCTCCTTTCCTTTTCCTGCAGCATTGGTATCATCTATGGTTTTGTGGCGAACCAACACATAAGGACTCACATTGAAAAGACTCGGAAATTGTCAGAAAGTAATTTCAACGACTTGAGAACTCTCCTGAATGCAACTCCAGGGGTAAGGACCACAATCTGTATGTCCCATGCTGCTTTGTGTTTGAGGCCTTTGGGAGTTCCTGTATATATTTGGAATCTTCTCTGGACCTTCTGGAAACCCTATAATCATTGTAGACAGGTGTTGTCTTTTTATTTTAAAGATAAAGGAATAAAGGCCTAGCAAGTGATTTTCAAAAGAGTACAAAGCATAATTTCAGAATTGGTGCTTTTATTTTATTGCATTTTACTTTATTTCTTTTCTTTTATTAAAGTATAACATATAATTATATTACTTATTATAAAAGTACTTAACCATTTTAAAGGTCTCATGACTTTTTCAGTTTTATTTATTTATTTTTGGCTGTGTTGGTCTTCATTGCTGCGCGCGGGCTTTCTCTAGTTGTAGCGAGCGGGGGCTACTTTTCGTTGCGGTGTGCGGGCTTCTCATTGCAGTGGCTTCTCTTGTTGGGGAGCATGGGCTCTAGGCGTGAGGGCTTCAGTAGTTGTGGTTCATGGGCTCAGTAGTTGTGGTGCACGGGCTTAGTTGCTCCGCGGCATGTGGGATATTCCTGGACCTGGGCTCGAACCCGTGTCCCCTGCATTGGCAGACAGATTCTTAACCACTGCGTCACCAGGGAAGCCCCATGACTTTTTTAAAAAAGAAAAATCTTTGGTGCCACTGTCCTTTCTTTTTCACAATATCATGAACTCCCCATCGTTTCCTTGAAGTTACTCTGGTAATGAAACCTTTCTGTTTTATAAAAACTTATTTGCTAATATCTGTATAGATGTGTAAAATTCCTTGGGAAGGAGAGACACACACACATACACACGGAGGTTGTCTCTGGGGACAGGGTGACCTGAGGGCACCTTTTTTCTGTATCCCAGAAGCACATTGATGCTTTGCCTATTCAGAACATCTTTTTTAAAAACCTCTCAGCAGAGGGCTTCCCTGGTGGCGCAGTGGTTAAGAATCTGCCTGCCAATGCAGGGGACACAGGTTCGAGCCCAGGTCCAGGAAGATCCCACATGCCACAGAGCAACTAAGCCCATGCGCCACAACTTATGAACCTGCCCTCTAGAGCCCATGAGTCACAGCTACTGAAGCCCGCAGGCCTAGAGCCCATGCTCTGCAACAAGAGAAGCCACCGCAATGAGAAGCCCGCGCACCACAACGAAGAGTAGCCCCTGCTCGCTGCAACTAGAGAAAGCCCGCACGCAGCAACGAAGACCCAACGCAACCAAAAATTAAATAAATAAATAAATAAATAAATAAATAAAAACCTCTCAGCAGAAACCATCAAACATATGATGCTGAGCTAATGCGTACCAGCATGCAGAGAGAAGGATGCTATCCTGCCAGAATCCATGGGAAGCCTTACACAGGGATGTGTTCTTACAGGTTTAATATATTCTAAAAAAATGCCAACACATTAAATATGGTACTAGTTTTTTAATATGTGGTTGGAACTAAAAATGCAAGGAGTGCAGGAATTTTTAATATTGAGATTATAGAAGCTAACTTTATTCAGCTTTATAGCCTGTGCAGAGAGGGAAATGCTTCATTTCCCCAGTTTGTGAGTAAAAATTCATAATATTTTTTACCTATCATTCTAAAGATGCCAAAGTAAAATCTGTTTCCTAAAAAGTTGGCAGAGTTAAACACATAGCAATCATGGCTGGTGAACTTTGGGATTGCTTTCATAATCTTGGAAAGAGACTAAAATGTTATGGCTTTGGGGGAAACTTATCTAGTTCAAAATATATGAAAGAGCTCTAACAAGTCTAGAAAAAATTGGGCAGAGTGTCAATAATTGATTTACAGAGGAAATATAACTGGTCTCAAACATCATAAATTTTTTTTAATACATCTTTATTGGAGTATAATTGCTTCACAATGCCGTGTTAGTTTCTGCTGCACAACAAAGTGAATCAGCTATATGCATACACATGTCCCCGTATCCCCTCCCCCTTGAGCCTCCCTCCCACTCTCCCTATGCCACCCCTCTAGGTCATCGCAAAGCACTGAGCTGATCTCCCTGTGCTATGCAGCTGCTTCCCACTAGCTAACTATTTTACAGTCGGTAGTGTATATATGTCGATACTACTCTCACTTTGCCCCAGCTTCCCCCTCCCCACTGTGTCCTCAAGTCCATTCTCTACGTCTGCGTCTTTATTCCTGCTCTGCCACTAGGTTCATCAGTACCATTTTTTTTTTTTTAGATTCCATATATATGTGTTAGCATACGGTATTTCTTTTTCTCTTTCTGACTTACTTCACTCTGTATGACAGTCTCTAGGTCCATCCACCTCACTACAAATAACTCAATTTCGTTTCTTTTTACGGCTGAATAATATTCCATTGTATATATGTGCCACATCTTCTTTATCCATTCATCTGTCAGTAGACACTTAGGTTGCTTCCATGTCCTGGTGATTGTAAATAGAGCTGCAATGAACATTGTGGTACATGACTCTTTTTGAATTATGGTTTTCTCAGGGTATATGCCCAGTAGTGGGATTGCTGGGTCGTATGGTAGTTCTATTTTTAGTTTTTTAAGGAACCTCCATACTGTTCTCCATAGCGACTGTATCAATTTACATTCCCACCAACAGCGCAGGAGGGTTCCCTTTTCTCCACACCCTCTCCAGCAATTATTGTTTGTAGACTTTTTGATGTTGACCATTGTGACCGGTGTGAGGTGATACCTCATTGTGGTTCTGATTTGCATTTCTCTAATGATTAGTGATGTTGAGCATCTTTTCACGTGTCTCTTGGCCATCTGTATGTCTTCTCTGGTGAAATGTCTATTTAGGTCTTCTGCCCATTTTTTAATAGGGTTGTTTGTTTTTTTGATATTGAGCTCCATGAGCTGTTTGTATATTTTGGAGATTAATCCTTTGTCCGTTGTTTCATTTGCAAGTTAACCTTAGTCTAGTAATTGGAGAAATGAACAATTAAAAATGCACATTTTCACTAAGAAGATGGGCAATAGTTATTTTATTTAAAAGTGGTAACACCCAGTATTGCAGAGGGTGTGGGGAAGCAGACCCACAAAGACACAGTAGGCAGAAGGGTGAGTGGCCCCAGCAGAGGTCAGTAATAGCTGCTAAGTAAAATGATCCTAGGGTGGTAGATTTCACACGGTGTCAAATTCTCTGCAGTTCCTCCTTTCAAGAGGTGGATCTGTTTTCCATCTCCTCAAATCTTGGATGTGTCTGTGACCTGCTTTGACCAAACGAATGAAGTAGACGTGACCTTGTGCTAGTTTTGACCTTAGGCTTCCAAAGGCCTTGCAGTGTCTACTCTTGTCCTCTTGCTAGAGGGACCACTACGTGAAAACACCCAGGCTGGCCGCTTGGGAGGAGAGACCACATAGAGAGAGGGATCCATTTGTCCCCAGCCAAGCCAGCGCCAACCAGGAGATCGGCATAGCCAATCCACAGAATCATGAGAAATAAGAAATCATATTTCTTAAGCCAATAAGAAGTCTGAGCATCCAAAAAATAGAAATATCTCTAAGAACCTGCTTTCTTTTAAAAAACACTCTGATTCAGGATAATTTTCATATGTTAAATCTCTTTTTATTGTGGCTTGGGAAACCTCCAGAAGAAGAGGTTTCATGTAATCTTTTTTTTTTTTTTTTTTTCAAGCAAATCGACTATGTACTGGACCAGTATACCACCACAAAGGCAAGGGCATTCTCAGATCTGGACAGTGAGTAAAATTGAACGTTGCCTCAAATGTGTTTGTTTTGGCAAGAAGATGCTATGGCCATGTCCCATAAAACATGGACTAAGAAATGTAGTATGCTGTTTCTGCAATTTCTGCGTGAACAAAGGGGGAAAGCAGAACAGTAATTCCCTAGCATTATTGACAACGTGTAGTTTGTTACTCAGCCATTAAAGCCTAGCATTTATTATAAAAATGCTTCTGCTTTCCTGCAGTCACAGGCACCTGTTCTTCATTCCCCACGCGAGAGAAGAATTGGGTCTCTGTCCGATCTGCTGTTAAAGACAGATATGGGCCCCTCGGAGAAGCCAGTGGCTTCAGGAATTAGAGGGGTGGGCGGTGCTGGTCCCCACATGCTCAGTGGTTAGCAACCAGGGGCTGTTTTGCCCTCAAGACGACATCTGGCAACATCTGGAGGCATTTTCAGTGTCCCGGTTGGGTCCCATCCTTTGGCAGAGGCCAGGGATGTGGCTAAAAATCCTGCAAAGCACAGGGCAGGTCCCAAAGGAAAGACGGATCCGGCCCCCGACGTCGATGCAGCCCGGGTTCAGAAACCCTGGTCCAGCTGGAGAGGTTAGGGACACCTGCAGCCGTGAATCAAGGTGATAAGGTGAACCTATTCCTAGTACAAAGAAACCCCGAGTCTGCGGTGGTTAAGTTTTCATGGGGGGCGCAGCTGGTGTGAGGGCTTGGAAGTGTGCCAAGAAATCTCCTCACGAGAGTCCACGGCCATACAGGGCGTGGAGTGAAAAGTGGGATTTCACGTCGGGAGAGACTAAACCAGGCAACGAAATCGGCATCGGGAAGAGACTGAGAGGTAAGAGGAGACTAAAGAAAGAGACCCCACCCTCACTGTCCGTTATGCTTCTTGGAATGTAGATATTAAGTTGTTGCTGGGAGGCGGAATTTTCGAACACCTCAAACCTAGAGTGGTCCCTGTGCTGGATGACATCAAGGCCATGGCAGAAGGTGAGCACTGTGGCAGCAGGACCAAGACAGCCTCCACCCGGAAGGCTCAGCCTCCAAGGCTCCCTCGCCCTTTTCTCGTTTTCCCTGAGGGTCAGCTGGGGCAGAGCCACAGTCTGTCCTTCCTTCCTTCCTCCCTCCCTCCCTTTCTCTCTTCCATCCTTCCCACCTCCCTTCCCTCCTTCCTTTTTCCCTTCCCTCCTCCCTCCCTCCCTTTCTTTCCTTCCTTCCTTCCACACCTGGCCCCTGCCTATCTTTCCAGTCTCTTCCACCAGCACCCCACTTTCCATTCCAGCCGTGAATCTCAGTGTTCATTCTGATGTAAGTCCCCAAAGGTGTTATTCTTCCCCAGACCCTGTACTGCACAGGCTTCCTCTGCCTGAAATGCCACAGAACCTTCTTCATCTAACATACATATTAGAAAATTGTGTTCCTAGAATGTGTATTTAGCCTTGACAAAGACTGAAGTTTAAAACAGCAAGGCTTGTCTTTAGGATGAGTCTTACCCCTATGGTTGAATCATAGTCAATCACAGCAGAGGTTCAGTGGTACCTGAATAAAGGAAAATAGATGGAGGAAAAAAGAAAACAAACAAAAAAATAAGTTTTCTTGCTCTTGTCCTTACTGGGATATTGTTAGTGTACAACAGTTGTCCGAAGTTCACAACAAATACACTTAAGCTCAACTGAAATAAATCTTCAGCCAGTGGTTAATTTTGGTTCTAAACATTAGCCATATTTCTGACGGAAGGAGATGTGTTGGGGAGAGGTCCTTCCTTCCTTCCTTCCCCTCATGATGAGGAAATGAGGCCTCCTGCCAACTGTGTTATTGACCGAGGAAGCTGATCGTCCAGCCCCAGTCAGTCCTCAGATGAACGCAGCCCCTGCTGCCAGCTTGACTGCAACCTCAGGAGAGATCCTGAGCTCAACCACTCAGCGAAGCCAATCCCAGATTTCTGACCCTCACATACTGTGTGAGATAGTAAACCTTTGTAGTTTTAAGCTGCTGACTTTTGGAATAATATCTCCTGCAGCAATAGATAACTAATACGGTGCACAATCCGCAGTGGCAGCTATTTTCCTAAACCATCAATTTCCTATCCAGCCTTCAACACATGGAGAAGGAGAACTAAAAGCTTCTGATTTCCTAGTCAGTATACCATGCTATTTGTGACTCATCAAAATATAATACTCCTTGATTTTAAGGCAGCATATATTGTGTAGACCATTGGATTAATTAATGTCTTTTTTGGGGAAAAGAGGAAAGTACCACATTAAATGCAAAATTGATTGCATGCTCATTTCACTAAAGTTAAAATGTAGAAAAGAAAGCAAAAGGAGCCAGTGAATCAGGGAAATACGGTAATCTTTAAAAACTGGAAAGATGGCCCACTATGGAAACAAAAAATAATGAGTGAAAGAAAAAATGCACAAAAATGGTAACACAGTGGACTAATAAGGGGCATTGTTTTAGATAAAGAGCTCAGTGTCCAAGGAGTGTAACCTCTTATTCCTGTTAATTAGTACATTTTCTTACAACTGAGTGTTACATTTCTTTCCTACAATAACCCCATTTACGACACAAAACGAACTCTTTGTCATCATGGCCGACAGATGGCCCCCAAACCGTGTGTTATTGTCCTTTATTGAAAATTAAATGGCATTAGTCATAAAATGACACCCTACATAAGTAGGGTGTCAGGTTGAAATATCAAAATACTAAAAAAGTGAATTTGCAATGGAGCAACATGTGCTTGTTTATTAAGCCCGTTAACTAATAGTATGTAGTGGAGGGTCTGATAACTACCGTAATTTCAAAGTAGTGATGAGCAGACACAATACTGCCAGATATCAGCAAACACTGAATATTAAATGAAAATATTTCTGATTTCTTCAGTGACAGAGGCACTGAAACAGAGGCAACACAGCACAGTGTAACTTTGAAAGAACAGTTAGGAACCTGGAGTTCAAGAGCTGGTGTGACCACAGAATGATGCCAGGCATCTCTGCACCCCAGATCCCTCTCAAGTCAGTTCATTGGAGTAGTGGTCGGCCAAGATCCCTTCCAGCTCCCAAATTATGTGAAGATAAATGTTGTGCAAAATGGTGCAACGTGGTTGGCATTTACCTTTACTTTTTGCCTCATGGTTTGCCCAGTTTTTTTTTTTTTTTGCCCAGTTTTTAATGTTTGCATTACAATTCTAGCTGAATTAAAGTCGATTAAAACAGATTTTTTTTTCTTTTCAGTGCTTCCCGTATTATTGAAGTGTTTTATATATTATATATATATATATATATATATACATATATATATATATATTTTTTTTTTTAAAGCCAGCCTGAATAAGTTAAACTTTAGCCTCTGATGTTGCCAGAGTTTCTTAAAATGTACGCAATAAACTGCTTTGGCAAGTTTTTTGCTAAAAATCCTTTGCAACCTTATGTGTCTGGTGGCCTTTGGAGAAAGCAGAAACATGCAAATGGATTTGTGCAAATCATATTTGAGCTGCAGGCCAGGACCTATAAAGGAAATGTTCTATGAACTAGTAAAATGTTAATTAGCTAAAATTGAGAATTTAAAATATCTTTCCACTGACTCCAAATGCATAATATATGTGATCTTGGTAGGCTTGGAATGACCCCCAGAGTTATAACCCAGTAGACATTTTATAAAATGCTTTGAAGCCTTTGGAAAATAAAAAAAATTATTACTTCTGAGTCCTTCTTGGGACATGACAGCGTAGCACCCATAACCTAGAATGTCTACTCACGGTGCCTAAATGGACACATGTTTTCTGGGCCATCAACTTGTTTTATCATCCATCGTTCTTTGTTGTTGCTGTTGTTTGTTTGTTTGTTTCTTGCCTTAAAATAACTCATCTTGAAGTCAAAGTGGAAAAGGCAATGAGAGGTAAACCACAGAACATTAAAATGTGAGGTGTGTGATGTGAGTTATATATTGCAATGCTCTTTTGCATTCTGTTGTGTGTTTCTAGTTGCAGCTGTGTTCTTTGATTCTTGTTTCCCTGTGGCAGATATTTATTGAGCCTCTAATATGAGCTGGGTACTAGCTCCATGCTTTGCTGATAATCCTGGGAGGTAGGTGGAAAAGATGAGTAACTGAGGTCCAGAGTGACTCTTTGATAAAATCTTTGTTATTATTATTATTATTATTATTATTATCTCAAATACTGTTCAGATAGTAGTTCTTCTGCTACCTTGCTATAGCACCTTTGGCAAACTCTTTCACCTCTCGGGACCTCAGTTTACTCATCTGTAAATTAGGAGGCTGGTTGGGTCATCTCCTGGTTACTAGGGGAATCTGTGATTCTAGGCTGTGCCTTAGCAGGTTTGCTCTTAGGAGATGGCATTGCCCATGTCATCCAAGATGGCACCCCAACCTAGTTTTGATGATTTACTCTGAGACCTGGGGAGGCTACCTGGATTGGACTGTATGACCCTTCATCCTCAATTCTATCACCTTATCTGAATAGAAAATCTTGGAGTCTGCTTCAAACAATCTTTTCTCTTGAATTTTGGTCTGATCCTGGAAGGTAGTAGAAGAACTGGGGTGAGCCCTCATAATACTTTTGGCAAGAGACCACGACACCAAAGCATTAAAGTGTGTGTGTGTGTGTGTGTGTGTGTGTGTGGTTTCAGAACCAAGTTTTATGTGGTTGCCAGGGAAAATTGGGAAAACCAGTTTTTAAGGGCATTTACACTTTCCTAGCAACATGCAGTTGTGGCCTGATGCCCTGACATCTGTTCTGTGAGCCCGGAAGACTTATTTGCTTAGAAGAAAATCAGTGCGCTCTAATTTAAGTTTCACATCTTTTACTGCTGTGATTTTAAGTCGCTGTAGAAAAGAGTTGTATTTTGCTACCTCCCAAGTCATGAATATGGATTTCTATACCCCAGAGAAATCAAGATAGCAGACAATTTTTAGGGATCACCTAGTATAAGGATGCGTCCTAGGCTGTGGGACTTCAAAAATTAAAACAGGTGGACTCACTGCTGTTGAGGAATTTCAATTTGACCATTCTAATCCCCACATTTTGTGATGAACATGTTGGTGGTTTCACCATTTTTCAGATGAAGACATTGCCAAAGAATGTTCAGGAATCGACTTCCAGTTACACAGCAAGTAGCGAAGTTGGGATCTGTACCTAGACTCGCCTGAATCCAAATCTGTGATCTTAACCATCGCTGTGTCTACTTCCAGCTCTTTGAATATCCATCACTAAATTCCTTCTGGGTGTGATCAGTTTTTATGTGAATTAAGACTGCTTGGGATTGAAGATGCTGGCCTGTCTGGGCTGACCTCTCCAAAGCTAGGCAAGGCTAGGGCGGTGACACCTTTTCCTGTGGCTTCTGATGCAATGCTAGTCAGTTAATGCCGTGCCCACGAGTCCCAGTCACATTCCTAGGTTGGTACTCACCCCTGCGTACTTGAAGGAGCCCCCAGGTAGGAAAGCTGAGTCGGTTGGAGTAGCTGGCAGAGGCAGAGGAGGCCATCAATGTCCCTGTATCCCCCTTTCAGGCTGCCCCTCACAGCAGGCTCCCCTGGTTGCCTTCCAGTGTCATTTACAAGTTTATCGCAAGTTCCTTTAGGGTACTTTTGTAGATGAGAAGGGATTTTTCCATTTGCCAGCCCAGTGGGTGCCTCTGTTCTGAAGCGGGCTGTGTTCCTACAGAAATCCAAGAGACCAGAGAAACCCTGGTCGAAGTGAACAGTATCTTAACGGACATGAGACACTTATCTGCAAATCTTAGCAACAGCCTGAGTAACGTGAAAAGGAACCTGGAGCAAGCACTCAATGACCCCATGTGCTCTGTGCATCCGGTAACGACCACTTGCAGCAACATTATGAACTCTCTAAGCCTTCTGGATGGCAGCATCGATTTTGATCAGGTGAGGAAGGGAACCTGGCTCCAGGGCAGTGTCATTGGGACAGCTGGGGAGGGCTAAGCATGGGCTCACCCATCAGGTGCCCAGTGGCTGGGGGTCTCTGTCAGCCTTCCTGGTTATTTAGCCGCCATCTTGGAACGGCTGCAGGAGGAGAGAAGGAATAATGGGAAATACTCCTTGAGAGTTCTCTGCCATCGATTTGATGAAATATATCAGAATGAATTTAGCTTCTTTTTGTTCAGATTCTTCTTTTTTTAATTTTTATTTTATTTTGACAGTTTCAATGTGCATTTTATAAGATATTGGCTATATTCCCTGTGTTGTACAATGTATCCTTGTAGCTCATTTTATCCATAATAGTTGTACCTCTTAATCCCCAGCCCTGATATTGCCCCTCCCTGCTCCCCACTGGGAACCACTAGTTTGTTCTCTGTATCTGTGATGAATTCAGCTTTAAAAAGGAAAAAGGAAGCAGAAGGCATTTTTGTAGACCTTTAAAAATTAAAATATATTTTTAAATGATAGGCCTAGTGTATTAACCACAGGTGCCTAAATATAAGGTAATTTCTCACATTCCCAAAGAGAAGATTAGAAAAAAAAGAATTTGGAGCAACTTGAATATATAAAGTTCTGGGATGTAGATAAAATAATCATGTCTACTCATGGTTTTTAATGTATCAATATAATGATATGTATACATCACACTTTATATAAAACAATATTTTAATATAGCTAGATTTTTCTGACTTTCACATTTCATGAATCAATTTTATTCAAACAACACTTCACATTCAACATCTGTGTTGAATCTACTACAATCACTTTTGTTGTCATTGAACAGTTTTTCAGAGTGTAGGACCTATACTTGCATTTAAATTGTTTGAAATCGAGTTCTTTTTGGGGTAACTTTTTTTTTTAACATCTTTATTGGAGTATAATTGCTTTACAATGGTAAGTTACTTTCTGCTGTATAATAAAGTGAATCAGCTATACATAAACATATATCCCCATATCTCCTCCCTTTTACGTCTGGGGTAACTTTTAATTTTGGTGGGCTTTTAAAACATGCAGAAAATCTGCAAGATTGGTGTACAAGGAAGCCCTGTTTACATCTTTTACCCAGATTCACCAGTTGTCAATACTTTCCTCCATTTGCTTAATGGTATTATTTTATCCATTTATCTATGTATCTATCATCTATTCGTACTACTGTATATATGCGTACAATACTATGCATTTTGTTCTTTTCTCAATCATTTGGAGGTAAGTTGCAGACATTATGCCCTTTTACCCTTAAATATTTCAGTGCATTTCCTAACTTTACATAACCATTATGATTACCAAAATTAGGACATATGACATTGACCCAATACCACCATCTAATCCACAGTTTATATTCAAATTTTGCCGATTTTTCTAAAAAATGCTCTTTAAAACTTTTTTTCTTTTCCTTTCTCCAGTTTAAGGTCCAGTCTAGAGTACACATTGTCTTTAGTTGTCATGTGTCTTTAGTTCCTTTAATCTGGAACAGTTTCTCAATCTTTTTTCTTTGGTGACATTGACATTTTTTAAGACTGTAGGCCATTTATTTTATAGAATGACCTTCGATTTAGGTTTGTCTGATGTTCCCTCATGATTTGATTTGAGTTATGCCTATTTATCAGGGATTTCACAAAAGTGATGTTGTGTCCTTCTTGATACATTGTGTCAGGAGGCCCATGATATTTGTCCCAGAATTGGTAAGAGATAGAACACTTTAAATCCATGTATAACACTATAAATGAAGAATTTATTCCAGACCACTTACCAATATAACCACTATTACTTTTAAACATGTTTTTTAAGAGGTTGTTTACAACTGTATTCAACAATATTCAGTACCTGAAATTGTGAGGTCACACGTATTCAATCTGTGTTAAATTTCTTGCCCTTATTTTTAGCTGACTGCAATAAGAGACCTTCAAACATCTAAAATTAGTACTTGTAGAGTCCATTCCAAGCTAATGTGTCTTCCTCCAACAATACAATATTGTTCAAAGGAAACTTAGATCACACCCTGTAATATAGAGACTTCAGGACTTGGATTTAAGATGATTCCCTTTTTTATGACAAATAATTTGGGGGGCAGGTAATCACCTTGCTTTATATCTTGTTTTATAAAATTTCAGCTCCCATCTTTGGATGAACAAATTGGTAACCTTAATGATATTCTTCAAACAAATTTGTCCAGCCTAGTCCAAAAGGTATGTTTTTTGGAAAAAAAAATACAGTAGATTATTTTAAAGAATAGAATAGTACATAAGGAAATAGGTAACAGCAAAAAAGCAGTGAAATTCTGGACAGGAGTTGCCAAGAAGGGTGATAGATGTTATCCTCCAGGTAATTTTGTTCATTCCAATTCAAGAATTTTTTGTTATGCATCTATTGTATGCAAAGCACCTTGCTAGGACCATAAGAGATAAAAAGAAAAACATGATCTCATCTTCCTGGGGCTCAGAATTGGACGGGTATAGTGTTGGACCCCATGCTGATTCTGACACAATATGCTCTCCCATTCTGCCGGTGAGTCAGCCATGTTGATTTTGTTTCTTCCCATTTCTGCTCATGTGCACAGGCTGTGTGCTCTGCCTGACACTCTCTTCTTTCTCCCTCTTCTTTGCCCAGCTTCTTGGGCTACTAGGGACTAGTTACTTTAAGCTTTATATATCACTTCTTAACGAGGCCTTCCCTGGGCATCTTGACCAGATCAAAACCTTTTTTAATACATTCTTACAGCATTGCAAATATTCTTGTTAAGTTCCTCACGACTGTGATTATTGCTTTCATGTCTTGATTGTGCCACAAGACTGTAAATCCTGAAACAGGCAGGGGTCACATTGGGCTAGAATACTGTGATTTCCCCAGTAGCCTAAAAGGAAGAGAATAGCTTTATTCTTGACTCTGTCTTTTATCATGGGTATAAAAAATTCATCAAATATCTATTAAACACTCATCTACATATACTAACAAAGGAAGTGTCCCCTTAAACAAGTCATTGAAAACTCTTGGTCTTTGCACTCTGATGTCACCTCGTTTGTCAAATGAGGGAATTGAACCAGGAGATCTGTAAGTCCTCTTCCAGTGATTAAACCTCTTATGATGGGTGACCTCCCCAAGTCCAAACACAGATAAATGTAGAGGGGTCAGTTGTACCAAACCAACACAAGCACCAGTGTGCTGGGTGGTTTAGTTGCCTTTGAGGAAACAGAAGTCATGAATGTTCTTTTTATGGCATTGATGTTGCTAAGCTAAAGTGGAAACTTGTTGGCACCATAAATCTTATAAACTTTGTAACTTAGATTGGACTGCTATAAAAGAATATCATAGAGTAGGTGGTATATAAACAACAGAAATTTATCTCTCACACTTCTGGTGGCTCAAAGTCCAAGATCAGTTTGCCAGCAGGGTTGGGTTTTGATGAGGACACTTTCCAGGTTGCAGACAGCCATTTTCTCATTGTATCCTCGCAGGGTGAAGAGGGCTCTCTGGGGTCCCTTTTAAGAGGGCACTAATCCCGTTCATGGGGGCTCCACCCTCATGACTTAACAACCTTCCAGAGGCCCCACCTCCTAATAACATCACACCGGGGATTAGGATTTCAACATATGCATTTTGGGGAGATAGACATTTGGTTCATAAGAGGTTGTAATCACCTCAGTGTTCCCTAGCAGATGTCTAAATATGCCAGCAGACAGTGAGAAACACAAATTAAGCCCCTTCCAGAGGAAAGGCTGTGCTGATTAGTTGAGTTGCTTGGAAATAATGACATTTACCTGTCATGGATTTAGCTCCAAAGTGATATAGCTTGGCATAGCTGTTTGGGTTTTTGTTTTAGCCTCACTACAATTTGTATTCTTTCTAAGTTGTGTTTTAGGACGTTACTATTTTCTATGAGACTAGATCTCCAATTTTATTGTGTAATTGCGTTGGAAAGTAAGATTCTACTTTTAGCAATTCACTTTATAGCCGCACATGGTACATTGTACGGATCAGGGTTTCCTAACCTCAGCACGATTTAGGCTGGATAATTCCTTGTGGTGGGGCCTGTGCATTGCTGGATATTTAGTAGCACCCCGGCCCATGCCCACACAGTGCCAAGAGCACCTGCACAACTGTGATAACCAAAACGTCTCCAGACATTGCCAGACATCTCCTGGGGGACAAAATTGCCCCCAGTTGAGAAACACTGGTATAAATACATGGAAGCTTTTAACATGAGTTAAAAGTTAAAAATTAAAAACTCTTAACATGATCTTCAACAGATACAATCTAAAGCAAGTCCTCACTAAAAGGGAGTTTTTTTCTAGACTTTTAATGACTGTATCATGATCCTTTCGGCCTTAAGATGAAGGTTACATTTTAGTATTGCTCCTCTGCTCCATTCTAAGCTTACCATGAATCCTAGTGAACTGCTCTTCTACTTACACTGTATATCCATTGATTTTGAATTATTTTTTAGGGCTACAAATCTTTTAATGCTATACCTGGGATAGTGCAAAATGAAACCGTGCACGTCGTATCAGGTGAGATTCCCAAATGGAAGTAATTGTGTATCTCTTCTTGTTAAGAATTGGCTGGTTAGTACAAAGAAATGTATTGTTAAGAATTGTTCTTTTTCCCTCTTAAAAAAAATATTCTCTCACTAAAACCTTAAAAACTAAATGAATATTTCAATCGTGCTACCTTCACCAACTGATGTCGATTTAAAAAAATAATAATTCTATTAAACGCTGACTACCATCCTCCTGTGGCTGGAAGCTGCAGGGCCGAGGGCCACACTGTGATGACAGCCTTCATCAGGAGCTATCAGAGCTGACAACAGCCATAGTTTATGATTTGGAAGGTCACATTTTGATTGTTTTCACTGTGAATTTATTTTATTTTCTAAACTAACTTAAAATTGATTTTTTAGAAAGAATACTCTGTCTAGGGACTTACTTTGTCTCTTTAGGAAAATGTTCATCTGCCTCGGAGGCTGATGTAATGATACTTTAGGGTCTTAAGCTTGCTTACAATTTTGGAGAGACAGAACTGAGGTCTGTCAGTTGAGAGAGTTCCACTGGTCTCCAATGACCGAATCACGTTGAATTCAGGTTATGGTATCTGGGGTGAATGTACAGAGAAAGAATGCAGTATAAACAGTTCTTTATGCAGGAATGGGAAGAAACCTGGGTTGTTTGCTAAGGGAAGACATCTCTGAAGCTATGTAAGACTATCTTCTCTCTCTCTCTTTTTTTTTAAATCATCTCAGGGCTTCTTTTTATCTGTTGACTGAGTGGTTTTAAAATGTTGTGTTAGAGGTATTTGATTTTTTTTTTTTTTCCCTAATATTGTTCTTTCAACCCATTAAGACTTTGGGTAAAAAGGGTTTTATCCTACTACATAGTGCTTTGGATGTTTTGTGGGTTCCCTTCTGATTTAAAATATTAAGATATTCAAAACAGAGTTCATGCTTTCCTATGCTAGCATCTGAGGGCTAACCCACGCTGTACATCTGATAGCCACCTGCTTACTAATCTCTGTGTTTACTTTTTTTGTTTCCCCTTTCTGGACCTCTTCTGCCAATACATGCAGCCCTCCCTTGTAAGTCTGGCCAAGTGAGGCTTGCAGTTCGCATGAGTGAGGCCGGGTGTATACACTGTCATCACATAAACACGAGCCAGAGTTTTCCTGAATCTAAGCAAGTGCCACTCCATCAGACTGAAGACCACGTGCTGGTTTTTATGTCTTTCCAAAACCAATAACCCTTAGCTCCCATGTTTTGGGCATTAGGTCCTACCCTGCACACATATTTTGAGTGCCTGCTGTGTGCCAGGCACTGCTGGGCTCTGGGGATGGTAGATAAAGAAGGCACGACCCCTGCCTACCCTTCAGCAGGGCGTGGATACAGGTGCCCTTTATCACCCTCTGGGAACCTGGTGAGGTGTGTGCAAGGGATCCGAGGTGGGGAGAGGGTAGCAGAAGGCTTCCTGGAGGAAGCGACATCCAAACGGAGGCCTGAAGGAGGCACCAGCCCCTTACAGACCCACCAAGGCTGTGGAGTGTAGGAGGGCAGCACAGCCTGAGAAGCAGAAGGGGCCCGATTCTGAGTTGAGGAAACTGTGCGTAGGAGAGGGGACGTCTACATACCACATCTCTCAAACCCCCAGAATTCCCAAGGTTAAAAAAGAGACCTGCAGAGTTACCTCGTGGAGGGTCCTTGGGTCTTGTGGCACGCGAGCCATTTGGAGGAGACATCGAGCCACTGTGAGCTCTCCTCCTATGAGCTCTCCATGTGAACCACAGGCTTTGAAAAAGAATTCCCACCATTGTTGTGTAATTTCCTTTTGGGCTGAGGCTACCACCTCCCTTAAGTTCGCTGGGAGCCCTGGGATCGCATTGTGAGCTCTGCCAATCTTGTTTCTGCTGCTGGAGAGACATTTATCCGCCTTTCAGGATCAGTGGACCTTGAACCAATTAGTATGTTTTTGGTATGTCCCTGTCAAGAATCACAGTGGATAAGGCCACCTTCAGATCAGGTGTGAGTGTTGGACCACGTGACAGCTCCCACCCCTGGTGGCTTTGATCCCAGGACCTGCCTTGATGGTCAGACACTGTCCAGAAAACTGGAACTTACCTCCTCTCTGAAAGATTAGGGTAGATATTAATAGAAACTATTTGACCGCTGGGAATACTATTGCTTTTTGCATGTAAGAGACACAGGTGTGCTTTAACAGGTCTCAATTTGTATGAGTCAAATAAAATTTTAACAATAGTGTCACCTGGGGTCACTTGTTCAAAAAATTGGTCCTGGAGAATTACTGTGTTCCTGAGTACCATTTCATAGATGGAGGAATTGTTATATTATTAAATTATTTTTGCAAAATCATTTAACAGAAGCTTTACAGTTAGATAAACCCGAGTTTTCATCCCATTTCTAGTGCTTTCTGAAAAAGAGACATATGGGCAAGTGATTTAACCCCTGTGAGCCTCCACATCACCGTCAGTGAAATGGGAATAAGAAATGGGTTAACATTTATAAAAGTGCCTGGTCCATTGTACTGGCACACAGTACATTTTAATCACCCGATCCATTTTTTTCTTTTTTTAGTGAAATAAGTAGAAGAAAACTCTGGCTTGATTTCAGCACCATATCATTTAAGTTAGCTCTCATAGCTTGCTCTTTTGTTAAGTAATTGCTTTTTGATGGGCTTAGCTACATTCATGCTTGTTGTAGAACGTTTTCATATTTTAAACACATACATAACATGGGAAAAACTAAAAGCATTTCAAGCTTTTCACTTGAGTTCCGAGATAAAGTTTCTTGTCTCCTCTAGGTTTGAAAATGCATAACTGAGGCATCTTTGTTTTCAGATGTCAAAATGACCTTGGATTCCATTGGTTCTGACATCAAAAATATAAGCAAAAATATTCCTATTCAGGATAAGCTGTCAAATTTCATTCGTTACCTTAACGACACGGAAAATTACATCCACCGCCATTTACCCACTTTGGAAGAATATGATTCATACAGGTGAGTGCCTCCTTTGAGCTGGTACGCTAAAGAGTGAAACTTGCTATGGAACGAGAGAAAAATTTGACAATATAACCAGGATAATCTTATGAGAGCAAATTGTACAAAGAGGCCATAATGTGGTATGTATTCACTCTAGTTTATGTTCATTAAAAAAATTGAAGTGTTCACTTCGGTAGCATGTATACTAAAATTGTAACTATACCGAGAAGACTAGCTTGGCTGCTGCGAAAGGATGGCATGCAAATTCATGAAGCGTTCCATTTTTTTTTTTGTTTTTTTAATTGAGGACTGAAAGTTCTTGAGCCAAATAGTCAATTATTTGCAATTTTGATGTCATCCGTGGCTTCCGAAATCTTGGTTATAATTATCTAAGGTATGTAACAGGATTTTAAAACTTAAAAGGAATTAAAAAAGGGCATTGGGATAATATTTTTCTTTTTGTTGGTTTATAAAAGAAATATGTAGAGGTTGGTTCTTACAGAAAGAGCATCCTTGAAACCAGTGAACTGTGTGAAGCTGCTGTCGTTCCCAGCTCTTTGCCCTTTAGAAAAATGCTAGTGGTAGGGTTTGGCCTTGGGAGATGATGGTGGACATAGATCTCAGACAAGAGCGCTAGGGAAGACAGGACTTAGAGACTCGAGGCATTTCCAGGATCATGTGAGATGTAAGATGTACTCTCCTCTCTGAAAGGCTCAGCCCCACCACCGCCCACTGGAAGTATTCCTACTACTCAAACCCACGGAGATTCTGGACACTCCCATTCCTGTTCAGGTTATTTATTATGCAAGAACACAAGATAAATAATAAAATAATAACAATAATTGCTAGCCTTTAGGGAAGAGTCACAATGTGCCTGCCACGTGCTGTCCAAATGGCATCTCATTTAATACTCAGAAAAATCTCCTGGGTTGTGTTCTGTTTATAATCCTGTTTCTTAGAGGCTCAGGGAGGTGAAGTGATTTTTCAACTCCCACCTGACTATGCCCTTAATTATCAATATGCCATTTCCTACTGTGTGGCTTGGCCACCCCAGCAGGTGTCGGAACAAACATAAGACAGACCCTTTCCCAATGAACTTACAATCTCAGAGGTCAGACTTTTCACAGATGAAAAGAATGGTACGGTGATCTGTCTACATACCAGCTCCCCCTTCCTTCCACCTTCCCCTGCCCTGAGACTGTAAGTTTATTTTAAAAAGAAATTTAATGAAGCAGATGAGGTTTGCATTAACTGTAAAGGATTTCTGAGGCCAGGTTCCATGGCTTATTTAATTTTGTGTCCTCAGTATCTGGAACAAAAAGTCACAGAATGGGTGCAGGTGGTTATTATAATTACCGAGTTGTTTTTTTTTTTTAATAGATCTTTATTGGGGTATAATTGCTTCACAATACTGTGTTAATTTCTGTTGTACAACAAAGTGAATCAGCCTTATGCATACATATATCCCCATATCCCTTCCTTCTTGAGCCTCCCTCCCGCCCTCCCTATCCCGCCCCTCTAGGTTGTTACAAAGCACCGAGCTGATCTCCCTGTGTTATGCTGCTGTGTCCCACTAGCTAACTGTTTTACACGAGTTTGTTCTTAATTGAATGAAAAACTGTAGTGACAGCTTTTGTCGCATAAGTAAATTCTTTGTTTTATAGTGTTTTAAAGGTTGGGAAGCATTTCTACCCTTGAATGCTCCTGGGTTGCTGGAAAAGTTTGATGTACATTCCGGGAATGCCAGTAAGACCTAATTGAGGATCCATTCTGGAACATCTCACAGGACGATTACAAAATCGAGACTTGCATTCTGCAGGCGTCTGATTTAGGATGCTCCTAGAATTCTAAAATATTCAATGCACTCATCACATAGAGAGTGTCTGGCTCAGTAAAGAACACAATTCACTCCCCACCCCACCCCCATATATTCCTGCAACCACAAAACATTTTAGATAAAAGACCAGAGGAAGGAGACCCGAATTTCCTTATCTATTGTCTAATCATGATCTGTCTCCATCTCATCATCATTATAATAAGCACTTACAGCCTCAGGAACCTTGAAAGAACTTACAAACCTTAAGGGGCATGGTTATCGGTAGCCTTGGAGAGGTTGAGTCAACCCTGCTTCTGGGCCCTGTGGAGATAAAGCAAAGGAAAGAAACGACAATCCCATGACCACTGAGAGCTCTTTGAAACCAAGATAAACACTGTCTTGGTTGGATTGGAGGACTAGGGGTGAAAAGGGGTCTTTTCACAGCACTCTCACCCTCTGAGGAATTAACAGAGGAATCTGATATTTGATTGCCAAGGGTTTTTCAACCACTCCAGCCCAGGTTTAGCAGCTTTTGTGTTGTGATGATGTCACCTCTTACGTTTGCTAACACTGTGTTTGCTCCACCAGGTGGCTGGGTTCCTTGGTCGTCTGCTGTTTACTGACCCTCATAGTGATTTTTTATTGCCTGGGCTTATTGTGTGGCACGTACGGCTACAACCAGAATGCCACCCCAACCAGACGAGGCTGCGTCTCAAACACTGGAGGCATCTTCCTCATGGTGTGAGTGTTGGCTCTTCCTTGCCGTGTGGGGGGATGCACGGAGGTAACTCTGGTGTGACAGGGACCCGGTGGTCTCTGGGTCAAGCAGTCTGGGTTCCAGTGACGTAGGCGGGCTGGTGTGACTGTACTTTCATCAGTCTGGGAAATTCCATTAAGCATGAAAAGTAAAGGAAACTCTAGATTGGTTGCACTTTGATTGACAAGCTTAAAAGCTCATAGCTCTTTAAAGCAGCTATCAGGGAAATTATTTCCAAGTTTGCTTTCTTAATTCTCATTGTTTTTCCCTATATCTATGTATCTGCGTATCTATCCATCCATCCATCCATCCATCCATCCATCCATCCATTCATCCATTCATTCACGATACTTGCTGAATATTGACCTGGCAGACAGACATTGTTCACTCTGAAACTTGATTTAGAACAGAGGTTGCCTACCTGGCACCATTGGAGTTAGACAAGTAGCCTACATTCGTGATGCGATCAGGTGTGAAGTACCAGCGAGTGGTAAGCCTGCAGTGGACTGGAGCAGTTATCCCCATTTCAATTACATTCATATCCACGTTCATATTTTTGGGGAAAAAAAAAAAAAACCTTTATAGGGTATAACAAAGCAGAGGGGGCATGAGCTGGGTGGAACTGGAGATGGAGCCAGTAATGTAAACCAGTAACCAGGGGTAAAAGCTTCAAATACTCCCTAGAGGGGAATCTGTGTGAGTTCCAACTCGATATTCTCTTTTCTGATAAGCTTCGTGGAGAATCAGCGGCGAGGGGTGTGATGGGGCTCGAGGGGTGTGTAAAGATTTGGAAGAAGTCCTTTGGGCAATAGAGAATCAAAACCACAGCCATTTCTTTGTTTATGTCACTAGTGACATGCATTAACTTGCTTTTTTAAACTTTGGGTCACTATAATAATCATGCTGCTTATGAGTTGTGATTCTAAGGCCTTTTCCTTAAACCTTCAGGCTCCACTATAGTACACTTTATTAACATTAATACAGGCACATGAGTTTCTTTTTTTTAATTGAAGTATAGTTAATTTACAATTTGTGTTAATTTCTGCTGTACAGCAAAGTGACTCAGTTATACACATATATACATTCTTTTTTTATATTCTTTTCCATTATGCTTTATCACAGGATATTGAATATAGTTCCCTATGTATACAGTAGGACCTTGTTGTTTATCCATTCTAAATGTAGTAATTTGCATCTACTAACCCCAAAACTCCCAGTCCCTCCCTCTCCCTCCCCAACTCCCCCTTGGCAACCACAAGCCTGTTCTCTATGTCTGTGAGTCTTTCTGTTTCGTAGATAGGTTCATTTGTGTGTGTGTGTTTTTTTAAGTGAGTTTTAAAAATAACCTTAAAGCTAATGACATGGGAGTCTGCCAGAATTGGACAAAATTGGACAGAACTCCACACATGGAAAAGCCTATTTGCTTACATACCTAAACTTAAGAAATTAAGCTAGCAAGGAAGAGTATATGTGCCCAGCCTTTTTGTTTCAATGTACACAACTACAGACAGAAAATTAATTTAATGTTCAGAATTTAATAATCCTGACACTTGGCTGTTTTGTCAGTGTTTTGATGGTGAATTTATTTATTACATACATTTATGTATTACATCTATTTCATTATTTGAAAGGAGGGCGTAACTTGCTCTGAAAAGGTACAAGTTTCATAAAATTCTATTCCACTTTTAGGGATGAAACCAAAAAATGTGATATCTAGCTTCAAAGAAAAAAAATTAAAAATAGGAGAGTCATGAGTAAATTGGTGGAGACTAAGAGCAACTTCAGTTTGGCTGCAATACTCACTTCTGCAGATTAAGGAATCTCTAAAGGGTTAAAGTCACATGGAAATCTATGGCTTAGGAGCCGTAGGATTTATCTCAGCAGTAGGGAATAGGCTGGTAACTATAAGTTTCTGTCGGATGCATTTTGCGAGGTCTGCAGGCTGAGATTTCTGTGCTGTTGAAGCCTACCACTCGTCATGGCATGCTTTGCTACGCTTAGCAGAATTCTCCATCTCCCTCTTGAGACATCTGGTAAACAACTGGATAGACTAATCAGACTAACTAGAAGAATGCCGTTTCTTCTTTATAATTGTTTACTTGCTTGTAGAAATGAGAAAGAGTATATTTAGTTCAGCTTCAACCAAAACACCACCTGCTCTTTAGAAACGATGACGTTATCCAATCAAGAGTATGGTCTCTTTAACAACCAAGCAAGAATCCTTGCCTCCCAAGAAGATCCTAGTGAAAGACCTGGAAGGAGGGAAGCAGAGTCCTGGCTCCTATCCTGTGTCTTCTGAGGGTCCAGGGAGCATTTTAGGGGCTGAATAGGATGCAGTGGTGAACGTGCATCGGCAGGGGGGATGTGGATGGTTTCCCCAGAGATAAGGAGACCTAATTAAGGCAACCAGAAAACAACCTGTCGTACAAAAGACCATTATAAAACTTCCAATTTTAGCTCTTGAAAACAATGCCCAGATTATCGAGACCTCTGAAGAAAAACTAAGATCACGTGTTGCCATGGGCATATTACATACGGCTGGTGGCAGTTTCAGTGGTTATAGATATTTCAGAGAGCAGTTTGTCAGGCTATAGCAGGTCATTCCCATTTTAGGGAATTTATTTTGAGGCAGTAGACCAAACTATGGGAAAAGCATTTTGAGCAGAGACGTGTTTTTGTGGTGTTAGTGGTAATAGTGAGGCATTCGAAGTGACACACATGTCAGCTACTTCGGAGGCTGGAGTAGATTATGTGGCCGCTGAAAGGATAGAGAGGTTGGCTGTCCTGGGTGGCTGACGAAAGTTTCTAAGATGTTCGACAAGGGCCCACAAAATTATGCACGTGTTGTTATTATAACCGTGTGGATCAGGAGTCGGCAGACTTTTTCTAGAAAGGTCCAGATAATCAATATTTTAGGTTCTGATGATCACATACAGTCTTCGTTGGGTATTATCATTCTTGTTCTTGTTTTTTCTTCTTCTAGCTGTTCTCCTCCTCCTCCTTTACAACACTTTAAGCACACCAGCCGTTCTTATCCCACTGATCTTACAAAAACAGGCCCTGGGCAATTGCATGCCTATTCCTGACCTGAATACACGCATTTTTTTTTAACATCTTTACTGGAGTATAATTGCTTTACAACGGTGTGTTAGTTTCTGCTGTATCACAAAGTGAATCAGCTCTACATATACATACATCCCCATATCTCCTCCCTCTTAATACATGCATGTTTAGAAAACAAAGGCTGGAAGTGTTAACAGCATGCTGTTTAGAGTAGTGGGGTTGTTTTGAAGTGAAGTGTTCTCTCAGAGGTTTTGATTATTTGTGTAACTAACACACACACACACACACCCTCTGATGCCCACAGTTAGAACCCTGGTGCCTGGCAGAGCCTTCACACACCTTCCCCTTCTTCACACTTTCCCTAACGCAGTAGCCCTGTCGGTCTGAGAAGGTCCAAAGGGACTTAGGGCCCCACCAGCAAACATACCTTGCTGTTTATGTCAGAGGAGCCATGCAGCTGTTTCTAATTATGCCTTGAGCATTTGCACTGGGGGAGTCGTGCCCTTTGGGAGCACTGTTGTGATTGAGAGCATCAGCCTGCACGCTTCCTAGGGTCCTTCCCGGTGTGCACCAGCGATGGTATAGGGTTTGGCTATTCCATCTAGACTGATTTAAGAGTTTGCTCCCTCTGTGTCTCCACCGGGGCCACTGAGCACTGCTAGAGAAAAGTCATACGGCAGAGCACATTAGGATCCCTACAGAATTTTGATTCCCCACCTCACATGGACCCTCCACAACCCTGCAAGTTCCTTCTTTTCTCCCTCCCTCCCTTCCTTTATTCTGCGATGGTCTTTCCACTCTGATACATCCATCCTCCATATTTTCCTCTTCTCTTAGCTGATGGGTTTACCTTTCTCTTCACGGAGAAAATAGAAGCCATCATAAACTTGCCACCCCCAAACCTCTGAAGGCACCTGTGCTCACACGCATGGGAAGCCAGAGGCAGAAGGGTCTCTCCCATCTAGGCTCCCCCGCTACCCAGCACCCCCGCTGTGCTCTCAGCCCATCCCCACCCACCATCCCGAGGATGGAACAAAGCCTCCCTTCTTTCTCGTGCATCTCCATTCTCTTCTCCTCTCCTAGACTTTCTTCTCAACACTTGAACATGTTCTGTTCTTTCCCCTCCTTAAAAACCAAAACAGAAAACCCCTACCAACACCGCTTCTTCCATCTAACTCCACTCTCTGCACAGACGTCTCGAAATAAAGATCTGTGCCTGCTGCCCATCTCCTGGTTTCCCACCTCCTGCCCAGCCTGCACCACGGTGACTTCGTTGCCTGCCACTTTCAGGTCAGCAGTGACTTCTGTGTCTCCAATACAGTGGACTTCTTCGAGTCCTTCTCGACTGTGTCCTCACAGCAGTGACTGGAACAGCCGCCACTCCTTCTGCAAACACTCCTTCATACCCCATCAGTGACCTCACACCCTCGTGGTCTCCTTCCCACCTCCCTGACCCTTCATCTTGGTCTCGTTTGCTGACTGTCTCTCCACCACCTGTTCTCCAAATGGTGAGGTCCCCCAGGCCCAGTCCTAGGCTGCTTCTCCCTCCAACCCCAGCCCCAGGGATCAATCATCATTTCTAAGCCACTGACTCGCTAAAGTAGGTCTGTAACCCAGGCATCTGCGCTCCAAACACCTGGCGGACCCCTCCACAGCATGTCCTCCGAGATGTCTCCGGGGCAAAGTGACCAGAAGCCGATCTTCTCTGCCCTCCCTGTCCCTGCTGCTGACAAGCCCTGGCGCCCCTTGCCCTCCCTTTCCTTCACCTCCAGTGCACGTCTTCACGATGTCCTGCTGCATCTGCCTCCCAGGTCACACCTCTTTCACCCGCTGGCTCCCCTCCACCACCGCCAGCTGCACCAGGCCACCATCCGGGGCTAGAAGCAGCCTCATTGGTGGCATCCTTCTCCACATGGGCACCTGTCCCTCCATCCTTCACGCTCTGGCAAGAGGGCTTTTCTTCAGAGAGAAATGGGGGTGTGTTCCTCCGGTGCTTAAAGGCCTTCAATAGCTTTCCCTCCCTGCATCCCCCACGCCCCACCCAGCTCGCCCCTACCCGCCTCTCGAGCTGCCGTTCACTGCTCGTTCTCTGCCGTCTCTCTGGATGCAGAGCTACGTCAGCCCCGTCAGACTCCCAAGAGTACATTTCCTACTGTCAACTGAAAAAAGTGCACAACCTGAAAGCTGAGAATTATGTTTTATTTGGCAGACAAAACTGAGGACTTAAGCCCAGGAGGCAGCCTCTCAGATCGCTCTGAGGGAGTGCTCCATAGAGGTAAGGGAGGAGCCCGGAGACAGAGGAGTTTCTGCAACAAATACCAGGTGGTAGGAACATCAGAAGGTGACTGTTCATTAAAGAAAACCAGACATCCCAAGTTAAGGAATTTAGCACTTTTCTATGTATGGAAGATGGAAGAGTCTGGGCTCACTGAAATCATTCCTTTGCTCTGCACCTCAGCTATCTGGGGCCAGTATCCTGTGCTTTCTCATCTTGAGTCTCCTCAGGGTGCCCCGTTGGAAGGTGGCTGCAGCAACTGACGGCTTGATGGCGGGCATCCTGTTTTTATCCTGAGTTCCCTCAGTGCTCGCTGATGGGGCAGGTATAATGTGATGGCTTGATGGCTGCAACATCCTTTGTTTACTGATAGGGCAGGCAACATTTTTTCATTGACACTGCCTTACAACCTCCTCCCTCACTGGAAAGCCTTGGTTCACTCACATGACTCCAGAGACCATGTCTGAACCACCGTGCTGGGCTTGCAAGCAGGCGAGGGACTCAGTCCTGAGTGTTCCCTAAACAAGCACCTGGTACTTCCTGTCTGCACCCCTCGGTAGGCCGACCCGTTTAACCTGCAGAAAGCTGAAGACTCCAGGTCATTTTATACACTGAATAGGTAGAATGAGTAAGTACTAGTAGGTAATATTGAATAATCCCTTGTAGAATTATTAACTTTATTTCTATTTTTTTCCAGCGGGGTTGGATTCAGTTTCTTCTTTTGTTGGCTATTGATGACCATCGTGGTTCTGACTTTTGTTGTTGGTGGAAATGTGGAAAAACTGGTCTGTGAACCTTACCAAAACAAAAAGTTATTCCAGGTAAACATGGTTTTTGTGCCCATTGTGAAGAGCTTGAGCCAAAACTTTTATTTTCCCCTTTCTTGTGGGTTTCTTCGAGAGCAAAAAGATGAGCAGGTGGTTTGTATTCAGTAGGTTGAGATTCCATCTATTTGTCAGAGCAAAACAATATGGCAGTACAGTTGACCCTTGAACCACAGGGAGTTAGGGGCGCTGACCCTCCATGCACTCAAAATCTGTGTACAATTTATATTCAGCCTTCTGTATGCATGGTTCCTCCATATCTCCTTTCTTGGATTCAACCAACCTTGGACCGTGCAGTACTGTAGTATTTACTACCAAAAAAAATGCGCTTATAAGTGGACCCTCGCAGTTTAAACCCATGTTGTTGAAGGGTCAACTGTATTCTTTTTTTTTTTTTTAATGTAAGTGAAATCAGTACCAGGAATTAAGGCTTGCTCGTCAATGTTGATTGTAATATTTGGGGAGAATACAATTCTCCTCAGCAGTAGTTCCCAAATGCAGAACATCAGAGGATAAGTTCCCGGGTTCCTTCTATACCTCAAGAGGTTTCTGACATTTCACATAACTTCCCAGATGACAGTTGCCCACACAGATGGTTTGAGGGTCGTAAATTTGAAGTGAAAGAGACTGATAAATGACACACCTCATAGCTGAGGGTTGTCCCTGGTGGAAATCTGACGAGGTAGTTGGGAATTGAATTCAAGCTTCACTTTCTCCATCTAAGACCAACTACTTCACACTCTAGGGCACCAGGTGCAAGTTTAGCTTCATTAATTAATGAGGAAGTTTTCATCTACATGTCTGTCTTCTAACTTTGGCTTTCCAGTGTTTTTCTCTAGATTCTGATTTTAAAAATATATTTGTTTTCCTATTTTATTGTATATATTTTTTCACCTCAAATCTGTTATAAAATCAGGTGAATGACTGCTAAAATAAACCAATTGTGGTGGTGGTATTTTACTCAGTTGGTTGAAGAAAATTAAGTCGGGAGCATCAGTTTGTCAAATTATCTCCATTTGGCCTCTTGATAAAAAATAATAATAACACATCAAACCAGACTTCATCATCTTTTGTGCTGTGTTAAATTGTTACAAAGGAATTCTTAAAAAATAGAGGATATTTTGAAACCATTTACACTCCGTAAGTGTATATACAGTCATGTACCAATTAGCCCACCATAAATATACATAATGTGAAGTCAAAGATTGTGCCAGATTTAATTCCTTTTGTCTAGAGGGAAGTAGTGAAGATCTGGGTCTATTGCTTCATGGCTTTCTATTAGATATTCTGAATCAAATTATCTATTTTTCTCCCATTTCTAATGTGTTTATTTTACTAAAATGAAATGTTCCCCCCAAAAAGTAGTCTCAATAATTCCTACTGATGCTATCCAGTGGTCGATATCTTTATTCCAATCACACTATTATTTTCTAGTTTTAAGTTGAAAATCAATGAGGAAAATCATGATATAAAAATCCCCCAAATACTGTATATTGAACAGAATATTCATTTTATTATATGCATGTATGTTAGTGTAAAACTGTCTTTAAAAAAAAGTTTTTTAATTTGTTCTAGGTTTTGGACACGCCATATTTACTAAATGCGGATTGGAAATACTATCTCTCTGGCATGGTATTTAACAAACCAGATATTCATCTCACTTTTGAACAAGTTTACAGGTATAAATAATTGCATCATGCATTTTTTTGCTACTTAGAATGTTGTGTTTTTACAATGAGAATTTTGCTTTCAACATGTCTTTAATTTTAATGGTCAGCTTTCCAGTTTTAGAAGTAAGCTGTTCTCTGGTCTTAGCAGTAAGACCAAAAAGATAATCCTTTCCCTGAAAGCCTTCTAGGCCTTAGGATGGTGCTGTCCCAAGCCGCCCTGTCTTAATTACTAGAATTCACTGGTAACAGTGACCCTAAAATGCATTCTTGTTTTAGAATCACCCTGCCCCAAGTAAATGCCATATAACAAGAATTCATTGGATGGGTCTGTTGATGGAAATAGTCAGTAAACATGGGAATTCCCTGGAGGTTCAGTGGTTAGAACTCGGCGCTTTCACTGCCAGGGCCCAGGTTTAATCCCTGGTCAGGGAACTAAGATCCCGAAAGCCATGGTGTGGCAAAAAAAAAAAAAAGAAAAAAGAAAAAATCAATAAACAGTTTATAATAGGAGTAGAAAAGAGTTTTATTTGAGCCAAACTGAGGACTATAGCCCCAGAGACAGCCTCTCAGATAGCTCTGAGGAATTGTTCCAGAGAACCATGGCTTTCAGAATAGTTTTATATCTTGTCAGAACAAAGAACATTAAACAAGTCAGGGATACATTCATTAAAGGTTTCAAAAAAAAAAAAACAGATCAGGATATACACAGTGAGTCACTATGGCCTTGGCACCTGGGAAGGGAGTCTTATCATCGAAGGTGTACCAACATAGATGTCCCAGGGAGGGAGATATTTAATCTTTATTTTTTACATGGACATTCTCTACTTCTGGTCAATGCACCCTTTTCTTTCATAATTAAAGCCGTTGTACAGTGTGTGTTTGACAGGCCACAGACAGCTTGTTTTAGTTAGCATAAAATTTGAGTTAAATCATGTAGAAGCCAGAATGACTTCCCGAGACCTCAGTATGCGAACATTTCTTTCGTCAGGTCCAAATCTCAGACATGCTAATTGCAATGCAGTTGGAGATCCAGGCTGTACAGTCAGGCTGCCTGGGCTCCAGTCCTGGCTCTACCACCGGGGCCTTTGTGATCTTGGGCAGTTCCACTTCCTGTCGCTTCAATAGGGATGATGATAATAGTAGTCTGAGTATCACCAGCTCCTCGTCACCTCTAGCGCATGAGACAGCAAACAAGCAGCACAGGTGTCAATCCTCCCCACACCTCGCCTCCATGGCAGACACTGGTCATCAACTGTGGTCTTCTGCTTTGCCCAGAGGGTCACAGGAGCCCTCTCAACAGCATATTCTCGGTAGACATTTTCAATCCATTGGAGTTTCTGTGCACACTTAATCCATCCCTAGGCTTAGAGGAGGAGGCCGAGCTCCTTGGCCTGGTCTGCCAGCTCTCTGTGATTCTGGCTCCTGTGGAACTCTCTGGTCTTACCTCTGTTGGTTAGTGTACCAGACTCTCTGTTCCAATGCCAACCTACTTGGGGCTCCCTGGAGAGGAGTGTCACACCTCTTGGGGATGTGGGAAAGTTGCTTCTCCCAGGCATCCCTCGGGACCGGAGGGCCTTGGCTGCTGCACAAGGAAGAGGCGCCCCAGGAGGTGGCCATCTGGGTGGCGAGGATATGCATGAGATGAGGCCACCCTGCTTAGCTCAGCCGAGGAGGCCTTTGTCACATTTTAAAGAAGCATGGAGAAGTGAGGCCAAGTTAGGTTTATAGCCGAAGTGGACCCGCCGCTTGGATGTTTGTTGCTCCCTCCCTATCTCCGTCCTACCCTTAGTCCAACCTTAAGTTTAGTGGGTGAAGCTCAACCCTGGAAACATGGACGGAGATGGTCTGGCAGGGGCTTGATAGAGTTTTAATCTTTTATGAAATCTTTTAATGACAGTGCTTTGTAACTTACCTCTTTCTGACATCTGTTGTTTTTTTTAGATTAGAGTTTATTTCTTCCCAATTTGTAAACTTGTTATTACTCACAGCACTGGAAAGAACACAAAGGACACAGATAGAAGGATGTAGTATTTACCAGTCCTAGTGTATCTGTTGCAAACATGGGACATTTAGTAAAACAGGGAACGAAGTCAGGAATGGCGGGCACCCGGGGGATTCGTGCAGCCACTGGTGATGGCCTTCTGTGTCGACACCCAGATGCCACGTCTGTGGTCACAGATTAAACAAAGACGAACAGTTCGCCTTTCTCTCCATCCTTAGCAGTGGACAGAGGTAGCCACAACTGTCTTTCTGGATCCTGATTTCTCTGTTTATTCCCTCAGTGATTGCAAAGAAAATAAAGGCATTTATGCCACACTTAAGCTAGAGAACACCTACAATATCAGTGAATTTCTCAGCATTAAAGAGGTGAGTAATTAGAACCAATCAGGAAATTGACATTTCTTTACTAAATTCAGTTGTCTTTTTTGTTTTTTGATGAAAGTCACATAAGATAAAAATTAACCATTTTAAAGTGACTTTAGTACATTTGCAAGGCTATGCAACTCTCACCTCTACCTAATTCCAAAACATTTGCAGCACCCCCGACCAGTTGACTTTCTTGAGGCATGAGTTTCTCTAGCAGATGATGGAAGATCCTCTCCAGGGGCCTTCCTGCAGACACTTCACGGGGAAAGAGTTTATCCTTTGAGTGTCCCTCTTCCTGGAGGCACAAACCCCACTTGTTTCCCAGGGATACTGACTCTCCCAGACCAGCCATCCTTTTCTGTCACATCCCTGAGTGGGGACAAGAACCGTGGCCCACAGAGTCCTCCCTCCTTATGAATGATGGCTGTGGCCCCAGGGCTCCCAGGTAGGCCCTTAGCAAGAGACAGAGTGACAACAAGGATGGAAGGGACAGAAGGGAATGACCTCTCCTCCTCCTTTGCCCAGACCGGCACCCAAGTCTTGAGTGTTCAGACTCCAAGGAGAGACCCCTGTAGAGCACACTGGCTGGAGGAAGGGGCAAGGGGGCTTCAGCAGCCCGGGCCTAAGGCGCCCTTAGCCTAGGCTGTGCCCACTCCCTCATACCTGGAGGCCTTCTGGCCTTCTCAGCTGTGCAGGAGAGAATCTAAGGAACCTTCTTTCTTCTGGGCTTCCGATATAGAAGCAATTACCGAGGAAAATCAAGGGCAGAGGTTGTTCCCCAAACCCCATGGCTTACCCACTGAGGTATCACAGAAAGCTTCCGGGGTTGCCATGAGGCCACAACAGCCTGATGATTTTCAGATGTGAAGAGGTTTATTTGAAAGCTGTATGCAAATTTCGGATTCTCTTCCCTAAATATAGCTTGCATGTATTTATAAGTAAAATATAATTTTGCAAGCAAGCCCCTAATCGATGCCCTCTCCTCATTTACTCATTATGCCATGTGCCATTTTCTTGGTGCACCACGATGCGTAGGGTGGGAGAGTGCCCTAGACACGCAGGCCCCCAAGTCATGAGCCATGTTCCCGTTGATCTCAAGTCTCTCTATTACCCAAGTCCAGTGCATGCTGCCCCCTTCCCCTGGAAAGCAGCCTGCCCAGCCCCTTTCAGCATCTCTGTTTGTCAAGACTTGCTCAGAAGCCACCTCCTCTCTGTTGCCCCCCTCAGCCTCCTGCCTTGAAAGGCTCTGTCCCTGGTGTCCCAATGCATTTCATGTGCCTTTATCACGACACTGCCTCTTCCCTTTGAGATCTTTGAGGGTGGAGATGCAATATGATTTTGTTTTGCATTCCACCTCTTCACATAGTGCTTGGCATAAGGCATAGGGAAGAAGGCAGGGAGGCGGGGAAGGAATGGGAGGGGAGACGAGAACTGGGAAGAAACGCCAGTCAGGTACATGTGCATTTGTTTTGGCCTGTGTAATTTTATTGCTCTTTTAAAGCATTAAGTAGGTGAAGTTTTTGGAGAAGAGTGGATTTATTTATATCTTTCCTTTTTATTATGCAGCATACCGGAAACATAAATAATAATTTTGAAAATATGAATATAAGAATTGACAATATAGTTCTGCTGGATGAGGCAGGAAAAAGAAACCTTATGGATTTCAGCTCTTCAGGAATAGACAAAATAGACTATGGTGCCTTCATGGCTGCGGTATGACCCATATGTTCGCACTTGATCTTTTGGGGAAAAGTTAGGGCATCGTGTGTGTGTGTTTATATATATATATATATAAAATGTTTTTTGTTTTTATTTTTGTTTTTTTATTGAGATGAGATTCACTCAACATGAAATTAACTCTTTTACCAAGTGAGCAATTCACTAGAATTTAGTATAATCACAGTGTTACATAACTATCATCTCTATCTAGTTCCAAAGCACCTTCATCACCCCAAAAGAAAGCCTCGATCCCATTAAGCAATTGTTCCCCATTTCCCACTCCCAGCCCCTGGCAACCATCACTCTGTTCAGTTTCTATGAATTTACCTATTTTGGATATTTCATATGAATGGAATCATACAGTATGTGACCTTTTGTGTCTGATAACCTTAACTGGTCCATTTCATGTAGCCCAAGTTTTTTGAGATTCATGTACATTACAGCATGTATCAGTATTTTATTTCTCTTTATGGTTGAATACAAATAATACTGTGTGTATAAACAAGAATGCAGATGTGTCTAGCCTTAGAGTGTCCAGCCTTACTTTATGGTTTTGGACCCATGTTCACTCTGTTGCTTATTACATGTTGTTAAGGTTCAAAAATCCCATATCCATAACACAGCTTTTTACACCTCTTTTGTAGACTGGGAAAAATCCCACAAAAGTGAATCTTTTATCATTTGCAAATGATCTAGAAGTAAAAGCCAACCATTTGGTGAGTTCAAACGGTCCGGTTCAAGGCTGTCATTGTTGTAGATGTGAAATGTCAGTACCGTTCTTAGAGAAGCTATGGAAGAGGTTCCATGTACCACAAGTAACCCTTGTTTAAACACACCCCTCTGTGCACGTTAAAAGTTCCCATCAGCAGCCATTGCCACATGGCCTCACAGTCCGTGAGCGTGTGAAAGTTCCCAGGGCACCTTCAGGGTGCAGGCTCTTCCAGCCTCTGCTCGTGGTGCTGCTGCCCTCACTGCTTCAGCACCGGACCTGCTTTCACTCCATCCACCCCTCCACTGCCAAACACCTGTGCACACATTTTCTTGCAGTGCAGGGAATGGTAACTGAGGATGTGGGAGGGAGATCCCGTTTGGTGCTTTGCATCGCCAATAATGAGCAGATAAGGGAGGGCAAAGACACCATCCAAACCCCATAAGCTTCCCCATTACCAGCTTCCCTGCTGGTTGGTGACTAATGGCTGTAACTGGTCCCTTTCACAAAGCAGCAGACCTGGACTCTGGGGGAAGACCAGGATTTAAATCCTGAGTCAGCCTCTTCCTAACTGTGGGAACTTAGGCACAATATTTCACCCCTATGTGCCTCAGTTTCCTCATCTGTTAAATGGAGGCAGTAATAACGCTTGTTAGATGTTACTATACTAAAAACGATTTAAGTGTGGGTTAAATAAAATTTCTCAGTTTATTGAGCCTTGGTTTTCTCACCTGTAAAATGAAGCTATAGCTACTGTAAAGCGGCTTTACAGTGGCTTTATTATGGTGAAGTGAGAGAGAGAGAGAGAAGGCAGCCTCAGGCACTCAGAAAGAACCGATGCGGGTGGGTTATTGCTGAGAGTTCATGGTTCCATGATTTGAAAGAGGGCGTCTTGGCACCATCCCTCCAAGTTCGTCATCATATAAGAAGGGTTGCATACTTCTGTCCTGATTAGAGAGAGTGCTCCAGAGTCTGGAAACAGGTACTAATATTTATTTACTTTATTCTCTTTGTAGCCCCAAGGAAATTTGAAACAGACCCTGAAAAATAATGCAGGAATCTTAAGAAATATTCATCGTGACGAAATCATTCCTTTGCAAAAATTAATGGTAACAATCAACAACCTTTGATATTTCGCTGTGACCTGGGCAAACTCTGTTTCACCTAGCTTAATGATATATTCGTATGTCAAGCGTAGGTCAAATTTGGTTAACCTCAGGCTAAGAAATTGAGCTATTTTTAAAATAAATCATAGTAGCTGGGCTTTGAAGAGGACACATTTTCAATTTTCACCACAGATTTTCTGCCTTTTTGTTGCCTTTTTCTATTTGAGTGTGAACAGTTATTTTAAATCTGTGGTTGCCTCCTATGTTTTTCTCTCGTTTCCATGGCCTTAAACAGGCTCCCCTAAGCCATGCAGCAGCTGAAGTGCTGGACTCACTCTTACTTAGTTTATTATTATCAAACTCTCTGTCTTCATACCCTGCCATGAAATATGTGAGGCAAGGCGATGCCCTTTCTTTCCACATTCATTTAGCTCTACTCCCTGTTCTGATGTTCTTTGCCCCTCTCTTCCATCCAGCTTTCTCACTTTTCCTTTCTTTTTTTTCCTCTCTGCCTTCTGGCTTCTTTCCTAAATGCCAGAAAGGCAGTTTGTAACAGAGAAAGAACATGGGCTCTGGAGTCAGGTCGACCTGATTTCAAATCTTGCTTCTGCCTCCCCGAAGTCCTTTGGCTTTCAGTTTTCTCATCTAAAAGTGGTGGGAAGGGTCCTTGCCTCACTGTTACCTGGCTCTTGGACATGAGGGATCTGACCTCCCAGAGAGACTCTGCAAAAAGGAGCCATTATTATTATGCTTGCATGTGGGAGGGTCATGTTTGCAGTCATCAAGGGGACGACTGCATGGGAACCAGGTTACAGAGTCAGCCTGCTCAGGTTTGAAGAAGCTTATTCGTCCGTTTGACTCCAACTTCAGAATCTTCTAGAACTAGTGTTTACCATCTCTCTCTTCATCTCTCCTCCTGCCTTTCTAATTCAGTCGAGTCTTCACAAAGTCCTCCTCTACAGTTTTCTTAATTTGTGTGCTGCACTCATCACAGTTCTCTCTCTGCTATACTTTATGCCTAGCACAAATACGTTAGCATTTTAAGCTGGTGTTGACATGTTCCTTAAAGGCTTTCCTTCAAGTAGACACAGGACTCCTTGGCCTTTTCAGAGTTCGGGCAACCTACAATTAGGCAAGTTGTTCTGTGGATGTGACCTACACTCTAAACCAGGGGTTAGCAAACTGTGGCCCTGAAAACTGCAGCCCATGGGCCCCATCCGGCCTGCTGCCTGTATTTATTTATTTACTTACTTACTTGTTTATTTATTTATTTTGGCCACGCCCTGCGGCATGCGGGATCTTAGTTCCCTGATCAGGGATCGAACCTGGTTCCCCAGTTAGTGGAAGCTCAGAGTCCTAACCACTGGACCACCAGGGAATTCCTCTGCTGCCTGTTTTTACAAATAAAGTTTGACTGGAACACAGCCAGGCCCACCTAGTTTACAGATGATCTGTGGCTGCTTTTGGCTACAAGGGCAAAGTTGAGCGATTAGGACAGGGTATGGTCCACAAAGTCTGCAGTATATACTATCTGGTCCTTAACCGATAAAGTTTGCCAATTCCTCATCTAAACCATGCAAATTAAGCCACTCTTGTTGAACAGGTTTTACTGTAAACAATGCCTGCCACTTTGAGCAAACCTGATTCAAAAGAGTTTTGTGGCTACCTTACACATGGTGTGCTGCCCTTTGAAGCTCTAGAATATGTATCCCAATTTTCTTCTTCAGGTTTTCTTATACCCAAATATGTGAGGTGCATATTGTTCCTCGTGTCTGTTGTTTTTTCTCGAATGAAACTATTACAGAGTAAAGTCGGATTTGATGGCTGACTTATGGGTGGGGGGGATACAAAGCACGTGATCTTGCAGCTTCATGTAACAGGTCAGGAAATATGATCTGTGTTTATTCACCAGAGTGCTGTGCACCAAAAATTGAAGGAGCTTCAACAGAAAAGCAGTGGATTGGGGGTAAGGATTTGTTTTCTTTCTCTGTCTTGGGGTCTTCTTACAAAAGCAAACACAGACTTTCAGAGATGTTGGGTTTTGCAGGTACTTTAAGTAAAATCAAGTCTCAGTTATCCACCCATTTTAAACACCAAATTGGGTTTTCCCACCCTCTCCTTTCTACAAGGACCTCTGTAAATGAAGACCGCATCCTGGCATGTTATGTACACAGGAGAAAGCTGTTTTTGGATGTGTAGGATGCAAGTATAGGTGGTACATCGGTCACTTTTACAGAGATAATGCTGCTTGACAAACAGCCTCCAAATCCCAGTGCCTTCCACACACAAACTTTCACTCTCACTAGAAAACCAGTACAGTACCACCTCATCTGTGTTCCATTGGCCAAAGCAAGTCACAGAGCCAAGCTCACCATCATGGGGTGGGGACGTATACCCATCTCCTGGGAAGCCAAGCCAGGGAAGGTGTCACTAATCATGAACAGCTAGTAGAGTCTTAACTAGCAAGTCATGGGGGTGTGGGGCTGAGTTAACAGTACTCGCATCAACATACAAACTGTCTGATGAAATTCTTTTATCACTTGATACCGTGTCGACCGTTGCTGTGTTTTCCAGGTGAAAGTGGCCAATATCAGTCTCGTTTTGGATTCTGCTCAGGACTTCATCACAAACCGAATCTCCACAATTATTGCTGAAGTAAGTTGTTATGCCAATAAGTGGGTGTGTGACCATAACTGCATGATTACATAGAGTATGGTAGAGTCATTTTAATGGCTCTATTACTCTTTGATGTCTTTCCAGGAAAGTAAGAAGTATGGGAATTCGATAATGAGCTACTTTGAACGTTATCTGCAGTGGGTCAAGATCTCTGTAAGTGGTTTATCGTTGATGAACATAAGGGGGCTGTGTCTTGGGATAGTTATTTTCTAGGATAAAATCAGGAGGAAATCAAATTAAATTCACAGAAATTAGACAGAAGATAAGTAAAAGGACCTTGAATGTGGGAGCCACGGGTGGAGGCACCATAAGACTCAGCACAAGTGTGTCCATGCTGGGCAGCTTCCCGGGCCTGCCCACCGCGGACAGCATGCCCCTTGCATTCTCCCCCGGCTCCCTTTGCTCATTGCTGTAGGGATTCTGGTCTCCTCGACTGTGTCTCCCCTGGCAAACCGTGAGCTCCTTACGTTAGAGTCCATTTGCAGCTGTGGTTTGTACACGCCCTGGGCAGCACTGAACCTGCTATGTCATTGGTGTATTTGTCGACTAGGGGGGCTTAAACAACAGGAGCTTATTTTCGCACAGTTCTGGAGGCTGGAAGTCCAAGATCAGAGTGTCGGCAGGTTGGTTTCTTCTGAGGCCTATTTCCTTGGCTTGTCGGTGGCCGTCTTCCCCTTGTGCCCCCACGTGGTCTTCCTTCTGTGTCTGTGTCCAAATTTCTTTTATAAAGACACCAGTCCTATTGGATTAGTCATCTTAGTGACCTAATTTTACCTGAATTCCCTCTTTGAAGACCCTATCTCCATATACAGTCATGTTCTGAGGTACGGGAGGTTAGGACTTTGACATGGGAACCTTTGGGGGACAAAATTCGGTCCATAAAGTTAAGTCTCCATGAATAAATCAGTAGAGAGAAGTGGAGGAGCAGCATGAAGTTTCCAGTGGCGCACGCAACCGATGGAGAATTATAGTATCTTTTCTCCACACCCTCTCCAGCATTTATTATATGTAGACTTTTTGATGATGATCATTCTGACTGGTGTGAAGTAATACCACACTGTAGTTTTGATTTGCATTTCTCTAAGAATGAGCGATGTTGAGCATCTTTTCACGTGCCTGTTGGCCATCTGTATGTCTTCTTTGAAGAAATGTCTATTTAGGTCTTCTGTACATTTGTGGATTGGGTTGTTTGTTTTTTTGTTATTGAGCTGTATAAGCTGTTTGTATATTTTGGAAATTAAGCTCTTGTTGGTCACATTGTTTGCAAATATTTTCTCCCATTCCATAGGTTGTCTTTTTGTTTTATTTATGGTTTCCTTTGTTGTGCAAAAACTTTTAAGTTTAATTAGGTCTTATTGGTTTATTATTGCTTTTGTTTCCATTACTCTAAGGAGAGGGATCCAAAAACTATTGCTGCGATTTATGTCAAAGAGTGTTCTGCCTATGGTTTCCTCTAGGAGTTTTATAGTATCCAGTCTTACATTTAGGTCTTTAATCCCTTTCGAGTTTATTTTTGTATATGGTCTTAGAGAATGTTCTAATTTCATTCTTTTACATGTAGCTGTCCAGTTTTCCCAGCACCACTAATTGAAGAGACTGTCTTTTCTCCATTGTATATTCTTGTCTCCTTTGTCATAGATTAATTGACCATTAGTGTGTGGGTTTATTTCTGGGCTTTCTATCCTGTTCCATTGATCCATGTGTACCCTTACCCCACTTTTTATAAAACTAACAGTGAAAAAGCCTATAAAGAGAGTGTATATGGTTGTTTGAGCTTGGAGAAACCTAATGTTATTAATATGGGCTGCCTTGTAAGGTAGAGGTGGAAGAAAAGGGGGAGGTGAGCCAACCAATAAAGGAAAAGAAATAAGGCACACTCCCCACCCCAGGAACTAGCATCTAGCTTATTGTACTTACTCCAGAGTTTTTTGAATGAATGAATATTGTTTTCTTAAGCTAATGGGATTGGAGCGTCTGTCTGTGATTCATTAAACTTGTTTAGTCTTACCTCAGTAATGAGTACTTCGTTTTCTGTCTTCTGTCAGCAGGTCCTGCCATTTTTGTAAATAAAGTTTTATTGTCACACAGCCACACCCATTTGTTCATATATTGTCTGTGGCTGTTTTCACCCCACCATGGCAGAGTGGAGCAGTTGCGACAGATATATCTCAGCCCAGCCTGCAAAGTCTAAAATATTTACCCTCTGGCCCTTTATAGAAAAAAGTCTGCCAACCCCTGTTCTAAAATGTAGACTTATTCATTACCTAACTTTCCACTTTTTTCCCACATCCTTTGTCAGACTACAAAGGGGTCGGGTAAGAAATTCAGACTGAGGCACTGTGCTGACCACGTATACTCTTTAAGTCTCTGCAGAGTCCAGCAAGATGGGTCTTACTTTTCCAAATAACAAACCAGGGAACTAAAAACCGAGGCTCAGAGAGAATCGGGGTCTTCCTTTCAAGTACATACTTTTTTATGTCGTAGAACTCATCCATAGAAATCAGCTATCAGCTCCATATCCAGAGGGCCTAAGGATTCTTTTTGTGAACAGGCCAGAAGTGAATAGGGTGTTTAATTTTATTCTTGTGGAATTTTGTGGGTGTGGCTCCATCAAAGTTTGCCTGTCTTTCTTACCCCCATAGATTACTGAGCAAATGGCAGCCTGCAAACCAGTGGCCACTGCCCTAGATTCGGCTATTGATGTCTTTCTGTGCAGCTACATTATCGACCCCCTGGTAAGAATTTCATCTTTCAAAAGAAGAAAACACAATAAACTCATTATCTTTGATTTCTTTTTTCAGATGGTAGTTCACACTATAATCTAAAATAGGTTTCTGCTTGGGTCTGTTACAGTTGTAGAATCCAAGACCTAAGATCTAAAATGTAGATGAATGTGTTCTGACACTAATAAGCTAGAAAAGTCAAAGTCCTCACTGCGTATCTTCATTCCTTACTTGAATTTTATTTACAGAAGTCAAGAGACCCTCATGAAGAAAACTGTTTGTCTGAAATAATTAGAAAGGAACATCACTGGTGTGCAGATGGCCAATATTCCAAAGGACTCTTAGTGCAGCTATATATGTAACCCTAAAGCTATAGCAACCTTAGTTTAATTTTTGAGTTAACAGCCCTTTAAGATGTTGCCATTGGGCTGGTAAGTTCCAGTTAACCAGGTTTATTCCTCAGCTCTGTTCACTCCTCGATATACACTGACTCTCTCCATGAGTCAATCCTCTCATTCCCTTCACTTAAAGCACCTCAGTGGCTTACTGTTAATACCACAGGAAGGATCAGGATCCTTACTGTTATGCTCTAGGCCCTGCATGATTGGGTACCTGCCCATTGGCACATTTTGTACTATCTGATCACTTTTCTCACTGTGCTTCAGTGTTTTCTTTCATTTCTTTATATACTCCAATAAAGATGTTAAAAAAAAAAAAAATCTAGGTTTCCCCACCCCAGGGCCTTTGCATATGCCAGTTCCGCTGCCTAGAAATTAGACACAAGCTCCTTCTCCCTCTCTCTCTCTCTCATTCTTCCCCTCCACACCCATACCCCACCTAGCTGACTCCTCTAGGTCTTATAATATAATGGTTGAGAACACAGACTCTGAATTCAGATTCCACTCCTACATTTTCTGAACTCCGTGACGTGGAAAAATTATTTATCTTTTCTGAGCTTCTTCACCTTAATAGGGTTGTTTTGATGGTTCAAAGAAAGACTACATGGAAAGCCCTTAACACCTTTCCTGGTACATTAACACACTCCATAAATGTTCGCTGTTATTAGCTGTTGTTCCGTTTTCGGGTCTTAGCTCAAACGTATCTTTTTTTCTGGAAAGGTTTTTCTGATCTTCCCAACTACATTTGGCTCCCTTTTGTACACTCCCATGGAACTTTCTGCTTTTCCTGTAGAGATGTTTTTGCTGTTTGTATTGTACATCGGTGTGGCTCTTTGGTAAGACCTGTCCCCCGCAACACACACTAGACTCTGAACTCCATGAGCACGAGCTGTGTGTTCACTGCTGTGACCCTGTCATCTGGAGTGTTGTCTGGCACAGGCCGTAAGGATGATCAGATAGCTGCCTGTCACAGTACATTCAGATTGTTCTATCCGTCCGTCTCTCTGTTCCATTATCACTTGTTTCTGTGGGAGGGACTTTTGTACCTGGATGGAAATGATCCTGCCACTTTCCCAGCCATGCAGATCCCCCGCCTTGGTCTCCTGGCTGCTTCCCTCCCCTTCTGACTTTGTACCCTTTTGTCTGCTGCTTGGAGCCCCTGCTGATGGCTTTGATTAAAGCCCTCATTAGGGGAGCCCTCGGTTAGTTAGGCTGGTTCATTCTGAACTGATCTCCTTGCACCCAGTCTCCACTGCCTGCCCGCAGCCAGTCAGATCACCCAACTAGCAGATGCCTCTCCAAAACAATCGGGGACCACTGGAGGGGACGCCTGGAGGGTGCTCAGGAAGACTGTAGGCTAGAGCTTTGTAGCAGGTGGTTTAAAGAGTAAGGAAGAGCTCTGGCCTTTGGCTCTGCCAGGAAAATCGACTCCCGGCTGGCAAACATGTTTCTTTTATATCTTGATTGTACCCAGAAGGATTGAGGCAGCTTCCAGTAAAAGGTATGGTTGTCATAACGCTCTAAGCCTCTCAAAACAAGGTTGAAAGTGTAGAAATCTACCAATAAAAGAATATGTGGGAAAGGAGAACAAATTTACTGAAAATTCTGGGCCAAGTAATGCCACTCTGTCCAACGCTAAACTCAACCAGGAACAAAGCAGAAGCACAGTGGCTGAGACATGAGGGTCTGGGCGGTTGTTTTTATGTCCGAGCTGCCTTTTACCTCCCAGTGGGCTGGGGAGGGCTGCTCTAGTGTTACAGGGTTATCCTAAGGCAGGGGCCGCAGACTTGAGCCTCTACAGGGATCTGGAAGGTTGTAGATTTACAAAACAGGCCAAGGCCAGACGCTGGCTAGTGTCTGGTACCCACAGGGCCATACTGGTTGTGCACAGCCATCTCTGTTCTGATTGGTGGGTCAGGTTAAATAATGTTGGGTATCACCCCTGTAAGAGCTAGTGGTATGGCCTGCAACAAACTGAGGACAGATACCCCTGTTGAAGGAAGAACCATCACTCAGCTCCAGCTGATGTTGCCTTGTGGGAACGAGGGCTCAGCATTACGAGATCCGACTTGAGACTTTTCGAGAAAAGACGTAAAGCCAGGTTTCTGTGTGACATCTGACTTAGGAATATAGGCAGCTGTCTTTTAAAAAACACTTTAACATCGCTTTTTAGGCAGAACAGGATTGAATTCAGCCCATGACCATCCTTAAAGATTGGTTAAATTCATCATGGAACGTTTGTTGGGGGCATCGTTACGGTACCAAGCATTGCATCTGTTTTCTTCACATGATAGTGTTTTGGGATGAGGCTGCTGCCAATCCCATGTTCAGAGGCAGAGCAAAGCCAGGAAGTTTAATGAGCCACCCTCACATCAGAACAACTCAGAGACGGATCTGAGCTCAGGCCTGCAGGCTGTCCGTGCTCTTATGGCTGGCCTCAAAGCCGGGAGCCGTCTAGTGGGATGGTTAGCTGTTGTTTGGGGGCGTCCTAGATGCTAAACCTTGCTTCAGCACTTGTTGCCTCTGTTCCTCATTTGTAAAATAAATATGACAATAGGATCTATTCAAGGTTTTCAGAAAGATGGAATGAATTATCATAACAGGTAGCACTTCACACAGTGGCCGGCTCGTCTGAAGTTCACAAAGTTAGAATCCATTAAAAAAACTGCAAAATAAAGTTATTTTCCCCAAGCCAGTGTTGTTTTCCGTTTCCCATCTTCAAACATCTAATCCTCATGATTTTCCTTTTTCCCTGCAGAATTTGTTTTGGTTTGGTATAGGAAAAGCTACCGCATTTTTACTTCCGGCTATCATTTTTGCTGTAAAGCTGGCTAAGTACTACCGTCGAATGGATTCTGAAGATGTATATGATGATGAGTAAGTAGACAAGAGGCTGGGGAATCATTTTCTAAGTGGCGCTACCTTCCAGGCACTTGCTAAAGAACGGCTCTGATGCAATTAAACTCGATTTTTTTTTTTTTATGATTACAACTATATGACATTCTTTTTTTTTTAATTTATTTTTTATACAGCAGGTTCTTATTAGTTATCCATTTTATACATATTGGTGTAATCGGTCATCCCTATTCAGATGAAATTTTTGTACTGGTTTTCTTATGCTTATTTTAACTATTTTTCCCCTTGCTTAATTGTCTCAGCTTCCTTAACCAGCCTTCTTATTTCTTGTTTGCAGTTCCTCTGTCTCGGGGACTTGGCACTTTACTTTATAACTGTTTTTACTAGTTTTCATTTTGGCTCCATGATCCACCCTTCACTCTGTGCCTGGTGAACTTGTATTCAAAATGTGTTCACTTTGACTTCATTTACCTCCTTCTTAATATGTGTTTCTCCTGAATTTGCTTTGTCAACATCTGTATTAGAGTAAAAAGGTGGGGGGATGCAGCTGTTGAACTGTAATTGTAATTGAAAAATCGTTTTATCTCCCTTTTTTGTGTTTTATAGTGTTGAAACTATACCCATGAAAAAAGTAAGCCTTTTCTTTTTTAAGCCATATTTCTAAGGTGGGACTGGGGAGGGCTTTATTATTAGATGACAAACTTTTAAAACTAAAATAATAACATTAAATTACATAACAACAATAAATATGCCCGGATAAAAATAAATGCTGATGCCTCTTGAAATAAGAGCTGGCACATGGAGAATACTGAAGAAATCCTTGTTGAATGAATGAAAATTGTCTATGTTAAATTTATTAATATATAAAATGCTTGTTTGGATCTTTGGTTTTTTAAAGGGAAGAAAATGTAAATATACTTTTTTACTTTCTTTGTAGATTTAACAAATTGTTATATACTTTTTTACGACCATTACATTGTCTTTGTAATCCATGATGTAAATGCTTCATCTTAGAAATAACATGGTGTTTTTGGTGCATTTATTTTTGTTACAGTATGGAAAATGCTAATACTGGTTCTCGTAGACATCAAGCCTCCAGTATGGAAAATGCCAGTATCAGTTCTCATAGACATCGAGACACCCAGACAAATTGAACAAAGTTTTTAAACAGATCCAACTGCACGAGTTCATGACCTGCAGCATCTCCAAATATTGGGAAAGAAACCTTCCATTCAGGAGCTTACAGAGTTCAGTGGGTCACATGGAGTATGCACTGACCGGCCTAAGAGTGGAGAGCACGCACGCCTATTTTTTAGAAGTTTTGCTTTAATCATCTGAGCCTTCTATGAAAATTTTAATATGTAAAACATTCATGAATTCCCACTTTAGCCTTTGGAGCAACACAGGAATTTGGGCGCATTTCATCCAATGGGAACTTCGACTCCTAGTTAGAGAAAGTCCAGAAAATAGCAGATCTGTGTGTGAACAATAAAAGAATGATTTCAGAACTATGACTCTAATCTTCTTATTGAAAAATAGATCTAAACTACAGACGTCAATGAAGTATTATCTTCTTAGGGCGGCTGTAACACATCACACAAACTGAGTGGCTTAAAGCAACATGTTCTTGAACTTTTATGGAGGCCGGAAGTCTGAAATCAACACATCAGCAGAGTTAGTTCCTCCCAGAGAGCCTGAGGGAGAGTCTGTTCCGGGCCTTTCTCTGAGATTCCGATGATTGCTGCCAATCCTTGGCCTTCCTTGTCCTGTAGGTGTATCACTCCAGTCTCTGCCTCTGTCTTCACATGGAGCTTCTCTTTGTGTGTGTGTGTCCCAATTCCCCTTATCTCCTAAGGACACCAGTCACTGGGTCAGGGCCCATCCTAAGCAAGAATGACCTCACCTTCATTTCATCGTATCTGCAAACAACCTATTTTCAAACATTCACAGGTTCTAGGTGGACATAAATTTGGTGGCAGGGTAGGCGGGGGGGAGATTATTCCCCCCCACACACACACACACAGTCACCCAACAAAAATAACAAATAGCCAAAGAGATAGAGAAGTGGACACAAAAGAAAGTGACACTGTACACACAGAAATGAAGGTAAATTACCAAAATCAGAAATGGCAGAAAATAAAAAAATGTTAGTAGACATACACAAAATAGTGACTCATTCCCCTCTTAATTTTAACCTTTAAGATTTGTCTGTATCTAAGAGCACATTAATAACCCACTGCTTGTGTCAGTCGATTGTCTCTGCATCTAACCCAGTGATGCCAGCCCCTGCTACACAATGGATTCCCCTGAGGGGGGAGCTTTTTAAAAATACTGATGTTTGGATCCCATCCCAAGAGATTCTTATGTAGTTGGTTAGGGATATGGCTTGAGCATGTGGATTTAAAATTTTTCCCACGTGATTCTGATGTACAGCCAGGGTTGAGAAACACTGCCTCTGGTTAATTAAATCAGAATTTCTGAGATGTATCCCAGGTAATTCTCATGTGTAACCTGGGTTGAGAATTACTGATACAGCATTTTATCTGATTTATGTATATATTCATTGATCATCTACTATGTCCCAAGCACTGTGCAAGACACTGGATGAGGGAGAGGTGAGCTAACAGACTAGATCCAGCCTCCTAGGAGCTCAGTGTCAGTGGTGGAAACCAAGACGACCCATTTGATGAGTATATGAGAGACACAGAAGGCTGTGGGGTGGTGGAAGTCAGGGGAGGGTTCCTGCAGTTGAATTTCTGAAAAATATATGCATGAAAAACCTATGACACATTAAACAAATCTGTTTCTTATGAAGGTTCTGTGCCTTTCACTTGTCCCCTCCTGTAATCCTCACTGCATCCCTATGAGGTCAGCAGTTTTAGTTCTAATTATAAACGAAGTGGCCTGAAGCTTACAGAAGTGAGTTGTCCAATATCACCCAGCTCATAAGTGTTTGGGTCAGAAGAGGATCCAGGTCCCCCAGATGCCATAGCTCCTGGCTCTCCTGTTGAATCTATTCCGTTAGCGCTAACCTTAGTGCTCTGTTGCCTCCGCTTAGTCATGCTGGCTCTGCATCTTTTGTAAAAGAATGTTGCCTACAACCTGAAATATACAGGATAGCCCATTCTCAAGGCTCTGACCTTTAGAGGTGTAACACTTTGCCATTCATATAGAGATAAACAGAGAATGATATCTGTCCTGTTGTGAGGTTTATAGGAACATTGTGACCAGACCTGTAAGGACAAAAGATTCCAGCACCAAAATGTTTGCAACAATCAGCGTACCCCTTTCCCTTTTAGTGTAAAACAAGCCTGGATTCTAACTCGGGTAAAATGGTTCTTTGAGACACTAGTCCACCATCTTCTGGGTCTGCTGCTTTCCGAATAAAGTCGCTTTTCCTTCCCTCAACACCTCATCTCTCGATTTATTGGCCCGTCCTACAGCGAGCAGTACGAGCTTGGACTCAGTCACAACGTCACAAGCTAGGGTGGGTTTTGGCACAGACCGCTTACTGACAACATTTCAAACTAAAACCACCAGATAGCTGTCTGGGGTTCTCTAATGATGAAATGCAGTATCAATCAGTGCTACTCAAAGTGTGGCCTGAGGACCAGAAGGATCACCTGGGGAGCTCAAAAAAGGCTAATTCTGACTCCACCCCAGACACCCTGCATCAGAGTCTCTGAGGGTGAGGCCCAGGAATGTGTATTCTAACAAGCTTTCCAGATGAGTCCAAAGTACATAAAGTTGGCCAAGCATACTTCAAATCACCCTGATGGAAAAGATCATTTAGAAACTAGCTTTTGTCCAAGAAATGTGGCTAAGCCTCAGTGCAAACTACAGATTTTTGGTGCCTCTGTAAGGGCAGCAGGGGAAAAGGGAGAAGGTGGAGCCAGTCCTGAGAGCATGTTCATGGCTAACCACCAGGCCCAAACCCACCATCCTTCCATCTGAAATGCCTGTTTCCACTCCCATCTTCCTGAAGAAGGGGCTCCTGCATGCCTTCATTCCCTCCCTGAAACGCCACTGCCGTCAAGCCAGATCAGTGACACCCACCACTTCTCCGCCCTCTTCTAAATGAGCATTTACTCTATTGCTCTCTCCCCAACAAGATCTCAAACCCTTGTGTACAAAGCCCAGGTCTTAAGTTCCTTTGAGTCCCCATAGCCCTTTAGGGCGTTAACCACAATTTCAGAAACGGACATCTGATTAGAGAGGTGTTTATTTGGGGTTTGTTAGGAGTGCATCCCAGGAGACACAGATTAAAGATGTAACCAAGCAGGACCCTATGGGATCTTGCCAGGACAGTCACCCCTACCCCACCATGTCCTCTGCCTGCCTCTTGTTTGTAGAAAAACTTTAGTCTCCTTGGCCTTCCCCAAGTTGCAAAGAATAAATTTAATCAGATAAGTGAGAAAATGCAGAAACAAAGGAAAATAGTCAAGCAAGACAAAATAATAATCGTTTAGCAATTAAACAAAGTGTATGACCTTTAGTTCCTCCCCAGGGGCTCTAGATAATATTCTGAGCCATGTCCTTTGAGCTGTTTTGCAGAGACTGAAACCCCCACCAGGTGGAAGAAGTTAACTGTATGCTGCCCACAAGCACGTAGACCCCAGACCAGTTGGAACCAGAAGGTTGATGATGTTGACTCCTGATGACCTCACCACCAACTAGTCAGAAGAATGTCCATGAGCTGATGACACACCCTGCAACCCTCTCCCTCACCCTGTCTTTGAAAACATTTCCTGCCATTTGGGAGTTCAGGTCTTTTAAGCACTAGCTGCCTGGACTCCTTGCTTAGCACCTTGCAATAAATGCTGCACTTTCCTTCACTACAGCTGGTGTTAGTAGATTGGCTTTACTGCACACGGGTGAGCAGACCCAAGTTTGGTTTGATAAGAAAGAAGCACTTGAATTGTGTTCCACCAGACTAGAAAATGGGGGACGCTTATAAAGGCAAAACACCTCACGGTGACATAAAGTTGTTTGTCAAGAGTTAGAATTGGAGCTGGCAAGAAGTAAAGGTGCTTGTTAAGGAAGGATTGGTTGGGGTTTGAATGAATACAGTGTTGTGAGGGGCAGAGGGGATTTTGAAACTACAGGGTTGCAACTAGCAGCTGCTAGCAGATAATGTTTGCAAATGTAATGCTGGTGGTACCCTTGAGTTTGATACTACTCAGAGAAAATTCAAGTTCTCAGGGACACAGGAACATGTCTGAAAGCACAACCACAAAGGCCACCCAGCTCCATTTTGGATGTCTGAACCACAGTTACTCCATTTTGATTTTTAAATGATCTTAAATATGTCATCAAGAGGCAGTATGGACTGATACTGGATTGGACTCAGAGACCTCAGTTCAAATGTGCTCTCCCTTGAGAAGCAACTCAAGTTCCTTTAGCCTCATCCCCACCTCTGTTAAATGGGGAGGGGATTACACCCACCTCATTGGGTGGATGTGATGGTCATCATGATGGCTAGCACTGAGTAGGCTCAATAAAGGAGAGCTAGTGTCACCTGCCAGTGACATGGTAGGCTTTCAATATATAGCAGATCATGTTTCTTTTTGAGGCAGTGAACTCCTTGTCACTGGGGGTTCAAGGAAGGCTGGTCAAACTATCCTACCTGTGAGATGCCATGAAGAGGTGTCTCCATTCAGTTCAAAGAAGAAAGGAAAGGGAAGGTGGAAGAGTAGGGAGTACCAGGATCTATCTCCCCACTTGAAAATGAATTGCACAGGCAGAATCTGTCTGCTATAACTATTATGGAACCCTGTAGTCTATTGAAGGCTGCCAAATTCCAGAGGAAGTCTTGGATGGTAAATTATGGTTAATTTCGGTCAATTTCAACTCTAAGCTCTGTAGCCACTACCTATTCCCCCACCCCACTCCGATGGCAGCCAGTCAGTGGTGCATGAGTTCCTGGAGTAGCTTGCACACAGACACTGAGGGCAAGAATGGGCATTAAGGACCCTGTCCTTCAGATATTGGAGGTCTGTGTTCTGATCCCTGGTTGCTGCTTCTAATCGCAGAGGTGCAGACGCAGAAGTGAGCGGCCCTGCTTTCACTCCCTCTGAGGGCCAGCTGCATTAACGCTCACCTTGTCTGGCTGTATGGTAGTCCACAGTGCTGGGAGCACAGTCTGTCCAGCAACCTTTTCCAGCCACGTCTTTCAACGTCCCTTCTACCTCTGGATGATGCCACCAGCTGAGCATGAGAAGGAACTGGAAACATCTGTGGAATGTCGTGTTCATTAGCCCACTGTCAGGGGCCCTTTGCTGCCAGTGGCATGGCATCTATGACCGTAAATGAACCAAATATCCAAAAATATGGCAGAGCCTTGTCTCAAGTGCTACTATGGTGTGGCCCAAATCTGCCACTTGCACAGAATGGCAATTCCAGTTAGGGGGTTACGTGTCAAAGGCCATTAGAAGCCATAAGTGGGGGCTTCCCTGGTGGCACAGTGGTTAAGAATCCGCCTGCCAATGCAGGGGACACAGGTTTGAGCCCTGGTCCAGGAAGATCCCACATGCTGTGATGCAACTAAGCCCACGAGCCACAACTACTGAGCCTGTGTGCCACAACTGCTGAAGCTTGCGTGCCTAGAGCCCGTGCTCCGCAACAAGAGAAGCCACCGCAATGAGAAGCCCGCGCACCTCAATGAAGAGTAGCCCCCGCTCTCCACAACTAGAGAAAGCCTGCGCACAGCAACGAAGACAAAAATAAACAAACAAACAAATAAATAAATAAATTTATTAAAGAAAAAAAAGAAGAAGTCGTAAGTAGCCATGAGATGGCAGCAGAGGACACATGTAGTCTATCTGCCAGAAAAGGGCAAGGCTCACCCTTAGAGCTGTAAGGGTCCCCGTTTACCTGCAGAAAGACAGATGAACTACTGACAGCACCACATCCTGAGAGCCACTCCAGTCCCCTGGGCACACAGATGTAAACCTTCCACCCAGGGGACTCCATCAGTTTTTAGTTGGGATGAGCCTTCCGTAAACCAGACCCAAGCATCTTCAGGGCTTCCTGGGAGCCATCTCCAGGTAGCCAAAACTTGGCCCTGAGAGTAACCAAGGGAGATACAATGGATCCTGAAGGGTATGGCCTCAACCTTCTTATGTGAAGAGCACTCATCTGTGGGACCAGGCTTGATGCTCTGGAATGTTCCATTTTCATTTTTTTATGAGAAATCTGTTTGCCTTTCCAACTCTGCCTTTAACATCTGAGGAGACCAATGCCGGATGGGGATCCCTGGATGCAGTGATATCTGGCCATCCTTTCTAAGGCCCTTGGTCTCCACAGGTGCCCAAGAGCAGGGCAGGAACTGTTTTTTTAAAGTGGGGTATTGCTGGGAACTGTGTCTCCAAGAAGCCAGTACCCCAAGGGCAGACTGGGCAGAGACTAACTTCCGCAGCAAAGCTCGCAGTATCAGAGAGCCAGTTTTCACCAAATCCTTGGGGTTTACGGGGCCCCAGCATAGGTAGCTTGTGGGAACTCGAGCACACCTGCTACCCAGGTCCCCAGGTATAGTTGTCAGATTTTCTGGTCACTTTGTACACATGGCTCAACAAAATACCTGGATGAAGCCCACATTGTCTCCTGTTCCCAAACAGCCCCACCGAGTCAGGACTTCCTACTTGGGTTGTGGGGTCTTTAGGGTAACTTTTTCTTCACTCATCTCTCACATATACTCCTCCTCTTACATTCAGAGATTCAAAGTTTATTTGAACGTTGGGCCAGTTTGGACACTGGGCCAATTATTGACCTTTTTAACAACAATATCACTGTCTGCAGGAAGGATTTAAGAAATGCCTGAGAAGTGCATTGGGGCAAGGGGTCTAAGTGCTTTGAGTTTAACGGCTAAGAAATATGTGAGCACAAAAAATCCCTTGCTGTGTGTCTAGTTGCAAATATATGCAGGTTTCTGAGCTCCACAGTGATGGCAATTTATAATCAGCATAAAGAAACCCTTTGAAGGACTTTTTTCTGCCTGGAGAGCTCAAGTCTGAGGCCATCCTGGAGGCAGCTGGGGAGTCTTGTGTCTGTTCTTTAACAATATATATATTTTATGTTCCCCTGAAGTCATATATCCATCAATGTTTTAGAAATCAGATTTGGAGAAGACTTCAGACCTGCTAAAGATAGTGACCATTTTATGCAAAGGCATATATCCCCATCCTTCTCCAGCCTTTGAATCATTCCCCCTGTACCCACACCCACCAGGAGCATCTGTTCTCTTTCTGCCTCTCCTTCCTTTCTCAGCCCCCAGGCTGTGAACTGAAGTCTTACCAGGATTTTCTATGTGCAGTTCTATCTCCTGAATTTTTTTTTTCAAGAATCCTGCACTCATTAGCTGTCAGGCTTAATCTGGGGTTGTGGTGTCACAAAAAGATGAAAAAAAAATCTTTTTCTATCAGAGGAGAAAGAATACTGTAACTGGAGTAGGAGATCTGGGCACAGCTGAAAGGATGGCGTTCTGAGACCATAGGGAAGTCCCGTAAGTCACTTTTCTCATCTTTCTTTTAAGCATAAAAGCCACTCCTTACAGCGTTGTTATAAAAATCTAATGTAATAATATACAGTGAAAGCATAACAATGACATGGTGCTATGTGGATGTGTAGTCTGATTATCACTCAAGTAGAAAAGAGATGGAAATTTTCAAAAAGGAAGAAAAAAAACCTCATATCCCAGTGTGGTCTTCCAGGATAAGATCACCACAAGGCGGTGATATGGAGTCACCAATGCTTCTGAAATCTGGTAACAAGAGGCTCCCGATCTTACTGAGGACAAAGGTCTAAACTAGCCTAAACAGAACCCGTAACCATGAACATCTGTTGTAAAAGTTGGTTGTTATAAGTTGGAGTTGGAGTCTTGTTATAAGTTGGAGTCTAAGACAAATTCAACCATTGAATTCATTCAAGTGATTGTTTTAAAGAGAAGTTAAGGAAAAGTGAGAGGCCCCTTTTCTGCATTTAGATCATTTGAAGTCAAAAGGAGAGGGGAGCCAGTTACTAAACCTTAGCTTGTCCCCAGGTGGCTGACATCGGATTCTCTTTCCCTCCCGTGTCACACTCAGATGCCACTGTCGTTCTTGGAGCCTGACTCTCACGTATTTGAAAAGCTGTGTCAGTTCTGAGGTCAGAACCTGGATGGGCTGGGACAGCATTACTTATACCTTTATCCCCTCCCAGTCCCAGAATGGGATTTCTATACTTCTCTCATTGGAAGGTGGCAGCCTGTGTGATCTCAGGGTTTTCTAACTGTTCGTCCCAAAGGGCCCCAGTAAGAAGATGGCAGGGAGAGGAGGAGTAGAGGGACCATAGGGTTTCAAGGACAGATGTGACAGGGAATCTTGGGGCCATTAAATTACTACTACAGCTTGTACATAGATATACAACTCATGTTCAAACGACAGTACATAGTATAGTGGTAAATTAACTGCATATCTATTTAAAGGCATAATTCCCATCGGCTCTGTGGTACCTTCTTGTTGTTATTCCCTTTTTTTTTTTTTGCTATGCCGGGTCTTAATTGTGACACGCGGGATCTTCGTTGCGGCATGTGGACTCTTAGTTGTGGCATGCGGGATCTAGTTCCCTGGCCAGGGATGAAACCTGGGCGCCCTGCGTTGGGAGCACAGAGTCTTAGCCACTGGACCACCAGGGAAGTCCCTGTGACACCTTTTGACAGCAGTTTAGTTTAGGTGCACAGACTTTTTAGAGTCTCAATGATCTTTTTGAAAGCACGGCTTCACCAGTCACTAGCTGTCTGGTCTTCGGTAATCTTTAATTCCCTCCTCTCCACAATGTAGATAATAATATCACCAATCTCCTAAGCATGGTTCAAGGATTAAGTGCTACTATCCATGCAAATTTTGTGGAGTAACAGCTCAAGTGATAGCTGCTGTTGTCAACTGAAAAAAAAAAAAGCACAACCTAAAAGTTGAGAATTCCATTTTATTTGGCGGACTTTCTGAGGACTTAAACCCGGGAGACAGCCTCTCAGATTGCCCTGAGGGACTGCTCCAAAGAGGTAAGGAAGGAGTCCGGATACTTTTGCAACAAAGTATAGGAGCTTTTGCAACAAAGATCAGATAGTCAGAACATCCAAAGATGACTGTTCATTAAAGAAAACCAGACATCTTAAGTTAAGGAATTTAGCGCTTTTCTATGTATGGGAAGATGCAAGAGTCTGGGCTCGTTGAAATCATTTCTTTGATACGCACCTTAGCTATCTAGGACCCATATCCTGCTTCTCTCCATCCTGAATCCCCTCAGGGTGCACAGTCGGGGCAGCTGCAGTGGCTGCAACCTTGATGGTAGCAACATCCTTTGTTTACTGATAAGGTAGGTGACACTTTCCCCCCACACGGTCACTCTTACCATCATATGGCTGCTCAAGCACCTTTATTAAATGTGTGAGCACTATGATGGGGAGGTCTGCCCAGGGAGTGGGTGTCATCAAAGGGTCCTCAGTCTTGGGGAGATAGGGAGCCGCTGGTGTGATTGCAGCCTCGGGTGAGTTCTAGAATGCCCTCCTGCGCACCTCCTCATCCACCTGATCCATAACTATCTCCCACGCGACATGAAACCCCTGGACTCCTCCCTGCTGGGAACGGCTCTCCACGTCTTTGAGGACAGTTACCCCTCCTCCAGATCCAGCCACGTGTGTCAGGGGACGGGGCTCTTTCCCCTCCAGTCCTGCTCTTTGCCACGGTGGATGAGGCCACCAGCAGGAACGTGACTCAAGCCCAGCTTATCAAAGTCTCTCCCTGAGATTTTCCACACTGTACCTCGAGTCAGAGCTGCTGACATCCATGTTTCCAACCATACAGAGAAAAGCATTGTGAGAAAACAAAGCACACGTGCAGAGAAAACTGAGACGTGATATTAGACAGATTGCTGGTGATTTTCAAGTCCCTAGGGGCCTGAGTGGTTGTCTTAATCATCTAGTTCATCTTCTGTATCTTATGAAATTTTGACATCTTGGTGGGATGGCCAACAGACCCGGAGAGAGACTGCCTTTCCCAAGGCTAGCTATTCCTAAAGATAGTAAACAGTGTAATTATGGGCACACCTCCCATATGCAAGCAAACTATCCCTTTATCTAACTCTAAATACACCAAACCAATATTTTTTCCTTCCTTAAGTCAACCCACGGCCAGATACCAAACTGCTAGCCCTATGCCCCAAGCCTGCCAAAATTATTCACACTGACCGATCCTAAACTATTTACTCTGCCCTGCCTTTGCGTCATATTGAAATATTTAAACAATTGTGCCTATATTAATGAAACTTGCATAAGGATCTCTATACAGCGGGCTTTGGAGAGCTTTCAGATGGGTGAACACATGAGGTGCTGGGAGGGTGGTGCACCCCGGGAGGGCATGGTAGCCCTTCACCCTCCCCTCCCCCGACCTTGCACTCTGCATTCCTCCCATTGGGCTGTTCCTGAGTTGCATCCTTTATAATAAACTAGTAATAGTAAGTAGAGCAATTTCCTGTGTTTTGTGACTCATTCGATTGAATTATCTATCCTGAGGGTCATTGTGGAAACCCCAGAATTTGTAGTCTGCCCAATAGACACGTGAGCTGCCTGGGCACCCCATTTGGGGCTGGCTTCGGAATTGGAGGGCAGTCTTGCGGGACTGAGCCCTTAACCTGGGGGGTCTGCACAGACTGCAGGTAATGTCAGAATTGAATTGAATTGTAAAACACCAAATTGATGTCAGAGAGTTGGAGAAGTGGTGCTAGAAAAGGCACCACATATTTGTCGTGAGTGTGGTGGGTGGCAGTGGGTGGCATAGACATCTCTCAATAACAAAAGATTTTAAAAAGTAACTTTAGCTTTGGCAAATGACAAATTGACAAAACTCTGCAGAATTATTCATTACTGTGGCTCAAATTATAGTTATATCTGAGGGTCCCACTAAATTGAAACATTATATCCCTTGTCATCTTTTTTTTATTATTGGATGAAAGATTCTTTAAATTCTACAGTGCTTTACAATTTTCAAAAGTTTCACACACATGATTTCAAGTGATCCCATAATAACACTTTTTCCCCCTATCCTGTATTGTCCCTTCCCCCCTTCCCTCTCCCCACTGGTAACCACTAGTTCGTTCTCTATATCTTTGAGTCTGCTTCTTTTTTGTTTTATTCACTAGTTTGTTGTATTTTTTTAGATTCCACATATACGTGATATCATACAGTATTTGCCTTTCTCTGTCTGACTTATTTCACTTAACATAATTCCCTCCAGGTCCATCCATGTTGCTGCAAATGGCAAAATTTCATTCTTTTTTATGACTGAGTAGTATTCCATTGTATGTATACACCACATCTTCTTCTTCCATTCATCTCTTGATGGACACTTCATTTGCTTCCATACTGTGGCAATTGTAAATAATGCTGCTATGAACATAAGTGTGCATATATATTTTCAAATTAGTGTTTTTGTTTTTTCCAGATATATACCCAGGATATATTGCTGGGTCATATGGTAGTTCTATTTCTAGTTTTTTAAGACGCTTCCATACTGTTTTCCACAATGGCTGTACCAATTTATGTTCCTACCAACAGTGTATGAGGGTTCCCTTTTCTCCACATCCTCGCCAACATTTGTTATTTGTGTTCTTTTTGGTGATAGCCATTCTGACAGGTGTGAAGTGATATCTTTTTTTTTCTTTTTTGGCTGTGTTGGGTCTTTGTTGCTGTGTGAGGGCTTTCTCTAGTTGTGGTGAGTGGGGGCTACTCTTCGTTGTGGCGCGCAGGCTTCTCACTGTGGTGGCTTCCCTTGTTACAGAGCACAGGCTCTAGGGCTCACAGGCTTCAGTAGTGTGCTGTGTGGGCTCAGTAGTTGTGGCGTACAGGCTTATTTGCTCCGCGGCATGTGGGATCTTCTCGGACCAGGGATCAAACCTGTGTCCCCTGCATTGGCAGCTGGATTCTCAACCAGTGCACCACCAGGGAAATCCTGTGAAGTGATATCTCATTGTGGTTTTGATTTCATTTCCCTGATGATTAGTGATGTTGAACATCTTTTCATGTGCCTGTTGGCCATCTGTATGTCCTCTTTGGAAAAATGTCTATTCAGTTCTTCTGTCCATTTTTTAATCAAGTTGTTGTGATGTTGAGTTGGATGAGCTGTTTATATACGTTGGATGTTAACCCCTTATTGGTCATATCATTTGCAAATATCTTCTCCCATTCAGTAGGTTGTCTTTTCATTTTGTTTGGTTTCCTTTGCTGTGCAAAAGTTTTTAAGATTAATTAGATCCCATTTATTTATTTTTGCTTTTGTTTCCTTTGCTTTAGGAGATGAATCCAAAAAAAATATTGTTGCGAGTTATGTCAAAGAGTGTTCTGCCTATGTTTTCCTCTAGGAGTTTTGTAGTATCCAGTCTTACATTTAGGTCTTTAATTCATTTTGAGTTTTCTTTTGTATATGGTGTTAGAGAATTGTTCTAATTTCATCTTTTTACAAGTAGCTGTCCAGTTTTCCCAGCACCACTTATTGAAGTGTAATCTTAAAAGTAAGGAAACATAATATAGAAGAAAAATAGATATGCCTCCCTATAACTGTAGCCTTGCCTAAATTCCCCATGGTCATGGCACCCACTGCCTTAAAGCAGCCCATATTGGGCATAGATGCTCCAACATAATGAATAACAAATTAAAATTAAAATAGCTTTTGGCACTTATAAATTTGCTTGATAGAATTGGACCCAATGACTCCCCATTAAAATAGTTAATATGGGGCTCAATGTAAGTTAAAACAGGACCTTCAGAGATGAAAACTTATTATAGAAAACCTAATTAATGAAAGGATGATTATCCCTACTTCTTCTCCATTGGACAGCCCAATTTTGCCTGCTCTTAAATCTGGAAAAAATAGAGGGCACCTCCTGGTGGATTACTACAACTTTAGTGCTGTGTTCCCATCCACCAGGGCCCTCATACCCAATATCCAGCATTATTAAAATTACTATACTCCATGCCTAAAGGGAAGTCTAGTAGAGATTGCTACTGTCTGAGCCACTGTAGAGATCAGTGGAGATTATGGCGTTCCCCAGGAGACTCCTGCCTCATATCAGTCAATCGCCTCAGGCCCCTGGGTAGAGGACTATCCTCTCCTCAGTGCCTCCTGCTGCTACCACTGCCCCCACCCCCAACCGCTTACCCACACAATCTCCTGCCTTGCGTTTCCCATGCAACCGCCATAACCAGTCCTTCCCCTTAACTGCACATGATACCACTAATCGTTACATATACTGTACTCATTTATTAGTTTATATCCTCTAACAGCATAACGCCAGGCCTACCACCTTGAACCAAGGTAGGTACACAAAGACATTATTGTTAAACTCTTACTTTTAATGATTTCCAACTCCACCAAGGTACTGTTAGAAACCTCCCCAAATTCCAGATCTATTTTCTTGGATTACATCATATAAATTGAAAACCTGTTTATGGACTGGCCTACAAGAAATCCATCCACCTCTACTTGTGGTCCTCTATTTTACTTCCATAACAAAATGTTTTCTTTGCTGTTTGGGGCAACTTAAGCCCTACTCCCTAAAAATCTCCATGATCATCTCACCAAGATTTCCTTATATGATGTTAAAACATCAGAGGATAGATTGAATTAATTTTTTTTTAATATTCTGCATTTTATGATGTTTCCATATTTTGCAGGGCCTTGTAAACTTGAGGAGAGACTGCCCCTCCCAGGGTTGTTAATTCCTAATGATAGCAAACAACTTAATTGGGAGCATACCTCTCATTTGCAAGTTAAGCACCTCCTTTATTCAGCACTCATACATCAGGCCAATATTCTCCCTGCCCTAAATCCATCCAAGGCCTTGTACAAGATAGCTAGGGAGACCCCTGTACCCCAGATCCCACTGGAGCTATTCAAATGGCCAATCCAAGGCTCTTTACCAGATGCTTCTCCATGTGGCCTGGCATGGCATGGCAGGCCCCCTTCTAGTGGAAAATGTAAGTTATAAATTCTTTTTTCAATAGCTTTATACTCTCCATATAGTCACTTAGTAAATTCCTTAAATTAAAATACCAAAGGTACATTTTGAGACAGTGGTCCTACACAACCCTTGCCTTCCATGAGTTATAAGAAACTTCCAAAAAATTCTCAATTTTGTTTCTGTCGTTTTCAGTTTTTTTATTATTACAATCAGAATAATCTTGATAAATACAAAATCCAATTCAATCCAATAAACATTTGCTAAGTGCTTTCTGAGCTTCATTCTTGAGCTCTGGGCTAGGGATGTCAAGTGACAGGATGATGATGGTGGCAAGCCCATGAATGAACCAAAACAAGGTGACACCTCAACTGTAATAATGGTGAAGTCTGTAAAAATTTATGAGAACCCAGATGAAGGAACAGTGAATTCTGTCAAAGGCACAGGGGGTCAGGTAGAGAGAGAATTTGCCAGGTAGATATGGGTGGAATGGAATTTCAGGCAAAGATAACAGTTTGGCAGAGGCAATGTGTCCTGAAACAGGACATGTGGGGAGAAGAGTGGACAGTAAGATATAGCTGGAGCCCAGGGACACATGTAGGATGTGGTGGGTATTGACCTTGAAGTTGGCTAGGGTTAAGACGGGAAAGACCTCATATGTCAGACTCAGAAATTTGGACCTTTTCTGTAAGCAGCTGAAAAGCATCAGAGGCTTGAGGCTGGGATGCAGTGAGATGTCGCCCCTACAGCCATCCTCAGAGAGTGAGCTGTCAACTGAGCCGGCAGTCTTGAAGCTGGGAGCCAAATCACATTCTCCTTGCATTCCACACAGTGACTAATACTGTGCTTTACACAGAACGGTTACTGAGTAATCACTGAATAAGTACTGTTCTTTTCTCTCCAGCCGTTGAGTTCTCTTAACCACTTGAAGGCTCTTGAGAAATTCTCCCTGCCTTTGGCTAGGTCAGATGTCTCCAGCCTGGGCATTCCAGCCTTCCATCCAACATTTCAATCACCCCTACATTGTTGTGACTGGTATCCTTATCTTGCCCCCCTAATTCCATCTTTTTGAGGATCATGTCATTCTTGACTGCATTTCATTCAATGACAGAGTGAGTCTGGGACATGCAGTGCTTCAGGAGTGCCCTCTGGATGAATGGAAGAATGAATGAATGACAGAAGAATGACAGATTGAGTGACAGAACGAATGAAGTCTGGGTAGGGACCAGCCCTGTTCTTCCTGGAGCCAACAGTCTCTTATCTCCCTGCCATCCCTGTCTTCTCCTTATAGCCCATAGTAGGCAAGAGTGCTTTGCTCTTTGGGCATGGGTACCGTCTGCCCCAGTGCCATCACAGGCCTTTTCAGAGCTGTTTTCTGATGTCTTTCATCTAAACCTCTTCATCTTTTCATGTGACAAAAGCAGCGAAACATGCCCATGTGCACAATGAGTCACAGCATTAATGCAAGGGGCAACTTGTCTTCTCTCTTTTCCAGATTCCCAGGATGGCAACTGACGCTCTTTGTAAAAAAAGAGACTGTGGGTTAGAGACACAGGTTAGAGACTGATAATTCCAAAGGGAAACTCTCCAAGACCTTCTGCCCCAAGATGCAGAGGTGGCAGGCATGCATATGTATGTGTACCCATATGTGATGTACCTGCACGAGAGTGTGTCGGTGTAGGTATATGTGTGTGTGCATATGTGTAGAGGTGCACAGCAATTTGTGTGCTTTGGAAATTTTATCCAAAAGAAGTAGACTTCTTTAAAGAATGAATTCGATGTTTTAGAGTGATTTCCTTTAAAGAAAAAAAAAAGATATGAAAAACCTAGAGATAATCAATGAACTTAACTTGTATGGGAGTTTATTATAAAACACTAAAAAATTTTTTTTACACACTACTATATTTAAAACGGATAACCAACAAGGACCTACTGTACAGCACAGGGAATTCTGCTCAATATTCTGTAACAACCTAAATGGGAAAAGAATTTGAAAAAGAATAGGTACATGTATATGTATAACTTTTTTTTTTTTTAATTAATTTATTTATTTATTTATTTTTGGCTGTGTTGGGTCTTCGTTTCTGTGCGAGGGCTTTCTCTAGTTGCGGCAAGTGGGGGCCACTCTTCATTGCGGTGCGCGGGCCTCTCACTATCGCGGCCTCTCTTGTTGAGGAGCACAGGCTCCAGACGCGCAGGCTCAGTAATTGTTGCTCACTGGCCTAGTTGCTCTGCGGCATGTGGGATCTTCCCAGACCAGGGCTCGAACCCGTGTCCCCTGCATTGGCAGGCAGACTCTCAACCACTGCGCCACCAGGGAAGCCCATGTATAACTTTTTAAAACTTTTTATTTTATATTGGAGTATAGTTGATTAACAATGTTGTCTTAGTTTCAGATGAACAACAGTGATTCAACTATACATATACATATATCTATTCTTTTTCAAATTCTTTTCCCAATTAAGTTGTTACAGAATGTTGAGCAGAGTTCCCTGAGCTATACAGTAGGTCCTTGTTGGTTATCCATTTTAAATATAGCAGTGTGTACATGCATGAATCACTTTGCTGTACATCTGAAACTAACACAACAATCAACTATACTCCAATATAAAATAAAAAGTTTTTAAAAAGTATATATAAGGCTTTAAAACAGCTGTACTACTTGAGAAAAAAACGCTTCTAAAACCTTTAATTATTATTAGTTTGATCTATTCAAGATTGTTGATATTCTACCATTTTAACCTACCACAAACAGCAATTTCATTTGGTTTAACTTAATTCAAAAGCCATGAGTTACCTTTTAGATGGATTCAGAATCAAAACCAAGCATTGCACATGGCTTTGAAAAAAATAATTTCAATGTTATGAGGTGTGACATAGGACACTCCTTTAAGATAAATAAAAATGAATATATTTTCCTTCTGCATCCATACAGAATGCTGTGCCATCAACTCTTCACTGACTCTTATTGTTCTAAAGTAAAACTTTAGTAGTATATATCATTAGATTTGCTGCACAGGAATACTTAAATCTCATGAATAATGAGCAGTTTAAATTTGTAGTGCAAGTACTCTTCTGTAGGTCTAAGATGAATGCTTCCTGTCAGGCTAGTTATATTTTAGCTGATGTTTACTTGGCCAATTTCCTCATTTTCTGACAATGAATAAGTTTTTTTTTTTTTTAATTTATTTATTTTTATTTATTTTTATGGCTGTGTTGGGTCTTCGTTTCTGTGCGAGGGCTTTCTCTAGTTGTGGCAAGCGGGGGCCACTCTTCATTGCAGTGCGCGAGCCTCTCACTATCGCGGCCTCTCTTGTTGCGGAGCACAGGCTCCAGACGCGCAGGCTCAGTAATTGTGGCTCACGGGCCCAGTTGCTCCGCGGCATGTAGGATCTTCCCAGACCCGGGTTCGAACCCGTGTCCCCTGCATTGGCAGGCAGATTCTCAACCACTGCGCCACCAGGGAAGCCCCATGAATAAGTTTTTAATGCACAAAATTTGACCAAAAAATTAATATTGCTTTGACACAGTGACAAAGTATTTTGTCTGTATATGAGGTTATTTTTGAAGGAGGGACTAATTTGTGAGCAAATTTGACCTGATAAAATGTACAGTTAAGACTCACCACAGTACAAAATCACACCCACTGATATATCTCTGATGACTGCATCCACAGGGGCCAGCCCTCTAGGTCAAGGAACCATGTAGTAGTAACATGCATGAGAGTAAAATCAGCTTTTGAACTTCAAAATTATCAGAGACCAGACTGCCTAAGACATGTGTTCAACCACTTGTGTTCAGACTTTCTATGGAACCCCCAAAGGAAACCTGCTATCCATCATTTAAATCTTTGATGAAAAGAAGAATGACATAACCCAAATCTAATCACGAGAAAAACACCAGACAACTTCCGAACGGGGCACATTCTCAAAACCCCTGAGCGGCACTCCTGAAAACTGACGAGGTCATCAAAAACAAGGAACATCTGAGAAACCGTCACAACCAAGTGAGGCCTAAAGAGTCACGTCTATTAAATGTCACATGGAATCTTGGATGGGTTCTTGGACAAAAAAAGACCATTAGGAGTTGAAAACATGTTCACACCAAAACCTGCACACAGATGTTTATAGCAGCTTTTTTCATAGTTGCCAAAACGTTGGAGCAACTGAGATGTCCTCCAAGAAGTGAATGGATAAATAAACTGTGGTACAAACAGACAATGGAATATTATTCACTGCTAAAAAGAAATGAGCTATCAAGCAGGAAAAAGACACACAGGAACCTTAAGATCATATTACTGAGTGAAAGAAGCCAATCTGAAAAGAATAAATTCTGCACGATTCCAACTCTATGACCTTTGTGAAAGGCAGAACTATGGAGACAGTAAAAAGATGGGATATATCCAGCAGTTGCTGGGAGGGAGGGATGAATAGGTGGGGCAGAGAGGATTTTTAGGGCAGTGAAGATACTATGTATGATACTATAATTGTGAAAACATGCCATTATATCTTCGTCAAAATCCATGGATTGTACAACACCAAGAGTAAGCTACTATGAAAACTATGGACTTGCAGTAGTTATGATGTATCGAAGAAGGTTCATCACCTGTAACGATTGTACTGCTCTAGTGGAAGATATTGACAGCATGGGCAGCTGTGTTTGTGAAAGACAGGGTTGATATGGGAATTTTCTGTACTTTCCACTCAATTTTTCTGGGAACCAAAACTACTCTTAAAAATAAAGCCTATTCGGCTTCCCTGGTGGCTCAGTGGTTAAGAATACGCCTGCCAATACAGGGGACACGGGTGTGAGCCCTGGTCCGGGAAGATCCCACATGCTGCGGAGCAACTAAGCCCATATGCCACAACTACTGAGCCTGCGCTCTAGAGCCCGCGAGCCACAACTACTGAAGCCCGTGCACCTGGAGCCTGTGCTCTGCAACAAGAGAAGCCACCGCAATGAGAAGCCTGAGCACTGCAACGAAGAACAGCCCCCGCTTGCCGCAACTAGAGAAAGCCCACGTGCAGCAACGAAGACCCAATGCAGCCAAAAATAAAATTAAATTAAAAAATTAAAAAAATAAAAATAAATCCTATTGATCATTTTTAAAAAGAACATTAGGTAAAAAGTAAGGAGGGCTGAACAAAATATGGACTTTAGTAAAAACATAGCAATATTGGTTCAATAGTTTTATAAATGTAGAATTATAATGCAAAAAGTCAGTGATAGGGGAACGTGGGTGAGATGTAGGGCAAAGGAACTGTCTTTGCAAACATTTTTTAAAGGTAATACTATTCTAATATTTTTAAATATATATATGTTAAAGAGAGAGAAGTTTACAATTTATCAAAGTGTGGATACATTACTTTGTTTTTAATAAAAATATTAGAAGTGGCCTCCATTTAGTCTTTCTCTAATTGTATATCATCTGTACCACAAGGATCCAGAGTCAATTCTCCAGGAGTCAGGGAACCCGTCAGTCCTGGTAGTATGGGGAGGTGGGGAGAACCTGTAGTGGGCAGCCTTGCTGGGGCTCCAAACCTGCTTCGGTTCCCCAGTGCACTGTAGTGCAAGTGTATCATTTTCTCAGTATATCGAGCTGTGAGTTAATGTGTGGACACATCCTTAGCACAATGCTGGCACGCTGTAAACACTCACTGGAGGAGTGACAGTCTATTTCTCTCCATGAACATCCATAAAAAGAGGGACATGGGGAAGGATCAGGGGACAAATGACACCAACAGATAGATAATATTTGATCTGGATCTTGAAGGATGAGCCAATGTGTTCCTGGCAAAGTAGGACTGGAAGGGCATTCCAAGTAAAGGGAACAGCAGGAGCAAAAGCAGGAAGGGCACAAGCTCACCAAGTATTTAGGAGATGGTGGGTGAGGGGTTTAGTGTGGCCAGATTGGACTCTGTGTGTATGTGTGTGTGTGTGTGTGTGTGTGTGTGTCTAGAAATGAGTTTGAAATAACAGGCTGAGCTAACAGAGAGAGGGCTACACAGCCTGGTCTAATATTGTGTCCCCTGTTTGGAAAAGAAAGGTCAAGACAGAAGTTGGGAAGGGATCACAGGAAGGCCAAAGGTCCATGGGAAGCCAGTGGGGGAAGTTCCATGTTCCCTGCCAAAGCTTAGAGTCACTTCTCAGAAAAGATCCTGGAGTCCACATGTTTCCTTCTAAATTTGCTTTGTGTTCTGACCTACAGTCTTTATCCAGAAAGAATCTGGCTGCCACTTGAGGATCAAGATGATTTTCTTGTTTTACAGGAGAGTACCTTGGTCTATATCTCCTTGTGGAACAAAGCAGCTTTGTCTTGCTTGGGTCCAAATAATCCCTCAAAATACCACAATGTGAGTGCCTGTTTGTGCAGGTCATGGTTCAATAACGTGTTTGTCAGAACAGTGGGAATGGATCTCCGGGTGAGCCAATTTTACATGAGGCGTGGAGTTTGGGGAAATAACCTACTTTGAAGGAATTCATGAAGAAACCCATTGAACCACTGAGTGAACCAGTCAACATCCACAACTCTGTGACCTTGGATTATTGAACAGGTGGAACTTGGATGAAATCCAACCACTGTTACAACTTTTTGTATCTTTTGTTTTAGAAAATTTCAGTTAGAAGCCAATTCCATGTACACACATCTGGAAGTTAGGAATCTCTTAAAAGTTCATGAAATGTCCATTTTTAAAAAAAAAAATGTGTATGTGAACAAAATTCACTAGGTCTGAAGATACTGACCTCCATGCCAACATGTTTTCAGTCACCTGGCACTGAGTGTTGACATTTAGGTATCAGGAACTACACAGTTTGCCTCAGTCCCCACCACTCCTTATTGTTCCTGCCCCAAAGGCAAAGGTCACTTGCCATTTATTATTTATTATTATTATAGCTCTTGTGCTACTGTTTTCCTTCCAGCTGAGTCAAGAAGAAAATGAAGAGTTTCTTATGCTCAAACATCATGAAAAGTAAAGTAACAAAATATAGTGAGGTCCACATCTTTGTGGAAGTGAGTTCTTTTTATATGCTCAACATGGAAACAAAATATATCTGTTTTTAAAGAATACAACTGAAGGCCATCTTATGAACCAAATCTGTTCTGCCCCACTTGATGTTAATAGCTCAGCCTCCTAAAAAATTTAGTTTGAAACCCTAAATGAGGTACTGTTATTGTCAGCTATCAATAGATGAACAAATGGAGGGTCAGAGAAGTCAAGATCACAGCTAAATAAATGCTGTATCCAGGGTTCCACTAGGTCATCCTGCTACTAGACTCTGCCTAGAGAAGGCTCACCAGAGTGAGGTCCCCACCCGTGACCAAAAGGTGAATACTTTTAACAAAAACCCAGATCAGGAATTTCCTCTTTACCAGCCTCTCAAGGCCCGAGGCTTCCTCTGCCCACACAGTAACTTCAGGTGCTTCAGAGAAAACAGGAATTCAGACACTGAGATGGCTTCCCCAGCTCAGTTCACCAAATGTTTACAGAATGTCAGGTAAGAAGAGATCAGACAGTGGGGCCCAGGAGTCCAGACTTTCAACTCTAGGCTCCTCATCCTCCTAGTCCTGTGACCTTGGACCAGCCCTGAATGTCTCCAAGCTCCAATATTCCATCTGTAAAATGGGATGAATTATATGTTACCATATCATGGAGGGGCTGTGATGAGAATTAAGGGAAAGCTTTGAGTAAAATGGGCCTATTGTTTATAACTTCCCCCACAGATTTTGCTGTTGGAATCCTCATCCCTTCATGGAGGGTCTTTGCAAGGCTGAGGTGTCCTCCTCAACTGGCTGCCAGGGGAAAGGAAAAGGGCTTGGAAGAACCAGGTCTAATGCCATGCATGTAACCCGCCTCCCACAGGATTACACCAACCACTTTCCCTGTAGGAACTGGCTCTCTCTGAAGGGGTGTGGCTGGGAGGAGTGTGAATAAAGCTACACAAGTATATGAGCTGTAAAAAACCCTGTCTGCCTGGGCTCTTATATAAAGGGCCTTCATTGCCTCACTGCAGATGAGACAGCAGTAAGCCTTCAAGCTCCCTCTCACATCTGGATCGTACTGGACCTGCAAACTCAGAGCAAGGTAAGAGCCTGGCTTTCTTAAGAGTTTCATTACTCACAGTTTGTGACTGTCTCCCCTTTATCAGTCCTAAAGAGAGGCCATATGCCCAGGGTAGAATGAGATCAGACTTAGACCTGCTTCTTTTTAAACAAAATTCTATGTTCTTTTCAAATGGAGCACTGATAACATGAGTTATCGTCATAAACTAAGCCAAACCAAATGAGTTGTTCATAATTGCTTTTTTATTTCTTGCCAATATTTTCTGAAAGGCAGAGTAAGGTGAAGGCAAGAGGTATTCAATGAGGAAGGGGTGGTATAAAGAACCGGAGACAGAAGTTCTGGCTGCCTGTCCCAGCTTTGTCACTTGCCCACTATGGGACCTTGAGCAATTTATTTACCAGTCTGAACCTAACTGTCGCATCTGTAACCTGGTGGTGATGGATTATTACCTACCAGGAAGGGCTCTTGTGCTAATTAACAAGGTGAGAATGAAATACAGGTCAAGTGCTCTGGCACATAGTCGGTGTCAAATAGAAATGCTAATTCTCTTCTTTGAAATGTGGTTTTTGTTACCCACCTGATAAAATCTATGCAGTTTAGTGTAGCAGTTAAGGTCATCCTATTTATTAAATGATTTATTTTTAAAAGCATTGATTGAGGACTTTCTCTATGCCAGGCACAGTGCCTCAACAGTCTAAATGCTCTGATAGAAATTCACCTCTATTCCCCTGGTTCACTTTGCCCAGTCAGTTCGGATGACCTACCCCTCCTTCATGCCTTTCCTTAGGCTCTTACTGAATCCCAAATACCCCTCCTCACAAACCCACCCATCTCAGAATGTCCAAGCCTCATGCGTGTTTAACCTTGGGTCAAGCATCACCTTTCATGTCACTTACCATGTCCTTTCTCATTGTGTGGTCATCTGAGTCCTTGTAGGACAGTGAGATAGAAATTCAGTCCACTGCAGCTGGAAGAGAGTTGACAGTTATCTCATCCAGCATCTTGATTTCCAGATAAAGGAGCTGAGACCCAGAGTGGGAGAGTGACTTGCCCAAGATCAAGTTGGGGACCCAGTTGGGACAGACTCCTGATCAATGCTATTTAGATTCCCCAAAGAGTTGCCTCTAAGTTTTTAAGATGTGAGACTTTCTTTTTCACCTTGATAAATTCAACATCTAGTCTAGTGCACGGCCAGTAGTAGGTGCCCCACGAATGCTTACTGACTGGTGAATGAAGGAGTGAGGAGTAACTAAGTGAGTGGATGAGGGAGTGAGAGTTAATGAGGTACAGAGGGTGGGGAATAATGAATGAAGAGTAGGAAGTTTCTGACGTTCAAGACTCAAGTCAAGCAGACATGCGAATACACAGGTTGCTTGTCTACTAAGTCGAGGAAACAGAAGGTTCCTTGATCTCTCTCTGAAGCAGGCAGCCATGTGTCAGGCTGGAGGGAGGGTCATCTCGCAGCCTAGTGCTGCTGAACTGCTGCCCAGCACTGACTCACCTGCCTTTTGTCAGACAGGTTCCCACCAAGCTGAAGCCATGAGGATCCACAGCCTCGCCCTGCTCTCCTTCCTCCTTCTGGCTGCTCCAATGCTCTCGGTGGAGGCCAAAAAGGAAGGGAGGAATAGACAGGGCAACAAAGTCAGCACAGATAAACTGCATACTCTAGGCGCGCCCCAGACTGAGGCAAGCAGCCAGCCACCCAAGCGCCTGACCAAAGGCAAGTTCATCACCCAAGACCATGCTGACTGCAGATGGGTGGTGACCAAGCAGGAGGAGGGCATTGCCCTGAAGGTCGAGTGCACCCGACAGGACAACGAGTTTTCCTGTTTCTTCACTGGCAATCCAACCTCATGCCTAGAATCAGACAAAAAGAATGCCTACTGGAAACAAATTGGCCGGAATCTGCGTTCGCAGAAGGTCATCTGTGGTGATGCCAAGAGCATCCTGAAGACCAGGGTGTGCAGAAAGAAGTTTCCAGAATCCAATCTCAAGCTGGTTAACTCCACTCTGATTAAGATCAAGAAGCCCAGCCAGGAGTTAATGGAGCCGTCTCCCAAGGAGCAGAGCAAGGCCAAAGTGACCACCCCCACCAGCCCAGCAAAGACCCAGACCATGAACACCAAAGATCCTGAGTGTGTGGAAGACCCAGACTTGGTAAACCAGAGGAAGACGGCCCTGGAGTACTGTGGGGAGCCCTGGAGCTCTTTCTGCAAATTCTTCGTGTCCATGGTACAGGGCAGTTCATGCTAATGAGGTCAAAAGGGAACAGAGTCCATTAGGAGGTGTCACGTCAAAGCCCTTCCATATGCTGTAAAGATCTCCCAGTTCCCTGTAAGATGAACATTTGTGCTGTAGGAGTGCAATGGATTATTTAAACAGATTTTATAATTTTTGTTTCTGTATTTTGGAATTTGTTTTATATTCATTTCCTTACATGTGATTTTAAGAGGCTGTTGACCTCTATATGTTTCCATGGCCCACAAAGCTATGTTTCTATGGGCAGTAAGGACCACTCTTTGAGCTGAATGAGCCAGAGTGATGATTTCAGTGCAATGCTCTTTCTGCCCAATTACCAAATATAATAAAGCTCTGTGCGTTTTTCAGGAATATGTTCAACCATTGTTTGGTTTCTCTATGTTGGTTCCAATGAACTCATAAACTGGTCCTCATATATCAGTAGAAAAAAATCCTGTTCACCACTCATCCCAAATCATCCCATAAGGTGGCCCAGTCCTGAATCCCTATCTTCATACTTTCATGCTTTGGTCTGTGGTATTTGATACTTACTGAACGGATTTCAAATGGGACACCTGGAGCATAATGTGATGAAGACACCTGTCAGGGGCTCACAGACGGTAAGAGGGGAGGCAGGATTTGAACCCAGGATAGAGGAACACCCTCCACTGATTCAAGTCCGGGCTGCCCATGACCACTCGCCATATGTGGGACTCCTGACCTCGGGGAGCTCATTTCAGGACTAGATGGGTCTAGATAAGTACAGCGCCCTGAGATGAAGACTCCAACACAAGGGGGAAAGGCAGGGCAGAAAACCAGAGAGAAAAGGCAGAAACTTCTGGAAGATCTCAGGTTGAGCTTCACAGAAGAGGTGATACTGGAGTTGGAATTTGGAGAGAGTATCTTTAGGTAGGAAATGGGCAGAATGGAGGCACATTAGGCAGATGACAGATGTATGAAAGCAAAGAGATGAGAAAAATCCTAAAAGATGGGAAAGGCCACATGGGTAGAAGGTGGTGGGATGCAGGGGTGACATTGCTGTTAGTCATTTACATGTTAGTCTGAAAGATCTCAAAGGGTTTGAATTCAAGAGCTGGGGAGAGAGAAGGATGTAGCCCCAGTGTCGTGTCACAATTCCACAAAGAACAAAAAGCGAGGAGCAGAAGTTGGTAAAAGTACTGTTCTCTGGAGTCTTTATAGAGTTGATGTCAGGGAGGAATGGCAGATGGGGTGGAAGAGGGGCCTCCTACACTCACCAGCCTACCAGGACCTACATGGAGGGTTGTCAATGACCACCCAGAGTGTGACAGCATCAGAGTACGTTTGGATATCATCCTCAACATCATCAACACTAATAGTACTCTCTCACTCGCTATGCACCAGGCACTGTGCTAAGCACTTTTCGATGCTGGAAAAAGGAAGAAGAAAGAAAGAAAAAAGGAGGGAAGGAAGGGAGAAAGGAAGGGCAACAATGGGGAGCAGAATAATAATAATAAAAGTCTATTGATAGTATTATTGGATTGCTTAAACCAAGGCAATCCAGAAGCTGCTCTATCTTCAGACTTTGCAATTACCCAGGTTAATGAATCACCTTACCGTTAAACTTTTTTTAACAGGGATAATGTAATCAGCTTTAGAGCTGTTGTAAGATGCTCATTGGTCAATAAATCTAAAGCACCCAGTGCCCCATGGCTTACATAATGGATATTCAACACATCTGACCGTCTAAAGTCCGTGGCACAAGAATGGCTTGTGGATGTAGCTCAGAACTTCCTTATGTAAACTCTTAAAAGTGGAAGTTTTCTTTTTTCTAACACAACAAGCAAAGGGTAACAACCATTATCTATCGGTTGTATGTGCCTGTGGCTTTGCCCCGTTCTCTCTCCTTTTTTTTTAAAAGATATCTTGATTTATTAATGATAATTGAAAAATACAATAAAAACACATTGCAACAAGGAAATATCCCAGAAAGAATTTTTAAAATCAAAGATATAAGAAGAAAAGAGAGAATATATAAGAAAATAAGAAGATCAGTCTAGAACCTTGCTACTCAAGGTGTGGTCTCAGACCAGAAGTATTGACATCTCTTGGTACCTGGTCAGATATAAAGATTCTCAGACCCCATTCCAGATCTATTAAGTTGAAATCTGCATTTTAATAAGATCCCCAGGTGATTTGGGTGCACACTAAATTTGGAGAAATTTATCTACGAGACCAATATATTAGTTAGGATGCTTTTGGTTTCAAGTACAAGAAAACCGTTTCAAAGCAGCTTTAAGTATAAGGATAGTTTGGGGATTTTTTAGCAACTTTATTGGAGTATAATTGCTTTACAATGGTGTGTTAGTTTCTGTTTTATAACAAAGTGAATCAGCTATACATATACATATATCACCAATTCTCCTCCCTCTTGCGTCTCCCTCCCACCCTCCCTATCCCACCCCTCTAGGTGATCACAAAGCACCAAGGTGATCTCCCTGTGCTATATGTCTGCTTCCCACTAACTGTCTATTTTACATTTGGTAGTGTATATATGTCCATGCCACTCTCTCACTTCGTCCCAGCTTACCCTTCCCCCTCCCCGTGTCCTCAAGCCCATCTCTACATCTGTGTCTTTATTCCTGTCCTGCCCCTAGGTTCTTCATAACTATTATTTTTTATTTTTTTAGATTCCATATATATGTGTTAGCATACGGTATTTATTTTTCTTTTTCTGACTTACTTCACTCTGTATGACAGTCTCTAGGTCCATCCACCTCACTACAAACAACTCAATTTTGTTTCTTTTTATGGCTGAGTAATATTCTATTGTATATATGTGCCACATCTTCTTTACCCATTCATCTGTTGATGGACACTTAGGTTGCTTCCATATCCTGGCTATTGTAAATAGTGCTGCAATGAACATTGTGGTACATGACTCTTTTTGAATTATGGTTTTCTCAGGGTATATGCCCAGTAGTGGGATTGCTGGGTCGTATGGTAGTTCTATTTTAAGTTTTTTAAGGAACCTCCATACTGTTCTCCATAGTGGCTGTATCCATTTACATTCCCACCAACAGTGCAAGAGGGTTCCCCTTTCTCCACACCCTCTCCAGCATTTATTGTTCTAGATTTTTTGATGATGACCATTCTGACTGGTGTGAGATGATATCTCATTGTAGTTTTGATTTGCATTTCTCTAATGATTAGTGATGATGAGCAAACTTTCATGTGTTTGTTGGCAATCTGTATATCTTCTTTGGAGAAATGTCTATTTAGGTTTTCTGCCCATTTTTAGATTGGGTTGTTTGTTTTTATGATATTGAGCTGAATGAACTGCTTATAAATTTTGGAGATTAATCCTTTGTCAGTTGCTTCATTTGCAAATATTTTCTCCCATTCTGAGTGTTGTCTTTTCGTCTTGTTTATGGTTTCCTTGGATGTGCAAAAGCTTTTAAGTTTCATTAGGTCCCATTTGTTTACTTTTGTTTTTATTTCCATTTCTCTAGGAGGTGGGTCAAAAAAGATCTTGCTGTGATTTATGTCCTAGAGTGTTCTGCCTATGTTTTCCTCTAAGAGTTTTATAGTGTCTGGCCTTACATTTAGGTCTTTAATCCATTTTGAGTTTATTTCTGTGTATGGTGTTAGGGAGTGGTCTAATTTCATTCTTTTACATGTAGCTGTCCAGCTTTCCCAGCACCACTTATTAAAGATGCTGTCTTTTCTCCATTGTATATTCTTGCCTGTTTTATCAAAAATAAGGTGACCATATGTGCATGGGTTTGACTCTGGGTTTTCTATCCTGTTCCATTGATCTATATTTCTGTTTTTGTGCCAGTACCATACTGTCTTGCTTACTGTAGCTTTGTAGTATAGTCTGAAGTCCGGGAGCCTGATTCCTCCAGCTCCATTTCTCATTCTCAAGATTGCTTTGGCTATTTGAGATCTTTTATGTTGCCATACAAATCGTGAAATATTTTGTTCTAGTTTTGTGAAAAATTCCATTGGTAGTTTGATAGGGATTGCATTGAATCTGTAGATTGTTTTGGGTAGTAGAGTCATTTTCACAATGTTGATTCTTCCAATCCAAGAACATGGTATATCTCTCCATCTGTTTGTATCATCTTTAATTTCTTTCATCAGTGTCTTATAGTTTTCTGCATACAGGTCTTTTGTCTCCTTAGGTATGTTTATTCCTAGGTATTTTATTCTTTTTGTTGCAATGGTGAATGGGATTGTTTCCTTAATTTCTCTTTGAGATTTTTCATCATTAGCATATAGGCATGGAAGAGATTTCTGTGCATTAATTTTATATCCTGCTACTTTACCAAATTCATTGATTAGCTCTAGTAGTTTTCTGATAGCATCTTTAGGATTCTCTGTGTATAATATCATGTCATCTGCAAACAATGACAGCTTTACTTTTCTCTTCCGATTTGGATTCCTTTTATTTCTTTTTCTTCTCTGATTGCTGTGGCTAAAATTTCCAAAACTATGTTGAATAATAGTGGTGAGAGTGGACAAGCTTGTCTTGTTCCTGATCTTAGAGGGAATGGTTTTCAGTTTTTCACCATTGAGAACGATGCTGGCTATGAGTTTGACATATATGGCGTTTATTATGTTGAGGTAAGTTCCCTCTATGCCTACTTTCTGGAGGGTTTTTACCATAAATGGGTGTTGAATTTTGTCAAAAGCTTTTTCTGCATCTATTGAGATGATCATATGGTTTTTCTCCTTCAGTTTGTTAATGTGGTTTATCACATTGATTGATTTGTGTATATTGAAGAATCCTTGCATTCCTGGGATAAACCCCACTTGATCATGGTGTATGATCCTTTTAATGTGCTGTTGCATTCTGTTTGCTAGTATTTTGTTCAGGATTTTTGCATCTATGTTCATCAGTGACATTGGCCTGTAGTTTTCTTTCTTTGTGACATCTTTGTCTGGTTTTGGTATCAGGGTGATGGTGGCCTCATAGAATGAGTTTGGGAGTGTTCCTCCCTCTGTTATATTTTGGAAGAGTTTGAGAAGGATAGGTGTTAGCTCTTCTCTAAATGTTTGATAAAATTCGCCTGTGAAGCCATGTGGTCCTGGGCTTTTGTTTGTTGGAAGATTTTTAATCACAGTTTCAATTTCAGTGCCTGTGATTGGTCTGTTTATATCTGCTATTTCTTCCTGGTTCAGTCTCGGAAGGTTGTGCTTTTCTAAGAATTTGTCGATTTCTTCCAGGTTGTCCATTTTATTGGCATATAGTTGCTTGTAGTAATCTCTCATGATCCTTTGTATTTCTGCAGTGTCAGTTGTTACTTGTCCTTTTTCATTTCTAATTCTATTGATTTGAGTCTTCTCCCTTTTTTTCTTGATGAGTCTGGCTAATGGTGTATCAATTTTGTTTACCTTCTCAAAGAACCAGCTTTTGTTTTATTGATCTTTGCTATCGTTTCCTTCATTTCTTTTTCATGTATTTCTGATCTGATCTTTCTGATTTCTTTCCTTGTGCTAACTTTGGGGTTTTTTGTTCTTCTTTCTCTAATTGCTTTAGGTGTAAGGTTAGGTTGTTTATTTGAGATGTTTCCTGTTTCTTGCAGTAGGATTGTATTGCTGTAAATTTCCCTCTTAGAACTGCTTTTGCTGCATCCCATAGGTTTTGGGTCATCATGTTTTCATTGTCATTTGTTTCTAGGTAATTTTTGACTTCCTTTTTGATTTCTTCAGTGATCTCTTCATTATTAAGTATTGTATTGTTTAGCCTACACGTGTTAGTATTTTCTAGATATTTTCCTGTAATTCATATCTAGTCTCATAGCATTGTGGTCAGACAAGATACTTGATATGATATCAATTTTCTTAAATTTACCAAGGCTTGATTGATGACCCAAGATATGATCTATCTGGAGAATGTTCCATGAGCACTTGAGAAGAAAGTGTATTCTGTTGTTTTTGGATGGAATGTCCCACAAATATCAATTAAGTACATCTTGTTTAATGTATCATTTAAAGCTTTGTTTCCTTATTTATTTTCATTTTGGACGATCTGTCCATTGGTGAAAGCAGGGTGTTAAAGTCCCCTACTATGATTGTGTTACTGTCACTTTCCCCTTTTATGGCTGTTAGCATTTGCCTTATGTATTGATGTGCTGCTATGTTGGGTGCATAAATATTTACAATTGTTATATCTTCTTCTTGGATTGATCCCTTGATCATTATGTAGTGTCCTTCTTTGTCTCTTGTAATAGTCTTTATTTTAAAGTCTGTTTTGTCTGATATGAGATTGCTACTCCAGCTTTCTTTTGATTTCCATTTGCATGGAATATCTTTTTCCATCCCCTCACTTTCAGTCTGTATGTGTCCCTAGCTCTGAAGTGGGTCTCTCATAGACAGCATATATACGGGTCTTGTTTTTGTATCCATTCAGCCAGTCTATGTCTTTTGGTGGGAGCATTTAATCCCTTTACATTAAGGTTATTATCGATATGTATGTTCTTATTACCATTTTCTTAATTGTTTGGGGTTTGTTATTGTAGGTCTTTTCCTTCTTTTGTGTTTCCTGCCTAGAGAAGTCCCTTTAGCATTTGTTGTAAAGCTGGTTTGGTGGTGCTGAATTCTCTTAGCTTTTGCTTGTCTGTAAAGGTTTTAATTTCTCTGTTGAATCTCAATGAGATCCTTGCTGGGTAAAGTAATCTTGGTTGTAGGTTTTTTCCTTTCATCCCTTTGAATATGTCTTACCACTCCCTTCTGCTTGCAGAGTTTCTGCTGAAGGTTCAGCTGTTAACCTTATGGGGATTCCCTTGTACGTTATTTGTTGATTTTCCCTTGCTGCTTTTAATATTTTTTCTTTGCATTTAATTTTTGGTAGTTTTATTAATATGTGTCTTGGCATGTTTCTCCTTGGATTTGTCCTGTATGCGACTCTCTGCGCTTCCTGGATTTGATTGACTATTTCCTTTCCCATATTAGGGAAGTTTTCAACTATAATCTCTTCAAATATTTTCTCAGTCCCTTTCTTTTTCTCTTCTTCTTCTTCGACCCCTATAATTCAAATGTTGGTGCATTTAAGGTTGTCACAGAGATCTCTGAGACTGTCCTCAATTCATTTCATTCTTTTTTCTTTATTCTGCTCTGCAGTAGTTATTTCCACTATTTTATCTTCCAGGTCACTTATCCGTTCTTCTGTCTCAGTTATTCTGCTATTGATTCCTTCTAGAGAATTTTAAATTTCATTTATTTTATTGTTCATCATTGTTTCTTTACTTTTTCATTCTTTTAGGTCCTTGTTAAACGTGTCTTGTATTTTTGCTATTCTATTTCCAAGATTTTGGATCATCTTTACTATCATTACTCTGAATTCTTTTTCAGGTAGACTGCTTATTTCCTCTTCATTTGTGTGATCTGGTGCGTTTTTACTTTGCTCCGTCATCTGCTGTGTTTTTCTCTGTCTTCTCATTTTGCTTAACTTACTGTGTTTGGGATCTCCTTTTCGCAGGCTGCAGGTTTGTAGTTCCTGTTGTTTTTGGTGTCTGCCCCCAGTGGCTAAGGTTGGTTCAGTGGGTTTTGTATGGTTCCTGTTGGAGGGGACTGGTGCCTGTGTTCTGTTGGATGAGGCTGGATCTTGTCTTTCTGGTGGGTGGGACCACGTCTGGTGGTGTGTTTTGCTGTGTCTGTGACCTTATTATGATTTTTAGGCAGCCTCTCTGCTAATGGGTGGGTTTGTGTTCCTCTCTTGCTAGTTGTTTGGCATAGTGTGTCCAGCACTGTAGCTTGCTGGTTGTTGAGTGGAGCTGGGTTTTAGCCTTGAGATGGAGATCTCTGGGAGAGCTTTTGCCGTTTGATATTACATGGAGCTGGGAGGTCTCTGGTGGACCAATGTCTTGAACTCGGCTCTCCCACCTCAGAGGCACAGGCCTGACACCCGGCTGGAGCACCAAGACCCTGCCAGCCACACAGCTTTTGGGAAGTCTGGGGTTTTCTGCCAGCATTCATTTGGTGTTCTGTAGGAGTTGTTCCACGTGTAGATGTATTTCTGATGTATTTGTGGGGAGGAAGGTGATCTCCACGTCTTACTCCTCTGCCATCTTAAAGGTCTCCCTGCCCCGTTCTCTTTTTTGCTCCCAACCAACTAACCCATAGGTGTTTCATCCTCATTTTCTAGATGAGGAAACTGAGGCTCAGAGAAGCTGAACCACTTGCCAGGGTCACAAAGCCTGAGAGAGGCTGAGCCCAGGGAGAAGGCAGGTCTGGAAGCCCCCAAGCCCTTTCTGCCTCTGCAACTCAGGATTTCTTCACTGGGTGAGAGAAGAGGGACATTTGTGGTCTTTAGATGTGGGCCTAGCCATAAAGCAGGATGAGCAGGATGCATCTGCCCCTTCCATGTGTACAGCCCTTCTATGTACTTACAAAGAGAAAGTTCCAGAAGCTCAAGCTTCCATTCGTGCACAGTCTTTCGTCATAGTCACATCCTGGGGGGATGTTTTTAAAACACAATAAAAAATTTAAAAAGACAACACAGACTTTACACAAGCTTTTATCCAACTTGGCACTCTGTATTTTCTCTCTGAAGGCTTTCTGCATATGAAGTGAAGGAGCCAGAGTGTGTGCGGGGTGTGTGTATGTGTGTGTGTGTGTGTGTGTGTGTGTGTGTGTGTGTGTGTGTGTGGTGTCCCTGTAGGAATTATTCCCTTGGTAACAAAACACAGGAAGCTCTCAGGTGGGTAAGAAGTGCTGAGGGATGGAAATTCTGCATCCCCTAAAGCTGCTCAGTGATGGGAATGTCTTGTATTCCTTATAAAACTACATCTCAGCAGAAAAAAAAGAAACAGGGCCTCTTCCCTCCATTGGCTCTGGCTCTGTGTTTTGATAACTCACAACAAAACCAATGTCGACTTGAACCTCTGGACTCCAGTACATGTCACCTGGCATCCTACCCAGCCACCTCTTTCCCCAGCCTCCCTTCTAAATTGTTTTTGGCAGGACAAGCAAAGGAGGCAAAAGTGTTTGGGGCTGACAGTTCCCATGCAAATACAAGGCCAGGCGTCACTTGTGGGGTTGGTTTTCATAGCACTCCACGTTGAATGCTCACTTTGAAATCTCTCACTCAAAAACGTTTCATGAATATGCAAGAAAACACTTATTAGGAGCCCTGCTAAGTGAGGGATCAGGATGGGGGAGTGGGGAGAAGATTCTAGGGGAAGGCTGTTTGGGGGCCTGGTGAGTTTGAGGTGGGTTATCCAGGGAGGATTTTCTTCAGGTATTTGAATATGTGGGTAATAACATAGCAAAGATGATTTCTGTCTTGTCTATCACTATAGCCCCAGCCTTTAGGGTACAACCAAGCACATAAGAGATTCTCAAAAAATACTGGCTGAATAAATAGAAGAGGAGAGAAGTTATGGCAAGAGCAAAGATTATGGGCTTCAGAGTTAAAAAACAAACTGGATTTGAGTTTCTAGTTGTGTGACCTGAGACAAGTTATATTTTCTATCTCAGCCTCAGGTTCTCCATCTCTAAAATGGGTCTAAGAAAATCCATCCAATAAGAACTAGAAGTAATTTAATTAAAGTCTAAAGCATGAGCCTTACACAAATGGATCATTAAGATTTTATATCAGTGAATGAATGAATGAATGAATGAATGAATGAGGCCATTAGCTGAGGCAAGAGACGAGAAGACAATTTTCTAAAAGGATTGCACAAGTCTCAAAATATGCCATGCCAAGGGACTGACAGTCAAATGGACCCTGGCTGTTCCTAATTTCCTCCCAAAGACCACACTCTACCTAATGGCCGTTAAGCATCCCACACTCATGGCCTGAACAGAAGGACTTTCCATGGAGTAGGAGAAAAGGTGAAGACAAAGTTCATTCTTTAGGGCAAACTTTGTGACTTTTTTAACAGCCTTCTAGCTCACTTGCCATGGCTCCTCCTCCTCCTCTCCCTCAGTTCTACAGCTCGGGGGCTCTGGGGCTCAGCCCAGCACCTGGTTCCAGGTAACCTCTCCCAGTGTCACTGTTTTATATGTCATCTGCCCACTCATGACTTCCACATTTATATCTCCAGCCATACATGTCCCCTAACCTCCAGCTGCCCTCTCAGCACCGCTGCTTGGATACCCAAAAGGTATCTTAAACATCAAACATCCACGTCCAAATGCGCCGCTGACCTTCCCCCTAGATGCCTGCTCCTCCCATGTTTTTTCCCAACTCAGTTCACGGTAATGCCATCCTTCCAATTGCTCAGGGCAGAACCCTCCAAGAGTCGTATCTGACTCTTCTCACGCTGTACATCCCGTTCATCTACAAGTTCTTCCATCTCCACTTTCAGAATATAATCCGGAACATGGCTTTTTTAATTACCGCCAGTCTCTCCTACTGGCAGATTATTGCAATTGTGTTCTGACCCATCTCCCTGCTTCTGGCCTTGCCTCCTGCAGTCTATTCCAGTACAGTAGCCAGAAACTCCCCCTAATGTACAAGTAGGACCACCTTGCTTCTCTGCTAAAAGCTCTTCAATGACTCACCATCTCACTCAGAGTAAATGCCAAAAATGCTCGTGATGCCTTGCAGAGCCCTGGGTGACCCAGTCCCCTCATTCCTTTCTGACCTGAACTCCAATGACATAACCCCTGTGTTACTCTGCTCCAGCACTGGCCTTGCTGTCTTTGGAGCTCACCCTGCACTCTCCTGCCCCAGGACCTTTGCACTTGCTCTTCCCTTTACCTGGAGAGCTCCCTTACTTCTTTCAGATCCCTACTCAAATATCCCCCTAGTCCCCAATCCTGCTTTATTTTCCCCAAACACTTGTCACCACCTGACACAAACTCGACTTACCTGTTTCACTTGTTATTGGCTTATTGTCTGCCTCCCCTTAGAATATAAGCTCCGTGAGAGCTGACTTTGTTTTGGTCACTGCTGTTTCTTTACGCCTTTTGTACAAAGCCTGGATCTCAATAAAATCTCTCTTTTTAAAAACAGATTTAACACGAGAGTTATTTTAGTGTCAGACAGCCCTCAGCCCCAATTCCTGTTCCAGAAATGTGATTGAGGTTAAATTACTTACACTTAATAAGTCTTAATGCCCTTATCTGGAAAAAGCAATCAAAAAACTCTTCCTTATAAATTAAGTGAATCTAGGAATATAAAGTACTGCGCTCTCTGCTTGGAACATAGTCATTGATCAAAAATACATTAGTTGAGCAAATATCGTATACTAATGCATATATGTGGAATCTAGAAACATGGTAGAGATGATCTTATTTGCAAAGCAGAAATAGAGACACAGGTGTAGAGAAAAAATGTATGGATACCAAGAGGGAAAGGGGTGGGGTGGGAGGAATTGGGAGACTGGGACTGACACATATACATTATTGATACTATGTATAAAATAGCCAACTGATGGGAACATAACTGTATAGCACAGGGAGCTCTACCTAATGCGCTGCAGTAACCTAAATGGGCGGGAAGTCCAAAAGGGAGGGGAGATCTGTATGTCTATGGACGATTCATTTTGTTGTGCAGTGGAGGCTAACACAACATTGTCAAGCAACCACACTCCAATAAAAAGTAGTATAAATAAATAAATAAATAAAATAGCAAAAAAAAAAAAGTTAGTTGTTCTTGTTTTGCTTTGACTACGTTTATTGAACATCATGCTTTCCAAAGGGTGTGATCTCTAGGCTCGTGACAAAAATGACAAGGTCTGTATCTCTCCCAGCTTATGTGCCTTTAATTACAAAGACCCTCTCTTCATGATTTCCATCCCACTAACCTTATTATTTGATTTTACAAAGATGTTTTGAAAAGATAATAATTGAAGGAAGACATGGGTGGTAATGTGAACCCCCAGATAATCTGATTGCCAAGAACATGAAAGAGGCCTCACTAGTGGAAAAGGGTCAGGAGAGAGTGAAGTCTGCATAGTCTGAGCAGAGAGACACTGGCCTTGACTCAGAAAGGCCCAGGGCTGAGCAGGCTGCCTTCTCTGAGAGGCAGGAACAAAGGGCTCCGTTTCCTAGGAGGTGTGCTCTTCTGCCTGCAGGCTCAGAGCTCCTGCCCAACTCAGCGTCTCCTCCAGGTAAGTGCAGGGAGGTGGGCTGGGGGGTGCAGAGTAGCTGTGCAGTTGCAGGCAGGGTGGCATGGAGGAAAGAGCAAGGGCTCTGGCCGCAGAGATGTGGACTTGGATGCTGGCCCTCCTACTTACTAGCTGTGATCCCGGGCACATCCCTTAACATTTCGGAGACTCAGCTTCATTCATTCAATAAGCGCTAGTGAGGGCCTCCCACGTGGGGCCACTTGAAGCGACCAGATGAGCAATCATAATAGCCAGTGTTTATGGAGCAAATATTGCAGGCCGGGTGCTGCTCTGCACATGCGTATTATCTCATTTAATCCGCACACCCTCCCCACAAGGAAGAACGACCCTATTCCCATGACGAAGTTGAGGCTGAGGAAGTTAAGAAACTCGCCCAAGGTCAAGTATTGAAGGTGGAAGTCAAGGTTAAGCATTCTGGCTCCAGGGCCATGCACTTGGCCACTACAGCACTTTCAAGAAGCTGGAAACGCCCATGTAAACGTCATTGGGACGCTTTTCTTTTTAACATTTAGAATTTTTTTCTTTAGGATAAATTCTTAGAAATTAGACTACAAGGTCCAAGATTTTACTTCGGAAAGACACTTTTTACTACTGAAAAATTCAAATATTCCTAAGTAAAGAGAGGAGTGCAATGAATGTCTAAGTACCCTTCACCCAGATTAAACAACTATCAACTAATGGCCAATGTCGTTTCATCTACACGAGGTCCCAATTACCCTCTCCCTTGGATTGTTTTGTAGCAAATCCCAGGCATACATTATTTCATTCATAAATATTTCAACATGTATCTCCAAGAGATGAGGCAAGAGCAAGCTCGTTTTTAAAGCTCCTGGAACATATTGCCAAACTGCCTGCCAAAAGAAAATCTGGCAGCAATTTCCATTCCCACGGTCAGTATAAGAATGTGGCAACTTCTTCTCACTTTTGTCAACCCTGAGCGTATCCATTCAGTGTCCCATGACTTATGGAAAAATGTCAAACATGCAAAGCTAAAGCAGAGAGTTCAATAAAGGTGATTTTAAATAGGGAGCCAGTTACAAAGATACTGGAAAAGCTGAAGGGACAAAAAAACAGAGTGAGGCAGCCCAACAGCCAGAAGCTTCCCACTAGCACCCCTGGGGCTAGAGAGATAAAGGGAACAGGTGAAGTAACCAGAGCCCAAGGACCAGGGCACCCAGCTGGAGCCAGAACCCTGGAAGGAGGAATCCCCCCAAGGAGAAATGGAGTCAGTGGCTGCTAGAGATGCCACCAGAAACAAGAGAGAGGGAGCGATGTCCTAGCTTCTCACCTCCCTCTGCTCCACTGGCCAATCCTAACATGAAGCCAGTGGACAAGAGAGTCTGGGCTATGAATTTGCTTCAGGAGCCAAATCCCGTCCCTCCCCCCAGTCATCACCAATACAAAGCAGCTGGGAGAGGATGGGGAAAGCATGAGAGCCAACAGGCCAATAACCAGAACTCTGAGCATTGCCACTCTACTTTAACTTTCTTAATGAACACGAGGTATACATGGGTCAAAAAATAACTGCAAGTCATCAGAGAAGGCATGAGATTGACAAGTGTAAAATGTAGACCACAGAGCGAGAAGACACATGCCGTTGGGGAGAACGTAAATTAGTGCTACCCATTTGGAGGGAAATTTGTCAATATTTCTCAGAATTTAAAATCACAAGCCCTTTAGCCTAATAATTTCCCTTCCAGAGATGTAGACCACATATATTTGCACGTAACAAAGATATGTGTGTGTGTGAGGATGTTCATTACGACATTGTTTATAATAGCAAAACACTGAAAAGAATTGACATAGCCATAGGTACCAGATAAAAAACATGAATGAGTTAGTTGGAATGATTTCTAAGAGATGCAGCTACAGAAATAAAGGTTAAAAAAGTGTGCATATCGTGCTTCCATGTGTTTATAAGTTAATATGTGTTTAAAATAGTTCTCAAACTGTGTACAGTTGTTTCTCAAATCACTGGCAACAGCTGTTGCCTTTGGAGAGAGGAAACAGGGATTAGAACAGGAGAGAGATCTTTGTACCCTTTATACTTTGAAAATTTGTTCCCTGTGCTTTGTATTAGGCGGAACCATATGAAATTGCCAACGTGGTGTCATTTTTGACCCACAGAACAGCACTTTCATGTGGCCCAGACTAACATTCTTTTAACAATGAAAAAAGTAACTAATTTTAAAAATATCTTCAGGAAGAGCTATGACATTGGAATGTGAATTTGGAGGTGATAATAAGGTGGTGACATGTCACCCCACCCAGTGTCAGGATGATCCCATATCTTCCCAAAATTAAGTTAGAAAAGCCAGGTGACATCCCATGAACTTGGTGCTTCCAGGAGAATTAGTTACACAAGGATGCCTTCATGATTACCAAGATGATATCGACTTGCTCAAAATGAAGGAGAGTTGACAGGCAGTTTGGGGCTGTGTGTGCTTTTCCATCAGCTCTTGAGGCCACCAGAGGCGCAAAACAAACCCAGACTAGGAAGCTGATTCTCCCTCTGCCACTGTTTGAAGATGTGTAGCTTTCTGTTCCCAGAGCTTAAGTACAATTTTCATCACTTTGAGAGATAAAAAGAAACTTCAGCAATCTTGACAGCTTCTGATGAAAACCACCCCCAGGTTCTTCACATTCCAGAAACTGCCAGGGGCTTGGAGGGCCTCCCACGGATGACTGGACTTGTTCTGATTCACGAGAAGCATCTCCCTGGGGGCAGGGGGTGGGGTGTGAGTGCTGCAGCCCAGACAGCAAAGTGCAGGATGGGGTGACAATCCCAGCAGGAGAAGCAGGAGATGTTGGCAGAACCCTAAGCGCCTTACTTGCATTGTCTCCTAACATCCCTGGCAGGAAGGAGTGGTACTTTGTGCCCATTTTGCAGGCAAGAGAAATGAAGCCTCAGGAGGTCAAATAACCTAGAACCTAGGTCTGTCTTACTCCAAAACTCATTCTCCCATTGGTCACCCTGGGTGTGACAAGTGCTGAAGATGACAGCTGGTGAAGGAAAGGCTGATGCTGGGCAGGTACTCTTTGTGGGGCGTGGGCTGCTCAGGGATAGGAGGGGTGGCCAGTAGCACAGCTGGTCAGGTCATTCCTCTGCTACACTACAGTGGCTCCCCATCCATCGCCTGCAGAATACAACCTGAATTCAGGACACGATACAGGAGGTGCTCTGGGCTCCACCTGCCTTGCCAGTCTTCCCTCTTCCCACCACCCCAGCTCCTGCTAAACGCCATTGCCCAGCTACCTCCGTTTCCAGAGTGCCCTGTGCCCTCCCAAGCCTCCTGCCCCTGCCACTGCATATGCTCCCTGCCTGGACAGCCCTTCCCCCACACCCAGCAGGTGGCTGGCTCTGGGACTCCTTTTCCAGTGCTCCTTCCCTCGCCCTCCTCTCCCTTCCCATCCCCAGTGGAGCAGGGATACCTTTTCTTGACTTCTGTGGCCCTGTTCTTCCCTCAAGTCTGGCATCCCTTCCTCCTCTCTCCCTCCCTCTCTCCCTCTCTCCCTCTCTCCCTCTCTCCTTATTTCCTCCTTCCCTTCTTCCTTCCATCTTTTTACTCCTTCTTTCTTCTATCACCTTTTCATCGAGCACTTACTCTATACCAGTTACTTTTGGAGGATGAAAGTTGAAGAAGATAAGGTCTTTTCTTCTTGGAGCTCATTGTCAAGAGCAAGAGGCAGACAGAAACTAAAAGCTCACAGTTACCAAATGTTTCTACAGGTCCAGTGCTGCATTGTGCATTCAGCATTCACTTTTTCACTTAACCAACACTGCAATGCTACGAGGTAGGGACTTTTGCTTTTCAGAGGAAAAAACTGAGGCAGTATCAGGGTTTGAACCCAAGGCATCTGTCATTAAATTCTGTGCTCCTACGTGCTAAGATAAATGAGGAATTTAATAAGAATGCAGTAAAAGCATACAGAACCCCAAACCTAGCTTGGGACAGACAGAAACCTTCCAGGATGAGGGAATGTCTCAAAGGACTTGACAGAGGGTTATCATGGGCAAAGGCTTGAAGGTGAGGAAAAGCATGGCTCCCACAGGGAACCCCAGCAGCAGGATATTGCTGGGATACAGTGCCTGAGGATGGATGGAGAAGATAACGCAGTGACCGGGCTGGGGAAAGCCTCGTTTATCAGCACAGGAGTGAAAGTGCTGGCAGGAGATGGTTATAAGATGCAGGTTGATTGAAGACAGTTTAATGAAGGGACTATTACAAGGATGTGGGCAGTTTAAGGGAAACCACCATGGTATGGTGAGACACCTGGATTAGCAACTCCGAGCCAAGGGCTACCGCCTCCCCTGGGCAAGACGGGCTAAAGGGAAAGACCATTACCGGAACCCAGGAGGGCATTGTGGCTGTGGCTTTAACCCTGAGACCCTGCCTCACTACCACTGGAGCTGGAGCCTTTGGTAAAAGAGCCCACCGCCAGCCCAGAATGAGCCAGGAGAATCAATATCTCACTTCTTTCTCTTCCTGCCCTCTGACATCCATCTGGTGCCTCTTGATGGCCAAACCCAACCAGAAGCCGAAAGGCAAATGAGCCCAGCTAAGCCAGTCCAGGGAGGTCAGTCTTCCAGGTCAGAGAAGGGTAGAGAAAGGAGGCAAGTGGATCTAGAAAGACAGATGGAGACCACCTAGAACTTTCAGGTTCAGGAGTTGATATTTCATTCCATCAGGGACGGTACCACTGAAGAGTTTTAGATAGGGAGGCAGTATGGTCAGATATGGATTTTCATAAAGACCTCCCTGGCAGTAGTTTAGTGGATAGAGCTTCAGGCAGTGAAACATGAGCCAGGGTGACCAGCTGGACCAGGGAACAGAAGGGCCAAGGTGAGAGATGGTAAGGAGCAGAAAAAGAGCATAGATGGGAAAAGATGGCACTTATCCAGGTGAGAGATGGCAAAGAGCTGAAAAACAGCATAGATACAAAGGAAAGAATGGAGGTTAAGCCTTCCTGATAGATGGAACTTTTTATGCTTATGAAATGTCCCTCTTTGTCTCTATTAAAAATTTTGGTCTTAAAAAAAATGAAAGAAACTGATGGGCCTCAGTGAAGACAAAAACCAGGACTCATAGTTGAATGACCAACTGAATATTTGTGCCCGCAACTGAGATTTTAAGAATATATATCAAAGGAACACAAACAGGTTTAGAGAAAGGTAACTAATGAGTTTTGTTTGAAACAAATTGCATATAAACTATTTATGGGACATAAAAGTGTAGACATCTAGCAGACTTTCTGATTTGAATCCAAATATTGAGTAGTCTCTGTACAGAGGTTTAGATACTAAGGCCATCAGTAGGCAAATTCTAGTTAAATCCATGAGGGTAGATAAGATGTTCCAGGGAGATGGGGATGTCCAGAGAAGGGGACCAAGTTGTCTGCAGAGCATGAGTGCTGAGAGGTGGGAGGAGAAAGAATCACCTACAATGGAGACAGACAGGAGGAAGCCCAGAGAAGACGACAGCCAGGAGAATGAAACTTCTTGAGAGCAAAGGCCGGAATGATCAACAGCATTGAACACAGCAGAAAGAAAAGGACAAGAGTGTCTGCTGGTTGGGTTAGGAGGTCATAGATGACTTCAGAAAGAGCGGTTATGACTGAAGTTGGTGGATGAGTTGCCATGGGTTGAGGAACGAAGTGAAGATGAAGGAAATCCTGAGAATGCAGACTGCTCTGCTCAGAGGTCTGGATGAGGAGGCAGAAAGGAAGGTGACACCTCGGAGGACCTCCAGGTCAGTGGAGTCTCATGGTATGAAGGAGACTTTGAGGAAGAGCTGGTAGAGAAGAAGCAGAGAAGGGGGAGAAGCTGATGATACTTCGCAAGAGGGAAGATCACTGATGGAGTCCAGACATGGAGGCCCCAGGAGGAAACGAAGCAAACACCCAAACACCCTCTGTACTCCAATTGCCCGAATACTCGTCCATGCCCCCAAACCCCACTACTAGGCTGGGAGCTCATATCTGTTGATATTGCCTGGTACATGGTTGTGCTCAACCAATGCTTGCTGAGTGAATAAATGCATGCGTGGATGTCTGGGTGCCATACATATATATATATACACACACATATATATATGTATATATACACACATATATATACATATATATGTATATATATATACATATATACACACATATGTATATATATACATACACACACACATATATATACATATATATGTGTGTGTATATATATATATATATATATATATATATATATATATTCAGTGCTATAAGATCAGAGCAACTTGCATGAGATGGCCAAGGTTTAAAACATGAACTCGTCCAACAGAGCTCCAGACCTCTAGAGCAAGATAATGATCAGCAGTAAGGAAATCTTCAAGATTTACTTTATGGCTACACTCTTAACAAAACCCCCAACCACGTCATGCTGGATGAATGCCTTTACGGTGAGAGTTGTTGGACTAGAATCAGAGAGGTTGGAAACCAACAATTCTTGTGTTTAGATTAATTGGAAATTTTAATAGCACTGATTTTTATTAGCTCATTTAATTTGGCTTATAAGAGGCTACCGTGGCTGTGTGTCTCGCTTTTTAGCTTGGGTGAGGGATATAGTCAGATTTCTTCTCAAGGCATTGCTTTAGGTTTTCAGTTGAATTTCTCTCCCAGAGCGACTAAGGGTTTGGCCGCTTGCAAAGAGGGTTGAGGAAGGGGTTCTTACCTCTGATCGAGTTCTCTGTGGACCGTGGTCTCCATTATTCATCCCTCCTATCTGGCAATAGGAGTATCTTGAACCTCGGGTTGGCTAGATCAACCAGGGAAGTCACATGCATGGTCGCTGGCTGAGAAGATGCTGAAAAACAAAACAAGAAATGTGGTCATTTTGGGGAAAAAGTGAGGGTAAATTGGGAAAACAAAGAACCGGTATTTCTTTTGAGAAGTAACATGGAGGAGCAAAATGCACTCACTCCTTGGGTCCCAGCTTCACATTTCCCACTGGGACAGGCAAACCCCCATGAACTTCATCTGTAAAGTGGCAATTCATTCAAATAAAATTTAATTGGTCTCTGCAGTGCGCCACACACTATTCTAGGCACTTGGAGAACATCAGTGAACAATAATACCCCTTCTTCAGAATTCTTTCAGGAGGGATAGTACATATAGAATTACCTGGTGACAGTTTATAAAAGGTGGTGAGTTAGAGGTTAGTGCAATGATGATGGTGCTTCTTATATATGGAATATAATGATACAAGGATGTGTTGGGAGGAGGAGGGTTGACGGAATGATGGTTGAGTTGAATGTCTCACTTCTCGGCTGGGTTGTGAGCTCCGCGAAGCCAGATACACTTCTGCTGTATTCACCTCTCTGAATCCCTAGCACAGTCCCTCACACATAGATATTGAGTTATTAACAAGAAATCATTCTCAACTGACTGTTGCCAATTAAGTTACAGAATCCCTTCAAAGTTTTTCTTCATCTGTCAACACCCCATGACCTAGGGTCCTGCTGACAACTAGGGAAAGTACAAGGCATGGCTACAATGCCTGGTCCGTGGAGGTGCTCAGGACCCAACTGTTCCCGCGGATCACTTCCTGTTTGTAGGCTCTGCCCAGTTGAATTCACTCACCTGTTGTTCCTGAGTGGGAGAGCCTTCAGAGCTCCTCCAGCGACTCCCCACGTGCATAGGGGAGGAATAAGGTCAGTGACGTGAAGGGAGGTGCCCAAAACCACTCACTCAATAACAGACCAAGCTAGGGCAGGGCTAAGATGCAAGAGGCGTGAGGCTGGTCAATGCCTCAAAGTATTGTCATTAGGGAGATAACCTACTCATTGGTGAAACAGTTACATCCATGTGGCTGATTACATGTTAGGAGTCCCAAGGTTGGGAAGGAGAGTGTAAGCAGGAATATGGAAGGAGGTAGTGTGGAGAAGCCGGGACTTCAGCTGGGCTTTTGGAGGGAAGAGAGGAGGCGATGGGGAGGGAACAGCGTGAGCAAGACCTCAGAGGTAAGCATGGCAGTGGTCCACCCAGGGCACAAAGAGGAGAGCCAGACCATGGGAAGGAGACAAGGTTAACTGACCTACTCCATGTCAGTTAACTGCATGCCCGCCAGGGCTCTCCATCCTAGTTTATCTCATCCTTCCCATAAACTTATGGGACAGATTTTTTTTGTTGTTGTTTTTGTTCTTGCCCTTTTATAGATGGGGAACCAGAACTCCTTGGTATATGACAAAGCTGGTATTTGAACCAGGTCTGTCTAACGACAAATTTTTGTGCTTTTCCCTCTGGCTATGTGTCTTACTGGAGGGACCAAGTGGGGCTGTATTAGTGATGAGCTTTCCCGCTAGAACTGGGGAGATCTCAGTTCTACCCCTGAATAGCTGAGTGGCCTGGGCAAGTGACTTAACCTTTTATCTTCCTCCCCTCCTCTGTCAAACAAGGTAGTAATGGCTCCTGTTTTATAAATGGAAGTAGTCGTTCCTACCGTATGCTTGTCTCAGATCAGCCCAGGGGTTTCTTCTACGGGGTTCTCACCCAGGGCATGGGTTGAGGAAGTGCCATGGTCACTTTCCTCGTGGGAGAAAAGGAACGTGACAAATCAGTCTTCACTATTAAAGCCTCCACCCAGCGACACCCTCATCTCCACTTCTTTGGTCAATGCAAGTGCAAGTCCAGTGGCTACACCCAAGTTTAAGGGGGCCGGAAGATGCCATCTTACTGTGAGCTGGGTGGGAGAAAACTGCAAGGATTAATGACTCCCACAAACAACTCGTAGCTGTATCACTCTGTTTTATAAGAGCTTTTTAGATACCTGAGTTCTCTCCATCTTTAGAAATCCCCGTGTGACTCTAAACCTCAGAATGAAGAATGTACATGTGATTCTAGGTAATGGGGAACCTTTAAGATTTCCCAGGAAGGAAGGTTAGTTCCATAAGTCAATGGAGGCAACAATCAAAGCTGTGTTGGGGACCAATGACAACGGGGATAGAAGGCAGGGTACATTTGCTGTGGAAGGACCTGAAAAGATGGCAACTGTGGAAAAGATACTGGAATAATCCAGGTGCATCCTGGAATTCGGATGGTGGTGAGGGAGAGATAAGACAAATCTACAGAGACATTTTTATGCAATAAACACTAGTTGAGTATCTACTCTGTGCCAAGCACCGTGCAGGGCTCTGGAGGCACGGAGGTGGATGAGAATGACTGTGGAGGCACTTCCAGTCCTGGTGTGTGAGACAGATGTGAGCAACTCATCCTTCTAGGAAACAAATAGAAGTAACGAACCTTGCCCTTGGATGTGGCCACTGGACTTGCTTCGGCCAAAGAGGTAGAAATGAGCAGGTCACTCGGCTGCCTCTGTTCTCAGCCCTGTCACCTCAGAGTAAGACGCAACACTTAGTTGTATCCCGGAAAAAGTAAACCTGAAATGTCCCTTTAATGAGGGGTCCACATTTTACTGAAGATGTCGTGGGGAGTCTGAGAAGAGTCCTCCATCGCACGCTGCACAGCAGAATGTGCGGTTACCAAGGTTACCAAGCCCCATTCAGCGACGCTCTTCTTCCCCCCACCTGTGCTCTGACCACAGCCTGCCTCGCTTCCTTGTCCCAGGCCACTGCCACACGCACCCCAATACTGCTAAAGCGCTTCCTTTTCTTTTTGCAAAGCGATTCAGTGCTCCCTCTCAGCCTCTTAGAGGCTGCAGTCTGGCACACATCACAATCCTAGCAGGTGATCCGCCCTCCTTAGAGCTCACCCTCTGTACAAGGCGAAGCAGGTGGTGAAAATAACCGTCAACTTTATCCGTCTCGGTGCATTGCCTTTCCTGACACTTCACAGAGCAGAGAATTGTGGCTTCAGCTAATCTGTTACTTAACCTTTTCTCAGAGAACTCTGAGAAGACAAAGCAGGCCAGTCACTCTGTGCCAGGACTCATCTCGCTCCTTGGCAGGTCCCTTCCCTCTTCCTTTTGACCCTGCCCTGTCATTTAGAACAGAAACACGTTTTCCTGGCTCCATGGGTGTCTCCGCTGAACTTGATGGCCGGGGGATTTGTAACTCTCTCTGCTTCTACACACCAGCGCTAGGATTCCAGACACCTGGGGAAGTGAACGGAGGTCCCTGCTGGGTCTCCCACTGATCCTTCTCCCCCACGGAAAGCGAAATTCAGCTCCCAATACCACCACTATGTAGGTAGAATTAGCATTCCAAATAAAACCAAATGATGAATATGTATAAATGTTCTTTCTAGAATGCTAAAGCAACTAACAAATATTGTTCATGTTTTTAAATATATCAATAAATAAAATAAGGCTGAATGAGTGACATATCATACCAATGAAGAGTGTCCATTCACCAAATGATGTTGGGGTCATTTCCTACTAAATGTCCCCGATGCACAACTGCTGGCTGGATTCTGCCTCGTCCCCAGCACATCCCGGGGATGGAGAAGGCCCACGTGTCTAATGTCCTGAGCAGGGCTCCTCTCCTCACCTCAGTCAGGCATCTAAATTTTTCCCAGGCCCTAGAGAAGGGCCTGTGACAAAGCCCTTCCTCCTCTTGGGAAGCAAATAGAATTAACAAAGCTTGAAGCACGTCCACCAACCTCTGTGTGTCCTTTTCCTGGAAAACAAACAAACAAACCAAAACCAGATGGTTACGAGGAAGGAGATAACGCACTGCTTGCAGAAGTTCTTTCACAAAACCTTCTTGGGGAGACGGTGCTGGCTGAGTGCTGCGTTCCTTTTAGAGACAGAAGTGAACACCCAGCCCTACAGATGATGTAGGAAAGTTGGGACTCTGGTCCAAGGAGGGCATAACAGGGCTCAGGACACCTTGCACCTTCAAGGTGGTCACCTGCTCCCTGCTTGAGGCCACAGAGCTTGGCTGTCCATTGCAGACCAACTGCCCTGAGCCCATCCTCAAGCCTAGGCCACTGCCCACTGTATAATCATTTTGTTATTTTCTATATTTTCTGATGCTCTGGTATCTTGAAGCCTTGCTGCTGTAGGAGAGAATGCTGCTCCCAGGACTAGCCAACTTCTAGAAATAGAAAAAATCCACCTGCAAGTGCTCCTTTCACATGCAAACCAACCAATCCAAAGCCCACACCCCAAACATCTCTTATGGGGTTCACACAGGACTCACACTCCAGGCCAATATTCCCCTGCCCTGATCACCCCAGGGAGGGCCAGGTACCAGATGACTCAGGACAGCCCTTGCACTGCAGAACCTGATGAAATGAGTTGGACTAGCCAATGCTAAGCCTGCCTTGCCCATAGCTTCTCACAGAAACCCCAGTACAGGCTCTTACCATGTTTTCTTCCCACTCTCTCTGCCTCCTGACTAGCCCTGCTGCTTCTCCCTGTGGCCCTGCATGGTGTGATGGGCCCCCTCCTCTTGGGAACTATGGGTGGCAAACTATTTTTTCAATGGCACTCACCCCCTGGTCTGTACACCTCACCATTCCTGAATAATAATGAAACTTACATTTTCAAACACCCACCTTGGGTAGAGGGCTGGAAGTGATGTTGGCAATATTTGAATGTTGTTTAGCTTTGTCTTGGATGGGCACAAAGGGTCAGTAACTAGTGTCAGTCTCTGGGTGTCCTGAAACTTCTGTCTCACTGGATTAAAAAAATCCAAGTTAAGTCCTAGGGCAGAGAGGTGAGTCATTGACAATTTGACAGGTTCTAAAACAGAGAATTAGTAAGGGTTTCCATGCGTCCTTGTTCTGCAGTGAAGCTTGTCAGAATCCAAAGCCTAGGTACATTCTTCCCATAAAATCTCACAGCCTTCTTAAATTAAGGTGCCTATAACACAGGTCAAGGGGCATAAAGACCTGTGTTGGAAACCCCGCTCTTCTCCTGTGTCTCCCCTTTACTCTCACATCACTACCCCACTCACAACACTTTGACACCAGACGAGCGGGTTTTCCCCCACACCAAGCACTTGTGTGACACCACCTGGGTGTCTTACAATTTAACTCCTTCCTGACACGATCTACCTGGAGGGCACGAGGCTGCCCCCTACGGTAGAAGCCAATTATAAGTAATAGGTCCCCGAGTTACCCACAACTTCTGTCCAACTTCTGGACAAATTGGAGGTTCCCAAAACCCCCTCCTTGAGTTCAGTTAATTTGCTAGGGAGGCTCACAGAACTCAGGGACATACTTATGTTTACCAATTTATTAAAGGATATGATAAAGGATACAGATGAACAGCCAGATGAAGAGATACATAGGGCAAGGTCTGGGAGGGTCCCAAGCGCAGGAGCTTCTGACCCCGTGACACTGGGGTGCACCCCACTCCCACTGTGGATGTGTTCACTAACCTGCAAGCTTTCCAAACCCCATATTTTGGGGATTTTTATGGAGGCTTCATCACATAGACATGATTGACAATTAACTCTATTTCCAGCCCCCCGCCCTTCTCTGGAGATTGGGCGTCGATCTGCAAATTCCAAGCTTCTAATCGTGTCTTTCTGGTGACCAGTCCCCATCCAGGAACCCACCTAGAGTCACCAAATTAGAACAAAAGACACTCCTATCACCCAGAAAATTCCATGGGATTTAGGAGCCCTGTATCAGGAACGAGGGTCAAAGACCTAATAGTAGAACAAAAGATGCTCCTAGTGGTCTTATCACTTAAGAATTTATAAGGGTTTTAGGAGCTGCGTGCCGGGAACTGGGGGCAGAGACCAGTATGTATGTTATCTATTATCTCACAAGATCCAACCTATGAAATTTGAATCCTTTTGAATAAATGTATTTGAAAATAGATTACACACACCCCTGCTTTCTTAAGTGAAGTTAATTCAAAGGGGGCACCATAAACTAGGCAACCAAACTAAGAATATTTAAGCTCTTAGTGAAGGTCCAAATCATGTACTCACCTGTCAGTAGACCGCATAAGCTTTATTGTCCAGATAATACCTATTTTGATGGTTTAAGAGACATTTGTTTTATTTCTTCCTAGCTTTTTGGAAATCGGCATGATACTAATTTTTACTAGTATAATTAAGCATCAGATGTCTTTACTGACTCCTTCCTACCCTCATTTACAGATAGGGCAAACAAGGTTTAAAGAAGCTAAGTGCCCAAAGACTGATGGCTAGAAAATAATGGAGCTGGGATTTGAAATTAGAGCTGTCAGCTACTGAAGGCTGATTTCTAAACCTCATGTCTGTACTGAACAACTAGCATTGTCAGATTAGTGACTTAGGGTGGCTGGTGGGTTAGTGAGTTTCACCTACAGGAAGGTCCACCAGTAATGCTGTGGGAGTAAAATGAAATGCCACAAAATGTATACTGTAGCAGAGAGTCAAGCTCCTGCTGGTAGATTCTATAATACGCTTCCTGAGGAAATGCCACATTGTTGCTCATTTAGGGAGAAGTTACTCCCTAGACGTTTCCCTGCAGGAGAAGCTCTCCAGCTCTGAGAGGGTTTTATCCTGCTTTTTGTTGGTTTGTTTTCATTTTCCCAAATGTCATGAACACCATTTTTTCACCAGTGCTACTGAATTAGCTTGTCTCAGTAAGATTCTAGAGCCTGCCTGGTTGCACTTTTGAAGTTGAGGGACCAGAGCTGTGCAAGCCTTTGCCTCAGAGCTTCTACCTTCAAGGATGTATTTTGAGTGATTGATCTTGAACTTAGTTGTACTCTTCACATGGCAAATTTGATTAGTGTCCACATAATTAGTAAGACTCCCCCCCTAACTTTTTATTGTCCTGAGATTTAGTCGTCGTGGAGCCAGAAAAATGAGCTGTGTGACCTTGGGCAAGTCATTTAACCTCTGTGCACCTTCATTTCAGTTGACTCACTTCAAAACCATCACTGAGGTCCTACTAAGTGCCAGGCCCCGGGCTAGGTCACACAAGAACGCAGGTTTTGAAGCTAGACAGACCTGGGGTCGTACTCCAGCCCATCACCTGCCTAATCATGTGGCCTTGGGACAGCCATTTCCCTTCTCTAATATTAGCCAGCAACCCAGGACCGCATGCCTTCTCCATCACCCCGCAAAGATTGATTAAGCCTCTATCATGTATCGGGGTTCATCCTGGGTAAAGTGAACACCAAACCCAGACGCAGGACGGTGTTTACCACACGCAGGCATTGCCGTGAGTCTTTGACATACGTTAACCCAGTTAACCCTCATGACGACCTATGTATGAGGTAGGCACTCTCACTATCCCTGTCCTGCAGCCAGGAAATCGGGGCACAGAGAAGTTAAACATCTGGCCTAAAGTCACACAGCTACTCAGTGGCAGAGCCAGGATTCAAACCCAGGCAATCTGGGTCCAGAGTCCCTGCCCATCGCCCTGTGCAAATTCAGGCTCTCAGTGACCCTCCCAGAACTTCAGCACAAGATTCCTGTCTAGTTTCTGCCACCATTCTTGTCCCCTTCAGTGGTCTTTCCACACAACAGTCAGCTCATGTCCTTCCCTGCATAAAACCTTCCAACGGTTCCTCACACCTTCAGGGTCAAGACCAAACTCCCCTCCAGAACCCAAAGCCCACGAGCCCTGCCCTTGAACAATTTCCACAGGCTCAGCTCTCACAGGACACAGCCCTTCCCAAACTACCACCCCTTGCACGCTCCTACCCCATGAGAGCACGCTGGGACCTTGACCTTCTGGGCTGTGGCTTACCCTGCTCCCTCTGCCCTCTCTCCCTCCCCTCCACCAGGCCATGCCCAATTCATTTTTTAATAGAACACTTACTAGGAGTTTTTTTTTTCATGCAGACAAGTTTACAAAAACAAAACAAAACAAAACTCCACTGACTTTCTGTTAAGATATATATATGTACGTGTGTGTGTGTGTGTGTGTGTGTATAGAGAGAGACTGAGAGACAGAGAGAGAGACAGAGAGAGAGAAATACGTTCATGTGGTGCTTTAGTTTGCCAGCATTGCCGTAACAAAGTATCACAGACTGGGTAACTTAAACAACAGAAATTTATTTCCTCACAGTTTGGAGGCCAGAAGTCCGAGATCAAGGTGTTGGCAGGATTGCTTTCTTCTGAGGCCTCTCTCCTTGGCTTGTACTCAACCAGATTCTCCCTGTGTCTGCTGTGTGTGTCTCTGTCCTCCATGTGTGTCTGTGTCCAAATCTCCTCTTCTTATAAATAGGACAGTCATATTGGTTTAGGGCCCACCCATATTTTAACTTAATAACCTCTTTAAAGACCCCATCTCTAAATAGAGTCACATTTCGAGGCACTGGGGGTTAGGACTTCAATATATGAAATTTGGGGGGGGACACAATTCAGCCCATAACACGTGGTTAGACAATTCCGGCAGAAGACAAGATACAAAATAAAAACAGAAAGCATTTTTCCTCTTTCCCATGGCTTTCCCCACAGGAAACCACTATGAACAGTTTCTTGGGATTCCCACCCATTTAACTTATATGCATAGACCACCCCTCCCCCCTTAAAATCATCTAGAACAAAGTGACTATAATTTCTACAGTTTTGCTTCTTGTCTTTTCTGTTTAATAACGTCTTATTATCTCTTCATAGCAACACATACAAATCTGTCTCACTCTTTATGGGCTCTAGAGCCTCCAGCACAGACAGGTACCCACTTTCTTGAATCCAGCCCCTGAATGAACACTTTGGTTGGTTCCTAAGCTTTCACTATTACAAACAAAGCTGAAGGGAACACCATTGCACGTGGATCTGGGCAAACTTTTGCCGCTAAAATCCTAGGCTAAATTCCTACCTGGTGGATCGCTGGGTCAAAGGACACTTGTAGCCTGCACATTGGTGGGCTGGGCTAAATCTCCACTTCTGAAAAGCACCCCAATTTATGCTCCTAGCAGGAGTGGGTGAGAGAGCCTGCTCCGATGGGTGTTGGCTCATTTTAGAAACAGAGTTTCAAGCTCTCTGTAATTCCTCAGCTGACTCCTGACACCTCCAGGTGAGTTGAACAGTCTCGCCCTTTTGTCCCTTTTGTCACGCCCCAGTGCCCTTTTGTCTCTCTTACGACAGCTTCCTGCACACAGTTGTTTAGCTATAATTTCCTTTTTTTTTTTTTCAATATGAAAAAAATTTTATTTCAAGTTTAGGAAAAGGAAGGAAATTAAAAAAAAAAAAAGCATTTCAACAAAGCAGACTGAAACCACTTTATAAATGTAAGCATATAATTTCTTCAGGGCAGAGAAAAGCTGACTTCACTTTTGTGCACCCAGGACCTTGATCATAGCAGGCGCTCATTAAAGTTTATTGAATTGCTTATTGGCTTCTTCAGGTCCCTCCCTGATCTTACAGTCCTGTGAGTCTAGGTTGGGGATAATGTTTCTTGACATGGTCAGGTATTCGAGAAAGAGTTCTAGAATGCAGCCCAAGCTGGGGAAGCTGCATCCAGAGGGACACCATGATGTCCAAGGAGCAGAGGTCTGACTTATGCTGCACGGGAGGCTCAAGCCGAGTCCCAGGGTGTTTTGGGAGAGGTCAGAGCCTGTCAGTCAGAGGGTGGTCATAGAACATATTCAGTCTCATTGTGATGGGCTGGCCTCCAACATGGGAAACAGGGCCATCAGAGCTGACGGAGACCTTGGGGTGGGTGGTGGTGCCTCTCTGACGTCTCAGCCTCCATCAAAAGTCGAGATGGCTCCCCACACTTGTCAAGCCAGAACTGTGATCTTTTTAACTGTAAAAACTTTGAAATGTCAAGATACTTATGCAGATGCCTACTGTGCCTTTATTTCCTATCGACTACATCTCTAAGTAACATTCAGATCTTACCTGCTCCGCTTCTAGCTTTATGTTGACTGTAATATTCTTGGAGATTTGGACGTGTCCTGAGCCCTGAGTTATCAGGAACCCTATTTTGCTGATGGCTCATGGCCAAGTTCTGTGGGGTCAACCGAGTGACTAGTTCATGGAGTGACAGTAAGGGAGGAGGTGGGCTGCCCTGTTATTCCCCGGGCGGAAAATATCCACCCAGGGTGACATGCAGTCATTACTCTCTTATTTCATTCAAGACATTGGGGGGAAATTTTTGTGCAATTCGATACTAAAACCTTGGAAGAAAGCAAGCCAGCATTCTCTAAACTTATTTTTTTCAAGTAAGAGCTTGGAAAGCGTCCATGTGCATTTTCCTCTTCCCAAGTATACAGCATCTTCTGGGGACGCACAGACCTGGATATAACTTTGCTTAAGGACAATAGACGAGAGCCTCATTGCTTCCATTAGAGAGGCTCTACAATTTAACTTCCTTCCTCCCTGAGCCCCCTGGCCCTCTCTGTCAGCTGGCAGTACCCCAAATTCTGGCAGAGGAAATTTCAGAGAAGACTGGAGCAGATGCTGATATACTGGTTCCAGGGTTTGGGCAAAAACGATTCAGTTGAAAACCCAGTCAGCCGATAAGGCCACCTGGCTGAAATAAAGATATGTCAAAACCAAACGACACCAGGGTCTGAGTTTTCAGTACATACCGGTCATTTGGATGCACTGGGTCATTCTGGAACTTTTGAAATATACCTTTAATCATTGTAGTGTATTTCAGAATTTCTCAGGTTTGAAGAAAAAGGATTCTAATGTTTTCTTATTTATTCCTAATTCAATTTCAGCCTATTATGACTGTTTGGACTGCAAGAGCAAAATGGTAGAACAGTCTAAAAGCCTAACGATAAGGATTAGTTAAAACAACCTGAAAGTACAACAAGGAATTAACTGGAAAACAACCTAAATGTTCCACAGTTGCTGGCTGGCATCAGTGAACTGTGGTGGGTTATATAATACAGTATTTACTGTATGATCAAATGTTATAGAAAACGATATATTTATAATACATGCGTGGATGCATGCAAAATAATCTGAATTACACAGCTGGTCTGCCCCATCCCCATAATTCCAGGCTTCAGGCAAGAGTACAGCGGGGGTCTGACATCCCATATATCTAAATATTCAGAAATTATCGATCAAACTAACACACTGTTAAATGAAATATGTTCTATTCTTCCTTTAATCAATATACTTTTCTAATGACTTTGAAGGCTAAGGTGAAACGTAGACTCCTACATTTAGACTCCTCAGAGCTCCAAGCTGGAGAGTAGAAACATGAAGCAGTGAGTAGTTGCCCCTCCCCCTCGCCCCCCAGCTCTTGCTCAGCTCAGCCCCCAGCCCTCAGCCCCGAGTCTGTCCCCTTCTTTCGTCACCCACAGCTCCATCCTATGGCATGAGCAGCGTCACATGCATGTGTGAGCCTCCTGCCTGCATATCCCAGTTCTGTCCCTACCCCACTCTTAATAGCCACCATTAGGTCCCCTTTGGGACTAAGGGTGCCCACAGCAGCAGTGTGGCCCACCCTTGTGAAGCTGGAACCAGGAAACCGGTCCATGCAGGTGAAAAAGTGGGCCTGGGACATTTGGGAAATGAATTCTGGATCTTGGGTGTCGACGGGAGGTCTAGAAAGAGAGTGGGCACTAGCTCTTAGTGGGTACAGCCCTGTGACCCCACAAACTCCTTCCCTGATAGACAGAGGCCTGGCCTCATGGGGTTTAGGGCAGTGGGTTAGCTTCCTATTGCTGCTGTAACAAATGACCACCAATTTAATGGCTGAAAACAACACAAATTTATTATCTTACAGTTCTGGAGGTCAGAGGTCCAACACAGATCTCACCGGATAAAATCAAGGTGTCAGCCAGGCTATGCTCCTTTCTTAAAGCTCTAGGGGAGAACTCATCTTGCCTGTTTCATCTTCTAGAGGCTGCCCACATTCCTTGGTTCATGGCCCCTTCCTCCATCTTCAAAGCCAGCCTCACTGCATCTCAGACTATCCTTCTATAGTCACGGTTCCCTCTGGCCACAGCTGGGAAAGGCTCTCCCCTTTCAGGGGTTCATGGGATTAGATTGGGTCCAACTGGATAATCCAGGATAGGCTCCCTATTTCAAGATTCTTGACCTTTATCACATCCTCAAAGTCCCTTCTGCCGTGTAAGGTGACGTACTTACAAGTTCCAGGCATGAGGATGAGGATATACTGAGGTACATGGGGGGTATTATTCTGCTTGCCAGTGACAGGGACCCCTACTGGGTCTAAGGTCAACTTTGTATGTACACAAGTATTAACAATGATTGTCTTTGGGCACATGAGATTATGGACAATCACTATTATCTGATTTTATTGTAATTGGGAAGATACTGAATTAGAATAAGAAAATATAATTTTAAATGGCTCCATTTCGTTTGGTGTAGGGCATTACCTATGTTCTTCTATTGTTGAATACCTAGGTCACTTGAAGGCTTTATCTATAGCAACTGGCCCGAGCAGAAATAACTGGCAGAAAATGAATTGGAAATGAAAAGCAACTAGTACAAGACAAAGCAAAGCAGGGCAAAAAATTCTAAAATGGCCAGCGGTTTTTTTTTTAATTTTAATACATGATTTATTTAATCCAACATACCCACAACATAACCACATCAACACATAATCAACATTTAAAAAATATTTATAGGGTCTTGGTGCTCCGGCTGGGTGTTAGGCCTATGCCTCTGAGGTGGGAGAGCCGAGTTCAAGACATTGGTCCGCCAGAGACCTCCCAGCTCCATGTAATATTAAACAGTGAAAATCTCCCAGAGATCTCCATCTCAACACTAAGACCCAGCTCCACTCAATGACCAGCAAGCTACAGTGCTGGACACCTATACCAAACAACTAGCAAGACAGGAACACAACACCATCCATTAGCAGAGAGGCTGCCTAAAATCATAATAAGGTCACAGACACCCCAAAACACACCACTGGACGCGGTCATGCTCACCAGAAAGACAAGATCCAGCCTCATCCACCAGAACACAGGCACCAGTCCCCTCCACCAGGAATCATACACAACTCACTGAACTAACCTTAGCCACTGGGGGCAGACACCAAAAAAAACGGGAACTATGAACCTGCAGCCTGCAAAAAGGAGACCCCAAACACAGTAAGTTAAGCAAAATAAGAAGACAGAGAAAAACACAGCAGATGAAGGAGCAAGGTAAAAACCCACCAGATCAAACAAATGAAGAGGAAATAGGCAGTCTACCCAAAAAAGAATTCAGCGTAATGATAATAAAGATGATCCAAAATCTTGCAAATAGAATGAAGAATATACAAGAAACGTTTAACAAGGACCTAAAAGAATGAAAAAGCAAACAAACAATGATGAACAATAATATAAATGAAATTTAAAATTCTCTAGAAGGAATCAATAGCAGAATAACTGAGGCAGAAGAACGGATAAGTCACCTGGAAGATAAAATAGTGGAAATAACTACTGCAGAGCAGAATAAAGAAAAAAGAATGAAAAGAATTGAGGACAGTCTCAGAGACGTCTGCGACAACATTAAACACACCAACATTTGAATTATAGGGGTCCAAGAAGAAGAAGAGACAAAGAAAAGGACTGAGAAAATATTCAAAGATGTTATCGTTGAAAACTTCCCTAATATGGGAAAGGAAATAGTCAATCAAGTCCAGGAAGCGCTGAGAGTCCCATACGGGACAAATCCAAGGAGAAACACGCCAAGACACATATTAATGAAACTACCAAAAATTAAATACAAAGAAAAAATATTAAAAGCAGCAAGAGAAAAACAACAAATAACATACAGAATCCCCATAAGTTTAACAGCTGAACATTCAGCAGAAACTCTGCAAGCCAGAAGGGAGTGGCAAGACATACGCAAAGTGATGAAAGGGAAACACCCACAACCAAGATTACTCTACCCAGCAAGGATCTCATTCAGATTCAACAGAGAAATTAAAACCTTTACAGATAAGCAAAAGCTAAAGAATTCAGCACCACCAAACCAGCTTTACAACAAATGCTAAAGGAACTTCTCTAGGCAGGAAACACAAGAAAAGGAAAAGACCTACAATAAAAAACCCAAAAGAATTAAGAAAATGGTAATAAGAACATACATATCGATAATTACCTTAAATGTAAAGGGATTAAATGCTCCCACCAAAAGACATAGACTGGCTGAATGGATACAAAAACAAGACCCGTATATATGCTGTCTATGAGAGACCCACTTCAGACCTAGGGACACATACAGACTGAAAGTGAGGGGATGGAAAAAGATATTCCATGCAAATGGAAAACAAAAGAAAGCTGGAGTAGCAATCTCATATCAGACAAAACTGACTTTAAAATAAAGACTATTAAAAGAGACAAAGAAGGACACTATATAATGATCAAGGGATCAATCCAAGAAGAAGATATAACAATTGCAAATACTTATACACCCAACATAGGAGTACCTCAATACATAAGGCAAATGCTAACAGCCATAAAAGGGGAAAGTGACAGTAACACAATCATAGTAGGGGACTTTAACACCCCGCTTTCACCAAAGGACAGATCATCCAAAATGAAAATAAATAAGGAAACACAAGCTTTAAATGATACATTAAACAAGATGTACTTAATTGATATTTGTAGGACATTCCATCCAAAAACAACAGGATACACTTTCTTCTCAAGTGCTCATGGAACATTCTCCAGGATAGATCATATCATGGGTCATCAATCAAGCCTTGGTAAATTTAAGAAAATTGAAATCGTATCAAGTATCTTGTCCAACTACAATGCTATGAGACTAGATATTAATTACAGGAAAAAATCGGTAAAAAATACGGACACATGGCGGCTAAACAATATAATACTAAATAACCAAGAGATCACTGAAGAAATCAAAGAGGAAATAAAAAATACCTAGAAACAAATGACAATGAAAACATGATGACCCAAAACCTATGGGATGCAGCAAAAGCAGTTCTAAGAGGGAAGTTTATAGCAATACAATCCTACTGCAAGAAACAGGAAACATCTCAAATAAACAACCTAACCTTACACCAAAAACAATTAGAGAAAGAAGAACCAAAAAAAACCAAAGTTAGCACAAGGAAAGAAATCAGAAAGATCAGATCAGAAATAAATGAAAAAGAAATGAAGGAAACGAAAGCAAAGATCAATAAAACTAAAAGCTGGTTCTTTGAGAAGATAAACAAAATTGATACACCATTAGCCAGACTCAACAAGAAAAAAAGGGAGAAGACTCAAATCAATAGAATTAGAAATGAAAAAGGAGAAGTAACAACTGACACTGCAGAAATACAAAGGATCATGAGAGATTACTACAAGCAACTATATGCCAATAAAATGGACAACCTGGAAGAAATGGACAAATTCTTAGAAAAGCACAACCTTCCGAGACTGAACCAGGAAGAAATAGCAGATATAAACAGACCAATCACAAGCACTGAAATTGAGACTGTGATTAAAAATCTTCCAACAAACAAAAGTCCAGGATCAGATGGCTTCACAGGCGAATTTTATCAAACATTTAGAGAAGAGCTAACACCTATCCTTCTCAAACTCTTCCAAAATATTGCAGAGGGAGGAACACTCCCAAACTCATTCTACGAGGCCACCATCACCCTGATACCAAAACCAGACAAAGATGTCACAAAGAAAGAAAACTACAGGCCAATGTCTCTGATGAACATAGATGCAAAAATCCTGAACAAAATACTAGCAAACAGAATGCAACAGCACATTAAAAGGATCATACACCATGATCAAGTGGGGTTTATCCCAGGAATGCAAGGATTCTTCAATATACACAAATCAATCAATGTGATAAACCATATTAACAAATTGAAGGAGAAAAACCATATGATCATCTCAATAGATGCAGAAAAAGCTTTTGAAAAAATTCAATGCCCATTTATAGTAAAAACCCTCCAGAAAGTAGGCATAGAGGGAACTTACCTCAACATAATAAAGGCCATATATGTCAAACCCACAGCCAACATCGTTCTCAGTGGTGAAAACCTGAAACCATTTCCTCTAAGATCAGGAACAAAACAAGGTTGTCCACTCTCACCACTATTATTCAACATGGTTATGGAAGTTTTAGCCACAGCAATCAGAGAAGAAAAAGAAATAAAAGGAATCCAAATAGGAAAAGAAAAGTAAAGCTGTCACTGTTTGCAGATGACCTGATATTATACATAGAGAATCCTAAAGACACTACCAGAAAACTACTAGAGCTAATCAATGAATTTGGTAAAGTAGCAGGATATAAAATTAATGCACAGAAATCTCTTGCATGCCTATATGCTAATGATGAAAAATCTCAAAGAGAAATTGAGGAAACACTCCCATTCACCATTACAACAAAAAGAATAAAATACCTAGGAATAAACCTACCTAAGAAGACAAAAGACCTGTATGCAGAAAACCATAAGACACTGATGAAAGAAATTAAAGATGATACAAACAGATGGAGAGATATACCATGTTCTTGGATTGAAAGAATCAACATTGTGAAAATGACTATACTACCCAAAGCAATCTACAGATTCATTGCAATCCCTATCAAACTACCAATGGCATTTTTTACAGAACTAGAAGAAAAAATTTCACAATTTGTATGGAAACACAGAAGACCCTGAATAGCTAAAGCAATCTTGAGAAAGAGAAACGGAGCTGGAGGAATCAGGCTCCCGGACTTCAGACTATACTACAAAGCTACAGTAATCAAGACAGTATGGTACTGGCACAAAAACAGAAATATAGATCAATGGAACAGGATAGAAAGCCCAGAGATAAACCCACACACATATGGTCACCTTATTTTTGATAAAGGAGGCAAGAATATACAATGGAGAAAAGACAGCCTCTTCAATAAGTGGTGCTGGGAAAACTGGACAGCTACATGTAAAAGAATGAAATTAGAACACTCCCAAACACCATACACAAAAATAAACTGAAAATGGATTAAAGACCTAAATGTAAGTCCAGACACTCTAAAATTCTTAGAGGAAAACATAGGCAGAACACTCTAGGACATAAATCACAGCAAGATCCTTTTTGACCCACCACCTAGAGAAATGGAAATAAGAACAAAAATAAAGAAATGGGACCTAATGAAACTTAAAAGCTTTTGCACATCCAAGGAAACCATAAACAAGACGAAAAGACAACCCTCAGAATGGGAGAAAATATTTGCAAATGAAGCAACTGACAAAGGATTAATCTCCAAAATATACAAGCAGCTCATGCAGCTCAATATCAAAAAAACAAACAACCTAATCCAACAATGGGCAGAAGACCTAAATAGACATTTCTCCAAAGAAGATATACAGATTGCCAACAAACACATGAAAGAACGCTCAACGTCATTAATCATTAGAGAAATGCAAATCAAAACTAAAATGAGGTGTCACCTCACACCAGTCAGAATGGCCATCATCAAAAAATCTACAAACAATAAATGCTGGATAGGGTGTGGAGAAAAGGGAACCCTCTTGCACTGTTGGTGGGAATGTAAATTTATACAGCCACTATGGAGAACAGTATGAAGGTTCCTTAAAGAACTAAAAATAGAACTACCATATGACCCAGCAATCCCACTACTGGGCATATACCCTGAGAAAACCATAATTCAAAAAGAGTCATGTACCACAATATTCCTTGCAGCTCTATTTACAATAGCCAGGACATGGAAGCAATCTAAGTGTCCATCGATAGATGAATGGATAAAGAAGATGTGGCACATATATACAATGGAATATTACTCAGCCATAAAAAGAAACAAAATTGAGTTATTTGTAGTGAGGTGGGTGGACCTAGAGACCGTCATACAGAGTGAAGTAAGTCAGAAAGAGAGAAACAAATACCGTATGCTAACACATATATATGGAATTAAAAAAAAATGGTTATGAAGAACCTAGGGGCAGGACGGGAATAAAGTCACAGACCTACTAGAGAATGGACTTGAGGACACGGGGAGGGAGAAGGGTAAGCTGGGACGAAGTGAGAGAGTGGAATGGACATATATACACTACCAAATGTAAAGTAGATGGCTAGTGGGAAGCAGCCGCATAGCACAGGGAGATCAGCTCAGTGCTTTGTGACCACCTAGAGGGGTGGGATAGGGAGGGTGGGAGGGAGGGAGACGCAAGAGGGAAGAGATATGGGGATATAAGTATATATATAGCTGATTAACTTTGTTATAAAGCAGAAACTAACACACCACTGGTTTCCTTTTCATACTAATACTATAATATATAAAATGCCAGCTCTTGTCTAAAATAGAAATGTAATTGCATACTCTATACTCTTTCATGAAAAATTACTGCTACTACTACTACTATTAGTAGTATTATGCTCACCTCATTTTGAAGATTGTTCCATATCCATACATATAAAATTGCTTCCTTCATTAAAAAATATATATATATATATTTTTTAACTTTTTATTTTATATCGGGGTATAGTTGATTAACAACGTCCTGTCAATTTCAGGTGTACAACAAAGTGATTCAGTTATACATATACATGTATCTATTCTTTTTCAAATTCTTTTCCCAATTAGGTTGTTACACAATACTGAGCAGAGTTCCCTGTGCTATACAGTAGGTCCTTGTTGGTTATCTATTTTAAATACAGCAGTGTGTACATGTCAATCCCAAACGGTTACCAGGGGGGCAGGATGGGAGGGAGAGTTAGTTAGGGAGTTTGGCCAGCTGTTTTTACAGTGGTCTGGGGATTTCTAAGAGGTCCCTGAGGCGCTTTCAGGGGTTCACAAAGTCAAAGCTATTGTCCTGATACACTAAGATGCCATGTGCTTTTTCACATGCCCCTCAGGAGTGGACAGTGCAGGTTTCCAGAGGCTACAGCAATATCACGACAGATTGAATGCAGCCACAGAAAGGAGGAGGCCTCTGGCTTCTGCTAAACCAGACAGGAAAGAGCTTTGCAAAAGTGTAAAACAATGTCATCCTAATTATTTTTTATTTTGGAAAATATAGCTATTTTTCACAAAAATATTTCTGTTAACATGCTGTAGGTTTATTATTGTTTAAAATAATGGTTTAAAATTTTCTTATTTTTAATTTCTAGTTCAGTAAATTTTAATAGCTATAACTCACAGAAACGAAAGTTTGGGGATCTCAATAATCTTTAAGCGTGTGAAGAAGTCCTGAGGCCAGACTGTTTGACCACTGAGCCTGGCAGTCAAGAGAGCAGGGTCACATCCCACCCAGAGGCACATGACAAGGACTAGACAGGCCTGGCAGGGCTGGAGTCTGGGCTGGGGAGGAGCAGCCGGGGGAGGTGGTGACGAGTGGGCAGAGGACTTAGGAGGTCTCTCAGTCAGCCAAGGAAAGCCCTCCCAAGGCATAAAGAAGGGTGAGCCAGCTGACAGGGCACTTTAGAGAGTCTACTCTCTCTGCCCCACCCCCGAACAGTCTAGAGCAGGTGAGCAGTGAAGACCCTTCCTAAATTACTGACTTGCTGATTCAGTGACATAAGGAAGCCTAGAGAAAGCAGGTTTGGGTAGAAGGATGAGAAGCGTGGTTTTCAGCAGGTGGAGGCTGAGGTGGGTGTGGGGTCCTTGTCACCACCTACAATGCGGGAAATTGGTTTCAAGTCCCTAAGCCAACCTGGGATAAATAAGATGATGCTTAAGAGAGTAGCTCTTAAAAGTTCTCATCACAAGAAAAGAAATTGGAAGTATGTGTGATGAGGGATTCTACCCGGACTTACCGTGGTGCTCATTTTGCAATATACACATGTAGCGAATCATTATGTTGTACACCTGAAACAAATACAATGTTCTATGTCAATTATATTTCACTTAAAAAAAGATGTTTTAGTAATAGAAACGTACCATTCTTTTAAAAATAAAGAAGGATAGGATAATGGTTAGTCCCCTTGAAGGCAAAGGACTGTGGATTGTAAATCTGACTTTGCCACTTGCTGACTGCAGTGGGTGTGCAGTTCTGAACCTCTTCGGTCCTCAGTTTCCCCATCTACAAAATGGGCATTCAAACAACCCCTACTTCTTAGGGTTGTTGTGAGAATCCAGAAAGATGGAGCATGGAAAGTACTCAACACGATGCGCAATAAATCGCCTTTTTTCATGGGCAAGGGTGTGGGGCATGGTGTCCCTTGGGAGGCGGCTATCTCTCTGTCAGGAAACCTTTATCATTCTTTCTAAACTCACATTCTTTCTCCCGCCCAGGGCAGACTTAGTCACCCACTTGGCAGCAGCAGGGCCTCGGTGGCTCACACACTTGCCTACGCACACCTGGGGAAGGGAACCTGGGCAGAGGCTGGACACACCCTGGGCTGAGCGGCCCGCCCTGTCCCGCCCAAGTCAGCTCCCTCCCCACCGCCTGATGTCGCCCCACGAGCGCGGGGCCAATCAGCGTGGTCACCGCCCTCGCCAGGTACCCGGCTCACACCTGCTCCAGCAAACCAGTGGGATGCAGGAGCCCGCTCTTCCGGGCCCCCCCCTCCGAACCTGCCCTCGCTGCCAGCCTTCTCCGGGCCTTGGCTCCCACCCTTGCTGTCATCTCTCCCATCCCATTGCTTTTGACACCCCCCTCCCCTTAAAAGGCAGGAGGGGCAGGATGGGAAGGGAGAGGACAGAACCACCCGCAGCAGGGCATTTCTTACAAGGTTGGCCTTGAGCGAGCTTTTTATTCTTTTTCCCTAAGACCCAGACTGGCTTTTCCCGTTTCGCTGGCAAAGATTGTCACGGAGCGGACCTGCAGGGAGGAGGAAATGGAAACCTGGGGAAAATCAGCTGAATGTGGAAACAATGGGAGGAGGGCGTGAGGCACAAAGGCCTCAGGGTGCAACTGCCAGGCCACCCCCAACCTAATTCCACCCTGCGTTTCCCTAGCGCCGGGAGCGTCCTCTGACTTTGAGATCCTCTCAGATGATTCCAGGGGAAAACCCGGCGTCTGCTGTAAGTTTTCTTACAAAATGGCGGGTATCCTGCTAAAATGGTTTTTACATTGTTATCTCATTTCACCTTCTTGCCTGGGAGATTTGTATCATCGTCCTCAGTTTGCAGATGAGGAAACTGAGGTCTAGGAAGGGTGGTTTAAACAACTAGGAAGTGACAGAGCCAGAAAGCAAAGCACTTGGGGTAAACACTCTACCTTCCACCTCTCTTACTCGGTAAGGGATTGGCTGACATCCAGCAGGGAGCCATCGTAGAACATGCCAGCTTCCTGGGCAGAGGACAGTCGACTGAAAAAAAATGCACAACCTAAAAGTTGAGACTTATGTTTTATTCGGCGGAATTTCTGAGGACTTCATGCCTGGGAGACGGGACCCTCAGGTCTCCCTGAGGGACCTCTTTGAAGAGGTAAAGGAGGAACCCGGATATAGGGGAGTTTTTGTAATGAAGACCAGGTAGTCAGAACATCAAGAGATTACTGTTAATTAAAGAAAACCAGACATCTCAAGGAATTTAGTGCTTTTGTATATGGGAAGATGCAAGAGTCTGGGCTCACTGAAATCATTCCTTTGCTCTGCACCTCAGCTCTCTGGGTGGGGCCAGTGTCCTGTGCTTTCTCATCCTGAGTCTCCTCAGGGTGGCCCGTCAGGGGTGGCTGCAGCCGCTGACTGCTTAAAGATGGGCATTCTGTTTCCATCCTGAGTTCCCTCAGGGCTCACTGTCAGGGAGGCTGTAAGGGAGAGGTCTGAGGCCTCCAGCATCCTTTGTTTACTGATTCGGCAGGTAACATTTTTTCCTTCACAGGACAAAAAACAGGGCAAAAGAAAGTACCATTTTGATGGTGACTGCCCAGCACATTTTATCTTCAGAGCAGCCCATCAGAAAATCCCATGATTTATTTCTTCATTCATTTAACAAACATGCATTGAGTCCTTCTATGAGCCGGGCACCGTACTAAGGCAATGCAACAATCAGACATAAATCCTTGCCCCCATGGAGCTGACATTCTAGTGGGGGGTGAAGAGAGACAGGCAATAAACAATAAATGTAAGAAAATAATAATTGAATTATATGGTAAAATAAGTGCTATGAGAAAAAGTAGAGCATGATAAGGGAGATCGAGAGTATAGGAGAAGTAGGAGTAGGTTGGGATTATAAATAGGGTTTTCAAGGTCGGATTCATTGAGAAGATAGTGAGGGTGTGAGCTTGCTGCTGTGTTAGGAAAGCGGTTTCTAGGCAGAGGGTGTGGCCCGTGCAATGGTTCTGAGGCTGGAGTGTAACTGGAGCAATTGGAAGCTAGTAGGGCTGGAAAGAAGGGAAGGAGTGAGAACGAGGAGAGGATGGTAGGATCTGCGGTCTTGAGGAGGTGTGGGGAGATGTCATGTCCGGTAAGATCTTGTAGGTCATTATAAAGTCTGACTTTCATTCTGGGTGCCATTGAAGGACATACAAGGAATGACATGATTCGATTTTCATTTGAACAAGATCACTGTACCACAGAGTAGCATGCAGGGAAGATGGGGTGGAGGCAGAATACCAGGTAAGAGGCGTTCACAGCAAAGCAGTTGAGAGATGATGGTGGCCCAGGACCAAGGCAGGAGCAGTGAAGGTGAAGAGAAGAACTCGATTTTGGATCTACTTTGAAGATAGAGTCAATAGAATTTGGTGATGGGCTAGACATGAGTCATGAACGAGAGGAGTCAAAGGCAATTTGAAGGTTTGACCAAACTGAAAGAATAGAGTTGCTCCACCTGGGACAGGAAATGCTGTGGAGAAATGGTGGTGGGGACTAGGAGATCACTTTTGTTTCTTAGCAACTGTGTAAACAACTAATAAGGCGCAACCACATTTGGTGTGGGGGCTTTCCGTGTGCTCCAGCACACTGTTCCATTATGTCAGTGGGGCTTTCACACCACCTTATGCCCCCAGCTTCCTTTCTACCACTGCTGCCTAGTAGATTTCTACTTATCTTTAAAATCTTAGGTAAATGGCACCTTTCAAAGAATCCTCTGTTGACACTAAGTGCCTGGTGTCAATCTCTCAACCCTTATAGTCTATGCCACCCAGTGTGACACTTGATTATATGCTGTCATTTGTGGTTCACAACTTCTTTGAGGTTTGCTAGCTATTGTTCTCAAAAGGTCAATGCTCATGGTTTATCTCTTGCATCTCACAGGATACCTAACCCACAAGCTTGGCTCTTAATGAGACTTGATCAGAGCTTTTTTTTTTTTTTTTTAAATTCTATTTATTTATTTATTTATTTTTGGCTGTGTTGGGTCTTCGTTTCTGTGCGAGGGCTTTCTCTAGTTGCGGCGAGCGGGGGCCACTCTTCATTGCGGTGCGCGGGCCTCTCACTATCGCGGCCTCTCTTGTTGCGGAGCACAGGCTCCAGACGCGCAGCCTCAGTAGTTGTGGCTCACGGGCCTAGTTGCTCCGTGGCATGTGGGATCTTCCCAGACCAGGGCTCAAACCCATGTCCCCTGCATTGGCAGGCAGATTCTCAACCACTGCGCCACCAGGGAAGCCCCAGAGCTTATTGATTGAGCTGTTTTTGGACATTGTGGTGAATGACCACTGACTTGGTGAATGGCCATGTCAGATGGGAATCACAGATTTGGAATCATGGAGTCAGCACTTCTCTAGTTCAAAGACCCTGTCATCAGATCAGAAACTTGGATCCCAGAGAGGATAAGTAACTGGTCTGAGGTCTTTTAGGGAATTAGAGACCAGGACTAGGACCTAGTTGCTCTGATTTTTAGACTGTTGCCCTTTCCCCCACGCTTATAAAGCTGAGCCCGGGGCAAGTGATGTCTTTTTAAAACAGACTCCAAAATGAAACCCTAATAATTGCTTAAGAGAAAGTACAAGAGAGGGTGTTTTGAAACAGACACTCTCACACTGTGCTGATGGTAGTAAAATCGCCACAATCTCTTTTTATAGCAGTTTGCCAGTATCGAATCAAACTTGTAAATGAACAAACCCTTTAACCCAGACTATCCATTTCTAGATGTTTGCCCTAAAGTAGACTCAGCTGGGCAGGAAATGACATGTGTGCAAGATTAGTTATTACAGCAGTGTTTGTAGTAGCAAAATCTGGAAACAATCTAAAAAGGCATTAATAGGGAAGTGTCAAGATAAACCACAGTCATCCCTGCAAGGGGTACAATTGTGAAAAGGAATAGATCTTATGCAGTAGATTTCACGTGCTGATATGAAATCAGGTCCAAGGAAAAAAGGCAAAATAGGGAACAGTGTGTGTGCAAGATGATTACATTTGGATAAGAGAAATGTGAACATGTCTACATAAATATGTTTGTATATATATAATATATTTCTAGAAGGATACACAAAAAATTGATAGCAACTGTTTCTGAGGAGGAGAACCAGGGAGGGAGGCTTATCTTTTTACTTTATACACATTTGTATTTTTCAATTTTTATTACCTTTTTAACTAAAAATTTAATGAAATATATTCCTATAATTGAAATACTAAATATTGCCAAAAAATGGTTTGCAAGGAGGCCTTGTTGTTCCCCCTTTTTTGCAGATGACCTGGATGAATAAGTCCGCTGTCCCCTTAAGGAAGGAAATCTGCCAGTAACATTCCCCCAAGGAAACTCATCCATTTTGACTGTTGCCTACATGTTCATTCTTGCTGTTGACTGTTGACAAATTGGGAAATGACTCTGCCAACCCAGGTGTTCTTGAGAGGCCAGACCTCAGCAAAGGATCAAGAAAACGAGCATCCACCCGTGATCTCTCACCTGTTTCTTCAAGGGTGGGGTTGCAAGCTTGGGCAAGTGTGATTCACTCCCCTTCAGCATGAGGAAAGGGGATCTAATAGGGCAGCCGCCAGCTCTATCTGATGAATCAGAATCGCTGGGGCAGGGCTCTGGCAGCTATATTTTTTTATCTGCTCCCCCCCCCCCACAAACACCTGGGTAGTTCTGAGGCACACAGCTTTGCCAACTGCTTCCCTCTCCAATTTGAATTTATACCCCCTGAAACTTAGCTTCACTAGTAGAGGACCGGTTTCCTAATGAGACTGTTGACAGGATGACACATCCCTATGAAGTTGTGGTTGGCAGAATACTGCCTCCCCAAAGATGTTCATGTTCTGGTTCCTGGAATCTGTGCATGTTATCCTACATGGCAAAAAGAGTTTTGCAGATTAAGCTAAAAGAATTTGAGATGGGTGCCCCCTGAATATCCAGGTGGGCCTAATCTAATCACATGATCCCTTAAAAGAGGAGAAACTTCAGAGGGAGATGTAACTACAGAAGAACAGTCAGAGAGATGGAATGCTGCTGGCTTTGAAGATGTGAGAAGGGGTCACAGCCAAGGAATGTGGGCGGCCTCTTGAAGGTGAAAAAGAGCTTCCAGAAAGGAATACAGCCCTACCAACATCTTTTTTTTTTTTTTAACATCTTTATTGGAGTATAATTGCTTTACAATGGTGTGTTAGTTTCTGCTTTATAACAAAGTGAATCAGTTATACATATACATATATCCCCACATCTCCACCCTCTTGCATCTCCCTCCCTCCCACCCTCCCTATCCCACCCCTCTAGGTGGTCACAAAGCACCGAGCTGATCTCCCTGTGCTATGCGGCTGCTTCCCACTAGCTATCTATTTTATGTTTGGTAGTGTATATATGTCTATGCCACTCTCTCACTTTGTCACATCTTACCCTTCCCGCTCCCCATATCCTCACACACAGACCTACCAACATCTTGATTTTAGCCTAGTGACACCCTGGTAGTGCTTCTGATCTCCAGAACTATAAGATAATAAATTTGTGTTGTTTGAAGTCCCTAAATTTGTAGCGATTTGTTACAGCAGCAATAGGAAACTAAGAATTTATTATTTTATAATTATTTATTCGTTTATTATTTATTTATTAGTTTATTATTATTATTCTGGGCAAAAGTGTTCAATGTGCATCTAATCAAGTGTCTATACTTCATCTAGATTACAAAAAATACAGGGGCTAAAAGAACAGTTAAATGACACCAGGAGGAAACACCAGGCAAAGTAAGAATGTAGCATATTCTTGAAGACAACTGGCCTAGATTATTTTAAAAAGCAATAGTAAGGACAAGAAATCCGAGAGGGGCTGCTTTGGGTTAAAATAGACAAAACAGACATAACCAAAAGCAATTTGTGGTACTTGATTAGATCTTGACTCAAAAAAAGACAAGGAAAAAACTATAAAAGACATTCTTGACATAAATGGAGTTTTAATATTTTTATTTATTATTATTTATTATTGACTATTTATTATAGTCCATATTTGAGATTAGATTATAGAGCTATTAATATTCTTAGATGTGATCATGGAATTATGGTTAGTAGAATATTCCTGAAAAATTCTTGCTGGAATATTTAGGGGTAAAGTATCATGGTGTCTGCAGCTTAATTTCAAATATTCAGTAGTTTCTAAATAAAAGAACAGAAGGAAGGGAAGAAGGACGTGTAAGGGAAGGGAGAGAGAAAACCAGAGTAAGGAAAGAGAAAGTAATAATGTAAATATGACAAAATGTTAACTCCTGTTCAATCTGGGTGAAGGATTTCTGCATACAATGAGTTCATTGTACATTATTTCAATTTTCTTATATTTGAAGATGTTCATAATAGAACTTGAGGTGAGGAGAAATATGAATTGGTGGAGAACTTCAAGATAGAAGAATAGATCTTGAATCACCTGTTCTGGCAAATACTGTAGATGGATTGACTCTTGTGTATTGGGTTTTGGTGTCTTCCACTCATGTGTTCAATCACTTACTTATTTTTATATTTATCAAACAGGCAGTAAGTGTCTCCTATTTCTAGGTCCTGATTTAAGACACAGGAGATCCCAGGAAGAGAACTCCCTTCGGGGTAAGGAACACTCAGATTGAAATTTTCTACTGAGCTCTGGGCAGTTGGAAAGCCTGGAGTGGAGAAGACCCATTTCTGGGTGAGGGCAAGTCATGCCAGAAGACACCTTTGCAGCTCTGCCTCCCTGGGCAAAAGGGGAAAGAAAAGAATGGGAAAGACCTTGTTACCCTCATTCCCACAACCGTGAGATGCAGGATTGGAAAATTGTGCTTCACCTCAATCCCAGTACTCATCAAGCAAGGCATTTGACCCAAAGACCATCCCTCTGTCAGAGGCAGGCAAAATCACTCATTCCTCCATTCAACTAATGTTTGATAAACTCCTGCCTATGCCAGGAGACAGTGTAGTTGCTGTGGGTTCACAGTGGAGAAAGCAAAATTCCTACCCTGATGGAGTTTATACTCTTTTTGAGGATGGGGATGGGAAATAAATAAATAAAAAACTAAGTAAAATAATGTCAGGCAGTGATAAGTGCTACAAAGACAGACAAAGAGTGAGGGGTAGAGAGCCTGGGCGATTGGAATGACCACCTGAGAAGACCTTTGAGCAGAGATTAAGGTGAGGGAAATTGGTCTGGGGTAGAGGAAAGCACATGAGCAGAGTTCTAGAATGCTCTTGGTGTGTTCAAGCAAAGGGGCAATGTGGCTGGAATGAAAGATGGTAAGAAAAGAGGCTGTGGAACAATAGTAATAATAATAATAATAATAATAATAATTTGGTCTCGTCCATGGCTCCTGGTACAGAGCTCGTAAATCCTTTGAAGTTCCTGAGTGACAGAGGTGATAAGAATGTTTTTGCTATTTATAACAAGCCCCTTACAACCGACCATACCTGAGCTTATGCTAATGAGGTGACTCTTGGAGGGTCCCTAGATGGCTTCAGGATGAGGGCTGGTTGTCAGAGGAACCAGCTCTGTGATTTCAGTCTGATCCCTTCACTTCTGGAGAGGGGAAAGGATCTGGAGATTGAATTCAATCACTAATGGCCAATGATCTAATCAATCATGCCTACATGGTGAAACCTCTATAAAACCCCGCACACAATGGGCTTTGGAGGGCTTACAAGTTGGCAAACACATCCATGTGCTGGGAGGGTGGTGCACCCGACTCCAAGGGACAGACGTCCCTGTACTCAGGACCCTTTCCACCTCGCCCTATGTACCTCTTCATGTGGTTATTCATTTGTATCCTTTATGATAAACTGTAATGGTAAGCAGAGCATCTTCCTGAGTTCTGTGAGTCACAGAAGCAAATTATGGAACCCAGGGGAGGGGGTTGTGGGAAGCCTTGACTTTGTAGCCAAATTGGACCAAAGTGTGGGAAACCTGGGGATGTGATACTTTCGAGTGGCGTCTGAAGTGAGTGCAATCTTGTGGGCTGAGCCCTTAAATTCGTGGAGTCTGAGGCTATCTCTGCATCGTTAGTGTTAGAGTCTGACTGAATTGTAGGACACCCCACTGGATGTTCAAGAGTTTGTTAGTTAGAGAAAAAAAAACATTAGAGGCAGAGAGTGCCCAGAGGCCAGACCGTAAGGAAACTTACAGGCTATAATGTGAAACTGAATTCTATTCTAAGTAATTACTCTTATCATTTGTAGTTTTGGGGATGCCCACTCCATATCCAGCTCCTTTACATGCGTTAATTCTCTTATTTTCAATAGTCACAGTGATTCTTTGAGATCAGTATTTTTATGCCCATTTTACCATTAAGATAAACCAAGGCTCAGAAATCCTAGGTAACTTACACATGGTCACACATAGTCGGGCAGGTGAAGCAAAATTTGAATTCAGGCCTGTCTGACATTGTCTACCTGGCAATGGCGGCAGCAGGATGAGAGCATTGAGGTCTCCCCTAGTTGCACAAGGATTCTTTGAGTGGCAGAACAAGAATGGGCAACCACAGAAGCTTGGAGTGAGAGGCAACTGCTCAGATGTGGATGAAAATCACATGAGAAGTAAAAGCAGTGCAATTCATGAGATTACACCAAGGGGTGTTGTAAAGGGGCAGACAAAAAGGGGCTAATGTTATCAAAATAGAGCACCTGATTAAATAGTTGTATTTGTCATTCCTTTTAGAGCCTATTGCCTGTGGCTCCACACCATGATGGGTTTCTCTGCTTTGGGATTAGGGTTTATTAGAAATCATTTCTTAGCCTGACTCTCAAAGTTGACTTTCTAGTGTCCCTAGGGAGACAATAGTGTTAAGTGTTAAATACCAGGTTTTTCTTACAGGTCAGAGGGGCTTTTCTATATTAGAAATATTCCCTTTTGCTTATTAAGCCTGGTCTCCAGAGTCACACCACCGGCCAGAGGGAAGACCCCAGATGTGATGTGAGTGATGTGCCCTCAGTGCAGGAAGAGGAAGTCCAAGAAGAATAGGACGGAGGGGTCATAACCAAGTGAATTGGCCGCCCCGCACGCCAGGATTAAAGTTCTGAGGGTGGAGGGGAGTGAAGGAGAGCAGAAGCCTCTGCATGGGTTTGGAGCTAATCTAAAGGGGGCTCTCTTCTTGCTCCTCCTACCATCGCTCAGGCAAATCACAAGACCCGGAGATAATGCCTTCGTTGAGCATGGCACCCACATTAGATTAAATCATCATTATCTCGCACCTTGTCTCCTAACTGGGCTTCCTGCTTCCATTCCCCTATGGGTAATTCTCCCCTTAGCACCCAGAAAGCATCGTTTAAAACATAAAACAGACCCTCTCCTGCCCAATACTCTCCAAAGTCTTCCTGTCACATGTAGAATAAAATCCAACCTCTTCTCCATAGTTTGTAAATCCCTATATAATCTGACCCCTGCTTCTCCCTCTGGTCTCATGTCTAATTTCTAACAGCTCTAACTCTTTTCTCTGCTTTGCTTCCTCTGTTCCAGTCCATACTGGCCCGTTTGCCATTTTCACACTTCTCAAACTTATTCCTCACTTGAGTCTTTGCACCTTGCTTTTCCCTCTGCCAAGAAGACCTGCCCTAGATATTTACATGGCTGATTTAACTCACCTCATTCTTGATCCCTTTTTCTAAAATAACACCCCTCCATCATTTTCCGTGTTCCCCCTGAGAAGGGAGAATTGGCTTGAGAATGAGGCCAACACAGAGGACAGCAGAGTTGAGAAATGGAGAGAAATACAATAGTGAAATATCTTTCTCTAATCATAGATCCATAATATATGATGAAATAGTGTGAGCCCCTGCTTCTAGCCATGCTTGAACTTGGATTCTTTGCAGTATCTAGAGTCAACAGAATCTCTTTTGTTCTGAAACCCAGTTTGAGTTGTTTTTTCTGTCATTTGTAATCAAGAGTCTTGATTATGGGAACCAAACTTATCTATACCCATGCTCTGTCTACCTTGACCTGATTTTCATATTCTACTGTCTTCATCAGCATGACTTTACTCTGCAAGGTAAACCTTTTCTCTCTTGTCCCTTAAAAAAAAAACTCTCAGTAAAATCATCATTTTACAGCAAGGCAATGAGTTCTCTATGAATGTAAAAAAACTGCTGAGTCATGCTTCAAAGTTGCTGTGTGGCAAAAACAAACTGTGCCATCATTATCTTTCACAACATGACTACTATCCCAGGAGACAACTGTTTGCCCAGGAAGATAAGAAGTTGCAAATGACTTTATTATTTGGGTCAGGAACTCCCTGAGGTCAAACTGATTTAAATGAACATCAGCCTGCTTGATACTTCAGGAGACAGTATCAAATGACATTTATACCCCAAGACTCGTCTAAAGCTTTGCCTGGGAAGCCCTGCCTTGCTGTGTCCATTAATCCTAAATGATTATGTCACGATGCTTACCAGCCCTAATCAAGCCCCTGCATTGAAAGACCCACCTTAAACCAGACCCCGAAACCCCATTAATATCTAAAGATCCTAACTTCATTCTCCCCACTCTTTTAAGACCCAGTCAGGGTGGCAGTAACCTTGGATAGACTGAACAACCGGTTGTTCCAGTGGTATTTTCAGAGAATAAGCACTTGAGAATAAATACAAATAACTAATCCTAGACCTGGGCTCTGTGAGTATGTGAGTATGTGTTTGGTGTGTGTGTGTCTGTGTACATTGCATGCTGTCAGGGGCTTTCTGAATACTGACACCCAAGGGGAGTCTTTCTTTGGCCACATAGGTTTCACCTACTTTTTACCTGCTTTTCAAACATCATCAACCAGCCAACCTTATGAACCTCTGACCAGCCGACCTTATGGATCTCTTTTCCTGGGCCACAACTGAAACCGTGTACAAGTCCCTGTGTCCTTGTCTCTTGAAGTAAAAGGCTGACTCAAGAGTTAATGATTGGGAAATGTGAAGATGTAGAAACAAAGAATAGCTGTTGGGCTGGGGAACTGGTAAAATTAGACTATAAATCTGCCACATCGCAGAATCACCGAACTCCCAGTTCCCTGAAAGATGTAGATAAAGACCTGACGTTCCTACGTTGTTTTTAGGAAGCAGATCACCACCAGATGAAAACTGCTGTCTGTAAGAACATATCGACTGGTTGAAACCAGAAGGTTGATGATGCTTGGAACTTCACCTTGATGCCAACTAATCCGAGAATTGTGCACGAGCTGATCACTCTCTGGTCCCTGAACCCTAAAACTCCTCACTACCCCCTCCAGGGTGGGTCACACAGTCTTGAGGGCATTATCCCACTGTGGCGCCCTTTGCCTGACAAAGCAATAAAAAGCTACTCTTTTCTACTTCACCCAAAACTCTGTCTCCACATTTCTGTTCAGCACCTGGTGAACAGAGGCTGAGTTTTGGCAACACCATTGAAGTTTGAAAATTTGTGTCTTCTTTTTTCTTCTATAACAGTTTCTGCAATTGCACAGGCCACATGGTATTGTGGACAGACTTGGAGTCATGGTTGTTGAGTCCTTGCCCTACCACTTAGTAAATACTGTGGTTTGGGGGCTGTCACTTCCCTTTTGAACCTCATATTTAAAATGCAGGTAACACTGTGTATTAATCAGCATAATACAGAGAACCAGAACTAACAATAGAGAGAGGGAGAGAAGGGAGAGAGAGATTTTAAGGAACTGGCTCACATGATTGTGGAGGCTTGGCAGGTCCAAAATCTTCAGGGCAGGCAAGCAGGTTGGAGACCCAAGGAAGAGTTGCAGTTTGAGTCCAAATGCCGGCTGCTGACAGAATTCCTTCTTTCTTAGGGGAGGTCAGTCTTTTTCTAACAGAACCATCAACTGATTGGATGAGGCCCACCCACACAATGGAGGGTAATCTGCTTTACTCAAAGTCTACTGATTTAATGTTAATCATATGTTTAAAACTTCTCGGGCTTCCCTGGTGGCGCAGTGGTTGAGAGTCTGCCTGCCAATGCGGGGGACATGGGTTCGGGCCCTGGTCTGGGAAGATCCCACATGCCACGGAGCAACTGGGCCCGTGAGCCACAACTACTGAGCCTGCGCGTCCGGAGCCTGTGCTCCGCAACAAGAGAAGCCGTGACAGTGAGAGGCCCGTGCACCACGATGAAGAGTGGCCCCCGCTTGCCACAACTGGAGAAAGCCCTCGCACAGAAACGAAGACCCAACACACCCAAAATTAAATAAATAAATAAATAAAATTAAAAAAAAAAAAAAAGTCTCACAGCGGCACCAAAAATAATATTGGACCAGCTATCTGGGTACCATGGCCTAACCAAGTTGATGCAAAAAAATTAGCCATAACACAATACCAGAATTTCTGTTTTAAACAACAGTCATAACAATAAATTCAGCTTGGTCTTATGGCATTTTCCCAAACCCCAAATATTACTATTTCCTACTTTTCTAAAGTTATAAACTATCAATTACCATAATCTTTAAACTGACTCAATTTTAAATTTAAATTTATTTTAAAAGGAAGGCTTATTTCACTACATTAAAATAAAATCTAGTATAATTTTATATATATACAGAAAGTAATTATGAAACTAAATATAATGTGAAGAAATTCAAGTTATTAAAGTCTAGATAGAGACCGCTGCCTCATCTAGGCTCTGGGACTGAGTCCTGTTTTCTCTTTGTTAAAAGGGAAGAAAAAGAAAAAAAAGACAGGTATTGAAAAAAAAGGAGATATAATAGCAGCAAACTGAATGCATTCTCTTTGGTGTAATTGGACTGAGAAAAAAATTTTAAGGGAATAGTTTTTCTTACCACAAGATTCGATATTATGTTTTTTCTAGGAATGATCTAAAATCATTACACATACAACCAAAAAGTGTCTCTCGAGGATTTGTATCTTACTCCTTGGGAGACATGGACTCCTAAGGGAGAAACTCTACTTTTGAAGAGATGGAATCTAGTGTCTAAAACTAAAAAGAAGAGAGAGAGAGACTGGAAGTACATGTTTGATGGGGACCTGGGAGAAGAAATGTTACATGCTCTGTAAGTAAATATTTCTCTCTATTTTTCCTAAAAACCCTTCAGTAAAGTCTACATTGGATGCTAAGGTAATGAATTCTTTATGACATAAAAAAGTGCTGAGTTGTACTTCAAAGTTGCTGCATGGCAAAAACAAAATCTGCAGTCAGAGACAGTCTATATATGGGTTATAAATGACATTTAAATCAAATGATTATTGAGCATCTATTACACCCAGGCACTGGCCCACACCTTGGGAATGCAGAGATGAAGAAGACACAGTCCCTCCCTTCGTGGAGCTCATACTAGTGAGAGGGACATGGTGGGAGTGAGTTGTCTCCCATAGGACAAAAGCATTTTCATAGGGTTATACATTGATTTCTCCATCCTGTTACTTTTGAGGGTAAGACAGTAATTTAAAAATAACTTTAAAATAATATTACGTTCTTAAAACAATGAATGAGTTTCATAAGCGGGTGCTTTTCTCTCACCCAATCCTGATTATTTGAAGTTGCAGAAATCATGTTGGCAGCCCCATCTGGGTTATGGATTCAAGGTTTCCTCTTACTATTTTAGTCTGATCTCACCGGCATACACTGGTCACTGCTTCAGAGCAGCGTGTCTTAATTCCGGTTCATCCATCAATAATTTTGTCTGGAGCCAATCAATGTGTTATTGTTCAATAAGAATCACAGTGGTATGACATTGAAAGATGCCTCAGTTGACTCATTGGTGGCCCGTTGTTCCCTAGGTGATCCTTAGATTATAAGAGCTTCCCTATTTAGGAAATCTGGAGAAATATACTAAGTGATCAAACTTGTATTGACCATGTTTGAGCCTGAAGACTGCTGAAAGGACAGCAAACCTCTCTGCCCACCAGACCTTCAGGGCAGGTTTGAAACAACTTCTCACTAAACCCAGTAGTGAATCATCTGCTTTAATCACTTTCCCTGTGGCTTCCTGAGTAAACTGTGATTAAAGGAACTCATTTTTACGCAATCCTAAAGCATCTCTCAATATCCTTCCAATCAATACTGGAACTGAATTAAATGAAGAATGTGTTGTTGTGCTTTCCAGAACCAACCCTTTGCTTAAGCCAGTTGAGCAAAAGGAGACACTGGATGTTGTTATTATTATTATTATTGTTATCGTTATTATCATCATTAGAAATCCATCTTGGATAAATACCACAATCAAATCTTTAAGTTTCTCCCCTTTTGAAATCTCCCTTATTCATGCACTCATTTGTCCATTCATTTGTGCACTCATTTGTCCATTCATCCATTCATTCATTCAGCAAACATTTGCTGCTCATACACTATGACAGCCACATAAATTGCCTTTACCCTTGAAGAACTGATGGATGTTAATAAGCAAACTGATCATTTTGGCACAGTATGAGCAGCTAAGTTGTGAAAGTCAGGAGAGGCTTCCTGGAAGAGGCAATGTTTGGGCTGAGTCCTGAGGGCTAAACACATGTCACTCAGGCGGTGATGTCAGAGAATGGGGTTCCAGGCAGAGAGAACAACACACAGAGAGCTGGGAAAGAGCACGAAAGAGGAAAAACATGGGAAAACAGCATGAACAGGTGCTCAATGTGACTTGAGTGAAGGCACTTAGGAGTTATGGTGGGAGAAAAGTTTATAAAGTTTTAGCCCTACCCTGAAAGCAGGGGAGACCCCCTTGAGGAATTTATATTAAAGGGGTTCCTTAAGTAGCATACAGATTAAGTAGTAGTACCACTGACAGTAAGAGCCGTCTTACACAAATTTAAAGGAAAAGCAGACTGATCTAAAACTACAGTGCAACACCTCCCCACACCCACCACACTGGCTAAAATGGAAACAATAAACAATGCCAAGTGTTGGCAAGGACGTGGAACAACCAGAGCTCTCACACACTGGAGAAGTGTGTGTTGTGACAATCACTTTGGAAAACTTTGTTGGTAGCAACTAATGCTGAGCACATGCGTAACCTATGACTCAGACATCCACTCCTTAAATATGTACCCAGCAGAAGCATGTACACAGGTCCACCAGGAGGCACGTGGGAGAATGTAGCAGCATTATTCCTAATAACCCCAAACTGGAAGTTACCCAAATGCTCATCAAGAGTAGAATACATAAATAAATTATGTTCTATTCACACAATAAAATGCCATACATTAATTAAAGGGAGAAAATGTACAACATGCCACAACAAGGATGAGTTTCACAAACACAATGCTGAGCTGACGAAGCCAAACACAAAAGCGTGTCTGTTCTGTGATTCCATTTATATAAAGTTCAAACAGAGGTAAAAAGACTCTGCGGTGTAGGAAGACAGTGTGTGGTTACCCTTAGGGGGTATTTGCCGGAAACTGTGTGAAGGAAGCTTCTAGCGTGGTGAGAAGGGTTGTTTCTTGACCTGAGGGCTTATTACATGAGTGTGTTCATCTTGTGAAAAACTCATCAAAGTGTATATTTATGATTTATGTACTTTTCTGTATGTATGTTATACTGTAATAAAAAGTCGCTCCCCTCCCAAAAAGAACCAAACACACACACACACATACACACACACACAAACACACACACACACACAAAACAGGAAAAAGAAAAGAATAGTAAAGCTACCAACATATTGCACTGGGACAGACGAGAAGAGCCTTTTCTGCAGGGAGTTGAGCCTAGTGCAAAGGTAAGAAAAGGAGACCAGATGACCTGTGGCTTTGGAGTCCTGTACATTATTCTTAACATTTGTAAAGAGTCAGCAACATTCTAAAAAGTTTGCATAAAAATCTAAATGCCCGGGCTTCCTTGGTAGCTCAGTGGTGAAGAATCCGCCTGCCAATGCAGGGGACACAGGTTTGAGCCCTGGTCCCAGAAGATTCCACATGCCGCAGAGCAACTAAGCCCGTGCACCACAACTGCTGAGCCCGCGCTCTAGAGCCCACGTGCCACAACTACTGAGCCTGCGTGCCTCAACTACTGAAGCCCATGCACCTAGAGCCCGTGCTCCACAACAAGAGAAGCCACCACAATGAGAAGCCCACGCACCGCAACGAAGAGTAGCCCCCGCTCACCGCAACTAGAGAAAGCCCACGCGCAACAATGAAGACCCAATGCAAACAAAAATAATTTAATTAATTAATTAATTAATTTTAAAAAAATCTAAATGCCCTTCCCTCCTTGCTTCTCGAAAAAGTCTTGAAGATCTAGCAATACCACAGGACACATGGCAACAACCGATTGCAGCAGAGTATGGCTGCTCGCCTTTGCTACAGTCCCCACTGCTGCTTCACCTGTGCACATCACCCACCCCTGTAGCATCTGACACTGTGACAGTGGGGACTCACAGAAACCTGGGTTTTATCTCCTTTGCACAGCCCCCAGCACTATGAGGCCAGGTCACTGAGTGCAATTGGACCACAGATGCCTCATCTGTAAAAAGGAGGTAATAAATATCCACTTACCTAAAGGCAAAGGACTAGACCAGATAATACCCTGAAGTCTTCTTCCAACTTGCAGATGTCTTATTCTTGCTTTTTTTTTTTTTTTTTTTTTTGCCTTATTTCCACTTTCCTTCATGCAACACTAGACTGGAGGCTTTGGAGGAATGGGTCTAGGAGTTTAACACTTCCTCCTTACCTCTGGCTGTATTGCTCACACAAAATAGTCTGGGAGATCACTCTTGAATTCCTGGTGTTTGACATAAGCCCGATCCATCTCAGTTGGTCTGTATTTCATTTTACTCCACCAGGTACATTTAGAAAGTTTGGAGCCAGAGGAGAAAACCTGTTAGAATATAGAGCAACCCCCAATGGTGGAAGCCATATTGAAATGGTGTAAATTGCTATTGTTTATGGAACACATATACTGTAACAGCACCAAGCTAGGTATTTTACATATATTTTCTCATTCAATCCATGCAACAACTATATGAGATAGGAATTTTTATTCCCACTCTGCAAATGAGGAAATAGGTTCTGCCTAGGTAAACTTACCAAGGTTACATAGCTAGGGAACAGAGGAGTCATGATTTAAACCTGAGTCTAACACCTACAAAATCTATACTGTAAACCACATGCTGCCTGTTCTGTCCTGAGACCAAGGTTTCGTGTTCTGTTCTAGCAGAAGGCAAATGTTTTTCAGTAATAATGGGTTACCTTCCCGTGGACTCCTGATACCCTTATATTGAACATATGGGGGACAAAACCAAGGACTGAGGAGTGCAAATGTCTCATTGAGCATGCTGACCAAATATACAAGCATACTACATACAAATCTTGCATGGAACCCACTCCAGGTGACGTGAGTTAAAGATTGGGCACTCTCTCCTCACACTTGAAACTTTCTTATAAATCATTTTCTGCATTAAAAAAGATCTACATCCTTGGGCTTCCCTGGTGGCGCAGTGATTAAGAATCTGCCTTCCAATGCAGGGGACACAGGTTTGAGCCCTGGTCCGGGAAGATCCCACATGCCGCGGAGCAACTAAGCCCATGTGCCACAACTACTGAGCCTGCGCTCTAGAGCCCGTGAGCCACAACTACTGATCCCGTGTACCACAACTACGGAACCCCACATGCCTAGAGCCCGTGCTCTGCAACAAGAGAGGCCACCGCAATGAGAAGCCCGCGCACCGCAACGAAGAGTAGCCCCCACTCACTGCAACTAGGGAAAGCCCACGCGCAGCAACAAAGACCCAACGCAGCCAAAAATAAATAACTCAATTAATTAATTTTAAAAAAATCTACATCCTAGAAAAGGGGAATGTAATTTTTTTCATAATTGAAATGTTGTTAGTTATAATGAGTGGATAATATGGTAATTTTATACCACATTAAAAGAGTCTGACATGTAAAACAGTACAAATAGGAGAACATGATGTAAGGTTACAAGAAAGATTTTAATACCAACTCATCCAGCTATTAAGCTGTGGGTTGCTGGACAAGTCTTCTGACTTCTTTGAGACTTCATTTACTCATCTGTAAAATGGGGAGTTATGATACCTGCCGTTATCCACTGTACAGGATTGCAGGGGTTCAGAGGATGGACTGTATTCAAATTCCAAGTTTATTATTTACTACTCCTGAGACCAGGAGCAAATTATTTAAACCCACATTGCCTCAGTTTTCTCAAATGAAATGAGACATAATAACTGTATATTCTTCATAGCGTTCTTTTGAGGCTCAAATGAGTTTATACTACTAAAGCTGTGATAACAGTGCTTGGCGCAAAGTATGCCCTAGAGAAGCATTTGCTATTATTATAAGTAGTGGTCTGTATCAGCGTGTGCTTGAAAACACTGTACAAAGAGCTGTTTTGCTATTATTAGTGAGAGTTCCCCACATTAGAGACTGTCTTTTAAATTCCACATACAATGATATCATTACTATCTACTTAACAGGTGACTTGGCAAACAGGGTCAAGGACAATGCCAGGCGGCTAACAAGACCTAACACAGACAAAGACTTGAGAACTGGGGGATTAATTTAGAAGAAACCAAACCTCAGTGTCAGTGAGCAAGTCACATTCAACTAACAGATCATTAACCGCATAAAAACAACTAACCATACCAGACAGATTATCCAATTACATCACTGACCTGTTTGCATTTTGTTGTTTGCAGTTAACTCCTTCTCATTCTCTGCATAGCTTCCTCAGAGTCTAAGTCCTTCCTCAACTATTATCCACTTAAAAATGCTTCCTAAAATAATTCACCTTTTTTAAAAAAAATTTATTATTTATTTATTTATTTATTTTTGGCTGTGTTGGGTCTTCGTTGCTACACGTGGGCTTTCTGTAGTTGCGGTGAGCACGGGCTACTCTTCATTGTGGTGCTTGGACTTCTCATCGTGGTGGTTTCTCTTGTTGAGGAGCACAGGCTCTAGGTGCACAGGCTTCAGTAGTTGTGGTGCGGACTCAGTAGTTGTGGCTCGCAGGCTCTAGAGCGTAAGCTCAGTAGTTGTGGCGCACAGGCTTAGTTGCTCCACAGCATGTGAGATCTTCCTGGACCAGGGCTCGAACCTGTGTCCCCTGCATTGGCAGGTGGATTCTTAACCACTGTGCCACCAGGAAAGTCCATTTCACCTTTTTTAAAAACATAAATCTGTTTTGAAAGAAAGGGTCTCTTATTTATTACTGCTAATAAGGCAAAATGGGATGATCCTTGTGGAAGAGAATTGGTTGGTAATTGGCAGGAGCACAGATGCCTTTACCTTTGATCCAGTGATTGTGCTCCTAGGAATCCATCCTATGTACACCACTGTAAGTAAGAAATGCCATGTGTGCAAGGTAATTCACCATGGAAGTGTTTGAAAAGGCAAAGATTGAAAACCACCCAAATGCCTAGCAATAGGGGACTGCCTGTGACTCTTTCCTTCATTTTCAAAGTGTAGCATCTTGCTCTAGTTGTCACACTGCCCTCCTCTTCTGTGTCAAATCTCCCTTTGCCTCTCTCATATAAGGATATTCATGATTACATTTAGGGTTCTCCTGGATAATTCAGAATAATCTCCCCATCTCAAAATCCTTAATTAATCACATGTGCAAAGTTTCTTTTGCCATATATGGTATCATTCATAAATTCCCGGGATTAGGATCTGGATACCTTTGGGGTCCATTATTCAGTTTACCACATACCTTTCCTGCTCTGTAGTTGTGCTGTCCAAGTGTTGCATTACGCTGCCGGGTAAGAGGTCTCTTCCTCTGTCCTCATTACAATAACCTCTTCCTTCTCTGATGACCTTCACATGCCACCTAATTCTGTAGTCTCTCTGGTGGCGTTGGGTGAGGGAGGATGAATCTGGTCTAGGTTCACTGGGGTGAGAAGAAACAGCTTCTGGATGCAGTGCCTTCCTGAGGGACATCTTGCTTTTCATTTCTTTTCTATTTTCTTTTCCCCGAACTTCTCTTTGCTCTCCTAGCACGAGGACAAATGATAAAAAGGCAGAAATTATAGAGGGATCTCAAACAGCAGCTGTCCCAACCAAGCAGTTGGCTTAAATCCATCAGTTGTTTTCTGAACCTCTGAGCATGGGTTACTTATGCACTTTATAGACAACTGTGCATATCATCATTGTTACTTCCCACACATGGTCAAATCAGACCTGGTAGCAAGAAAGGGAGAGAAAAGAAAAGGGGCTATACTGTCATTTTGACTGTGGTCCTTCTCTAAATAAGAAACGGTTCGGAGGCAACTCAGAAGCACTGTGCACCACTAATTTGCATTTTGATGATCTCCCAACTCTTTGTCCTTGTCATTATTGGTGGGAACAGTATCTTATAATACTAGAGGCAAATATTCATGAGTTGCATTGCCTGAGTACATATCATGATTCTACCACTTACTAGCTATGTACCTTGTGCAAATTATGAACTTTCTACTATGCCTTATGTGAAAGGAGGAGAGCATTTGTACCTACTTCATAGAATTACTTTTAGGATCGAGTGAGATAGTATATAGAAAGCACTTCAGTACTGCCTGGGCCATAGCAAGCTGAACTATGAGTACTATGGTGAAGTGAAAAGTACAAGTACACTGGAGGTGAGTAGACTAGGATTCAGATCTGGACACTAGTATTTACTACTGGGCATACAATAATAGTTGACTTCATTTACCCCCGCAACCAAGGTTTACTGAGTACCTACCATGTGCCCTGCCCTATTCTAGAAGTTGGTGTACATTAGTAAACAGACAAAAGTCACCACCCTTGAAGAGCTTGCATTACAGTGTGGAGAGGGGCTGACAATAAATGAGTCATTAAAAATAAGCAAATTATGTTGTTCTGATTGTTCTCATTGGGAAGGTGTCATTTGATGAAAAACTTGAAGAAGGAGAGGGACTTAACTGGGAAGAGAATTTCAGGCAGAGGGAAGAGCTGATGCCAAGGTCCCTGAACAAAAGTAGGGGTGAGCCTGGTATGCTAATGAATAAAGGAGGCCAGTGAGGCTGGAGGAGGGACCAAGGTGTAGGAGAAGTAGGAGACAAGGTCTGAGAGATCATCTGGGCCTTGAGATCCACATTAAGGATGTCAACTTTTACTTGAGAGACATGAGGAGTTACTGTTGAATTTTGAGCAGAAGAGCGTCCTGCTCTGATTCGTGTTTTAAGAGGACAACTTTGGCTGCTTTGTGGAAAATATACTACAAGTAGCAAAAGTAGGGACTGGGTAGGAGACTGTTGCCAGAATCCAGATAAGGAGTGAGAGTACCTTGGATCACGGGGACAAGACAAAAAATGCCAATTTATGTGCAAATCCTAGCTATATTTTGAAAGTACAATGACTGGACTCCCTGGTGTGGGTGTGGAATATAAAGAGAAGACTAAGGACAACTGCAAGGGTTTGGGGCTGCCCAGCTGAAAGGAGAAAGTACAAACAACCGAGATGGGTGAAGCCTGAGAATTAAGCAGGGGTTTTGTGAGCTGGGGTGGAGAGCATGGATGGAGATTAGTCCATTGGGAATGTGTTAAGTTTGAGATAGCTCTTAAATAACCAAGTGGAAATTTCAAGAGATAGTTGAATATTTGAGTCTGGAGTTGAGCAAAGAGGTCTGGAAAGGAGATATAATTGTGATAATCATCAGTGTGTGCATGGCATAGCCATGAGATTAGAGGCAAGCAAGGCAGTGGATGGAATTCAAGGACTGAGACCCGGGCTTCTGACATGAAGAGATCTGGGTGAAAAATAGGAAGCAGCTAAAGAGACAAGGAGTGGGCAATAAGACAGGACATAAACCAAGAGAGCATGGTGTTCTGGAAGACAAGTGAAGAAGGTGTATTACTGAGGATGCTGTGATCAGCTATGTTAAATGCCAAAGAAGGTGAACACTGATGAAGGACCAGTGGATTTAGCAACATGGAGGTCATTTTGAATGTAGTAAGAACTCGAGTGATGCACCAAAAAAGCAGATGGGGTAAGTTCAAAAGAGAATGAGAAGAAAGAATAGGAATCAGTAAGTATAATCAATTCTTCCACGGAATTTTGCTGCAAAGGGGAGTTGAGAAGTGAAATCACCAATGTAGGCAGAGGAAAAGTATTTTTCTGTTTGTACGTCTGTTTTTTTGTTAAATGGGAAAATTAACTGTATGCTTGTGTCCTGATGAGAATAATGTAACAAAAAGCAAAAAAAATGAGGTTATAGAGAACAGAGGGGAATGTCTAGGAAAATGTGCTTCAATAGGTAAGAGGAGTACAAGCAGGTCACAAAGTGATTGGCTTCCAATATCACCTGTGAGGGTATTTGAGATGGTAGAGCTTGTGGGTACAGATGCTGGTAGATGGAAAACCTCTCTGGATCTCAGCTTCCCTATCCATACCTGGGGTTTATAATGCTTATCTCACATAGATTCTGTAGAGGTTGAATGAGTGAATATATGTGAGCCTCTGGTTCCCAGCAGTACTCAAAAAATGACAACCCCTTGTCTCATTGTCCTTAAGACACAATTTCCAGCTCTGGAAATCTCTCTACTGAGAGGTTGTACATCGATTAGATAAATTCAAGAAGCTAGTGAGGTTAGGTTTATCCATAAATAACTCATCAGATTTTTTAAAACATTTCACTCAATAAAATGTCCCAGGACACTGTATGAAATACCTCCTATGAAAATATTAAATCAAAGGCAATAACAAAACCTGACAGAGCAGCACATTTCATATCTTTAGAATCCTGTTCAGACAGGCAAATTTTAAACCTAAAGATTTATTTAAATATGCCACAGCTTTTATAACAAAATTAAGGTACAGGAGCTGCTTCGGGCTGTGGGTCAGAATCTGTGAGATATCACCTCCTTCCCTACTTAATTTCAAAGCACAGAAACTGGATGAGCCAAAAGTTTGAAGTCAGCCAAGTTGGATGAGCCAAATGGATGAGCCAAAAGTTTGAAGTCAGCCAAGTTGCAATGTTTACCGCTGCTGAAATTGAGGTAAAGGGCAATTCCCTAGGAATCGGGAACCCTGTGCTCTAGCCCTAAGGTTAACTTCTGCTATTGGACATGGCCATTGGAAAGACCTTTAACTTTCTGGGCCTCTGTGTCCTAATCTGTAAAACAAAGGGCTTAGACCTGATGGCATCACTTCAGCTTCCAGGGTCTATGATTCTGAGAGTTTGAATGAGTAGTAGGAAGAGAGTCACTGGGGTCACCACTATCCCCCTGTGGCATTTGAGCAGATTGTTCAACTTCTTTGAGCTTCAGTTTCCTCATCTTTCACCTGAGTTGTGAGAACCAAGTACAATACTGTTAGAAAACCACTTTACTGAGGGTATTCAGTTATGCCAAGCAAAGGGGCTAAAGCAGTGGCCTCAACCAGGAGAGAGCAGAGTATATCACGATCAACCTGGGGAGTATATTCCAAATATTCACATCCCTCCTACCCCTCAGAAATGAGCCACTGTGGTATATAGGTTTCTTCTCTTTTTCAAACTCTTAGATCGGTAATAGTTGCCTAGAGCCTTGTCTTGAGAAGAATGGTAAAGACGCAAAAGGACCTCATTAGAGAGTTTTGTGGTTGATTAATGCTGTCTGCAGTGGATACAGGATTGGTGAAAGGTAGCTGTGATTCTGTGTTTGCAACCCCAGGTTAAATGTGTACAAGTGTGTCAGAATGGTTTCTCAGTTCCATTTCATTCCTTTTTCTTTCACTATCCCCTTTCTCTCCCTTCAAGAACCTGTCCTCCTCCTAAATAGACTTGAGAACTCTACAAGTTTTAACTTCTACTAACACTGTGACAAAACAATTTAGTAGAGCAGTGTGGCAAAGGCTGACTTTCCTTGTGTTTTTTTTTTTGTGGTAAATCATCTGCAAAGAGGATCATTATGCCCCTCCTTCCATTGGGAGAGGAGTCAGTATCCCCAGCCCTGAAATCAGAGCTGGCCTTGTGACTTGGTTTGACCAATAGAATGCAGCCAATGTGATGTTCTGGGGCTTCTGGGTCTAGACTCTAAGTAGCCACATAGATTCTTCTTTTACTCAGAGAGAAATCCAACCAACCATAGAAAGAAGTCTAGGCTACAGGTTCCAGACATATGAGTGATTTCCGCCCACACCACAAGAAGAGTGAAGCCCAGTCATCCTAGCTGGTCCCAGGCCATTCAAGCCATTCCAGCCAAGGCACCAGACATGTGAGTGAGGCCATCTTGAATTCTGCAGTCCCAGGGAAGCCATGCTGAGATCACATGGAGGCAGACATGAGCTGTTCCAGCTGGACGTTGCTCAGAATTGTGACAATAAAATGGTTATTGTTCAAACCCACTAAATTTTGAGAAAACCAAGGCTCAGATGACTTAATTACCTTACCCAAAGTCACAAAAATAGGGAATAGCAGAGCTGACATTACAAAATAAAACCTCCCAAGCTCTCCCAAACTGACGATGAAATTCTTATTCTGCCTCCTCACACTCCATTCTAGCTGCATAAAGAACTTGAATTTCAAGATTTTAATTATAGAATGATAGGCTTCAAAGGACAAGCATGTTCCATTGGTACCACACAACTCAGGTCTCAATTATCTGCTGACTTACTTTGCTCTCTAATTACTTGATCAAACATATTCCAATTTAATTTCTCAGAAGTCAGCAAAAGGGAATGTACTTCCTGACATTATGTTGAAGTATAACCATTAGATTTATTATAACTGAGCCTTACTTTTCACAATAGAACCAGATATTTAAAAAGTTTTATGTAAACAAAACCTGTGTAAATCAAATCATATTTCAGTGAAACAGAAGATTCCATTTAACAAAAATCAGCAGCGAGTTTATTAATAGAGGTTGAATCATTTTTAAGATGGTGAATCACTTGTAGGGTCATTTTCTGTTCTGGAAGCTGAAATTTTTAAGTGAGGTTTTCTTAAAATTTTGGTACAACTTGAAAATATGAGATTGTGCAGTACATAGGAGAGTCCTTGGCTGAAATTAAGTGTTAGGAAAAAATGGTAATGATTACATGATGTTATGGGTTAAGTTGTGTATCCCCCAAAATGTTGAAGTCTTAACCCCTGATACCTATGAATGTGACCTTATTTGGAAATGGTCTTTGCAGATGGAATCAGATTAAGATGAGGTCATTAGTATGAGCCCTAATTCCATATGACTGATGGCCTCATAAGAAGAAGAAAACACCATTGGATGACAGAGACAGAGGGTGGAGTGCTGAAGTGGGAAGCCAAGGACCACCAAGGATCAACAGCCACCCTCCAGCTGCTAGGAAGAGGCAGAGAGTAGCCAGGCAGATACCCAGAGTCTCAGAGGGAACATGGCCCTGCTGTTACCTTGCTTTTGGACTTCCAGCCTCCAGAACTGTAAGAAAACAGATCTCTGAGGGTTCAAGATGGTGGAGTAGAAGGACGTACACTCAATCCCTCTTGCGAGAGCACCAGAATCACAACTAACTGCTGAACAATCATCGACAGGAAGACACTGGAACTCACCAAAAAAGATACCCCACATCCAAAGACAAAGGAGAAGCTGCAGTGAGACAGTAGGAGGGGCACAATCACAATAAAATCAAATCCCATAACCACTGGGTGGGTGACTCACAAACTGGAGAACAATTATACCACAGAAGTCCACCCACTGGAGTGAAGGTTCTGAGCCCCACATCAGGCTTCCCAACCTGGGGGTCCGGCAATGGGAGGAGGAATTCCCAGAGAATCAGACTTTGAAGGCTAGTGGGATTTGACTGCAGAACTTTGAAGGACTGGGTGAAACAGAGACTCCACTGTTGGAGGGCACACACAAAGTAGTGTGAGTATCAGGACCCAGGGGGAAGGAGCAGTGACCTTATAGAAGACTGAACAAGACCTACCAGCTAGTGTTGGAGGGTATCCTGCAGAGATGGGGGAGGCTGTGGCTCACCATGGGGACAAGGACACTGGCAGCAGAAGCTCTAGGAAGTACTCCTTGGCATGAGCCCTCCCAGAGTCCGCCATTAGCCCCACTAAAGAGCCTGTAGGCGGTAGTGCTGGGTCACCTCAGGCCAAATAACCAGCAGGGAGGGAACTCAGCCCCATCCAACAGCAAACAAGCAGATTAAAGTTTTACTGAGCTCTACCCACCAGAGCAACACCCTGCTCTGCCCACCACCAGTCCCTCATATTAGGAAACTTGCACAAGCCTCTTAGATAGCCTCATCCACCAGAGGGCAGACAGTAGAAGCAAGAAGAACTACAATTCTGCAGCCTGTGGAATGAAAACCACATTCACAGAAAGATACACAAAATGAAAAGGCAGAGGACTTTGCACCAGATGAAGGAACAAGATAAAACCCCAGAAAAACAGCTAAATGAAGTGGATATAGGCAACCTTCCAGAAAAACAATTCCAAATAATGATAGTGAAGATGATCCAGGACCCTGGAAAAAGAATGGAGGCAAAGACTGGGAAGATGCAAGAAATGTTTAACAAACACCTAGAAGAATTAAAGAACAAACACCTAGAAGAATTAATGAACAAACAGAGATGAGCAATACAATAACTGAAGTGAAAAATACACTAGAAGGAATCAATAGCAGAATAACTAAGGCAGAAGAATGGATAATTGACCTAGAAGACAGAATGGTGGAATACACTGATGCAGAATAGAATAAAGAAAAAAGAATGAAAAGAAATGAAGACAGCCTAAGAGACTTCTGGGGCAACATTAAATGTACCAACATTCTCATTATAGGGGTCCCAGAAGGAGAAGAGAGAGAGAAAGGACCAGAGAAAATATTTGAAGAGATTATAGTCAAAAACTTCCCTAACATGGGAAAGGGAATAGCCACCCAAGTCCAGGAAGCACAGAGAGTCCCAGGCAGGATAAACCAAAGGAGAAACATGCCGAGACACATAGTAATCAAATTGACAAAAATTAAAGACAAAGAAAAATTATTAAAAGTAGCAAGGGAAAAGCAACAAATAACATACAAGGGAACTCCCATAAGGTTAACAGCTGATATCTCAGCAGAAACTACAAGCCAGAAGGGAGTGGCATGATATATTTAAAGTGATGAAAGGGAATAACCTACAACCAAGATTACTCTACCTGGCAAGGATCTCATTCAGATTCGACAGAGAAATCAAAAGCTTTACAGACAAGCAAAAGCTACGAGAATTCAGCACCACCAAACCAGCTCTACAACAAATGCTAAAGGAACTTCTCTACATGGGAATCACAAGAGAAGAAAAGGACCTACAAAAACAAACCCAAAACAATTAAGAAAATGGTCATAGGAACATACATATCGATAATTACCTTAAGCGTGAATGGATTAAATGCTGCAACCAAAAGACACAGGCTAGCTGAATGGATACAAAACCAAGACCCATATATATGCTGTGTACAAGAGACCCACTTCAGACCTAGGGACACATACAGACTGAAAGTGAGGGGATGGAAAAAGATATTCCATGCGAATGGAACACAAAAGAAAGCTGGAGTAGCAATTCTCATATTAGAAAAAATAGACTTTAAAATAAAGAATGTTACAAGAGACAAGGAAGGACACTATATAATGATCAAGGGATCAATCCAAGAAGAAGATATAACAATTTTAAATATATATGCACCCAACATAGGAGCACCTCAATACTAAGGCAAATGCTAACAGCTATAAAAGAGGAAATTGACAGTAACACAATAATACTGGGGGACTTTAACACCTCACTTACACAAATGGACAGATCATCCAGACAGAAAATTAATAAGGAATCACAACCTTTAAATGGCACAACACACCAGATAGATTTAATTGATATTTATAGGCCATTCCATCTGAAAACAGCAGATTACACTTTCTTCTCAAGTGCACATGGAACATTCTCCGGGATATATCACATCTTGGGTCACAAATCAATCCTCGGTAAATTTAAGAAAATTGAAATCATATCAAGCATCTTTTCCAACCACAATGCTATTAGATTAGAAATCAAGGGGCTTCCCTGGTGGCGCAGTGGTTAAGAATCCGTCTGCCAATGCAGGGGACACGGGTTAAATCCCTGGTCCAGGAAGATACCACATGCAGCGGAGCAACTAAGCCTGTGTGCCATAACTACTGAGCCTGCGCTCTAGAGCCCACAAGCCACAACTACTGAACCCATGCACCACAACTACTGAAGCCTGTGGATATAGAGCCCATGCTCCACAGCAAGAGCAGCCACCACAAAGAGAAGCCTGAGCACCGCAATGAAGAGTAGCCCCTGCTCACCGCAAATAGAGAAAGCCGTGCACAGCAATGAAGACCCAATGCAGTCAAAATAAATAAATAAATAAAATTTAAAAATAAAAGAAATCAATTACAGGGAAAAAACCGTAAAAAACATAAACACATGGAGGCTAAACAATACATTGCTAAATAACCAAGACATCACTGAAGAAATCAAAGAGGAAATCAAAAAAACCTAGAAACAAATGCAAAAAAACACAGTGATCCAAAACCTATGGGATGCAGCAAAAGCAGTTCTAAGAGGGAATTTTAGAGCGATATAATCCTACCTCAAGAAACACGAAAAATCTCAAACAATCTAACCTTACACCTAAAATAACTACAGAAATAAGAACAAACAAAACCCAAAGTTAGTAGAAGGAAAGAAATCATAAAGATCAGAGCAGAAATAAATGAAATAGAAACAAAGAAAACAATAACAAAGATCAATGAAACTAAAAGCTGGTTCTTTGAGAAGATAAACAAAATTGATAAAACTTTAGCCAGACTCATCAAGAAAAAGAGGGAGAGGACTCAAATCAATAAAATTAGAAATGAAAGAGGAGAAGTTACAACAGACACTGCAGAAATACAAAGCATCATAAGAGACAACTACAAGCAACTCTATGCCAATAAAATGGAAAACCTGGAAGAAATGGACAAATTCTTAGAAAGGTATAACCTTCCAAGAGTGAACCAGGAAGAAATAGAAAATATGAACAGACCAATCACAAGTAATGAAATTGAAACTGTGATTAAAAATCTTCCAACAAACAAAAGTCCAGGACCAGATGGCTTCAGAGGTAAATTCTCTCAAACATTTAGAGAAGAGCTAACACCCATCCTTCTCAAACTCTTCCAGAAAATTGCAGAGGAAGGAACACTCCCAAACTCATTCTACAAGGCCACTATCACCCTGATACCAAAACCGAACAGAGACACTACAAAAAAAGAAAATTACAGACCAATATCACTGATGAATATAGATGTAAAAATCCTCAACAAAATACTAACAAACAGAATGCAACAACACATTAAAAGAATCATACACCATGATCAAGTGGGATTTATCCCAGGGACACAAGAATTCTTCAATATATGCAAATCAGTGTGATACACCATATTAACAAATTGAAGAATTAAAAACCATGTGATCATCTCAATAGATGCAGAAAAAGCTTTTGACAAAATTCAACACCCATTTATGATAAAAACTCTCCAGAAAGTGGGCATAGAGGAAACCTACCTCAATATAATAAAGGCCATATATGACAAACCCACAGCAAACATCATTCTCAATGGTGAAAAACTGAAAGCATTTCCTCTAAGATCAAGAACAAGACAAGGATGTCCACTCCGCCACTATTATTCAACATAGTGCTGGAAGTTTTAGCCACAGCAATCAGAGAAGAAAAAGAAATAAAAGGAATCCAAATAGGAATAGAAGAAGTAAAACTGTCACTGTTTGCAAATCACATGATAGTATACATAGAGAATCCTAAAGATGCCACCAGAAAACTACTAGAGCTAATCAATGAATTTGGTAAAGTTGCAGAATACAAAATTAATGCACAAAATCTCTTGCATTCCTATACACTAACAATGAAAGATCAGAAAGAGAAATTAAGGAAACAATTCCATTCACCATTTCAACAAAAAGAATAAAATACCTAGAAATAAACCTACCTAAGGAGGTAAAAGACCTGTACTCAGAAAACTATAAGATACTGATGAAAGAAATCAAAGATGACACAAACAGATGGAGAGATATACCATGTTCTCGGATTGGAAGAATCAATATTGTGAAAATAACTATACTACTCAAAGCAATCTACAGATTCAATGCAATCCCTATCAAATTACCAATGGCATTTTTTACAGAACTAGAACAAAAATTCTGAACTTTTGTATGGAGACACAAAAGACCCTGAATAGTCAAAGAAATCTTGAGGGAAAAAAACGGAGCTGGAGGAATCAGACTCCCTGACTTCAGACTATACTACAAAGCTACAGTAATCAAGACAATATGGTACTGGCACAAAAACAGAAATATAGATCAATGGAACAGGATAGAAAGCCCAGAAATAAACCCACACACCTATGGTCAACTAATCTATGACAAAGGAGGCAAGGATATACAATGGAGAAAAGACAGTCTCTTCAATAAGTGATGTTGGGAAAACTGGACAGATACATGTAAAAGAATGAAATTAGAACACTCCCTAATACCATAGACAAAAATAAACTCAAAATGGATTAAAGACCTAAATGTAAGACCGGACACTATAAAACTCTTAGAAGAAAACATAGGCAAAACACTCTTTGACATAAATCACAGCAAGATATTTTTTGACCCACCTCCTAGAGTAATTGAAATAAAAACAAAAATAAACAAATGGGACCTAATGAAACATAAAAGTTTTTGCACAGCAAAGGAAATTATAAACAAGACAAAAAGACAACCCTCAGAATGGGAGAAAATATTTGCAAACAAATCAATAGACAAAGATTTAATCTCCAAAAAATATATATAGCTCATGCAGCTCAATATTAAAAAAACAAACAACCCAATCAGAAACTGGGCAGAAGACCTAAATATACATTTCTCCAAAGAAGAGATACAGATGGCCAAGAGGCACATGAAAAGCTGCTCATCATTACTAATTATTAGAGAAATGCAAGTCAAAACTACAATGAGGTATCACCTCATGCCAGTTAGAATGGGCATCATAAGAAAATCTACAGACAACAAATACTGGAGAGGGTGTGGTGAAAAGGGAACCCTCTTGCACTGTTAGTGGGAATGTAAATTGATACAGCCACTATGGAGAACAGTATGGAAGTTCCTTAAAAAGCTAAAAATAGAATTACTGTATGACCCAGCAATCCCATCACTGGGCATATACCCAGAGAAAACCATAATTCAAAAAGACACATGCACCCCAATGTTCATTGCAGCACTATTTACAACAGCCAGGTCATGGAAGCAACCTAAATGCCCATCGACAGACAAATGCAAAAAAGAAGATGTGGTACATATATACAATGGAATATTACTCAGCCATAAAAAGGAACGAAATTGAGTCATTTGTAGCGATGTGGCTGGACCGAGAGACTGTCATACAGAGTGAAGTAATTCAGAAAGAGAAAAACAAATATCATATATTAATGCATATATGTGGAATCTAGAAAAATGGTACAGATGAACCGGTTTGCAAGGCAGAAATAGAGACACAGATGTAGAGAACAGAAGTATGGACACCAAAGGGGGGATGTGGGGGGCGGGGCTGGTGGTTGTGGGATGAATTGGGAGATTGGGATTGACATGTATACACTAATATGTATAAAATAGATAGCTAGTAAGAACCTGCTGTATCAAAAAAAAAACAAAATAAAATTTTAAAATGAGAAGAAAATAATTAGTAAAAAGAAACCTCCCAGCTCTGTTAATAAAAGTTGTACCCAAAGAGAAAAAAAATAAAAAAGAAAATAATTTCATTTTCTTCTTGCAGCCAAAAGCATTCTAAATGGAACACCAACCCTGAAATGCATTGAGGAACTCATTAAAATGAATTGTACACTGAAAAAAAAAAGAAAGAAAACAGATTTCTGTTGTTTTAAGCCACCCACTTAATGGTAAATATTTACAGTGGCTCTAAGAAACAAATACCATGTACATCATTTTCTTTGATTTAGAAAGAGAAATTAGAGGGAGGAAGATAAATGAGGAAACAGAACAAAGGACAGTTTTTTGGCCAAATCAATAGATATTCCCAATCCCTTTCTTCCATGTCACTTTTACTCTAAAGGATAGGAAAAAAATACTTACTTTTTCAAGCTCCATTGCAACTACTCATATGACACCGTTACTAGCCAATGAAACAGAAGGAGCATTCTGCTAGGTGATTCTGAGAAGACGTTTTGGGGTTTTTTTGTTTTGTTTGTTTGACAAAAGGCAAAAGCATGGTGAGGCCAGCCTTCCTTGTTTTCTCCTCCTCCAATTCAAATGTGCTATCTTGGGCTAGAGCAGTCATCTTGCAACAAATAGTAAGCACGAGAGAAAGACCAAGAGAATCATAGTGCAAGGTCACTGACATTGTGGACCCCAGAACCAATTCTAACCAACACCTATTTCTAGACTTGAGTTACATGAGAAAAATAAACCCATATTTGTTTAAGCCATTACAGGATGGCTATTCTGTTACTTGCAACTGGACACATTACTAACTGCTGGAAGAGGCTATTGCTATAGTTCAGGCCAGAGGTAATATGTAAGGATAAGAAAAGCAGAGGTGGATGGAAAGTCAGGAGAGAAGAGAAAAATGTAGATATAGATATTGAATTAGAACTTGGTGATCAATTGAGTATGAGAAAGAAGTCTGGTATAACTATGAGGTTTTAAGATTGGGTTCTGGATGGATTTCTCCTTCTGTAAGCCAGTTATATACAGTTCCCTATCCATGACGCAGCAAATGGCTTCAAATAGCCCATCTTAGCCTTATTAGTGACACAAATAACTGAATACAGATGATGGCAGAAAGCAACACAATTTTCTCTCCCAACATACAAAGAACTGTTTTCAATCATTAAAGCCCCTTGGCTTTTTCTACCCAGTGATGAATTTTCTGCTCAGGTCAGCCTAGTGCATCAGTCCTTAAGCCTAGGCTTTAAAGTTTGAAGGGGAATTATTTGCAGAGTTCTGTATTCTGAGTTTGCAGTTTTTCAGGTGAACATGCTTGTGATGCTGTGTCTTACAGAGAAGAATTCACCTTCTCCATGTGGTTTCTAATTATTAACCACACACATTTTAAAAGAGTGCTTCTCAAAGCATGGTCCAGATAAGCTGCATCAGCATCGCCTGGGAACTTGTTAGCAATGCAAGTTCCTAGGCCTCATCCAGACCTCCTGAAACAGAAATTCTGGGAGTGGGGCCCAGCAATTGCATTTTAACAAGGGCTTCAGCTGACTTAATAGGTATCCATTGTCCTAGCGGAGTTTTAACAGAACATCTCTGGCTTGACAAAATTGACTCTCCCAATTCTCATTTGATACACAGAATTGATTACTGGGTTAGAGGTGGAAATTTTCTTAGGGGCCAAGGAGCTTCCTGGGAGAACAGGGATATAGACTTGAAAACCTTCCCTTTTGAGACTCAACATCAGTAGAATGCATTTGGTGATTGGAATGATCTTGGCTGAGCTTAAACTTCCAGTGGAGAACTCAGTATGAGAAAGTGGGAAGTCTGGCTCCAAGCTGAGGTTCCATGATAGAAAGTTTGATTCTGTCAGGTCTGTGCCTAAGACTGGAACCCCACCCGACCCCACCATGCTGGCACCAAGATCATGCTTCTGGGGACTTGTTAATCATTTGAATTTAAACAAAAGTGTTCCCACCATGGGGCCCCAAGTATGGGCCCTGTTGTCCAAGTATAACAGTAAAGAGTAGGACCCCCTTGATGAGTTACTGTAACCCAGACAAGACCATTGGGATTCTTGGATGATTGATGGAGAGAAGATTGGCTCCATAAAAGTTCCCCTTCCTGCTCTCGATAGATTACACTGGGCCTTATCACCCTCAGATTTATTCTTCACTCTGCCCTGTTCTACTCTATATCCAGGGCAGCTGACCCTTGAGGACTCCCAAGTCTTCTGGCTTCTTGCTGAATTCAGTTAGTGGAGGAGTTGGTGGAGACTGGAAGGTAAGGAAAAGGGAGAAGTGGGTGCTACCATCCCACCCTCTCTACTTAGGTCAGTCTTTCCTTCAGCAGGTTTGTCATCTCTGTGACCCCCGCACTTCTGCCCAAGAGGTCCATCATGGTCCCATCTCCAGCCAAGTGACATGGCCCCTAGGTTATGGTGACACATTCTCCTCCCTTTGACTTTCCAGCCTCAGGGTAGTGATGGCTTCCAGCTGTTACTCCTCTCTAGTCCCAACTTGCCTACTTGGCCTCCTTCATTACTGGTGTAATAAATCCCTCCATTAAATTCCTTCTGTTGTAAGCAACTAGAACATTTTCTGTTTTCTGATTAGACCTTGATGATGTGACTAACATGACAATTGTCACAAGAGGGTAAACTGGACTTTTCAACTGAAATATCCAGATAAAGTAGACCTAGATACCAACAGGAGTTGTGAGTCTGATGCCTCAGTCCTGAGAATTTGCAAAAGAGCAGGAGACTAAATGTTGTAAACCCCTCACAGACATTGAGTGTTGGGCTCTGTAACACACATGGCCCGGATTCCCATGCCCTCTGGCTTTTGGTTGGGTTCAGCCAATAGGAGTTACTGACAAGATATGGAGTGCAATAGGAAGGGAGAGAGAGGGTGCTTAAGCAAGTTCCCTGAAACATAGTCATGGTGACAGTATGGTGAGGTCAGGCAGGGGCTCCACTCTTAGCCACATACCATCCAGAATCAACTGGTCTATCATTTCTGCTCCTTTCTTTCAGGCTGATATTTTGGCAGTGGCTGCTTTCCTCACCTATGACCAGTGTTCTTGGCATGTGGCTTCTCTCTAATGACCACAGCTCTTCCCAGGTTCCAGTTACACTCATACCTTAGGGTTGATAACAGCTAGGTGCTTCACCATCCCTATTGTTCCATGAACCCTGCCCACACCTTTGGAAATGACCCTTTTAAACTCTATTAGTTGCCCTTTGAGTGTGCCATCTGTTTTCTGCTAATAAACTGGTTTATACAGGGTATACAAGGACTAGGAGTTGGAGATCAGAGGATCTGTGAAGAGGATTTCCTTTAAGAGCTGAACTGGGAATTCAGGATGAGGGATGCCATGTGTGCCCAGGGAAGATAATGAATTAGGTTTGAAACACCCACTGGAAGTTCTGAGCACAAGGGACAGGAGCAGGGGTGCTTATGGAAAGTGGGCTTCACTATAGGGTGGTCTGGCTCTGCTGTTTCATTGAGCAAACCCATGATATCTTTGGCTGGTCAAATTTATTAGAGATACTTCAAACCTCTTGAATGGCAAAGCCACCCTTCAATTTTATGGCGATTGAGTGGGAAAAGAAGAGTAGGAGCAATGTCTCAGCATTTAGAAAGTAAATGTTACTTAATCCTTCATTTTGTTTTTTGTACTGTACCACCTCTTTTTTTATCTGACCATTGCCACAAGTCTAGAAATCCTCTCTATTTTATCCTCTTCAGAAAGTAAATCTCCATTCCTCAAAAAACTAATAATAGAACTACCATATGATCCAGGAATTCCACTCCTGGGAATACATCCAGAAGAAACAAAGAGGCTAATTTGAAAAGATAAATGCACCCCAATATTCCTAGTAGCACTACTTACAATAGCCAAGATAAGGAAGCAACCCAAGTGCCCATCAACAGATGAATGGATAAAGATGTGAGATATATATATATACACACACATACACACAATGGAATATTATTCAGCCATAAAAATAATGAAATTCTGCCACTTGTAGCAATGTGGATGGATCTAGAGAATATTATGCTTAATGAAATAAATCAGACAGAGAAAGACAAATACTGTATGGCATCACATATGTGGAATCTAAAAAAACCCACAAATGAAAGTAAGTGCAAAACAGAGATGGACTCACAGATATAGAAAACAAACAAGTGGCTACCAAAGGGGAGAAGGAAAGGAGGAGAAGCAAATTAGGGGTATGGGATTAGGAGATACAAACTACTATATATAAAATAGGTAAGCAACAGGATATATTGTGCAGCACAGGGAATTATAGCTATTATCTTGTAATAACTTTTAATGGAATATAATCTGCAAAAATACTGAATCATTATACTGTACATTGAAACTAATATAATATTGTAAGTCAGATATACTTCAATTTTTTAAAAAAGAAGAAGATAAAGAAGAAAAAAGAAACCTCCAATCATTTCCCAGGGTGGAGAGGGGTTAATACAAGGATTGAATACAGGGGTTTCAACTACTTCTTCTACAGATATTTAAGGAATCCTCTGGTCTTACACACCACTCTCGCTTTACTTCCAGAGGTATTAGTTTTCTTCAATTCCTTTTGAGGGATTGGCAGTGTCATAACAAAGTGCCACAGCCCAGGTGGCTTAAACAACAGAAATTAATTTTCTCACAGTTCTTGAGGCTAGAAGTCCAAGATCAAGGTGTCAGTAGGGTTGGTTTCTCCTGAGGTTTGTTTCCTAGCTTGTAGATAGCCGTCTCCTCTCTGTGTCCTCACATGGTCTTCTTTCTGTGTACATCTGTGTCCTAATCTCTTCTTCTTATAAAGATACCGGTCCCTATTGGATTAAGGCCCATTTTGGATGGGCCATAATGGATTCATCATATCAATCCATTACAACCATAATGGATTAAGGCCTACCCTAATGACCTCATCTTAAATTAATTACCTTTTTAAAGGCCCTATCTCCAAATACAGTCACATTCTGAGGTACCGGGGGTTAGAACTTCAACATATGAATTTGGAGGTGAGGGAAGATACAATTCAACCCATAATAAGCAGTGTAAAATTGGATTATTTTGGCCTCCCCCCGTGCTAGCTTAGATTTAGCTTATTTGATTTGCCACATCCACTCAGCCAACTGCTTCACACTTTCCAAAATGCAGTTGCCATTACCTCTTCTCCCAAAGTCTTTATCCTGAAAGGTTTATGTCTTTCTCTAAATGTCTCACTTATTCTCATTTGGTGTGGTTTTGGTAGTCAGCAAAAGTGAATGCCTGTGTTCCATCCATCATCTTTCAACAGATGTCTCTAGCCCACTTTATAGCTCTTAATAAGGCAACACAAGAATTTTCCAAATTATTGAAAAATCTTCCTAAAGATAATTTTTATGGCTACATCACTGAATCTTTTAGTAGGAGGGTATCATGCTCTATTTACCTATTTGATCTGTGGTTATACTTTCAAGTTTTTAATAGAAATAACATGACAGTAAACATCTGGGTCAAGAATATTAATTAACTCTTTAATAAAGTCTTTTAATATATACCTCAATTTATCAAATCTAAGACACCATCCATTGTAAGATACAGCAAAAGTGTTGAACAAGTTTGCTTCTGGAGTAGAGAAAGGGGGGTTGGTGAAGTCAAGAGACTGGTTGTTTACAAGTCTTTTAAAACATTTTGACTCTATGTGCATCTACGAAATCTGATAAAAATAAAAACTGAAGGGAAAAATCAAGCCAGGAAATTATACCTATAGTGTGGTTTTAATTATTTAAAGCCAATAAAAATTTTTCATAGAAAAATACTAAAGATCAATAGGGGTAAGTTTATAAATGAGTTTTATATTCATTGTTATCTATTTCTGGGTTTTTCAAAATTGTTAGAGGTGAGTAGTTATTTTCTAAAGAACAGAAAAGTTTACTTTTTTTTCTTTATTCTAAAAAGAAAAATGATCAGAAGGAAATATACTAAGCTATAGTCCTTGAATAGTGAAACTATGGTTGTTATCTCTCCTTAGTGTTTCCAGATTTTCTCTAATAAGCATGTTTGGGGTCTTTAAGGACCCAAGAAATAATACCCTGGTTGAGAAATAGGCAAAGAATTAAGGCAGATGAGGAATAAATTATCACCCTTATACTTGGTAAACACTAGGTCAGATGACTTGCTTAAAAATCAGATTTTTGTGTTGGCTAGCTAATTAACCAAATTAACTGGAAATCTACCAAAAGGAACACTTCACTTTGTGCTATGAGGACCATCCAAACGTTCACTTAGAATCAGTTGCCGAGGTATGACACAGCCTTTGGGATCTTTCATAGTCCTAAATATCCAGGGAAATCCCAAGGAAATATTGAGTATTCCCAGAGGTGTTATCAAAGGGTGGTTATATTTCTGTTGCTAAGTGACAATTCACAATATTTAGCACTGGGACAATCTGAAATGGGAAATGGAAACTCTTGCTAACATGACCGATTAGTAAGTTTCATAAATGATCGTTAATGCCCTAGACTGAAAATAAAATTATGGAATAAAAGTGTAAATGTGTACAAAGGAAGCCTGAGTAGTTTCCAGAGTACACCCCAAGGGGTAACTAGAATTTTCTCCAGGTTTCTGGAAATCATGTCTTGCTATAAATCTGGGATTGCCTGACAGGTGGGTGTGTGCATCTTACTGGTGGAAGATGAGGGCTTTGATCTTATAACTCAGCTTGGATGGAGCCACAGGAGAGGCCTCTCAACCTAGAGCAGGTCTTTGCCTTCTCGTCCCGTGTGATCATTGCTGTAGTCTTGCCAGAACATAAAGCCTTCTCTGTCACTTCTCACTCAACTGAGTTCCCTTTAAACTTAATAGTTTTCCCTGAACATACTTCTATTTACTATTCACCAAGACAACATTCATATCTGAAGAGAACAGTGGAAAACAAATACTGGGGGGTTTTTTTTGTTTTTTTTTTAAGTTTAATTTTTATTTATTTATTTATTTATTTATTTATTTATTTATTTATTTATGGCTGTGTTGGGTCTTCGTTTCTGTGCGAGGGCTTTCTCTAGTTGTGGCGAGCGGGGGCCACTCTTCATCGCGGTGCGCGGGCCTCTCATTATCGTGGCCTCTCTTATTGCGGAGCACGTGCAAGCTCAGTAATTGTGGCTCACGGGCCCAGTTGCTCCGCGGCATGTGGTATCCTCCCAGACCAGGGCTCGAACCCGTGTCCCCTGCATTGGCAGGCAGATTCTCAACCACTGCGCCACCAGGGAAGCCCCTGGGTTATTTTTAGAACCAAGCAGCCTTTGGATGGGTGGGCCCCAAAGTGTTGTCATGTCAGCCACAGTCAGTAAAATGCACACAGGTTCTCACCTTTATCCGCTTAAATTATGACCATCCATTTAAAGCAGATAGACTGACTTCAGGATCCTGGGACAATGCACACTTTTGCCAATGGCGCTTTATAATTCTAGAATTATTGCTAGAAACTGTCTCTCAGAATTTCATGGGGATCCAGATTTTTGGCCATTAGAGTCAGCCATTTATATTCCTTTAAAGTCATGTCTCATTTTTCTGTTTGTTTGAGCCCAACGTGATGACTTTTCTTCAGCAAACAGGGAGTGAAAAGACTTACAAAAATCATGTTCACAAAGGGTACTCAAAAGAATGAGCCAGTAGCATTTGGGCTATAGCCACAAATAGAAGACAACAATTTGAAGGGGAAAAAAAAGTACTAACATATTCACACCCCACTTGCTAGCATATATTGACAGAATGCAAAAGGTATTAATAAATAGAACATCCAAAGAAATAATAGCTAAGATGGACGCACAACATCCTTGGCACATGTGGCACAGTCCAGCGAGCGCTCAGATGCCCTGCAGGCCCCAGACACTCATTACTCACCTCCCCAGCTGTAGCACCCTGCTGGCAACTATTGGTTCTCAACTGAGCCCCCTCCAGAATTGCTCCTGATGAGGAGACCCAAAGTCACCACAACCTACCTCTGATGGCCGTTCAGTGTTCCGGCCCTTGCCTCCAGGACAGACCACCTGAAGGACCATCCCGGCTCCCTTTGGGATAAGCTGAGGCCTTTGCTGGGGCTGCATTGCAGCTTCGTTTCTCCTTTTGCCCAAGCCTGCCTTTTTTGCTTCCCTTCCTGGAGGGTTGATCCCAATAGCACTCCAATAAACTTTCTACTCTCAAATCTCCTTCTCCTTCTGAGTCTATTTCCCAAGGATAACCTGACCTACAACACACTTATGCCTTAGGCTGGTTCAAAGATCATCCACCAACTTGTTTTAAGTCATGAAATTATTTCCAAGGGCACTGTTTTGAAACAGAAAACTTATTTTGGTTTGTAATTTTGAGGTATATGTTAACAGATTACAAAACAGTTCACATGCTATGATTGCAATTTTAAATATATGTAAATACATGCATTCATAATAATAAAGACTTGAGGACATAGGCAATGAACTAATACTTTTTGAGGACCTACTTTTTACCAGGGATTAAGCTTGGCATTACACTAAAAATATGCAAATGGTGATATCTCTGAGTGATGGAATTAAAAGTGATTTTTATTTTCTTCTTCCTCTTTTTAGCATATTTCCCAAATTTTGTTTTGTAATTAGATACAAAGTTATAAAAATTATGTATCAACCTTACATAAATAAATATTCATTTTATCAAGTATTTCAATAAACATTTGCTATAATTTTTATATTACAGGTAACCCCAAAATCTTCTCTCTATTCTCTGAAAAACCCAAGACCTACAAAAATAAAACGTGTCAATCCAACGGAAGTTGAAGAGCAAGTTCTAAATTTCAAAATTTGGGATATGCTGAGTTGTCATTAATTCTCTAGTACTGAAATAGCCCGAGTGTTTTCTGAATCATTTGCATTTTGAAGCTAGAAAAGGGGACTTTTAGGTACTTCCTGATGACCTCATTACATGACATGACATTCCTGCTTACATGACAAAAAGAACATAAAGTTTTCCCAGCATTGAGTCTTTGATAAAGACACCTCAGACATCAAGAAGGGCAAAGCCTGGACTTGAGAGTTTGGGACCAAAATGCCCTAACTCTAAATGCCCTGATATTCTCTATCAGTCCAATCTATAATTTGTCATCCAAGAATTATATCCATTAGGTTTTCTTTGCCACATGTTTATTTAGAATACATTCTTAGCTGACTATATTTGGTCTTCGATTCAGAGAGAAAATTCAATATATTGTCACTCTAAGACTAAAAGGACAAAATGTAGGCAAAATATTTTACGTATATATTATTAATAATTATATTAATAATGTATTGCTATATTATATAGCCTCACCAATATAGCATATATTATATTAATAATATTCTATGTTATTATTAATATAAAATATATTCTATTATTGATAATATAGAATATATTATTAATTCTCTCCAAATCCATTTGTTTGGGGGCTTTTTGGCTCAAATAAGTATATTTTATTATACCTCTCTGGCAAAAAATTTTGACTGAATTCAAACAAGGTTACCTAAAGATTAATTGAAATGGGGACATATTTTTACGTAAACTTTTCCAGTTGTTTATGAGTTTCTGCCAAGCTAAAATAAAGGGTGAGATGTAAAGATAAACTGACACTTTTCAAATTATGAGTCTGGCCAGTACGGTGACTGCATGCCAAGTCACATCCAGAGTGGCACTGTCTGATCTACTTGAACATGGTGTAACGAAGGAGACGGAAGTGGGAAGCCTGGAGAGTTGATCCCTTTAAACAGTGTTTCCGATTTTCTCTGGTCTTGGAACAACGAGAGTATAGCAAGGACTTTGGGGAATTAGTGATATTCATGGATTTCAAGGAAGTCATAGAGTGTTCATCAGAGAATTGCTTAAGCTAGGCTGCCATTACTAGGGAGGGTGAGAATCATAGCTTTGAAGAATGCTAATTCCTCATCCACTCTCAACTCATTGGAGATGCCAATAATTTAGGGATTAGGTGAAAAGTAATGAGGAAAAAGATCACTGAAAGTTTACTGGGCCCGCATCCTCACAAACCACCATGTTCTACTGCCCTGGTCTCCAAAGCTTCAAGGACTGGCAAGGCACTTAAAAGGGACATAACTGTGAGCTGAGATGAAACAACCCAGAGAGGAGAAGAAAGGGAGGATCTGCCTGCCTCCCTGCTCCCAATGGTCCAAGATAAGATAATTCATTCACACATTTATCACCAACAATTACTTACTGAGTCCTGCTGTGTGCCAGGAAGCCAGAAATTAATACTGACTATGACAATGAAATAGTCACTGTTTACAAATCGTTTACTCTGTGCTGGGGGTTCCACTGAGCACTGTCATTTCATTACTTCCTTTAATCCTCAGAGGGACACCATGGTAAGTGCCATTTTTAGCACTATTTCACAGTCAAAGACACTGAGCCTGGGTCAGTAAGAGGGGTGGCTGGACTTTAAAGTCAGATGGTCTAAGTTGTGAGCCCACATTTTTAGCTACTGCTCCTGTCCTTCAGGAGATAACTGTGTAGTAGAGGTACAGACATGTAAATATATCATTTCTGCTTACTCCTTCATCCATGCAGACATTCAGTAGACATTTATTGAACCCCTACTACACGCAGGCAGTATGCTAGGCTCCAAGGATATGAAATCCAGGGAAAGGTCAGGACCCCAGAGTTGGAGGGACTGACAAACAGGTCCCTCTTCTCTGGCTCCCCACCGTGCTCCATTCACAACACTGCATTTGCTTTATTCCCTAACACACCCACAGCAGCTTGATGCCAAAGATATGTCTCACACATCTCTGTATTCACAGGCCCCAAGAATTATGCCTGGTATGCAGAAAATGCCCAGGAAATATTTGTAGGATAGAATGTAGGAAAAACCTGAAAAAGACCCAAGTCACAAAAATGATTCCCTGGTTCATTAGGCCCTGACTTGCCTGACCCAAGGAAGGAGGATTGATGATGTAGTCCATGTAAAGGTAACTTGAATGATAATATTCCCTTGTGGAATGCTCCCTGGGTGTCCAAATGGGAGCCCTGGGTTCCATAGTCAGCTCCCTTGATCCTGAAATCTATCAACCTTGGATCTTACCTTTATCAAATAGTAGCATTAATATCTAGAATCATGATAGAACTGTGTGAAGAGATGAATTTTGAAGTCAGACAGACAGGTTTGAATGCCAGCTCTGCCCCTAATTGTTTTTGTATAAGTCATTTAACTTCTCAGAGCCTCCTCATCTATAAGGAGTTAGTAATTGACTTCATTGGATCATGGTGAAAACTAAATGGTATGATAGCTAACTTTATGTGTCAACCTAGCTGGGTCACCTTATCCAGATATTTGGTCAAATATTATTCTTGATGTTTCTGAGAGGCTGTTTTTTTAAAAATGAGATTAACATTTAAATCAGTGGAGTTTAACTAAAGCAGATTACCCTTTATAATGTGGGTGAGCCTCATCCAAGAAGCTGAAGGCCTGAGTAGAATAAAGCCTGACCTTCCCTGAACAAGAGGGAATTATGCCAGCAGGTGACCTTCAAACTTGAACTGTACCATTAGCTCTCCTGGGTCTCCAGTCTGCTGGCTCACCCTGCAGATTTTGGACTTGCTAGCCTTCACAATTACATAAGCCAATTCCTTAAAATAAATCTCAATCTCTCTCTCTCGCTCCATGTATATTTTGATAGTCTCTTTCTCTGGAGAATCCCAACTAATACAAATGGTATGATTCTTGGACATCCCTGACATAGAGCAGGTGCTCAGTGGATATTAGTTTTATTCCCCCTTCCCTAGAGACTTTCAGCCTCTTCATTCTACGGAAAGAAGGTGGCGGCCCAAAAAGGTACCAGGACTTGTCCACTATCCCAATGTAACCTTGAAAAGTTCTGAGATCAACCAGGCAATCAATCAGCTTTGAGCGTCACAACTTAAAGCATGGAACATCTGCTCCGTGCCTGAAGGGACCATTTCGTTTTCTACAAAGAATACCCTTGAAGGGACTTCAGAGTTTATCTGATCCAAAAATTTCTAAGGTGTTGGCCTGAGGGCCACATACGGGTTGCTTGGTTGGTTTGTTTTTCTGATACAAGTTTTTTTTTAATTATTAATTTAAGATTTGGAAAATGTCACATGAGTCTGGATTCCTGGCTTCTCTTGAGGAATTGGAAGATCACGTGACCTCAGGTCTGAACTCCTGCCCGGCAACATTGGGCTGGAGGTGAGAGGTCACCACCACCACCACAGAGGTCACCACAAGTCATGGGGGCATTTCACTCATTTGTGTTACCTGTTGACCCTGCAGACATTTGAGTCTGTGACTCCTTGCGTCCTCCAGCTCCTTTAATACAGAAAAGAGGAAAGAGTGACCCAGAGAGGTGTGGTGTACTTGCACAGGGTCATGGAGCTGGGTTTGGCAGAGCTGGGTCTAAAACCCCGGGTTTTTCTTCCCGGGCCCCTTAGAGTATGCTCTATGCCAAATGAGCACAAATACTTTTGTTGATGAATTAGGTGATTCCAAAGGCGTTCCCCTGTGAAACTTATTTATTTCAGTAGTCAGATCAAGTTTATTGTTACAAATGAATGCAGTGCTTTAAGACAGAGCTAAATTAGGACCTGTCTTACTCATCTCTGTGATTATAAGAACAATTTGGGGTCAGACCACACCTAACCTGCCATTATCATGGGTAAATTTCTCACCTTTTTTTTTTCAATTAATTAATTAATTAATTTTTTTATATTTATTTTTGGCTGTGTTGGGTTTTCGTTTCTGTGCAAGGGCTTTCTCTAGTTGCGGCGAGCGGGGGCCACTCTTGCATCGCGGTGCGCGGGTCTCTCACTATCGCGGCCTCTCTTGTTGCGGAGCACAGGCTCCAGACGCGCAGGTTCAGTAGTTGTGGCTCACGGGCCTAGTTGCTCCACGGCATGTGGGATCTTCCCAGACCAGGGCTCAAACCCGTGTCCCCTGCATTGGCAGGCAGATTCTCAACCACTGCACCACCAGGGAAGCCCTCTCACCTTTTTAATAATAGTTGTACAAATCACAAAGTGCAGTGGTGAAAATTAAATGAAATATTTCATGTAAACTGCTCAGTATAGGGTCTGGAATATAGTAAGCATTCAACATATGTTGTTGAATTAGGACCTCAGAGAAATTAAAATAAATATGGCAAAAGAGCAAAGTAGCTAAACAATTTTGCATCTGCAAATATGTATGAGTTCACAGTGATCCCATCAATTCAAATCCAACACCAGAGTGTTTTCTTTATCTTTTTCTTTATCTTTACCACTTTATATATTCATTCTTTGTGATATTCCGTCTACCTACAAAACATGATATATGTCAATACAAACTTATTGATTAAAGTTCACGATTTAGGGACTTCCCTGGTGGTCCAGTGGTTAAGACTCCCTGCTTCCAATGCAGGGAGCGTGAGTTCCATCCCTGGTCAGGGAACTAAGATCCCACTTGCTGCACTGCATGGCCAAAAAATTAATCAATATTTTAAAATATTTGTTTTTAAGTTCAAGATTTATTTGTGGTTATTTACATCCTTAGAATATACCCCAATAATAGTGCAAAGTCAGGATGTTATGTTCAAACAAAACTTCAATTAATCCCTTATGCTTGGGTGGTTGAGTTATCAATAAGATGTACAGTTGGGTCAATTTGCTGCTGTTTGTATTGATTTTAGAATCTGTTTTATTTCATCTTTTATGATTTAATTTTGGTTTTTAATATGTTATACTTGTTTCAACCAATAAGTACTATGTTACTGGGATTAAAGTAATGAAAAAGGCAGAGTGTCTGTCTTCTAAAAGCTTAGAGGTGGTAGGGGAAACACATATGCAAACAGACCATTACTATAAACCGTGTCTTGGAGGTAGGATGGAGAGCTGAGGGGTCATAGTGGTTTGACTGGTAGATAATGGGGGCTTAATAAAGCTTGCTGAACGAATCAATGAATGATTGAATCAATGAACCAATTTTTCCTTTTATTTGTCCCCTCTAGACTATGAGTTCTTCAAGATGAGGACTCAACCTAATTGACCTCTGTATCCCAGGGAGGGCCAGAATTGGTCCCAATCTATGCCTTTAGAATAAAAAGCAACCATTCTAGGGCCCTGCCTTCAGCACTAGGACTAAATTAATTCCATGAATGCCATATATTTCACTTGTCGGAGTAGCTATCCCAGTTCCTCCCGTGCTGTCCCAGCACTTTCCCGCTCTTTTCTTTTTTTTATGGTTATTACATTTTAATATATATTAAATGTTATTATTATTTTTTAACATCTTTATTAGAGTATAATTGCTTTACAATGCTGTGTTAGTTTCTGCTGTATAACAAAGGGAATCAGCTATACATATACATATATCCCCATATCCCCTCCCTCTTGCATCTCCCTCCCACACTCCCTATCCCACCCCTCTAGGTGGTCACAAAGCACTGAGCTGATTTCAGTCAAACTCATCACTTTCTTCACTTGTCTTCATTCTGTGACTGGAAAACCATGTTTCTGTTTTAAAATGGGGGTGGGGTGGGGTTAGGGAATACTATTTATTGAAAAAGAAAAAGAAGAAAATAATGGAGGGACTTCCCTGGCGGCTCAGTGGTTAAGAATCCACCTGACAATGCAGGTGACCAAGGTTCGATCCCTGGGCCGGGAAGATCCCACATGCCACGGAGCAGCTAAGCCCGTGCACCACAACTACTGAGCCAGCGCTCTAAAGCCCGTGAGCCACATATACTGAGCCCACGTGCTGCAACTACTGTAGCCTGCGCACCTAGAGCCCGTGCTCCGCAACAAGAGCCAAGCTATGCGTGCAGAAGCTCGTGACTTCTGTGGCCCGGGGCCAAAGTCAAAGACTCCCAGCAGCTAAGGGTGACCTGAGACCTAGTGGTTCCCAAGGGGCTTTTCTCCCTCCAGCAGTCAACTTGGATCTGATTATTCTACCCATTCCAGGAAATTCCCTGGAAGGCAGCTCTGTGGAACTGAACCAGGAGATTTCACAAAGGGAGATTTGTTCTTGCACCAAAGGCTCCAGTTAGCTACCTTATTTCTTCCCAGTCTTACCCTTTTCCAATGCCCTTTCAGTACAATATTCACTGGGAGGGAGGTTGTCCTTCCGGCACATTTTTTTTTCTTCCAGCACTTTTGTCTTCTGATTTTATTCTAGCAAGGAGAGCTGCCCACCTTTACAGCCACCAGAGTAGTGGGTGGTCTGGATAGCAGGGGCTTGGATTTGCAATGACAGCAGGGGTTGTTGAACTCTGGGTGGGCTTGAAGAATGAAAATTATAGTTCTTAGATTGATGTTTCGGGGGCGGTGGTCATGTTGATGCCTTTTGTCAATATCCAGCTTGCGATGGGAGCCAGCTCTTAGGGAAAGGTCTTAGGAGGATCCCTGGCCCAGTCCTCTCAAGTGGGCAAGTATTAACCATCTAGGATGATTCAGAACTCACCTAGGATGAGAGAGAGTGTGGCTGACCCTGCTGATTGGCAAGAGGGCCATTCCCTACCCTCTTCTCCATTGCCCACAGGGTCACGGGGTCTCAGCTTCCAAACCAAGTAGGCTCGTCAAGCAATTTCCTCCAGAATAAAAACAGGTTCTAACATGTTTTTGAATTTAGAAAACTAACCTTGATGGTGCTCTACGTGTTATGCACTATTCTGAGAACTGTACATCTATTATCTCACTAAAAGCTTAAACAACCCAAAGAGATGGGCACAATTATCACCCCCATTTTACAGGTAGAGAAACTGAGCTCTGTTCTAAGCATTTTACATGTGTCAGGCCCTCGAGATCAGACGGATCTGTATGACCGTCAACGTGAGGCTAGCAGACCTGGGAGGCAGGCGCCGTGCTCCGTGTGCTTCCACCATGCGCCATTCACTTCAGTTATTTCTACTCCCAGAAACAACAATGGCCACGTCTGACAGTGACAAAGCGACAGCTGAGTGCCCTTAGGGCAAGAACGACTCCTCTACCTGCCGGGTCTGTGGAGTCACCTGGAGTGCTGCTCTTGACTAAGTGGCTTCCAAGTTGCTCTCCTGCCCTCCCAGAGAACCTGTCAGCCTCTGAGATCCCCTAGAAAATGTATTTCCAGCCAGAGTTGTGTTCAGCTGTTGCAGCTGAAGTCACTGGTCGATACATGTGTACAACAAGTGTTAGTTTTCTCTTCTCTGCAAGTCTGCATGGTGTATCAACATTTTAAATGTTGTTTCACACTTACATCCCTTATTAAGAATCACAAATTTCACTATGTCATCACATAGACTCTTGGAAAGTCTCAAGTGAGTTTTCTTAACGGAAAAAAGGTGTGTCATCATGTGATTCTCCAAGCTGAGATTCTTGCTGGAAAGCAAACAGCACTATTCCTTCTTTGATGTCTCCGAGGACAAAGAGGAATGGGTGAGGGTTTTCAGGTCTTCAACAGACTGTGAGTTTGGACTCCTCTGGGCATCTATTCCCGCCTCCCCCACTCACGAGACATACCCAGAATGACGATCCATCCTCTCTTCCAGTTGCCCAGCTCACTTGACCTTGGGGTGGGGTAGGTGACAGGATGTGTTGCCTTTGGAAGTCCATCTCCAGCTTGTTTAATTCTTCCTCCAAACCCATAGATAATTGTTGCAGGTTTTTTCCCAGCTTCACTGAGTTATGATTGACAAATAAATATATATTTGAGGCATACAATGTGATGTTTTGGTATATGTATACATTATGAAATGATTATCACAATTAAGCTAATTAACATATTCATCATCTCACATAGTTATATGTATGTGTGTGTGTGTGTGTGTGGTGAAAAAACTTGAGATCTCCTCTCTTAGAAAATTACAAATACACAACACAGTATTGTTAACCATAGTCACCATGTTGTACACTAGGTCTCCAGAACTTATTCATCTTATAACCAAAACTTCACAACACCCTTTGACCAGCATCTCCCAGTTTCCCCCACCCGCTGGGCCCTGGTAACCACCATTCTACTTGCTGTTACTATTGATATAAATTTGACTTTCTTAGATTCCACATATAAGTGAGGTCAAGCAGTATTTGCAGACACAATTGTTGTTAAAAGAATGATTCCACAAAGTCCTTTATTACTCATTTATTATTTTTACAGTATAACTCATTTATATCTGTTATAAATATATTCCAAACTGGAGATTCACAGATGTTAATGAACTTGCTCACTGGGTCACTTGTCTCTTAATCCCACTACCTTGTGCTGTTTGCACTTTGATTAAAGGATGAAAAAGGCAATGTGAACCCATGTGAATCAAGTTCAAGGATAAATGCTGTCAGGGACCAATTCCAACCCTTCTGTGCTTTGTGTGTGTGATCTGAGGGCCAGCCAACCACTGCCTCTTGGGGTAGCAACTGACTCCCTGATGGATTGATAAAAAACACATATTAAAATGATGACTCATGTAGAAAATAAATTCCTTCATTATTTTTAAAAAACTGTGAGAAAAACGTTAGGTTAACATTGCATTTATAAAATGCCTCTTAAAGTTATACTCTAGGTTTACTTTAACATTTTACTTCATACAATTTTAATTTGCCATACAGAACATTTATCTATATACATAAGTACTTGCCCTTTAAAAATCCACAAAAACAGAGTCATTCTGTGCAGTACAGATTCTACCTGAGATGCTCAAGTCACAGTCTTAGGAGTTGTTCTCAGGAGGAATGGGATGCCGGGAAGTAAGTCAACATGGTTCCTGCTGCATCCCTTCCATCGGGGAGTGTGCACTTCTGGGTTGAGCTTGTTTCCAACAAGAGCTAAAATGCACAGAAAGCTGTCAAGCCAAAGAAAGAATGTGTTTTGCCAAAATATTTGATATATACTTGGCTTTGTATGCCAGGTATATAAGAGACCCAGATGTGGCATGAAACAGGTCAACATAATCAGTGACATGGGGCTAAAGAAAGACCCACTGAATGCGGCATCACTGTGGATTGAGAGACACTGTTTTTTGTAACACAAAAGTGTGTGTACACATACACACACTTATACATACATATGTATGTATGTGTATCCTTTCAAGTATCAGAACTGTATTTGAAAGTGTGCCTCAAATATTATAAGGTCATAAACCATTACAGAAGACAAATAGAGAGCCTTTAGGAGTTGGAAAAGGGAAATTAGGTTCTGGGTCATTCCCATACTCAGCCTTTGAGTGAGTATGATGGTGGGTACAAGTTGGCATAGTAAGAGGATTTCCTAGAGCAAACAAGAATAAAGTGGGGAGACAGGGCATAGCAGGTTTATGAGTAAAATATGAGGTTCATAAGCAATCAATAATTCAGTAGAGATGTCACTTATAAGAAGAGGGATATGGAGGATCTATTTAGATATGTAGGCCAGAAAGTCCTTAGGGCTAGAGGTGCATGGTCAACGGCAAAGGTGCAAAATTGGAACTACGGAGAGAGTGGAGGCAGGGATGAAACATCATGGTAATGAAGATACAAAGGTGTTGCAAGAAGAAAATAGCACCTCAGCCCCAAGCCACCTTCAGGGCTCCTCAGGGCTCTCTGCAGTATCGTGTGAAGCCTTGGGACCAGCCTCCTCTTTGGTCTTCACTAGCTTTGACCTTAAACACTTAAATGAGTCTTCCTGGGGGGAGATTCTCACAAACTGATTTTTACTAAATCCATTTCATCTTTGAAAGGGGACATAAAGAACAAAATTTTCCTAACACGGGGAGCCACTTCATGGGGTACCCTGGTGAACAGGAAGGTACGTTAAAGGATCCAGAGCTCAGCAAGCAACCCCAACAATAAGGCAGAGTCTTGAGAAGAAAACAGCCTGCTTACCCAGTGGATTAGCAGGGAGCTATTTCTGAAGACATTCTACAGGTAGGCAGGAGGCAAGCCTGAACCTTAATCAGAACTGGTCCCTAGTATCCATTCTCATGTCCAGCCAAGACTACATCCCACAAGGATGTGCCTAAGTGGAGAACAAGCTGTAGCTGTAAGGGCTGCTGAAGGAAACAGGATTGTCAGCCAGGGGCAGGCAGAAAGGAGCCAACCTTGGTTGAGTGATTTCTTACATATGAGACACTATGCTAGACTGTCAATTTTTGTCATCTTTTTTGGTTCTTACCTCATTTTGATGAGGGTAAGTTTATAATCTTTATTTAAGTGACAAAGAAGCTGAAGTTCAGATAGGTTAGGTACTTCATTCTAGATCACAGAATGATGCCAAAATATGAACCCAGAAATGTCTGACTCCAAAATTTATGCTGTTTTCAACAAACCTAGTGGGTTCCCTGAAGGATTCTCAAATTAGCTTATTAATTCTTCACTCAATGCATCTATGTTTTAACCAAAAAAACTAGAAAATCTCCAGATGTTTAAAAATTAAGCAACACATTTTGAAATAACAATTAAATCAGAAAATATTTTTAACTAAATGATAATGAAAAGAGACATATCCAAAAATTTTAAGAGCTGCAGCTAAAGCAGCACTCAGAGAAAAATTTATAGTGCTAAAATGCACATATAAGAAAAGAAAATGTACTGAAAAATCAATGATCTAAACTTCCATCTTAAGAAGCTGAATAAAGAAACCCAAAGAGATTAGAAGGAATATCTATATCTCTAATAATAAAGAGAAAAGCAAAACCCAAATAAGTAGAAAGAGAAAATCAACAAAGTTAAATGTTGGTTCTTTGAAAGAGTAGTAAAAGTGATAATCCCCAAGCAAGACTAATCAAGTAAAATTCAAGTGAGAAATAAATTGTCACATCAAGAACAAATATATATATTTTAACTGCCCCCTACATAAATAAGACACTGAGAATGAGGAGGAGAAGGAAGAGGAAGAGGACAAAAAAGTATCTGTTTTGAAGCCATCCAGAAAATCACATTTCAGATTCTATTGTATTTAATTTAATCCAACATGCATTTATTGGAAGAGAACATAAGCGCTGTCCGTCTGGTTTTATCAGTCTAGAAAGAGAGAGCACATGAATTTTGGAGTTGAATAAAGCTGAGTTCAAATTCATTCTCCACCTTGAACTAAATGTATGATTTTGGGAAAAGTATATAAACTCTCTGAACTTCCTTTTTCTCATTTGACAAATGGGGGATAATACTATCAACCTCATAGGGTTACTGGAAGGATTAGAGGTAAAGCACCAAGCACGTGGGTAGCTTATATCCTACAGAATATTTTTCCCAACATGACCCATAACCATGGCATTTATAGTTTATCTGTAGGAAGGGTACAAAAATATATCCTGAGACAAGGTCATTCATTTGGAAATGTAACCTTTTCTGAAAAGTCTGGGCATTTACTTTTCTTGACCTGCCAATTAGAGGCTTGGAGTGGTCATTCTTCAACGGAAAGGATGTTACCAACATATTAATAACATAAAGCATCATATGAAAATTAAAATGAAATAATATAAAATTTCCACTCTAATTTTATACAATAATTAATTTTTCTTGACTATTAGGAGATCGAAATAAAAACTATGCCAATAACATAAGTTATTTTAAGACTTTAGAGGAAAAGGCTCCCATCTCCGGTGTCGATATTATGACAGAGAATTCCCCAGCATCCTCAGCTTTCCACCAACGTTGTCTCCTGAGTCGTGCATGTTGATGTACACTGCACGGCCTCAGCCACGCAGACTGGCTCATCTGCAAGATGAATCCTCAGGCTTTTTCACACACTGAAGAAACTTGACAGAGCTAGGACGAGAAAGGAAAAAAGGAGATCAAGAGGCAGTACAATACACCTATGGTCAACTCACCAATGAAAGAAGCCCCTTTGTTAACAACAAAACTATGCATGGACCACTTAGCATCCACGCAAGTTTCTTTCTTGCAGTGACAACAAGGAGAAAGGTCAAGTCCAAGAGTGAATGACTGAAAGTACAGCCCAATTTAGCTTCATTTCACTTGTAAAGCCATAGAAATAAATAACTGATGTTTGATGATAATATGTGGAGATGAAAATGTCTGGCTCACACAAGTCACAGATACGCGCTATGAATGTCAGCTGATAGTCAGGAAGCAGCAGAAGCAGCAACCTAAGAGGAGGGACCTCCATATTTTCTGTTGAGGATTTGCTTTCTCTTCAAAAACTTCCTGAGGAAGTGTTGGGTCTAAGCGTCAGGCAGCAAGAGGTCATAGACTCTCTGGGAGATGGCTGGCGGCCATCAGCAAAAGGACCACAATCCTTGGCACAGAAAGAATCCTAGATAAGTATTAGCAGGTGAATGACTCTCACTTTCATAAAAATCAAATAACAAAGCAACAGGGTCCAATGGGAGTGGTTAGCACATGGAGGAGAGGGGTGGATAGCAGGGTAAGTGGTTCCTTAAATTGCAGCTGAATCTGATTTTGTTAAATGTGAGTCAAGAAAGAGAGCGAGAGCCTTAGAAGCAGCTACCAGTACCCCTGGATTTCTAGGATAGGCCATCTCAGGCTCATTTCTAGCCAACTGTCATGACCAGGTGGGTATAGTGGCTCTAAGTAGAGAGTCAAGCCATCCTCACCAATACAGTGATCTGAGATTCCCCACATAAATATATTCTAGGAGGGAAAAGTAGCTTCTTCCTTAAGGAAATAATGCTTCTGAGAAGGAATCTTTAGAGGACTATTTAGGATTTTTGAAGCCACCTTTGCTTTACAGTAAATGAAGAGAATAGGAAGACATTTCTTAATTAGTTTCTCATTTATTGGGAATTCAATTTTGGTAAAGGAGCAGCAATTGTGCTGTTAAGATAATCTCTCTCCAATAATATATAAATATCCACATCCAATGTTCCAATAAAATGGACACACTTGTGATATGTTGGGTAACACATTGAGGATAGAGACAGAGTATCTTGAAATAACATAAAAGGAGAAATGCACCTTTAGGGTTTTTTAATATGCCACTAGGACACACTAGCCAGAAAAAGCATTCTGACTATTTGTTATTTTTAAAGTAATCCAAAAAGTAGTCTTTTAACTCCACTGGTTAAAACATATCTTAATAAATTCTGGGGACATCCCTGGTGGTGCAATGGTTGGGAATCTGCCCGCCAATGCAGGGGACACGGGTTCGATTCCTGGTCCAGGAAGATCCTACATGCCACAGAGCAACTAAGCCCGTGTGCCACAACTGCTGAGCCTGCGCTCTAGAGCCCATGAACCACAACTACTGAAGCCCACATGTCTAGAGCCCGTGCTCTGCAACAAGAGAAGCCACCGCAGTGAGAAGCCCACGCAAGGAGGGAGCCCGTGCACAGCAACGAAGACCCAATGCAGACAAAAATTTTAAAAAGAAAAAAGAAAAAAAAAAGAAAATCTGTGTATATTTTATAAAACTGAGTGTGTGTATGGAAAACATGACTTTAAGGATATACAGCCATATGTTAATCGTGTTTGTCTCTGAGTAGTGGGATTTATTAAAAGGTAATAGAATCAGTAGAAGGTCTAATCCATGTAAATGTAATTACAATTCTGTTTGCTTATTAAAAAAATCGCACTGAAACAGCGGGACAAATTTGGCTAAATTGGAAAGCATGTTTGGGATGGAGTGATTTAAACTACAGTCTACATCTATATCCATTACATTCACTTTGGGCTCCCCTAGAGACTAGCAGCTTGCAAAGCCACAGAACTCTTAGACACAACAAGGGGTCCTGGTAATTCAAGGAGGCAAGCCGAGTATATCATGACCTCATGGTTGGAGAAAAACAACAGTGATTTCAAATATGATCCCCAAGTTTAAGGTCACATGAGCTGGTGCTCTGAGTGACAGGTGCTGGCTTACAAATCACTTCTTCCTAGGTGGGCCACTATACAAGTCCAGGTGGGAAGGTATGCTTAATTATTCTTCCCAGGTGGAGAATGAATGAGCTTACCCAGAGCCTGCAGTTTGGGCCATTCATTAAAAAATGGGGAATGCTTAATGTAAGAAAAGAGATAAAAGAGTGTTGGGGATGACTCATCTACATTCCCCAATCTTGTCCTAGGTTTTAGCGTTCCATTTTCTCAATGCAAAGTATCTTTGAGTAACTTGACCTGGTCAGATGTCTGCCATGTTTCTTTTATAGTTGTTCCTTTGTTCTGTTTGTTTTCCCATCTAACTGCTGTAGAAGGCTTCTGGTATTTTCTGGCAGTTTCCAGAGAGAAGCCAGCTGACTGATGGGGAATTCAGGTCATTTGAGAGACAAAGGCCTCAGTGAATGTTCTTTGAATCTGTCCTTCCGTTTTTCTGACATGGTTGGTGGGAAAGGGAGGTGATAGGGAAGTGATGGGAAAAGTATCCTAGCATTTCAGCTTCTACATTCTTTGAGAAAAGTTTTCTCTCTGCATCTGTCTTGTTCCAAACTATCACATATGGGAAAATTTCCAAAGATGCTTTTAGCAAAGATCCCTGTCTCTATTAAGTATTGGCCACAACTTCTTAAAAATAGTGAGCGGAGAGGGGTCCCAGTTTTGATAACAGAGTTGCAGGTGACTTTAAAAATATATACCTATCTGTAATTTAAACTTTTCTCCAATAAACATGTATTACTGGTAAGTATTTTTTTTAAGATTTTACATTTTTTCATTAGAAAATGATAAAGCTTGGTAAACAGCCATTTGGCAACTCACCAAGTGTTAGGCATCCACACTGAGACCCAACTAAAGAAACCTCACCTGCAAAATTATGCCAAGTCACAAGGATTTTATAAATCCTTTGCATATGGCAAAATGTGCTTCTACTCCTCTGAAAGCTAGGAGTTCTGGGTCAGGCCTCTCATGTGGGAAACCAGGAAAGATGCCCTCAAAGTCTGGGTCAGCTTTACAGGAAAATAACTGCTTGAGTCAGGTGTGGAAGGAAGAGGAAGAGGAGGGAAGGTGGACAGCAGAAGGCCACTGGCTGGAAACACCTTCTGGGCTGAGCTGGGGGATGAGCAGAGTTCACCATAGGTCACCACCTAGATCACCATCAAGGCCCAAGGGAAGATGCCTGTGGATGGCAAGACAGCCATTTCTTCTTCAAGAAGACATCAATTACCTGTAGTTATCCTGGCAAGTAAATTTGATATTCCTTTGCTTTATAATCAAACTCAGAGCATTTATGGAGGAACCCGAGCATGAGTCACTGGGAAAAAAAAGAAGAAAGTGTTAAAATAACAAGAGCTCACAAACACTTCCTGAGTCTCTTGGTTTCTTCCAGATAGCAGGTCCTGGTCAAGGTCCTGGGGTAAAGAGGTGAAGCAGAGGTAGCTTCTAAGAGCTCACAGGTCAGCAGGGGAGCCAAAGGTGTGAACTAGGTAGATACCTACCATGGAAATAAAATTAAGAGACTGTTGGAATGGGGTAAATGTAGAGTAAGGCCCCATTCATTTCCTGAGCCAGTCCTTTCTCAATGCATTCCTGTGACTGTGGATTCTTTCATGGACTGATTCCTGAAATAACCCTGAGAATATATGGGTACAAGGTAATAACATATACCTGGGAAATTTTCCAAGGTCATGGATCACCCAAGCCTGTAGCGTATGAACCTTCTTTGGATTCAAGTTATGGACTTCCACGCGTCCAAAAGTGCTAAGATGGAAGAGACAAAGAACACTGTTAAACCCAGACTAAATTTTTCAGGCATCCACAGCCCCTGTGAAAAGCCAGCAGGTGGGGTGCCATTGGTTAGAACTTACCCTTTGGATATGAACCATGATTTGCATTAGAATCAGGCATCTTTACTTATTCAGTGTGACCCTAAATGAGTAAGATTCTCAAAAGAAGATTCTTAATCTGTACATTGATGTTGATTCTTTAAGTACTTGCTATTCCAAGAGTGGGCCTTAGACCAATGTAATGAGCTCATTAGACCTGCAGAATCTCTGCCCACCACCACCTGCTGAATCAGAACCTGTAGCTGAACAATCTCCAGGTGATCTACTCACTCTCTGAGTTTGAGAAGCACATCGTTGAAAGACCCCGATGTCCTGCTCTAACCCCAGCCTTAAACTCTCCCCATTAGTCTCTACCACTCCTGTTACAAGTACTTGGATCCCTAGTATCAGATTACAAAATTCTGGAATGTTAACACTTGTACCCAAAAGCCTACAAGGTTGGGGTCAGAAGAAGACAGAAGGACAAATGCTTCTGGGTGGAATTAAACATTAAAAGAGGAGAAAAGGAAAAGTAATTTGGGGCACCTGGAGTGCCTGGGGCACATTAATATATGCTCCCTCCTCTCAATCAGACTTATCCAGGGAAAGACTGAAGAAGAGAGACTGGAAAGGTAATCAACGTGGTAAAAACTGTAAGTACAGAAGGGAGTTAGAGAAGGAAGGCATGAGTGTGACCAGAGTCAGTGGTTAAAGGAGTGGATGTGGAATCTAGAAAAATGGTACAGATAAACTTATTTGCAAAGCAGAAATAGAGTCATAGAAGTAGAGAACAAACTTATGGTTACCAAGGCGGGGAAGGTGGGGTGGGACGAACTGGGAGATTGGGACTGACATATATACACTACTATGTATAAAATAGATAACTAATGAGAACCTACTGTATAGCACAGGGAACTCTACTCAGTGCTCTGTGGTGACCTAAATGGGAAGGAAATCTTAAAAAGAGGGGGTATATTTATATGTATAACTGATTCACTTTGCTGTACAGCAGAAACTAACACAACATTGTAAAGCAACTATAGTCTAATAAAAATTAATTGAAAATATGGGATTTCCCTAGTGGCACAGTTGTTAAGAATCCGCCTGCCAATGCAGGGGACACATGTTCGAGCCCTGGTCCGGGAAGATCCCACATGCCGTGGAGCAACTAAGCCCGTGCGCCACAACTACTGAGCCTGCGCTCTAGAGCCCACGAGCCACAGCTACTGAGCCCGCGTGCCACAACTACTGAAGCCTGCGTGCCTAGAGCCCATGCTCCGCAACAAGAGAAGCCACTGCAATGAGAAGCCTGTGCACCACAACGAAGAGTAGCCCCCACTTGCCGCAACTAGAAAAAGCCCACGCGGCAACGAAGACCCAACGCAGCCAAAAATAAAGTAATTTTTTAAAATTAATAAAAAATAAAAAACAAGGGAGAGGACAATAACTGATACCCATCCAGCACTTTCTCTGTCAGGCACAGGGCTCAGCATTTTTCATACATTATCCCAGTTTATCTTCATATCACCATCACCTCCTCAGGTACATACATACTACAGGGGCCCTGCTAAGGTCACATAGGTAAGATGCCATGACCTCTGGAGTCCCCGCATTTAACCACTACAATAAACCGTTGACACTGTCTGCAAAGAGGTAATGAAGGTCAAACGCCCAGCAGAGCTCCTGCTGTTCCCAGTAGTAGACTTACTGCTGACTTGGGATTCACCCCGTCCAGGGAGGAGAGAGGAGTCAGGCAGATCTTTGTGGATGGTGAGACTTTAGACAGTCAGAAGGAAGTAAGGGCCAGGTCATATGGGGGAGCAGTGTGAACAAGGGTGGAAAATGGGCAGGATGGAGTGTCATGGGAGAGAGAGCTGAGAAGATTATAGCAGGCGTCGTAAAGCCCAGAGGAGGAGCTGGACACGTGCAAGGACCATTAGGACTTCTGGAGGATTTTAAACAATGGAGAAACCAGACAAAAGTGTTGACTTAGAAAGACAAAGCTCTCCATAGAATACAAACATTTTACCTTTTTTTAGCCCAGATTCAGGACTGACCTTCAACACGAAAAGCATATTCTTCTAAAGATGAAGTAGCCAATAGGAGACTGTGCTAACCCTTACAAATAGGATGCAAAGAAATAAGTACCTCTTTCCATCAAAGGCGTTACTGATGGATCCATTGAGCACCACCTGGACCACACCACAGGCATTTGCTGCAAACTTAAAAACAAAAACACCATGCCTCAGCATGCAAACTTAAGTGCCACGCCCCAGCAGTTCCATCCCAAACAGCTCTTAGCATCATCTGGTGAAGGAGGAACGGCCTGTATGGCTCTAGCTTGGTCAGGCCAGAGCTGTGTAATTTTCATCCCAAGTCATTGGAGGGATTATGCTTCCCATGAGAGTTCTGGAAGCAGTTGCTCCAATCTGTGTCTGAACAATGAAGTTCAACATCATCACTGCTAAATTGGTGGTTCAGAAGGTGGAAGTCCAGGGACCTCCCTGGCAGTCCAGGGGTTAAGACTCAGTGCTTCCAATGCAGCAGGTGTGGGTTCGATCCCTGGTCAGGGAATTAAGATCCTACGTGCCGCGCAGTGCGGCCAAAAAAGCAAAAAAAAAAATAAAGGTGGAAGTCCAGATGAGTAAGAGCAACATAATCCCTGAAGGAGGAAGATAAGAGCACTTTCTGGGGGCCACGCACTGCAGACACTGCACTTGTCATTTAGTGGGAGCAGAGTAGACACTTAAGGAGTAAAAGAAATGAAGGAAGAAAAAAGAAAATGCCAAGAAAAAAGAAACTGTGGAGAGATGGCGACACTGAAGCCTGCAAAGGCATAAAGGGAAATGGGGAATGAATGAGTGGATATTTTTGAGCAAGGGGTTTTATTCCGCTGGAATCTTCCCTAGGCACTGGGGAAAACAAGGTGAACAAAACTAAGCAATACACTCGTTTCCTCCAGGAGGCCCATCCAGATCCCTGGGACTAGCTCAGGTCTCCTTCACACATTATACAACTACACCGCATTGTGAGGTTGAGCTTAACGCGGGGTCAGCCCCCGGGACTGAGAGTTCCGTGAGAGCCATGAGCCTGGCTATCCCACTCCCACTGCAGCGCTGGAGGCTCGCAGCTAGGGCACGGCACAGAGCGGGCGCCCAGGGAAGGTCCACGGACGGAGAAGAGGGACGGAGGGAAAGAGGAGGCAAGAAGTCCAAATACTCTGCGATGGAGAGTATGGAAGAACCCAGGACAACAGAAGCCAAGTCCTGAAGGATGAATCGGATTCTGCCTGGTAGAGGGTGAGGCAGACGCAAAGCAAAAGGCCCAGGAGCTTGCGAGAAGAGTGATCCTTGGGGGAAAACTCCAGTGGATGCTGAGGCTGGGTAGGTGAGTTAGTTCACAGAGGGCCATGAATGCTTTGCCAAGGAATCTGGCCTTTACTCCGCGGGAGATAAAACACTACTGAACGATTTGAAAGGGAATTGTGAAAATCCTGTGCAGTGTCTATCTTTCTCCTGGGGGTGATGAGCAGAGGACAGAGGCCCGATTACTATCAATCACAAGCGCTAACCCAACAGAATGGGTGTCAAGCACTAACCCTGCCCTATGTAAGTCTCAGCAGCCCCCGCAGAGTAAATCTTGGGTCAGTTTGCCCCAAGGTCACGTCACTTGGAAGCAAGGAAATGAGACGGGGTGGGGGTGGGGGGTGGAGGGGGCAGGGGGGAATCCAAACCACCAAGCAGCACTGCCTCTGGTGTCAGAAAAAGAAAAGATCAAGTTGGATGAAAGAAGCCCATTTATATCCATCTATCTATGAGAACTTGGCCAAGATAAAGGTGCAGTCCCAGGGGAGCTCACAATGGTAGAGCGTCTTCCTTCATTTTCCTGTACTCCTGGCCCCAAGGACAGTGTGAGGAACACAAGTAGGTGCTTGACACATACAAAATGTGACTTGGCTTTCAACGTTTTCAGCAACAGCACTGCCACCAAACGGATCATAGAGTGATAACATAAATAGAAACTATTCTCAGAAAAAGCAAACAAACAACGACAACCAAAAACTCTGCAGTGCCTCTGATTTTCACAGCACATAGTAGGTACTCTACAAATATTTGTTAAAGGAATGCATTCAGGTAAACCATACCAGGGTTTACCTGAATCTCCTTAAGGTAGGTGAGGCTCTCAGCTCTGCTACTCACTAGCCCATTTGAATGAGTCACTTAACCTCTTAAGTTTCCTCACCTGGAACATGGACATTTGTACCTTCTCGTGCCACCTGTTGTGATGACTAAACGAAATGACACAGGTGACACAACTGGCCCAGGACTTGTCATGAATATGCACTTAACATATGTGAGTTCTCACTTTGCCCAGCTCCTCCGATGTCTGAGTTTAATTTTGGAGAATTCTAAGTAGTGTAGTTTCATTTTCTCCCGTGTTTTCCATTCATTTCTTTTCTTTCTTCCTTTCTTTCCCTTTTTTTGCCCTAGTCCACTTACAAATAAGCAACTTACAAGAAAAATAAATATGCACAAAGGCAGCTTAGAGTGAGGTCAGAAATAGATAGCGGGGAGGATGGTATTTCCCAGCCTGGATTCTGGATCTGGAGTCAGACAATTTGGATAAACACCCAGATCTGCCACTTACTGTGTACATTTAGTAAAATGCTTATTTACCTGCACCTCCATTTTGTCACCTATAAAATGGATGTGATATTCATGGTGCCTACTTCATAGGGTTCCGGTGAGGACGAAAGATTTTAATCCATGTAAAGACCTGAGGGCTGTGCCTGGCACACAGTAAATGGTCTGCAAATGTAGATTATTAAGACTGTCTCAGGAACCTAAGATTGGCCAATACCTGGATCAGAGGATTTAAAAAACCCAGAGATGCCAGGCAGCCAAAGCCAAGAAATGGGTAAGAGCAAGAAGTCTTCAAATAGAGCCCAGCGACCTTCCATGAATGCCCACAAATTACACATGAAAATATTCTGGCATGTGCTTATGACCATTTTTCTGAGGAAAGAATCCTAAACTTCTGTTTCTAAAAGGATCTGTGACCCAAAGTGAGTTAAAACCAACCACTTACTGGATGACCTCTTAAGCTCTTTGGTCTCCAAGATTCTAGAATTTCACTTGTGGTACTTACCCTTTTGGACAGCAAGTCCCAGAATACAGAAACAAAGTTGTTGCTGCAGTCTTTCTTCCAGTGTGGACAAGATTGATAGTTCATTTCTAAAAGACATAGTTTACAGAAAAGTAATTAAAGTGGAAAAGAAAAGGTATAATTGATCTCTGTTCTTTGCGGGCTATTGGATCACAGTGGAGCTGCTTTCCAGTGGCATCACTGCCAAGATGGAGGATGGAGAATGGACACATCTCAACCCAATTTAACTAAGTGCCCCCTGAATCCCTTCCAAGTCCTTACCTTACCCTCCAAATCCCAGACAGGAACACAGTGACCAGCTTTGAGTCAACATTCTGGGAAATTACAGCAAAGTTCATCTGACAGATACAAGCCCCCCGTATTATTCCCGCTTCCAGGAAGAATTAGAGATAATTTCCTCCCCCACCGCCTTCTGTCTCCACACCCTTAGGCTCAGATGCCCTCAGAGTCTTTCTACACTCACCCCATCCAGACAGGCTCAGCTGTCAGTGAGGAACCACAGACATAAGGCATGAACACATAGTTTCTGTGCTACTTCTTCCAAGGATATCTGCTTTAACGCACCAGCATTTATTTTTATTATTTTTTTATCGAGGTATAATTGACAAATAAAATTGTAAGATACTTAAATGGTACAGTGTAATGATTTGATATGCATACACATTGTGAAAGGATTCTCCATCAAGTTAATTAATATGTCTATCACCGCATATTCTTTTTTTTTTTTTTTGACGAGAACTTTGAAGTTCTACTCTCTTAGCAAATTTCAATTATACAATACAGAGTTAACAGTTATAGTCACCATGTTACACCTTAGATCCTCAGAGCTTATCTGTCTTATAAATGAAAATTTGTACCCTTTTACCAACTTCTCCCTATTTCCTCCACCTTCCAGCCTCTGGAAACCACTTATCTACTCTGTTTTTATGAGTTCCACCTTTTTTTTTTCCGGATTCCACATATAAGTGATACCATGCAATATCTGTCTTTTACTGTCTGATTTATTTCACTTAGCATAATGTCCTCCAGTTTCACAGTGTTGTCACAAATGATGGGATTTCCTTCTTTTTAAAGGTTGAATAATATTCCGTTGTGTGTTTGTGTGTTTACATATATGTACATACATATATATACACATATATGTACATACATATATATACACACATATATGTACATGCATATATATATACACACACATATATGTACATATATATATATATATATATATCACATTTGCTTTATCCATTGCATTTGACTACACAAACATTTATTGAGTGTTAGGTCCTGGAGATAGAGAGATGAATTAGATAAAGGCCCTGCCTTCAGAGGCCACATAATCTACTCTAATCAAATAAATCAGAGAAAGAGCAACTTGGGTTGGGGGTGGTGTGCAGCACCATGAGGGAAGGTTGATGTTGAACTTGGTTTTGAAGGATGAATAGAAGTCTTCAGACAGATGAGCTAGAGAAAGGGGCTCCATGCCGAGAGAGCATGTGCAAAGGCACCGGGTTTAGATTTGTACCTGCCAGAATAGAAGGGATGAGGAGGGGATTGATGGAAGGTGAGGCATATGAAAGACAAAGGCCAGGCCAAGGAGTTCCGACGTTATCTTAGAGGCAAACAGAGCTATTTGGGTTTTAAGTAAGAGACAGAAACAATTCCATTGTGGTGGCCAGACAGAGGCTGACCTAAAGGGGTCAGGGGTGAGCAGTTAGGATCTGACAACAGTCCAGCAAGAAAGGAGGGGGCGTTAGTGAGCTGGATTCAGGCAGTTGTAACAGGCACAGGAGAGAAAGGATGAACTGCTAGGTAAATGACTAGTTTGGTGACAGATTGGATATGGCAGAGGAGGATGGAGTGAGAATGAAGGCAGAGTCTGGGATTGTCTCCCCTCAACTTTGCATCATCAAGCAGGTAGGGGAAGTGCGTGGTGAGAAGCCCTGGAACCCCTTCTTGTGTCCCAGAAGTCAGGCATGCGGGAGCCACCTATTTCCTCTGCGTGTATGTGTACAGCTGACCCTGCACAAATACCCATCTTTCTACTTCCACTTTGTTATAGGTTGAATCGTGTACCCCCAAAAGATATGTTGAAGTCCTAACCCCCAGTACCTGGGAATGTGATCTCTTTTTTTGGAAAAGGGTGTTTGCAGATGTAATCAGGTCAAAATGAGATCATTAGGGTGGGTGGGTCCTAATCCAATAAGACTGCTGTCCTTATAAGAAAGGGATAGACAAGCACAAAGGGAAGGCTCTGTGAAGACGCACAGGGAGAAGACAGCCATGTGAAGATGGAGGCAGGGATTGGCGTGAACCAAGGAACACCAAGGGTTGCCAGCAAACACCAGAAGCTAGAAGAGGCAAAGGACTCTCCCCTGGAGCCTTCAGAGAGAGCACGGCCCAGCCAACACCTTGATCTAGGACTTCTAGCCTCCAGAACTGTGAGAAAATAAATTTCTATTGTTTTAATGCCACCCAGTATGTGGTACTTCATTACGGCAGCCGCAGGAAACTAATATAACCACAGACGTGGGCTTGACTGCCAATGACCAGAAAGAAAGTTCTAGATCAGAAACACTTCCGGGGATGAGGAAGTAATCCTGGGAGTTTTTATAATAATTAAGTGCATTAAAACAAAACAGCACAAATTAGGAAAAAAATCCATGTACAGATATAAATAATTACTGCAGAGTCAAAAGATAAATTTGAATCATCTCCAATAGAGGCAAAAATGTTGACGATGATGAACTGAACATAATTTTGTAAGGTGCTACAAGGGTGCCCCTGTTCATAGGTTTTCATGAACATAAAGCTCTTTTATCTTCACAACCATATCTGGAGAGAAGTCTCTGAGTTTCACCTCCCCTCTCCCTACCAGGATGTCTCCCCCTTGCCACCTGCCTATTAAATAAAATTTGAAAGTCACAGAGAAAAAGAAAAGGAGAGAAATTTTACAACAAAGTAAGAGAAATTAAGTATATAAAAAAGCAGAATAAGAAGTTAAAAAAAAGAGAGAGATTAGGTTATAACAGAAACTATGACTTTCATAATAAAACAAATAAACAAGGCAAAACTAAGGTAGAAAAAAATTAAGGAAAAAGTGTTTAAGCCAGACAATAGAACAATTAAAATATAAAAATTAGGAACCTGAAAGACAGCAAATAAAATAAGGAAAAGAGGTTAAAATCAATCAAAATTGAGGTCAAAGGAGAAGGAAGTAGACAGAATAAAACAACCTATACAGGATTCAGTTGAAAAGAAAGCAAAAATAAAGAACTCTAAAAGGTAAACTGATGAGAAATAGATTTTTTTATTTCTCCAATTTATTCTAAGAAAGAACTGACATGGTATATTGAAAAATAAAACTAAAAGCAAAGTTTATAGGAAACACATTTATAAGCTAAAAGGGTTAAATGAATGACCTTGAAAAGCTAACTTGCAATAAGGGAAATTTAAAAAGAAAAGCAAGAAATATGGCAAAAATTATAAAAGTTAACCAAAAAGAAAAAGAGTAAATGGAGAGATATATTTATATGCCATATTTCTAGGTGGAAAGAGTCTGGATTAAAGATTAATTGAAAAGTTACAAAAGAAAAACACCAGATGAAAATATAGAAAACTCTCCAATCTTGAGTAAGGAAAATCTAAGCAAAATATGAAACCCAGCAGCCAAATAGGAAAGGATAGACAGATTTATTGCATTTCTGTGTGGTAAAAGACAATATAAACAGTATTAGAAGAAAAACAGAAACTGAGAAAAATAGATTTGCCACCTTTGTGCCAGAAAACAGGCAGGATGACACGTGGTTAAGAACACGAGTTCTCCAGCCAGTAATCCTGGGTCCCTCCCAGCTCTGCCACTCACTAGACGGCAACTTACTTAACAGCCCTGTGCCTCAGACCCCTCCTTTGTACAATGAGATCATCACAGGGGCTGTGGAGGATTAAATGAGTGACTATTCATACAGCACATAGAACAACGGCCCATAAGTAGTAGCTACTATTGTTAATTTATATTGAACTTCTATAAATAAGAAAATAATAGACATCCCAATAAAAAGGATTAATATATACGAGCTGCCAGTTTACAATAGAAATAGAAATATCCACCATTAAATATACAAATATACTCAGCTTCACAGTAAAAGAAATGCAAAAATAAGCCGAGGTATTATTTCTTTATCAAAATGGCAAGACATTTTAAAGTATTAATGTCCAGTGTTGGTGAGGGTCTGGGTAAACAGATTATCTCATATATTTTGAGAGTATAAATTGTTACCACCTTTTGAATAACAATTTGTCAGTTTCCACCACAATTTATTCCACACTGAAATTCCAACTGTAGACATTTATCTTTCAGAAATACTTCCACAAGCATGCGTGTGTGTGTGCACTCATGTGCGTGTACAAAAGTGCTCCTTGCAACGGTGGTTGTAACAGGAAAAACATCTGAAAAACCTAAACGTCCATCAATCGGAGGTTGTTCAAAAAAATTATGATATGTCCATAGAGCACTTAAGATGAGGCCTTTTAAAAAAATATGGCTGTATTTATACCTACTAATTTTAAATGAATAAAGCAAGTTGCAAAACAGTATGTGTACATTTCAAATATACAGACTGTCCCCGACTTGCGACGCTTGGGTTTAGGATTTTTCAGCTTTTTGACGGTGTGAAAGCGATATGCATTCAGTAGAAAACATAATTTGAATTTTGAATTTTGATCTTTTCTCAGAGTGGTGATATGGGGTCTGATCCTCTCTCGTGATGCTGGGCAGTGGCAGTGAGCCACAACTCCCAGTCAGTTACGCCAGCCGGCGGGTAAATAACCAAGACACATACAACCACTCTACACCCAGACAACCATTCTGCTTTTCACTTTCAGTACAGTATTCAACAGATAACATAAGCTCTTCAACACCTTATAAAATAGGCTTTGCATTAGGTGATTTTGCCCAACTAGAGGCTAATGGAAGTGTTCTGAGTACATTTAAGGTAGGCTAGACTAAGCTACGGTGTTCAGTAGGCTAGGTGGATTAAACACATTCTTGACTTATGATATTTTCAACTTATGATGGGTTTATGGGGACATAAGGAAGATCTGTATGTATTTATATGAGCACAGGGAAATGCAGGGTATGTACCAAATTGTTGACAACAGTCCCCCTTTGGGAAGGAGCATGAAAATTGAGGAGTGGGGGAAATGGAATTTTTACGTTTTACTTTGATGCATTTCTGTATATGCAAGTATTTTTCAATTAAGAGTACATCTTTTTTGTAATTGGAAATAATGCAAATCTGGGTTGAAGAAGCTACTACAATAAGTTTTTTTAAATAGTCAAAAGCAATAAAAATAAGAATAAAATTATATAAAGTAAAAATATCCACATTATAAATAAAAAGAGAAAGAAAAAAAGAAGTGAAATGAGCTCAGTTGGGCTTTCTCAGTAGAAAACATCTTCCCACAGTGAGGTGTTCTGGGTCTTTCTGGGCAAGGAAGGTGACCTCTGAACAATGGTAAAGCCACACACTGGTCCTAGACACAGAGAAGCCCAGCATGTGGTCCCTACGGCTGTTCTGTGGAACAAGGACTTTGGCCTGGTTCCCTCGGAGGCCTCATTCTGTTCTAGAATTCTTTGGTCCTGAATGATGCCCTTATAGAAAGTAAAACACTAACAATTCAGAAGCAGGCGACTCTTGCACTCAGAAAGGAGGGAATCAGGAAGCATGAACAGCCCTAAACTCTGAAGTCAATTTTTCTAGAAAACATGAGTTGGTCTACAGAATGCTGTTTTACATGAGCCTGAGTTGTCATTAAGGGTATAGATGCCATCAGGCTGGGCACCTGTGGCTCCTTCCTCCACACTGATCTTCCGTGATCCCTAGCAGAGCTCAGGGCTCCTGCACCCTGCACGTCCCCAGGCGACCCCAAATGGACCAGATCCTCACCATGAGAGCCTGCATCTCCGCACCAGCTAAGGTCATCCGCAATGTAACCCAGCAGTGTGTCTTCCAGGGTGAACATCTCTCGCTGGACCTTCGTGTACTGATGCGCCAACTTCTTTGTTTTGCTCCAAAAGACTGTCTAAGAGAGAATAAACACAATCTATTATTGAGATCAATTTACTAAGTCAAAAAAACTCCACTGAATTTGCATCTTTTTAAATGAAATAAAACATAGGAAACATCAGAATAAATCACCTATAGTAAGAGTAAGTGTTGCGGGTTTCACGGATCTCTGTGTGTGAGAATGAGAGAGAGTACATGTGTGGAGGGCGTGTGTGTGTGTGTGTGTGTGTGTGTGTGTGTTCTCTAGGTCACGATGTAAAATGAAGTTATTATTCTGGATTGCAGGGAAAAAGTCTGAAAGCCACTGATCAAAATCTTATAATAAACCTAAGCTCCAAACACATCTGGGGGAGGCATTAGGTAGTTCCAAATTCCTAAAGTTCTCGGCAAAACAATTTTTTCTAAGTGCTATTTTCTGGGAGAAGTGTCCTTTGATTCTTAAAAAGTTCCATAACCCCTGCTTTTTTTCCCCGAAATCTCCCCTATCCCCTTACAAAAAAAGGAAAAGAACAAATACAGTGAGTTTTTGCAGGGTCCTGTGTAAAGGTGCAGAAAGTCAAATTTCAGAACAATCTCCTGCTCCATGGATCTAATCATTCTTAGTGGGAGGCAGTGGAGGTTTGAAGCCGGGGCCCTGGAGTCATGCTGCCTTATGAAACCCAGCATCACTGCTCACTGGCTGTGTGACCTTGGACAACCAAAGAATTGCTAAGCCTCACATTCCCCATCTGTAAAATAGTATCGATAATAATTGTAAGGAACGCCTGAGATGCTGAGATGAAATGAGACAATGCAAATAAGGTGCTTGTCCCGTGTCTGTGGCCAGTCACTTATTCAGCCAGTGTCCCCTGGTGATGATTTACCAGCAGCTACTCTGTGTAGGGCTTTGGGCTTGGTGTACCCACCGGAGCTCCATAGTCGCTCCAGCTCTAACAATGGGAGGAGACTCTGTAATTTGTGACTGGCTTAAGGGCTTCGTGAAGATGATTTGGGGCACATTGAATTTTCACCTTAAACACTGACTTTAGAAAAGATGCACTCCATTACAGACCTTTTCCAGTATAATTAATGTATTAAAACCCAGGCCTCTCTGGCTCTAAATCTTGGGCCATTTACATTTCAGCTGGTCACTTTCAAGACCATCAAACTTGAGTAATCACTGGTCACCTAAACTTGCCAAGCCTCAGTTTTCTCTCTAGTGAAATGGGATTGCTGATGTCTGACCTGCCTATTCCACAAGTTGACTGTGAAAACCTAACAGGATAAGGGTTCAGAAAGTCCTCTGTAAGCAAAACAAGGCACTCAGCGAATGCAAAATGGCATTGTTGGTATCATCATAATCATCATCATCATCGGAGGTCAGGGAGAGTTTTGCAGTTCTATAAGGTGGATTATTTTTGTTTGGGTTGGGCTGGGGTTTGTGTTAGGTTTGTTTTGCCTGATTTTTGGCTGACTCTCCTTTCCTCTTTCTCTGTCCCCAGTTCTCTCTCTTACCTCCAGTCCCCAGATGTTCTAAATCCTAGTGACATCCTGGTCTCCCAATGGACCCCAAGTTCTCTCCCTGCCAACCATGCCTACATCCTAATATACAGATTTTCCTCTTCCCTCATCCTGGTCAAAATGTGGTCCCATGACCTCTTCCCTTTGGCTTTTATCTTCAGTTTTTAAATCCATAACTTGACCCAGTTACCTTGTCACAAGGCACAATTTGATTCACCAGTTTCATCAGTGGGTGGTAGTCTTCCTCTGTCGCACTGCAGGGGTCCTTAGAGATAAATGCATTCCTGAATGCCTCCCTGATCTTTTGGCAGTCTCTATCTCTGTGAGGTAAAACATGGGAAATAAAAGATGAATAATTAGATTTCAAACATATGTTTAGAGCATAATTACCCCCCAAAAAATCTGTGTGCCAAGTGGTTCACATACATCATCACGTCTCATGTGTACAACAGTTTTATGAGATAAGCATCACCCTCCCTGCCCTACAAGGTCCCTGCACTTGTGGGGCTTACTCTCTGGTTAGAGAGACAGACAGTATACAAACAAGCAGATAAGCTAACGAAATAAGTATGGATTATGATAAGTATGCAGGAAATCAGTGGGGAATATTGAAGCAATGACCACTTTAGGGAGGCTGGTCTGGAGAGGGCTCCCTGAGACTAAATGTTGAGAGGGAGTGCATTCCAGACAGAGGGTGCCGCAAGTGCAAAGGCCCTGAGGCAGAAAAGAACTTGCTGATTTTGAGGAAGTGAGAAAAGTACAAGGGGAGCGGTGGTGAGAAATCAACAAAAATCGTCAGCCTTTCAGACAAAGAAACGATTTCAAATTTTACCTAATTACCGTGGGAAGGCAGTGGATAGGTTTAAGCATGGAAGTGGCCTCATCTGATTTTTGTTTTTGAAAAAGTCACTCTGAAAAACTCTGTGCCAGCCCCAAAGATGGAGCAAAGTCTTTGAAATAGGAATTCCAACCCCACGTCCTCTCCAAACAGCCCCTGGCAGTGAAAAGGCAGGCTGGCGAAGCAGCAGAGATGGAGGGGAGGGAGGGATGCTGGAGAAGATTGCAGCTGGACCTTCCCTCCTGTGTCTGTGTTAACTAGTGCACCTGAGCCCATCATTTCCTGGGGGGAAGGAAGTGGGTTTCCACTGGGAGTGCTCAGACATGGTTATCAGGACAAACTCCAGCCTTTGGACCCAGCATCCCAAGTACAGTACCAGGTCAGGCAGCTAAACCTGGGGGAGTAAAGACGAGCCTCTCGTTTTCTGTTCCCTCTGAGCCTTCTCTGGCCCTGCAGGGCACTAACAAAGCAGCCATTCCAGAGGGTCTTTTGCCTTCCCAACTCAGGTTGGCCAAGTCGAGTGGATTATTCCTCCTGATAAGCCAAGGAATCAGAGGATACCTGTGAGACACAGGCCCTTACACCAAAGCCACCCTGTGTATGTTGGAGACTCATCTTCTCAGTCCAAAATAGCTGCTCCAGTTCCAGCCATCATGACTACATTCCAGCCAGCAGGAAAGGTTAGGGAAAAGAAAGGGAACAAGAAAGGAGGAGAAGGAAGAGAAGGGAAAAGTAACAGCAGCAATGGGCATGTGCCAGCTGCCTTTTAAGGACAGGTGCTAGAAGATATTCTTGCTATTTGCTCTTATCATATTTGGTAAAATGTAGTCACGGGCACACTTTGCTACAAGGAAAGATGAGAAATGCAGCCTTTAATGTTGATGGCCATTCCACATGAAAAAGTACAGTTTTACCGCAATGAGATATCACCTCACACCTGTCAGAATGGCTATCATCAAAAAGAACACAAACAACAAATGTTGGTGAGGATGTGGAGAAAAGGGAACCATCCCATGCTGTTGGTGGGAATGAAAATTGGTACAGCCACTGCAGAAAACAGTATGAAGGTTTCTCAAAAAACTAAAAATAGGACTACAATATGATCCAGCAATTCCACTTCTGGGGATATATCTGAAAAAAATCAAAAACACTAATTTGAAAAGATACATGCACCCCAGTGTTCATAGCAGCATTATTTACAAGTTCCAAGATATGGAAGGCCCTAAGTGTCCATCAACAGATGAATGGATAAAGAAGATGTGGTGTATACATATACGATGGAATATTACTCAGCCATGAAAAAGAATGCAATTTTGCCATTTGGAGCCATATGAATGGACTTGGAAGGCATTATGCTAAGTGAAGTAAGTCAGACAGAGAAAGACAAATACTGTATGATCTCACTTATATGTGGAATCTAAAAACTGCAACAAACGAGTGAATACAACAAAAAAGAAGCAGACCCAACAGATACAGAGAATAAACTAGTGGTTACCAGTGGGCTGGCGGGACAGGCAATATAGGGGTGGGGGAGTGGGAGGTACAAATTATTGGATGTAAGGTAGACTCAAGGATGTATTGTACAACATGGGATATAGCCAATATTTTATAATAACTGTACATGGAAAGTAACCTTTAAAAATTGTATAAAAAACTGAAATAAAAAAATCCAAAAAATTTAAAATAAAAAAATCATGAAAGCACAGTTCTAATTCTAGAGAAGGGGTTGGCCTGCAGGCTCTGTCCCAGGAAGGTACCACCATTGTCCCGTTTTACTGATAAAGAGGAAACTTTGAGGCTGTGAATTTAACCAATGTGCCCGAGGTAACATGATCAGTAATTGGTAAAGCGGAACTGGACCCCAAATCTGTGGGAGGCTCCCACATGGCTACAGCCTTACCGGGCAGGCTATTAAACTGCTCCAGCCTGGTATCCTCATCTGTAAGAGGGAGATAAGAACTTCCCATGCCTGGGAAGTTTTGGAGGATTAAATGAGATAACAGTTGGCATGTCCCCCGGGCCCCGGCTCTTTCATGGACGCCCCTCCCCTTCCCCAACATGCATGGGACCTTTCATCTGCATCACTGCTGGCCTGCGAAAGCTCTGCCGGGAAACCATTATCCACTTGGCTCTGCCCATACATTATATATTTAAGAGAAAAACGTTCTTACGTTATGTACTTCGACATCAGTCCACGTTTACGGGGCACCATCACGGGAAGTTTAGAGCAAAGGTGTTTGGCGGCTGTTTTACTTTGGAGGACCATGTTTTACTTCAATTAATGTAATGCAGTGGCCCTCTCAGGAATTTCCTGTTCTGATCCCAACTCCCTCGTAAACTCTTCTGCCTCCCTCCTCAGCCACAAAGAGTGGAAGAGGAGAGACATCTCCTTGACGTGGAAGGACAAGAGAATTTTCCACCACAAAAAAGCTGGCAGTTCAGAGAAATCACCACGCGCTGGGCACCTACCATATACCAGATGCTTTCACCACCAAAAACGGGAGAACTCACAGACCTCCAAGAAGATTTTTATGCTTTTTAGGTATACAGACCCCTTCAAGACACATTACCTTAAGAATTCAAGAAACCCCAGGTTAAAAATTAAACAGAGTTCCTTGTTTAGGAGGAGCAGAGTTTAGAACATCAGAGTTGAAACAGACCTTGGAAGAGTTTATAACTCATCCATCTTCCCTTTCACTGTCTGAGACCAGAGCCTCCTACATGCCCCAAAAGTAAGAGGAAATGGGGAGTGGTGATGAGAAGGTTGGGGGCAGGCTTTATGAAGCCACTTTTCATCCTTAAAATCTGGGGGGAGGGATAAATTCGGAGTTTGGGATTAAAATATACACACTACTAGAAATAAAATAGATAACCAACAGGGACCTACTGTATAGCACAGGAGACTATACTCAATATCTTGTAATAACCTATAATGGAAAAGAATCTAAAAAAGAATATGTATCTATAAATATATACATATATAAACAATCACTTTGCTGTATGGTTGATACTAACACGACATTGAAAATCAACTATATTTCAACAAAAAAAAATTTTTTTTAACCCATTGTTTACTTTATTTATTTATTTATTGCTGTGTTGGGTCTTTGTTTCTGTGCGAGGGCTTTCTCTAGTTGTGGCAAGCAGGGGCCACTCTTCATCGCGGTGCGCGGGCCTCTCATTATCACAGCCTCTCTTGTTGCGGAGCACAGGCTCCAGACGCGCAGGCTCAGTAATTGTGGCTCACGGGCCTAGTTGCTCCGTGGTATGTGGGATCTTCCCAGACCAGGGCTCGAACCCGTGTCCCCTGAATTGGCAGGCAGATTCTCAACCACTGCACCACCAGGGAAGCCCTCAACAAAAATTTTTTAAAAATCGAAAGTAAACATTTCACTGTGGATGAGCAACAAGCATTTTAATTGGTAGATAGATAGGAAGATAGATGGATAGAAAGAAAGAGGGAATTCCCTGGCGGTCCAGTGGTTAGGACTCCACGCTTCCACTGCAGGGGGTGCGGGTTTGATCCCTGGTCAGGGAGCTAAGATCCCGCATACAATGCTGCACAGCCAACAAAAAAAAAAAAAAAAAAAAGAAATATAGATAGATAAAAATAAAAAGAAATTAAGACAGAGGGTACAGAGATGTCAGCAGTACTCATTCATACATGTCATTGCAGACATGGGCCTCAAGTTCACAAGTGTGGCTGTAAAAATGTGAGCCCTTAATTTAGTTATTTTTATTTGCAAAGCCCACAGTCCTCATTTTTGTCCCCCTGGGTAGAGCACCATTCCATCAAATCAAACGGCAGCCAAGCAAAAGCTGTTTCGAGCAAGCAGGCTGGTTTCGAGGAAACAGAGGGCCTCAGGATCCCTGTGTTCTGCGGGGATGGAAGCAGATGTCTCTAGCTAAAGAGGCAGCATGGGAGAAGTAAGAACCATTTCTGAGAGTTCAGTATCTTTCTTCTCTTCAATAGCTCCTCTGTTCCAAAACTAGAGGCTTTAATTGTGATACTTCTAGGGCGGCCTGCCCTTCCCTCCGAAGGGGATCGTGAGCCCAGCGGCTGCTCCTGAGAGCTCAGGCCATGCCTGTGGCTCCTCCTCATGGTCACCTGGCCCAGAAGGGTTGTTGGACATCACCGGGTCCTGTGAGCTCTGGCCGCACATGAGGATCCCCTGGAGAGCTTTGGGAAACACACAGTGCCTGGCTCTGGACCAACCGAGGCAGGATGAGGGAAGGGGAAGAGAGCAGAACCTGCAATTTTCCAAAAGCTTCCCATTCCCACCTCCTCCCAGGCCCCTGGAAACAGCCCTCCTACTGCCTGTCTCAATGAATTTGAAGACTGTAGTTATCTCCTATAAGTGGACTCAGACAGTATTTTTCTTTCGGTGACTGGCTTATTTCACTGAGCATAATTACCTCACAGTCTGTTCATGTTGTAACATGTGTCAGAATGTCCTTCTTTTTTCAGGCTGAATAACATTTCATCGTAGGTATTCACCACAGTTTGTTTATCTCTTCACCCATCACGGGCACTTGGGTTACTTCCTCCACCCATCCTTTCATTCCACAAATACTTACCGAGGGCCTACTGCTAGCTTCACAACAGACACAGGGCTAAAAAGATAAATACACACCATTTCTATCTTCAAGACACTCATGTCAAGGTCTAGAGCAGACAAAGAACAAAACTCATTACAACTAAAGCACTGGTGGCTTGCCCAAGGCACTAAAATTTGCAAACAAAATAGAGAGTAGAACATTTTCTCATTTTCTACTACCGAGGATAGAAACAGATTTAAAAAAGAAAAACAAAAACTTGATTAAATGTGAATCAGTATCTTCATTTTGAGAATGATTTTTCTTTGTTTTCTCCCCCAATTGTTGTGACACACACAAAATTGATATGTTTATAACCTCGGTGGGTTTCTCTTTGACCACCTGCTGGCTTTGCTTTCTTTGGTGGGTTCCAGAGTGATTAGTGATTTGTACCCAACAAAAAGGAGATGTTTTATAGAGCGCCTGTACTCAGCGAAATATAAAGCAGTCTTTGAACAAAGTTTTTATACAGAGCTTGGAATAGTTTGGGTGATGTTTATTTTACATTAAGTGGGAAAAGTAGGCCTAAACTTAGAGAAATAGAAAAAGAATGGCATCAAACTGATCACTGGAGTTGTCTCTGGGAAGAGAAATAAAGGGGAATTTCCTCTTTCTTCCTATATTTTTCTGTTGGCTTACAGCAGAAATGGATTCTTGAATTATGCAAGTAACCTAAAAAAGAAGAGGTTACATTTTTTTAACTGAAGAGCCGGTACGATTACAATCAATTTTTAAAAAGTGGAAAAAAACCCACAGTAATCAAACCATGTCTTAAAAATAGTAATATCTGGTTGCTAGGAGTATAAGGGTTGCTTTGTGACCTTTTCTTCCCCATATTTTGAATGTTTCTATAATAAGCATATATTACAATGCGGGGCATGGCAAAACTTTCATTTTCTTTTCAAGTTGCTTGAGCTGTTAGACCAAGCATTTGAGACTCTTGGAAGGTCTTAGAACATGGGAACAGCTCAGGTCCAAACCCCCGTGGTCACCACCTACCATTTCTGTGCCGTCTCCCACATCTCTGGCCCAAAAGATGACATTTCTCATTCCTCATCTAGTTTAATTCAACACCAGGCGAGACTTAGTGCTGGTGACCCAGACCCATTTCTCAAGACCTAATGACATGAAATACGGGGTGAGATGAGGGCTAGGGCCATGCACCTCTTCCAGGGCATCTTTCTTTCCACTTTAAAGACTTCCTTGCATCCGTAAGCAAAATCGGATTGTCAGATCACACTCTCACTTATCCCAGATTGCACCCAGAATCAAACTTTGTGAATAATGTCAAGGAGACGGGTCATTGAGAAGCTCAGACAAAGCAAGGACAGGTCGCAGGGTCCATTCTGTCCTCCTTCCTGGCCCAGAATGATAGATGAAGTTACCAAATGAGGTTTTGCAAGGTTCCTCACACAGCCAGAAGCACTGAAGTGATGAGGTATCTCCATTTTATTCTCCGGAGAACTCTACAGCTTCCATGATTTTTCAGAGACTCACACCTCACAGATACTGCATTTATTTTCTATCAGTGATCCTTTAACCAAGGACATCCTGCTGAGGGCATTCAAGAGATAAAAGTCTCTTCATTCTAACGAATATCACTAGTGTATCTGCCCAGAGGGCCAGTTGTCAAGGAGATCCCAGCAGCTCACTTGCCTTCCTTTAATTCCCTCAGGGGCATTCCTCTTCCTAAATAAGTAAATTTAGCTACTTTAACTCCTTCCTCCCTGGGTCCCAGAGTGCACCAGGTTGTATGTGTGTGGAGACGGTGGTGATGAAAAAAGAGAAACTCAGCCCTTGACACGTGGGAGCTGGCCTGGCAATGGTAGGAAGGCCTTGGTGTTCTCCTGTGGACCACAACTCCAGGACAATGACATCAGGTAAGGCCACTGTGTGACCATGACAGCACGCCATGTGAACAGACAAAAGCAATGTCCAAACCGCACACACACAAATAAAGTGACCCAATATCCATTCATTGTAGCTCATATGAGTGACTGCTGCTTCTTTACCAGTTACAGCTTCAGCTTTGCTTCATTCTTCCAGCCTGATAGATAAGATTTATTAAGATTCCCTATCACAGAATTACCCCCTTCCCCTCTGCTTCCTGGCAGCACCCAGGCAAAGCCAGACTCCTCGAACCTTTGCCAAATCTCATAAAATAAGCCTGAGTCGTACAAGTCCTTTCTATCATCCTCAGACAGAGCCCTCCCCTGCCCCTGTGGGTCCCTACGGTGAGCGCTCAGTCTTCTTGCAAAGAGCGATACACCCACCTTGTTCAACCACAGTGTAGTGGGTGGTCTTGGGGCTTGGGGGAGGTATTGACGGTAACCCGCAGTCTGAATGGGACATTAAAGAATCGAAAGGTCTGTAAAAATCATCACACCTTCATCAGTGTTTATGCCTGACAAGCTCCGGGAGCAGCTTCTGAAAGGCATGATTTGTTAATAAGCGACTTTCCGTGTTGAGCTGGACTCTCAATCTGATAGCTGTTTTCTGTTGGCCTCCTTAACTGGTGACCTGAGGGTCAATGCATGCAGGCTGGGCACAGATGTCAGGATTCAAGGTCAGTGGGATGTCCTGCCCCTTCCTTCCACTCAGCTCCTTCCAGCAGATGCCATTACCCATCCCCCGAGAGTACTCCCTCTTGTTCACTTCTCACCCCTTCTCCCTACCTCTGACCCACCTAGGTAGGTTGTCTCCCGTGCCCAGAAGTCATGCTAGAAGGAGGAAGGAGGGGGCACGAACATCACAGAGCACTCACCATGTGCCAGGCGCTGAGCTCGGTGCTCACCTGAATGCATCCAATTTCACTCTCACACCAGCCCCACGGGGGGCAGGGGTACAATCCCCTGCTACTGTGGCTCAGAGCTTAGTAACCTGCCCAAAGCCAGTCAGCAAGTGGCACAGCTGCCTTATGTCCAAACTCTGCTCTTCCTGCTAAACAATGCTGCGTCCCACAGGAAATGTTAAATCATGTCCCTACCTATCCCCGGAACAAAGTGGGTCCTAACAGAAAGGAGGACCTAAGACCCCAGAGGGGTTGTCGTTTCCCTGTAGGTCACATAAGAATTTGAAGACCAGAATAGGAACAGAAAGTAAGTGGAGTAAGAGGGGATGGGGCAGAAAGTGTTAAAAGTCTTATCCTAAAGCGAAGAAAACAAACAAACAAACAAACAAAAAAGATATATTTGGTGGTTAAATCCATTTTGTATGTTGTCAGCCTACTTGAGGCTTTATAACTCTGTAATGTCACCTCTCTCTAAACCTACATCCTTCCCATAAGTGACAATTATATTTCAAAGTCCCCATCAATGGAGCAACATCACCTTCATAATGTGTTGCTCCCCGGGGAAAGTGCTCACATCCCAAATCCTCTTCCCTAAAAGCACTTGAATCTCAAGGGGTAATTACACTCAGTCTGTGAATTGTCCTGCTGTTATGTCCTGCAGGGCAGCTTGTCTTGGACCAAAGAAAACGTGCAGGTTAACTCAGCTATGAAGTCTCAAATTTGAGGCTACTGGAAGCCTGCATTGAAGGTGAAGACTGCCACCTAGTGGAAGAAGAGAGTAATGGTCGGCGTTCACTGAGGCAATTAACACTTCCCTAAGTAGGGTCTTAAAATCAGACTCTTCCGGCTGAAGGAAAGCTCAGAAATCATTAATTCATCAATCTGGCAAATATTTATTGAGCATATACTATGTTCCAAGCGCATTTATGAGTAAGTAAGATACACCACTGAACAAAATACACAAGAGTCTCTGTCCTGTGAGAATTCCATTCTACCAGAGCAAAACTGACAATAAACCAATTTTCAGCAAGACTGACAATAAAGATAATGAATGTTATAGAGTATACTAGAAATTTATAAATTCTATGAAGAAAAGGAAAAATAGAATGGGATAAGGGTGTCAGAGGTTATGGGGGAGGAGGTGTCTGGTTTTGGCATTAAACAAGGAGGATAGTAGATGACCTTTCAGCAAAGAATTGAAGGAAGCAAAGAACTTAGTCATACAGACGTCCAAGCGAACAGCGTTCTGGGCAGAAGGAACAACCTTCCCAACAGCCCGAGTGCTTGATGTGTTCAAGAAACAGTAGAGAAGCCAGTGTGGCTGGAGCAGAGTGAGCAAGGCGGGCAGTAGATAGAAATGAGGTCAGAAAGGTGATGTTGCCCCACTGAGCAGAGTTTCATAAGCTTCTACTCACTGAGGAGCCATAGAGGATTCTGAGCACAAGAGGTACATGATATTACTTAAGTTTCAAAAGATTTCTCTGACTGCTTTGTTGAATATAGTCTGAAAGAGGGAACAGGCAGAGAACGGTAGACCAGTAATCCGGGCAAGTGCCCATGGTGATTTGGACCAGGGTGGTAGCAGTGGTGATGGTGAGAAGTGATAGATTCTTGATTCATTGTAAATTTCCTAACAGATAGGATGCATGGTGTTAGAGAAATAAGGAGTCAATGATAATTCCAGGGTTTGGGGCCTGAGACACTGGAAGGATGGGGTTGCCATTAACTGAGATGGAGAAGGCTTTGGGTCGACGTATTGATCAGGATACATAATATACTATGTAGTATATATTATAACATATGCTATATATGAAATACTACATATTATATACTATATATTAAAATTATATTCTACATATTATATCAAAGTAGGATATATACATATATATAATTATAGGAATGCAAAAATGGGAAATATTGAGCCATAAATTTCACAAAATATATGCAAGACTTGTACTCTGAAAACAAAACATTGCTGAGAGAAATTTTTAAATGACTAAGGAAATAGAGAGATATCCCATATTCATGGGTTGGAAGGCTCAATATTAAGATGTTGCCAAATCACAAATCAAAATTTCAGCATGCTTTGTTAAAAATATTGGCAAGTTGATTCTAAAATTTATGTGAAAATACAAGCTAGCCAAAGCAATCAAAGGAAAAAAGCTGGAGGACTTATATTATTTGGCTTCAAGACTTGCTAAAGAGCTTCAGTGATCTAGACAATATAAGAGTTGTGAAAGGATAGCTATAGATCAAGGAAATAGAACAGAGAGTTCAGAACATACATGGTACTGTAGAGTGAATTTTGTGTCCCCCAAAATTTGTAAGTTGAAATCTGTTTCCCAAGGTGATAGCATTTGGAGATGAAGCATTTGGGGTAATTAGGTTATGAGAGTGGAGCCATCATGAATGGGATTAGCATCCTTATAAAAGAGACCCAGAGAGTTTCCTCCTCCCTTCCTCCATGTGAAGACCCAGAGAGAAGGTGGCCACCTTTGAACTAGGAAGTAGGTTCTCAGCAGACACTGAATCTGCTGGCATCTTGATCTTGGACTTTCAGCCTCCAGAACTGTGAGAAATAAATTTCTGCTGTTCATAAGCCACCCAGTCTGTGGTGTTCTGTTATGGCACCTGGAATTGACTCAGACATGGTCAACTGACTTTCAGGAAAGGAGTCAAAGAGATTCAGTGGGGAAGAGAAAGCTTTTTCAATAAATGATACTACAGCAAATAGGTTTTTCATATGTGAAAAAAATGAAATTGACCCTTATTTCACACCATACACAAAATTAACTGGAAATGGATCAAAGACCTAAAGCACAGTTATATAAGAAAAAATGAACAAGTTGGACCGTATAAAGATTTAAAAAACAAACTTTGCTTTTTAAAAGACTCCATTTAAGAAGATGAAAAGGCAAGTCATAAAGTGGAAGTAAATATTTTCAGGATACATCTGATAAAGGACTTGTATTCAGAATACATAAACCACCTACAACTCAATGATAAGAACAAAAACCTAATTTTTTAAAGATTGGGAAAAGATTTGAATACATACTTCAATAAGCCCATGAGATAATGTTCAACATCACTAGCCATGAGGAAAATGCAAATTAAAACCACCATTAAAATACCATGGCAAACCCATCAGAACACTTCTAGCAGGGAAATGTAACAACTAGACTATTCATACCCTGATAATGAACACACAAAACTATACAATTACCTTGTGAAACAGTTTAGTAGTTTCTTAAATAGCTAAACTACATGGTTCAGCTATTTCATTTTTGGACATTTACCCAGGAAAAATGAAACCACGTGTCCACACAGTAACTTGTATACTAATATTCATAGGAGCTTTATTCATAATACTGTATCCAAAAAGTGAATACAAGCCAAATGCCCATCAACAGATGAACGGATAAACAACTTGTGGTATATACACACAATGGACTACTCTTCAGCAATAAAAGGGAAGGAACTATTAATACATACAACAACATGGGTGAATTCAAAAATATTATGCCAAAACCATGAAAGAAGCCAAAGACAAAAGAGTGTGTAGTATGTGATTCTGTTTATATAAACTTCCAAAAAACTGTAAACTAATGTCTACTAACAGAATGTAGAGGTACCCTACTCAATGTCAAGACATCAGTAATTTAAGCAATGTGGAGTGGTATAGAGAAAAATAGATCATAAAACAGATTAGAGCCCAGAAATGAACTGATAAACCTGATATGCAGCAGAAATGGCATTATAAAGCCCTTGATAAAGGATGGATTATTTGATAATTAGTACTCGCACAACTGACTATCCATCTGTAGGGAAAAAAATGAAATTAGGTTCCTACCTTATACTACACACAAAAATATATTCCATATGGATAAAACGCTTAATGAAAATCAAACAAATTTTTAGATTATATGTGATACTTTTGTGACCTCTGGTAGAAAATAAGTTCTTAAATAACACACAAAAGGCACAACTATAAAAGATAAATATGATTACATTAAAATCTTCTTTAAGACAAAGGACCCAATAAATAAAGTCAAGAGTCAAACCACAGATTGGGAGAACATATTTGCAATCCACATAACTGACAAAAAATTAGAATCCTGAACGTATAAAGAAGAAAAACAATTCAATACAAAAAAAGGCAAAAGACAAAAATAGGCAATTCGCAGAGGAAACCAGAATACCAATAAATGCATTAAAAAATGATCAATTATGTTAGTAATCAGGGAAACAAAAATTAGAGCCACAAAGAGATGAGCAAAATTGTTTGACAATTCCAAGTGCTGGTGAGGATGTACAGTAACAAGTAAATTCACACTGCTTTTGTGAAAGGAAATTGATACCACAAATTTGGAGACCTGTTTGGCCATATGTAATGTGACAGACACTGTTGCTTCTCAACCCAAATAGATATTCCTCACCCTTCTTCCCTACTGGCAAAGCATGTCTCCTATCATAGTGATTCCAAATATCAAATACTCACTTCGCAAGCCTCCTCTACAGTTTGGGCAGCCATGTGAGCCAATTCTGGCTAATGAGATTCAAGGGGAAGCACAGAGGCAGTTGAGGAAGGGCTTCTGGGAAAGATGCTATTTCCTGATAAAGAGACTTGCAAGGAGGGCACTCTTGCCCATCCTCCTGCTCTCTGTTCCTGGGTATCACTCTCTAAGGACATAATGCCTGGAACTGCAGATGCCATCTTGTGACAAGAAGCTCAAGGATGAAAGCCACCCTAGGGAGATGGAGGAGTGAAAGGTCCTGGGCCATCAGTGAGCTGCTGAACCTACCCAAGGACCACCCCACTTCTGATAGCTTGTTATGTGTATATATAAAAAATCTCTTGCTTTAAACCTCTTACAGTTGAGTATTCTTTTACTTGCAGCCAAAAGCATCTTAATTGGTACACCCATTGTTATGGGCTAAATTGTGTCCCCTAAAAGATGTTGAAGTCCTAACTCCCAGTCCCTCAGAATGTGACCTTATTTGGAAATAAGATCTTCGCAGAAGATCAAGTTAAGGTGAGAGTAAGGGTGACCCTTAATCCAATATGACCAGGGTCCTTAGAAAGGGAGGAAACTTGGACCCAGAGACAGACACACACAGAAGGAAGAACACGTGAAGACACAGAGAGAACATCATCTGCTAGGCAAGGAATGCGCAAGGCTTCTAGAAATGAGAGAGTCAGGTAACAGCGTCTTCCTCACAGCCCTCAGAAAGAGTCAACACTTCTGACACCTTGATTTCAGACTTCTGGCCTCCAGAACTGTGAGACAATAAATTCCCACTGTTTAAGCCACCCAGTTTGTGGTACTTTGTTGTGGCAGCTCTAGCAAATTAATACACCCAGTAAAGGTGTAAATGACATACTCTATGAATTAGAATTATGAATTCTGCCTCTAGGTAAACATCTTAGAAAAAAATCATAAGCACAAGTAGACATGTATGTTTTAGCATTGTTTATGTCAGCAAAAACTGAGAATAAGGGAATCTATTAATAAGTAGGATACGGTCATTCAGCAGGGTACTATACAGCAGTTAAAATTAATGAACTAGTGCTCATATAGCAACATGAATAAATCTCTAAAATAATGTAATCAAAATCACCAAAACATATTGGTAAGTGGAAAAAGCAAAGTTTATTCTACAGGGCAAAAACACAAAATAAATACAAATTAAAATTAAAATTCAGTAACATATTCCCTTATCAGATTGGAAAAAATCAGAAAGTTTGAAAACATCCTGTGTAGTGAGTGTATGAGGAAATAAACTCTCATTGCCTCATGAAGAGAATTGCCTCATAAAGAGAAATCTGGCTACGTTTTCAAAATGTAAAATGGCATATTTTTTGACTTAGTGATTTTGCTTCTAGGATTCTATCTTACATCTCCAAGTATTTTATTGCAGCATGGTTTGAAATATATTGCAAAAGTTTTAAAACAACCTAAATGTCCATCAGTACAAGTCTAGAATATGGTAAATCTATACAGTGGAATACTAATAGAATGAGACAGAACTACACTGATAATCAAGATAAACTGGTAAGTGAAAAAAAAGTGAGACAGAGAAGAGAGGATGTGTATAGAAAAAAAGAATATATGAATATAGGCTTATACAGTCAGAGAACATTTCTAGAAAGATACAAGTGAAACAAGTAGTATTTGCCTCTGAGAAAGAAGAAAAGAAAATTGAGGGGAGAGGTATTTTGATTTTTATCTATAGCATGTTATTTCTTTAAAAACTAGGGAATAAAAGATCTGACAGAAATATGACAAAAGTTTTATTGTCTGTTAATTCTGCACAATGTGTAAATGGCTAGTTGTAACATTGTTCCATGAATACTTCAGTGCATTTAACACTTTCATAATTTAACACGTTTAATTTTTTTAAAGAAAAGAAGGGAGAGGAAATATGAACTGGGGAATAAGGAATATTGAAGAAGGAGAAAGTGGTCCCTTGAATAGGAAGAATGAAGAAAACTAGACCTGTCAAATACAAAAAGTACAATTTTTAGCTGTAAAGGGATATGTTCATAACCTTGGTTTCCAAAGCACCTTTTAAAATTTTTACCAAGAAGTATTAAAACATGAAATCAGATCCCCAAAATGCGATTGTCTTTCATCTAAGTCTCACATATTCCTTTGTAGTTTTAAATCTCTCCCAGTTTCAACTGTATGTCTTCCGTCTTTCTTTACTCTTAAAGGATCCCCAAGGAGATTTCATTACTGCTCTAGACAACTTAATTCATAAACAGATGTTTACTCCTAGAAACCAAGATAATGCAGGAAGCAATTTTATTATGAATTTCACAATATTTACACCATGAGGTACCAAAACCAGAAATGACTTTATAACATTGGCTTATTAGTCATAATAAGAGAAAACAAACCTTTGAACTATATCAAGACAAATATGGACCATGGCCAAGTAACTGTGTTGGGGGAATTGTTAATATCTCTTCAAATCAAGCTTTACTAATTGCTTCAAAACATCCAAAGACTAAAGATGTAGGCAGCTTTCTGCTATGTGGATATGTCATGTTTGATACAGCAGGTAAGAAGTGGAGAACTAAATTTAGCAATTCTTGAAATGCCTCATTGTAGAAGAAATTTGAATTATGTCTATAAAACTAATAAGCTGAAGCCATTTATTTAAGCAGGTATATAGCTTTCTTTTGTGAAGCTCCTTACTTTTTTTTTTTTAAATGTGGTATGCCCCACTATTTAGAATTCCACTTGGGGGGGTAAGTGATTTTGTATTCTTTGCTATATTTTAAAAGTATTTTTCCAAATATTCTAAAATGGGCATGTTTTACTTTTATAATTAGAAAAAAATGTCATTGGAAGAAAAAAGAATGTCATTCTCATGCTCAATTTATTCTTCAAGTTTCTGACCTCAGTTTTCACTTTCTTTTTTGTCTTTAATAACAAGATTCTCATCATCCCCCCACTTCCAGAGCAGGTATTTACTAGTGATATTTTTTTGAAAAAGATGAGCCCCTATTCCCCACTCATATCAACTATGAAAACTCGTGAATATAATCAATCCTTCCCTTCCAAGCCCTTAGTCTTTGAAACACACACACACACACACACACACACACACAGGAAAACAATTCTTGATTCATCTCTCATTCAGTTTCCTGTTTTGTTCTCACCATCTTGCATCTGTTCTTTCCACCACAGCTCATTTAAAGAAAATTTTGTCCTGGTTGTTTTCTACCCTGATCTAGGTCTAAGGTAAGAAATAGATCTTTAACGGCAAGAAAAAATGCACGACCACTTCAAATTCATTTATTGCAAAAAATCTCTTAACTAACCAGTATTTAACTGAACCACTTTCTGTTCTCTCTGTACAAGTTGCCTATCTTCTACACAATTAATAGGCTACTTCTAGTATCCCCAAGAACTTTTATTTTCACTCACTTGGTTGTTTATTTACCTATTCTTGAATATGTTTATGCTTGTTGTTTTTGCTTTAATTACATGCTTTCATTAAATTGTTCATAACTAAATTGGATAAGTGGAAAAAGAAAAAAACATGTTTTCTATGAAAACTAAGTTGAATTTTTTGGTAAAAATGACCCAGGTGAGTCACTTTAAAAATGTTGCTGAATTTGATATTGGTAGTACAATTGTCAAAGACCTTAGGAAACTGTAGAAATCTAGAAGCATTCTTTTTTTATATATATAAATTTATTTATTTTATTTTTGGCTGCGTTGGGTCTTCATTGTCACATGCAGGCTTTCTCTAGTTGGTCCTTCTCTAGTTGCTGCGAGCGGGGGCTACTCTTCATTGTGGTGCGCGGGCTTCTTATCACGGTGGCTTCCCTTGTTGAGGAGCAAGGGCTCTAGGCGCACGGGCTTCAGTAGCTGTGGCACGCGGGCTTAGTAGTTGTGGCTCGCGGGCTCTAGAGCGCAGGCTCAGTAGTTGTGGTACACGGGCTTAGTTGCTCTGCAGCATGTGGGATCTTCCCGGACCAGGGCTTGAACCCATGTCTGCTGCCCTGGTAGGCAGATTCCTAACCACTGCATCACCAGGGAAGCCCAGGAAGCATTCTTTACTTAGACAACTTCTCAGTGGACTTTAAAGAAGCTGGCTCTTAAGCCCCAATTTCTTCCATCTTGAATCCCTCCTTATCCATCCAACCAGAACACTATTTCTGCTCTCCTTTCCAGCAAGACCCCTGGCGAGAGCTGTCTATGTACAGTCTCCAATTCCTCTCTTCCCATCTTTTTCTTGAATCCATTCCAGGCAGGCTTTCACCATGACCACTCTTCTAAAACTGATCTTGTCAAAGTTATCAATCCATTGGTCAATTTTCAGTTTTCATCTTGCTTAACCAGTCGGAATCACTTGAATAAGACAACTAACACTTCCTCCTTATGAAACATCTGCTTGAATTTCTATGCACAGTTGACTTCCACATTTATATCTCCAGCCCAGACCTCTCCCTAGTACACTAGACTCATAGAAACCAGCTTCCTATTCAATATCTGCACTTGAATGACAATGGACATTGCAAAACTAATATGTACAAAGCCAAACCGGTGGTTCCTTTCCCAGCTTGCTTCATCCCTGTCTTTCCCTTTCTGACAAAAGGGAAAGGGAAATTCATTTTTCTGGTAACTCAGCCCACAAATCTTGGAGTTTTTGTTGTTTCTTCTTTTTTTTTTTTTTAATTATTATTTTTTAATGCTATTCTTGTCTGCTTACATTCTTTTTATTTATGTATGTATATATGTATGTATGGCTGTGTTGGGTCTTCGTTTCTGTGCGAGGGCTTTCTCTAGTTGTGGCAAGCGGGGGCCACTCTTCATTGCGGTGCGCGGGCCTCTCACTATCGTGGCCTCTCTTGATGCGGAGCACAGGCTCCAGACGCGCAGGCTCAGTAATTGTGGCTCACGGGCCGAGTTGCTCCGCGGCATGTGGGATCTTCCCAGACCAGGGCTCGAACCCGCATCCCCTGCATTGGCAGGCAGATTCTCAACCACTGCGCCACCAGGGAAGCCCTGTTGTTTCTTCTTTTTCTCTAACATCCCATACACAAGTCCATAGCAAATCACATGGAATCTACTTTCAAAATGTATCCAGAATATTTCTCCTTCTCATCACCATCCATCACTATCCAAGTCGCAATCACCTCTCACCTGAACTGCTACAAGAACTCTAAATGGCCTCCATGCTTCTGTCCTTGCCCCACTACCATCTATTTTCAACCCCGCAGCCAGAAGGATCCCTTAAATAAGGTGTCAGACAGTGGTACATGCTCTATACATCCCTATTCATCACTAGTGGATATATCCTATATCCTAAGGACAAAAAGAACCATAAAGACATTTAGACATTTTGTTAGTAATAATAATAATAATAATAATAATAATACATACCTATAATTATTTGTATATATGAAAGCGAATACATAATTATATAAATGTTATTAGGAACCAAGCTTTTTAGTGTCAGAGAAAAGAGATACAAACGTAAAATTTAGGAATTCCCTGATGCGTCTCAGGGCTCATCCCCTGGGATCGCGGGTGTTTGGAGGCGGAACTGATCTCAGGCACACAGATGAAAATCGCGGCTCCCCTGGCCGCCTTTGGCAGCCTGAGAAGCAACTTTTTACTTCCCAGCTTATTCTGCTTTATGTACAACTTCGAAAAATGAGTTTTCCGGGTGAAACCAAGCCCTGAGAACGAAGTCAAGAAAGCGGTTCACTATGGGGAGAGATTAGAAGCTAGGTGGGAGAGGGCCCGAGGAACCTTCCGGAAAGGTTCCGTAGACTGATGTGGGTGGTGTTTCTAGGCTCTGAAAGGATTCATTAAGCAGATGCGCTTTACCGTGTGTTTTATCTTTAAAAAAATGTTAAGTTGTTACAGCTTTGTTTTGCTTTGTTATTGGATGCTGTGGTCACATTCATTTCAGGGCCACAAAAAGAATCGGGATGCTGTTTTATAGTAATGAATGAAACTAATTTCAGTGATCGGGCCCTTCAGACACCATCCTCCCACCTCAGGCTCCGCAAGCCACTTCACCAGCTGTCTGTAACTGTCCGGGGCACTTTTGGGTCAGAGATGGCGAACGCAAACCCCATGAAATGTAGGAAACGCCAGCAACTCCCCGGCTTCCCGGCCGAGCGGGGCTGCGGTCCCACATGGGGCCGGGGGCCGGGCGTCTCTGGCAGGTGTCCGCCAGTTGAGCGGAAGGGCCAAGGAGCGGCGCGCTCGCCCCCGCCCGCCCGCACCTCTGGGGACTGGCGCGCGGAGTCGCGAGCCCGGACTCCCTACTCAGCACTGCCCCGCGGGCTCTCAGCTGCCTCGCAACACTCGATGCTTTGTTTCAGGCAATCCAGACGGCTACTCGGAGCGCCCTGGGCGGCTGTGCGCGGCTGTGCCCGGCCACCACCGCGCGCGGTGCCCCGCCATGCGCCGCAGACGCCAACCCACCTGAGCGCCGGCTGCACCAGCTGCGTGTAGCTGTAGCATCGCTCCAGGACGATTTCTTGAAAACGGGCAGTGCTGCCCGTCCCGTTCCACTTCATGTGCTGGGACGAGCGGCGCCGCATCCGGATTCCGACCACCACCGCGATGACCCCCGCCGCCAGAAGACATAGAAACATGCAGAGACAGATCTTGGCTTTCTTGGGTCTGGGGTCGGCCATGGGGTCCAACGCGGGTCGCCCGGGGGGAAGTTGGAGAAGAGGCTGCTGGAGGCTGGGCAGGCAGGGAGGAGAGAGCTAGCCCGGTTCTGAAACTGCACTTCCCCTTTATCTCTCACTTGCCTTTCCTCCGCTTCCTTTCCCACCCCTATCCCCTCCTTCAAAGTTCTTCGATCGCGGTCGCTCGACCAACAAGGATTTCAAGGTCTTCAAAAGCCTTCAGCACCTACTACAGCCGCTCACTTCCCGACTCCTGAGCAGAGAGCCACCACCTTGACCTTACTTGGCAGGCGCTCAGAGAACAGCGGGAGTGCAGCCTTGTACTCCTCAGCTGACTCCCTTGATCAAGCCGCACTTCACACTTTACCCACACCTGCTTCCTGGACAGCGTCAAGGCGACTGTCTGCCTCCGCACCTGTGTACATGCAATGCCTTCTGCCCGCAAAGGAAGGCTCTACCTCTACTTATAACGTTGAGGAAGACCTGCTCAGCCCCCTGTAAAGGCTCTACTTAAGCCTTATGCCTTCTCTCCATCGGCATCAGATTAAGCTATGGGTTCAAACTGAGCTCTGGCTGGGTGATGTGGGGTAAGTTACTTGACCTCTCTGTGCTTCAGATGTAAAGTGGACACCATAGCAGTACTCACTCCATGGGGTTGTTACGAGGATTAAATGAGCTCATATCATGAAGTGTTTAGCCTGGCACGTGGTGAGCACTCACTAAGTGTTAGCTATTCCTACCTGCTCCCTGAGGCTGCGGAGGGGATGCAGTTTTGTAATCCATGAGGTGTTGCTGGGAAGTGTCTGGCATACAGTAAGTACTCAAAGTAGTGGTTCAATAAATAATCCAGTAGCTTTTCCCAGATGCCCCCTGCATCTCCTCTCTCAGGGTTTCCTCGCACTAGGAGCATCTGTGACATTTCAGCAGAGACCTAAGGCAAGTGGAAGACCAAGCCAAGAGACTTCTTGGGGCAAACAGTTTCCAGACAGAGGGGAGAGCAGGTGCAAATACCCTGAGGCAGAAAAGCCCTTGGCCTGTTCCAGGAACAGCAAGCATGCCATTGGAGCTGGGATGCAAGAGTGAACGAGGCAGAGCAGGAGAGAAGTTCAGAGGGTAGGAGGAGGCCAGGTCACCCATGGCCCTGTAGGACAAGATAGGACGTCTTGGACTGTGAATTTTATTTTTAACCTATTCAAGGTCACTGAGTGACTTGATCAGGCATGACATTTTAAAGGTTCAATCTGGCTTCTGCATTGAGGATAAAATGTGGGAAAGCAAGGATAGAAAGATGGAGACCAGTTATGATGACTTTAACCAGGAGAGTAGTAATAAGAGCAACAAAGAAAAAAGGAAGTTGGATTCTTGATGTAGTTTGAAAGCATAAGCAATGGCATTTACCGATGAGTTGGATGTGGGGTTTACCAGAAAGAGGGGGGCCTAAGATGATGTCAGGAATTTTGGCTTGAGTAACTGACCAGAGAAAGGACAGCATTGCCATGTATAGCAAAGAGAGAATTAGGGTGAAATAGATTGGGTTTGGGGGAAAAGGCATGAAGCAAGAATTTGGTTTTGGAGGTGTTAAGTTTGAGATGCCTATTAGATCCCCAAGAGGAGGCACTGAGTAGCTAGTTGGGTATAAGTATCTGGTATTCAGGCAAGAGGTCAGCCCTGGAGACATAAATAAGGGAGCCTTTCACATATAGTTAGTTTTTAAAGCCAAGAGGATAAATGAGATCATGTAGAGAGTGTCTGCGGACACAGAAGGAAAGGGTTCCACCATGGGGCATGTGTGTAGAGAGGTCAGAAAGATGAGGAGAGCTCCTGCAAAGAGAACGGGGCAGAGCGACCCCTGACACCAGAGGGAGGGCCACTTGGGAGTTACTGGTGCAGTTGGCAAGAGCAGTTTTAGAGGAATGTCAAGGACAAAGCCGGATGCGAGTAGGTTGATGACAGTATGTGAGAAGAGAAGGTGGCTTCAGTAAGTTGGTTGACTTTTTTTGGAAGAGTCTTTTTTGTCGAAAGGAACTGAGGACATGATATTGAGCAGAGACCTGTATAATGTGTTTGTAGGATGACAGTATAACCCAGTGAACAGGCAACTGATAATGCAGGAGAGGGGAAATTGCTGGAGCAGAAAAGCTCACGTGTAGGTGAGAGGAATCCCAGGCATGAGCTGGTGTGGCAGGTGCTCCAACCTCACGGAAGGAAGGTAGAGGACATGGCTTTACGGGAGGAGGGCTGGTGGATTTGCTGACAGCGACGACGTGTGGACAGTCGCTTCTGACTGCTTCTCAGTGAATAGAGAAAGTCACCTGCTGAAAGTGGGTGGGGCCAGTGCAGCTCAGGAGACCAGGAGGGAGAATAGGGTGGGGACATCAGTGGTTCCCAGGGTGTTGTTAAGGGGTCAGGAATCTAAAAAGAGGCCAGTCAGCGAGGGTTTCCTTCTTTTAAGCCACGCTTTGTGAAGATGTAGCTTTTGAAACCTAACTCTGGATACTTTACCCACACCAACTCCCCGCTTGCTCTAGACACAGAAAGCAGGCCTGGTAGCCTCCAGCCTCCAGGGGCACCTCGCCCCCCAGCCCTTATGGCACTCCAGTCCTGGGGCCCTTCTCTCTGTCTCCAACCAACCCAAGCTCTTCCCTGATGCTGGGCCTTCACAGATGCCATTACCTCCGCAACTCGTCCCCAACCCTACCCAACCCCTGCTGATCTCCTTCAATGTGACTTCCTCAGAAAGCCTTTCCTGACCCCATTGAGCTCCCAAACTGAGTTAGGTCTCCAAGTTGTACACTTTCCTAGCAGAAGAACACAGATGCCAGTGGATCTCCTGGGACAATACAGAACCCAAAAGCTCTGGTGTGGATCACCCAGACCACAGAATTTCTTCAATGTGTCCTCTCCAACTAGACCAGGGTTTGCTTGAGACTAGGTCTGCAGGAATTAAGACATCGAAAACAAAACTTATGGTTACCAAAGGGGAAAGGGAGGGGGGAGAGATAAATTAGGAGTATGGGATTAACAGATACATACTGTTACAGATTAACAGATACATACTTACGTATATATAAAATAGATGAGCAATGAGGATTAACCATTAACACAAGGAACAATATTCAATACCTTGTAATAACCTATAATGGAAAATAATCTGAAAGAAATACATATACATTACCGAATCACTTTGCTATACACCTGAAACTAACACAAAATTGTAAATCAACTGTATTTCAATAAAAAAAAAGCCTCAACATATTTCCCAAAGTGGAAATTTAATTGCCCATATTCTTCAACCATAATGTTATAGCAATAGAAATAATGATCAAAAAGTTAATTTTATAAAAAGAAAAAAAGAACACAGTCTCTCTGATCAGGTAGACCTGAGCGATCCCTGCCACATGGGCAAGTAACAAAACTACTCTGAAGGACAAGTTCCTCTTCTATAGAGTCGGCTTAAAAATATCTGCGGGCATCACTGAATTATTTTGAGCATTGAATCAGGTAACATATAGAGAGAATAGCTGAGTGACCCCTTAGCAAGTATTCAACAAAGAAGCACTAATAATGGGGGAGCTGCGTGCGGACAGGAAGGATGGCGGTGAGTCAGAGTAGATATTCGGAAGGCTTTGGAGAGACAGTGACACTAGATGAGTCTGTGGAAGGGCAAGGAAGGTTTGCAAAAGGGGGAGAGACATGGAAACAGAGCTGTAGGGTGAACTGGGGGCAGACGCTGGGATGTCTGGGGCACCAGAGGAGTGACCACCCCCAGGCCACACACCTGGTTAGTGGAAGTGCTGGTCCTAGAATGTGGGTTTCAAGCTCTTTTTTTCCTTGGTCAGATTCATTAGTCATTTTTTTTAAAATTTATTTATTTATGGCTGTGTTGAGTCTTCGTTTCTGTGCGAGGGCTTCCTCTAGTTGTGGCAAGCGGGGGCCACTCTTCATTGCGGTGCGCGGGCCTCTCACTATCGTGGCCTCTCTTGATGCGGAGCACAGGCTCCAGACGCGCAGGCTCAGTAATTGTGGCTCACGGGCCCAGTTGCTCCGCGGCACGTGGGATCCTCCCAGACCAGGGCTCGAACCCGTGTCCCCTGCATTGGCAGGCAGACTCCCAACCACTGCGCCACCAGGGAAGCCCCATTAGTCATTTTTAAATCATGCAAGTAATACAATCACATTTTAAAAATTGGATACAGAGAAAAGAAGAACATTGCCTCTACTCCCATTCCAAAACCCTAACCCAACTACCATTAGCATTTTGGTATTTCTCCTTCCAGCCTTTTTTACTAATCTCTGACAGCTTTAAAAGTAGTTATAATATATAATATTATATATATATATATATATATATATATATATTTATTTATTTATTTATTTATTTAAATTTCTTCTCTTTCCTCCTCACTGTGCAAATGTGGTCCCTGCCAGGCCATATATCCTTTCCCAAAACACTAAGCCCAGGCTCAAATCCCAACTCTCCATCCCTAGGTAGCTCTTTGAGCTGCGCATCTTATCCGGTACTCTCCCAGTGTTCAGCTGGCTGTAAGAACCTGGGAGTGTACGCATAAAGCAAAGAGCAGCCAACTTCCGCGCGGTACAGCCTCTAAAAATGGGGCTTCCTCCTCTCCCCACGCCTCTCACCAGAAGCCCAGCTCCACAAGAGCCCATGTTTTGTCCTAGCACCAGGACAATGCCTAGTATGCAGTTGGCACTCAAGCAATGCCTGCAAAATGAACAACTCCCTCTCCATCAGATTCACCAGCTAAAACCCACCCATCAGTGGGCATCTGTTGTTCATCTGAGAAGTAAAGTGCAGTGTTGAAGGGAGGGGAGAGGAGGCTATGATTAATTACATAATTCTTCTTTTTCCTCCTTCAGTAATAATTACCAACATCAATTAGTGTCAAATACTTTGTGTACAATAGCCTACAGTATTGTCATCATGTAAATATTTTATTATTCCCATATTGCAGATGAGGAATCGGAGCCTTAGAAAGGTAAGCAATTTGGCCAAAGTTAGTTAAGCAAGAAGGGTTTTGAACCGAGACAATCTCATTTCAAGCCTGTCCTACCAACCCTACCTCTACGTCCTTAGGCGGCAGATAGTTAATGGGTTCTCACTCTGTGCTGGCCCAGAGTTGACAGACTCAACTTGTTCTCACAGAGGATTTGTGGTCCAGCGTGAGAACTTCTGGAAGCATGTTCTTGGGCATGCATCCATGGCAGCCATGAGGCTCTGAGCATCTCCGGGAAGCTCAGGGTGGACTTGTTTTCTTAGGAAGGCGTTTGTCTCCCTAACGTGTTTTCAAGTCAGAAGAAGGGTGAATAGATGCTGAATATCAAAAACAGAAACGCCCACTCATTGATGTCAAACACAGCACAGCCTGTCATCTGGGTTTTTTTTCTTCTTGTAGTCTTGCGAAAAGGAAAGCTGCATGATTTCTCCTCCCATATCTTGAAACATAACAAGGCCACGTCATTCACTCTTTATTCTGTATTTTCAATGAAACGGATTTAATAGGACTTGGCAGAATGCCTTGGATTGCTTTTAATTCACTTGAGCTGTCTGCTCTTCTTGTAGTGCCCTGGCTGGCTTGTTATGATAAATCAACACAGCCACTTCCTCAGTTAGGGCTAACCTTAGCCTAACAGATTCGGCAGCTTCTCAGCTCTCCCCACACTCCACCTCCTTCATCTCGTTCCTTGCTGTTTCCTGAACTTTCAGATGACAGCTTACACACCCCATGTCTAGAGTCTTTTACAAGCTCTCGCATTCCTGTCATGAGTTTCCATATGCACCCTATACTTCCTGGTTGTTTTTTCTGTTCATTTGTTTGTTTTTGGTCAGTTTCCTCATTCCTCTTGCCCTACACTAGACTTTAATTCGAAGCAGTCTTTTTCTCAGGTATGATCCCAATGACTAGCAAGTCTCTGAGGCCTAGTAGACACTACAAAACTGCGTGTTGATGAATATCACACTTCAATGCAAATCTTTCTTCGTTCATTCATATATTCATCCATTCATGCATTAAATATTCACCGAGCACCTACTATGTTCCATGAACTGTTTCATTTTTTTTACCTCTTTTCCCCAGTTTTATTGAGAAATAATTGACATACATCACTGTATACGTTGAAGGCATTTCCATGAACTGTTTGAGGTACTGGGTATACAGCAGTTTAAAAAATTCAATCCTTATGGAACTTATATTCTAACGGGAGGGGGCAGACATATAATGGACAAAATCTGTAAGTAAACCATAAGGCATGTGAAGTAAAGATGAGAGCTAGGAAACAAAATAATCAGGGAATGAGATAAGGACAAGGGAGGTGGGAGGAAGGATTGCAACATTGGAATGATGACTAAGGAAAGTCTCACTGAGAAGATGACATTTGAGTAAGGATCTGAAGAAGGTGGGGTAGCCACATGATATGGGGGGAAACAGGGTCCCAGCAGAGGGAAGAAAAGAGCAAGGTCAGATAACAGGTGCCAGGTGCAGAGAGAGCAAGATGGGAGGAAGTGGGAGAAGAGGCTGGAGATGTGATGGCATGTGTGTGGGGTAGGGGGGTAGATGGACACTCGCGGTGCAGAAGAGTGACATTATCTGACTTGGTTTTATCAGGCTTACTCTGGCTGCTTGTTGAGAATAAACTAAAGTGGGTGAGAGCAGAAGCAGGGAGAACGTTTAGGAGGCTATGGTGCCCTAATCCAGACGGGAGATGATGGTGGCTTGAACCAGGTTGACTTCAGCGGATGTTGGTTGAATTGTGGATATATTTTGAAGGCAGAACTGAGAATTGTTTATGGAGTAAAGAGACGAAGAGAGGGACTTTCTTGGCAGTCCAGTGGTTAAGACTCTGCACTTCCACTGCAGGGGTTACAGGTTTGATCCCTGGTCAGGGAACTAAGATCCCACATGCCGTGCAGTGCAGCCGAAAAAAAAAAAGAGAGAGAGAGAAAAAGAGAGAGGTCAAAGACAACTCCAAGGATTCTTGGCTTGAGCAGCAGGAAGGCTGGAGATGTCATTCACTGAGCTGCAGAAGACAATGAAAGAAGAATTCATTTGGAGAGTGTTAAATTTGAGATGCCCGTCACATGCCCAAGTGAAAACATCGAGGAGACAAACATCATGCCAGGCTTTACAAATATTAACCCATTCAATCCCCATAACAATCCATGAGATAGGGAGCATTCTTGGCCCCATTTTACAGGGGAAGACTGAGACTCAGAAAGAATGAGTGACTTACCCAAGGTCACCAAGCCAGGGGGTAGTGGAACTGGGCAACTGGGATTCAAACCCAAGCCATGGGGTGCAGAATGCATGCTCTTCTACACCATACTGCCTCTTAGCTGAGAAAACACACACACACACACACACACACACACACACACACATCCCTCATTCCAATCACTTAAGAAAATCCTTGCCATTAGCTCTGAACTGATCACTGTGGCCAGGGCCTGGCATGCTCTTATTAGACTAGGTCTGAATCTCCTGCTGCCTGAACTGGGGGGGTAGAGCCCCCCATGAGGGGAAGTTCTCCACAGGACAATCAGGATATCATCCCCAGAAGAAGGGTGACTAGATGCTGAATTTCAAAGACAACAGGAAAGCACACTCATTGGTGTCAAATTTAGCCCACTCATAGCAACTTGGGCAAAGTTTATACATTAGTCATTCCGCATATGCATTTCAAACCACCCAGAACACCCCAAAAGTCATGCCAAAATTTTCTCAACAGATTTTCTTATAAGATGTTTACTTGATTCCCTGGGACACTTGTGCTTTCCATTCTTATATTCCAACACAGAGAGGCTAAAGGTCAAATATCTCAGCTGGGAGGAGGAATACATTCTTGAATATCTAAGGGGCAACTGTGAAATGGTGTTTTCTCAATCTAGCATTTTTCAGAGCAGGCTAAAAACAAAATAAACAAAACACTCAAAAGAAAGCACCAAATAGAATTCATTGAAAGTAAGGGTACTGAAAATCATTCACTGATTTTCTAATTTTGTTTTGTTTTGTTTTAATAAACGAGTCTTTAGAGCCGTTTTAGATTCACAGCAAAACTGAGCAGAGAAGAATGAATTCCCATATACCCCCTTCTCCCACACATCCACTGTCTTGCCCACCCTCAACCTCCACCACCAGTGTGACACATTTGTTACAATCCAGAAACCTACATTGACACATTATAATCACCCAAAGGCCATTGTTTACATTAAGATTGATCCTTGGTGTTGTATACTGAACAGGTTTTGACAAATACATGACATGTAACCACCATCATAGTATCATACAGAATAATTTCACTGCTCTAAAAATCCTCTGTGCTCCCCTATTCATCATTCCTTTCCCCCTAACCTCTGGCAACCACTTATCTTTTTACTGTCTCCATAGTTTTCTCTTCTCCATAATGCCATATAGTTGGAATCATACAGCTTATAGCCTTTTCAGATTTTTTTTTTTTTTTCCACTTAATAACCTCCATTTAAGTTTCCTCCATGTCTTCTCATGGCTTGATAGCTCATTTGCTTTTAGCACTGAATAATATTCCATTGTCCAGATGTACCACAGTTTATTTTTCCATTCCACTACTGAAGAACATCTTGGTTGTTTTGTTTTCTGCGACTAAATTTATTTCAACCTAATAAATTGTAAAATTGTGATTATTTTACTTAATAATTAGTAGTCTAAGCAAAGTTCAAATTTATCTTTTAGAAAGATATCCCTTCTTGAAAAGTAACAGCTCTACAAATAATTTTTTTTATAATATCAACTTTGTGCTCATATGCAATTTTCTAAATTAAGAAGACTACAGAGACAAAAATAAAATTACTCATAACTTCACTCAGAAATAAATATCATTAATATTAACAATTTGTTGTTATGTATATGTATACACATATATATATATATATATATATATATATGTGATTTTCCTAACATTTATACCCTAGGATTTTAACACAGATACTTTACCCTCTTTAAAAATTCTTCAGGGAATTCCCTGGCGGTCCAGTGGTGAGGACTCTGCACTCTCACTGCCAAGGGCGTGGGTTCGATCCCTGGTCGGGGAACAAAGATCCCCTCAAGCCACGCAGTGCGGCCACAAAATTAAAAATAATAAAAATAAAACCAAAAATTCTTCATAAGTAGTATTTCTAATAATGCATAGTCTCCCATAGTATTGTCCTACCATAGTTTATTTGATCATTATCTCAATTTCAACTATTTCCAATCTTTTGCTATGCTATGATAAAAAAAAAGTCCTCTGGGCACATCTCTTAAGATTTTCTTACAATAACTTCTGGAATTTGAATAAAATATTATTCTTGATGTTAGAAGATAAAGGACAAAAATCCGAAGAACTGGGAATTACAACATATTTTAAACATATAATCATTAAAACTGGTTGGAAGAAATTTTCCCATATCAAGGTATGAGGAAGTCATTCTGGCTTATACACGATTTAACTTAAACTTTATGCTAACTAGAACAGCCTGTTTTGTGGCCTATTATAACATACATTTTACATTTGCTTTAACCATTAAAGAAAAGAAGGCATTTAAAAATCAAAATGGAATAACTGTGGTCCAGGCATCCAGAATGAAGCCTGGTGGCCACTGTGGTTTCAGACACAGTCCTGCAACACTGAGAACTGAATTTTCTGAACTGAATCAGACTCAAGGACACCACCAACTATTCTCAAAACAACGTCTGCTGCCAGCTGCCAACTGCCAATTTATGATCTCAAGGTCTCCCCTTGTAACTATGCAACCATTTCAGACCCCAACCAATCCTTACTTATCAAGCATCCTTACTTCTTGCCAGCTCCAATTATGATTCTTGACAAATGACATGTAATTTGGGGGGGGGGGTTGCCTTTATAAGACTCCCCCATTTTGCAGTCCAATGGAACACAATTCAACTACTTCTTGAGCCTGAGTCTCCTGGGCTATAGTCCTCAGTTTGGCTCAAATAAGCCTCTTTTCTATTCCTATAATAGATTGTTTATTGCTTATTTCCATAGACATTGTTTGATATAGTCTGCTGCTTCTCAGAAAAACTCGCTTGGAGTCCACTTTGGTACCAAGCATGGGCCCCTTGTGTGCCCCTCCTACCCCCAGCTTCACATCACTCTTCAGGTGCTTCAGTGAGGTTTTCCTGATATCTGGATCTCCTTGTAGTGGGTAATGTTCCAAAACTTTTATTTGAGCTATTATCTTAAGACTTGGAGTCTTAAGGGGGTACCAGTATATTTCCTAGGTGAAAGGGACCTAGGGGGGAATTTCCTAAGCAGAGGACCTAGAGGGGAGTTCCTAGCAGGGGACCTCGGAGGAAGTTCTTAGGCAGAGGACGTAAAGGGAATTTCTAAACAAGGAACCTAGAGGACATTTCTAGGCAGGAAAGACCTAGAGGGAACTTTGGAGTGAACTGAGTTGGCTAATCCTTTTTAATGTGGCTTAAAATTGGAAGGATTTGTACTTTACAGCAAAATGAAACTGAAAGAAAATGGAAAATTGCGTTTCTAAAGCCTACCATCTCCCAGCCACCCACTGGAACTCCAGATGAATTCATGTACAATTGAGATGGACCCAATACTTGTAAGTACAATAATTCTCTCACCCTGAAATGGCCAAGATGGGGCTCTTTTGATATTCCCAAACTGGTTTTTGTGTATGCAGTTAGAGAAAGTTAGCTTGATAAAAGAGTTTTTCAAACTTCTCACCCTGAGAGAACAAAACTATTCCTAGGAGAAAGATTAAAGCTGTAACTCTTTCATCATGTCCTTGAAATGTAAACACATCCCACACTGCCTGAGACTATGGCTTTGACTCAATTAGTAGAACCTAAAACTAAAAGAAAAAAAAGGCGGGGGTGGGGGGAGGCCTTTGAAAACTCAAGCAAGTAAACTTATTCTTACTATTATTTATGAGCAAATGAGTTTTATATTGTAAAGCATGATTCATGACTAAGTTTTAAAATGAAAACTATGTGATCTCTATGTCTATCTATATGTCTATATGTAGGTTACAAGTATATGTTTCTACCTCTGGATGGTAAAAGAGCTGTATTTGATTGAATTAAAAACAAGTGCTTACGAATTAAATATTTCTAAACGTAACATGAAGTAGCCTAATTTTTTTTAAGGATCACAGGATGAGAAGAAGCCGACAGCAGTAGTAGACAGCTGTAACCCAAGAATCTGGGCCAGGCCTGTAAGATCCATCCTACTAGTTCAGTTGAACTGTTTACCAAATGTCTGTCTCCCTATCAAAATTGAAAGCTATTGTTTTACTTCTAGCTAACTCTTGCCCCAATATACAGGATGGAAAGAAAATTCTTTAGTAACGTTGTCACAAAGTATAGCTACTGAGGGCAGTCTAACCAATTGTTGGATCTGTCATCAAATTCCCAGGTCAATACAAGACTGATATAAGCCTATCATAATACCTGTCACCAAATTTTCAGGTCTTCCTAATGTTACCATGCACCTAGACCGACCTCCCTAACCTTTCAGGTTCAAATTTTTCAACAGATTAATATGTCCAGTCCTTGTCTGATACTATCCTCAATCCTTAGAGACCAAGCACAATAATCCCAGACTACTTTGTTCTTTCCCTTACTTAAACTGAAAAAAGTCTTAAAGAGTAAAACATGAGTAAATTATGCCAGCAACTCCCACATGTTAAATACCACACAAATGACTTTTGGAAAGCTTGCAAGAGAAATGACCCATGGTTTGATGTTGTGTTGACAAAACGTCCAATAAGAGCACTTTGGGAGGGGTCACTGCACTTCCCCAGATTTTGTCTTCACATGTGATACTGAAATTGACACACTTTCCCAAGGATGGGCACATAAATGTCTTCACAGCTGGAAAATAGAAGGTTTATTTTTATTGGGTTTATGTTATGCATTGTCTGTATATAAGGAAACAGATTAACCTCCTTTTTCTCTTCATTACAGAGTCAAGAAATCCATGTTAGCAGGACACCAAGATATCTGGTGGCAAAGTCTTTTGGGAATCTTGGTTCCTAGTGCAGGAGTATGTGTAAAGAAAAATATGATTAGAAATCTATCATCACCATTGGTCAAATAGCCAAGAAGACTGTAAAAAGCATTGCAGCACAACAGACATGCCTAAACTCCTTAGCCCAAGTAATATTAGATAACAGGGTTGCCTTAGATTCTATGCTGGCTAAACAAGCAGTTGTTTGTGCTATTGCTCATACTACTTGTTGCATTTGTATCCATACCTCTGGAGAAGTTGAAATTCACCTAGAAAAAATTTCCCAAAAGATAAAATGGTTACAAGATGTAAGACAAACTGACCCTTTAAATGATCTGTTCAGTTAGTTCCCCTCAGGAATAGACAATTTTTTCTGCTTTGCTTTATAGATGATTGTCATTGTCATAGTATGTATTACTATCTTTTCGTAGCTATTAAACTACTTATGACATGTATCACTGCTTGCTTTAAGTCTTCTGCTAAAAGTACAGGTACAATCATATATATATTGAGCAGATTGTACATATGTTTTTGTATATATGATGCAGACAAAATATATACAGTTGTATATATACACACACATATGTATAAATGCATAGTTTATAATTAAGTCTGAAAACGATTCACAAAAAGGAAAATGGTCTATAAACACTAAAGTTAATGTCACAAAAATTTACTTGTTCATTCATGTTCACACTTCAAAACTATGCATTGAACCTACTCTATGCACCTGGCTGTGGACTATATTCTAAGAATATAAAGACTTTAAAGCCAAGGTGTCTGCCCTGTACAGGTCTATATTCTATTCTGGAGAAAGAATTCTTATTAACTAAGGATAATTGATTGTTATGCACATCATGATACAAACTCATTGACAGAAGTGTAGTAGCAGGAGTGAGTGAACAGTGAATAAACTAAAATTAGAATTTCACTAGGTCATCATTCATAAATTATTTTATCGTATTTTACATACAGTCCTAGAGCTTGGTTTTCCAGCTACCAGCTATGAACAGCCTAAAGGTAAGAGTAAAGAAATTACCTCCATATTTTTTTAGCACTTTAATGTGTGCCTATATTATCCCATATGTGCATTATTATATGCAGTATTATCTCATTTAAATTTCACACTCAGTTAATTGTTTTTCCTTTTAGAATGATAGGGTGGCACACTGGACACCAAAAAAAAGCTCTTGCTCAGAATTACACAAGCCAGAGTGGAATTTCAAAATCCCATTTTTTTTCAGTGTGTTTGTCTTAATTTTTCCCAGTTTTATTGAGATATAATTGGCATACATCACTGTATACATTTAAGGTGTACAGCATAATGGTTTGACTTACATATATTACAGAATGACTGCCACAATAAGTTTAGTTAGCTTCCATCATCTCATATAGATACAAAAAAAAGAGAGAGAAAGCAAAAAGAGAAAAAAAATTTCCTCGTGACGAGAACTCTTAGGAGTTTCATGTATATCATACAGCAGTGCTAACTATTGTCATCATGCTGTACATTACATCCCTAGTATAGTTGACACTTGAACAATGTGGAGGTTAGGGATCAACTGCCATGTAGTCAAAAAACCACATACTGCTATCTCTGAAGTAAAACAAATGAACTGATAAAAGACTCACCCAATAGCAGGAAGCTGAAATAGTTTGGATAGAATCAGCACTCAAACCCTGGTTCTTTCTATTCTCCATACTGTGGTCTCTGAACACAAATTTTCCCCATACGTAGTTAATTTAAAGATCTGTAAAATGAAAATATAGGTACTATATTTATTGAAAAAAATCTGCATATAAGTGGACCCTCACAGTTCAAACCCGTGCTGTTCAAGGGTCAACTGTACTTATTTACCTTGTAACTGGAATTTTGTACCTTTTGACCACCTTTCTCCAATTCCCTCTCCCCCCAAACCCTGCCTCTAGTAACCATAAATCTAATCTCTTTTTCTATGAGTTTATTATTTTTGTTTTTAGATTCCACATACAAGTGAAATCATTTTAAATTGGATTATTTGATTTTTTTTTGCTGTCGAGTTGTATGACTTATTTATACATTTTAGATATTAACCCCTTATCAGATATATGGTTTGCCAATATTTTTTCCCATTCCATAGGGTTTTTTGTCACTTTGTTGATTGATTCTTTTGCTGTGCAGAAGCTTTTTAGTTTGATGTAGCTGCATTTGCTTATTTTTGTTGTTGTTGCTTGTGCTTTAGGTACTATATCCAAAATATCGTTGCCAAGACACATGTCAAGGAGCCCTTTTCCTACGTTTTCTTCTAGGCGCTTCATGGTTTCAGGTCTTACACTTAAGTTTTTAATCTATTTTGAGTTAATTTTTGTGAGTAGTGTAAGATAGGGGTCTTTTTTTTCAGTAAGAAAGAAAGAGAGTGAGACAGAGAGACAGAAAGAGAGGAGGGAAGGAAGGAAGGAAGGATGGAAGGAAGGGAAAGAAGAAAGAAACTGTATGCCATATTTAATGTTCAAACAAAATATTTTATGCATACTTACTATATAAGGAAAACTTACGTCTTCATCAGACAACTATTCATTCATTTTTTCAATTTGCTTAATTAATACCTGTGTTGCGTTTACCATATGCCAGCACTACTATATCAGCAGTGAACAAACCAGATGAAAATCCCTGCCCAGCCAATGTTCATAGCAGCATTATCATAATAACCAAAAAGTAGAAACAACCCAAATGTCCATCAACTAATGAATGTATAAACAAAATGTGATGTACCTGATGCTGAAAACTTGGTCTCTGTGCACTGGTGCCAAATCGAATCTTGGAGACAAAGTTTGGGTGAAGGAGAAAAGAATACCTTTATTGCTATGCCAGGCAAAGGGGGACACCGAAGACTCGTGCCCCTCAAAATTGTGTGTCCCAACCCGGGAGGATTTGGTGAGGAGTTTTATAGCAGTTGTTCAAGGGTGGGGTTGCTGATAAGGATTAGGGTGTGTGCAGGGTGTGCACTCCTTTAATCTGGCCTCAGGTGGTCTTCTCTGGAATGAAGGATGCTAACATCTTCCATTTGTTGAGGGTTTTAGTTCTGTAAAGAGCTCAGAGATATTGTTATGTGTATCCCTTGAGGCGGAACCAGGACCCTGCCCCAAGGCTGCACTATTGTTTCCTGGCCGCTCTTCCCTTATCTCTGCATCCCCTCCCTTCCCTGTTTGGTAACTGTTTGGACCTGCCCTATGAGCTCCGGGAAGGTCATGGAGGCTGAAGGCTGTTCCCTACAAACAAGAAATGGGGGACACAGAAAGGCTTCTATGCCCAGGAGTCCCACAGTGTCCTGTTCGGTTTCATACCCATGCAATGGGATAATGTTCAGCCATAAAAAGGAATGAAGTACTAACACATGCTGTAACATTGTTGAACCCTGAAAACATTATGCTAAGTGAAAAAAGCCAGTCACAAAAGACCATATATTGTATAATTCCATTTATATGAAACGTCCAGAACAAGCAAATCTATAGAAACAGAAAGTAGGTTAGTGGTTGTGTTACCAAACGCCAGTTTGTGTGCCCCACGCTCAGTGAGGCCAAACAAACCAAAACATCAGAGTTTGGAGCAGAAAAAGGTTTACTGCAGGGCCAAGCAAGGTGAAAAGGTGGCTCGTGCTCAAATAACCTGAACTCTCTGATGGTTTTCAGGGAGAAGTTTTTATAGACAAAATTTGGGGTGAGGGCTGCAGGGTAGTGACTTTCTTCTGATTGGTTGGTGGGGAGGTAACAGGGTGGTGGTCCAGGGATCTTGTGTTCAGCCTGAAGTAACCATCCTCCACCTGGGTGGGGGCCTTGTTTCCAGCAGAAGAACTCAAAGGTATTGTTAGACACATTCCTTGAGGAGGAACCAGGACCCTGCCCCAAGGTTGTACTATTTTTTCTTCACTGTTCCTCCCTTGTTTCTGCATTCCTTCCCTTCCCTGATTAGCAACTATTTGAATCTGCCCTTTGGAACTCAGGGAAGGTCAAGGAGGCTGAATGAAGCCTATTTCCTACAAACAAGAGACAGGGGACATGGAAAGGATTTGTACCAGGGAGGGTCCCGCAGGGTCATGCTTCATTTCAGTTGCTTAGGGCTGGATTGCAGGGGCGATGGGGAGTGACTGCCAATGGGTATGAGGTTTCTTTTGGGGCTGATAAAAATGTTCTAAACTTAGATTGTGAGGTTGCTGCAAAACTGTGAATATACTAAAACTATACATTGAATTGTATACTTTAGAAGGATTTTTTTTTAAATTTTATTTATTTATTTATTTATTTATTTATTTATTTATTTATTTATTTATGTCTAAGGATTAATTTTATGATATGTGAATTATATCTCAATAAAAATGTTTAAAAAAAAAACCTGCCCCCCATGGCATTTACATTCTCTAGTGCAGCTTCCTCCCATTGCTCCTTGATCTGATATGAAGCCAGCCCATTTCATACCTCATGGTCCAGGTTTCAGTTCCTTTGTGCAGAAATCTGGGCAGTAAGCTCTCTACTGGACCACTGGTGTAATCTGAATATTATTCCTGGTTCTTTCTTAATTCCTTCACCCTCCTAGAAATTCTGGAACTTAATTTCTTATAATGTACTATTGGGAGATAGTTCTGTTTTACATATCTAAGAACGCTGACTGTGGCAGAGACCAAGTAACTTAAGACCCATCCAGTTCAAGGCATTGACTCCTATAGACAATACTGTACAAAAGGCATTGAACTGCGAAGACTGTAGCTCCATGGTGCCACCCACAGTGAAGACCAGCATACCACTTGCGATGGACAATACATGACTCAGGTGGGAAACACTTTGTTCTGTTTCATTATAGGAATGACACCAAATACCTTATACATATTAAAACAATTAATTGATATTGAATATAATTAATCAAAATGCTGGTGCTATTATATTTTTAAAAATTGAACATTTACTCTCTAATGAATTCCCTGTAAATGAAAATGATTCTCTGTAATATTAATATTAACAGGAAGAAGTGTTGAAAAGAGGGTGAGATTGCGGAGATGTTTTAACAGGAGGACCACTGTTTACAACAGTCCTGGAGCTGTGTGCTTTGTCCTCTGACAGACAGGAGAAGCTCCATCTTGTTAGCTAAGGTTACAAGACAGAGACATAGTGGAACTGGGGTGGATCTTGGGGCCCAGAAAGGCACTGTGAAGACTGACCATCATGGAAAGAGACCTGATCAGCCACTGCACAACTGTATATCACACAGAAAAACTGTGAAAATCACTCCAAACCTCATCCTCTGAGGCCACCAACAGGAATAACAACCTGACACACCTGCAGGACTTTACAATAACCCAAGTTCATGGTGATGGCCTGACTCATCCAGAAAGGATTCACATTCTATTCAGGGTACCAGCTTCACAAGGCCAGGAAGTACATAACACACTCTTAAGTCAGAATGGTTTTCAGTCTTTCTTAAACTATCCACCACATTCTCACCACATCTCCACTCAGCTGCAGAAAATGGTTGAGTGTCACTTCCTGGGTGTAGCTTGTACTCAAAATATAACTTCAATATGTTTTTTTCAAATACATCCCAACCCCAGCCCTGCCCTGAAGTGCAAACCTTTAGCCACAAACAAAAATGGCTAAAACCAAAATATTGGAGATTGGTAAGAAAAGTTCTTAGCTAACTGGGTGTTTCATGGGGCTAAACCCATTCTTCTCCTGAGGGTCTTTAATAGCTAAGTTTTACTGCACAGTCTATTTTCACAACCTTTAAAAGGCCAGGACTTCTTGTGTTTTTCTTTTATGAGAAAAACTTCCCTCGACTTGTTATGAACAAAACTTGGATCCACTCACCTTTGTGCAGCAAAACCAAATTTACTGACTCTGGGTTGTGGTGAAGGAAAGTTCAGCATTTATTGTAAGCACCAAACAAGGAATCTGGGTGGCTAATATTCACAAGAACCAAACACCCTGATGGTTGTCAGGGAAAGGTTTTTAAGGACAGAGTGAGGGAGGAGGTTGCAGGGTATGTGATCAGCTCATGGACATTCTTCTGATTGGTTGGAGGTGAGGTAATCGGGAGTCAATATCATCAACCTTCTGGTTCCAACTGGTTTGGGGTCAATGGGCTTGTGGGCAGCATACAGTTAACTTCTTCCACCTGGTGGGGGTTTCAGTCTCTGCAAAACAGCTCAAAGGACATGGCTCAGAATATTATCTAGAGCCCCTGGAGAGGAACTAAATATGCTCGACTTTGTTTAATGGCTAAACTGTTTTTATTTTGTCTTGCTTGAGTGTTTTCCTCTGTTTCTGCATTTTCTCACTTCCCTGATTAAATTTATTCTTTGGAACTTGAAGAAGGCCTAGGAAGCTAAAGGTTTTCTACAAACAAGAGGCAGGCAGAGAACATGGTGGGGGGGTGGGACTGGGGTGTCTGTCCTGAGAAGGACCCATGGTCGTTTAAAAACCCACCTTGCTGTGTATTAGCAAAAACACTGGAAAGTGATTTTTTTCACATTTGGTTGTTATTGCTAATGGTATGTTTTGTTTGGATTTCCTTTTTTTTTTTTTCAAAGTCCATGGTTACTTGCAAAATAAAGATTTATTTTACTGTGTAATTTTGAAGTGTATGCCTCTGTTGCAAGGAATGAGAGGATTTTTCAGACTATCTTTGGAACCCTAGGGCATCTATCAATCAACACAATACTTGCCCTGATGTCGGAATTCCCAGCTCTCAAATTACCTTACCTTTGTCCCCTGAAACCTCTAGACCATTGGAATTAAAAGCTGGAGCCTTTTAAATAATTAAGAAATTTGTTTCTTTGGAGGTGGGGTGTACTGTTTATCTGCAGTAATAACAAAATGTCTAGATTTTCTTCAAATTGGATTCTCGGAGTACACATCAAGTTTGCATTCAGGGACACACAAACACTCTGAGATGTTCATCCTTCTTAAGAAGCAGCACTCTACACTGACTGAAGTTTCTATCTGGACTCAGCATTTATTTTCATCTTTGGAGCTTTTCATTTGGAAATAATATGTGGTTGTTCAATTCACTGCTAGACCATAGCCAGCAAAGAATTAATATATCAATACATCAGTCTTACAAATGCATTTACTCCTTGACCCACTGACTCCATTTCTAGGAATTTATCTTGCAAATATCCCTGCCCACATAAGAAATGATGGGTATACCAGATTACTCACTGAAACACTGTTAATAAGAGAAATGACTGCAAACAAACCAAATGATGTCCCCAACAGGGGATGGGTTAAATAAATTATGAAACATCTCTCCCATGGAATATTATGTAGCTGTAAAAAAAAAATAGTGAGGAATTGCTGTACGTGCTGATATAAAGTAATCTCTAGGATATATTAGTAAGCAGAAAAATGCAAGATACAAGGTATTATTTATGGAACACTCCCTTTTGTGTAAGAAAAGGTAGAGAGTAATAATATTCATTCATATCTTCTTGTATTTTCACAAAGAAACAAGTGGTTATCAGAGTGAAAGGAAGGGGACAAAACAGGTGACAAGGGTGGGAGTGAGACTTTTTATGTTGTTTTTATTTTTGAACTATGTGTAAGTATTGCCTTTTCAGGAATAACATAAAAATCACCCAATGTAATCTAAAACAACTTATATTAGAAAAATGGACCCTTAAGGCAGCATGTGTTTCTCATCAAGCATGCTTATCAAATCACCCTCCAGTTGAGAAATCAACAAAATTGTGTACACAGCTGCATCCTTTGTTGTTTCTTCATATGACTCAAAACCACACAGAGTAAATGACAACATCCTTCCTCTAGGCATTGGCCCCTCCACACCCACCCCAGGGACCCTGAGAACAGAGCCAGCAGACCGGAAGTGCTCTTAGAGAGCAGCCCTGGTAGATGTATGCATGACTAAAAGACTATTTGGAAATTCAGAAATCTTTCCAAGCTACACATGACAATTTCCCAGAGTCTCTTGAAGCCAGAGTTCACAGTGGGGTCACCATAACCCTAAGAACCTCTATCTCAGTGCCTTTTGAAGCCTCCATGTATTTTGCAGAATATCTGCTCCTTTCCAAGAGTCTCCACCTCACTCTCTCTGTGGGTCCTCATGGGGAGTATTGCATCTCTGGTCACAATGTCTGCCTACGGCCGGTGGCTTCTGTCAGGATTTTCCTTTCTTGCTCAGCCCCCACTGGTGACATGTACTGAAAAGGCTGAGGGCTGGACACCTCCCACTTGATCCTCCAGGTTCTCCACCCACTTCCATTTGGCTCTCTGCCCCCATCCTACCCCAGCAGGTTCTCCCAGAGGGAGGAAGTAGAAAGCTATGTATTTCCTGTCTTAGTTCATTTGGCTACTATAACAAAACACAAAGACCGGGTAGCTTCTAAACAACAGAAGTTTCTTTCTCAGTTCTGGAGCCTGGGAAGTCCAAGATCAAGGCACCAGCATGGCCGTGTTCAGGTGAGGTCCCTCCTCCTGGCTCACAGATGGCACCTTCTCGCTGTGTCCTTACATGGCAGAAGGGGAGAGAGATCTCTGTGGGGTCTTTTTCATAAAGCACTGATCCCATTCATCAGGCCCCACCTTCATGGTTAAGCACCTCCCACCAGCCCCACCTCCTATTACTACCATCTCTGGGGGTTAGGATTTCAACATATGAATTGGGGGCGCACAAACATTCATACCACAGCCATTACCCCAGCTGGCTCCCTCCTTGCAGGGTGACCTCTCACCTGCCGGATTCACTGACAGAAGGTCACTGCTGCTCTCAAGGTGACCTCTCCATGGGACTCCTTCCTTCCAGATTCTTGTGGCCACTTCATCCGCTGGTCCCTTTAGGCAGTGTTTCTGCGCACTCTCGATATCTTTGTAAATGGTCCTTCGTTAAACTTTCTTCAAATTATCCACATTTGAGTGTCATCTGGGTCCTGCTAGGACCCTGCGGGAGTAGACTGGCCCTGCCTGCAAAGCACTTTGATTCTGCCCCATCGTTGGCTTTTGATGACCACTCTCACTGGCAACCTGCATCTATGCCATAGCTGGGTCACTCTTTGGTAGCTCGGTCCCCCCACGATGCTATTCGTGGCTCTGCGTCTCACAGTGCCTTCTGTCCCTAAGGCTCTCCCTCCCAGAGAGAGATGCTGTTAAATAATTACACCAGGACAAAGGAAACCAATTGGCACTGCGGGCCAAACAGGATGTATGATGTCCACACACACACACACAACAAATCTCTACTACAGATATAATGATAACCTTCTAATTCTTCTCCACTTTCTGGAATTCCTTTGTTACCTGATAACCCCTCCCACAGTGGATTTCCAAAAGCCCCATGCCATCAGCCCAGACCTATCTGAACCCCAGGGATAGACACAGCTTTGACAAAAGCTCGAAAACATGTCATCTGACATTTTAGAAGAAGAGTAGAGTGTCTTGTATTTTAGATATGACATTATTTCAAAGACACAGAGGTAGAGAGTAATCCATTGTCAGATGAAACTCTACCAGAATAAGCACTTCACCTCCTTAGGGATTGGTATTTGATTGATATCCTCAACCAGTATTTTGGGACATCAGTTTGCTGTGGCCAGAAGGCTCTTTCCAACAGGCCTCCAATGGCTTTTCATCATATTCAGAGAAAAGTCTGCAAAATGGCCTGCAAGATCCAACCCAATTTGGCCTCTTTCCTTCTGTCACACTGATCCCACCATCCTGGTCTCCTTGCATTTCCTCGAGTGATTCAGACACACAGCCCCCCAGGGCCTCTTTCCTTCTGTCACACTGATCCCACCATCCTGGTCTCCTTGCATTTCCTCGAGTAATGCAGACACACAGCCCCCCAGGGCCTTTGCTCCTGAGGATCTTGCCTGAAATGTTCTTTCCACAGCGATCAGCTTGGCTTAATCCCTCCACTCCTTCAAATCTTTGTTCACATAGCATCCTCTCAGGGAGGCTTTTCCAGACCTCCTTATATAAAACAGTAACCCCCAGCCCAACACTTTCTATCATCCTTCTCTGCTATATTTTTCTTGATAGCATGTATCACCTTCTAAAATACAATTTACTTCTTTATAAAGACTATTGTTCATCTCCCCCACCTACTAGAATATGCACTCCAAGAAGGCACGGATTTTTGTCTGCTCACTGAAGTAATCTTAGCAGTTAGTGCTTGGAACCTATAGACACACAATATTTGTTGGATGAGTTCATGATTAGAGCACAGATCTGATCATCCATCTCCCTTGTCCAAGTTTTTCAATCTTCAATAGTTCCACATTTCTCTAAGGACAAAACTAAAGCTTTTTAGCATACTTGTAAACTGGCAGCAATTCACCTTCTGGTCTTACACAAGCCTCCCTCCCCCATTGCCATGAGTTGTTGTAAGAGAAGAACTAGGATGATCTGTGAAAAGTGAGAAATTCTGGGTTTTCAGTGTTGTGTTGAGAAAAGAGAAGCAAGGATGTAAACATAACATGATTAAGGAAATGGTGAGTATTATTTATAATTATTAGTATTAGTAGTAGTAGTAGTAGTAGTAGTAGTAGTAGTAGTAGTAGTAGTAGTAGTATTTATATACATAATAATACATGGAATGGTCCATGTATTATTTAGCCTACTCAGCACTCCTCCCTTCCTGGACCAGCACGACCTTTCTTCTAAAGCATTGCTTTTTCTCTTCTGAATAGAAAATATTATATGTGGAATATAAAAATATTACATGTGGAATCTAAAAAAACGGTACAAATTAACTTATTTGCAAAACAGAAATAGAGTCACAGATGTAGAAAAAACAAACTTATGGTTACCAGGGGGGAAAGGGAGGGAGGGATAAATTGGGAGATAGGGATTGACATATACACACTACTATATATAAAATAGATAACTAATAAGGACCTACTGTATAGCACAGGGAACTCTACTTAATACTCTATAATGACCTATATGGGAAAAGAATCTAAAAAAGAGTGGATATATGTATAAGTATAACTGATTCACTTTGCTGTATACCTGAAACTAACACAACATTGTAAATCAACTATACTCCAATAAAAATTAAAAAGAAAATATTTGCTGAATGAGTGAGGGGAAACAGCACAGTTGGAAATAGAAAAAGTTAAATGAGTAAATTCAGGAGAAAAAAAAGACAGTCAATGGATCTTGGGGAGAAGGAAAGAGAGTACTTCCAGATGTTACTGGGTTCAAAGAAAACCAGAATCAGACAGAAGTTAAAACAGCAATGGCAAATTTTATTCAGGAGCTATTATAATATGGGAAAAAGAGAGCTTGGTATAGAGCTGGCTCCAATCTGAATAGAACATGGACAAATAGAGACTTATAGCCAAGGCATAGGGGGAGGTCAGTGGGTGGAAAATTACCAACAGGAGACATCAAGAATAGGGGAGGTTGTGGCTAAACTGACTTTAGGGGTTTTGCTAAAGGCAGGTGCAGAGGAGGAAAAAATAATTTTGCCTCTACCCCTTTAAGTTTTTGTCCGAGGTCCCTGTAATAAAAGACAGAGAAAAACAAACAGATTTATTAACATGTATACCTCATGTATACATGGGAGATACCCAGAGAAAAAAATGAGTAACTCCCTGAGGTGGCTTAGCATTCAGGATTAAATTCCACCTTAATAGGGGAAAGGGGAGTCAGGGGGAAACAGTTCTGGGAGGTTATCAGGAAAAACATGGTAAACAAGGGCAAGGTTTGTTGTGCAGATTTAAGTCAGTGCCTTCTCCACTGATAAGATTCTCTTGTGATTTTGTTTTCAGCTATATTGAGGTATAATTGACAAATTGTAAGATATTTAAAGTGTACAACCTGATAATTTGATATACCTATACATTGTAAAGGGATTCCCCCCATCAAGTTAATTAACACACCATTACCTCACAAATTTACCTTTTTTTTTTTTCCAGTGAGAACATTTAAGTTCCGTTTTCTTAGCAAATTTTAATTATTCAATACAGTGTTATCAGCTATAGTCACCTCAGATCATAGTCATCCTAAAACTGAAAATTTGTACCCCTTTACCAACCTCTTCCTGTTTTCCCCTCCCCCCAGCCCCTGGCAACCACTTTTCTGCTTTCTATTTCTTTTTACAGAGGTACGATTTACCAAGTTAATGTAAGTTATAGATAGCTTAAGAGAAAAGAGAAAAACACTTCCTTAAATCGGTAAAACAAAACATTAAAGAACCAGCAACATCATCTGGAGGTAGAAAAACACCACGCGTCTATAACATACATATAAAGACAGACACAGAGCTATTACAGCTTTCGTTCTAAAATTTTGGTCATGAGACAGGTACAATGATACAAAAGTCACTGATCTATAAAAGAACAGTTAGATCCAAGCTGTGATTCTGGCAGAGGGACTATGTCAAGTTTACCCACTCAGATGGCCAAAACTTTTAACTACTATTTGTGGCAAGGACCTTGTCAAATAACAAAAATAATACACTTTAGTAAGGAGTTTGATGGCTTTTTATCAAGGGAAGACAATGCATGGATTGGGAGACTGCTGTGCCTCACAAGCTGTGGAGCAACCGTCTCTAAAAATCTGGGGCAAGAGGAAGTTTTACACAATATTAGAAGAGGCAACATGGAAACAGCCCATGATTGGCTAGGAGGTCAGGGATTTCCTTAGACGACTCCAGGTCCCATTTTCTTGGGCAAGGTGACCTAGCTAAGCCGAGCTGGTGGGTTCAATTTTTAAGATGTTTCATTTGCTTTCATTTGCTCCCAGTGGAGAATGGGGGCCAAAGTTCAAGTGACTGTAGGAATTGAGGGGCTGGAGAAGGAAAAGTCTGGGAGGCGTGGACAGAAGGATGGAGGAGGCTGTGATTTTTGGTGGCCTGGGCCTGTGGCGGCTTGAAGCAGGATCTCAGTTCCCTGACCAGAGGTTGAAGCCAGGCCGAAGCAGTGAGGGCACCTAATGCTAATCACTAGACCAGGGCCGGCGGCCAGCAACAAGGCCCTGGCTCGTCGGCTTTGGAGAAAGGAGTTTCAACGAAGAGACGGAAAGTAGTGAAACAAGTAAAATGTTCATTAGGAGGAAAAAAGTATGTGTGGATAGACACACACGGTCAGGCTCAGAGAGAGAGTTGTTTAAATCACTTATGCGGGGGCAGTTCTCCTGGGTTTCCTCTGGCCAGTCATCTTGCTTTGTCTGGCTCTGAGTCCATTTTTGGTCCTCCCCTGTGGGCACACACATCTCTTAGCCAAGATGGATTCCAGTGCAAGGGTTTCTGGGATGTTGGCAGAACATATTATGGTCTGGCACCCCCCCCCCCCCTTCTCTGACCTCTGAGGAACCTTTCTGTGCATGCGTAGTTTGGGAGGTCTCCTTGACCTCAAGAGTGAGAAATATTTGGACTCTTTCTCTCTTATCTGGGGAGGACTCAGCTCCTCCTTGCTCCTGCCATTATCCTTATCGTAGATAATGTCCCCATTATCCACAGGGGACAGGCTCCAGCTGCTCAGTCAGGGGCACATCTATCTCCTGCCTCACTTGAACAGACCTGTATCAAAGGACTCAAGGGAGTTGGATGGAAGACAGAAGGTGACATCAGAGGAAGGATGTTTAGAGGAGCCACTTTGGGGAGAACTTACGTTTCCCAAAGAGGCCAAGGAAGTTCCAAATTATCCTCAGCAAAATCACGCTAACAATGAGCTGGACAGAGTTGACGGAGCATAGAGTCAGCAGGAGTTTGAGAAGGGGTTCCCGACTGAGAAGTTCCCATGGGAGGAGCAGCATCAAATAAAACAGGCAAAACAGAGACCTTTAAAAAATAGCTCCTATCAGCCTCTGAATATCAACTTCCAATGTGGCTAACTTCTGACCATAGAGCTATTTTAAAAAATTCTTTCAAATATCTTATTATCAGATTTCAGCTGGAACAAATAGTAAATATTCCTGGTGGTATTAAACTCTTGTTGGTTTTTTTTTAATCCTTTTTCTCTTAAACCAAAGATATAGCTTTTCTCTTCCTGGTACAGAGTGGGAGACACACTTACAAATGGAGATTTCCTTTATAAATGTAGATTTCCCTTACAAAAGGGTAATTAACCCTCAGTTTTCAGAGCTTCTCAAGCGTCTGTTGTTTCTTAATCAGCTCAAAGTAATCCTTTGGCCCAAGAGGCATATCTTGGGGTGACATATTCTACTCCCCTTCACAGGGTAGGGTGATAAGATTTTGAGGGTGGGGGATGATGAACTTGACCATCCATCAGAGGTGGGGGACTTTGGCTAAACTGACCCGGCGGCATTCTGCTTTAGCAAGAGTCTTTGCTCAAACTGGACTGAACAGAGTTCATAAACAGAGCGCAAGGTCAGGGTCTTGAGAGAGTTTAGAGGAGCTTCACTAGAGTGAGGTCAAGGAGAATCTTTGTCACTGGTCAGATGCTTCTCCCAGAGTCTCTGGGCAGGGTCAGCAGGAGGAAATAAGCCATGTGGTTTCACAGGCAAGTTATTCACCAGGTAAAGTCAGTCTCACTGCTTGGAAGGAAGCTCCTGAAATCGGAGACCTAAAGCTGAGGACATGGGGCTGCTTGGTCTCCTGGAGCCCTGGGAGGGGCTGTGTGGGATGCTGGGACTGTTCTCCCTAGACCCCAGCCCGTCCCTGAAAGTCCACACCAAGAGGGAGCAGACCAGGGCTGCAGGGCAGCACTTGAGCCCCAGTACAGGTTTCTGGAATCTTGCAGCCAGGGTTCACACTAACTGGTCAGTAACGAAAGTCTCAGAACTTCACCCCTGAAATCAACATGTATGTGGGGATTAATGAGTTAATACATGTAGAGCAGTTAGAACTGTGTCTGGCACTGAGCAAGCACTCGAATATAAGCTATGTGTAAATAGAAAAAATTTGGAAAAATATCCACTACACTCAGACCAGTTATCTCTAGTGAATGAAATGTGGCAAAGGTACTTTCACTTAATACATTTCTTAATTTTTTGGCAATTAAAGAAATACATTAATTAGAGCCTGCAGATAGAAGTTGATAATGACGATGATGATTCTGGCAAATAGTAATTACACGGACGATCCAATATAGTTGTTAAGAGTACAAGTTCTAGAGTTACTTCGCTGGGTTTGAGTCCTGGCTCTGTAATTTCCTAGATGTGGTATCTCGCTGACTTATTTTCCTGCTCTACACTCCTGAGTTTTCTCACCTTAAAAAGGGGGGAGCGGATATTATTAACTATAAATTGCCGCGCGAGGCTCAAATGAGGTACTGCATGGAAAACACTTAGAACTGCTCCAGACACACAGCAAATACTTCATCATTGTTAGCCAATATTGTCCAGTCATTTCTGGTCTTCTAGCTTATTCACAAAACCTTTAGGATAGAGGGCTGGGATTTTTATAGCAATATAACTGGAGCTCTTAGGACGGTAATTAATACCCTGCTGGGGTTTAATGTTGTTGTTTCATTTTGTTTTGGTGTTTTGTTTTGTTTGTTTGTTTGCTTCTTTTTAGATTTTACTTAGTTTTTCAAACACACAAAAGTAGAGAGACCAGGAATGAACCACCCGCTACACCTTTCATCTGACTTAAACAGTTATCAACATGTCACCAATCTTTAATACTGGATTTTGTTCCCTTTCAATTAGGACACAGATTTGGTGAGATTACATGACTTGCCCTAATTGGTGAATCAAATAATTTGCTGTGACAGGTAAATTGGTGAGAAGTGCACAATGGTTTCATTTTTTAATTAATTGTTCCCTCTTCAAGAATTCAGAAATAGCTTAACTGTCCTGAGGGCTCAAATTTGTGGACTTTTGACTCACATTGTAGTTCATGGCGGGCCATGTGATAATTCTTTCTAGATCAGCACTGTCCAGTAGAAATATAATGTAAGCCATAGATGTAATTTTAATTTTTCCAGTAGCCATATTTTTTAAAAAAACAAAAAGAAACAGGCATAATTAATTTTAATAATATATTTTATTTAACTCAACCAATCCAAAACATCATTTCAACATACAATGAATATAAGAATTATTAATGTGATTGCGTACATTCTTTTTTCTTTGTACTAAGTTTCTGACATATGGTGTTTATTTTATATTTATAACACCATCTCAGTTGGAATGCTCAGTAGACACAAGGGGCTAGTGGCTACCATATTGGACAGCACAGTTCTGAATAGTAGTTCCTTGAGGTTAAGATCTGTATCTTCTTCATCCTGCTGTCTTTTACAAATAATAAATGAAACTCTCTCTAGTTTTGAGCAGAGATACATATTAAAATTCTTTCACCGGAAGGGGTAGGAATGGATTGCTAACTACTCCTCACTGTCATTTGCTACAGAAAGCCACATCTGCTACATTTTGGGTTTGTTTTGGTTTTAAACAAGGAAGCTCCGTCACTTTAATGAAATAAATATCTTTATTTTCAAAGGTATCCTTTGCTTTGAAAAATAAGAAAGTGACCAGGAAAGTGATAGAGTAGGAAGTCTGCCATGAATTAGACAGTACTGTAGCAAGAAGGGATTTTGAGGCAGAGGCAAAATTGAAAGGATCCCAGAAAGAATCCCTAAATAAAATCCCTTATCTCAACTGGGAAGTATTTAAATCAAGTGAGAAAAAAACCAACCATAGCAGATAATGCTGGTGCGTGATGCTTACCCCCTTGGCCAGTTTCTGGGCACTTGTCCAACTGCCCAGGGGAGGCACCTGGAACTCTTTGTCTGGGAGCTTTCTCTGACTTCCAATACCTGCTCTATCCACACACAGGGTAGCCTGAAAGTGCCCAGGAATTCACACCCTCCCTGGGAGCAGCCCTCAACCAATGACTGACTGGAATGAAGAATAAAGACCTCAGCTCACATGTGCCTCTGAAGTGTTCTACCCTGTCAACCCAAAGCTGCCTGCAGGATTAAGTTCCAGTTGCCCTCAGTGACAATTTGCCTGGAAATCCACCGTTTATTGGCTTCTTCCCTCCCTGGTCTCAATGTCCCCCTCCCCTGACATACAGTGGCATTACAATCACTAGGACCATCACAGGAGGGAAGCTCATGGGCTCAGGGAAATGGATACATCCATTTATATACTATCTGAGCCACTGAGAGACGTAAGGAAAATAGTATTATAAGGAATGTGTAGTAGGTTGTTGCTTTCTGCTACCCCCAAAGTGCTAAGGGAAGAAAATGACAGAATCAGGTCAGCCAGCTATCAACTAAGGTATGTTGGGAGGCTAGAAGACCTCTATGGTGCATTTAAGGAGACACTCACCTCCTGCAGCTGCAGGGCAGACTGTGCTGAACATCATGCGAGCCCAGTATGTTCACTGTGAGCACAGCAGAGTGACAAGAAATCTGAATTCATAGCCCTGGTAGGTCTACATCCCTTCTAGGGAAGGAATGAGACCCTGAGACTCAGGATGGGCACATCTTTGTATATGTTATTGAAAAACCTTGAACCCCCAGAGTTGGTAGGACTGGCTTTCTCCTCCTTTCTGGAGGACAGCAGTTCCCTTTGCCTGAAGATGTGCACAGGCTTCACATGGCAGGACGATTCTTGCCCTCTTCAGGACCTGCCTCCCTTCATTGCTTTTAGATCATAACTAGGTTCGGGGCTTCCCTGGTGGCACAGTGGTTAAGAATACGCCTGCCAATGCAGGAGACACGAGTTGGAGCCTTGGTCCGGGAAGATCCCACATGCCGCGGAGCAAATAAGCCTGTGTGCCACAAGTACTGAGCCTGCACTCTGGAGCCCGTGTGCCACAACTGCTGAAGCCCATGCGCCCTAGAGCCCATGCTCCGCAACAAGGGAAGCCACTGCAGTGAGAAGCCTGTGCACCACAACGAAGAGTAGCCCCTGCTCACTGCAACTAGAGAAAGCCCAGGCGCCGCAACGAAGACCCAACGCAGCCAAAAACAAATAAAATTAATTAATTAATTAAAAAAGAAAAGAAAAGAATGTATTGATAAGGGGCCACTCTCCCATAATTCAAAATTTAACAATCTGACAAGGACACCTAGGACCTAGTCCTAATAACATTGTTGGAATGGTTCTTTGAAATCTGGAATAAAAGATGCCCTGAAGTAAATGAGATAAGATTTATTTATTACTTTACTTTGGCAGAGTAGTAAGAAAGGGGTTAAAGGCTCAGAGAGATGGGCATGCTGGAAAGAACGTGTAACACATCCAGCGGACTATGTTCCCTCAGAGGGCCCAGAAACGCGCTTTGTTAAAACAGTAAAGAATGTGCTAGTGATGGGGGTACTGTCCTCACGGAGAAGCTCATAAGTGGCTGTGTTCTGAAGGCCAGGGATGGTGGGAGTGATGTTGCCATGGGATTGTGCTTCCTAGTGCTAAGAGGAAAAATAGGATTCCAGAATTGCAGAGACTGGGAGGCAACACTTAACTGGCATAGGCAAGGCAGATATGACTGCCATATGGCAATGAGTTGACATGGCAAATGGGGGCCTGGCAGGCTGGAATCTGAGACAGAGGCTAATAGATCCTATAGTTCCTTAGAGCAAGATATAGCTGTGGGCAATCAATGAGGATGTTGCTTGACCTTTACAATCAAAAGTGATAAAGAGCAAATGAGCCAAAGGCTGATGTCCGCTATTACAGTGGAGGACCACAGTCCTTCACCCAATCCCCAGACCTGTATCTGGAATCTCAGACCCAGATCCAATCATTTAAGGGGGAGGAAGTGCCCTGCAATGCCACAGCAAGCATATAAAATAGTGATTCTCTCAACCTTTCCTTCAAAATGACCTATGGCCATTTATCTGAGTTACTGCACATTACAAGAATGGAAATATTCTGACCTTCTTATGACCACTGACTATAAAGTTTGGACTGTCACAACTACAAGACCCAAAACACAGTCATGGCCCCCCTTAGTTAAATAAGGGCTTACTGAGGCCAGGTAACTAATGGACTCCTGGCCAAAGTTTATCACAGTGGGTCCCATTGTCCAGGGACCCATCCAGTGGTCATTTCCCTAGCCCTTCTCGCATTGGTTCCTTGACCTGTAATCGCTATTACAGTAGGAAAGACCAAATGGAAGCCTCTGAAACTGACCCCCATTCCAGAAGCAGGACCACATCCCAGGTGCAATGCAAGGGCTTAAGACCACCCTCAAAGACTCAAAAAAATAAAGCAGGGTGGATTATTCCACCATATCCTCATTTAATTCAGTCTAGCCCCTGCAAAAACCAAACACTAGATGGATTCTGTCAGAAGGCAGTAGGCTATTATATATTTAATCAAGTGGTAATCCCAATTCGTAGTTGCAATGCCAGAAGGTAGTATCTTTATTAGAGTAAATTATCGCAGATTTGGGCACTTGGTATGCTTCGAATGCCTTATTTTCAATCTCCTTTGGGAAGAAGGATCAGAAGCAGTTCACGCTCACCTGGAACATGCAGGTGACTCGGCATCTTGCCCAAGCGCTATGGTAGCTCTACTGCTCTAGATCCCTGGACAGTCTAAAAAGACCTTGATTGTCTAAACATTCTGTCTAACAACAGTCTGGCCCCTTATATTGATTTCATGTTGGCTAAAACTAGTAGTATGAAGTAGCAAGTCTCCTAGATGCCCTGGTAAAACACATGCAAGCTAGAATGTGGGAGATAAAACAACCCTATAAAGATTCAGGAGTAAAGTTAGAGTGAGCCAGTGGTCTGGGGCATGCCAAGATGTGCCCTGCAAAATAAAGAACATCTTACATCTTGCACCTCCTACTGCTATGAAAGAAGTATGGCCCTTGGAAGACTTCAGTGGATGTTGAAAACAGCACAAACCACCCTTGGGTATATGGGTTGGATCCATTAATTGTATAACTCGGAACACTTTTGACTTTTAATGTCTCTAAGAACAAGAGGACACTGTAAGGGTGGAAAATTTGCCCTTCTTCCCTTCTAGATTCTTTGGCTGGTCTAATAATTAAATGAACATAAGATAGATTAACAGGAGAAAAACAAATTTAATTTCATACATACAGGAGCCCCATTAAATTATGAGACTCAAAGAAGTGACCAAAGCAGAAAGCTTTTATACCTTGTAGACACAGTAATTTGTAAAGAACTAACAAGAAAAAGGGTTTTGGGTTTAGAGTAGTAAATTAGTGAAGAAGTAACAGGCTTTGTTTATATAGTCTCCTTAGTCCAAATTTTCTATTTCTGGTGGTAAGGATGCCTTCTATCCTCTTGGGACAGGGAGGGTACCTTTCACATGGGAGATTTAACTCCTGCTTGCAGGAGGACAGAGGACGGTCAGAGTGTTCCTCTCGTACTGGCTGTTTCTCAAGGAACTTCTGTGTAAGTCTGAATTCGGTTTTAAGCGTTAAGTTATACAATAGCATTTTGATGCTTCCTCTGATAGTTTCTGTAACTTGTGTAACAAACCAGAAGTGGCTTCATGATTTGTACATAATTCTAAGTGCTTCTTTATTCATTCTTTCACTGTACCTTAAATTACAGGGGAAAATCCACTTTAAAATGGTTTCTTATTAATCATTAGTTCATCTAGAGCTTCATGTGAACATACCGTTTATTTTCTGTCCATTGTATCAATCTTTAAATTTAGTTTTACCTCTAAACCTGTGGATATTTGCTTTGGAATGTTGCAGCAGTTTTCAAAACCAGAGACTCTAAATTCTTTGAAAAATTCCAATAATCCCCTGACGTGTTTTGTTGCGATGCCTATGTGTATACTTTTGTAATAATTTACCGATATCATTTATGACTGGCAATTTCTGTCACAGCTCTCAGGCCAGAGAGTTAACATTTGTGCAACTGCCACAAGCACAGGCTCGGGGACAAAAGGGCAAGTGGCATCGCACTGCCACCATCGGTGTCCCATGTCTGCTCCCGCTGGCGTTTGCCACTATGGTGTAGACCAGAGGTCCTCGTGGGAGCCGTTCTCCACCCATGACTGATGGGTAGAAAAATATCTCAACCTCCTCCCATTCTCAGGTGCAGAAACTCTGAAGCATGTTCTACACTGTCTACAGTTGCTCCCCTGATAACCTGGATTGCCTTCCGGCCCTCCCTGACTCACTTTCCACTCCCTCACCAGCGTTTCTTGGGGGCACTTCCCAAATTGACTTGGGATTTCCTTGGACTTATTTTCTGTCACCGGGTCTGCTTTTGAGGAAAGTCAGTATAACTTCTGACTAAGTCGTTAAGTCAGTCAACAGCTTAATCTGGCACAATTAATAAAAGGGATTCCTTTATTCTCAAGCTCTCCAGGGAAAGCAGCTCAACAAAAGACTGGGGAAAAAAGACCTTCTCCTCCTTCTCGCTGAGAAACTGCTTGTCACGGGCTTGTCACAGCTGTGACAGCAGAGCTGAGGATGTTAGGAGGAAAGGTAGTATTATTGGTTTGCATCACGTGTGTGAAGGAAGGAGAGAGTGGAGCCATCAGGCACCAACCAGACTGTCTGTGCTTCTCCCAGTGTAGCAACTGGGCTGGGGGCTACTGACTTCCTCAGACTTTTAGGTCATAGGTCAGTGAGCATTTTCTTTAAAGGGCCCAATAATAAGTACTTTCAGCTTTGCTGGTCATACAATCTCTGTTGCAGCTACTCAGTTCTGCTACTGTAGCTCAGAAGCAGCCACAGACAATACGTAAACAAGTGAACGTGGCTGGGTTCCAATAGAACTTTGCTTCCAGACACTGAAATTTGAACTTCATGTCATTTCCACGTCATGAAATATTGTTCTTCTTTTGCTTTTTTCAACTATTTAAAAATGTAAAACCCCCTCATGGCTTTTAGGTTGTACAAAAACAAGTGATGGGTCAAATGTGGCCCCTGTGGACCATTGACAAACATACTCTCAATAATGCTGTCAACTGTACCCCTCCTCAACTACGTTGTGAGCCCCTTGGAAGTCTGAGAGCTTCTGGGCATCTATCACTGTGACCTTTTTTTTTTTAGTTTTTATTTTATATTATAGTTGATAGACAATGTTGTGTTAGTTTCAGGTGTACAGCAAAGTGATTCACTTATTCATATACATATATCCATTCTTTTTCAGATTTTTTTCCCATATAGTTTATTACAGAATATTGAGTAGAGTTCCCTGTGCCATATAGTGGGTCCTTGTTGATTATCTATTTTATGTATAGTAGTGCTTATATGTTACTCCCAAACTCTCAGTTTATCCCTCCCCCACCCACCTTTCCCTTTTGGTAACCATAAGGTTGTTTTTGAAGTCTGAGAGTCTGTTTCTGTTTTGTAAATAAGTTCATTTGTATCATTTTTTTTAGATCCCACATATAAGTGATGTCATATGATATTTGTCTTTCTCTGTCTGGCTTACTTCACTTAGTATAATAACCTCCAGGTCCATCCATCTTGCTGCAAAAGGCATTATTTCATTCTTTTTTATGGCTAAGTAATAGTCCATTGTATATATGCACCACATCTTCTTTACCCATTCACCTGTCGATGAACATTTAGGTTGCTTCCATGTCTATCACTGTGACTTTTCATGAAGGTTATCGAGGGTGCAGACACAATGTTTCAGCACTTCTCCCTACTTAATCTACCTAGCCTCACCTCCTTCCACCCCCCAATGCCCTGTCACCCCCTTTCAGGAAGGAGCAGATCCTGATATGATTGCTGGGAGCAAGGAATTCTTGAGCCACTTTTACTCGTGGGCGAGGTGACCACATCATGAGAGTGATGTGCTCTGGGGCACATTCACTCAGCTTAGCCAGGGTTGGCCCTAATCAGCAGCCTGACAATCTAGTGGTTAAATAATAATTGCCAGTTTCCAATCTGTGCTTGGGCTTGCCTGTAGCATGCTTGGCAACTCCTCTGGAGGAGAAGGGAGAAACAGGGCCAAATTCAAACAGTCCTGGGTCCTTGGATATGACACCTCCAACAGTCACTACCTCTCCCAGGACTCCTAATCAAGATAACCAGTAACTATTGGCTGAGTAGTATAAAGGTGTTAAATAAACAAAGTGCAAACATTTAAGACAGACTCAATAAGTTGAGGACATAAACCTTTGTACATATTAGTCTCTATGCCTGGAAATACTTTCAACCCACCTCCTCATGTCTCCACCTCTTATCTGGCTGAATAGCCCTTATCTTTCCCATCTCAACTTAGAGGTCACTTCCTCTAGGAAGACTTCCTTCCCTGATGTTACATTGAGTTAGGTCCCAACTCTGCCATCCCAAAGCACCCTGTGTCTCCAACACACACATAAAAATAGAGAGCAATTCCTAGTTTAATTATCAGGGTCAGGAGAGTCTCTCTCCCCCCCCACCTCTCTCTATCCCTCCTAAATTCTATTAACAGCAGCAGTGGTAAACAAGAACTCCATTCTGATTATAATTCTGTGCAGATCACTGTGTCACACAGAATCCAGTCCAAACAAGCTTAATGTGTTCTTCCAAGAGATTTTAACTATGTGCCAGCTATTCCCAAATAGCAAAATTTTACAAGCCGCATCTTAGAATTATCACGTCACATTTCTATCACAAAATCATGCAGGTGCAGCTGATACAAGTCATATTAAACCCTTTCTATTTCTGCACAGGGCAGAAACACACACACGTGGACTGGCTTTTCGACATGCATTTTTCTCAAGTAAATAAATCGTTTGAGTGAAGACTTTGGGTAATTTTGACAACTACACTTTAATAGCTACATGACAATGGGAATTTGAAAGGACTAAAATAACGTAACAATGAAAATATGATTTTGGGAATCTGCTTCAATCCACATCTTTTGGGGGAAAAAAAAACTATATTCCTAAAATTCTAAGTAAAGCGATTTCATACATACACATTTCTTATTATTGGGACGTATTTTGGGATAGACTCTACTAAGAAAACACAGAAACATAAGGCTATAAGTAATGAATAGTTGTGTTGAAATTAGCATAGTGCAGATCCTGCCACCTGCTTCATTGCTTATTAATGTGGATGTTCAGAACCCTGGCCAGGTCTTAAAAAGACAGCTTCCCAGTCTCAACAACAGTTGAGCCCTGCTCGCCAGTAAAGTGTTTGAGTTTACCCTTTTCTTTGGTGCCACAAGTCTCCTTGTGTAAAGTGTAAAGCTGAGCTCTGTGTTTCCAAAGCCTATAAATGAAGTTCTAGCAATTGCAAAGTCTTCAGTGAAGTTTCGTTTTCATGAGTTCCACTTTCGGGCACTGAAGAATTTTGGAAAGACTAAATAAACGGAAGAATACCATTCAGGGCTGGTTCAGCTCTGTTTTGGACTGTCCCACATGGAGTGAGGCCATGAATTCTTCTCTATGTGACACTCTTTATTCACCGTATCTATTTAGCACTCTTGCAAACCTCAATTTTCATTATCTCACAGAAGGAGTTGAGAAAGCTGGTTTTCACTTCAGCACAGGTCTGCCTCTACATCTTACTTTTGAAATACTCACTGTTGTATGAGTTTGCTGGGGCTGCCGTAACAAAACATGAACTGGGGAGGAACCCAATTTAGTCCACAACATTCGTGTTCAAGGGGAATTTCAGACATGTAACCGATCAGCCGGCCAAGATGTGATCACTCCCACTTCATGTCTCTGAAGATCACCAGAAGAGGGTCACCACATTTTTTGATCAAAGTCCTGTGCCTTCCAAAATATTTGTTAAATCAACCAATATTCAGGAAGGTTCTTAGGATTTTTTCCCATTCTTTTTCTTTTTAATTTACCTCAGATGCCTCAGAATCCAGGTCCTCCCTCTTTAACATCTTTTTCTCATCTTTGTGCACGTCCCTCCACTACATTAATACATGCACCATACAGATTGAATATCTTAGCAAGGAAAGGCTCATAAACATTACACTTTATCTCAAAGGTCTGAAATTCCTTTTCAAATTGGGCTTCTATTTTGTCCTGTTGCTTCTGAAGTTTTTGAGGGACGTTGACATGGACTGACCTCAGCCAGGGTCGCTGGAGATTTTGGCTTCCTTTCTGTGGGAGTCAAAGGTATTTGTGCCTTCAGACTCGCTGAGCTGTCAGTATCTTGTCAAAATTAATAAAGGGAAACCTCACTAAAAGGGAGTCAGGAGGGCTGAAGGGGAATTCTCATGCAGGCACCACTCTAAGTCAATGCAGATCCCAAAAGGAAGAGATGTATCTTGCATCTCCCACAGGAAATGACACTACTTTACTACTGCCAGCAGAAGGGAGAAAATTGTTCTCCTTGCCTGGCAACAACTCAGCCAATGAGAGACTGTCAAACAACTCAGCCAATGAAAAGCTACCATACTTCGAACTCCCAGTTTCCTCCAGTGGACTTTTTGTTTATAACAGCTCGTCTTAACGTCCCCTATTCCTCTATAAAATAGTTCCCTCTCCTTTGCTCTACTGGACTTGCATATGGTTGCCATAGTTGCCTGTCCTGAATTGCAATTCTTTGCTGCTCCCAGATAGACCCATTTTGCTGGTAAAGTAACTGCATCTTTTATCATTTTAAGTTAACCATCTTCACCATCATAGTTTCTACCATTCCTCTTCAGGTTCCGAAAGTCACTTGTTATCAAGTATGTCGTGCTAGAGGGAAAATGACCAATTTTTAGGGTGGCTACCAAGGAGACCCAGAACAGAACAGAATAGACTAGTACTCAGTTCCTCAACATGCCTGCCCAGTTCTCTCTCTTGTGCTCTGGGACCTTTCATGAGCATTTCGTTTGTGGTCAAATGCCAATCATTATTCACTCACTCAGAAGATATGCATTAAGTACCTACTAAGTGCCAGGCTTGGTGCTGGCACTGGATGACAGTTCATGAAGAAGCAGAGCTGGTATATCACTACTTCTGCTAAGGCTGGCTGCTACCATCCCTGCCCAGGGCAGGAGGAACTCTCAGAGATGCTGGAGTTGTATGATCTTAGCCATGTAATGAAACTCTCTACTTCTACAGTTTCTCCTCGCAAAACAGGATATAATAGAACTGATCTCATGGGGTGGTGAGGACTAAAAAGGGCACCTATGAAAGTACTTGGCACAGTGCCTGCTGCACAGTAATCTCTGGACTGCACTAGAAAGTACTGTATTGGTAGATAGTGTTTAGATAAGTATGAAACGTCTCTAGTAGTAATAATGAAAGTGCACACCTCAGACTGGCACTCGAAACCAGCCAAAACTCAGGTTAGAACTTGAACCCACAGGCTGGGGCTCGAACCCTCTGTCTTTTAATTAAAATCACTCACCTGGTATCAGGACTTACTGAAGCTCAGGTTCTTTATGTCTCAACGCAGAAGGAATTCTGAGAGAGGCAGAGGGATAGGCAAGAAGTAGATTTATTAATACATGACCCTTGTGAGAGATACAAGAGGGCAGGCAGGGGGACTCTGCCCCAAGAATTAAGTGGGAAAGCAGGTTTATTTAGGGAGATACACACTCCATAGACAGAGTGTTGGCCATCTTAGAAGGCGAGAAGCCCTGAAATATGGGGTGGTTAGTTTCTACGGGCTGGGCAATTCTATAAGCTAATAAGTGGGAGGCTTATTCCAACTATTTGGGGAAGGGGCAGAGATTTCCAGGAATTGGGCCACAGCCCCCTTTTTGGCCTTTCATGGTTGGCCTCGAAACTGTCATGGCGCTTGTGGGTGTGTCATTTAGCATGCTACTGCATTACAATGAGCATATAATGAGGCTCAATTTCTACTGGAAGTCGAATCTCCCACTGTCGTGGGCATAATTGGTTCTAACCAGTTTATGTCATAGCCTCAATGGCTATGTCATTCTTTTAAAAGGTTGTGCCCTGCCCCCTCCCCTCCTGTCTCAATAACAATATTAGCAACTAACACTTAAACACTGCTCACTTATCACGGGCCTGGCACTGTCCTGGGTTCTTTATGCACATGGACCAATTTCATTCTGAGTACTTGTAATCCCTATTTACAACAAGGTGATGCAACTTGGAGACATACATGATCTGCCCAGGGCCACACAGCTAGCAAGTGATAAAGGCAGGACTGGCCAGACCTATGTCGATTGAAAAAAATGCACAACCTAAAAGTTGAGAATTATGTTTCATTCGGCAGGCAAAACTGAGGACTTAAGCCCAGAATACAGCATCTCAAATAGCTCTGAGGGAGTGCTCCAAAGAGGAAAGGGAGGAGCCAGGATATAGAGGAGTTTTTGCAACAAAGACCAGGTAGTGGAACATCAAAAGATTACTGTTAATTTAAAAAATCCAGATATCTTGAGTTAAGGAATTTAGCGCTTTTCTATATATGGGAAGATGCAAGAGTCTGGGTTCACTGAAATCATTCTTTTGATATGCACCTCAGCTATCTGCGGCCAGTATCTTGTGCTGTCTCGTCCTGAGTCTCCTCAAGGTGCACCGTTGGAAGGTGACTGCAGTGGCTGATGGCTTGATGGCTGCAACATCCTTTGTTTACTGATATGGCAGGCAATATTTTTCATTCACACCTAACAGAATCTGCTCTTAGCCGCAATGTTGGGCTGCAACCCCACTTGGTTCCCTGTAATATTGTGATTTATAATAAGAAATATAGGTTTGGTCTTCATCCCTGCTCCTGGCACAGAGCTCCTAAAAACCTTGGAATTTCCTGAGGAGGGCAGTAAATGTGTCTTTTGTTATCTTAATGAGTGAAATTTTGGAAAGCCCACACGTAAGAATGGAGGCTGCTTGTCAGGGGAACCAACCACATGACCAGAGGATTGGAACTTTCAATTTCACCCCCTTGACCACAGGGGAGGGAAGAAGGGCTGGAGTTTGAGTCCAATCACCAATGGCCAATGACTTAATCAATCATGCCTGTGTAAGGAAGGCTCCATAGAAACCCCAAAGGAGAGCTTCCAGGTTTGTGAATCCACGGAGGTGTGGCAGAAGTGGGGCTTGCAGAGGGCGTGGAAGCTCTGTGCCCTTTCCCCATACCTTGTCCTCTGCATCTCTTCCATCTGGCTGTTCCTAAGTTACATACTTTGTATTAAATGGTAATCTAGTGAGTAAACACTAGAGTTATGTGACTTGAGTCATGTGACCCACTTCAGCAAATGAATCAAACACAAAGAGGAGGTCGTAGGAACCTCTGATCTATAGCTGGTCAGTCAGAAGCACAGGTGTCAACCTGTAACAGAGCAGGACACTATGGGGCTTTCCCAGGACAGACCCCACCCCCATATCCTCTGCTGTAGCTCCTCTCTGAAGTACCTAGTTAACAGTATCTGATGCACATTTCTTGAGTTGTTTTTTCAGATGCTAAAACCCCCAGCAAATGGAAGATGTTGACTACCTGATGAGCACGAGCACGTAGCCCCCAGACTTCCTGGAGCCTGAGAATTGATAATGTTAGTTATCATTATGATACTGCCCTGTTACCTCACCATCAACCAATCAGAGAATTGTGCTCGAGATGACCATATACCCTGCAACTCCCCTCCCTTACCTGGCCTTTAATACTGCTTTGCTGAACCGCATCAGGGAGTTCAGGCTTTTCTGAGCACTAGCTGTTCTGGACTCCTTGTATGGCATCTTACAATACACGCTGCACTTTCCTTTACCATGACCCAGTGTCAGTAGATTGGCTTTACTGTGCATGGACCAGCAGACCCAAGTTTGGTTCAGTAACAAACATGGGCTGACAACTGGCTTGGTGGAGGGGGGGAGGGGCAGTCTTGTGGGACTGAGCCCTTAACCTGTGGAATCTAACGCTGTCTCCAGGTAGACAGCACCTGAATCAAGCTGAAATGTAGGACATGTGGCTGGTGTCAGAGAATTGCTTGATGTGGGAAAAACCCCACATATCTGGCAACCAGAAGTGTCAGAAGTGAGGTGTTCTGTGTGGCTAGTAAAGGGGAAACCCAGGAGGAGTAGTGAAATGGAGCAGGACACTGTGGGGCCCTCCTGGGTACAAAATCCTTTCTGTGTCCCTGTTTCTTATTTGCAGGAAAAAGGCTTCAGCCTCCTAGACCTTCCCTGAACCAAAGGGCAGATTCCAACAGTTGCTAATCAGGGAAGTGAGAGAATGTATTATAGAAACAAAGGAAAGTCAGTTAAGAAACAATAGTTTGGCAATAAAGCAGAGACCTAGTTCCTCCCCAAGGGACACACATGACAATACATCTTTGAGTTCTTCTACAGGAACCCTCCACTTGGCTAGTAACTACACACTGAGACCGCAGAAGGTTGGAGCCAGAGGCTGATGATTGAGATTCTTGGAACACCATCCTGTTATTTCATCACCAACCAATCAGAGGAAGGTCACACACCCTGCATCCCTCACCCCAGATTTTGCCTATAAAACTTATTCCCCCAAACCATTGAGGAGTCTGGGGTTTTTGAGCATGAGTCACCCATTCTCCTTGCTTGGTCCTGCAATAAACCTTTCCCTGCTCCAAATTCCGATGTTTCCTTTCGTTTGGCCTCACTGTGCTTTGGACACATGAACTTGCGGTCAACAAGAGTAGTGTAGGATTTTTCTTCATATTCCCCAAACCTGATCATCTTGCTCAATCTTAAATGCAAATTCAGTATTGATTCCTTCACATAGCAAATGCTCACTGGGTCATGGTAGTTCAGGGTGGAGCCTTCTGACAGACACAAAGACAATGGATGAAGTCACTGTCCTTCAGAGAGACATTAAAAACAAATGCATCTGAAACTGGAACAAAGTGAGGCTTCAACGAGGAGGTGAGTGAAGGGACCGGATATGAGGGTTTTGTTGAGAATGGGGAACTGAGAATAAGCGGCTGCAGAGCATGGAGGGTCTCTGGGGACACAAGGTGAGGAAGGCAGTTTGGGGGCAAATGGAAAGATCTTGAATGCTAGATTTAAAACTATGGATTTTATTTTGCACTGATGAGTTTGTGAGACAGGAGGGAAGGGGGCATGGCACAACCTTTAAAAGAAGGACTCAGCCGCTGAGGACACGACATAAACTGGTTAGAACCAACTAGGCCCAAGATGGCAGGAGATTCAACTTCCAGTGGACCTTGAGCCTCATCATATGCTCATTGTAATGCATTAGCATCTAAATGACACACCCACAGGTGCCATGACAGTTCTGAGGCTGACCATAAAAGGCCAAAATTGAGCAGTGGCCCAATTCCTTGAAATCCCTGCCCCTTCTCCAAAATAGTTGGAATAATCCTCCCACTTGTTAGCCTATGAAAATACCCAGCCCATAAACACTAACAACCCCATATTTCAGGGCCTCTCATCTTCTGAGATGGCCCACACTCTGTCTGTAGAGTGTGTATTTCTGCTTTAAATCTGCTTTCACTCTACTTCAGATCGCTCTGGAATCCTTTCCTGCATGAAGCCAAGGACCCTCATTTGGCAGCCAGTCCCAGGGACTCACTAGAGACCTGGGATGTGACCATCCTCTCACACCCCATTTTCCTACGACATCTTAAGTAGGGGATCAGATCATGCGGTCAGGACCTCACTTAGGGTGCTTGCTCTGGCAGCACTGTAGAAGTTAGGCTGGAGAGGAAACAGATCAGGAAATGTTTGAAATCAGCATGTTAATGTGTAAAAAGCCTAGAACTTGCAGTTGAATGATTCTGCTCTCACTTGTATTCCTGATATCAAACATAGATTCATGTGTTCAAAAAACACGAGTATGTGTTTGAATGTATAGAGAGAAAAATCTGCTACGTTACATATAGTATGACAGAGGATATTTATCGCCTTCTTCCTTAATTTTTCTGTATTGTTTAAAGTTTTCCAAGTGATCAGCTGTCATTAAAAAGTAATTTTAATTTTTTTAAAAATAAAACACTTTCTTTTCCACAGAGCTCAAAATGACAGCATCTAATTAAGTCACAGGCCGGTGTGCTGTGAGTGACTGTGTAAATCCACTGGTAACCCAGGCAACCCAAAGGCAGTGGACACTGTGTTCTCCAAGCCTGGCCTGAGAGATGCCCTTGGCTGGGGCTTCTATGGGATTAGCCTGAGGAGCCAGCTGACCCTGAGACAAGCTGAACTGGAAGTCAGTAGGGGCCTTTCTCTTCCTTTCTAGGAATCCCAAGTTCTTATGCCACTTGTCATCCCCCCTTCTACACCCCTCACCCACACTAGAATATATCACATATTTCACGTGTTTTATTGAAGTATAGCATAAATACAGAAAAGTATGACATGTGATGCTTTTAATCTTCCCTTGTACCATCCCTGACCTCCTTCAACAAAACTTACATTAAAAGAAAATTAAAGAATCACCCACCCTGTGTTTTCTTCTCTGAAACCCAGTTCTTTCACATATCCATTCTCATTAAAGCCACATATGGAATGTCCACTTTATCCAGGAAAGGTCAGGCCAGGGAGGAAATGAGGAGTAAGTCTTCAAAAAACCACAGTCCCAACGATGACAAGACAGTGAAGATGGACCACCTTAGGGGAATGCACAGGGGCTGAGGCAGCAAAGGAGCAAAGAACAACCAAGGCTCTGGTGGTAGAGGTACCAGAGGACTCAGGAGGCTGTCGGGGAGGAAGAAATTTTCCTCTACCCTTCTAGGTGCTTCTGGCCTAAGAATTGAATTGACATGAGATGGATTAGCAGGAGAAATCAAAAAGGAGTTTAATAACGTATATATGGGAGAGACCAAGATAAACTGAGTAACTCACCAAAATGACTGAAGCCTTTACCTTAAATACTATCTTCAGCTAAAGATGAAAGAGGACGTTGAGGGTAGTGGTTGGGGACTTCAAAAGGTAAAAATGCAATTCACAAGAAGATAGTAAAGCAAATGTCTGGTAAATAAATGTTTGCTGGGTCATGCAGAGACAATGGGTCACAGAGTGGACCCACTGTCTGATCTGTAAGTCCTGCTGAGTTTCCCCCTCCACACGGAGCCCATATCTTTGCAGGTATCTCTGGCGATAGCTCTATTCTAGGGAACTGGCCCTCTTTCTTAATTCTTTTAGGCAGTTAGGGGGAATTTCAAAGTTTCTTCCTGAGTCTTTTGGGCCTTGGTTATTTTCAGCTCAAGATAATCCACATGTCAAAGAGATATTTTGGCGTGGAAAATTTTGCTCCCCGACAAGGTGATGCTTAAGATGGGCCTTAAAATCTGACAAATGGATGGCAGAGCAGGAAGGGAAATCAGTGCAGAGAGACCAGCACATTCAGGACCCCAAGGAGTGAGAAAGCAGGACACATCTGGGTTATGGCAAGCTACTTGGTTTGATAGTGCCCAGCTGGGTACAGCCTCTCTAAGATGCTGACACCACTCAATTGATAGCAGTAGCCACACCAATGAACATTCTACATCATGCCAGTCCTTCTTGGATTTCGTTCCTCTACCGTCTTTCTTCCCATACTCTGTTTACTTAGCCCATTCTGAGCTTGACCTGGTTCCCAGCCCCATCCACTCCCTGTGGAGCCAGTGTCCTACCACACGGTGGTCCCCAGAGTGTCCTGGCTTGGAGGGAGGAATCCACTCTTCTACCAGGTACCTGAGTGTCTGCTCTACATGGAAGCTGGAAAGCATGACCAGTAGCTTCAGGGAGCAGGGCTAACTGGTGTCCACGTCCTGAGTAAGGGCAGGCTAGGAAGTCACAGAAGGTCCAACACATTAGGTCCCAGGACTGCTTTGGAGCAAATCTAGGATCAACAACAGAGAACAATCATTTATTCACGGGGATATTTATTGAGCATTTTTTATGTGCCATGCACTGGGCCAGGGGCTGAAGATACAATGAGGAGAGTTAATCCCATCCCTCACCATGGCTGGCCAGTTGCTAAAGCAAGTGGCCTTCCTGATTAGGACATTCAGTGTCTGCTATGATTGGTCAGGCCTGTGCCACAGTGATGGTTAATTATTTTTAATGCTACATCTGGTCCCTGGCCTGGTTGTTAGTGGGCAGGTACAGATGTTAATCAATAGTCATATTAACAAATGTACAATTACAAACTGCAATAAGGAAAAGAACTTTGAATCTGACCTAGAGTGGGAATGGTGGTCAGGGAAAGCTTCATGGAGGAAGAGATCCTTGAGCTGAGATCCAAATGATGAGCAGGAGATAACTGGCAGAGATGTAGGGGGTGGGGCAGAAGGTTAGAGCATTCTGAGCACACAGGGGGAGCCAGATGGCTTTGTGGATAGAGTTTGGGTGAACCCTCTAAGGTGAAGGGGTGGAGTGCAAGATGGACGAGCTGTGAAGAGTTCTGAGTTGGCTTGGGCATCGGTACTTGTTATGGTCTAAATGTTTGTGTTCCTCCCAAAACTCATCCGCAAAATGTTGAAATCCTAATGCCTGAAGTGATGGTTTGGGGAGGTGCTTAAGCCTTGAAGGTGGAGCCCTCATGAATGAGATGAGTGTCTTTAAAAAGAGGCTCCAGAGAGATCCCTAGTTCGTTCTTCCATGGAAGGAAGGACACAGCAAGAATGCTCCGGCTTACGTATCAAGAGGAGGGTCCTCACCAGAACATGACCTTGCTGGTAACTTGATCTTGGACTTCTCAGCCTCCAGAACTGTGAGAAATAAATGTCTACTGTTTTTAAGCTACCCAGTCTGTAGTATTTTGTTATAGCAGCAGCCCAAGTGGACTAAGACAGTATCCTTTTTTTTTGGGGTGGGGGGCAGCAGGGGAGTTGTTGAGATTCATACAAGAAGAGATGGTGGCTCAAACCTCAGCAGCTGAAGTGTAAAGTGATGGACACTCAGCACTTCTGTCCACCACTGCAGGTTAGAAAGAAAGTATACCACGAGGGCACCAGAAACCACAGGAAACTGGCAAGCCCAGACAAGCCAGTCCCTCCAGCTCTGTCCACACTGGCAAACACTGCCATTTCACATAGGGATGCTCCTCTTCATCAGTGAAAAACCTCATAAGCTCCCAAAATGTGGAGACATGGCTGAGCAAGTCATCTCTAACCTTCACCTTGGGCTGGGGAGGGCTTCAGTTAGAGTCAGAAGCTTATCAGTTGCAAACAACAGAATCTACTCCAGCCAGTGTAAGCAGAAAGCACTCATAGAATCTCCAGGAGAGTCAGGGAATGAAACTTCCAGACTATGAAACCTGAAACCACACCCAAATTAACAGTGTCCATCCACCCAGCAGAGATTCTGAGCCCAGTGACCACTGGGCACGGTCGCCTCAGCCTGCACCAGTCAAGACACCAATAACACCCAACTCTTCATGCCTTTCCCCTCTGATCAGGCCAAATCCTTGATGCATCTCCATATTCACCTCTCTTTCCCCTGAAGGGAAGTCTCCTGCATGAGCACCTGACCAGCGAAGTACAAGTCACATGTCTGCACCCTAGTTTCAAGGAAGACTGGGAAAGCATGCTGCTAGCTTCCTTCTTGGGGAAGTGGGACTTAGAAGATAAAAAATTCCCCAGGTATATGAAATATGCTGAAGAGGAGCCAACAGGGGTGTTTTCAGCTCCCATAAAGCACTGAAAGCCTGTGATCAAGACTGGGAACAGAGCCTCCATCACCTATTTCTTATATATTAAACAGGGCCACCTTAGACAGAATAAGGCTCCCTTTGTTTTGGAACACTTTACTTCCACTCAGGACCAGCTACATAATTTACACGTCCCAGTGAAAAACGAAAATGCTGTACTCCGTGTTCAAAAATTAAGACTCTAAAGACAGAGACAGAAGAACATTAAACCAAGCATGGGTCCCTCTGAGCATGGGTCCCGGTGTAACTGCACAGATCACAACCCTTGAAGCCGCCTCTACCTCCTTTTTCTTCTGGTTGGCCAGTAGGATTTATGTGGTTTGGACACTTGTCTGATCTACTGTTGCTAGACGTGGTGGGAAGAGGTGGTAACTCAAGTGATATCCTCAATAATAAGATACACGGTAAGGTCTGGATCCCTCTGGAAACCTATTAGAGCTCATTGGGTAGCGGGGAGAGGTATCATAAAATTCTGGAACCTACACAAAGAAGAAGAAGTGATGAATTCCAAGGCTGAATTGAGAACAAAAGTTGCTTTGTCAAGCTTGTTCATCCTGCCTCTCTTTATAATGCTCTACTTCTTGTCATGGCGTATAGGTTGTTATGGTGAGTGAACTGGGACAGCACTGTGAAACATTACAGAGAAGGTTTTCTTTTCTTTCCCTTTCTTTCTCTTTCTTTCTTTCTTTTTCTTTTTCTTTCTTTCTTTCTTTCTTTTTCTTTTTCTTTCTTTCTTTTCTTTCTTTTCTTTCTTTCCTCCTTTCCTTCTTTCTTTCTTTCTTCTATAAACCTTGGTCAAATGTATTCTCTGAAGCTAATGTAAGACATCCATAACCTGGTATTTCATGACAAAGGATACATGTGTTCAACATTTATATAAAAAGAAAAAAAAAAATCCCGTTTCAACCATCCATACCAGGCTTCTCTAAAACCCATGGAGCCTCAGCTACGAAAGAAAAAATCTTGACACTGGTAATACCTCATGCTCACCTGCACACCTGGAAGGATTCTAGCTGTAAGTCTAATGCCCACCTACAATGCTCAGGCGGTCTGAATAGGGCTGTGACAGTGTCAGCTCTGGGAAGGTGAGATAGAAAGCATGTTACCCTGACAAGTGTCCTTAAATGTGCTGAGGTGAGGAGGAGAGATGCAGGTGTAGAAAAGATGGGAGTTCAGTCTGGGACAAGAGAGACTATTTCTGGTGTCAAAGTGCAAAAGAAAAGCAAAAACATAAATGGTAGGTGGAGTGTGGGATTGGAGATCTAAGAAGACTGAGGAAATAGAAAGAGGAAGGGGGAAGTGAGTTCAGAGGGTTCTGGAGCAGAATCCAAGTGTTGTTAACATTCCTGGGTCCGTATTTAGTGCAGCAGATGGAAAAGCACCCCAATGATGGAGTCAGTCCACCTGGTTGTAACACTTCTCCTCCATTACTAACTGCGTGACCTTGCAGAAGTGATTTAACCTTGTCAAGTCTCAGTTTTCTCATCTGCAAAATGAGGATAGTAATGAGAATTAAAAGAATGATTAAAAATTGACAACAGTGACTGGTTCATGGTAAGAAATCAATAAATACTAGGCATGGTGATGATGATGGTGATAATGATGGTGGTGATGATGGCTGTTATGATGATGGTGAAGATGATGATGGAGATGATGAAGGTGACTGATGGCGATGGTCAAGGGACCTGGCCTCTCCCGAACCCTGGAATGAGCACCATGGCGTGGGGCGGATGAGTGTGTAGACCCCACAAGAGAGGGGTAGTGATGGGAGATGAGAAGGAACCAAGAGAGAAAGAGATGGGAGGCACAGGGAGCTATTGGGAGACCTGTGCAATCATTCCCAGTGAGATTCCCTGCCCAGCGCGGTGTCTGAAGTGATCTCTAAATACGCATGAGATTGAATTGTAAATGTGTGTTATATAAAACAATCATCAAGCTGTGAGGATTCCCAGCTTTACAGTGAACACTTGGGCAAGTGGTTACATAAAATGCAGTAGAGGCTCTGTCAGGAGGAAGACAGAGCTCTGCAGTCAGGGCAGCAGGTTTGAGGAATGGCTCTGCCGCAATGGGCAATTCTTTTTCTCTCCAGAGATTTACAGGAAACGACAGAAAGTGAGAGCTCTCACTCCCAGTTGCTGGCCGCTGGGGCACCAGAATCTGCGCGTTCTCACGTCTAAACCTCCCACGCTCACTTGAGGTGAAAAAAGGAGTAAGAACAGGAAGTGTCTGTGAGGAGTTTTGGTTTTCTTTTCCTCGTCTGGAAATGTTTTGTGTTGTGTCAAATTACCACACATAGATGATGTATGTGCTTATTTCTCTTTTCTGATTAGAAAAGTAATGCATGCTCATTAGAGAAAATTTGGAAAACACAAAAAGTCAAAAGTCAAGAATAGGGATCACTAATAAGAACATTCTCCAGAGATCACTGCTCCGCTTTCAGGTTTATTTCTTTTCCTTTCATTCATTTACAATATGCGTATAATACAAACATACATCCATAATGTTACATTTGTATTATACTTTAGACAATTAGATCATATAAACAGTTTTATGTCCTATGTCTTACACTGATCGCTGGCATTTTTCTATGTCACGAAATGTTCTTTGAAAATTTTTAATTTACAAACAGTGAAATGACTTTATGGCATACAGTTCTGAGTGCTGGCAAATATAGATTCCTGTCGCCACCACCATAGCCATTGATCCAGAACAGACTTGTCACTCCCCTCAAATTCTCTCAGGCTGCTCCTTTTCAGTTAGCCCCTCCCCCTAGTCTTAACCCTGAAACCAAAAAGTTATCCATTCCTACAGTTTCACCTTTTCCAGAATGTCCTGTAAACAGAATTATACTGTATGCAGCCTTTTGGTCTGGCTTCTTTCACTTGGCATGCTGCAGCTGAGTCTCACCCACACTGCTGCATTTATCCATAGCTAGTTACTTTTTATTGCTGGGTAGTATTCTACTGTATAGATATACCAAGGTTAGTTTATCCATTCACCAGATGAAGGACATTTGGGCTGGTAAACATAACTTTTCCTATTTGAATGATATTCCATCCTACAGATATACCAAAACATATGCAAAGAGTTCCCTATTAGTAGAATGTTTAGTTCCCCCTCATTATAAATAACCCTTAAATGGACATCATTATACATAGCTCTTTGCCTACCAAACATGTATGAATACACTTATATAGTATACATATATTTGAAGCTATCAGCAAACATGCAGTGTGCCCTGCTGGTTGTATAAGAAAATATAAAAATATATATATACAGTTCTACCAAAATTTTCTTAAAATGTTTGCTTATATAACAAAGTGTCTCAATATGTTGTATCATTATGAAAATAAGAAAATAATAACTAGCTTTAATTCTAATACAGTAGTTTTTTTTCCCTGTGCTGTACAATAGGTTCTCATTAGTTATCTATTTTATACATAGTAGTGTATATATGTCAATCAAATTGTTAATGCAGTAGTTTTAACTGGTTAAATAGAACTAGCTTAATTTCTGAAATCCTGACCGTGTATATCATTCAAAACCCACTTCAGGACATTGTTTTCCCAGCAGGAAGCTTCTTTAGACAATGGAGTCACCTGGTGTACACAGAACAAGAAGGATGACTGGGCCAGGGCAGGTTTCAGGACTGCAGGCTGCTTAGGGCAACACAGCTGAGTTCCTAGTTACATCTGAGCAACTGAAGCCAAAGCCACTAAGAGAGGAAAGACAAAGCTGGCACTTTGTTCTGCATAAAGGGACAGGGCTTCTCTTTGAGTAGATGTTGCTGCCCTGCAAATTAAAAAGGAAATAGAAAAAATGTCAGTATTGGTGGATGACACCTACTTTCAAAAACATATATGCACACTGCGGAAAATTTAAATAGTACATGGGACTTCCCTGGCAGCGCAGTGGTTAAGAATCTTCCTGCAGATTGCAGTTGACACCGGTTTGATCCCTGGTCCTGGAAGGTCCCACATGCTGCGGAGCAACTAAGCCCATGCACCACAACTACTGAGCCTGCGCTCTAGAGCCCGCGAGCCACAACTACTGAGCCCGCATGCCACAACTACTGAAGCCCATGCGCCTAGAGCCCATGCTCTGCAACAAGAGAAGCCACTGCAGTGAGAAGCCCACGCACTGCAACAAAGAGTAGCCCCGGCTCGCCACAGCTAGAGAAAAGCTCACGTGCAGCAGTGAAGACTCAATGCAGCCAAAAATAAATAAATAAATAAATAAATATAAATAAATAAATAGTACAGAAAGTTACAAAGTGAAAAGTAAAAGCTCCTTAGCTTCCCTATTCCCACTTTCCATAGAGAATCATCCTTGATAGTTTTGATTTGTCCTTCCAGAAATGCGATACACACTCCCTACACACACACACGTGTGCGCACACACACTCCCACGCACACACACACACACACACAGACTTACATATCCTTTTATCTAAGCACAGATGGAATCTACAGCTTGTTTTTTCACCCAACAGCACATCTTGGACATACTTCCATATCGGTACATATGGAGTTTATTCATTCTTCCTCATGGGTGAACTCTGATTGTACGGATGTACCATAAAGTTCGCCAAGTTCCCTATTGATGGACATTACATCATCACAGTTCAACTGGTGAGGAAAAACCAGTCATGACATACAGACACTGAGAGAGGATCTGGCCAAAATAGGGACTCTGGTCATAGCAAATAGGGTCTGACCACCAGATTTTTAAAAACAGAAATTACTGAATTCTTTGAAACCAATTAAAAAATAAACTTTTAAAATTATGAAACCATCTGAGGTTTTTATCCCCTGGATCCTGACTAGTGGCTGGGGTCCTTGAAAGTTGGTTACTCCCTATGAGTGCTGTTCGCCCCTTTTTTGCTAAAGGAATCTCCAGCAGCCCACAAATTTGTACTAGGGCTCCTCCTGCTGGACATTTTCTATAATTGCACTTCTAATTCAGTTAATGTTCCAGAGAGTTCATCCAAAATTGATTAGTGTTTTTGCTGTTAAATAATTAACCAATTAAGACAAAGACAAATTTACTTTTACTTTTTAAGAAAACAAAATAATACAGAACTAAACACAGTAATAATGAGTCTCCCTTCATCTTTTTCCAGTTCTCACTCCCTTCTCTAGCCATTGGGAGTTTATCTTAGATCTATTTCTATCATTTACATCTAGTATCATGCACAAACAGCATATAGTCTTGTTTTCTTTCACTTTAGATGCCTGGGCCCACTTGTCACATTTTAGCTTAAGCTCTTCATGTCACTGTGAGGCTTTGCTTGAGGGTGGTGTTTATGCAGAGAAAAAGCACATTATTTGCAGTTACTTTGGTTTTAAAAATTAATTCTAACTATTAAATTTATAAATTCAAAAGCTTGACTTTCCCATACACTTTTCTAGTTAATTTATGAATAGTATTCTTCTAATTTAAAAGCCTAGTCAACTCTGATAATAACTTTTAAGGGGGCTTCACAATTATTCCAATTTCCCAAATATTTTAAACTCAAGTTATTTTAGGTTAAATTATTTTAAACTTGCATTTTAAAACATTACATTTTCTTTATAAAATATTTTAAATGACTTTAAGTGAGCAAAACCTTCTCAAATACTTAATTCTAATAAATCTAATAAATGTATAAAATTTAATCTTAATTCTCTTAAACATTCCAGTACTGATTGAAAACTTAGTAAAATTCTCTTATCACTTTCAACTAAAAATCCTAAGTCTAAAATCAGTTTGTTTTTTTTTTAAATCTGTTATTTAATAGTTACACTTATATTGGAATCACAGGGCTACTCCAAGAGCTATTCTTAAATGCTAAACTCTCCAAAATGTTGTAAATAAATTAAAATGATGTAAATAAATTAAATATCAAAAAAAAAAGATTGTTCCTAAACTTACCACAAAAATAATGTGAGTTGGATTCTAAACTTTTGCAGATTCAGTCTTTTGCCCCACTATTCCTAAGCAAGTGAAATTTGCCATCCCACTTCCGTGGCCTAGGGCCAGGGCAGAGCGGTGGGGGGGGGGGGACGACACATTTTGGAGAGAGAATTCAGGCCAAGATGGGAAATCTGACGTTTTCCCTTAACCCTGACTGACACAGCGAACCCTATGTCAGTAACATGAGTACGTCTGTTTTCTCATATCCTCACCAATCCTATAGATTATCCATCTACTGAATTTTGGGCCAATATTATAACCTATAAGCATATAAAGTTGTTTTCTACATGTTTTTCACTTTGTTTGTGAAAATTTGTCCATATTGCTGCATGATTATCATGATTACGGTTGTTTCACCTTCACCCCCAGCTTTATGGAGATATAACTGACATAAACCACCTACCATTGTTTTGAATGGCTACATTCTATTCCATGTAGTAAGTATAACCCTTTGATGTAACCATTCCCTTACCCTTGAATATTTAGCTCCAGCTCCCAATGTTTGCACTTCCAATACTGCATTAAAAAGAATTGTTTGTGAACATCTGTGAGCATGTAGATTGAATCTATATTTTGAATCATGTCTTTAGAATAGGGTACCTAAAGTCTGACTTAGGTCAAAGATTATGAATATTTTTATAGTTCTTTTTTTTTTTTTTTTACTTTTTTTTTTTTCCTCGACCCCGACCGCAACCCCCACAGCGCGACACCTATAATTCTTGATACATATTATCAAGTTGTTCTCCCAAAGCATTTTAGCAACTTACAATGCCATCAAGCATTGAATAACATCTTTAAAATATTTTTCTGCTATTTTTTGTTGCGGTATGTCAAAGGAGTTGAGGTGGAAATTGCCCCTTATTGAATGTGTAGTTCATTATTATTAGATCAATAAAATAATGTTTCATATTTGCCACTGATGGTTCCTCTTCTGTAAATTATCTTACCAGTATTCTTTGCTAAATCATTTTTAAAGGAGATTAGTAAAATTCCTTCCAAAGTAATGAAAGTGGAGAAAACCTCGGCAAAGCGTGAAAGAGGGTTTTATTCTTGACATTCAATGGACTTGGGAAAGAACTGTCATAAATAAATCTGTTCAACAGTCACTGAAAGAATGCCCAAAGAAGGAAAGAAGAACAGGTCAGGAACTATAAACCTCTTACTTCTCTGCTGTGGTGTGAACCCCAGAAACATATGGAGGCAGTGTGGTTCAGTGGGAAGAGCAAGGACTTTACACACAGACAGACCTGGCTTCCACTTCTGCCTCCAGCCAGTCCTGAGTGACTTTAAGGGGTCACTTAACCTCTCTGAGCCTCAGCATCACTAATGGCGATCAAACTGCCCACCTTCCAAGAATGTGGTTGGAATGCAATGAGATGATGACTCCAAAGGCCACGTTGACAGGCTGACATGTGCGAAGTGCTCAGAAAGACCCGAAGACTGGTGAGCAGAGCTGCCCTCATTCACCGTACAGAGCGTGCAGCAGGGGAGGCAAAAGCAGGCACCGCTGCCAGGGTGGCCCCACTTGCCTATTTTGGGAACGGCAGCATAGGGGGCAACAGGTTTTACAGGAAGGAATTTTACATGATCTGTATCTGCATAAAGTTTACAGTCTGTTTAAGGAGACAGAGTAAAACCAGAAAGACCTAAGTTACACGGTGACAATAAGGACACTTACCTCTCCAGACCTTATGAGGCCCCCTGCTCACTGGAGAGTCTATTCTATTAAATCCTCCCAACAACTTTATTCCCCTTTTTTCCACCTACATGAGCCACAGCTGGATTCTGTTTCTTACAATCAAAATCTGGAACTTCTACACATGCTGCCCCTGGTCACTTCTTATAGGACAAACTCTCACAGGACCCGTGTCATGCCCTTCAGTTGCCCAGCCCCTTTCAACATCCTTTGTCTCAAATCTATGCCTCCCCAGGGTAGAAAAATCAATCATTTGTTCACTCATTCATTCATTCCTCAGTGCCTACCAGGCTGCAGGCTCCCTCCTAGGTTCTTGAGTCACATTCATCAGTGAACAGAAAAAGAAAAAGCCCCTGTCCTCCTGGAGCTGATGTTCTAACAGGTGGGAAACAGGTAATAAAAAACAAACTTAACAAACAAATAAGTCAGAAGATGATAAACAAACACTATAGAAAAGAAAAGCAGAGCAACACGAGGGGGTTTGCAGAGCCAGAGTTGATGGTGCAGGCTGCAGCTTTAAACATGGAGGTCAAGGTTGCCTCAGGGAGCTGAGATGTGAGCAAACACAGTAAGTAAGTGAGTTGGCCACATGCGGAAGGACTTCCGGGCAGAGAAAACAGCAACCAAGGCCCTGTGGTGGGAATGTGCTGTCAAGTCCCAGGAGGTCACTGCGGCTGAGGCCCAGTGAGGGAAGGGGAGGAAGAAAAAAGCCGGAGAGAAGTGGGGCTGGGTGTCCTGGGAAGGCTGTTTGGCTCTTACTCTGAGTGATGTGGGACTGACTGCAGGGCTGTTAGGAGATGAGTGACATGACTGAATTTTTAAAGGACTATTCCTTATACTATGTGCATGTTTGAAATTTCCCTAATAAACAACAAAAATAAAAGGCTAACTTCTTAGTAGCTGGGTTTCAAAGAGGCCCAGTGGCTCAGACCAGGTTGGTCACAGTAGATGATGGGATTTTCCATTAATTTTGTAAGTTGAATCAACAGGATTTTTTGCTGAAGGGTGAAAGAAGGGAAGGCATCAAGAATGGCACTAAGATTTTAGGAACAGGCGTTTGGAGATTTTTGGAAAGGTGGGTGTTACCATCAATTGAGACAGGGATGTATGGGTAGACCAACTGAGGGGTGTATTAGTTTCCCGTTGCTGCTGTAATAAACTCAGTGGCTCAAAACACCACAGCTTTATTTATTCTCTTACAGTTCTGGAGGTCAAGAGTCTGAAACCAGTTTCCCGGGTTAGTCAAGGTGTCATTGGGGCTGGTTCCTTTTGGAAAATCTCCTGAGGGGAGAATCTGTGTCCTTGACCTTTATCTACCTTCAAAGTATATCATTCTAATCTCTGCTTCCATAACCACACTGCCTTCCCCTCCTCTTGAACCAAATCTCCCTCTGCCTCGCTCTTATAAGGACACTTACGTTACATGCAGGGCCCACCAGGATAGTCCAGAATAATCTCCCCACCTCAAGATCGTTAACTTCATCATATCTGCAAAGCCCCTTGTGTAATATAAAGTAAAATCCACTCATTCCAGGAATTAGGAACTGCATGCATATCTTTGGATGCCATGACTCAGCCTACCACCGTGGGTAAATTCAGGAGTCCGGTTTGGGATGTGTTGCATTTGAAATATCTATTAGACATCAGAGTAAACTGCTGAATATACAAGTGTGGTGCTCAGTACAGGGCCTGCACTAGAAATACTCATTTTGGAGTCACCAGCATACAGATGAGATTTAAAGCCGTGAGACTGGATTTAAAGCAGAGATTCAATTTCCCAACCTCCCGGGAGTTAGAGCACAAACACGTGGCCAAAACTCTGCCAACCAGATGTACCCATATCTGGGTACAGCTGTGGGCATAGTAGACTAAAACAGCAGATGCCACCGAGGGTTCATTCTAGCCGGGGGTGCCCTGGCACCAGCTCTCCGAGGCAGCCGTGGCAGAGATTCTAGAAGGAGCATCCAGACACGAGCATCAAAGGAACTCTCTGCGGTGTCTGTGCCCAACAGGCCGCAGGGGGATCTCCCCTAGGGCAGTTCTGGGTGGGACTTTGGCATAGCCTCCAGCCCTGCTTCTCTGGCTCTCCCAGGAAGACTCTGAGTGACCCAATATCCTTCAACACATCCCATTTCTGCTGAGCTACCTGGATCTGGTGTGCAATGCTTTGCGATTATGAGTTTCGACCCATGTGCTCCTTACTTGAACTGTAGGAACCTGAAGCCCGCGCCTGGTCCAGGCTCTGGGGAGTCTTTCTAGGATCCTGTCTAGAAGGGAGGTTGGGCACCGTCTTCACAACAAACCCATGTGGCAGTTTCCATTATTTCAGTTTTGTAGATGTCAAATTCAGGTCATCTGACTCCAACTGCATTGCTCTCACCATGGCCAAAAGGGTCAGTGTCCACAGGACTGTGGGCAGGGAAGCACAGGGTGTCTTCAGGCAAGTGGATCCAAGCCTGCAGTGAAAGTTTCTGGTGGGGAGCAGGGGGTGGCGTGTCTAGAAGGAGGATACGAACCAGGAAGGCCAGGCCAGAAGTCTAGACTCGGTAGCAGGGAACGTTGAAGGTTTTTGAGCAGAAGGGACAGGGGAGTGGATTTCATCCTCAGGTGAGGAAAGTGAAGACCCAGGTACACAGACTGTTGTTTACTTCCTGTGAGAGGACTCAAAAACACGCGTGCCTAATTCACAGACAGTGAACAGCAGAGAGTGGGAGAGGAACTCCACCTCGCCAGCCACCCTGGGACACATGCTGGTGCTGGTGGATCTCTTATCCCAATTTCTAGTCAAAAGAGCCTAACAGTCGCCAGGGTGAATTCTGGAAACCTCATAGACTCGCTTCAGACCCACTCACTGGCTGGGTAGTCTTTTCTTGGGCAAATCCTTCATTATCTGCTCTAAGCCAGAGTTTCTACACCCCTGAAATGAGGGTAACAGAACCTATCCATATCGGTTCAGATATAGGTTTGGTTGCTGTTGAAATGACCCCAAATCCCAGGGGCTTAGACAAGACAGATGTTTATCTCTCTCTCCGTAACTGTGCAGGCTGATACTGTGTTTCCATGGTAGGGGGCACCCAGCCTCCCTCTATGGCATGCTCTGCCATGCCAGCGAAGGTGGCTCATCACCACACCTTCTGGGTCCATACACCAGCCAACAAAGGGGGAGGGAATGAATGTTCTTTCCTTTCAAGTCACCCACATCACTCGGCCACAGAGGAAAGAGAGGCTGGGAAGTACAATTGTTATTCTTGGCAACCATGAGGCCAACTAACATTCAAGGGTTCTATTACTAAATGAAGATGGGAAGAGGAGCTATATGGGCATGATGAGCAGTCTCTCTGCCTGTCTGTCTGTCTGTCTGTCTCTCTCTCTCTCCCCTCTCTGTGTCTACCTAATGGACCAGTTAGAAGGATGAACAGAATGTTCTATACAATGCACACAGCACAGCGTCTGGCATACAGTTGATATCCAGCCCAGGTTAGTTCTCTTCTCCTTCTAGATGGAAAAATGGATCCTACAGACATTTATGGAGCACCTACTCTGTGCAATTGTGATGAGACACACAAAGAGGGAGTTCATGCAATCTCTAAGTCGAGTGTTGGAGACAGATGGTGAGGAATGAATTACAACATGACTGGAAAGAGGGAAGCGCTGTAGTTGGGTTGTGTACAAAGTCAGTGGAGCACAGAGAAGGGAGTTCTTACATCCACCTGCAGACTCAGGAAAGCCTTACAGACAAAGGGACATTTGGAGTTGGGTCCTCAAAGGTACATAAAATTTTAGCAGATAGGAAAGGAAGGGAAGAGAACTCAGGCGTTGGCATCAGAAATCTTCCTGCCAACACAAATCAAAACAACAATAAAGCATCATGTTTTATCCATAAGACTGACTAAAATTAGGTATAGATACAGGTACAAGTACAGATAATACCCAGGGTTAGTGAAGAAGGGGAGAAAGGGGCACCTGCCACATACTGTTGGTGGGAGCGCACACTGGGGCAGCTTTGTTGAAACATATCAAAATTCAAACTACAAATACATCCTTTGACCCAGCAACTCCCTTTCTGGTAATCTTTCCTACACAGACACTTGAACAAGAGCTCAAGGTATGGAATCAAGGATTATATTTCAGCATTGTTTATAATAATAAACAACTACAACCACAACCTACAACTAAGTCAGCCTATGACTGAAAAATGGTTAAATAAATGACGAGTGGCCATCCTACAGAGTACTCCGCAGCCACTAAAAGACAGAATCAGAAAGTACGCACAGACAGAAAAGGATGACGGCCTTATATCGTTAAGTGAAAAAGGGCCACAGCAGAACAGTCTGTCCAGCATGACTGCTTTTTGTACAAAAACAAAGGCAAGTAAATAAATGAAAATAAGACCAAACCAGAAACAAATAGATGAACAAACTTACATCTCTGCCTGGTAACATATGTGTATGTGTGTGTACTGGGATATATGGGAGGAGATGGACCAAAATGTTGAAAGAAATTACTTTCAGGAAATGGAAGTAGAGGGAAAAGGCTTCATCTTATTCACTGTTGATGATAGCTAAATACTGGAAACAATCTAAATGTCCACCTATGGGCAATGGGTTAAATAAATCGTGATGTGTGCACACAGAACACCACAGATAGGAAAACAACACCAAGACACTATTATGCGAAAAAAGCACGTTGCAGAACCCTATGTATAGTATCATTTATACTAATAGTATAGGGCTTCCCTGGTGGCACAGTGGTTAAGAATCCGCCTGCCAATGCAGGGGACACGGGTTCGATCCCTGGCCCGGGAAGATCCCACATGCTGCGAAGCAACTAAGCCCATGAGCCACAACTACTGAGCCTGTGCTCTAGAGCCCGTGCTCTGCAACAAGAGAAGCCACGACAATGAGAAGCCCGCCCACTGCAACGAAGAGTAGCCCCCCGCTCGCCGCAACCAGAGAAAGCCCACGCGCAGCAACAAAGACCCAATACAGCCAAAAATAAAAACAAATAAATTAATTAATTTAAAACAATATATACATTAGGATTGAGAAACGTAAACCTCACCACTTAAATGGAGTCAGGAGGTCAGAAGGGGGAGCTCTCACGCAGTGCCACTCACATCAATTACAGGAAGAACTGTTGATTACAGACCCCAAGAGAATCATCCACAGGAACAATCATCAATCATCAACAGGCCACAGCAGGAGAGATGTACACTGCATCTTCTGTAAGAAATCGACTACCCCAGCAACTCAGCCAATGAGAAACTGTCATCATCTTGAATTCTCACTTTTCTCTGACGGACCTTCATTCAAAACACCCCTTCCCAACTTCCTCCTTTTTTTCTATAAAATAAAGTTCATCTCCTTCATTTATTGGACTTGTCTATGGCTTTTGCTATAGCCTGCTTGTCCCGAACTGTAATTCCTCTGCTATTCCCAAATAAACCCATTTTGCTGGTAAAATAACTGTCAGCTCTAAGGGCAACAGAAATAAGTTTTAATAGGTCCTCCTGCCACCCCATTCCCAGCCTTTGTGCTGAAGCTGAGGCATCAGGGCAGCCTCTGCTCTGTGTACATGGCAGGGGTTCATTCAGCTCAGCTGCACAGATGTTCAGCAAACCTGCACCAACCCAGCAGCTCAGAGATGGAGAGAAGTGCAGTGCAGAAGTACCAGTCTTACTCTGCAGCCAGACGTTTTAGGGGGTGGGTGTAAAATGATATTGCAATCCACCAGCATTCTATAAATAGTACGGACTGATTATTTTGGGGAAGCAAGGAAGTTGGGTTAAGACATTCACTTACGAATTTAAGGCACAGTCGGGATGAGTGCTGTGCTGCACACACTGCAAGAGCTTCACTGGTCTATAAAATGAAAAGAAGTAATATTGAAGGGATTATTTAAATGACTTTCATTCATCAAACGTTTATGGGGGGGCCTGCAAGGTACTGGAGATACAAAGTCTTTGACCTCGAAGAACATAGTTTCTCTTTAAAAATATTAGCCAGCATTTATTGAGCACTTACTATGTACCAAGAAATCTGATTACATATTTTACATAGATTATGTCATTTAATCCTCACAAAAGCCAAACAGAGCAGGTACTATTATCATCTCCAATCTACAGTTGAGAAAGCTGTCCAGAGGAACTTGCCCAAGTTCTCACAGTAGCAAGCTGTAGAGCTGAACTTGAACCTCCACTCCAGAGCCCGAGCATGGAACCACTTCTGTAAGGATGTACGATTTTGCTTGGAAAAACCTCTTGATAAGAACTGTGGGCAGGTTGGACTTGAAGCACACGGGTGACGGCTGGTGCCGAGGCTTCAGCGAAGACAGTTAAATTGCTCTGTACAGTAGAGGTAGAAGATGTGGGGTCCAGGCAGCCAGGAGGGAAAGGAAAGCAGCAGTGAAGACAGGAGCCAGGTAACAGTGGGAGGAAGGCCAAGGGAGGATCTCTGGGTAGGGGGACCAGAGGGGACTCTGGAAGAACAGGAAACACGTTTGGCCTATGGCATGCTATGTGACCCCTCCGTAGGACTCCCTACTTCTCAGTCTACACTATTCAGATATTTTTTACAAGAGTAGTTTGTTATTGCTGTGTTACGCCCCCCCAAAAAGATGCATTGAGTTTCACTGAGTCTGGATCAATACAGCAAACAATCAAGAGACAAGAGAGGCTTTGAAGAAAGACCTCGCCAAAATTTGTAGGAATCCTGGGGAGAACTTTCGACTGCCACAGGACAGAGGTCAATGTCACCTGAATTTTGAGAGGCACCTGGCTTGAGTTTGATTTGTTAACCTTGTTCGCTCTCCCACGTTAAGCCTGTTGTTATCGCCTCTGGGCTCCCAGGAGCAATAAAAACCCTACCTTAACACAGAGAGAGCCCACGAGCAGTACAGAAATGGGAGCTGGGAGGCTGAGCCAGGCAAGGGAGGAGCCCTGAAACCAGCTTTGGTGGGGGAAACTCGAGCGAGTAAAAGCAGGCTGAGACCCTGAGGCTCACGGCCGTGAGTCAGGAAGGAGACCCTGGCTGGGCTCCCACACTTGACCTGATGCCTTATAAAAAGACAGCCTAGCCTCCTCGGGGGAGGTCCTGGACCGAAGCAAAGGGGTCATAACTGTGGAGGTTTTAGCCATGGTTTTCTCTGTCATTGACCTGTTTTAGAATAAGAATTACCTTTCATTTAATTTACTAAAATCTGATGCCTCGGTTAAGAATTAGAATTCTATAGTAGAAAGAAAAGAGGAATCTTCAGGGCCACACAATGCTGGGTTCAAAATTCAGCTCTGTCACTGAGTGGTGACCTTTGGGAACCTGCTCAACCTCTCTTAACACTTAATTTACCCATCCACGAAAAGGGAATATTTATATAAACCTTAAAAACAGACAAAACTAGGGCTTCCCTGGTGGCACAGTGGTTAAGAATCCACCTGCCAATGCAGGGGACACGGGTTCGAGCCCTGGTCCGGGAAGATCCCACATGCCGCGGAACAACTAAGCCCGTGCGCCACAACTACTGAACCTGCGCTCTAGAGCCCACAAGCCACAACTACTGAGCCCGCGTGCCACAACTACTGAAGCCCGCACGCCTAGAGCCCATGCTCCACAACAAGAGAAGCCACCTCAATGAGAAGCCTGCGCACCACAACAAAGAATAGCTCCCGCTTGCCTCAACTAGAGGAAGCCCACGCATAGCAACGAAGACCCAACACAGCCAAAAATAAATAAATATAAAATTGAAAAAAAAAAAACAGACAAAACTAACCTATGCTCTTACAAGTCTAGAGAGTGGTTACTATTGTGGGCAGGCGGGGAGCCTCAAAGGGAAGCCAAGGGGAGACTAGGGGTGCTGGTTGTGCTCTGTTTCTTGATCTACATGCTGGGTACACGTGTATGTTGAACTTGAGAAAATTCATCCACCTGTATACTTATGGTTTCTGTACACAGATTATATTTCCGAAAAAGAGTATGTGCTTCACTTTGTTTTCAAAAGAGGGTGATAACAACACCTAACTTGAGAGATTCCTGAGAGCGTTAGCAATAATAGATGAGTAAAATGGTACAGCTTCAAGCTGTGGAAAAAGAACAGCTTTGAGGGGCTTGTTCTCCTGGGGAGTCCAGAGTAGGGGGAGACCCACACTTCCAGGGGCTTTGCTCAGGTGGGACGGTTACCAGGTCCATGGAACTTTTGAGACAGCAGAGGGCAGCAGGGCCACCTGGACGGTCACGGGCACTGGCAAAGACTGCAGATGTAATGTGCACCCTGCCATACCCACAAACGTTCGGGAAAGCCACTGTCCTTGCAGTGTTGGACTCCAGCCCCTAAGGAGACAAACAGGCCTGCAGACTCAGGTGCCGACACAGAGAGAAGAAGGAAGCAGCAAGGTGAGTAATTCCCAGTCCAGGGGAGGGCTTTCAACTGTTGCAGGGTTTGAGCCAAATTTACCTACATTTCCAAGTATCAGGAACGCCCTGAAATGATCTCTGATTGTACGTATATAAAGTGCCTGTCCCATAGCGTGCTCAATAAATGGTAGCTATGATGATTTTCCTGTTGGTCCACAGTCACCGTGCATCTCTCTCTGTAAGTATCTCAAACTCCACCTTGGCACATGTCATGGGCAGCGTGGCATCCAGAGATGCAGGGACCACAGTCCCTGTTCTCAGGTGACGCACATGCCGTAAGCGAGTGAAGAGAAAACTAGACATACACAAATGACAAATGGCTGCTGTCTGTCCTTTCAGCGTCATTGAAAAGGACTCTGGACAGAAGTGGGCGGGGGCCAGGTGGAACCCTGGCCAGAAGGCACTCCCAGTCCCCACACCCAGTGACAACCCAGACGGCACAGTTCCGTGGCCTTTGGAGCTGATCTCTGAAAAACCTTTTCGGCAACACCCTGCTCCTCCTTTGAAGATATACACTGACTATACTACGCCACCTACTTATAGTCGTTGATACAGCTATACTGGAAACCCATTTTCTTCAGTCTCTCTTCCAGGATTTTCACACTGCCTTCTCCACAGGATTCTCTGGAACACAAGAACATAAAAACTATCAAAATAAAAGAAGAAGAGGACGGGGGGAGCTGTTTCTATGTTAATTAAAAAATATTTTGACCGTGTGCTCCCTAGATGTTCTCCTCTCTGGAGAAATACGTGGCAAATTCTCTGGACCCAAAAGGGCTGCCAGCAGTCAAGCCGTGGGTGCCCAGGACGGGGGGCTCTGAGCCTTCAAACCCGCCCGAAGTTTTGCAAGTCACACGCCTTCGGAGGGCTTCTGCCGACGCATGCGCGGTGCGCCACAGGGCGCATCATAGCCCCACCCGCCAACGCAGCGCCGTGCTTGTGCACCGAGCCTGACCAAAGCTGAGGGCCAGCCTGTTCAACCCAGAGTGTATTAAGTTAAGCCTCAAATGGAAACAAAAACATACATGTCAAAAAATATTAGAAAACGCAAATAAACAAAAGGGAAAAAAACCCAAATCTCACATCACTAGAGATAACTGCTGCTAACATTTTGGTGTACATCATTCTAGACTTTTACAATATATTTATTCCCACAAGACTTTTAAAATATTACAGTGTGATTGTGCTGCCCAACGCATTTTGTAATATGCGTTTGCCCATGTCTGTGTATATACATATATACCTCTCTGCCATCATTTTTAATTCCTGCCTGGTCTACCTTACATAATCAGAACACAATTCATAAAAGCAGTCGCCTCTTGTTAAAGACCAAGGTTCATTCCTATATTTCAATGTCACTGACACTACAAAAAAACCTTGTTGGAGTTTCATTTTCATACACAGGCTTAATTATTTGTTTCCTTAGCATACATTCCTGAAAGTAGGTTTTCTGTCACCGAGGTTTTGAATGCATTTTAAGGCTCTTAATGGCACTGCCACACTGAACCCCATGTTGACCACCCCAACAGAGTATAAGATGTCTATCTCCCCACATTCTCATCAACAGGGATTCGTGCCCTCCCGATGGTCATAGTTAAGCAGGGGGATTGATAAAGGCAAACAGAGGTGGGTACAACACTGTCAGCTGTGATGAGTAGGTATGTTATTCACGTTGCAGACAGGATCCGGCCTCAGTTTACCTGGAGTGGGAAGGTGAACAGCTTCCCCACTATAAAATTAACAGAGAGGGAGTGTACAGGGAGGAAATGAGCCATTGGAGGAAGTTTTCACAGAAGTGGAATTCTAGGCATTACGGGAATGAAGAGGGTAAGGTGTTGAGTGACATCGTGTTTTAAAACCTTGCCAAAATCTGGGACTATGTCCTTCTCTGGGCCAAGTTCACTACTTAGAATTTTTTGGTAAGCAATGACATGGAGGTTTCAGGACACCTAGACACAGAGCTCAGTCAATGGGTTATTTTACCTTTTTTTTTTTTTTTTTAAATAAAAGCAATCAAAGCAGTGCTAAACACAATTAGCTATCAGCCATGTGATTTTTCACTCTCTACGATTTTTTTCCCCTAAAATCTGAGCAGTTTGGGACCCTCATTTTCTTAGCTCATGACCTGCACCTCCATCCTGTGGCACAGATGTGGACAACCAGGTGTTCTGACCCCTTTATCATCTCTCCTGACACAGAAATAATGGGCTGAGATGACAATGAATTGCAATTTCCTTATCTCATTAAAAACAGATTCAAAGAAAACAAAAATAAACAAATGTGACCTAATGAAACTTAAAAGCTTTTGCACAGCAAAGGAAACTATAAGCAAGACAAAAGACAACCCTCAGAATGGGAGAAAATATTTGCAAACGAAGCAACTACAAAGGATTAATCTCCAAAATATACAAGCAGCTCATGCAGCTCAATATCAAAAAAAACAAAAAACCCAATCCAAAAATGGGCAGAAGACCTAAATAGACATTTCTCCAAAGAAGATATACAGATTGCCAACAAACACATGAAAGGATGTTCAACATCACTAATCAACAGAGAAATGCAAATCAAAACTACAATGAGGTCAGAATGGCCGTCATCAAAAAATCTACAAACAATAAATGCTGAAGTGGGTGTGGAGAAAAGGGAACCCTCTTGCACTGTTGGTGGGAATGTAAATTGATACAGCCACTATGGAGAACAGTATGGAGGTTCCTTAAAAAGCTAAAAAAAGAACTACCACATGACCCAGCAATCCCACTACTGGGCATATACCCTGAGAAAACCGTAATTCAAAAAAGAGTCATGTACCACAATGTTCATTGCAGCACTATTTATAATAGCCAGGACATGGAAGTAACCTAAGTGTCCACTGACAGATGAATGGATAAAGAAGATGTGGCACATATATACAATGGAATATTACTCAGCCATAAAGAGAAACGAAACTGAGTTATTTGTAGTGAGGTGGATGGACCTAGAGTCTGTCATACAGAGTGAAGTAAGTCAGAAAGAGAAAAACAAGTACCGTATGCAAACACGTATATATGGAATCTAAAAAAAATGGTTCTGAAGAACCTAGGGGCAGCACAGGAATAAAGACGCAGACATAGAGAATGGCCTTGAGGACACAGAGAGGGGGAAGGATAAGCTGGGAAGAAGTGAGAGAGTGGTATTGACATATATACACTACCAAATGTAAAATAGATAGCTAGTGGGACGCAGCCGCATAGCACAGGGAGATCAGCTCGGTGCTTTGTGACCACCTAAGGGGGTGGAATAGGGAGGGTGGGAGGGAGATGCAAGAGGGAGGGGATATGGGGATATATGTATACATATAGCTGATTCACTTTGTTATACAGCAGAAACTAACACAACAATGTAAAGCAATTATACTCCAATAAAGATGTTTAAAAAAAAAAGATTCAAAGGACGATCTTTCTCTGATAGATACATTAAAACAACAAGCAAGCATAATATCTAGACAAAAAGCAACTTCTCACAGAAACAAGAAAAACAATACACATTGTTTTTCATGCAACAATAAGTATAATTTGTCTTCTGGGAAGAGAAAAGCAGATTCTGGTATGACTATGTAATAAGTCATTTGCAAATTTAATCTACTGCCCAAGAGACAGAAAAAAAATATCACTCATTATATGGTGAATCTTAGGGGGTCCTGGCGGCCTGAAATGGGGAATTTGCTAAGATTCTTCCAGAACATTCTTTCAGTAACACGTCCCTTCAATGCTTTCCCCAATGTAGCTTCAATGCTCTGAAGGACAGGGCCCCAGCTGCTTCTGAAGCACCATCACGGCTGCACAGCTTTTACCAGGCTTGGCCTTATTGGCTTGTCTCTGAGCCAACTGGGTTTACGTCTTTTATCTTTAGTTTTGCCAGCAGTGCCCTTTGTTGATGAGAAGGATGAGTTCAAGTTTGCATTGATATCTGAGCTGATATAACCACTTGAGTTAGTGGCTTCCCAGAAAAATACGGATCATAAAAGTTTCCTTAGCCAGTTATCTGAGACCCAGCTGCGAAACTGGTTGTTCTCTGAGAAGAATGTCTTCATTACATGGTCCGTGAGTCCATTCTGTGAACTCCCAGTGAAGCTTTTGAGCTTTAAATGACCAGGGAGAAAAACTGGCTTTGACCTACACAAATGACCTACTCAGAAAGGCTGAGAGGAATATCTGAATAAAGGAGATTTTCTCTCTGGGCTCAGGACTGACTCATGGCATTTCCAGAAAGTCAAGCCTTTGCCTTTCTCTGCCCACCACATTAGAAACAGAGAAGACTGTTGATTCCCCAGAAATGTAAATGTAAATCAGACTGGATCATATCACATCCAAGAAAAGCATGTTTGCACAAAGATCGTTACCAGCAGCACCATAACTTACACATTGGATCTGCCGATTTCATGCATAACCCAGATCTCAATGCGTGTGATTTTATCCTTCTGTAAGTGAGGAATTTCAAAATCTGCAAAAAACCTGAGAAACAGGAAAGACATTTCTTAAAGTCCTAAAGCAATATGATACTGTTCCCATATCAATGTTAGTTGACTTACACATTTGTTTTAAAGCTTTGGGGGGTGGTACTTTTTAGCTTTAATTTTTAGGTTACTTATTTCATTCAGGCATTCATCAGCTGTTAGTGGTATAAATGTATGGACATGGTTCTGATCTCCAGGTTATTCAATTGTTTTTCTCTACCTGATCTTACAGAAGCAAGCATTAGACTGGGGATGTGGATGATTCTCTTAAGCCTCCATTAAAAACAACTAAAAACACATTTCGGCATCTTTGTCTTACATGTTGGTGCTGCATTCTTACCCTTTTACAGGATAGGCTCCTGTTGGCTCTGAACCATTCAGCATGACATAGATCACCCCGGAACTATCCTTTGCATACTGTGAAAAGAAGCAAGCATTTTGAGTAACCTAAGATGTCATTTTTAATCTATGAAATGGTCAATTGTTTTTTAAACGGACAATTTTCAATACTGGCAAGAATGTGATAAATTTGATATTTCATAGAGCCAGAGGGATGCAAACTGGCTTATCTTGGAAAGAAAATTGCTTTGAAATGTCAAAAACGCAGTAATTCCATGCCTGGCAATCTACCATTATAAAATAATGCAAACTAGTATCAGATTCCAGCACTGTATCAGCTGGTGTACACTAACTTATGCTGCCATTACAAACAACCTCAAAATCACAGTGGCTTTAAACAAGAAAGATTTATTTCATGCACACACTACATGTTTATCACAAGTGTTTGGATTTGGGGTTTGGGTTTTGCTCCATATGTCCTTGCTCTGGGACCCAAGCTGATGAACTCCACAACTGCAGAGTCACTGGTTATCAGGAAAGGGAGAAGAAAGTGGCAAATCACAGACCAGTTCTTAAAAGCTTCCACCCAGATGTCACACAGTCATTCCTACTCACATCCTATTGGCCAGTGTAAGTCACACATAAGTAACTTCAAGAGACAGAATGAGTGCAAACCACATGCTCAGAAGATGAGCCAGAAATACTTGGTAAACAGTACAAAGGATCACCTGGTGCACAGAGATGTGGGCAAAGATGTATATTGCAGCATGGTTTGTAACCAGTCTAAAACAGTCAACAACAGGGAAGGATAAGTCAATTATGGCACTTCCATGTCTGAAATATTACCCAGCCATTAATAAAAGTCTACAAAAATATGCAATAACATAGAAAATGCTTACATTCAAAGCAAAAAGCGAGACTAGGTGGACAGAGCATGTGCTCCACTGTGTGAAAAATAAATAGGCAGAAGTCTGGGACTATTAGTCAACCCCTGAAATTCCCAAGGGACAGACAGGTCCAGAGAAGTTCCCAAGTCTCCAGTTGAGAACACTACTGGAGCATATAATTTCCCTGATAAAACGTTTATTCTAGTGTGAAGCCGGATGGGGGGGACGGCAGGGGGTATCACGCAGCTCTGTGACACGTGCCCAGCAGAGCCACGCCGAATGCCGGCCGCAACAAAGCAACAGTGTACTCCTTGCCACGCCTGTCTCAGATTGCTTCCAAGGAGGCTAACAGTCTCAGTTAAATCTGCAAATGTCAAGGTCTGATGACCACTATTTGCCCTTAGGTAGCATGAATGTGGATGATTAGTTTTCTTATTTTTACTTTCTATAATTTGTCATTCTCTATCCTGAGCAGTTATTACATTGATGATAAAAATTTTTTTCATTAAAAAAATGCATGCAGATACAGTGAGGCTCTATGAAGTCATGGTCGAAAATTTGGTTTCTGGCTGCTGCCCTTAGTAGCTGGGTAATAAGTCTGATCAAGTTTCTTGGCCTCTCTCTGCCTCATTTTTCCTATCTGTAAAACAAGGGTAATAAGAGTCCCTACCCCATAGAATTGTAAACATCAAATCACTTAAAATAATGCTTAACATTTATTGAATACTTCTTTGCTATAGTTCAGACCCTCTCCTCATCACTATACTATAGTATCTCTCATGTTCAGACTATCCAGCATATTCTAAGGGCTCATAAAATGTGGGCATGGTTATTAGATTATTAGATTCCCATTCTAGAGTTGAAGGAAATATAAGATGGTGGCTTGGAGCACACTTTGAAGTTGGGCAGATCTGCTGGGGAGAATATGGGTTTTTTTTTTTTAACATATAATGTTGACATCACCCCCAAGTTGTCGTTATGATCCCATGTTCAAGTGATGATGCATCCACCGCCTCCCACTCCTCGCTGAGGGGCTCGGGCAGCTCACTGCCAGCTGCCTGGGGCCTGCACCCCAGCAGAACCTGTGGGGAGTGGGCATGGACGGAGCGCTCCGACCGGAGCTGGCAGGAGAGCACAGGAATAAGAATGCTTCTGTCTGGAGCGGGTCCTCTGCTCAGATCCAAACTGCAGCTGTGGTGGAGGATTTGACCAAAGTCTCTCTCATCCTGATTAACAGTGGACCCAGTGGACACCTGGTGATCCAGAGCACGAAGTAGGACCAGAAGAGGCACAGATAGCCCTGAAAGGAGCTTGGTGGCAGTGGGTAGAAGGACCTGACATCCACCAGCCTCCTAGTCAGTACAGCTAACAGTTCATAGTTGACTGCTTTGCTCAGTAGTTGAGCTAAGGACTGCACCCTCTTTATTTGGAATCTTTGGTCTAACGCTGGTGACAGAAAATGTAAGCTGTCGTCACTGGCATGTTATAGCTACCGATAGCTATCATCAACTCTGGTGACAATATCCTCCGAGAAACAGACCCACATTTAGGGGACCATTTCTTCGTCTCCAGTTTATCCCTGGTCTCCTATTGCCTCCTCTTCAGTTAATATCAACCTTGTGCACATCTCTGATGCCCACTTCTAGATCTTAGGGGTCCCAGGCTCTCCTATAAAGCAGGGGTTACCCCACTTCACACCTCAATCAAAATCACATTGATTTGAACTACTAACAACAACCACAACCCCAGAGTAATAATGACTGTTTAATACCTTCTTCGGGAGCTAACATTCAGTATTTTTCTCTGTACCAGGCATTGCATTAAGCATTTTAGCTTCTTAAATCCTCACCCCTTTATGGAACAGAGAGCGTGAATCAGAATGTCGCAAAGGTAGAAACTGAGCCTCGGAGAAGTTTAGTAATGACCCAATGGCCCAGCCTCTGAACCCTCCCGTCCCCTGTTCACAGATCCCACACCTGCTCAGCCGCCCAGCCAGCCATCCCAGGATTACCTGGATGGATGCACTTTTCCAGTAAGAATCCACAGGATTGTTTTCACAATCTTCTGATGTAGGGCAGGATTGGTAGTCGAGTCCTACAGGGAAAACAGACAAACACATTTTATTTCAAAGATTATATCAAGGAAGAATTAATTGAAAATATTCGTTGGCTCCGCAAAATATACTGAACCTCATTCTACATAATGTGTATGGGCTTAACATTCATAGTTCTGCCCACCCAGTCTACAAGGAGCCTGGTGAGGAAGCACCCAACCCCTGATACAAAGACATTTGTCACTGTGCTCGGCACAAACGTGAGGAAGGCGGAGAACTAAACAGCTGGGTGAATTCTCTACTAGAGCGTTAGCAAGTGATATATATATATCCAAAAATTATATATAATATTATATTATACATTGTATCCATATTAAAAATTATATATTAAAAAATTGATATTTATTACATATATAACTTTTTTTTTTGCATTGTTGGGAGAAATGCCTTCTCCAATTAACCCAGGTCTTAGAAGTAAATACAAGAAAAATAGACCAAGAAAGTAACAGTCCTTAACCAGAAAACAGAAATTTTATAACATTTAAAATATAGAAAATGTTAAAATGTATTACATTAAAAAAATTTTTAAGGACAAAATTCAGCAGATAGGGCTTCCCTGGTGGCGCAGTGGTTGAGAATCTGCCTGCCAATGCAGGGGACACGGGTTCTAGCCCTGGTCTGGGATGATCCCACATGCCGCGGAGCAACTAGGCCCATGAGCCACAATTACTGAGCCTGCGCGTCTGGAGCCTGTGCTCCGCAACAAGAGAGGCCGCGATAGTGAGAGGCCCCCGCACCGCGATGAAGAGTGGCCCCCACTTGCCGCAACTAGAGAAAGCCCTCGCACAGAAACGAAGACCCAACACAGCCATAAATAAATAAATTAATTAAATAAATAAACCCAAAGTTTAAAAGAAAAAAATTCAGCAGATATATAATGGGATTTGTTCCCCATTTACTCTATAAGAAAAGGAGAAAGTGTTAATTGACAATTCGTTCCAGGGAGAACCAAGCAGGGCAAAATGTGAACTTCTTGAAGGGAAACACATGGAGCTTCCTTGCTCCCTCTGGGTGCACCAGCATCTCGATGTGCTCCCCAACTTGGAGGCTCCCTAAACCCCATCAGAGAGGGGTTTTTATGGAGATTTCATTATGTAGACATGATTGATTAAATCATTGGTGATTAACTCAATCTCCAGTCCCCCTCCCCTTCCCAGAGGACAGAGGATGGGGCTGAAAGTCCCAACTCTCTAATGATGCCTCTGTCTTTTTGGTGACCAGCCCGCATCTGAAGCTATCTAGGGGCTCCCAACCACCAGTCATCCCATTACCATACAAAAGACACTCATCGCTCCTCAGAATCCAAGGGTTTCAGGAGCTGTGTGCCAGGAACCAGGGGGACCAAGACCAAATATTAATTTGCAGTCTCCCTCCCTTCATGATCTTTCCATCTCACCCCTCCTCCATTCTCCCTCACCCTCTGTAGGATCATCAAGCTGAGGCCTCCTGGTCTCAGTCCATTGGAAGAATGGCCATGTCCATTTGATCTGCACCCTGCCATGCTTCCCATCTCACGCAGAGTGAAAGTCAGCATCCTCAAGATGTCCTGTGCTGTCTGGCCCTCCTTCGTTCCTCTAGCCTCACAGTCTACTACTTGCCTCTTCACTTATTGCCTGCCTTTCTGTTCCTTAAATATGCCACACACACTCCCACCTCAAGGCCTTTGCACGTGCTGTTCCCTCTGTCGGGAAATGCTCTTCCTCAAGTCCTTTAGGTCTTTGCTCAAATATCAGCTTCTCAGTGAGGCCTTCCCTGGGCCTGTGTAAAACTGCAATGCTTCCCTCTCCCCTCCTCACCAGCCAGCACTCCCTACCCTCTTTTCCCTGTTTTGTTTTTCTCTGTAACCTTTATAATCTTATGGCGAACTGTATATATATGTTTTTACTTGCCTGCTGATGGTCTTATCTCCACCCCTGCCCCTATAATGTAAGGGTGAGGTATTATTTTCCTGGTCTATTCTCTTGCTGCCTAGAAGAGCAAGGACTGGCACGGAGGAGGCACTCTACACACTTTATAGATGGATGAATGAATGGAGGAGCAAGAAACAAAACTGAGCTTAGGTTAACTTTTTTTTTTTTTTGGGCCATGCCGCACGGCATGTGGGATCTAAGTGACTCCAATACCCAGGGAGGAAGAACCTCCAGTCTTCACGAAGGGACCACCTCCCGCCACCCGCTTTCCTTGCTGGCCTTCATCCTGCTCAGCCTTCAGGCTCATCAAGAGCTAGAGCCGCCAGGAAGCTTCCCGAGGCTCTGGTCTATGCCGGTGTCTCCCTCTGCTATTCCCTAGCTCTGGGTCGTTCCCGCCTCAGAGCACACCTCTCCACACTCACAAAGCTACATGTTTCCTGAGGGCAGAGACCGCTGTATCACCAGCTCCTAGCGTGGGAGCTGATGAATGAGGAGCATTTTCCTTACCAGCAGGCCAGCCCCTGTGACTTTAACTTTCACTGTGATTTTGCCAACTACAAAATTGGCACTTGCCATCTACCTCTACAAGGATCAAAACATGAGCCGCTGCAGCCGCTGACCTTCAACACCCCCTGAAAGGAGTTCAGGGTGGAGATCAAGCATGAGGCACTCTGTGCTCTGGGAAGAACTGGCAAAACGGGTCTTTAGATAGTTAAGATATTTTCAGGAGAAGATTTTATGAGCCCAAGTCTTGCATCTCCTCATATCTAGGAAAGTACTAAAATCACTAATGGTGACATCTGTTCCTTTTGACTAGCAGCAGGTCTCTGCCAAAATGTGTACCTGACCGCACACACCCACCCCCTTCACTAAAATCATACATAACAGTGACCTTCCCCCCTACCTCTCTGGAGCAGTTCTCAGAGCTATCTGAAGTGTTGTCTCCCGGGCTATAGTCCTCATTTTGCCCTAAATAAAGCTTAACTCTCAGCTTTCACGTTGTGCTTTTTTTTTTTAAGTCAATAATTTGAATCTCAAAATATCTGCTGGTGGCCTGGAGCAGCTTCAGAATCAGTGAGAAGAGGGGAGAATCCTGGCCCTAGTTCTTCAAGTCATTTAACCTCCCAAAGCCTCAGTTTTCCCCTCTGGAAAATGAGGATAGTAAGACAGAGTCATGCAGGACCCTGGAGTCAGACTGTCTGACTTTGCTGTTTACGTGCTGTGCACTCCTGAGCAAGTTTCTCAATCTTGCTGTGCCTCACTTTCCTCGTTTGTCAAAATAGGAATCAGGATAGGACCTATGCCATGGGGCTGTTGCAGGGATTAAATGAGTTAATATCCATAAAGTGCTTAGAACAGTACCTAGCAAAAGATAGATTCTCTTTCTCTATTATCATTGTTATTATTTAATTATTATTATGACCACTTTACCTGAGAGGATTTGAGGGGGGCAGAATCCAAAGAGATAAAAATGCATATGAAAGCACTTAGCACAAATGGCAAATGCATAGTAAATAGGAACCCTGACTTTTCTTGTGATTCGTGCAGAAGTCTTACCAGAGGCATTTTTCTGTCGACACCAGCTCAAGAAATCTCCAACCATGCCATACAGAACATTGCACAGTGGCATAAAGCGGCGGCCGTTCTCCGCATAGCTGGTGACAAGGAGGTGGTTGTTTTCCCAGAACAGGGACTAAGGAAAAACCAACACAAAATGAAATCAAAACTGATTTCTTCAGGCACAGTATCATCAAGACAAGTTAGGCCAACCATTTCTCATTCACCTGGGACTTGCCTCACAACAACTGAACCTTCTTTGTCTTTGTCTTTAGTTACCCATTCAGAGAGTGCTACCAGCACTCTTTTCTTTATTCCAAGGGTATCATGCAAATGTTAATGAAATATTTTCCCAGCAGAGAAAAATATAATACATACATACATATATATTTTTTCTAGTAGTTATAGATAGATAGTTTTTTTTTTTAAATCAATGGACCTGGGTTCAAATTCTGGGTCTGTCATATACTAAATGTGTGATCTTGACCAAGGCATGTAATCTCCCTGTGCCTCAGTTTCCACATGTGGAAAATGGGGAGTATGACCCCTTTCTCTTCTCCCAGAGCTGTGGTTAGGATGATATGCAATCACAAAATGAATTCCTAAAGGGTAAAGTGTCTCAAAAATACATTACCTTTATATTATACTTTATAGTTTCCACTATGAAGTTACAATGTTTTCACATAATAATAATAACTCAAGGTACTGTTCTAAACAAGCAATTTACGTAGATGTTCTCATTTACTTTCACTGTATTAGTGCTTAGAGTGCAGACAGAATACAGACATGTAAACCACATGATTATATGTTAACCAGTTTCTTCAAGAAACTGGTCCTGAATGGATATAATCTTAAGACCTGTTAAGAGGAGGTATTGGTCTCCTGGGAGGCTACTGACATAGAGGGTTTTCTGAAGTACTCAAGGTTCAGGCCTTTGGAGCCAGTTAGGATGGAGATTGTTCAGAACTGGCCAGGTGCAGAGGCCCCGTGGGAAAGGTGTGGTGACTCGCTGATGTTCTTGTGGTTTCTGCACTGACTTCTTGACTTAGGAAAGTTCCTTCTGCCCAGGACTGGCAGGAGACCCAGGAGCACCGTTGAAGACAGAGCCACTTTCCCACCAGAGAGCCTGGCGCACATTGTGAGTTGGTTGCTTGGCCTGGACACTGTCTGTCTCTATAGAGACAGAGCAACGTTTTACCGAGGCAAAGGTAGAGTTACCTTGTCTCTGGGAATGGAGTGCCTGGAGAGGTTAATAAAAAGGTCGTAATCTGAGGGAAGCACGGAACAGGGATCCTTATCCAGCGCCAGTTTAAAGGCTTCCCAGATGGCTGTGCAGTTCTTGTCCCTGCGGAAAAGTACAAGTTTAAAAGGGAAAAAGAAAAGAAAAAAAAAAAGACCACATTCCAGTGTGATATATTTCCGTTTCTCCAAGTTTTTTACTAGTGATTTTGTCAAATATCAACTCTTCAGAACTGGGCATACAAAAAAGACAGGAAATTGTCATAACTCTTGCATTAACCCCAATTCAGAAGAGGAAGAAAAATAACTTTGGTGATGGATTTAGAAATCTGACAGTGGAAGTGTCTTTCAGAGGTGCAACACACGTTTCTTAGAACTTAGAACAGGCTCACAGAGACAGCAGAAAATGCACAGAGCTAGAAGGTGACAATTCCAATAAACCACATGGGCTGCCAGCTTCAGGTGCCCCTTCATTTAGACACAGGTCCATCCTGGGGTTGGGGGCCAGGTGAGATCAAGTGGACATGCAAGACCCTGTAAAATCAGGAGTGAGCACAGAGTGTGGAAAAAGACTGTTCCGCCTCCTGCTAAGGCAGAAAGTATGACTTCCAGGGTCTGCTGCAACTCCTTAAGTCCAACCTAGCTTTCCAAAACCATTTCCCACCCCATTTGTAACTTATTTCTTATGCTGGGTGGCAACATGGGTGTTCCCTGTATTATTTTCCGTTCTTTTTTATTGGCCTGAAATCTGTCACAATAAAAACAACTGGCACAAGAGAGGGACTTTATGAAAACAGAAAAAATGTGTCCAAGGAAGGAACAAAAATTAGTAAGCAGCACAGTGCTGGCAAGAGAGACTCAAACTTTAAAAGTCCTCTAAATTAGAAGACCTGAAATTTGAATTCCCAAAGTACCTGGGGAATTGCAGCTGGAGACCATATTCCTGGGTCTGATGGGTTCTGGTTAACCTTACGCTGGCTGTCGTCCAAACTCACCGCTACCTAATCCTCATCCACTCCCCCCGCAACACCTGCTGCATTTTTACACACACACACACACACACGCACACACACACACACCCTTCACCTCCAGATCCCACCCAGTGCACCCTCCCCAGTAGATTCCCCATCCTCCTTCCCTCTTCCCCTCCCCCTCCCTTTCCTCTCCCCCTCCGTTCCTCTCCCTCTCGGGCTCCCTCTCCAGCCGCCGCGCTCACCGCAGCTCGGGGCTCAGCACCGCAATGTACTCCGCGCAGCGGCCCAGGAAGATGCTTTGCAGGTGCGGGATGGTGCCCTGCCCGCTCCAGCGCGCGTCCGCAGCGCCTGCAGCGCCCGCGGCCGGCGGCAGCAGCACGAACAGCAGCAGCGCCGGCAGCGGCCGCCGGGACCGCGCGCACCCCCGGGCTTCCATCGCAGGCACTTTGGGGGTGCCTCCCGGACTCGCCTCCTCCCGTCGCGCTGAGGTGGCTCCCCGAGCTGCCGCTGGGCAAGATTCTCGCCCTACCGGAACCTGCGCTCACTTCCTGTCTCTCTTTCTGCTTCAGCTCCGGGACTGAGTTGGGACATTACCGGGGGAAGGACTATTGCCCTCGGCTAATCACGGCCGGAGTCCACGAGGTGGGAGGCCCAAAGAAGAAGCGAGGTTGGAGAAGGGGTGAGGCGAGTTCAGTCCCCCGAAGGAAGATTTTTCTGGCTTCAAACTATGACAACTTTAACAGACACCCACCCTCTTTCTCACTGGCTAATTGAGTGGACGGTGTTTGTTTTCAGGAAATAATAACCACAAAAGTTAATATGTATTGAGCTGTTACTATGTGCCAACCACTTTACAAGCATAATTTTCATTGCCTTTTCACAATATCCCTCCGAGCTAGGTTTATCACTCCCATTTACAGGTGAGTGAATTCAGGGAAGTTAAGTAGGTTGTCGGAGGTCACAATCTCCCTTCCAGATAGATGCAAAATTCCAGAGACAATCAGTGTAGAGATCTGAGATTAACAGAACTCACTGGAGGGTCAAGTCCTCAATTTCTACGGTAGTGATAGCTATGTGCCTGGCAGACGTGATAAATGTGGGAGGCCCGTGGGAGGTAGGGTGGAGGGTTCTGGAATATTTTATCTTAATCTCTCTTTTCTATTTTTAAAGTTTATAACCAAAACTCTCATTGTCCTGTCCAGCCCCTCCCTAACTCGAGTCCACTTTCCAGAAATAAGCATTTTAAATTATTTCAACAGGTTTTTTGTTTTTGTTTTCCTGGCATTTACTTCCACATTTCCAAATAATATGCCTGTATGCTGTTTCTTGATGTTTCCATTTTGGATAGTATTCTTTGACTTCCCACCACGTCAAAGGAAATTTTATCTTTAACCCCACACATCCTCAAAAGGCATCCTTCTTCACCCTTCATTGTCCAAGTCTTTTTATCAAAAGCTTTAACTCAGTAATCAGCATTTACGTTATTATGACTTGTGAATATTATTCATGGCTGAGTTGTAGTATTCTATGATTCTGTTTCCTTTCTTGTGAACTTCATGCTTACCCTAGAGGTAATAATAGTCTCCCTCCCACCATCCCCTACCACTGGCTTATTTGTTTGTTTGTGGTATTATATGTACACTTATGATTATGGTCAAATTCTCTACAAGGCATGTAAATCTTTCAATTCATTTAAAAGCATCAGTCAATATTTCAGGTGGTGTGTGTGATTTCTTTCTCTCTCTCTCTTTTCTTTTTGTTTCTTGGAAACACCCTTTTTTGTCCAGTTTACTGTCCCAGTCTACTCTCAACTTGCTGCGTAGTTGTCTTGCAGTGACCCAGGAAGATGCCTGTTCTTGTCTCTCCTGGATTGATGCCCTGTTTCCTAGATCCCATGTCTAGAGCACACCTTCCAATAGCTTCTTGAGAAGATGCCATAGGGGCTAAATTTTTTGACTTTTGCATAATAATATAAAATGTCATTATTCTACCCTCATGCTTGATTGAAAGTTTGGTTAGAGAGAATTTTAAGTTGCAAATCATTTTCCCTCACAATTTTGAAGGCAGTGCTCCACTGTTCTCTGATTTCTATGTTACTATTGAAAAATCTAGAGCCCTTTTCCTAATCCTGTTTATTTGACCTTCTCTCTGGAAGTTTTTAGGATAAATCTCAAGAGTATGAAATTTCGGAGATGAACTTGAGAGCAAGTAATTTCCATTCATTGTGCTGACAGCTCTAGGAAGGATGCTTCCAAGAAACAAAAAAAAAAGAGAGAGACAGAGGGAAAGAAATCACACACACACCACCTGAAGTATTGACTGATGCTTTTGAATGCATTGTGAGATTTATATGTCTTGCAGAGAATTTAACCATAATCATAAATGTATGTAGAATACCAATCAAACAAATAAGCTGGGGGGGGGAGGGGGAGGGAGGCGATTACTACCTCTAGTTAAGCAAGTTTATAAGAAAAATATATATAGTCATATAATACTCTAAGCTCAGCCATGAATAATATTCACAAGTCATAATAAAGTAAATGCTGATTATGAAACAGGAGGGAAGGCAGCAGGGCACAACCTTTGAAACAATGACATAGCCAGAGGACATGACATAAACTGATTAGAACCAAATGGGTCCAAGATGGCGGATAAGTCAAATTTCACTAGACCCTGAGCCTCAGTATATGCTCACTGTAACATATCAGCAAGCTAAATGACACACCCACAGGTGCCATGACAGTTCCAAGGCCAACCATAAGGATCAAAAAGTGGGCGGTGGCCCAATTCCTGGAAATCACTGCCCCTTCCTGAAACAGTTGGAATACTCCTCCCACTCATTAGCCTATGAAATTACCCACCCTATAAAAACTGACCACCTCATACCCTGGTGCCTTTCTCACCTTCTGAGACGGCCCACACTCTGTCTGTGGAGTGTGTTTCACTCTAAATAAATCTGCTTCTTACCTATCACTTTGTCTCTCACTGGATTCTTTCCACGTGAGACACAAAGAACATGAGCCTCAGTAAGTCCAGACACCAGGTGAGTGATTCTAATTAAAACACCGTGAGTCCGAGTCCCAAGCAGGGTTTTGGCCATGTTCAAGTCCCAGCCGCGTGGGTTCGAGTCGCAATCTGAGGTTCACAGTTTCAATTACTGCTTTAACATTTATATCCAGAAAATAGAAAGAACTCAACAACTCAAAAATAAGAAAAACAACCCAAATTTTAAAATGGTATCTGCTTTTAAAATAGTTCAGCAGGTACCTCACCAAAAAAGACATTCCACTACTGGGTATTTTCCAAAGAGAAAATGAAAATATGTCTACCCAAAGATTTATACATGAAATGTTCATAGCAGCTTAATTCATAGTAACCCCTAAACAATGCAAATACCCAACAAAAGAAGAATAAACAAATTGTGATATAGTCTACAATAAAATACTACTAAGCAGTGCAAAGGAATGAACTACTGATACACTGAAGAATGTAAGAAAAATGTATATGCTAAATGAAAGAAGCTAGATGTAAAATAATACACACTTTATTATTCTCCTTACGTGAAGTTCTAGAAGGAATAGGATGCTGATATACAGAATTGGGGGAAAAGAGATTTCAGATGGAACCAATTGCCTGAGCAAAGACAGAATAATGGGAAAGCATGGGGCTTCTCCTGAAAAACGTACCATTTTATTTTGACTGATAAATAGGGTACAGGTTGAGACTTGACAAAATAAGTTAGGGTCATACCTTTTTTTTTTGCCATGCCTCGCAGCTTGCAGGATCTTAGTTCCCTGACACAGGATTGAACCCATACCATTGGCAGTGAAAGCATGGAGTCCTAACCAATGGACCTCCAGGGAATTCCTAGGGTCATATATCTTTTTTTCTTTTTCTTTTTTTTTTTTAACGTCTGTATTGGAGTATAATTGCTTTGCAATGGTGTGTTAGTTTCTGCTTTATAACAAAGTGAATCAGCTATACATATACATATATCCCCATATCTCCTCCCTCTTCCGTCTCCCTCCCACCTTCCCTATCCCACCCCTATATATTATATCCTAAAGACCTTGGACACAATAATAATTTGAACTTTGTGCTCTTTTTCTTTTTTTTTGAATTTTATTTTATATATTTTTTTATACAGCAGGTTCTTATTAGTTATCCATTTTATACATATTAGTGTATACATGTCAATCCCAATCTTGCAGTTCATCACACCACCACCCCCTCGCCCAGCCACTTTCCCCCCTTGGTGTCCATACATTGGTTCTCTACATCTGTGTCACTATTTCTGCCCTGAAAACCAGTTCATCTGTACCATTTTTCAAGGTTCCACATATATGTGTTAATATACGATATTTGTTTTTCTCTTTCTGACTTACTTCACTCTGTATGACAGTCTCTAGGTCCATCCATGTCTCTACAAATGACCCAATTTCGTTCCTTTTTATGGCTGAGTAATATTCCATTGTATCTATGTACCACACCTTCTTTATCCATTCGTCTGTCGATGGGCATTTAGGTTGCTTCCATGACCTGGCTATTGTAAATAGTGCTACAATGAATATTGGGGTGCACGTGTCTTTTTGAATTATGGTTTTCTCTGGGTATATGCCCAGTAGTGGGATTGCTGGTCATATAGTAATTCTATTTTTAGTTCTTTAAGGACCCTCCATACTGTTCTCCATAGTGGCTGTATCAATTCACATTCCCACCAACATTGCAAGAGGGTTCCCTTTTCTTCACACCCACTCCAGCATTTGCTGTTTGTAGATTTTCTGATGATGGCCAATCTAACTGGTGTGAGGTGATACCTCATTGTAGTTTTGATTCGCATTTCTCTAATAATTAGTGATGTTGAGCACCTTTTCATGTGCTTCTTGGCCATCTGTATCTCTTCTTTGGAGAAATGTCTATTTAGGTCTTCTGCCCATTGTTTGATTGGGTTGTTTGTTTGATTAATATTGAGCTGCATGAGCTGTTTATATATTTTGGAGATTAATCCTTTGTCCATTGATTCGTTTGCAAATATTTTCTCCCATTCTGAGGGTTGTCTTTTCATCTTGTTTGTAGTTTCTTTTGCTCTGCAAAAGCTTTTAAGTTTCGTTAGGTCCCATTTGTTTATTTTTGTTTTTATTTCCATTACTCTAGGATGTGGATCAAAAAAAGATCTTGCTGTGATTTATATCAGAGTGTGTTCTTCCTATGTTTTCCTCTAAGAGTTTTATAGTGTGCAGTCTTACATTTAGGTCTCTAATCCATTTTGAGTTTATTTTTGTGTATGGTGTTAGGGAATGTACTAATTTCATTCTTTTACATGTAGCTGTCCAGTTTTCCCGGCACCACTTACTGAAGAGACTGTCTTTTCTCCATTGTATATCCTTGCCTCCCTTGTCATAGCTAAGCTGACCATAGGTGCATGGGTTTATTTCTGGGCTTTCTATCCTGTTCCATTGATCTATATTTCTGGTTTTTTGCCAGTACCGTATTGTCTTGTTTCCTGTAGCTTTGTAGTATAGTCTGAAGTCACGGAGTCTGATTCCTCCAGCTCTGTTTTTTCCCCTCAAGACTACTTTGGCTATTCGGGGTCTTTTGTGTCTCCATAAAAATTTTAAGATTTTTTTTTCTAGTTCTGTAAAAAATGCCATTAGTAATTTGATAGGGATTGCATTGAATCTGTAGATTGCTTTGGGTACTATAGTCATTTTCACAATATTGGTTCTTCCAATCTAAGAACATGGTATATATCTCCATCTGTTTGTATCATCTTTAATTTCTTTCATCAGTGTCTTATAGTTTTCTGCATACAGGTCATTTGTCTCCTTAGGTAGGTTTATTCCTAGGTATTTTATTCTTTTTGTTGCAGTGGTAAATGGGAGTGTTGCCTTAATTTCTCTTTCTCTTTTCATCATTAGTGTATAGGAATGCAAGAGATTTCTGTGCATTAATTTTGTATCCTGCAAATTTACCAAATTCATTGATTAGTTCTAATAGTTTTCTGGTGGCATCTTTAGAATTCTCTATGTATAGTATAATGTCATCTGCAAACAGTGACAGTTTTACTGCTTCTTTTCCAATTTGGATTCCTTTTATTTCTTTTTCTTCTCTGATTGCCATGGCTAGGACTTCCAAAACTATGTTGAATAACAATGGTGAGAGTGGACATCCTTGTCTTGTTCCTGATCTTAGAGGAAATGCTTTCAGTTTTTCACCATTGAGAATGATGTTTTGCTGTGCGTTTGTCATATATGGCCTTTATTATGTTGAGGTAGGTTCCCTCTATGCCAACTTTTTGGAGAGTTTTTATCATAAATGAGTGTTGAATTTTGTCAAAAGCTTTTTCTGCATCTATTGAGATGATCATATGCTTTTTCTTCTTCAATTTGTTAATATGGTGTATCACATGGACTGATTTGCATAAATTGAAGAATCCTTGCATCCCTGGGATAAATCCCACTTGATCATGGTGTACGATCTTTTTAATGTGTTGTTGGATTCTGTTCACTAGTATTTTTTGAAGATTTTTGCATTTATATTCATCAGTGATATTTTTCTGTAATTTTCTTTTTTGGTTGTATCTTTGTCTGGTTTTGATATCAGGGTGATGATGGCCTCGTAGAATGAGTTTGGGAGTGTTCCTTCCTTTGCAATTTTTTGGAAGAGTTTGAGAAGGATGGGTGTTAGCTCTTCTCTAAATGTTTGATAGAATTCACTTGTGAAGCCATCTGGTCCTGGACTTTTGTTTGTTGGAAGATTTTTAATCACAGTTTCAATTTCATTACTTGTGATTGGTCTGTTCATATTTTCTATTTCTTCCTGGTTCAGTCTTGGAAGGTTATACCTTCCTAAGAATTTGTCCATTTCTTCCAGGTTTTCCATTTTATTGGCATAGAGTTGCTTGTAGTAGTCTCTTAGGATGCTTTAGATTTCTGCGGTGTCTGTTGTAACTTTTCCTTTTTCATTTCTAATTTTATTGATTTGTGTCCTCTCCCTCTTTTTCTTGATGAGTCTGGCTAATGGTTTATCAATTTTGTTTATCTTCTCAAAGAACCAGATATTAGTTTTATTGATCTTTGCTATTGTTTTCTTTGTTTCTATTTCATTTATTTCTGCTCTGATGTCTGTGATTTCTTTCCTTCTACTAACTTTGGGTTTTGTTTGTTCTTCTTTCTCTAGTTCCTTTAGGTGTAAGGTTAGATTGTTTATTTGAGATTTTCCTTGTTTCTTGAGGTAGGCTTGTATTGCTATAAACTTCCCTCTTAGAACTGCTTTTGCTGCATCCCATAGGTTTTGGATCATCGTGTTTTCATTGTAATTTGTCTCTAGGCATTTTTTGATTTCCTCTTTGATTTCTTCAGTGATCTCTTGGTTACTTAGTAACGTATTGTTTAGCCTCCAGGTGTTTGTGTTTTTTACGTTTTTTCCCCTGTAATTGATTTCTAATCTCATAGCATGTGGTCAGAAGACATGCTTGATATAATTTCAATTTTCTAAAATTTACTGAGGCCTAATTTGTGACCCAAGATGTGATCTATCCTGGAGAATGTTCTATGTGCACTTGAGAAGAAAGTGTAATCTGTTGTTTTTGAATGGAATATCGTATAAATATCATTTAAATCTATCTGGTCTATTGTGTCATTTAAAGCTTGTGTTTCCTTATTAATTTTCTGTCTGGATGATCTGTCCATTTGTGTAAGTGAGGTGTTAAATTCCCTCACTATTATTGTGTTACTGTTGATTTCCTTTTTTATAGCTGTTAGCATTTGCCTTATGTATTGAGGTGCTCCTATGTTGGGTGCATATATATTTATAATTGTTATATCTTCTTCTTGGATTGATCCCTTGATCATTATGTAGTGTCCTTCCTTGTCTCTTGTAACATTCTTTATTTTAAAGTCTCCTTTATCTGATAAGAATATTGCTACTCTGGCTTTCTTTTGATTTCCATTTGCATGGAAAATCTTTTTCCATCCCCTCACTTTCAGTCTGTATGTGTCCCTAGGTCTGAAGTGGGTCTCTTGTAGACAGCATATATATGGGTCTTGGTTTTGTATCCATTCAGCGAGCCTGTGACTTTTGGTTGTAGCATTTAATCCATTCACGTTTAAGGTACTTAACAATATGTATGTTCCTATTACCATTTTCTTAATTGTTTTCGGTTTGTTTTTGTAGGTCCTTTTCTTCTCTTGTGTTTCCCATGTAGAGAAGTTCCTTTAGCATTTGTTGTAGAGCTGGTTTGGTGGTGCTGAATTCTCTTAGCATTTGCTGGTCTGTATAGCTTTTGATTTCTCTGTCGAATCTGAATGAGATCCTTGCCGGGTAGAGTAATCTTGGTTGTAGGTTCTTCCCTTTCACCACTTTAAATATATCATGCCACTCCCTTCTGGCTTGTAGAGTTTCTGCTGAGAAAGCAGCTGTTAACCTTATGGGAGTTCCCTTGTATGTTATTTGTCATTTTTCCCTTGTTGCTTTCAATAATTTTTCGTCTTTAATTTTTGCCAAGTTGATTGCTATGTGTCTTGCATGTTTCTCCTTGTGTTTATCCTGCCTGGGAGTTTCTGCACTTCCTGGACTTGGGTGGCTATTTCCTTTCCCATGTTAGGGAAGTTTTTGACTATAATCTCTTCAAATATTTTCTCGGGTCCTTTCTCTCTCCCTTCTCCTTCTGGGACCCCTATAATGTGAATGTTGTTGCATTTAATGTTGTCCCAGTGGTCTCTTAGGCTGTTTTCATTTCTTTTCATTCTTTTTGTTTATTCTCTTCCATGGCAGTGAATTCTACCATTCTGTCTTCCAGGTCATTTATGCGTTCTTCTGCCTCAGTTATTCTGCTATTGATTCCTTCTAGTGTATTTTTCATTGCAGTTACTGTATTGTTCATCTCTGTTTGTTTGTTCTTTAAATCTTCTAGGTGTTTGTTCTTCAATTCTTCTAATATGTTTGTTAAACATTTCTTGCATCTTCTCAAACTTTGCCTCCATTCTTTTTCCGAGGTCCTGGATCATCTTCACTATGATTATTCTGAATTATTTTTCTGGAAGGTTGCCTATCTCCACTTCATTTAGTTGTTTTTCTGGGGTTTTATCTTGTTCCTTCATCTGGTACAAAGTCCTCTGCCTTTTCATTTTGTGTATATTTCTGTGAATGTGGTTTTCCTTCCACAGGCTGCAGGATTGTAGTCCTTCTTGCTTCTGCTATCTGCCCTCTGATGGATGAGGCTATCTAAGAGGCTTGTGCAAGCTTCCTGATGGGAGGAACTGGTGGTGGGTAGAGCTGGCTGTTGCTGTGGTGGGCAGAGCTCAGTAAAACTTTAATCTGCTTGTCTGTGGATGGGTGGGGCTGGGTTCCCTCCCTGTTGGTTGTTTGGCCTGAGGTGACCCAACACTGGAGCCTACCTGGCTCTTTGGTGGGGCTAATGGCGGACTCTGGGAGGGCTCACACCGAGGAGTACTTCCCAGAACTTCTGCTGCCAGTGTCCTTGTTCCCACAGTGAGCCACAGCCACCCCTGCCTCTGCAGAAGACCCTCCAACACTAGCAGGTAGGTATAGTTCAGTCTCCTATGGGGTCACTGCTCCTTCCCTTGGGTCCCGATGCACACACTACTTTGTGTGTGCCCTCCAAGAGTGCAGTGTCTGTTTCTCCCAGTCCTGTCAAAGTCCTGCAATCAAATCCTGCTAGCCTTCAAAGTCTGATTCTCTAGGAATTCCTCCTCCCATTGCCAGACCGCCAGGTTGGGAAGCCTGACGTGGGGCTCAGAACCTTCAGTCCAGTGGGTGGACTTATGTGGTGTAAGTGTTCTCCAATTTGTGAGTCACCCACCCAGCAGTTATGGGATTTGATTTTATTGTGATTGCACCCCTCCTACCATCTCTTTGTGGCTTCTCCTTTGTCTTTGGATGTGGGGTATCTTTTTTGGTGAGTTCCAGTGTCTTCCTGTTGATGACTGTTCAGCAGTTAGTTGTGATTTCGGTGCTCTCCAAAATTTGTGCTCTTGAACATCAAGAGCTTTCAATACTTTCTGAACTTCCTTATCGAAAATTTTGTCTTGTTTGTTGGTTGGCATTTTTGCTTGCTTGAGGATGAAGCAAGAGAGATCATGAATTTGAAGTTCCTAAACAGTGTTTCGTAGTGTCCTCTCAATGAATGTTTCAAATACTTATCATCAGCTTATTTGTTCCTTGTGCTTATTTTGGGTTGTGGTAAGCTGAGTAATGGCCCCACAAAGATGTCCGTGTCCTAGTCCCCTAGAACCTGTGAATACATTACCTTACATAGTAAAAGGGACTTTGCAAATGTGATTAATTTAAGGATCTTGAGATGGAGAGATTACAGTGGATTGTCCGGATGGGTCCAATGTAATCATAAGAGAAGGGCAATCACCCAGAGAGGTGATCGTACAGAGAAGGCAATGTGACGATGGAAGCAGAGAGATATTTGAAGGTGATTTGCTGCTGGCTTTGAAGATGTGAGGCAGGGAATGCAGGCAGACTCTAGAAGCTTGAAAAAGTATGGAAAACAGATTCTTCCCCGGAGTCTCCAGAAGGAACAAACCCTGCTGACACCTTGACTTTCGCCCAATGAGACTATCATTGGACTTCTGACCTCCAAAAGAGAATAAATTCGTGTTGTTTTAAGCCATTAATATTGTGGTAATTTGTTACAGCAGCCGTAGGAAATGAGTACAGATTTTGGTATCTGAAAGTATCCCTCTTTCTGCCTCCCTTTGTCCTCAGTTCCAAGACTGAGCTTGGGACATCATTAGCACAGGATTATTACTCTTCGCTAATCTTGGCCAGAGTCTGCAAGGAGGTTGCCCCAAAGAAGAAGCGAGATTGGAGAAGGAGTGAGGTGAGTTCAGTCATCAGAAGAAAGATGTTTTTCTAGCTCCAAACTATGGCAACTCTACTGTAACAAATACCAAAAATATGAAAGTGGTTTGGAAGTGGGTAATGGGTAGAAGTTAGAAGAATTTTGAGGAACATGATGGAAAAGTCCTAGATTGCCTTGAACAGACTGTTAGTAGAAATATGGGTGTTAAAGACTGCTGGTGTGGTCTCAGAGGAAATGAGGAACGTGATTTGGGAAACTGGAGGGAAGGGGGTTCTGTTATATAATGGTAGAAAGCTTAGATTGTGTCCTATAATTATACAGAAAACAGAACTTGTAAGCAATGAATTTGGGTATTTGGTTGAGATTTCCAAGCAAAATATTGAAGGTGTGACCTGGTTTCTTCTTGGTTGCTTTTAGTAAAATGTGAGAGAGCAACGGAGAGAACTGTTACAAAAAGGAAGCAGAATTTGATTTGGGAAATTCTCAGCCTACACAGATTGCAAACAATGCTGAAGTTAAGAGATCCACTGCCAGGAAAGCATGCTCTGGAGAGTAAACCAATGATGTAGTTGCACAGCTTCTTTTTGATTAAAAATGTTTTAAATTGTAGTAAAATATACATAAAAGTTATCATCTTAACCATTTTTAAGTGTGGATAGACTTTTGCTAGTATTTGGAAAGTACAAAAGGTTAGCACATTCAAGTATATAGAGGGCTCTTTGAAGGGGTGTAAGACTCAGAAGCCAAAAACAGATGAAATTATTCAGGAAAGATCTGAGGAGTAGCCTGTTTTTTAATAAAGTGAATCTCCGTGACCCACAAAGTTTTTGAGAATGCTATACCAACAAAAACATTGTCAAGTTGGACTAAAAGGGACAGAGGACGAAAATGAAAAGACTCTCAAAATTCTACAGGCAGAAAACATGCTGAGAAAAACTACTCAGTGGCAGACATGTGTTACTCTTCATGAAAAAGGATGATTCCAAGGGTGGAGAGCTCCAAAGAGTGGAGTCAGGGGTCCAGAAGGCAGAGGCATGAGCCATGTAAGTTATTTCCAGGTTTTGAAACTTAATGGAGTTTGCCTAGGTGGACTTCAAAAGTGATTAACTGACTCTTTTTCTTCATTTTCTCCCTTCTTGAATGAGAATGGATCTGTTACGCTATGCCTGTCCCACCACTGTATTTCTAGAGCACAAACTTGCTTTCTAGTTTCACAGCTCCACAGGTAGAGGATTTTGCCCCAGGACACATTATATCCAGAACTGCACCCATAATTTAGATGATTAGATATGAGATTTTAGACTTAAGTTGATACTGTAATGGGCTGAGACTCTGGGGGGCCTTGGAATGGGTGAAGGTATTTCTCATGTGGGATGTATGAGTCTTTGAGGACTGGCAGTGAACTGTGATAGGCTGAATAATGGTCCCCCATAAAGATAGCCAAGTCTTAATCCCTGGAACCTGTGAATATGTTGTACATAGTAAAAGGGATTTTGTAGAAGTGACATATACTGACATAAAGACACAAGACCTTTGGGTCAGAGATACAATTTATTACTCATAGCCAAAAAAAAAAAAAAAAAAAAAAAAAAAGGAGCCAGATCAGCATTGTGGGTTGGTTTCCCATGCCCCAATTCCCACAGGTGTTAGCTCTGCACACAGTGGGGGCTGCTGGTACATCCTCTCACCCTTCCCTACAGGGAGATTACTCATTACTCCTGGAATGCACGCAAATGTCTCCAGGGAGGTAGGAAAAGGCTTTATCTTTATTTCCCTGGGATGTTTCTTGGGAAAATGTCTCTAGTTTCACCATTCTGGAATGTCCCCTTACACAAGTGTTCTTAACTTAAATGCAAATACTTTCAATCAGAGGATCCAGACTGTGCAGAAATGTGAGCTATTCATGGAAAATTGTCTTCCAACTGTATTTTAAGCACCAAGCAGGGGGGAAAATCTATTACCTTTAATAGAATAGAAAATCTGAAAAATCAAATATTTCTGCTAACCTATATGATTTTAGAGAAAGACCACACCCAAAGAAACATCACCCAGTGGGGTCAGAAAATATGTAAAGAGAGGCAGAAGTTGAAATTAGTTTGAGGAAGACCTATTAAGCAATTAAATTGCTTAATTTTCAGCAATGATGTGAGGAAGCAACATCAATCAATGCCGTTTTGGGATGCTTATAGAGATTATCTGACAAAATCAGATTTTAAAATGTAAAAACGGCGAAGAAATTTGCCATACATTTAATTATTATTCCTGGGAATATGACCTCATGTTACAGGCATTAGATGTTATTGATTTTTTTCTCCAGCAAATGTAAATGGAATATCCATTTGCTATGTATCATGCAAGATGACACGATCTCTGCTCCTATGGAGCATTCATTCCAAGGTGGCAGGTTGACAGAACTAGTAATCACATAAATAAATACAAATATTACAAATTACATACTACCCAGAAAACAAAGAAATAAAAGGAAGAATAAAGAAGGATGTACCCAAACTAAAGTGGTTAGGAAAGACCTCTTTAAAGAAGTAACATATAATTCAATCTATTCTCAAAATAGAAGTCAGAGTGAGTTTTTTAAAACCTAATTCACATCATGTCTTTCCTCCACAGAACCCAACTGCTCTCCATTTCACTGACAAAAATCCAGAGCCCCTATAATGGTCTAGAGCCCTTCATGATTTGGTCCCCAAGTAGTTCCCTGACCTCCTTTCTTATTACTTTCTATAGCACTTATTATCTTCTAAATATTATAAAGGTTATTTATTATGTTTATTGTCTCTCTCTCTCCTTGCCAGAACATAAGCTCCACTAGAGAATTGTCTGTTTTCTTCATTTTGTATCCCAAATGTGTCTAGAATGGTACCTGACCTCTAATAGAAGTTCATTAAATTTTTGTTCAATGAACATAAAATTACATTATGATTTTATTAGTATTAAAATATAACAAAAATAAAAACAAAGTTATCACATACACTGCTGTATTAACATTTAAATACAACAGATAAAAAATCACAAAATAAGAACTGCAGAAACAAAAACCAGGTAAGATTTGTTTACACAACATTGTAAAGCAACTATACTCCAATTAAAAAAAAAAAAGATTTATTTAACGTGGTAGGTGTGCTTGCCTGTTCATAAGTTCATTCCAGTCTGGAACACAGGAGGATAATGCTACTCGCATATCTGCTGCGCCATTTAATCCATTCCTTTCCTTTGCTTTTAACTGGGTTAAGACCGAAAACCCTAGTTCACACAAACTAGTTGCTGTGAATGGTAATAGCAGCAGGATACTCTTTCGGCTTATCAAAGGAAAGTCTTCCTTTATCTTAATCCAAAATGCTGATAAACTTAGTGTTTCATAATCATTCTTCGATGTATATGAAGAACTGAGCTGCAATAATTCATTTTCTTCCTCAGGCACCAAGTTTAACTCAATTATTGATTCTGGGTTTCGAAAAGCAAATGGATCTTTTACCCAACAATTCTGTCTTAATGTTTCAAATTTCTCTTCTGGGAATAAATGGTTAAAGGTTTGGCAGAGAGAAGTGAGGTGCAACAATATCTCTAGTTTTATTTCTTCCAAAATGTTTTCATTGATAACATTCTCTTCAATGTGCTGCAAAAACCTTGGAAACATGTAGTAGCTAGGACAGTTGCTTTTAAGCCTCGCTTGCCACAACAGTAACGCCTTCTGGAATCCTTGGATACGTTCGGCCTGTTGGAATATGTCACTGTTTTTCCCCTGTAGTTTTAAACGTAGTTCATTAAGGATGCCAAAAATATCAGTTAAATATGCCAGTTTCGTTACCCAAATATCATCCTCAAAAATAGCTGCCAAATGAGACTTCTTTTCAATGAGAAAAATGTGGATCTCATTCCTGAGTTCGTAAACCCTGCTCAGTATTTTCCCTTGAGACAACCAACGAACTTTGGTGTGATACAGTAAGTGGGTATAATTAGCTCCAATCTCCGAACAAAACGTTTCAAGAAGTCGGCTGTTTAGTGAGCTCCCTTTAATAAAGTTAACAACTTTCACTGCCTTTTTCAATACTTCCATGAGCTTCTGTGGAATCTCTCTGGATGCTAACGCTTCACGATGTATAAAACAATGATTCCACGCACCACTAGTAACTTCTAGCAATTTTTTAATTACTCTGCTCTGTTTTCCAGTGATGTTTGCTGTTCCATCACTTGTAATTCCTTTGCAGTTTTTCCAGTTTAATTTATACTGACCAACAATGCACTTTTCTAATTCTGTGAAAATATCTAATCCACTTAGGTGTGAGGTTAAGTTTAAACAACACAAAAAATCCTCCATAAAATCTCCTTGCCACGCATATCTGACATAGACTAAAAGTGCTGTGCAGCTTCCAGTATCTGTGCTTTCATCAAGCTGGATTGCAAAATCTATTCCCGACTGTAACCGAGTAATAAGCATTGCCTCTAAATGTTCGGCAATTGTACAAATTCGAAGAGATATTGTGTTATCACTAGGAATCGTTTTTAATTTATCAGCAGATTTATCATCAAAAATTGTACGCACCATATCCAAACATGCTGGAAGAATAATTTTTTCAGCAGCTGTGTGAGCCATTTTCTCTTTTGCCACATGATATGCAACTAAATATGATGATAATAAGGTTTTCTCACTAACAGTAGTAGAGCAGCTAAGAAATTGTGTTGATGACTTTACATCTATTTTCTTTCTTTGAAAATATTCAAGAGGCTTATCAATAAGTTCAGCATGCTGTGTTTCTAAGTGCCTTTTTAATTTTGAAGGTTTTAAGCTTTCATTTGCAAGAATATTATTACAAATAACACACTGAGGTCTGTCATTTTCAAAGGGTTTTTCACATTTGATAAAACCGTATTTTAAATAATCTTCATTATAACGCCTTGCAGTTACTTTTTTCTTTTTGAAACGTGGCTCAAACGAAGTTGATGTCTGCAGATTAGAGTCAATAGTTTTCTCAATATTGTCACTATTCATACTTCCAGATCCAGCAGTAGAACTTGAACATGCTTCTGCATACTTTGCTTCATTATTCCTCTTTCTTTTAAAAAAGAAATGATCCATTTTAAAAGCAATTTTGAATAAAATATTATAATTGCCACTAACTATAATTGTCACTAATATATATATATATATATATATATATATATATATTTTTTTTTTTTTTACTGCCTAGATAACATCTTTCCAAAAAATGCAGTTTGCAACTGAATCTCAGTGGAACATCTCAGACTTTATATCCATTTGCAAGTCATGGTAATATACAACTAGACTGCAGATCAACCTTGTTATTATGAAAACCAAATAAGACATCAGCGGACAATGATTTAAAAACCATTTCTTAGGCAATCAATGTACATTCTATTCATCATATCCCCTCCATCAAATATCTTTCCACATATTGAAACTGACCTTAGTATTCCTTGCAAGGTGTATAATTCTGGCAAAGGATTCATGTAAAGCACTCTGATATTTTATATTTTATTTTGTTTTTAAAAATGTTCGTCATGACTCACAAAATTGATTTCATGACCTACTAAATGGGTCACATGCATAATGTGAAAAACACTGATATAGAGATGTTTTCCTCTTTTGTGTTAGTGGCTTGACTACGTCTGCTTGATGATCAAAGAAACTAGCTGATCTGCTAAACTGTTGGCTGATACAGAAACCTTCTTGAAGTGGTAGGTATATATCATTCCTGATTTTCATTCCTGATACTTTTTGATAGGAAGGGTTTTTAAGAGTGCCAGTATGGTCTGATCTTGTGAGGTTCCAATGAGGTTTTCAATGGCTAGGTCAACTATAAGGTTGGAGTTGGTGACATATTTTTAGAACTGTCTTGGAATGCATCCTTGACCTGGGAATAAGACCAGAGATATGACATTAAGCATTACAATACAGAGAAATAGTGTTGCCAGCTATAGGGACCTTTACAGAATCCAAGGTCATGGGTGCTGAAGCAAAAAGCTGGTAGCTCTCAACACAATGTTATATAGGCTTAGGCCTTTTTCTGTAAGGCAAACCACCTCAACCAAGATTGGGAGATAGAAAAAATGATATAAGACCTGGGAGTTGGCATCAGGAGATGCAAAGTACATTGACGAAGCTAAACACAGCAAACCATGGAGGAGCACAATTCATTCACTATATATACTTCCTCTTAGTTCAGTCTGGCCATGCCCATCTTGTAAGTACTTCCCGCACTGCTCTCTTTGAACTTAGGATATTTGGGTCTTATCAGCATAATACAGCACTTCCTTACAAACCACTCCATCAAATAATGCCACTTTGGGGAGGTGGGGGAGGAAGGGTAAAGTCTTACATTTACTGTAGTGTTTATTAGAAATTAAACATTTTAACAGTGTTAATAGTTTTATTAGGATTGTTTGCACTAACTAGATTTTATTTTCTGTAATTCTTGATGCTCTGGCATTTGGGTTCTCACTAATCAGAGAGGGAACTAATCCTCCCAGGGTTGGGTAATTCCTAGAGATAGCAAACAACTTGACTGATAGCTCAACCCAGGAACACAACTTTAGAGCCAGCCCTACCCACACTTCCCCCACCCTCCCAAATCAGGTTCTTATTCTCCAGATATTCCCCTGCCCTGTTTACCCCAGGGCCAGGTAACCATGAACTAGGGACAGCCCCCATGCCCTGAATCCTGGTGAAACTGTTAAGAAAGCCAATCTGAAACCTGCTTACCTTGCTTGGCCAATTCCTCCTGAGAAAACCACAATACAGGCTTTTCCACATTTCCCCTTCCACCCCCTCTCCCTCCTGCCCAACCCTGGTGCTTCCCATGTGGCCACCCTGTATAGCATGGCACAGCATGCCCTACCTCCTGTATCTAGGGATCTGCGAGTATAAAAACTACCTACGTCATGACAGCCATTTCAAGTCTGTTTGCCTTATCATACCTGATTAAAACAAATCGCAGGTAAATCATTTTTACTTCATCTTTGTTCTGGTTACAAAGTTACAAAGTTGCATAGTTTGGCCCTAATCCTATTTTCCACATAATGTCTGTTATTTTTTAGCATAAATTTTGCATTCCATGAGTTCTTCTAAGTCATAGTGTTAAAGCTGAAATACCCGTATCTCGAGATTACTTTTATTACTTGCCTGGTGAATGGATTCCCCCAATCACTTGAGAGGAAGATTGGAATCCTTCAGTTTTGGGGACATACTAAATATTTGTCATTCTAGCTATCACCCATCCTTCACCTGTGAGTGAAACAGTATCATACAGTACACAAGTAAGGTATAGGTTTCAGGAATACCAGGCAGCACTCAAAATGTGTTACAAATTATCTGAATGCCATCAGTTTTCACCAGCCTGTCACCACTGTATTTATGTGGGGGCCTAATCTTTTAATAATAAAGCCAGCTTTGAAAGAGGCATCAGAGCAGATGGTGACCTTGAAACAAGATGTTGCCAGATGGAGAAGGCCTTAGTGAGATTCTTCCCTGAGACTTCATTACTTATTTTTAACAGTAAACTTGAAGGGGACTTACATTATGTCATGTATACTGCACTTTTTAAAATTTTAATAAGCTTTATTTTTTTTAAGAGCAACTTTAGGTTCACAGCGAAACTGAGCAAAAGATAGAGATTTCCCATATATTTCCTGCCCCCACCTATGCACAGTCTTCGCCATCACCAACACCCCCCACCGGAGTGGTACATGTTACAGCTGATAGACCTACAGTGTCACATCATAAACACCCGAAGTCCACCCTTTACATTAAGGTTCACTCTTCGTGTTGTACACCCCATGGATTTTGACAAATGTATAATGACATGTATCCATCATTATGGTTTCATAGAGTATTTTCACTGCCCTAAAAATCCTGTGCCTCTGCCTCCCTTCTTTCCTATCCCCACTCTCACTGCCACCAATCTCTAACAGTCACTGAATTTTTTTTTTTTTTTTTAACCAGCTTAGCTCCACAGTTTTGCCTTTTCCAGAGTGCCATACCGTTGGAATTATACGTATATAGACTTTTCAGATTGGCTTCTTTCACTTAGTAATACGCATTTAAGGTTCCTCCATGTATTTTCATGACTTGATAGCTCATTTCTTTTTAGCACTGAAAAATACTTCATTGTCTGGCTGTAACAGTTTATTTATCCATTCACCTACTGAAAGACATCTTAGTTGCTTCCAAATTTTGGCAATTATGAATAAAGCTGCTACAAACATTGGTTATAGGTTTTTGTGTGGACAAAAGTTTTCAACTCCTTTGGGTAAATACTAAGGAAACTGACTGCTGCATCGTATGTACAAGTACATTTTTAAAGAGTATCCCAGCAAAGGTTGTGTATCCTTTTGTTGCTGGAGCTTGTCAATATTGTGGGCACAGATTATGCTTTATAGATAAAGCATAGATGTTGCTCAACTTTTTTTTTGCAATAGTGCCAGCTTTTGTTAACATAACTCACACACGCTGACAGACTTCAAATAATGCCAAAGGGACTGCTCTAGGATTTCCTGAGTTGTGATGGCCTACTCTGGTACTGAGTTATTCTGTTGATGTCTCTGAAATGAACTGCCAATAAACAGAACCAAGTCAGAACTGAGGGGTAAAGGCGGCTGGTGAGATGGGTTACACAATTTAGTATAATTCAGTGAGAAAGAGGGACATGGGGAGCTGTCAAGATAAGACTATTTGGTCAGTTTGGCATTGGACAAATACTAAATCTTGAATTTAGGAGCAGATATTTTGAGATTAAAAGTTTTAAAGGGCATTCTAGAACAATGTTCTTGGAATGCAGCTTCAGGAATGTGCCAGAAAGGTGGCAGCAGGAGCCATCTGAGAAAACGTTGCTATAGGGAGTAGGGTTAAGTTGTAATATGCAAGAGATCAAAATGTATAACCTTGTCTCTAGGCTAGCAGTCTCTTGGCATAGTTTTCCGTGTTTAGTAACATAAAGCATTGGTGTCAACAGGAAGACCTACAAATAGGGGCAAAGGTCAGGGTTTATTAGGATGGTGGCATTTTTAGGTGTTGGTTGCCTTAGGAGGGGCTTGAAAATATCAACTTGATTAGTTATTATATTATGAATGCTTTAACTAGGACCAGTTGCTAGAGATCTAATGTATATGGTACCTGATTATACTTAAAAAAGAGTACATATGGGGGGAATTCAGGGCCTGGTCTGAGAAATGGGCAAAGCTTTTCTTTGGAGGTCTTATGTCCTGTCTGCCAAGGTAGTTAGTAGGACTAAAGAGTTTATGGCAGATGCCTATTGGATGTCACAGCATTGTGGACAACATCAATATATTAAATCAGAACTAAACTGCTGAAAAAGCAACTGCATCTAAATCTCTTTGATGAATAAGAAGAGTTGGAGAGCAATTCACAACAGCCTTGAAGCAATCTGACTCAGATATATAACTGCCCTTAATAGCTGAAAGAGAACATTTATTGATTCTTCCTGTCATAGTGAAGGATGCTCACTTGTTTTTAATGTTCCTTCCCTCCACATGAAATTTCAAACCACTACAATTTTATCCTGTATGCCACCTCTCCCCAGATATTTTATAGACATTTACCTTATACAGTTAAAGAAAAACAGTGTTAAAACGCTCTCCAAACTCTTTTGTTTGCCCTCTCTTTTCTTTATCTATGTCTCTGAAAGGTGCCTTAATGGCAAGTCACAGGAGTTTGGAGGGACAGGTTCAAACCTGAGGGTTTTGGTCTAACCGTAAGTTTTGGAACTTTAAACAGAGATATTCTCAATTAGAACTCAATGTAAATCAGAGCATATACATATGTTAACATGAATAACTACATGTGTGATTCCATAACCCAGATGGGTTCTGCTGGGACAGGTCCTTTCTGGCCAAAACTTCAAAAATCTATAGATGTGTGCACTGATGCTTAAGATGTGTGTGTTGAGGCTGACTGCTGTGGATATATAACCACATTTCAGAGCAATAATGCTCTTTAATTGGGTGTGCATCTATCTTAGCCATTCTTTAGGACAGAATTTCAATTAAGGTGACCAAATACCTGTAGCTGAAAGTTTCTTATATACCAAGGTGCAATAATAATGACCTATTCCTAGAACAGTGTTTGTTGTAATGGTAGGTACTCAGTAAATGTATTTGAAAGATTGAATGAGAGAATGACAACTGTAGCAAACTGTACCATGTACATTGTTTTTATTAATCAATGAAAAATAAGTTACCAAACTATATTTGAACAATTTGGTAATATGTAAGACAAAGGTTAGTAAGACCTATTCTTTAAAATTGGATCAACGATATTCTATTTCAAAATAAACTGCTTATAATGTTAAGTAGTAGAAACAATGGTCTTATAAAAACATAAATGTAAACTATATTCAGATTTATCTTATAAAGCCTAACACTTAAATCTACCTGAAAATAAGAAACACATTAAAAAAAACTAATATCTCATTTGTATTACAATAAGTAATTATTCTTTTAGACAAAAACAATTGTCTTTAAATCATTCTGTTCTTTTATATTTTTACTATTCTCATTTCAATCCAGTTCTCTGTGGGCGTTCATAATCGGCTATACTTCAGACTGTTATATCCAAAAAGTATTCTTAAAGGGCTTACTCTCTCTCCTCAAGCAGACAATTCACCTACAATAATAGCAGACATAGTATATTAGGGTATAGACCTGATTGATGTGGGGATGAAAGCATGGGGAAGTCCTTTTCTAACTGAAAGAGGATGCAAGGTAACAGCTAAATGGGAGTCAGAAGTAGAAAATGTTGCAAGCTTGACAGAAGAAGGTATGAAATAGTTGTTTACAAAAGTGGTGCTACGAATGGACTAGGAAAATGTGTTAGGATTTTAAGCAGGTCTGCATGATTGCCTTACATGCTTAATGCAATGATCATTATTGCTATGATGCTTGATAGGTGTGGTCTTTAATTCCCTGCCATGAATTTTTACCTCTCAGACATATTTCCATGGTGCTATTATCTTCTAAAAATACAGCTCCGATCAGTTTCCTCATAATTCAAAAACCTCTATCGGCTCTGAGCAGTGTAATCTCCTCAGGATAATGTCGTTTAAATCTAAGCCTCATCCTATCTCTCTAGGTTTCTCCTTCATCCCATATCTCCATACTATTCTACACTTTAAGCGCTAAGACTATGGGAGTTCTTGAAATACCTCATGCACTTTCATGCTTCTGCTTTCGTTCTGGCTGGTACTCCCCTTGCCTTAAGTCATTTGAAATCCTATTCATTCTTCATGATTTAGCTCAAATGCTACAGCATTCATCCAATCAACTAACATGCAAGTATTTACAATGTGCCAAGTCCTGGGGATACAAAGCAAGAAAATGAATAGTGATATATTCATATAAGGGAACACCTGCTCAGCTGTTACAAGGAATGAACTAGAGTTACATAACACTGACAAATCTTACATTACGTTAAAGAAAGCTGCCAAAGGATATACACATTTCTGATTGTTAAAACTATGCAAAACAGCACTATATGCAATCAAAAATTAAAAGGGTGGTTACCTTGGTCAAGAGGGAACATAACGGGATTGGGTGGAGCAGACAAAGGACATCAGTTATATAATAACTATTTCTCCAGTTGGGTGTCAAGTACATATGTATTAGTTATAGTTTTATTTCTACGTTTTGTCTGTCTAAAGATATTCTATTTTTAAAAGGGATGGTTAAAGCGTGATTCCTTCCTGAAGGCATTGCAAACCTGTCCCATAACCAGTAATTTAAAATTATGTTCTTTCTGTCTCTGGTATTCTCCTTTGTTTCCTGTATTGCCATTGTGCACACATCAGTAATACTTAGGCCTTAAGAGTTGGAACTTGCAGGTACGAGCTTTAAGTAGATTAGAATGTAACCCTCTTCCCAGGAGACTCCCGTTTGCTCCAGTTCTCCAGGGACCTAACTAGGCCTAAGAACCTCAGCCTGACCCCTTCAGCTGACCCGAGAACATCTTCCCTCGGATCCCGGATCGCTGACCCCTTCCCCCGGTAGACGTCCATTCGCCCCCTGAGCAAAAGCAAAACGTGCCTCCCGCCAACGAACCCCGGAATGTCTCCCTTTAGTGGACTCCGGACCACTCCCACCAGAGGTTGCCTTTCTTCCTTCTCACCTCCAGCCTCACGCCGCGAGCCTCGCGCCTCGCCTGCCGACCCGCGGTGCGCCTCGCCCCCCATTCTCTACACAACACCACTTCCAGTCTAACCTCAACGCTCAACAGAAATCACACTTCCAGCCGGGAAAGAGCTGACTCGGTCCTCTGCGCATGCGCGGAGCTACGAGTCGCCCCTGCCCTCGCGGTCGTCTCGCGGTATTGCCTTTTCCCGCGAGAGTTATTTGAGCTTTCTGGCGGTAACCACGCCCTCGGCTGTCCGCGGCCGGCTGACCGGAGTGTGAATTTTGTCTGCTGAAAATCTGGCTGTGGTCAGTCGAGCCAAATACAGCCGAGAGCGGACACATTCGTCCCGGCCGGGTTCTGGCGCCGTGGGGGCCAAGAGGCTGCTGCCGATTAAGGAGGCCTTCCAGCTTGCGCAGCAGCCGCATCAGAACCGGGCGAAGCTGGTGGTGGCGCTGAGCCGCACCTACGGCTCGGCGGTCCCCGCCACCCCTCGCCGCCCCGCTGGTACACCCGTGAGCACGTTAATTTGTCAGTCTTTGTAAAGGAATTACAGAGATGTTTTTCAATTCTGCTATCATTTACCTTGTTTACTTCTTTAGAGAACCATATTGTTCTTTGTAATCATAGTAGGCTTGTGTCTCTAGGTTAGAAGTTCACCGATTTTTAACATAAATCTGCATTTCATTAAATAGATATAAAATGTATATTAAATATATATATATTTGTATTTCTGCCCTGTAATGATTTTAACAAAACACGTTTCTTAGGAACAGAATAAGTCAGTGCAAAGAAGTTCATTTTTGTTACAAACTATTTTTCAGGTTAATATACAGGTGTCCCCCACTTTTCAAAAATTCGATTTAGGCCACTTCGCTTTTACAAAAGACCTGTATTGTATTAGTACCTGTTTTCATAACTGAAGGAAATCTGGAGGGTTTTCACTTTTACGAAAAAACGGCAAAAAGCGATAGTACTTGGTATGCTTAGCCTTCAGCGGTTTTTTTGCAGGGATCCTTTACCGAGGCAGCGCGCAGACCCGGCAGCCTGAGTGGCACAGCCAGGCTCCTTCCCTGGAAATACACTCAGCATCTCAGCATCAAGCCCCCATAGCTTGGAACTATGTCTGTGAGCATCTGTGCTGCATCTCGATTTATTTCGTGCATCCGTCAGCAAGTGTCCTAAAGTATCAGAAAAGCTTAACATAAAACCGGATGTAGTTTTAAGTGTTTTGATTGGGGTGAACGAACTGGGCATTGTGTGTGAGTTGAACTTGCTTGGGTCCACCATTTCCATGCAGAGAGAAAGAATCTTGAAAGCTGCCAAAGTTACTATTGCTTCTGTTAGTAGCAAAGTGGTCTCAGTTGGCATCCAGCAGTGGGTAAACTGGAAAGTCTATTGCTTGAGTGGACTGATGGTTGTACAAAACGAGGTGTTTAAGTTATCTTATGGAGAAATCGGTCAGTCTTTCCAATAAGCTGAAACAGAAAGCACTTGGACCACGGTGATGAAAGTGTTGCAACAGTAGAATTTGAAGGTAGTCATGGATGGTTTGATTGGTGAGGGCAGGTTCTTAGCTTAAAAGTTACTGGAGAGAGTGCTTCCGCTGATACTGAAGCTGCCAAAAAGTTCCCGGAACTGAAGAAAATAATTACAGGAGGTGGTTATTCGTATAAGTGTTTGACCCTGAAGATGTTGTTGAAGAGGTTTTGGCATCCCATGACTAAGAACTGACAGATGAAGGGGTGATGCCATTGCAAGAGGAAAGGATGCTATTCGAATACTAATTGAAACCGAACACAGTAGTGAACAGCCTAAAAGTAAAGCCCTCCAGGAACTCAACATGAAGCACTTGCATGAGATTTTCACTGTAATTGACAGTGCTGCAATGATAGCAGAGGAGGTATGACTTTAATTTTGAAAGGGCATGTAGGTTTAGGGCAAGCTTGCAGGATGTTTTGAGTGCCTGCAAACAACTGCATGATAGAAAAATGCATCAGGATAAGCAGTCAAGCAATACTGTCATATTTCAAGCCTTCCACATCAGCCACAGCTGATGAACCTCAACATTTGACACTGAGGCAGGCAGTTATAGAAGAAGGTGAAGACATTAGGGACCTGCTTGCCCTGACGGATTCAAACAACGGTGAGATGTTAATAGGTGACCCCCTTCCTCTGTCTCCTACGTCCCCGTGTCCACACGCCCCCACCACAGCCTAACACACCTTCATCACCACCTCTCAGCCTTCCAGTGTGCCGCTCGCTGTCCTGTTGATTCTGGTAAGTGAAACTATACTGTACAGACATTATTTCTACTTTATCCAGGCAGTGTGTTTATCATATCATACCTGCTTTTACTATATGCTAGTGTTATTTTAGGTTTTATGTGTTATTTGGTATGATTTGGTAGGTTATTTTTTGAGTCTGGAAATGCTCAAACTTTCCCCATATAAATTAATGGTAATTGCTTCTTCACTTTATACCATTTTGGCTTACGAAAGGTTTCATAGAAACATTCTACTTTCAGATATGGTGGAAAACCTGTATTCCTAGCCTTTTATTATAATTTAGTTTAAGAAATAGAAAAAGAGTTAAATACAATAGTTTTAATTTCAACTCTAAGACTTTACATGACTTTGACAAAATCAAAAAGCATTTCTTTACCTCAAGCTACTACCTTTTTGTTTAAAATTATTTATTTATTTGTTTATTTTTGGCTGCACTGGGTCTTTTTTGCTGCACGTGGGCTTTCTCTAGTTGCGGCAAGCGGGAGCTACTCTTCGTTGCAGTGGACGTGCTTCTCGTTGTGGTGGCTTCTCTTGTTTCGGAGCATGGGCTCTAGGCATGTGGGCTTCAGTAGTTGTGACACGAGGGCTCAGTAGTTGTGGCTCACAGGCTCTAGAGTGCAGACTCAGTAGTAGCGCACGGGCTTCGTTGCTCCGCAGCATGTGGGATCTTCCTGGAGCAGAGATCGAACCCGTGTCCCCTGCATTGGCAGACAGATTCTTAACCACCACTGCGCCACCAGGGAAGCCCCAAGCTACTACCTTTTTTACTTGCAGGATTTCAAAAAGATTCTTCCTTATGCTCTGCATTGTTCTGCACTTTGTTTTTTTTTTCACTTAAGAGTATATTCTGGATATTCCTTCTTATCACTATTTAATTAAACTTACGCATTCTTTTTTTTTTTCTTTCAGCTGTCATATATTCCATTTTGTGGATATACTCAGATTTGTAGCCAATCTCCTATAGATGGACACTTATGTTTTTTCCAGCCTTTGGATATTAGGAACAATGCTTTAATGAATAAATGTCATTTCTTACATTTGCAGGGGTAACTCTTAGATTCTCTGAAGAGAATTGCTGGTTTAAAGAGGAAATGTTTTTGTAAATGTGATAAATAATGACAGTTGGCCTTTAAAGAGTGGTCCATTCTGCACTCCCATCAGCAGCGTATGAGAGATATTGCTTTTTTTTAGGTGGATTGGGAGGAACTAGAAAGTGATTGGGGGGATGTTTTTTGATAGACGAGAAAATTTCTACGTAAAATCCTGAACAGTTTGAGAATAAGAGTTAGAATGATAACATATATGTAAAAAAGAAATTGCTGTGTGATGGGAAGGGTCAATTGTAAAAGGCAGTGTTGAATTCAGACCAGTGCTGTTGTTGTTTTTAACTGAACTGTGCCTTTGATACGTGTTTCTCAATAGATTCAAGGATGTAGAGAAGAATCAAAAGATTCTTATGTGATATTTTAAAATCTATGCTGCCTTGCTCCATGACAGCAGTAAGTCAAAAACAGGAGACATGGGTGAATGATTACTCAAGTCTTTTCTCAACAATTTATTCTTCTGGATAGACGATTAAGAGTTATTAAAGAGTGAAGATTTTAGTTTAATGAAAATTATTCATATTACCGAGAGTCTTAGGTTAGTGCTAGAAATAAAGTCTTTTATCAATGTAGTTTGTGAAGGATTTGTTTTGTATTTCTGGTTGTCAATAAAACATTTTTTCAAGAGGCATTTGTTTATGCCTTAAATATGCTATGATGTTGTGTAAATATGAACCTGCAGCAGAGTGAGAAATAGAATTTGCAGCAGTTTATTATTTCTTTAACCAAACAGAAGGAAGATGAAGACAGCGACATTTCAAGTTATTTTAATTATTTTACTTTCTTCTTGAAAGTATTCCGGAAGTTTTGCCAGTTTTTATTAACATTCACAGGGAGTGAGTATATCATTTAAAAATTTACCAGATTGAAAACCTTAAGGACTTGTATAATTTAGAGAAAAAACAGCTAGGATTCTAAATATATATATAATATAAATAAATTAATTTATAGTATATACACACATACCTATATACACATATATTTATGTCATATTAAAGTGACCTTATAAATAATACCTTTTTCTGTAGGATAAACTATGATCATGATTAAAAACTGATTTAATAGATAATGCTAGCTTTAATTTAAAAACTTTAAGAACAGTTTCAGGTAAATATATTTAAATGAGTGCTCTACTTAGCAAGGAAGTGAAAAGACCATTTTTTTTGGTTCAAAAATTATTTCATTCTTATTATTTAGTAAATATTTCAGACAAGGATTATTTTGAGACTATATTAAATGTACATTTTGTACACGTATGTATGAAATTAGCATTATAGCTTCTGGGTTTTTTTTTTGCATGAATTGTACCTTCTTTATGAGTTATTATTAAAGTCTTGAATTGTGAACTTGAGGAAATCAAATGGTTGTCATTATAATGCCACCTGGGGATAAGTTTGATCAGTGTTTTCTTTAAGGACTGAGGCAAATAGCAATGAAGTTCAACTTTGAGGGTGCCAGATTCTAAATAAGTTCTTGGGAAATATGCCAGAAAATGCCCAGATTGATAATGTTTTGTGTATAAAATTAATTAAGCCATTCTTATTAGACTGAAAGATAAATTTCCAAATACAGGCAATTCTGGCTCTTTCAGTACTTAAGACTATTCCCTATGGTTAAAGTATATATGACATGCCTATTTTTTTACTTCATATTTTTTTCTTTTTTTAACTTTAAATACACAGTAGTTGAATTTTTCCTTATTAAAAATATAATATACAGTAAGAGAAAAGAGTGTATACGATGCATGCGCACTTCTGTGCGCGCGCGCACACACACACCATTTAAAGATATGTAGTTCCAACGGCAATTCTGTGACAGCAATTGGATGTCCTATAATTTGACACCTAGAGTTAGAACAGACCCATAGGTCAAGGGCTCAGCCCCACAAGACTGCCTCCACAACAGATGCCAGCCAGGAGTTTAAAGTATCCCAAAGCTACCTACACTTCTACCCAGCTGACTCCAAATTCAGCGATTCCCATGACTGCTCACCACCCCCCCCGCCCCCAGCTGTGATAATTCTCTAGAATGACTGACTGGACTCAGGAAAGCGCTATACTACCTACTCCAGTTTTATTATAAAGGGGCAAAGTATGGGACGCAGGGAGTGCAGAGCTTCCATGGCCTGCCTGGGTGTGCCACCCTCTCAGCACATTGGTGTGTTCACCAACCTGGAAGCCTCTTGAGCCTGGTTGTTTCAAGGTTTTTTATGGGATTTCATTGAGTAAGCATGATTGATTAAATCATTGGCTATTTAACTGAAAATCTTTAGTCCCTCTCCCCTCCCTGGAAATTGGGGGATGGGCCCTGAAAGTTACAACTCTAATCACCTGGCTGGTTTTTCTGGTGACCAGCTTCTATCTTGAAGCTATCTAGCGTCTCCCAACCCGCCAAGAGTCACCTCATTAGCATAAACTCAAGTGTGGTTGAAAGGGACTCAGGAATGACAAATGACATTTCTATCACTCAGCAAATTCAGGAGGTTTCAGGAACTCTACCAGGGACCAGGGACAAAGATCAAATACTTTTTTTATTATACCACAAGAGAATAAAAAAGTGAACACATATACCCAACACCTAATTAAGAAATAGAATACCAAGGTACCTTTTTAAGTCTCTTATGTCTCTTTCTTAATGTATTCCCCCTCCTTCTTTCCCAGAGGAAACCACTATCATGAATTTTATATTATTCGTTACCTTGCTTTTCTTTAGAGTTGAGTTTATTATAAGGCTACCTAGGTGTATCCCCAAAATATGCACTGTATCTTTGCTTTTTTTTAACCTTATTATGAATGTAGTTATTTTGCTTGTATTCTTTTGTAACTAATTTTTTTTCCATTTAACACTGTTTCTAAGAGTAATCCAAATTTATGCATGTAGCTATAGTTCATTCCTTTTCACTACCATATAATATTTTGTATTAGAAATGCAACACACTTGAGTTATCTGCTATATTGTTTACTATTATGAACTAAACTTAGCATTCTCAAACATGTGCAAAAGTTTCTCTGGCTAATATGCCTAGAGGTGGTGTTATGGACTGAATTGGGTTTCCCCAAAATTCAAATGTTGAAGCCCTTACTCCTAATACCTCCCAATATCTCAGAATGTGACTGCATTTGGAGATAGGGTCTTTAATAAAGAGGTAATTAAGTTAAAATGAGACCTTTGATGGTGGTGGAGTGGCGGGGGTGCCCTAGTCTGGTCTGATTGTTGTCCTTATAAGAAGAGGAGATTAGGACATACAGAGAAATGCTGGACATGTGCATGCAGAGAAGAAAGGCCAGTGAAGACACTGCAAGAAGACATCTGCAATGCCTGGGAAGAAACCAAACTATATTCTTGGACTTCTAGCCTCCAAAACTCAGAAAATAAACTGGTGTCTAAGCCACCCAGTCTCTAGTATTTTTGTTATGGCAACCCTAGCAAACAAATACAGTTAGAATTGCTAGATGGTAGGATTATGCACAAGTTCAGTTTAGTTAGTAACGCCAATATATTTTTAAAGTACTTGGACCAATTTACAGTCCTACTGGCATGTATGAGAATTCTTGTTCTACATCCTTGCCCGAACCTGATATTGTCAGACTTTACTTTCTCCAGTCTGTTGGAAAGGAATGGAATCTTATTGTCATATTAATTGCATTTTCCTGATAATTAAGGAGAGTTGAATATCTTCATGTGTTTCTTGTTTCTGTATCAATAAAATGCCTGTTATATCTTCGTCCACTGTTCTGTTATTTGTTTTTTTATTACTGATGGGTAGGAGTTAATTTTAATGAAAGTAAGATTTATCCTTTAATGACCTGTCTTCTTTTATGTCTTATTTAAGAAATTCTTCCCAACCTCCAGAGTAAAAGAATATATTCTCTCATTTTTTTCTGAATGTTTTACATTTGAATCCTTAATGTACCTGGAATTGATTTTTTTTAAAGTTTGGTTTGAGGTAGATGTATAGTGTCATTTTTTTCCCATGCTAATAACAGTTGTCTTAGTCCTATTTATTGAATAGTCTTTGGCAGCTCTGTTATACATCATGTCTGCCAATGATGTGGTTCTCTTTCTGGTCTCTAATTATGATTTTTGTCTACCTCTAGACCGGCATCACATTGTCTTAATTACTATGGTTTTATAATAAATCTTAATATCTGGTAGTAAGTGGATTTTTTTGTTTTAAATTTTATATATATACATATGTATATTTAACAATTGATATGTGTATGATCTTGAACCTGTCAAATGTGGAGAATAGAGCTAGGTGTGTTTAAGCGTAGGAAATGGTCTTTGCTCCAAAGACTAAAAAAATTCTTTTCAAGGCAACTCAAAATCAAACCAATGAGCCTTTAAAACAGCCATTTCTAATATGAGACCAGGGTTTGTGGGGTATTATGGATGGGGTTTTAGGTGGAAAAAGGTGGTCCATGAGTTGATAGTTGTTGAGGCTAGTTGGGTATATTAATTTTATAGGTTTCAGTGGTTTCTTTTCTTAATAAATATAGAATGTATCACTTGCTAGATAATTATATTGGGCCTTTAATGACTACTTTTGTCTTTTTGTTTTCTTAAGATTTTGTACTCAGAGAATTCCATTTCTTCAGCAAGGCCTAATGATATATCAGGTAAATGTACATAAAGTTAATAGATTTGAAGGTCATACTTTTTGTTACTGTTATGAAATTTTTCAAAGAGAATACAGTAAAATGAACCCAACACCTAACTTCAGCCATTATGAATATTTGGCCAGTTTTGTTTCTCTTCCTTCCCCCTCCTCATACCCAGGCCACATACCCAGGCCACAAGTGTGAAGTAAACACACTTCACACACCCCAGCCCACTCTCAGCCAGAATTATTTTAAAGCAAATCTTAGCTGTCATTTCATCTAATATCCAGTGTTCAGATTTTTCTAATTTTCTCAAAAAAATTATTTTTCATGCTTGTTTCTTTGAATTGGGATCTAAACTATATCTATACATTTCATTTGATATTTCTTATGTCTCTTTTAATATTCAACAAGCTCTCTTCCCCTCTCTTTCCTTGACATTTATTTGTTGTAGAGATTGGGTCATTTGTCTAGTTGAATTTCCCATATTCTGGATTTGGCTGATTTCATCTTCGTACTATCACTCAATCTGTTCTATCATGTGTATTTCCCATAAACTGCTATTTAATGGTAGATGATTGACTAGATTAAATCTTGACTTTTTTTCCAGGTAGTGGGGCAAAATACTTATGTGGTAGCTTATAAACATTTTATTGCATTCATATCAGGAGGTGAAAGTCTTCAATAATATTTTTCAAACAGTGTCCTAATATACATGATTCAGGATTATAAATGTGTTCTGTAGTCTTTTCATCTCTAATCTTCCTGTTTTTACAGATGGGAAAACTAAGGCCTAGAGAATTAAATATTTGCCAAAGACCAACCAGCTAACTTAATAGAAGTAGGGCTTTTTTCCACCTAATACTCCTTTCAAAATTTTGCTTCGGTTGTATATGCCTTCGTCTGAAGGTTTTTATGCATCAGAAAAATGTCAGAGGTGGTCACGATGGCATTTCTGCCTGTTCCAACTAGAGTTTTTGTGACTGAGAAGGTAAGATGCAGTACGTGTGTAACTGTGTAAAGTTTACACGCTAGTAAACCACTCCCTTGAGTGGTTCTGTTTTTGCATTGCCAGTGTGAGAGCTAAGACTTGAGTTTGAAAGTAATAGTCAGAGGGGCCTTAGACAGTACCTAAGCCTGAAGCTTGGTAAATCCAGGATAGGAAGAATGTAAGAAAATCTTTATAGGCTACAATAGTATTTGGTTATTTGGTCCTAAATAATTTTTTTGTGTGTGTAGAATTGTTCACCTCATTTCTTTTCTTTTTTTTTTTTTTTAATAAATTTATTTGTTTTATTTATTTTTGGCTGCATCGGGTCTCCGCTGCTACCTGCAGGCTTTCTCTAGTTATGGCCAGCGGGGGCTACTCTTCATTGCCGTGCGCAGGCTTCTCATTGCGGTGGCTTCTCTTGTTGCGGAGCATGGGCTCTAGGTATGTGGGCTTCAGTAGTTGTGGTGCATGGGCTCAGTAGTTGTGGCTCACTGGCTCTAGAGCACAGGCTCAGTAGTTGTGGCACACGGGCCTAGTTGCTCCGCGGCATGTGGGATCTTCTTGGACCAGGGCTCGAACCCTTGTGCCCTGCATTGGCAGGCGGATTCTTAACCACTGCACCACCAGGGAAGCCCTCATTTCTTTTTTTTATTATTATTTTTAAATTTAATTAAATTTATTTATTTATTTTTGGCTGTATTGGGTCTTTATTGCTGCGTGTGGGCTTTCCCCCCCTTGCGGTGAGCAGGTGCTACTCTTCCTTGTGGTGCGTGAGCTTCTCACTGCCGTGGCTTCTCTTGTCGCAGAGCATGGGCTCTAGGCACACGGGCCTCAGTAGTTGTGGCACATGGGCTCAGTAGTTGTGGCTCGTGGGCTCTAGAGTGCAGGCTCAGTAGTTGTGGTGCACGGGCTTAGTTGCCCTGCAGCATGTGGAATCCTCCCAGACCAGGTCTCGAACCTGTGTCTCCTGCATTGGCAGGCAGATTCTTAACCATTGCGCCACCAGGGAAGCCCCTTCATTTCTTTTTGTATTGGTATGCTTTGTTTCCCATTTTAGTTTTTACTTGTCTTATAAACATTAGCTGTAAGTTCATACTAATTTGAAGAAAATGAATTAATGTAACAAAATATAGGAAGTGAAAACTAGAGGGAAGTTACATTCCTCTACAGCTTACCTAACTGAACAGATGCTGTGAAATCAGTGATGTGAAAAATCTTCTAGAAAACTGGTTATACTTCACAGAAATATCTTGAGTTGCTTCATCTTTTGATGTGTAAAAGTGGACTGTAGTGGCAGGCTCACTGCCTTCTTTTTAGTGAACTGATGGGAATTTGCAAAAACAGTGATTGTAGGTATATGACAAATAAATTTATCATTTAAAGCCATTACCTTGATCATTTTTTAATACAATAGAAATGAGCTGATATGGAGAAAGGAAGGTTTATGACTAAAATAAAAGTTTCATGAAATAATACCTTTACTTTGTAAGGGAAAAACGTTATTACATACAATTTCACTAATGTTTAAATGCAACATAGAGAAATAATCCCAAATAAACACAATACAAATAAAAATCGGGAACATTTTATTTAATGTGATTAGTATGCTGTCTGTTCATTCCAGTCTGAGATACACAAGGGCAGTTCTTACGTATCCGATTAACCCTGTTTCTTTCCTTTGTTTTTAATTGGATTAACTATTAAAGCACTAGCGAGTAGTACTACACTAATTCTGCTTTTCAGTGGACAGTCTTATTTCATCCAAGAGGATGATACATTTAATGTCTCATAATCATTCTTTAGTGTTTATGAAAAGTAAGCTGTAATATTTCATATTCTTTAATTAAGTGTGTATAACTCAATTTTAGATTTAGCGTCTTAGAAAGCCAGTGATTCTAACCAGATTTTTTTTCTTGAATGCATCAATTTTTTTTTTTCTGGGATATAATGGTTAAAAGTTTGAGACAGGCTGGAAACAGTAAAAAATAGACAAAATATATGAAACAGTGTTTTTAAAGACACTGGACATCAGGCAGTGAAGAACAGGCAATAAAGGACATGAATCCTGAGTGAGAGGAAACAAACTAGGTGAATTCTGTGATGACTCCAGCTTACTGCCTTGAGAGAATTTCCAGGCCTCAGCACAGCCATGGGGACCACAGGAAGAGCCTGGTGGGGTCCCTCGTTTGATAAGATAGAGCTGAGAGCCTGGTGAAACCAAAGTGGCTAGAGTTTGCAGCACAGAGTACTAGAGAGGAGAGAGCTGCACAGAAAGAGAACTCTAGAAATCTGGAAAGAATCTCCCTTGAGTTTTCAGGTGAGTACTGATCAGGGCATGCAGGTGAGGAAATTACCTGAGGCCAAGAAAAGGACCACCTGAAAGTGTTAGAGGTAATAGACCCCAGCTCAAAGAGGGCTGGAAATAATGGCTGTTCCCACGAGACATACTGGAAAAGCATGATTCACAGAGCAGTGGATAGAGTACATAGAAGGGTCTTGCCTCAGTTGTGGGGAATAATTAGCCCTAGGCTGAGCACTGTTCTGTCTTGTCTTGTATTTAAAGCAAGATCTGAAAACATCAAATTGTTTCCCAGTAACTGTGCCAGAACAAAGACCTCCAGGAATACAAAAATATCCAGTACCTAGAAAGGTAAATCTTTCATTGTCTGGCATCCAATCAAAAATTACCAAAGATGCAAATAAGTGGGAAAATAGGACCCACAGTAAGGAGACAAATCAATTGAAACTGATCCAGATGTTAAAATTTGCAGACATTATATTGTAACTATTCCATATATTCAAAAAGTTAAGTAGAGACATGGAAGATAGACCAAACTTCTAGGGATGAAAACTACAATGTGCAGAATATAAAACACTGGGTGGGATTAATGGCAGATGTGACATTGCAGAAGAAAAGATTTATGAGTGTGAAGACGTGTCAATAGAAACTATCCAAAATCAAGCACAGAAACAAGACAATGAGTAAGCTGTGCACAACTGTCTAATACGCCTGTAATAGGAGACTAAGAGATGGGGAAAGAAATCTGAAGAATTTATTTAAGGAAATAGCTTAAAAGTTTTTTTAAATTACAGAAACTGTAAACCCACCGATCTAAGGAGATCAATGAACCCCAAGCACAAGAAGCATGAAAACAACTACACCAAAGCACATTATAATCAAATTGCTTAAAACCAGTGATAAAGATAAAATCTTAAAAAACACCAAAGGAAAAAAGGCATTGTTTCCAAGATGAGAATGACATCAGATTTCTTTTAGAAAATATTCAATTGAGACATCAATAGACAAACTTATTTAATGTATTAGAAAGAACCCTGTCAATCTAAAATTTTATGCCCAGAGAAAGTATTTCAGAAACAGGCAAAATAATTTTTCAGACCAAAGCTGAAAGAATTCATCACTAGCAGATCTGTAATGCAAGAAATGTTCAAGCAAGTCCAGTCTTTCAGGAAGAAAGAAATACACTAGAGACTGGCAAACTATAGTCTGCAACCTTGTTAGTTTACTGCCTGCAATCTAAGAATAGTGTTTACATTTTTAAAATGTCATTTAAAAATATCTCCAGAGATTGTCAAATGCTTCTTGGGGTGCAAAACCGCCTCCAGCTGAGAACTACTGGCTCTATATACCCCAGTTAAAATGCAGAGATTGTTGGACTGGATCAAAGAGCAAGACCCAATTATATGCTGCTTATAAGACACAAATACGTTAAAAACAAAAAAATGCAAAAAGAAATGTGATGGTAACACCAATCAAAAGAAAGCTAGAGTGACTATTGTTATTAGACAAAGTAGATTTCAGAACAAAGAATACTGCCAGGTGTAAAGAATGTAAAATGATACAACCACTTTGGAAAATACTTTGTCAGTTTCTTGTAAAGTTAAACATGCATCCATATGATCTAGCCATTCTACTCTTAGATATTTATCCAAGAGAAAAGGAAATATTTGTCCATGCAAAGACTTTTACATAAATGTTCATAGTAGCTCTATCATTTTGTAATAACCAAAATTAGAAATAACCAAAGTGTCCATCAACAAGTGAATAAAGTGGTATATGATAGAAAACATACAATGGAATACTATATAGCAATAAAAAAGGAATGAACTATTGATATATACCAGAACATTGATGAGTTTAAAAAATAATTATGCTGAGTGAAAGAAGTCAGACAAATGATTCCATTTATATGAAATTCTAGAAAATGCAAACTAACTATATGGAGACAGAAGATCAGTAATTGCCACAGAAAGGCAGGGGTGGGGGAGAGCAGGAAGGAGGGCTTACCCAGGATACCATGAAACTTGGGGATGGTGGGGATATTCATTATCCTGATTCAGGTGAAAGCTTCTTGTGTTTATAAAAGATCAAATTGTACATTTTAAATATGTGTGGTTCACTGTATGTCAGTTATACTTCCATAAAGCTTTTACAAAAGTTTGTGCCAGAAAAGTTAAATGTACAATATCTATATTTCTTTCAGAATATCTTAATGTTTTCCATATGTTGTGAAAACTTGGGGAGCATGTAGTAGCTAGGGTGATTACTGCCATGACAGCAATGCCTTTTGGAACTTTCAGATGTGTTTGAATGTTGAAATAAATCCCTGTAGTTGTTAAGATAGTTCATCGAGAATGCTGAAAATATCAGTTAAGTATGTCATGTTATTACTTAGATATTGTCTTTGGAACTATTTGACAAATAGCAATTGCTGTTCAACTAGGAAAAAAAATAGTTGACCAAGTAGTACTAAATATTTAATAAAAGTAAACTTTCACTGTGTGTTTCAATACCTCAGTGAAATCACCAGAATGTCTTTGGATAACAGAATTTTGTTATATTGTACGTTAGGTGATAATTACTGAAGCTGGTATTGGGTGCATGGTGATGTTCATTATACCGTTGTCTCTATTCTTATTTTAGTTTGAAATTTTTCATCATAAGACATTTTAAAACATATATTACCCAGCAATATATTGTCTACTCTAAATATATCTAATTCAGTTTTGTGTGAAGTTATATATAAACAACATAACATATCCTGTGCGAACTGATCTTGCTACATATATCCAAGAAACTAAAAGCTATGCAGCTTATTATCATCAAATTGGATTTTGAAATCTTTATAGACTTGTGATGAGTATTGCTTCTAAATGTTCTGCAGTAGTAAAACATAAATGAGCTATTGTGCTGGCACTCTGCATATTTTTTTTATTAATTAGATATAAAGTTATACACACCATATCCAAACATGCTGTAAGAAAATATGTGAAGCATTTTCTGTCTCTCAATATGCTTTAATGATGATAGTAAGATTTTATCACTAACAATGGTGGAAAGACTAAGAAATTAGACTGGAAACTTGAATGTATTTTTCCCCTTTCTTTATCAATAAATTCAGCAGGTTGTTTCCAAGGAGATTTAATTTTGAAGATTTTAAGCTTTTATTTAAAAAATACCATTGGGGGGCTTCCCTGGTGGCACAGTGGTTGAGAATCTGCCTGCTAATGCAGGGGACACGGGTTCGAGCCCTGGTCTGGGAAGATCCCACATGCCGCGGAGCAGCTGGGCCCGTGAGCCACAACTACTGAGCCTGCGCGTCTGGAGCCTGTGCTCCGTAGCAAGAGAGGCCACGATAGTGAGAGGCCCGCGCACCGCGATGAAGAGTGGCCCCCTCTTGCCGCAACTAGAGAAAGCCCTCGCACAGAAACGAAGACCCAACACAGCCAAAAATAAATAAATAAATAATTAAAAGTTAAAAAATTAAAAATTAAAATACCATTGGCAGTTTAATAAACCCACATATTAAATTATCTTCATTATAATCTCGTGTACTTTCTTTTTTTTCGCTTTAGAATGTGGCTTGCATGAAATCAAAATTTACTGTTTAAAATAAATATTTTTCTCCTTATTGCCACTATTTTACACCCCAGATCCAGCAGTTGAACAGTTTTCATCATTCTTTATTCTTTTTGCTTAAAAAATATGGTTTAAGTGCAGTTTGTATTAGTTTTATTAAAATGTTACAATTCACAAGTTCAAAAATATCACACTAGATGTTTCCTGACCATCTTTCAAATCAAATGAGAAGACAGCAACCAATTCATGTTTTATTTATCACATTCTCTCCATTAATTGTTCCTTGTAACAGTTGCCACTGCTGAGCATGGTATTTGTGGCAGTAGGTACAGTCCTTGCTCACACTTTGAGTAAATTGCTCTGGCATTTTCTATGAAAAAGATTTGCTGATTTCAGTCCACAATTAGCTTGTGACCTGTTGTTTTTCAAAGCACTATATTACGCCATTTGATTTGCATTTAGAGGCAATATGAGACTTTGCTTAGTCTCATTTGAATGTTATGCTGAGTCTTTCCATATCTACATGTCAAATAGAAGGGTCAAATACATACTTAGTATGTAATTCATGAGTAGTAAAGTTGTTTAATATGTGTTGAAACTTTCACTTTAACAAATATTGAACGCCTATACAATATGCCAAGTGTGATGCTAGGCGCTTTTACATTTGCTTTCTCATAGATTGCCATAAAGGTTATGGAGCTTGCCCATGATCATGTGGTTGTTTAGTGAAAGAGCCAAAGGGTAGAACCAAAGTACTATGACATGCATTCAAGGGCCATTTGCACTATACCATGATTCTAATCATTAAGAGTGGAATGAGATTTTCACAATTAATAGTTGCAATTTGTAACAGTACTATTATGGTTTAAATTTTCACATTAAACCAGAAAGTACTCAACATCTAGTAATTTCTTTTAAAATGAAGCTTATTTAATAAGCTGAAAACACTACCAGTGTTTAAAACCCTAATCTAGGTAGCAATTGGGTGAATTTTCTCCACTAATACCACGTGGCCTAACAGGCTGCATCGTCATCAGAGCAACAACAACAACAAATCTCATATAGCTAAAATCTGAAAAGTTAAATCAGCCTAACAGATTTGCATTACAGGAACAAGATAACTAAATGGTCTTCTTAAAAGAGTGTGTCAATAGGAACTTGATGCAATTCTGTTTGCAATCGGCCACAAGGAAAGTGAATCAACTTCCTCTTGCTTCAGCCCAAGGGTGTGGCATGTGGTCTTGAACAACTAACTTGTGACCCAGATTTCTTTGAAGGACTCCTCTAGAGGACATAAGTGCATGTATACTGTAGTCCTATACTGTAATCATCAGAGTCTTAGCAGCAGCTAAATCCATCTCAGCTGAGAGCCCATGGTTTTTGTTTTCATTTTTTTTGTTTAGTTTTGGGTTTTTCCTTAATGTCAGGATTTCTGTGTAGTTTTGACTGAAGATCAGGTAGTCTCATTCTAAGTTTGTGTTCCTTTCCTCAGATAAATTTTAGCTCTGCTCAAGTGGTATAAAATTTCAATTGTTATTACATGTTTTAATACACTGATTGAGGCTCTGGTATGCACAAAGCTCCATTCTAGGCAATGGAGTTGGTGAGGGGCATGGGAAGGGGTGAGACAAATGTAGCTTGGAGTGCATACTTTGGGCATTCCCTGTGGGCCCTCTGGGATTCAGATAACTTTTGGTACATCTGGCATACTGGTACGGTGGCCCCAGAAAAGTTTTACGAAATTTACTGAGGTAACTTATGCAAGGCAGATCATCTTAAGGGAAAAAGAAACGAGCTGGACCAATACTAAAACCATTGTTGGAGTGAAGGAGGGATTTTGAATGTGATGGTATGGCTGTACCTCAAATTTGCCCTCGTTCAGACTCCCAAGAGCATATCTGATGCCCAGGGAGCTAGGGGGCTCTAAGTGAATAGAGTTGAAAGCTACTTCACTAAATACTTGATGCTCAAGTAACCTTCCTTTGGGACCTCTTTAACAGTATGTCACAAAGAAGAAAGCCATTCTTTACTACCTTGGCACCTAAGCTCATGATGATATGAGAATAGAGGGCTCAGGGGAAGAAAGGAAGAGACACAGTGACTCACTTGTCACCTGGGGTAGCCATATCGCTATAAAGGGAGTGACTTTTTTACTGAGCCTTTGAGAAACATCCCTGGGGATTCAGAGCACTTCTTAGTAATGATGGGGAGGTTCTCCTGAAGCTGCAAATTCTGCACTTGCTGGTGGGGCAATGAATCATTTAGATTCACATATTAATGGTATTGTGACCTCATCTGTATCTGTGGGCTGCTGGGGCCTGGGGAAATATGGGTTATATAAAGATGAATAAAACAGTGTCCCTACCTTCAAAAAGGGCTCACTTTAGTGGGGAAAAAGACATGGTCATATGGATAAAAGTAAAATGCAATATATTCAATATTGTAAGTGATGTACTACACCAGGTACCTTATTGAATGACACATGTGAGTATTTGCATCCTATTCTGTAGAAATTGGGGCACCATTAAATGTTTTTAATTAAGGGAGAGTTACCAGATCTACGTTAGAAACGTTTCTGACTAGCTGGTTTGGCAAAAGGATTGAATGAGAAGAAGCTACAATCAGGGAGACTGGTAGTTCAAGCAAAAGGTAAGTAGGGCCTAAACTAGGTCCATATCAATGTGAGTAGAGAAGGGGTTGGATTAGAGATCTTTAAGAGGACTGTGTATTTTATTAGATATGCAAGTGATAGAGAGTGAGAGCTTTTAAAATAACTCTAAAATCTCTAGAGGCTGTATCATACATTAAAAGACACAGATTCTGGTGCTAGACTACCTACATTAGAATCTTGGCTCTGCCATTAACGGGATAGCCTTGGGCAAATTATGTATCCCTTCCATCTCAGTCTATTCATCTGTAAAGTAGGGATGATAATAGTACCTACACTCCATACAGTCATTCTGTGAAAAGATATAATTTAATACCGTAAGTCCTTAGCACAGGGCCTTGTACTCAAGTTTGTTTGCTATTGTTATTCTAGCTGGGGTGACTAGATGAACAGTGATAAAAGTCAGGGTGATGAGAATACAAAGACTTGGCAGGCTCAGAGGACAGAGAAAATGGTGAGTTCACTTTTGGATATACTGAGTCTGGAATTTCTGACACACAGTGTTTGTTGAATAACAATAGAAATGAGTGGGTTTTTGTTTTTAAAAGAACTTTGGTTATGTGCCAGGCGCTGTTATAAACTCTTTACCTGTATAGTCCCATTTAATTCTCACACAATGCTGTCAGATAATTTGTATTATTTCCATTTTACAGTTTATTTAGCAAAAGAATAAACAGGCTTGTGGCTTAACAATATTAACAAAAACCTCGGGGCTTCCCTGGTGGCGCAGCGGTTAAGAATCCCCCTGCCAGTGCAGGGGACATGGATTCAAGTCCTGGTCTGGGAAGATCCCACATGCCGTGGAGCAACTAAGCCTGTGCGCCACAACTACTGAGCCTGCGCTCTAGAGCCTGCGAGCCACAACTACTGAGCCCACGTGCCACAACTACTGAAGCCCGTGCGCCTAGAGCCCGTGCTCTGCAACAAGAGAAGCCACCGCAATGAGAAGCCCGCGCACTGCAACAAAGAGTAGCCCCCGCTCACCACAACTAGAGAAAGCCCGCGCACAGCAACAAAGACCCAACACAGCCAAAAATAAATAAATAAATTTATTTAAAAAAAAAAAACACCTCATTCCCAGAAGGCAAAGGAAGTTCTGATTTACTCTGCTGGTAGTAAGTGAGAAAGTAGATCAGCTGGGATTGGACCCAGACAATCTGATTCCCATGCTGGTATGCTGAACCACTATAATGGCTCAGACCATTTTGAACCTCTGGCTTCTAATATCTCTTAACACTAGAGTCTATTTATATCCTATTTTGTGTAGTGTTAAATGTTTAATAATAAAAATACCTGTCATTAAGTGAATGGCTACTATATGCCAAGCATTATATGTATAATCTTCAATCTCCACAATAACCTGTCAGGGTATTATAATCGATATTTTACTGCAGTGGAGACTAAGGCTCAGAAATGTTCAGGAACTTGCCCATAGTTGCATAATTATGGAGAAATCTGAGCTTCGCTCTGTTTATTCCTGAAGTCTGTTTCATTTCTGTATCATTCATGTAGTAATCTATCATGCAAATTTAGCTATATTACATTTAGTGTATCATGTCATTGTGTTTTCCAAATGATACCATGAGTTCCATGAATTCTACAACCACCTTATGAAGTTTGAGAATCAGTTTTAATTATGGATGTGTAGTTAAAAACTGGGATAGTATTTTTCAAACTTTAGTTACATAGGAATCGTGTATCAGGTCTGAGACCTTGCCCCACATGTACTGAATCAAATTTCCAAGGGTGAGTCTCAGAAATCAGATCTTTAAAAGGATGGGATGTGGGCTTCCCAGGTGGCACAGTGGTTGAGAATCTGCCTGCCAATGCAGGGGACACGGGTTCGAGCCCTGGTCTGGGAAGATCCCACATGCCGCGGAGCAACTAGGCCCGTGAGCCACAACTACTGAGCTTGCGCATCTGGAGCCTGTGCTCCACAACAAAAGAGGCCGCGACAGTGAGAGGCCCGTGCGCCGCGATGAGGAGTGGCCCCACTTGCCACAACTAGAGAAAGCCCTCGCACAGAAACGAAGACCCAACACTGCCAAAAATAAATAAATAAATAAATTAATTAAATTAAAAAAAAAAAAAAAGGATGGGATGTGTTCTTAATCAGGTTCCCAGAGGGCTATAATCTGAAGAACACTGTAAGGGATGGGGCTAGTTCACATACCCTTGGCATCTGAACTCTCTGGTTGAAGTCTTATTGTACTTACATTGTCAGCACCATACAGTTTATTAACTCTTAATTATTATTTCAGAGCTTCTCTCATTAATTTAGCTGAGAGCAAGCACTTAGCTAAGAACCTTGAAGCAGTACGTGTTCTGTCTCCTGTTCTGCCACATATTATTTCCCACTGTCTGCACCCCTTTTCACTGATGAAGCTCTAGGCAGGCCATATGGTAGGACTTGTGTTTAACAGAAAGTGAAGTGTGATGCTGCACAAGAGGGAAAGAGCATCGCAGTACAGTGAAAATGAGAGATCTGGCTTCAAATTCAACTTGTACCTCTGAGCTTTGATCCCCTCGTCGGTAAAACTGGGTTGGCAGAACCTAGTTCACAATGTTGTCAGATGATGTGGTGCCTGGTATACAGTTAGTCTTTCAATGACTGATGGCTATCATCAATGCGTAATTTACCCCTACGTTTGGAGAGGAAGATCATAGAAGTATTAAGTTGTGTGTAAAAAAAAAAAAGGGATATCATTTTTCAGGAATGTTCAGTTAGAGACAGGCAAGATTAAACATGTGTAAGTCTGTGATTCTTCATGAATAATAGCATTCCTTTTATTTCGACCCATCCTAAAGCTGACTCAAATTGGACATTTACATTTGGTAAGTATTTCACAACCATCTCTTACTTATTATTTCCCTGCAGACTTGGTCCATATGACTTACTATTTTATTTTATGTGGCTAGACTGTCAGCTTCACTGTATCCTCATGAAAGAACCTGAGCTAGAATGACCTGCTAAGCCACTCTGGGATGCTTGATCCTCAGAAACTGTGAAACAAATGTTTTAAGCCACTAAGTTTTGGGGTACTCTGTTATACAGCAATAGATAACTAATACCATGAGACAAAGAGAAAACCTCTATCTTGCTTCAGCCACTGTCATTTTGTATATTGTCACTTAACAGCCAAATCCAAGTCCCTCCTTTCTCCAGTTAAATTAATTTGTAGAATTAACCTAAAAAAAAAGTCTTTCAAGGTGCTATTTCTGGAGTTCCAGAGACTGTGAACTGGAGGAGACCAAAGAAAGCATCTTGTCCAATCTCTTCATTTTATAGGTGAAAGTAACAGCTAATATTTAGTGTTTCCTGTGCCAGGCTCTTTGCTAAGTTCTATATAACATGTAATTCTCAGGATATCCTGTGAGGTAGAGACTCACTGTCCTATTTTACAGGTGAGGAAACTGGGTCCACACTCCTACCCACTTTGCCTTACTGTCTCTCTATTGTTAAAGAATACTTTTCAAACAGTTCTATCACAAGCATATGCCAATGTTTTATTACAATCTTGCACATAAGGGAAAAAATCTGTAGTCATCCAAAGAATCATCCTGGTAGAGACATTTTAGGAAAAGCGACTGGAACGAATCACAAACTAGTTATAAAGAAAATAATTATTGGTTGAAGGTCAATTAACTCTTGATCTGGGTTGTTGGTGACTGATTTCCCATAACAGAGAAGCACTTGCCTGACAGAGTCCTTTTTACATGTGTCATAGATTAATCAATATGTATTAATTATTTATCACCCCTTATCACTCTCAAAAGTGTCTGTACAGATGAGAAAACTGAAGCCCCAGAGTGGGCCACTGATTTGCCTAAGGTCCCATGGAAAGGTAGTTAGTGGCAGAGATGGAATTAGAACTCAGGCCAATGTTTTATGTATTAAACAAGTTGTTCCCCCCAAACCCAGCTATTAGTCAATTAATGGAAATCAGAGGTATATATGACACTCTTGTTTCTTTCTGCCTACATAGCTCTTAGCATTTTAAAAATTCCTGGGAGTTGCCTTATGTACCTGGGGAAATTTTTTGTACCGTGTTCTGGGTTTATGAGGAAGGAAGGAAACAGAACTGATACTTCCCTAAATACTTTTTTCCCTTCTCTGTAGGCAGAGATTAAGCAATCACCGGCCTGATTTCATCAGTACGATGAATGTAAGCCTGACAATTTACAGGAAACTTATTGTTCCTTTCCAGTCCAGAAACTTGTGATACTTTCCCTCACTACATGTTGCAAACAGCTAAGTCAAGTTGTCTGTGATAGTAGTCGACACCTTTCCCTTGGGCCGTATTCACCGCACCATTCAGCAAGTTAGCTCATAATAGAGCCTTTGATTGGAGTTGGTGTTGACTTGGCAATATTTATTAAGAACAGGTAAGCGATACACAGGTATGTCTAGGAAATGGAAGGCTCTTACCTGCCTGGAACTTTTGCAAAGAACCATTATGGACCACTGTGTACATCTTATCTCCACATTTCTACTGGAGTAAACTATGATCTTCGCATTACCTAAACTGTTTCTTTTCCAAAGATAATCTAAGGAACTGAAGTACTCTATATTTGGACACATATAGTTTGTGGAGTGGCCTACATTCTTCTTTGTCACCTTTCTCTCCTGTTCAGAGGTCAATAGCACATATTCGGCATTTAGTTTGTTGACATAAACTGATGACAGAGAGCTGTCTTTCAGTGTAAGGTTAAGTACAGGTTGTAGGATGAGGAAGACATAGATTTATATCCCTGATTTTCCACTCACTAGCTCTATGACCTTGGATAAGTCAATAACTCTAAACATTATTTTCCTTTTCCCGTCGAGTGGGAAAAACAGTAGAACCTTCCACATATGGTAGTTGTGAGGATTACACATGACAATTCATGTAAAGCACTTATAATACATGTTAAGACCTCAGTACATCTTAATTATTGTTTTCCTCTGTTTACCTCCACCTGTACCTTTTCTCTTTCCTTTAATCCTTCCCCCACTCTGCTTTTCCTCATGTTTTAATTTCTGTCCTATCTGTCCCTTTTTCTTTTATGCCTCTTCCTCTTCTCAGCTCTTCTGTTATCCTATGCCTTTGTGTATGTCCAAGCATTTCTTTTTTTCATGTATGAGGCATCAGTGAATCACCTCTAGGGGAGAGAGCTCCACACCTTGAAAAAAAGGGCACAGTAAGTAGCACCCGTATTCCAATCTGATGACTTATTCTTATTATTTAATTTATTTTTGGCTGTGTTGGGTCTCAGTTGTGGCATGCAGGATCTTCGTTGAGGCATGCAGGATCTTTTGTTGTGGCACGCAGGCTCTTTATTGCGGTGTGCAGGCTTCTCTCTAGTTGTGGAGTGCGGGTTTTCTCTTCTCTAGTTGTGGCGCGCGGGCCCAGTTGCCCCGTGGCATGTGGGATCTTAGTTCCCTGACCAGGGATCGAGCCCGCGTCCCCTGCATTGTAAAGCGGATTCTTTACCACTGGACCACCAGGGAAGTCCCTGATGCCTTATTCTTTTAGTCAAGAACGTGCTCCAAAAATGCAAACTTAAAGTTCTGGGAATGGACACAGACTCACTGTGAGCACAGAGGGCCACGGAACAGGAAAATGCCCAATGTGGTAGATCCCCCCCACCCCAACTTTCTAGCAACTATGTGGACTTTAAAAAGATCTGGCAGCTAGGGCGGCCTAGCCAAAGTGAAGACGGTCCTGTGTGTATGTCCTATAGGAAGTGCAACAGGGGCTTGGTGGTCTAAAGAAGAGAAGTTGGCTAGAACTCACTGGAATGGCTTCTTACTGACAAGCTGGGAAAGGCCCATGTCAGAAGGAAGGGACCGCGTGGCAGGAGATGAAGGCGCAAGTCTCCAGCTACAGGTACAGGAAGCATCCCAGGACTCTATATGTCTGTGCAGTAGGCTGGGGCTTCCGAGAGACTGGATATAGCTCTGAAATGATGGATCTAATGGTGATTGATATTAATTAAACTGAAATCTTTAAGAAAAACTTAATTTTGTTTTTCAAATACAAAATTTGGAAAAAAGTTTTGTTAAAATTTTGAGAAAAAAGTAGCTCCCCTCTCCCCCAAATCAGCCACAGTCCCACCACCAAAAGACAGCCAGTGGCAACATTTTGATATATTTCCTTTTATCCCCTTTCAAATGCATTTATAAAATACAGTTGCCATAGGTTGTTTGTATTATATTCATTTCTGTATTCTGACATTAAAAGTAAACATGCTCATTTAAAACATTGGAAAGAATAGAAAAATATAAGGGAGGGAGGGACTCATCTATAACTTTTGTCAATCAGAGGAGACATTAAGGCTTTGTGTCATTTATGCCATCCTTTTAATGCATTTTTGTAAGCTTGTTATGGATTATGTGCAATTTTGATTCTGCTTTTTTCAGTTAACCTTGTATCATACCTGTTTCCCCAAGATCATTAAAAACACTATCCCTACCCTCAAAGATGCTTCCAGTCCTACCAGGAAAATTGATGCGGACCCAAGGGCGTCATAAGCAGAGTAACCAGAGGCAGAGCAGATTAGATACAATTTTGGGATAAACATAAAATGGCTCTACCTGCAATTAGCCCGGTTGCTAATGATTATATATAATCGAACATTTTAGTATTTTTAAAGATTTAAAAGTCTTTTAAAATGCATTATTATTAACAAATTTTTATAACTGTAAGAACAATAGGTGAACACAGTAAAATATTAAAACTGTATCAAAGGGTACGTATTTAAAAGGCATTTAACTGTTTCCCATCCTAGAAGCCCTGCTCACAGATTTCTGCTGCCTTATTCTAGAAACACATACTATACTTTTTTTTTTTTAACACAGAAGAGAACATATTTAACAAAGTGTTCTCTACATTGTTTTTCTTCTTAACTTAGAACATCTTGGTTTCATTCCATATCAGCAAACATAGATCTACCTTATACGTTTTAACAGATGCCTATTTGTTTATTGAATGAATGTACTATAATTAATTTATCTAATATCCAGCTGATAGACAGCTAGTTGTTTCCAATTATTTTTGTCATTGTGCAAAAAGATTTTATTATATCTTTTGTGACAAGCTTTTCTTTCCATAGTGTTATGGGCTGAACTGTGTTCCTCCCAAATTCATATGTTGAAGCCCTAATCCTCAGTATGTCAGAACGTGACTGTATTTGGAGATAGGGCCTTTAAAGATGTGATTAAGTTAAAATGAAGTGGTTAGGGTGGGCCCTAATGCAATCTTCCTGGTGTCCTTATTTGAGAAGGAGATTAGGACATAGACACCAGACATACACAAGCACAGAGCAAAGGCCATGTGAGGACACTGAGAGAAGGTGGCCATTTGCAAGCTGAGGAGAGAGGACTTGGAAGAAATCAAACCTGCTGACACCTCAGTGTTGGACTTCCAGAACTGCAAGAAGAGAAAGTTCTGTTGTTTAAGTCTGTGATATTTTGTTATGACAGCCCCAGCAAATGAATACACACAGGCACTCATCTGTATACAGTGAAAACCAATGGGGAAATAGCATTCACTATTTAAGTTTAAAGAAAGTAAGAGTTTGGGGCAAAATGCAGGCTTATGTATATTTCATTTTCTGAGGTCCATGTGCATATAAAGTATCTGAAAGGAAAATGAAAAAAAAAACCAAAACAAACCATAGCATCTGGCCTCACATTCCAACTCAGTGGCTATCTTTTCTTTTAATAATGCCATCATCCCTGCTAAGAGCTTTACAACTAAATCAACCTAGCGTGCTGCAGCGATTGTTGATTGGCTATTTTGACTGACAGTAAGCATCAGCTCTGGTACTGAGTTAGGACTGGGATTCCAGCTGTTGGGGATAGCAACAGCTTTTCATTGCTTGCTTTCACAAGTAACCCGCTGCAGGGAAAAGTGCTGTGTCACATACTCAGCTAAATGGAGTTAAATATAAATGCCTTAGAACTGACTTTCCCTGACCAGTAACCCTCTCCAGGGCCCTCAAAACCAGGGTTGGAAAATACCAGTGAAGAGGCCTCATGTCATCATACATTTAGGTCACCAGGGAATGATTTGGCATTTTCTTCCCCTGTAGCATGCTGTTTTCAGAGAGAATGAGAGAAGGAAAGAACGAATTACCAATCCACCAGGCACTATACACTTTGGATTTTCACTGCTCTGTTCATATGCCTTATCTAGTCTCCTTGTTACCCACAGCTAGATGGTCTATTAGAATGCCTTCGCTTTCATTTACCAGAAGAAATCATAAAGGCGTGATTAAACCGACAACCTTAGCCTTAATAACAGTTCCTGATCTGATGTAGTTCTAAGAACCTATAAAAACGATACTACAGGGATCAATGTCTTCTTTTTGGGGCTAAAGTTTAATGTAAATCAATCATTTATTCTGGATATATCAGGTGATTAATTATTATCTTACTCAGCATATAGAGCAAATGTTAATAACTTCTTCTGAAGGGAAGAATGACCCACAGGACTTATTTTTTTATATTACTTTATTTCTTTCATTTTGTCATCTTAAATTCCCTGAAATGGCCAGTCCAACGTGGCTGTAGTTTAGCTAACTACACAGCTTCAAATTCTAGGTTACAGTGAAACTGTGGGTGGATGGACTTTTTTGTTGTTAAACACATATTTAATGTGCCTGGTTCTAGGGGTACACTGGTGAACAACAGACACAAACAGGTATTGGGAAATAAAACATGGTGTATTAAAAGCTAGTTAAAATGAGGAAATTACAGAATGCCATGAACTTCCCTCATTCCTTCTTTCTTTATTCAACAACTATTGAGTACTAAGTGTATGTAAGATAGGCATTGTTCTAAGTGCTGAGGATAAAACTATGTGCATATTCTTATGGAGCTCATTGCTCTATATAACTGGTTGAACTGAGGTCTGGGTCTACATTCCAAGACAGCTAGAGTGACAGATCAGAATGAAGTAAAGAAACAGATGGAAGATAAGAAAATGTCTTCTGGGGGGTATTAAAAAATATAGAGGCAAAGCCATAGTGAAAGAGTAGAGTTTTAAAAGAAAGGAGAAGGGGATAGGATGGGAGAAAATGAGAGCGATATCAAGGACCTTATCTATATTCTATTACTTGGGTGTTATTCCTGTTTCTAGGACAGACTGTGTATAAACCGTCATCTCTGTATCCCACACAACTAACAGGGTGCCTGGGACGGTGTTACTGGACCTAGATTTATATGTCCGGATTACTCGCTAATTTGTGGGATGCTAGGTAATTACCAGAATGCCTTTAATACTTAGTTTCCTGTAGTACTACCTCACAGATTTGTTTTATTTAATAATGATAGCTTACAGCCAGTACTTACTATGTGCTAGGTACTATTATAAATAATTCAAATGTATGAACTCTCTTAATTCTCATAACAATTCTATGAGGTAGGTATTTGTCTTAGCTCAGACTGTTATAAAAAAATACCATAGATTGGGTGGCTTATAAACAGCTGAAATTTGTTTGTCCCGGTCCTAGAGGTTGGAAGTCCAAGATCAGGGTGTCAGCATGGTGAGGGCCAGACTGCTGATTTCTCCCTTTGTTTTCACCTGGGGAAGAGCAGAGAAGGGAAGCAAGCTCTCTAGGGGACTCATTATTAGGGTTTTACCTTCATGACGTCATCTAATCCTATTATCTGCCAAAGGCCCACCTCCTAATAACACCACATGAGGGGTAGGGTTTCAACATTTGAATTTGAGGCGGGTACAAGCACTGAGTTCATGGCTGTATTAACCCCATTTTATATACGAGGAAACTGAGGCACAGAGAAGTCACGGTAGCTTGCTCAAGGTCATACGTGTAGTATATGGCAAACGAGGAATCCAACTTCATCTCCAATTCATCTCCAAAGTTCTTTCTTACAACCTTCTACTCCATCATTTATTGAATATTTATCAAGCCCTTATATTGTCATGGAACTGTGATAGATAATACAGATACAAGGGGTGAACAGAACATCCGGTTCTTGCTCTCCTGGAGTTTATTGTCATTAAGCAAATAACATAACCCTCCCCAGGTTCTCAGCCTTCCCTGTTTTCTCCCATCTCTCTGTGTCTATTAATCCTCCAGCCAGACAGTCCAGGGTTGATCTGGATGAGCAAAGCCCGTAATAGGGTCTTACTAGGTCTCCTGGAGGGCTGGGGCCGGGATGAGGTGACCTGTCGGGAAGAGCCAGACTGACCTTTTTCTTGGCAGTGACCTGGTTTGTCTCCTTCTTTCTCTCTGAGCCTCGGGTTAAAACGGAGGGATGTGTCTCGAACGTCTTTTCCGCACTTTCTCTGATTATTTACCCTCCTCCCCAGCACCCAAGGCCTTTCTGACATCCCTGACCCGGCGTCCCTGTGCTTGAGGTACATTCCTACCTCCTTGATCCCCAGGAGACATTTTCCCTCCTTGGAGTCTCCAGAATTCCACGCGGCCCTTCCCTTTCGCCCGCCCCGGAGGAGATGCATGGTCCCCGCCCAGCCTCCAGACCCAGGCTTCGAGCCCGCCCCGAGCCCACGGGCCGCCATTGTCCGGTCTTGTCCCACGTCCCTGTTTTCCTCATGGGGCGCAAGTTTTTGGAGCCCCCAGTCCTGGTTCCCCCAATCGCTGGGGCCTCTGACCAGCGGGCAGGGAGGTCGGCGCTCGGGCCGGCATCGGCATGGGCAGAGAGGCGAAGGGCTGCTCAGGAGGGCCGGGGCGCGCACAGCGCAGTCGCCCAGGCGGACCGGACGGTGGGGCCGACCGCGGCCATTGTACTCGGTTGCCTCGGCCTCAAGACCTGGTGGGCATAGCGGCAAAAGGCGCTGACAGCACCCTAAAACGACCCCCCCCCCCCAGATCATGTGTTTTCTGTTGCAAAACATAACAGACAAACAAACAGGGAAACGACTTGGTTTCTCTTTCTGGCGCATAAGGAGGACGAGGAACGAGAGTTGAGCGGGGAGGTGAAAGCGCGAGCCTCCGCCGCGCGCCCGGTCACGTGGTGCCGCAGGGACCGCATGGCGGCGACCCGCGCGCCCCCGCGTCCCGGCCGGCCGGGCAGCCCGGGCGCGCGCTCCGACGGGGCGGGCGCATGCGCAGGGGGGCGCGCCGCCTCTGCCCCGCGGCGAGGGTGTCTATGGAGAGGCGGTGGCCGCGCCTGCTGAGGCGGAGGCTGAGGCGGTGGCGATGGCGCCCTTTCCCGAAGAAGTGGACGTCTTCACCGCCCCACACTGGCGGATGAAGCAGCTGGTGGGGCTCTACTGCGACAAGGTAACGGTGTGCGGGGCCTCTGGCTCTGGGCGGCGCGGGCGGAGGGGAGGAGCGGGCCGGGTCCCTAGGCGGCCGGGCCTGCGCGGCGCCCTCAGCCCCCGGGGGCCGCGCCGGGCGAAATGCACCCTGCGCAGCTGTCAGCTCCGTGCTCGCTGACCCGCACCTTTCGCGGGTAGTCCACGCCCCGCCCGGCTGGCGGCCTCGGACGTGCCCTCGGAGCTCGCGGCGCGGCCCCTTCCCGGCCGAGGGCCTGGCCACCCGCCGCCCTCGGGGCGGGCTCCCCGCGGCCGCGCCGGGCCTCCCGCCCCTGCCCCCTGAGGGATAGGGGCCCCTTCGCCCCTACCGATCTCTGGGGACCCCGGGCCGGCCACCTGCGGTGGCTTCCTCTCCCCCTGGCGCAGGCTGTTTGTGCAGTTGTCCGCCACCTCCCCCATCAACACTGCCCCCCGCCCTACCCCCGGCCTGTGTTGGGCCTCCCCGATTCTCTTTACGAACACCCATCCATTCTTCTGAACCTCTGGCCCGCTTTCTGGCTCAACGAGCACCTTCTCCCAACTCCTCCCTGCTCATTTTACGCCCCAGCTTTTCTCTGGTTTGATTTGGGAGAAAACTCAGGTTTCGTGGATTACGAACCAGAGAACCTTCACTCTTCTTTTGTGGTCATCTTTTTCCTTGCAACTTTATTGTCCGGAGCATTTACTAGATGTCGATTTTGTTATAAGACAGCTCTTCTCTGCTGGAATTCTTTACGTGGGCTCGAATAAAAGGGCCTCGGAACAAGTTGAGTTAACTGCGAGAACCTTTTTGCACTCTTAATTGGTGCAGCATAAGCTGAAAAAGCACTTTTGTGGAGATAGTTCAGGGCTTCTTGCTAATGCTTTTTTGAATACACATTTTTGTCAAAAATTTATGTTGGGGAGAGTCCACATACGGATATTCTGAGAACTTCAGGCAATCCTGCTTCATGTAGAAATGAACCAAACAAAAAGCATTTAAAGACCTATTGCTTAAGCATGGAAATCAACTTTGATGAACTTTCAGAAATTAAATAGCACTAAGCAGAACCGCTGTTGCGAGAAAAGAGGTGTTCTTAGAGCCCAGGGAGGTGGTTGGAGGATGCCCAGTGTTCAGTGCCAGGCCACACGTAAAAAGCACCCACAACCATCTTTTCCCTCCCTCCATTTTGAAAATTAAAAATACCCGATTCAGATACAGGTTTAAATACCACGGCAGTCTAGGACAGTGGTTCTCAACCTTGTTTGCTCAGTAGACTCACCCTAAAGCTGTTAAAAATGCTGATGCTCAAGTCACTAAAATCAGCATCTCTGAGGCTGGGACCCAGGCATCAAGTATAATTTAAAGCTCTCCAGGTGAGTCCAGTGTGCAGCCAAGGGTGAGAACACTTATCCAGGAGAAACATAATGAATGGGTAAGCCGTTAGTTAAGCTGTGTAACTCTGGAATTTAAAAAAAAAATTATTTGTTTAATTTATTTATTTTTGGCTGCATTGGGTCTTTTTGCTGCGCTCGGGCTTTCTCTGGTTGCCGCAAGCGGGGGGATACTCTTTGTTGCGGCGGCCGGGCTTCTCATTCGGTGGCTTCTCTTGTCGCGGAGCGTGGGCTCTAGGCGCACGGGCTTCAGTAGTTGTAGCACGTGGGCTCAGTAGTTGTGGCTCGCGGGCTCTAGAGCGCAGGCTCAGTAGTTGTGGCGCATGGACCCAGCTGCTCCGCGACATGTGGGATCCTCCCTGACCAGGGCTCGAACCTATGTACCCCGCATTGGTGGGCAGATTCCTAACCACTGTGCCACCAGGGAAGCCCTAGATTTTTGAGTTAGCTTACTGTAGTGTTTTTACCTGCTCTGGCTTTGGAACTTAGTTATTCTGACAGTATCCTTTAATTGCAGGAAAGAAAAAAATGGGGAGGTTCTTTTACTTTCTCAAAACCAAAAAGGGAAAGTTAATGAGGAGTAATAGAATTTGAGGTCTTCTCTCTAGACTGGGGAGAGGTAGTCCAGGGCCACCTGAAATTGTTATGGAAATTTTGGTGCATGTGTACATTTTTCTAGGAGGTTTGTGGCTTTCGTCAGGTTTCCAAATGATTGTGACCCTCCCAAAATGGTTAAGAATCACAACTTTATCTAGCTACATGCTAGACTAACCACCGTATTTAAAAAATTGAAGAAGTCAGTCACTAATGTTGTGTGTCATTACCTGGTGATTGAGAACGTTAGAACAAATTTTGAAAATACAGTGCCCTTTTTAAAAACAATATTTGAGTCAAATAAGATTCTTTTTGGTAGCTAAATGTCCCCTTTTGAAATAAGTAGGAAAGCATTTTCAATTTGACATAGCAGAAGTTAAAATTATCACTAATTTTGAGTTAATTAGATGTAGTTAATGAGATTGTTGTATACATTCATCAGGAAGATTAAAAATTCCAATTTTCTGAACTGTGGATCAGAGACCAAGGTGATTTAGGGGAAAAAAAAACTGCGTAGGAATTATACATCCGGATTTCTTCTTGATACTGATAGTTAATTGGAATCTCTCCTAAGATGCCCTTTGGGAGCTAAAGGGGAAAAAAGTATTTTATAATGGCTAAATTGTCTTAAAGGAGTATATATTTTTTTGTTAATAAGTTTATTTATTTATTTATTTTTGGCTGTGTTGGGCCTTCGTTTCTGTGCGAGGGCTTTTTCTAGTTGCGGCGAGCGGGGGCCAGTCTTCATCGCGGTGCGCGGGCCTCTCACTATCGCGGCCTCTCTTGTTGCGGAGCTCAGGCTCCAGACGCGCAGGCTCAGTAGTTGTGGCTCACGGGCCCAGTTGCTCCGCGGCATGTGGGATCCTCCCAGACCAGGGCTAGAACCCGTGTCCCCTGCATTGGCAGGCAGATTCTCAACCACTGCACCACCAGGGAAGCCCAGGAGTATATGTTTTTATTCATTTGGCATCTCGACTTTTGCCTTTACCATGTTTTGCCTGTACAGACCAAGGGTATCCAGCCCAAACAGCATATACTAAAACTTTACAAAATGAGAACTAGTTTTTGTGCTTAAACAAAGAAAGATACAAAATATGTTATTTCATCGTATTCTATATGTTGACTCTGAATGCCCAGTAATTATAAAGAAGTCAGTTTTATTTTGAATATTGACTTTTCAAGTACAATATATTTTAGAAGCATCCATTTATTTATTAGCAACAACAATTATTTATGTGCTTAAACTAGTTTATTTAGAATAATTTATTCTGCAGTTGTGGGCCATTTTAATTATTGCTATATTATATCTAATTTAATACTTTGCTCATGGGTTTCCTTTTACATTTATAAAAGGTTTTATGGAAAGGTTTTTCACTGTTGTTATCCAGACAGCAGTCCTTTTAGGTACGCAAAGGCAGAGATATTTGTTTTATAGCTGGGGATTTGTAGGCCTAGATTAGTTAGACCGAGTTTACATAAGCAGTTAGTGATAGATCCAGATGGAAACCCAAGTCAGGATCATGATTCCTAGTTTAATTTTCTTCGTATAAAACCAGAGTAGTTTCTGAAAAAATTTTCTGGTGACAGTCTATTATGAAATCTTTCTGCTAATTCACTGACCTTCCAAATTAGGATGATTTTAGGCAATATTTACATTGGATCACATCCTTTTTTCCAGTTTATTCCAATTCCTCAGTTTTTCCTCTAATCCTCAAAACTTGACAACATTAATTCTGCCAGTGAGCATGGAGTTTCTACTGTCATTTGGCCCTGTAGTAGCTTGTATTGGCCATGTGAGATGTAGTTCCTATTCTTTAAGAGATTACAGTCTAACATTTGTGCTAGGATGGAAATCCAAATGCCCGATAGTGGGAGCAAAGGGAGGTATTTGGTCAGCTCTACATTAAAGTGTCAGGAGTGGGCTTACAGTCTCTTTGAACTGATTTCTGAGAACAAGGTAGGTGATGGTTGTAAAGATGTGCATAGTACAGAGCTTTCCAGACTTTACAATAAACCAGCTATAAAAAAATTCAAGTGGTGGAGGCTTTATGGAGTGCCCAAGTTTTTCAGGTAAGGATATTACCTGAAGTGACATCTACTTTATCATTTTATAAAGATAGGACATTTAATGAGCAAAGCCATAGGGAGAAAATAAGCTCAGAATAATTCGTATAGATTATTTTTTAAAAATTGAATGAGTATAGCTTTATGAAGAATTCATTTAGTTTTCCTCGATTTTCTGTATCTCTGCATACCTGTAGAAACTGTTATTGACTGGCATTGGGAAGATTGATTTATTGGAGAGAATACGTTTTTAATTGAGAGCTAAGGAGAGGAAGGAAAAGGGAATTTAATGAGTTCTTACTACATGCTTACTTACTTTTAATCCTCACAAGAGCCATGTGAGACAAGTATTATCCCTTATTTAAAGATGAGGAAACAGGCTTAGTGGTTAAGTAACTTACCCAACTCACTCAACTAGTAATTAGGGGAGCCCGAATTTTTAACGTTTAGAATTTGTTTCCTTTCTGAAGCCCATGTTTTTTGCATTACCTTACTGGTTCTGCTATTTACTACTAGCTATAAGATTTTATGCAGAACATTTCACCTGTGGATCATACGTTTTTCTATCTGTAAGTTAGTTTGAGCAGATAGTTATTAAGGTTTCTTCACTGAGTGTAAATATCCCTCGATTAAATGAAAGCATTGTCTGGCCGAGGAGAGAAAAAGTAAAAACTTATTTGGGGTAATAATATTTGAGTTTTTGTTATGCTGTTTTTCATATCTGTTTCTGAACTTAAAATCTAGTCTTAAAGTGACACACAACTTCAAATCAGTTTGAAGCCAGGCTGTAAGTATGATTTTAAGTTGTAGAATGTCTGAGACAGAAAATCAGTTTTTTTAAATTGTTTACATGATACTCTTTTTTCTTTTTTTATGAATTTATTTATTTATTTTTGGCTGCGTTGGGTCTTCATTGCTGCGCGCGGGCTTTCCCTAGTTGCGGCTAGTGGTGGCTTCTCTTGTTGCGGAGCAAGGGCTCTAGAGCGCAGTCTCAGTAGTTGTGGCCCACAGGCTCACTTGCTCCACCGCATGTGGGATCTTCCCGGACCAGAGCTCGAACCCGTGTCCCCTGCATTGGCAGGCAGATTCCTAACCACTGCGCCACCAGGGGAGTCCCAGAAAGTCAGTTATAAATTCTTTTTAAAATATGGGAGATACCATGTTACTGATTGTTACTATTTGTTGATTATGTGTATCCTGTTCTATGTAGGTTCCTTGTTGAATCTGCTAGGCATCAGAGGATACACGCTTATAGGTCACTTAGGAACTTTTATAATCCTACTGTAGAACAGTGTTTTCAAAGTGTGTTCTGTGACCCATTAGTGGGTCATGGAATCGATTTTGTGGGTCAGAAATAGCATTAAAAAAATGAGGGGACTTCCCTGGTGGTCCAGTGGTTAAGACACGGGCTTTCACTGCCGTGGACCTGGGTTCGATCCCTGGTCGGGGAACTAAGATCCCACAAGCCGTGTGGTGCCGCAAAAAAAAGAAGTGGAAAAGTAAACGATAGAGTACATCACAGATTAGGGAGGGAAATATTGTTTCCTGAAATTTGTTTGAAGTGTTTGTGATGTGTGTGTCTGGATCGTGCTGTATTTCATACTAAAGGTCATGGTTAAACATGTTTTAAAAAACACTTCTTCGGGGCAGCATTTCTCAACTGCAGCACTGTTGACATTTTGGGCCAGACGGTTCTTTGTTGTAGGGGCTGCTGTCCCGGGCGTTGTAGAATGTTTAGTATGTCCCTGCCGTTTACCCGCTAAGATGGCAGCAGTGCTTCTGCAGTAGTGACAATTAAAAATGCCTCTAAACCTTGTCCATTAGTTCCTGGGGGGCAAAGTCGAACCCCTGGAGAGAACTAATACTTTAGAGCAAGCATTCTTTCTGACAATTTACTCTGTTGGTTCTGAAGAGATAGCTTTATGATTAGGACTAACATTGCATCTTGTGGAAGGTAAGTAGGTTTTATAGAGAGACTTGACCTCTGTTTTGTTGTCTACCATTTGTATGGTTTTGGGTAAGTTATTTTCTCTGAGCTTCAGGGTTTTCACCTATAAAATGGGAATTATAACATCTACTTCCTAGGATTGTTGTTAAGAATTAAATAATATCTAAAAATATTTAGCATAGTACCTAGCACGCTGTAGGCCTCAGTATGTCCCAGATATTATTAGGGTCTAGGTTTATTTTTTTTCTCAATCAAGTCTCTATGATTGATTAACTTTCTAGCGGCAAACAATTTAAAAAAATGATTCACATACACACATTTTTAAAAGTTAAACTGTATATGCTCAGGTTATTCTTTTCACTGCTAAATTTACTGACTTTAGATACCAGGTTAAAAACAGTTGCTCTTTTGAAGTGGAGAAAAACTGACTTGGGTAGGATAAGGACTTCTAATGATAGTTTTGTTTGGGTTAAATATGGGAATAACAGAAAAACCTAAGTAGGCTTATATATGTTGTATTCCGTGTTCTTTAAATATATTAACTTATTAAATCATCACAAGAACTCTATTAGGTAGTTAATATTATTAGTCTTATTTTACAGATGAAGAAATTGAGTGAGGTACGTAGCAACTTAGTGACTTGATGGCAGAGATGGATTCTCACCTAAGCAGTCTGGCTCCAGAGTCAGCACTTTTAACCACTCTGCGGGATTAACTCTGCATAATGGAGAGTCCTTTTGTCTAATTTGGTTCTCAGTCTGTAGCATGAACCTGGTCTTTACCTTAGCTTGTTATTAAATCCGAAGGATTTTCTAATAGTCCAGTGAGACTGTATGTAAAACTTCCTGGATGTCTTTTACGATGTTATTTTCCTTATTTTCCATAACTCACGTGAAGACATTATTTAGTTTTTTGCCATCCTTTTTGTTTTTAAAGAATGTCATAGCCATTATTAATGCTTTCATTTGATTTACCTCTTATTTCTACTGACTTATTTTTAATTTTTTTTTTTAATATAATGGCACATGAAAGTATTTGCTGAGATTAGCCACTAGTGGATTTTGTTGTGATTCTGTGTGACATTTCTTAGGATAAAATCTACAACCTTGGTTTAACCAAATCTGTCCTGTCTGTTATTTTTGTATGGCTCAGGAGCTAAGAATGGTTTTTACATTTTTAAGTAGTTGGAAAAAGTAAAAAGAATAATATTTTATGACATGTGAAAGTTACATAAAATTTAAATTTTAGTGTCTATAAATAAAATTTATTGGAATATGGCCACAGTCATTCATATGACTACTTTTGTGCTACAACAACTGAATTAAATAGTTGCTACAGACAGTATACCTCACAAAACTTAATATATCTGACCCTTTACAGAAAAAGTTGCTAACCCCTGTTGTATTGGGTTGGCCAAAAAATTTGTTTGGGTTTTTCCATAATGTCTTATGGAAAAACCGGAACAAACTTTTTGGCCAACCCATAGATAATTTATTTATTGTGGTTACTGTTCATTGTCTTATTTCACTAGATTGTAAACTCTGTAAAGGCAGGGATGTCTGTTTTGTTCACTGAGGTATCCCAAGTACCAGAAACAGTGCCTGGCTTACAATAACTGCTCATTAAATATTTGAATAGGGTAAAAAAACCCCATGAATTTATAAAAATGAATGATTAATTTTCAAAGTAATGCTAGCTAATATATATTAAGCACCAGTTCATTTAAATCTCACAGCAGGGCTTCCCTGGTGGCGCAGTGGTTGAGAATCTGCCTGCCAATGCAGGGGACACGGGTTCGAGCCCCTGGTCTGGGAAGATCCCACATGCCGCGGAGCAACTGGGCCCGTGAGCCACAACTACTGAGCCTGCGCGTCTGGAGCCTGTGCTCCGCAAAAAGAGAGGCCGCGACAGTGAGAGGCCCGCGCACTGCGATGAAGAGTGGCCCCCACTCGCTGCAACTAGAGAAAGCCCTCGCACAGAAACGAAGACCCAACACAGTCAAAAAAAATAAAAATAAATAAATTTATGAAAAAAAAATCTCACAGCAATCATGTGAAGTACAGGCGGTTTTATTATTCCCATTTAACACCAAGAAGAAACTAAGACATTGAAGGAGAAAAGTAGCTTACCCAGGGTTACACAGCTAAATAAATGGTAGGACTGGAAACTAATCCTAGAGAATCTGGCTCTAGGTCTGGTTTTCTGTAAATGACTCTTATACCCAATCCATCTGCTTTTTCCAGTAGATCATTGGTTAAGTTATATAGTGGAGTAGTCTTGCTTTAGGAGTTTGTCTTTTCTGATGCTTTGTCATGAGCTGACTGTTCCTGCCCGGAACAGGCAACTAAGACAACTTAGACTCTTCTCCATTTTAGGAATACTAGATCAGACTTTACAACAACAACTCTAGGAAGTATGGTGTTTGTAGCTTCTTTTTCTCCATTTACTGTCTGTTGTTTTTAACCTAATCAGATTTTCCCTCTTAAAATGAATTTTGAAACTGGAATTGACATAATAGAAGATAGATTTAATATGACAGTGGAGGTAATAGAAGGTTTGAATATTACTTTGAACTTCATCTTGAGTCAAGTTTCCCGATAATATATGTGCTTTGAACATGAGAATTTAACTTGACATTAAATGTAAAAAAATAAAATTATATCAGAATAGTCATTTTCTCTTGTTGAATAGTAGAATTAAAGAAAATGACAGTGTATATATTTCTTTATATTTTCATTGATTTTTATCTTTCCTTCAAGTGCATTTACTTTCTCATGCCCCGATATACAAGTTTTTCACATTGTATTATTGCAGTGCTTCCACTCTAGGAAGTACATGATCCTTGTATAAACTGCTGTTTTCCCCAAAAAAAAAAGAAAATCGGTTCTTCTAAAATTATCTAATAATGTTCTAGTAGCTCAGTCAATGTTTTCTGAACAGATCAGACTCATCTTGATATTAAAGTTTAAAGAAATTATAATAGAAAGTTTTTGAATTTTTTACATTGTAAAAGTAGTATAATAGCATAAAGAACATTTGAACAAAGAAAAAAGTGCATCACATTATCCTAACACAGCTCTTTTAATGTTTACATGTAACTTTATGGAGTATCTGTATTTAGTATGTGCGCAGAGTAATGGAATTTTAGGTTTCAAGGGAGTCTGGTTTAATCTCTTTTATTTAAAGAAACTGTGTTTTGTTGGTGCATACATCCTTTCCTTCAGAATTCAAACCAACATCTTCCTGGCCTGGGGCACTTTTTATTATACCATTATAACTTGTTTTTTATGAATTTCCTTTCCTACTTTAACAAAGTATAAGGGAGGTATTTTGATATGTACAAAACTAAATAGGAATGCATTTGAGTATTTCCTAGTGGTGCATATTTGCATGTATTTATTATGCCTTTCTTTTTAAATTTTTATTCAGCTTTCTAAAACCAACTTTTCCAACAACAATGATTTCCGTGCTCTTCTGCAGTCTCTGTATGCTACTTTTAAGGAGTTCAAAATGCATGAGCAGATTGAAAATGAATACATTATTGGTTTGCTTCAACAACGCAGCCAGACCATTTATAATGTGCATTCTGACAATAAACTCTCTGAGATGCTTAGCCTCTTTGAAAAGGGTCTGAAGAATGTTAAGGTGAGTTGCAAAAATGGATATTTATCACAGCTTGTGCCATCTTCTGATATGTCATTGGCAAAACTTGTTAGCATTTTATAGTAAATGATGTTATTATAGTATAGTAAATGTATGTTAAAGAAAAAAAATTACTCTGACACTTGTTAAAGACGGTAAGGAAGACTTTATTCAAGGGATTACTGCAGTGGGGTTTTGCAGTCGGGGAGAGAGATTGGGCTGAATTCTTACAGCCAGGGAGCAGGGGTGAGGGTCAGGAAAATGACTAAGAGGAAACATCAAGGCTGGGAGATTCTTGCTAGACTGACTCTTGCTTCCTTTTGCTGAAGGCAGACCAAGGTGACAAGATATTGAGGGTGGATAGATATTGAGGGTTATCAAATGCCAAGGGTGGTAGTGGTGGGGTTGATAGACTGATTCAGGATGATTTTGGTAAAATTGGACTAAGTGGGCCAAGGGCAGAGCTCAAGGTCAGGGCCTGGCTGAGAAGACTCAGTGGAGCCTGACTCAGGTTTGATGAGAATCTTTATCAGTTACCTCTTTGTTACTATATGTAAAATTCTATCATGAATGCCGCTCTCCAAATCGTAAAGGTGTTTTTGTAAGTTGAAATTTCAATTACTGTAAAAATTTTACTCTCTGATAACATTTGCTGAACTCTTAAAAGAAATCTGTAATAAATGCAGTTACTGGTGACTAAAGGTAGAATTGTTACTTAGAATGAACAGGGCCATGGGGTGGTTACAAAGAATAATTTTTAATTGTATGACCTAAAATTAAAGATATTTTTGGGTGTAGTTTAGGATAATGGTGTAGAGAAATTTCCCTATTAATTATATTTACGTATTATAGGAAATTTGATCTTCATTTGTCCCCCTTTTGGCTTGGTGAAACATAGACTTAAGTTGTAACTCTGTCAAACCACCATGCGCCTTTCATTGATAGATTTGTGTTCTAGAAAGACTGTTCTTAAGCAGGGAAGAGGATGGATTGAAGGGAAAAAAAAGACTCAAGCAGGAAGATTGTTATAAAAAATTATTGTAATAGTCTCTAGAAGAATACACAGTAGCTATTTGGTGGGGAGGTAGGAGATTGGGTAGGGGTAGGGTACTGGGAGGGAAGATGGTATAGGAATATTTATTTTTTATTGAATACTCCTTTGTACTGTTTGAATTTTATATCATGTTCATGTATTACCTATTCAATAAAATGATTAAGATCAGAACTGAAGTAGTGACTAGTGGAGACAGAAGGGAAGGGACAGACTTGAGAGTAGTGTAGGACACAGAATTGATAGAAGGTAGTGCTTGCATATACAGGAAGGAGGAAAGGAGAAAGAGAAAGAAATAAGAGTGAGAATTGAGCTTGACTTTCTAGGGAATATAGAAGAGGCTAAAAAGATCCATTATGGGCAGGTTGGGTTTGAACTGCTTGTGCAGTCCAGGTGGGCATTTATAAGTAGGAGGCGGCATTAGTTGGGCTTCAAGGTTGGAAGGGTAATTTGGTTTGGAAAAGCAAATTTTATAATTATCAGCATGTAAGTAGAAATGGAAGCCACTTGGGCATGCTTAAGGAAAATGTGTAAAATCCTAAGAGAACAGGACATTGGATAGACTATTGGGAAGCAGTTTAATAAATTAGTTCAAAAAGGAGGAGACTAGAGAGGACTCAGCAGGGTTATGATATTCCCACATTTTAAAAGTTTCATTATTTTGTAAATTTTCCACTTGTACTAAGTTGAGAGGGCTGATACAGAAGTGATGGATAAGTTACAGGGAGATGTGACCATAGTTCATATGGGGAAGAACTTTTTAGCTGTTGTGCAGAGTTAGAATGATTTACCTCAAGGTACAGTGAGCTCCTTGCCTTTAGAAGTGTATATGGGCTTCTTCAGGATAATGTAACAGGTATTCTGAATTGTTTAGTAGAGGATACACTAGATGACCTTAAAGGGATTCTGTAATGATATAGTCCAACAGGCTCTTGTGAACTGCTCAGAGGTATATTATTAGGAAAACGGACACATTGAAATTGTATAAATATATGCATTAGAAATCAGTAGAAGTTTTGAGCAAATACTTGCTATTTTTAGACTTTTTATGACATTTTTAAAAAGAAGTATGAGATCACATTACTAAAGGAATTCAAGGTTCTTTTAAGAGATGTTTTGAGGCCATCTTTTATGCTTAGAAAAGTACAGAGACCATTTTGCTATTTGTTAGTCTAATTTTTTACCCTGACGTTTCAAGTTACATTTCACACTGACTTTCTAGGATCAGATACAGTATAAATTACGAAGCGAAATTTTTATAGAATACAGTTTTGTTTGTTTGTTTCTAGAATGAATATGAGCAGTTAAATTATGCAAAACAGCTGAAAGAGAGACTGGAGGCTTTTACAAGAGATTTTCTTCCTCACATGAAAGAGGAAGAGGAGGTAAGCATAATTTTTCCTCTTTGTGATTTTGCTTTATAAAATTGGAGAAATGTTATTTTTCCTTTGAGTCTTCAAAATAACACATAGGAAGATGAACCTCTAGATCATTTTAGAAAATGAAGAAAAACCCAAGGAAAAAAAGCATTAATTTTGTTTCCTTAGAGAGTTTGTTGCTTTTCATTGACTGAGTGATTGATTTAATTCATTTACTCAAAAAATATTCATTGTCTTATTTATTATGTGGATGGCACTGTATTGAATGTTAACTTTTTATGGTACCCTAACGTCTTTTCTGAACCTTTAGAAGATTCTTTAAACTTTTTAATGTTTTCTGTATTTCCATTCTAAGTTTAAAGAATTTTTAGTGTTCTTTTTTTAGTAGTGGATTTTAGTAATTAAATGGTGGTGTTAAACTTATCAGTCTTATGCCTAGTGCACATGTATTAGGATATCCCTGAATGGATGAGCAAAACATTTTCTCATTCTCTTTCTCTAAAGTGGGATGAGTATCAGGGTAAGGAATAGAGAAAATATTTTATGAGGAACTGGATTCTTGTTCAGCTGTAAATCAGTTATTATAGTGATTCTCACTATAAAAAGGCTTCACCTTATAATCAGATGGCCATTTAAAAAAATCTACTTTTAAGCCCTTTCCAGACCAATTAAATCAGGTGGGAGATAGATATTGACATGGATATATTTTAAAGGTTCCCCAAGTCATTTTAATATGCAAATATGCAACCAGCATTGAAACCACTGAGTTACTAGAGCAGTGTTTCTTAACCTGTGATGCACATCAAAATTATCTATGGAACAAAGAAAAAAAAAAAAAAGCCCTTGGCTCCACCTCTAAAGATTCTAATTCTGTCAGTTGGAAGTTGGGACTAAGCATCTGTTTCAAAGAAGGAATCTCCTAGATAATATTGAATAGTTGAAGGTATCAGTAGAGCTCTGACTTTTATGGTTGGCAGTACACTGGGTACGGTTCTCATATGATTTAGAGGCCCTGTTTGGGTAGAGGTCAGTTGTTGTAGCAGAAAGCAGTTACCTGACCTAAATGTCTCACCATAGGAGAGTGATTTAGTGTATGATAAGCTCTGTACAGGAGGACCTCCTGGTTTGGATGCTTTTAAATTGTTTCGAGATTGACTGGAGAAGCCATAGAAAGAAGGATCTTGGTGGTGGTATTCTTCTTTGCAATTTTTGGGTAAACTAACTTGGTGGTAACAACTAAATTTTTATGTTTTCCAAATATGTGGTCATAATACTACACTTGAGCCATTAATACTTTAAAAGATGTAGAGTAAAACAAAACTAATTAAGCATATTTCCTTATGAGTATTTTGTTTAATTTAGGTTTTTCAGCCCATGTTAATGGAATATTTTACCTATGAAGAGCTTAAGGATATTAAAAAGAAAGTGATTGCTCAGCACTGCTCTCAGAAGGATACTGCAGAACTCCTTAGAGGTCTGAGCCTATGGAATCAAGCTGAGGAGCGGCAGAAGTTTTTTAAATATTCTGTGGATGAAAAGTCAGATAAAGGTGAGAGTCATATGTTTAGGTAGCTAGCGATTTATTTGTTCCAAGGCCATTTACTTCTTGTTGATATGACCTTTATATTTTGTTTGAAGAATAATTTAGGCCATTTGTTTTCAAGTATAGTAAATTTAATTGAGGACAGTAGTTTCTATCTTAGAATTTAGTATTGTCTATGGTAATTTAACAGCTCATATACTTGGGCCATGTGCAGTATAGTGTTTCTTGAAGGAGTTTCTATCTATATAATAATAATGATAATTTTGATTAGTGAGAATAACTATCAATATTATTTATATATAAATATATAATGATAATTTAATAATATTTTATTATTAATAATAATTATTATTTTGGCCAATCAAAATTATTGAAAACTACCATATACAGAGCACTTTTGCAGTGTCATCCAATTTTCTGAGCTCCACTGACCATAGTGGCTGTTTTTATCCTTCCTTGTTTTTTCTTTTTTTTTAAAAATCAGTTTTCAAAATCATGTAATGCTTATAGTTTTATCTAGACCCTTTCTCATTCTCTTAGCTTATATCCAGGTATACACAGGGGAGTGAGTATGGGAGGCATAGTTTTTCTATGTATAGTCACTTTGAGAAAACAAATGACAAATGTAAATAAAATATCTCTGCTTTTTTATTGATAGACTACTTCCTCATTTTTATTCTTTCTTTTGTTTGATAGCTTTGCCTTTTAAAACATCATTAAATAAAATTATTGGCATCCTGAGGCTAGTAAAAATTCCTTTGCTTTTGCTAGATGAGAACTAGCAATGACATTCCTGTTAAAATTGCTTGAAAGTATTTGAAATTGGTCCTTTTTTCTTATTTTTATTTAATAAAGTAGGTGAGATGCATGTTGGAACAAAATTGTTTTTATAGGTTAAGCTATAATTAAACCCATAACGCTTGTGTGCTTCACTCTGAAATGCAGCTTGTGCTTTAGACATCAAGTCAGGACCTGTTGTATCTGGTTTAATTTTAATTATAACATGGGACTTAAAGGCGTCACACTTACTATATTGAATTTTTCCACTCCTTCAAAGTAAATTATAGCTGTATTATGTTTAAAATATTTGCCATTTGTAAAGGGTTAGGTTAAAGTAATTGGATCATAGCATTTCTATATTTAAGTTGCTTTGTGAAGACAAATCAAATATATAAGGTACTCAGATTCTTTTTAGTACATTAATGATGAAACTTTTATATTTTATATTCTTTATTGTGCACCTCATTTGCAGTTTTCCTTTGGAAAGTTGCTACTGAAATAACCCATTATAGGAAATTGGATATCCAATGACTGTTTTCTATAATAGCTGCTAACAAAAGATTCCTGATAAATGTATACCAGCATTAGAAATATTTACATTATATTGTCTCAACTGGCTCATAAATAGGATAAGGTTGAGGCACCTAAAGGTTATAGAGGTCAGATTTCAGAGTTCTTACATGAAACGTGAAAATCAAAGAGGGAACACAAGGAAGATGCTGACTGGAGTTGTAATGCATGAATGGAAAACATTGTGAGATTTGTGTGCATCATTAAAAATGCCCTGCATTTCTCATTATCTGACCGACTCTACACTTGCTGACTTAAAGCTGTATAACCTGTTGGGTTCCTTTTTCAAATGATGCTTCTTATGCTACAAAGTGAGTATTGTTTTTTCTGGGACGCCTTTGTAAGAGGAAGTAAATCCTGTGTTCATTATTGTAGCTCCCACTGATGAAGTATGATTTGGACCACGATAGTTTAACCCTACAGGTTCTTAACAAGTTTAACATCTCCATGTTACCTCTAATCCATGTTATTTCCTTTTCACATCTTGCAAGCAGGAAGGAGTGGACTTTAGGCACTGGATTTTATTTATAGAAATGTGATTGTAATTTCTTACTGCATTTGCTCTTATAGCCTTTAATGTTAAAGGTTTTCTTTTTTATTTCAGAAGCGGAAGTGTCAGAACAATCCACAGGTATAGCTCATCTTCCTCCTGAGGTAATGCTGTCAATTTTCAGTTATCTTAATCCTCAAGAATTATGTCGATGCAGTCAAGTAAGCACTAAATGGTCTCAGCTGGCAAAAACTGGATCACTTTGGAAACATCTTTACCCTGTTCATTGGGCCAGAGGTAGGTAAATGGGATGCTTAGTTTGTTTTAAAAATATTTCAATCTATTTTTTTTTTTTTTTTTAGGTGTATACTCATAGACATTAATAAGCAAGGCCAGGGAGGGAAACTCTGAAAGGTTGACTAAAAATAGGTTTCATAGTTAAATTATATGTCTTTGTATACATTTTTTAAAAGCTAACAATTCTGAAGTATTCATGAGTGAATTACGTGATGTGTGCAATTTCCTTTCAAATAATTAGGAAAAAATAGTTGGGGATGGAATGAAAAATAATTGACAAAATGTTGATAATTTTTTTTTTTTAATAAATTTATTTTATTTTATTTATTTTTGGCTGCGTTGGGTCTTTGTTGCTGCTTGCGGACTTTCTCTAGTTGTGGCAAACAAGGGCTACTCTTCATTGTGGTGCATGGGCTTCTCATTGCAGTGGCTTCTGTTGTTGTGGAGCATGGGCTCTAGGCGCACGGGTTTCAGTAGTTGTGGCTTGCGGGCTCTAGAGCACAGGCTCAGTAGTTGTGGCGCACGGGCTTAGTTGCTCCATGGCATGTGGGATCTTCCCGGACCAGGGCTCGAACCCGTGTCCCCTGCATTGGCAGGCAGATTCTTAACCACTGTGCCGCCAGGGAAGCCCCGATAATTGTTGAAGATAGGTGATGAATACATAGGTGTTCATTATGCTACTTGTTTAATGCTGCTTATTCCTACTTTTGACTATATTTGTAATTTTGCATAACAAAACGTTAAAAATAAAATTAATAGGTTGTCAGAACAGCTTTAAATAATTAGATGAGTATTTTAAAAATACAAAATAAATTAATTCTATAAAATTTAAAGATGAGGCACTGTTATGTTTCCGTTTTGATGGTAGCTCAAGATGACTGAATGTATTTTTGTCTTTAGCATATTTTTTTGTGATTAGTAATGCCTCATTCTATAAATTACAATTTCATATTAGTTAATTTCATTGTGGTAAGTTAGTTTTACATGTGAACAATTAAAGAAAATTTTGCTTTCATGAGCATATAATGCAGTCATGGGATAAATACAACTAATATGGCATGTATTCTGTCACTGAATTAAAACAGTTTTTCTAGGTGAGTACCTCAAATTTCACATTAAGTTTTTTTAGTTTTTTATAATTTGTCACTTTGACATGGAAATATATACTTTTTACATAATTAAAGTATGAGTCTGATTTAAAAATTGTTTTATTTTTTATATCAATATGTAGCACTTTTAAATAAGCTTTTGTTAGATATATAATATTTTTTGCATGAAGCTATTTGGAGTATTGGGTAGACTTATATGATCCAAATGATTAGAATTATTTTTATGTGGAATAATTTTTCTTATTGTAGTATAATATATTAAGTGAAAAGTCAGATAAGGCAAGTATGGATATATCACATACTTTTTTATTAGCTGTATTTTTGATTATGAAGAATTACTTATTAGGTAGTAATACGTAATTAGGTACTGTTTGATATAAAGATCAAATATGATAATGCTATGCTAGATTTGTGAGACATTAACCAGATACTAAATATGCTGCTTTTTTTTCTGTTTTTAATATGCTTAAACAAAAAGTTCCAATAAAAATGGTTTTAATTTAATTTATTTATGGTATTTGTTTCTTGTGATTCTTGATCACAATTGATTTGACCCCCTGCAGGGGATGTTTTGAAATGCCTGTGGAGGCATTTTTGTCCCATTTTGGAGTATTACACTGGCATCCAGGGGGTAGAGGCCAGGGTTACTGCTAAGCACCCTGCAATGCACAGGGAAGCACTCCACAACAAAGAATTACCCAGACCAGAATATCAGTGGTGTTAAGGTTGAGGAGCCCTCACTTAGATGTCTTGTTAGGAATTCAGTAAAGTAATTCTGCATTGTCTTGCACTTCACAATCATGTAATTTAATTGCAGCGTATTCTCCAGGATCTTTAAATTTATGGTTTAACTTTACCTTAATCTTTCCCTTTTTCTGTTCCCACCTACTTCTGAATTGCTAATTCACTACTGAGCAGAAAGTCTTGCTTCCTTTTGTTTATTAGCAATTGTCTTAATGGGGGTATTGCTGGAGCCAGTGTGAAGCCACAGTAGGGAAAAAGGTTAGGTTGTTTTCAGTGATTTATGAAATTTCATGTTAAGACTGTTGATAATTATTTTTCATAGTTTTTTGGTATGTCTGAAATTGAATTCTGTGCTTATTTAAATGTAATTTTTTAAACCACAATTGTTTCTAACAATAGATGGCTCATTGTGTATGGCTCACATATTTTTTGTGTGCAGACATTTTTGTTATAAATAGGTTATTTTTTTGTAATGGTAGCCAATCTAATCTTATTTTGTTCCTTTTGTTTATTTGTTGAGTAGGTGACTGGTATAGTGGTCCTGCAACTGAACTTGATACTGAACCTGATGAGGAATGGGTGAAAAATAGAAAAGATGAAAGTCGTGCTTTTCAGGAGTGGGATGAAGATGCCGATATAGATGAATCTGGTAAGCTATGTCTGGAATTAAAATTGTTACATGGTGCTTTAATAATTACTGTTACATTTAACAAGTACTTAGGTGCTAGGATTTATGTATTTTGTGTTTTCTAAAAAAACTGGTGTTTTTAAGCCTACTACTTTTTAAACTTTCACGGAATAGTAAGCGTATTTAAAATTCTGTTTAAAGTAATTTTTAAATGTATATAGGCTTGTTTCCCATATGTTTTTATATTTATTTAAACACTTTAAAAAAATCAGAAAATGATGGCTATTTTCCTTATTGAAATAAAATACATTCATTATAGTACCATGCAGTTTACAGTGTGTTTTTAGGGCCACTTTATTTGATCAGCTCAGTAGTATATATTGAGTCGTGTGTGGCCCAGAGGAAGGAGCATAAAGCTGTTGAACCTGTTTATTAATTTGTACACAGTCATGCCACTTGCCTCACATGGTGGTTATAGAATTAAGAAGTAATATATATGAAAATTCTTTGTAAACAGTAAGGGATTATATAAACTAGTGTAGCTATTCATTAAGCACCGTGGGAGAATTCAAGGGTGACGAAGACTTTATCCCTACCCTCAAAGAACTCACAAACAAGAGAATTTAGAATACATGATTCTTAATCAAGGTACGTATTGGAAAGTGCTGTAATAGAGGTGCAGAAAGATGCTCTTTGGAAATATGGAGGAGAAAGGCACAAATTCTATCTTAGATGTTACTTTAGATAATGATTATTAAAAGATGATGAAAATAGTAAAAAAAAAAAAAAATTAATAAGATAGTCTTCTACTTCATAAAACTGAACCTGTAGGAATTTTTTATTTAGAAGTTGCCCACTTATAGTAAGCTGGTCTGGCAAAAGAACTAAACTTGTGGAAAGTAAGGAATATAAATACAAAGATTATTGTTTTAGCAGCAAGTTTATTTTTATGAAATGAAGGTGCAAAACACCTTGGTATAGTTTTAAATGTTTGGAAGGTGTCATATAAGGAAGAGGTCTATTCCAGTTAGATTTGGTGATTTGCTTATCCTGTGGCAGGCACTTTCTGGGCATGAGGTTAATAATGAACAAAATGGAAAAAAAAAAAATCCTTGGCTTTGTTTAGCTTAAAATTTGGAGGGGGAGGCAGGCAGTAAACACAGGCAAAATATATACTGTATTAGATAGTGTTAAGTGCTGTGGAGAAAAATAAAGGAAAAACGTGCCAGGAAGAGAGGTAAGAAGTTACCATTTTCAATAGATTGAGTAGTTAAGGTCCCTTGAGAAATTTGAGCAAAGACCTCAAGGAGTTAAGGTCTTTACTCAGATGTCACCTTAGGGAAGACTTGATTTATCCATTCTAAAAAATCAATTCATAATACCTGTGTTGAGTTTTAAAGGCTTTATCAAATTTAATGTGTTTATCTCAGCACTTAAAGATAGAGAAAGAGACGGCTGTTGTTTTCTTTCATATTGATAGGGAAAGGTTAAGGTTATAGTGATGGAGCCTTTCTAAGGTCATATATCTGTTTAGCTGTTTAGTGTATCTAAGAGTAAACTTTGGATCTGTCATCTATGTTAGTGCTTTTTCAGCTTAGCTGTCTTTACTAGTCTTGTAGAGAAGTTATTATTCTTCATAGGACGTTTAGTTTTCTTTTTTTTAGGATTTCACAGTAAACAGTACACATTTAGATAGAGCCACAGAAACAAAAGAATCATTTGGAAATAAAATTGTAGTAGAATAAATAGGGTTCACTAAAAGTCACTTTTACCCCTATATTTCACATAAACGTCTAACTAAAGGAGGAATTTAGAATAATATCTGTAAACATGGAAACAGTCAAAAATTCAGAATTATTGTTTCTATTTATATTCCTTTTGTCAGCTACACTCAGTTTTGTTTTAAATGAGACTTCCTCAGCTTATCCTGTTAAACTGTTTTATGTTTGGAGACATTTGAGTTAGGTCTTCAGGTAAGCAAAAAAGCAATAGGATCCTGAGAAAGGTGATAAAATTATTAGTTCATTCTTTTTGGTGTAGTGTGTTTTTTTTTCCTTATATCAGATTGGAGTTTGTAGGGTTTTTGTTTTTTTGTTTTTTTTTACTTGTTACAGTAGTGCATCCTGTTGTACACATCTAAACTCTGCAGAAGTTATTAAGCAGAAAACAAAAGCCATGCTCATTTTTAATTTCTTAAAAATTCTAAGGTACTTTTCTTTGCTTGATTCATTATGACTAGCCTAACTTAATTGTTTCAAATCTCTTCTAGCTCTGTGTCCCTTTTATTGATATTTATGTAAAATAATGACTGACACTTTTTATTATTTTTATTATGGTTCATTTTCTTCTTGATATCCTATATTCTCTTGAAGAACTTATACTATTCTTCAAGTAGTAAAAGTTTTTTCCAAAATTTTTTCAGTGCCTGAAACTGGAATTATTTTTATCTTCCCTCTGCTAATTAGCTTGAGAAGAAAATTACCTTCAACCTTGAAGCATGTTAAAAAATTCTTCCTTTCATTCCCATTTAAACCTTTTTTTCTTTTCTTTTGTCTCTTTTTAGTTGACGTCAGACCTGTTAAATATTAAGTCCTGGCAAATGAGAACTTGTCCATTTAATTTGCTTTGCATATATAGGGGAGTTTAAAAGGAGAGCAAAAAGTATTTCATATTTAATGATTTGGTGATTCCTTGAGTAGCCTAATCATAATTAGTGTATCAAGTTCTTAGACTTTTGAATTCATTTTACAGAAGAGTCTGCAGAGGAATCGATTGCCATCAGTATTGCACAAATGGAAAAACGTTTACTCCATGGCTTAATTCATAATGTTCTACCGTATGTTGGTACTTCTGTAAAAACTTTAGTATTAGCGTACAGCTGTGCAGTTTCCAGCAAAATGGTATGTATAAATTAGCACTAGTTTGGGTATTAAAAAGTAGCAATGATCTACATTTTATTTGCTTATTCCTGAGTTTAATTAAAAAAAAATAACAGTTTACCCATGAGTGTACCTTCCATGGGTAGGCATACACTGCTAATTTTCATCTTTTTTCATTTCAGTTCTCATAGTAATCTTTGTACATAGATATCATTGTCTATACATTATAGAAAAGGAAACATAGACTGAGAGGTTAAACAGTTTATTTAGTTTCACAGATGTTAAGTGATCAAGCCCAGTTTTACGTGATTCTTTATAATGTGTAAGGCATGGTAAGATGGGCAGGTGAAATTAAATCACGGTTTTATAAAAGACTATCTTGTGATATCCTACATTAGAATCTCCTTGGGTATTCCTTAAGAATGTAAATTTCCTGGGTCTAATCTTAGAATTACTAAAATAGATTTTCTGGGGTTTCATCACAATATATATTTGTAAGGCAGAATTGAAGTGATTTTTACATGCAGAAAAGTGTGAGAACCACTGGAAATATTACACTAAAAGTTATGTCTCTAACCTAACTAAATTCTGCAGATCTTCACAGTGACTTTTTTTTCCCTCTTAGGTTAGGCAGATTTTAGAGCTTTGTCCTAACTTGGAGCATTTGGATCTTACCCAAACTGACATTTCAGATTCTGCATTTGACAGGTTAGTTATTTTTGAATATATAAATTTAATGATTTCTTAACTGTGAATCAGTAGAATTGTTCTGTAGTTTTTCACATACATAATTGCAGTTTAATCATAGTCTTACTTTCTACTATCAGATTTTGGTCATGTTGTGGTAATAGCACCCTCCAATTCTTCGCTCTTGTCCTTAGGTCCCAGCTGATTCAAAACTTATATATGTGTCGTCTTTATAATCTTGTACTGTGTCTAGGCTTTTGAGCCTTGCTGTGTAACCATGTAGCTTGGTACTGTGTTTTAAAGAAGTTTTCATTTTCAGTTGGGCTCCCAGTACCATTCGGCAAAGCTCCCTCTTCATAGTTATTCTAAAATTCTAAGACTTTCTTCACGCTACCCTCAGGTTTTATTTCCTTGGATGCTGCTACTTTCCTTCTTATTCTACCTCGCCCTGCTGTTTCCCACCCTAGCATTTATACCAGCACCTCTTTTCCTATTTCAGAGGGAGAAATGTATTCTTCTCTGGCTAAGGCTAATTCTCTACCAATTCCTAGAGCTTGTTCTTCTGGATCTTTCTCCTCTAATTATTAGTTTCTTTCTTTCATGTGTGTACAGCCTTTCCTCTATTGGTTATTTTCAGGATGAAAAACAGTCTCTCCCTTCCATACCCTTCTCCTTTCCTATTCTTCTTTTGGGTTAGCAATACTCTTAGTTCCTAATTACTCTTATTGTCTTTTCATATTCCTAGCATTTAAAGTAGTGGCTAACAACAGATATTCAGTAAATGATTGATTATATTAGATTTAAAATCTTTCTTGTAGTTTCCGTTTACTTACGTATAATCAAATGCTTTTGAACAATTTAACAATATCCACTAATAGTCTTGTTACCTCTTAATTATAGTTGGTCTTGGCTTGGTTGCTGCCAGAGTCTTCGGCATCTTGATCTATCTGGATGTGAAAAAATCACAGATGTGGCTCTAGAGAAGATTTCTAGAGCTCTTGGAATTTTGACGTCTCATCAGAGTGGCCTTTTGAAAACTTCAACAAGCAAAATTACTTCGACTACCTGGAAAAATAAAGACATTACCATGCAGTCCACCAAGCAGTATGCTTGTTTGCACGATATAACTAACAAGGGCATCGGAGAAGAAATAGATAATGAACACCCCTGGACTAAACCTATTTCTTCTGAAAATTTCACTTCTCCTTATGTGTGGATGTTAGATGCTGAAGATTTGGCTGATATTGAAGATGCTGTAGAATGGAGACATAGAAATGTTGAAAGTCTGTGTGTAATGGAAACAGCATCCAACTTTAGTTGTTCCTCCTCCGGTTGTTACAGTAAGGATATTGTTGGACTAAGGACTAGTGTCTGTTGGCAGCAGCATTGTGCTTCTCCAGCCTTCACGTATTGTGGTCATGCATTTTGTTGTACAGGAACGGCTTTAAGAACTATGTCAGCACTCCCAGAGTCTTCTGCATTGTGTAGAAAAGCATCAAGGACTAGATTGCTTAGGGGAACAGACTTAATTTACTCTGGGAGTGAAAAAACTGATCAAGAGACTGGGCGTGTACTTCTGTTTCTCAGTCTGTCCGGATGTTATCAGATCACAGACCATGGTCTCAGGTAAGTAATCTGCTGCAGAGTATTAGGAAATGGACATGTTCTCATTCTCAAATGGAGTGGAAAATTTTGAATCTAAGTCATTCCTTTCAGCTGACTTATTTAACCGAAAGAGTTAACCACTTCAAAGAGTTGTCCTACTTCAAAATTTTGGAACGATACAACTTCAGCATGAAGTTTCAGTCAGTTCAATTCCTTTGTAATGTGGAAGACCATAAATTTAAAAGTTTAATAAATACTTACAACATAATAAATACATGCAACACATTTTCTAAGGTGCTTTAGTGGATGTAAAGATGAATAAGATACAGTTTTTACCCTCTAGGACTTGTAACAGAGAAGAAAATATGTATACTATATTCTGTGTATTAGTTGTGTACCTCCTTTAAGGGATGTTGAATTAAAGATTCTATGGGGATCAAAGGAGAGAGAGAGAGACTTCTCATCCAGTTGCAGCAAATGATCAGAAAATGTTATGAAGAGGGACTTTCCTGGTGGTCCAGTGGTTAAGACTTCGCCTTCTGATGCAGGGGGTGTGGGTTCGATCTCTGGTCGGGGAGCTAAGATCCCACATGCCTCGTAGCCAAAAAAACCTAAATGTAAAACAGTAGCAATATTGTAACAAATTCAATAAAGACTTTAAAAATGGTCCACATCAAAAAAAAAATTTTAAATCTTTAAAAAAAAAAAGATAAAATAAAATGTAATGAAGAGGTGGCCCTTAATTGAACCTTGAAGATAGACGAAGGATTTTGATAGGTGGCAGAGGGAGAAGAGACCATTCCAAGCAGTAGGGATCATTTGAGCCCACAGTAAAGCACTGTTTAACTGTTGTTAGGGTGTTTTGTTGTTATGGTTGTTCTCAGCGTTAATAATTGTTTGATTATCTGTGACATGAGCCTTCAGAAATTGATTTTATGTTTTCTCTTTTACCTTGTAATAGACTTGAATTTTACTAGGGCTCCTTAATAATGGAGTGTCAGGCATGTTAAACAATGAAAATTCCTCCAGCATAAAGCCTATTACCCCTCTTGTCTTTTAAGTATGATCTTTAGCAGATTTAATTGAACTCAGTGGGGATGTTCAGAGGAGTATTCCCGTTTGGTTGTAGAGAAGGATGTGTATTGGGGAATAGTGGGAAATAAGGCTATGACAGAGTTTGAATTCAGGGAAGAATTCATTTGGGGAATGGGGAACACAGGAACTATCTTAATTGATATTATTTGGACTGGTAGCTTGTCAAAAAAGCTCAATCTGAGTGCAGCTCAGATTTTTAAAAGTGTAACTCCTTTTAATCAGATTATCTTGAAGGAGTCTTTCTTAATCATTTAAATATTTATTGAGCATCTATTGTGTGACTTGCCCTCTTCTAACTGCTAGGGATTCAGAATAAATGAGACAAATTTCCTGCTTTCATAGAGTTTATAATCTAATGGTAGAAATAAGACAACAAAGATGTAATATCAGACTGAATGTTCTGAAGAAAAGTGAAATATGTTTATGGGATAGAGAATACAGAGAATGCTCCTTCACATTTGATGGACAGGAAAGGCCTTGAAAAGAAGCAGTTTTTTGAGTAGAGATTGGGATGAAGTTAGAGAGTGAATTTTGTGTGCATTTCCTGGGAGAGAAGCTAAGGAAATAGAAACTACAAATTTGATTTTTAGAAACAGCTTTCTTTTTTGCATTTATTCTGCTGGTTTAAAAAGTATTTCAGTTAACTTAATAAGTTCAGCTGGTGTTCAGGTTTGAGAACAAATACAACTTGTGCAAGCATTCACCTCAACTTGGGGGAACAGAGTTGCTAGTTGGGAGTATTCTGTGTATCCTTCTGTAATAGTCATTATGTTTTATTCAGGGATGGGTAGCATGAATTTTGGCAAGTTGGTTATGGGGCTTGTTAAAAGAGCATTCACTGTAAAAATGTAGGTTGAAAATCAAAGTTTTAAACTAGATTGAAGCCGTAGGGAACATATAGTATAGTGTGTAGTCTTCATGCAGCATTATCTGGTTTTCATAGGAATGAAATAAAATAAATTTTGGCTGTCATTGAGTAGAAGTAGCCTGTTTAAATTTTAAGCCTTCTTTGGCCCCCTCACATTGCCATTATTGTTTCGGTACAAACTATTCCTTTTCTCCTTGAATCCAAGGCAACTGCTCTTGAGTCTTTTGCAGATAGCATGTATAGTTGGGTCTTGCAGTCAAACAGTCTGTCATTTAATCTTTCGGTTTCACAATATGCATTTAATGTAATTACTGATATGGTTAAATTTATGCCTACCATCTTACTGTTTTCCCCCTGTTTCTCTTTTCTTTATTCTTGTTTTGTCTTTTCCTGAGTTGTTTTGGATTTATTAAGTATGGGTTGGCCAAAAATTTCCTTTGGTTTTTAAATAAAAATAAAATACATTTTTCATTTTCACCAAGAACGTTACGGAACAACATATTCACTGTTTTGTTCCACTACCTGACATTTTTGAGGCAACTTCATAATTCCATCTTCCCAAAACTTTTTATCTTTTTGAGCAAAGAACTGTTCCAGGTGCCTTTTACAGTCTTCCAGGGAATTGAAATTTTTTCCACTGAGAGAATTTTGTAAAGACCGAACGAAATAAATGGAAATCCGAAGGTGCAGTGTCTGGTGAATACAGCAGATGAATCAGAACTTCCCAGCCAAGCTGTAACAGTTTTTGCTTGGTCATCAAAGAAACATGCGGTCTTGCGTTACCCTGATGGAAGATTATGCGTTTTCTGTTGACTAATTCCGGACGCTTTTCGTCGAGTGCTGCTTTCAGTTGGTTTAATTTGAAGCAGTACTTGTTAGAATTAATCTTTTGGTTTCTGGAAGGAGCTCATGGTAGAGGACTCTGTTCCAGTCCCACCATATACACATCACTTTTGGGTGAAGACCGTCCTTTGTTGTGGTTGGTGGCAGTTCATTTTGCTTGCCCCACGATCTCTTCCGTTCCACATTATTGTACAGTATCCACTTTTCATTGCCTCTCACAATTTGTTTCAAAAATGGAACGTTTTTGTTACGTTTCAGTAGAGAATTGCATGCGGAAATACAGTCAAGAAGGTTTTTTTCACTTATGTGGAACCCAAACATCAAAGCGATTAACATAACCAAGCTGGTGCAAATGATTTTCAATACTTGATTTGGATATTTTGAGTATGTTGGCTATCTCCTGCATGGTATAACGTTGATTGTTCTCAGTGAACGTCTTCATTTGATCACTGTCAACCTCAACTGGTCTACCTGACTGTGGAGCATCATCCAGCAAGAAATTGCAGCACGAAACTTCGCAAACCACTTACACTTTCGATCAGTCACAGCACCATCTCCATACACTGCACAATCTTCTTTTCGTGTTTCAGTTGCGTTTTCACTTTCTTGAAATAAGAAAGCATAATATGTTGAAAATGTTGCTTTTTCTTCCATCTTCAATTTGAAAGTGGCTACACAAAAATTCACTAATTTTGATAAGTTTTTTTAAAATGCATGCTGATATGACAGCTGTCACAAGACAATCTAACAAAATTGTTTCAAATGAACTTAAATACAACTAAGCCCTACTAAAGCCATCTTACGGAAAAAACGAACAAACTCTTTGGCCAACCCAGTACTTTTTAGTATCTGTTTTATCTCTACTCTTGATTGGTATATCATTTATTTAGTGTTTGCTTTAGGGTTTGTATGTACCTTGTAAATAAAATTGTGGTAAAATATACAAACAATAATAAAGGTTACCATATTAACGATTTTTAAAAAAATTTTATTTTTCTAAACAGCAGGTTCGTATTAGTTATCCATTTTATATGTATTAGTGTATATGTGTCAATCCTAATCTCCCAGTTCATCCCACCACCACCCCACCCCTGCCACTTTCCCCCCTTGGTGTCCATGTTTGTTCTCTACATGTGTGTCTCTATTTCTGCCCTGCAAACTGGTTCATCTGTACCATTTTTCTAGGTTCCACATATATGCATTAATGTATGATATTTGTTTTTCTCTTTCTGACTTACTTCACTCTGTATGACAGTCTCTAGATCCATCCACGTCTCTACAAATGACTCAATTTCATTCCTTTTTATGGCTGAGTAATATTCCGTTGTATATATATACCACATTTTCTTTATCCATTCATCTGTCGATGGGCATTTAGGTTGCTTCCATGTCCTGGCTATTGTAAATAGTACTGCAATGAACACTGTGGTACATGACTCTTTCTGAATTATGGTTTTCTCTGGGTATACACCCAGTAGTGGGATTGCTGGGTCGTATGGTACTTCTATTTTTAGTTTTTTAAGGAACCTCCATACTGTTCTCCATAGTGGCTGTATCAATTTACATTCCCACCAACAGTGCAAGAGGGTTCCCTTTTCTCCACACCCTCTCCAGCATTTGTTGTTTGTAGATTTTCTGATGATGCCCATTCTAACTGGTGTGAGGTGATACCTCATTGTAGTTTAGATTTGCGTTTCTCTAATAATTAGTGGTGTTGAGCAGCTTTTCATGTGCTTCTTAGCCATCTGTATGTCTTCTTTGGAGAAAGGTCTGTTTAGGTCTTCTGCCCATTTTCTGATTGGGTTGTTAGTTTTTTTAATATTGAGCTGCATGAGCTGTTTATATATTTTGGAGATTAATCCTTTGTCCGTTGATTAATTTGCCAATATTTTCTCCCATTCTGAGGGTTGCCTTTTCGTCTTGTTTGTAGTTTGCTTTGCAAAAGCTTTTAAGTTTCATTAGATCCCATTTGTTTATTTTTGTTTTTATTTCTACTCTAGGAGGTGGATCAAAAAAGATCTTGCTGTGATTTATGTCAAAGTGTGTTCTTCCTATGTTTTCCCCTAAGAGTTTTATAGTGTCTGGTCTTAGATTTTGGTCTTTAATCCATTTTGAGTTTATTTTTGTGCATGTTTTTAGGGAGTGTTCTAATTTCATACTTTTACATGTAGCTGTCCAGTTTTCCCAGCACCACTTATTGAAGAGACTTGTCTTTTCTCCATTGTATATTCTTGCCACCTTTGTCATAGATTAGTTGACCATAGGTGCGTGGGTTTATCTCTGGGCTTTCTATCCTGTTCCATTGATCTGTATTTCTGGTTTTGTGCCAGTACCATATTGTCTTGATTACTGTAGCTTTGTAGTATAGTCTTAAGTCAGGGAGTCTGATTCCTCTAGCTCCGTTTTTTTCCCTCAAGACTGCTTTGGCTATTCAGGGTCTTTTGTGTCTCCATACAGATTTAAAAATTTTTTGTTGTAGTTCCATAAAAAATGCCATTGGTAATTTGATAGGGATTGCGTTGAATCTGTAGATTGCTTTGGGTAGTATAGTCATTTTCACAATATTGATTCTTCCAATCCAAGAACATGGTATATCTCTCCATCTGTTGGTATGATCTTTAATTTCTTTCATCAGTGTCTTATAGTTTTCTGCATACAGGTCTTTTGTCTCCCTAGGTAGGTTTATTCCTAGGTATTTTATTCTTTTTGTTGCAGTGGTAAATGGGAGTGTTGCCTTAATTTCTCTTTCTCTTTTCATCATTAGTGTATAGGAATGCAAGAGATTCCTGTGCATTAATTTTGTATCCTGCAACTTTACCATATTCCTTGATTAGCTCTAGTAGTTTTCTGGTGGCGTCTTTAGGATTCTCTATGTATAGTATCGTGTCATCTGCAAACAGTGACAGTTTTACTTCTTGTTTTCCAATTTGTATTCCTTTTATTTATTTTTCTTCTCTGATTGCCGTGGCTAGGACTTCCAAAGTTATGTTGACTAATACTGGTGAGAGTGGACATCCTGGTCTTGTTCCTGATCTTAGAGGAAGTGCTTTCAATTTTTCACCATTGAGAACAATGTTTGCTATGGGTTTGTCGTATATGGCCTTTATTATGTTGAGGTAAGTTCCCTCTATGCCAACTTTCTGGAGAATTTTTATCATAAATGGGTGTTGAATTTTGTCAGAAACTTTTTCTGCATCTATTGAGATGATCGTATGCTTTTTCTTCTTCAATTTGTTAATATGGTGTGTCACATGGATTGACTTGAGTATATTGAAGAATCCTTGCATCCCTGGGATAAATCCCACTTGATCATGGTGTATGATCCTTTTAATGTGTTGTTGGATTCTGTTTGCTAGTATTTTGTTGAGGATTTTTGCATTTATAGTCATCAGTGATCTTTTTCTGTAATTTTCTTTTTTTGTTGTATCTTTGTCTGGTTTTGATATCAGGGTGATGATGGCCTCGTAGAATGAGTTTGGGAGTGTTCCTTCCTTTGCAATTTTTTGGAAGAGTTTGAGAAGGATGGGTGTTAGCTCTTCTCTACATGTTTGATAGAATTCACTTGTGAAGCCATCTGGTCCTGGACTTTTGTTTGTTGGAAGATTTTTAATCACAGTTTCAATTTCATTACTTGTGATTGGTCTGTTCACATTTTCTATTTCTTCCTGGTTCAGTCTTGGAAGGTTATACCTTCCTAAGAATTTGTCCATTTCTTACAGGTTGTCCATTTTATTGGCATAGAGTTGCTTGTAGTAGTCTCTTAGGATGCTTTGTATTTCTGTGGTGTCTGTTGTAACTTTTCCTTTTTCATTTCTAACTTTATTGATTTGTGTCCTCTCCCTCTTTTTCTTGATGAGTCTGGCTAATGGTTTATCAATATTGTTTATCTTCTCAAAGAACCAGCTATTAGTTTTATTGATCTTTGCTATTGTTTTCTTTGTTTCTATTTCATTTATTTCTGCTCTGATGTCTGTGATTTCTTTCCTTCTACTAACTTTGGGTTTTGTTTGTTCTTCTTTCTCTAGTTCCTTTAGGTGTAAGGTTAGATTGTTTATTTGAGATTTTCCTTGTTTCTTGCGGTAGGCTTGTATTGCTATAAACTTCCCTCTTAGAACTGCTTTTGCTGCATCCCATAGGTTTTGGATCATCATGTTTTCATTGTAATTTGTCTCTAGGCATTTTTTGATTTCCTCTTTCATTTCTTCAGTGATTTCTTGGTTATTTAAATAATGTATTGTTTAGCCTCCATGTGTTTTGTGTTTTTTACGTTTTTTTCCCTGTAATGATTTCTAATCTCATACTGTTGTGGTCAGAAAAGATGCTTGATATGATTTCAGTTTTCTTAACTTTACTGAGGCTTGATTTGTGACCCATGATGTGATCTATCCTGTAGAATGTTCCATGTGCACTTGAGAAGAAAGTGTAATCTGCTCTTTTCAGATGGAATGTCATACAAATATCAATTAAATCTATCTGGTCTATTGTGTCATTTAAAGGTTGTGTTTCCTTATTAATTTTCCGTCTGGGTGATGTGTCCATTGGTGTAAGTGAGGTGTTAAAGTCCCTCACTATTATTGTGTTACTGTTGATTTCTTCTTTTATAGCTGTTAACTTTGCCTTATGTATTTTGGTGCTCCTATGTTGGGTGCATATATATTTATAATTGGTATATCTTCTTCTTGGATTGATCCCTTGATCATTATGTAGTGTCCTTCCTTGTTTCTTGTAACATTCTTTATTTTAAAGTCTATTTTATCTGATATGAGTATTGCTACTCCGGCTTTCTTTTGATTTCCATTTTCATGGAATATCTTTTTCCAACCCCTCACTTTCAGTCTGTATGTGTCCCTAGGTCTAAAGTGGGTCTCTTGTAGACAGCATATATATGGGTATTGTTTTTGTATCCATTCAGCAAGCCTGTGACTTTTGGTTGCAGCATTTAATCCATTCACGTTTAAGGTAATTATATGTATGTTCGATATGTATGTTCCTACTACCACTTTCTTAATTGTTTTGGGTTTGTTTTTGTAGGTCCCTTTCTTCTCTTGTGTTTCCCACTTACAGAAGTTCCTTTAGCATTTGTTGTAGAGCTGGTTTGGTGGTGCTGAATTCTCTTAGCTTTTGCTTGTCTGTGAAAGTTCTGATTTCTCCATCGAATCTGGATGAGATTCTTGCTGGGTAGAGTAATCTTGGTTGTAGGTTCTTCCCTTTCATCACTTTAAATATGTCATGCCACTTCCTTCTGGAATGTAGAGTTTCTGCTGAGAAATCAGCTGTTAACCTTATGGGAGTTCCATTGTATGTTATTTTTAGTTTTTCCCTTGCTGCTTTCAGTAATGTTTCTTTGTCTTTAATTTTTGCCAATTTGTTTACTATGTGTTTCGTTGTGTTTCTCCTTGGGTTTATCCTGCCTGGGAGTCTCTGTGCTTCCTGGACTTGGGTGGCTAGTTCCTTCCCCATGTTAGGGAAGTTTTCTACTGTAATCTCTTCAAATATTTTTTCGGGTCCTTTCTCTCTCTCTTCTCCTTCTGGGACCCCTATAATGTGAATGTTTTTGCGTTTAATGTTGTCCCAGTGGTCTCTTAGGCTGTCTTCATTTCTTTTCATTCCTTTTCTTTAGTCTGTTCCGTGGCAGTGAATTCCACCATTCTGTCTTCCAGGTCACTTATCAGTTCTTCTGCCTCAGTTATTCTGGTATTGCTTCCTTCTAGTTTATTTTTCTTTTCAGTTATTGTATTGTTCATCTCTGTTTGTTTGTTTTTTAATTTTTCTAGGTCTTTGTTAAACATTTCTTGCATCCTCTCGATCTTTGCCTCCATTCTTTTTCTGAGGTCCTGGATCATCTTGACTATCATTATTCTGAATTCTTTTTCCGGAAGGTTACCTATGTACATTTCATTTAGTTGTTTTTCTGGAGTTTTATCTTGTTTCTTCGTCTGTTACATAGCCCTCTGCCCTTTCATCTTGTCTGTCTTTCTGTGAATGTGGTTTTTGTTCCACAGGCTGCAGGTTTGTAGTTCTTCTTGCTTCTGCTGTCTGCCCTCTGGTGGATGAGGGTATCTTAGAGGGTTTTGCCAGTTCTCTGATGGGAGGGACTGGTGGTGGGTAGAGCTGGCTGTTGATGTGGTGGGCAGAGCTCCGTAAAACTTTAATCCGGTTGTTTCCTGATGGGTGGGGCTGGGTTCCCTCCCTGTTGGTTGTTTGGCCTGAGGCGACCCAACAGTGGAGCCTACCCGGGCTCTTTGGTGGGTCTGAAGGTGGACTCTGGGAGGGCTCATGCCAAGGAGTACTTCCCAGAACTTCTGCTGCCAGTGTCCTTGTCCTCACGATGAGACACAGCCACCCCCCGCCTCTGCAGGAGACCCTCCAACACTAGCAGGTAGGTCTAGTTCAGTCTCCTATGGGGTCACTGCTCCTTCCCCTGGGTCCCGATACGCACACTATTTTGTGTGTGCCCTCCAAGAGTGGAGTCTCTTTCCCCCTGTGCTGTTGAAGTCCTGCAATCAAATCCCGCTAGCCTTCAAAGTCTGGTTCTCTGGGAATTCCTCCTCCTGTTGCTGGACCCCGAGGTTGGGAAGCCTGACGTGGGGCTCAGAACCTTCACTCCAGTGAGTGGACTTCTGTGGTATAAGTGTTCTCCAGTTTGTGAGTCACCCACCCAGCAGTTATGGGATTTGATTTTATTGTGATTGCACCCCTCCTACCGTCTCATTGTGGCTTCCCCTTTGTCTTTGGATGTGGGGTATCTTTTTTGGTGAGTTCCAGTGTCTTCCTGTCGATGATTTTCAGCAGTTAGTTGTGATTCCGGTGCTCTCGCAAGGGGGAGGGAGAGCACGTCCTTCTACTCCACCATCTTGAACCAATCCTCCCATTTTAATGATTTTTAAGTGTACAACTCAGTGGCACTCTGAGTTCACAATGTTGTGTAACATTCAAACATTTCCAAAACTTTTTCAGCACTTACAACAGAAAGTGTAACTATCAAGCAATAACTCCTTACTTTTCCAACTGTCCCAGGCTCCCTACTGTTTTACTTTCTGTCTCTATGTATTTGCATCATTTATACAACATAGATACATCATGTAATTGGAAACATACAATACTTGTTCTCTGTGTCTGGCTTATTTCACTTAGCATAATGTATTCAAGGTTCATTCATGTTGTAGAATATATCAGAACTTCATTCCTTATAATAGCTGAATAATATTCTGTATTTATATACCACATTTTGTTTATCCATTTGTCATTGATATCATCATTGATGGGCACTGGGATTTCTCTCCCTTTTAGCTGTTGTGAATAATGCTGCTGTGAATATTGGTATACAAGTATTTGAGTCCTTGTTGTCATTTTTTCTTTAATTTCTATAGCAGTGTTTTGCAGTTTTCAGTGTACAAGTCTTTTGCCTTGTTAATACTTAAGTATTTCAATCTTTTTGATGCTATTTTAAATGGAATTTTCTTAATTTCTTTTTCAGATTGTTCATTGCTAGCATATAGAAATATAACTGATTTTTAAAAAATTAATTTATGTATTTTTGGCTGTGTTGGGTCTTCATTGCTGCACGTGGGCTTTGTCTAGTTGTGGAGAGCAGAGGCTACTCTTTGTTGCATTGCGTGGGCTTCTCATTGTAGTGGCATTTCTTGTTGCGGAGCATGGGCTTCAGTAGTTGCGGCGCACAGGCTTAGTTGCTCTGCAGCATGTGGGATCTTCCCAGACCAGGGCTTGAACCCGTGTCCCCTGCTTTGACAGGCAGATTCTTAACCACTGCACCACCAGGGAAGCCCCTAACTGATCTTTGAATGTGGATTTTGTATCCTGCTACTCTTCCACATTTGTTTTTTAGCTCTTAAGACAGTTTTTTATGGTGTGAATTCTTTAGAGTTTTCTACGTATAAGATCATGTCATCTACAAACAGATTATTTTACTTCTCCCTTTCCAACTTAGATGCCTTAAAATAATTTTTTTTTCTGGTCTGATTGGTTTGGCTAGAATTTCCAGTACTGTATTAAATGGAAGCATCCATAGTGGGCATCCTTATCTTGTTTCTAACTTTAGGGGAAGAGCTTTCAGTCTTTCATCATTGACTGTGTTAGCTGTGTGTTTTCCATATATGGCTTTTATTATGTTGAGGAAGTTCTCTTCTAGTCCTAGTTTACTGAGTATTTTTATCATAAAAGTGTATTTGATTTTGTTACATGCTCTTTCTGCATCAGTTGAGATGATCATGTATGTTTTTCTCCTTCATTCTGTTAGTGTGGTATGTTAAATTGATTGAGAACCACCCTTGCATCCCTGGGATAAAACTCGCTTGGTCATGGTGTGTAATCTGTTTAATATGCTCCTGTATTCAGTTTGCTCGTGTTTGTTGTGGATTTTTGCGTCTATATTTGTAAGGGACATTTGGCCTGTAGTTTTCTTTTCTTGTGCCTTTGTCTAGCTTTGGTATCAGGGTAATAATACTGGCCTCATAGAATGAGTAGGAAGTCTTCCTCCTCTTCAGTGTTTTTTAAGAGTTTGAGAAGGATTGTTAATTCTCCCCTAAATGTTTAGTGGAATTCACCAGTGAGGCATCTGATTTTGATTCCTTAGTTGGGAAGCTTTGATTACTAATTTAGTCTCCTTACTTGTTGTAGGTCTATTCTGATTTTCTTTTTTTTTTTTTTTTTTCCCTTGAGTCAGTTTTGTTACTTTTTGTGTTTCTAGGGGAGTTGTCCACTTCATCTAGGTTTTACAATTTGTTGACATACAGTTGTTCATGGTACTATTTTATAATCCTTTCTATTTCTGTAAGATCGGTAGTAATGTCCTAACTTTAATTTCTTATATTTATTTATTTATTTTTGGCTGTGTTGGGTCTTCGTTGCTGCGCATGGGCTTTCTCTAGAGTAGAGAAGTGTAGCAGGGACTACTCTTTGTTGCAATGCGCAGGCTTCTCATTGCAGTGGCTTCTCTTGTTGCGGAGCATGGGCTGTAGGCGTGCGGGCTTCAGTAGTTGTGGCTCGCGGGCTTTAGAGTGCAGGCTCAGTAGTCATGGCGCACGGGCCTAGTTGCTCCATGGCATATGGAATCTTCCTGGACCAGGGCTCGAACCCGTGTCCCCTGCATTGGCAGGTGGATTCTTAATCACTGTGCCACCAGGGAAGTCCCCTAATGTTAATTTCTTACATTGGTAATTTGAGTCCTCTTTTTTTCTTAGTTATACTAACTAAATGTCAATTTTTAATGATCTTTTCAAAGAAACAAAGTTATACCTTCTATGAGTTCAACCTTTTAAAATTTATTAAGCCTTTTTTTGTGGCCAAACATGGTCTGAGTATTCCATGTGCACTTGAGAAGAATGTGTATTCTGCTGTTTTTAACCGGAATGTTCTCTATATGTTTGGTAGGACTAATCTGTTAATAGTGTAGTTCAAGTTCTCTATTTCCCTCTTGATCTTCTGTCCACTTGTTCTATCCATTATTGAAATTGGGGTATTGTATTTCTGACTATTTTTGTAGGACTTTTTATTTTTCCCTTTAGTTCTATCAATTTTGTATCATATATTTTGGGGCTCTGTTGTTAAGTGTGTATATGTTCTCAGTTCTTTTTAATCTTTGTGGAGTGTACCTTTTACCAGTATATAATATCCTAATACCCTTTGCCTTTTGTAAAGTTTTAAAAATTTAAAGTCGTTTTTGTTTTGCAGTTGTTATAGCCACTCTTGTTCTGTTTTTGTTACCTTGTTATTTTGGCCTCACTGTGTGGCATGCAGAATCTTAGTTCCTTGACTAGGGATTGAACCCGTGTCCCCTGCAGTGGAAGCATGGAGTCTTAACCACTTGACTGCCAGGGAACTCCCCCCTTTTGGTTACTTTTTGCTTGGAGTATCTTTTCCCATGCTTTTACTTTTAACTACTTTGCGTTTTTGCATCTAAAGTGAGGCTCTAATAAAGAGTATGTAGATGGATCATGTTTTTAAAATTCTGAAGTTTAAAAATTTTTAATATAGTCTGTTAATCTCTGCCTTTCAGAAGGAGAATTTGATGGATTCATTTTTAAAGTAATTACTGATAAAGGAGACTTTACTTATACCATTTATCTATTTCTTTTCCTTATGTTTTACATGCTTTTGTTCCTCATTTTCTCAGTGACTTCCTCTTTTTATGTTTTGTTTTGTTGTAATATACCATTTGATTCCCTTTTTCTCCATTTTCTTTGTTTTTTAAAGTTATTTTTTTAGTTGTTACTTTAGGGATACAATTAACATCTTGAACTTAAAACAACCTAGTTTGACAACCAGCTTAGTTTCAATCATGTACAAATACTCTACTCTTGACATCTCTGTCTCATCTCCTTTATATTGTTATTGGTACAGGTTACACCTTTATACATTGTGTCCCTTTTAAGGTAGATTTATAATTACTGTTTTATGCTTTTGTGTATGCATTTTTAACTAATTGCTTTCTACCTTCAAACAGTATTATACCACTTCACATAGAATGTAAGAATCTTAAAACAGTAATCGCCTGTTCCCCTCCCCATTCTTTGTGCTGTTTTTGTTATATATTTTATTTCTATATATGTTTTAAACCCCATAATACATTGTTAATATTTTTTCTTTAAACAATTGTCTTTTTTTTTTTTTTTTGGCCACGAGGCATGTGGGATCTTAATTCCCTGACCAGGGATCGAACCCACACCCCCTGCATTAGAAGGTGAGGTCTTAACCACTGGACTACCAGGGAAGTCCCAAACAATTGTCTTTTAGAAAAAATTAACAAAGAAATCTTATTTCACCTTTTTTGACATTCTTCATTCTTTTGTACAGTTTCATGTTTCCATTTGGTATTGTTTTTCTTTTGCTTGCAGAGTTCTCTGTAGTTTTTTGTACTATAAGTCTTTTGTCAGTAAACTCTCAGCTCTTGTCTGAAAAACTCTTTATTTCACCTTTATTTTAGAAACATTTTCACTGTGTATAGAATTCTAAGTTGGTAGTTTTGTTTTAGCACTTTTAAGATGTTACATTGTCTTTCAGCTTGCATCATTTATGAGAATTGTATTAAATTTTTATCTTTGTTCTTCCACATATTATGTGTGTTTTTTCTTTAGCTGCTTTAAAATTTTATTTCTGTTTTTAATGCAGTTTGCATATGGTATGCCTTGGTGTGGTTATCTTCACTGTTATCTTGCTCGGGGTTTATTGAGATTCTTGGATATGTTATTCCTAGCTTTCATAAAATTGAAAAACAAAATTCAGCCATTATTTCCTCAAATACTTTTTCTCTCCTCCCTATTCTCTTACCCCTGCTTCTTGCTGGGACTTCCATGTATGTCAGACTTCTTGATACTGTACTATATGTCACTTTAGTGTAATAGTTCCCTGGGCTGTCATGACAAAGTACCACAAGCTAAGTAATTAGAATGATAGAAATTTATTCTCTTAGGTTCTGGAGATTAGAGTTCTATAATCAAGGTGTTGGCCAAACCATGTTCCCTCTGAAACCTTTAAGGGAGCATCCTTTCTTAACTCTTAAAACCTCTCATAGACCCAGGTGTTGCTTGGCTTGTGGCACTATAACCCCAGTCTCTGCCTCAGTCTTCATATGGCCATCTCCTTTTTGTGTCTGTATATCTATGCGTCTTCACGTGGCATTATCCGTGTGTGTGTGTGTGTGTATGTGTGTGTCTAAATATCCCTCTTCTTATGAGGACATCAGTCATATTGGATCAAGTCCCACCCTAATGACCTGATCTTAACTTAATTAAATCTGCAAAGACCGTATTTCCAACTAAAGTCACATTTATGATACTGAGGGTTAAGACTTCAACATATCTTTTTTTGATGGGGGAGGGAGGGGACACAATTCAACCCATAACACCAGGGCTTTTTTTTTCCTTACTGTTTTTGTTCTTTTTTCTCCTGGTGCTTCATTTTGGTTAATCTGGTTGTTCTTCAAGTCCACTAATTTTTGCAATGTCTAATCACTGCTAATCTCTTTCAGTGTATTTTTTATTTCAGATATTGTATTTTTCACCTCTAGAAGTTTCATTTGGTACACTCGTGATCCTCCCTGATATATACATATACACACACATATAAGCACATCAATAATGTATGTAAATATATTAAAACATACAAAAATACTAATATATAGACATGTTTTTTGTTTCAGTATGTTCGTATTTTCTTTTAAATCCTTGAGCATATTTAAAATATAAAATCTGTTTTAAAGTCATTATCTACTAATTTCATCATCTTTATCATTTATTGGTCTGTTTCTAGTGATTTTTTTTTTTCTGATTCTTTGAGTGTTTAGTAGTTTTTGATTGGATACCAGGTAATGTGAATTATACATTGTTGAATTCTGGATTTTGTTCTAGTCTTTTAAAGATTACTACTTTGAATCACTCCCTGGTCTGTATTATTTCTATAACTTGTATATATTTCTAAAACTTTTTTTCTTATTGCATGCATTATTAATACTTTGTTTAAATGTTTCTTTCTTTGTTTGAGGGCAGAGAATGTATTTTGCATTTTACTCTGTAGGCCTGTGCCTGACATACTTGGGTAATGGTGATAAAAAGTAGACTAGAGTGATCTTTCTAGAATGCATTTCTTATTACTTGTTATTACTCCTTTAAGCGTTTCAGTGAGTCTTATTGCCCTTTGGTTAAAGTTCAGATTCTTGGCCCTTGCTTGCCTCTGTAGTTTATATCTTGTTACCTTTTTTAAATCTCTTTTACTTCCTCACATCTTCACCTCTGCCAAAAAAAAGACAGCAAGTAGGTAAACATAACACACAAAACCATCCTTTCTCTAACCATACTCAGTTATTTTCGTTTCCTCCAACATACAGGCATACCTTGTTTCATTGTACTTTGCTTTATTGTGCTTTGCAGATAATTGCATTTTATACAAATTGAAGGTTTGTGGCAACCTTGTATTGAGCGGGTCTATCAGTGCCATTTTTCTAACGGTATTTGTTCGCTTCATGTCTTTGTGTCACACTTTAATTCTTCAGTATTTCAAACTTCTATTATTATTATATTTGTTATGGTGATCTGTGATCAGTGATCTCTGATGATACTACTGTTAATTGTTTTGGAGTGCCACAAACCATATAAGATGGCAAACTTAATCGACAATACTGTCCGTGTTCTGACTGCTTCAACTGGCTATTCCCCCATCTCTCTCCATCTTCTCCTGCCACCCTATTTCCTGAGACACAACAGTATTGAAATTAGGCCGATTAATAACCCTACAGTGGCCTCTTAAGTATTCAAGTAAAATGGGTCACACATCTCTCACTTTAAATCAAAATCTAGAAATGATTAAGCTTAGTGAGGAAGGCACGTCAAAAGCCAAGCAAGATAGGCTGAAAGCTAGGTCTTTTGCACCAGACAGCCAGGTTGTAAAAGCAAAGGAGAAGTTCTTGAAGGAAATTAAAAGTGCTACTCCATTGAACACATGAATGATAAGAACGCGAAACAGCCTTTTTGCTGATACAGAGAAAGTTTTAGTGGTCTGGATAGAAGATCAAACTAGCCACAGTATTCTTTTAAGCCAAAGCCTAATTCACAGCAAGACCCTAACTCTCTTCAGTTCTGTGAAGGCTGAGGTGAGGAAGCTGCAGAAGAAAAGTTGGAAGCGAGCAGAGGTTGGTTCATGAGATTTAAGGAAAGCAGCCATAACATAAAAGTGCAAGGTGAGTACAGAGGAGAAGTCAGTGCCTGGCTTCAAAGGACAGGCTGACTCTTTTGTTAGGGGTTAATGCAGCTGGTGACTTTGTTGAAGCCAGTGCTTATTTACCATTCTGAAAATCCTAGGGCCCTTAAGAATGATGCTAAATCTACTCTGCTTGTGCTCTGTAAGTGAAACCACAAAGCCTGGATGACAACACATCTGTTTACAACATGATTTACTGAATTTTTAAGCCCACTGTTGAGACCTACTGCTTAGGAAAAAAAAGGTTCCTTTCAAAATACTGCTCAGAGGTAATGTACCTGGTCACCCAAGAGCTCTGATGGAGATGTACCATGAGATTAATGTTTTTTGTTGTTGTTTGTTTTATAAATTTATTTATTTATTTATTTTTCGCTGCGTTGGGTCTTCGTTGCTGTGCACGGGCTTTCTGTAGTTGTGGCGAGCGGGGGCTACTCTTTGTTTCAGCGTGTGGGCTTCTCGTTGCAGTGGCTTCACTTGTCACAGAGCACAGACACTAGGCATGTGGGCTTCAGTAGTCGGGGCACATGGGCTCAGTAGTTGTGGCTTGTGGGCTCTAGAGCGCAGGCTCAGTAGTTGTGGTGCACGGGCTTACTTGCTCCATGACATGTGGGATCTTCCCGGACCAGGGATCGAACCCGTGTCCCCTGCATTGGCAGGTGATTTTTAACCACTGCGCCACCAGGGAAGTCCCTGAGATTAATGTTGTTTGCATGCCTGCTAACGCAACATCCATTCTGCAGCCCGTTGATCCAGGAGGCATTTCAACTTTCAAGTCTTACTATTTAAGAAATACATTTTGTAAGGCTATGTAGCTGCCTTAGGTAGTGATTCCTCTGAGGCAGCTGGGCAAAGTAAATTGAAAACCTTGAAAGGATTCACCATTCTAGATGCGATGAAGAACGTTTGTGATTCTTGGGAACATATCAAAATATCAACATTAACAGGATTTTAGAATAAATTGATTACAACCCTCATGAATGACTTTGAGGGGTTCAAGACTTCACTGGAGGAAGTAACTGCAGATTAGAAATAGCAAGAGAACTAGAATTAAAAGTAGAGTATGAAAATGTGACTGAATTATATCTGTGATAAAACTTTAATGGATAAGGAGCTGTTTCTTATGGATGAACAAAGAAGGTGGTTTCTTCCGATGGAATCTACTCCTGGTGAAAATGCTGTGAAGATTGTTGAAGTGGCAACAAAAGATTTAGAATATTACATAGACTTAATTGTTAAAGCAGTGGCAGGGTTTGAAAGTAATTGACTCCAATTTTGAAAGAAGTAGGGTAAAATGCTACAGAGAAATCATTCATGGAAGGAAGAGTCAGTCAATGCAGCAAAAAAAACTTCATTGTTGTCTTATTTTAAGAAACTGCCACAGCCACCCCAGCCTTCAACCACCACCTCGATCAGTCAGCAGCCATCAACATGGAGGCAAGACCCTCCACCAGCAAAAAGATTATGACTTGCTGCTGAAGGCTCAGATGATACAATAAGTATTTTTAGCAATTAGCAATAAAATAAGGTATTTTTAATTAAGGTATGCATATAGTTTTTTAGACATACTGCTATTGCATACTTAATAGACTACAGTATAATGTAAACATAACTATATGCACCAGAAAACCAAAAAATGTGTGTGGCTTGCTTTATTGTGATATTCACTTTATTGCGGTGGTCTGGAACTCAGCCTGCAATATCTCTGAGGTATGCCTGTACTGTATTTCTCTGTCTTCAAACATTTGCATTTGCTCTCTCTCTAACAAACGTTTATTGGCTAACTTCTGTTCGTTTCTACCTCCATTCCAGTTTAAATGTCACTTTTTAAGGGAAACCTTTTGTGACCCCCGTCCCCCTCCCTCCACCAAGGCCCTTAAATATGTTCCCAGGAGAGCATTCATCATATGATATTATAACTGCTTGTTTACTTTTGTCTTGTTTGATATCCCACTAGACTCAGTGAGGCCAGTGAATGCATATACAGTTTACTCAAGTGTATTTGTGATATGAAGTTTTATATTCCATGCAGTCTGTCCTCAGTGTACTGAAAATTTATAAGTTTTAGAACATGAAGCAGTTTCTGCATTGAGATACCTTCTGAGATCTTTTAGACCACTTTTTAGAAGCTGTTTTATTTTTTGTTCTGAGCTATTCAACTTTATAGGAAAAAAAGAGTCAATAAACTTTAAACAATAGTCTTCCTTTAAAGATGTCTATCTGTAATTACTGTGACCCAGTCAAGCCACTGAAGTTCTGACCTGCCACTGTTATTAATTTAAACTGTAGGAATGGATCAGGGAATCTGATTTAAGAAAAAGTCAGTCTTTTCCAGTGAAAATATAAGGAGAAGTATGCATTTAAATCTCTCACATGTATTGGGGTCTTGATAAGCTCTTTTTGATAGACCAGGTTTTTCTTTTAAACATGCAATGACAAAACATTAAAATGTATGTACTAATCTTTGTCCATCAGTGCCTCTCACTGAATATATAAATATTTCCATAGTTTATTCTAATCTCAGTAGTTTACATAATTTTACTTACCTTTACTTCCTAATTTCCAGGTATCTGCATAATCATGCTATTTGTTTTTTTACTAAATTTATTGTATTATTAGTTTTTGGATAGTGCTGTCAAGATAGACTGTCTCTAGTTTTCCCAGTTTTTGCTGTTCTATACAGAAAATTGATGTTCTCAGTTTTGCTCTTGATATTTTTCAGCTCTGCCATTGTCATTTCAGTCAATTTCTCATTTTACCCTTTTTATATAAATTGTTTTTTAAAATTCTTCTAGGGTATGCCATGAAAAGTAATGTTTTCATTTTTACTGAAATGAAATTCACATTAAATTCATTCTTTTAAAGGGTACAAATCAGTGGTTTTAGTATACTTCAAGGTTGGCAACCATTACCTCTATCAAATTAGAAACATTTTCATTAAACCAAAAAGAAACCATATACTCATTAGCAGTCATTCTTCATTCCTCTTTGCCCCCAGCCCCTGGTAGCCACTAATTTACTTAGTTTGTCTGTCTTTTCTGCTTATTTTGGACATTTCATGTAAGTGGAATTACATAGTATGTGGGGTTTTTTTTGTTTTTTTTTTAAGGTTTGCATTTTTTTAAAAATTTATTTATTTATGGCTGTGTTGGGTCCTCGCTTCTGTGCGAGGGCCCTCTCCAGCTGTGGCAAGCGGGGGCCACCCTTCATCGCAGTGCGCGGGCCTCTCACTGTCGCGGCCTCTCTTGTTGCGGAGCACAGGCTCCAGATGGCGCGGGCTCAGTAATTATGGCTCACGGGCCCAGTTGCTCCGCGGCATGTGGAATCTTCCCAGACCAGGGCTCGAACCCGTGTCTCCTGCATTGGCAGGCAGACTCTAAACCACTGCGCCACCAGGGAAGCCCAGTATGTGGTTTTCTGTGTATGATTTTTTTCACTTAGCACGGTGTTTTCAAGGTTCATGCATGCTGTAGCATGTATCAGTACTTTATGGCTACATGATATTTATACTAAATTTTGTTTATCCACTCATGCATTAGTGGACATTTGGATTGTTTCCACTTTTTGGATATTATGAATAATGCTGCTGTGAACATTTGTTTGCAAGTTTTTCTGTGAACATATGTTTTCACTTCTCTTGGGTATATGCTGATTCTGTAACTCTTTGAGGAACTGCCAAACTGTTTAGTAATTTTCTTGATAATTTTTACTTAGACAGTTTAGTAGGAGAGTGAAGATTACAATTCCAGGATTCATTACTTCCTTCCTGTAAGAATTGAGTTACTATAATGTTCTTATAAAGAACATTTCATAGACTTGTTTATTGAATGTCTTCAGAAATGCCTGTTAAATGTATCCTGCCTAAGGATGAAGTTAGTTGTCATGTTTTATAGAAATACTTTAATTTTTCATTACCAGATTGAAAGGTCTGTTAATAGTCCATTGGGCCATAGGAATACATAAGTTTTCATATATTTTATAATACATTTTAATTGTTAATAAATTCTAATTGTTGAATTGCTTCTCTTACAGGGTTTTGACTCTGGGAGGAGGGCTACCTTATTTGGAGCACCTTAATCTCTCTGGTTGTCTTACTGTAACTGGTGCAGGCCTGCAGGATTTGGTTTCAGCATGTCCTTCTCTAAATGATGAATACTTTTACTACTGTGACAACATTAACGGTAATGCCTTTTAACAATGGGATAATTTTGGAGGAGTTGATTTTAAAATTTTTAACAGTTCTGAAAATTCTTAGGGTTTCTATTTTGTTTTCTAGATTTCTAATTACCAAACATTTTTACTTTCAGGTTTAGCCTGAAAGATAAGTTTTCTTATCTTTCTAAAGATAAGTTTTCTTTCTAAAGATAAGTTTTCTTATCTTTCTAAAGATAAGTTTTCTTTTGGAGAGATATCTCAACTATCCATTCTGCCAGATTTTAGAAATATGTAATAGTTTAATCAATCCAAAGTGACAGGTTTTTATAGAATTACTAAAATTCTTATAAAATTTTGGGAAATTCCTCTAGAGTGAAAGAGCACTCATTAACAATACAGAGTGTTGCTGTTCTAGATACACCTAATTCTTAGGGATGATAGAGTCAGTTTTCTTGTAGGACAAGAAAACTTCATAATGTAGTAGAAAAAGGAGGACTTTGGTAATGTGAACTCCTCAGGGACCCTGAATCTGGTTCCAAATAAATCTCTTGGAAGATTGAAGAGGATGGTGAGTGTGGTATTGGGAAGAGGTTGAAGTGCTTTAAATGTGATTAAAATTCCTATAGTATTATGGAGATTGAGCCCTGAACCTACTTTTAACAATTATCAGGTAACATTTCTTGCTTTTTTTGTTTTGTTTTATTTTTTAAGCCTATTCCTGCCCTGCAATGGGAGACTGTTTAATGTGCTTTTTCAAAGTACGTTCAGTGCCCTGTTGGGCATTTGATAATCACTGGTAGAGACTGAAGTCCTGAAGCATAAAAAGCTGCTCCTCAATTATTAGTAAGCAAGTCAACCTTCTGTATTTATAATTGGAAAAAATTTACATGGTTCAGATTCTACTGTGCCTTTTTACATCATGTATTGTTATTTTTGAGAGTCCAGTTCACCTTAAGATATGGGAAGATAAACGGAGTCTCTCAGGCAGAAAAATTGACAGATGCCAGCAAGACTAGAGGAATAGTTATCTTCTTTAACGACATACCAGTAGGCAGAGAAGTTAGCAAATCTGCTGTTTCTCAGAGATTAGATTTTTCTTAAAATGTATATGAAGAGACAGGAGATAGCAGCTCTTTTGTTTCTTGAATCACATTGGTGATGCAGGAGATGACCTCCCATGTTCTTGAAATAGCAACACTCACTTCAAGCGTTTCTTTGCTCTCTGTTGCCTTTAGTGTATAAGAAGGAATGGGGAAAATTAATGTCATTTTAGTTGCAACCTGCCAAGTGTACAAAAAAAAAGTGTGAGTGCTACAGTGCAGCACTTGCTTCTTTTGGGGATGCAATGAAGAGATTTTTTTTTTTTAATACACGGTTATGTCATTCTAGGTTCACTGGTGTACTTACTAAGGCTTATAGGATATATTATGAAAAGTCATCAGTAAACAATTATTTTTTGTAAGAAAAACACCTTATTGGTAGGTTGCATTTGAGTTGTCTACACTGATTTCAGCATAGGTTATGCTGGTGGGAATAAATCTCAGAACCTAATTTGTTATACTTATTTTGGGCTATATAGATGTTATTGGGTTGGTGGGGGGATTGGGTTTCACTTCATTTTTATGATCTGCCTACTACTTTTGTGTGTGTGTGTTTTTTTTTAAAAAACTTCTTGAAATAATTTAGATGTTGGGATAAAGTTAAATAGTTAAAAATTTGCACTTTGTTAGTATGTTAGAATTCCTTTCATCTTGACTGGTTTTGAATATATAAATATTGAAGTGTTCCAAAGGAGCTGCTACATTCTTTTTGTTGAATGTTAAGATTTTTTTTGATAAATGAGTGGTAATTTTCAATAAATGAATTTTAATGAACATATCTGACTTTAAAATGTTTGAAAGGAAATTGACTGTGCTTGTATAATTCAATACCAAGTCTCCTTTTACAGCTTCTTAAAGCATGATTTGGGGGAAATGGAAATCCTTTAAAGTTTACAGGGTGACTTGTCATGTGAACTTATGTTCCAGAGTTCCAGCCAGTTGCTCTTAAAGCAATGCCCTGATACAATCTTTTCCTTAAAAGGCCATATGGACACTAGAAAGTGTTAGAATAAAGTTGCATTGTATCCAGTTTTGCAAGATGACATGGGATTCATCCAGTATCTTTCATTACAATTCAACTTGTACAATAAATACTTAGTGACTGTAAATATTTAGCTCCCTTTTTATTATTATTTTTATTATTTCTGAAAGTAATCAATATTTTTATACATGTTCTTAAACTAATAGAGAGCATATTTAGGTGACACATTGTATTTTAATATTTGAGAGTAACACTTAACTAAAAATGTATTTTGTCAAAAGAGAGTTTACTTAGTTAACTACCAGGTTACTTACTAAAATAAGTAAATTCTGGTAAATAATATTCATTAACTAAAAAGTGATAAGTAAAACAAAATTTTCTATTTCCTAAGCATTAGCAGAGATTTTGGAGAAGATAAATTAGTAATCAGATATTCAAATAGTGTCTGCTCTAAGCATTAACATAAAATGCCATTTTTATTCTTCTTAATGATTCTTCATGACATTTAAATTTGTTATTTGATAAAAAAGTTAAGATTTAAGTATAAAAAAAGGCTTCTTAGCCATAACATTTAAAAAATTCCTTGTCATTTAAGAAGTGTTAGATGGAATTGCCTAGTTTTAGAGCTCTGAAGAACATTTGAACAATGATAGCAAATAAACTTGTTGTACTGATTTGCATTTCAATGTATGTTTAATTCATGAATTAAGATAGATTAGATCATAGTAGGTGACACAGTTTCAGATGATTTGCTCTCTTATGTTTCTAATTTAAGTTAAAGAGGAATTAAAGGTAAGTGAAGGTAAGTGCAGATATACAGCATAAGTAATATGCTTAAAATCTAGGAAAAACAAACAATTCAGTAATAAAAATTTGGGAAAATAACAATACCTACCATTATAGCTCTTCTTAACTAATATTTTAAAAAAAGCTTTCTTACAAAATTTATTTTTACCATGCATTTACAGATTTTATTTAATGATTATGCAAATGTTATTTTTCTGTTTTCTTTATTATCCTTTACTGTAATTTAGCCCTCATCTATTATAACCATTGGGTTTATTATCTCATATCAAGATCGACATTTACTGGTGATAAGTCAGATGTTTACCTTTGAAATTCCGTGTCTGTGGAAGCACAGCTGTCTACTTGAGATACTTGGCAACCCAACATATCTTAGTCATGTTTCTTTCTAATTCTACCTCACTTTTTCTGTTGCCTATTTATTCTGTTGTCCATTTATTCCCTTTTCTAAGTAGTCCTTCTGTGATGCTTAAGGGTCTTAACTGTTAACATTGCTTATGATTTCCATGCTTTGGAAATTGCTTTCTCCCCTGTTTTCTGCAGTATGAAACTAACTTACAAACAACGGTTGTCTTCACTTTTGCTTTGCCCTAGGCCTTCAACAAAATAAAACCCATTCATGGATGATATCACTTTTATGGATTTTTAGGATCAGTCACCTGGAATGTCATTCACCTTATGACGGGATTGTAGTTTTGAGGTAGTTAGTATTACAGTTGTTGGTTAAGTACAATTTATGCCCTTAGATTTCCATTGAAACTAAGATATTCTGGTGTGTATCTGAGAAAGGGAGCACATTTTATAGCAATATGAGCGTGAACTTTGTTTTGTGATGAACAAGGAGATGCTGACAGATACCAGGATAGGGTTACTTTCTACCTAATATAGGACACATATTTTTATTCCTACATTTTTCTTCCCGTATTATCCCTACTTCCATCCCTTAGACTTTGAGAGCAAAAAGTGACTCAGGTCACTGGAGTGGAGACTGAGGATCCTGGGCCTCTGTTTTTTGGGGAGGTTGGTGAAAAACTGTGTGGTACAGGCATACCTCGGAGATGTTTTGAGTTTGGTTCCAGACCACCATAATAAAGTGAATATTGCAATAAAGTGAGCCACATGAATATTTTGGTTTCCCAGTGTATATAAAAGTTACGTTTGCACTGTACTGTAGTCTATTAAGTGCAAAAGCATTGTCTAAAAAAAGCAATGTACATACTTTAATTTAAAAATACTTCTTTGCTAAAAAATTTTAACCATCATATGAGCCTTCAGTGAGTCATAGTAGTAACATCAAAGATCACTGATCACAGATGACCATAACAAATATAATAATAATGAAAAAGCTTGAAATATTGTGAGAATTACCAAAATGTGCCAGAGAGACAAGAAGTGAGCAAATGCTGTTGGAAAAATGGTGCCAGTAGACTTGCTCAGTGCAAGGTTGCCACACACCTTTAGTTTGTAAAAAATGCAGTATCTGCAAAGTGCAATAAAGTGAAGCACAATTAAATGAAGTATGCCTGTGTTTGGAAAAATATGAATCTTTTGATTAGATTCCTTGATCCAATTGGCTCCTTTGAGGCTCCCTTTTAATTTTGTCTTGAAAACCAGTAGCATACTTTACTTTGATTGCTTTCAGCCATCGCTTACGATTTTTCCCTAGGCCACTGATTTCAGTATAAAATTTCTTCCTTACCTTTCTGTCCTTTTAAAAATAGGAGTATAGACATTTTGAAATATTGTAGGGAGTTTCAGTTTGGAATATTGTACCAAAGTCTCCATGTCTCTTTCCTCATTTTCTCCCTTTCAGAATAGAATTATATACTGAGAAAATGGTAGATATGTTGTTGCAAAAGCCACCAGTTTAAGCATTTCATCACAGGGACTGTGTCAGGGCAGGGCAATGATAGTGAGGTAGGAGATTGGCTCTTGGAGAAAGGCTCTACTAGGTGATTGGCAGGCAAAGCAGTAACCAGTGTAAGGGGTGAGGAAAGGCAAGCTAAGAAGGGAAGGTGGGGAATATCAGTTAAAGCTGAAAATGTATTCAAAGGGAAAACCTGGTCAGAGGTTGTCAGTGCGAGAAGATTTTCAAACCACAGGATTTCAAACCACTAGAGCATTTCTAATAAATATCTGATAATATGTACTAAGAAATTTCATTTTGATTCTTTGATTAAGATGACTAGCATTGTGTCTTATTTTAAGAGAAAGTAGTCTTAACAGAAATGCTACTTTATGAATTTTAAGTATTTGACACATTTAACTTTTCATTTTCAAAATGGAATAGATTTTAATTTTGATTAAATAAAAAATGAGCTCGTGGTAATTCTATTTTATATTTGAAATGACTTTAAACATTTATTATGGAACATTTCAAATATATAAACATAATAATATAAAGAAGCTTTATGGATCATTGGCTTCAGCAGTTATAAACCTGTGGCCAATCTTTTTTCATATACCATTGCCCATTCCCATACCTGCTCCCCGTATCCCAGGCATTACGTTACTTTAAAAGTTAAGCATAAGTATTTGAAAATGAATGAAATCATAAGCTATTGCAGTTCCACTATGCTTGTAAAGTTCATTAGTTTCTTTTCTTAAAGATACATTATTATTTCCATTAGTGAAATATATGAATGCTATACTTCATTGCTTGTATATCCTAAGAAATCAGTCCTTTGTATTTTGTATATTGCCATTTCAGGAATACAAAAAAAAGTTAAATTCTGGTAAATAAGTGTGTTCTATGTGTTTATTTGCAAGTAGTTATTTTCTTATGTTGGTATTAGCGTAATTGCCTTCTTTTGCAATGGATTGCTACTTCAAAAAACAAAACAAAGCTAATTTAACATATTTTTCTGAGTTAAAGTCTTGATATCATTCCAGGGTACTATGATTTTTCAATTATAATCCATTTGATAAAATAAATATTATTTTCTATAATAAAATTATATTTCATGTACTTTTATGGTCCTTACATACCAAAAATGGAAGTATTTTGGTTCTAATTGATGAAAGAACTAATTAACTTTGTTCATGGTGCAGACATACTGAAAGGCTTCAATATAGTTAAAATGTCTTTTTCCACATTTGCTTGCCTTTATGAAAACTGTGATTCATTCAGAGTACTTGACATTTGAATATGCGCCATGATATCTCTTTGATACTTTCTAATTCTCAGCTATGTTCCCTAATGGATCTTTTAATCTAGTGTCTGGGTAGCATAATGTGATTGGAATAAAATGTCAGTTATTCCACAAATGTATTATTACTTTTCTTTGTAATGGAATCATAATTTTTATTATGTCTTAGATATGTTTTTAATTATTCATTCATTACATATTTAATTCTGGAAGATAATTTCATCTAACCCTATCACATGACTTATTTTGGGTACAGATGTTAAATAACAATATGGCAAATATGTTAAGGCTATATCTACGTAGTTTATTTTTAACAAAAATTTTGAATATAATATTTATTATAATTGCTCAATACTGGATTCTTTAGCTTATCTATTACAGATAAGGTTGTTTTTGCCTTAATTATATTTCTAGGAAAGATGTTCATGATACAAGAAATCCATTGTGAAGTTATCCTGGCAGTCTTGCTTCTGTGGGTTATCTCTTTTCTTCTTGGATTTTTTATTTTGTAAGATTGTTGCCAAAAAATTACTTCTTTTCATTCTTCTTTTTCATTTACCTATATTAGTTAAAGCCAAACTGCTGTTGGCGATTTTTGTGCTGAATAATTTTTTATACGCTCATTGTGGGATTTTACTTCTATGTTACAAATGTATTACTAGTTAAAAAAAAATAAGTGTTTTACTTCTTTCATTAGCAAGATTATTTTTGTGTGATAAGAAATTCCTCCTTTCACACTTTTCTGTTTTCATACAGGTCCTCATGCTGACACCGCCAGTGGATGCCAGAATTTGCAGTGTGGTTTTCGAGCCTGCTGCCGCTCTGGCGAATGACCCTTGACTTCTGACCTTTGTCTACTTCATTTAGCTGAGCAGGCTTCCTTTCATGCACTTTACTTATAGCACATTTCTTGTGTTAATCATCCCTTTTTGAGTGTGACTTGTTTTGGCCCCATTTCTTACAGCCTCGGAAATCTTAATTTACCAGTGAATTGTACAGTGTTGTTTCTCTTGCAAATCATATTTTTGTTTTAGAAAGGGATTAGGTCTTTTCATAGGGTGAGAACAATTTTATCAGATTTCTTTTAAACTAAATATTTTGAAAAAAATGTCACTAATGCCATGCCATTTAAAGTATTTTTTAGATTATTTTGAGTTTTTAATGGGTTATTGGTTCTCTTCATAGATAAACACTGTACCAAGCCTTGCAGATCTTTTCAGATATACATTTTTGAAGTTTTATTTTCAGAGACTGCACATTTTGGAAACCAGTCTCTTTTCCGTAATGTTTCCTTTATTTGAACAATTCTCAGAGGGCCAATTCAAACATATCCACATATAAGATTCTTTAAGATTATAAAATAAATTGGCTTCTTGGTGTTAGCTCAGGGAGCTGGCACAGCACCAGTGTCTTTGTATTTGCTTTCTTCAAAGACCCCTGGTTCCCACCACTGTCCGTAAATTGTCACATTTGGGGGAGGGGTTTTTAAAAGTTCCACAGTCATTTGAAGAAATGTATAAATAAAATCTACTTTGAGGACTTTACCAAGTAATTTCTTTTGTGTTTTGATTTTGTTGTAAATCTCAATCCAGGGTTACTTTACTGTGAAATAGGACTAAATAGGTCTTTTCAACTCCCATAGAATCATGACCCTGACAAATGAATAGTTTTAGACAGATACCTGATTTTATTGAGCTGAATTGTCTTTTTGAAATTTATTGTGCAATAGTCAGAATTTGAATTTGTAAGCTTGTCTTCATTGCTGTTTGATATAATAATTGGAATGGAGACCTGTTATTCAGAAAGGCACATATTGAGTCAATTTTATGTCATGTTATGTATAATTTATGTCACAAAGAAGAGAATAGTCAGCAGCATGCCATCTATTTTTATAAATATCTGTAAGGCTGTGGAAGAGAAGGTAATCTTGCAATTATGTTCTTTGTGGTCCCAGGTATTTTTTGTTTGTTTGTTTTATTGAGGAAGAGGAAGAGTAGGAAAGATACAAACTATAGATAGACAGATTTCAGTTCAGGCTAAGAGAAAACTATTTTACACAGAGTTGTCTAAAGATGAAGGAAGAATCATTTGATGAGAAAATAAATAAGGAGAGTCACTCTGCTTTTAAATTTAACTAACATTTGAACTAAATACTGTGAGGGAAGATCACCTCTAAGGAAGGACATCTAATGACTCTGTGAAATTTCACCTTTCTCTAAGAGTTCTCTCATTTTGATTCCATTGCTGTTAACATTTGTGAAATATAAGATGGAACCCCTCAAGTTTCTTGTATGGAGGATAAGGCAGCTGTAGAAGCAGACCATCTTACCCTTTAAGTTTGTGTCTCTTAGCTTAAGTCCTCATGCCTCTTGTTGGCACTACTGCGCCTAGCTGCCTCCTTTAAAAGTCTGGCCTAAGCACAAAGGAAAAAACGTTCTGGATTCCCTTAGAGAACTTGAGAGGAAATCTGAGTTTAGTGAGCAGTTACAGGGTCAGAAGTTTTATTTTGTAGAGTGACTGTTTTGTCGTTACTGTACTTTTATTTCCTTAAGTGTTTAATAAAGTTTATTTGAAAAGTTGACATCAGGGACTATTTCAAGAAAACAAACTAAAATAAGTCTTCTGGAGTGAGTCGCATCCAACTGCATGGTAAAATTAGTCATCTCTATAACCAGGTCCCAAGTCATCAAGGGAGTACTCAAGTTTATACTCATGTAATCAGAAAACAGTGTAATATTTGGGGAGTAAAATTTTTGATAATACTTAATGGAAAAAATCATGATTAAATGATATTTTGGGACTTGGCTTAAATGTTATTCTTCATAAATTAATTAATTTGAGCAGCTTATTTCCCAGGGGTTCCAGGTAATTGAGGTGCCCCCCTTTTGCTTTGTCCTGTGCTACTTGATATTAGAAAACCATTAAATAGGACTTGGCAGTCTTGAACCAAACTGACTTCAACATGTGAGCACATTGCATGTGGAAACTCACTGTTTTTCTACCACCCCCACTACCCCCACCCATTTCATGGGGAGATGGCATAATCTGCATTTAATTTTTAAATATTACTGCTTTTCCATTATTAAGGATAGTTAATGCTTTAAAATTTCTTCTAAATTTATTTTTCATTGAAATATAGTTGATGTACAATATTATGTTAGTTTCAAGTGTACTGCGTAATGACCTGACACTTGCATACATTATGAAATGATCACTGTGGTAAGTCTGGTAACCACCTCTACTTACATAAAGTTATTACTGTATTATTGACCATATTCCTTATGCTGTATATTACATCCCCATGACTTATTTATTATATAACAGGGTTTGTATCTCTTAATCTCCTTCACCTATTTCCCCTACCCTCCTCCCTTCTTGCAACCACTGGTTTGTTTTCTGTATCTATGGGACTGTTTTTGTTTTGTTTTTAGATTCCACATATAAGTAAAATCATGTCATATTTGTCTTTCTCTGTCTGACTTATTTCACTTAGTATCCTCTAGATCCATCCATGTTTTCTCAAGTGGCAAGATTCTTTTTTAATGGCTGAGTAATATCATATATACGTATATATATATGTATGTGTGTATATATATATATGTGTGTGTATATATATATGTATATATATATATCACCTTTATCCATTTATCTTTCCATGGACTCTCAGGTTGCTTCCATCTCGTGGCTATTATAAATAATGCAGCAGTGAACACTGGAGTGCATATAACTTTTTAAATTAGTGTTTTTGTTTTCTTTGGATAAATACTCAGAAGTGAAATTGCTGACAGTTCAATTTTTAATTTTTTGGGGATTCTCCATACTGTTCTGCATAGGGGCTGCACCAATTTGCAATCCCACCAGTAGTGCATGAGGGTTCGCTTTTCTCCACATCTTTACCAACACTTGTTATTTGTTGTCTTTTTGTTGGCAGCCATTCTGACAGGTGTGAGGTGGTTATCTCATTGTGGTTTTGATTTGCATTTCCCTGGTAATTAATGATGTTGAGCATATTTTTATGTGTCTGTTGGCCATCAGTATGTCTTCTTTGGAAAAATGTCTATTCAGGTCTGCTGCCCATTTTTTAATCTGGTTGTTTGTTTTTTTGATGTCAAGCTGTATGAGTTCTTTGTATATTTTGGATATTAACCCTTTGTCAAATATATCATTTGCAAATATCTTCTCCCATTCAGTAGGCTGCCTTTTTGTTTTGCTGAGAGTTCTTTTTGTTTTTTTGCATGCAAAAGCTCTTTAGTTTGATGTAGCCCCATTTGCTTATTTTTGCTTTTATTGCCCTTGCCTGAGGAGATATATCCAAGCTATTGGTAAGACCAGTGTCAGAGAGCATACTGCCTGTGTTTTCTTCTGGGAGTTTTATGGTTTTGGGTCCTTACATTTAAGTCTTTAATCCATTTTGAGTTTATTTTTGTATTTGTTGTGAGAAAGTAGTCCAGTTTGATTCTTTTTTAATGTAGCTCTCCAGTTTTCCCAATACTGTTTATTGAAGAGGATGTCTTTTTCCCATTTATATTCTTGCCTCCTTTGTCATAGATTAATTGATCATATAAGTGTGAATTTACTTCTGGACTCTATTCTGTTCCATTGATCTGTGTGTCTGTTTTTTATGCCAGCACCATACTGTTTTGATTACTGTAGCTTTGTAGTATGGTTTGAAATCAGGAAGCCTGATACCTCCAGCTTTGTTCTTCTTTCTCATGATTGTTTTGGCTGTTCAAGGTCTTTTGTGTTGCCATTCAATTTTAGGATTATTTGTTTAGTTTTGTGAGAAATGCTATTGGTATTTTGATAGAGAGAGATAGCATTGAATCTGTAGATTCCCTTGAATAGTATGGTCATTTTAACAATATTAATTCCTCCAATTCATGAGTCTGGTATATCTTTCTATTTGTGTTTTCTTCAGTTTCTTTCATCAGTGTCTTATAGTTTTCCCAGCTGTACCCACCTTAAATGGATGTTGAATTTTGTCAGAAACTTTTTCTGCATCTCTTGAGGTGATCATATGATTTTTATTGAGTTTCTTAAGGTTATCACATTCATTGATTTGCAGATACTGAATCATCCTTGCATCCCTGGGATAAATTCCACTTGATCATGGTGTATGATTCTTTTAATGTATTGTTGAATTTGGTTTGCTAATACTTTCTTGAGGATTTTTGCATCTATGTTCATCAGTGACATTGGCCTGTCATTTTCTTTTGCACGTGTTGTCTTTCGTTTTGGTATCAGGGTGATGCTGTCCTTGTAGAATGAGTTTGGAAGCATTTTTTTCCTCTGCAGTTTTTTGGAATAGTTTGAGAAGGATGGATGTTAACTCCTCTTTAAATTTTTGGTGGAATTCACCAGTGAAGCCATCTGGTCCTGGACTTCTGTTTGCTGGGAGTTTTTTTGGTTACTGATTCAATTTCATTACTGGTAATTGGTGTGTTCATATTTTCTGTTTCTTCCTAATTTAGTCATGGGAGATTGTACATTTCTAGGAATTTATTCCATTTCTTCTAGGTTGTCCATTTTATTGGCATATAATTGTTCTCAATATAATCTCTTATGATTCTTTGTGTTCCTGTGGTGTTAGCTATAACTTCTCATCTTTCATTTTTTATTTTATTTGGACTCTCTTTTTATGTTGATGAGTCTGGCTAAAGGTTTATCAATTTTGTTTACCTTTCAAAGAACCAACTCTTAGTTTCATTGATCTTTTCTATTGTTTTTTAGTCTCTGTCTCATTTATTTTCCTCTGATCATTATTATTTCTTCCTTTCTGCTAACTTTGGGTTTTGTTTGTTCTTCTTTTTCTAGTTCCTTTGGATATAAGGTTAAATTTTTATTTGAGATTTTTCTTGTTTCCTGAGGTGGGCTTGTATTGCTATAATCTTCCCTCTTAGAACTGCTTTTGCTGAGTTCCATAGACACTGGATCATTGTGTTTCCATTTTCACTTGTCTCCAGGTATTTTTTAAATTTCTTTTTTGATTTCTTCAGTGATCCATTGGATATTTAATAGCATATTGTTTAGCCTCCATGTGCTTGTGTGGGGTTTTTTTTTTTTTTAGGTAGTTGATTTTTAGTCTTACAGCATTGTAGTTGGAAAGGATGCTTGATATGATTTCAGTCTTCTTAAATTTACTGAAACTTGTTTTGTGGCCTAGCACGTGATCTGTCCTGGAGAATGTTCCATGTGCACTTGAAAAGAATGTGTGTCGTGCTGCTTTTGGATAGTATGTTCTCTATATATTTAAAATCCATCTAGTGTAATGTATCATTTAAGGCCAGTGTTTCCTTATTGCTTTTCTGTCTGGATGATCTGTTCATTGATGTAAGTGGGGTGTTAAAGGTTCCTTCTATTACTGTGTTACTGTCAGTTTCTCCCTTTATGTTTGTTAATATTTGCTTCACATTGTTAGGTGCTCCTTTGTTGGCTGCATATATATTTATAGCTGTTATGTTGTCTTGTTGGATTGACCCCTTTTATCATTGTGTAATATCCTTCTTTGTTTCTTGTTATAGTCTTTGTTTTAAAGTCTATTTTGTCTGATATAAGTGTTGCTAACCTGTCTTTCTTTCCATTTCCATTCACATGGAGTACCTTATTATGTCCACTCACTTTCAGTCTGTGTGTGTATTTAGGTCTGAAATAAGCCTCTTACAGGCAGCATATATATGGTTACTTTTTTGTTTGTTTATTTTTAAAAATCTCTTCAGCCACTCTAAGTCTTTTGACTGGAGTCCATTTACATTTAAAGTAATTGTTGATAGGTAACGTACTTTTTGCCATTTTGTTAATTGTTTTCTGGTTGTTTTGGTAGTTTGTTTTGTTCCTTTTTTTCTTTTGTCTTCTTCCCTTGTGACTTGATGACTATCTTTAGTGTTATGTTTGGATCCCTTTCTCTTATTGTGTGTATTGATTATAGGTTTTTGGTTTTAGGTTACCATGAGGTAGGTAGGAAGATACATAGATAGGTATATGTGATTATTTAATGTTGATCTTTTTTAGTTTGAATGCATTCTAACAACCCTGCATTTTTACCTCCCTCTCTACATTTAATGTTTTGATATCATATTTTACATCTTTTTGTTTTGTGTATTTTTTGACTACTTATTGTGGATATAGATAATTTTACTACTTTTGTTTTTTAATTTTACTACTAGCTTTATAAGTGGTTGATATACTACCTTATGGTATGTTTGCTTTTATTGATGAGACTTTTGCTTTTGTAATTTTCATATTTCTAGTTGTGGCCTTTTATTTTTTCCACTTAGGGAAGTCCTTTTAACATTTCTTGTAAAGCTGTTTTAGTGGTACTGAAGTCTTTTTAGTTTTTGCTTATCTGTAAAGTTCTTTATCTCTCCTTCAAATCTGAATGATAGTCTTGCCAGATAGAATATTCTTGGTTTAAAGTTTCTTTTTTTTTTTCCATCAGTTCTCTCCCTTCTGGCCTACAGGGTTTCTGCTGAAAAGTCAGCTCTTAGTCTTATGGGAGGTCCCTTGTATGTATCTAGTTGTTTATCTCTTGCTGCTTTTAATATTCTCTCTATCTTTAATTTTTTGCTGTTTTAATTATAATGTGTCTTGGTGTGGACCTCTTTGAGTTCATATTCTTTGAGACTCTCTGTTTCCTGGAACTGAATGTCTGTTTATTTTCCCAAGTTAGGGAAGCTTTCAGCTATTATTTCTTCAAATAAGTTCTCTGCCCCTTTCTCTTCTCCTTCTGGGACCCCTATAATGTGAATGTTAGTGCACTTGACGTTGTCTCAGAGGTTCTTAAACTTTCTCATTTTTTTAAATTATTTTTTTTTTCAGCTTTGGTATTTCCGCTACTCTGTCTTCCAGTTCACTGACTGTTCCTCTGTATTTAATCTACTGATGATTCCTTCTAGTGTATTTTTTATTTTTATTGTATTCTTCACCTCTGTTTATTTTTTCTCTATATTTTCTAACTCTGTTAAACTTCTCACTGTGTTCGTCTATTCTTCTCCTGAGTTCGTCGAGCATCTTATGATCATTATCTTGAATTCTTTATGGGTTAGATTGCTTATTTCCACTTTGGTTTGTTCTTCTTCTGGGGTTTTGTCTTTTTTCTTCACTTGGAACGTATTCCTGTCTCTTCATTTTGCCTAACTCTCTGTTTATTTCTATGTATCTAGTAGGTCACTTAGTTTTTATGATCTTGGAGAAGTGGTCATCTGTCGGAGACATCTAATGGAGCCCAGCAGCACCCTCCCCTCTGCTCACTAGCGCTATATATTCTAGGGGGTGTTCTCTTTGTGGGCTGTGTGGGCCCTTCTGTTGTGGTGGGGCTGACTACTTTGGGGGTGTGGTAGGTGGGGCTGGCCCCTGGCCCAGTTGGCTGCTGGGCCTTGCCTTGTGCGGTGGCTGCTGGCTCATTGGTTGTTGGGGCTGAGTCCCACAATGGCAAGCTGCGTGTCCCAGGGGGTCCTGGGGCTGGTGCTGGCTGCAGGGGCTGGGGGCACCTGGTGGTGGTGGTGGTCCAACACCAGGTGTGCTGTTAAGCCCCCTGCACTAATAGACTAGAGAGAGGACTCCAGAATGGTGCTTACCAGAACCAGTGTCCTAATGGTAGAATGAGCTCCCCAAAATGGCACCCCCAGTGTTTATGTCTGTGTGGGGAGTCCCAGTTCCCTCCTACCTCTCAGGGAGTCTCTCCAGGATCTGCAAGTTTGTCTGACCGAGATGTCTTTCAAATTACTGCTTCTTCGTTGGGACTTGGAGTGATTGAGATTTTGTGTGTACCCTTTAAGAGTGGAGCCCACTTGTGTCTCACATATGCACACCCCACTGGCCTTCAAACCCAGACATTCTAGGGGCTCATCTTCCAGGTGCAGGACCCCTGGGCTGGGGAGCCCAATGTGGGGCTTGGACCCCTTGCTCCTTGGGGAGAACCTCTGTAATTGAGATTATCTTTCCATTTGTGGGTCATCTACCCAGGGGTGTGGGTCTTGACTCTACTGTGTCTCCGACCCTCTTAGCCATCTCATTGTGGTTCTTTGTTATATCTTTAGTTGTGGACAATCTTTCTGCCAGTTGTTCTCATAGATGGTTGCTCTGTAAATAGTTGTAATTTTCCTGAGCCTGTGATAGGAGGTGAGTTCAGTGTCTTCCTATTCCACCATCTTGGCCACACCTCTGTGGATAGTTAATGGTTAATGAAACAATATATACACTTGGTTTAAATTTATATTGGATTTTGTGATGGATTTTATGAAATATTGAAACTGTTTTTAGAATAAGAGGCAACAAGTAAAATGCCTTGTGTTACCTGACATACATCAAGTGCCACGTACTGGATAGTGTTTTAAGTACTTTAAATATACTGACTTTTAAAATCAGTACAACAGTGTGGTGAAGTTGGTAATGTGATCATCCCAATCTTATATATGGGGAAAGTTAAGTAACAGAGAGGTTAAGTAACTTGCCTATGGATTACCCAGCTAGTAAGTGGCAGAACTAGTATTTCTCCAAAGCTCATGCTCTTAACCACTCAACTATCCTGTCTCTATATTGCTATATTGGTAATGACTATTATGGGTCAGACCTTGAATTCTCCTTTGAAGGGTTCATAGTATAAATATCAGAGGCTTGTAAACACATAATCATAATTTGATAGGGAAAGGCATAGGGAATAAAGATAAAAAATTTTCCTTAACTTGGTTCTTCTGTGTTTATGTTTTTTGTTTTGTTTTGCTTTTAAGTGAGACTGTATTCCAGCTACATCAGTCGTTCTCAGCTTGAGGCAGTTTATCCCATAGAAGACATTTGGCAATGACTGGAAACATTCTTGGTTGTCACAACTTGGCAGAGGGGAAGAATGCAACTGGCAGCTAGTGGGTAGGTGCCAAGGATGCTGTTAAACATCCTACAAAGCCCTTCACAACAAATAAATACTTGGCCCAGAATGTCAATAGTGCCGCTACTGAGAAATCCTGTTTTACATATTTCTATTTTGTGTACATCTTTCCGTGTCAGTACATACCTTTAATTCCTTTTAGTATTATCTGACTTTGGCTTCCCAGTTTGGGCTGTTGTTACAGAGTACCATAAGCTGGATGGCTTAACAAAAATTTATTTCTCACAGTTCTAGAGGCTGGTAAGTCCAGAGTCAAGGTTTCGGCAGATCTACTGTCTAATGAAGACTCTTTCTGGCTTGTGGACAGCCATCTTCTCATTATATCCACACATGGCATAGAGGGGAAGTAAGCTCTCGCCTGTCTTTTCTTAAAGGGCACTAAATCCCATCTTGAGGACTGTATCCTTATGATCTAATTAACTCCCTAATTACCTATCTCTCTTTTTTTTTTTTTAATTTTATTTTTGGTTGCGCCGGGTCTTAGTTGCTGCAGGCAAACTCCCTAGTTGTGGCTTGTGGGCTCCTTAGTCCTGGCTCACCAGCTCCTTTAGTTGCAGCACGTGGGCTCCTTAGTTGCGTCCAGTGGGTTCCTTAGTTGCAGCTCGTGGGCTCTTTAGTTGTGGAATGCAAACTCTTAGTTGCGGCATGCATGTGGGATCTAGTGCCCTGACCAGGGATCGAACCCTGCGTCCCCTGCATTGGAAGGCATATTCTTAACCACTGTGCCACCAGAGAAGCCCCTCTCTCTTTTTTTAATTGAAATATAGTTGATTTATAATATTATGTTAGTTTCAGGTACATTACAATACAGTACATTATAGGTTATTACAAGATACTGAATATAGTTCCTTGTGCTATACAGTAGGTCTTTGTTCTTCATCAGTTTTATATATAGTAGTGTATATCTGTTAATCCCATACTCCTAATTTATCCCTCCCCCACCTTCCCCTTTGGTAACCATAAGTTTGGTTTCTGTGTCTGTGAGCCTGTTTCTGTTTTGTAAATAAATTCATTTGTATTAATTTTAAGAATCCACATATAGGTGATATATAATATTTGTCTTTGACTTAGTATGATAATCTCTAGGTCAATCTATGTTGCTGCAAATGGCAATATTTCATTGTCCTTTATGGCTGAGTAATTATTCCATTGTATATGTATACGCACCACATCTTCTGTATCCATTCCTCTGTTGGTGGACACTTAGGTTGCTTCCATGTCTTGGCTATTGTAAATAGTGCTGCTGTGAACATTGGTGTGCATGTATCTTTTCGAGTTAAGAGTTTTAGTCTCTTCTGGGTATATGCCCAGGGGATTGAGTGGGATTGCTGGATCATATGGTAACTCTATTTTTAGTCTTTTAAGGAACCTCCAGACTGTTTTTCATAGTGGCTGCACCAATTTACAGTCCCACCAACAGTGTAGGAGGGTTCCATTTTCTCCACACCCTCTCCAGCATTTATTTGTAGACTTTTTGATGATGGCCATTCTGACCGATGTGAGGTGATATCTCATTGTAGTTTCGATTTGCATTTCTCTAATAATTAGTGATATTGAGCATCTCATGTGCCTGTTGGCCATCTGCATGTCTTCTTTGGAGAAATGTCTATTTAGGTCTTCTGCGCATTTTTTGATTGTGTTGTTTTTTTGATATTGAGTTGTATGAGCTGTTTGTATATTTTGGAAATTAAGCCCTTGTTGGTTGCGCCATTTGTAGATGTTTTCTTGCAGTCCATAGGTAGTCTTTTTGTTTTGTTTATGGTTTCCTTTGCTGTGCAGAATCTTATAAGTTTGATTAGGCCCCATTTGTTTATTGTTTATTTCTTTTGCCTTGGGCGACTGATCTAAGAAAAAATTGCTGCGATTTATATCAGAGAATGTTTTGCCCTTGTTCTCTTCCAGGAGTTTTGTGGTATCACGACTTACGTTTAAGTCTAAGCCATTTTGAGTTTATTTTTGTGTATGGTGTGAGGGAGGGTTCTATATTCGTTGATTTACATGTGGCTGTCCAGCTTTCCCAGCATCCACTTGCTGAAGAGACTGTCTTTTCTCCATTGTATATTTTTGTCTCCTTTGTCAAAGATCAGTTGACCATAGGTGTATGGGTTTATTTCTGGGCTCTCTATTCCATCTATGTGTCTTGTTTTTGTGCCAATACCATGCTGTTCTGATTACTGTAGCTTTGTAGTATTTTCTGAAGTCTGGGAGGATTACACCTCCTGCTTTGTTCAATTTCCTCAGGATTGCTTTGGCAATTCTGGATCTTTTGTGGTTCCATATAAATTTTAGGATTATTTGTTCTAGTTCTATGAAAAATGTCATGGGTAATTTGATAGGGATCACATTAACTCTGTAGATTGCTTTGGGTAGTATGGCCATTTTAACAGTACTCTTCCAATCTAAGAGCATGGGATGTCTTACTGGCAAAGAAGAAGAACATTCTAAATAGAAGGTGAGCAGGTACAAAAGCATAGAGGAATAAAGCTCATAGGGTAAGTGGGAACTCTTGAGTTGTCACAGTTGAATTTAGGGTCAAAGTGGCAGAGACATGGCAGTCTACTAAATAAAAACACTTATTTTGCATATTTTGAAAATGATAATTTTATTTCATTATTTGTAAGTATTTTCTTCCCTTTGATCAAGAGCACTTAAAAAATATTCTCAATTGTCATTTTTACATGATATAAAACATACAATGAAAAAACTATCTGTTGCGTATAAGGGAGGCAACATAGATCCAAACAGACAAAACGTTTTTGGGATATGGGTGGATATATACAGCTAAAGCAAATTCAACATTAGGCGCATCAATATTATGTACTCCAGTGCTATACACAGCTTCAATTAAAGGCTTCACTTCAGAGTATGGCATGTGAAGGGGAAATCCAGAGAACTGAAGGAAAGCAAAACAAAATTTTTAGTCATTAGTGAATGTGAAGTTTTCACTATATTTTTTCCCTAAGTAAGTAAGTGCAGTTCTTAATATTCTTAATAGGAAGTCTTCCTTTTGGATCTTAAAGTCATTTATTTAGTTTTGTTTTTCTATCCAGCTATATATTAGCAATACAGAAAATGGAGAGAGGCTTAATGTCTTTTTTTGTTTTAGTTGCTAACATACTGACTTGGTGTTTAAGACACCTGTTAGTCACCCAGGCACTCTCCACTGTTTCCTTCCTTCTTCCTGATAGCCCCAAGTTTGCATAGAAACCCATACAATTCCAGGGACCTAGGTTAAGTTAATACCTTCTATCCCCTTGGCCTCAGTGTTGATCTACAGGAAAGCATGTATAATCTAGGAAATTTGCAAGGGATAGTGGCACGCAGATGCTGTCTTCTGCTCAGAGCAATACGTGTGCAGATGTGAGTCCTGCCAGGAACTATTCCAGCCATTTGGTACCACAAGAAAAGCCATCCTGTGGGTGATGCCATCACGTGGAGGAGGGCAGAGTGGGAAGACTTGCAGACATGTGGTATAGCCCTGATAGCTACTCACCCCTAACTTTTACCTAAATAAGCCCAGAAGTTGTTAATGTTCAAACTTGTTTGAAGTAAGTTTTCTGTTACTTGAAAACATCCCAGCTGAAAAATGAGCCTTATAAGGTAAAGGTAATTTTTAGTCAGTGAGTAGAATTAAATGTACAACTTGATTTCATACTGTTTAGCCAATGAGGCTTACTGTTTTAGTTTGAGACTACTTTCTAGGTTTTAGGATCCAGATAAAGGATGTGAACACACAGCACTACTGACAGGCAGTAGAGAAAGCCTATTAATGAGAATTTTTCTTAGCAATGAAAAGCAATTAGTATAAAATCATATCCTTTAAAAAACAATCTGACCAAGAATGGTTGGTTTCATCTTTATGCTCAGTTGAGTCTAACATGATTTAACCAGATATTTTCATTTTATTTAATACTCTTGCAATTTTATAAAAGATATTATTTTTCATAGGATCCTCCTACAAAAAAAGGTGGTGTTTTGGTTTTATAGAGGCATTTTGCTCTTTAATGGTAGGTTCATTCTTGAGATTTGAACTTCTAATCACATTTTTTTAGTCTGTGCTGCTTCATCTGTGTACTTCGGGGAGTCATTTAGGCATTTTGATTCCAAAAACCCATAGTACTGAGCAATTTCCAATTTGAAATGAACTACTTACCCTGTAGTCTCCTAGCTGTTTCAGCAGTTCTGCTCTGTGGTCGTCTTCCACATCTTCTCCATGATTTCTTTCTAACAGAGGCAAGAAGTGACGCAGAGTAGCGGTACAGTACCTATTCCACCGCGTCAGATGGCGAGGCCTCCAGTCCATGATTTTTTCTTTTAGTATTTTTTCAATCCTGTTTATAAAAAATAAGCTCCATTTTTTGGTGACTTGACTTTTCCCTTGTAAACAAAAATAAAAAGTATTCTGAAACTATTAGAAGAAACAAGATTTTTTTTGGGAATTTGTTGTTCTTAGGATCCAAAATAAGGCTGTATTTGAAATTTGCAGTTGAGAGTAAATTGGTATTTTTTAGTAATAATACCTTAAAAAGGGTCACATTTAATCTTGTGCAGTTTGACATGCTGCTCTTCACACAGCTTGAGACGGTAGAAAGGGCACACAGGCTTTGAAACTAGAAAGGTCTGGCTGGGCTCAGAAGCCCACTTTAACACTTGACAAGTATGTGGACCTCTCTGAGCCTCAGTTTCCACACATGTGAAACTGGGGAAATAAGTTCTATTTTACAGCATTATAAGGATTATTGGGGCTCAAATAGGCTCTTACTAGCTTTCTACATGTGTTAGGTTTTTAAAATAGCTGAAGTTCACTTAAGCACTAATTGGACAAAATAGGCATATTTAAGCTGAGGGTTATATTGTCTGAACAAGACCCATAAATAACATGACGTTGAACTCTAATCTGAGGTAAAGTTTTTGGAGAACTACTTAATCATTGCTGGATTTCACTGCTGTATGTCTCACACCATGCTGATGCTAAAGCCTTCTTTTGAGCCTTGGGATTTAGAGATCATATTTGTACTTTGCATCTATAAACATGAATTAAAGTTTAATTGCCCAAATTATTTCACATTGATCCAGGCTGAGAATTGTTTAGTTGGATATTAACACTCCTAGTGACAGACTGCATATGCATTTATGGATATCAAGTGACCTGTCTTGTAGTTCAGCTGCAGCCACTTTGTCGGTGCGCTGGTAAATTAGCTCTTCTGGCTATAAAAGAAAAAATAGTTCAGGAATTTTAGAAATCAGTTACACTTAATTTCAATAGCTATACATCCTTTTCTAAATTTTTTGTTTTTTTTTAAATTATGAACTCTCAGACATTCAGTTAGACATCGAGGATAATGTAACAGATGCAAATGTACCCAAGACCTACTTTAAGTAAAGCATCACAAATAAATTATAATGCTTTGTGGTTCTTTCTCAATTTTATCACCCTTTTCTGTCACAGAAGTAACCATGATCTGAATTTGTTTTTTAGCACTCTTTCATTCAACATATACTGAATACCTACTGTGTGCCAGGCACTTATACAAGTGAAGGGGATAGAGCTGTGAATAAAATCCCTGCTCTCATGGTGTTTACATTATAGTCAGTGGAGATAGGCAAATTAGTGAAATGTGTTTATGATTTAACTACAGATGTATGTATCCCTAAACAATATATTGTACTGCATGTTTTCTGAGCTTTATGTAATAATTTTGTACTGTAAACATGCAATTTTTTCTCCCTTAACATTATATTTAGAATAGCAGATACGTATTTTCAGTGTGCTTACTAAGATTCATGAATATTAATTCATTTGTGTAACTACTATAAAATATTCTACTATATACCATAATTTATCTCTTCTGTTCCAGTTCTTAGGCTTTTGCAAACAGTGCTCCTATGAAAATTGTTATGTTACCTTGTATACATGGGAGAATTTCTCTAGGGTGATTTTTCTTAAAACTTCTTTTGGAAAGATTTGATCCACAGTAAAAAATACCTTTTATATTACACACACAGTATCTATCTATATATCTACAGCTATCACATTTAAAGTTTTAGTAAACAATTCTCATGCTTACTATTTATAATCTACTACTGTCCAGGACCCTCTAAATTAATGTTATGAGCCCCTCCTGGATCATGCCCTGCAGTTTGATTTCATGTTTCAATAGCAGTGATGAAATTTTAGTGAATTGAGACCAGCATTGAAAAAATTAAATGAAATATATTTTGTGGTATTCTTTTGGGTCATGGGACTCTGTATCAAAACTTATTCTTTCACATATTTGTGTACTGGTTCATGATGTGATGGTCTTTCTTATTGGGCTTAACTAACTTGGAAAATAAAATATTATTCTAGACTAAATATCTAGGAGTGGAATTAAGGGTCAAAATATATCTGGCTACCCAATATAACAATATCACATTCCTCACTTCCTATGTCTACATTTAATTGTTAATAAAAAAATTATACCTGAACACTGGAAAGGCCAGGATATGGAAGGCTTCTTGAAAAGAAAGATTTCCATAGCTTGGGCTTGGTGACATCAAAATTTATCCTTAATGGGGAATCGTATTGTTGAATATTAAACCAAATCTAAAAAAGACAAGACTACATTAGCATATATGGTAGCAGATGTATGTGTATACGTGTGTGTATGTATGTTATATAAAGAGAGACAGCAGAGAGAGACAGAAAGGGAACATGTAGCTTGCACATTTTTTGTCATTTTGATTTTTAAAACTGGTAAGCACTTTACAATCAGTGGCATCATATAGTTGTCACCGGCCATTTTTTTTTTTTTAACATTTTTTTATACCTGCAGTTGAGGTGCACCTTACGATTAATTGCAGGTTGATGAAATAAGGTAGTTCCTGGTGATGAGACACTTAGAGTCTTTTGGAAGAAGACAGACAAGTCTACTCCCTTCTCGGGCTAGCCTTTCCTAACCTTGCTCTTCCCAGCCTCCTAACTGTGGTAGGTGTCCATCTCTTTGCTTCCACAGTGCTCTGTAACCTCTGAGATAGCACCTGTCTTGTCGAGGCACTGCAGCATATTAATTCTGGGACCAGACCACTTGCATTTGAATTCTGGCTCCAACACTTACTAACTGTGTGACTTTGGACAGTTTATTTAATTACCGTATGCCTCAGTTTCCTCCTCTATAAAAGTGGGATGATAGTACTTAACCTCATAAGGATGATGATAACATTAAATGAGTTGATGCATTTATACCTCTTAGAACAATGCCTGGTACATAGGAAGTACTCAATAATTGTTAGCTATTTTATTACTATTGTTAGTATTTATCATTATTTATAATTGTTTATCTCACTAGACTGTTAGATGTTGCCTTGAGGACATTTGCCATGTGCTTTATTCACCATTGTATCATTAGCATCCAGCACAGCTCCTGGTTGGCATATGGTAGGCATATTGAGTAACTGTGTGCATGGGTGGTGAATTTGTCCATTCAACATAATCAAGTACCTTATATTTAGTCTCAGTTCTATTCACTGTGGATAAAGTTGTGAATGAAACATAGTTTCTACCAGCATGCAGTAGCCAATGAGAAGACAGTGCAAACAAACAAATACATGGGATATCAGATGATACATGATGTGGTAGATTGCATCACTGGCCCCAGTTCTTCCCCCCTTCCTATACCCACAGCCTTTGCCCTGATACTTGGCAGTTACTCCCACTAAAAGGGCAGAAATGTATTTCCTTGCCTCTTGACTTCTGGTCAGTAGAATGGGATAGCAGTGTCATTGTGTGACTTCTGTGTCCAAGCTTAAGAAGCTCTGTGTGTTCCTGCTTGCCCTCTTGTGCCTCTGCCAATTGTCATTGCCCTGAGTCCCAGAATAAAAATGCATGAAGCAGGGCTCGCCCAGCCTAGGTCAGCAGAACCATCCCAGCTGACTCACAGATCCATGAGAATAATTGTCTGAAGCCATTTCTTTTGGGGATGGGTTTTTGGTATTTTGTTGTGGCAAAAGCTAACCTTACAAGGGCTATGGAGAAAACTATGCAGGAAGAGGTGAAATTTCAGGGTAGGCAGAGATGTATTTACTGGAAAGAGCATGAAGGAGTGAGGGAGAAATTAATGAAGATATCTGGTCAGGGGAAGGGTCATCTATGCAGAGGAAATAGCAAATGCAAAGTGTGTTTGATGTGTCTGAGGGACAGCAGAGAAGACAAAGTGACTTCAGAGGAGTGAGCAAATTAGAGCAAGAAAGAGATCAGCAGAAGATGATGGGGGCAGGGCAGCTGTCAGATCATAGAAGGCCTTGTGGGCCATTTTAAAGATTGAGGCTTTGACTCTTGAGTGAGCCAAGAAGCCACTGGAGTATTTTATGTAGATGAGTGACATAATTTCCTTCTATTTTAACAGGAATATTCCTTGCTCTTTTGAGATTAGACAGAAGGGGGTAGGGGCAAGTAGTTTAAAGAAGGCAAGGTCTTTAAGAACTACAATTTGGCTGTAGGGTAGGGAATGTGCAGAAAGTAGTGGGAAATAGCACTGGAAAAATGAAGTCAGATTACATAGGGCTTTCAAATCCAAGGTGAGACATTTATTTTTAAATCTGTATACAGTGAGGTACCCTCAATACTTTCTGAGCCATTGAATGATGAAAGCTGAACATTCAGAAACAATCAGGTATCAGTGTACCAAATAATGGACTGAATTGGAGACAAATTATTTAGTTGGCTACTTATAATAATGCAGGGTGAAAGAGTAATGATATGACCTGGAAACAGAAGAGGTAGAATCTATATGATTTGGTATCAAAAGGATTGAAGTAGGAGGAACTAAGGGAGGGGGAAAATCAAGGACAATCCTGGGGTTTGAATCTGGGTAACTGACATGCACAGAAGTAGGAAGGCCAGGAGGCGGAGCTGTTTTTAGAGATAAAGGAGAAATGATACGAGTTACGGATGGCCTGAGTTTGCGATTTTGATAAAGCATCTGGGTGTCTAGCAAACAGTTGAAAATTCAGGACCCAAAGATTCTGGGCCTAGTGACAGAATGATGACTTTTTTTGCCAGGATAAACTAGATAGAGCTAAAATAAATAATCTGTGGTTCTGCAAGAAATCTAAATATAGAATTTTCAGGAAAATCTACTTTTAAGGTGTGGAAAGAAAAGCCAGTGGAAGAAACCTAGGGAACTATTGCAGAGAAATGAAAACCAACAGTCCTTTATCAGTAAACTGAGGATGAGAAAGTGTTTTTTCCATGAAGAGGTGATTAGATGTGTCACGTGCCATAGAAAAGGACAGGAGAGTGAGGAATGGGAGTAAACCATTGGGTTTATTTATCCATTAGCAAGACAATGGTACTTCTCAGAGGTTATTTCTGTAGAATGGTCAGGGAAGAGGACTAGATTATAGGCGGTTAAAGTCTGAGTGTACTGAGGAAGTGGAAGCAGGGCAAATAATTAGTACTTAAAGAATTTTGGAAGGAAAGGAAGGAGGGGCAATGATAGTTTAGGCTGTAGCCGGGTTGGGAGAAGCATATTTTAGAATTGCTGGACTTCTGAGCCTATTGATAGAGAAGGAGAGAGAAAACATATAGAGGCAAGTTGGGACAGTTAGTGGAGCCAAGTGTTGAAACAGGAGTGGAAACACAAACATGGGTGGAAAGGGGAGACTTACTTCTTGGCAAAGGAGTGAAGGAGGAAAAAGTCTGACAGTCCAAAGAGGTGGTGTGGTAGAGCAGGGTAGAGGTAGAGCAGTTGAAGTTTCAGAGTGCCAGGCCTGCAAAGCGAGCCTGAGGTCCTCTCCTGAGGGTGGCCAAGGCTTAGAGCAGGTTCAGAGCAGCTGCCATGTGGGATTGCCGGCATCATGAGCCACTGCTGCCTATCTTGTTAGAAGAGGAGGAAAGGGGGTCTTTCTTCCTCACAAAACTTGGACTTTGTGTGAATTAGTCAACCATACAGTGATTGTTTTGAGAACTAATAATTTTGACAAAGAATGGAGTTCTCTGTAGGCTTTTTCAATGCCTGTTGACTCTGCCTGATTACTAATATGACCTTAAGATGGTTCTTTACATGTATTAAAGGATGGAGCTTAGCAGATCATTTATGATTACGATAATGCTTTTAATTAAAAATAATAACATGCAAATTGTACACTACACTGCTCTTTTCACACTTGTAATTAATAATAGTTACCATTTGCTGAATACCTATGAAAGACAGGTACTTTGCTGAGTGCTTGGCCTATGTTATCTCTAATTATAGTAGCAACCCGTAGACCAGTGGTCTTCAAGGTAGGGTGCACATCACAGACATATGAGAAGAAATATTATATCTTCTAATTATTTCTTTTTATTTTAAGAGTTTCTTCTGTGTGTAATATAAATAATATATTGATACATAAGTAAATATATATATAATTTATAAATAAAAATACATATATTGGGGATATATGCTCAAATGATTTTTCTGACAGATAAAGTTCAGAGAACACTCGGGTAGATAATGATTATAAAAACCGTCACAGTGGCCAACACAGGGTTGCTACTGTATGTTTGCTGCTTTGCACTGATTATCTCATTTACTTCGCACAACTACTCTGTAAAGTAGTTACTAACAAATACCTTCATTTTACCAATGAAGAAACTGATGCTGTGTAAGATTAAGAAACTTTCCTAAGCTTACATAACTAATAAATGATGATGTTGGAATTTAAACTCAGGCAGTGTGATCCCATAACTCATGTTTTTAACCAGTGCCTTATATAGTACCCTTCATAGTTAAATGGCCCCCCAAACTGGGTGCAAGCAGAATCACCTGATGGTACCTGGGAATCTCGTAGAAAAAGAAAAGAAAGAAAAGAAAGACAATCTTTTCAGGTGATAAATTTGGCTCATTTAGTTCTCAAAACACTAGGAGTTCGGCATTGTAAACTCTTACTTTGGAAGGGAAAACAGGACAAGCCAGGATACAAACTCAGGTCGTCTGAATCTAAATCCTAAATTCTTTCTTTAACCTCAGTCTGCTTCTCGAAGATCAGGTGACTAATTCAACCAAAAGTTTTTATTTAGAACAGTTCTGCCACTGTGCTTGACACTGCATTTCTTTAATTGGTATTATATATGTTTATGTAAATTTTTTTGACACAAAATATTATTAAAATCAGTAGGTCAATTAAAAAAAGCAATAGTCAACCACATTTAAGAGGAAATGGTAATACTTACATTATCGGAACCTATTAAACAGCCCACACTCTTTAAGGGGCAGAATGTATCGAATTGTCCATAAAAATGTCCACTGCAGGGATTCCATATTAAATAGTGACTTTGCTCCCGAGTTAGCACATAGGCAGTTGGACCCTGAAGGAAAACAGCCATTAAACCAGTTTCCGATTAATTATGCGATTAGGGTCAAGAGTAGTTTGTATAGACAGTTCATTATTTTAGTTGGACCCCTAATTTCTAAACCCCATGGCTAATGGTGAAAATTATTTTGCAGTTCTAGATTATGCTGAATTAATAAAATCCAAAGTTTATTTTTGCAAAATTCTTGCATCTGCAACTAGTGTGATATAGTGACCAAATAGGAATAGTGGTCATGTTACTCAACAAACATATCTTTTTTTTTTTTTAAGTTAAATGGGGTATGTTGTGGGGTTTTTTTTTCAGTTTTACTGAAATATAATTGATGTACAGCACTGTATAAGTTTAAGGTGTACAGCATAATGATTTGACTTCCATACATCATGAAATGATGACCACAGTAGGTTTAAGTGGACACCCATCATCTCATACAGATACATTAAAAGAAATAGGAAAAAAGTTTTTTTTTCTTGTGATGAGAATTCTTAGGATTACTCTCTTAACGACTTTCATTTATAACATACAGCAGTGTTAATTATCTTTATTATGTTGTATATTGCATCCCTAGAACTTATATATCTTATAACTGGAGGTTTGTACCTTTTGACTACCTTATCTAATTCCCCCTCCCCCTATCCCCTGCCTCTGATAGCCACAAATCTGATCTCTTTCGTATGAATTTGTTTGTTTTTGAAGTATAATTGACATACAACACTATGTTAGTTTCTGGTACACAACATACTTATTTGATAATACCTGTACATTTCAAAATGATCATCATGAAAAGTCTAGGTTATCATCTGTCACCATACAAGGATATTTCATAATTATTGACTATATTCCCCACACTGTATATTTCATACCTGTAACATTTATTTTGTAACTAAAAGTTTGTACTTAATCTTCCTCACCTATTTCTCTCCTCCCCCCTCCTCCCCCCATTTCCCCCCTCCTCCCCTCTGGCAACCACCTGTGTTTTTTGCTGTATCTATGACTGTTTCTTTTTTATTTTTAAATTAATTTATTTTTGGCTGCATTGGGTTTTCATTGCTATGCACAGGTTTTCTCTAGTTGCAGCGAGCGGGGGCTTCTCACTGCAGTGGCTTCTCTTGTTGTGGAGCATGGGCCCTAGGCGCGCAGGCTTCAGTAGTTGTGGGTTGCGGGCTCTAGAGCACAGGCTCAGTAGTGGCGCACGGGCTTAGTTGCTCCGTGGCTTGTGGGATCTTCCCAGACCAGGGCTTGAACCCGTGTCCCCTGCATTGGCAGGTGGATTCTTAACCACTGTGCCACTAGGGAAGCCCTCTATGACTGTTTCTGTTTCATTATGTTTGTTCATTTGTTTTGTTTTTTAGGTTCCATGTACAGTATTTGCCTTTCTCTGACTTACTTCACTTAGCATAATACCCTCTAGGTCCATCCATGTTATTGCAAATGGCAAGATATCTTATGATTGGCTGAAGAATGATTATTGATGGAAATGAGTAGTCACTGCATTTTCTTTTTAGAGTCAGTTAAGATTGCTTTTTAAGTATTTAGAAGGCTGATTATATCTGAATACTACTTCTATTTCTAATACAGTAATTAATATTTGATATACATTTATAATTATGTAAATGAATAGAAGATAATTTGAGAGGATACTTACTAAACTCTTGACAGTGAGTACACCCAAGGAGGGGGTGGGATTGGGAGTTAGAGCCTGAAGAGGGACTTTAACTTTTAATTCAGAATACTTATGTATTATTAGATTCTCTTTTTACAGTGAACATTTATTCATTCATTTATTTCTCATGTATGATTTCATTTGATGCTCACTATAGGCTTCTGGGGAAGGCAGGGCAAAACTTACTCTCCCACTTTCATTATAAGGCTCAGAGTTGTGAAGTGACTTGCTTAAAGTCACACAGCTCATGAGGAGTGGGCATAGCCTTGAACCCAGGCAGGCCTTGTGACTTCCTAGCCCAGTATTCTGTTCCTTGTACCAGGCTATCTGGAAGATAATGATGGAGCATGAATTAGGATTCAGATATGATACTACCTGTCTAGTAGCAACCTGTGCTGTCTAATTCCTAAGGATTCCTAGAGCCCCTCTTTTTGAAGCACTCTTTGGATAAGCTGCTTCAGTCCATATGACTTTTCTAAATTTGTACCCAAAATTACCCCCAAAACGTGCCCCAAATTTAGGGATATTTGCAGTGGGCTGGGGAAACAAATTTTAGTAGTCACTATCTCCAGTCTAATAAAAATAACAATGGTGATACCAAACTATAGCTGTGAGCATTCTTTTCTTTGTTCCTGTGGTTATCTGCCTTCTTGCCCTTTGCCTGCCAGGTTAGTAGCAGATGCCTGTGGATGAAGCAGGCGTGAAAGATTCTCTGTCCTTGCCGCACTTCTTCAGATCCCCTTCGATCCTTGGCATGAATAACACTAGATCACTAAGGGAATCAGAATTCTTAGTAGCGTGGGCGGGAGGGGGCTTTTGCTAAAAGGACGGAGCTAGGTGGGGGCTGTGGGTGGTAAAGGGCTCTGATTTGCCAAAAACACCCTGAAGCATTGTGCAGGGCCCGAGTACCCTGAAAGCCACTTCACGTTTTATCGCTGGTTCTCTCTTCCTATTGTGGAATCTCTGGGCTACTTCCCTTGCAACTCAAAGAATTGTTATGAAAATAAGTCCTGTCCATGATTTGGAACATAACACAGCCATCCATGTTAGCCAAGGACACTTTGTTAGAGCCAACCTACGTGGTCTTACCTCAGGAATAGCATTGCCCATCACCAGCCAGGCCTTCTTACCCAGGGAGAGAAAGTAATTACACAGTAATACTGCATGCTCTTCTTCGTCTCCTGCCAGGAGATCAAGAAATTGCTGACCAAAATTAAAAACAAAAAATTATGTTGCATTGACTGACCGCTTTATTCTAGATTGGCTGTATAGGATTTTAAAAAGTCATTGTTAAAATTAGTACCTTCAAGGATAAGATCTATTTAAAAAAGATTTTTCCAAATGTTGGTACTGTGTTGTTAATTCATTAAAATTAAAAAAAACCGCAACACTTTTAGTCGGACATGGTATTTTCTCTGACATCGATGACATGATTTCTAGAATCAATTATGGGGTGAGGTGGGGGAGACAAATTTCAAAGTTCCACGTTTTATTTTGAACTTACATATGGTAGCTCCCTGTGTACGAAACACTTTTTCTTTGTGAAGACGTTATTTTCTAGAGCAGTTTTAGGTTCACAGCAAAGCTGGCAGGAAGGCACAGAGATTCCCCGCACTTTTTTGCCCCCCCCCCCACAGGTACAGGCTCCTCCACCATCAACATCCCTCGCCAGGCGGCACGTGGGTTACAACTGGCAGACCTACCCTGACGCACCGTGATCACCCAAAGTCCATAGCTTATACATAGGGTTCACTCCTGGTGTTGCACGTTCTGTGGGTTTTGACGAGTCTGTCATTACAGTATCATGCAGTGTATTTTCACTGCCCTAGAAGTCCTCTGTGCTCTGCCTGTTCATATCCTGTCCTCCCACCCTGGCCACCACACTGTTTTAAGCACATTGCATGCATCAATTCATTTGATCCTGGAAGAAACCTATGAGGGCGATACTCTCATCTTCCCATTTTACAGATGAGGAAGTGGAGGCACAGAGAGACGAAGCAATACCTAGGAAGTGGAAAAGCCATTCTGGCTCTAGAGCACATGAACTATATTCTATTCTTCGTATATCTTCTTATAGATATCTTGAGGTTGTGGAAATTTTATCTCTAAAATTGTCAACATTATGTTGCCAAAATATATTGGAGAGCAAGAAATTTAAAGTGTACTTCAGCTTCTTCCTTTTAGAGCTATCCTTCAAAGGGAGTTGTATAACCACAGTTCAATTTTATACAAACACAGTACAACATAAGATCCAGAAGCAGAGTGAATACCAGTGATAATACATGTTTGTTTCATACTACTGAAGACTCATTTGGAAGTTTATGTAGCATACGTTGATTGTAAGTTCCATGAGGTCAGAGGCCATTTTATTTTGCTCATAGCCAGAACTAAGTACAGTGTCTGACACGTGATAGGTGACCAAGAAATACATACTGAATAATGACATGCCTTTAGAAGCCCATAAATTAAGGAATATGCAATTTCCAAAGCCCACGCATTAAGGAATATGCAATTTCCAAATGTAATATAGAATGTGATTTTGATTATTTTATGAATAAAATTGGGATGTTGTTAAAGTAACATTGGGAGGATAAATTAGCATTAAGACATCTGAAGTGGTTTTGTGTGTGTGGGTGCGAGTGTGTGTGTGTGTGCAAATAATTAATATTTTTGTTTAATTTCTGAACTTTGGGCAAATTGAACCAGGAAGAAAAAAGTACCTCAGAATTTAGCTCATCCTGCTAAACAGATGGCCGTGTAGATTCTTATAATGACTACTGAGTGTTGCAATTTAAAATTATGCAAGCCATTTACTAATGTTCCGTGAAATCAGCTCAAACTAGTAAGTCTGTGAGGGAGAACTACTTACATCAGATGTGCTCCACAGGTCACAGATACCAGCAAATGAAACAGTGTCAGGCAAGAAAGGAATCAAAGACACATATCGAGCCACCAGTTCCTGTTTAAACAAAATTAGCTGTAATCATTTTTCTAATAAAATAGAAAGCTGGATCATCTATCTCATTTCTTGGAAGAAAGTTTCATATGTCACAAACATTTATGTGAACAAAATGAAACGAATGCTCACAAGTGCTTACTAAGTGTTGTGTTAATATTATCTCATTTAATCCTCTCCAAACATCCTGAGGAAGATTATTGTTATTATCCATCTTTTACGGATGAAGAAAATGGCTCTTGGGTCTCTTTGAAATGTACTCATCTTCTTCCCCCCGCCCCCCTTACTTTCTGGTATAACAAGACTCTCCAAGATCATCTTGTATTTTCCCTAGCCCAGTGCTGAAAGCAGCCATTTCTCTAAGAAGTCCTGTTTCCTTTTAGAAGCCAGTAGTATTTAGAAACCAAGATGGGTGCGTCATTGTGGTTGTAACTCATTACTTCTGTAATTGCTCAGGAGGTTGAACATCTTTTTATATGCTTATTGGCCTTTCATGTTTCCACTTCTGTGAACTTGTATTCAAATATTTTGTACATTTTTAAATTGATTTGTAGTTTTTAAAAAATATATTCTAGTTACTATTCCTTTGTCTATTACATACGTTGTAAATGTCCTCTACTGATTGTGGCTTGTCTTTTCCTTTCCTTTGTGCTGTTTTTTGTTAACTCAAGTTCTCAGTTTTAATATGGTCAAATTTATTCTTTCTGGTTACAGTTACAGTAAGTCCCCTACATACGAACACATTCCGAGAGCGAGTTCGTAAGTCCAGTTTCTTTGTAAGTCTGACAAAGTTAGCCTAGGGACCCAACTAACACAATTGGCTGTATAGTACTGTACTGTAATAGGTTTATAATACTTTTCACACATAATACATAAAAAACAAACACAAAAAATAAACATTTAAAATCTTACAGTACAGTACTTTGAAAAGTACAGTAGTACAGTCCAACAGCTGGCATACAGGGGCTGGCACCGAGTGAACAGGCAAGAAGAGTTACTGACTGGAGGAGGGAGAGGAGGTGGGAGATCGTAGAGCTGAAGGATCGTCAGCAATAGGAGACAGAAGGCAAACTGCAGTTTCACTCACGCCTGATGCTGATGACACAGGTTCTGGTTCCTTGCTGGAACCAGATGCACGTTCACACCTTTGAAAGTTTGCAACTTGAAGGTTTGTATGTAGCAGACTTACTGTAGCGCTTTTTTCTGGCTTGTTTAAGGAACTTCCTACCTCAGGTCATAAAGATAAAAATGCCTCTCATATTTAAGTCCTGAATCTATCTGTTGAATGGTGTGAAGCAGGAATCTTTTTTTTCCCATATGTAAAATCAATGATCCCAATACAATTTATGTAATAGTCAATTTTTACTAATTTCCAATGCCAGCTTTGTCATATATCAGGTTTGAGTGGGTTAATATTTGAGTAGACCTATTCTGGATTTTTAAATTCTCTTCCATTTTTCTCTTTGTTATTTGTGTTCAATACCATTTTACCTTAATTACTGCGGTCTCATAAGTATCTGGATATGACATGGCACATCTTCCCACTGAGTTCTTCTTTCTCTTCAGGATCATCTTTGCTATTTTTTTGCCCTTTGCACTGCTGTATAAATATTAGAATCAGCTTGCCAAGTTCCACTACAAACTTTTAAAAATCTAGTTTTACAGTCTTTGGCTTTTAACTGGAAAGTTTAATCCCTTCACTTTGATTGTGATTATTGGTAAATATTTAGACTATTTCTACTACCTTATTCTGTGCTTTTTATTTTTTATTTTTCTATAATTTTTCTATGTTTTTTCCCCTCCCCACTCTCTTTACCCCATTTTGTTATTTTATCTTCTGCTAGTTTGGAAGTTATACTCACTTTTTAAGATTCTTTTAAGTTGTTAATATAGAAATTTCAGTATGAATATTTAACTTAAACTCTAAAGTTAATAAATATCTTTGCCCTCATCTTGGAAAATACAAGGGCATTAAAATACTCTCATAGATCCTGTCCTGACATGTATACATTTTTTTTCAGGATTTTTGTTTTATCTTGATTTTTCAACCACATTGCTTTTATTATTACTTTGAAGACAATGCTTGTTGATTTATTCACTAATTTCCCATTTTCTTTACCTATCATTATGTGTTGCATCTAGGATTTTCTGAGAACCTTCCTTCTCTTTATATTTTTTAGAAATTCCTTAAGTGAGAATCTTTTGGTTGTAAATTCTCCCAATGTTTGTGTGAAAGATAGTTTCACTGGATATAAATTACTAGTTTGATGACTATTTTCTTTTAGCCTTTTGAAGATGTCATTCCACTTCTGGCTTTCATATGTGCAGCTAAAAAACCTGTTTAATTACTGTTCCTTTTTATTTAAAAAAAAGAATTTTAAAAAAATTATTATTTATTTATTTATTTATGGCTGTGTTGGGTCTTCGTTTCTGTGCGAGGGCTTCCCCTAGTTGTGGCAAGTGGGGGCCACTCTTCATCGCGGTGCGCGGGCCTCTCATTATCGTGGCCCCTCTTGTTGCGGAGCACAGGCTCCAAACGCGCAGACTCAGTAGTTGTGGCTCACGGGCCCAGTTGCTCCGCGGCATGTGGGATCTTCCCAGACCAGGGCTCGAACCCATGTCCCCTGCATTGGCAGGCAGATTCTCAACCACTGCGCCACCAGGGAAGCCCTACTGTTCCTTTTTAGATAATCTGCACTTTCTCTCTAGCTGTTTTAAAGATCATCTTTGTTTTTTTTGTTCCCAATTATACACCTGGATTTTAATTTCATTTTATCTTGTGTGGGATTCATTGGGCTTCCTGAATCGTTGTTGTCTTTCATCAAATCTTGAAAATTCTCAGCTCTATCTCTTTGAATATTGCTTTTCTCCTTTTAAACACAATTTGGTCCTCCTCCCTCTGTCCTCCATTGTCTCTTAGCCATTCCTTTATGTCTTCCATTTTTTTCGGTTTCTGTGCTATACTCCAAGCAGTTTCTTTGCCTGTATATTCATGAATTATCTCTGTATTTAACTGTATTTAATTTAACTCTGTATTCAACTATATTTGATGTTAGGTTTAAACTGTTTGTTCAGTTTCTAATTTTAACTATTCTTTATTTCTACAAGTTCCATGTAGTACTTTTAACACGCTGTGTATCAGTTCTAATAGTCTATTGTCCTTTTGTTATATTTTCAATTCCCTAGATTTCTTAAACTTATTAAACATACCTATTTTATATTCTGAATCTGGTAATTTGTATTCCGATTGTGCAGAATGTTGTTTCTGCTAACTCCTACCTTCTTCATAGTGACTTATTTCTTCATTGATGATCTTTTATATGTTCATGTTGCTTGGAACTTTTTCTGTGGAATTTTTTTGAGGCTGAGTTTAAAGGATGTTCTCCTAAAAGAATTTGTGTTTGCTCTGACAGGGACTTAGGGGCATTACCAACAGGGAATTCTTGAAATTAAATTTCGATTGAAGTTTTTTGGGGTCCTACAGGTAGTGTAAATTTCAGTCCCAAGTGTGAATAAGTACAGCTTAGTGATTAGGAATTCTTAGGAGAGACTTTTTTTTTTTTCTCTTCCATCCAGAGTCAAGGCTGAGACAGGCAGGTTTTCTTCTGCAGGGCAGGGCATTTCCTAGTTTACCTACAAGTAAGTTTACACTTCAAGGGTACCAGCTCCGTGGCTGAGTCTCTAACCCAATGCTCCAGCACCATGCATTACCTCACATCTCCAGCAACCTTGAGGCGCACTGAAACCCAGCTCTTGGCATTAGGAATTACGGGTGACCCCAGAGCAAACACTATTTCAAGCCCTCACCCTTGTGGAGTCTTGCTTTCCTGTTGTTTCCTGTCTCTGGGTTTTCCTCCTCATCTTATTTCTATTTCAGTCATGATTTAAAACATGTTTTAAATATTTTATTCATCACTCTTAAGTGTTCTCTACTGGGAGAAGTTTTCTGCACATCTACTCTGCTAGAGAGAATAGAAGTCCCTGTTAAGGTTTTTAATAAAAATTGATTAATAAAAAAAGTAAATGAAATGTAGAACACAATGTTTATTTGGTTTTTTTATATATATCTATATCTGCAAATAGGCATATCATTACCCTGTTCCTAAATTACTAAATTAATGACTTACTAGCAGCAATTACTCTCTGTACTATCCACTCGCCAAAGACAGTTATGGGTTACCTTGTCCACTTAAGAATAGCCCATTCAGCGTACAGTTCTGTTCATGTGAGACTGCAATAGGTATGGTGCTTTGCAGGCAGAGAATGATGCATGAGTATTTAATGGCCTGGTATGGATGTGCTTTACGGGGATGGCCTACATGCTATACATACTTAAAGATTGGAAATAATTTTTGCTTAATTTGTATTTAATGATGCTTACAGCATTAAATATAATACTGAGTAGTTATCTTGGTATAATAGAACGTGCACGAGTTCTAAGTCAGAGGCCTAGGTTCAAATTCTAGCAGAGTTATAGAGAATACATAATGTAAACATGTTTGTATAAGACATTGTGAAAGTGTAGAACATCTTCCAAATTTTAGTTTTCCAGCAGCCAGTGTAATGTCAGGGGCACAGTAAGCACTCAATAATTAATTGCTCCCTGAAAGAATGGACTAAGGATTATTATCCTTACTGGTACCTCCAGACTTTTCTAAAGAAAGTAAGCCTCATGGTACTAAAGGAGTTTTAATCATTACTTTAATCATTAATGATCTTGATCTAGTTACTATCCTAGGTACTATGAAATATGGTAATTAAGAGGGCGATATACTGAAACTTTAAAACCTTTTTAGCACCAACACCGATTGGCTGTGAAATACTTACTGCTGTTGCCTGTGGATTGTTGGGGTGAGTGTTAAGGAGCTCCTGAGGAGGATTTAAAGGCTTGAGATAACGAGTAATGAAGACGGTTTTCCCACTAATGTCAACCACTCTTGTCAGGCACTGACGATTTGGAAACTTTAAGGCACATTCAGCTTGAAACTTCTCAGTTGCTTGAAGCAATTTCTCATCTTCCTGAGAATCAAACTTCAAAAATAAAGACTCCATGGAGTTTGTATATCATTACAGGAGATACAGTAGAACCTGTTCAGATCCCACAGTCAACGTGAACTCAATGTGTGCTTCAGGAAGTATGATTTAGTGACCCCCTTATAAAATTGTCAGGCCCCAGTGTTCCTGAAGCTTTATTTAATTATATTTATAATTTAAAAATTAGATAGATTCATTAAACCCTTAAAATATATTCACCAGCATTGAAAGAAAGTAGTCAACAGGCAAGCAACCATATGGAAATTATTGGATTAATAAAGCAACATTTAAAAATTAAACTATGATGTACTACTTCTGATTGATGAGACCAAGCAATAATAGTTTTATGTGTATTTTGATGTTGGTTTTAGAGGGGAGAGGGCTCAGAAATCAAACATCTCAAATGCAAAGGTAAAGCAACTCATGTTAAAAGGACAACAAATTTACAGGTATATATGGATATGTTAAAAAGTTTTAAATCCATAACCAACGTACTAAATAATAGTAATGGGTCTCAAGGTAAAAGGAAGCAGAACTCGAAACGTCAAATGTATAGTAGTTTTTTTAAGTGGTTCTCTGATCCAAGATGAGCCAATTCCCAGACTTTTTAAAGTAACTCAAAGCAGCTGAAACAGAACCGATTTCAATTGTCTCTGGACATAGGGTGTCATTTTTCCTTCAAGCCATTGCTGAAACGTAGCATGGAAAAAAGCAGATATTTAAATGTTTCTACAAGATTTTTGTTGTTTAGTATAAAAATTTATGTATCGTTGCTTACATTTCAAAGGATTTTAAGACAAACTCAAAATTTTATTAGAAAATCAATTTTTAGGTAAGATTTACATTCTAGGCAGTGCTTGAAAGTTTTGTTTGTTTGTTTTCGAGGAGGGAAATACATCTAGAAATCCCCTTCATACTCTGCTTTACTTATTTTAGCATTTAAAACTGCTGATATATTTGTTTACTCTGTCTCCCTCATAGAGTAAGATTCTTGAAGTCAGGGATTTTGTTTTGATCCAGTTTTTTACCTTCAGTATCGAGGATACTACACACATAGTACATAGTACATAGTAGGCACATGGTAAGTGTTTAACAAATGTTGCTGAATGAATGAATGAGAGCACAGAGAACATCCCGTTACTTTTTTATGACTTTTAATAGGATCTAGAATATGAATTGTTCTTGGCTTCTCTTATATTGGAGCTGGACTGTGGCTCCTGTTTCTAATTTGATTGCTGTATCCTCAGAAATTGAGGTAGCGGTTGTGGCGGATAGATAGGATGGAGGCATTTCCAAAACCCTCCTGTATATTCTTCGTGGGATGTGCCCTGACATCTGAATCCTAACATTATCATCATCGTCGTCGTTATAACCACCTACTCAGCACAGTGCCAAGACACGGTAGCTACCGAATAGGTGGTATGATGAAGACATAAATAAATGAAAAAGGTGAGCTCACAAGACTTTGTTATGGATGTATGCAGACTCTAGGGTATAAATAATTGTAACTTTAGAAAGATTGAGAATTATGAAACAAGGGTGGTGTGAAGAAAAGCACCCTTTTGAATTCATCCCTGTTTCTTTTAAACTCATTAATTTACATATGCATCCAATTATTTGAAAAACGTTTGCTGAAAGTCTAAAGGGTTCTAGGCAGTCTGGATAAATGTATTTGAAACAGACCCCTCAAGAAACTTCTAGTCTGGAGGAGAACATTAATAAGCAATCAGGTGCTTGAAACACTTGACCAGAGATCCTGTAGGGATAGACACCGTATGCTATGGAAGCATTAAAGAGAGGCAGCTATAGACAGTGTCCAGAAAGAACAGTAAAAATCTTGAATCAGTACTGACTACTTCCAAATTGAAAAAAGTATGTATAAAACTTTTTCTGCCACTTGGACCTGGATGTTCTGCTGTGTATTTTGACTCTGTAGTTAGTGCTTCTTGGGAGCAAGGCCCATGTTTCAGTCATTTTGTGTTCTTCTCTGCACTGAGCATGCATAATGTAAGCATTTAATAGGTATCTATTAATGATCATTAATACTTGTTTAGACCACAAGGATGCCATTTAATGGATTGAAACCGTAATTTAAGGGTAGTATGCCATGTTGGTAATATAAGAAGTGCCAAGCAAAAGCTAAATACTAAAAGGATTTGGGTCGTTTATTATGAAACAAATAAAGGTGGAACTGACAGATTCACAATTAGATTCAACATGAAATTTGGAAGATTCTTAACTGGCTCAATTCTTTAACTTCTAGGTTAATGTAAATATTTACAGAAAACTGAATGGGTTTATTTTCCCTTTGAATACCTACACTGTGGCAGCTCCACTGACCAGAAATAATTGTCCCAGCCACACTGTTTATGTAAGAAGCAGCTCATGGATTTTATGGACGTGGAAACAGTGGAGGTAGCTCCCAGTATGCAGGTGACATTCAGACATGTGACTTCCTGATTCAGAGCTAAATAAGAAACTTTCTGACAAAATGAAATGGGCCAAAAGACAAAGGTAGTTATTCTTCATGAACTGCAGACATCTGTAGTTCATTGCCAAGGGATCGCACATACATTGGGACCCAGCAGCTTCCATAAGGTGGCAGAGGACAGAAGCAGGTAATTAATACCTAATAACTATTGGCTGATGAATATAGTAAAACAAAATGCTTGGTACCTTTTTAAGCATGTCACTCATCTATCAGAAGCAAGAAAGAAAAAAGAAAAGGAATAAAAGGAAGACTTCATAAACAGACATAATCTATTTTAAAAAACTTTTGTTTTTATCGAGACAGAGTAAAGTAGGGGATGTTAAGAGTTTCAGGAGTTGCTACTGATTTTTTAGACAGTTCCATGAGTAAAGATCTTTAAAAAATCGTATGGAATGGTTCAGCATGGGATGATGGTGGAGGGAAGACTCTAATGGGCTAATCCTGGCAGTTGCTGTTCAGTGGAAAAACAATTCCAGGTTGTGGTCCCTACTATTTAGGGCAAGAGCTTCTCTCTCCTTTCTGCCACTGTGTGTTTAGGACGCCAGGATCCCGTCAGTGTACAAGTATTCCTTATCAAGGAGCAGCAGAGTCTGCCTTCCAGAGGCGTTTTCTTATGCCCTCATTTTGGAGGTCTGAGAGAAATGCCACATACAGCCACAGCGGGGCAGTAAAAAGCCACCGAAGGCAGCAGCTGACAGCCTAGATATCTCATTTTAAGGAAGGAAGGCCATAGGACCCTTAAAACTCCTGCAGTAGGAGGTCAGTGCCTGGGAAGAAGGCCAAGTGCAAAGGCACCTCTGGTTTTCAGCTTTTCAGCTTTTCAGCCCCAGTCACAGACTGCTCTCCCGTGGTTTGGAAGCTCATCTCCAGGTGGAGTACTAACCGCTTTTGCTTCTGTTAAGAATACATAGAACTAGCAAAATCGTCTTTTCTGTGGGAGCATTTTTCTGTGTAAACATGCTTTTTGACTTTCTCTTGAATTTGTACATGAAGAAAAGCATTCTGAACATGTTTCCCTTCCTAGAAATATTTTGAAATGTATATATTCTAACATGTTTTTTGGAGAACATATTTGTCACAGCTTTAGTGACAAAGGCTAGCATATAAGGTTAATTTGAATTTCATAGATTTGTTTTTCCAACAGTCCTTCATGTTTTCCTGTAAATGCCTTGCAAATAGGAAATAGTGATAGTATTTTTCTCTGTGACCCAAAGTGTAATAGTGAAAAAGAAACAGAGGAATGTGCTCATTTTTTTTCCATCTCCGTCTGAGTCTTAATTACAGTGGATAAAGGGTCAGCATAATAATTTGGGCAGTATAGCTTAGTAGTTAACAATTTGGAATTTGGAATTTTTACTTGCTTTTTTAGGCAGCTATATTCCCAGTGCCTAAAAAATGCCTGTCACACAGAAGATGCTCAGTAAATATTTGTTGAATATATATGATTTAAAGTCAGACAGATGTTTAATCGTTAGCGCTGCCATTTACTTCCCCGGGGTGAACTTGGACAGTTCAGCCCCATTTTCCTCATCTCCTAGTTGAAGACCCACCATACAAGACAACTGTGAGTATTCAGAGAGAGGACACATGTCAATGTCTGACAGAGTGCTCAGGACAGAGTGACAACTCAGCACATGTTGTTGTTGGTGGTGGTTGTCATTACTGTATTAGTTTATAATAATAAGAGGTCATGATCAATCTTTCTCCCAAGTCTGATAAGGGCAGTATGCATCAATGCTGCACAAGTATGTTACATTAAGAAAGTATCTCCCAATCCTGAAGGTTGGGAAGCAGTTGCTAACAAATAGAAGTTCTAGAAATTCTTTTTCTCTAGAGCTGTGCAAAATTAGAGTACTTGTGCGTATACTTACCTGTTTCTGTCCGAAGGCACTGAAGTAAATTGTGGTGACCCCTGAAGGTCACCTGGTTTTATGATCCTATGAATTGATTCAATATACAATGTGACCAGGGACTTGAGGTCAGATTTAGAAATGCATTTCAGCACGCTTGCCAGTAAGTGTCAAGATAATAAAGCAATCTGCTTTTCTACTTTCATATTTCATTTTCTACCCAATGAGAAAATTCTTCTAAAAGTAGAGTATGTTTATATTTGTTTTGCTTTGCTAAAAGTTTAAATTGCTTATTGACCTAATTATTGACTCAATGAAGTACAAACCCACACAGCTGTTCTCTAACCTTCATTCTGTCCAAACCGAAAGAGTAATGAATGGATACTGAAGTAAGGAAACCTCTCCTTGTGCCATTCAGTACAACTTTATAAAAGCATGGCCTAGCAAGCATTTCTCAGGTTCCGTCTGCGTCAGACATGCGATTCCAGAGAGTACGCAGTTACCTTTTCTCGAACCGACTCCCCGGGAACCAGCTGAGGCTCCAAGGTAATGAACAGGGTGATGTAGGAGCCTTCACTCAGGCTTTGGACAGCGTCAAAACCCCGCTCAATAATCACACTTCGCTCCTTACTGTAGCCCAGAAGAACTGGGGGAATATTGATTTTAAATGTCCCATCAATCTGTGAAGAAAATACAATTCTGTAAACATCCTGGTGATTTTCCAACAGAAGTTCAAAGGTAAGTGTCAACTCCTCATCATCTGATGAATTCAGTAAAAACTGCTCAGACTGTATTCAGGGCCCACCCCGTCTCTCCAGGCTTGTCTCCTTAAGCTGTCACAGCAAGGGCTCTCTCTTTCCCTGCCTTCTTTGCTTGGTTCAGCAGAACATGTGCTAGTATGCAAGTTGATTCCAATACTAGGTTGCCTGTGTTCAAATCCCGGATTAAACTCGAAGTGACTCAGCTTGTGCATCTGTAAAAAGGAGATAATAATAGTATCTACTTTGTAGGGTAATTATGTATGCTGAATGGATTAATAGATGTAAAACACTAAGAAAAATGCCTGTCCTGTGATAAGTGCTCAATAAGTGTTAGCTGGCAGCCAGTCCCCTTTTCTGGGATGCCTCAGCTTCCCATCTCCACCTTTTAGAATTTTAATCATTTTTCAAGGCTCAGGTCAGATGTTATCTCCTTCGTGATTTGTTTTATCTCCATCAGCCTTACATACAACTTGCTTCTTTCATTTATTGCATTGACACATTCTGCCAGACTTTACTGTTGTGTGCATATTTATCATGTTCTTTTAGATAATTGTTCTTTGCAAATAGAATCTGTATTGTGCTCTGTTTTGTATCACCTGTCTCCAATATATCGCAGTGTTTTGTGTACACAGGAGGTGCTCAATAAATGTAGGCTTAACGAATTACAAGCCTCTTACATAAAATGACCTAAATTATGTAGAGGTTCAAAAAGGCAGAAGTTTTTACTCCTTTGTAGTCAAAGCAACAGTAAGTTTATGGAAGACTGTCTAGTACTACAAAACTACTCAGGGCTAGACTTTGAAATTCACAGATTTTCAAAGAATCCAATCTTTGTTTCGGTGACTATGCCCTCTAGAGAGGAATGAAGGAAGCTCTTATTTATTTTCCTCTTTCCATTGGTGGAGTTCCCCCAAAGCCTTTACCCAGGCAGATGAGAGGGTACAAGGAGAAGAAGAGTATAAATACAGCGCCGTATAAAGTACAGCTGAAATAACTGGGCACATAGGGTCTGTAGAATAGATAGATGAGCCAGGAGGGAATGGACACTGTCTCCAGATAGTTGAAGTGTAAGAATTTAAGACAGAGTCTCTCGCCCTGGGCACTGTTGATGTTCGGGGCCGGAGAACTCTTTGTTATGGAGGGCTGTCCTGTGCATTGTAGGGTGTTTGCAGCATTCCTGCCTCAATACACTAGATACCAGTTGCACCCCTACTAGTTGCAACAACCAAAAAATGTCTCCAGATATTGTCAAATGTCCCCTGTCGGTTCATTTAAGAGCGTGAGCTTTGGAATCAGACAAAACTTTTAAAATGACAAATGTGATAAAATCATTCTCAAAAGCAATATTGAGACGTATAAACTCAAAAGTTGAATAGGTCTCTCTACTTTTACCAATCTCCTTCTTCAAGGATAAGCCAATGTAAAATGTTGGAAGTTGGTAAAAGTTGAATCCCAGATCTGCTGTAAACTTTGGGATTTGAGTAGTTACTTACCCTTCTAGGCTTCCGTTTTTTCATCTATAAAATGGGGATCATAATGTCTATTGAGCTGTTGTGAGGTTTAATTAAGGTGACATATAAACTAGCTAGTAATGGTATATATCAATAATATGCACCTGATAGATATAGTTATTCCTATTATTATTACCGAATTAGGAGTCTCCTTGTTTTGTGTAGCTCCAAACCAGGACCTAGGAATGGGGGTCCCAGGGAGGAATTTAGCTTATGGCACAGATTAAAGAAGAAATTTATGACAGAGATATTGGAAAGAGAGCAAGCTACCTTATGAGGTAGTGAGGTCCCTACTTCTAGAGAGTATGGGTATTACTAGGATATAGTAAAGGAGATTCATTTATCAAGAAGGAGTTTGGAGTAACTACTTCTGAGTACCCTTCCAAATGTGATGTCAAATAACATGGGCAGTTTGATTTGCAAAATGACGTGCTCTTTAAAATTTTTTTCATTTCAAATCTATTCGAAGTGGGAAATGTAAAATTTTTGGCACACATATAGCTGCAGCATCACCTGTAGACAGTCCCTTTGGTCTAGGGAGGATTGCAATTCCAAATGATTCTTGAAATTCCAACCAATCCAAGCCTCTCACACCTGAGTTTTGTTCTTGGCCTTGCTTGAGACTGTGACCCAGGCGGCATTTGCTCTATGTGGTCATCACATGTGGATTTAAACTGTTTCCTCTGTAGCTGTGTGAGATTAACACAGTCTTTGGCTCAAAGCCTCCTGTTGCTATGGATTTAATACTGGGGTATTAAAGCCATTTCAGAATCTTTAACTGTCTCAGATTAGCGCTACTATGCCATTCAAGAATTGTTAACCTAATGGATCCCCTTGAGCAAAACTGTTAAACTCTGAAGAATGGTATTTTAGTTGAGCAAGTCTCTACCAACCATTTTTCATTTTTGAAATACTGAGGACTCTGGAAACATTAAAGCATTTGATTAAAATGGGCCATCAACTGACCTGGTTGTTTTCTTCAAATTATTTTCAGGCATCTATCCATTCCACTTTTGTCATTTTTGACAAGTTTCTACTTTGTCCTACCTTCTTCACTTTCATTTAAAAGTTAAAAAATTCTCAGATCGGCAAAGTTGTACATTAACTACTAACTGTAAGGAAGATAAATGTTTTAATAAGTCATGCAAATATGACAGAAGATCAATGGCTTTATATAGTGATTTTTATCTTTCCAATAGTGGCCTTGCACATAGGTTCTCTCAGTGTTAAGGGTATACTTCCACAAAAAAACCTTTAAAAGGAAAAATGGATAGAGCAGTTCCCTATTCCTGTGAAATTCTTACTTTCGATGCTTACCCTTGCCTGGAAATATATGGTGCTAAATGGAATTTTCACACATCCCAACCAGTGTCTCTCAATACGGGTGTGGATTCCACTTCCTCTTTCACGGTCGTCCTAAAGGAGGGGTGGGAAGTAATAATTGTTTAACAACTCTGGATAGGAAGTAGGAAAGCAGCAGGATTTTAGCTGAAAGCGCAGTAGGTTCAGGTTAAGCAGATCTAAGTCACATTCTGGTTAAGACACTTAATAGCTCTGTGACCCTAGGAAAGTCATTGAACTTCTCCGAACCTCAGTTTCTTCATCAATAAATTGGGGATTTAACAATCTACTTTGTAGGGGTATTTTAAAATTAAGACAATGTATAAAAAGCTCCTAGTACAATTTCTGGATCATAGCAGACAGTCAAGTTGAAAATAAAAAAGCTGGTTCTCTTCCTCCCTTCTTTCTTTCCCCATTTATACAGGTCAGGTTTCAAACATTCCAAATTTTGGGATTGATGGGGCTCAGGGCAGGCTGCCCCCAAATATGCCAAAGTGGCATATGGATTACTTTGAATTCAAGTTACTTGAAAAGCAGCTGGTGCAAGAACACTCTGACCCTCCTTTGTCTGCAGAAAGCAGGAAATAAATCTCCTGTGTGAAAGGTGCCCTCCCTGCACCTGAGGGGAGAGAGAGAGACATCCTTATCACCAGAGACTGGGAATCCAGGGCTGAGGAGGCTGTACAAAGAAACCTTGTTATTTCTTTACTAATTTACCCAAAACCAAACATCTATGTCTTGTCAATTCTTCACAAATTTATTGTTTCTTTGTCTAAAAGGTGTAAAGTAAAAGCTGTCTGTCTGTTTTGGTCACTTCCTAGATCGTGTATCTATGAGACCTTTGTACATAACAAAATTAAAAGTTGTTTATTTTTCCCCTGTTAATCTGTCTTGTGTCAATTTAATTATTAGACCAGCCAAAAGAACACACAAGCGTAAGGGGAAATTTTCTCCTCCCTGACAGGGCTGACACGATGGGTAGAGGATAGGAAAATGAATACAGACATCTTTCTCAAAAACGTGAACTTACCTCTAAGACATCATATAGAACTTCATCAAAAATGTTGATGAACACGTCATCTTTCACTGACTGCAAACTGGTGGTGCTGTAATCCCCATTGGGGGCCCTGCAAATGGGCACCCATGATCAGGGAGCATGAAAAGAGCAAAAGAGAAATAATGAGTAGTCAAATGTCCAAACTGGAAAAATACCTGAATATGAGCATAGATAGGAGGACTAATGGCAGTTGTCTCATTTAAAGGATTTCTCTAGCACAGAGACCCTATAACGTAGTACCTATACTCAAATGGCAAGGCAATAGACTGCAGGCTCCGTGCAGAGAGACAAACCCTTTTGCTGGCTTGTCCTGGTGAGTCTCACATCATCTCCCAACCACGGTGAGCTTTGCAGGGAACCAGCTGGCCAGGGCTAAGCTGGCTCAGTGGACGGGCTATATACAAGGTCTCCAGCTGATATTGGTGCTGGTATGTGGACTTCCTAAGCAACTGGGCTCTGGAAGGTGCTTCTCTGTCAGACCATTCCCTGGTCATAAACCTCCTATTGTTATGTGGCTGGTTGGATGGTCCCTGCTTCCCACTCACTTTCCCCACAGATAAGTAAAGCAAGGGAGGGGTGAGGTTCATCTCCTATAACACCACCTGCTCTGAGTCCAGCCAGGCCTGGCCCAAGCAGGCCTCTCCATGGCATGGCTCGAGACCAGGCTACTGCATCTATTTTGCTGAGCATTTGCCTTTAACTTTTCTCATTCTTTTTGCTTGTACTATGTATAAGAGTGGTATCTGTTTCTCCCTTCTGACTTAACTAGTTCTAACCCTTGCTCAGTCTCTAATTTACTATTTGGCATTAAGCAAGTCACCTTCCATCTTTAGGTTTTAGTTTATTTTCTATAAAAGTAGAGCACTAGACTAGATAATTTCTGGGTTGCTTCAAGATCTGAAATAATGAGTCTTTTAAATATGTAAAATCATTTCATCAAAAATTTTAAATGCCTATGTATTTCTGACGAGGGAGAAAGCTTAATTTATGGGAACTAGGGAGCTTCAAAATTACTTAAAGCTTCCAGAGTTGGGGAGATGGGGAAGAAAAGAAAAGCAGTGTAGGGGCTGTGGGACTGAGGGACTGGGAAGCTTGGGCTGTAAGAAGCCAGAGCCTGGAGAGGAGTGGGGTGTCCCAACAATGAACCCAAGTTTCAGAAGTTAGATATTTTCCCATTTTATTCTTGATTGGAGTCACTTGTAGAATGAGGAAAATATGCTTACCTAAATGGAAGTTCGAGTTCTTCATTCCAGCTGGGGTTTGGACCTTCAGCTGTAGTTGTATGGCAAATTGTTCGCTGAAATGAAACTTCTACAAAAGGACGTACTAAAACCTTAAAATCAAGAGCAAAGAGTCTGTAACAGTTAGTAGAATTATTTCGATCCTAACAGAGGTAAAATATGTTTCTAAATAGTGTGTTTCCAAAGAAAACTAGACAGAAAACAGACTATGAACTTTCTAGGCAATTCTTAAAAATAGAAGGGGCAAGATTCTAAGTGGAGATCCAGCACTGGGGTATTTCACCTGGCCGAGGGGGTAGTCAGCACTGTGGGTTGGGCTTTGTGTGGCTGGGGAAGCAGCATGCTTTTCGCTGAAAGGCCTTGAAGATCTCGATGGCTGCTGGAATTTGCTAGGAGAGAAAATGTATGAAAGAAATAAATGACATGCAAAGTCGAATTATATACTTTGCAGACGGTTTCTCCAAAGCTGTATGGTGTTGGTGGCTATGGTGACAGACATACTCTCTAAGCTTGTTGATGCTTCAGAAGTCTTTTTGCATGCTCTGGTCCTCCTCAGTCACCTAGTGATTACGAGAGCCTTCCCAACTTTCATCCATAGGCGTGCATGTCTGGCTGGAAGAGAGGAAAGGGACCTCTTCTCTCTGCTCTCTCATGGGTGCCTGTTCCCCCATAACTGAGAAGCTCAATCCCTCTCAGGTAGCAGAATCCCGAGCTTCCTAACCAGCCTGCCCTGCCTCCATCCAATTCTGGTCCTTTCTCACTGTATTTTCTTTGAACATGCGCCCTCCAGTAAGCATGAGCTACATATCCCAGGTAAGACATCTCTCTCTGGGCCTGCCAAGCATCCATGGGAAAGGTGGTCAGGGATTCCTAGCTTGAGTTAGGATCTATGAGGCTTGCCCTCTTTCCCTTTTGAGCTGCCATTCTTAAGGGAAGAAATGAAGGTCATGTCCAGAGATCCTCTCCCAGATACCTTCTCCCTCATCCCAACAACCCACTTGCATATTTGTTTTTCGGTTTTTTAAAATAAATTTATTTATTTTATTTATTTATTTTTGGCTGCATTGGGTCTTTGTTGCTGAGTGTGGGCTTTCTCTAGTTGCGGGGCGCGGGGGCTACTCTTTGTTGCGGTACACGGACTTCTCATTGCAGTGGCTTCTCTTGTTGCAGAGCACGGGCTCTGGGCGTGCAGGCTTCAGTAGTTGTGGCTCGCGGGCTTCAGTAGTTGTGGCTTGCGGGCTTAGTTGCTCTGCGGCATGTGGAATCTTCCAGGACCAGGGCTCGAACCCGTGTCCCCTGCATTGGCAGGCGGATTCTTAACCACTGTGCCACCAGGGAAGCCCCTGCCTATTTGTTTTGAATTTTATGGTTTGCCAAGTATTTCACATTCATTTGCTTAGCAAAGTACAAATTGTCTTTTTCCACCAGACTGTTTTACCTTTTCACAGAAAGGGTTTCAGACAAACTATCAGGCAATGAAAGTAGAACATTTAACACAACAGCTGCCAGAGAAAACCTTTTCCTGTTTGGAACACTGTCAATTACATTATTACACAAACACTTGTTAAGTACCTACTATATTTTAGGCCCTGTGTTAGACACTGGGGCTGCAAAGGCAAATAAGATAAACTTCGGCTCAAACTAGATAAACAAATAATCACAATATAGTGGGATATATGTTAGATTAGAGGGGTGGGCATGGGCCATAAGAGTGCAGAGAAGGAGTTGAAAAATCCTATTTAGTTTAGTTGCAAGGGTAGAAGGTTAAGATTTGCGTGGGTTTAGTGCAAGAGTTGATATTTGAACTGACTTGATGAATTTACACTGAAATGTATAACATATAGGATCAGCTATGCTTCCCTGTAATTATTTGAATGAAATGGTTTAACTCTTAAAAAACTTCATGGAAACCAAAAATAAGAGAAACACCTATATATCTTTTTTTAAAAAAACAGCTTTTCACCCCACAGTTAAGCTTTAATGCAATCAAGATGAATGTTGGGCGGTGGCTTAAGGAAGCAATGCTATGGCACAGATTCAAGAACTTAAATGGACATTTACATATAACAAAACACTGAGAATAGATGGTGATGATCAGATGTTCTGTAATGGGTGGAAGAGTTAGTCAGCAGAAAAATAAAGTAGGGTAAAATAATAGGGGGTGGATAATTTAAAGGGAAGACCCTAGCGGCAAAAGATGCCAGAGGCTAGCGGGGTGTGCTTCTGTGATCAGAGAGCTGGATGACCTTGGGCAAGCCACTTATGCTCCCTTCATTTCCATTTTCCCTTCTGTAAAATGGAGACAGTAATAGTAGTGAGAAGTTAAGTGAAATAATATAAATGAAAGTGCCTAGCATAGTGCCTAGAACACGGTGAATGCACACTAAACTATAGTCTCCCTCATTACACTGACAAGGGCACCAGCAAAGAGAAGTAATTCTTGGTCCTTCCATCTCTGTTCTCTAAGGGGATAAGAAACTTTGGCTCACCTTACCTATGGGGAGGGGTTCCCCATTGCCCCGATGTAATGAAATACAGTAGACATAATTCACTTCTCTGAGCAGATAAAAGAGAAGTCACAGTTTTGTGCTCAAACACATGTTTCAGAATCTAGAATATACACCTTTTGGGTATCTGCCCAGCTCTCACCCACTTCTCTGAGAGCTGTCCCCCATCTTCAGGACAGGTCCTTGTGACCTGCCTCTCTGACTGTAGGTGACTAGGCATGGATCAACACCTGACCCAAGTTAGGACCTTCAGATTCACTCCTGGGAAGCTGACACCTGGTGGGTGGTACCTTGACAGGATGGACCACTTCCATCACACAGAGAAGAATGAAGCAAACCCACAGAGGGAAGCAAGCAAGAGAGACAATGGGGCCTCTGAAGAAGCCATTTTAATCTTTACTGTCTACCATGCAGTTTATTCTACCTCTTGTTCTTGAGTTCTATGAGATATTCCCAGTAAATCCCCTCTTTACCCTAAACTGACTGATTTGGTTCTGTTACTTGCAACCAATAGGGCCCTGACTTCATCAAGAACTCTCTTCCTCCCCCCATCCCTGCCCTCGGCCCCCACAGAGTAACAACTATGTTAAAAACAGGAGTGAACATGCTCTAAAGAGGTTGGATCCTGCACATTCCATCCCAGGGCTGTTCGGCGGGCTCTCACCTTGTCGTTGGTTTCCTCACTGGAATGTCATAAGCCCGGATAATGTTCACCAGCAGCTTTATGTCTCCATCGGACAGGTTTTGGGCTGTCACCTTCTTCCGACCTTTCCTCCTTGGCCTCAGTGGTCGTTTTTGTTCTGCCAGCTTGAAAAGGCTCAGGCCCAAAATGCTAATGATTACAGAACAAGATTAGGATGCTAGGGAAAAGAAAGATCTGGAAAGTCTTGAGACAACTTCCCAAACGCTGCCCCTAGGTCCCTCACAAGCCCCTGAAAAACTCCTTGTCTTTTCAAGAAGTTCTCCCAAGATGGGGGAGAGCCCACTGTGTAGATTATTAACATTCATTTTAGCTGCTGCCCATCAGAGGATGAAACTCATGTTCTGGTCCCTCCCTGCACTTCCTGCTGGCTCTCTGCCTTGCTTATCCACCAGCCCCTCAAACGTGGCCTGTGCTCTCCTACTGTCTGCTTTCCCTCATGCCAGTCCTGCACGCTGAATGCCTCCTTCCACCTTCCTCCTCATCCACCCACTCGGTTGCAGTTTTACCACTTTTCAGGGCCACTATTTCCCCTTCCCCAGAGGCCCAGCCGCATCAGCCCGAAGGGGGGCTCCCTCTCCTGGGCCCCTGCAGCACTCATTAGCCTGCTGCATTCACATGGCAGCTGATGTTTACAGCCTTCTCAGGCCCTTCCAGGGATACCTCACTCTCTGGAGTTAGGCAAAACTAGGTGTGAATCCTGCTCACCTTGGGCAAATTATTTCACCTCTTGGAGTCTCTGTTTCATCATCTGCAAAATGGAAATACCTACCTCTTGGGGTTGCTGAGAGGATTTTGTGAGTAGCTGTGTACAGAGCACCCTGGCGCTGGTCTAGCATTAGATGCCCTAACGTAGTGACTGTTGGGGCAACGGCAATGATTATGATGCCAGTGATTGTGTTGGAGAAAGGAGGGGATGGAGACAGGAGGAAGGGAGGGGGAGGCGGGGCAGGGGGATCCCTCTCTCACATCTCTCTACCTCTCACTGAGATGACCTCCATTAACACTTCCTGGAAGATGAAAGCGACACGGTGAATCACGAGGGAGAAAGGGCCATGGAGAAAATAACTTAATTCTGCCCCAGAGACTAAACAGAAACACAACTGTGACTTGTATCAGGAAGCTGACGTTAATGACTATGCCCAAGAGCCACAGAACAAAGCCAGCGGCGCAGAGCCGGCCTCGGGCCGGCAACCCTCACGCTGCTCTGCTTCCCTGTGAGTATCAGAGCTGCCCAGGCGGCCTGCTGGACCGGAGCCCTCTTTCCAAGACACACATGCCAGCCGGGGAGATGACGGCTCCAACGGGCTTCCGGGGGCTGTTGTTCCCAGATGCTTCCCAAGGTCTTCCGTCCCACAGAGCGCAGAGGAGTCACCATTTACCAGCACTTCTCTGGTTCAAGCAGAGTGCTAGGTGCCTTACGTATAATATTTCTAATCCTTACGAGTGTATTTATCCCATTTTTCATATGAAGAAACTGGAGGCTCCAAGAGGTGATAGAATTTGCTAAATAGGAGGAGAGGGAGCTGGGGTTCAAGATCAGATCACCCTGACTACACAGCCCAGCTGCTGCTTCTTTTAATATTTGCATATATTTATTCATTCACTCATTTAAGACAAGAATAAGCCCATTACATGTTAATATGGTATAAAATTATGAAAAATAACTATCCTTTCCAACACAAAGAGTGTCAGGAGAGTGACACTGTTTTACATTTTTGCAAATCTCTTTTTTTGATTTATTGTACGTTTTAATTTATTTTTTATTTTAATTGAGATATAATTGACGTATAACACTGTATACGTTTAAAGTGTACAATGTCTTGGTTTGATACATGTATATATGGCAATATGTTACCACTGTAGCATTAACCAACACCTCTATCTGTCACTTCACATAACTATTATTTCTTTTTTTGTGGTGAGAACTATTAAGATCTAGTCTCTTAGTAACTCTGAAGTTTATAATCAGTATTGCTGACTATAATCACTATGCTGTGCATTAGCTCTCCAGGACTGATTTATCTTCTGGTTACAGGTTTGTACCCTTAAACATCTCCCCAGTTTCCCCCGCCCCCAACCCCTAGTGACCAACATTCTAGTCTCTGTTTTTATTAGTTTGGCTTTTTTTTTAGATTCCACGTATAAGTGAGAATCATATAGTATTTGTCTTTCTCTGTCTGACTCATCTCATTTAACATAATGCCCTCAAGGTCCATCCATGTTGTTACAAATTACAGCTCATCTTCTTAATCCCTCTGCCAGGACAGCCACCTAACCCAAACTTGGGGACCTCGGAGAGAAACCTTTGCTGGGGGTCGTGACATGGCACAACGCTTCTTTTCTCAATACTTTCTCCCTCTCAGAGAGGTGCCTCCTATCATGAGACTTTGCTGCCCCCCTAACAGTCAGCTTGAGAGCACCTTGGTGGCTGGGACCATTATATACAGAAACATTTTAATTTAAAGCCAAGAACAAACCAGAATTAAAAGAAGGAAGAACATACCCTGAGCCTTCAGAACTTAATGCAGAAAGTAAAGCAGAAAAAAGAAAAAGAAAGAAAAGAAATGGAAAAACAGCATGAAAAATCATCATCTATTCTAAAGTATAATTTTCATGACTGAAAAAAGAAAAAAAAAACATTCAATGACTGGACTCTGGGCCTGGAATAAAGAGAGAGGGTTTGCATGAATTTATGTGGGCACAGCCTCCCTTCTGTACGAGGATGGAGGCAAAGCCAAAGAAAGGGCTGCCATGGATTGCACAGTTTTTTGTCTCCTTGCCAACTTGATGGTAGAGAGGAAGTACATGCATAGCAAATGACCTTTGCAGGAGACCAAGAGATTTAATCACAGGGAGGGTCATGAGGTTAATAGACTGTGCAAGCCCACCAGTATAGAAAGTTCTCTTTCATCTTTCATGCATCCACCTCGAGTTGAGACCATTTGAGGATTAGTCTAAATGATAGGGAGACAATCAAGCAAATAAACACAGTCAATTCTCAACTTCTATGTAAATATCCATTTTTCCCTGCTGCCCTTGCCCCTCACCAAACACATGGCAGCTCTGTGTCTCCCCGCTGTGGTGCTGGAACCAGACCTCTCCATGCCACCCAGAATCTCAGTGGGCAAGTTCTCAGCCACGCCCACTGCCCTGTGATGGGAGAATAAAGGAGACCCCGGCATAGGGAGGTGAGGAAGGCAGGAGGATGATCTGCTGGAGGGGATGCTGTCAAAACTTCATGTGACTGGAATGAGAAGATAGCCAAGGCTGGTGAGGTTCACTTGGAGGTGGTGGGAGGTGAGATGGGGTCCACTGGATGTGATGGAGAGGATCTCGTGTGACTTGTTCTAACAGAAACGCCCCAACTAGTGTAACATTAGGTGTTAATCAGGCTTTACCAGTTTCCAGTATTATTAGGGGCCCAAATGCACACTATACACTGATAAAAATCTTATATTTACATGAAATTTTTAATACAATACAAATAATTTTAAAAGAAATAACAAAAAGGTCTCTCTTTTTTTTTTTTTACCTGATATTGGGAACTTCTTCTTCTACTACCAAATCCGAAAGAAGAAAATGGTGTTTTGCAATTAGAAAACGATTTATCACTGATTCTCTAACCTGAGGAAAGAAATATGTTTTATTTAAAATGTTCTTGTTCTATGAACGCACACTTCACTGCTCTAATGTCACCTCAGTGCAGCTTTCCAGACCACCTTTACTTTTCTCCGCAGCTCTGACCTCTTCCTATTGTAAATCATCCAGCTTTCCTCACTAGCATAAGCTCCCTAAGGCAGAGGGATTCTATTTTGTTCTCTGCTATATTCTCAGGACCTGGGAAAATTCCTGGCAGATAAGATCATAAAATTTAGCTGAATGAATGAATGAACAACTACAAAAAATAGGACCCGTCTCGAAGCACACACACTTCAGAACTGATTCTGAAGTTCTTCCCCTATTCAAACTGACTTGCTACCTAATTATTCTTTAAATAGAGGACCTCTTAAATGTCATAAATATTCTTTTTTTTTTTTTTAATACATGAGCTACAGGGTAGATCAATCGGATGAGAAAAATGTACTCTAGCCACTAGGGCGTTTCTTATAAGTTAAATTAAAGGAAGGAAGGACAAAAGGATATTTTGACTTTCTAGTGCAGAAGGGCAGTTAGTATGTCGTTTATAAAACTTCTTTTTTTATTACAAAGGTAATAAGATGCAAACATTCAAATATTAAAAAAAAATCATGACTTAGAAAGTTAAGTCCCTTGTAATCATACCCCCTCTTCAGATAACCACTGATAATAAAATGAGACACATCCTAGTGTTTTCAGCGTTTCCTCATTGAATATACTCCCCTTGGTTCCTGAGCTAGTTCAAATTGGATTTTTATCACTTATACTCATGAGTCCAAACTAATACAAAGGAGAACCAAGTAACCGTGTCCCAAAGTTGAAGATAGCTGTTAATCAATTTTAATCTGTAATTATGAGAAAATAAGCCTACAGGGATTAAGAATAGAGACGTCCCTCCTCCAACCTTAGGATGTTGACTATTTTTCCCCTATGAGGACTGTTTAAAATGGTTTTCCTTACCTGCTGGAGGTACTTGGCTACTATGGCCCTGTGGGTATCTATGTGGTCCTTGGTTTCAATTACATTTCTGTCTCGTAACCGTTTCTCATAGTCCTAAAATTAAAAGGAAGCCATACTTTTATGATTCTAAAATACCAGTACTCTCTCATGCCCTTTTTGAGATTAGAGAATTATTTATCACATGTGGTTTAAGTCACAAATTATGGTTCTAAATGTTCCTTCTGCTTCCTTCTGAACTTTTGGTTCAGAATTGATCTTTGATGCAGTATCCAGGATTTGGAGTTAGTTGATTGAACTGCCTTATAAGTAGAAGAGAAATCTGTAATTACAAGTTACAATGCTCATGCAGAAAGAAATAGATAGTAGAGTCACTGTAGTTCAAGATACTAAGCTCACCCAAACAAGATGCTAAGCTCACCCAAACAATTAAGCAGGGCCAAAGCCCCTGCTTAATTTTTGCCTTTTATATTTCAAGTAAAGCAATTACAGAAATAGTAAATAGTGTCTGGCTGCAGCTGACTTGGGTCACCTACTTGAAGGAGAGGAATGGCTGCCTTTGGCTTTGTCTTCTTAGGCCACTGTACTTTTCTCTTTTTTCTATCAATAAAATTCCATGGGGTCCCTAGGGAGCTGCCATGTTCCCTTTCACTCCTTCCCTGGTCACAGCTGAATGCCCAGGGTGGCCCCTAACCCAGGCTGGGTGGCTCAAAAGTTGTCCCCAAGATTTTTAAAATCGGGACAAGAGGACACACCTCTCCCTCTTGGCTGAGGCTACTAGACGTGAACTTGGATGATATTGGTGACCAAGTGATCAAATAGAGAAATCTGTCTACAATGGGGGAAAATGAAGTCACCATACCAAGGGAAGCCCAAGCAGGATGGCGAAGGGGCCTGGCAATAGTTGGGTGTCTTTGAGACGCAGATGAACTCCTGTCATTCACATGTTTTAGATGTTTAACTCTATTTTGTGATTTCATTATCTAATAAACTCCCCTTCGTTCATAAGCTAGTTCAAATTGGGTTTTTATCACTTATAATCACAAGTCCAAACTAATATAAAGAACCAAATAACCAAAGATATTCTCCCAGAATAATTTCTGCATGAAAAATCATACAGTCCTGGTATTAACTTCTAATGGCTCTCCCTTTACCTCATCAAACACAGACTTGTCTGGCTTTCACTGGCTTGCGCCATATACACAAGCCTATTACCTGTAACTCCTCAAAGGCTCCCTGCTCCCACGCCTGCCATGTTCCCTCCTCTGCCAAGCCTTTGTGCATCCTGCTGCCTGTCTAGGGTGTCCAGAACTGTTCCCCACTTCCTTCCTGGCCCCCCGCCCCAAGGCTGCTCAAATCCTACCCACCTATTTTCCCTGCAGTGCTTACCACCGTGCTTTGTGCTTAGTAAATACTTACTAGATTAAAATGGCATTGAATCCTGACTAAGGCACAATCCTTTGCCACATTAACACTTAAGAGACTCTTCAACCTTACAACTCTAATTTTTCCTAGTTTAGATGTCATTATACTGAGACAAAGATATTATTTAAACATTGGATTCAAGAAACATAATGGGAAGGTTATGTACAGTACTACAAAAGAGGAACCAATATTGCTACTGAGAACATAGCAACAACAACAAAATACATACATAATAGTATACCAAATGGCACAGCAGATAGTTTATTATTTTATTAATAATAAAATAAGGCAATTTCTCACCTGGAATACCTTTTCCATAATTTCTCGGTCATACATTGGAATTTGTTTATAATTTCGGAATTCTGGCACCTCTTGGCTTCTAAGACCAAGAAGCCTGAATCGTTTGGATCTGTTTAATTCCTCATCTGAAACAAAGTTAAATTCCTGTTGTAGCTGTTCCAGTCGAAAGAAATCAGGGATGTAGGATTCACCACTGGTAGCAACCTATAAAAACCAGGAAATACAAAACTCTAGATAACAGGCAGATTTCACCCAAAGAAACTTGGCACTGAGCTTTTGGGAATGACGTTTTAACAGTGTTAGACAGAGAGACTTGAAACAGCCATCATTTCATTTAAAGAGAAAATACACTAAAATATAATGGTAATGAGACAGATGCTACTCTGCCTTTTATAGCTACTAATATTCATTTAGTAGCTATAAAAAGTATCATGAATCATTTTTCCAGAGAAATAAAAGTTAAAAGGTTCATTTTTGGTATGCACGCTCCTCTAACAGTTGTCACGAAAATACACAGACTGAAAAATATGAGATTTATATCAGTGTATTACCAAGTGCCTACTGCAAATAAGATTATTCATATACATAGTGTATATAAAGTGTATGTATTTTAAATGTATTTTTAAAATATTTAAATATTTTTACACTTTAACATTTTAAATATATTTTAAAATATTTTTAAAATATAACTTTTGGACTTTATGCACAAATGTAGATAAAGGCCCTAGAGTCGGGCTGATCAGCTTCACTTGGCTCCACAGCCATGCTCTCCTGTCCCTGCACAGCACCTCATGGCCTTGGTCACTGAGAAAAGTGAACCAGAGATGGACCCAAGCACCAGCCTCCGATGCCCCTGTACCCTGGCACAGAAAGTGCGGCTTCAGCACCACTGAGAGACTAGCAGGTGTGGGCTGCACTCTGCCCAGGTGTCTGCTTGCTCCTCTGCTGGGTGCTTTGCCAGATGCAACCTCCTCCTGGGCAGATCTCTTCTCCTCCTCAGGGAGCAGAGATCTGATGGAGCTTTGCGATGGGAAAGGTGATACTGCTGTGAAAATCCTGGTTCGTAAAAAAGAGGCCAGTCAGGAAGGCAAACTCTGTGTTTTGTCCTTCTATGGGAAGCAAATAGTTAAAAAGAAAAAAAAAATGCAGGGGACATATGCACTGTATTATTGTCAATTTAAAGCTAGTCATTGAAACATATCAATAATTTGAAAGCTTTATATGGAATAGGCTACACTTCAGGTAATATGGCCTATTCTTTCTTCCTTTTTTTTTTTAAGGTGGATATTTTCATTTTAATTAATAAAACAAAAATGAAACAATGAAGACATATATTGGGACTTCCCTCATTCACCAATTATGCAAGAAATGTTTTGGTTAAATAAGATGATTTATTCTTTCTAATAGTTCTCTAAGTATCAACATGCACTAAGTATCATGTTGGAAGGAGATTTTATGAAGATAAAAGTCAGAATAAACCAAAGCTTGCTTTGGGACTTCTCTTAGAATCACTAGGGGAGAAATGAAAGTTTTCATCCTGGTTATAGTTACCCTACTGATGAACTCGAACTAAGAAACGTGATCATGGAATGTGTTGCTATGGCCACTTTCTGGATCATCTACTTGTTTATTAGGTTTCTGTGGGAATTATGAACTTGGGAGTAAAAGCAATTGTATTTGTCACCAAGAGAAATCATTTACTGACTAATGTTCCATTTTATTTACAAATTCACTGAAGAAAGAATTTTGAATGTTATGGTAGATACAAGCAATTTATATCAAAAACACTTCAGTGAAACCTAAAAGGTAATCTAATTATCCAACAAGAAAACAAACAAAACCACCATTTCTGAAAATGCCCCATCAGCCCTTCAAGGTATGATGGAAAGACCACAGGGCCTGAAATCACATCAACTTGAAGCCATGTCCTTACCATCTCTGGGATGTGGAGCAAGGAACCCTGAGTGTCTGGGTTCAGCGTCTCTCCACAGAAGGGGCAAACTGAAACCTTTCTTTAGGGGTTTTACAGAGGTTAGAGGTGAGAGTAACAACAACAGCAGCAGCTGACGTTGACTGCACACTGACCGTGTGCCCAGCTAGATGTTGATCCGCAGCAGCTCATTTCCTCCTGACAACACCGTGAGGGCATCACAGGGGCTTAGGGGCATGAGTGCTTGCCTTCATCACACAGCCAGTAGGTACAGAGCTAAAATTTAAACCTGTCATTCAACCCAGGCTTCGTGCTCTGAAACACTATTGCGCAGGAGAACATATGGGAAAGAAAATGTGTGTCAAGGACCAGCCATTTCTGTTATTATCACACCAAATGGAGAAGTGGTGTGTGTCCAGATCTCCTGCCACATTACCGAGATGAGCTGCATCAAAGGGGCATTGCTGGGGTCATTGGGGTCAAGCTTGGACTCTGCTGCCCACTTGGCCAACTTTTTCATGTCTGTCAGTCCTGATGTGCCAATGGATGAGATGGCATCTGCTCTCTTCAAAGCGCTGAAAATGAAAGTTGATTCCATGAGACCGACTTTATCACAGAGCAGTTTGCATCAAGACCACAAAATCCCAGGGACAGCACTGCTTAAGGAGGCTATTCCCTATGAGAGAAAATCTGATCATAAGGAAGGACTTTTGACATTTTTCTTTACTTGATGGTTACTATTAAATATGTTATAAGCATAATAAAGAAGTCTGAATGGTGGGAGAAAGTATTTTCAAAGCACACATCTAATAAGGGGTTAACATCCAAAAAATATAAGGAACTCATACAACTCGGTAGCAAGAAAACAAATAATCTAATTAAAATGGGCAAAGGATCTGAACTGACATTTTTCCAAAGAAGATGTACACGTGGCCAACAGACACATGAAAAGATGCTCAACATCGCTGATCATCAGGGAAATGCAAATCAAAACTATAATGAAATATCACCTCACACCTGTCAGAATGGCTATAATCAAAAAGACAAGTGAAAACAAGTGTTGGCAAGGATATGAAAAAAAGGTAGTCCCTTGTGCACTATTGGTGGAACTGTAAATTGGTGCAGCCACTATGAAAAACAGTATGGAGGCTCCTCAAGAAATTAAAAGTAGAACAACCATATAATCCAGCAATCCCACATCTGGGGATATATCCAAAGTAAACAAAATCAGTATCCCGAAGACATATCTGCACTCCCATGTTTATTGCAGCATTATTTACAATAACTAAGACATGGAAACAACCTAAGTGTCCATCAATGGATGAATGGATAAATAAAATATGATACATATGTATAATATATATATCATATATAGAATATTATTCAGCCGTAAAAGAAGGAAATCCTGTCATTTGAAACAACTGGATGGACCTTGAGGGCGTTATACTAAGTGAGATGATCTCACTTCTATGTGGAATCTAAAAAACACAAACTCATAGAAACAGAGAATAGATTGGTGGAGCCAGAGGTGACGGGGATGGAGAAATGGATGAAGGGACTCCAGAGTACAAACTTCCAGTTATAATATGAATAAGTTCTGGAAATCTAATGTACAGCATGGTGACTATAGTTAATAATACTCTATTGTATACTTGGAAATTGCTAAGATAGCAGATCTTAAAATTTCTCATCACAAGGAAAAAATTATAACTATGTGTGGTGATGGATGTGTTACCTAAACTTATTGTGATAATCATTTTGCAGTATGTACAAATACCGAGTCATTATGTTGTACATCTTAAACTTATACAGTGCTATATGTCAGTTATATCTCAGTAAAACTGGGGGAGAAAAGAAGTATAAATAGAAGGAATGCAACTGTGACCCTGCATTCCTACAACTCTTCCCAGTGCGTTAAGTGTCCTGAGTCCCTGGATCCAGACTAGTGACAGGTGCCTCTGCATCTGGTGCAGGATGCCCAGAAGGCCTCATCTCCCAGATAACTGGGGACCACTTGTAGCTAAAATAAAAGAGAAAAAATAAACACTTATGCAACCAACTTAAGTACCAACTTTGGACATGACTGAGTTCCAAGGGGGCCAGTGTGGTCACCTTGGTTGAGTTGGGGCTTTATTTTATTTTATATTTTTTGAATTTTATTTTATTTATTTTTTTATACAGCAGGTCCTTATTAGTCATCCATTTTATACACATCAGTGTATACATGTCAATCCCAATCTCCCAATTCATCACACCACCATCCCCGCCCCCCACCGCTTTCCCCCCTTGGTGTCCATACGTTTGTTCTCTACATCTGTGTCTCTATTTCTGCCCTGCCCGGTCATCTGTACCATTTTTCTAGGTTCCACATATATGCGATAATATACGATATTTGTTTTTGTCTTTCTGACTTACTTCACTCTGTATGACAGTCTCTAGATCCATCCATGTCTCTACAAATTACCCAATTTCGTTCCTTTTTATGGCTGAGTAATATTCCATTGTATATATGTACCACATCTTCTTTATCCCTTCATCTGTCGATGGGCATTTAGGGTGCTTCCATGTCCTGGCTATTGTAAATAGTGCTGCAATGAACACTGGGGTGCATGTGTCTTTTTGAATTATGGTTTTCTCTGGGTATATGCCCAGTAGTGGGATTGCTGGGTCATATGGTAATTCTACTTTTAGTTTTTTAAGGAACCTCCATACTGTTCTCCATAGCAGCTGTATCAATTTACATTCCCACCAACAGTGCAAGAGGGTTCCCTTTTCTCCACACCCTCTCCAGCATTTGTTGCTTGTAGATTTTCCAATGATGCCCATTCTAAGTGGTGTGAGGTGATACCTCATTGTAGTTTTGATTTGCATTTCTCTAATAATTAGTGATGTTGAGCAGCTTTTCATGTGCTTCTTGGCCATTTGTATGTCTTCTTTGGAGAAATGTCTATTTAGGTCTTCTGCGCATTTTTGGATTGGGTTGTTTGTTTCTTTTTTTTTGTTGTTTTAAACATCTTTATTGAAGTATAATTGCTTTACAATGGTGTGTTAGTTTCTGCTTTATAACAAAGTGAATCAGTTATACATATACATATGTTCCCATATCTTTTCCCTCTTGCATCTCCCTCCCTCCCACCCTCCCCATCCCACCCCTGTAGGTGGTCACAAAGCACCGAGCTTATCTCCCTGTGCTATGCGGCTGCTTCCCACTAGCTATCTATTTTACATTTGGTAGTGTATATATGTCCATGACACTCTCTCACCCTGTCACATCTCACCCCTCCCCCTCCCCATATCCTCAAGTCCATTCTCTAGTAGGTCTGTGTCTTTATTCCCGTCTTGACACTAGGTTCTTCATGGCCTGTTTGTTTCTTTAATATTGACCTGCATGAGCTGTTTATATATTTTGGAGATTAATCCTTTGTCTGTTGATTTGATTGCAAATATTTTCTCCCATTTTGAGGGTTGTCTTTTCTTCTTGTTTATGGTTTCCTTTGCTGTGCAAAAGCTTTTAAGTTTCATTAGGTCCCATTTGTTTATTTTTGTTTTTATTTCCATTACTCTAGGAGGTGGATCACAAAAGATCTTGCTGTGATTTATGTCAAACAGTGTTCTTCCTATGTTTTCCTCTAAGAGTTTTATAGGGTCCAGTCTTAGATTTAGGTCTCTAATCCATTTTGAGTTTATTTTTGTGTATGGTGTTAGGGAGTGTCCTAATTTCATTCTTTTACATGTATCTGTCCAGTTTTCCCAGCACCACTTATTTAAGAGACTGTCTTTTCTCCATTGTATATTCTTGCCTCCTTTGTCATAGATTAGTTGACCATAGGTGCGTGGGTTTATCTCTGGGCTTTCTATCTTTTTCCATTGATCTATGTTTCTGTTTTTGTGCCAGTATCATATTATCTTGATTACTGTAGCTTTGTAGTATAGTCTGAAGTCAGGGAGTCTGATTCCTTCAGCTCCATATTTTTTCCCTCAATACTGCTTTGGCTATTCGGGGTCTTTTGTGTCTCCATACCAATTTTAAGATTTTTTTGTTCTAGTTCTGTAAAAAATGCCATTGGTAATTTGATAGGGATTGCATTGAATCTGTAGATTGCTTTGGGTAGTATAGTCGTTTTCACAATATTGATTCTTCCAATCCAAGAACATGGTATATCTCTCCATCTGTTTGTATCATCTTTAATTTCTTTCATCAGTGTCTTATAGTTTTCTGCATACAGGTCTTTTGTCTCCCTAGGTAGGTTTATTCCTAGGTATTTTATTCTTTTTGTTGCTATGGTAAATGGGAGTGTTTCCTTAATTTCTCTTTCAGATTTTTCATCAATAGTTGATAGGAATGCAAGAGACTTCTGTGCATTAATTTTGTATTCTGAAACTTTACCAAATTCATTGATTAGCTCTAGTAGTTTTCTGGTGGCATCTTTAGGATTCTCTATGTATAGTATCATGTCAACTGCAAACAGTGACAGTTTTACTTCTTGTTTTCCAATTTGTATTCCTTTTATTTCTTTTTCTTCTCTGATATCCATGGCTAGGACTTCCAAAACTATGTTGAATAATAGTGGTGAGAGTGGACATCCTTGTCTTGTTCCTGATCTTAGAGGAAATGCTTTCAGTTTTTCACCATTAAGAATGATGTTTGCTGTGGGTTTGTAGTATATGGCCTTTATTATGTTGAGGTAGGTTCCCTCTATGAGTTGGGACTTTATTAACAGGGCTGCATCTCTCATCACTCACACTGTTTTACCTCCTCTCCTGAGGAGCTGGAGCTTTCATCCCCAGGAAACTTCTCCAGCATAAAACTCAATGAGACAAATGCAAAAGGCTTATATTCAAAGGCATAAATGAGCCTCCACTGGAAATGCTGCCAGGGTCCTGGCTGAGAAAGGCCTTGTTGTTTTTATCGCATGGATACAAGCATTGGCACTGAATGGAGAGGGTGTAAAGGGAACAAAACCAGCCCCAGTCTGTTTTTCCACACGTTGAAAATGACAGTCTTTGACTTGGGAGGTGTCTTCTTGGTGATCAAGATGAGTCCTTTTATTTTATGGAGGCAATTGAGACAACAGTGGTAAGATGATCCACTCAAGACACATCTACTGGGGAAGGACAGAAGCAAGACACAGTCCAGGCTGCCTGGACAGGCATCAGCCACAAGGAGAGAGGGCCCGTCCATCTGGAGTGAACTGGTGAGGCCCAGGGTCCCTTTCTGCTGTTCTGAGTAGAAACCTAGGGCTAGCAATCAAGGAAGGGGACTGAGAATAGGGACTTTCACATAACCGGAAGGTTCTACACCAATCATCATTCACAATGAATCTTTACTTAGGGCCAAATACTGATATATACAGGTATGTGCTATGCACTTTCCCCATCTGTGAAATTGGTAAAAGAATACTTCACAGAGTTAATTGGTGAAGATTAAATAAGGTAAAGTGCTTTACTGATTAAAAAAAAAAAAAACCCTGAAAATACTGGCACATAACAATAAAAGGAAAGAATGTGATATTGCAAGCTTTTTTCCCACTGGATATTGTTCATGCCAATTCTGACATTGCCCATCAGCTTATTCTAGCCATACATTACCTTCTAAATCCAATATTCTGCTGTGACAATGGAGGAATTAAAGGAATCCCATTTTCTCCAATGGCCCATGCCACACTGTTGGACACTTTCCCCGAGGTCATTAGAATCAGTTGATTACTACCATCAGCTTCAAATGAGAAGGGTACTCCTGGGGAAACAGCAGATTAAATAGGATGTTGTTTAGAAAGAGGGAGTGAGCCCAGTACTAGTAAGAAAGCAGAAAGTAGACAAATGGAACAAAGTGGGTGGGAGTGGTGGGGATGGAACACATAATTCAAATCAACATCACTGAACTTCTTCAGGGAATGACACTCACCATCGGCCACTTGGTTCTATCTCTTGACAGCAGAGTGTAGGCATTATAATGAACGATGCACTCTGGAGTGGGACCAACTGCATGTATATTCTGGTTCTGCCACTTAACAGCTGTGTGGACAAACTACTTAACTTCTCTGAACCTTGGTTTCGTTGTGTATAAAATAAGGAACATAATAGTACCCCCTTTTATGGATTACTGTGAAGACATTCATTTATTCATTCATTCAGTAGATACTTCTTTGAGCTCCTACTTCATGCTGGCACTATTCTGGTCACAAAGATGGCAGTAAAGAAACAAAACTGATAGAAATCCCTGTTCTCATGGAGTTTACATTCAAGTAGGAGAGACAGGTTATAAGCAAGATAAGTAAGAGACATGGGCAGTATGTTAGAGAGTGATAAATGCAAAAGAGAAACAAATTAGGGAAGGTGTATAGAAAATGTGTGTTTGGAGGAGGCAGGGGTTGAACTTTCAGACGGGGTGGCCAGGGAGGGCTCCATGAGAAGTCACTTTTGAATAAGGGCCTGAAGAAAGCGCAAGTGAGACATGTAGGTATCTTGAGAAAGAGCCTTTTTGGCAGAAGGAACAAAGGCAAAGGCCCTAAGGTCAGAGTGTGCCTGGAGTGAGGAACAGCATGTTAAGTGAGGTAAAACTTGCAAAGACTCAGACATGCCTGGCAAACACTGACCACTCCACAGATGCTATTGCTCAGCTATTGTAGCGACGGTAAAGCCTCACTGATTTGGCCCTCACTGATTGGACATTAGTGATAAAAAAAGTCTCAGGGCAGGGCATTTAATCAAGTAAATTAAGTAAAGATTTTCAAGCATGAAATATAGCAACTTCATGCTTTGGGGAGTTCCAGTTAATATTATTAACACAAAAACTCTACCACTGTTAACCCTGTAACAGCATCTTTGTGTTTTTCAAAGATCTTTCCTTCATACTGAGCACTCCATCTTGGATCTTCAAAATAACCCTATATGACATTAAGGGTGTTATTATTAGATCCATTTTATGAATGAGGAAGATGATATTCAAAGAGGTTACATGATTACTAGGATCACACACCTTGTCAGTAGCAGAGCTGCAACTAAAAGCTTAAGCCTCCAGACTTTTAGACTGGTGATCAGTTTTGAGACTCAAAGAATTCTTGAAGATAAAGTTCCAGATATGCTCTTATAATAAAAAATCACCAGGCACGTGAGGAAACAGAATCAGAATCAGACTAATAAGCAGATAGGTGTTGGAATGATCAGATACAGAATATTGAAAAATATTTTAATGTGTTTTAAAGAATAAATGAATGAATTAATGAATAAAAGAAATGATTGACAGTGTCAGAAAAGGACAAAAAGTTGTCAGCACTGATTGTAAAAAACTAAATAGACGGGGCTTCCCTGGTGGCACAGCGGTTGAGAATCTGCCTGCCAATGCAGGGGACATGGGTTCGAGCCCTGGTCTGGGAAGATCCCACATGCCGCGAAGCAACTAGGCCCGTGAGCCACAACTACTGAGCCTGCGCGTCTGGAGCCTGTGCTCTGCAACAAGAGAGGCCGCGATAGTGAGAGGCCCGTGCACCGCGATGAAGAGTGGCCCCCGCTTGCCGCAACTAGAGAAAGCCCTTGCACAGAAACAAAGACCCAACACAACCAAAAAAAAAAAAAAAATATATATATATATATATAAATAAATAAATAAATTTAAGCAGGTAAATAACAGGATCTTTAAAAAAAAAAAAACTAAATAGAATTTCTAGAGGTGAAGAATATAATCATTGAAACGAAAAATGCAGTGATGAGTTTCAATGACTGGACACAGCCAAAAAGTGAATTCATGATTTGGAAGACTGACTTAAAGAAATTGCACAGAATATAAAAGTGAAAAAAAGAGATGTCAAGTATATTAAAGAGAGGTTAAAAAACATGGTGGACAGAGTGAGATGGTCCATCATATATTTAATCAGAATTGTAGAAGAAGATAAGAGAGAATATTATTTAATAATCCCCCTATTATTTATTTCAAACTTTCCAGCCTTACAAATAACACTGTGAGGTACATTTTTTTTTATGCACAAAGTTTTGTCTTCATTTCAAATTGTTTTCTTAGGAAAGATTCCTAGAAGTTGAATTAAGGTGTCATTGGCAATCTAAAGGCCCTTAATTCACACGGTAAAACTACTTTACACTTGCATAGTTATATGAATTTTCTGGCCACCCATAGTATATAAAAATGACTTTGCCAAAAATTGTATATGATTATTGCTTTAATTTAAGTTTCTGATAGCAATTTTATAATTGTCTGCTTGTCTGATAAGTGAAAAAAAAGATATGTTCAAATTTGACCATGGATCCGTGAGCCAATGAGGCTTTCCATACCGCTGCCAACTCCCTCGTGGTCCAGTGTCACATGCTGGTTACTGCTAAACTCCACTTCTTCAGTGGGAGCTCTTCCAGTGACAACAGTAGTTTCAGGAATAGGCAGAAACACTTCTGCTAGCAAGGTGGTACCACTGTGTCCAACTGTTTCATATACCTGAAATTGAGGAAGGGAAACAGCCAAATAAAAACAGCAATAAAGGGTGCTTACTCCCAGATAATGAGTACATTTTTCTGTGCTGGTCACTGTTCTAGTCAAGAGCGCCCATCTCAGAGTGGAAAGTTGAGTTGTGTTGCTATGGTCTCCATGGAGACCAGGTTATACCCTATTTATGGTCACGTTGTTGGCACCCTGTCCTCTTGCCTGGCCTAATCTCCTGGGGTAGAGAGGTTAATCAAATTATCAGGCGACTGCAATTGTTTCTATGTCAGACTAATACACAGTAGTTTGGAGAATGGGCTTCCTCTTTCTCCTGGTTCAGATTATTTCAGAGAGAAACGCCATCAGGTTGAAAGGTGGGACAATAGGGACATGTCACTAGATGGTTTATTATCTGCACCAACCTCAAAGTCAGTAGGGAACGCACCATACCTAGAAGTACTCTAGGGTATCAGGTTCAAATCTGTTATTGGGTAAATCTCTCAAAGTTCTTTCCTTCAAGACCTCATTTTATTTGTTAGTTGCTGAAATCCTATCCAGCTTCTTCTCAGACCTTCTCCCAAAATGGAGCTAACTTGACCACCTGTAGCTCTGATACTAATTACTGTGGTGTGTCTTTCTGTAATGCCATCACCATGAGATGAAGGACCCATTGCCAGGGCAACCACAGATTATGAATATACAATACAGTCTCAGTAGGACCCTCTGCTTCCCTGTATTCTTGGGTCATTTCTTTTGTATTCTTCCCCTGTATTCTTGGGTCATTTCTTTTGTGGTAAAAGATAAAATATTCCACAGCTCTGCTGGCTTCCTTTCTATGTTTTATTCTTTCTTCCCATGAGGCCTCTCTGGCTGGTACACATTTCTCTAAAATGCAAATTTTACTCTTTTATTTCTACAAATTAAGCACTCCTATTTTTCTTCTTATGCAATAGAGTTCCCTCTGATTAATACTTTCCATTTACCACCTGAATGCACAAAAATGACACTATGGAGCCTCTCTGCCTACCCTCTCCGTATCATGTGATATGAATTCTTTTCCAAGGATAAGGATGAGGATGGATTTGTACTGGACTGCTGTCCTGGCTTCATCTCCCTGGTATCTACCTGCTCACATTTGCAAGATGGCTGATTGAGCTTTGAGGGGCTACTGGGGCAAAGACAAAGCAGAGACTGCATAGGAACTGAACTCAAAACCCCAGACTTAGTACCACTGTGAGGTAGTCTAACAGGCTGGGTGCACCAAGAAACCTGTGATTGTGCAGGGCTTACCTCTGCCTAATTCAGGGGCTCAGCAGGAAGCCCATGAGTGGCACATTAAAGCCATGCTCTCCAAATTCATCTTTATCAGTAGATAGGTGATATTTTTTTCCTTATTAAAAACATCTTTTAGGGAAAATTTCAAATATATGTAATCTTAGAAGAATAATATACCATGAACCCATCACCTACCTAGCTTCAATTACCATTAACTTATGGCCAATATGGTTTTATCTACACTCTCAACCATTTGACTCTCCACCAGTATTTTGAACTCAGACATCATTTTACTGTAAATGTTTCAATACGTATCTCTAAAAGAGAAGAATATAAAAAGGCATAATTACAATACTATTATCACAGCAATTCCTTAATAACGTCAAATATCAGTAAGTTTCAAATGCTCCTTAGAGTCTCAAAAAATTACTTTGAATTAATATCACAATTTATTCCATACATTGCAATTGATTGGTATGTCCCTCAAGGCTCTATTAATTTATAGGTGATCCCCCTTTCTTTTTACATTTTTTAACACTTTTTCTCTATATTTGTATTGGCTCAGAACTCTAATGGAGAAAGGACGGCCATTTTTTTTGCTTACCTCAACCTCTCATAAGAACCTGCCGTTTTATAATATCACAGACCTTAAAGAACATGTAGCAGGTTGTTGTTTATTGCACAGGAGACCTTGGTTTGACCTATTCAATTATGAACTCACCGGCATCAAGTTTCAGTCTGAGAAAATGGTGGGTTTTTCTTTAAAATTTTTTGTACTTCCCCCCCCAAATTTTAATTCACTGAGACATTCCTTTGTATGAAGCCATCTGTTATCTCGTTTAATCTTAACCACAATCCTATGAAGGACGGTTTGTGGTAAAGATTAAGAGAGATAACAGACCCAGCAATTCTAGATTATGGATGTGTGTGGCTCGACAAAGGGGAGAAACTTCCCCTAGTCCCTCATCTCTTAAGTCACAAAGCTGCGATTTGAATCTACAACTGTTTCACTTCAAAACTCTTACATTTTTTCTTACATCTTCCTCATTGGTCAAGGAAAATCAGAAAGGTGATTAAACAATTAAGAAACCTTTTAAAGCCATAACCATGATCCATAAAGTATAATTACTTTAGATAGATTGGTGAGAAATAATGACTGAAAGATAATTTAAAATCTGAATGAAAGAACCACAAAACATGGAAGTGCTATAGAAACAATGGCTACAATCAAAGGTTAAAGGATCACCTTAGCATAGGCCATCGTGATCAAAAGACCATCGAACTCCTCCTGTCTCTGACTTCCTCTCAGACTCTCAAGGGACTTGGTCTCTCAGCAAGGCGAGGGTGCACTGCCCACTTCGTGCAGGGGCTTTACCTCCCTGGAAGGTGCCCCTGCTGTACTGGACACTGAGTGAGACCTGCCACATGCCCACCCATACTTCCTTAGGTGCCACCACCTTTCCCTGTGATTTCCTTGTGGGAATGCTTATCCCCTCTATTGAAATTCGTTGTTTATGCATCATTTGTCTTACTGGATGGTGAGATTCCTGAGAGTAGGGATCTTGTTTGATTTCCCTTTGACTGCTCAGTACCTACTATCTGTGAATTAATATATTTAGAAGGGAGCAGGTTAACTGTTTTTTTTTTTTTTTTTCTGATTTTGTAGACAAAATTTATTTATTTATTTATTTTTACAGAAGAGACTATTTATTTAGAATGAGAACAAATCACAACAAAGTATAAATTTTAAAAAGCTGACAAATGCTATAAACTCACAAAATCCAGAAAAATAACACTACAATCAATTTTAGAACATTTCGTCACCCTGACAAAACTCTCATACCTGTTAGCCATTATTTCCCTTTTCACCTCCCCTTCCCGACAGCCCTAGGCAACCACAAATATACTCTGTCTCTATAGCTCTGCCTATTCTGGACATTTTAAGTAAACGGACTCATACACCTTGTGATTCTTTGTAACTGAACTGACTTCTTTCACTTAGCTTTCATTCTTAATGCTTTAAAGAATCACCCATGTTGTACCATGTATCAGTACTTTGTTCTTTTTTTATTGCCAAATAATATTTCATTGTGTGGCTATGTCACATTTTACTTGATGGGTATTTGGGTTGTTTCCACTTTTTGACTATTATGAATAATGCTTGTATGAACGATCAACATCATTATCCGTCAGGGAAATGCAAAGCAAAACCACACTGAGATACTATTTCACACCCACAAGGAGGGCTGCAATCAAAAAGGCAAATGATAACAAGTGTTGGCAAGGATGTCGAGAACATGGAAACTCACACACTGCTGGTGGGAATGTAAAATAACGCAGCCACTTTGGAAAGCAATCTGGCAGTTCCTCAAAAGGTTAAACATAGAACTGTTAATAGAAGTAAGTTGTTAGATGATAAATCCGTGGAATGGAATTGTTTTCTTCTCTGAACAGCTGGTAGACTTGGGTGTAGTATGGCTCTCAGATTTTTTTTACCTGACTTGTTTTACTCCCCACGTGGCTGTCAGCTCCTCCCACAGCCTGCAGAGGGCAGTGTGGTGGACAGGACAGGGCAGGCTTGTGGTTCAACTGGTCTGGGACTGAATCCTGACATTGCAACTTACTGGCTGTGCTGTGTGACCTTGGGCATGACATCCCCCTCACTTTTGCTCTCATTGTAAAATGAGGATGTTACCCAAAGCTCAGCAGGAAGGCAGTGGTGCAGTTTAGCTGAGATGGATGAAAAGTCTCTTTCCCTCTGTATGAGCTCAATAAATGTTTCTTCCCTCTTCGTTTGGGCATACAATTGACAACAAGCATGTGCATTTTTATAATACTTTGAAGTTTACAAAGGTCTTTCATAAACATGATTACATTTCCCAAATATCTCATTAAATATTGTTGGTCAATTGATTTTATTCAGCTTTATGACAAAAGACTTTTATTTAACATAAATTTTAACTTGTAAGAATGTCTTTTCAAGACACACTATTTTTTTTCAAGGAAGACATTAAGTTTCTGAGGCCTTATAGGAATTTTATGGCATATTCCATATTTATAATTAAATCGTCTATATTTCTGGGAACCCAAAGGCAAGGAGGTGAAAAACAAACTACATTAAACCTTAAATGCTTTAAAAAAATCAGGAGCTAATAAAACCCTTCAAGTTAAGGCAATAGAAACCATACCAACTGTCAGAAAATACCATTTATGCTGGTAAAATGCTTCACAAGATGACATAAATGCAGTATTTAGTATTTAGTTAAATTTTGCCTGACTTTGTGTCTCTCTTAACCACTCCTGTGACTAATGAATTCCCAAACAGCCCAACACCCAGGGCAACTAAATCAGGGTGTGAAACACATCTAAAAATAAAAACAAATCCAAGTATTTTTCAGATTCCTTATATCCCCTTCCATAATAGAATTCAGTGTTTGTTTACTCAGCTGGACAGGACAAAGTTTCTATATTATCTGACTCCAGTGGCTTTGCAAAAATATCCCTGCTAGACTTTAATAGTTTATCAAGTATTTTATTGTGGAAGGACCTTAAGAGATGTCTCTGAGCTTCTGTTTTGATTTTTAATTCCTTGTGGATGTGCCTATGCTGGTCACCACGGTTAACGATGGCCAATAAAACACGCAGTTACTACATAAAGGGCATTTCTGGTAGATGTCAGTGGAAGGGTCTGTTTCCCCATCTCCGGAAACACATTCCTGTCTAGTGTCAGAGAGGAAATGAATTGGAGAGTCTTGGTGCTGAGTCTGTAGGACAGAGGCAACTACAAACTCTGGGGGAATGGAGGGTTTGCTGATTGGGACTACTGTCTCAGAAGGTAATTATCAACTTTTTTTTTAAATAAGGAAAAATGGATACCATCCCACAAAGCCAAAAAAAAAAAAATCCAAAAATTTCCTAAACTTTTTACCCTACTTTTTTAAGGTAGCCAGTTGATGTTTTGTAAAATAAGAATTTCTTTTATTTAAATTAAACTTTAACATGTAAGATCTGTCTTTTCAAGACACCCTAACTTTTTAAATAGCAGTTCTATTTAATGCTAGGATGAAATGCTATTTTTAAAAATCAGAAAATGGGCACTTTGGGCTTTATAGGTATTTGCAAATCACTTTTTGTATAATTAAGTTTAATTTTCGTTTTCTTTCTACGTCAGGGGCTCTCAGCCTCAGCACTGTTGACATTTGGGGCTGAACAATTCTTTGTTGCAGTATACTGTCCTGTACACTGTAAGATGTTTAACAGCATCTCTGGCCTCGACTTATTAGAGGTGCCAGTAGCTCCTCACCACTTGTGATCATTAAAATGTCTCCAGACATTGCCCAAAGGCGCCCCCCACCGGGGGGGGGGGCAACATAATCTCCATTGAGAAGCACTGCTCTAAGCAAAATGAATGTTTGTGTGTGTGTGTTTGAAGGTGGAATGTTAATGAAGAAACAAGGCAGGAAATATAATTTATGTTCAACTGTTCAAAAATTCCTGTTGTATAAAGCAAGGCAGCAGTGAATTCAGAATAGCAATTCGATCAGCTGCTACCAAATTGGAACTATTTATGTGATTCTTATTAACTTCTCCTGCATTTGGAATGGTGTTTGCTTTAACTCAACACTCTGGTGCAGATTTACCTGCTAACGGTATCTAGAACTGTATAGATAAGACAAACCTTAGAAACGTAGGGGCATTAAGTTTAGATAAAAAAGAATCCATCGTGAAGTAGTTTATACTGCATGGTCTTAAGTCATGTTTCTCTTATTTAAAAACCTAAACAAAACAAAGCAAAACAAAACACAGCAGTTTCATATTTTGCACATGGTGGTGTTGGATTTGGTATAAGTGGCTGTCCTGTAATCTCAGCCACCGGTGATGTTATCGTCCAGTCTGTTAATTGTCTCTTGGTTGATGTCCCCATTTCCCTTCAGTGTTGGATCAAACCTTCCTTACTCTTGTGCCCACAGACTCCCTTCCTTCACTGAAAAGGCTGTGGGCATTGGAGGTGAACCCCCTTACGGCCAGCCCTCCACCCCGTCCCTTGTGTCATCACTCTTGACTCAAAGGACCATGCTATTCTGTCTTGATCCCACCCCTCCCAGTATCCTGTGGCATTCCTTCCCTCAACACTCCCACCCTCTTTCCTTCCTTTCTCCCACCCACTCCCCCTACAACCTTCCTTTTTATTTTCCAAGGCATCAATCTTTTCTGGACTGGCTTCTTTTTCCACAGCTGACAAATGTGTTCCAGTCAACTACACCCTAAAGTAAACTACGGTCTCCTTTCAGACCCCTGATCCATTTCCCTCCTTCCTTTCCCTGCCAGGCTTCTGGGAGGGAGTCTCCTTTTGGTATCTTTATTTTCTCTCCCCCTGTCCCAGTGAGCTACAGGAGGGTTATCAAGGACACTTGTCCAAAGAGGATTGTTTTTCCCACGTGGAGAGTGCAATTCTGCAGAAGAGCCAGAGAAATCAGGAGAGGCTCTGGAAAGGGAAACTCGAGTTATTGCCAACTTGGTTAAAAGGAAAAGTTCCCTATCTCAATCTGCATGCCAGGAATATGAAAGCTCAACAGGACTAATTCATAAGGAAAAAATAATAATGCTAAGATATTTCAAAGCCACCCAGCAGTATTATACAACAGCTGTTAGTTTTGGGGAGTCAAGAAGATGAATACGGGGTGATATTATAGATGTGAATGATAAGGAAGTGAAGGTCATTATCACAAAGCTTTTTTATTTCTAAATCAAACTTCATTTTTGTGAAACACCAAGCATTTATTTTGGAATGACTTCAGAAGCCAGACCTTTTCAAGACCTTTCTGGAAGGGCTCTGGTCCCATTCCAGCTCCCATCCTGTGAAGTCCCATCTCACCCTTCCCTTGGGGCCAACTTTGATTCCTTTTCTTTTTACTCCCTCTAGTCAAACCATCATCAAGTCCTGTCAATCCTTCTTTCAAGGCTGCAGTGTTGCTCTAATTAATTCCTTCCTCCCATTTCCGCTGTGAGGGCCCAACCTCATCCCCTCACTCCTGGCTTTCTGGGCCAGCCTGTGGACTTATCTTCTGCTTTGTAGGGCTGCCCTGGCTTTCCTATCTCAAGCCTGGCTAGGAAACACTGAGCCTTGTGGTTCAAAACATGCAAGAAGTCAAACATCACAATCAACACAGTTCCCTTCAACAGTCCTGTGTATCGTACTGCGCTGAGCGTTGCTTCTTTGTAGTTGTCTCTCTCGCATCTCCTAGCTGGATTTAAAGCGCCCTGAGACAGGGCCGTGTGTACCTCCCTTCCCTGTATACATGTCTTCCAACGCTCCACTACACTTCTGGCTCAGCATCAGACCCTCAGCTGGCTCTCAACAATTACACAACATTCAGGGCTTGGTTGTTGAGTCATCAACTGACGCATTATAGTTCTGACAATCTTGGAACATTTTCTGAAACACATTACCCTCTAAAGAAATTTGATAGCACTGGCATAAACAGATGCATTTAAGGTGATTTTTCTTACCCTCCTGAAGTTGCCAGTAATCCTTGAAACTTCCCTAATTCAAAACTTGCAGTTATATGGAAAATTTCCAAATGGCACAGTACTATTCCTAGACAGTCGAAATACGATATCCTCTAAATTAATTTCATCTATAACCACTACTCAATTATAAAAAATTAGGCCATTGAGCCATTATGATATGTAATTTGATCAGTTATCAAATCTTTATGGATAGTTTAAGAACTTACCCAAGACTCCTTTAATTTGTAATTTTTTAAAGAAGATAACATGATTCAGCTCTTAAGGCCAAGATAATAGCTTACAAGTATATTCTTAATATTGTAGGATAAAGTTTTGTTTTTTTATTTAAAAATTCATTTCATAATATTTTAGAGAATACCCTTTTCACATTACTTTAAAAAATTGTTTTGATTGTTAACATCCATAGCAAGTTAATATTCAAGAGAGTCAATGGGAGATAGTATAGGAGGCTTCCTTTATGTTTTAGAATATATGTGAAATAAAGTCCTGGTACATTAGTGGGAGGTGGAGGATGTCTTTCCTTACATGGTAATTCAGAACATTTAGAATGGCCCAGAGTGGGAGAGGGTTTCACAGACTGGCCAGGTGCTCTGAGCTCTCACCAACCAACAGGGACGCAGGCCGGACACCCGGATGCCAGAGCCTTCTCTCCTGTCCTTCGCACTAGCTTCAGGGTGGGAGGGTCTCTTTCCGAGGCCCCCAGTCCTTCCTACCTGCCGTGTTCTGTCTGCTGCTCTCCCCGGCCTCACTCTAGCTCTCTATCTGATCTTCTCACGTGAATCTCGGTCTTCCTCAACATCAGTTTTTCCTCTGCAGGGGAGGAAGGGGAGGAGGAGTCAAGGATGAATCTCAAACAAGGGGGCAAACTCTGCATAGCTGAAATCTTTGCTATTCTGTGGATGTGGAACAGGTTAAGACTCTTAAGGGCCCCCAGCAACCTCTCATGGTGACGAGCAGGTGACAGCAAAGCATCGAGCTGGCTTTTGGAGTTTGTGTTTATTTACTTTCTCCATCAAGTTTTATTCTTCACTTAGACAGTTTTCCCTGTGCAGTTAAGTCTTGCTTTAAACTGTAGCTTAAGCACACGCAAGTGTGCAGGGCCAGGGCAGGAGGGTTCATGTGGGAAGCAGCAAAGATGTGGGGCTTCAGAACCAGGAGGGTGTGACCCTCCGCCCAAAGGCAGTTGGATTTTAAATGTTCCAAAGCCCTTCGCCATGCAAACAGAAAGACACTGCCTTCAGGCTCTGCACTGCAGAGAATCTCTGGCTAAGAAAGGCCTCTCTTAATCAGGTGTTAGTGGTACAAAGAATACCAGATTTTCTAATTTCAACAAATCTGAAATGGGATTGTGTCTTTGGATCCATGGTGCCTCGTAGTTAAGTGACTCAAATAATGGTGCCTCTCACAGGGAGAGATGCTGGGATGAAACCCAGTCAGCAGGATCCCAGAGCCCCTCAGACACAACTTTGCTAAGAGGACGGAGGAAGAGGAGCCCTCCATGTAGGCAGTCAGGCTCAGCAGGGGCTCCAGAGGAGAGGGGACAGACAGTCGGCGTGGACCTGGCACCACGGGCAGGGTTGTTAGTACCAGGCAAGCCCACCAGCCATCCCCCTGGAGGTGCCCTTGGCTTCCCTTCCCAGTGCAGAGCTGGGTGACTCTCTGCTCTCACCTTCAGGTACCATCACCCCATCATGCAGAAATGTAGAGATTATTTTCCCACGGAGATTCATAGGGAATGTTCAGGCTTAAGAAAAACTCACATTTTCACCAAACCTCCGCATTCAATCCCCTTTCTCCTATCATTCTTTACTTTAACAAAATCTCCTTACTTTCTCCTCTCACCCATATTAAGTTGAGCAGCAAAGTAAGTTCGTTCTGGTTTTCTTTAGTTCCCAAATACATAGACATTTTCTTTAAAATCAGATGGGTTTTTGCAGAATTATATGAGTGACTGGACTAAGCCTGGCACTAAACTTTCCAGAAAAACATTTTCCAATTTTGTAGCTATCAATGCTGTGATCAGCACAGCAAAGGAATTTGGCTTGAGTCATGATGCTAGGTGCTTTGTACATGAGGATCACCCTCGGCCCTCACCACCCCCAGATCAGGGATGAAAGGAGAAGGACAAAATTGCCACAGTCTCTGGAAAGCCCCAAACCCAGGTGGTTGACCTTGGGTGCCCAGTGCTGACCCGTTCAGGGTCATCGTCTCATTTCTTGGCATCCCTACTTCATTCTGAGCATTTCTACTGTGCTTCCTTCCCACTGTCAAAATAACCCCCTATCTTAGCTGTTTCAAACTTCCTCTACCAGTTTTAGAAGGTTTTCAACTACCTGAGTCTAGACAGGGGTTGATATTCAAAACAGTACTCACAGCCAAGTGCTAACCAATCACAAGAGCTGTTACCGTACAAGGGAACAGGGTCCTGGAGGCATTAACCTTGTTCAGACATACCCTTTAACTGGTCCATTGTAAGAAGGTCCAGAGGGTCTTGGAAGTGGGGTATATGTGGCCAGGGTGGCATTTTGGGGGTCCAGGATGGAAACTCTTTGCTATTCAGTAGAGAAGTATTTAAATATTTTAATAATTACATAGCTGTAATTGTATCTGCAGACTTAATGTCAATTACAATCAGTAGGTAGTGGCTGCCTGGAGTACAGTGTTGAGAAGGATTCTGAAGTTATATCCAGGCTCAGTGGGGGAAAATAAGCATGATCAATTGTCATTTCTGGCAAGGGTGGTGGATAAGAATGAGACATTTCTGCACAAGTGGTGGATGAGGATAAGTGATTTCTGCATGGGTGGTAGATGGCAAACAAAGGCACCTGTGCCACATATTTGCAAGCCTAAGTAACATGCCTATTAGTATCATAAAAGAGAATCTGTCAGCATCATAAGAGAGGTTTCGCCATAAGAACAGCAAGCCTAAGACACTGTAGTAGACTGAATAGTGTCCTCTAAAAATTCATGTCCACCTGGAACCACAGAATGTGACCTTATTTGGAAATAGGGTGTTTCCAGGTGTAATTAGTTAAAGATCCAGATGAGCGTATACTGGATTAGGGTGGGTCCTAAGTCCAACGAGAGTGTCCTTGTAAGAGACCAAAAAGGACACACAGACATGAGAAGGCCATGTGTAGATGGAAGCAGAGATGGGAGTGATGCTACCACAAGCCAAGGAACACCTGGAATCACCAGGAGCTGAAGAGGCAGGAAGGGGTCTTCTCTAGAGCTTTTGGAGGGAGCACAGCCCTACTGACACCTTGACTTCAGACTTCAGGGCCTCCAGAACGGTGAGAGGAGAAATGGCTGTTGTCTTAAGTCACCAAGTTTGTGGTGCTTCATTATGGCAGCCTTAGGAAACTCAAACAGACACAAATAAATATATTGCTAATGGTGGCATTTAGGCTAGTGGGGAGCTTTATTTATCTGGGGGGATCCTAGCACCTGTACCCCAACCCCCCATTATAACCACCTGTGATTACAGAAGTTGATTTCTCTGGTATATTATGCTAGGATCTTGGCACAGCGTGACCTTGAAGTTCTCCGATGAATGAGCCAGAGACCTCTCCACCGTCCCCCATCCTCCCTCATCCCCCCACCTCGTCTAGAGACACACACTTGAGCACTGTGGCCAGTTACTCTGCCAGCATTTCTAGGAGCCAAGTGGGGTAACAGATCTTTTCTGCCAAGACCTTAAGACGTGCCCAGGAGGAGCTGACCTTCTGTTCCCCTTGAGAATCTGTCATGACACCAGCATAGCCATTGGATGATTTAAAACCATCTCACACCTGTGATGACCAAAAATTCTTGGGGCAGTGACTATAATTAAAATATGTACCTGCAGTGTTAAACTCTCCGGCCAGTTGACTATTTGCAAGTTGAAAATCTGTCCAAAGTGAACACGGAAGTCAGCCCCAAGCGGCCGACTGTCGGTCCTGGACACTTCCTTGTTGTTGAAGGTCACCTTTAAATACAGCGAGCGCCTCTTGACATCTTCCCTTCGCAAGACCTCCACCCTGCAGAGTGAGACCATTCACTGGTGGGTCAGTATTCCTTTACTAAGTATAACTGGAGTGTTCGACAAATGAGCACTGACCAGAATAAGATACACTGGAGCTGGAGTTTCAGTCACTTTAGCCTTCATTGAACCAAGGCAGCCATAGGTCTCGCAGAGCTTAATATAATAGTATGTGTGATATGAAATAAGAGGCCCTGAAAAGGCCACAGGGGATTTAGAACTGTGCTCAAGCATCACTGTGCTACGGTCTCCTTAATTATTTCAAACAATCCTTACATTTGTATCCCAAAGTTTAAAGTAAGCAGAATTATATTATTTGTTAAATGGAGTGAGTTCAGACCATAAAGGCTAGTAGTGATTTATGTTTGGGTAGGATGTTTTAACCAAAAAATATTATAGCATATTGTAGCAGTTGGGTCAACTCTGCTTTTCCAAGATCCAAGCTTTTTCTTAACATTTTCCGATGGTGAGTCAATGCTCACTGGCTGCAGGGGATTAAGAAATCTTCCTATTCTTAAAGGTCATTTGAATCCCAATAGAAGATAGGAGGTATCCTGGCAAGCATATCATTCTTTTTTTTTTTTTTTTTGACATCTATATTGGAGTATAATTGCTTTACAATGGTGTGTTAGTTTCTGCTTTATAACAAAGTGAATCAGCTATACATATACATATATCCCTATATCTCCTCCCTCTTGCATCTCCCTCCCACCCTCCCTATCCCACCACTCTAGGTGAACAAAAGGCACCAAGTTGATCTCCCTGTGCTGTGCAGCTGCTTCCCACTAGCTATCTATTTTACATTTGGTAGTGTATATAAGTCCATGCCACTCTCTCACTTCATCCCAGCTTACACTTCCCCATCCCCGTGTCCTCAAGTCCATTCTCTACGTGTGTGTCTTTATTCCTGTCCTGCCCCTAGGTTCTTCAGAACCATTTTTTTTTTTTTTAGATTCCATATGTACATGTTAGCATACGGTATTTGTTTTTCTCTTTCTGACTTACTTCACTCTGTATGACAGACTCTAGGTCCATCCACCTCACTACAAATAACTCAATTTCATTTCTTTTTATGGCTGAGTAATATTCCATTGTATATATGTGCCACATCTTTTTTACCCATTCATCTGTTGATGGACACTTAGGTTGCTTACATGTCCTGGCAATTGTAAATAGTGATGCAGTGAACATTGCGGCACGTCTCTTTTTGAATTGTGGTTTTCTCAGGGAATATGCCCAGTAGCGGGATTGCTAGGTCACACTGTAGTTCTATTTTTAGTTTTTTAAGGAACCGCCATACTGTTCTCCATAGTGGCTGTATCGATTTACATTCCCGCCAACAGTGCAAGAGGGTTCTCTTTTCTCCACAATCTCTCCAGCATTTATTGTTTGTAGATTTTTTGATGATGGCCATTCTGACTGGTGTGAGGTGATACCTCATTGTAGTTTTGATTTGCATTTCTATAATGATTAGCAATGTTGATAGTTTAATTAATGTGTCTTGGCGTGTTTCTCCTTTTATTTATCCTGTATGGGACTCTCTGTGCTTCCTGGACTTGATTGACTATTTCCTTTCCCATATTAGGGAAGTTTTCAACTATAATCTCTTGAAATATTTTCTCAGTCTCTTTCTTTTTCTCTTCTTCTTCTGGGATCCCTATAATTCGAATGTTGGTGTGTTTAACGTTGTCCCAGAGGTCTCTGAGATTGTCCTCAATTCTTTTCATTCTTTTTTATTTATGCTGCTCTGTGGTAGTTATTTCCACTATTTCATCTTCCAGGTCACTTATCTGTTCTTCTGCCTCAGTTATTCTTCTATTGATTCCTTCTAGAGAATTTTTAATTTCATTTATTGTGTTGTTCATCATTGTTTGTTTGCTCTTTAGTTCTTTTAGGTCCTTGTTACATGTTTCTTGTATTTTCTCCATTCTATTTCCAAGATTTTGGCTCATCTTTACTATTGTTACTCTGACTTTTTTTTTCAGGTAGACTGCCTATTTCCTCTTCATTTGTTTGGTCTGGTGGGCTTTTACCTTGCTCCTTCATCTGCTGTGTTTTTCTCTGTCTTCTCATTTTGCTTAACTTACTGTGTTTGGGGTCACCTATTCGCAGGCTGCAGGTCATAGGTCCCGTTGTTTTTGGTGTCTGCTCCCAGTGGCTAAGGTTGGTTCAGTGGGTTGTGTAGGCTTCCTGGTGGAGGGGACTGGTGCCTGTGTTCTGGTGGATGAGGCTGGATCTTGCCTTTCTGGTGGGCAGGACTGCGTCCGGTCATCTGTTTTGGGGTGTGTGTGAGCTTATTATGCTTTTAGGCAGCCTCTCTGCTAATGGGGGGGGGGTTGTGTTCCTGTCTTGCTAGTTGTCTGGCATAGGGTGTCCAGCACTGTAGTTTGCTGGTCATTGAATGGAGCTGGGTCTTAGCGTTGAGATGGAGATCTCTGGGAGAGCTTTTGCCATTTGATAGTACGTGGAGCCAGGAGGTCTCTGGTGGATCAATATCCTGAACTCGGCTCTCCCAGCTCAGAGGCACAGGCCTGACACCCAGCCGGAGCACCAAGACCCTGTCAGCCACATGGCTCAGAAGTAAATGGAAAAAAAAAAAAGAAACAGGAATGAAAGAAATAAATAAAATAAAATAAAATAAAAAGTTATTAAAATTAAAAAATTATTAAAAATTAAAAAGTAATAAAAAAAGAAAAAGAAAAAGAAAACAAAAGAAAGAAAAAACAGAGCAACCAAACCAAAAAACAAATCCACCAATGATAAGTGCTAAAAACAATACTAAAAAAATAAAAAATAAAAAAGGACAGACAGAACCTAGGACAAATGGTAAAAACAAACCTATACAGACAATATCACACAAAGAAGCATACACATGCACAGTCACAAAAAGAAAAAAATGAAAAAATATATATATTAAAAAAAAAGGAAGAGAGCAACCAAATCAATAAACAAGTCTACCAGTGATAATAAGCTCTAAATACTAAACTAAAATAAACATAAAAGCAGAAACAAATTAGATGCAGAATGCAAGCCCCAAGTCTGCAGTTGCTCCCAAAGTCCACCGCCTCAATTTTGCAATGATTTGTTATCTATTCAGGTATTCCAGAGATGCAGGGTACATCAGGTTGACTGTGGAGATTTAATCTGCTGCTTCTGAGGCTGTTGGGAGAAATTTCCCTTTCTCTTCTTTGTTCACACAGCTCCTGGGGTTCAGCTTTGCATTTGGCCCCAAATTTAAATTTTGGCCTCTGCTTGTAGGTTGCCTGAGAGCGTCTGTTCCCTGCCCAGACAGGAAGGGGTTAAAGGAGTGGCTAATTTGGAAGCTCTGTGTCACTCAGGCCGGTGGGAGGGAGGAGTATGGAATGCAGGGGGAGCCTGTGGGGGCAGAGGCCAGCATAACGTTGCAACAGCCTGTGGTGCACACTGTGTTCTCCCGGGGGAGTCGTCCCTGGATCACGGGACCCTGGCTGTGGTGGGCTGCACAGGCTCCCGGGAGGGGAGCTGTGGATAGTGACCTGTGCTTGCACACAGGCTTCTTGGTGGCTGCAGCAGCAGCCTTAGCGTCTCATGCCCGTCTCTGGTGTCCACGCTGATAGCCATAGCTCGCACCCATCTCTGGAGCTCATTTAGGCGGTGTTCTGTATCCCCTCTCCTCACGCACCCCAAAAAAATGATCTCCTGCCTCTTAGGCAGTTCCAGACTTTTTCCCGGACTCCCTCTTGGCTAGCTGTGGTGCACTAGCCCCCTTCAGGCTGTGTTCACGCAGACAACCCCAGTCCTCTCCCTGGGATCTGAACTCTGAAGCTGGAGCCGCAGCTCCCAGCCCCCACCTGCCCCGGCGGGTGAGCAGACAAGCCTCTCAGGCTGGTGAGTGCTGCTCAGCGCCGAGCCTCTGTGCGGGAATCTCTCCACTTTGCCCTCTGCACCCCTGTTTCTGTGCTCTCCTCCGTGGCTCCGAAGCTTCCCCCCCATCGCCCCCCCGTCTCTACCAGTGAAGGGGCTTCCTAGTGTGTGGAAACTTTTCCTCCTTCACAGCTCTGTCCCAGAGGTGCAGGTCCCATCCCTGTTCATTTGTCTTTGTTTTTTCTTTTTCTTTTGCCCTACCCAGGTACGTGGGGAGTTTCTTGCCTTTTGGGAAGTCTGAGGTCTTCTGCCAGCATCCAGTAGGTGTTCTGTAGGATTTGTTCCACATGTAGATGTATTTCTGATGTATTTGTAGGGAGGAAGGTGATCTCCACATTTTACTCCTCTGCCATCTTGAAGGTCTCTCCAAGCATATCATTCTTATAGCCAGGAAATTAAAAAAAATCAAAACCTTCAAGTGCAGTCTTTAGTCTTATTGTACATATTTGCAGAGATGCCCACTACAAATTCCAGTTATTGGTTAAGCCAATAGCAACTCAAGTTTGTTAAGGAAATTAAAAGGTTAGAACATAAAATCTAAAACACACTCAGGGTTTTTTGGGTGGTAGTTTTTTTTTTTTTTTTTATATTATGATGTATAGACACAACATAACACTTATCATTGTAACTATTTTTAAGTATACCATTCAGTGGCATTAAGTACATTCACAGTGTTGTGCAACCAGCACCACTATCCTTCTCTAGAATGTTTTCATCATCCCAAATAGAAATTCTGTACTCATTAAATTGAGTGGGTAGTTTTAACTTTTTACCTCTCCGTAATTTAGGCCCATCCCAGGCATGAAATTGCTCAGTTGACTTGAATATATATATTTTTTTCTATAAAAGACATTTAACAACAAATCTTGAGAAATATCCAAGACCCCCAAAGACTTCACTCAGCGTTTTTTAAAGGCTTATTCCCAATACTGCAACCTCATGCCACCAACAGACCTAAAACACCTCCGTCTTCTGCATGGCCCCCTTTGACCTGATGGCCTGATGAAGAGGGTAGCTTATAATCATTGGCTTGGGGCAATCTGGTATATAGTCCCCAAGCCTAGTGAAAACTCAGAAACTTCAGACTGAGGTATACATTCTTGGTCAAAATGGGACTCACCATAAAGGACTGTAAAATCAAGCCTAACTTTTCCCTTTAAAAAACATGCTCAAAATCACATATTTTGAATGTTCATAACGAAGTTATACGGTATGGTATTTGTGGCCTGAAAGTAGCTAATTTAGTGCTGGGGAACAGTTTACTTATGTATAGCATCTGAATGCTACGAAGTTGAGAGAACCCATGAAAATGCACAGGAAGCTACAATGTAAAAGTAAGTTATTAGCATATTAATAGAAGTTCGAAACTAAGAAGACTGTGGGGTCTTATAAAGACATCCTGGTTAAGCCCTGCATCCTAATATCTCCGATGCTGACTTCTCACTTTCTATGGTGGAATATTGAAGATTCAAGTCTGAGATATTCCCTGTGTTCATGATAGGTCTTCCGGGTACTGGAGCATTAGGCCTGGGATCTGGTGGTAATGATTATTTCAATATATTTCCTTTAATAGATAGCAGTATGCTTTAGCATGCATCAGAATCACCTGGAAACCTTGTGAAAACACAGTTTTCTGGGCCCTAACCCAGAACTTCTGATTCAGCAGGTCTCAGTAGAACCTGAGAATTTCCAACAAGTTCTCCAGGGATGCTGATGGTGCTGGTCCTGGGGTTACACTTTGAGACCCATCTCTGTAAAGTATAGGAAAGAAATAAATAGCAAACTTAAAATATTTTTATTAAATTATAAATTTCTAAAAAAAGGATGAACATACGTATGTGTGTTTATGAACTTATTATATGTATAGATTTATAAACGTTATATAACTTTTAGGGATCACATACGAATGACTAGAGATGCAATTCTACCAGATCTGGAGGGTGTGCCTCAGATGGCCTTGACTTTATCTCAAGCTATAGGGAATATCCACAATTCCTTTGGGAGGCTCTGTGAGGCCTTCAAAGAGAGCAGCTGGCCTACGGAGCAGCTGAAATCAAGGGCCAAGGAGAGATCTGGGTGTCTGTGCCAGGGACGGGGGGGTGTGCCAGCAGTGGACAAAAAAGACACACTGAGGTTACAGATAAAGGCTCCAAACCAGAAGCCATGCAGGCAGGCACGGTGCAGAGTGCCCCCTACAGGCAGCTTCCGGTAATGAGCTCCTGAGTGGCCAGTGGGGGATGCGTTGGGCGGGTGAACCATATGAAATCACCAAAATCTGGACAAATACCTGCAATTTCATATCGTCCAACCTAATAAATATCTACAGAGACTTCACGATTCTCCTGATCATTCCATGTCAGTCAGGAGATGTACACTCCAAATGGTGCAGTGTGTGTGTCACATGTCAACCTCATTCATGGTTGGAGCATCTGCTCACCTGGGACACTGGTCGTTGGGTGTCACATTCCCCGCAAGGCTCAACTCTGGGACCAGCGTGGGCTCCCCGGGCCTCCTCCGGCTCTGGGCTGCTCTCTCCCTCACCTGCTGCTCTATCACAGCCCGATCTGTGGGCTCTGGAGGGACGGGTTTCACAGGCTCCTCCCCGAGATCTGGCTCCTTCATCTCATCAGGATGTTCTTCGACTGCTTGTTTCTTTTTCTTCTTTTTGGCCCTCTGTTGGGTAAGAGGCAACCTTATGTCAAACAGGAATTTTGGAATTTCTTTGAAAAGCACAGTCTTCAGAATCAGATAGACCTGGATGCAAACCCAGCTCCACCTCAACCAGCTGTGTGCACTCAGGCAGCTCACTAAGCCATTTGACCTCTCCATGCCTCAGTTTTCTCGTCTACAAAGTGGGAACAATTATAGGAAACTTTTTCCAGGGCTCTTGAAATGAGGTAATGTCTGGAAAGAACTTATCACAGTGCCTGGTCCCTAGAGAGAGCTTAAAAAAGTTAACTATTCATCTGCTCATTAGTATTGGTTCTAAAGACCAAGGATACATCTTTTTTTGGCTGCACACGCAGCATGCGGGAGTTCCCCAACCAGGAATCGAACCTGTGCCCCCTACAGTGGAAGCGCGGAGTCTTAACCACTGGACCACCAGGGAAGTCCCAAGGATACATCTTGAAATTAAAGTAAGGCTTGTGAATACAACTGACACTGCAGGTCACCCTGATCTATTACTTATTGTGTCCCTGGATTACTTATTACTTATTGTCCCAGTTTTGCAAGGTCATATGTATAAAGTTATATAATTTTCTGGGGGAAGCCCAGAAGCACCAATACCCTACATTAGATAGGGTAAGCCACGTGAAATAGTAAAATATGTATCACAGAGCTTGACAGGCACATGAGCGATTACCAGGTTATTGCTGGTTCACTCAAACAGCCACAGGATGATACAGAGAACTGTTTTTGGAAAAAAACTTTCTCTGGTATCAGCAGGCTGGGTGGCTTTTTCAACAAGTGCATTCATCAGTTCATTCTCTCATCCTTTTGTCCCCTGGCGAGGGGGCTGGGAGGGAGACAGAGCTCAGCAGGCAGGGGACCCCAGTCCGCCTGCCCATTTCCCTCCTCCTGTCTCAAGGTGCCTCTACCCAGACCCTTCCTGTCCCCCAGGTCAGCTCTGTTCCAGGCTGTTTGCAGACCTGGGCTTTCTTCCAGGCTTTCCGCTGCTGCTGTGCACTTCTGTATGCCTCCATCTTCTGTGCGTACTCTTCCATGTGCTCTTCCAACAATTCACTTATCTCGGCCTGAATTTCTGCTTCATATGCTTCTTCATCAGCTTTCTGGTCAACTTTTTCCCTTTAAAATAATTTATAGCACCTTAGTTATTTCTTGAAATTAAGTGATAGAGTAATAATAGCAACAAATACCTGTATTGGGCTTGCTCTGTGGCAGCTCCTCTCCTAAAAGCTTTGCACAGGTGAGCACACAACGGTGTGAGGCAGATACTGTTAACTTCAGCATTTTATACACTAGGAGACTGCAGCACAGAGAGGTTAAGTAACTTTCCCAAGAACACACAGCTGGTGAATGGAAGAGCTGGAATATGAGCCCAATCTATTTACACTAAGCAACAAAGCCACGCTGAGTTAGATGATCCAGATGGCACCCTGACACAGTGCCTGCAAATTCTCAGCCGACAGGGGCAGCAGTTTCATTGTAGTTATTTTGTTAATTCTTCAAGTCTCTGAGGAACCACTTCATTACGCTGCTACCAAATCCCTGAAGCTACTTTTTGACTTTGGGTTGACAATTTGAATTTTCCTTTGATGATTCTGCTGACAGTGCATTAATGTTCAGCCTGACCCAGAGCAGTGCTTCCCACAGTGTGTTCTGTAGAGTGCTGGTTCTATGAGGTGCCCTACAAAAAAAAAAGGTGCTGTGGCCAAATCAACACGAGATTGAACAAATGTGAAGGTTTCCGTGTTGCTTTGTAAAGGGCTTCGCAGAGCCCTTTACATGTGGATGGACAGTGTGACTCCCCAGGAGGGCGAGTGAGGGCAAGAATGGTATCCAGCACATCCCACCCAGCACTTCAGAGTTGTTTCAACGCATCCCCTGTGCTTATCTCCTAATGTGGTCAGTATGGTCTGGCCTGCAGGTTCTACTCTCCTAAAGTTCCAGCTCCTTTTTAGAGAAACTCAGTCAAGCGCCTAGAGCTGACCAACGTTTGCGTATGTACACGTGTGGCCTGGTGGGTTAGCAGTTAACAGCCCCCCGAGGCGCAGACTCTTACAAAGCTACTACTGAAGAAATCACTTGGGAAACACCTGAAATTTATAAACATCAGAGAAATTTGGCCCCCAAGTTATATTCCATATCTGATATATATTCATTCGCTTTTCTCCTTGTTAATCAGAGGCATGAATAAACTAGTTTAAATTTAAATATTTTTGCAGGAAGAAATAATGCTGTATCATAAGGTAGCTAGATGAATCAAGAATGTGAAGAAAGGGCACTCCGAAAGAATTTAGGACACAGCTACTTATGGGTGGAAGGGACGTGAAGTATCACAAAAAGGAAGTTTGTAACCTAGAGGTTACCTTAATGGTAAATTTCCTATAAATTTTTGTTTATCCTAAACTTAAGGAAGGAAGGAGAAAACAATCTTGTAAATATTTATGTTCTACTTCTGGATGGGAGGGATGGCCTGGAAGATGGAATATGGAAGCCAAAACACTGGGATTTCTGGAAGACATCCATGATTTCTGTGGGACAGACAGAATTTGAATTTGTTTTTATATTATATTATATATTTTATATTAATTGAGCAGATACTAAGTGGCAGGTGTGCTGTCTGGGCCCAGATATCCAGTGGTGACAAGGTCCCTGCCCTCGTAAAGCACAGTCTTGTGTTTGTCCTGGAAACTGCAGAATGTTTTCTCAGTTTTATGATAATTACAACCCCCCAGCATCACAATTTGCAGCTATCTTTGGCTAAAAACTGACTGTTTTCAAAGCACAGTATCAGATAATTGCCCTCATGTGTCACTTCTCATGTAGATGTATGGGCACATCACTTATGCAGATGAAACAAACAGGAAGGGACCAAAACCAGTAGAGATGCTCTTGAATTAATATGCAGAACATGGTTTTGTTGTGATAACTGTACTCTTAATTATGTACCAAAGTCTAGTCAGTTCAGCTGCATAAATATTATCAAAGCATACTTTCTCCACACCACACACAAAGATCAATTCCAAATAGATTAAAGGTGAATTTGAAAGATTAAACTATGAAGATTACAGGAGACAATATAGTAGTATATCTACTTGTTTCAGGGGAAGGATTTCTTCAAACAAAAAGCACTGATCAGAAAAGAAAAGACTAATATATTCTATCTCTTTAAAATTAAGAATTACTATTCTTCAAAAAGCAGCAAACTACTAAAAAGACAACTACAGAAGATTTCTGCAACACACATCGACAAAGGTCTCATGTTCAGGATATATACCAAACTTCTACAAATTATGGAAAAGACAAAAGGACAAACAATCCAGTTCAAAAATTGGCAAAAGCCTTGAACAGACACTTTGCAAAAGAGGAATTCAAAATGGCCAATTCATGCATAAGAAATATAAATTAAAACACGCCATCAGATTGGCAAAATGTTAATGTTTGACAACATCAGGTGATATGGCTGATACGGGTGACACAGACCCATGGGAACACTGGTCAAACTGAAAGTCAGCACAAACACGCTGGAAAAGTGTCTGCAATCAGCATATAAGTATTTGGAGAAGCACATCCCCTAAGACTCGACAATTCCACTTCCAGGTATATTTCTGGAAAACTTAGGCACATGCACCCTAAAAAGACACATGCAAAAACATCTATAGAAGTGCTGTCTAATTTTATCATCTGTGTCCCCTTCACTCCCAAACTGGAAGCTCTGGAAGGAAAGAGATGATGTTTATCTCCTTCATCAGTGTAGCCCAAGAGCCTAGCACAATGCATGACAGAGTGGGCACTTAAGAAATGATGAATTGTACTTGAAAACCGAGTAACATTTTTATAACAATTTTGAGAAATAAAATTCATTCTTTTAAAATGTAAAAAAAAAAAAAAAGAAGTGCTGTCTATAACAGCTGAAAAATGGAATCAACTTAAATGTCCATCAACAGTAAAATAGACAAATTTTGTTATATTCATATAATGAAGTGTTATAAAGCAAAGAGAATTAACTACAACTGTGTGCCAAAAAAGGAGATGAATCTCCAGTGGTATTGAAGAAAAGAAACAGGTGTGTGTTCACTAAAGCATACACACAATATACTTTCACTTATGGAAAAGTCAGATACAGGCAATATTAGACTAAGTGTTAGAGATTACACATAGATGGCAAAGCTATTAACTAAAAGCAAGGAAACACTGATCATAAAAGTCCAAAAATGGTTACTTCTGGGACGGAGGAGATGTAATTGGGGTTAGGAACATGGGGAATGCTCAGATACTAGTAATGTTCTAGTTCTTAACTTGGGGAGTTGCACATGGTTATTCATTTGTAATTATTATTTTTAAAATTATTTTAAAAATTGTATCTATGTTTAATACATTTTCCCCTATGCATGATATAACCCAATAAAGCAATTTTTGAAAAAAGCCTACTTTCTCAAAACAAGTTTCAAGGGTGTATTTGTAAACCTCTGGAACTCTCGAAGGGATTTCATCTCTTTCCAGACTTTTATGATGGTCTTAAGCAATGTTCGATCTTTTTCTTGTTCAGCATCACGCAGTTTTCTTGTTTGCCTACAAAATATAATACATGGATATATATTTAAAAGTTATTTAGGTGTGTTTGCAAATTAGGAAAAGAAACTAATAATGCTATAGTGATTGTATAGTTAATTTCACAGCTATGATATTTCTTAAGTACTAGAAAACCAAAAATATGAATGCAAATTTGAAGTCAATAGGATGCTGGTCTGTTTTTATAGGTTATTTGATTTTGTTTTCTCTAGTAGAATCTGACTTCAATCAAACTATATTACCATTTAAAATTCTCATTAATACTGTGTAATCTTAAACAGCCACTTTTGAAGTTATGAAAATAAGGGGCCCAGTAAACGTAGTTCTCATGGACTAAACTATGAGAAACAGGAAAGTATGTTGCTGTCCCAGTTAACAAGTATATTAAAGTCTGCCTGTGTTAACACTAATCACCAGTCCTACATTTAGGAGATGAAGTAATGTTACTACATCCCTTGGTGAGTTTTCAGTGCTGACTAGATTAGCGATATTTTTGGCTTGCTTTGAAGAGGCTTCATGTGAAAATGCTTTCACTGTGATTGATATTATTTAAAGTGTTTGGGAATTATTTAATGCCTTACTTTAAGCCCCCTCTACAAATAATAGCCAAGTCCAGAATCCAAATGTACTCTATTATGCCATTAGTTAGTTAATTAATTAGATTTTTTTTTTTCTTGGGCAAGTATCAGGTGTCATTCCAGGGGATTCAGAAGTGGTTCCTAGGAGATAGTAGGTGTCTCTGTTCTCAGGGAGTTTATAGCTTAGCTCAGGAGACAGACACATAGATAAATGACTGACAGAGTGCCCTAGGAAACCACAGCCACAGTGTTTCATGAATCATGACCTCCTGAACTCCAGAAGGAAGGCCTGTGTCTGGAAGTTGGTTGTACTTGTGATGACTTAGTCTGGAGATGGTGCAGAGAAACACAGAGCTCTAGGTTTCTGATCATTCGATTGGTGTCTTGGAAAAGGCAGGTGGCAGGCAGAAGCTGGTGGCCAGTTGGTGGTTGGGTAGCCAAGATTTGGGACTCTCGGAAGACCTTAAAAAAGCTAGGAGGCAATGACCTAGAATAAGAAACACTCTTCTTGAGGAGCAGTAAAGCATTCTGGTTAAGGGCACAGATGTGGGAACCAAGATACCCAGATTTAAATGCTGGTTCTAGCCGGCCTTGGGCAAACTACTTTACTTCTACATGCCTTATCTGTAAAGTAGAGATGATAACAGAATTTATTTCACAGGGTTGCTGGGAGGAGTAAACGAGTTAATTAATACTAGAACCATGTCTGACATCTGGTAAGTGGTCCACAAATATTATCTGTCATTACCAAGTGGTCTGTTCTTCTCTCATGCCTTTAGCAGCTATCTCCCCTGCCTCCTTTAAAAAAAAGTGCAATATAAAATTATTTTACTGAGTTATATGACACCTTAAGCCTTTCTGATATATTTTCTTCTTCCTTTTTTAGTCCCTGACAAGATAGTTTCTTAGAAATGCTAAAAAGAACGCTTAGCAAGTAAAATTTGACCTATGAGCTAGAGAAGCAAAGAATCACGAAAGAATATTTAATTACAGGTTGTTGCCAGCCTATGGAGGAAGAGGAAAAAGCAACTGTGATTAGGGAGCCCGGTAACACTTTTCTGAAGCCTGATGTAGATGGGGTCTGGAGTGTGGAAAGGAGTCCAGCCCAGAGGTGAAACTTTGGGAGCCACATTGGCATCTAGATGATATTTAAAACCACAGGACTGGATTCATCTCAGGAGAAAATGCAGATTAACAAAAGATTAAAAAGAAAAAAGTCCTGGGAGGAACTCTGAACATTTAGAAGCTGGGCAAAGAAGGAAGATTAGGCAAAGGATAGCGGGAAGGACAGGTGGCCGAAGAGGGGTGAGGGCATCTGAGAGAGGGTGGTGCGTGGACGTAAAGGGAAGAGAATGTCTCAACGGGCACCCTGTGGGGACAGTGCCCAATGCCAAGTACCAGGGGGGCTGAGAGGTCCCCTTCCGCTTAGCAACGCGGAGGTTCCCCAGGATTGTGGCAAGATCAACCTCAGGGCAAAGGTGGGTGCAGGAAAGAGGCTAGACGGGACAGCGAAGGGGAGGGGAGGGAGTAGAGACAGCAGTACTGACCAAATTTACATCTAAAATACTTCCTAGTAAATACTTGCCAGAAGTTTGGCTGTGAAGGGAAATACAGGGATAAAGCGGTAGCTGGATGGTGATCTGAGATCCTAGACTTTTTATTTGTTCAAGATTGAGCGTATGTGAGGGTGAAGATCCAGGAGAGGGTTAAATAAAGTGTCCCCCTGTATTGCACAGACACCCATGTTTCCTTTCTTAATACAGCCTGGTTCCAGTGCAGAGGACGAGCAATGTGGTCATGATGCCACTTACGGAAAATAAGATGGAAAATGCGTCACTGGCTGAGGTTAGCCGCCCCAACCTGGGACCTATCAGATACCCAGGGGTGGGCTCCAAGGTGGCCCATCAGCAGCTCCCAGGGGGCTTCAGGGAACAGGTCCCCTTGATGAGATATCCCGGAACAGACCACCTGCTTAGAATTGGCTTTACCACCACGTGAAAAGTCAGTAAAGGACTAAAATCCACTCTTTCACTGCATCAGAAATGCTGAATCTCAGTGGTTTCCGTCTCCAGGGGTGGTAGGAGGTCTGCAATGGGTCTGCGATCCATGGGTCCACCTGGCATGGTCTGTAGGACTCACACACAATTCTGCCACTGTTTCTCAAATACTGATTAATAAATGCAATTCCATATCAAACCTTCATTGTATCCAGAGTAGCTTTTTGTCACTTTTTCTTACTCAGTGTATACTAAAACAAAAATTACTTTCACAAGGAGGAGGATATGTGCTTTTCTTTTAACACAAATAAGAATTTTCATTTTTAAACATACTCTTCATACTTTTACAACGACAGTATACAAACATCACTAGTTTTCACTTTGGTAGGAGAACTTCCAACTCAAGGGTAGATTGTAAAGAGAAAAGTATACATTTAAATTCCTTGAATAGATAACTAATAAAGACCTACTGTATAGCACAGGGAACTCTACTCAATACTCTGTAATGACCTATATGGGGAAACAATCTGAAAAAGAGTGGATATATGTATATGTGTAACTGATTCACTTTGCTGTACAGCAGAAAATAACATGACATTGTAAATCAACTATACTCCAATAAAAATTTAAAAAGATAAACCCCTTGATTTATTAATTCCTGTTCTAAGAATTTATTCTGTGGAAATACTTACACAGGTACACAAATATATACATATAGGAGTGTTAGAGTACAATTTAAAGTAATAAAAAATAGGAATAATACAAACACCTATTAATGGGGAATGTAAAATCTATATAATGTTCAGCTTTTAAACAATGATGTAGACCTATATGTACTATGATAGGAAAAGGTCTCAGATGCATTTTACATAAAAAAGCAAGTTGCAAGGTGGTAGATGCAATGTGATTCTTTAAAAAAGTAAAATATATACACATAAACACATCTGTGTATATATATGTATACACACATGTATATATATGTGGAGGAACCAGCAAAAAACTGTTAACCATGATTTTCCCTGAGAAATAGGACTCTAGGATAAATGTTCACATTCTACATTGTATGTTTCCTTATTGTTTGGCAATGGTCAGGGTTTTAATTTTTGAATTTTAATTATGAAAAATTTCAAGATATAGAAGAGCACATATAATAAATAATATGACACTTACTAACATTTTTTCACATTTACTCAGAATTTTTGTTTGTTTGTTTGTTTGTTTTGCAATGTTAGAGTTCCATTTGAAGACCTCTCCATTCCATCCCCTTCTCTCCCTCCCTGGAGGAAGAAACTGGCATATGTGTCTTTTCCGTCTGTATGTAACACACATGTGTGTACCTGGAACACATGGGTATTGTTTCACGCGCTGTTTAGGGCTTGTGACCTGTATCACACAGCGAGTCTCCTCTTACAACTGGATTTTTTCATTCAACACTATTTTACCCATGATATACGCAGATCTAATTCGGTCCTTCTAACTGTGGGAGGGACGTTCGTTATAAGATTGAAGCAGATGGGTTCATTCTGTTGTGGGGTTATCTCTAGCTTCTTACTCTTGTAAGTGATGCTGTGGAATGCTTGCACACATGTCCGGTGTGTGGAATGCTTGCACACATGTCTGGTGCACATGCGCACACAGCTCCTTGGAGTACATGTGTCTGAAGCAGAATTGCTGGGTCCTAGTCTGCTGGCATTTTCAACTCCTTGCTCATCTCTGGACAAGCTGCTCTCTGAAGTGGTGGCTGTAGCAATATTTGTTTACACTAGCAGAGTGTGCAAGTTACCCTATTCCCCCCGTGCCCCCTCCCGTCTTCATTCATTTTTTGGACTTCAAATTTGGTGTTAATATGATCGACATATCTCGTTATTTCATTTGGCTTAATGTATTCAGTGCATTCAGAAAAACTCTGAAAAAATAAACTCTCAATAAGTATAGGGAAAAAAAAGCAGTAGTTATAATGATAGATTTTACTCACCGAATTTCAGATTTATACTCATTGATGGTTTTTTGGGTTGTTTCGAGAGACTTAGGAGTTTTTGCTGGATTAAGGCCCATCTGAACAGCATTTCTTAGAGCTTGGAGCTAGAAAAGATATGGATACAAGATCTGAGTTAGAAGCTCTACTCCTTACTACAAGTGATGTGCTTGGACCCACCCACTTCTCCAGGGCAAAATGATGTCAGCAACCTGTGAAGGGATGTGCAAGCATCCTGCCATCGCCATGCTTTCACCGAAGTGAATTTTGACAGAGAGCTATTGCTTCTATTCTTTAAAAAAAAAAAAAAAGGAATAATAAAGAACTGTGTGTGTCCATCCTTGTTCTGTGGCCCAGATCCAGCCGCTCATGACAGATGCTACTTTTACTCTACTGTCTCAGAAACAAGTTTTCTTTCAAGGTGGGGGTGGGGTGGGTCTCTCTGGGGCCTGGACATACAATGACATTCTTGTGATATGAAGAGAGCATAAAATTATAGACTTATAGGAGGAGATATTGTGGAGTTATCTCTTATTTGGGCAGTAAGGTTTTAAAATCAGGGCAAAAATTGTCTATAGTCAAAACTACCCATGGAAATTCCACGGGACAGTGTCACATTAGAAGTAAATCCAAAATGGATAGACATTTCCTTACGCATCAGTTGAAACAACTGACTTTTGTTTAGGTACCATGTTAGGGTAAATTACATATAACAATGAGAATGTCTCTAAGGACACAGAGATTCTCAGGCCATGAATGGTCTCATCATATGAGATCATGTAAGCAAGACACAGCTACCCACCGCCGGTGGGTGAGATCCCTTGCTCTGTTTGCAGGAATCGTTCTTTCAACCAAGTGTGTGCCACTGAATTTGCACACGTTAAATGTACATGGTCGTATCCTTTCTTTTGCCTCTAGGTAGGTCAACACATCACATCCTAGACAGAGGGAACATGAAAGAAGCACACGAGCATTTGCTGCTAGAAGGTATTTTTGTTGTTTGGGCTCCTCAGGAGAACCAACCCTCTCAACAATTGGCATGGAAGAGATCACGGGTACCTTGTCGGTAAGAAATTGTGCCTTGTGTCTCTGGCGTCTTGCAAGGTACTGGTCATACAACTGGGCCAGTTTGGCTGCCAAAACATGCTCTCGGCTAAAACAGGGATGATGTGTGAAGATTAAACCCGAAATATCAATGTCCAGTTGGAAATTTCCAGGAGGGTCTCCAGATCCAATCAAATGCTGACTTCTGTGGATGTATTTTACTGCCTGCCAAAGAGAGCAGAGTGTAGGGGGAACACAGTTAAAGCACTTCCTAGATACCGATCTGATGTGCAATGGGAAAAGTCAGATGCAAAATATTTCCTACCCTAATCAAGCCAGGAGAACCTTGCTCCATTCCCTGTTCCCTGGGGTTTTAGGGGCCTGCCCTTTTCTGAACACTTGAAAAGTAAAATGAAGGACAAGGAGTGAGAAAAGAAATAATTTCAATCTTGCTTTCCTAGGTCTTTTAGGGTTTATCTCTACTGAGTCATAGCCCTAATCTTTGTCATGCGACTATCCCATTTCCTGGAAATCTTGGGTTTTGCAGCTGGTGACCTTGAAATTCTTTTAATGAGAGAAGCATAGATTCTAATCCAAACTGACCATTATTTGGATCATAGATATACTCTCCACGTGGAGAAGTTTTTAGTTTGTAGACAGCAGCCAGAGACTAACATTCTGAACCGAGCTTCATGCTGGCACCTAGTTTTCCTGGGAAGAAGAAAGTCAGTCTGCAAAATAACAGAGGAAGAGACAGTTGGGGCAGCTGAGTGTGTAGAAAACAGGAGTGGAAATTTCCACTGGGACTTTCCTGGATCACTTGGTGTACAGTGTGTCAGATAAATCTCTGTTTTTCTTCCTTAAACTCATCAAGATATTCTATGTTGATCACTGCTGCTCGTAGGTGAATCTAGTTTTGGAGGTTGCAGAGCTCCAAGGTGGGGAGGACACCTTTTTGATTTTGTGTCTTCATGTTCTCTCCTTGTCCTAGACATTGACTACAGTCAGGTTGTGGGGTTTGACACACTTCACTCGATCCTCCCCTTTGCAGAGAGGAGCTTTTGGAAGCTATTTATGTTATCTAGAAAAGATTGTGTGGCCCAAATGTATTATTTATAAGTTATGAGGTAAATTGGAAGCTGCAAATATTCTTGTAAGAAGTGAAGCGTCTATCCGATGTTAATTGCGGGTAACGTGTTCAGGAGTCTCTTCATTTAATTCGTCTTCATGGTATTATGTAAAGATGCTGAACTGGGGCCAGAAGCCTTGGATTCTAGCTGTGGCTCCACCTCTAACTTGCTCTGGAATTTTGGGCAAGTCACTACACACCTCCGTGCCTCTATCTCTTTATCGTACAAATGGGAGGCTGAGGAAAGAGATCCAGTTGGCATTTTGCAGGTCACTAGGCATCATATAAAGCACTTCACACATATCACCTGGTTCATTCTGTTAGGGAACTGTTGGCCATTAGACAAGAGCCCATGCTTGGGCCCTGGAAGGGGTCCCCCTTCCTGCAACAATTCCATAGAGATTTTTGGTTGCCTACAACATAGTGAGGCCTGTCTGTGAGCAGCAATAGATTGAAAGGGGAAAAATGGGGTGTGATCTTTATAACTTGGGGCAGGAAGGATGAAGTCTGAGATGTGCAGAGGGAGGGATGGAAACTGGAAGAGGGGGCTCCAGAGTTAGAATCCTAGATCACAAGATCCTAACATTCTCCCCATCAGACTAAGCACGGAAAACGGAGGTCACACTGTGTGTATGTACATGTATACATGTCCAAAAATGTATTCACATTTGTTATATAGTGTGATCTGCTTTTCAGTTACTATTAGTCATTGAAATAGTACCAATATTTGCACTTACAGTAAAGCATATAAACATGAGTCTTTATTTACCAGTAAATTTGTTGTTGGGTTGTCCTGTTGCCTGCTTTGTACCAGTATTCACGAGTAAGGATGTATGAGTATAGTTCCTTTTAGCCATTCAATTTCATACTTATTTTCCCCCAAATTAGTGGACAATTAATGTATATTTAGAACTTACGATTTCCTACAGGACTCCTGTACAGTGTACCCTATGCTTTCATAAAAGAACAAGTTTTTTCTATAAAATAACATTAAGTCTGTCTTTGATGAGAAGACCTATAGATTTTTTATTTTTTAAAAATGTTCTTGTAAAACTGGGATGTGTTTACAAATATGCTATGCTTGAATAAGAATGCATTGACTATACCTCAGTACCTTCCAAAATATGCTGAACTGAACTTCCATTTGGATTTACAGGGAGGAAAGCCCATCCCTACAGGGGTCATATTCCAATATTTTGTACCTTATCAAAGTCCTAATTTTGACATTAATATCCTTACACTTCACACCGCAACAACGGAGGCCCATCTCTTTTCTTTCATTCAAGCAAAAGTATTCAGTTATAACCTGCATTCGTGTTAGAGGCTTTTAATCTGCATGTGGTGACTCTGTGTCTTACTGTCACACTGACCACCTGGATGAGTTAAAAAATTCCCACCTCACAAAGATGTGTATCACTAAACATCAATCCACAGACTTAACGGAAAATTCCTCTCTAATTGTTTGGCTCCTGCTGGTCCTTGCTTTACTGTTCCTCTTACCATGGGCTGCAGAGTTCTGAAGTCGCTCAGGGTGTGGCCCTCAGGTTCCATCTTGTACTCTTCTTAGTATGAGTAAGTAATGTCGGTAGTATGGTCCTAATGTTACCTAGGTCAGCTGTACTTTGTGTCTCCTCCCCCAAATCTTCATTAGCCCATGTTTAAATGATTGCTGCTGGTCTCTGTTTTCAGCTCAGCTCAACCAAGTGAAAAAGCTTCCAGGACTCCTGGTGGGCATTGTGTTAGACTGCTCAAAAGACCCCTAACTCTCTTCCTATTAGGGAGAAAGACCCCTAGTTCCTTGTCTTTCTTTCTGTTGTACCTGTTTTCTTTTCTGAAAACTATCATGAAAACAGTACAAAAAATTTCTCCTAAAAATAAATAATATTTATAGGGTATATTGTTTTAATTTTGAAATTGATTTGATTCTTCAGTCTTCAGTGGAAAACTGAAAACGCAGACTATCAGAGGTGATGCACATGGATTATCTACTGATGTTCTCAGTGTGTTCAGAGTTGGTAGCGATGGAGAAAAAAATTTTAAGGTTGGACAGAAAAAGAACAATCATTGGTGGAATTAAAATAAAAGTTTCTATATTTGTCCTGGGAAAATAGTAGCAACAGAACCTGAATCCAGCCCAGAGCCTGCAGTAGATTCTATAGCTGTTGTTCTGGTCTTCTCTGGGAAGCTTTCTCATTCTCCATCTTCTGGGTGTATCTCTAAGACATGAGGTTGGTGGGGGGGCATATGTCCCACTTAAAACTGACTAGTTTGTCATTGGTGTTGATAATGTGAACCTTGGGGAAAGATATGATCCCTTTCCTCTGGAGTTTCTAAGCTTAGGTTATCAAGGGTCCTAACACATGGAGAATTCTGGCCTGCCTACAACAGGAGAGAATGAGACCAGTCAACATTCAAGGAGAACCAGAAGAAAGAGAGGCAGAGAGAGAGACCTGCTGGCACCGAGTCCCCAGTCCCAGAGTCCTAGTTCCTAAAGCCCCTCCTTCATTTTGTGATTTATCTCCAGATCCTTCCCAGTTTTGTAAGCCACCAAGTTCTCTCTTTGCTTAAGCTAGCTTGCAATGGGTTTCTGTCACTTGCAACCCAAAGAGTGTTGACTACTGCAGTGCTCATTACACAGTAGGGGACCAATGCTTCTGTGAAAAATGGCTGAGAATAGTGGAAGGGGAAAGTGATAGTTTTATCAAGTCGTGATTAACAAGGAGGTTGGAATTATGCTAAATTCCTCAGATTAGTGTGCAGTTTTGAAAAAAGAGGAGGCAGCTACACATATGTCCCTGGGAATGCCACGTTGACTTCTAATCACTGTGCCTTTAACACTTGATGACATTCCTGTCTCCCCCCACTAGGCACAAAGTCTCTCTAAGGCCAAGTTTGAATGTTGCTACCTCTGAGTTTCCAGAGTTTAGCACAACTAAGAATATAGTAGACTCAGTTGAGGATGGAAAGAATTAAAAAGAAAAGAAGAAAGGCAGGAGGAAAGGTAGGATGGAAGGCAGGAGGAAGGAAGGAAGGAAGGAAGGAAGGAAGGAAGGAAGGAAGGAAGGAAGGAAAGAAGGAAGGATGGAGGCTGTTGGAACTGCTTTCAGCAACCCTAAACTTACTTTGCTATTATGCTTAACAAACTGCATAATATTGTTTATGTTTTACCTGCAATGTCTCATTTGGAATTTTTATTTTTTATTTTTGGGTTAGTTACTACTTATGAGGTATTAAATTGCAATCTTTCTCATTTGAGGTTTAACTTTGTTCTTTGCACAATATCTAATCTCTTTTTGCATTTCTCTATCTTTAATGGTCTCTAAAAAAGAATCTCAATTTAGGAGCAGCAGAATATTTCGCTTTTAAAAACTCCTTCTTTTCCCTCTGTAATTAAGGAAAATGTTCAAAGAAGGAGGGCTGAATACCAACCCCCTTCTAAATAAACCTCCTAATTTATCTAATGGGAGGACATACACTCCCTCATTTGAATTGGCAGTCTAATCAAAGAAGAGCCAGGCTTGACTCCCATCCGGGATGGGTTTGGTCAGTCCTGCTGGGTTAGCATCAGACCTGAGAGCTCTGAAGTGTAAATTCATCAAGCTCCATTAACGGCTCAAGGAATTGCCAATTCCTGATCTAGCACACGGACTTGGTTTTCCATCATTTGGTTGCCAGGATGAAGCCAGGCGCTAAGAGGGCTACTGTTTTATAGGAGAGACAGCCGAGTTAAGGAGAGGAGTAGAAAACAAGGAATTTCTTCTAGATCCATTCAGCTCAACTAAGTCATTTAAATGATATTCAATTCACACTTTTACTGAGGCATTCCTACATGCCAGGCTTCCTGCTAAGTGCGAGGGTTAGAAGAGGAATAAAACAGTATTTGCCCTTCGTTACTCTCAGGGTAGTGGAGGAAGGAGAGAGAAGATAGATTAACGATCTATAAATAAAACAATCACTGCCTGTTTATCTATTTCTCTGCTCCTGCATCGTGTCAAAACTCCCAGATATAAGGTATGTTTGGACATTAGACTGAAAATATAGGCCAGATGCATTTAACACTGCTTCTTAAAGGCAAGCCTATTACATGGAACAGAGGGGAGAAAAAAATGAGTTTTGGCATTAGACAGACCTGAATAAATGTAAGAAAAGGTAAAAGTTAGTAAATCAATAGAACTGTAAAAAATTAACTCTGAAAGAAATGCATTGTTTTTTGAATTACTAGAAAGTTCCATAAACGCATTCAAAAAAAAAAAAAGACTGAGGTATACAAATCAGCAGTGAAATTAATAGGCAACCTATTATGGAGAAACAAAGAGGTAGGAATAACAAAGAGGTAGGAAACAAAGAGGTAGGAGAAACAAAGAGGTTATTCCTACCTCTTTATAACCTCTAATATAACCTTTGCTTCTTTCTTAGGCACACTGGCAGAGTCTCTATGCTTTGCTATGTTTGAAGCCTAACTTTCTATGAAATGACCTTGGAAAACTTCAGCCCCTTTAGATTTCTCCCTTCTCTAACTTTAGATCTGTGATGCAGGATGACCAGCCCCTCGTAGTGGAACTATTATCTTCCTCTACTTTCCTATTTCTGCCCACAAGATAGGAAGGTCTCCCCTCTCAAAAGTATTGGGAAGGGGCTTCCCTGGTGGCGTAGTGGTTGAGAATCTGCCTGCTAATGCAGGGGACACGGGTTCGAGCCCTGGTCTGGGAAGATCCCACATGCCGTGGAGCAGCTGGGCCCGTGAGCCACAACTACTGAGCCTGCGCATCTGGAGTTTGAGCTCTGCAACAAGAGAGGCCGCGACAGTGAGAGGCCCGCGCACCGCGATGAAGAGTGGCCCCCGCTCGCCGCAACTAGAGAAAGCCCTCGCACAGAAACGAAGACCCAACACAGCCAAATTAAATAAATAAATTAAAAAAAAAAAAAAAAAAAAAGTATTGGGAGGAAACTCTCTGTGCTCTCCCCACTCTCCCATCCCCACTGGCTCCTTCCCAAAAGAGAAGGAAGACTGTTTGATTAGAGAGTCAACTGGAGCCCAGGATCCATTGGTCCAAGTTCTTTGCTGGGCAGAGTAACCGGTGGCCTCTAGCTGTCCCTTCTCAGCTCTCAGGCAACAGCCTGCTCACTGCCCCCGTGGGTTCTCCGTGGCAGTCCACGTGGTGAACTCATTGGGGCCCTTCTCTAGATGGGGGGACAGAACTCTTGGGAGATGGAGCCGGAAGCCCAATTGGTCTTGTGTCCAAGCAGCCTCCTGCTGTCCAGCTTTATCCTTAGTTGCAACTGAAATCTGCATCCCTCTCTGATTCCTGTGCGTTTCCCAATTAGCTCAGAACTTCTAAAGGAGACAGATAAGATGAATCTTAAGTGGCTCCCTCAAGATCCTACTCTCCATAGTAATTACTCTTCTATTTTCTAATTTTAACCCATAATTTTTTGCTTCATTATATCAGTGTTTCTTGCTGAAATGGTTGGATGGATGAAGAGATAAAGTGATGGATTATTACGCATGCATAAGATGATATTGTCTGGATCACTAATTACATTATGTATCTTTGTCATATAAGCATATAGATGATAAAAACCTCACGGACTAGGACTTTGGTTTATGCTTGTTTTGTAAACCTACTCCCAGGGTCACATTTCTGCACAAAGTAGTCACTCATTACTATTTGTCTGTAATAGCAATATTTTATAGAAATTCATTTTAAAAAAGTGCAAACACATACATCACCTCAATACTCACAAAAATCGTATGAGGTAGAGATGATGATGATTTTTTCAATTAAGGAAACAGCTCCAGAGTGGTCAGGGGAGCTTCCCGAAGCACAACCCAGTAGGACACCCGACTCTGCTCAGATTCTCTGACTTGGGCCTGTGTCTTCCCTGTTTCAACACACCCCTCTATAGCTATATAGAATGATCTTATATCCCCTTATTCTCTTTCACACTAGCAGTGTTGAAATGATTACATGAGTTTCTGAAGGAGGTGATCCTTGCTGGACACTTCAGGAAAGCAAGAGCAATATAATTAAATTTGAAAGCAGGCAACTGTCTATTCAACACCGGCCAGCCCTCGCTGAGCTCTGTTTGAAGCACTTTCATGTGTTATCTTAACCATCTGCACAACAATCCTAGGAGGCAGATGCTATTATTACTCCCATTTATAGATGGAGAAATCGCAGTACAGAGAGGGGGAGAGCCAAGTTCGCCCAGTGAGTGACAGGGCCAGGACTCAAATCAGGCAGCGTGGTACCAGAGCTGAGGAACATACCATAAAAAGGATTTGCAAGGATAGAAACTCTCCAGTTATATAATAAAGAGAAAATGAGGGGGAAATAATCCTGCAGTATACGTGAGATGACACAGAGAAAAGAAAAAAAATCAGGGCAGCTAACCTGGATATGTGAATAAAGATGCTGACCTAGCCACTCCTACATGGGAAACTCATTCCTTGTTTAAGAAGGGATTTGGTGAGGGCAGGAGACTCACTCTTATATAATATGCCTGCTGTTTGCTTTGCATGTGTAAGATAGTGAATTATTAAAAAAAAGTCAAAATAGAATGTTGCAAATTCATCATTCCAAGCTATTCAAAAAGCAAAGCACTTTCAAGCAAATTCATGTATTAAAAATGGGGAGGGAGGTTTACCTTTTTATATAGTGTTTTGAGTTCTGCCTTAATGTCTTGCTCCTGTGTCAGCATGGGTGGTCTTGAAGGAAATGGCTTGATGGGGTTTGGCAGCGCTAGGATTCTTCCATCATCTCCAAACCATCTCCTTCCCTGGCGATCAAGCAGAGGGATAGAAAATGGTTTACAAAATAAACAGCGTTTGCAGGGAAATTCTCTGTCAACATACGTATTTCATGCACCTTCCCCCTGCCCCGTAAATATTTTAAAGCCTCTGTTTCCGTTAGAAATTGAGTTTTCACTAATGCCCCCAGAATTCATTTAAGATATAGTTTTCAACCCCCTCTCCTCAAAAAAAGTTTAAGAAAAAAATGAAAGGGTTGCTTAAGAAAAATGTATTTTCTATTCGTCAAAAATTTAAGAAAGGCAACCAAGGAGAAAAACAATTGAGAACATTCTATCTTTGGACAATTACAAATTTCTGTGAATTGGGAAAAGGTTGTCAATATCAGATTTAGCAAGAGGAGCCTGAATCCAGCTTGCAGAAGATGGGATTTGAGCAGAGGACAGGGTGTGATGTTTGAAGACAAACAAACAAACAAAAAAAAAGAATGAACCGCTCTGCAGACACTCTCAGGAGGAAATGAGTACCACGCTGCAGTGATGGCCCACAGGATAGAGAGCATCCATGAATCCCTCCTGGGCTACAGTGAGGGAGCAGGGCTGAGAGCTTACGGGCTCCTGCACCAGCAACCTGTTCTCCATGATGTTCTGGTTGGCTCTCGGCACCTCCAGTCTTGCCCCGATGTAAAGGCCTTCGTCTTCCGGGTACCTGGGCTGCACATTCTCAGGAAGCTTTTTATACGTAGGCACTAGACAGTTCATAAATAAATACGAGCCTCATTAGTGCCAACCTAAACGTTTCAAACCGCAATTTGGTGAAATGAAAACCACCACTGGAGATTTTATTTATGTTCTTGGAAACTGCAAATGCTCCAAACTGATTTCTAGAAGCAGGACCAAGGGAAACATGGATGTATTTACCCGCAGTATCATGTTGGAGAATCATGAAATAATTCTACACCTAACTCGCCCACGTGGCCTCACACACTGCGAGGAGTGTGGTACCCAAATCAGGGGAGCTGCTCCTGGGCTCATCAGTGGAGTGAATTTGGACCAGACGCTTCTTTGAACTCTTTCCTTCCATACAAAAGTGATGATAATATCTATTTCTTTGGGGTCTTGGGAGAATTAAATGAAGTAAAGTATGAGGAAGTGCTTTGTAAATTAAAAAGTTCACGTGAGTCAACGTGACTTCATTTACTCCCTCCCTCTTTGATCTGTTCATAGATCAGATCTTTGCTGACAGCTTCCCTGTGCCCCGTGCTCAGGAGGCTCTGGGGGGTCAGTGGGACCGACAGGCTGCAACCGCCAGCAAAGGACGGAACAAGATGATTTCAGAGACTGGTAAGCACGGTGAAGAAAAGAACACCTGTGATAATAATGCAGGGCGGGAAGGGGATAGACTTGAGATGGAGCGGTGAAAAAAGGCTTTTCCATTTGCACTGACTCCTGAAGATTGAGAAGGAAAGAGCTGGTGATGGGACAAGCAAGTGTGTCTGCCCAAGGGAACAGCCTGTGCTGAGTGGGAAACAGAAACACCCAGAATGCAGTGGTGCCGAGGGCAGGGGCAGTGCCTGGAGATAATGTCAGCAGAGGGCAGGAGGGAGAGCCGGGAGAGCCCTGCAGGTCTCAGAGGAGCTTGGGTTCTGGTCAAGGGGGTGGGATCACTGAAGACCTTGTGCCAGGGAGTGACTGAGCAGATCCGCAATTCCAAAAAGACCTCTGGGCCTGCTTTTTCAGCAGAGTGGGCTAGAGGAGAAGCTGGCAGATGCTGACATGAAGGTCAGGATGTAATTTGGCAATGAGCAATGAAAGGTGGAGACTTGTTTTCGTTTTATAATTATCTCACTCTCAAACACCCCAAATCCCTGAATCTGCTAATTTTCCAGCGTGTGGCCATTTGGACACTCTGCATCCCAAACCCATCCACAAAAAACAACTAATACCAGTATTCCTAGGAAAACCTATCTCTGGGTCCTTAGAAAATGTGGAGCAAACTACTGTTTTACGTTTTTTTCTGTCCCCACCTCATCTATCCACAAGTCTAAACATCAGTCCACCACTGGTCCAGTGGTCTTCAAAACTTTTCATCGAAACATTTTTGGGCACTTGCTCGTTATATGTATGTTTATTTATTACGTATGCACTATGGCACAAACAAAATTAAATTAGGAAAGGATGAGATTAAAAATAAATGTAAGTAGAAGTCTTGATGTTTTCTTCCTATACCCCTGGGATGAACTCACTCTGCTTTGGAGACCATTGTCTAAACAGTAACAAGAAAATAGCAACAGTAAAAGAAGTTCTTATTTTTGATCCCCTGCTAAGTGCTAGTCGCAACATAGGCACTTCACTCATATTATTTCCTCAATGCTCAAAATAAAAATAAATGCCCAGAGCCACCTTGCAGGATAGTTTCATTGTCTCCTGTCTTCAGGTGAGGCACCTGAGAATAGAGGAACATGCTCAAGGTCATACCGCAGGAAGGAAGAGCCGGGTCTGTGTGCTTGGTCGTGGGGTCGCCTCCACGGAATGGAGGCCCTGATCCCCTGCTCAGAGCAAGCGCAGTGCAACCAGGACCCCCTAAGCCTCTTCCACTGCCTCTACCGACTCCCAGTTTCTGGCCCGGTCTGAGAGAGCCCCTGGGGTCTAACCTCCATCCCCAACTCAGGTGGGCTCCAGGGAGAGGCCTAACAGTGAGTCCTCTGAGCAAAAACCCAAGTGACAAAGCTCCTCCTTGGCTGAGGCTGCTGCAGTGCCTCTCTCCCCGAAGAAGCATCAGGACGCATGTGCACGTGGGTGGCCTCTGGAGCAGGTCACCTAGATCAGAAACCTGCCTTGCTTTACTAGCTTCATGGTCTTGGGCCAGATCCCTAACTCCTCTGAGCTTCTACTTCTTCATCTGTAAAATGGGCATGAAAAAAGGTCACTTCTCCAGCCTTGGTGGGTAGGTGAGGCACGTTCGTTGATACACATCAAGCATTTGGAAAAGTACCAGGTGGAATCAATGCACAGAATGCATTCACTATTGTTATTACTATTATTATTATTGCAAAGTTAAAATCCTTGGGTACTTTTGCCAGCTACCTACTTGAAAAAGAAACTTGGGATGGCCAACAAATTATGATACTTTGAACATAGTTGATTCAAAATGACCTCTCAAAAAGAAACAATAATTTGCTTTTGGCTCAGCATTTAATTGGAACTTAAATAGAACAGGACAAATGAAAAGAAATCCGACTTCCAAGTAGGGTAAGCTCAGGCCTCCTTCCAAGCCTGAGGGGTGCACTCCTGCAGGACTCACTGGAACTGGGGGGGGATCCCTCAGGAACTCTCAGGAGGAAAGGAAACTCCAGGGGAAAAAAAAAGAGCAAAGGGAGACCCAGGAAAGAGAGGAAGAAAGGAGATGTACCTGGGAATTAGTCAGATGGTCCCGGCTTCAGTAGCCTGGCCATTTCCCCATGCAGGAGGAAGCTTGGCCAGCCAGCTTCCTGGCACACAGCTCTTCAAACCCCTGGAATCTCTGGAGTGGTAATTGTCTCCTGTATGCTAATGAGATGACAGGTGGCTGGGGCTCCTGTCAGGATGGGTGCTGGTGGCCAGGGAAACCAAGCATGTGAACAGAGGGCTGGGGCTTTCAGCATCTGCCTCCCTCTATCCCTACCTCCGGGACAGGAGAGGGTCTAGAGAGAGAATCCATCACCAGTGGCCATGATGTAATCAATCATGCCTACATAATTGAAGCCTCCGTAACAGTCCTCACTGAAGGGGTTTAGAGAGCTTCCTGGTTGGTTAACGCATGGAGGTGCTGGGAGGTTGTGTGCCTGGAGAGGGCATGGAAGCTTTCCCTCATACCTCGCCCTGGGCATCTCTTCATCTGCATCCGCTATCATTTTCTTTAGTGTATAATAGACCAGTAAATATAAGTAAGTGTTTCCTTGAGTTCTACATGCTGTTGTAGCAAATTATTCAACCTGAAGATGGTGTCATGGAACCATCTCATTGTAGTAGAGTCAAATAGAGCTGTGGGTAACCTGGTGACCCAATACCTAGGGTTGGCATGGGAGGTAGGGGGAAGTCTTGTGGGACTGAGCCCTAAATCTGTGGGTTCTGCGCTAACCCCAGGTAGACGCTGTCAGAATTCAATTGTAGGACACCTAGCTGGTGTTGGAGAATTGGTTGCTGTGGGAAGAAACCCACACACCTGGTCACAGAAGTGTTCTAGAAGTGTTGAGTGTAAGTAGAGGATGAAACTGAGTTTTTCCTTTTCACAGCCTGAATCTCAGAGTCTCACACACTCTCAGCCCCAGAACTGGTCATGGATTTGGTGGAGGGGTTCCCATAGCATCCTGGTATTTCTTCTGCTAGTCTATCGATAAGTGGTGTTGAATGGATATTTTTTCCATGTTCTATATTTTTTTGTCTGAACATATTTCTTGATTACGAAATCAGATTAGAAATTGGGATCAGTTGTGGAAATCAGGCATCCTTATACACCAGCCACGTTTCATCTGAAGGAAAACGAAGATGCCTAAGTTGAGCAGGACGAAAAAGAGAGCAAGTACCTGTCAGCCTGCTGGGTATGAACAGGAGCTCTTTTTCCATCTGCAGACGAATGTGCACACTTTCATAATCCGCAGGTCTGACTGCCACAAAATCTTCAGCCGCATTATCTAAGCCCAATAGGAGATCTTCAGCATCCCTGCCATCGAGCAGCTCTTCCTCATCCTGCATTTCATTAAAAAACAGCAAGAAACAATCAGGCAAAAATAATTAATTTACTTGCAAAAATAATCAGTGCTATTAAATGCACCAAACAACTTATCCTACAATAAAGTTACCTTTTCTTTTTATCTTTTTCTAAATGAAAGCGTAAAACTATATGGCCTTTCCTATTTAATAAACTTTGTTTTTTTCACTCTTCCACATACTTGGAAAAATCAGAATGCACTGAGGTCAGAAGAGATGTGCAAAGCAAAGCAAAGCAAAGCAAGTGAAATCTCAATCACTGTGGCCTCCTTCGAGGGTGCCTGTTCTTCCACAGTAACTCAAAGAACTTGGGTTCATGAGTTATGCAGCTTTTTAACCTTCCATCTAGCACTGACCCCAGGGAAAATGCACCAAGCATGGGGTCCACACACTCTGCTTAGACTGCCTGGGCTTGAACCCCAGCTTCACCCCATGCTGCCTGGTTGACTGTGGGGAACTTACGTACCCTTCCGGTCCTCAGTTTTCTCAGTTGTAAGACTGGGGTATTAATAGATTTTACCTCTTAGGATTTTGTGAGAATAAAATTAAATAATGCATGTAAAAATTCTAAGCACAGGACCTGTAATTACAAATTATCAGCTGAAGCATGTTAATTTAGTTTGAATATTTTCCAAACTTTTTTTCCATTTCTTTTTCCTCCTCCTCCTTCTTCTCCTTTTCCCTCTTTTTTCCCTTCCTTCTTTTCTTTTTCCTTCTTGTTCTTCTTTTTAAAGTTTAAACCTGACATCCATTTATGAGGAACACCTTTTAAAATCCTGTGGAGAGGGAATTCCCTGGTGGTCCAGTGGTTAGGACTCTGAGCTTCCACTGCAGACGGCCCATGCCGTCTGATTCGTTTGATTCGATCCCTGGTCAGGCAACTGAATCCACAAAAAAATCCTGTGGAGGCTGGCAGGTAGCTGAAGACAATGGCAGCAGCCTAGCTTCCTGCCTCCTAATATCTCCTCCACAAATATGCAAAACGATAATAAGGGTAAAGTAAATCTACATGGTAACCAAGCTCTCAGCAAACTGAAGACAGAGAATGCCAAAAACTTCAAAAAAGTGAAAAGAGAAATATCCGGTAATCATAGTGTGTGGTCTTTCTTGCTCGTGCCCCATCTCTGCTTTGGGCAAATACAGGCTGAGAAAACTGCAGAGAAGACAGAAGAGGGAAGCAAGTGATGGGGCCTGCAGATGGTCCAAAACCTCCACCAGAAAGACTGAACCCACTCTGAGTATGAAAATACCAAAAAAGTGTCTCGGCAGACCAGAGCCTGGGCTACAGGCTACAGGGGAGGAGCTTCAAAGTATGCATGATTCAAAAGGGCAGTTTTAGAAACAGAAATTCCATGGAGAAAATAATGCAAAAGGAAGGAGAAGTGGCTTTTGGAGAGAGATGTCCTGATTTAGGAAGCCCACAGATTTGTTCACAGTCCTGCCTTCCAAAAGTGGAGTCTGATACTCCTCCCTTTCTATGTGGGCCGTACTTAGTGACTTGCTTCTATGAGTAGAATATGAGTTTGGTTATGTAGTGTCTGATACTAGGTCGTAAAAGGCATCCTGGCTTCCTCCTTGCTTCCTCTCGGATCACTTGCTTTGGGGAAACCAGCTGTCATGTCACGAGGACACTCAGGCAGCTTTACAGGAAGATCTGAACTGAGGCCTCCCGCCAACAACCAGCACTTGCTGGGCAGATGGGTGAGCCACCTTGGAAGCAAACCCTCCCAACTCAGTCAAGCCTTCAGATGAATGCAGCCTTGGCCACCTTGTCTGCAACCTCATGAGAGATCCTGAGCCAGAACTAGCTGAAAATAGATTTGTAAAACAATTATTATAGAGCACGCTGAAGTATTCCCAAGCTTTCATAGACCTAGGTAAGAAATTCCATTTCTGGGAGTCATTTTTCAAGGGAGGTGACTAAAAGTTAAGCACAGAAATAGGCCAACTGTGCAAATTCTGAAACATTTTGGTGTGTTTTCCTTTTTGATTTTTAATGTGGTAAAATATAAATAACATAAAATTTATCATATTAACCACATTTAAATGTACAGTTCTGTGGCATTAAGTATATTTATATTGTCGTACAACCAACGTCACTATCCATCTCCAGAACTTTTTCATCTTCCCCAACTGAAACTCTGTCCCCATTAAACAATATCTCCCCGTTTCCCCCTCCTCCAGTCCCTGGCAACCACCATTGTACTGTCTTTCTCCATGAACTTGACAACTCTAGGTACCTCATGAAAGTGGGATCACACAATATTTGTCCTTTTGTAACCGGCTTATTTCACTTAGCATAATGTCTTCAAGGTTCATCCATGTTTAGCATATGTCAGAACTTCCTTCCTTTCTGGCTATTGTAAATAATGCTTCTATCAACAGGAGTACAAATATCTGTTTGAGTGCCCGCTTTCAGTTCTTTTGGGTATTGCTGGATTGTATGCTAGTTAGTTCTATGTTTCAATTTCTGAGGAACCTCAGAAATAGACTTTTCCCACAGCAGCTGTAGCACTTTGCATCACCATCAGCGATGCACAAGTTTCTCCACATACTTGCCAGTACTTTTCCTTCCTGCCTGCCTCCCTCCTTCCCTCCCTTCCTTCCTTTATCTATCTATCTATCTATCTATCTATCTATCTATCTATCTATCTATCTATCTATCTATCATCTATCTATCTGTCTATCTATCTTATAATAGTCACTCTAATCTGTGTAAAGTGGTATCTTATTGTGCTTTTGATTTGCGTTTCCCTAATGATTAGTGCTGTTAAGCATCTTTTCATGTACTTATTGGCCCTTTGTATATCTTCCTTGGAGAGATGGCTATTCAAGTCCTCTGCCCATTTTTAATAGCATGTTTTCTTTGATTTCACACATCCCACCCACAATTACAGAATCTGAGTTGTAGCTTGGGTGTGGTATGGGGCACAAAAAGCTGCTCACCTGTAAGGTTGTGGGGAGAGAGAGAGAGATAGGTCTCATTTGCCTTGGAGAGGTAAACATTTTGTGTATGAAATGAATACTAATCCTTGTGTGGAGTCTAGCAAGAAAAATCTGTAAACCATGTTGCTATGCTTTTTTTTTTTTCCACAAGAGAAAGACGGACAGATTTAATTAAGGTCCTTAGTCCCCAAATTATGGGGTAAAATCAAGGGCTAAGAAAGTAATGTGAATCTGGTATTCTTATTGCTTTCAGATAGGACATGGATGAGTTGTTCTGTGTGGGGGTGGTGAGTTTGTTCCCAGCCACTTTCTTCCTGGCTAGGGTATCATCACCATCATTGTCACCATCATCGTCACCATCATCATCATCATCACCATCATCACCAATACCATCATCACCATCATCACCAATACCATCATCACCATCATCATCACCATCACCACCAATACCATCATCACCATCATCACCAATACCATCATCACCATCATCATCATCATCACCATCATCACCATCATCACCAATACCATCATCACCATCATCACCAATACCATCATCCCTCTCCTCATTACCATCCTAATACTAAATACCATTTTGCTTACTCCTTCTTGCACAGGTGGCTCTTCTTCCTCTCCTTCCTCCTCCTCTTGGTTAGTTCCATCTCTACTTTTTGCTTTTGGTTTTTCCTCTGATTCCTCTGGTTCGGGATCAAAGTTGAAAGTAAAGAAGTTATAAGCTTCCTCAGCAGAAGGAAAGCCAGGCGGAACCTACAGAGAAGCAGCAAGCAATAGAATTTGGGATTATCTAAACTGAGCTAAGCTCTGCACGGTTCACTGACAGCTGGCTGGATGCTGAGAGCATCAGGCACATTCTAGGCCTCCTAAGCATATTACCTTTGTTGAAGGTGGTGAACTTTAACAGATGCAACAGGCCTCCTTAGTTAAGTAACTTTAATGAGTTACATTTTTTATAAATCAGCAATTATTTACCTTCCTACAGGCACATAAATACATTATTTATATCAGTAAATGCTTTAGAAAAGATGATTAAAATGCAAAAAAGTGGATTCAGTGTTTTATAGGCCAATGCTGAGATACTTTTAATTTTGAGCAATACAGCGTTTGTTAAACTTTTTTATAAAAAAAGACCATTTTTGAGTTTGTTTTAATTCTTCTTGAGTTAGTATCCCCTTTTTTCCCCATAGTAAAAGCTGGTGCAACTTCATAGCTGAACAAGTAGTCTTATCATGAACATTTCCTGCCCTTCCATGCATTTCCCTTCCCCAAAGTAGGCAGTATTCTAATCTCTCCACCTGATTCTAGGATTTCAAAAGTAGGAATCATTTCTCATACTTTTTCTTGCATACTCCATGCAATAGGAGTCAGCTTGTGTGTATAGTCTTTTCATTTTGAATATTTTTGAAAAACAAACAAATCAACAAAATACATGATTTAAAGAATGCATGATTTAAAACAAACATGATTTAAAAAGATAGGATTTCTCACCGGGGGTTTAGACTTGATTTTTCCCACAGAATCATGGAATTTTACTCTTGAAAAACCTTGGGAGTCATCTTCTTGTTGAGTCCTTTGTACCTCTCTACCTGGCTATACGAGTAGAAAAAAATGATAGAGGCACCATTTAAATCAAGAAACTAAGGACGTTCTAAAACAAGCATTAACCTTCAAAAGTCTTATCTTCTGACCATTGATGCATTTCACCATTTCTAAGGAATGAAATGTTTACAAATTTCAAATATATTTGAATGTTAACGTGGCTGAATATTTTCTTACTCAGCTCTGTCTCTCTCAAGACTAAACAAATATAAAATTTTATAGTCAATAAACCTGAAAATGAAAAGTGTTATTTCATCCTATAGATCAATAGATTATCCAGCTCACAGAGCATCATTTCCAAACAGTCTATGATGAAAAGTATCAATGATGTTTGATTATAAATAAGTCCAAGTGGGCAAGGGCTGCCCCAGGCCCTGGCCTTTCAGTTTTGTGTAAATCTCAGAATGGCTGACTGAGTCTCCTCAGGCGTTTACCCAGAGACACCTCTGTGATGAAAGCTAGAAATACTTGGAACAGCTAAGATAAGGTGCTATAAAATTTCACCCAAATGCAGCTAGATGTCCAGCAATGGCCAGAATAAAAATGAGGACATCCGTTGGGTATAGTCTATCATACTAGCAAGAGAATACATACACTTCCAATTTATGTAAAATTCTACGCTTTCCCTCCATTTTCTCATTTTGCAGTATAAGGTTAAGTAGTTATGTACTAGTACTCAATTATATAGAAGTTGAAGGCGTGCTAATGAATAAATTTCACAGTGCAATGCAAAGAGTTATTATTTGTCTTGGTAAATTCCAGAATTTTAAATGGTGTTTTTGAAGATGAGGAAAGAAGCAGATGGGTATTACTTGGTGTAAGGAGAAACAACTGAAAAAACTAGTGTAGACTAAAGATCAGGTTCCAGTGCTGGATCAGGAAGATTTTCTAAGGATCTTCCAAGTTTAATCTTCTCATAAAACAGGGCTAAAGCTTTCTCGTTCACTGCTGAGGATGCCATTCCGCTGCTGCCTGCCTCAGAATCCCCCACCTCCGATAGCCCATAAGGGAGACTGATATGTTTGATAGCATGAAAACAAGCCAAGGGGTCAACCAAAAAGAGAGAAGAGAAGCTTGACTCTGTGTGTAGGCCAGCCTTGGGTTTTAGAGAACTGTAAAGACAATGATACTAAAACACAAGACCAGGCAGAAACACTAGCCGTTTAGAAAATAAAATAAGTAGGTTAAATTCCATGTGGCAAATATGTGTATGTGGAGATTAGTATTTTATTCTTTTTGTTTCTTCCCATCCCTTTCTATACTTGCTTGACATAGAGGCTATTAAGTTCCGAAAATATAATTTCATTGGTGTCTTTTATTGTAATATTGACAGTTTTATTATGATATTTATGGACTTGATCGAAAAGCTTGTAATTTAATTTTTATTAAAATCTAAAAATATTTAAAAGTAAATTAAACTAGCATATTAAAAGCTATTAAATATATTTAAAAGGAATGAGTGTGCAGAATTAAATTTTAAAGAACTATTATCTATAATATCTTTATATAAGCTTAAAGTAATACTGACATTTAATTTCAACTTGAATGCCTATCATGATATGTGCATGTGTCCAGCTAGGAATTTCTCACGCTTGAATTTGTTGTATCCTCCAAGAAGGCTCTATGGCCCTCTTCTAGCTTGAACCAGGCAATATCAAGTCTCATTACTTTTTTTTTTTTAATTTTTTAAAAAAAATTAATTAATTTATTTTTGGCTGTGTTGGGTCTTCGTTTCTGTGCGAGGTCTTTCTCTAGTTGCGGCAAGCGGGGGCCACTCTTCATCGCGGTGCGCAGGCCTCTCACCGTCGCGGCCTCTCTTGTTGCAGAGCATAGGCTCCAGACGCGCAGGCTCAGTAGTTGTGGCTCACGGGCCCAGTTGCTCCGCGGCATGTGGGATCTTCCCAGACCAGGGCTCGAACCCGTGCCCCCTGCATTAGCAGGCAGATTCTCAACCACTGCGCCACCAGGGAAGCCCCAAGTCTCACTACTTTTACCATACCATAATTACAAAATATACTAGTTCTAGCCCTTATCTCTCTTCTAAACTGTTAATCAATGTTTTTAATTCCTTAAAAGACATCCTAATCTGGATTGTCTTGCAGATACCTCAGATTTTTATACATTCTTGATATCAGTCATGATATTAATCAAGATATATGATTTCCAAATAATTTCTCCCATTCTGTGTGTTGTCTTTTCACTTTCTTGATGGTTTCTTTGAAGCTCAGAAATGTTTAATTTTGAAGAAGTCCAGTGTATCTATTTATTCTTTTGCCACTTGTGATTCGGAGTCAGAGATAAGAAACCATTGCCTAAGCCAAGACCCCTCAAATTTTACGTAACCTGACTCCAAGGCTGGAGCCAAGGGCCCTTTCTATGAGCTTCTAATAGCACCCACCACAGATCTTAATCATCCTGTACTTCCATTGTCTGATAACCTGCCTGTCATCCCTACTGGGATCCTTGAGAGTAGGTTGTGACTGACATCCCTGTGTATTCAGAGCCCAGTGGGCACCTGGCAGGAAGGAGTCTCCTGTAGATGCTGGCTGGGCAACAGGTAGAGTGTGTCAAGGGATCAGAACTTGGGTCACCTGGGACAGAGAACCAGGCCCAGAAAATAAAGACATTATGGTCATGTCTAGTGGAGACCAAGTAGTCAAAAGTTCTGTGTTATTTCCACTTTGATGTTGACATATTCTTGGAGATTTGTGTTTGGCTTTGTTCTCTTATCACAAGTCTGCTGAGTATAAAGTAAATAGAAATGCAAACAAGAGTTAAGCACAGGTTTGTGTTGATAATTTGGATTCTCCACCATATTCCCAACTGGTTTCTCCTTTTCACTCTGACCCTACAGCCTCTAACACTAGCTAACACTTACAGAGAGAGGGCTTACCATGTGCCAGGTGCTGTCTGAAACACTGTAGCATGTATGAGATCATTTAATCCTCAAAACAATACCAAGAATTGGGTTCTAGTAGTACCCCTATTTTTACAGAGGTGGAAAGTGGGGTCCAGAGAATAGATAAGTTACATGTCCAAGGTCACACAGCTAGTGTGTGAGATTGCCAGCACTGAATGCTGGGCAGCTGAGGTCCAGCAACTGGGTTCTTCGTTTGCTTTGTTCTTTGCTCCATAGGATATAAATGGACCACTTTTTAGATATTCCTTCTGGGTTGAGGTGTATACATGAAGAAATGTGCTTGTGAATGGTATGTTCCATTAGCAACCTGAGATCAGGTCTAAGGGCAAGGCAGTTGATGTTTGCCTCAAATCCACAGAATGGCTCTTAGGGGAGACAGACTATGACAGACATACAGGTCAAGGTCCTGCTCACAAGGAGAAATAAATACCCTATGAGGCTAGGGAGTACACTTTTACTTCTAAAACTTCCAGATTGATTTGGATATCATATTCATGGCCCATGGACAAGTGAGAACTACCATGACTGTGTGAAATGATTATCCATCAGAAGGTACAGACAAGGCTGGATATAGGAGACCAGACCCTCCTATCACTTAGCCCACTTGACCAGAAGCCGAGACTCACACACCTGCTGAAACAATCGAAGTGTTTGTGTCATCATGATGGGATTTCAGGGACTTTTTCTTTATTTTCCAATATTTTAGAATTATGGCTCTTACAATTATGGCTCTTACGGAAGAAAATAAATTGGAATTAAAGAACAAGAAACGTGTCCTCAGTAGAATGGAGTAACAAATTGTCATAAAGCCTTTTTAGGGGACTGACTGAGTGTTCCAACAACCTATGAGGATGGCTACAACTTTCCTTGTAATCATGCAATCTCTGGCTTGTTTGGGATGAATATAGGTAAAAATTTGTAGCATCTCATCACAGAAAAAGAAAAGGCATCATCTAAGAAATCAATGGTTGTGTTTCAGAAATATCCCTAAAGCATAGACTTTGAAAACAACCAAAACCATCATCATCAACAACAAACCATTGGATTAGACTTGCAAACACTTCATTGAGCTATTTGCTCTGTTCTTTCTGTTCCTTCTTTTACCCTCTTACATGCTTGTCCTTCAGCAACATCCCTGCTACGTCTTTCTATCTTTTACTGGCTTCCACTCTGCTTCATGGGCTTTTACTGTCAGTTTTTCTCCAAGTGTAAGACTGTCTTCATTCAGTCTTCTTTCCCTCAGGAAGCAAAGGCACTCTCAAAACTTCAAAACTCACCACAGTAGAAATGCTTCCAAAATCTGTTTCTCCAGGCCCAGGTCCCTTCCTCTATGTGCATCTCCAGAGGAACACATGCTGTGATGCTTCACCAGCATCTCAGATTCAAACAAAAATCAACCCAGGGCATTCAAACCACCTCCCGATCCTATTGTCAATTGCTTTCCACTGCTTATGAAAAACCATCAGTGCTCCTTAGTGTAACACTCAAGGCCCCCACGATCAGATTCTATTCTCATCTCTTTCTCTGTTTCCCAGCAAGATCCATGGACCCAGCAACACTGACCCTTGAGACAGACTGGGAATGAGATAGAGCTGGGGTCAAATCCTGACTCCTCCACATACATGCTCTGTGACCTAGGGATAGCTTTGCAGCCCCTCTGAACCTCATATATCAAATGTGAATGGAAATAATAGTACCCACCTCACAGGCGTGTTGGGATAAGGGCATGTGATAACATGGGGCAGACTTGGCAAAATGCCTGGCACCGAGTAGCACTCTATAAATAGTAGCTATTATTATTAATAATAAACATTTAACACCTCCTCTGTGCATAGCTCTGTTCTAGAACTTTTGCTGGAAAATTTATATTCTGCTTCACTGTCCTTGGTCACAAAGTAGGGATGGCCCATTTCTCACCTCTGTGCCAAATTCAGTCTCCAATTCTCTCTCACTGGGACTTCGTAAGCGCCTGGGCCGAGGGGTGGGAATTTCCTGCAGCAACGCACTTTCTGCTTTGGACTAAAAAGTCGAACAGAAAATTATTGCTACATCATGTCAGTGATGCTATGAAAATCTTGGTCACCATCTTAGGAGAAAATAAATCAGTAAAAAATACATGTTATACTTCTTTAAGAGATAAGAACAATGATTTAGAAAAAGGATGTTAAATTCTTCTTAAGTATAATTTTCATCTGTGCCAATATCAAATACTGCATTAACATTTAGAACATGAAAAACAAATTTACCGGTATTAAAATCCATGCAGTTTTGAGCAAACAAAGCAAGCTAGACAAGACCAGAAGCATTGCAATCAGCACCGAACAAAATATTCCTGTGGTTTCTCTCACCCTTGCAGCTTGTAATTTCTCCCTCATGCGTTCCCTCATGGAAAATTCTGCAAAGCCTGTTCTGGAAGCTGAAGGAATTGGAGGTAAGCCTAAAGCAATACAAGAAAATTACTTTAAAACATTTTTTTCTTCCAAAGGGAAGATTAGATTGAAAAATAGCAAGAGAATGTAATTTTATTTTGCAAATTTAGAACTTCACATAAGCAATCATGAGATAATATTGATAACCGTCCATTTGATGTAATAAGGACATGCCTTGGCTTCTTTAAGACGGACAGTGAAAACCTCGGTCCTATTAAGGCTGTTACATCAACTTAACTAAGAATAAAACAAATGACATTTGACTACTCAAGGCACTGACACACTTACCAATTCAATTACCATTGGGAAGAGGTTCTCGAATTTGTTGATTTGAGAAACAGGCTTGTTGGATGAATGGATGGCTGTTGATTTCTGAGTTCAACTTTCAACAGCACTGATAACTTCAGTCAGAGAAACCTTTTCTATGAGAGGTTCTATAGCCCCGGGCTATCTCATACAGACAACACGTATTTTGTACATATTATTAAACCTCTACATAAATATCATGAAATGTTGTTCAGCTATTTTGTGTCGGGCTCTGTGATAATGTGTTGAATGCATCTTCTCGTCAATCTTACGCCATCCCTGCTAGGAGGGACCACCTGGCACCTTGAAGATGAAGACCCCGAGGCCCTCTGTGATAACTGACTGGCATTACGATTGCACACCGAGGAAGTGGACTGCTTGGGATTTGGTCCCAAATGCTCTACACCATTATGAAAGAGGTGGAAATAGAACAAAGCATTTGGGGGAACAGAATGTTATGCTTGGAGCAGAGAGGCTCTACTGGGATGAAGTAGAAGATAAGCTTGCAGAAGGAGTTTGGGGTCAAGTCATGGGGAGCCTCTGATGTCACAAGAAGGAGTCTGGAATATATTCTCCATGCGGTGGGGATGTCTTGAAGGATGTGGAGAGAGGAGGAAGTGAAGCAGCATTTTCTGAAGCTGTTCCTGGGCCTGCAGGTACAGCATGGTTGGGGTGGAGGCACCAGGGACCCCAGCTGGGATACCCTGGTGAGATAATAAAGAGGGAGTCTGTGGGAATAATTGCGAAGACGCCACAAGAGAAATGGTACAGTTGTCCCTAGTGACGATGGCGAGGTAGGGCACTAGTTCTCCCAGCAGTGGCAGCATCTTCTGGGCACCTGGTGGACGGGCAAACACTCAGGCCAGGCCCCAGACAGACTCAGTGAATCAGAACCTGGGGGTGGAGCCACCATCTGGGTGATTTAAAGACACACTCAAGTTGGAGGACCCCCGGTTTAGAGCAAAGAGAAAGAGAAGGTGAAGGTGTCTGAGGTTTTGACTGAGGTGAGTAGGGGTTTGGGGTTCCTGAGAAAGAGAAAAGAGGAGGGAAGCCAGTCTGGGAGATACTGAAGGGGATCAGTTTGCAGCTGGAACGAGTCTGAGGTGCTGGCAGGATATGGAAATATGTGCTTGTCCTGCACCTGAGCTCCGGGAAGGGGTCCAGGCCCCAAGATGAAGACTTAGGAAGCGTTTCTACCATGGTGATGTTAACGTCTTGAGAAAACCTTTCCCGAGGGAGAGAGTGCAGAGACAGGAGGCTTCTGACCCTGTAGCCATTGGCACTGTTAAGGGACGAAGGCTAACAAATGAAAGAAAAAGAGAAGGCAAGATGATTTACTAGCAGGTGGAAGGAATCGTGGCAGAGAGAGGAAGTGATGACGGGCAGAGGCCGCGGTGCTGGCCCTTCGGCCTCCGCTTACGCAGAAAAGCGATCCTGGGCTTCGGAGCTATTTCTGCAACTTGGCCGCTCAGTGCTGAGGCTGGGCTTCCTTCCTTCTGTGTGATAGAGAGATGTAAAATCCTACTTTATCAGGCACCAATCATGCCATCTCCTCAATGCCTGTAGGAAAGCATGAGATAATTGTAGTGAAGATCACAGTCTTGCATGTGTGGATTGAGGTTCAAGTTCTTTAGAAGAATCTCCATTAGCTCGATAAAAAGTCCTTTGGCATTGTTTTTCAACTCATGTAAAAAATCAAGTCATTACGGGAATAAAGACACAGACCTACTAGAGAATGGACTTGAGGATATGGGGAGGGGGAGGGGTGAGATGTGACAGGGTGAGAGAGTGGCATGGACATATATACACTACCAAATGTAAAATAGATAGCTAGTGGGAAGCAGCCGCATAGCACAGGGAGATCAGCTCTGTGCTTTGTGACCACCTAGAGGGGTGGGATAGGGAGGGTGGGAGGGAGGGAGCTGCAAGAGGGAAGAGATATGGGAACATATGTATATGTATAACTGATTCACTTTGTTATAAAGCAGAAACTAACACACCATTGTAAAGCAATTATACTCCAATAAAGATGTTTAAAAAAAATCTTATCAGTAGAAATCGAAGAAGATATCATTAATAAGAGGGTTTATATTAATAAGAACCCTGCTAGAAATATAATTAATGGTTGATTTTCTTACCATTAATTATCTTCTCAGAGTTTCTCACCAAGACAAGGATGGCTGCTGTTACCACTATTTTTCAGCGTTGTACGAATATCATAAACAGCATGACAGAGCAATAAAAAGACATGTGAATGTTAAACATTAGATAAGAAACAAAATTCTCATTATTTTCTGATGAAATAATTACATATGTGAAAATCGAAAAGAATCTTCAGATAAATTATAACAAATAAAAGTTGCTGGAATCAAAAAAAAAAAAATCAAGTCATTATTTCCTATTTTAAAGATCATCTACCCATGGTAGATCATATCCCCATGTCAAAGTCCCAAGATGTTTCCTGTACCGCGTTTGTCACATTTTGAATTTATATATTTGTGTGGTTATTTGATGAGTACCTCCTTCCTCTCCCAGGTTCTCTGGTTTTCAGCCACAAAGGGCGGGCACAGGTAAGTGTCACTAAGTGTGTGTGGACCACCTAGGCCGATAAAGAAGGGCTTCTAGACTGGACCCCCTGGGGCTTGCCCACCCTGTTCTCTGGCTGATCACTCTCTTTGCTTCTGCCCCCAGAGAGCTGCCCTTTCAGAGTTAACAAGGCATGCCTTTGAACGTGAAAAAATATCTTGTTTATTTACTCCCCTTCCCCCTGCTTTTTTAAAAAGAGATCTAGTTTTTCAAATTGACTTAAAATAGCTATTGCATAAATGGAGCTCATTAGAATAATTTTATGAATTATTCTTTAAAAGAGAGACAAGATATTTTATTTAAACACTATCTCTTCTGAATAAAGAAACCAAAGGGGCTTCTTTAGTACGTATTAGTTTTAAAAAACTCGAAAAATTCTGCAGTGGTCAAAAGTAGTTCTTGCCTGATTTTTTCAAAACTCTGTATTAGTGAAATACATTTGGAGGGCATAAAGATTTCCAAATCTGATCTGTACAACTAGTGGTGAGATGTTATTTTCCCAGCTAGAATGTGACCTGCTTGAGGGCAAGGACCATGTTGGTGACTTTTGTACCTGGCACCTTGTAGCACTGTATCAATGAAGGAAAACACATGAAGGAACCATGAAGGTGTGAGAGATATTATACCTAAAGAGGGATTTCAAACAAAATAAATGTAATCCTCATTTGGATGAAATCAGATGATGACAACTTTTTTCATTTTAAGGTAATATTACTACCATGATAACCATGGAAACCAAGCGTACTAATTCACTCCCTTTGACATAATAACTAATAGGGCTTAGGGACTTTCATTTTTATGTTGGTAGTCTATGGCAAACAGAGTGTCTTTAAACAGCTAGAAACACGAAGACAATCCTCATAAGACATTTTTCCCCCTTATTGTCAGTTACTCCACTACATGACTAATCAGCTACGTGGTCCCAAACTGTCTCTATTTGTCCTGCCCTGGGGCTAAGAAGTGATTTGCCAAACTTGAAAAAGGGTGTGATGTGATTTCACATTTACTAAAGAGGCTCTGTGACACAGCTAAGAAAACCTGGCACGGATAAAGTTTCCACAGCATCCAAGAGTGCAATGAAAATAATTGTTTAAATTATTAAAGATTTGAGTTGAGGACATGCAAGAACTTATGGGTAATGAGAGAATTTCAAGACATTCCATTAAAAATATATACATAACGTCCATTAGTATGAAATATGGATGTCCTTGGCCATGTGATGTTTTTCATCAGAGGCAGCAGGGATTACAAATTCAGCAACACTGCACTGGCTGCTCAGCAAAGCCGTGAATCCCAAAGCTTCATTAGCCTCGTGTTGCTTCCAGATCTTCTTCGCGCTGTCACCTTTTCCTGTCACCCATACTCACTATTTCTCTCTCCTTACGGACATCATCACAAGATGGACATGTTCCATTTTTCTTTAAACCACTTCCATTATACGTGACCCCTCAGAAAACACAACCACCTTATAATAAAATAGGCATTGCATTTTGAAATAATTTTCCAATCTTCTCATCTACTGTCCCTGAGTTGATGTGATGTTGTTTTTTTTAAGGAGAAGTCATTTTCCAAAGTCTTTAGTCCACAATCTGGAAGTGTTCTCCTCTTTCCCTTACTTTTGCAGACATTCCCACACGTCTTGACAGACCATTTGTTCTGTGAATCACACTGCCAGACCAGAGCTCTCTGTATACATTGGGGTGTACAAGGACTTTCCAAGGACTTGACATAAAATTAGAAATGCAGTTCAGCCAGCCCTCTGTGTCCATGGGTTCCGCATCTGCTGATTCAACCAGGCACGGATAGAAAACATTTGGAAAAAATTCCAGAAAGTTCCAAAAAACAAGACTTGAATTTGCTGCAAACCAGCAACTATTTACATAGCATTGACATTGTATTAGGTATTATAAATAATCAAGACATCATTTAAAGTATACAGGACGATATATGTAGGTTATATGCAAACTCTATGCCATTTTATATAAGGGACCTGAGCATCGATGGATTTTGATATCCATAGGGTGGGGTGGGGCGGAGAGTGGTCCTGGAACCAATCCCTGTGGATACTGAGGAATGACTAAGTTGGTTGGATTTGAGTTGGTACTATCTGAAATCACAGATTGTCGAACAGGTGAGTGTGCCTATGATTCTTGGTTAATTACCTCACTCTTCTACCTTTCTATGCTAGTTAAAGACTATGCTTCTAAAAGGTTTTATTTATTTATTTTACTTCTTATGATTAATACATATTGAAGAAATTTTACAGTACCTTTATGTCTTCATCAGTTGTGCATTATTGATATTGATAATAAATAACTCAATCAAAAATTCAATTTGTTAAGATGGTGAGCAGAGAAAGACTTTTTTTAAAAGCTACTTTTTATCAGTTATCTATTTTATACATATTTGTGTATATACGTCAATCCCAATCTCCCAATTCATCCCACCACCACCGCTTTCCCCCTTTGGTGTCCATACGTTTGTTCTCTACATCTGTGCCTCTATTTCTGCCTTGCAAACCAGTTCATCTGTACCATTTTTCTAGATTCCACATATATGCGTTTAATATACAATATTTGTTTTTCTCTTTCTGACTTACTTCACTCTGTGTGACAGTCTCTAGGCCCATCCACGTCTCTACAAATGACCCAATTACATTCCTTTTTATGGCTGAGGAATATTCCATTGTATATATGTACCACATCTTTTTCCATTCATCTGTCAATGGGCAGACGAATTTATGCTGTTTCCATGACTTGGCTATTGTAAATAGTACTTCAATGAACACTGGGGTGCATGTGTGTTTTTGAATTATGGTTTTCTCTGGGGGTATATGCCCAGTAGTGGGATTGTTGGGTCATATGGTAATTCTATTTTTAGTTTTCTAAGGAAATTCCATACTGTTCTCTATAGCGGCTGTATCAATTTACATTCCCACCAACAGTGCAAGAGGGTTCCCTTTTCTCCACACCCTCTCCAGCATTTGTTGTTTGTAGATTTTCCAATGATGCCCATTCTAACTGGTGTGAGGTGATACCTCATTGTAGTTTTGATTTGCATTTCTCTAATAATTAGTGATGTTGAGCAGCTTTTAATGTGCCTCATGGCCATTGCATGTCTTCTTTGGAAAAATGTCTATTTAATTCTTCTGCCCATTTTTTGATTGGGTTGTTTGTTTTTTTAATATTGAGCTGCATGAGCTGTCTATATATTTTGGAGATTAATCCTTTGTCTATTGATTTGTTTGCAAATATTTTCTCCCATTCTGAGGGTTGTCTTTTTGTCTTGTTTATAGTTTCCTTTGCTGTGCAAAAGCTTTTAAGTTGCATTAGGTCCCATTTGTTTATTTTCGTTTTTATTTCCATTTCTCTAGGAGGTGGGTCAAAAAAGATCTTGCTGTGATTTATGTCATAGAGTGTTCTGCCTATGTTTTCCTCTAAGAGTTTTATAGGGTACGGTCTTACATTTCAGTCTTTAATCCATTTTGAGTTTATTTTTGTGTATGGTGTTAGAGAGTGTTCTAATTTCATTCTTTTACATGTAGCTGTCCGGTTTTCCCACACCACTTATTGAAGAGACTGTCTTTTCTCCATTGTATATCCTTGCCTCTTTTGTCATAGATTAGTTGACCATAGGTGCGTGGGTTTATCTCTGGGCTTTCTATCCTGTTCCACTCATCTATATTTCTGTTTTTGTGCCAGTACCATATTGTCTTGATTACTGTAGCCTTATAGTATAGTCTGAAGTCAGGGAGTCTGATTCGTCCAGCTCCGTTTTTTTCCCTCAAGATTGCTTTGGCTATTCGGGGTATTTTGTGTCTCCATACAAATTTTAAGATTTTTTCTTCTAGTTCTGTAAAAAATGCCATTGGTAATTTGATAAGGATTGCATTGAATCTGTAGATTACTTTGTGTAATATAGTCATTTTCACAATATTGATTCTTCCAATCCAAGAACATGGTAAATCTCTCCATCTGTTTGTGTCATCTTTGATTTCTTTCATCAGTGTCTTATAGTTTTCTGAGTACAGGTCTTTTACCTCCTTAAGTAGGTTTATTCCAATATATTTTATTCTTTTTGTTGCAGTGGTGAATGAGATTGTTTCCCTGATTTCTCTTTCTGATCTTTCGTTGTTAGTGTATAGGAATGCAAGAGATTTCTGTGCATTAATTTTGTATCCTGCAACTTTACCAAATTCATTGATTAGCTCTAGTAGTTTTCTGGTGGCATCTTTAGGATTCTCTATGTATAGTATCATGTCATCTGCAAACAGTGACAGTTTTACTTCTTTTCCAATTTGTATTCCTTTTATTTCTTTCTCTTCTCCGATTGCTGTGGCTAGGACTTCCAGAACTATGTTGAATAATAGTGGCAAGAGGGGACATCCTTGTCTTGTTCTTGATCTTAGAGGAAGTGCTTTCAGTTTTTCACCATTGAGAATGATGTTTTGTTGTGGGTTTGTCATATATGGCCATTATTATGTTGAAGTAGTTTCCCTCTATGACCACTTTCTGGAGAGTTTTTATCATAAATGGGTGTTGAATTTTGTCAAAAGCTTTCCCTGCATCTATTGAGATGATCATATGGTTTTTATTCTTCAGTTTGTTAATATGGTGTATCACATTGATTGATTTGTGTATATTGAAGAATCCTTGGCAACTCTGGGACAAATCCTACATAATCATGGTGTATGATCCTTTTTACGTGTTGTTGGATTCTGTTTGCTAGTATTTTCTTTAGGAGTTTTGCATCTATATTCATCATTGATACTGGTCTGTAATTTCCTTTTTCTGTAGTATTTCTGTCTGGTTTTGGTATGAGCGTGATGGTGGCCTCATAGAATGAGTGTGGGAGTGTTCCTTCCTCTGCAATGTTTTGGAAGAGTTTGAGAAGGGTGGGCGTTAACTCTTCTCTAAATGTTTGATAGAATTCACCTGTGAAGCCATCTGGTCCTGGACTTTTGTTTATTGGCAGTTTTTTAATCACAGTTTCAATTTCATTACTTGTGATTGGTCTGTCCATATTTTCTATTTCTTCCTGGTTCAGCCTTGGAAGGTTATGCGTTTCTAAGAATTTGTCCATTTATTCCAGGTTGTCCATTTTATTGGCATAGAGTTGCTTGTAGTAGTCTCTTATGATGCTTTGTATTTCTGCAGTGTCCATTGTAACTTCTTTTTCATTTCTAATTTTATTGATTTTAGTCCTCTCCCTCTTTTTCTTGATGAGTTTGTCTAAAGGTTTATCAATTTTGTTTATTTTCTCAAAGAACCAGCTTTTAGTTTTATTGATCTTTGTTATTGTTTTGTTTCTATTTCATTTATTTCTGCTCTGATCTTTATGATTTCTTTCCTTGTACTAACTTTGGGTTTTGTTTGTTCTTCTTTCTCTACTACTTTTAGGCGTAAGGTTAGATTGTTTATTTGAGATTTTTCTTGTTCCTTGAGGTAGGATTATATTACTATAAACTTCCCTCTTAGAACTGCTTTTGCCGTGTCCCATAGGTTTTGGATTGTTGTGTTTTCATTGTCATTTTGTCTCTAGGTATTTTTTGATTTCTTTTTGGAGTTCTTCAGTGATCTCTTGGTTATTTAGTAACGTATTGTTTAGCCTCCATGTTTTTGTGTTTTCTACATTTATTTCCCTGTAATTGATTTCTAATCTCATAGCGTTGTGCTCAGAAAAGATACTTGATATGATTTTAATTTTCTTAAATTTACCGAGGCTTGATTTGTGACCCAAGATGTAATCTATCCTGGAGAATGTTCCATGTGCACTTGAGAAGAAAGTGTAATCTGCTGTTTTCTGATGGAATGTCCTATAAATATCAATTAAATCTATCTGGTCTGTTGTGTCATTTAAAGCTGTGATTCCTTATTAACTTTCTGTCTGGATGATCTGTCCATTGGTGTAAGTGAGGTGTTAAAGTCCCTATTACTGTGTTACTATTGACTTCCTCTTTTATAGCTGTTAGCATTTGCTGTATGTATTGAGGTGCTCCTATGTTGGGTGCATATGTATTTATAATTGTTATATCTTCTTCTTGGATTGGTCCCTTGATCATTATGTCATGTCCTTTCTTCTCTCTTATAACATTCTTTATTTTAAAGTCTATTTTATCTGACATGAGTATTGCTACTCCAGCTTTCTTTTGATTTCCATTTGCATGGAATATCTTTTTCCATCCCCTCACTTTCAGTCTGTATGTGTTCCTAGGTCTGAAGTGGGTCTCTTGCAGACAGCATATATATGGGTCTTGTTTTTGTATCCCTTCAGCAAGCCTGTGTCTTTTGGTTGGAGCATTTAATCCATTCACATTCAAGGTAGTTATAGATATGTATGTTCCTGTTTCCATTTTATTAATTGTTTTGGGTTTGTTTTTGTAGGTCCTTTTCTTTTCTTGTGTTTCCCAGTAAGAGAAGTTCCTTTAGCATTTGTTGTAGAACTGGTTTGGTGGTGCTGAATTCTCTTAGCTTTTGCTTATCTGTAAAGCTTTTGATTTCTCCATCAGATCTGAATGAGATCCTTGCTGGGTAGAGTAATCTGGGTTGTAGTTTCCTCCCTTTCATCATTTTAAGTATATCGTGCCACTCCCTTCTGGCTTGTAGAGTTTCCACTGAAAAATCAGATGTTAACCATAAGGGAGTTCCCTTGTATGTTATTTGTTATTTTTTCCTTGTTGCTTTTAATAATTTTTCTTTGTCTTAATTTTTGTCAGTTTGATTACTATGTGTCTCGGCATGTTTCTCCTGCCTGGGAGTCTCTGCGCTTCTTGGACTTGTGTGGTTATTTCCTTTCCCATGTTAGGGAGTTTTCAACTTTAATCTCTTCAAATACTTTCTTGGGTCCTTTCTCTCTCTCTTCTCCTTCTGGGACCCCTATAATGCGAATGTTGGTGCATTTAATGTTGTCCCAGATGTCTCTTAAGCTGTCTTCATTTCTTTTCATTCTTTTTTCTTTATTCTGTTCTATAGCAGTGTATTCCACCATTCTGTCTTCTAGGGCAGTTATCCATTCTTCTGCCTCAGTTATTCTGCTATTGATTCCTTCTAGTGTATTTTTCATTTCAGTTATTGTATTGTTCATCTCTGTTTGTTTGTTCTTTAATTCTTCTAGATGTGTGCTCTTTAATTCTTCTAGGTCTTTGTTAAACATTTCTTGCATCTTCTCAATCTTTGCCTCCGTTCTTTTTCCGAGGTCTTGGATCATCTTCACTATGATTATTCTGAATTCTTTTTCTGGAAGGTTGCCTAGCTCCACTTCATTTAGTTGTTTTTCTGGGGTTTTATCTTGTTCCTTCATCTGGTACAAAGTCCTCTGCCTTTTCATTTTGTCTATCTTTCTTTGAAAGTGGTTTTCATTCCACAGGCAGCAGGGTTGTAGTTCTTCTTGCTTCTGCTGTCTGCCCTCTGGTGGATGAGGCTATCTAAGAGACTTGTGTAAGCTTCCTGATGGGAAGGACTGGTGGTGGGTAGAGCTGTGTGTTGCTCTGGTGGGCAGAACTCAGTAAAACGTTAATCTGCTTGTCTGCTGATGGGTGGGGCTGGATTCCCTCCCTGTTGGTTGTTTGGCCTGAGGCGACCCAACAGTGGAGCCTACCCAGGCTCTTTGGTGGGGCTAATGGTGGACTCTGGGAGGGCTCACGCCAAGGAGTACTTCCCAGAACTTCTGCTGCCAGTGTCCTTGTCCTCACGGTGAGCCACAGCCACCCTCTGCCTCTGCAGGAGACCCTCCAACACTAGCAGGTAGGTCTGGTTCAGTCTCCTATGGGGTCACTGCTCCTTCCCCTGGGTCCCAATGCGCACACTACTTTGTGTGTGCCCTCCAAGAGTGGAGTCTCTGTTTCCCCCAGTGCTGTTGAAGTCCTGCAATCAAATCCCGCTAACCATCAAAGTCTGATCTCTGGGAATTCCTCCTCCTGTTGCCAGACCCCAAGGTTGGGAAGCCTAATGTGGGGCTCAGAACCTTCACTCCAGTGGGTGGACTTCTGTGGTATAAATGTTCTCCAGTTTGTGAGTCACCCACCCAGCAGTTATTGGATTTGTTTTTATTGTGATTGTGCCCCTCCTACCATCTCATTGCAGCTTCTCCTTTGTCTTTGGATGTGCAGTATATTTTTTGGTAAGTTCCAGTGTCTTCCTGTCGATGACTGTTCAGCAGTTAGTTGTGATTCTGGAACTCTCACAAGAGGGAGCGAGAGCACGTCCTTCTACTCCACCATCTTGAACCAATCTCAATAAAAGATTTTTTAACATAGTAATATATTATTTAAAATTCTGTGGGGGAAATGGAATGAAGGAGTTGGAGAAGAAAAGGGAATGATGTGAAATTTCTAACTGTTCAGGGAGAGTTTGTTTATTATTTTGAAACAGATGATGGTGCTTCTCAAATCACTGTGCCATTTAGATTCCTTTGGACGCTTTAAAAGTGACATAAGAGTTTTATTTTAAAACATTAATATTTACAATATGACATCAATAAAATCTTTTGTAAATATTTAAAAGCATGATAAAGACTCTTGATGGCAAGTTCATATAAGCATCATTCTTGTAGTGATCATGGACAAAAGGGTTGGGAGTACACTGGCCTGAACTGCCTTTTCACTCTTGCCTCTCTCCTCCCATGATAAATAATTTCCCACTGTTGTAAAATTCCAGGGATAGAATGTAAATATGGAGTTGAGGGGTAGGGAGAGCATAGGATGGAAGCCAGCTTGACTTCAGTAGGAAAACTTGGAGAGGAGCAGAGGTAATAATCTTAAAGGCTTGAGAGGAAAAATGTAATGAGTGAGGCAATCAGTTGGACTGTCCCCAACTTCTAACCTACTTCACTTGGATGTAAGAGCTTGGGATACCCTTTCAGCCTTAGCAGCCCTCTGTCAACACATGACTTCCTCAGCGGTCAGGCAGGAAAAACTCAGCATTAGAAAAGGGCCTGAGGTTAGTGATGGTTGTCCCTAGGGTTTAAGAAGGTGGGTGATTACTTTCTTCTATTTCCTTCTCCAGATTTTCTAATTTCATTAAATGGATGAGTATCATTTGTGGAAATTTTACTACACAAAATGGAGGTCAAAACACGCTGAGAACTGCAGGCTCTGCCCTGGGTTCCAGCCTCAGCTCTGCTGAGAGTTCACCTGTGCTGAGGTTCTACAGGGATTTCTTTGGTCAATTTCTTCTTTTCTGGTTCTTTCTTTCATAGTTCCATTAACATTTTTATTTTATATTAACTGAAAACTCAGGGTCTTTTTCTGGCATATAAGTCTCCTTCTGACTCAGGGGGGCTTGGACCTCAGGATTTTGGCTCTGCCTGCTGCCCTTTCCTGCTTCTTTGTGCTTCAGCACACCTCCCAGGCTTGAAGATTATTATGGTCTGAATGTTTTCATCATCCACAACTTCCCATGTTGAAGCCCTAACCCCCAGTGTGATGGTATTTGCAGGTGGGACCTTTGGGAGGTAAATAGGTTTAGATGAGGTCACTGAGAGTGGGGTCCCCATGATGTGATTAGTGTCCCTATAAGAAGAGGAAGAGAGACCAGAGCTCTCTCTCTCTCTCTCTCCATCACATGAGGACACAGTGAGAAGGGCCATCGGTCAGCCAGGAAAAGACTCTTACTAGGAACTGAATCATCCTGCACCTTGATTTGGACTTCCAGCCTCTAGAACCATGAGAGCTCAATGTCTGCTCTTCAAGCCATCAGTCTACAGTATTTCGTTATAGCAGTTGGAGCCACCTGAGACAGGGACCATCAGTCTGGGCAAGACCGGGCCTGGCCAGCCCCGCCGTTTGTCCCTGTGCTCCGGCATCATCATGGTGATGGCACGGGGCAAGGGGGCTTCCAACAGAACTGAGACAATGAACAGTGGTAAAGAACACTGTAGATATACTTTGACATGACAATTTTGCCTCAGGTTGAACCTTCCACATTGCTTTGGGCAGAGTGGAAAAAACATCAACAGCATTCAGGAGGGCCAGGTACTGCCTGGGAGATGCCAGGGTAACTGTGAGTGGTCTCAGAACAAGCTTTTCAAACTTTTAAGAGAGGAAATAATAGGTAAAGCTTCTGAGCCTGGAATATTTTTGCGGGAGTTAATCTCTAACAAGACACTAGTACATGTTCTACCCAACCCACTCTTGGAAGTGCTAGGTTAGAGATTCTAGTTCAAGCATTCCACTAAGAAATCTTTATTGAGCACCTATTATGTGTACAAGGCAGTAGGGATATAAGAGTGAACAAAACAAATATCCCCACCTTCCTGGAGTGAAGTAGTATATGGAGTATGTCAGATGGTGGTAGGTGTATGGAGACAAACAAAGCTGGCTTGGGGATAAGGAGGGCCAGGAGGAAGGGGTGTATTGTAGTTTGGAGTGGCAAAGCAAGACCTTCAAGGTGACATTGGATCAGGGGAAGGAAATGAAGGGTCAAGCCAGGTGGGTAGCTGGGGGATGAGCATTTTAGCTATAAGTCATATCTGGTGCAAAGACTCTGAGACATGGCCATCCTAATGCGAGACCAGAGCGGAAAGGGGAATCATGAGGGGTAGGAGATGGAATATAGGATAGCAGGTCATAGAGATAAGAGGGAGAAAAACTGCGTAGGTCATTCTGCAGAATTTGACTTTAACTCTGAGTCAATTGAGAACCATTGGAGGATTTGAACAGCAGAGTAACGTGACCTTACTTTTATAAGGCCACTCTGGCTGCTGGGGTGAGAATGGGGGGTGAGAATAGGAGCAGGGACATCAGTTAGGAGGCTATGGCAACACTTTTTAAAATAATTGCAGCACTTCAGATAAGAGTTGAAGGCAGCCTGGATCAGGATGGTACTGGGGGAGGAAGTGAGAAATGGTCATACTTTCTATCTATTCGGACGTAGAGCAAACAGGACTTATTGATAGACTGGATCTGGGTAGACAGAAAGAAAGGAGTTAAGGATGACCATAAGTTTTTGACCCAAGCAACAGAAAAAATGAAATGTCTATTTAGTGAAATGGGGATGACAAGGATTTCCCCACCCTCATGACATCCTTTAACAAGCTTCGCAAACTTCCAAGAAGAGTAATGGTACGTAAAGTTTCTGAAATTGGAAGATTTTTGTAGGAGAAACAGGTTAGGGTTGGAAGAAGGAGATCAGAAGCCTAGTTTCAGGCGAGTAAAATTTGGGTTGTCTCAAAATAGATCATGGACCTAACTAAATGTAAGAGCTAAAAACAGAAAACTTCCAGAAGAAAAATATAGGAGAAAATGTTCATGATGTTGGGTTGGGCAAAGAATTTTTAGATACAATCCATAATAGAAGAAAAGTGATAAATTTGACTCCACCAAGATTAAAAACTTTTGTACTTCAAAAGATATCATTAAGAAACTAAAAAGATTAGACATTTACTTGGAGAAAATATTTGCAAATTATATACCTGATAAAGTACTTGTATCCAGAATATATAAGGAACTCTTACAATTCCACAGTAAGACAAAAAATCCAATTAATAATGCATAAAAATTTAAAGAGACATTTTACTAAGATGATGTACAAAAGGCTAATAAGCATATGAAAAAATACTCCATATCATTAATCACTAGGGAAATACAAGTTAAAAGCACAACGAAATACCACTGTATACACATTATAAAGGCTAAAATTGAAGACAGATAATATCAATTGTTGGCAAGGAAGTGAGAAACTGGAACTCTCACAAACTGTTGGTGGGAAAGTAAAATGATACAGCCAGTTTGTAAAACAGATTAGCACTTTCTTATAAAGTTAAATATACATTTATCATATGACCCAGTTCATAGAAGCATTATTTATAATAGCCCCAAACTGGAAATAATCCAAATATTCTTCAACAGGTGAATGAATAAATAAAATGTGGTATACCCATATGATGGAATATAATTCAGCAGTAAAAAGGAAGAAAATGTGGATATATGCTACAATGCTTATAAATCTCAAAAACATGCTAAGTGAAAGAAGTCAGACACAAAACCCTACATATTGTATGATTCTATTCACATGAAATGTCTAGAAAAGGCCTATTTATAGGAATATAAAACAAATCAGTGTTTGTCTAGGGCTGGGGGTGGGAGTGGCTGCAAACAGGCATAAAGGAACTTTTTGGGGTGATGAAAATGTTCTAAAACTGGATGGTGGTGATGGTTGCACAGGTCTACAAATTTACTAAAAATCGTTGAATCGTATACTTATAATGGGTGAATTTTATGATGTGCAAATTATACTTCAATAAATCTATTAAAAATGTGAGCTGTCTTATGTGATATGCAAAAGTGGGTGTTAAGTTGGTAGTTACACATTTAGTCTGAAAGAAGCCCAGACTCGGGATAAAAGTTGGGGACTGCTCAGTTATACATACGATAGCTATATGATAGAATTTAAAGTCTTGAGATGACTGAGAGAATGAGTGTTGACAAAGAAAAGGGGGCTGAGCACTGAGCTTGGGGGCTCCAAGATTTAGAGGCTGGGTGTAAGAACTAGCAAGGAGATGGAGAGGTCCAGCCAGCGAGGGAGAAGGAAAACCAGGAGCGTGGTGTCCGGGGCGCCATGTACAGAAGATGAGGGAGCGTGAGCTGCAGGGAACGCGACTGAAAGTCAAGGACAGTAAAGATGAAGGACTGACTATAGAATTTAGCAAATGTGCGGTTCGTGGGGACCTCAACAAGGACAATTTTGACAGGGATGGGGATGTGAGTTAGAGGAGTAGGTTCAAGATTGGAGCCAGGATGGGAACAGATGACTCTGGAGGAATTTTGCTACAAAGGAGTTTTGGGGAAAATGTCTTTCCTTATAACTAATGATAATGATGGGTTTGTTTTCTATTCTTTGTATTCTTTCATGAGATGGTCAGTCAGGTGGGGCTGCAAGAGGAGACAGAGGAGAGGCTCAGGAAACAAAGCTGATTATAAACTCTCAGGTTCTGGAGCCAGGGGGCAGGACATGCCATGCAGGGCACATGCAAAGACACCAAGGTGGTCAGGAGCAGAAGACAGGAGGGGCTGAGAGCTCAGGTCACGGCCTTTCTTGGGATTTCTGAGGGAAAGACAAGGCAGGGCAGGGTAAGCAGTTTAGGACTGGCTGGTTTGAGTAGTTCTGGGGGGCTCTAAGCTATAGGGGTGGTCCCTAGTTGCCTGGTACCTGGCCCTGGAATGATCCAGGCAGAGGAATCTTGCTTCCTGGGGTTGTACTGACGCCAAAAGCTCAGGTTCTCTGCACTGGTACCAGAACGAATCTGAGAGACAGAGTTCTGGGTGAAGTAGAAGAAGATAGCTTTATTGCTTTGCCAGGCAAAGGGGGCCACAGCAGGCTCCCGCCTCAAAAAACTATGTGTCCCAAACCCGGAGGATTTGATGAGAAGTTTTATAGCAATAGCTCAGGGGGGAGGTTGCTGACAAGATTAGGATGTGTGAAGGGCTTGCACTCCCTGCATCTCATCTCAGGTGCTGGGTCTCCTAATCTTGAGCATTTTTGGTCCCTTTAGTCTGGCCTCAGGTGGTTTCTTGGCTGCTCTTCCCTTGACTAGCAACAGTTCGAATCCACGTTTTGGAACTCCAGGAAGGCCATGGAGGCTGGAGTCTTGCCTACAAGAAACGGGGGACAAAAAAGGCCTCCATGCCCGGGCGTCCCACGGGACCTCCGCTCAGTTTCAGTACTGGCCAGACAGAGGAGGTAGGGCTCTGGATTGGTTATTTTGCATTAAAGTCATGCTCCAGTCCTGACTCTTTGCTGTCTTTAACAATTGGCTACTGTCTCCCCAACCAGAAAGGTTTTTGTTTTTGTTTTGTTTATTTGGGTGCTTTTTTTTTTAAGATGTCAAAAATCATAGTATCCAGAAAAAAATTGTATTGAATACAGCATACAATTTATTTTTACTTAGATAAATATTTTACTTGGTACTGTAATTTAGTCCCCCCAGTACCGCGTGAGGTAGTAAACCCCAGTGTTGGTGAACTTTTGATACTTCCTACATTCCCCAGTGTGCACCCTCTGACTAGAATGTTCTTTCCTGCTGGGCTCCAAGGTAACTCCCAAGACCAGCTCCTTTGGGCCATTCTCCTCTTGTCTTATACTGAACTTTATAACATTTGTTTCCTGGGTCAGTCTCTCCAGGTCTTGGTGACTTTTAAAAAGTATGCCTAAAATAAGTGATCTATTTCCTTTCATTTGCATCAAATTTCACTGGATTCTGAACTTTATTTTCAACCAATACTGAGAAATTGGCTCTGAAATGATGCTTTAATCAGAGAAACTAACAGGAATGAATGGAAAACAGATGTCAGTAATGAAGAAACTTATGTTCATAAGAAACTGCTTAGCATTCAATAGTTCCTCCCTTAAGAGACGGTGCAAGTTGGAATCCTGGGGGAAATGTGTGCACTTTTTTCCTAGATGTTTATTTGATTGGGAGCTATGTTCCTATTCGGTGAAATGCTTTCTGTATTTGGAAAGTCATGACTATGTATATGTTTGAATAGCAGATTAGAAGCCAAAGCTTTCAGTGCATGGATTTACACTGCTGTTCATCAGGGAGGTGGCCCCCCTGGGCGTGTGCCTGGTGCAGTGCGGGAGGCCATGTCTTCAAGGGTGCTGGTATCTGAGCATCTGACTACAGTCTGGACTTGACAACACCTGGAGCCCCGCAGGAATGCTATAGGATAGAGAGGGTCATGGGTTCAAGGGCAGAAGCTGGGGTGGTAGCACTGAGCAACAAGCCAAACCCATGAGAGGTATGGGGAATGAACCATCAAGAGGGAGTCAAAGATTTGGATCCAGGTGAGCAGACTTGGTTGGAAGGATGTGGTGGGTGTGGTATGGGGGTAGTAAGTGAGCAGACGGAAACCAGAGCATGGCTGTGAGTAAAATACAGAGAGCACTGTACCTTCCCTGGGCAACTGTAAACCATTCTCTTTAAAGACCAATCAGAGTTAAGATTTGCCGGTGTAGAATGATGTTGTAGTGCAGCAATTAAGAACACAGGTTCACTTAGTATGATAATCTGAGGGAACTATATTCAATATCCTGGATTACCAAACCATAGTGGAAAAGAATATATATATATATGACAAACACTTTGCTGTATAGCAGAAATTAACACAACATTGTAAATCAACTGTACTTCAATGAAATAAATTTAAAAAAAAGAAAAAAAAAGAACACAGGTTCCTGAGGTCTGTAGACTGGAGTTTGAGTTCTGGCTCCACCACCTCTAGCTGTTGGTTCTCTCTAAACCTTAGTTTCCTAAATTATAAAACAATGCCTGATGACAGGACTGTTCTGAGTAATGTAATGTATGTAAAGACCTCAGCATGGTGCCAGCCATATCATAACACTCAAAAGAGGTAATCGTTTTTGTTATTTAGCATCAAGTTCTTCTTCCAGCTGGAGAAGGCGACTAGGTCTGTGCCAGACCCTATGTGCGGTGCTTTCTGTGTATCATCTGATTTCACTGTCATAACAGCTGCACGAAGCCAAGGCGTTTATGATCCTCGTTTTTATCAATATAAACGAGGCTCCTGTGGCTGAGGGAGACTGGGCTGCTGCTCAAGGTCCCACGACTGAAAGTAGTAACGAGTAGTAGTGAGTCTGATTTCAGTTTCTATGGGTTTCAAGGAATGTTTGCTGACTTGAAATGTTGTTTATTTCTCTTAATCTTGGGCAATGTACTGGGATATGAGTAAGAAAGAGAATGAGGAATCTTGATGGAAATCTTATCAGAAAGCTTGCTGTGTGCCTCAGAACATGGTATTAAGCTCTCAGAGTTCAAGGTTGGCAGATTTATCATCTGGTGTTCTCCCTTCCTTCCTTCCTTCCTTCCTTCCTTCCTTCCTTCCTTCCTTCCTTCCTTCCTTCCTTCCATCCTTCCTTCCTTCCTTCCTCTCTCCCTCCCTTTCTTCCTTCCTTTTCTCTCTCTCTCTCTCTCTTTCTGGGGGAGAGGAGGATACCTCAGGTAAACCAATAAGTGCTTAGAGAAGAAAAATACAATGAAATCATATGAGCTTAAAAAGTTCCACAGCTTTCTTAGCATAAACTTTCTTGCTTGGGATAGGGAAACCACCGAATCTGAGGTTTTGCCTAGAAAAATGTAGGTAAGTAGCATTTATAAAATGGTCATGAGAGACAGCCTCTTGAACCATTTATTAGTCTTAGCCCAAGTTGGGGGTGTGGGAGGTGCCAGGATGGTTCCACATAAGAAAATCAATCAATGTGATATACCTCATTAACAGAACAAAGGACAAACACCACATGATCATCTCAATTGATACAGAAAAAGCATTTGACAAAATTCAACATTCTTTTATGATAAAAAACATTTGACAAACTAGGAATAGATGGAAATTACTTCAACATGGTAAAGGCCATATACGAAAAGCCCACAACTTACATTATACTCAGTGGTGAAAAACTGAAAGCATCTCCTCTAAGATCAGGAACAAGGCAGGGATGCCCCCTCCTCCCCCAACTTTACTTCTATTCAACGTAGTACTGGAAATCCAAGCCAGAGCAATTAAGCAAGTGCTATAGACAGAATGTTTGTGTCCTCCCCGAATTCATATGTTGAAGTGTATGCCCCAGTGTGATGTTATTTGGAGATGGGGCCTTTGGGAGGTGATTAGGTCATAAGGGTGGAACTTTCATGAATGGGACTAGTTCCCTTATGAAAAAGACCCCAGAGAGCTTCTACTCTGCCCCTTCTACCATGTGAGAACACAGCAAGAAGACAGCCATTTATGAACCAAAAAGCAGGCCCTCCTTACCAGACACCAGATTTGCTGGTGCCTTTATCTTCGACTTCTCAGGCTCCAGAACTATGAGAAACAAATTTCTGCTGCTTATAAGCCACCCAGTCTATAGTGTTTTATATTAACAGAGCAAACAGACTAAGACAGTAAGAAAAAGTTACAAAAGGCATCCAGGTTGGGAAGGAAGAAGTAAAATTATCTCTGTTTGCAGAAGACATGGTCTTATATAGAGAAAACCTTAAAGAGTCCCCTCCCACACACAAAAAATGTTGAAACTAATAAGCAAATTCAGCAAAGTTGCAGCACAGAAAATCAATATGTAAAATCAGTTGTGTTTCTATACACTAACAGTGAAACATCTGAAAAGGAAGCTAAGAAAACAATTCCATTTACAATAGCATGAAAAGAGTAAAACACTTAAGAATTAACTTAACCAAAGAGGCAAAAGACTTGTATGCTGTAAACTATAAAAAACTGTTGAAAAAATTTAAAGAAGACACAAACAAATGGAAAGTCACCCCATGTTCATAGATTGGAAAACTTAATATTGTTAAAATGTCAATACTACCCAAGGCAATCAGCAGATTTAATGCAATCCCTATCACAATCTCAATGGCATTTTTCTTATGAAAAGAAAAGTTCATCCTAAAACGCACATAGAATATTAAGGTTCCCTGAAATAGCCAAACCAGTTTTGAAAAACAACAAAATTGGAGGCTCAGGCGTCCTGATTTCAAAACATATTATAAAGCTACATCCATTAAAACAGTGTGGTACTGGCATAAAGACAGACATATAGACCAATGGGATAGAATAGAGAACCCAGAAGTAAAACCATGTGTATGTGGTCAAATAATCTTCAACAAGGATGCCAAGACCACTCAATGGGAAAAATACAGTATCTTCAACAAATGGTGTTGAGAAACTGGCTATCCACATGCAAAAGAATGAAGTTGACCCTTACCTTACACAATAAACTCAGAAAGGATTAAAGACCTAAATGTGAGACCTAAAATTATAAAACTCCTAGAAGAAAACACAGAGGAAATCTTCATGACATTGAGTTTGTTAATGACTTCTTGGATGTGACACCAAAAGCACAGGCAACAAAGGCAAACACAGACAAATGGGACCACCTCAAACTTAAAAACTTCTTTGCACCAAAGGACACAATCAATAGAATACAAAGACCAACTGTGGAATGGGAGAAAATATTTGCAATTCCCTTCAGATCTAATTTCCTTCTTCTTCCTCTTGCTCACTGTCTGTCAACCACTCTGGCATCCTTGTTGTTCCTTAAACACACCAAGCACACTCTTGCTTTAAGGCCACTTTCCTCAGGGGTCTCACATTTCCTTCAGGCCTCTGCACAAACACCTTCTCACTGGAGAGGGCTTCCCCCGATAACCTTTCATAAAACAGCAACCCTTCCTCTCACCTCCACTGTAGTCCCGTCCAGCCAATTCTTTATGTTTCTCTGTAGCACTTCTCACCACTGGCCATACTGTATATTTATCATATTTTTTTTGATTTGCTTTCTCTTTTTCCCTCTAAACCCCCAGCTGGAATGTAAACTCTGTGGGGGTATTAAGGCCTTTTATTCTTGTCCCTACTTTGCAGATAAAGAAACTGAAGTTTAAGGAGGTGGGGAAACTTGCCCAAGCAAGTAAGAAAGTAACAGGTATAGACTGGTACACACACTTGTCTGGCGCCAAAGACTGAGGCCTTAACAGATACAACTGTATTGCTTTTCTGTCTCAAGCTTAATAAAGAGATGGATGGAGAGCTTTCTGAGTGGGCACCAAAGCCTGGGAATGCCCAGGTGGCCAAAAGGCATTCAGAGGCCAGTAGCAGTCAACCAGGGTGGAGGCATATTGGAGAAGAGTGGGAGTAGAATTGGAAAGGGCCAGATCACATAGGGTCTCAGAACTCAGAACAAATAAGAGTGTGGATTTTATGTGATGCTCATTACAGATTTCTGAGTATAGTTTTAAAGAAAGATGAATGTGGTGGTTTAAATATATGCTCATAAATTTCTTTGACACACCTCTCTTTAAAGGTGGAGCCAAATTTCCCTCCCCCTGAAGATGGGCTGGACTTAGTTTCCTGCTAAATGGGTGGGTGATTTCCCAGGCGAGGTCCTATAAGACACGGCTGCTCCTGGACGCACTATTTTCTGCACACATTCGGGTGTTTTGGAGCGCTCTGTTTGGAGTCTTCTCCTGCCAGCACTCTACCACGGAGACACCTGCACATCCTCTATTGCTTCTGCTGTGTGCCTTGCCCTTCCTGTCTCAGGTCGAGATTCCTCGTGTTGCTCATTCCTTGCACTCTCGCTCTAACATGTGTTGACATGCTGAATGAGACCTATTCTGCCCTCTCGACCACATGGCTGACTTTCTGCTGGTCTTGACCTCTCGTTTCTGACTGATGCTTGTCTACCCAGGCTTCTAATCCATCAGGTGCCCCCACCTCACTCCCAGGGATTTTCTCTACATCTTGGCCCACCAGTGCTGCCAAATCAGCAACAGCCTCCAGCTCTGCCCGGAGCAGCCCAGAGACCGGCTGGTCATGACCTTGCTCAGGCAGGCACATCTTAGCCTTGTACTGTTCTTTCCTTCTTCAAATCATACATTGTGTTTTTAATTTTTTCCTTTTGGACTAATGCATAGATTGTCTATTATCTCACTCTAACACACCTTAGTTACTGTGTATTTATCTATTTAAAATACTAGTGCATACTATTTAAATATTTAAAACTGTGCACACTATTTAAAATATTTCCACATCCTTTTCTTGATTTGATCCTTACAATCACCCCCATGGTGACAGTGAAGAGTATTTCCTCCATGTTAGGAAGAAGGAAAGAGTTCACTTTTCATTATGCTACAGAGCCTTTATTACTGGCCATGCTCTCTGACATTTTGTTTTCTCTTGATTTTAAAACAACTACTTAAATATTCAATAGTTGTGCTATGGACGGAATTGTGTCCCCACAAAATTCATATGTTGAAGCCCTAACCCTCAATGTGACTATATTTGGAGACAGGGCCTCTAAGGAGGTAATGAAGGTTAAACGAGGTTATATGGTGGGGCCCTAATATAATAGTATTAGCATCCTTATAGGAAGAGACACCAAAGTGAGCACACAGGGAGATGCCAGCTGCCTACAAGCCAGGAAGAGAGGACTCACTGGAAACTGACCACACGGGCACCCTGATCTTAGACTTCCAGCCTCCAGAATTGTGAGAAAATAACTGTCTGTTGTTGGAGCCACCCAGTCTAGGGTATATTTTGTTACGGCAGCCTGAGCACACTAAGACAAACTGTGATCTTCAATAATGAATAATCTTACCCATTTAGAAAATGAAGCAACTATATGGGATGAAGTTATATATGGGATAAAGTTTGGTTCTACTTTACTAACTGGTAACAGTTTTACTGTGTCATTGCTCTTGGATTGGAACCACATTTTTCTTAGGGTTGGACTTAAGATGAACTTGCTTCCAAAGCTCTCTAATTTCCAATAGTTCCCCAGCTCAGCTGCAGAAAAATAGAGTAACAATTATGTAATAATTATGTAACAATTGCCTTCTTCTCTGGTCTAATCCACTGTTCAAGAAAAGCAACAAGTGAGGGGTAGTAATTTTCCCTACAATGAGCAGAGAATGAATGATGGTCACTGTGATGGAGAAAAGTAATGCTGTAAAATACAGGCCACAGTTCCTGAAGGGGGAAGGGAGTGTGTGTGTGTGTGTGTGTGTGTGTGTGTGTGTGTGTGTGTGTGTGTGTTGGGGGGCAGGGTGAGGGATGGATAAGAGAAGGGGTCCTCGAGGGGCAGGATCTCCGAGAGCCTCAGAAACATCCTCAGGTTTTCCAACATCTGATTCTAGTACTATTTCATTGACAAATATGCCTTCCTATTTCACCCACCCTTGAATGTCTACCTATTTGATTATTTGCACCATTTCTATTTCAATGAATGCTTCAAAATTCTGTGGTTATGTAAATATGTCCTGGGGTTGTGTCCTGTCTCCCAGACAGAAGTGAACTTAGAAATTGCCTAGAATTGGGGCTCTGGAGGGTGGTGGATGCGTACAAAAAATAATACCCATGCAAAATCCCCACGATGCTCTGTGCTGATCCCAGGAGGCAATTAACACTGGTTGACAGAACTTACTCCGTGGGCCTCGTCGGCTCATCATGCCCAGGAGGCGAGTGTCAGAACCTTCCTGCGCGGGCTCCTGCTGGTCGTCTGGATGGGATTTTTCAGACACCATTTCCTTGGGGCCGGCAGCCGACAGCTGTGGGCAGATGGTCAGAGGTTGTGAATCTCAGGGCTTCGGTTGACTCAGATGCTATCTCAGGATGAGGTGGGTCACTTAGCAAGGGGACAGCCCTTAATCCTCTTCAGATCTAGATAACTGTGGTCTGTGTCACCTGAGTCACTGTGGTCATGGTCACCTATCCCCACAGGAGGCAGTGCTGATCCTGATTTTCTCTAAGAGGTTTCTTGGGGAGATGACCCAGGTGGCGCACTGACTCCCCTGGTGGCGCAGTGGTTAGGAGTCTGCCTGCCAGTGCAGGGGACACAGGTTCGTGCCCTGGTCTGGGAAGATCCCATGTGCCACGGAGCAACTAAGCCCGTGCACCACAACTACTGAGCCCGCGTGCCACAACTACTGAACCCTGCGCGCCTAGAACCCATGCTCCACAACAAGAGAGGCCACTGCAATGAGAAGCCCGTGCACTGCAATGAGGAGTGGCCCCCGCTCGCCACAACTAGAGAAAGCCCGTGAGCAGCAGCGAAGACCCAATGCAGCCAAAAAATAAAATAAAGAAATGAATTTTAAAAGAAATTAAAAAAAAATGAATATTTTCACTTTTTCTAGGTTTAATGTGTAGAGCTCTGTAGAAATTTGGAGGAAAAGGGAAACAGGAAAATCACAACCAAACTATTTGATCCCAGCTCCAACTCATTTGGAAACAGCTGTCAAAGTGTCCCTGGTTAATCCAGGGCAAAGAACAGCCTCTGGTTCCTTCCCCAGACTCTCAGAGGAGGGCAGACTGGTGAGGAGAAGGGGCAGTGGAGGCCCCAGGTGAGTGATGGCCTTTGGGCCAGACAAAGGCTTGCCTCCAAACTCAGATTTACTGTGGGACTCGAGCAAGTTATCGAACTTCCTAACTTCCTTCCTCATCCGTAAAAGAAGGGAAATAAAAACAGCCCATTCACTGAGATGCAGCTATGTATAGGCACTTTGTAAAGCACAGACATTCTGACTTAAATAAATGGCCCGGAGTGGACCTGAGGCATTTGACTTACAAAAAAAAATCCCCAAATGATTCTGAAGTGCCGCTGGGGTTAAGAAACACTATCCAGATTTCTCACAAAGCTCCAAAGACTGCACGTTCGTTGTCTGATCAGGGCTCTCTGTGTAGTTCAAGGAATGAGATGATGTCTCAGGAAAGTGCCACACCTAGGACACAGAAAGTGCCTTCTCCTTTCCATCCCTGCTCCTTTCTCCCGTTTAGTCCAAGCTCCACGTCCCTAGCCCCGGTCACCATTGCTTACTGTGCCTGTGGCCTGGGAGCTAAGGACTTGAGCTCTTTCCATTTGTACTGGCTCATCTGACGCCTCGTTGGGCCCCGTGGCCCCGGCTGCAGAGCCCCCCGCTGACCCTGCAGGAAGGGGTTAAAGTCCCTGAGTGGCCAGAGGGCGCAGCCACAAGGCCAGGTAGCACCTCCAGCCGCCCTGGGCCCTCCCCTGGGCCACTCCATCCCAGCCACAGAGAAGGAGTTTCCTTGGCCCAGCTTGTCCCAGCGGGATTGTGCTGGGCGAGGGGAGAGCTGAAAAGGGGTTTCTCCCCTGACTTCGGCTCTCCTGGTTCCCTCCCCGCCGTCCCGGCCCCCCCGGCCCCCCCTACCCCGGCTCCCCCCTCCAGGGGACCCCATCACGTGGCTGCCGGCTCAAAATGGCGCTCCTTCCCCCTCCCTCCCCTGCTGGCATCTGGATTATTCCAAGCAAATCGCCTCTCCGCAAAATCTTCCCGGCCTCCTTTCCAAGGGCGTCTATTTACCTGGAGAAGGTGGACCTTGTATAGCGATGCTCACGGCCAAGGAGGGCAACTTCTGCCTAGGGCAGAGCCGGGGGAGGGACCGCCAGCAGGCCCGGGAGATGGGGGTTGGCCTCGGTTTAGACTGAGGCAGAATTTGGGCTTGGAGCTGGGAAAGTGGAAGTTTCCTGAGATTTGTAATCCTGCACTGCCATCTACCGCTGGTCTTAGTTTATGGCCTTTGATGACAGCACTAAAGGGGCTCATTTCAGCATTTCTAAGCTTCTCTCTCAGGAGATGGGAAAAACCTTGGAGGAAACATGCTCCAAATACTGCCCATGGCTTCATGGTGAGGGTCATCCGTGAGGCCCCACATAGGGTCCTTCACCTGGACCATCCACCGGCATGCCTGCCTCTCCCAGAGAAGGCCAAGTGCTTGTACCCACAGGAGGCTGTATGGCCTCTCGGGGTGCAGTGAGCTGTTAACTGACAGCCCAGTAGACAGACAAGTGCTTCTGTCGCTCCCTACCTGCTTCTTTCCTTTTTGTCTTGGAACCTTCGCGGTCTTCTTCTGTCTTGCCTCATCTGCATCCTCACTGTCTTCAATGAACTCCTTTGTTAAGATGCAAATGGAAGAGTTATCTCTTAGTGTGTGTGTGTAAATTGGGAAAAAATGATAAGTGAGGAAGAGGGGTGGGATTTTTAGGTGTTAAAATGGCTGTCTTGTCCTGGAGCCTCCACCCACTAAAGTTGAGTGTGAGCGAAGGGACAGTGCACAGACATCATCCTCTACTCTTCTCAGAAATTGTATCCAAATGGAAAGATGGTCAATGAGATGGTGTTGGAGCTTCCATTGACCCAGGTGCTCATTCATGCCTAGGGCATTTATTGACTGCATACTGTGTTCCAGGCCTCGGGCGCACAGAGGTACCGGAGGTGACTTCCCTCAAAAGTCATAATCTAATGAAGGCCACGAACAAGTGAATCTGCCAGGACTGATGTACTGACCTGGATGGAGGCCTCTGGCCCAGGATGATATCAGAATCACACTATGCGTTTCCAGGGTTGGGCTTCTCTGCTCCCCAGCCTTACCATCAGGTAAAGAATAATGAGGATACGTGTTAAATCACCGTGGAAGTTTGTATTCAATGCAAGTTTTTTCAGGTCTTTTTGAAAAGGGAGAAATCCTTTTTGTGTTTTGTTTTAAATTTTTCTTGGAGTATAGTTGATTTACAATGTTTTGTTAGTTTCAGGTGTACAGAAAGTGAATCAGTTATACATATATCTACTCTTTTTTTAGATTCTTTTCCCATATGGCTCATTACAGAGTATTGAGTAGAGCTCCCTGCGCTATACAGTAAGTTCTTATTAGTTATCTATTTTATATATAGTAGTGTGTGTACGTCTATCCCAATCTCCCAATTTATTCCTCTCCCCCTCCCTTATCCCCGGGTAACCATAAGTTTGTTTTCTACATCTGTAACTCTACTTCTATTTTGTAAATAAGTTCATTTGTATCCTTTTTTTAGATACCACATATAAGCAGTATCATATGATTTGTCTTTCTGTGTCTGACTTACTTCACTCAGTATGACTATCTTTAGGTCCATCCATGTTGCTGCAAATGGCATTATTTTGTTCTTTTTTATGGCTGAGTAATATTTCATTGTATATATGTACCACATCTTCTTTATTCATTCCTCTGTTGATGGACATTTAGTTTGCTTCCATGTCCTGGCTATTGTAAATAGTCCTGCAATGAACATTGGGGTGCATGTATCTTTTCAAATTAAGATTTTTTCTGGGTATATGCCTGGGAGTGGGATTGCTGGGTCATATGGTATTACTATTTTTAGTTTTTTAAGGAACCTCCATACTGTTTTCCATAGTGGCTGTACCAATTTACATCCCCACCAACAGTGTGGGAGTGTTCCTGAAAAGGGAGAAATCCTTTAACAGTGCCAACTTCGTTTCTTTTTCCATATTATGCTTTCTAAAGTTTTAGTCATAAAATGTTAGAGCTGAAGCCTCTTAAGTTTGAAGCTTTAAAGTTTTCTAGTTTGAGTTTTACAAACCAGGGCACAAGCACCTCGGGGTGTAAAAGAAGTTGCAAGATAAACCCAGAACCTCTTCTGGTGTACCAGATTTATTAGACATTTTTTTTTCTAAAATTGGGTAATTTTTGTTTTTATACTGAAACAAACTTGGAACACAAAGCATGGGTTTTAATCATATAAGATTTCAAAGAAATGTCATGCAGGTTGCTGGGCTAGGCTTCAACCACTCATCAGTGCCCTTGGCCATCTGTTTAGAGAAGACCTGAGCTTCAGCTGCAGAGGAAGGAACTGAGGTCCCAGCCAGGGAGTGGGAGTGGCTTGGGCTTTTTCTTTGTCTAAGGGACCTGATCGCTCTGACTCATCCTCTGGGTGCAAGACCCACCCTCACTCAGGCCTCCTTCTTCAGAGCCTATCAGGATTTAGATAAGATGATAATATTGAGGTGTGCAACTGTGGCTCTTAATTCAAGCCTAAATTCTTATTGGCTTAGAATGGACTTGTGAGAAATATACATCAAGCTTTTTTTTTTTTTTTGGCTTTCCAATAATGTTTTGACCCTCTGTCAATGGAAAACTCTCCAGTAGGACCTCAAATTAGACTGAATGTGAACTCCAGGAGAGCTCAGGGTTTTCTTCACTGCTCTATCCCCAGGGACCAGAGGCACAATGAATATTTGTTGTGTGAATGAATGAGCACAGGTAGATGTAGGTAAGTTGTCAGTACTTGATATTTTGCTTAAAGTTAATCTGTGTGGTTTCATCTGGGTTCCTTCAGGCTTTTTGAAGTTCCTATTGGAAATAGCATATTGTCCCCATTTCTGCCTCTATGCTCAAGTTACTGAGCCCTAGAGCCAAGAGAGAAGCGAGGATTGAGAGGAATACTTTCTCTTCTGTTCGGAGGTCTCTGGGCTCCAAACTGGAGAAAGCTTTGCTCCTCTGGTCCAGACAGTGTTTAATGATGTTTTGCACAAAATGAGTTAGAAATTGCAGGACTCCATGAGGATTTTATAAGTGGTTATAATCTGCAGTTGTTATCCTCATTTTGAATTTCTTTAGAAATCTGTGTGCTTTACTGAAAAAGAATGAATCTATGTATATGTATAAGTGAATCACTTTGCTGTATACCTGAAACTAACACAACATTGTAAATCAACTATAATCCAAAAAAAAAAAAAAAAAAAAGACATCAATGTGGTTCAGCAGAACTGGACCCTTTAGGTGGTAACTCAGAACTGCTGTCTGTTGGAATTCACGAAATGGTGACAAAGCAGCTTCAGAGCCCTCAATCCTGGAGCGCCTGAAGGGCTGCATGCACCCCTCTTCTCCTCCGTGTGCCCAAGGTAGCACATGCATGCAGTAGGCGTGCAATAAATGCTCGTTGCTGGCCTAACTTCCTCACTCACCAACACGTGTGACATGAGCATGCACACACGAAGACGCATCCCTTGGAGACATCTAAGCCATCACTCACCTCTGTAATTATTTTCACTTTTTCTTCCTTGGGCTTCATTTTAGCTGTGATGGCTCCTCCCTGACAGGCAAAGACCAAAGAAGAAGTCAGTCCCTCTGAACTCAGTGAAACGTCTTTCTTCTTACTACTGATAACGCTGAAGCTGACCTTGATGGTTAGTGAAGTGTTTGAACTGAGTAGACGTTGCATCCACAAGGAATGCATTCTTAGGCCCCACGATTGGTGGACATGAGCCCCAGAGGAGAAGGAAGGAGGCTGGACCCTCTGTCCCCACGAGCCTGTCAAAGAGCTTGGCTTTCCTGTGTAGGAGGTGGAAGCCAGGAGAAGGTTCTGCCCTTGGTGTCAGATGACCCTGGTAGGAATCCAACTCCTGAAGGACTATTTCACAGCCTCTCCTCTCCACTCAAACCTTCACTTTCCCATCCCCCTTCACTCTCTACCCTTGGCCTTTGTTCTCATTTCAAGAGCAAAGAGATAAAGCCAGAGATGGACCCTCCCCCATCCCCATCCCCCTGTCTCACCCCACTGAGTCATGTCACCGCCTCTGCTTCCACTTGCTCCTGTGGTCTGTCCCTGCTTCCATCTGGGCCAGGGTTTTCTCCTGGGCACTGCTCCCGCCCCCTCCAGGGCCTTGATCTGGACAGTTTCCCCCTTTCATTTCTTCCTGCTCTTTTGGTTCATTCCTATCCACGTACAAAGGCCCCTTCCTTAAAAAACTCTCTCTGGGCTTCACATCTCTTTCTAGCCCTTGCTCAGTTGTTCAACCCTCTAAAAGAAAAATCCGCAAACCCTCTCTTTCCAAATCAGTGTTTTGAGCCTAGCGCTCCCTGGAACTGCTCTTGCCAGCATCTCCAAGGACCCCCGCATCACCACATCTTACGATCAATCCTCAGCCCTCACCTCAGTTGCCCTGTCAGAGGCGTTTAGCAATGAAAGTGACCAGTCACTTTCTTTTTCTTGAAGTATCTTCTTCCCTTGGCTTCTCAGACACGCTCTCTCCTGGGTCTCCCCCTACCCCCTGCTTCTCCTGCTCAGATTCCTCGGCTGGTTTCTTCTCATCTTCCGAGCACCACGTGTGACAGTGCCTGGGGCTCAGCCTTGCCTCATTCCCTTGGTGAGATCGTCCTGTCTCTTGGCTTTAAATACCGTCAATCTACTGATGCTCCCCAAATTTACACCCAGGGCCCAAACGTCTCCCCAGAACTCCAGACTCAAATATCCAAGCGCTTGATGGACACCTTCCCTTGGCTTAACATGCCCCAAACGAAGCTCCTTGTCATCAACCCTGAATCTGCTTGTCCTGCAACCTTCCTTGTTGCAATACACAGAACTCTATGTTTTTCCCAGGCCAGAAACCTGGGAGTCATTCTTGAATCCTCTCTGGCTCTCACATGACACACCACATCCAATCCATCAGAAACCCTGCCGTCTTCGCCTTCACATTACATTGACAATCCCACCACCTTTAAGCAGCTCACTGTTACCACCCTGGTCCAGTACCGTTGTCTCTCAGGGCTTTTTGTAAGAGTCTCCTGACGTCTTTGCTTCCCACCGCACTTACCTACAATCCATTCTCTGTTTTGAAGCCAGAGTGAATTGTTTGACATATAAGTGAGATCATGTCCTTCCTCCGCTCAAAATTCTCCAGTGACTTCCTTCCCTTAACAGAGTTAAATCCAAAATCCTTCAATGGCCTACAAGCCCCTCCATGATCTGCCCTTGAATCTTCTTGCCTCAGGGCCTTTGCAGTTGCTCTGCCTAGAACTCTCTTTCCCAAGACATCTACCCTGTTCTCTCTCTTTTCATTTCCTTCAGGACTGCTCAGATTTCATTTTATCAGAGGGATCTTCCCTGAACACCCACAGTACAATGATAATCTCCCACCCTCACCCTCCTGGAGCTCCCCGACCAACTTACAGTGATCTCTTTTTCCATAGTACTTATCACCAGTTGACATACATATTTATTTGTTATTGTCTGCCCATTCTCATTAAAATATAAGCTACAAGAGGGCAGGAACATTTGCTCATTGTTTAGCCCCAGAGCCTAGGACTGTGGCTCCCAGTAGACACAATACATTTTGTTGAATGAATGACTAAATTACTCTTTATTGGCTGTGTCTTCCTTGGCCACATTCTGAAGGCCTTCAAAGCTTCACTGTCCTCCTTGGGCTGCTGTGAAGATTAAATGAGAGAACACGGGGAGCGACAGCAAGGCTGACAAATCGTAAGCCCTTGTAATAGCTATGGAACCTGAATCTTAACTGGGACTTCGTCATGTAAGCAGCTCATCTGAAGCCTTCAAGGTTTCATTTACCCTAACGGAGAATTAGCACTTTAAAGGGATATAAAGCATCTGAAATTCTATTGTCTCCAGTCCAGAACTCCTCCCAGGCTGTAAAATATGGAGGAAAGGAAATAGTGAAAGCAGCTAAGATATTAAAAGGGTGAGGAGGTAATCTAGAGAGAATCAGGGGGCAGATAATAAAAATAAAATTCTACAGGGCAAGGGAGCTCCCTGAAACAGCGGTAATTATGAAGTGGAAAAAAAAGAACTGTGAAATATTTTAGTAACTAAAAAAAAAAAAAGATTCTCAACAAGTTAAAAAATGTTACATGGAAAGAAACAGAAGCAGAAAATGAAAAATATAATGGGGTTGATTTTTTTCTCCTCATTTTTTCCTGATCATTACCTTTGAATGAGTTTCTAAGGAAATCAAATGACATCAAAATTGATCTTTTTATGAGCACGGTTGCTAAGAAAACAAATCAATACTCTGCAACTTTAATATGCAGCTTGTCATCATCATGTACACGGAATGTTTGTTAATATATTCCTATTGGCAACAGCAAAATAAGAGCCGTGATTTACTGCAGACTTATTTTGTTCTCTCTCTAGACATACGTTATCACTCGGGCTCACAAAAACGCTTCCAGCTTAGTAGCATGTGCCGCAATTTGCGCATGAGGAAATGCAGGTTTCCTCTGAGGTTAGCCTCTGACAGGTTCCATGCTTTGCCATTATGGTTATTAAATGTCACAATGAGAACTTGGCCCCGAGAATCTGTGATTCCAGTGTCCTCCTCCATGTCCCTCTACCTCTCTGTCTCAACCTTTATTCTGGTTTTGCAATATCAGTAACTCTTCTATGTTAGTCCACTATTCTCGAAATATTTACAATTGCAAAGCACAGAGCACTGCCCCTGTGAGAAAGGGCCTTGGCTACTTTAGGTCAATGATGTATTTAGTTTAACTCAATGCAGAAAACCAAAGATATTTTTCAAGGAAAGTACTGACGCCTTCATCCAAACAAATGGACTATCTCTGAGGGTCATCAGAGGATCAGAGTCCTGTCCAGAGGGTCTTGTGGCAAATTCTAAAGAAGCAGAGAAAAAGGAATGAAGGTATATGAAAAGGGCGGCATTGTATGCAATGCATTTCAACCTTGGCCGCTTAGAAGATAATACAGTATATGCGTCCTACGCCAGAACAGTGAAGACATGGGTTTATAGAAAGAGTGAGACCTTTGTAAAAAATTATGTGAACCTGGATTCAAATTCCAACTCTGTTTATCAGCTGTGTGATCTTGGAGCAATGCCTTCACCCCTCTGAGATACATTGCTGTACCTGTAAACTTGTGATCGTAATTCCTACCTCAATGAGTGATTATTTTATCAGGGTTAAATGAGAGAATACGTGTAGTAAAATGCGTAGCATGGACCAGGCTCTCAATACTGGGAAGTAAGTGTTGTTATTAAGAAAAGGTGACGGTAGAGGCAGAATGTAGAAGAAAGGAACGGGGAGGGAAAAAGCAGTTAGGGGACAGGAATGAGAGTCGTAAGAAAGACCTTAGGTGACGTCAAAGTCCCCATTACCATCTTTGGTTCTCAACTTTGAATTCGTGGCACCGATAACCAATATGCCCTCTCTCCCATGCCCCAGCTGCGCCCAGGGCAGTTTTTTTTTCTGTTTCCTCTTATGGTGTTTCTGAAACCATCCCCTGTCCTCACACCTATGAGCATTTTCTCCCTGTGCACAGCATTTAGCCTTTTCTGTCTGATCCTGTTAGATCCTGGAACACTGGGCAGGTGCCATGCACACCCTGTTTGATTTCATTTCCTAATTGTCCAAGTTATTTCAGCCACAGCTTCCTGTAGTAAAAGGTGAGTGACAAATAGCTTTAGAGAATCATTTCATCAGCTCCATATAATGTATATTGTCTTCAAAGAGTATAAATACCACATTTGAGCTGTGCGATGTGACATATACCCCGTGCATTTATCTGATGAACTGCGTGCTCCCAGACCCTCCCTGGGACTCATCCTGCTGTGCTTTAAGCACTCAAACCCTTTCATAAATCTCTTATGGCGCTTAGCTCATTGTACTGTTATTATCTGTTTATAGGTCTGTCTTCCCAGTGAACTCTGAGCTTCCGACCTGCTCTAGTTCATTTTTGCACACTCGAAACTTCAGCACCTTACTGAAGCCTGGTGCATTGTTGATGATCAAATCATGTTTGAATGCATGACTCCTTAAAAGAGCTCTAGGAGATCCATTTGAAAGAGATTTCATTCTGGTCCTGAATTTACTTGCAGGAAAGCTTATATGAAAATCCAATAACGTACATGTATTTCCCATTAGACTTTATCAGCCTTTCAGAGCCCCTCTTTGCAACAAAGGGAAACAATCAGTTTAAACACAGCCGGTAGATTTCCGGGGTCTTCGGGGAGAGCAGCCAGCCTTTGTCTGTAACTGATCTTCCTCTGTCTAATGCCAAGGAAAGTGAAGCTTGCAATAACTAGTATTTCGCCCCTCGAACCAATTTGAACTAAAAGGCCCAGAAATGCAACCGGCAGCCAGTGTTTCCGGGAGACCAGAATGCAACAGGATGGCGTGGACATCCTAGGAAGGAAGCAGAGACAGCTTCGGGAGAAATTCCACCCAGGGGCTGTCATGAGCCGGACTTAATTTCCTGCAAACCAGACACCGGGCAGTGGCTCAAATCAAAGCAGCCCAAGTCATACTGTACGTTTCCATTCCAGGAAGTAAAACGTAAGTAATAATGATGAGGACCCCTACGTTTGCAGTTCATTAGGCTCAGGATATCCAGGGGAGAGGCTGAACTCCAAGCCTGGTAGCTGAAAGCAGGACTGCACTGCTGCAGCCCAGCTCCCGGGAAGAAGTGATTTACCTTAAGGAACTTTACAAGGCACTTTGCAGATTCTCCTTCCTGGGATGAAGGGAAAGTGGAATGCGTCTCACTGTCGAATCTTCTAAAAAATCCAGAGGGAAAGGCTGAACGTTGGGGCGGCCCCTGGGCTGCTCCCTGGGAAGCTGCAGCCACGTCTCAGCAAAAACACCCGCTTAGCAACCCGTTCCTAAGGAAGGTCACTAGGTGGCTTTTTTTTTCTTTTAAAGTGACAGGTTACTCTAGCAGAGGAACACACACGCACGGGGTGAGCAGAGGTGCACAGCTTACAGGAGAAGCACAAAGGGAATCAGCATGGGGGAGCTGGGCAGAAATGAGGTCAAGCTTTCGGAGCTGTCCCTTCCCTCACAGCACCTGGTTGCTGGGCATTTCTGGTCAACCACAGGCAACGCTCAGAGGTGGGTGGCTTAGAGTCAGCGAAGGTCGTCATGACAGGGCAAGGATGTCTAACTTATCGGCTGCACAGGCTCCCTGGAGGTTGCTCTGGAGCGTTTTCTGGTTGAACGTGGAAAATTGAATGTACAAGAGGAATCTCTGCTTATTCTCTGAATCCCACTGAACTTACTGAACGAGGATATCACTGTTATGGCCCAAAAAGCAAAGGAAATGGGAAAAGAGGCAAAGCAGATGGCAGAGTAACGGAATGAACAGACCAAAAAAGCCACCCTCCAAGTATACTAGCATGTGTGTGTGTGTGTGTGCATCTGTGTGGATCTGTGTGTGCCTGTGTGTGTGTGTTTGTGTCTGTGTGTGTATCTGTATATCTGTGTGTCTGTATATCTGTTTGTGTGTCTGTCTGTGTGTCTGTCTATGTGTGTGGGTGTCTCGTGTGTGTGTGTCTGTATATGTGTATGTGAATCTGTGTCTGTGTGTGTATCTAAGTTGGTGTATGTATGTGTCTCTGTATCTGTGTGTGTCTGTGTGTATGTATCTGTGTGTGTGTCTGTGTGTGTGTCTTTGCATTTCTGTCTGTATGTGTATGTGTATGTGTGTGTGTGTCTTTGCATTTCTGTCTGTATGTGTATGTGTGTGTGTGTCTGTGTCTGTGTGTGTGTCTTTGCATTTCTGTCTGTATGTGTACATGTGTGTGTGCCTCTGTGTGTACCTGTGTGTGTGTGGGGTGAGGTGGGGTGGCCAGGTAGGCATGAAAATGAGGAAATGAGCTGATCTGCTCTGCAGAACTTCAGAGAGGGCTCCGGATTTGGCTCAGCAGTGTGATGGGCTGAATTGTGTCTCCCAGAAAGATATGTTCAAGTCCTAACCCCTAGTACTTCAGAATGTGATCTTATTTGGTGATAAGGTCTTTAAAGAGGTAGTCAATTTAAGGTGAGGTCATTAGGGTGGGCCCTGAGCCAATAGGACCGTGTCCTTTTAAAAAGGGGGGATTTGGGCACAGACAGCCATGCACAGAGGGAAGACCTGTGAAGGCACAGGGAGAACATCGTCTATAAGCCGAGGAATGTGAGGCCACCAGAAGCTGGGAGTGAGGCCTGGAACCGACTCTCCCTCACAGCCCTCAGAGGAAACCAACCCTCCAAAGCCTTGATTCCTTACCCTAGTCTCCTCAATGGCAAGACAATAAAGTTCTGTTGTTTTGAGCCACTCAGCCTGTGGGACTTTGTTTGACAGCCCCAGGAAATGAATACAGTCAGGTACCAAGGAAAGTGGGGAGGCTCTGGGGCTGAGAATGCAAGAAAATGTGAAAATCTATATATAGAGGGGCTAGGTCCTCAGGACCCTCCCGACCCCTGGAAGCCTGAAGAATAATACCCTTCTTTCCCAACTCCCTCTTCTTCTGCCACCTTGAGAAAACTGGGGGTTTCTTCTCCAGGGAAGTTGTACCAGAGACACTGGTCTCAAGTTCAGGTAGAGCAGAAGGTGTGTGTGTCTCAGGGCTGAAAACTGGGTCTGATATGGAGAGGTGGGAGGACACACCTTTCTCACAGAGCTGAGACACCCGCACATATACCTGGATCCTCTGTCCCTCCTTCAATGCAACCAAATTGGAAAATGTGGAATATTGTTTTCTGGAAAAACTGAGTGGTCACAAAGAACAGGTCCCAGATATGGGTATTTCTGGCTCTTCCAATGAAAGAAGTAGCATATCACCTTTACAGAAAGGCAATACAGAGAAAGTGAGAGGATCACAGAAATTCAACACTTGTAGTTATATAGAAAGAGAGAATCAAGAAAATGAAAAGGTAGAATGTATCAAAGAAGTAATACAAAGAAGACTTTCAGAATTGAAAGAAGCCTGTTGATTGAAAGGGGCTATTACCTAGTGCTGGTGCAGGGAGACCATGAGAAAACTTGTCTGTCTCTGTTCACCAACTCTGCATGTGGCAGGAAGAATATCTCCTGAGAATTCATAACCATTGGTTTGCACCATGCTGCTGAATTCCCTTATTCATGTTACCTACATCATTTAGGAACTCCCTAAGTGACACGTTTTAATTAGTGGTCTCAGGCTACTGTATCCCTGTGGGGTGCTGGGCAAGAGCAGATACAAAACTTTTCTGGAGGGACACACCTTCAAGTAGTCCATTCAGAATTGCTACAGATAAATGTTGCTGAAGATGAATTCACAATAAAAAATTAGACACACAGGAGGAAATAGTCAAGAGTCTGCAGTTAGAGGGTGTAGTTAGATACCCAAGAACTTCTGATAATGCAGTGATCATATGGAGAATCAGAAAAGACAATGACTGTAAAAGAACTTAAAAAGAGGCTTTGAAAATATGGAAGAAGAGTGAGGTACTGTCAAAAAGGTCAGGCAAATGTTAAAAAGAATCAGCTAGAGCTTTTAGAAATGAATAATAAAGTCATGAATTCTTAAAAAAATTTTTATTGGAGTATAGTTGATTTACAATGTTGTGTTAGTTTCAGGTGTACAGCAAAGTGAATCAGATATATGTGTGTGTGTGTGTGTGTGTGTATATATATATATATATATATATATATATATATATCCATGATTTTTTTTATTTTAAAGCGAAGGGTGGATGAGAGAGCTGGAAAGAGAATGAGTGATGTAAAAGATAGATTTTAAAAATTCAAATGTGGCATAGAGAGATGGAAAATAGGAAAGTGTGGATGAAAGACATGGAGGAGAAATTGACAAGGTCCACCATGTCTGCCATGTCCAGTGGAGTCCAGGAGCAGAGAAGAGAGAGACATTGGATGCTGGATCTTAGAGTTGAGGGATCTTAGTCAACTTCCTTAACTTCTCAAGGTTTCAGTGTCCTCATTTGTAAAATGAGTTCATAATAGTACTTACTCCAGAGGGTCATGACGAGGCTTATTAAGTTAATATTTGTCAAGTCCTGGCACTCAGTAAATGCTGTAAAGTTTAATGGAAAAAAAATGTGGATGTTGTCTTAGCTCTGGCTGCTTTAACAAAATACCATAGACTGGGTGGCTTAAACCATAGAGATTTATTTTCTCACAGGTCTGGAGGATGGAAGTCCAAGATCAAGTTGCCAGTTGATTCAGTTTTTGGTGAGGGCTCTCTTCCTGACTTGTAGATGGCTGCCTTCTTGCTGTGTCCTCACATGGCCTTTCCTTGGTGTCTGCGGATTAGAGAGAGAGAACTCCCTCTTCTTTTTCATATAAAGCCACCAATCCTATGAAATTAGGGCCCCACCCTTAAGACCTCATTTAGCCTTAATTACTTCCTAAAATCCCTATCTCCAAACACAATCACATTGAGGGTTAGCTGTCAACATATGAGTTTTGGGGGAACGTAGTAGATGTTTATTGTGAGAGATCATCTACTTCAAGTGGTCAACTCTTATAAGAGGTAGGATTTGTTTGCTATGCTTGTGCTAACTAACCTTCTGATTATGACCTCCCTTATCTTTTTTTTTTTTTTTTTTGAGGGCACTTGTTAAATTCTTTTATTAAGTAGACCCAAATGTGACTAAACAAAATAGTTAGGATCAGAGTTGGGGTGAAGTTAAATGGATTCTGTGGTAATTTTCTCCCCTGTCTTGAGATTTCTTTTTTTTAATTTAATTTTTTTATTTTTTATTTTTAACATCTTTATTGGAGTATAATTGCTTTACAATGGTGTGTTAGTTTCTGCTGTATAACAAAGTGAATCAGCTATACATATACATATATCCCCATATCTCCTCCCTCTTGCTTCTCCCTCCCACCCTCCCTTTCCCACCCATATAGGTGGACACAAAGCACCGAGCTGATCTCCCTGTGCTATGCAGCTGCTTCCCACTAGCTATCTATTTTACATTTGGTAGTGTATATATGTCCATGCCACTCTCTCACTTCATCCCAGCTTACACTTCCCCTTCGCCGTGTCCTCAAGTCCATTCTCTATGCCTGTGTCTTTATTCCTGTCCTGCCCATAGGTTCTTCAGAACCATATTTTTCCCTTTAGATTCCATATATATGTGTTAGCATATGGTATTCATTTTTCTCTTTCTTACTTCACTCTGTATGACAGTCTCTAGGTCCATCCACCTCATTACAAATAACTCAATTTCGTTTCTTTTTATGGCTGAGTATATATGTGCCATATCTTCTTTATCCATTCATCTGTCAATGGACATTTAGGTTGATTCCATGTCCTGGCTATTGTAAACAAAGCTGTAATGAACACTGTGGTACATGACTCTTTTTGTTTTTTGAATTTTTGATTTTTTTTTTTTAGAAATTCACATTCTTTTATTTATTTATTTATTTATTTATGACTGTGTTGAGTCTTCGTTTCTGTGCGAGGGCTTTCTCTAGTTGCGGCAAGTGGGGACCACTCCTCATCGCGGTGCGCAGGCCTCTCACCATCGCGGCCTCTCTTGTTGCGGAGCACAGGCTCCAGACGCGCAGGCTCAGCAATTGTGGCTCACGGGCCCAGTTGCCCCGTGGCATGTGGGATCCTCCCAGACCAGGGCTCGAACCCGTGTCCCCCGCATTGGCAGGCAGATTCTCAACCACTGCGCCACCAGGGAAGCCCTGATTTTTTTTAATTTACTTTTTTTTACAGCAGGTTCTAATTAGTTATCCATTTTATACATATTAGTGTATATATGCCAATCCCAATCTCCCAATTCATCATACCACCAGCACCCCCCGCCACTTTTCCCCCTTGGTGTCCATAAGTTTGTTCTCTACATCTGTGTCTCAATTTCTATACTGCAAACCGGCTCATCTGTACCATTTTTCTAGGTTCCACATATATGCATTAATATATGATATTTGTTTTTCTCTTTCTGACTTACTTCACTCTGTATGACAGTCTCTAGGTCCATCCACCTCACTACAAATAATTCAATTTCGTTTCTTTTTATGGCTGAGTGATATTCCATTGTATATATGTGCCACATCTTTATCCATTCATCTGTCGATGGACATTTAGGTTGATTCCATGACCTGGCTATTGTAAATAGTGCTTCAATGAACACTGGGCATGTGTCTTTTTGAATTATGGTTTTCTCTGGGGGTATATGCCCAGTAGTGGGGTTGCTGGGTTACATGGTAATTCTATTTTTAGTTTTTTAAGGAACCTCCATACTGTTCTCCATAGTGGCTGTATCAATTTATATTCCCAACAACAGTGCAAGAGGGTTCCCTTTCCTCCATGAAGAATCCTTGCATTCCTGGGATAAACCTCACTTGATCATGCTGTACGATCCTCTTAATGTGCTGTTGGATTCTGTTTGCTAGTATTTCATTGAGGATTTTTGCATCTATGTGCATCAGTGATATGGGCCTGTAGTTTTTTTCTTTGTGACACCTTTGTCTGGTTTTGGTATCAGGGTGATGGTGGCCTCGTAGAATGAGTTTGGGAGTGTTCCTCCCTTTGCTATACTTTGGAAGAGTTTGAGAAGGATAGGTGTTAGCTCTTCTCTAAATGTTTGATAGAAATCACCTGTGAAGTCATCTGGTCCTCGGCTTTTGTTTGTTGGAAGATTTTAAATCACAGTTTCAATGTCAGTGCTTGTGATTGATCTGTTTATATTTTCTATTTCTTCCTGGTTCACTCTTGGAAGTTTGTGCTATTCTAAAAATTTGTCCATTTCTTCCACGTTGTCAATTTTATTGGCATATAGTTGCTTGTGGTAATCTCTCATGATCCTTTGTATTTCTGCAGTGTCAGTTGCTATTTCTCCTTTTTCATTTCTAATTCTATTGATTTGAGTCTTCTCCCTTTTTTTCTTGAGTCTGGCTAATGGTTTATCAATTTTGTTTATCTTCTCAAAGATCCAGCTTTTAGTTTTACTGATCTTTGCTATCTTTTCCTTGATTTCTTTTTCATTTACTTCTGATCTGATCTTTATGATTTCTTTCCTTCTGCTAAATTTGGGTTTTTTTTGTTTTTCTTTTTGTAATTGCTTTAATGTAAGGTTAGGTTGTTTATTAGAGATGTTTCTTGTTTCTTGAGGTAGGATTTTATTGCTATAAACTTCCCTCTTAAAACCACTTTTGCTGCATCCCATAGGTTTTGGGTCATCATGTTTTCATTGTCATTTGTTTCTAGGTATTTTTTGATTTCTTCTTTGATTTCTTCAGTGATATCTTGGTTATTTTATAGTGTATTGTTTAGCCTCATGTGTTTGTATTTTTTACAGATTTTTTTCCTGTAATTGACAGCTAGTCTCATAGTGTTGTGGTCAGAAAAGATACTTGATATGATTTCAATTTTCTTAAATTTACCAAGGCTTGATTTGTGACCCAAGATATGATCTATCCTGGAGAATGTTCCATGAGCACTTGATAAGAAAGTGTAATCTGCTGATTTTGGATGGAATGTCCTATAAATATCAGTTAAGTCCATCTGGTCTAATGTGTCATTTAAAGTTTGTGTTTCCTTATTTATTTTCATTTTGGATGATCTGTCCATTGGTGAAAGTGGGGTGTTAAAGTCCCCTACTATGATTGTGTTATTGTTGATTTCCCCTTTTATGGCTGTTAGCATTTTCCTTATGTATTGAAGTGTTCCTATGTTGGGTGCATAAATATTTACAATTGTTATACCTTCTTCTTGGATTGATCCCTTGATCATTATGTAGTGTCCTTCCTTGTCTCTTGTAACATTCTTTATTTTAAAGTCTATTTTATCTGACATGAGTATTGCTACTCCAGCTTTCTTTTGATTTCCATTTGCATGGAATATCTTTTTCCCTCCCCTCATTTTCAGTCTGTATGTGTCCCTAGGTCTGAAGTGGGTCTCTTGTAGACAGCATATGTACGGGTCTTGTTTTTGTAGCCATTCAGCCAGTCTATGTCTTTTGGTTGGAGCATTTAATCCATTTACATTTAAGGTAGTTATCGATATGTATGTTCCTGTTACCATTTTCTTAATTGTTTTGGGTTTGTCACTGTAGGTCTTTTCCTTCTCTTGTGTTTCCTGCCTAGAGAAGTTCCTTTAGCATTTGTTGTAAAGCTGGTTTGGTGGTGCTGAATTCTCTTAGCTTTTGTTTGTCTTTAAAGTTTCTAATTTCTCTGCCAAATCCGAATGAGATCCTTTCTGGGTAGAGTAATCTTGGTTGTAGATTTTTCCCTTTTGTCACTTTAAATATGTTCTGCCACTCCCTTCTGGCTTGTAGAGTTTCTGCTGAAAGATCAGCTGTTAACCTTATGGGGATTCTCTTGTATATTATTTATTGTTTTTCCTTTGCTGCTTTTAATATTTTTTCTTTGTATTTAATTTTTGATAGTTTGATTAATATGTGTCTTGGCGTGTTTCACCTTGGATTTATCCTGTATGGGACTCTCTGCACTTCCTGGACTTGATTGACTCTTTCCTTACCCATATTAGGGAAGTTTTCAACTATAATCTCTTCAAAAATTTTCTCACTCCCTTTCTTTTTATCTTCTTCTTCTGGGACCCCTATTATTCGAATGTTGGTTTGTTTAAAGTTGTCCCAGTGGTCTCTGAGACTGTTCTCAATTCTTTTCATTCTTTTCTCTTTAGTCTGCTGTGCAGTAGTTATTTCCACTATTTTATCTTCCAGGTCACTTATCCGTTCTTCTGCTTCAATTATTCTACTCTTGATTCCTTCTAGAGAATTTTTAATTTCATTTATTGTGTTGTTCATCATTGTTTGTTTGCTCCTTAGTTCTTCTTGGTCCTTGTTAAACATTTCTTTTATTTTCTCCATTCTATTTCCAAGATTTTGGATCATCTTTACTATCATTACTCTGAATTCTTTTTCAGGTAGACTGCTATTTTCTCTTCATTGGTTTGGGCTGGTGGGTTTTTACCTTGCTCCTTCATCTGCTATGTATTTCTCTGTCTTCTCATTTTGCTTAACTTACTGTGTTTAGGATCTGCCTTTCACAAGCTGCAGGTTCGTAGTTCCCATTGTTTTTGGTGTGTGCTCCCAGTGGGTAAGGTTGGTTCAGTGGGTTGTGTAGGCTTCCTATTGGAGGGGACTGGCGCCTGTGTTCTGGTGAATGAGGCTGGATCTTGTCTTTATGGTGGGTAGGAACGCTTCTGGTGGTGCGTTTTGGGGTGTCTGTAACCTTATTATGATTTTAGGCAGCCTCTCTGTTAATGGGTGGGGTTGTGTTCCTGTCTTCCTAGTTGTTTGGCATAGGGTGTCCAGCACTGTAGCTTGCTGGTTGTTGAGTGAAGCTGGGTCTTAGCATTGAGATGGAGATCACTGTAAGATCTTTCACCATTTGATATTACATTGGGCTGGGAGGTCTCTGGTGGACCAATGTCCTGATCTTGGCTCTCTCCCCTCAGAGGCTCAGGGCTGACACCTGGCCAGAGCACCAAGACACTGTCCACCACTTGGCTCAGAAGAAAAGGGAGAAAAAAAAAAGAAAGAAAGAAAGAAAGAAAAAATAAAAGTCCTTAAAATAAAAATGGAAAAATATTATTAAAAATAAAAGAATTAAAAATGTAATAAAAAAAAGAAAGAAAGAAGAGAATAACCAAACCAAAAAACAAATCCACCAGTGTAACAAGCGCTAAAAATTATACAAGAAAACAGAAAAATGGACAGACAGAACCCTAGGACAAATGGTAAAAACAAACCTGTACAGACAATATCACACAAAGAAACATACACATGCACACTCACAAAAAGAGAAAAAGGAAAAAATATATATTAAGAAAAAAGGAAGAGAGCAACGAAATCAGTAAACAAATCTACCAAAGATAAAAAGCTCTAAATAGTAAACTAAAATAAACATAAAACCAGAAACAATTTAGATGCAGAAAGCAAACCCCAAGTATACAGTCGCTCCTAAAATCCACCGCCTAAATTTTTTGATGATTTGTTATATAGTCAGGTATTCCAGAGATGCAGGGTACGTCAAGTTGACAGTGGAGATTTAATCCTCTGCTTCTGAGGCTGTTGGGAGAAATTTCCCTTTCTCTTCTTTGTTCGCACAGCTTCTGGGGTTCAGCTTTGCATTTGGCCCCAAATTTAAATTTTGGCCTCTGCTTGTAGGTTGTCTGAGGGTTTCTGTTCCCTTCCCAGACTGAAGGGGGTTAAAGGAGTGGCTGATTTGGAAGCTCTGTGTCACTCAGGCTGGTGGGAGGGAGGAGTATGGAATGCAGGGTGAGCCTACGGCAGCAGAGTCTGGTATGACATTGCAACAGCCTGTGGTGTGCCATGTGTTCTCCTGGGGAAGTTGTCCCTGGATCACGTGACCCTGTCTGTGGCAGGCTACACAGGCTCCCAGGAGGGGAGGTGTGGATAGTGACCTGTGCTTGCCCACAGGCTTCTTGGTGGCTGCAGGAGCAGCCTTAGCATCTCATGCAGGTCTCTGATGTCCTCGCTGATAGCCGAGGCTCGTGCCTGTCTCTGGAGCTCGTTTAGGCAGTGCTCTGAATCCCCTCTCCTGCACAGCCCAAAAGAACGGTCTCTTGCCTCTTAGGCAGTTCCAGACATTTTCCCGGCTCCCTCCCGGCTAGCTGTGGTACGCTAGCCTGCTTCAGGCTGTGTTCACGCAGCCAGCCCCAGTCCGCTCCCTGGGATCTGACCTCTGAAGCCCGAGCTTCAGCTCCCAGCCCCCACCCGACCCAGTGGGTGAGCAGACAAGCCTCTCAGGCTGGTGAGTGCTGGTCAGCACCGATCCTCTGTGCGGGAACCTCTCCACTCTGCCCTCTGCACCCCTGTTGCTGTGCTCTTCTCCGTGGCTATGAAGCTTCCCCCCCGTCACCCCCCTGTCTCTACCAGTGAAGGGGCTTCGTAGTGTGTGGAAACTTTTCCTCCTTCACAGCTCCCTCCCCGAGGTGCAGGTCCCTATTCTTTTGTCTCTGTTTTTTCTTTTTTCTTTTGCCCTATCCAGGTACATGGGGGAGTTTCTTGCCTTTTGGGAAGTCTGAGGTCTTGTGCCAGCGTTTAGCAGGTGTTCTGTAGGAGTTGTTCCACATGTAGATGTATTTTTGATGTATTTGTGGGGAGGAAGGTGATCTCCACGTTTTACTCCTCGCCATCTTGAAGGTCCCCTCTCCCTTATCTTTTAATATTTAACTAAACTAAAGCAGTTCATAAGAATTATACATCTCCTCATTATGTTCTAAAATTATTGAAAGGCCTCATTCAAATATGGCATTTCTTGCAAAAATTCTTAGGCAAGCAAAATAAATGAATCTAGCAGAATTGTTTTAAATCAAAATGCAAAGATCTCATTCTTTTAGGTTAAGTGTTCCTATGTGGCTGAAGAGTTTTTAATCATGAATGAGTGTTGTATCACAGCTTTGTTTTTTTTCCTGCATCTTTTGAGGTAATCAAATATGACTTTTCTTTTTTCATCTCTTAATGTTGTGGATCACAGTGACAATGTCAAACTTTTCTTGCATTCCTGGGGTACACTAAACTTGGTAAAGATGTTTCAGAAATTAATTGTTAGATTTTGTTACTAATATTTAGATTATTTTTGCCTTAATGTTCATTACTGAGTTTGGCTTATTGTTTTCCCTTTCCTGTATTGTTCTTGAGAATAAAGGATATTCTAATATCTAAAAAGAAGACTAATCTTTTTCTTTCTCTCTCTCCCCGTCATCCTCTGTCTCTCTGTTTCTGTTTCTCTCTCTCTACCTCTTTAACACACACACACACACACACACACACACACTATCTGTTTTATGAACTTGTCCATAAAACTTTGGGTCTGGTGAGATGTTTTTATTATACACACACACACACAAACACACACACACACACTATCTGTTTTATGAACTTGTCCATAAAACTTTGGGTCTGGTGAGATGTTTTTATTATACACACACAAACACACACACACACATATAAATGACATTAAGTTTTCCATTTTAACCACTTTTAAGTGTACAATTCAGTGACATCAGTTACATTCACAATGTTGTGCAACTATCATCACTATCTATTTCAAAAACTTCATTACCCCAAATAGAAACTCTTTGCTCTTTAAACAGTAAATCTCCATTTCTCCCTTGCCCTAGCCCCTGGTAGCCTCTTATCTACTTTCTGTCTCTATGCATTTGCCTATTCTAAATATTTCATCTAAGTGGAATCATATAATACTTGTCCTTTTGTGTTTGGCTTTTCATTTAGCATAACATTTTCATGGTTCATCCGTGTTGTAGCATGTATCAGTACATCATTACTTTTTAAGGATGAATAATAATCCATTGTATGCATTTACTACATTTTTCTTATCCATTCATCTGCAGACGGACACTTGGCTGTTTCCACCTTTTGGCTGGTATGAGTAATGTTGCAATGAAAGTCACATACAAGTATCTGTTTGAGTTCCCATTTTCAATTCTTTTGGGCATATCTATCTATCTATCTATCTATCTATCTATCTATCTATCTATCTATCTATCTATCTACACACCTAGGAGTGGATTGTCGGGTCACATAGTAATCCTATGTTTAACTTTTTGAGGAGATGCCAAACTGTTTTCCAAAGAAGCTGAACCATTTTACATTCCCATTAGTCATGGACAAGGGTTCTAATTTTTGGATATCCTCATCACCACTTGTTATTTTCCATTTTTTGATGATAGCCATCTTAGCAGGTGTAAAGTGGTATCTAAATGTGGTTTTACAGTAAGTCCCGTATATACGAACAATTTCCCTTCTGAGAGTACGTTCGTAAGTCCAATTTGTTCATAAGTCCAACAAAGTTAGCCTAGGCACCCAACTAACACAGTCAGCTGTATAGTACTGTATTGTAATAAGTTTATAATAGTTTTCACACAAAGAATACATAAAAAACAAACACAAAAAATAAAGAAAGCATTTTTAATCTTACAGTACAGTACCCTGAAAAGTACAGTAGTACAGTCCAACAGCTGGCATACAGGAGCTGGCATTGAGTAAACAGGCAAGAAGAGTTACTGACTGGAGGAGGGAGAGGAGGTGGGAGATGGTAGAGCTGAAGGATCGTCAGTAATAAGAGACAGAGGGCAAGCTGCAATTTCGCTCATGCCTGACATTGATGACACAGGTTCTGGTTCCTTGCTGGAACCAGATGCACATTCGCATCTTTGAAATTTCGCAGCTTGAAGGTTTGTACGTAGGGGACTTAGTGTAATTGGTATTTCGCTATGAGTAGTGATGCTGAGTACCGTAATTCATTGTATTTATTGGCCATTTTTACATCTTCTTTGAAGAATGGTGGGCGTGTGTATTAGTGGGGGGATGGTTGTAATTAGATTTTTGACCACTGATTTAATTTCTTTAATGCTTATAATTCTGTTCAAGTTCTACATTTCTTCTTGTCTTAGTATATTATATATTTTATGAACTTGTCCTTGTTCTTTGTTTTTAAATTAATTGGCATAAGGTTTTTCAAAATATTCCTTATTAATTTTAAACTCTAATATACAAGTAGTTATATTCCTTTTATTATTCCTAAAAATAAACATCCTGTGACCTATCATGATATGCCCTGTGGTGGTTTTATAATGAAACCTCCAAATTCATTGATATTCCTTCCATCAAGAAGTGGTGTCTATTTTCCCTCCCCTTACAACTGCATGGACCAGTAGAATATGGTGGAAGTGCTGCTGGCTTGCTGGCTGACTTCTGAGGCTGAGTCATAAAAGATGATGTGGTTTCTATGTTGTTTGCTAGAACTTTTGTGCTTAGAATCTGGAAGAAGTTTGACTACTCTGAGACCACCATGCTGTGAGGGACACAGGCCATCTGTAAAGGTCATGTGTACACACTCTGTTTGGCAGGTTTAGACTGAGTTATCCTAACCAAGGTTCCAGATGTGCACCTGAACAAGGCTTTGGATGTTCCCAGCCCCTAAACACTGAGTCACTTCCCAGAGTTCAGGTTTGCTTAGCTGAGACCCCAGACTTCATGGAGTAGAGATTAGTTGACCAGCTCTGCTCTGTTCAAATTCCTGACTCACAGAATCCATGCACATAATAATAAAATTATTCTTTTAAGTCACTGTGTTTTTGGGGTCATTTGTTACACAGCAATAATAACTGTAGCAGTCACATCTTTAAATAAGTAAATAAATAGATGAAGGAATGAATGAATTGATAAATAAAATAAAGTCATTATTTTTTTATGTGGGACTCCAAGGTGCATAATTTTTACAATGTATTCCTAAAAACATAGACAAATGCATTCAATGCCTTCAAGTGTAATGTCACTAAAACATGATGCATTTGAAGCCTCTTTGGGAGGTTAGAACACTAGAATAAACATGGAAAAATTAAAGCACCTGAGATGAAAGTATTATGCTGTATAAGAAAGCACATAGAGAAAAGCTGCAATGGTGCATTATTTATTTATTTATTTATTTATTTAGTTAGTTAGTTAGTTAGTTAGTTAGTTAGTTTTGGCTGCTTTGGGTCTTTGCTGCTGTGCACGGGCTCTCTCCAGCTGCGGCGAGCAGGGGCCACTCTTCACTGTGGTGTGCGGGCTTCTCACCATGGTGGCCTCTCCCGTTGCAGAGCATGGGCTCCAGGCATGCGGGCTTCAGCAGTTGCAGCACGTGGGCTCAGTAGTTGTGGCTCACAGGCTCTAGAGTGCAGGCTCAGTAGTTGTGGCACACGGGCCTAGTTGCTCCGAGGCATGTGGGGTCCTCCCAGACCAGGGCTCGAACCCGTGTCCCCTGCATTGGCAGGCGGACTCTCAATCACTGTGCCACCAGGGAAGCCCTGGTGCATTATTAAATCAATAAATGGCTAAAATATGCTTTTTACACCTGGACATGTGGAACACAATTTCAGCTTTAGATGAATGTGTCATTCTTACTCAGCTCTTGGAATTTTACAATATTTTTGATTGTAGCTGATTTATTCTCCATGAAAGAAAAATGTTTCACAAGGGAAAATGCATCACTAAAATAAGGCTCAACTTGGAAGCTGAAGAATCACCTTTGAATCATAAATTTTATAAAACCGTGTTCTTCAACATTTTCCAATTTATTGAATTATATACATCTCCTCCTGAAATAAAACTTGAACTCCAGTAAATTTGAACCTCTTGTTTCTATAGTAAATGGAGAGAAACACTTATTGACTCAGATGTATCGGTTGTGTAGCCTATTTTTATTTTATAGATATTAAAGCATTTAATTTTCTTTCTTCAGGGCTATGATTTTCAACCTGTTTTGAATCGCAACACTTTCTTCTTGTTTGCTTCATTTCACACCATTTTCACCTCCTAAGAGAGCTGTATGAGCTACTGAGAATAAAATGATGTAGGACTTATTTTATTTAGAGACTCATGTCATAATTTGAAATTACTGGAGATGCTCTTACATAGAGAAAACTGCTGCTCTAGTATGAGTAGTGAATTCTCATATTTTTCTCATTGAAAAGTTACTTTCCTAGAAATTTTTTTTACATTCTATTCTCTCTAGCTACTTCCCTTAAGTGCATCTCACTGGTATGACCTGCATCAGCAGCTTAGGGTAACAATTATCTTCATGACACTCTCATTTTCTAATTAGTTGCTTGAAAATGCTTGCTTTTATTAACAGGACATCCTTGAAGCCCCATTTTCACTTGGAGTTGTTCATAGATCTTGAGGGGCTTACTCGATTCAAACGGCAGTCCTATGTCCACATGTCAGAGGAGGGAGAACAGAGGCATCTAGCTAGCTGTTTACCGTGGGAAATGGCTCCCAGGAAGTCTGAGCATTTTTGCCCTCGGCTGCACTGATGTGTCTGTTGGTCCAAATACCCTACCCAGATTCCTCACATTTGATTTTTCAAAGTTACCTTCTTCTGTTCATAACAGTGCTTCTCAATCAGTGTTGACTTTGCCATCCCAGGGGACATTTGGCAAAGTGTGGGGGTAGTTTTGGTTGTCACAACTTGGGGCAAGATGTTACTGGCATCTAGTGGGTAGAGGCCAGGGATGCTGATAAACATCCTACAATGCACAGGACAGCCCCCTCCCCCACCTCCCCAGTGGAAAAATGATCTGGCACAAAACCTTAATAGTACTAAGGCTGAGGAACCCTGGTTTCTCCAATATGCTTTCTACCAATATTATCCAGCCTCTGGAGAGGTTTTAGCCCTCAATCACAGCTATGCTTAAATCAGCAAACAAACACCCCTTCCTCGTCCTTCCCCCTCCCCTCCCACCACTCCTGGCCTTCTGAGTTCTGATTGGAATCCCCATCACCAATCCCGTCCACACCCCCCTCTACTCCTGTTGCACTCTGCCCCATGGTGCTAAGTATCCCTTCAGGCTAATCAACTCAGTTAGGACCATCAAGTTTATCAGAGAGGTTTTAGTGCTGTCGAAATGCAGCAGGAAAGAGGTCAGCATCTAAATCTCTTTTGTCTTTTCTCCACACCCTCTCCAGCATTTACTGTTTGTAGATTTTTTGATGATGGCCATTCTGACTGGTGTGAGTTGATACCTCATTGTAGTTTTGATTTGCATTTCTCTAATGATCAGTGATGTTGAGCATCCTTTCATGTGTTTGTTGGCAATCTGTAGATCTTCTTTGGAGAAATATCTATTTAGGTACAATGGAATATTACTCAGCCATAAAAAGAAATGAAATTGAGTTATTTATGGACTTGAGGACACAGGGTGGGGGAAGGGTAAGCTGGGATGAAGTGAGAGAGTGGCATGGACATATATACACTACCAAATGTAAAATAGATAGCCAGTGGGAAGCATCCGCATAGCACTGGGAGATCAGCTCGGTGCTTTGTGACCACCTAGACGGGTGAGATAGGGAGGGTGGGAGGGAGACAGAAGAGGGAGGAGATATGGGGATATACGTATATGTATAGCTGATCCACTTTGTTATACAGCAGAAACTAACACACCATTGTAAAGCAATTATACTCCATTAAAGATGTTAAAAAAATAAAATAAAAAATAAATCTCTTTTGTCCCCAGGACATTTTGTAGATTTATTTGCTGATGTCAAGGACTGCAAGGGGCACTTGGAAAGGGCAGCATCTGTCATGTCACAGAAAATCCTGTGATATCTCCTTTTCCCAGGGCGGTGGGTGTCCCCTTGTCTTACGTTTGCATAATCAAGAGGAGGTGCTCAAGTGACACTTCACTGAAACAAGATCTTATCCAAGGAGACTTGCTGGGCTCACTAGATAGAGGAGCAACTGACAATATCTCTTGATAAAAAAATATTATATTTGGCTTCACTCTGCACTGATCCATCTGTTACTTTCTCATGTCCTGTGATGTCACAAATTGTACTGCATTTCCTTCAAATGCACCAAATGCTAAAGATACTTGGGAAACAGGCAGTTTGCTAGACTCAGTTTAGGAATGATCTCTCTACTGATTCCAGGTCACAGTTATCTTGTCTCTGCAGCCACAGGTCCCTATAGAGGAAACTATGCTTTGTCTCCTGATGCAGAATTCTCGGGAATCTGGTAGGGGATTTGGGTCCTTATATTGGTCAGATGATATTTGGGTATAGAGAGTGTCTAGGAGCATCTATACTCGCTTCCTGATTTCTGCCAAATTGGGAAGCCGTATTTCTTACATCCTTAGATGGACCAGGGTATACATAGAACTTTCTGGGACTTGCCTCTGTTTTAAATCACTGTTGACATTTTGGAAATGCATGGGAGGTTCCAAAAAACTGTCTAGCAAATAGATTTCTGGAGTAAAAGCCATCTGTAATTTGGCAGCTGCCTGTGTTTTTACAATGTGAGAGATGGAATTTGGAGCAGAGGGAAAAGGGACCCTTGTCATCATGAACATTTCTGCTCTCTTGGGCTTGGACTCTGAGGGGCTTTGACACACTTGAGGAGTTTCCTGGGGTAGTAGGGAAATTTGGACACTGCCATATGCTGTCTATCCAGAGCTAGACAGGGAAGCAATCCTGTAGGAATCTGGCCAACCTCATGAGGGTGGCCTGTAGGTCTTAAGTGTCATCATGTCTAGTTGCTATCTTTTAATAACTTATAATTCCTCCCCTTTTCTCTGAGACTTCAGTAAAATCTTGTATTGTTCCAATATGGTCTCATCTGTGCTGTGGGGAATTACAGAAAGGGCTAATATCCATGCTTGGGATGGAAGGGTAAGGAGAAGAAGAAGAATTTCTGGAGCCAGTATGGTGGTATCAGTAGAGATGCTAAATCCTCAAAAGCCAAGTGAATTCTGGGAATAATAGTTGGGGGAAAGGAGACATGAGTTTTGTCCCTTACCATATGAAGGTTCTCTCCCTTCACCACCAAACTGGGTTACTTTACCAAGGGATGCTGAGGTTTACTCATAAACTCTTGAAGATTTCGATCTATGCTCGAAACCTTCAGGGCTATGTCCTAATTCACATGTCCACTAACACTGGGGAAGGATCTATCACCAATATCAAGACTTCCTTCTTTCTTTATCTTCCCAGCACTTATCACTAGCATAGTGGTTGGGACATCATTTTGTCTTTCTCACTGGGTTCTCATTACTAAGGGAAATTCATGACACATTGTAAACACTCAGTAAATATGTGTTGAGTGATTGAAGAAACAAATCAACACATGAAGGAAAGTTTTTATTGGGTCATTGTTTGAGGGCAAAAACTTTTGCCTGAGCATCTGAAAAACACAGTCTCCTCTTGAATCAGCTGTGCTAATTCAGAGAGTCAGAAAGGCTGCTTCTGTGAAATTTAGGACGACCACCCTCAGCAGCAGGGGTCCCTAGGGCAAGTGGTTGGGATGGTAGCTTTTAGTGTAAGACTGAACTGCTGCTCTCAAATCTTAGATCTGCCACTTGCTAATTGGAAAATGAAGCAAGAGGCTTTTGGTTTTAGTTGATGTCTAATTTCAAGTTCAGATTTATCTGTCCATCTATCTACCCATCCATCTGACATTTATTAAATATGTGCCATGTGGCAAGTATGGTGAAAAGTACTAGAGAGTCAAAGATAATTAAGAAAAAATTCTTACCTTTTAACTGTTTACCATCTAGTGGGAGGTTGAAATCTCTATCCACATTTATCCAATCAGGTTTGTGGCAAGTCACAGAAGGGTTGTCTGAAATTGGAATTTGTCATTGTTATTCTATTCTATTTTATTTATTTTTTATTGAAGTCTAGTTGATTTACAATGTTTCAGGTGTACAGCAAAGTGATTTAGTTATATATATATGTGTGTATATATATATATATATATATATATATATATATATATATATATATATATATATATATTCTTTTTCAGATTATTTTCCATTACAGGTTATTACAAGATGTTGAATATAGTTCCCTGTGCTATCCACTAGGTCCTTGTTGTTAATCTATTTTACATATAGTAGTGTGTATCTTTTAATCCCAAATTCCTAATTTATCTCTCCCCCACCCTTTCCCTTTGGTAACCATAAGTTTGTTTTCTATGTCGGTGAGTCTATTCCTGTTTTGTAAATAAGTTCATTTGTATCATGTTTTTAGATTCCACATATAAGAGATAGCATATGGTATTTGTCTTTTTCTGTCTGACTTACTTCACTTAGTATGATAATCTCTAAGTCCATCCATGTTGCTGCAAATGGCATTATTTAATTCTTTTTTAATGGCTGAGTAATAGTCTAATATATATATATATTTATATACGACATCTTCTTTATCATTAATCTGTTGATGGACACTTAGTTTGCTTCCATGTCTTGACTATTGTGAATAATGTTGCTATAAACATTGGAGTGCATGTATCTTTTTGAACTAGAGTTTTCATCTTTTCTGGATATATGCCCAGGATTGGGATTGCTGGATCATATGGTAACTCTATTTTTAGTTTTTTAGGATCTCTGCTTATTAATTGTAGTATATATGGAAGGGTAGCTTTTAAATACGTGCTGGGCAATGGGAGGAGATGAACCGAATGAAAGACAGAAGATCTGGCTCCAGTCCTGTCTTAGCGACCACTGACAAGTTCCTCATCTTTTATGGATCTCTGTTTCCTGTTCTGTATCATGAAGTGGGCAGAGAAAGATGAACTCTAAAGCTTCTCCAAGCTCACTCTTGGATTTTCTCAGAAAATCTGTTCTCTAGCAGAGGAGTTACCATTGCTGGCCACTGGAGGTCAGTCCCTTAAAGGTAAGCTGGCTACATTCCATTCTCCTGCCATCAAAGTCAGCCTTGAATCAAAAGCAAAATTACTATTTTTTCCCCTTGTTTTGGGAAGGAAGAAACATTCCCAAAGAACCAGTTTTACTTTTGACATATTAGAGCCTCGGTCTTGACATCCTTAAACTCCCGTGCTAAACGCTGACTGCAGAGTTTACTAACAATCCAAGTGTGAGAGACGGAATGAACAGAAGATACAGCCCTACTTACTGAAGCATTTATGGTTTCTGTACAGACCTAAATGCAGTGATGTGTAACAGGACGAAAGAGAAATAGAAAATGACTCTTCTGTAGAGCAATTCCCTCTGCATAGCCACTGGCGGCCTTGCTCTTATCCATTCACTGAGAATTAAAGGGGAAATAGGTTTTCAGATCAGCTCTTCTGATAAGAAATAGGTTTTCAGCTCATAGAAGCATGGGGAAGGCATCATTTTTCTCCCTCTCCCTGAGTTCCTGCCACCTTGAAAAATAGGAACTTTGAGTCTCTTACTGGCTTGAAATTGCCAATCTCTATCTTTCAATGACCCTTTCCAATGGTGGGAGGGAGAAGTAATTTCTCTATCTGGTGAGATGGCAAGAGTCTAGAAACCACTGGTCTTTATGTCACTCTTGGGAGTGGCCTGTGTGTAAAGGGCCACTTGCAGGTCTGGCCAATCTGGGGTTCTATGAAATTGACTTAGGGTGAGGCAGACCTTGGTCCTTTCTGAGGACCAGAGAAGTTTCTGATCTGCAGGGCAAATGCTCCCCAGGGTCTGGACCTAGAGACAACCATTGGGAAGTTTTTTTCAGCCTCATATCCAAGTTGCATTCTCTGATTTTGTGCTACAGGTAGGAAAGCCAGTGTTTGGTTCCATTTTTGACTTACGGTATATTTCTCAATTGGCTTAGTGCTGTCTGAGGAGGGAAGCTGGATAACATGGAAGCATCTCTCAAATCCTGTCAATGGAGGTGGGTTCATATGGTCCCCTCATGCTTATTACTGCAATCTTGTTTGTGACCTGATTAGGGTGGGGTTTAAGCAAGAGTAGGGCGCAGGGTTGTCTTTGGGGACACAGGACTGGGGAAAGAAGACAAATATGGCCGTCCTCCACTGATCATCACTGTATACAGCTGAAATCAAACTGAAATGAATATCAAGGACAAATTGTAGAAAAGAAGTTATTAAAATATAACTTGAATAGTATGTAAGTGGAAGATATTTCTTAGGTTTCATCCAAGTCATGGTAGTGGTGCCAAAAGAGTTGGTATTAAAAACCAGGCCTTGGGCTTCCCTGGTGGCACAGTGGTTAAGAATCCACCTGTCAATGCAGGGGACACAGTTTCGAGCTCTGGTCCGGGAAGATACCACATGCTGCGGAGCAACTAAGTCCGTGCGCTACAACTACTGAGCCTGTGCTCTAGAGTCCACGAGCCACAACTACTGAAGCCCACGTGCCTATAGCCCGTACTCTCATTCCACTGCAATGAGAAGCCTGCGCACCAAAACGAAGAGTAGCCCCCGCTCGCCGCAACTAGAGAAAAGCCCACGTGCAGCAGCGAAGACCCAATGCAGCCAAAAAAAAAAAAAAAAAAAAGCCAGGCCTTGTCTGGTACCAGCTGGTGGTCCTTTGTCCTGTTTAATGCTCCGTTTTACCCTTCTCTAATCATATTAACTCTTTCATTGGCATAAGGAGGCAAACAAATAAGGATCCACAACAATGGCCCCAATAATAACCATTACATTCATTTATATAGAACTTTTTTATAATTCATTCATTTGCTCATTTATCCCTTAAATATGTCTTGAGCATCTATTATGTGCCAGGCACTGTTTCCCCTCCCTCATAAAGCTGACATTGATTTGAGAGTTGACAGAGTGCTACAGGTGATGTCAGCGCCTCTCCTCTACTTCTTAGACATTAACCAGTTCAGGGTGCACTGGAAGATATCCATCTGTCTTATCTTCCTCTCTGTGCCTGAGGCCTTTTTCCAGAACCTTGGAAAGCCACTGTGCTGGAACACCAGTGGATGCCCCAAGTGCTGGGAAAATAACAGCCCCAGGAGTAGTCCTCCACCAAGGACTATTGGGAGTTGGTCTTTAAATAGTTCAGCTTCCACACTTTTGGGGTGAGCTCATTCTGGAGGGGGTGTTTTCTCCCATTTCCCTTAACTTCCCTCTGGGATAGGCTTCAGTCAGCTACTGTGGTAGTTGCTTAGTAACAGATGCTTGTGAGTTGTCTTCCTTTCCTTCGATCGCTCCCTCACTACTTTATTGGTGTTTCCAGCACCTCCCAAATAAACTACTTACAATCAGGTCCCTGCCTCAGGGTCTGCTTTTGGGAGAAACCAGCTAAAACGTCACTTTTGACATACATGGTCATCTTTGGTCCTTGAAAAGACCCTATGAAGTTATGAACATCATGGTGCCTGCCCTTCAGACCCTTTTGAAAAGAAAGAGAAAACAAACAAACAAACAAAACAACAACCCACTAACTTCTTCTGCTGATGGGCTTTGCCCAGGCAACCATGTTTTATACAGGTACTTAGAGTCCTAGCTGATTGGACAAATGGAGGGCTCTGACTCAGCCTGCAGCCAGTCCCCAGACTGGCCCCTTGGCAAACAGGGGCCGGCTAAGACATGCGACCCTCCCTCTGGGGCATCCGAACTGGGAAATGGGAAGAGAATCAGGCAGAGATTGAGCAAATGGAGCTGAAGCAAAAAAGATTTCTTGACCTTGCGCTGGACCACGAGAGGCTAGGAGAGGTGGAAATGATGAGAAAACAGAATCCATGAAGTAGAAAAGATACACAGAGCTGAGGAAGCCAGGGGGTAGTACGAGAAGCCCATGGGTGCAGAAGGAAACAGACATGAAGAGGAGTGGAATCAAGGTCAACGTTGAGGGCAGGAATCAGGACCTGCCTCGTCCTCCACTGAGGTCCTTGAGGACAGTTCCTACAAGGTCTGGTCAAAGCAGGACTCCATGACCATTTCTCCTGCTCTGAATTAAAAAAAAAAAATCTACTTCAGAAGGCAGTCATGTTTTGATTTTAACTGAGGTGCGAAACTAGGTATGATCTTGCCTTTTAGGGTTGAATTTGGAACAAAAAGTATTCCAAACTTTCATTGGAGCTGGCTCATTTAATTCAAGGAAGATAAATAGATTTCTTCTCAAGGGTGTAAGTCTTGTCAATGGATGGTGGCTCCCTGGAGACTTTGCTGAGAAGAATTCTGAGGCTGCACCTGGGTACAGTGGGGAGGAATGCTGGGATCGATTGGCAATGTCTGCTGTGAATTCAGAGAAAGGAATGCAGCCGCTTATTTTCCACTACAGATATAATATGGAAACAGAATTACAGGATTTAGGTGACTTGTCCAAAAGTCACGCAAAGCTGGTTACTGGAATTGCCAGGACTAGATCTTCTGTATTCTGACTTTCCATCCAGCTTTTCTTATGTCTTTCTGATTTCTCAATTTTTTAAGTTAAATTAAATTTAATTTTTTATACAGCAGGTTCTTATTAGTTATCTATTTTATACATATTAGTGTATTTATGTCAATCCCAATCTCCCAATTCATTCCTCCACTCTCCTGCCCCAGCTTTCCCCCCTAGGTGTGCATATGTTGGTTCTCTACATCTGTGTCTCTATTTCTGCCTTGCAAACTGGTTGATCTGTACCATTTTTCTAGATTCTACATATATGCGTTAATATACGATATTTGTTTTTCTCTTTCTGACTTATTTTACTCTGTATGACAGTTTCTAAGTCCAACCACGTCTCTACAAATGACCCAATTACAGTCCTTTTTATGGCTGAGTAATATTACATTGTATATCTGTACCACATCTTCTTTATCCATTCATCTGTCGATGGGCATTTAGTTTGCTTCCATGACCTGGCTATTGTAAATAGTGCTGCAATGAACATTGGGGTGCATGTGTCTTTTTGAATTATGGTTTTCTCTGGGTATATGCCCAGTAGTGGGATTGCTGGGTCATATGGTAGTTCTATTTTTAGTTTTTTAAGGAACCTCCATACTGTTCTCCATAGCGGCTGTATCAATTTACATTCCCACCAACAGTGTAAGAGGGTTCCCTTTTCTCCACACTCCCTGCAGCATTTGTTGTTTGTAGATTTTCTGATGATGACCATTCTAACAGGTGTGAGGTAATAACTCATTGTAGCTTTGATTTGCATTTCTCTACTAATTAGTGATGTTGAGCAGCTTTTCATATGCCACTTGGCCATCTGCATGTCTTCTTTGGAGAAATGTCTATTGAAGCCTTTTGCCCATTTTTTGATTGGGTTGCTTGTTTTTTTAATATTGAGCTGTATGAGCTGTCTATATATTTTGGAGATTAATCCTTTGTCCATTGATTCGTTTGCAAATATTTTCTCCATTCTTAGGGTTGTCTTTTTGTCTTATTTATAGTTTCCTTTGCTATGCAAAAGCTTTTAAGTTTCAGTAGGTTCCATTTGTTTATTTTTGTTTTTATTTCCATTGCTCTAGGAGGTGGGTCAAAAAACATCTTGCTGTGATTTATGTCAAAGAGTGTTCTTCCTATGGTTTTCTCTAAGAGTTTTATAGGGTCTGGTGTTACACTTCGGTCTTTAATCCATTTGGGGTTTATTTTTGTGTATGGTGTTAGGGAGTGTTCTAATTTCACTCTTTTACATGTAACTGACCAGTTTTCCTAGCACCACTTATTGAAGAGGCTGTCTTTTCTCCATTGTATATCTTTGCCTCCTTTGTCATAGATTAGTTGACCATAGGTGCGTGGGTTTATCTCTGGGCTTTCTATCCTGCTCCATTGATCTATATTTTTGTTTTTGTGCCAGTACTGTATTCCCTTGATTACTGTAGCTTTGTAGTATAGTCTGAAGTCAGGGAGTCTGATTCCTCCAGCTCAGTTTTTTCCCTCAAGATTGCTTTGGCTATTTGGGGTCTTTTGTGTCTCCATACAAATTTTAAGGTTTTTTTCTTCTAGTTCTATAAAAAATGCCATTGGTAATTTGATAGGGATTGCATTGAATCTGTAGATTGCTTTGGGTAGTACAGTCATTTTCACAATTTTGATTCTTCCAATCCAAGAACATGGTATATCTCTCCATCTGTTTGTGTCATCTTTGATTTCTTTCATCAGTGTCTTATAGTTTTCTGAGTATAGGTCTTTTACCTCCTTAGGTAGGTTTATCTAGGTATTTTATTCTTTTTGTTGCAGTGGTGAATGGGATTGTTTCCTTAATTTCTTTCTGATTTTTCATTGTTAGTGAATAGGAATGCAAGAGATTTCTGTGCATTAATTTTGTATCCTACAACTTTACCAAGTTCATTGATTAGCTCTAGTAGTTTTCTGGTGGCAACTTTAGGATTCTCTACGTAGAGTATCATGTCATCTGCAAACAGTGACAATTTTACTGCTTCTTTTCCAATTTGGATTCCTTTTATTTCTTTTTCTTCTCTGATTGCTGTGGCTAAGATTTCCAAAACTATGTTGAATAATATTGGTTAGAGTGGACAGCCTTGTCTTGTTCCTGATCTTAGTGGAAATGTTTTCAGTTTTTCACCATTGTGAATGATGTTTGCTGTGGGTTTGTCATATATGGTCTTTATTATGTTGAGGTAGGTTCCCTCTATGCCCACCATCTGGAGAGGTTTTATCATAAATGGGTGTGAATTTTGTCAAAAGCTTTTTCTGCATCTATTGAGATGATCATATGGTTTTTATTCTTCAGTTTGTTAATATGGTGTATCACATTGATTGATTTGTGTATATTGAAGAATCCTTGCATCCCTGGGACAAACCCCACTTGATCATGGTATATGATCCTTTTCATGTGTTGTTGGATTCTGTTTGCTAGTATTTTGATGAGGATTTTTGCATCTATGTTCATCAGTGATATTGGCCTGTAGTTTTCTTTTTCTGTGGCGTCTTTGTCTGGTTTTGGTATCAGGGTGATGGTGGCCTCATAGAATGAGTTTGGGAGTGTTCCTTCCTCTGCAATTTTTTGGAAGAGTTTGAGAAGGATGGGTGTTAGCTCTTCTTTAAATGTTTGATAGAATTCACCTGTGAAGCCATCTGGTCCTGGACTTTTGTTTGTTGGAAGATTTTTAATCACAGTTTCAATTTCATTACTTGTGATTGGCCTGTTCATATTTTCTGTTTCTTCCTGGTTCAGTCTTGGAATGTTATACCTTTCTAAGAATTTTTCCATTTCTTCCAGGTTGTCCATTTTATTAGCATAGAGTTGCTTGTAGTAGTCTCTTAGGATGTTTTGTATTTCTGCAGTTTCTGTTGTAACTTCTCCTTTTTCATTTTTAATTTTATTGATTTGAGTCCTCTCCCTCTTTTTCTTGATAACTCTAGCTAAAGGTTTATCAAGTTTTTTTATCTTCTCAATGAACCAGTTTTTAGTTTTATTGATCTTTGCTATTGTTTTCTTTGTTTCTATTTCATTTATTTCTGCTCTGATCTTTATGATTTCTTTCCTTCTGCTAACTTTGGGTTTTGTTTGTTCTTCTTTCTCTAGTTCCTTTAGGTGTAAGGTTAGATTGTTTATTTGAGATTTTTCTTGTTTCTTGAGGCACGATTGTATTTCTATACACTTCCCTCTTAGAACTGCTTTTGCTGCATACCATAGGTTTTGCATCATTGTGTTTTTGTTGTCATTTCTCTCTAGGTATTCTTTGATTTCCTCTTTGATTTCTTCAGTGATCTCTTGGTTATTTAGTAATGTATTGTTTAGCCTCCATGTGTTTATGTTTTTTTACATTTTTTTCCCTGTAATTTATTTCTAATCCCATAGCGTTGTGGTCGGAAAAGATGCTTGATATGATTTCAATTTTCTTAAATTTACCGAGGCTTGATTTGTGATCCAAGATGTGCTCTATCCTGGAGAATGTTCCATGTGCACTTGAGAAGAAAGTGTAATCTGCTGTTTTCGGATGGAATGTCCTATAAATATCAATTAAATCTATCTGGTCTATTGTGTCATTTAAAGCTTGTGTTTCCTTGCAAGATTGGGATTGACATATATACACTAATATGTATAAAATAGGTAACTAATAAGAACTTGCTGTATAAAAAATAAATTAAATTAAATTTTTAAAAAAGTTTGTGTGTCCTTATTAATTTTCTGCCTGGATGATCTGTCTATTGGTGCAAGTGAGGTGTTAAACTCCCCCAGTATTATTGTGTTACTGTCGATTTCCTCTTTTAAATGTTATCATTTGCCTTATGTATTGAGGTGCTCCTATGTTGGGTGCATATATAATTAAAATTATTATATATTCTTCTTGGATTGATCCCTTGATCAGTATGTAGTGTCCTTCCTTCTCCCTGTAACATTCTTTATTTTAAAGTCTATTTTATCTGACATGAGTATTGCTACTCCAGCTTTCTTTTGATTTCCATTTGCATGGAATATCTTTTTCCATCCCTTCACTTTCAGTCTGTATGTGTCCCTAGGTCTGAAGTGGGTCTCTTGTAGACAGCATATACATGGGTCTTGTCTTTGTATCCATTCAGCGATACAAACCTGTGTCTTTTGGTTGGCGCATTTAATCCCTTCACATTTAAGGTAATTATTGATATGTACGTTCCTATTACCATTTTCTTAATTGTTTTGGGTTTGTTTTTGAAGGTCCTTTTCTTCTCTTGTGTTTCCTGCCTAGAGAAGTTCCTTTAACATTTGTTGTAGAGCTGGTTTGGTGGTGCTGAATTCTCTTAGCCTTTGCTTGTCTGTAAAGCTTTTGATTTTTCTGTCGAATCTGAGTGAGATCCTTGTCATGTAGAGTAATCTTGGTTGTAGGTTCTTCCCTGTCATCACTTTAAATATGTCATGCCACTCCCTTCTGGCTTGTAGAGTTTCTGCTGAGAAATCAGCTGTTAACCTTTTAGGAGTTCCCTTGTATGTTATTTGTCATTTTTCCCTTGTTACTTTTAATAATTTTTCTCTGTCTTTAATTTTTGTCAATTTGATTACTATGTGTCTCAGTGTGTTTCTCCTTGGGTTTATCCTGCCTTGGACTCTCTGCACTTTCTGGACTTGGGTGGCTGTTTCCTTTCCCATGTCAGGGAAGTTTTTGACTATAATCTTTTCAAATATTTTCTCAGGTCCTTTCTCTCTCTCCTCCTTCTGAGACCCCTATAATGTGAATGTTGGTGCATTTAATGTTGTCCCAGAAGTCTCCTAGTCTGTCTTCATTTCTTTTCATTCTTCTTCTTTATTCTGTTCCATGGCAGTGAATTCCACCCTTCTGTCTTCCAGGTCATTTCACTGCTCTTCGGCCTCAGATATTCTGCTATTGATTCCTTGTAGTTTATTTTTCATTTCAGTTATTGTATTGTTCATCTCTATTTTTTTGTTCTTTAATTATTCTTGGTGATTTTTCTTTAATTCTTCTCAGTCTTTGTTAAACATTTCTTGCATCTTCTTGATCTTTGCCTCCATTCTTTTTCTGAGGTCCTGGATCATCTTCACTATCATTATTCTGAATTCTTTTTCTGGAAGGTTGCCTATGTCCACTTCATTTAGTTGTTGTTCTGGGGTTTTATCTTGTTCTTTCATCTGGTACATATCTCTCTGCCTTTTCATTTTGTCTATCTGTGAATGTTGTTTTCATTCCACAGGCTGTAGGATTGTAGTTCTTCTTGCTTCTGCTATCTGCCCTCTGGTGGATGAAGCTATCTAAGAGGCTTGTGCAAGCTTCCTGATGGGAGGAACTGGTGGTGGGTAGAGCTTGGTGTTGCTCTGGTGGACAGAACTCTTTAAAACTTTAATCTGCTTGTCTGCTGATGGGGGGGGGGCTGGGTTCCCTCCCTGTTGGTTGGTTGGCCTGAGGCGACCCAGCACTGGAGCCTTCCTGGATCTTTGGTGTGGCTAATGGTGGACTCTGGGAGGGCTCACGCCAAGGAGTACTTCCCAGAACTTCTGCTGACAGTGTCTTTGTCCCCGTGGTGAGCCACAGCCACCCTCTGCCTCTGCAGGAGACCCTCCAACACTAGCAAGTAGGTCTGTTTCAGTCTCCTATGGTGTCACTGCTCCTTCCCCCTGGGTCCTGATGTGCACACTACTTTGTGTGTGCCCTCCAAGAGTAAAGTCTCTGTTTCCCCCAGTGCTGTTGAAGTCCTGCAATCAAATCCCGCTAGCCTTCAAAGTCTGATTCTCTGGGAATTCCTGCTCTTATTGCCAGACCGCCAGGTTGGGAAGCCTGAGGTGGGTCTCAGAACCTTCACTCCAGTGGGTGGACTTCTGTGGTATAATTTTGCTCCACTTTGTGAGTCACCCACCCAGCAGTTATTGGATTTGTTTTTATTGTGATTGTGCCTCTCCTATCTTCTCCTTGTGACTTCTCCTTTGTCTTTGGATGCGGGGAATTATTTTGGTGAGTTCCAGTGTCTTCCTGTCGATGGTTGTTCAGCAGTTAGTTGTGATTTCAGTGGTCTCGTAAGGAGTGAGCACACGTCTTTCTACTCTGCCATCTTGAACCAATCCTCTCTTTCTGATTTCTGATTCAGTTAAATTTGGCTCTTTGTCACTGTTTTTGGAAGCTAAGGATCCCTTCTCATAAGAAAAGCTGCTTCTTATAGGAGAAATTAAGGCATAGCTCTTCTGAAGGTCACATGGAATCATATCATGCCTTTGCAGGAGAATTCTAGGGGGTGTAGAGTTACCAGATTTAACACTTAAAAATACAAGGCACCTGGTTAAATGTTTGGGACATCCTTATACTAAATAATTATTTGTTGTGCTATGTGAAATTCAATTTGATTTGACATCCTGAATTTAATCTGAATTTTGTGCCTAGGAGGAGTCAAGTGGATAAGAACGTCTCGTGTGTATGCCTATCTTTATATATTGACGTATGTGTATCCTGGGCTCTGACGATCTCGCCTACCAACCATCTGATTATTTTTTTGCCAATTATCTGACCACTGGAACACTTCAGGCAGCTGTACTTTAATTTTAGTTCTGAATACAGTTGGTTCTCAGTATCCACATGGGGTTGTTTCTAGGTCCTCCGCAGATACCAAAATCCCTGGATGCTCCAGTACCTTCCAGTCAGCTTGCGGTATCCTCAGAAGCAGAATGGGGATACCGAGGGGGTGACTGCACAGTAAGACCTGGGTGTTTTCTGTAGAAAATCCCTGCAACTCCCTGTCATTGTTTCAGAGTAATTTCAATAATAACAGGGACACACGGCAGTGCAAAGAATGTTATCTGAAGTTGTGGTAGGGAGAGATTATAGAGACAGCTTTTTCCTATTATTTCAGCCAAGGCAGCATCTCACAAGCAATCTTGTAAAAGATAGCACCGTAATTTAAGAGCATCTCTGCAACCTCTTAGAATTTGATTTTTCTACTTTCAGTGTTTTCAGATCATTTCTTGGAATTCTGACCAGGTTGAGCAAGGCTTTGCTTCAATAAATCCTGCCACCTCCGTGATGGCACTGGAGCAAAGCCACAATTCAGTCTTCTTCATATGGCTGCTCATAAACGTCTTTGCTATCCAAGAAATGCATCGGTTCTAAATGACTTCATACTGTGGTTAACCCATTGAGTTTATGGTTCCTGACTCAACAAAAACTCAATAAAATGATGTCAATTCGAGTCTCATGTCCTTCCCTGTTCATGTTAGGGTGGGATAAGTTAAAATATATATAAACTAGGGTTATTTTGTTTTATTCTTGCTTTGAAGAATCCTCTGGAATATACATGCAAATGTGCCACCAGGAAACTTCAAGAATGATGTTGGTGCATACTTCAACCTACAGTGTTGAGATTGTTTTCTTCTCTTAGACTTTTTTTTTTTCTGTAATCCTTTGGGAGTGTAATAATGTACAACTACCCTGATTATCCAAGAGCTTATATAAAAATGTTTTATGTAAAATATGTTTATTATAAAAATTGAAATTCAAGATGTAGAAACTTAAAAGCCTCTATCAATAACTAATTTTTATCCAGACTTTTTCTATACACACATGCAAAGATATTTTTAAAATGAGATAATCACTGAGAATGTTTTTAGTAATCTACTTTGTTTTCTTAATATTTCATAAATGTCTTATTGTGCCAATGCATTTCCATCCTCATCACTTTTAATGACACTGTATATATTCTATTGGATGAATGTATCACAGCTCATTTAAACATTATTCTATTAACAGACACTTAGGCTATTTCCCAGTTTTCTATATTATGAACCTTGCTGCAAAGATCTTTCTTGTAATTAAATCTTTGCACATTATTAATTATTTTCTTGGAATACATTCTTAGAAGTTGGAGACTGTGATTTTTGTATCCTAGACAAAACAAAAAAGAAATATGTTGGCTATAGTGAGAGGGATTTGGGTGAGGGTAGAGTTTCTGGCTGCTTCTCATGTGCTTTCAGGACAGGGTACAGTTCAACTAGGGGTTCTCAGAAGGGAGCAAATATCTTACCTGAAATGGTGAACAGCCATGTGGTTATGTCTGTAAAAAAAAAAAAAAAAAAAAAAAAAGTCATTTGGAAAATGGTTGTTGGCAAACAGGTACATTGTGGGGACTGAGTAGATTCTGCCACCATGAACATGTTGAACAGAAATTCTCAGCTGGGGACAGTTTTGACCCCAGGGGACATTTGGCAGTGTCTGGAGATATTGTTGATTGTCACCACTGGAGGCGGGTGCTCCTGGCACCTCCAGCGTAGAGGCCAGGGATGCTGCTACACATCTTAGAATGCTCAGGACAGACCCACAGAACAAAGAATCATCTGACCCCAAATGTCAATATGGCTGAGGTTGGGAAACCCTGATGTAGAGCAGAAAGGATAGGCGTGTCAATGTCACTGTGTCTCTTGGAAACCATGATACAGCATTTAAGCAATCCTCATGGCAAATTTTATGTTTTGTTTTTTTTTTAAATTATCTTCTCCAAAGGACTCTTCAGTTACCCAGTGTATTCGGCATGTCTTAAACTTGATCTACAACCACATGGAGGGACACATGAGGTCTGTGAAAAGGGTTGTCCTGCTTGCTCCTGGCTTCTGTTTGGATTAATCTTGACAAGAACGTGTGTGTGTGTGTGTGTGTGTGTGTGTGTGTGTGTGTGTGTGTGTGTGTTTACTATAGAGACTGTCTTGCAAAGAAAACTGAGGCATTCAGGCTGCCTGATTTTTCTAAGCATGTGATATAATGATGATGCTAAACGATTGCCTGGGTTCTCCTTGGCAGAACTAAACCAGACCCACGGACCCAGCACCAATCTCTTAGGGCCAGTCTTTGTCCCTTTTGCAGAACAAGGGAAGGTGGTGCAGTTTTAGCTTCTTAAAATTTGCCTGGTCTAGCCACACTAAATATCTTGGTCGTGCTTGAGCATGTCCTGATAGTGATGAACTTAGTTCCCAGCTGAAGTAGGAGGGAAAGGATATTTACCAGCATCCAAGGAAGAGGATTGAGGAAGGAAGCTTTTCCCTCATAGTGCAATGATCTATCTATGAAACAGTGTCTCAACGAAGTGGTGTTGAGAGGTGGGGAGTGAGGTGTGTGTGCTAATGACAGAGTATGGGGGTTGGAGGTGAGTAGGCAGGACTTCGAACCCCATGTGTATTAAGGCTTGACTCTGATCTCCTTGCTCAATGGCTCTGAGCCTTGCTTTTCTCATCTCTAATGGGGTAGGGGTAACAGTTAACTCATGATGAGCTGGAAAGCTATTTGGTAGAATCTTGAACCCTTGAATGCACAACCAGCTGCCTGTGGTCTTTGCAAGTTTAGGAGAGGGATTTACGGAGGGGACACTTCATCAACATCTCTTCAGCACTGCCAGGTCTTGGCCCCAAACGCCAGTGTAATTTTCTTGTAAGTCGAGCTAGACCACTCTGAGACTGGAGGGCTCCTTGTGCATGAACTAACAGGCAGCCCTAAGCAGCACTAGAAGGTTTCCCTTCTGCCCTTAACAACATGGGGTACCAGTTCTATTGCACCCCATCTATAGAGTTTTGGAGAGAATCTAGAGAGGGGAGGGATTAAAAAAAATTTCTTTTATTGGAGTATAGTTGATTTACAATTTTGTTTTAGTTTCAGATGCACAGCAAAGTGAATCAGTTATACACATACATATATCCACTGTTGTTTAGATTCTTTTCCCATATAGGCTATTACAGAGTATTGAGTAGAGTTCCTTGTGCTATACAGCAGGTTATTATTAGTTATCTGTTTTATATATAGTAGTATGTATATGTCAATTCCAATCTCCCAATTTATCCCTCCCCACCCTTACCCCCTGGTAACCATGTTTGTTTTCTACATCTGTAACTCTATTTCTGTTTTGTAGATAAGTTCATTTGTACTGTTTTTTTTAGATTCCACATATAAGCTATATCATATGATATTTGTCTTTGTCTGACTTACTTCACTCAGTATGACAGTCTCTAGGTCCATCCATGTTGCTGCAAATGGCATTATTTTGTTCTTTTTTATGGCTGAGTAATATTCCATTGTATACATGCACCATATCTTCTTTACCCATTCCTCTGTTGATGGACACTTAGGTTGTTTCCATGTCCTGGTTATTGTAAATAGTGCTGCAATGAACATTGGGGTGCATGTATCTTTTTGAATTATGGTTTTCTCTGGATATATGCCCAGGAGTCGGATTGCTGGATCACCTGGTAACTCTATTTTTAGTTTTTTAAGGAACCTCCATACTGTTCTCCATAGTGGTTGTACCAATTTCCATTCCCACCAGCAGTGAGGAGGGTTCCCTTCTCTCCACACCTTAGAGATGGAAGGTATTAAAGAGAGGATCCCTGTGCTGTTTAATTTCCACTTGTTCCCACCCTAATTCTTGACTCGCCATCAATTTTCTATCCTTCCTTGTACTGCTCTTTATGTGAGAATCCCCTTTCTGTGCATGGCGTCACCCAGTCTCCCTTGCTTCCTGGAGCTGTTGGGTTTGGCCGGGGGAGGATAGATAGGAGACTGGAGGGTGGAGGAGAGCATGGTCAGAGATCTACTGCCTTGGCTTCTTCTCCACTTCTGCCTGGTTCTAGCAGTGGCCAGACTCTTCTCCAGGTGTGCTTCCTGGAGGAGGGTCTTCTTCCGAGTCTTCCGCTCTCTGCTGCACTCAGCAACGAGTCTTGCCTCCTCTGCCCTTCAGACCTCGGGGTCGTGATGGTTCTTGCCGTTGCTAGTGCTTGGATACCTCAACACCTCTGCTTGGTTCTTTTAACCTTGCCTGCACTTCTGAATCCAGTTATTCCACTGAACTCTCCATAGGGAAATCCTTTTGAGTGTGCCCTGCTGCTCCCTTCTTGGACCCTGAGTGACATGTTCCCAGGAGAGAAGAACCCATTTAGACTGTGGTATGTGGCCTCAACTTTGACCTCATCCCTTGTCATTCTTAAGCAACATCCCAGGATTGGGCGTCCTGACATGTTCACACTATGCTCCTCCTTCTAGGGGGAAAGAGAGGTGGAGAGGCACTGTTTTTCCTGAGAATGAAATAAGGTACAAAGCTAAAAGGACCCAGCATGGTACTGGTTACTAAGAAGACACAGAGTAAATGACAGCTGCTGGTATCATTAGGCATCGATTGATGATCTTTCAAGAAACAAGAAGGAAAACATGAGGACAGTGATACAGTCAGTCGATAAGCTAGGATAGCATTTCAATCCCCAATTTCAGTGCTGTTATTATGTTGGCCAAGAAACGAATTGGATTTACTGGCCATTTTTTAATTCTACAAAGAGACTAATCTCCAAGGATGCTTTCTCCCCTCTTTTTATAGTTATCAAAGATAACTGCATAGATTATTGTACATCTTAGGCTATTGATGTCAAAAATCTGAAGGTTGGAGGGGGAGAAGAAGATTTCAATTGAGGATAATACATTCTTTCATTAAAAGTGTTGACTGGGAGCTAGCATTAAGACAGCCTGTAGCAAGAGATCATCACAGATGCCAGGTTCATAGAATATACAATATTTAGTCGTCTGACAAAATATTATAAAAAATTAAATTATCTCAGAGAAAAATCATTCTGGCAACAGATTTATTTTGCATAATGCAGACAAAATAAATGTGGTTTTGATTTTATATGAAATCAACCCACAAGGGCCACCTGTTGCTTTTGACTGACCATCAACAATCTCTCTTTTTCTAGACCTGGCACCTTTATTTTCCATATGATTTAGATGGGACTGATTCTGTTTTTAGCTCTGGGGATGGGCATATGACATGGCCCGGCCAATGGGAACATCACATCCCCTTAGATGATCATTGATTACGGGGCATACTCATGACTCAAGCCGGACCAAGCAGAACGAAAGGGCTGTCATCCCCAGGTCTTTTGCTAGGACTATTGAGAAAAAGAAGTATACGTATTTTTCCTGCTGAGGCTGCAAAATGCAAACCTGGAGCTGTTGGTGGCTGTCTTTGCCACAATGGCAGGTGCCTGCCTGAAAGTGAAGTCTGCACTGGGGAGAGGTGATCTGTGAGATGGGGAGAGATGAAATCCTGATGATAATGAATGAGAACCCAGATATGGCTCTGGAATTTTATGTGACTTCAGTGAATTCCCTCTTCTTGAGCCAGTTTGAGTTGGATTCTGTCAGTTGTAATCTCAAGAGTCTAGATTAATGCACAGGACGATAATAGGGCTTTTCTGTTGTGATCTCTTTCTCTCCACATGCAAAAATTGTATTTGAAAAGAACTTGTCACTGATTAATTCATCCCATTTTTTATTGAGCACATATTATGGCAGGCATTGTGTCCAGTCCTGGAATGTAAATACGATAGGACAAAACCTCCATCAGATAGACAGATGTAGAAATAGACATCATATAGGACCAGCTATATGGTGATGGCACTGCTGTGAAATGAGTGTGAAATAGGACAAGGACCTAGCATGATGATTAAAAAAGTAGACTCTGGAGCCAGACTGCCTAGGCCTACTGTGCCACTTACTATTTCTTGTGCCACTTATACATTTCTTAACCTCTCTGTCTCTCTGTTTTCTCATCTGTAAAATGGGGAGAATAATTGTTGTGAAGACTGAGTGAGATGATACACGTGAAACACTTGAAATAGTGCTCAGTAAGTGTTCACTATTGCTACCGTGACTATGCACTAGTTCCCAGATGGTAAGGAAGACACATGAGGTCACCTGTGATTCCCCTTGTGCACAGGGGAAGAGGAATAGGAAGATTAGAGAAAAGGAAGTAACTTTTGAGCTGAGCTTTGAAAGGTGACCTGGCCAGGCAGAGAAGGACAGCAATGACATTATGAGCAAATGAAACTGTGTGCAAAGGTCCTGAGGCATGTAAGAGCAAGGCATCCTGGGACTGCATTTATCTGCATTTTCTTCGATTATAGGTTGCATGTGGGTGACTTTTGGAAATGTGACTATAAAAGTCAGCAGAGGCTAGATCCCAAAGGGCCTAATGTGCCTAGCTAAAGGCTGCTTGCATTAATATTAGGTAGGATAACATCTTTTGTAAATGACTGAATACCCACCTCAAAAGGGCTTAAGTGAAAATAGCATTTAATGGCAGCCATAACTGAAAAGTCCAAAGGAAGAGCTGGCTATTATAGATATGTCTAGATCAGGATCCAAGTGATGACTCCGAGTGCTATTTTTCTCCCTTTATCTCTGTTTTTCGACTTCATCTGTGTGTGGTTCTATTCTCATATGGTATTATGCTTTGTTATCATAAGATGTGTTAGAGTTTTACAGGCTCAAGTCCACTGGGAAAGAATGAGATTCTCTTTTACAGACCTACCAGCAAAGTCTCACGGTTCTGTTTGAGTCACCTGAATGAATTATTTTAGGGAGCAGAATGCTATGTCTGATTGATCAGGCCTGAAATTTACAAACTGCAAGAGTCAATTCTACTTAGAAGCTTAAAGACTTAGCATGTAAAGGATGGTGGTCCTTCAGGAGGAAATTGGGTATGAATACCAAAAAAAGGATATACATATCAGGTAGCAAAACCCAAATAAGTTCAAGACACATTTTATATTGTAGAGATTGGAGGGACATTGCTGGCTTCTAAGCTGTGGAGTGACATGACCATATGTGTAATTTAGAAGGATAGATCTAACCTAACGCGGAGAATGGATTGGAGGGTTGTGGCCATAGGAAAAGGCTCAGTTAAAAAGTTTTTACTAGCCTGGAGAAGAGATGATGAGTATATGAATGAAACTTTGGCATTAGGAATGGAAAGCTGCAATGACTCAGAAATGTACACACAGGAGCTAGAACCATAAACATTTACATTGAACAAAATTCACTGGGGAAGGGAAGGAAGACATATAGAATATCTCTTCGGTTTTGGCTTTGGTGACATGGTGAGTAGTGATGCCATTCACTGAAAGTGGAACTACAGAAGGAGAGAGAGAGGAAGGTATAAAACAACAAATAGCTAATATCTAAAATGTATTTATGTCCATGATCTTTTTCACTGAGTGGCAGAGAAAAAGTATACTTAAAGTTTGTGCAATCTTTTTTTTTCCACTACAAACAACATCATTCACAATGATGAATGACCTGAGGATGCCCTTTTGCACACACAGATACAAGGAAATACACAGGTTCTATAAATGTGTAACATAGGTACAAGCATGTTCACGTACACACAGTTTTGTATTAGTCTCACTTTGGTTAGTTTTGTCCTTTTCTTCTCAACTGCTTTTTTTTAAAAAAAAAATATTTTTTAACATCTTTATTGGAGTAAAATTGCTTTACAATGGTGTGTTAGTTTCTGCTTTATAACAAAGTGAATCAGCTATACATATACATATATCCCCATAGCTCCTCCCTCTTGCGTCTCCCTCCCATCCTCACTATCCCACCCCTCTAGGTGGTCACAAAGCACCAAGCTGATCTCCCTGTGCTATGCAGCTGCTTCCCACTAGCTATCTATTTTACGTTTGGTAGTGTATATATGTCCATGCCACGCTCTCACTTCATCCCAGATTACTCTTCCCCTCCTCGGTGTCCTCAAGTCCATTCTCTATGTCTGCGTCTTTATTCCTGTCCTGCCACTAGGTTCTTCAGAACCACTTTTTATTTTTATTTTTTGATTCCATATATATGTGTTAGCATATGGTATTTGTTTTTCTCTTTCTGACTTACTTCACTCTGTATGACAGTCTCTAGGTCCATCCACCACACTACAAATAACTCAATTTCGTTTTTTTTATGGCTGAGTAATATTCCATTGGATATATGAGCCATTTCTTCTTTATCCATTCATCTCTCAATGGACACTTAGGTTGCTTCCATGTCCTGGCTATTGTAAATAGAGCTACAATGAACATTGTGGTACATGACTCTTTTTGAATTATGGTTTTCTCAGGGTATATGCCCAGTAGTGGGATTGCTGGGTCATGTGGTAGTTCTATTTTTAGTTTTTTAAGGAACCTCCATACTGTTCTCCATAGTGGCTGTATCAATTTACATTCCCACCAAGAGTGAAAGAGGGTTCCCTTTTCTCCACACCCTCTCCAGCATTTACTGTTTGTAGATTTTTTGATGATGGCCATTCTGACTGGAGTGAGGTGATACCTCATTGTAGTTTTGATTTGCATTTCTCTAATGATTAGTGATGTTGAGCATCCTTTCATGTGTCTGTTGGCCATCTGTATATCTTCTTTGGAGAAATGTCTATTTAGGTCTTCTGCCCATATTTGGATTGGGCTGTTTTTTTTTTTTTGATATTGAGCTGCATGAGCTGTGTGTATATTTTGGAGATTAATCCTTTGTCAGTTGAATCATTTGCAAATATTTTCTCCCATTGTGAGGGTTGTCTTTTCGTCTTGTTTATGGTTTCTTTTGCTGTGCAAAAGCTTTTAAGTTTCATTAGGGCCCATTTGTTTATTTTTGGGTTTTTTTTCCATTTCTCTAGGAGGTGAGCCAAAAAGGATCTTGCTGTGATTTATGTCATGGAGTGTTCTGCCTATGTTTTCCTCTAAGAGTTTTATAGTGTCTGGCCTTACATGTAGGTCTTTAATCCATTTTGAGTTTATTTTTGTGTATGGTGTTAGGGAGTTTTCTAATTTCATTTTTTTACATGTAGCTCTCCAGTTTTCCCAGCATCACTTATTGAAGAGGCTGTCTTTTCTCCATTGTATATTCTTGCCTCCTTTATCAAGATAAGGTGACCATATGTGTGTGGGTTTATCTCTGGGCTTTCTTTCCTGTTCCATTGATCTATATTTCTGTTTTTGTGCCAGTACCATACTGTCTTGATAACTGTAGCTTTGTAGTATAGTCTGAAGTCAGGGACCCTGATTCCTCCAGCTCCGTTTTTCTTTCTCAAGATTGCTTTGGCTATTCGTGGTCTTTTGTGTTTCCATAAAAATTGTGAATTTTCTTGTTCTAGTTCTGTGAAAAATGCCATTGGTAGCTTGATAGGGATTGCATTGAATCTGTAGATTGCTTTGGGTAGTATAGTCATTTTCACAATGTTGATTCTTCCAATCCAAGAACATGGTATATCTCTCCATCAGTTTGTATCATCTATAATTTCTTTCATCAGTGTCTTATAGTTTTCTGCATACAGGTCTTTTGTCTCCTTAGGTAGGTTTATTCCTAGGTATTTTATTCTTTTTGTTGCAATAATAAATGGGAGTGTTTCCATAATTTCTCTTTCAGATTTTTCAACATTAGTGTATAGGAATGCAAGAGATTTCTGTGCATTAGTTTTGTATCCTGCTACTTTACCAAATTCATTGATTAGCTCTAGTAGTTTTCTGGTAGCATCTTTAGGATTCTCTATGTATAATATCATGTCATCTACAAACAGTGACAGTTTTACTTCTTCTTTTCTGATTTGGATTCTTTTATATCTTTTTATTCTCTGATTGCTGTAGCTAAAACCCAAAACTATGCTGAATAATAGTGGCAAGAGTGGACATCCTTGTCTTGTTCCTGATCTTAGAGGAAATGGTTTCATTATTTAACCATTGAGAATGATGTTGGCTGTCGGTTTGTCATATATGGCCTTTATTATGTTGAGATAAGTTCCCTCTATGCCTACTTTCTGTAGGGTTTTTATCATAAATGGGTGTTGAATTTTGTCAAAAGCTTTTTGTGCATCTGTTGAGATGATCATATGGTTCTTCCCCTTCAATTTGTTAATATGGTGTATTACATTGATTGATTTGCATATATTGAAGAATCCTTGCATTCCTAGGATAAACCCCACTTGGTGATGGTGTATGATCCTTTTAATGTGCTGTTGGATTCTGTTTGCTAGTATTTTGTTGAGAATTTCTGTATCTAAGTTCATCAGTGATATTGGCTTGTAGTTTTCTTTTTTGTGGCATCTTTGTCTGGTTTTGATATCAGGGTGATGGTGGCCTCGTAGAATGAGTTTGGGAGTGTTCCTCCCTCTGCTATATTTTGGAAGAGTTTGAGAAGGACTGGTGTTAGCTCTTCTCTAAATGTTTGATAGTATTCTCCTGTGAAGCCATCTGGTTCTGGACTTTTTTTGTTGGAAGATTTTTAATCACAGTTTCAATTTCAGTGCTTGTGATTGGTCTGTTCATATTTTCTGTTTCTTCCTGGTTCAGTCTAAGAAGGTTGTGCTTTTTAAAGAATTTGTCCATTTCTTCCAGGTTGTCCATTTTATTGGCATAGAGTTGCTTGTAGTAATCTCTCATGATCCTTTGTATTTCTAAAGTTTCAGTTGTTACTTCTCCTTTTTCATGTCTAATTATATCGATTTGAGTCTTCTCCCTTTTTTTCTTGATGAGTCTGGCTAATGGTTTATCAATTTTGTTTTTCTTCTCAAAGAATCAGCTTTTAGTTTTATTGATCTTTGTTATTTTTTCCTTCATTTCTTTTTCATTTATTTCTGATCTGATCTTTATGATTTCTTTCCTTCTGCTAACTGGGTGTTTTTTGTTCTCATGTGCTTTTGACTAATGTGTTCTTTCTGTATTTTATCAATCTTTGTAAGTGGCTTTAAATCCTTCTGGATCTGAAAACACGTTTTGTAATGAAATGCATTTAAGAGATAAGTAAGTAAACAACGTCCAAAAATGAATGCATTAAAGGTTCATGATCGGAAGAAAATTTAAATTACATAATACTCTTATGGGTTTTGACTGTCTGTAATGACGTCTCCATTTTCAGTTTCTCCAGCAAATCCCATAGTCTTCAAAGGGCCCATATTTTGTTGTTCCCCACATTGGCTTCTTCCATTGGGTGTTTTTAAAAATACTTTATAGTTTGGAATTCCAGGTTCAGATGCTATTTAGAGGTAGGTGACTATCTCAAACACCTCTTCTCTCTGTTCTTTGTCTAATCTTTATTGCCCTTGGTCTCCCAGACACATGTCCTGACTCAGAAGGAGAGAAAAAAATGGATAATGCATGGTAGGCAGAGGAAGATGATGAAAGCAAGATAGATCTGCAAGATGGGAGAAGGAAGTATTGGCCTTATGTACAGCTGCTTGATCATTGTAAATTTCACCCTTGATAATAGTAGCACCCAGCTTTGGAACACACAGGGGTTTCACACTTTCTCATGAATAAAGTCCCCAATCCTCAGGTAGATATTTGAGACTTTTGAAATATGGCCTATGGATTCTTCTTTTTGGTCTCTGCTCTCACTTTCATGCTTTGTCCCCATTGTTCCCTCTGTTGGAAGTGCCCTTCTTCCATTTTGGCCCCTCCACTTCTTATCTGTCACTGCAGGCCAAGGGGGCAGAGATTTCCCTAGTTGTTTTCTCTTACATCCCAGTTTTGGAGTTAACATGTTCCCTTCAGCATTCCTTCTAAACTATTTTGTCTTTATCTCCAGTTTAGCACTTAGCATATTTCAGCATGTTTATTTCCAGAATTCTAGGTATTTTGTGTGTGTGCATGTCATTTCCTTTCTTATGTCCTTAGAAATTTGATGGCAGGGGCTGCTCTATATTCATCTTGGTGTTGCTCTGCCTTCACAGAACCCAGTGTGATGATTCACACATAGGAGGCATTAAATTATATTTATTAAATGAAAGAGCAAAGAGAGGAATACATGGAAGGAGGGTCAGATGATGCCAAAAAGGAGGGAGCAAGAGAACACCATTATTATCAGCCAAGGGAGTGTAGGTGAGAGTATCATGGGTGAGATTAACTGAGGAATTGCAGTTCAGTGGCAAACAAGATGTTGACACTAAGAGAAAGTGGAACTAAGGTATGTGTGAAACTTTGAAGAGACAGCTATTTGCTCAGATATTTGGTCACACCCTCTTCTCCTCCTGTTCACTCCTCCATCAACTTATTCATAAATCAATGGTCATATGCTTTGCTTTATTTGAATTTAATACTTGGGAAATCCATGAGAAATAATGTCTTACTATAATGTAAAGTAGTGTCTTTATCTGTGAGAAAGCTAAGAGGACAAATATATGTCCTGGGAAACCATCACAATAAAGAATTTAGGAGAATGATCTACTGACTGGTCTCTGTAACTTGTTTCTCTTCATTTCCATTACCCCTCCCAGGGTATCTCTAGATTTTTCACCCATTCCTCATTGCAAATACCAATGGTGTTTGAGGATGAGATGGGGAGAATGCAGCTTCTGAATTCCCTGTTTTATTTGCATACCTCCCACCTACTTAATAATATACACTTAGCACACATAATGTCCTTCCATGTGTAAAATCTTCTCTGTCCCCCACCCCCAGGAACAGATGCCTCCAGCATCCAGTCAATTTATTTGCCATGGTGCTCATCACACTGAACTGTGAGAGTGTGCTCATCACACATTAGCCTGTATGAAGGTACAGATATTGTTTTAAATTATTAAATCTGACCCAGCATCAGAGTGTCTGGCTCATATGGGCTCATTAAAGAGTTGTTGAGTGAATATATACAAGCATGAAGGAATGAAAAATACAGTAAAATAATCACTTCTCTTTAGCTTGCTTGAAATTACTTGGCTTCTCTTACCTTTGGGTTTTTACTTTTTGAGAATTGTCAAGGACTTTGGGATGTTATGACTCTCTTAAGTAACAGGCAAAAATGTAATTTTATGAAGATTTAATGATATAATATCATTGCCAGCTGGTTTTAGCACTCAGGGAATTTAATAGAAAATTTATAACATTGTCTTTAATTTGTTTAAATATTTATGAACATCGTTTTTGAGAAAACATATCTGGGGTTATTGTTTTATAGAATTCAATTTGGTGTGGTTTCAATGGTTTGGTGGTTCAACCTGTTTTAATAAATTCTGCTAGAACTGTCTGTAAATTCTCTGGAATCTGAGTGGGTGTCTTTTTGTATCTCATTTCTGCTTGTCCCACCTTCCAGGGCCCCAGATTAAATCAATGTGTCTGTCACAAGGATCTTGGGACATTCAGACCAGAAGTCCTCATCAGAACTCGTCATCTTCTGATATGGAATCTAGATAATCTGTGTCAACATATAGGAGAAATCCAGAGAACAAGCTGTCTGCCCAACCTGGGTCTGAGAAGAGGCCATTCTGGTCAGTGAAGAAGATCTCCAGCCAGACTTCATCTTCTGGCTGCAGATAGATGACTGTGGACCCTGAAGCCACGTCATGGTTTCCTGTGTTGGCGTCAAAGGTCTTTATCCGGTACTGCCCATTGTGTACCAGCCCAATTGCCAGATGCTTATTTGCCAATGTGATATCATAAGAAAAGTAATAGATCCCTGGGAAAGCACAGATGAACTTCCCTGTTGCAGGGTTGTAGTGCTCTCCCTCATTGAAGAGGACCTTGTTAAATATAATTGGTAACCTTTCTTCTGGGTAGCTGGTTGTGATGCCAACAGAAAAGGCAGATTTGAGCACGATGCTTCCACATCTACAAACACCAGGCAGCCCTGGGTCCCCTTGCTCTCCTCTGTCTCCCTTTGGTCCAGGAGGCCCAACAGGACCTACTTCTCCTTTCTCTCCCTCAGGTCCCATGGGTCCTTTCTTCCCAGTCTCTCCTTGGTCCCCTTTCTCTCCAGCAAGGCCCAGTGGTCCAGTCTTACCTCTCAAACCTTCAAAAAGAGTTTATAGTTTAATTAACAGTTTCTGTAAATATAGAGTCACAAACAACATGCCCACATACCCTAAATATTTTTTCTCAGTCAACTTTCAACAGTATACTACTACATAATTAATATTTAAATAAATCACTAATGCACTAAAATGGAAATAGAAAAATTTCATCAAAATGTCAAGAAAATTTTCCTGAATATGTAAGAAATCATTTAAAACCTGATTAATTTAAAATAAGTAACCGTCATTTTGATGACAGATTACCTGCTGCTAAATTAGACACATATAGATACTTATCTCTATAGGAGGAATTCAAGGAGCATGATATTATTCCCCAGAGTGAGGTCATGGGGGCAGACAGAACAAGATGAATCCTTAGAGGCTACTTAGTCTTATGCACCATTCTACTTCTATCAGGATTATTAATATTGGTTTGGCCAAAAAATTTTGTTTGGGTTTGGAAAAAGCCCGAACCAACTTTTTGGCCAATCCAATAAAAAGTTAATCAAAGTGAGATTAGCTCATATTTATTGAACATTTACAATGTATCAGGGTCAATGCTTTAGGTGCATGCATTATCTTCTTTAAGTCCTGCAACAACTTTATGAACTAAGAATTATTATTATTTCCGCTGTAGATGAAAAAAATGAGCCATGGAGAAATTAGTTTGCTCAAGGAAACAGAGCTAGGGAGTGATGGAGCTGTGATCTGAACTCATGCCTGCCTGACTCTGGCATCCGAACATCTGGGGCAGTGGCCAGAGTGTCATTTGTAAAGTGCACCACAGTAAGGGCTTTTCAATATGTCACGATAACCAAACAACAGTGACTGCCACCACTGTGCAGGAGTTCTTTTTTGGAGGAGAAAACTGAATCCCAGAGGGGTGAAGAAACTTGCTTCAGTAGCAAGACTAGGACTGGAATCCAAGTCTTAGCCTAACGATGTTTTTCCTTCATCAAAATGCTTCTTACTTTTGGGGTAAAATAAAAAACCTTTAATTCTTTTTGGCTCTGCAGCTAAATGGTTGTATTATTTTAGGCAAGTCCTTTACTTTCTCTGGGTCTCCATATTTGTAGAAAATACATAAGGGCTGTGAAAGGATTTCAACAAATTCAAAATCATCATACTGGAATATTTTCTGTTTGTTCAGATATTTATATCTACAGGTCAACCATAGGCTAAATGTAGAGAAATTGTGATCATGGGTTGAAAGTGATAAGCAAAATCTATTTAATTTTTAAACCTTATATGTAATAACAGTGACTTAAAAGTATAAAAAATGTCATTCAATTTTATGGCCAAATCCATTCCATAAATATTTTCTTGAAAAGTATCCAAATGATTGGTAATTTGTAATGCACTTTTGTAGTCAGGGAAAGCATATTGTTGTTATATTGTGTACTTTTACTCTTAACTATGTATTTGTTCTCAGGAACTTTTATTAAGCTAAACCTTTTATTTGATAGTGCTTTGATATCATTTATTTGAATATTACACATACATCAATGTATGAGTTTGATCATTTTTCAGTTATTTGGCAAATTTAGCAATGAAGTGTTCTGGATAATACAAGTTTCAGGAGAATTAAAGCTTTACCCTTAAAACATCAAGTATTTTGCTTCAGTAATTTTAGAAAGAGGTTGTGTAATAATTTATGATGCATAGAAAATGCTAATAATGAATGTAACCCTTTTTTGGTGACTAGGATCAGCGTTGTTACGGGTCATAGGACCATCCTCCAGCTCTAGATGACTTTTGTTATTAAGTCGAAATTCCACTAGCCCCAGCCAGAACAAACTGGTATTTATTTCTGGAAATAAGGCCATAATAGTCTAATCTTTCAATGTTTGTTTCTTTTTGGTAGAAATGAAATATGAATACTATTTTACTGTTAAATTAACTTTCGAATCAAGGACTACAACTTATACATTGTTATTTTATTTTCAATAGGAGCTAACTTTTGCTGTCTTCATCAGTGACTGATGCATCAATAAAAAAACATTTTGGCATCAGTAACAATTTCTGCCGTTAAATTTCATTATGTACTGAAATTTCTTTGCCTCTATAACTTTGGGCAAGTCACTTATTGTCTTAGTTTCAAATGCCTCATTTGTACTATGAAGAAATTGGATCTAAGTTCACTCTAAAGCCGTTGGGAAAGTAGTAAACAGTGACTCAGCAGACTTGGCAAGCCCTAATTCAGCCATGGATTAGTTAGGTGACTGTGAAGAAGGGGCTTTACCTCTCTGATTTTAGTTTCCCAGTCCTTGAAATGAAGGTGTTGGACTAGATTGCTTGAGGTTTCATCCTCTTGAAAATTCTTTGAGACCAAACCGTAAATACTAAGATGCAATTTTACAATGCTAGCCGTGAAAAGATCTTTATAATCTCAGCACTTGGATCTCTGTAGCTATTTAATATTTTGAACTGCTGGGAGTTAGATAATCAGGGACTAGTGGTAATAATTTACAGTAATTCTTTCTGTTTGCGTGAAGGATTTACCCTTGTGATAAAAGCCAATTAATGAAGAATGGAATGAAGGGATAAATCATTCCCCCTCCCTATTCAGTCAGACATAGGCTGGGTAGAGAGGAGAATTACGGAATGTTAGTCTATGCTTAGATACTGAAGCTTAGAGAGAAAGAATTTCTTCTTAGTTCTCCACAAAACAAGCTTACAAGGATTTTTTTCTTCAGTGCCATTTCTTTTTTCCATCCATCCATCCATCATATATGTATGTGTGCATGCATATATTTATCTAAACCATCTAATACTGATTGGTCATCCACTACATGCCAGGCACTGTTCCAAGGGCTGAATGCCATTGACATGAATGACACCTGTCCTACCCTCAAGTTAGCTGTTATGACATATGTTGTGGTCTGCAAATATGGGCCATAGCTAAGTTCATGAATATCTGAAGTCATATAATGAAATAGAATAATCTGTTCATGAGGTGGTTCTAGTGTTATCTGAAGATATTTATATGGATGTACATTCACATTAAATTAGATTTTAAAAATATGCTACCACAATAATTGCTATAGACCAGTGAGGCAGACAGATATTTTTACAGAAAATTGATAATTCAGTATAATAAACTCTGTATTTGTAATTTAGAGTAGGGAAGTTGGAGAAGACATATACTTGACCTTGCCAGCGGGTTGAGGTGGATGTGGTGGGGATGAATGAGAAGACATATATGGTATTAAAGGGGAAACAGGAAGCAGAAGCTTCCAGCCAAGTTGTGTCCAGTTCCAGTCACATTAAAAGCTAATTCTCAAAGCCACAAGACTCTGTTCTTATTGTTTGTAAGTGAGGTGTGCTTCTTTTCATTGACCACAAAGGCATTCTTACCTTTCTTAGCTGTCGTATATCCTTACTTGTGTATATGTATCAATATATATTGGATTTAAATAACTAAGGTTGGGAAAGTCTTTTTTACTTTTGAATCTCAATTTCGTCATTTGTAACATTATTATTATTGATTGTAATTTTAGCTAATAAGGTTATGGCTGAAATTAAGTACTAAATGTAAAATTGCTGACACCTAGTAAGTTCTTAATTAATGGTGATGATGGTGATGTTGATGATGATGATAGTGACATATTGTAATCATGTGTTTCCACATTGGCCTCCCCCACCCAAATGTTTGCTTATCAAGGCAGGGACAATGTCTTGTTCATATTTGCATTCCCTAGATCAGTGTTCTCAACTGGGGGCAATTAAACACTGCCCACCAAGGGAAAGTTGGCAATGCCATAAGACATTTTCGTTGTCACAATTGGTGGAGGATGTCACTGACATCAAATGGGATGCTGCTAGATGTCATTCAATGCACCAGATAGCCATCCCACAGTTAATAATTATTTGGACCCAAATATCATCAGTGTGGAGGTTGAGAAACACTGGTTTAGAACAATACTGGAGAGCAAGAGGTGCACAAAAAAATTTGTTGAATGAAAAATGCATGAATGGATGGATGAATGAATGGATTGATGAATATGGGGGATTGCTGATCTCATATATGGTTAAAATTGTAGCAATTACGAACATTCAGTTTGCTCCGAATACATATCCATATACATATCTTTAAATAACACTAGAACTACCTCATGAAATGGATAGCTTATTTCTAGTTTATTATATGGCTTTGGATATTCACAAACTTAGCTAAGACAAATATTTGCAGATCACAATGTAATAAATAATAACAGCAAACATTTACGGAATGCTTACTACGTGGCACTTATTCTATTGAGTACTTTACATGTATTATCTTCCTTAATCTTCACAATGACACTTACTACCCCCAGCTTACAAATGAGGAAACCGAGGCTCAAAGAGGTTTTTTCCTCAAGGATGCTAAGTTAGTAATGAAGATGTCATGTCTTTCTGACTCCAGTGAATGTTTCTGTGACTCCTACATTATTGCTTCTAGACACAATAAACTGAAAGGACCAGTAATATCTAACTATGGTCCTGGTGTTATTATAGGATTTCAAACGTATTCATGATCATGATACAGCAGTAAGAGTGTTCATATGTGCTACCAAATAGAGCCTTTGAAAGACGTAAGCTCCAAATGAAAAGTTCTTTATCTGATGTTGAAAATTTACCTAAAGATACTTTATCTAGTGTTGATTAAGGGTCATAGATTCAGTAGCTGCTTATTTGCCAAGTATTTTCTGCATGATAAATTCAGCAATGAATTGGTATCTAACCTTCTGAATATATATTATGATATTGTTTCATATAACACCAGTAAATCACGTGCAATGACTAGATAGAGATGTATTTCTTAGATCTACTGATTTTTTCTTCCTGTCTTTTGTTCCACATTTTACACTCAGAAACTTGTTTTCAAAGATTGATTCCATCCAAATCTTCCTCTTTTAGGTTTAACACAACCTTACTAGAATTTCAATTCGGTTTACTTTGAAGGATTGCAGAATCTGGCAAGCTTCATGGGCCAACTTATTTGTGGGGAAAAAGTGAAAATTACTGAAAGAGTAGGACACAATTGTGTTGCTGTAAAGAGCAATAAGACGTCTATATTTCAGCTGCTACAGGACAGGTGGGAGAGTGTTGAACTAGGAAAGGTAGGCTATATGGTATTATTGTCATTTCCTTTGTGACAAGTAAGCCTTTTGTGTCTTTGTTAAGGATATGAGTGCAGAGCAGGATGGCCCCTGTGCTTTTGGCTCCTAGTTCCTGCCTCTCTTTCATCTCTCCGTCTCCTCCCCATCCATCTGTCCGTCTATCCATCCATGCTCTCTCGCATGCAACCATTGCCGGCTGGCTGTACCAGCCCAGAGGTCACGGACATCAGATGTTCCAGATGACTCCAGCTCTGCCAGTCACTAGACATGCACTTCCATCTTCAGTAATTCATTTAATCATGCTACCGCTCTGTGTTCTCATGTATAAAACGTGATCACGTCCCCTTGAAAGAGGTGTCATTACGATGCAGTGAGAATGCAGGTAGAGGGTTTAGAGCAGTATCTGAAGCATAGTGAGGACTCAGTAAATTGTTACGATTAATGAAGGTGAAGTTGAGAAGGGATTTAAAGGGCAATTCTCATTAGAAAAAGCAACAAAACAAGGGAGTGATTTTCAGGTGGGGGTGACAGAGGGTTTTTTTTATGGAACTTCATTCATTACCTGCAGCCCCCTTTTCACCTTTCTCTCCTTTCCTGCCGTCTCTACCATCTCGTCCTGGAAGGCCGATCCGACCATGGGGCCCAGGGGAGCCATTTGCTCCAGGGGGGCCTGGAGGTCCAGGTAAGCCAGGAATGCTACAGATATATCTTGGGGAGTAGCTGTCTCCTTTGAACTGATTACCCCGAGGTTGTCCACTCGCACAAATGGCAAAACTTGTAACATAGAGCAAGACAAACATCTTTGGCTCTGGAAGAGAAACACACGGACATAAATGCACCCTCTTAGGTGGGGTTTTTGGCATAACTGAACATCAGAATGGACATTTGCAACAATTCACCCCAGGGCTCACCTCTCCATGTGTGTCTAAATACCCTGTTTGCCCTCATAATTCCATTGAAAATTATTAGCACTTTATTGATAGAGAGTTCTCAGTGCCCCACACAAGGGTTGGTGGAGATGAAGTCGGTGAAGATTTTAAAAATTCCAGAATAAATCACTTTGTTGCATTTTCTTTTCTGCAGGAATCAATGGTGGACTTTGAAAAACAATGTTTTGTTTTTGCAAAAGTACACATTTTTAAAAAGAAAATTAGAGATGCAAATGAATAAGATAAACATTAAAGTTATTCTCACCACTCACAGATAATTACTCTTTACATTTTGACGTATACATCCTTCTGGTGTTTTCTTTCTATGCTATGAAGAAAAGTGATGTTATGACATTGCTGCAAGTCTTTAACTTTTTTTCACTTAACAATATGTCGTGAGCATCTTCCCATGTCAAAAATTATTCATAACATTAAAAAAATTGTTGCATTTGCTTCTACTATCCTTTATGTACAACATTCCCCATTATAGACGTTTGCTTCCAGTTTTCTGCTAGTATAAACACCATGCTAGATAGACACCTTTATATCTAATCTTTGCATGCTTCCACAGTCATTTTCTGAGAATTTATAGGCTTTTTAAAGCAAGAAAAAGGAAGTGACATTTTCAGGAAAATTATGTTTTTCATTTGATAATCATGTGTAATGTCAATTAGTGTTAATTGGAGTACTGTGCATGTCCTGAGTGGAGGTGTCTCAAACTTTAATTTAAAATCTGCAGGATATAATGCCGTACTGTCCCATTAAGCTGTTAGCACTGGGGCTCAATTAAAGGGGTGAGTGAAATTAAATCACACATGTTGCCACATAGTCCGAGTGAAGCAGGCAACAGATCTCTTCAGCTCTGATCTAATGGGATTTGGTTTTTCCCTCCACAAAGCCTGGCCACTGAGGATGATGCATCATTTATTAGCATCACATTTGGCATATAGGCTGAGGGGTGCATAGTGTAGTCTTGGGACCCTTGATTTTCTAGGCTAATGTCTTAGAGCTATCAGCATCTTGGGTGGGAGTATACATGTGATTCTGGGATGGTATAAATGAGCAGTTTTTGCATGGTTGGACCTATACTTTAATAAGACATCTGTGGAAACAACCTGAAAGTCTATCGACAGATGAATGGATAAAGAATATGTGGTATATATATATGCATACACACACACACATAAACACAGTGGAATATTAGCCATAAAAAAGAGTGAAATAATGCCATTTGCAGCAACATGGATGGACCTAGAGATTATCATACTATGAAAAGTAAGTCAGAAAGAGAAAGATATGATACCATATCAAATACCATATGATATCACTTATATGTGGAATCTAAAATATGATACAAATCAACATATCTACGGAACGAAAACAGACTCACAGATATAGAGGACAGACTTGTGACTGCCAAGGGAGAGGGTGTAGGGCAGGGAAGGATTGGGAGTTTGGGATTAACAGAGGCAAACTATTATATATAGGATGGATAAATAACAAGGTCCTACTGTATAGCACAGGGAACTATACTCAATGTCTTTTGACAAACCATTATGGAAAATAATGTGAAAAAGAATGTATATATATGTCACTTTGCTGTGCAGAAGACATTAACACAACATTGTAAATCAACAATACATCAATAAAATAAAAAAAAGAAATCTGTACAGTGCTTGATGTATATGCCTGGTGTATACTTGTCAAAAGGAAATAATCATAACATGTGGGAAAATCAGTTAGATAAAGTTTCTTTTTTTTTGACAGCCACATCAGAAAATTAATCAGCACACTGTACCACTTTTATAGCACCCATGAGGAAATTGCAACATCTTGGAATTAGATCCAGAAATTTTCCAGAGCATAGGAATGACAAACTGAGAAAAACATAGTGTGCACATGTGGTTCAAAATAAGTCTGATTCTTAGAAATCTTATTAGTGAAAAACTGAAGCAACTTATCCAAATATAGGCTCTGTACCCTTGACCAAATCTCCATGTTACCAGTGTCCTTACCCCTCACCAAAAAAAAAATCAAAGAGAACATTTTTCTATGCCCTGTCTGCTTATAGAACACAAACTCAAAATTATTTATCTTATTACTCACCTGGGATTAAGGCATGTTCTGAAAAGCCCAGCAGATCTGATAAACATACCAGCCCTTCCAAAGGTGCCTCAGATGAAAGAAAATGGAAAGAATCTTTTATTCAAACCCTTGTCAGTTAAAACAAGACAGGATGATTAAATTGTTAGATCTTCCACCTTGCAAAAAACTGATTAGAGGAAGCTTTGGGAAGGGATTTAAAAGAGGAGAACAGATACTTATAAGGAGGCTTTTAACCAGACATGGAATGCGATGCTGTAGCTGAAGCCAGGAGCTGGTCCTAAGAGGGACTTGAAACGATCTGGTGAGAAGGTGCTTTGGGCAGTGGCATCTCAGACACTGGTGGAGATGCTGAGAACACTCATGCCAATAGTTGGGGATCAGTCTATGAAGGAGCGTGTGGTCAGAGTTGAGGTTATGATGGATAGAGGATGCAGAAGTTTTAAAGATGTGCTTGGAAGAAAGGATGTTAATATTTCCAAGAGTCAGGCAAAGGTACTCAAAGAAAGAATAAATTAAAACAACTGAAACAAAGATACTCATTGAACAAATGGTTTGCAATTCTTTGACAAATGCACTAGAATATTGTCTGCACAGTAGTTTAAATGCTGAAAGCATTCTCAGTTAGAATACTTTGAAAGGCACTCAGAATGGTTATCCATTAATAATCCTCATCAGAATTGAGGAGCGAGGTGTTGTGGCACCTGACCCGTGATGATGACATGATGGTGAGTGGCTTGGTTCGAGGCTTGGGACTCAAATCGTCAGGATGACAAAGGGGTGTGGGTTACAATGGAAAACTACAGTGGCATTATCTTGTAATGGTTCTTCATTTCATTTAAAAGTCAAAAGCCTCGTGGTACATGGTCTACAAGGCCCTACTTGATTTGTTGCCCATCTTTCTTACCTCCCTGACTTCATCTTCTTCTACTCTCTTCCCACTTCCTCATCATCTGTCACACTGGATTCCTTGATGTTTCTCGAAGATGCCAGATACGCTCTGCCTTAGGGCCTTCACACTGTCTCTTCCCTCTGTCTGGAACTGTTTTCTCCAAGATGCCTACATGTCTCCCTCCCGCATCTGCTTCTGCCTTTGTTCAAATGCTACCATTTCATTAAAGCTAACCTTCACCTCCTCATCTAACATTGCAAATGACCTTCTCCTACCCATGACGTGCCCTCTTTCTGTTCTATTTTTTTCTATTCTCCATTGTACTCATCATCCTCTAATTTACTAGATTATTCTTAATTTTATTATGCTTTTAAATTTGTAAATATCTCTATCTGATAGAACGTAAGCTTCATGAGGGCAGGGATCTTTGTCTTAGCCATTGATGTCTCCAACCACCTAGAATAGTGCTTAGCACAAAAAACTCAGGCTGAGGGCAAAGGAGATTTTGGGGGTGGGGAAGGTGTGATTTTTGTGGGAAAAAGACTAGATAGAAATTATGGAATATGAGAATACTACAAAAGAAAGAGGAAAGAGAGAATTTAAAGAAATATTCCTGGGGTCTATGGGTCCCTTTTGCAGTATCTGTTTGAGAAATACAGATAAAGGATTTAAGTTGTTTTAATTTTGTATAGTCTAAAGTATTTAAAATATTTATTTTTGTATAGATAAAACATGCACGTTCATAAAATTAAAAAAAGATGTGCAATGAAAAGGAAATCTCTTCTCTTTCCTCTCAGTCTCCCAGACATGTAGGTTCTCTCTCTAGAGGCAATAACTGTTGCTAGTTTCTTGTGAGTCCCTCCGCCTGTAGGCATACTGTATGCAAATTCCTGCACCTTTCTTTTCCACTTAGCTTGGAGATATCAGTATACAGATAAAGCTGCCTCATTCTTTTTTTAGTCGCAATGGAATATCCATCGTAAGAATCTATTATATTTAACGAGTCACCTATTGATGGATACTTGGGACATTTTTATTCTTGTGCTATTACAAACAATAGTGCGATAGATATTTATATGTATATTCTTTGCATGTGGTTTATGACATGAGCAGCAAATAGCTTTTCCCAGTTTGTTTTTTCACTTCATTCATGTATTTTAAAAAATCTTTTTATCTTGAAGACATTTTTGGGGGTTCAATTTCTTGTGTTTAGAAGACCTTCCCCACTTCAAGATAATAAAAAGAATTCTCCCACTTTTCTTTCAATTTTATTTTCATTATTTCACCTTTAAAATTTGAGCCATTGGAGTTTTTCTGATTAAAAAGTGTGAGGTAGGGATCCAACTTTATATTTTCAACACCTTGTATTAAAAAATCCATCCTTCAACCCCTGCCCCACTGGTTTGCGATGAATTTGGTTATTCTGGCTGGGAATGAACTATGTGAGTTATGGCTCTATACACATTACAATACTTTTAAACAGCTTTTTGAGATTTAATTTACACACCATAAAACTGACCAATTTAAGGTATACAATTCAATGTACACCATAATCTAATTTTAGAACATTTTTAAAACTACAAAAAGAAACATACACATTAGCAGTCACTCCTCATACAAAATACTTTGAAAGATTGCATTGAATTATGTAAATTTATGTAGAATATGTGCTAAAATATATTATTTTTTTCCACTAGTGTGCTCCTTTGGAGTTAGAAAATCAAAGCTCTGGAAATATTGTTAATTTGAACAGATCTGTCTTGGATGTTAGCTGTAAATGACTCTCTATCCTATTTTTCTGTAAGGATTACAAAGTAACAGATCTTTAATTTTTTTAAATCCCTATTTTAACAATTATAATACTTTGTGGTACTATAGATTTCGAAGCCTTCATATTAATGTATATTTTGAACCTGTAAGGCAGGAATGTAGTATATAGTGTTTTGTAAAATTTTAAAGTCATAAAACCCTTTATTTTTGCTAAACTAGCTATGGAAAACACTTGGAGAAATACTGAATAAATCAGTGCAAAGATTCACCTTCTAGAAAATGTGTCCACAGTTTGAGAGCTTTCAGTAAATAACATGTTTTTTCTTTATTATAAAATAAAATAAGCCCATGCATACATGGTCAACTAATACTTGACAAGGGAGCCAAGAATACTCACCAGACAAAATATAGTCTCTTCAATAAATAAATGGTGTTGGAAAAAACTAGATATTCACATGCAAAAAAATAAATAAATAAGAAATTGGAACCCTATCTCACACCACTCAAAAATATAACTCAAAATGGGTTAAGGACTTAAATGTAAGGCTTAAAATCATAAAACCTCTGGAAAAACACCCAGGGAAAAAGCACTTGACACTGGTCTTGGCAACAGTTTTTTGAATATGACACCAAAAGCATAAGCAAGAAAAGCAAAAATAAACAAGTGGGACTACATCAAACTAAAAAGCTGCATAGCAAAAGAAATGATCAACAAAATGAATAGGCAACCTATGGGGGAGAAAATTTGCCACTCATGTATCTGAGAAGAGGTTAATATCCAAAATACATAAAGAACTCATATAACAATACTAAAAACCAAATAATCCAATTAAAAATGGGTAAAGAATCTGAATAGACATTTTTCCAAAGAGGACATATGAATGGACAGCAGGTACATGAAAAGATGCTCAACATCACTTATTATCAGGAATTTGAAAATCAAAACCCCAATAAGCTATCACCTCACACCTGTTAGAATGGCCATCATAAAAAGACCAGAGACAATAAGTGTTGGTGGGAACATGGAGAAAAGGAATACTGTACACTGTTGGTGAGAATATAAACTGGTATGGCCACTAGGGAAAACAATATGGAGATTCCTCAAGAAATTAAAAATAGAACTACCATATGATCCAGCAATATCACTTTTGAGTAGTATCTATCTGAAGGAAATGAAAATCATTACCTTGGAGAGATATCTGTATTCCCATGAAAACTCTAATTTGAAAAGGTACATGCAGCCCAATGTTCATAGCAGTATTATTCACAATAGCCAAGATGTGGGAGAAACCTAAATTTCCATCAACAGATGAATGGATAAAGAAAATGTGATATATATATATATATATATATATATATGTGTGTGTGTGTGTGTGTGTATAAAATATACAATGGAATATTATTCAGCCACAAAAAAGAAGGAAATTCTGTCATTTGTGACAACATGGATGAACCTTGAAGGCATTATGCTAAGTGAAATAAATCAGGCAGAGAAAGACAAATTATCTTGCTTATATGTGAAATCTAAAAAGCTTAACTCATAGAATCAAAGTAGAATTGTGATTAGCGGGGGCTGGAGTGTGGAGGAAACAAGGAGTTGTTGGCCAAAGGGTACAAACAAAGGATCTTCCAGCTATGAGATGAATACGTTTTGAGGCTCTAATGTATAATGTGGTGTCTATAATTAACAATACTGTATCATACACTTGAAAGTTGCTGAGAGAGTTGATCTTAAATGTTCTCACTACACACAAAAAATAATAATTACCTGAGGTGATGGATGTGTCAACTAATCTTATTGTGTTAATCATTTTGCAATACATATGTGTACCAAATCTTCATGTCATATACCCTAAACTTACACAATGTTATATGTTAATTATATCACAATAAAGCTGGAAAAAAATTTAAAATGTAGTTGATAGACATGTAAAATTGTCCAGCTGCTGTACAAAACAGTATGGTGATTACTCAAAAAATTTAATATAGAATTATCATATAATCCAGCAATTCCATTTCTGGGTATACCCAAAAGAAATGAAAGCAGGGGCTCAAATATGTTTGTATACCCATATTCACAGCAGCATTATTCACAATAGCCAAAAGGTGGAAGCAACTCAAGTGTCCATTAACAGATGAATGGTTAAACAAAATGTGGCACATACATACAATGGAATATTATTCAGCTTTTAAAGGAAGAAATTTTTGACACATATTACAACATGGGTGAATCTTGAAGACTTTAATGCCAAGTGAAATAAGCCAGTCACAAAAGGACAAATATTGTATGATTCTACTTATATGATGTGTCTAGAATAATCAAAATTGTAAAGAAAGAAAATAGAATGGTGATTGCCAAGGGCTGGAGGGAGGGGGAAATGATGCGTGAGTGTTTAATGAAGACAGAGTTTCAGTTGGGGAAGATGAAAAGTTCTGGAGATGGATGGTGGTGATGGTTGTACAGCGTTGTGAATGTACCTAATGCCATAGAACTGTGTACTCTGGCAAATTTTATGTTGTGTATATTTTACCACAAAAAAACTAAGTAAAAAAAAAAAGATTAATTAGGATGTATGGAACCTACTAGTATTCTTATTACTGTGCTTTAAAGACACCATTTACTCAATCCCCACACCACTTTAATGAAGTTGGTGCTATTATCTTCACTTTACAAATAATAAAATGGAGAGTCTGAGGGTTCAAGTCCACACAGCCCAAAAGATGGCCCAGGCAGGATTTGAACTGAGCTCTTTTGTCTCTAAACACTTGGGTTTTCCCTGACATCATGTGAGGGAAACTGTAACATTACTTCATGGCAAAGGGCTCGATTACTAATTCAAGTTGAAAATGTGTTTTGCCTGGAAATCATTAGAAGGAGGGTAGGTAACCATGGAGGCCAAAACGAGATATATCCTTGGCCTGCAGGGGAAGGGATTTCACAACAGCAGGGTTTGTCCTCCTCTGGCTGCACTAGGAGTGCACCGTGAACAAGATGGGATCGGACCTGAGCTGCTCACACCCCAGTGCCTTCTGTTTGTTCTTCCTCAGCTCTCCCTTTGGGGCCCTGGTTTTCCTCCTCAGAACGGCTTCTTCTGTTGGCCATGAAGTCCCTTCCTTCTCCTGTCTCTACTCCACCCAGCATAGCCACACAACCACATTGTGTTATGGCTAACAATTGCTTTTTCTCCACCAAAATGCAAACTCTATCACGAACGTTTAGGACAAAGACTGATCTACAGTAGAGGCTCAACAAAGGTTGAATGAAGGAAAATATTCATCAATATTTATTCTTACAAACAGTTCATAATTTATAAAGCTCCATCTGCTGTATGTAAAAGGCTATGATGGCACAACAGTAATCTGTTCTAACATCTGTCAAATATTTTGTCATCTACAGAGCAACGTTAAGCCTGTATCGTCTTCCCAAGGACCCTTTTGTGTTAGGTCGGACAGGGAACCAATGTCCAGAGAAGTCAGGTAACTTGTTTATGATCACAAAGCTAATGTCAGACCAGAGATTTGAACCCAGGTCTTCAGTTTCATGGATTCTTCTTCCAGAGCCATCTGTTTAATAAACTCAAAAGCTACCATAATGAAATAGGACATTGCATCCACATCTGTCAAAATTCTAAAAAAAAAAGTAAACACCATACCTTGCTCTGGGATGGTGGGTTGCTCCAGAATTCTAAATCCACAAGAGACTGAGGATCTTTCATGAGAGCTCAGAGAAAATCTTGCTTTGGTACCAGACAGAAAAACAGATCCAAGTTCTCAGAGGTTTCCAAATAGTTGTGCTAAAAATAATTCTCTCCGTTAGTCCCAAAGAGCCAGAGGCACTGGAAGTCATTCATTGGGTGAGGCTCAATCAGGGCCAGTTAAAAACCTCGATTTTGTTTGAGTTAAACCTGAAAGTGCCTGCTTTTCTTGACCGTTAACTGTAGAGGCGCCTCCATCTCTGTGTGTTGCGGCCTCGTTTTCAGATTTGTTTACTTAATTTTTTCCCCTCTTCATTTGTTTTCCACTGAGTGGATGTTTCAGGAAAAAAATTACTCACTGAGTGGAAATTATTTGTTAACTTAGAGAAAAAAGTTATGTCCTTTTTGAGCATTTTCAATGTAGAATCTTCAGATTCTGGAAGTGGGATTGTGTCTCGTGAGATAACAAGGAAAGATGTCCCTATTCTGGGTAAATACGGCAGGAAAATGGTCCCTCATCCTATGTGCTGCAAAATGAAAGAGGGTGATGAATACTGTACTGCTGTTTTCTTTGTTCTCTGAATGGATAAATGATTGGATATTTTCTGAAGACTAATAGGTCTTTGTTTGTATAGAGAATGGATCACAACTCAAAAGGCAGAATGCTTCTCCAGACCCTATGACGACTCATCTTCAGTGCTATCAATTTCTTTTTGTCCTTTTGATACGAACTTCATGTATATCCTTACAACAGCAGTATGTAATTCATAATGGCGTTTATGGAAACTGAGTGACCGAAAAATTTTATTTTTATCCTGCTTTCCCCACCATTCTTCTCAAGCTACTAAGAATGCAAATTGAAAGAAATACTTCCAGTTGGGGAAATGAGCACGAATCACAAATTTGACCGAGAAGATTCATGGGCTTTATTTTGCCTTAGCTATCCACCCTCCCATCTGGAGGACATAGTCTTTTGAATTTATTGGCTGTCCAAAATCTGAGTGCCAACGTAGAGTCATAAAAATAATGCCTTGAGCATAGAAGTGAGGCACAACTTTTGCTAAAGTAGAGTAGGATCTTATTCAGAGAGAGTTTCCTCATCCTCAAAATAAAATGGTTGTCCTTATATTACTCAGCTATAAAAAGGAATGAAATTGAGTTATTTGTAAAGAGGTGGATGGACCTAGAGTCTGTCATAGAGAGTGAAGTAAGTCAGAAAGAGAAAAACAAATACTGTATGCTAACACACATATATGGAATCTAAAAAAACAGTACTGATGAACCTAGTGGCAGGGCAGGAATAAAGACGCAGAGGTAGAGAACAGACTTGAGGACGGGGGGGGGAATGGGAAGCTAGGACAAAGTGAGAGAGTAGCACTGATATATATACACTACCGAATGTAAAATGGATGGCTAGTGGGAAGCAGCTGCATAGCACAGGGAGATCAGCTCGATGCTTTGTGATGACCTAGAGGGGTGGGATAGGGAGGGTGGGAGGGAGGATCAAGAGGGAGGGGATGTGGGGATATATGTATACGTATAGTTGATTCACTTTGTTGTACAGCAGAAACTAACACAACATTGTAAAGCAATTATACTCCAATAAAGATATAAAAAAATAAAATGGTTGTCCTTGATTATTTCTAAGTTTTCTCACCGTTCTTAATATTCTCTCATCTTGTGCCTCGTGAGGTGGAGCTTAAAAATTAATGTCAGCCACTCTATACCTTACATACAAGTAGAGATACAAGTCACCTGGAAGGGGATACTTGTTATTGAGAGAGGTTACTCAGATGACTCTTTGCATAAAGAGAAGCACTTGGTAGTGGTTTGATGAAGGTTTTCCTCTCAGGGACCCTTGGCTGGAGAGGGGTTGAGACTATTTACTTAAAGCATCCAGGGCCTTCTGGAAAGGAAGGAACCAATGACCCAGCCCCTTCTTTCCATGATGTAAACTTAAAGAAATTAGTCATGGACGACAGGGTTGGTTTGGTCCAAAGCCTGCTGTGAAGAAAGAATACTGTGGACCACAGAATGGAATTGAGCGGGAGGTACTTGGGAGTCTGGGCCAAAAGCATTAAAGGATTTGGGGGTGGCTGGTTTTGGTGGAGTATGTGGATGAAGCTGAAAGTTCGTCTGTCTTCAGTGATTCTGTCATCGCAGCTCTCCTTTGGGGAACAGTGGTTGAACACACAACGGTGAATTAACAGGGTCATTATATTAAAGCTTAGTAAGGTGGTAGTACCAGGGTTAGTGAGAGCATCTCCTACAAATGGACAAGCATCTACTAGATTCTGCACAATTAGAGTGTGGCAATTTGGTGGCAGCTAAAGCAACAGGACTAGTGGACAAAACTTTTGTTTTTCACTTTCTGCCTGGGATAGAAGTAGACATGACCCCATTTGAACCAAGAATGCCCCTAGAATTCTTAGATCATTCATGGAGGGGAGGATTTAGATCTTGACTAGTCTACCTGCTAATAAAAGAAAATGGGATCCTGAGAACTAATTGGAAGAAAGAAAAATGGCATGACTGTATTTGAACTTGAACTGGCACATAGGTCATAGAGGCTGAATTCTTTCATTAGTTCACTCCTAGCCTAACACCACAGAACAACCCACTGTCTTGTGTAAGAAGGCCCTAACTATCTGATTTGAAGGTAATCTCTCCACACTCCCCTCTGAGGTCTTCTAAAAGGCTGGACTAGAATAGCAGTCCTTATAATCTTAATTTCTGGGATGTCAGCCTGTGGATATGTTCATTTATTTTTATACAAGGGATGACTTTATTTTTACTGAAGTATAGTTGATTTACAATGTTATGTTAGTTTCTGGTGTACAGCAAATTGATTCAGTTATATATATACATATATTCTTTTCTCAGATTTTTTTCCATTATAGTTTATTACAAGATATTGAATATAGTTCCCTGTGCTATATAGTAGGACCTTATTGTTTATCTATTTTATGTATAGTAGTGTGTATCTGCTAATCCCAAACTTCTAATTTATCCCCCCCCCTTTCCCTTTTGGTAACCATAAGTTTATTTTCTATATCTGTGAGTCTGTTTCTGTTTTGTAAATAACTTCATTTGTATCTTTTTTTAGATTCCACATATAAGTGATACTGTATGATGTTTATCTTTCTCTGACTTACTTCACTTAGTATGATAATCTGTAGGTCCATCCATGTTGCTATAAATGGCATTATTTCATTCTTTTTTATGGCTGAGTACTATTCCACTGTATATATATATATACCACATCTTCTTTATCTATTCATCTGTCAGTGGACACTTAGGTTGTTTCCATTTCTTGGCTATTGTAAATAATGCTGTTATGAATATTGGGGTGCATGTAAATGATGACTTCTTAAAGGGCTTTTCTCATTCACTCTTCTTTGGATTGGTACAATCACCATCAAAGAGCTTAGAAATGGGTAAATTTTTTGACCTCCAAAAGAGGTAGATGTGTTCTTATTTTTCTGTCTTAACTTGACCAAGGGTTGACACAATTTATGGGTGTTCATATTTGTTTTTTCTGTGTCATTCATAACTTCCTTAAATTCCCTTTAGTGTTTGATGGCAAGGTTTCTTATATTATTAAAGTATCACTGTATTTTTTCTGTTCTGCAATATTTGATTTTTTTCTTCATTATTTTTCATCTTAGCTAACTTATTATAATCTATATCTTCCTGGATTTACTCTTCTTCACAGAGAGAATAAAACCGTTGAAATTGTGTTCTAGAGCATTCAGACCTCAGATGTTACTAAAGCTTGTTATTGCCTATTTCACTCAGTTATTTTCACACTTATTTTAGAGACAGTAGTTAAAAAAAAAAATGATGGGTAGAAAAATATGCTGAAGGAAGTATTGGCTTAAAGTAAAAAAGTCGGGTTCCATTTACACCTGCCACTCATGCCGAGGACAAGGTCTTATTCTGTCTTTTCTAGGCAGACATTTTTTTCTCCTCTCAGCTTGTGCTTATTTTCCTGTAACCTTAACTCACTTTTCAACTGAATTCAGTTCAATCTAGATCAATCCAATCAATGTTCACGGAACATCTCACAGTGTGCTGGTGAACCAGCTCTCAAGAAACAGGTACAGATTGATAGCTTTGTCAGTTTCCTTGGTGTAAATACTTCCATCACGGCCAATTTCAAGCTACCAACCTGATATTCACTGAATACAAAGTTGTGTGGAGTTGGCCCTTGCTAGCTGGTCTAAGCTAAATCAGCACAGCACTGGGAATATATATAAGCCAATTCTCGGTACTAGAATTATTTTAAAAAGAAGGTTCTAGCTTATGTGCTAAGACATTACATCATTTTCTCCTTTAATCCTCACCATAACCTCTTGAGGTGAGTAATTTTATCATCCTCCCTTTGTAGATGAGGGATTTGGGCAGGCTGATCCACAGTTGGCCCACCTAACCACTGTACCATGTATCCCCATAGGGCGTTTCTAACTTTACAAGACCAGGTTCCTGCATCCACACAGCTTGCTGGTGGGTGGATTGCACGCCTGACTCCTCCTCTTCCTCCCCATAGCACTGGGTTCGGGCGGGAATCTAACCTTGTCTTTCTAGCCTCAGTGCCTTGGTTATATCATCTCCTCTTGCTTGCAAGTCCCTGTTGGCCATGTCCTTCCCATGCCTTTTTCTTCATATGCTTGCTTTTGTCCTCCTTATGCATTGCTTTCGCCAGAAAGTCTCCCTGATACTCTCAGCAGGTACAGCCTTCACTTCACTCGAACCCTCCTAGCACATTATTTGGATCTCTCTTATGCACTTTAACTCGTGGATTCTTAACTAGATCTACTGTATCAGCACACCAGTGGATTAGTTCTAGATACTGATACTTTTCAAAAGCTCTATGGGTAATTCTGATAAGCAGTCAGAAATTGGGCATCTTTACCTTATCTACTTTTGCTCAAATGATGTCTCCTCTGTTAGTCCTTCCAAGCCAGGGAGTGTCAGTGATATAAATCTGATCTGGTCTTCTCACTCTTTTAGTCTGTTCTTTTGTTAGTCACCTCATTACATACTTATTGAGCTCCTACTATATGCCAGATACTGAGTGCTTGATCTTGGTATTCAATGGGGAGCAAACATGGAGCCCTTACCCTTAGAGAGAAAAAGTCTAGTAGGGAAGACAGACATTCATCAAATAAGCATAAGGCTATGTTTTAGCAGATGTTAATTGGGACTTTCCATCATCTTGGAGTTTCAGTTGAGCACTCAAGGCAGAGAATAATGGGCAATCAGTTCTCATACATCCATTTAAGACTTGCCAAAAACCAGCTGGATCTGATACTAGCTATAGTCCATTTTTACCCACATAAGAGAAAACTAGAGATTCAAAAGGGATGAATAGTTGAAGGGAGACATCAAGGTAGAGAGTCATTAGCTGATAAGGGAGTGCCAAGGACCTCTCCTCTCCCTTCCTATGAGGGAGGAGATGGAGGAATAATACCCCCTTCCCCAACTCCCAGACTAGTGACAAGGACCCCAAGAGATTACGGACAGTATTAGAGGTGCCTGCAAGAAAGAAACCATCTTGTTCTCCAGTTGGATATTAACTGAACTGTGAAACTGAAAGCCTTGCAGTTCTCATGAGATCAGAGAAATGTGGGGGAGCTTGACCTACCCCTAAAGTTTGATGTCTTATGTGATCATAGAAATTAGAGAATTCTGAAGGCAGACGGCTATCTGGAGAAGAGAGAGCAGTATAGAAGCAGCTATTGGCGAGGCAAGGATGTATGAATTTCCCAAGAGGCAGATGGTACTGAGGATGGCAACTGGGATTGGGCCATTTATTTGGGACCTCTTGAGCCAGGAGGGAGTCCTTCTAGGATGAGGAAGCCAGTGAGAAGCCATCTAGCATACCACTGACTGCAGAAGCTGAGGATGGTATGGGGCAAAGCAGGGTATCACCCAAGGTGTTTATCACCCATATTAGGAAATTGTACAACATGGAGGTCCCTCAGAAAGCCTCTAACGGCCATGGGAAATGTTCAAACAGAGAGAGCCATATTTGAATACCTGGAGCACCAAGCAGGTATCGGAAGTCAGAAAAGAACCATACAAGTACCTATTAAGTAAACACACTTTGGTCACATTTTTCTAATTCTCCTCCCTTCCGATCTGACACTGGACATGCCCAAAGTAGAAGGAGAGGTAGGAGATGGGGCAAGAGTGAAAAGCATAACATATTCTGAGCTGAAGACTTGGAAAGGACAAGCTTTCTATTGGATGTGATATTGAGGTGTTGATTTAGATTTGTCTTTTTAATGTCTGAAAATGAGTCACAATTGACCAACGAGATTATTCATGTCATTCAAAGTGACCAGAAAGCTAAGGAATTTGCCTGAGTTGTCACGAAAGGGCAGGGAAGAAGATCCAACAGGATTTGACTAGAAAAAGTGATGGGAGAAAAATGAAGTCGCTTCTTATTTATATCATATTTAAGACATAGAAGATCATTTGATAAATTCAGGAAACTCTGGAAAGTGTTTTCTGAAGGGAAAGTAAAGGGTATTATGGGAGTGTTTAAGCACGGCAACCTAGCTGAGACCTAGGGTTTGTCTAAAGAAATGACATGTGACCTGAAATATAAAAGGGGAACAGTCATTAACCAGGAAGAGGAATTAGAAAACACTTCCAGGCTGAGGGAATGCCATGTGCAAAGGCTCTGAGGTGGAAGAGGATGATTTTGAAAGAAGGTCATTGAAAAGAGCAAAGGAAAGCATATGCCCGGTGGGAGGATATGCCTAGAACTAGCAGGGCTCTGCTGGGCTTGGAAGGTTCTGGTCTTTATCCTGAAAGGCTGTGAGCAGGGTTTTATGGGGCAGGCTGCCAACTCTCCTTCAACCCCAACTCTCCCTAACCCCATTTTCCTGCCTCTTGTTGAGGTGACTTCAATAAGCTATACAGACTTCATTTGGCTTATGAACTGAATCTGCTTTCATTGTTGAGAAAGATGTAAGTTCTTGTGAGAAAAGTGGTTTGCATATTTAAAAAAAGGCAATTCACACAGTCATTGAATGAACAAATGTCATGACCTCTACCTTGTGCCGGGTGCCACCGCAGGCCCTGGAGATGAGGAGCTGAAAGAGGAAGACAGGATTCTAATGCCTTGGAACCCACTCCAGTGAGAATTTCAAGTCATTAGGGAAGGAAGGGGCCTCCAAGGGCATCTGTCTGATTTTCCCATTTTAGAGAGAAGGAAATACCTTCAGTGAAAAGTGACTCTTCCAAAGGCCCCATTTATGGATAAGACCAGAGTTAGAACTCAGGTCCCCTGTAAGATTCTGTCCTCTGTACAGCATAGCTGGATACCAGGACCTGATTCCTGACTTCACACAGAGAAGACACTGCAGTATTTTTCATACACATAAATACTTATTACTGTGGATAATTGAGAGTTAACATGGTAGTATTATCCCAGATCATAATACTTGATTTTCATCTTTCTACCCCAAATATCACTTCTTATATTTTAAATCATAAGAACATTCTTAAAAATTACAGAAAATTTTGAGCGTACACAAAAGTAGAGACCAAATGGAAAATGAGTTGCTGTGTACCCACCGCCCGGCTCAATAGTTACTGAGAAGAATATAATTTCATTGATACCCCTACTTAACTAATCCCTTACCCCTGCATTTGGTATGTTTAGAAGCAAATTCCACACATCATATCATCTATTTCATAACTATTTCAGGAAAACCTAGGAATTTTTTATCACCTTGGGTAATAAATAACAGAGTGATTGACACCATACAGCTTCATCAGCCCTTGAGACTTTTAACCAAAAATGGGCTTACTTTAGAGTAGTTTAAAATGTCTTAAAAGCACTTTACTCACGAACTGCTACACTGTGCACTAAAAGTTGCGAAATGTAATTTTATGTAGCCTCAAGCTTTCTCAGTGAAGTTTTCAGGGTCCACAGGGGAGCTCTCTGGTGACTTGTTACAGAAATTCCAAGAAGTTTTGAGCTCATTAAAGGCCTGTCTGTGGGTCTGTGGGTTCCAGGAAAGACTACGGTGCAGAGCTGGCCTTTAGTCCTGCCACATGTCAAGGATGGGTGATACTGCTGCCAGGTGCAATTTTTGGCTTTTACCAACATAACCTGTCATACCATCCTAAGATTGTTTAGGAAACATGAGAGAACTAGCATCATCTTTATTTTTTTCATGGAGCATAAGCTTTTGATAGTCATACATGTTCCTTTCTCTGCTAAGCACTATTCCACTGTATGGGCGTACCACATCTGGTTTGTCCATGTACAAGCTGAGGGACATTAGACTTGTTTCCAGTGGTCAGCTCTTCTGAATTAAAGCTGAAATAAACATTCATGCACAGGTCTTTGTGTAAACGTATTTCTATTTCTCTTGGCTGAATACCTAGGAGACAGATTGCTGGTGAATATGTTACATGTATATTTAACTTCATAGGAAATTGCCAAACTGTTTTCCAAAGAGTGTATGCCATTTTGTATTTTCAGCAGCAATGGATGAAAGTTCTAGGTGCTCCAAATCCTTGCCAGCACTTGATATTACTGATTTTGCTTTCAAATTTTAACCATTCTAATTGGTGCGTGGTGGTATTGTGTTGTGGTTTTAATTGCATTTCCCTAATGATGTTGAGTATCTCCTCATGTACTTATTTGCCATCCATATATCTTCCTTGTTGAAGAATCAGTTCAAATCTTTTGTTCACTTTGGGTTATCTGCTTATCATTTGTTGTAAGAATTTATATATTCTAGATATATATCAGATGTGTGTTTTACAAATAGTTTCTCCAGTCTATGATTTGACTTTTATTTTATTAGTTATGTCTTTTGAAGAGAAGCATTTCATTTTAAGTGTAGTTTATTAAATTTTTTCTTTTATATTTAGTGTTTTTATATCTTATTTAAGAAATCTTTGCCCAACTCAAGGTTACAAATATTTCCTCCTAGAAATTGTATAGTTTTAGATTTTATATTTAGGTTTATGATATCTTTTAATTTTTTATATGGGGTGAAGTAAGAGTCAAGCTTTTTTTTGGGAGGTTGGGAATTGAGAGACTGAATATACAGACAATGGCCAGACCATATTTACAATAGACTCTGACCTACAACCTTAGGCAACCTACCCAGGAATCCAACCTTCTTACCTATCATAACAGCCAAGGAGGTCAACTTGTTGTTGTAAGCTAGATGTGCAGGAAGTCAGACTACTGTCTCTAGTAACAATCCTGGAAGCCAAACAATAACCCCTGTAGCAATCAGTCCCACATAGCCAGGACCTGATTAATAACTGACAGCTTCTCTAATTTTTGTCTCTACTTCCAATGTAAGTCTAACCAAAGAAAGCCAAATATACACCCCAATCAATCACATAGGATATCCCTTGTCTGGTTATCCCACCTACAGCTTTCCTATGAAAATTCCCTCCAGTCAGGGCATACCTGAAACCTTCTCTGTCTTCCACTATAAAGCTTTCCCACTCCTCTGCCTGTTTTTGAATCTCTGTCAAAATGCAAGTGTTGGTGGCTCACTCCCTTGCTATAGCCAGCTCAGTTCCTTGTTCTCATTTAGTTGGTCTTCATTTATTTCCACAATACGGATGCAAACTGCTTTGTTTTATTTCTCAATTTGCGTAAAATCTGGCAGGGAAGCAGGGGTATTGTTTATTGAGGCCCCCAATAAGTGTGGGAAAGCCAACTCCTACTTTTAAGGGGTTTGCAGTCTGTAGGGAGAAGCCAGTCTTTTGTACCTGAGTTACACTTGATATAAACTCAGGGATAAGAATGTGCACCTTACAGTGTGCTCCTTTGGGGCAAGACCCCTGTCTTATTCATCTTTGTATCACCCACTTATAGCCAAGGCCTAAAATCTAGAATTGCTCAATATATGCCAGTTGACATAATGACTAATTCTAATTAGATGCTCAAATAAGAGCATGACAAGCAGTCGACAATGAGGATTGGGTTTTGGAAATAAACACAATGGGTGTGTATGAACAGCCAAGTAAATAACTCTCCTACTTTCCTCGGTTTAGGCCTGGATGTCTCCTACCTGACCTCTTGCAACAGCCTCTTAACGGCTCTCTCTGCCCTTGTGGTTTTTTTGCCTTCAAGTCCAACCTCTTTAGTCTGCTGCTAAAGTGAACTCAAACAATGAGCATTTGATAAATAAATATTGGTTAAATGAAAGAAGAATAGCATTCTCCTATTTAAAACCATTCCAATAATTCAAACTACTCTGTGATTTTATGACCTAAAGAAAATAAAAATCTACAAAGGCAGGAAATACACAGTAAACAAACATGTGTTGAACATCTACTATTTTCCAGGATGGATAAATAAATAAACAAACCAACATTAATTGAACTCAGACCTCATTCATTGGTAGTTCCCATGTTAAAGTGTTGATGAGAGCAAGATGCCTGGTTTGAAAACGTTTGGAGTGTCTGAATCTTGAACTGGATTGTTAAAGAATGAAAGCATTCACAGCAATGCTGATAATCATAATAATGCTGATAACAAAGATGAGAGCTAACTGGTATTTCATGCTTACTACATGCCCAGCATTGTCCCTGCACCTAACATTTATTTTATCTTCCTAACAGTTGCGTGAGGTCGGTATGCCACATTCTAAGCTCCCTGAGGACAACAATCAAGGACTTGTTCCCTCCCAGAAAAGTGCATGCATCAGAGGAGGCCCTCAACAAATGACCGCTGAATGGATATTATTATCCCCACTGCGTATCTACATAAGCTACAGCTTTAGGTGGGTAAGGGACTTGTCCAAAGTCACCCAGTTAGTAATTGTTGGAATCAAGGTATGAAGTGTTTGGTTTTAAGCAGAGTGTTCTTAGGTCCCAGGTTTCCACAATAACTGCTTCTGCTAAGATATCCAGCTAGACCACGGATGGAACTTGAGGAATCAAGAAATCCTGTGTGGAGTTTCACTCTGCTGGAGCCCAGCAGTCTGATTTGAGGCAACGCAAAAAGGAAGGAGGGTGTCTCTGAGGTCAGCTGGTCAACTCTGGCTTTAGAGTGGCTCATTGGGGTTATATCCCTGGCCCTGGGAGCAATTCTCCTGGGACCCTCACAAGCCAGGAAAGAGAGGAGTTAAAAGGGAAGCGGGACCTGAGATCTCATCTCCTTGCCTGGAGAGGAAGTAGGCAGCATTTGCGGCCAGCTAACAATATCCTCCAGTTTGTTAAGAGTGATAAAGAATGAGCTCAAAGGCATCCATTATGCAGAACTTGGCCATGTGACAAATACCAGGGAAAATCATAGAAGGTGCGAATGGAAAGTGGGATTATTTGCTAGTACATCAGTGCCATTGGTTGGAATGGTGAGATCCACCTTGCTCTTGGATTCTGGGGCAACTTGGAAGCCAAAAACACCTGCTGTCCTGTGCAGCTGGTTACACAGGGCCACTCTTTTTCTACTGGGCAGATGTGGTCACTGAGACGTACATATCTGGCCTCTCAGGACATTAGCCAGTGGCCAGGACAAGGGACCTATCTGAAGGGTTGCCCCTGGCAGCCCAGAGGAAGTTCCTCAAGGGGCTAATAGTCAACACCATTTATTGGGATTCCTAACTTGAAGGCAGCAAATAATAGCATCCATTTATTAAGCACCTACTCTATGCTAGCCACAGTAATCCTGACCACCTAGTGAAGTAGGTATTATTACCTACTTATTACAAATGTTTATTTTTTTATTGTTCTATATGTGTGTCTGTTCATAGATCTTTTGTTCAAAGATTTGTAATATTGCCCATACACTGTTGCTGTTTGCTTTTTTTTTAATCCTCTCATTGTTCTATTTTACAGCAGATTTCTTTCATGTTTGTATTCTAACATTTCTTTTCTTTTTTGTTTTTAATATCTTTATTGGCATATAATTGCTTTACACTGGTGTGTTAGTTTCTCATGTGTAACAAACTGAATCAGCTATACATAAACATACATCCCCATATCTCCTCCCTCTTGCATTTCCCTCCCACCCTCCATATCCCATCCCTCTAGGTGGACAAAAAGCACTGAACTGATCACCCTGTGCTATGCGGCTGCTTCCCACTAGCTACCTATTTTACATTTGGTAGTGTATATATGTCCATGCCACTCTCTCACTTCATCCCAGCTTACCCTTCCCCCTCCCTGTGTCCTTAAGTCCATTCTCAATGTATGCGTCTTTATTCCTGTCCTGCCCCTAGGTTCATCAGAACTTTTTTTTTTTTTTTTTTTAGATTCCATATATATGTGTTAGCATATGGTATTTGTTTTTCTCTTTCTGACTTACTTCACTCTGTATGACAATCTCTAGCTCCATCCACCTCACTACAAATAGCTCAATTTCGTTTCTTTTTATGGCTGAGTAATATTCCATTGTATATATGTGCCATATCTTCTTTATCCATTCATCTGTTGATGGACACTTAGGTCGCTTCCATGTCCTGGCTATTGTAAATAGAGCTGCGATGAACATTGTGGTACATGACTCTTTCTGAATTATGGTTTTCTCAGGGTATATGCCCAGTAGTGGGATTGCTGGGTCAGGTGGTAGTTCTATTTCTGAGGAACCTCCATACTATTCTCCATAGTGGCTGTATCAATTTACATTTCCACCAAGAGTGCAAGAGGGTTCCCTTTTCTCCACACCCTCTCCAGCATTTATTGTTTGTACATTTTTTGATGATGGCCATTCTGACTGGTGTGAGGTGATACCACATTGTACTTTTGATTTGCATTTCTCTAATGATTAGTGATGTTGAGCATCCTTTCATGTGTTTGTTGGCAACCTGTAGATCTTCTTTGGAGAAATGTCTGTTTAGGTTTTCTGCCCATTTATTGATTGGGTCGTTTGTTTTTTTGATATTGAGCTGCATGAGCTGATTGTACATTTTGGAGATTAATTCTTTGTCAGTTGCTTCATTTGCAAATATTTTCTCCCATTGCGAGGGTTGTCTTTTCATCTTGTTTATGGTTTCCTTTGTCGTGCAAAAGCTTTTAAGTTTCATTAGGTCCCATTTGTTTATTTTTGTTTTTATTTCTATTTTTCTAGGAGGTGGGTCATAAAGATCTTGCTGTGATTAGTGTCATGGAGTGTGGTACTTATGTTTTCCTCTAAGAGCTTTATAGAGTCTGGCCTTACCTATAGGTCTTTAATCCATTTTGAGTTTATTTTTGTATATAGTGTTAACAAGTGTTCTAATTTCATTCTTTTACATGTAGCTGTCCCATTTTCCCAGCACCACTTATTGAAGAGTCTGTCTTTTCTCCATTGTATATTCTTGCTTCCTTTATCAAAGATAAGGTGACCATATGTGCATGGGTTTATCTCTGGGCTTTCTATCCTGTTCCATGATCTATATTTCTGTATTTGTGCCAGTACCATACTGTCTTGATTACTGTAGCTTTGTAGTGTAGTGTGAAGTCAGGGAACCTGATTCTTCCAGCTCCGTTTTTCTTTCTCAAGATTGCTTTGGCTATTTGGGGTCTTTTGTGTTTCCATACAAACTGTGCATTTTTTTTTTCCTAGTTCTGTGAAAAAATGCCATTGGTAGTTTGATAGTGATTGCATTGGTTCTGTAGATTGCTTTGGGTAGTAGAGTTATTTTCACATGGTTGATTCTTCCAATCCAAGAACATAGTATATCTCTCCATCTGTTTGTATTATCTTTGATTTCTTTCATCAGTGTCTTATAGTTTTCTGCATACACGACTTTTGTCCCCTTAGGTGGGTTTATTCCTAGGGATTTTATTCTTTTTGTTGCAATGGTAAATGGGAGTGTTTCCTTAATTTCTCTTTCAGATTTTTCATCATTATTGTATAGGAATGCAAGAGATTTCGGTGCATTAATTTTGTATCCTGACACTTTACCAAATTCATTGATTAGCTCAACTAGTTTTCTGGTAGCATCTCTAGGATTCTTTGTGTATTGTATCATGACATCTGCAAACAGTGACAGTTTTACTTCTTCTTTTCTGATTTGGATTCTTTTATTTCTCTTTCTTCTCTGATTGCTGTGGCTAAAACTTCCAAAACTATGTTGAATAATAGTGGTGAGAGTGGGCAACCTTGTCTTGTTCCTGATCTTACGAGAAATGGTTTCAATTTTTCCCCATTGAGAATGATCTTGGCTGTGGGTTTGTCATATATGGCCTTTATTATGTTGAGGTAAGTACCCTCTCTGCCTACTTTCTGGAGGGTTTTTATCATAAATGGGTGTTGAATTTTGTCAAAAGCTTTTTCTGCATCGATTGAGATAATCATATGGATTTTCTCCTTCAGTTTTTTAATATGGTTTATCACATTGATTGATTTGCATATATTGAAGAATCCTTGCATTCCTGGGATAAACCTCACTTGATTATGGTGTATGATCCTTTTAATGTGCTGTTGGATTCTGTTTGCTAGTATTTTGTTGAGGATTTCTGCATCTAAGTTCATCAGTGATATTGGCTTGTAGTTTTCTTTTTTGTGGCATCTTTGTCTGGTTTTGTTATCAGGGTGATGGTGGCCTCGTAGAATGAGTTTGGGAGTGTTCCTCCCTCTGCTATATTTTGGAAGAGTTTGAAAACGATAGGTGTTAGCTCTTCTCTAAATGTTTGATAGAATTTGCCTGTGAAGGCAGCTGGTCCTGGGCTTTTGTTTGTTGGAAGATTTTAAATCACAGTTTCAATTTCAGTGCTTGTGATTGGTCTGTTTATATTTTCTATTTCTTCCTGGTTCAGTCTCGGAAAGTTGTGCTTTTCTGAGAATTTGTCTATTTCTTCCAGGTTGTACATTTTATTGGCATATAGTTGCTTATAATAATCTCTCATGATCCTTTGTATTTCTACAATGTCAGTTGTTACTTCTCCTTTTTCATTCCTAATTCTGTTGACTTGAGTCTTCTCCTTTTTTCCTTGATGAGTCTGGCTAATGGTTTATCAATTTGTTTACATTCTCAAAGAACCAGCTTTTAGTTTTTTTGATCTATGCTATTGTTTCCTTCATTTCTTTTTCATTTATTTCTGATCTGATCTTTATGATTTCTTTCCTTCTCCTAACTTTGGGGTTTTTTTAAGTCTTCTTTCTCTAATTGCTTTAGGTGTAAGGTTAGGTTTTTTTATTTGAGATGTTTCTTGTTTCTTGAGGTAGGATTGTATTTCTATAAACTTCCCTCTTAGAACTGCTTTTGCCACATCCTATAGGTTTTGGGTTGTCGTGTTTTCTTTGTCATTTGTTTCTAGGTATATTTTGATTTCCTCTTTGATTTCTTCAGTGATCTCTTGGTTATTTAGTAGTGTATGGTTTTGCCTCCATGTGTTTGTATTTTTTACAGATTTTTTTCCTCTAATTGATACCTAGTCTCATAGTGTTGTGGTTGGAAAAGATACTTGATACAATTTCAATTTTCTCCAATTTACCAAGGCTTGATTTGTGACCCAAGATATGATCTATTCTGGAGAATATTCCATGAGCACTTGAGAAGAAAATGTTTTCTGTGGTTTTTGGATGGAATGTCCTATAAGTATCAATTAAGTCCATCTTATTTAATGTGTCATTTAAAGCTTGTGCTTCCTTATTTATTTTCATTTTGGATGATCTGTCCATTGGTGAAAGTAGGGTGTTAAAGTCCCCTACTCTGATTGTGTTACTGTTGATTTCCCCTTTTATGGCTGTTAGCATTTGCCTTATGTATTGAGGTGTTCCTATGTTGGGTGCATAAATATTTACAATTGTTATATCTTCTTCTTGGATTGATCCCTTGATCATTAGGTAGTGTCCTTCTTTTTCTTTTGTAGTAGTCTTTATTTTAAAGTCTATTTTGTCCGATATGAGGATAGCTACTCCAGCTTTCCTTTGATTTCCATTTGCATGGAATACTTTTTCCATCTCCTCACTTCCAGTCTGTATGTGTCCCTAGGTCTGAAGTGGGTTTCTTGTAGGCAGCATATATACAGGTCTTGTTTTTGTATCCATTCAGCCAGTCTATGCCTTTTGGTGGGAGCATTTAATCCATTTACTTTTAAGGTAATTATCGATATGCATGTTCTTATTACCATTTTCTTAATTGTTTTGGGTTTGTTTTTGTAGGTCTTTTCCTTGTCTTGTGTTTCTTGCCTAGAGAAGTTCCTTTAGCATTTGTTGTAAAGCTGGTTTGGTGGTGCTGAATTCTCTTAACTTTTGCTTGTCTGTAAATGTTTCACTTTCTCCGTCGAATCTGAATGACATCCTTGCTGTGTAGAGTTATCTTAGTTGTAGGTTTTTCCCTTTCATCACTTTAAATATGTCCTGCCACTCTCTTCTGACTTCTAGCATTTCTGCTGAAAGATCAGCTGTTAACCTTATGGGGATTCCCTTGTATGTTGTTTGTTGTTTTTTCCTTGCTGCTTTTAATATTTTTTCTTTGTATTTAATTTTTGATAGTTTAATTAATATGTGTCTTGGCTTGTTTCTCCTTGGATTTATCCTGTATGGGACTCTCTTCGCTTCCTGGATTTAATTGACTCTTTCCTTACCCATATTAGGGAAATTTTCAACTACAATCTTTTCAAATATTTTCTCAGTCCTTTTCTTTTTCTCTTCTTCTTCTGGGACCCCTATAATTCGAATATTGGTGCGTTTAATGTTGTCCCAGAGGTCTCTGAGATTTTCCTCAATTCTTTTCATTCTTTTTTCTTTATTCTGCTCTGCAGTAGTTATTTCCACTATTTTATCTTCCAGGTCACTTATCTGTTCTTGTACCTCAGTTATTCTGCTATTGATTCCTTCTGGAGAATATTTAATTTCATTTATTGTGTTGTTCATCATTGTTTGTTTGCTCTTCAATTCTTCTAGGTCCTTGTTAAACGTTTCTTGTATTTTCTCCATTCTATTTCCATGATTTTGGATCATATTTACTATCATTACTCTGAATTCTTTTTCAGGTAGACTGCCTATTTCTTCTTCATTTGTTTGGTCTGGTGGGTTTTTACCTTGCTCCTTCATCTGCTGTGTGTTTCTCTGTCATCTCATTTTGCTTAATTTACTGTGTTTGGGCTCTCTGTTTTGCAGGGTGCAGGTTTGTAGTTTCCATTGTTTTTGGTGTCTGCTCCCAGTGGGTACGTTTGGTTCAGTGTGTTGCGTAGGATTCCTAGTGGAGGGGACTGGTGCCTGTGTTCTGGTGTATGAGGCTGGATCTTGTCTGTCTGGTGGGCAGGACCATGTCCGGTGGTGTATTTTCAGGTTTTTGTGAACTTATATGATTTTAGGCAGCCTCTCTGCTAATGGGTGGATTTGTGTTCCTCTCTTGCTAGTTGTTTCCCATAGGGTGTCCAGCACTGTAGCTTGCTGGTCGTTGAGTAGAGCTGAGTCTTAGCATTGAGTTGGAGATCTCTGGGAGAGCTTTCTCCATTTGATATTACATGGGGCCAGGAGGTCTGTGGTGGACCAATGTCCTGAACACGGCTCTTCCACCTCAGAGGCTCAGGTCTGACACCCAGCCAGAGCACCAAGACCCTGTCAGCCACATAGCTCAGAAGAAAATGGAGAAAAAGAAAGAAAGAAGGAAGGAAATAAATAAATAAAATAACATAATTAAAATAGAAAAGAATTATTAAAAATAAAAAAGTAATACAAAAAAAGAAAGAGGGAAAGAAAGAAGAGAGCAACCAAACCAAAAAACAAATCCTCCAATGATAACAGGCACTAAATCCTATACTAAAACAACAACAACAACAACAGACAGTCAGAACCCTAGGATAAATGGCAAAAGCAATGCTATACAGAAAAAATCACACAAAGAAGCATACATATACACACTCACAGAAAGAGAAAAAGGAAGAAATAAATAAATAAATAAATAAATATAAATATAAATATATATATATATATATATATATATATAAGAAAAGAAAGAGAGCAACCAAATCAATGAACAAATCTACCAATGATAATAAGCTCTATATACTAATCTTTGTTAAACATAAAAACAAACAAATTAGATGCAGAAAACAAACCCCAAGTCTACAGTTGCTCCCAAAGTCCACTGTCTCAATTTTGGGATGATTTGTTATCTATTCAGGTATTCCACAGATGCAGGGTACATCAAGTTTATTGTGGAGATTTAATCCACTGCTCCTGAGGCTGCTGGGAGAAATTTCCCTTTCTCTTCTTTGTTCACACATCTCCTGGGGTTCAGCTTTGATTCGGCCCCGCCTCTGCTTGTAGGTCGCCTGAGGGCATCTTTTGGGAAGTCTGAGGTCTTCTGCTAGTGTTCAGTAGGTGTTCTGTAGGAGTTGTTCCACATGTAGATGTAGTTTTGATGTATTTGTGGGGAGGAAGGTGATCTCCGCGTCTTACTCCTCCGCCATCTTGAAGGCACCTTCTGCTCTTTGCTTTCAATTTCACTCTTTAATTGAAATATATTTGTCATATAACATTGGGTAAATTTAAGGTGTACAGCATGTTGATTTGATACGTTTATATACTGTAATATGATTGCCATTGTAGTGATAATTAGCACCTCTATTATGTAACATAAGTTTCATTTCTTTTTTGTGGTGGGAATAATTAAGATCTAGTCTCTTAGCAATTTTGATAATTATATTACAGTATTGTTGTCTGTATTCACTATACTGTGCATTAGATCTTCAGGACTTGCATTTGTCCACTGGTTGCAGGTTTATACACTTAAACAACATCTTTCCTCTTCTGCCACCCCTAGTCCCTGAGAACCACCATTTTACTCTCTGTGTTTATGGTTTAGCTTTTTTAGATTCCACATATAAGTGATATCACACAGTATTTTTCTTTTTCTGACTTATTTCACTTAGCATAACACCCTCAAGTTCCATCCTTGTTATCTCAAATTGCAGGATTTTCTTCTTTCTCATGGCTGAATAATATTTCATTATGTATACGATATCATCTTTATCCATTCAACTGTCGTTGGACACTTAGGTTGTTTCCATATTTTGGCTGTTGTGAATAATGTTGCAATGAACATGGGAGTGCAGATATCTCTTTGAGATTCTGTTTTCGTTTCCTTTGGATATATACCCAGAAGTGGGAATCCTGTATCATCTGTTTACTTTTTCTTTAACCTAATATAATATCATAAGCATTTCTCTTCTGTTATTCTTTGGAAGAAGTAATTGCCAAACAATATCTGTCAAGAAATTATACCATAATTTATTTAATCTCTACCCCCCCTTTATTGGACAATTAAGCTCTTTCCAATTTTTTCCTATTATAAATGAGATTATATTGAAAACTTTTGTGCATAAGCCTTCATCCTTATTTAGGATTATTTCCTTAGGATAGGTTCCCAGAAATGGAATTACGGGGTCAAAAGACTTGTATGTTTTATGTCTCTCTTGGTACATGCTGCCAAACTACTTTCCAAAAGGCTGTGTGAATTTATATTGCCCCATCCTTTTATGAAAATAAATGCAAGGGAATGTAAACCCCTTAACAGTCAGGCACTCCTAGTCCCTGGAACACAGACAGAGCCAAGAAACTCCAATTTGGAGGTGACGTTAAAGGTCAGTGAAGATGACCCCTACTGATGCTCGATCACAGAGGTGTGTTTTGTGGAGAGCACATCAAAGCTTGTTCCACAGTGGTGTTGATAATTGTACCCTCTCTGGGTTGGGTGGCCCCAGATTCTCTACACAACCTCATCCAGGGGCTAAGCCTGTTCATTTGTAATTTCACAGAAATTTCACAGCCCTGTCGCATGCTGGACACATAGTGGTTGCTCAATCCAGCTTGGCAGATTGGATATAGGTGATGAGACACACTGCCCAGATTGAAGCACTCTCATTGTGTCCCTGGGTAGACAGCTCTGGCAGGACACCAGAGGCAGCTTTGTGTTGGGACAGAACAGTTGGCCCCTGGTATGGCCAGAGCTCAAGGGCACCAGAGACCCTCAGTCCCCAAGACTCCTCTTCTATAGGGTCTTTGAAGTGTGGGACACTCTTAAAAAGCTTCCTAGAGACCCTTGCTCAAAGAGTCACATGACCAAGGAGGAATCATGTGACCAGAGAGGTAGAATCCATTTCTATCTCTTCTGCACCCAAGGTGTCAAGCCCTCCTGGCCCTCCCTTCAAGGTACTACCCTGACTCAGACCTACCTGTGACATTTGCCCTGGTCATGTCCTTCAACCTGGCCTTCCTTTGCCCTTCAGGCTATATAGAACTCACCACTTTTCCAGATCCAGCTGAAAGCTGGCTCTGCTAAATCCAGGTAGTTTATTCATTCCATGGAGATTTATCCAGCATCCCCTAGGTACCAGCCCCTGGCCATGTGCTCAGGGTGGCAGACAAGCCTGTTCTAGTCCTCGCACACACTTGATACTCTTAGAGCTCTACAACTTTGTATGTTGCTCCTCTCTTTCAACCTTCAAGATCTTTCTCTCTGCTTCTTTACCTGGTTCACCCCCACACTCATTCAAAATATCTTCATTAATATTCAACTCTGTGCCCAGGCACTGGCCAACATTAAGTCACTTCCTCTTCTTACAACCTTAGAAGGTAGTTACAGTGACCATTATTTTCATTTTATACATGGCAAAACTGAGGCACAAGAGGTAAGTCTCCTGTCTGAGGCCGCACAGTCTTAGACTCTTAACCACTATATTTTACTGCCTCTTTTAGTAACTACATACACTAAAGACAACAAGGGCTACAAAGCAAAAGAAGAGAGGCTGGTGATAGACATTAAAAAGGGGGGACCTACTTTAGTTCACGGAGTCTAGGAAGACCTTTCTAAGGAAGGGACATTTAACAGGATTCTTGAGGGTGACATAGCTGGATAAAGATAGGAGAAGAGCCTCCCAGGAAGGGAGAACAGCATGTGTAAAGGTCCTGTGGCAGGAGAGGGCTTTGGGAACTCTAGGAAATGAAAGGACAGTGGGTTGGAACTCACAGGACAAGGCAGCTTGTAAGAGAGGAGGTCAGAGAAATAGGCAAGGTCACATCATTTCAGAGCTTGAAAAATTTGGCTTTTATCCTAAGAGCAATGGGAGCCATCAGTCAGGGGAAACCATGATCTTTGTTATGCTAAAAGTGATGCTCTGGCTATTGTGTAGGGAATGGGTCAGAGAGGGCTGGGCAGGGGAGGTTGCTGACCAGTTGGGAGGCTGATGCAGCCAAGCGGGCAAGAGATGATCATGGTTGGTCACTATAGTGGCAGGAGATAAAGAGATGGAGAGATTTTGAACATATTTTTGTTTAAGTCCTGATGGTGTCCCATGGGAATTTCCTTCCACCCTTGTCAACACCAGCTAGCTCCAGCACCTTCTCTCTGCTCCCGTGGGACCTCACCCTGTTCTCAGCCTCTTGTCACATGGGCAATGATCACCTTATCTCCTCTGCTTCCTCTCTGGACTGTGAGCTATCTGTTGTTCATTGTTTTGCTTGCTGCTGCACCCCTACTTCTAGAACAGTGCCTGTCAGTTGGTAGGTGCTTGATAAATGCTTTTACAATTTGTTGAATGGGTCATTTACTGTGTACCAGTCTCTGAGCAAAGTTTTATGTGCATCATCTTGTGTGCTATGCTCAGAAATCCCATATGAGGTGGTTACTATTTCATCCTCATTTTACAGACGAAGCAAAGGCATAAAGGGTTAATTTCCTTTTTCACACTCATGTAACTATGAAGTATAGAGCCGAGGCTGGAATCCAGGTCCACTGGTGACAAAGACCATGTGTGGGTCACCTAGCTATGCTCCCTGCCTGCACCTCCCTCCAGATGTGCCTATTAGGAGAGCAGGATTCTTGCTTGGATCGTCACTGCATTAGACATCCTGGCCCAGGGCAGGAGGCAGCAAGTAGTTGTGAATGAAACTCAACCAAATTTAGTATAGACATACAATGGAATATTGTTCAGCCATAAAAAGGAATGGAGTACTGATACGTATTACAACACGGATGAACCTTGAGGACAGTATTCTGATTGAAAGAAACTAGACACAAAAGGCCACATATTGTATGAGCCTATTTGTATGGTATATCCAGAATAAGTTAACCCGTAGAGACAGAAAGCAGATTGGGAATTGCCAAGGGTTGGAGTTGGGATTCAGGAATGGGGAGTGACTGCTTAATGAGTCCAGAGATTTCTCTGGGGGTGATGAAAATGTTTTGGTACCTAGATAGAGGTCATGACTGTACAACATTGTTATTATACTAGTTGCCACTGAATTGTTTAAGATGATGGTAAATTTTATGTTATATAAGTTTCACCTTGATAGAAAAATAATACATGGGAATGAAATGTATTGATACTAGCTTCAGGGTAGTAGTTAACTGAGGAGTAAGAAAAGGATCAAAAATGGGGCTTTAGCTAAACTATAATTTTTTATTTCTTTATAAAAGATCTGAAGCAAAAAAAAAAAAATCTGTCATTACTTGAGTTGTCGCTGGAAATTCTTTCATATAGAGAAATGGAACTAAGACAAAACGGAGTGCAATAGCCGAGCAAGAGGCAGAGTTGGCCAGATTTCAGCATAATTCTCTTTCCACCAAAGCCTCTGACTTTAACGTACAGGAGGGACTTCATACAGTGTGTTGTGGCCACAGTCCCTGTCGCAGAATGAATGCAATGTCAAAGTGAGACCTAACCACAGAGATCAGCTTCCCATGATTAGTCTCTCTTCCCTCCAATGGCAGAGGAGTTGTCTGAGACAGCAGGGCACATCAGAGTGGAGGGCTGGATCTCCCCAGTCAAAGCCAAATCCAAAGTCATGAAAAGAGCTGGTAGTGCTCAGGCTTGTAAGGGAGTGGAGTTCAGGCACCAACACTTACTGAGGGGTCTGTGGACACTGCCTGGACCCCACCACTGTGCACGTGCCAACGTGGCTTACTTTCAGAGTCACCTCTTGGGTGAGCTGCATTTGCCTCTGTTTTGCAGCTGAGAAAATGGAGGCTCAAATGAGGAACATGCTCAAGATCACAGGGGAATAAGACAGGGCTGGGATTCCAACCCTGTCTGCCTGGTGCCAGTAACCTGTGTTCACTGCAGTGCTTCCAGCCTGAGAACAGACCCTGGCACATAGAAGGTGTTGGATCAGCACTTGTTCAATGAATAAATGAATGGTAGCAAAACAAGACAAATTTTTAATGGCCTAGTAGTTTGGTAAAGATGCAAAGAATTCAAACCGGCTAAGGGGCAGGTGTGCTCATAGGTTATTTGTGCAACTATTAAGCGGTACAGTCATTCAGTGGTACCACATTTATATTGACAAATATATATGAAGAGTCTGAAAATTTTGCAGTCCTTTGTCTCAACACTTCTATTCTTAGGATTTAATTTGAAGAAAATTTTAAAAATGTAGGCAAGCTATATGTACAATGATGATGATCATAGCATAATATGCCTTTTTATTTTGGTCTTATCTGTTCTACAGTTATAGATTGATTAAGTCAATGACACATCAACAAAAGGACTACTTTGTAGCCATTAAAATCTATGTTCTGCAAGAACATTTAATGACAAAGACAAGTGTTTATAATATGTTACTTAAAGGAAGAAAGTAGGCTACCAAATACTGTCTCTAGAGTTGGAACATTCATTTTGGCTTACAAAATAATATATTATCAGAAGATGAGACACCTCAATTTTAAAATACTAATGTGGCTGTATTGCCTTGTGAGGAGGTTATGGGTGTTTTGTACTTTGTACTTTAATTTCTACTGTGTTTTCTAAGTTTTCCATGAGGGACAATAAGCATATTCCTTTTGGTTTTAAAAAGTCAATAAACACTAACCCACTCTACCTATGCAATGGACAGTATCTTGTGTGGATGAAAAGAATGCCCTTTTTCTAAAAGAAATAAAACATTGATAATATAAAAGATTATTTGTGGATATTTATCTCAGTGTATTTCCTCTTCCTCCTCTTTTTTTTTTTTTTTTTTTGGTTCTTTAATGTATAATTTTAGCTCCTCTTCCTGGTACCAGATTAAAACATTTGGTTAAAGTCCCAAATTCTCTTCTTCTATACTTTCTCATTGATGAATTTGACAGCAAAGAGTCTTGAATTTTAGACATCTGGGAATGGCCGTGATTTTGGATTTGTTTTGTGAAAAGATGTATTTGTTCAGTTGAGCAAGTGTGAAGCAAATGCTTTCAGCGTGTCTATTAATCTTAGTGGCCTGAGTGATGTAAGGGTATGCTCACTCATGTTTCATGGTGTTTGGTTTCATAAAAATATGTTTGGTTTCAAGGCATTGGCCCCTGTTCTCTGTTTACTAGGAACAAGTTTGGAGTATGGAAGGCATCTTGAATTTTTTCCCAAACTTAATTTGTTTCTTAATCGTCGACTGGAGCTTTGTGATGGTTATGACTAACACATTTTGTGAGTTCATGAAAACGTTTGTTTTAATAGGAAAAACCCCAATAGAATAGCACTAGAACCAGAAATGCCCGACACCATGTTTTACCAAAAGACTCCTGCTGGAGGGTTTGGGGATAGATCTGAACGGCTGTTTCTGCTTACCACACCAATGAGACATGGAGGCGTCTTCATTTTGGTCATGGATTCTAAAAGGTAAAGGAGGAAAAACAAAGGGATTTTCCACCAGAGCTGAGGAACTGCAGCCTGATTTATAATAGTTGGGACACAGGTGAAATTCTCTTTGGCTCACACCAGAACTGAGGTTAATAATGTGCCCAATGGCATAAAATTAGTTTGTGTCCTCAAGAATCATGTTAGAACATTCTTTATCTTCATCAAGCTTCAGAAGTATGAGATGGCATGCAGCATTGGCTATGTTAATATTTAGTAAGAAGGCCCCAACACAGAAATGTGTGCATAGGATTTTGTAAGGAGAAAATAAAAAGAAAGAAAAAACATTCTACATTAAAAAAAAGAGGAAAACATAGGCAGAACACTCTATGACATAAATCACAGCAAGATCCTTTCTGACCCACCTCCTAGAGAAATGGAAATAAAAACAAAAATAAACAAATGGGACCTAATGAAACTTAAAAGCTTTTGCACAGCAAAGGAAGCCATAAACAAGACCAAAAGACAACCCTCAGAATGGGAGAAAATATTTGCAAATGAAGCAACTGACAAAGGATTAATCTCCAAAATTTACAAGCAGCTCATGCAGCTCAATAACAAAAAAACAAACAACCCAATCCAAAAATGGGCAGAAGACCTAAATAGACATTTCTCCAAAGAAGATATACAGATGGCCAACAAACACATGAAAGAATGCTCAACATCATTAATCATTAGAGAAATGCAAACCAAAACTACAATGAGATATCATCTCACACCGGTCAGAATGGCCATCATCAAAAAATCTAGAAACAATAAATGCTGGAGAGGGTGTGGAGAAAAGGGAACACTCTTGCACTGTTGGTGGGGATGTAAATTGATATAGCCACTATGGAGAACAGTATGGAGGTTCCTTAAAAAACTACAAATAGAACTACCATACGACCCAGCAATCCCACTACTGGGCATATACCCTGAGAAAACCATAGGTCAAAAAGAGTCATGTACCAAAATGTTCATTGCAGCTCTATTTACAATAGCCAGGACATGGAAGCAACCTAAATGTCCATCGACAGATGAATGGATAAAGAAGATGTGGCACATATATACAATGGAATATTACTCAGCCATAAAAAGAAATGAAATGGAAGTATTTGTAATGAGGTGGATGGAGTTAGAGTCTGTCATACAGAGTGAAGTAAGTCAGAAAGAGAAAAACAAATACAGTATGCTAACACATATATACGGAATATAAGGGAAAAAAAAAAAAAAAAAAAGGCCATGAAGAACCTAGTGGCAAGACGGGAATAAAGACACAGACCTACTAGAGAATGGACTTGAGGATATGGGGAGGGGGTGGGGTGAGATGTGACAGGGTAAGAGAGTGTCATGGACATATATACACTACCAAATGTAAAATAGATAACTAGTGGGAAGCAGCCGCATAGCACAGGGAGATCAGCTCGGTGCTTTGTGACCACCTAGAGGGGTGGGATGGGGAGGGTGGGAGGGAGGGAGATGCAAGAGGGAAGAGATATGGGAACATATGTATATGCATAACTGATTCACTTTGTTATAAAGCAGAAACTAACACACCATTGTAAAGCAATTATACTCCAATAAATATGTTAAAAAAAAAACGGTCAGAGAGAACTATAAGAAAATGTTTCTTGTTTTTCCTTTTTGTTTTAATGATCATGGAACTATGTTTGTTGCTCTCTACCTTTCACTATATCTGAAATTCTTAATGATCAGGCATCATATTTATAATAAGAGACTCATTCATTTATCCAACAGAGAGGTGCCAATCACTAACGTTAGAGATTCAAAGATAACTAAACCCCATATCTGCCATGAAGAAGCTTATAGCATCCCAGGGGAAACAGACAAATAGATTAGAAGTGAACAGTAGCCTCGAGGGAGGTATGTTTGAGGTCAAAGTGTGAATCAAAAAAGCTGTGACCAATAAAACTCTTAGAGGAAAACATAGGAAGAACACTCTTTGACATAAATCACAGCAAGATTTTTTTTGATCCACCTCCTAGAGTAATGAAATAAAAACAAAAATAAACAAATGGGACTTAATGAAATTTCAAAGCTTTTGCACAGCAAAGGAAACCAGAAAGATGAAAAGACAACCCTCAGAATGGGAGAAAATATTTGCAAATGAATCAACGGGCAAAGGATTAATCTCCAAAATATATAAACAGCTCATGCAGCTCAATATTAAAGAAACAAATAACCCAATCCAAAAATGGGCAGAAGACCTAAATAGACATTTCTCCAAAGAAGACATACAGATGGCTAAGAAGCACATGAAAATGTGCTCCATCACTAATTAGTAGAGAAATGCAAATCAAAACTACAATGAGGTATCACCTCACACCAGTTAGAATGGGCATCATCAGAAAATCTACAAACAACAAATGCTGGAGAGGGTGTGGAGAAAAGGAAACCCTCTTGCACTGTTGGTGGGAATGTAAATTGATACAGCCACTATGGAGAACAGTATGGAGGTTCCTTAAAAAACTAAAAATAGAATTACCATATGATCCAGCAATCCCATTACTGGGCATATACCCAGAGAAAACCATAATTCAAAAAGACACATGCACCCCAATGTTCATTGCAGCACTATTTACAATAGCCAGATCATGGAAGCAACCTAAATGCCCATCAACAGATGAATGGATAAAGAAGATGTGGTACATATATACAATGGAATATTACTCAGCCATAAAAAGGAACGAAATTGAGTCATTTGTTCAGACGTGGATGGATCTAGAGACTGTCATACAGAGTGAAGTAAGTCAGAAAGAGAAAAACAAATATCGTATATTAACGCATGTATGTGGAACCTAGAAAAATGGTACAGATGAACCAGTTTGCAGGGCAGAAGTTGAGACACAGATGTAGAGAACAAACGTATGGACACCAAGGGGGGAAAACCACGGTGGGGTGGGGATGGTGGTGTGCTGAATTGGGCGATTGGGATTGACATGTATACACTGATGTGTATAAAATTGATGACTAATTAGAACCTGCAATATAAACAAACAAAAAAACACAACTAATCCTAAACTTTCTTTGGGTTTTTTGTATGGAAATATGTTAATATAAATGTTTCAGACATTACATGAAATTTCTAAAAATCTTATATGTTCTGGTATAATGTTATGTCATAATTCTAGTTATTACTTTAAAATGTATATCTCAGAAATAACTAAATTTCCTTGTCAATTGCATTATTATGAACTTTCATCAAATCTTTTAACTGTGGTCATTTTTAAGTCTTTTGTCATTTACAGACAGTTCTGGGTGTACTCTGATGCTTTTGCAAAAATGTTCCTATAAAAGGGTTTCATCTTCAAGGAATTCATGGAAAAGACTCTGGCAAGTACAGGTTTCTGGTAACTGACTCTACTGCTGAACTGAATGAATAAGCATTTTCAGAACTCTAATGGAAAACTGATGAATTCATAAAAGTGCTAACAAAAGATCAAGATGAAAAAAAAATTAATTACATGGGACTGAGTGAACTGATGAAGATGATTATAATTTTTGTGACTTTCTGTTTGAATAAAAAAAAAAAATCCCACAAGGACTCAGAGGCAAAAAATATACAAATCAGTTTTCACTGCAAAGTAAGGGAGCTGTTACAGTGGAGGATTACTGGACTGAATGTCAATATTATGACATAGTATGAGTGTGTTTCGTGTTTGGTAATTGCAATCATTGTTGCTTTTGTTGTATTCGTCCATTTACAATGCTTGGTGTCAGTTTATTTATCTCTTGTAAAAATAAAATACAGTGCGTGTGTGTGAAAAAGAAAAAGAACTGACTGTATCAGAAATTAATGAAATAACGTCTACAAAAGAATACTTTGGCATATTGAAAATTAATTAAATACTATGTGTATATATGTTTGTGTGTATTTGCACATATATGCTATATCTGTGTGTATATACATATATGGTGTATATATACATATATGTGTGTGTTGTACATATATATGTTTATATATATAGTCTCTTGGTATGGAATGGAAGCTAATTTTCTGCTATTCAGGAAAAATATTGCTTTAAACTAAAAAAAAAAAAATAAAGCAGTGGCCATTATACTTATGTGTAGAGTCAAAATTTTAAAATAAATGAATGCACATGACTTGACCATGAGACAAAGTTTTCTATGTATGAAAGAATATCATCTCTTTGAGTCTGGGTCTGGGTCACTCTGTCTAGTTATGTGTGTTTGAAAGCATGGGACCTAAAGGCTGAGGTGGTCCATTCTGCAGGGAGCTGAGTGAGACACACACATGTGCTGGGGTTGAGGCTTGGCAACTTGTCAGTTTGAGGAATGTCATGAGTTAGTCTCTCTGAATCTTGTCTCCATCTACAGAGGCCATAACTTTACTGATGCATCTCTTGAATATTATAACATTGATGTACAGTTACCTCGCTCCCTTGGATCCTGTGTTTCAGATGGATGACCTTCTTTTAAAATTTTAACTATAACAGAAGGATATCCTTTTTAGCAGGAAGTAGAGTGATAAAGAGCTCAACAAATTGGTTAGAAATCACTTTCCAGAAAGAGAACACAGGTTCTGCATTAGGTCTCCAGGGGTTTTCCAAAGAGATAGAGCATTAATTTGGATTGAGAGTTGTTTGTTTTGGCTGTTGAGAAGTCTTATTGTGGTGTTTGTTAGTTTTTAGCATCCCTTCCATGTTGTAAGTGGTTGAGTTTGCTCACATTGGTTATCTCTGAGTCAAAGGACGTTATTAATTTATTACTGAAATATTTCTTTAGTGTCTGCTATGTTCCTGGCCTTTCTCAGAGCTGAGGGGACAGCGAGCAGAAAAAAACAAGATTCTTACCTTCATGGAACAATAGATAATAAACACACAGACAAACAAATAAATAAGGAAATAGGTGATGGAAGGGTTGTGTGCAGAGAGGCTGCCTCTTGTTAGATCCCCATTGATGGTGATGTTCATTTAGATCAATTTTGGTGTCAGTTGTCTGGACAGTGTGGACAACACCTGGACTTTGGGGTCACAGCCACCTGGGTCCAAATCACAGGCCTGGTGCCCATCAGCGTTCTTAGCTGTGTGACCTCGGGAGAGTTACATAACCACTCTGAACCTGTTTTTCTCATTTCTGCTTTGGGGACAAGGGTACTCCCTCTCAGGCCTGTTGTGACGATGAAATGCATTAAGGTTAGTGAAGTACGTGGGTCATATTCAGTGCTCAAAAACTGAGATACCTGCTCTTTTTTATTGGAGTATAGTTGCTTTACAATATTGTGTTAGTTTCTGCTGTACACCAAAGTGAATTAGTTATACATATTCATATATCCACTCTTATAGGTCATTACAGAGTATTGAGTAGAGTTTCCTACGCTATACAGTAGGTTCTTATTAGTTATCTATTGTATATATAGTAGTGTGATACCTGCTCTTTTTACGCTATCTCCATCTCCTATTGCTGGTTCTGTTGGGATTGCTGGAATCCTAAATCGAACAGCTTTTCCCTGTTGTATCATCTCCAGAAAAGTAGCTCTGCAGGACACTTGTGACTTTTCCAGTTGTCGTGTGGCTTTCTTTACTGGTCATAATCTGAATAATGGCCACCCGAGGATGTTCATGTCCTAACCTGTGCATATAGCAAAGGGGCTTTGCAGACATGATTAAGTTGAGGGTCTTGAGAGAGGGAGGAATATCTTGGATTAACTATGTAGGCCACTGATGTCATCGCAAGGGTCCTTATAAGAGGGAGGCAGGAGGGTCAGAGTTACAGAGAGAAGGTGATGTGAGGATGGAGGCAGAGGGAAACAAAATCAGAGGGAGAAGATGCTATAATGGCTTTGAAGGTGGAGGAGGGGACCGGGAGAGGAGAAGTGTCGGCGACCTCGAGAAGACAGAAAAGGCAAGGAAACAGCTTCTCCTCTAGAGCCTCCAAAAGGAACACAGCCCTGTGAACCCATTTCAGACTTCTGGCCTCCAGAACTGTAGGTTAATAACCGTGTTGTTTTAAGCCACTAAGTTTGTGATAATTTGTTATCGCAGCAACAGAAAACGAACACAGGCAACAACGGGAGACCCTGCCTGAGTTCCAGGCAACAGGCAGAGTACGGGTCTCTGGGGCTGGGCTTCTTAACATGATTTCTGAAGCTCGAAATCATGGTTTGAAGCCCAACTCTACCACCTACTAACTGTGTGATTTTGAGAATGTGACAGTCTCTCTGTACCTCGGCGTGCCTTCTATAAAATAAGATGAAAGCATACGTTTAGAAAATATATTAGGACATTGTCACGTGGTGAGTGCTCAATGAACAAAAATTATTAACATAAATGAGTTCTTACTGAAGTGAATGGCTGTCTCCCTGGAATAGCGGGATGAATGAACTGTTGCCAAGGTGCTGGTTGAAACTCACCAGTTGTTTGAATGTTAGGAAAGATGATTTTAGTTAGTATACATGTCCATTTCCTTACAGAGTCTCTTTCAGCTGGGGCCAATGGTAGTGTCTTTCCCTTCCTGTTCACATATGGAAAGGGGATGCAAATTGGATGACAGATGCTTCTCAAAACTCTGTTTTGTCTTGGTTATAATTCAAAATTCATGTTGAAGCTCTAACAGCCAAATAAAATGTTGCCCTTTGAACTTTTTGCAATTCCATTTGTCTCTGGTAGATCACAGGCTGCTTTGTTTCTGCTCTGCACAGAGTTATTCCCCTGATAATTCTGAAAATCAGGGAGAAAGCACATTCACATGAAATGGTTGTGATTTTTCTAAGTTTATCTAGTTAAGGTCATACTGTTCTCTAATGTGGTTTTATATTTGAAAAACAGAAGACACCATTTGTGTGAATTTAACCTAAGGAAATAGTTCTTAATTCAATAAAAATATCTACATATAAAGATGTTCATTGCAGCATTAAAAACAACCAAAAAATCAGAATAAACTATAATGTTACAAAATAGGAGAATTGTTAAATATATTGTGGGATAGTCACCCAGTGGAATATTATGAAACTAGGTTCAAAGTGTGGTTATAATAGGGAAAGTATTTGCAATCCACTGTTAAAAGAAAAATCAGGAGATGAAATCTGTTCAGTGTAAATATAATGCTTTTTATGATTATAGCTCACACATTAACAGTCTAGCAGGAAATATACCAAAATACTGTCATCTATTGCGTTAACGTGGTGGAATTTTGAATTGCTTTTTTTCCCTTCTATTTTCCAAATATTTAGCAATATATCTACATATCTAAGGGAAAAAATTAGTTAAAAAAACAAAGCAATAAGCCAAAGCTTCAAAACAGTATGGAGGATGTCCAAGAAAACTATGAATGCACACTTTTATCTAAACGAAAACACCTAAAGAGTTCTAATTTCTTAGATCAGTGCTGATGGCAAGAAAACAGGGGTGAGAAGTCTTGGTCATTAGCACTTATCAGGGCATGTGGAGACCTTTCTGGCACATACACTTTCTAGCTTAAAGTCAACCAATTTGGTTTCATGAAACAAAGAAGAATTTTTCCTTCCAAAATAATTCAGTTCTGATCATATCAATAATCCCCATTCCAGCACAGGGGCTACAGAAAAAAGAAAGAGGAAGAATGGCTATTATTTACTGAGGGCTGGCTATGTACCAGGCTCTGTGTTGAGTGTTTTACATGTACTGTCTTCACTCATCCTCACAGGTCTGTTAAGTGGGTACCAATATATGGGTTTTACAGACGAGGTGCTCAGAAGAGTGAACACTCGTTGGGGCAGAGGCAGGTTCAGACTTGAGCTGTTGGACTCCTAAGCTCATTATTTCAACCAAGAACTTGACCTAACTAGGCTGCCCTGAGACCTTAAGCTAATTCTGTATAATACTCTATTTTTAAGAGATGCAACACTGTCTTGCTAGATCTGTAGTTCCCTGCCATGGCTGTGCAAGGGGAATTTTTAAGTTTAGTTTAGTTTCAAATAGGCAACACACAATGGTGTTTGAAAAATTCATATAATAGAAGTATATATAGTGAGAATAAGTCTCCTTCCCGCATCCATCTCTCATTCTCCAGTTTGTCTTTTCTGAGAAAACCATCGCAAATGGGGAGCGCTAAATAAATACAGGTATCAGGGACCCATTCTCACGTTTTAATGACTTAAAACCTAGGTTTGCCCAAGAACCTGAATTTTTTAACAGGCTTCCCTGATAGTTTGGATGCAGGGCCTGGGGCTGAGGATCATTGTTCCAGTGATACAGTGGTGTCTAACCAAAGAAAAAAATAGTAAATAGCAAATTCACACTGCTTATGTCAACAATATTTCACTTGCATACAGCCTTTCAGGAATATAGGTGTTTGATAAAACTAGTTCACCTTTTCTTGGATTTGCAAAATCCAACAATTTTAGAGAGTGATATATTTTATTTGGAAATGTTTCTCAGCAGAGGTAGATTTGAAAATGATGTCAGGATTCCGTGTGTCCTCAGACTCCAGCTGGTGCCTGGGAAGGAGCACTGACCTAGGGGAGACTGGGTGTCTCAGTCAGCTCAAGCTGCTGTAACAAAATACCACATACTGGGTGGCTTAAACAATGGCATTTATTTCTCACATTTCTTAAGGCTAGGAAGTCCAAGATCAAGGTCCCAGGCAATTTGATTCCTGGTGAGAGCCCTCTTCCTGGCTTATAGATGCCATCTTCTTGTTGTGTCCTCACATGATGGAGAGAGGGCACTCTGGTCTCTCTTCCTTTCCTTATAGGGACACTGATCCCACCAAGGGGGGTCCCACCCTCATGACTTTATCTAAATTAATTACCTCCCCAAAACTGCACCTCCAAATACAATCACACTGGAGGCTAGGGCTTCAACATAAGAATTTTGAAGGAACATAAACATTCGGTCCAGAACACTGGGCTCCAGTCCACTCTACCAATGTCCAGCTGAGAGTTCTTGGGCTACTTCGATTGTCAGGCTTTAGTTTCCTCATCTATAAAGTAAGCTGATTGGACCTGCTCAAGGGTTTCCAAAGTGATCTCTAGGGGGATCTGGAGCTCTCTCTGGGGCTGAGATGGAGGAAGGAGGTGGTAATTGGGCAGGTAGATGTCTACCTTAATAGACCAGACGCTTCCTCACCCTCATCATTCCACAAGAGCATTTATCTATCTACCTATCTATCTATCTATCCATCTATTATCTATCAAATCATCTATCATCTATCTCTCTATCAAATCATCTATCATCTATCTATCTATCTATCAATCATCTAGCTATCTATCTATCTATCATCTATCACCGTTTTAGTGTTAGTTAAACTCCAGACTGCTCAGATTTCACCAGCTTTCCCACTAATGCTCTTTGTCTTTTCCAGGAACCAGTCCAGGATACCACATTGCAGTTAGTGTTTTATTTGATTTTGCCTTTGATTAGATTTTATTCAAACTAATGGTTCCAGAATAACAACACAAAATGCTTGATATCCACTGGATTAACTGCTCACTATGTGTCTTCCACTTATTTGGGCTTAAGGCAGACATGTATGAAGATTAACTGATGCAGGGAAATGAGTAAGGTCTTTGGAGTCAGGCAGAGCTGGTCTAGCTTTTACTCTTGGAGGATATCGGACGATTCACTGAGCCTCCCTGAACTTCAGGATTCTCATTTGTAAAATGGGAGAGTAACACCTAATTTGCACATTCTGAAGATAAAGTGAGTTTGGCACAAGATGCAACTGTAAGTGACATTTTGGCTCTGGGGGCTGTTTTCCACGTCCATACGGTGCTACTGACCCTCAGTTTTAGGGCTGCCTAGGCCACCACCTGGCTATACTATTGGCGCTGTCCTCCTGACACTCTTGTCCCCATGCCACCTGAGCCTTTTAAACATATACATGTGCCTGGAATAATATTTAACAGCAGGTTGCTCTCCTGCTCCAAGGAAATGCCCTCTGATATCCAATGTTTTTTCATACCGTTGAGGTGGGATTTAAAACATGCATCCTGATTCATTTATTTGAAACTAGAAAAACAGTACACAATTAATACATATTAATCATGGAAAAATTAGACTATATGGATAAACAACAACAACAAAAAAGAAAATAGAAATCAGCTGTTAATCAGACCACCCAGAAATAATCCTGTTATCATTTTGGCATCTACATCTGGAAAGATACATATTCTCTCTCTCTCTCTCTCTTTTAAATTATACTATTCTATGCATTACTTTTTTGGAGAATCCTATTGTCATTTACTCTATATTTACTCATATTTCCATATAATAAATATAATTCTGTAATGTAATTTAAAAATGATATTATAAGTTTGTATGGAAATTGTCTTAACTAATTCCTTATTGTGGGATGGTTTGGTTGTTTTCAAATTTTGCTTTTGCCAGTAACATTGCAATACGCATCCCTCTAGTGAAATCTTTGTGCACTATTCTCCAATTTGGAAATTTGAAGCTTGCAGCTGTCATACTCGGCCCACACCCTCCTTTCCTCTTGCTTCCCTTTGCAGAGTCCCCTGTGTGGTTTGTTATGCGTATGGTGAAGGGTATGCTCCTTTGAGGGCAGCGAGCACGTGTTATCTTCTCCTCTCTGATACATGGCACCATTATGAGCTCTCCGTGTGTTCCTACTGTGTCTGCCTCCCTGAACTTGTGCCCCCATTGCTGGTTCTGCTTGGATATTGATGTCTGGGTTCTTCACTCTGGTCCATCCCCTTACTCATTCAGTAGAGATCAGTTGAGAACCTAAGACGCGCAAAGCAGGAATCCAGACACTGGGGAAACAGGGCAAATAAGACAGAAAATGGCCCTGCCCTCAGGGAGTGGTGCTGTAGAGCGGTAGGCAGACAACAAGCAAAGGGAACAAACGCAGTGTTAACCTCAAATAGCGGGAAGTGCTGGAAAGACTAGAAAGCACTTAGGAGGATGGAAAGTCTTGGGAAGGAGATCAGAGGAGGTTCCCCTGAGGAGGCAATGTTAGAGATCTAAAAGAGACAAAGGTGTGACCAATGAATCTGGGTGGACGAGCGGTCCCTGTAGAGGAGTAGCGGTCCCTGTAAAGATCCTGTTGCAGGAATAATCCTACCTGTTCCCAGGAAGGAGATGAGATAGCCGGGAGAGAACAAGGGCCAGGGTGTTGAAGATGAGCTAGGTTATGCTGGGCTACATCATGCTAGGTCATGGAGGCCATGGGGAGGAGTGTAAATTGTATTTGAAGTTCAGTGGGAAGGCCTTAAAGGAAACAGGAGAGGAACATGATCTGGTTTTCATTTTCAAAAGATCACTCTGCTCAAAATTTATCCTAAGCCAAAATTATCCAGATGACAAAGCACTCAGCAGGGAGAATGATAACTCCTCAGCAGATACTGATTTAGAGGAAGGAACAGGATTTTCTGAGTTTTAGTCTCCTGAGCTTTCCAAATTTCTTTTTGTGGCAGATACTGTTATAAAATCAATATTTGTTCCCCATCTGCTTTTGCTACTACAATTCCAATTTTGTCAGCTGGCAATATAGGTCCACTGCCTAGCCTCATTTGCCGGTGGCCTTGGGAAGCATGTGACATGGTTATAGCCAATAAGGTATATATATAAAAAAAAAAAATTGAATGGAGAATTCTGGAAAGATTTGCTTTCCTGAAAGCACCATACACAATTGGTACCCACCCCCTCCTTCTCCTCTGCCTGTGATGAGCACAGAGGTGATGTCTCAAGCACAAAGTCATCTTGATGACAAGCATGAGGATGAAAGATAACATGTTAAGGATGAAATGGTGGGAAAAGAGAAGCAGGCTGGGTCTCAGGGGCTTTAATGAGCAGCTGAACCCATGCCAGCGACCCCTTGACTTTTTGTTGTGTGAAGAAATAAAAACCCTTACTAGTTTAAGCTGCTGTTACTCAGATAGTCTGTTGATTGCCGCCAAAACATTCCTAAGTGACGCATTTATCACTGAGGAAAAGTGAGCGCTGACTTCATTAGTAATTCCCCGGAATAATATGCAAATCATTAAAAGTCTGAACAACCCAATGTGTTTAAACTGAAATGATTACTGAACCCAACTTGGGAAGCCTGAGTTTGGTGGATTAGGGTCCATGATCTCCATGTTAAACCTAAGTCTATTTGATATTACCCAAAGAGAAACAAACCAGAATCAAACTGAAGGAATGGTTGAACTTCAGATAAATATTTGTTCATAACAACTGATATTAGTTCCTAAAAGATGTTTCCAAGGTTAAAAGACAATTTTGAAAAAATATTGTTTGACATTATTTTGCTTTAAAGAAACTCTGTATGTTTCCACTTATATATTTACTTTCTGCCATGAAAGAGGAGGATTTTATTCACTTCCTGCTCCCTACCACCCCCAACCTCCTGATTTTTGTTAGTTACATTATTATTTTGGGATTGCCTGGAATGATCATGTTTATATTCTGTTCTGCCAACTCATTCCCACTGTTCGTCTGTCTTGGTTCTGTGATTAAATGAGTTCAGTACTTACTGTTGTCCTTTTCTCTACGGCTGGGTGTTTAATTTTGATTCATGCCTTGTACTCTGGATTTCATCATCAGATATTTCTCAGGAAGCGCTTTGTTACTATAGCCCTTGAATTCCTGCATGTTTAAGAATGTTTCTTAACATTCTTGCATGTTAATGCATGTTTCTTTTATAGACAGCAGAATTTGACTGAGTAGAAAACTCTTTGGGTCACCACCCATTTCCCCTTAGAACGTGATAGATGTTGTTCTGTTTACTTGTGTTGAGTGTTGTTTCGGAATGAGAAAAATCTTGTGATTCTTGTTCTTTGCATGAGGCAGACGGAACATTTCCCCTTGAATTTCAGTATCTTCACAGTGCATTCGCCGATGTTGCCAATTCTGCTTTTTTCCCCCTAGGATACGGTGTGTCCTTTAAATCTAGTGATACCTAGCTTTCTTTACTTCAAGAGCCTTTTAAGTTTTTTCCTGTCCCCTTTTTTTTTCTGTTCAGAATACCAGTTTGTGTTCCTCAGTTCGTATTGTCTGGTCTGTCATCATTTTTATCTCATTTTTCCTTTCTATTTCGTTTCATGTGATTTCTTACACTTGGCCTGTGCTCTCAACAGTATTTATTTTCTGCTGCTTCTAAGTTGACTTTCATCTCTCTAATTGCTTTATTTTTATCTTCCGTTTATTTCCTGAGCTCTGCCGGTTCACTTTTCAACTGGTTTTCTTCTTATTTCTCTTTTGATCACTTCTATTGCTTCTTTGAACTTTCTTTTATGAAAAACTATGCTGTCAGTTCATTTAAGACTGAAGAGAACTAATTTCTTTGTTCTCTGGAATAGATCATTCATGTCGTGTGTATTTTTAATCTGCCTTCTGTATTTGTTTTTTTTTCTTCCTCTTGCAATACCCATGCTGGGGCCCTTGCCGCCTGGTTTCTTTCTCAGTATTACTCAAATATGAGTAGGTGCATCCAGCTGTTTGACTAACAGTAGTGCAGAGGGGGGTGGGAGCATTGTTAGCTGGGCTCCAAATTTGGTTGTGGTCTCTGCCCTCCCACCCAACAAGCCTTGATGAATTGTTTCCTTCAGGCTTTTGTCTCCAGAGGGTCAGTGTAGCTCATAATGAAACATTTAAAGCTATGACTCCAGGGTTCTCTCTCCCAAGCCCTACTCACCCCTTTTCACGTCCAGGCTCTCCCAATCAGAGACTCTTTGTAAACAACAAACATGGCGAGTCTTCTTGGTTCCTCTTCATATATTTGCCACTCCCTTCCCCCTGTCTATCTGCAATGTGGAAACAGAGTTTTACAGGGATGTTCTGACTTCTCCTGTGTGAGGTGCACAGCACTGGAGCCCACCAGTATCTCCCTTTCTATCCCCTTCTGTAACACCTTCTTCCTCCATCCTCAAAGCTAAGCATGGCCAGATGGATTGCTTGGCCAGCAAAATGTGAGTGGAAGTGACATGAATCACCTACAAGCTTTCATTCCCTTCCACAGTGAGCTATGAAGCCTCAAGTTATGATGGTGGTACAGGAAGATGGTGGAGTTGGCCAAGTCCCTGAGTGCTTACTCTGTTGCCCCATGTTGAGCATGTAGCTCTAGCAATATTGTAGCAACAACAAAGTGTAGCAATAATAACAACAGCAATAAGCAACATAAAAACTTTGCTGTCTTAAGCCACTGAGATTTGGGATTTGTTTGTTACTCCTGCATAAACTAGGCTCTGACTAAAACAGGGAAAGAAAAGCCAACAATTTCTGTATCAAATGGTAGGAAGTGCAGACACAGAGGAGGTTGGAAGGGCTGGTTGGAAGGTGCGCATCAGAGCAGAGCATTCATCAGCCGTCCTGGACGCTGACCAGCTTCATGGTTTCCCTGAGTGTTGGAGGGGAAATTTCATAGAGTCTCCAAAGGAAGGTCTCTTGTTGCAGAGGGTTTCAGATTTCTTGTGTTCACCAGGAAACAAAACAATAGAACTTTTCTGTTTCTCTCTGCTTCCTTTCATATATCTTCTTGTGCACCAAATTTAGTGCCATTGACAGCTTTATTTACTACCTCTGAACAAACTTGGCTGATTTCTGATGGGTTATACTGATCATCTAACCCTGTAAGGTGATCATGGGAGCTCATGGGAACAGCTGTCTTCAGGTCTTCCTGCAATTTATGGTCTGTAAATGCTTTCTTCTATTTTGTTTAAAAAAATAAGGTATTTCTCCTCTCCACAATTAAAAAATGCGTGTGCAATCCTAGACATTCTTTAAGAATAAAGCATTACATCTTTGATGTACTATTGAGCCTAGAGACAGTGATCTTAGCTCCAGTCTTGTTTCCCTAAAATCCAGCATGCATGTCAGACCACAATAATATCTCTTCCCTGGAACCAGGCAATCTAGGCTTAAACCCCTGTCTTGCCGTTCTTTAATGGCATAGCCCTGGAAAAATTGCATAAACTTTCTGGGCTTATTTTTCTCATCTGTAAAAATGTGATAATAAAAATGGACTTTTTCATCCCTTAGGAATATTGAGAACGGCAAATGCGCTGATATCTGGGAAAGCCCCTGGAGCAGTGCCTCATCCCAAGTAGACACTCAGGACAGATTTCTTGAAAGCATCTTATAAATTTTGCAAATGGCATATCCATTCATTCATTCATGTACTCAACACCTATAAAGTTATTTATAGTAACATAAAGAAATGATAGTCAAATTAAGGTACCAATTAAAGTCAAGTGTTGTACATATCCTGAGATTCCAACAGCTAAGTTTGTGTGCTTACTCTGTGCTCAAGCACCAGGCTAAGGCCTTATATGGGCCGTCTCATTCAATCCATACAACTCTCCATGTATTACTATCATTATCCCCATTCTAGACAGAAGGAAACTGAGGCTTAGGAATGTGAAGGAATTGGTGCAGCTCACAAAGCAGCAGAGTTGGGATGGGCGGTGCAGGCAGTGTGACTCAGAGTGTGTATGCTTATCTAGAGTGCTTGCAGAGATACCATAGATGCTGGAAGCCAACTGCTGCCTCAGGATGGATGGTCACGAAAGGTCGTCTGGAGAAATGGCTGCGTGAGCTCAGCCCTGAACTTTGAGTAGGCGGTGCCCATTCAGAGGAGACCTGAGCATGGGCAAAGATGGTCACAGAGCAGAAATGTTGAAAGCATGGAGATTTTGAAGGTCAATGTTGGAGGAGAAGGCTTGAGTAGTAGGCAGGAATCTGATCAAGACATCAAACAGAGGTGCTCAGACACTGATGAGACCAGTGATAGTTAAACATGAGTCTACTATGACTGGTTTGCCATTAGTGTTTGGTAAATGGATTCTAGCCAGGGTTATTAGAACTCTTGGTAACTCCAAGTGTTTTAAAATTCCCAGCTGGGTGTGGAAGAACAAAATTGCTATTGTTTCTAGGGTCTATAGGCTCCTTTTTACCTAGGGTCATATCTCATCATGTTTGCATTTCTGGAACCAAATATAGCATCTGACCCGTGACTAGCACTCGAGAAATTGTTGGCTGAGTGAGGGAATAAATGAATGACTAAGTAGATTAAGGATAGTAGCCAAGATGGAGGAAAACAGCCAGACCAGATTGTTGGAATGCTCGAGTGCTGGTCTGGTAGAGGATGGGCTCTGCTGGGGGATGGGAGGTGAGTGGTGGGACTCTATCCCACTGTGTGCTCTGGCAACTTCAAAAGCGGTTTGGATGATCTGGGGATCTTTGGAAGCAGGACTACGTAGTTACGCGCCTCAGGTGGGAGATTTTCATGTGGTTTGTTAAAGCAGCTCCCTGGCTGTGGGTGGGGCTTTTTGAGGTGGGCTGTTAGGTGTCCTATGATAATTTAGGATCTAGAGGGAAGCTGATTCCAAAGAATGTTGCTTGTTTTTGTTTCTCAGAAAGCATGTTTCTGAGTGAAGCCTTAAGGACTCTTGGGAGTGTTCACAGCCTGGAGGGGGTTGAGATCGTCTGGCTCTTATACCTGTGAGCCCCTTGAAGGTAAGGGCCATGACTTAGTGCCCTCAAGCCCAGTGTGGCTCAGAGCACGTGTGTTTAACCACTATCTGTGGAGCCTCTAGTGATACCCATAGGAACTAGGAGCAGACTACCACCTAAGGGTGGATGGTCACCAAAGGCCTTTTGGAGAAATGGATGCCCAAGATCAGCCCTGAAGTGTGATGAGCGGCTTCCCAATCAGATGGAGGAATCCTGAGCGCAGGCCTGGTTATAGAGCAGGTATGCCAGGTAACTGCAGACAGTTCAGCGTGGAAACACAGAGTCTATGAGGGCTCTCTGAGGATCAGAAACTAGGGTTGCCCTGCTACATGGCCCTCGACCGACCTCAGACCCACTTGCTGTGGTGGGAAACCCCCCTCCACACTGACAACTGCCCCCAGAGTTACCCATGGCCCTCTGCTTCCCTGCCCGAGGGGCCTGCTTTGGAGCCTGTTCAGCCAGACTGTGGGCTGCCAGGAGGGCTGGAAATGGGAAGCCCCAGGGGCAAACCACAACCCATGCGGGACACGGATGGTGGGTAAATACCCCAGCCTCCCATCTTTTTTTTTTTTTTTTTTTTTAACATATTTATTGGAGTATAATTGCTTTACAATGGTGTGTTAGTTTCTGCTTTATAACAAAGTGAATCAGTTATACATATACATATGTTCCCATATCTCTTCCCTCTTGCGTCTCCCTCCCTCCCACCCTCCCCATCCCACCCCTCTAGGTGGTCACAAAGCACCGAGCTGATCTCCCTGTGCTATGCGGCTGCTTTCCACTAGTTATCTGTTTTTCATTTGGTAGTGTATATATGTCCATGACACTCTCTTACCCTATCACATCTCACCCCACCCCCTCCCCATATCCTCAAGTCCATTCTCTAGTAGGTCTGTGTCTTTATTCCCGTCTTGCCACTAGGTTCTTCATGGCCTTTTTTTTTTTTTTTTTTTCCCTTAGATTCTGTATATATGTGTTAGCATACTGTATTTGTTTTTCTCTTTCTGACTTACTTCACTCTGTATGACAGACTCTAACTCCATCCACCTCATTACAAATACCTCCATTTCATTTCTTTTTATGGCTGAGTAATATTCCATTGTATATATGTGCCACATCTTCTTTATCCATTCATCTGTCGATGGACATTTAGGTTGCTTCCATGTCCTGGCTATTGTAAATAGAGCTGCAATGAACATTTTGGTACCTGACTCTTTTTGACCTATGGTTTTCTCAGGGTATATGCCCAGTATTGGGATCAGCCTCCCATCTTTGATGAGACCACTCTGAGGTGTGTTCTACCCAGCTCCTCAGGGTCCCCAGGGGGATGGAGACGCAGCTGCTCACAGTGTTAATCTACTCAGTAATATATCATGTTTTTGGTTTTATTATCCCTCTTCTGCCTCACTTTCCTCACTTCCTACTTTATGTCGCCAAATCTTTGTCTTAGGGTTTGCTTTAGGGAAAACCAAGCTGCCAGGCAAGTACTATGATACCCTGTGTTATGTATACAGTTGATGCTCAATAAATATTGCTGGAATGTATGACATTTGTTTAATCCCCTCACCCCACCCCCAAACCACGATTAACACTGGCAGAAGAGTTAGTGCACAATTCATTGACCTCTGGATGGGGCCTCTCTGGATCAGTCCCTGTCTGCCCCTGGACCTCCCGTTTGGAGACACTGCTCCCCTCCCATCCACAGATGGTCCAGTCTCATCTTCAAACTTGCCCGAGGCTGTCTCAGGCCCACCTCGGTGCAGATCTGGACTTAGGGGGCCCAGGATGCAATTCTAGTGGCCAAGTGCTCACACCTGGCTGCCCTCAGGCTGCAGCCCTCCTGCATGCCTGCTGCCCACCAGGACTGGAGTGACATCTGCCTTGATGAGATCCTTGTGAAAATCTCAGCTGCGCTAAATTATTTGCTTGGCAGCTCTGCTTGGAATTGTCATGTGGCTGTGCCCTGATCAGGAACCGCTGTTGTTGAAAGCGCTCATCCTTCCCCCTGACTCACCAGAATCAATCTCCTAAGGGTAGCATCCGCCCAGGTTCAAGCCCAGATTTATGAGGAATCAGGCTTTAAATTTGGAGTTATACCGACTGAGGTTTAAATCCTACCTCCACCATTTACTGGCAGGATGAATTTGGGTAAGATAGTAATCCTCCCTGAGCCTTGGTTTGCTCATCTGTAAAATGGTGATAGTAATACCTGTTTCAAGGGGCTAGAGATAATAAATTTAGGGTGCTGTATATTTGCTCAGCACATAGTAGGCCCAATGATTTTCTGCTGTCTCTTCAGTCTCATTTGGATTGTTGGCCCTGCTCGTGGTCCCTTGGTCTTGACCCTGCCTCCCTCTTCTTTCTCCATCTTAACTCCCAGCCCATCATGCCTACTGCAGAGAAGGTCTGAATTATGACCCAGGAGACTGGCCTCTTAATTGGGTCATTGTTCTAACTGTGTTTTCTTCAATTCTGAATCTGTCTCTTTGACATTCATTCATCACAGAGCCAATTGTATTCACCATATTTTCTTATTTTCTATATTCTTGATGCTCTAGTATATATGGCCTCACTGCCCTGGGAGAGACTGCCCTTCCCAGGGCTCACCAGTTTGTGGAGACAGCAAAGGGCTGGACTGGGAGTGTTCCTCTCCTGTGCAAAGTCCAATCCAGAGCCCAGACCCCCAAAGAGCTCTTTCACCCAGGTCTCACACACCAAGCCAACATTCTCCCTGCCCTAAATCATCCCAGTGACAGGTGCCAGGCACCCGGGGACAGTCCCTATGCCCGAAAATTGGCTGAAATTTTTGAAACTAGCCAATCCCCTTTACCCGTTCCTGCCTCATCTTTCCAGTGGAAAATGTAATAAAGGTCCTGGTCTAGCATTTTCTCTCTCTCCCTCTGCCTCCTGACCAACCAGGTGCTTCCCCAGGTGGCCCTGGGTGTCGTGGTCTCCCCATGTCATCATCAGGCACCTCTATAAATTAAAATCCCATGGGTCCATTTTGAGATAGTCCTACTTTTGGGAAACAGATGGAGTGTTTAAGTTGTTATTAATGATTCTAATTATTAACTGGGTACAAATTTCTTAACCAAGGCCCTTTAGGGTGCTCTGGGTAAGAAAGTGCTAGAACCAGGTCTCATGGTTTATGACCAGTGAGACTCTTCACCATCTCACCTGTGATCCCTGAAATGTGAAGAGTGGATTCCAATTCAATTTGGATCAGACACCTATTTTGGGTATTGTTTTGAAAATTATAAAATAAATACCTTTGTTGTGAAAAATTAAAGCAATATAGAAGTATGTAAAGAAAAATGTGAATCCCTTTCCACAAATATCCTCCTTTGAATCCTAGTCCTCAAAGAGTCCCATTAACAGACCTGTGTGCACATCCTTCCACACTTTTTTTAAAACTATACACATGTACACATGTACATGTACACGTATTGAGATAATTTTCTTTAAAAAGTGGGATCCATACATATCTGTTTTCTACAACATGCTATTTCACTCCACAGTGTTCAGTGAGTGTCTGTCTCTGCCCCTGCGTCTGAGTTTCTGTGGTCTGAGGGGACTCTGAGTCATCTGGGCATTCCCCTACTGCTCTGCATCAGGCTGTCTAGTTTTGTCAACTCAACGATTTCTTGCAAGTTCTCTATGCTACAAGCTCAGAGAGGTACCTCCGTTGCCCCAGGTCACATAGCATGGGAGTTACCTGGAGTGATGGTTCTCTAACTCATCCAGTCCTCAGAATATCCAAGGGACCCTTTTAAAACCACAGATGCCCAGGCCCCACCCTACATGTTCAGAATCAGGATCTTTAGGGGTAGGGCCTGGGAGTCTGCTTTTTAACAAGCTCCCAGGTGATTCTGGGGAAGGCGCGGGTTGGGAACTCACTGGCCTAGAACATGTGTCAGCTTTCCCAGAGGGTCTGACCCCTCCCGCCCTCTCGCAGGCACTGTGGGAGAGTCCTGCAGAGTGGCCCTGTGGGAGGAGTGTCCAGTTAGGGAGACAGTGTCTCCAGGCAAACTCACAGTCTATTTCCGGGCTTTTATTGCAATTGTTATGATTACTTCCTTGTTGGTTAGCAAAATCCCAGGCTTTGGCATTCACCTGTTTTCCTGGTTCCTCTCACCCTGACACTTTCACTGAAATCCCTCTTGAAAACACCCTTGATGCTTTTTTTAGAAAATGAGAATTATTGCAGTTTCTTGCTAAGAGATGGAGAAAGGAAATATGTTCATAGGGAGACAAAGCAGACTCACAAGGAATTTCTGGCTTAGACATCTCTCCCATTATACCCTCTAATTTGCTCTCCCTGGGAGCCTCATGGCCTCAACTCCATGCTCCTAGAAAGAAGGCTGCCTTTAAGCACCCCTGGAGAGGCTGAGCAGGGGCCAGATGAACAGGGATGTCCCTCAGGGCTTGTGGATTGTAGAAGGTAGGGCTAGCACCCTTGGGCTGGGCTGCTCTCCTGGACAGATGCCTGTGAAGAAGCTGAAGAAGCACTGGGTTTGGGAGAGAAGGTTTGGTTCACATATGGGCTCTGCCCCTCTGTCCTTATCTGTGCGGTGGAGCTGACATGAAGTTTGTATACACGCTGGGGCCATTGCGGTGAGGAGAAAACAAGGTGATGCAAGGTACGTGCCTCTAGATACACATGGGCATGGACCACGATGGGATAAACGTGCAATCTCAGTCTCCTGGCAGAAAATGGAGTCAGGTTTCTCCATGTCTGGAGTGGAGAGTTTAGGGATTTTGATAAAAGAACGCTTAAGTGCAATGTGGTATCTATGGCACATTCCCAGAATTTTCAGTTTTCTTTTTTGGTGCTGGCTAAAACTTTCTCTAACAAAGCCATTCAGATTACTATCACTCAATCCAAGGCTAAAGGAATATTCTAGAATACCTGGTTTACTCCTGCTTAAAGTAAGTCCAGGCAATAACCTGGATATCATAAATGCTTCTTCCCTCCCTCCTTCCCTCCCTGGTCCCATGTCTCCCTCCCTGCCTGCCTGTGTTTATGAGGTCTTATTGAAGTTGAGAGTTGAAGTGTGTCAGATCTGGGTTCAAATCTTACCTTATCTACTTAATTCCTTTATGCATCAATTTTTAAATCCAGAAACAAATGGGAATAAGAATACCTACTAACTCAGATGATTTTGAGGACCAATAGCAATAGTTAATATTTATAGAACACTTAGTATATGCCCAGTACTTTACCTATGTTAACACTTTTAATCCTCAGTTATCTTATGAGATAGGTACTGCTATTATCCCACTTTGCAGATGAGGAGACTGAGAAAGAGTGAGAGATTAAAAAACTTGCCCAAAGTCACATAGCTATTAAGGAACAAATTTATAGTTCTCACTACTATTATTCCAATCCATTCTCTCAGATGAAAATTCTGGATACAAAGGATCACCTGTATTAACTATATTAATAGAACAGAACAAATCTCTATTCTCCTGGGGGTAACTTTGTCCAGATAGTGATACTTTTTCCTGCTAGCTTTCTTTTTCCCTGCTTCCCCTTTGCAGCACAAACTCAAACCTCACTCCATGGCTAAAGCTCTCATCATATCTTATTTGCATATGGTTTATTATTTATAAGGAATATTTGCATATATTGCATTTGACTTTTAATAATACTTGTAGCTATGAGACGTAGTAAGTTTTGTTATTAGCCCCGCTTTAGAGATGAGGAAATTGAGCCTCGAGGTTAGAGCAGGATGTCCAATGGGATTCTCAGCTCTGTTCTGACTTGCACTGGTTTCTGGATCTTGAATTGTGATGTTCCTATAGAGGGCCCTGCCTTTTATTGTCTACCCAATATCCGTTCCTACTTCTGGAACAACCTCTTGATTTTCTGTTGGGAACCTTTTTCTCTCTCCACCCATGCTCAGCCTCTCCACGTTATTCCATTGCTCTGGTCACAATGATTCATTCATGGGAGGGCTAGTGACTTACAGGAGTCCAGTGAAACTCAACCCCGGGACTTTTCTGCTGGAATTAAACTGCTCTAGGATGTAGGCCTGGAGCTCTTGTTGACCTTTTCTGCTACTGCCAGCAGAGACCTGATTAACCATGAAGCCGCCTCAGAGAAAAGCAGAACAAAGAGATGCGGAAAGACAGAGTTCAGACTATGTTCTTAGAGTACCTGGATCCAACTGAACCTGAAGCTGGTGATCTATCCCAGACTTCAGTTATATGCATTAATGAATTCCTCCTCTCCCTTCTTTTGCTTTGAAGCATCTCGATTTGGATGTTCTCTCACTTTCAGTTGAGAGAATGCTAGCTGATAGCCTCCCCAGAGAAACTGCCTCTTGGGGAAGAGGCAGGAACAGTGGCTAATTATTTTTTTTCCTATTTTCATTAGGATGCTGGGTACTGATTAGGTGCCCATAAATATTTGTCAGTTCATTAATCATAAGTTTAGTGGAAGATGGGGTAATTGTTGGGAATTTTGAACTATTACTTAAAAATTCTTGCACACTAGACAAATACTTCCTTTCTTGAAATATCCAGGGAAATTTGGAATAACTTTTCTTTGGGGTTCTTTCCAACTTGCTTTATTTCCCACTGAGATAAACTATAATTCACATGGATTTGCACTGGAGAAAGTCATATATTATTTATAGTACTGTTAGCTCAAATTCCTTCCTAAGAATTTTTACCACTTAAGCCCGAAGATTTGAGTTTTCTGAAGTGCAAGGTGGACCATCTTACTCCTCTCCCTATAATGCTCTGTGGACTCCTCATTGCTCACAGAAGGAACTCCTACCATGGATCTATAGATTTTAGGGAGTACATTGATGTCATCATCCTCAGTTTGATGTATCAACTTGGTTAGACTTCAGTCCCTGGTTTTTCACCAAACATTGGTCTAGATTTTGCAGAGAAGGTATTTTATAGATGTGATTAAAATCTGTAACTGGTTGACTTTAAGAAAGGGAGGATTTCCTAGATAATCTGGGTGGGCATGATTCAATCAGTTAAAAGGTCTTAAACGCAGAGCGGAGGTTTCCCAGATAAAGGAGAGATTCCACATACGGACCTCAGTATCAGCTCGTCCCTGACAATTCTACTCTGCCCTTCCTGGAGGTCTCCCTGACAGATTTCAGACTCTCTAGACAATCTCCACAACTCCATAATCCAATGTCTCACAGTACATCTCAATATATATTATCTCCTACTGGTTCTGTTTCTCTGGTTGAACATTGACATATGCAGCTGGTAAACCCCTAACTCCCTGAAGTTGTAGGTGGAATGGATGCATAGGGTTATGTGGAGTGGAAGTAAGACCATAATCTTCATAAGGGCCCTGTCACATCACAAAGACTAAGTCTGTGGGATAAAGGCTGAAGTTTTCAGCACGATGCACAGTTCTCCGTAATTTTCCCCTGCTGACCCTGTCAGCCTCCTTTCCTGCCTCCTCAACCTTCTCATGCTTTATAATCCAGGATTACCAATGCTCCTGGGCCGCTCTAGATAGTAAATTAAAATCTATATTGGGAGCAAGGAAGGCACCCCAGAGCTTTCTGGGTGCTCCAGGTAAGGCTTCTCACTCTCCCAGCTCCAAGCCTCTGTGGACCTGTCATTGTTCTCGGAGACCCCAGCTTACTTCTCCTTCCCACTTACAGTCTCACTTACCACCACTCTGCCTTGAGACCCTCGGGGGAGCCTCATCACACCCTTAATGCCAATGAATGTCCTTCAAGCTCCCAGGTCATCACTCATCCTGTGGACTCTCACTCTGATGGCCCCTTTCCCAGCCCAGCACCCACCCTTTCCAGGGGTAGACCAGAAGTCCCTCCCTGGTGTCCCTTGGAACTGAAGTTCCACTCATATCAGCAAAGTCCTCTGTATCCTCGCCTTCCTTTCTGGATATTCTTTCACTTTCTTGTTCTGACTGAAGCCTGGGTCTCCCCTGGGGACATCTCTGTCCCTGCAGCCCACTCAAGTGGTAGCTCTTTCCTACTCTCACTCCTCATTCCACTGGGCCTGGATGTGAAGTTGGTCACCTCTTAGCTCCTCCCTGATGTTACCGGATCATTCATTCTATCCCTCCAGCACTGAATCTCATGTCATTAGTCCATGCCACCCACCAGTCATCTACTAATCTGTACCACGCCCCTCATTTTTGGAGATGTCTGCTCCTGGCTCCTGTCATTCTCTCCAACATCACTGTCATAATTCTCAGTGATTTCAGTATCTGCTTAGAAAACCTATCACATACCCTGGCTTCAGATTTCCTGTGGTAGTGTAATAGACACAATATATACATTATATAGAAATAGAAATTATGTATGTGGTAAAATATATACATATATAATCATACAATAATATATAGAAATATATAAAGTAAATTATATTTGTAGGAAAACATATTACTATTTTTACTAGATACATTACTAATATGTTACCTTCTCCAGACACTTCCCCTCCAGTTGCTGCCCCATTTCGCTGGTCCCCTTTTTAGGGAACTCCTTGAATAAATGATCTCTACTCACTGTCTACAATTTCATTCCTCCCATTCTCTCTCAAACCTACCCCGTCAGGCTTCTGTCCCACCACTCCACTGAAATCACCTTTGTCAAGGTCATGAACAACCCCACATGTCTAAATCAGTGGTCACTTCTCAGACCTCTTGGTACTTGACCTATGGATCTTCCTTTTTTTCTTCATTCATCCCTGAGAAGCCACTGTCTCTTGGTTTTCCGCTTGCCCCTTTGTTTCTTCATTGCCTCCTTTCTTGGGTCCTGCTTCTCTTCCTAACCTGTAAGTGTTGGAAACCCAGGCTCAGTCCTCAGACCCCTTCTCTTCTCTATCAACACCTTCTCCCTTGGTGATCCCATCCATTCACATGGCTTGAGATGTCTATTTCCAGCTCAGAGCTTCCTCCTGAACTCTGGACTCACATCCAACCACCACTAGACATCTTCATGTGTGTGTCTACTAGACACCATGACCCTAACGTGTCCAACATAGGAGCTCCTGTCTCCCTCCCCAACTGCTGCCCCTTCTCTGTCCCAGCTCGCTAATTGGTAAAAAATTCTTTCAGATGCTCAGACCAAATAACTTGGAAACCCCTTGATGCTCTTCTTTCCCACGAATCCTTCTGACTCTCCTTAAATGTTATCTTAGTCATCTTAAATGTTATCTCAAGAATCTCACCATTGCTCAGCATCTCTACTGCTGCCACGTTTGTCCCTTTCAACAGTATCTCCTGCCTGAATTATTGTGACGACATCCATCTGGTCTTCTTGCTCCTGCCCTTGGAGAAGGCACTCAACAGAGAAATGTTATGCTATGACTCTCTGATTGATCCTTCATAAGAGGCCCATGTGACCCTTCTTAGAGTGAAAATTAAAGGCTTAGAAGGAGCCACAGTCCTGCCTTTCCCCACCATGTTACCTCATAGTCTCCTTCTCTCTTCTTCACTCATTTGGCTCCAATCATACTGTCTCTGTGCTGATCCTGAAGCATATTCCTGCCACAGGATATTTGCATACACTTTTCTTCCAGCCTGGAAAGCTTTTCCCTCAGATGTGTGTCTCTATCTCAGTCTCTGTGTCTGTCTATATTATTTTTGTTTTTTTGTTTTTTTTTATTTTTTTTTTTTTTAAAATTTATTTATTTATTTATTTATGGCTGTGTTGGGTCTTCGTTTCTGTGCGAGGGCTTTCTCTAGTTGTGGCAAGCGGGGGCCACTCTTCATCACGGTGCGCGGGCCTCTCACTATCGCGGCCTCTCTTGTTGCGGAGCACAGGCTCCAGACGCGCAGGCTCAGTAATTGTGGCTCAGGAGCCCAGCTGCTCTGCGGCACGTGGGATCTTCCCAGACCAGGGCTCGAACTCGTGTCCCCTGCATTAGCAGGCAGATTCTCAACCACTGCGCCACCAGGGAAGCCCTCTGTCTATATTATTGTGATATTGTGATATATATAACAAGAAGTATATACTTGGTCTTCCACTAGGTTCGGGCACAGGGCTTCTAAAACTCTTGGAATTTCCTAAGTGATGAGAGCGTTAAAGGTATCTTTTGTCATGTTAAGAAGGTGATTTTTTGGAAAGCTCCTAAGATGGGGGCTGGTTGCCAGTGGAACCAACCACTTGCATTAGAGTGTTGGAATTTTTGTTCCCATGCCCCACCCTCTGCCTCCAGCCCTCATCCCCACCTCAAGGGAGGGGACAGGGGCTAGAGATTGAGTTCAGTCCAATGGCTAATAATTTAATCAATCATACCTTTGTAATGAAGCCTCCATAGAAACCTAAAAGGACAAGGTTCAGAGATCTTTCGAGTTGGGGAACACGTGGCGATTTGGGGAGAGTGGTGCCCTCAGAGAGTATGGAAGCTTGGTGCCCTTCCCACGTATCTTGCCCTGTGCAGTTCTTACATCTGGCCTTTCCTGAGTTATATCCTTTCATAGTAAACCATAATCTAGTAAGTAAAATATTTCTGTGAGTTCTGTAAGCCTCTCTAGCAAACTAATCAAACCCAAGGAGGTGGTCATTGGAACCTCTAATCTACAGCTTGTCTGTGAGGAGCATAGGCCCCAACCTGGACTTGCGATTGGCATCTAAAGTGGGGCAGCCTTGAAAGACAACACTTAACATGTAGGATCTGATGTTATCTTTGGGTAGAGTCAGAGTTGAGTTGAACTGTAGAATGCCCAGCTGGCACAGGAGCAGAATCATAGTTGGTGTCACAGAGAATTTCTTATTGCGGGGAAAAATCTTCACACATGGCAATTGGAGTTAGAATTGTAATCACCTATACCTATATCTATATCACCTGCCTATACTACACCTACACATACATCTACGTAATCTACATCTAAACCTCTATCTCTCTCTACCTTTATCATCTCTTTTTGACCTAAATCAAATAGTCTTCCAGTTATTTCTCCAGAAAAAAAAAAAGGTTTATTCGGAATCATCAGAGAATTGCAATTTGTCATCTACAAAACCACGATGAGCTGCGTGCAAGTCCCCACATGGCAGGGGAAGGAGAACGCTTTTATAAAGGGGAAAAGGAAGTTGAGAGGGCTCTGGTAAACAAAGAGTTCATGGCTTCTTATCGGCAAGTCCTTGCCAGGAAGGAACAGGAGTCTTTGATCACAGGGCATGAGAACTCCCCCTTCTGACCTCCTAATTTTATTTAATTGAGGTTTCTGTTTATTAATTTTTTACATTCGTTCGTCTCTATCATCCATACCTACCTCTATCTACACTCACACCAATACCTACACCTACACTGACATCTACATCTATATCTGTACCTGGATCATCATTTTGCTCTATCACTTTTTTTTAGGTTTGCACTCAAATTTCACTTGGCCAATGAGGCCTCTCCTGACCACTCTTCTTAAAATTGCAAACCTAACCATTCTGCATCCTTTTAAACTTTATTTTCTCCATTACATGTATCATTATCTAACATACTATTGTGAACAAAAAAATGTTTCCTGTCACTTCAGTAGAGAAAGAAGGTTGCCTGCCATTCCAGTAAACAAAGGACATTGCTGCCATCAAGCCCTCAGCCACTACAGCCCCCCAGGCAGTGCACCCTGAGGTGATTCAGGATGAAGAAAAACAGAACACTCGCTCTAGATAGTTAAGATGCGTATCTAAGGAATGACTTCAAAGAGGCCAGACTCTCGCACCTTCCCATACATAAAAAAAACACGTAAATCATGAACTGGAGATGTCTGTTTTTTCTGTGATTAGCAGTACTCTTTTAATGTTTGATTACATTTTTTTTTTTCAGCAGAAACTCCTCTCTATCCTGGCTCCTTCCTCACCTCTTTGGAACAGTTCCTCAGAGCAATCTGAGAGGCTGTATCCTGGGCTATAGTCCTCAGTAAGTTCCCCGAATAAAACATATCTTATAACTCTTAGGTTGTGTGTTTTTGTTTGTTTGTTTGTTATTTTGTCAACATTGTGTGTTTCACTTATTTATTTTTCTGCCACGTTTTTTCCCCATGATGCATGAGGTGAGATGCATGAGGTCAGGTATTTTCATTTGTGCTTTTAGTTGCCGAGTGTTGAGCATCTAGAACAGCGTCTGGTGAGTATCAGGGACGTGTATGTGTTGATGAAATAATTAAATCAAAGCTAGCAATGTTGATAAACAATATTTAATTGGGACCCATGACTGCTCACATCTAAGTCTTCACTTAGATAGTTTCTGTAGTAAACCTCCCTCCACATGGCCACCTGAAGGGTCTCATGCACACACAGACCAGGCAAAGGAACATCTTGTTACAGCTGGTGCTTTGGTCCCAAATGCCTGAGAAGGATCCCAGAACCCTGGTGGGCTGAGCTGGGACACAGATATCGTTCGTGTTCTCTGTGGATATCACTCTGATTGCCAGGAAAGGCAAGTCCAGGGAAAACAAAGACAAACAGACAGCTTTTTCCTTTGGCTTCTAGGTCTGGTTTTGAAATAACAGTTTGGTATTTAAGCTTTTTGGCTGGCAAAATAAAATGCCACAAATAGAATGTCCTTAGTCAACTTAATTACATTTTATTACTGTGCTATGATGGGCTTTGTCTGTCCTTAGGCAGAGCAGCATAATGTAAAATGTAATCCATAAGGTGAAGATTGTCAAACTTTTAACGTATGTCCATTTTGTTGTGAATTCTTTATCAAGGGAGCCTGCTATTGGTGTTGAAACCACAATAGTCCTGGAAAGTCTACTGAGTGCTAGAGCGGGGATGATGTGATTTACACAGCCTTGCCGCCCCTACAGTCTATTTTCTGAACAGCAGTCGGAGCGGTCTTACAGAATTTAAGTCTGAACCCGTCAGTCACTCTCCTGCTCAAAACCCAGGAAGAGATTCGCGCATCCCTCAGGATAAAGCTCAAAGGCCCTTGCAAAGGCCTTAGAGGCTCCGGATCCCCACTCCCTTCCGACCTCACGTGTCCACCTCATGTGCTTCCTTCCAGCCACCTGGCATCCTCCTGTTCCTGCAACAAGCCAAGAGTCATCAATCCTGCTTTCTCTGCTGCTTGTTAACGCCCCAGCCCAAAGCACTCTCCTCCCAGATGCTGGTGTGGCTCATTCCTCTCCGCCTTCAAATCTCTGCTCAAATGTTGGCTTTCCTTGCCCCCAGCCTTCTCTGACCCACCTGTCTAAAGCAGCACACCTGCCCTCTCTTACCCCACTTCCTTCTTTGTGGTCCTCATCACCTCTGACACACACACACACATCTTTGTGTTTTCTTTGTCTGTCTATCCTTCACCTGGACTCTGGCAGGAGGGAATTTGTTTTGATCGCAGCTCTGTTTCAAGTGCCTAGAATAGTGCCAGGCACTTTGTGGATACTTAATCCTGCCTCCCTGTGACTGTACTGGTTTTGTGAGTGACCAGAAGTCGTAAAAGGCAAGCCAGAGAGACCAGTACTTACTTATTTGCAAGAGATGAGATGAGAGAGAGGGGAAGAGAGAAAGGGGAAAAGAGAGAGGGGAGAGAGAGAGAGAGAGACAGAGGGGCACAGAGAGACAGAGACAGAGAGACAGAAACAGAGATTGAGAAAACCACTGTTCAGGAAACCCCCAAGTTTTACCCTTGTTCTCACAAGAGAATCCTTGTTTGGGGATTTCTGAAACACTGGCTGAATCTAGACCTGGTCCACCCATATCTGTGCTCCTCCCACTGTGATGTGGGCGAGAGAAGGTAGGACCAGGGAAGAAGTCGGAGCTCCCCCCAGAGGTCACTACCTGCTCTGGTTCACACGCCAGCTGCCCTCAAGTCTGAGCACGAAACTTCCCTGAACTGACCCTTATGATTTTAAATAATCAAAGGAAGACAGTCTAAATCTCAAACATTTGGGAGCTAAGAACCTGATTTGGCCCAGGAAAGCTGATGCTTTTTAAAATCTTCAAAGGCCAAACGTGCAAACGGCCCATGTTTTAGATTATCTCCTTCATTTGTCATGTCTGCAACAATTGTCACAGCACTAAAATCAAAAGCTCCAAGAGTTCACTTTTCCTCCTACACACACCTCTTTGCTGGAGAAGTTCCAGAACATTCTCCAGACTTGTGGGTCACAAAGAGAGCATGTGTGTGGTCAGGGGGCCTCTCTGACAGTCTGCACTTGGGCCAAGTTATTTTCAAAACTGAGATGAGTTTAGAGAGGTCATTATAGTTCAGGATTTAAAATAAAAGTTTCAGGAAGGCTCATGTGTTTCACTTAAAATGCAAAATACATGGGTGATGTCATGCTGGCTATTTTTATATGAGGCCTTTTGGAGATAAACATTTGCTATAAATTTCAATCTGTCAAGGGAAAAGGAGGGAATATAATTTTTTTTTCTAGTGCTTACTTACTCCATGACAAGAACTAGTCTGGGTGCTTGCAGCACACACTTAACCAGCTCACTGTCTTTGTCTTAAGCAATGACCCCAGTTCCAACCTCCTAGAGAAAAACAAAGAAGTATCATCATGATTCCCTCAATTTCCCTCCTATCCTTAATTTATTCACATTCCCAACCATCCTCACTCGCTTCCTGCCTGTCTCAGCGGACACAGGTGTGAGTCAAGACTCATGATTTTTTAAGACCAAGACTTCCCCTCAGGTGGTTGTTTTGACCCACCTCTTGCCTCACCTAGATGACCTTCTCTCGTTCTCGGGTATCTTCAACTTCCACCACTGACTGCTTGCTCTCAGCCTGTACAAATATTCAAGTCTCTTTCCATCCTTGAAATAACTTTGACTTGGCTCCCTTGACCCACCTGTAACCACCATGCATCTCTGTTCTTCCAAGGAAAATAAAACCTGTAGGTTAATGGCATCTCATAGGACCAAAAAGGGGTGAAGAAAGCATATCAACTCTTCAGAAGCCACTTTCTGAAAGCATCCATATGTGCCCAGCCATTCTGTGCTTAGGAGTAGGTGGTGATGACTATTTCCAAACTATACCAATTTGAAGGCTCAAAACTTGCCATAAATTTCCCATTTCCTTGGTTTCTAGAGTGGTCTAGCCAAGACCAACAAGATATTAGAGATTGACCATTAAGGGTGAGAGCCTTGGGGGATGTGTCTGCACAAGTATCTGAATAGGGAGGGGGATATATAAAGACAGTGAGGAATAGAGATTGTTTCTGTTCTGGTTTTGAGGCTTCATAGAGAGAGTTGTTAATGTCAGGGGCTGAAAGCAGTGTTTCTAGGAAAACTTTTCAGGAAGACATTTCCAGTAAAGACTTGAGTCTTTGGGTACAAGCACAACTACTTTGGGGCCAGGTGACTCAACATGGAGAGGTGGCTTTCTCTCCATCTCTGACCAGAACTTAGTAACACTCTGGCTGCATGGAGATGATCAGTTTTGGGAAGACAAGAGATTGCATTCTTCATATGAAAGTTACCATTCTCAAGATGACACCATTAAGGTATATGATTTGCATAGAGGACAGTGATTTGGTCCATGATTTGCCTAAGGACTGTCGTAGAGGAATTCAGGAGCACATGTGGGCACAGCATAGAGACACTAGGGGGAAGTTTCTCAGAGAGAGGAGAGGGCATGACACTGGATTGTTGATATTATCAGTGTCTTTATCAGTATGCCTGGCCTGGGGAGGCCAGAGGACTGACATGTGATCTCCAAAAGGGCAGAGAGTTTTGTCTGTTTGGATCACTCCTGATTCAATAAATAAATATATATTCAGACAGATGTAGAAAAGAAACTTAAGGTTACCAGGGGGTAAGGGGGGGGGAAGGGATAAATTGGGAGATTGGTATTGACATATACATAGTACTATATATAAAATAGATAACTATTAAGAACCTACTGTATAGCACAGGGAACTCTACTCAATACTGTGTAATGGCCTATATGGGAAAATAATCGAAAAAAGAGCGGTTATATGTATATGTATAACTGATTCACTTTGCTGTACACCTGAAACTAACACATTATAAATCAACTATACTCCAATAAAAATGAAAAAGTATACATATATTCAATGAACATGAGATGAATTTGGTTGCATTGGGGACAGAAAAAAGTGGTGAGCCTGCAGAGAGCTGGATATTTAGTCTGACGAGCTACACCCCAGGAAGAAGTGGCTAAGTTCAGACTAAGGGTATGAAAAAGAGAGTGGAGAAAGATAATGGCCTCTTGTTAAGAAAGTTTGGCTGTAAAAATAAGGTGACAATTCAGATGGAAGTCTAAGAAGGTTATGGGATTCATTACATGCTACAATGTGGTACAAACTGTACCATAATAGGTAGGAAATACAAAATAGGCTTGAGCAGATCAGACATTATTTTGACTAGCAGGTCTTGCATTATCTCAATGACCTTCCTATCAACCAGGTGAGAGGGGAGGGGCACTTGTGTTCATTCCTTCTTCCAGGTAAGGATCCAGAGAATAAGTTTAAATATCTTGCTAAAGGTCACAGAATTCATACGTGAACAGGAATCCATGGCTTTGAATTACATTCTGTCATTTTTTTCCCACCTTACCATAGTGCAGAAATGAGGTTTTGGCTGATGACCAGATTTCGATTCTGTGAACTCTTTTTGGTTTGTTTCGTTTCCTCTTTTTAATTTTGCAATGGTGATTATGAGATAATAAGCTTTAGTCATCCATCTTTGACTGGAAAGGTCAGAGTGACATGAGGAGATAATTAAAATAGAAAAAAACTCAATTTAAAACTTGGCTTCCTGGGTTAAGATGAAGATAATGTATTGAAACAGTTGAACGTTTCCGTGAAGGTTTCAGTTCACATCTTAACCGCACAGAACAAGTTGCACAAATTCTAAGAATTATATCCCTTGGTAACAAACACTGAAGTCACTTTTTAAAATGTCATCAAATGGCTTTACTGACTCTGTTTTGTAACATGTCATAAGCAGATGGCACTTTGAAGTATACGATGCAGCTTGAAAAACATAATTACTTAGACATTTTTGTCTGGTTTGCTAAGATAATGTGGTGAAGCCCAAAATGAAAGAATCTTGGTGTGTGTTGATCAAGAAAGGCCACACACCATTCAGGGGCTTTGTTCTAATTTCTTGCAGTCAAAGAGTTGATTCTTCAACTGTCAACTCTTGGCTGAATTTGGTTTTATGAAGGTTTTTGCACTGGTCAAATAAAAGGTGCAAAGCAAAAAGAGAAGAGAACTACTATCTCTTGAATGTCTATTATCTGTCAGACTCTTTATATGGTAGTTAATTTAATTCTAAAGCAATTCTATGGGTAGCTATTATTACTCTTATTTTGGATATAAAGAAATTGAGGTCCAGAGACATTCCACACCTAGTTGTGTATAGAGCTGGAATCCACACCTTGATCTGACGTCCAATCCACTTCTTTCCATTACTCTGTAGTACTTTAGGTAGAATCCTGTCCCCACCTACTTCTTATTACTTGTTTTAAAATATTTTCATGCTCACAATTAAGTATTAGAATAAATGCAGCTAAGAAATGTTTATGTAATGTAGTTCTATTTATGTATCAAATTCCAAATTTATTGCTTTCAAAAATAGGAATTTATAGCATATTTTGACAAATACTGTAGACCGGCTCACACCCCATCCCAATCCACTTCTTCCCTGCGTTTCTCTATATGGAAGACTGGAAACAGAACACACAAGCTTCCAGAGTCCCTTGCAGCTAGGGGTGGCCATTTGACACAGTTTGGTCAATAAGATGCACACAGAGAGTCTCAGAAGAGGGTTTTCCTTCCCAAATAAAAAGCCAAGGTTTGACAAGAAGATTTTGCCTTCCTGCCTGGAATATGCACTCAATGCCTAGACATGTAGCAACCGTCTTGCCATCATGAGGATGTAAACCACATGCTAATGCTGGTGAAGCAGGAATATAGAAGGAGCCTGGTTTCTTGGTGACATCTGAACAGCTACACCATCTTTTGATCACCTACCTCTCAGCTTCTTTTTATGTGAGAAAAATAAACCCCTTCCATGTGAAAGGAACTGGGCTTTCAGATACTCACAGACAAGTGCAATCCTAACTGATATACATAATAGCCAGAATTTTAAAAGACATTCCTGCTTTCCAACAGTGTTCCATTTTTTATGTGACTTTGGACCTGATTTATAGTTCTGAAGCATTGGAAGTACAGACTCAAATTAGATACTAGATTCATTGGAATGGTGTTCATTTAGTTGGGCACAAACTGGAACAGAGTTAAGTCCCCACCCTAATTGTGGGAAAATGGCCAACAAAGCCTGTGATCATAGAGACTATGTTTCTTCCAAAAAGTCTGGACATCACTTCACCCAAAGCAATCGGCGTGGAGCAGGAGAGGGAGAGTAAGATGGCTGGACTTAACCCATCACCACCATTTTGCTTTGCACGGATGCAGACTTAGTCTTTGGTTGGAAAAACTAGAAGGGAACTTGGGGAATCATTTTGTCCATCTTTTCACCTTGGATAAGGACCCCTCTGGAGTTATACCAGACATATATGATAACCAATCTTGTTTTAATAGAATCTGATAAAGCCCAAGAAACTGCCAGCAACACTGTAACTACCAGGAACATCATTTAAATCTGTACTGCTTATTGGTTGATATATCTGGTTCTAGTATTAATAAAGAAAAATGTCATTAAAATAGCATACATACTAGTTCTTCTTCTCCAAAGAAGACAAATCCTCTGCCTTTTCCCTCAGGAGGCCATTTCAACACTTAAAAACTTGCAGTAAATTCCTTTTTTATTTAAATAGAATGTGCATTGCATGTGGGAATAAAAAGCCCTTTGTCTTTCTAAAGCAGAGTAGTGGAGCGGCAAGTTGGTTGGTTGTGGAGTAAGGCAGCCCTAGATTCAAGTTGTAGTTCTTCCACTTCCTAGCCGGTGAACTTGATTGTTACTTAACTACACTGAGCCTCAGCTTCTCATCTGTAAAATAAGCAGAGACATAGCCACACTATACTTGGATTGTGGCAAGGAGCTAATGTATGTAAAATGCTAGAACATCATTTGCATTGAAAGTGAGTACACAGGACTTCCCTGGTGGTGCAGTGGTTAAGAATCTGCCTGCCAATGCAGGGGACATGGGTTCGATCCCTGGTCCGGGAAGATCCCACATGCCGCGGAGCAACAAGCCCATGAGCCATGACTACTGAAGCCTGTGCACCTAGAGCCCGTGCTCTGCAACAAGAGAAGCCGCCGCAATGAGAAGCCTGTGCACCGCAACGAAGAGTAGCCCCAGCTCGCCGCAACTAGGAAAAGCCCGCACGCAGCAACGAAGACCCAATGCGGCCAAAAAAAAAAAAAAAAATAGTGAGTATACAATAGTAGTTCTCTCCCACCTTGCTTTCCCTACTGGACAGCAGCTCACTGCTTTACAATAGCTTTAGAGCTTCAAAGAGCATCCTTGAATTGCCCACAACTCTCTACTACCAGTTAACTAAATTCAAAGTCCTAATCTCATCCTCTTTGCTCTTATTTTTCAGTCCTTGGATTCTAACATTGGACCTTGTTTCCAAAACAATTTTTAAAAATGTGTTTGCAATTTGGAGAGATCACATTTTTATAAATTAAGCACCAAATATCAGTATTTGAGGATCAAAAACATTGACCTGTACATTTTAGGTTGCCATGCATACAAAATTCTCGATCTAAGTTGTCGATCCATAATTGGGGTTTACACCATGGTGCTAACAGCAAAATGGAGCAATGAGACAATCATCTGGATTGTTCCAGCCAACAATACTCTGACCACAAATATTTGGTGGATTGGGAGACAAAGACTCCTCTGGTACAATTATCTGCACTGTGACCCTCACTTTGGATGGATGCTGTCTCAGCCCCAAGTGAGGTCTGCTGCACAATTTTAAGAAAGGAAACATTTCAGACCATGGATTGTTTCTTAAAGCCATGCACATGACTCTTGGCTAATAGAATGTTGGATCAGCCAACTTCTGGCAGCTTTGCCTCTTGGCTCCACTGACATGTGTGCAATTTCAGACTTGAAGCCACACATGAAGTCATTGGGAAGCTCACACAATTCATCTCTAAAAATCTGCCATACAGTGGTTCTTGTCTTTTCCAGCAATGTAATCCCTAGGAATTGTGATGATTTGAGCATTTTAAAAGGAATCACTAATTAATCGTCATTCACTTAGAACTTATTCATTTATCTTTGTTAAGAAAAACCTTTTGAAAAAACCCAGAAAATGGAATGAAAGAATGAAATAACTGTAGTATAGTTTGGTTCAGGGCTTTTGTTTTTCTTGTTCTTATACAATCACTCATGGCATAAGATCCTAACACAGGGAAAGGAACCGACAAAACCCACTTTCAGTACTAACAGAAGCCCCATAGATTTCCTCCACCTCTGCAGTTTGGAGGTGATGAAACCAAGACCTAACGAGTTTCAGTGATTTGGTTAGTGTCATGTGGTGACTAAGTGGCTTAACCATGGCTTTGGTGTTTTTCTTATGATCCGTGACTGTGCTAACTACCACTTCCTCAGTGAGGCAATCCCAGACCACCTTAGCTAAAGAAGTATCCCCTTCCCCACCCTTGAAGTCACTCTGTCTCATGACCACATTTTATTTTCTTCATAGCACTTATCAGTCTTCCAAATTACATTCTGATTTATAATTCTGTTCACTCCTCCTCTACAGGTATGAAGGCAGAGACCTGGGCTCTTGTTCACTGCTATATCTAGAATAATACTTAGTACATAATAGGTGCCCAATAAATATTTGTGGCTTGAATGGACCAGAACTGGGAGGAAAGGAACTTCTGTTCATTGGGCATCTACTATTCTGGGTTTTATGCTGATTGTTTATGTCTGTTACACACGCTTGAGAGGTAAATGACATACTTGGAGCCTTGGAGTTAGAAAGTGGTGAAGCCAGGGTTCAAAGCCATGGATATTTCACTTCAAATCCTGAAGCTGGCTAACACTGGAAATTATTTCCAGTGTTCAATGGTTCCTGCTCTACCACGCCTTCCGTGACCTCTCTTTGAGGTATCTGGACTTCCCGGTATGTGTTTTGACATCTCCCTGTTGGCTTGTATGTCTCTGTGCTGCCCTAATCTCCAGAGAAATCAATCTGATTATGTTTTATTCAGCACTGTGAATATTCTATGTTGCTGGTTTCTCTGTGTAAAGTTCACTGAGTAATTTTCTCAGATTATAGATACAGCTCATGTTCGTCTAATACGGTGGTGAATTCCACTGAGTTGTACTGACTTACAATAAAAGGCCTACAAAGGGAAAGAAATCTACCCATCGGCTGACACTGAAGCCTGATGCAATCAAAGGGGTTGATGACAAGAAGTTCAGATGGTCACAGGGCTTAGAAGGTCACATGTGCCGAAAGATGAGGAAAACACTAGGATAGAAACAAGACAGTAAATCACTCTGAAATAATGTTGATTCTGACCACAGAGAAATCCAAAAATTTGAATGGGGGAAAGTGCTCCATCTCTTGTCCTTAACAGAACTTTTTACCTCCTTCAGGTGAAGGTCGTATGGGATGCCGCAATCCATTTTTCCCCAGATTACAAAACATGATGACCAGAGTGACTGTCGAGCTTTGAGGCAGATCTGAATCCTCTGGTGAATGATTAACACAGGGACCCAGGGACCTGCTTTATTTAGTTAATGAGGCACAGAGTAAAGGCCTCCTGAATGACAAACATAATCATCTTTCACTAGCTCACTCTTCCTTGCAGGGGGCAGTATGGGCCTGACCCGGTCCAGAGGATGGGGTTGTGAAAAGAGCACAAGACTTCAAAAATCTGTGCTTCACCCCCAGCCCTGCTAATTTCTAAGTGTATGACTTTGGATTACATCTTCACATCTTTGAGCTTCAGTTTCCTTGTCTGAAATCCTCACGGTCCATGGTCAGCAACATTTACCTAGAAGGCCATGAACAGATAAGTGACCTGGAAGATAAAATAGTGGAAATAGCTACTGCAGAGCAGAATAAAGAAAAAAGAATGAAAAGAATTGAGGACAGTCTCAGAGACCTCTGGAACAACATTAAATGCACCAACATTCGAATTATAGGGGTCCCAGAAGAAGAAGAGAAAAAGAAAGGGACTGAGAAAATATTTGAAGAGATTATAGTTGAAAACTTCCCTAATATGGGTAAGGAAAGAGTCACCCAAGTCCAGGAAGCACAGAGAGTCCATTACAGAATAAATCCAAGGAGAAACACACCAAGACACATATTAATCAAACTATCAAAAATTAAATACAAAGAAAAAATATTAAAAGAAGCAAGGGAAAAGCAACAAATAATATACAAGGGAATCCCCATAAGGTTAACAGCTGATCTTTCAGCAGAAACTCTGCAAGCAGGACAGGTGGCAGGACATATTTAAAGTGATGAAGGGGAAAAACCTACAACCAAGATTACTCTACCCAGCAAGGATCTCATTCAGATTTGAGGGAGAAATTAAAACCTTTACAGACAAGCAAAAGCTAAGAGAATTCAGCACCACCAAACCAGCTTTACAACAAATGGTAAAGGAACTTCTCTAGGCAGGAAACACAAGAGAAGGAAAAGACCTACAATAACAAGCCCAAAACAATTAAGAAAATGGTAATAGGATCAGACATATTGATAATTACCTTAAATGTAGATGGATTAAATGCTCCAACCAAAAGACACAGACTGGCTGAATGGATACAAAAACAAGACCCGTATGTATGCTGTCTACAAGAGACCCACTTCAGACCTAGGGACACATACAGACTGAAAGTGAGGGGATGGAAAAAGGTATTCCATGCAAATGGAAATCAAAAGAAAGCTGGAGTAGCAATTCTCATTTCAGACAAAATAGATTTAAAACAAAGACTATTTCAAGAGACAAAGAGGGATGGATAAAGGATGCATGTGAAAGAACCTGACAACACAAGGGAAGGAGGCAGTGGTTAGAAACGTGGACTTCGTCCATTATGATAAAGCTGGATCATTTACTCCCAAATCCAGCCCTGCCAGCCATCACCTGTGTGGCCATGGGCAAGTTACTTAGTTACTGCTAGCCTCAGTTTCTCATATATGTGAGACGAAAACAATACTTTACTTACATTAACTCTCAAGCTTCATGCAAACCCCACTATTATTACCTTCATTTTATGGAAAGCAAACTGAGGCACAGAGGAGTTAAATAACCAACCCTGGGTCACACAGAGGTTAATCAGTATGTGTCTCCAGGTGCTCTGGTTGCAAGACACTACTCTTTACCAGTGAGCCACCTGCTCCAAAGACCACATGACACATGGCCAGTAGACAGCCAAACATATGGCAAATGCTCAGTAAATGTTTCCCAATATTTGAAGAATTTCCGTTCACATTCCAGACATACATCCCTCCACCTTATGATCCACTGCATCACACATGTTCCCTGCAGCCATAGGGTTCTTGATGAGGGACCCTGGAAAAGGACATGAGGTCCTGGGGAAGCTGTAGGGACTCACGGAACAGAGGTCGATCGAAACAGAACTATTTCTTTTAAGTGAGCTACATTCCTGCAATTACTTCTAAGCCCTTAACCACAATCTAATTTAAAATACACGTAAAAGGGAGACTTTCAAGATGGCGGAGGAGTAAGACGTGGAGATCACCTTCCTCTACACAAATACATCAGAAATATATCTACACGTGGAACAACTCCTACAGAACACCTACTGAATGCTGGAAGAAGACATCAGACTTCCCAAAAGGCAAGAAACTCCCCACATACCTGGGTAGGCAAAAGAAAAAAGAAAAAACAGAGACAAAAGAATAGAGACAGGACCTGTACCTCTGGGAGGGAGCTGTGAAGGAGGAGAAGCTTCCACACACTAGGAAGCCCCTTCACTGATGGAGACAGGGGATGGCAGGTTGGAAGCTTTGGAGCCACGGAGGAGAGCACAGAAACAGGGGTGAAGAGGGCAAAGCAGAGAGGTTCCCGCACAGAGGATCTGTGCCGACCAGCACTCACCAGCCTGAGAGGCTTGTCTGCTCACCTGTGGGATGGGTGGGGGCTGGGAGCTGAGGCTTGGGCTTCAGAGGTTGGATCCCAGGGAGAGGACTGGGGTTGGCTGAGTGAACACAGCCTGAAGGGGGCTAGTGTGCCACAGCTAGCCAGGAGTGAGTCCAGGAAAAACTATGGACCTGCCTAAGAGGCAAGAGACCATTGTTTCAGGGTGCACAAGGAGACAGGATTCAGAGCACCGCCTAAACGAGCTCCAGAGATGGGTGCGAGTTGCAGCTATCAGTGTGGATCCCAGAGACGGATATGAAACACTAAGGCTGCTGCTACAGCCACCAAGAAGCCTGTGTACAAGCACAGGTCACTATGCACACCTCCCCTCCTGGGAGCCTGTGCAGCCCGCCACTGTCAGGGTCCCTTGATCCAGCGACAACTTCCCCGGAGAACACACGGCGTGCCTCAGCCTGTTGTAATGTTATTCTGGCCTCTGCCGCTGCAGGCTCGCCTCGCATTCCGTACCCCTCCTTCCCCCCGGCCTGAGTGAGCCAGAGACCCCGAATCAGCTGCTCCTTTAATCCATTCCTGTCTGGGTGGGGAACAGAAGCCCTCCGGTGACCTACACACAGAGGTGGGGACAAATACAAAGATGAACACCAGGAGCTGTGTGAACAAAGAAGAGAAAGGGAAATCTCTCCATGCAGCCTCAGGAGCAGTGGATTAAACCCCCCCAATCAACTTGATGTACTCTGCATCTGTGGAATACCTGAATAGACAAAGAATCAACCCAAAATTGAGGCAGTGGACTTTGGGAGCAACTATAGACTTGGGGTTTAATGTATGCAACTGACTAGTTTCTGATTTATGTTTATCTTAGTTTAGTTTTTAGCACTTGTTATCATTGGTGGATTTGTGTTTTGGTTTGGTTGCTCTCTTCTTTCTTTCTTTTTTTAAAATTACCTTTAATTTTTTTTATTTTTAATAACTTTTAAAATTTTTTATTTTTTAATAACTTTATTTTATGTTATTTTTTTCTTTCTTTCTTTCTTTTATTCTCCCTTTTCTTCTGAGCTGTGTGGCTGACAGGGTCTTGGTGCTCCGGCCGGATGTCAGCCCTGTGCCTCGAGGTGGGAGAGCCGAGTTCAGGATATCAGTCAACCAGAGACCTCCTGGCTCTATGTAATATCAAACAGCGAAAGCTCTCTCAGAGATCTCTACCTCAACGCTAAGACCCAGTTCCACTCAACGACCAAAAAGGTACAGTGCTGGACACCCTATGCCAAACAAGTAGCAAGACAGGAACACAACCCCACACATTAGCAGAGAGACTGCCTAAAATCATAATAACGACACAGACACACCAAAACACACCACCGGACATGGTCCTGCCCACCAGAAAGAAAAGATCCAGCCTCATCCACCAGAACACAGGCACCAGTCCCCTCTACCAGGAAGCCTACACAACCCACAGAACCAAACGTACCCACTGGGAGCAGACACCAAAAAACCAGGAACTACAAACCTGTAGCCTGCAAAAAGGAGACCCCAAAACACAGTAAGTTAAGCAAAATGAGATGACAGAGAAACACACAGCAGATGAAAGAGCAAGGTGAAAACCCACTAGACCAAGAGGAAATAGGCAGTCTACCTGAAAAAATATTCAGAGTGATGAGAGAAAAGATGATCCAAAATCTTGGAAACAGAATGGAGAAAATACAAGAAACACTTAACAAGGACCTAGAAGAACTAAAGAGCAAACAAACAATGATGAACAATAAAATAAATGAAATTAAAAATTCTCTAGAAGGAATCAATAGCAGAATAACTGAGGGAGAAGAACGGATAAGTGACCTGGAAGCAAAAATATTGGAAATAACTACCACAGAGCAGAATAAAGAAAAAAGAATGAAAAGAATTGAAGACAGTCTCAGAGACCTCTCGGACATTAAACACATGAACATTTGAATTATAGGGGTCCCAGAAGAAGAAGAGAAAAAGAAAAGGACTGAGAAAATATTTGAAGAGATTATAGTTGAAAATTTCCTAATATGGGAAAGGAAATAGTCAATCAAGCCCAGGACGCAAAGAGAGTCACATTCAGGATAAGTATGAGGAGAAACATGCCAAGACACATATTAATCAAACTATCAAAAACTAAATACAAAAAAAAAAATATTAAAAGCAGCAAGGGAAAAACAACAAATACCATACAAGGGAATCCCGATAAGGTTAACAGCTGATCTTTCACAGGAACTCTGCAAGCCAGAAGGGAATGGCAAGACATATTTAAAGTGATGAAAGGGAAAAACCTACAACCAAGATTACTCTATCCAGCAAGGATCTCATTCAGATTCGATGGAGAGATTAAAACCTTTACAGACAAATGAAAACCAAGAGAATTCAGCACCACCAAACCAGCTGTACAACAAATGGTGAAGGAACTTCTCTGGCAGGAAACACAAGAGAAGGAAAAGACCTACAATAAAAAACCCAAAACAATTAAGAAAATGATAATAAGAACATACATATAGATAATTACCTTAAATGTAAATGGATTAAATTCTCCAACCAAAAGGCATAGACTGGCTGAGTGGATACAGAAACAAGACCTGTACATATGCTGTCTACAAGAGACCCACTTCAGACCTAGGGACACATCCAGACTGAAAGTGAGGGGATGGAAGAAGATATTCCATGCAAATGGAAAACAAAAGAGAGCTGAAGTAGCAATTCTCATATCAGAAAAAATAGACTTTAAAATAAAGACTATTACAAGAGACAAAGAAGGACACTACATAATGATCCAGGGATCAATCCAAGAAGAAGATATAACAATTGCAAATATGTATACCCCCAACATGGGAGCACCTCAATACATAAGGCAAATGCTAACAGCAATAAATGTGGAAATTGACAGTAACACAATCATAGTAGGGGACTTTAACACCCCACTTTCATCAATGGACAGGTCATCCAAAATGAAAATAAATAAGGAAACACAAGCTTTAAATGATACATTAAACAAGGTGATCTTAATTGATATTTATAGGACATTCCATCCAAAAACAGCAGATTACACTTTCTTCTCAAGTGCTCATGGAACATTCTCCAGGATAGATCATACCTTGGGTCACAAATCAAGCCTCAGGAAATTTAAGAAAATTGAAATCGTATCAAGTATTTTTTCTGACCACAATGCTATGAGACTAGATATCAATTACAGGAAAAAATCTGTAAAAAATAGAAACACATGGAGGCTAAACAATACAATACTTAATAACCAAGAGATCACTAAAGAAATCAAAGAGGAAATTAAAAAATACCTAGAGACAAATGACAATGAAAACACGACGACCCAAAACCTATGGGATGTGGCAAAAGCAGTTCTAAGCAGGAACTTTATAGTAATACAATCCTACCTCAAGAAACAAGTAGCATCTCAAATAAAAAACCTAAACTTACAGCTGAAGCAATTAGAGAAAGAAGAACAAAAAACCCCAAAGTTAGCAGAAGGAAAGAAATCATAAAGATCAGATCAGAAATAAATGAAAAAGAAATGAAGGAAACAATAGTAAAGATCAATAAAACTAAAAGCTGTTTCTTTGAGAAGACAAGCAAAACTGATAAACCTGTAGCCAGACTCATCAAGAAAAGAAGGGAGAAGACTCAAATCAACAGAATTAGAAATGAAAAAGGAGAAGTAACAACTGAACCTGCAGAATTACAAAGGATCATGAGCGATTACTACCAGCAACTGTATTCCAAAAAAATGGACAACCTGGAAGAAATGGATAGTTTCTTAGAAAAGCACAACCTTCTGAGACTGAACCAGGAAGAAATAGAAAATATAAACAGACCAATCACAAGCACTGAAATTGAAACTGTGATGAAAAATCTTCCAACAAACAAGAGCCCAGGACCAGATGGCTTCACAGGTGAATTTTATCAAACATTTAGAGAAGAGATAACACCTATCTTTCTCAAACTCTTCCAGAATATAGCAGAGGGAGGAGCACTCCCAAACTCATTCTATGAGGCCACCATCACCCTGATACCAAAACCAGACAAAGATGTCACAAAAAAAGAAAACTACAGGCCAATATCACTGATGAACATAGATGCAAAAATCCTCAACAAAATACTAGCAAACAGAGTCCAGCAGCACATTAAAAGGATCATACAGCATGATCCAGTGGGGTTTATCCCAGAAATTGCAAGGATTCTTCAATACACACAAATCAATCAATGTGATAAACCATATTAACAAATTGAAGGAGAAAAACCGTATGATAATCTCAATAGATGCAGAAAAAGCTTTTGAAAAAATTCAACACCCATCTACGATAAAAACCCTACAGAAAGTAAGCATAGAGAGAATTTACCTCAACATAATAAAGGCCATACATATCAAACCCACAGCCAACATCATTCTCAATGGTGAAAAATTGAAAACATTTCCTGTAAGATCAGGAATAAGACAAGGTTGTCCACTCTCACCACCATTATTTTACATAGTTTTGGAAGTTTTAGCCACAGCAATCAGAGAAGAAAAAGAAATAAAAGAATATAATTGGAAAAGAAGAAGTAAAACTGTCACTATTTGCAGATGACATGATAGTATACATAGAGAATCCTAAAGATGCTACTAGAAAACTACTAGAGCCAATCAATGAATTTGGTAAAGTAGCAGGATACAAAATTAATGCGCAGAAATCTCTTGCATTCCTATACACTAATGATGAAAAATCTAAAAGAGAAATTAAGGAAACACTCCCATTTACCATTGCAACAAAAAGAATAAAGTACCTAGGAATAAACCTACCTAAGGAGACAAAAGACCTGTATGCAGACATCTATAAGACACTGATGAAAGTAATAAAGAGGATACAAACAGATGGAGGAATATACGATGTTCTTGGATTGGAAGAATCAACATTGTGAAAATGACTATACTACCCAAAGCAATCTACAGAATCAGTGCAATCTCCTTCAAACTACCAATGTCATTTTTCACAGAACTAGAACAAAAAATTTCACAATTTATATAGAAACACAAAAGACGCCGAATAGCCAAAGCAATCTTGAGAAAGAAAAATGGAGCTGGAGGAATCAGGCTCCCTGACTTCAGACTATACTACAAAGCTACAGTAATCAAGACAATATGGTACTGGCACAAAAGCAGAAATATAGATCAGTGGAACAGAATAGAAAGCCCAGAGATAAACCCACGCACATATGGTCACCTTATTTTTGATAAAGGAGGTAAGAATATACAATGGAGAAAAGACATCCTCTTCAATAAGTGGTGTTGGGAAAACTGGACAGCTACATGTAAAAGAATGAAATTACAACACTCCCTAACACTATACACAATAATAAACTCAAAATGGATTAAAGACATAAATGTAAGGCCAGACACTCTAAAACTCTTGGAGGAAAACATAGACAGAACACTCTATGACATAAATTACAGCAAGATCCTTTTTAACCCACTTCCTAGAGAAATGGAAATAAGAAAAAAAAAATAAAGAAATGGGACCTAATGAAACTTAAAATCTTTTGCACAGCAAAGGAAAACAAACAAGATGAAAAGAAAACCCTCACAATGGAAGAAAATATTTGCAAATGAAGCAACTGACAAAGGATTAATCTCAAAAATTTACAAGCAGCTCATGCAACTCAGTATCAAAAAAACAAACAACCCAATCCAAAAATGAGCTGAAGGCCTAAATAAACATTTCTCCAAAGAATATATACAGATTGCCAACAAACACATGAAAGAATGCTCAACATCACTAATCATTAGAGAAATGCAAATGAAAAGCAGAATGAAGTATCACCACACATCAGTCAGAATGGCCATCATCAAAATATCTACAAACAATAATTGCTGGAGAGGGTGTGGAGAAAAGGGAACCCTCTTTCACTGTTGGTGGGAATGTAAATTGATACAGCCACTTTGGAGAACAGTATGGAAGTTCCTTAAAAAACTAAAAATAGAACTACCATACCACCCAGCAATCCTACTACTGGGCATATACCCTGAGAAAACCATAATTCAAAAAGAGTCATGTACTGCAATGCTCATTGCAGCTCTATTTACAATAGCCAGGACCTGGAAGCAACCTAGGTGTCCATCGATAGATGAATGGATAGAGAAGATGTGGCACATATACACAATGGACTATTACTCAGCCATAAAAAGAAACGAAATTTAGTTATTTTTGGTGAGGTAGATGGACCTAGAGTCTGTCATACAGAGTGAAGTAAGTCAGAAAGAGAAAAACAAATACCATATGCTAACACATATATATGGAATCTAAAAAGAGAAAAAGAAAAAGAAAAAATGGTTCTGAAGAACCTAGGGGCAGGACATGAGCAAAGATGTAGACGTAGAGAATGGACTTGAGGACACGGGGAGGGGGAAGGGTAAGCTGGGATGAAGTGAGAGAGTGGCATGGACATATATACACTACCAAGTGTAAAATAGATAGCTAATGGGAAGCAGCCGCATAGCACAGGGAGATCAGCTGGGTGCTTTGTGACCACCTAAAGGGGTGGGATAGGGAGGGTGGGAGGGAGACCCAAGAGGGAGGAGATATGGGGATATATGTATTTATATAGTTGATTCACTTTGTTATAAAGCAAAAACTAACACACCATTGTACAGCAATTATACTCCAATAAAGATGTTAAAAAACAATACTCGTAAAAGACACATGTTCTAGAACAATGCATTATTTATGAAACTATGCAATCCATTCATAGAATTACTATTAATACAAACTCGTAGTTTTACCAATGCAGTCTAGATATTTTCATACATATATTGCAATGAATGCATTGTCTTTTCCAAAGTTATGTGCAGTTATGGGCACATTCATTTAATAAAATAAACAGTAAATAAATCAGCACCCTTAACCAAAAGTAAATTGAGCGCACGGTTTATACTGCTACAAGGAAATCTCCGCAGGACAGTAAAAGCTTTAATGTTTTCTTTTTCCTCTATTTAAAGCCTACAAAACAAAGGAAAAACCTTCAACTTGAATTATGTAGCCACTGACTCGATCATTCTGTTTTTCAGAGGAGGTGACGGAGCCCCTTTTGTTTGTTCCCACAAGTGTGCACATCAGCCTCTCACTCCTCTTGTTTATGTATCTATAGCCATGAGAGAGCGTATCTGCCAAGTCAAGGGCTGTTTTCAAAACTAACCCAAGCAAAGCAGATTCTGACTTTTGCTTTCTCTCTTCTGTTCCACATGAGCTGCCCCCAGAGGAGATGTTTCATTGAGAAAGTCCAGGTCAGTAAACACCCCCAAACCTCAGAGAAGAACAGAGAAAGAGTAACACCAGCGTGAGCCAAACGACTCATCTCTGGGAGGAAAAAAAGACTGAAGAGGTTTCATTTCAATCGGGAGAGAGGGATATTTACTTACATCGCTTGCAAGACCTTCCAACAGCTTGAGTCTTTGAACTCTACTGCACACAGATGTGGAGCTTTCACTTGAAATCTCCCTCCCTTTGGCAGTGAGGAGGACTCATAGCTCTTTGGGGCTTCAGATTGATAAGTAATTTCCTGATTCATTTCAAAAGCATCCTCCCAGGCTCCGAGCAGAGGCAGGGGGAGAGGAACCAGCCAGGCCCACGCTGTGTGGAGATGCCACGGCCTACACAGACCTCCCAATGGTTCGATCGAGCCTGAAAGAAGGGTTTGTGAACCTCACAAACAAAAATAAATCTCCTCCTCTATCTGTTGACTCACTCCCCGAATCACACTTGAGAAACAGCACAAAGAGTCTAGACAATATTTGCTCTAAAAGTATAAAATTCAAGTTGAACGGCATCTTATATTTCTTGCTGGGGGAAATCGGGGGCACCTTTGATGGGTCTTCAGGGCAGGTCGTGATTGTTTCCTCATGAGCCACTTCAGAGAATGTTCTTAGAGACCAGGCCATCCAGGCCCTTCAGTTTACAGAGGAAGAAGATCAAGATGAGGGGTGACAGGCCTTGACCAGGATCACACAGGCCGTGAGGGGAAGGATTGGAACCAAAAGGCCTCCTGGCAGTCAAACCAGAACTCTGTCTCCTACAGGTAGGTGGAGACAGACACAAAATTTTGAGGTCTGGCTCTTGATCTTTAGGACACATGTCACTGTATACTTCTGTCCTTAATTCTTCTGTGTCTCAGTTTACCCAGCTGCAAAATGGGAATCCTAATAACAGCTCTCCTTTCTTGGTCATACAATATGGTGATCTCTATGAATAAGCGTCATCAAGGATGAAAGCAATTACACTATATGATGGACTTTTATCAACCTGGCCCAAATTACACACTTCTCTTCTCCTTTCCATTCTCATGTTCCACCAACATTATTTTCTGTTCTAGAAGAAGACATCAAGTGACCTTGGGGGAAAAGGAAAATATTGGTTGGAAAATGGTATGGGGCATGGAGAAAACTTTGACCTTGGAAAACTAGGTCAAGATCAGATGACTAGGTAGAGCAAGGCTTGACATTTGCTATGGAAAGGACTCTGGGTCTGGAATCAGAAAATCAAGGCTTGGCCACTCTGTGTCTAACACTTACCAGCCAAGGGAGCCCCATTTAAATATTCCAAACCACAGTGTCATCCCTGGAGACATGATCCCTGTCCTGCTGTGCTCACCTCCTTTTGCTGTGGTGAAATTCAAATGAGGTCTTCACTGAGATGGTGCTTATCAGCCTGTGCAGGCTTTGAAACTGGAAAGCAGTGTTTGCCAGCACTCAGCACAGCACTTCACACAGAACACATTGTTGATGGGGTGGTGCAACTATCACTTCCCATTTCATCTGTGACATTGGCTCACAACCCTTAGTGCCTGAGATCCTGGGTCCTTGGCCTTTTGTTCTTCTCCTTTTAAGGAGTATATTTCACCTTTCTTCCCTGTCATCCCATCTCTTGGCACTTGTCTCCCCATGCTGGCCACTACTGGTTTTCTTAGGGTTTAAGTGACTTTCCATTTCTCATGCAACAGTAAGAATAAAAACAAGGAGAAAACATTTACTCAATCACATGGAAAAGCATCTGAAGTCTTAACACAGACTGGATCTTTGCTTTGGAAGTCGTCACAACCAAACACCAAATGAATCGAGGTCAGCCTCATTTTTGAAAATGCTCAAGCCCCAAACCAGCTCATGTTTAGTTATTCTACTCACTTCCTTTGCCCTTTCATAAATCTATTCTTTAAATGTCATTGCAATTAAGATTTGCACTTGATCATCTATAAGAGCAATTTTCTAAGTGAGCCTCATTTTAGTCGGCTTAGGCTGCCATAACAAAATATCATAGACTGGTGGCTTCAACAACAGAAATTTATCTTCTCACAGTTCTGGAGGCTGGAAACCTGAGCTCAAGGAACCAACATGATTGGGTTCTGAGGAGAGCCCTTTCTCTGGTTTGCAGACTGCCTCTTGTTGTGTCTGCTCACAAGAGAAGGAGAGATCTCTTTCTCTCTTCCTCTTTTTATAAGGCCACAGTCCTTTTGGATCAGGGCCCCACCCTTAAGACCTCATTTAACCTTAATTACCTCCTAAAGATCCTATCTCTAGATACATTCACATTGGGGGTCAGGGTCTCAACATATGAATTTTGAGGGGGACACAAATTCGGTCCATATTGAACCTGGAGAAAGTGAGAGAAGAGAACTAACATTTATTGAGCCCTTACTGGGCATAAGGTCCTACTTGTTTCTTTTCTCAGTCAATCTTCACAACAACTATGATAGTCGGTATTTCCTTTTCCAAGGTCACAAAGCCAATAAGGGGCTGTGTCCAAATGTAAACTGTGGTAACCAAAGCTCTGCTCTTTCCATGACACATTCTGCCTCCACCTCTTTTTCTCTCCTTGATTCTGAGCCAGGAACCTCCATTTATCTTTCCTGCTAATTCCCAGCTCAGTTGCCTTGAGGCAGGACATTGTTACCCACAGCACTTTGAGAAGGCAAAGGGGGTAGAGGGAGCTCTGTGGTTTCCCTTGGGGTCCTCACTGAATTTAGGCTGACAGCTGTGGAGAGCCTGCCCAGAATGTTCTCTCCCTGCTTTCTTCGCAGCCTCCTTTATGTTGATAAATTTTTCTCATCATTTCAAACTCAACTTGTGTTCCTTCCTCAGGGAAGCTTTCTTTGACCTGCTCCTCACCTACCTTAGCTCTCTCTTGTTCTCTCTTATATATTATCCTATACTCCCCCTTCATAATTTTTTTCCTTTTGTAAAACTTCATAAATGTTTCTTCACAGTTGTAGTAGTTGTTACAATAGCTATAATACTTCTAAGATAATTTGTATAATGTTTGTCTTTCTACTGGTTTGTAGACTCCCTGAGGGCAGGGATGTTTTTCCCACTGAAGTATCTGCAGCAATTAGACCACTAACAAGAGGACTTACAGGGAAGGAAGGGCGGGGTAGGAAAAGGTGAACCAAGGAAAATAAATAGTAGAAAGAGGCTAACAGATTCCTTTACAGTCATGTGACTGGCACATATATGCCTGAGAGAGAGCGCCATCTAATTGGAATCTTTATTAAGTCCTCTGCATACCACCAATTTTATTCTTCTCCTTGTTATTTTGCATGGGGGTTCTAGATTTGGCTGATCAAGGATGGAGTTCTTAGACTAAGGAGGGGTAGCTGAGGAACAGATCTTGTGTCACACCTGCTGGCCTGCTTGTCCACCTCTGGACTCCTGCAAGGGCAGCACAGCCTGGCTCTCTGCACGATGGGGATGCCTGTTCATATCCCATCAGACTCAGTCTCTTTCAGGAAAGAGAGGAAGCAAGACCTTGGTGGGACAGGGTATGAAGAGGTATAGGGCCTGCCAGGAGGAATTTGTTACCAAGGATAGACATTCTCAGCTAAAGAAACCACATGCACGAAGACATGAAAAGATGGTGTTTTTTCTTCAGAAAACTACAAGGAGCACACTTTTGTTAGTGGGTTGCAAGGAAATGTGATACTATAAATAAAAGAGTTAGATAAATATTTTGTGTTTTCATTATTATCTATTTCTCAGCATTGTTTGGTGGGTCAGTGAGAGAGTTCATGTGGAATTGTTTTAAAAACTGGAAAAATCCTGTGAAAACTTGCTTATTATAAATTATTTTAGATGAAGATAGCTTGGAAGAGATACCAGGGAATTATGCTGTGAAACTGAATTATTTAAGAATGTCTTTTATATATAAACTGAAAATTTTGTCTAATTTCCTTCTTCTAATCCCCTTTTCAAAGACTAGATTATAAATTTATAGTATCTGTTAAATATCAGTGAGCTGGGGTATATGTTTTCAGCTTGGCATCATCCATCCCTGGACCTTTCTACTCTCTCTCTTACAGACCAGGGAGTGGGAGCCTGGAACAACATTTCCCAGAATCCCTTGCAGTCAGGGTCCCTGATCAGAGCCAGCCAAGGAGGGCACTCACAGGGATGTGAAAGGCAGAAAGGACTAAGAGGACATTCTTTGGTGGCAGTTTCAGGCAGCATGAAAACAGTCAACTGATGCAAGGTTTACAGGGGCTTCTATGTGAGATCCTGTAAATCACACATTAGTGTGGCTTCCTAGCAATCCTGCACTTCTGGGTTTCCAGCAAAACAGTATGTTCTTTCTTCAATTGTTGGTTCTACAGCCCCTTTTAAAAAAAGCTTTTTATTTAGAAATAATTATACATGAATCAACTAGTGTATATAATATACTAATATTATATATAATAATATTATTATACTTAATATATAATAATAATTTATAATTATAATTTTAATTCAGAGGAAGTTGAAAAATTGCATAAAAACCAAATGAAACAAAAACTAGCCTTCCTCAAGGGTGACATCTTACATCACTGTAATAGGAGATCAAAACTGGAAATTGGCATCAGTGCAATAGTATTAACTAGACTACAGGACTTATTCAGATTTTAGCAGTTTTTGCATGGATTCCTTTGCGTGTTGTATAGGTCAATGAAATTTGATCCTACGTATAGATTCTCTATAGTTCTTTCAATGATTGTTTAAGGCTTTGATTCTCATCTTGAATCCCTACCTAGAGTGATTTTACCTAACTGAATCCTGACTGGTATGATGGATAATTTCCTGATGTTATCTCATATTTAAAGCCTGTAGTTAAGTTTTATTTCTTACATTTATTTACTCAATTAACATATTGCTCATTGGGGTACCACCTCATACAGGTCAGAATGGCCATCATTAAAATGTCTACAAATAACAAATGCTGGAGAGGGTGTGGAGAAAAGGGAACTCTTCTATACTGTTGGTGGGAATGTAAGTTGGTGCAGCCACGGTGGAAAACAGTATGGAGATTCCTCAGAAAACTAAAAATAGAATTACCATATGATCCAGCAATACCACTCCTGGGCATATATCCAGAGAGAAATATAATTCAAAATGATACATGCACCTCTATGTTCATAGAAGCACTATTCACAATAGCCAAGACATGGAAACAACCTAAATGCCCATCAATAGATGAATGGATAAAGAAGATGTGGTACATATATACAATGGAATACTACTCAGCTATAAAAAAGAATGAAATAATGCCATTTGCAGCCACACAGATGCCAACTAGAGATTATCATACTAAATGAAATAAGTCAGAAAGAGAAAGACAAATGCCATATGATATCACTTATATGTGGAATCTAAAACATGATACAAATGAATCTACCTATGAAACAGAAACAGGATCATGGACATAGAGAACAGACTAGTGTTGTCAAGGGGGAGGGGGTTGGGGGAGGGATGGAATGGAAGGTTGGGGTTAGCAGATGTAAACTTTTATATATAGAATGGATAAACAACAAGGCCCTACTATATAGCACAGAGAACTATATTCAATATCCTATGATAAACCATAAAGGAAAAGAATATAAAAAAGGAATATATGTATATATATGTATAACTGAATCACTTTGCTGTACAGCAGAAATTAACACAACATTGTAAATCAACTATACTTCAATAAAAAAATGAAAAAAATTATTGCTCATTGGTACTTTTTTCCATCTGTTTTTTTTTACCCATTGTCTTTGCCCAGGGCATTGTCACATTACATCATTTACTGCAACAGATTTTTAGCTATTTCTTGGGCTTTTAATTGCTATATTCTCAAAGTCATCCTTATCATAGTGGATCAAAAATACAATACTATTTTAATCATTCCTAAATGATGGTAAAATAATTTACATGTGATGACACAGGAAACAAAAAATTAGAGGTATAGGAATTGGATTGGAGGAAGCAAAGTTATTATTATTGACAGATAATACAATTGTGCACCTAAACAATGCAAGCACATTTTAAAAGGCTATTAGAAATTATATATCTTCAATATGGCTGCCAGATTAAAAAAAGAATACACTAAAAATAGCTTTCCTATATTCCCAAAATAATCATATATAGAATAGAATGTTTAAAAAATTATCAAAAATCCTTGTGATAGCAAAATGAGGCTGGCTTCTCTGCAGAGGAAGGGGAGATCAGACTCTCCCTAACTCTGGGCTGTGTTTTCTCACTTGGGCACTTAATCAGCTTAACTTGTGCAAAGAGACTCACAAAATCTTGGTAAAATATATTTTTTTCCCTTCGGATTCTTACCTCTGACTCAATAACTACAAGTGATACAAATCTGGTCTTGGGGAAGCCAATTTAGCAACAAACACTATAACACTGTTTGTCCCTAAGGAGCTAGATACATTTCCTCCCAAAGTGCCCTCCTCTGCAGAGATGCCCTCTGGTTTCAAATTAAATTTTTTAAAAAATTGTTTCCCATAATGCATTGAAATGACTTGAAACCACTTATTTCAGAATTTAATCTTTGCATTACATTCCACATTTAACTGGCTTTCCCAGAGTAAATGAACTGTCTGCCCTACAGGACTATGCAAGCCTTCATTCTCTCTACTAATGAGCTAAGAAGAAATCCTTACTAACATTTGTTAAGTGCTGGCACTGTTCATTGATTATTTCTAGGAGTTGTCTTAATTAATCCTCACACTCATATGGATAGAAAATTAAAGTCACTTATCCAAAATCTCGAGGCTACCGAAATGTAAAACCAAGATAAGAATCAGGTAGTGAGGCTCCAATCCTTTTCAATGTCACCAGACTATACTGCTTTTCTTGTGGGTGACAATACTTTTCTTCCCACAAAAGTTTAAAAATCATTAGAGTCTGAGAGTCAGCCTGGGCTCTCAGGACACTGCTATGCATGAGCCCTAATGAACTGCATTGGCTACATCATCTTAGTCTAAAAAAGTAAATTTGTGCATAAATGGTACAAGTGGCACTATGTATTGACAAAAATTGTGAAATTGATGTGAATGCTGTTATTTGGAAAACCCAAAGGTAGTGAAAGTCCCAAGTATGTGACCCTGACTTGTGGATGGAACCCCTGTCATGAGGGAGTATTTGAATTTGCCTCCAAAGTGGAGCTACTTCTTTAGAAATTCAGCACTTTAATAAGGGCAGCAAAATTCTCATCCCTCACCAAAGTGTAATTCAGAAGGCTCTGTTTTCCTCAAGATAACTCTCCTTCAAAGACTAGACATTGCTTTCTTTCTAATTTTATTTTAAGATTTTGATTGAAAACATTCAAATGCAGGCCTGGCTTCAAAGCATAGTTTGTAACCAAGAAGGATTTCCTGGTTTACATTGCTTAATTAATGATAATATTGATTTAAAAGAAGAAGGAGTTCCCAAATCTCAGCAATTTCCATTAGTAGTAGGTGCAACCCCTATGTAAACAGTTAAACCAAAATGTCCCTTGAAAGAATTCAATCTAAAGTTCTTCCAGTCTCCAGTCTATTCATTTCACAATCATCACCATCTTCTTTGCTTTGCTTTTTTTCCCCCCAATTTTTTCATTCTTCATGCTCAGCGTCATGACCATGCTGGCTCAGCAAGCCCACAGTAATTGCACACACACTTCTTGTCCTAATCAACAGTGAAGTTTCCACTTACTTGGTGGATTAACCACTATAAATGTATTTAGTGAGGCTGGTGTGTTTTAGTCAAACAACACATGACAGCTCCTTTGAAGATCACAAACAAATCTAAATCACATGTTATTTGAAAGGTGAATATGTTACCAAACAAGAAAGGAAAAGAAAAAGAAGAAAATAAGAGAGAGAAGGAAGATGGAAGGAAGGAAAGAATGAAAGGAAAGAGGAAAAGGGAGAAAGAAAAACACTGAAATAAAAACAAAGAAAACAGAGGGGGAAGGCAAAGCAAAGGAGCAGATATGTAACTCTAAGTAAAACACATGGTCTATGCATTTTTCCATGGAACTATCTATAGAAATAGTATTTCCCTACTATTTCGATGGTTTTGGGTGTACCATAGCATGTCAATCTTCTATTGATGCAACAAACTAATAAACTGACCTAACAAGACCTCAACTGCAGTTAAGATTTACACTTACAAGTGCTGTCTTTGAGCAGGGTGACCAGCTGTCCTGGTTTGCCTGGGAATGAGGGGATTCCCCAACGTGGGACTTTCAGTTTTAAAACAGGGATAGGTTAGATAAACCAGGAAGGTTTGCATGGGACTGAGGAATTTTCCAGGGTGTGAGACTTATACATTGCTAACACCAAGAAAATCCTGGGCAAACTGAGAAAAGTTGGTCACTTTGTCTTATGTCCTTTGACTATAGTGTAGGAAACTGTTCAGCTAATTTTAGCACATCTTCTGTGTGCCAGGATCTGTAATAAGTGTTGTACATACTGTAGTGGACTTTTTTTCCCCTTCCTGTCTAATACCCCAGTATTCTTTGGGTACTGCTTCACTATCTTTTGTAGCTCTAATCAGGGTCTCATGTATAGTGCCCTTTGCTCCCGCCATCTCCCTGGAGGTGAGAAAATCAACCAGGCTGGACCAAGCCTAGTAGTTGGCACCTGACACAATGGAAACAGTGATTAGCTGAACATGTAACACAAGAAAAACAGCCTTTGGGAGAGAGCAGTCCCTTTTGCTTCTGGTGAAGACTATCATTGGTCATCCTGTCCACCATACCTGACAAAGTCAACAGACACAGAAGGGAGTAGGGCAGCAGAGAGAGAGAAAGTGAGGATACAGTGCATTATTTGAGCCCCTGGATCCTGCCATGCGTGAAGGTGGCACCATTCCTAGATTGCCCAATTACATGAGTTAATGCATTCTCTCCCCTTTTAAAAACATTCTAGCTTTATCGATGTATAACTGACAAATAAAAGGGAAAGATATTTGAAGTGTACATTGTGGTGATTTGATATATATTCCCTTTTTCTAAAGCTACTTTGAGTCGGGTGCCTGTCACGTGCAACAGTAGAGTTGTGACTCATAGGCATACATGGACTTAGTCTTCTAATCTGGACTCAGTCCTGTGAAACAGGTACAGGCCGAACCATATGAAATCACCAATATTTGACTTCTCTTGACTTCAAATATGGCAATTTCACTTGGTTCAACTTAAGTATTATTTCCATTTTACAGGTGAGGAAAAAACTCAGTGGTGATAAGTAGTATGCCTAGTGCTGCACATTTATTAGATAGCAGTCCTGGAATCAAATCCAGGTCTGTTTGATTTTTAAGTACACAAATACGTTTCCAGTTGTTTATGCTGCTTGACAAAAAGAAATCTCTTGAGAGCTACCTTTTGCTATCTAACAAATGCCTTGAAAAGACACTAGGTTATGACTCATACCCTATGTATGAAGTTGTATATGGTGCCAAACACCTGCTTATTGCTTCCAAAATTCCAGTTTCACTGGATGTTTTATGAAGAGAGGTCTGATACATAAGTGTGTCAAGCAAGATGCAAACCCCATTCAACACTGGTGTGAATTTACATTTTGGTAGGGATAAACCTCCAGGCGACCACATATCAGATTTCCAAATTTACTCCAGCTTTGGTTTTCACTGACAATCAAGAGATTCAATTTTTGACAAAGGAGAGGTGTTTTACCCATTCTACTCTCTGTACAGGGATTGTTTAATTGTTTCCCATAACTCAAACCTAATGCGTTTATAATGCAGTTGTGTCAGTGAGATAAGCATTCTGGGTATTTTCTTTTGCCATCGGCATCCCATGCACTTGCCCACTGATGTAACAGAATGATGCTTGCTCAGAAAACATTTCCTTCCATGGTGGTGCTTTACATGCTCTAAAAACCTCAGAGTAGGATTTGGTGAAGTTCCTGTGTCATTTTTTAAGCACTTTTTATATGTGAGGCTATTATAATTCAAGATTGTCTATTAATTTTAACAAATGGTAGAGATAAGAGTCTTGTTACAGGATGGATGTTATTCTATAGTAAATATCTTTGGCACTATCTGCTGAGCATCTCTTTTGCATGAATTTCCCTCCCTCACTAACTGGTGGCAGGCTATAGTTATCAGCTATTGCAGCTATAATGCTGCAGCATGATAAAAAAATCTCTAAAACAAGCATTTCCTTTCTCTCATCATGGTAGGTCTGAAACTTGTCTAAGATCACACACCTGGTAAACGATGAAGCTGAGATTCATTTGTTCAATGGATATCATTGAGCTCCTATTAAGTGCCAAGCAAAAGAAGATGCTGATAAAAACCAAATGAAAAGCTATTTATTTCTTAGCTGATGACATTGCAAGTGGAAACAATATCATTACAGCTCTGGAGAGGAAATCAAAAATAGAGAATATATCAAGCAGGAAAAATTTGACATGATCTAACAAAGTCAGCAGTGCTGTGTTTGCCAGAGGTTGGGGATATGGACACACTGGCCAGACCAGTAGCTATAGTTAGATCAAAACAAGATCAATTAGACAATGCAGATGTAAAGGCACTCCAAGGGGAAGCTGGTACTGCATTTCTAATTTCCTTTGCGAGAGAGGACAAAGAAAAGGGAAATATTTAAAACCATTTTTGAGTGTCTATTCTGTGCCAGCCATTGTCACATGAGAAAAATCCACATGGAGATCTTCTGAGAAAAATGCATTTCACATTTCACATCTCTCTGGATATAATTTTCTTTAGGAAATGATTTTCTAATGCAAGGAAAGTGTTCTTTCTTTTTTAGCATTGTTTTAGTTTTTGTCTAGCACATTGCAAGACCCCAGTGAATGGTAGTCTTCTTGGCAGACTCTGTTAGTTGCTTCTCAATGCCGATTTTGATATTCTTTCTCACTAACAGAGGTCTCATCTGTTTGGGGGCAGCAATGGCACCTGGTAAATACCCATCTTCCCCGACTCCCTGTGGTCAGTGAAGGTCATGTGACCCACCCAGTAGGGACAATAATATGTAAGCAGAGGTTGATAGAAGATGTTGCTGGGAAACTTCCAAAAGAGGAAAGACAGCTGGTGTCACCTGTTCAGATTCTGTTCTTTGTATTTTGCCTTCACGCAGAAGGCAGTTATGACACTGATGTAGACTTGACATCTTGTGATCCTGATAAAGAGAGTCATATACCAAGGTGGAAAAGCAGAAAGGTAGAGGAACCTGGGTCTCTGATGACCTTGTGGAGCCATTGTACCAACCCTTAACTGCAAGCCTCCAAACTCACTTCTTTTTAGGTGAGAACCACAAGCCCCTATTTAGCCAGGGCACTGAAGTTGAGTTTCTGTTATAATACATGAAGTCACACATTCTTTTTTTTTTTTAAATTCACACTTTTTTTTTTAAAATGTATGTCTGTATTATTTTAAATTTTTATTTATTTATTTATTTACTTTTGGCTGTGTTGGGTCTTCGTTTCTGTGCGAGGGCTTCCTCTAGTTGCGGCAAGTGGGGGCCACTTTTCATCGCGGTGCGCGAGCCTCTCACTATCGCGGCCTCTCTTATTGCGGAGCACAGGCTCCAGTCGCGCAGGCTCAGTAGTTGTGGCTCACGGGCCTAGTTGCTCCGCGGCATGTGGGATCCTCCCAGACCAGGGCTCGAACCCGTGTCCCCTTCATTGGCAGGCAGATTCTCAACCACTGCGCCACCAGGGAAGCCTTGAAGTCAGACATTCTTGATTGGCACAGCTCTACTTCATCTTCCCACCTTGTTCTCAATATGGACTATTTTCAGATTTGTGTATAATACTTCATGGTTGCAAAAGATTTGGCCTCTCTTTGAACAAACTTTCTGGAATAGTTCATTTTTCTTTCTAAATGAGGCATTATTTGGCTGCAATATAACAAAATGCTGCTTGAAAGAAAACACCAATTAAACATGTCTTTTTTTTTTAAACCAGTCATCCAATACACAATCATGATAGCCTACAGAAACAGCTCCAAGCTGGCTGAATGACTGTGCTGAGCTTGATTTTGCCAACCATGGCAACATAAGAGAAAACAAAAATCAGAGCTTAAAATAAAAAAGGACATCCAATGGAAAGTGATTCAAGCAAGGAATTCATAAGGCTTCTTTTAAGGCTTGCACTCTTTAATCCTGTAACTTCAGCAGTGAAATTTGCTAGAAGAAAAGCAAAGAATTTCAGGGCAGAGAATCCAGGTTCAAATCCCCACTGAATCACTTACCAGCTGCAGGATTTGGGGCAAGCCTTTTCATCGGTCTAGGCTTTAGTTTTCCATACTGCAAAATTATGATGATAACGATAACAAAAACAACAACGTCAGTACCTACCTAAAGAGTTGATATAAAAGTAAGGTGATGTACGTGAAAGGGATCTGTACGTACTAAAATATTACACAAGCTTTCATTGTTACTGAGAGGTGAAAATACACATCAAGTATGAAATAGCACTCTTTGTCTAGTTGCTTTCTAGCACGGATGCATGGTCTAGAGGTGTGAAACTGAGTTGCTAAAGGATATATGGACTGTAAGTTCTCTGTTGAAGATGAGCAATGAAGGTCTTGCATGGTTATAATTAAATATTTCTGCAAACGTAGGCATCAGTCATTAATGGCGGTGGGGAAAAAAGGAAGAAAAATGACATTTTTTTTGAGCACTTATGGCACTTTGGTGTTTTACATATATGATGTCCTATAATTAATTGGAGGTGTGAAGCTGCATCCACAAATCCTCCAAGGACAGAGCTTTTACATTTACGTAAGTGGAGCTATCCTGGATGCAAAGTTGGTTGGATGGCATGGCTAAGGCAGAATGTTGAGGAACGATGACTCAGGTAGGTAAGTCTGGGTCTGGACCAGGCTGAGGGGAAAGGTCTGGGATCTGAAGTTAGATTATTAATCACTCACGGAAGGATGAGAGCCTCCTTAGCCTTGGATTAAGCCTTTTTATCTGGAGGAGAAGAAGGGAAAATAATTTCTAACCATTAAGATGGGCTCCATCAGCTCTCCATAGTTACACCTCTTAGGTAATAATGAGTGCAAACATTTTGCTGTGTGGCTGGTACTGTGCTGAATACTTTAAATTATTAAGTCACTTATCTCCACAACAACCCTGTGAGGTAGGTACTATGATTATCCCTCTCTATTCCTCTATTTTCCAGATGAGAAAACTGAGGAATAGAGAGTTTAAGTGACTTGCCCCAAATCTCCCAGTTGGATTGAGATTGAGGTAGCCTGGCTCCAGGGCCCTGCATTTCATGATGATGTTATTTTACCTCTTAAGGGGAGAAATAAAGCAGAACATATGTCAGACAGCTGGGCTGTGAATCTTGAGGACTCATTTCCTAAAGAAAGTCCAAAGAGTTCATGTGTTTTCTTGGTGAGATAAAGGCTGAAGAATTGCCCAGAGATCCTTTTGGCTTTTCAGTGAATTAAAATGTAACCCTCTACTCATATACAGCAAAGATTCTCCTTATTCTAATGTGAGATTTAGGAATTTGGGAAGACATCTGGAATTTATTTATGCCATTTGGGTTTTGAAATTCAATATTAACTTCTTATAATGAAAGAGAAGAAGTCAGAGTGGGTCAGATTAGCGAAATCTGACACACAGGACATAGATTGGCGAACTTGGCTTTACTCTCTGGCTAAAATATTGCTCCAAATACCCTGGACCATTCCTCTCCAAAAGAAAAAACACATTTTTGAAATCATTTTGACCTTCTGTATATATGTCAATGGAATAGGCTGTATTTCAGGGTTTTCTTTCTCTTCCAGATAACTTTGTAAATGCTCAAGTGATTCACTTGTCCATGCTAAGGTTAAATATGGCACCAAGATAATTAGAAAAGTATCAGGTTGACTGTGTCAGTTTTTCATTCTGATCCTGGGGAAGCAGCATGGGTTTCGGAGACAGGCAGCCAAGACTGGTTTTGCCAGTTGTGTAATATCTGGATAATCTCCCCAAACCAGTTTCTAAACCTAGAGGATATCTCAAGCAGAAGGTGTGAGGTGGAAAGCAGGGATAAAAACTAGGGATATTTCAGATGGCTCATTATGACTAAAGTGGAAATTACTTGTGAGGCCAGTTAGGTGATGGAACCTAAGAGGTAAAATCATAAGAAGTCTTGTGTCCCAAGCCAGGTGTTTGGACTCTTTCCTGAAAGCAATAGGGAACTAACAAAGGGTTGTTTTAATTGTAATCTTTTAAAACACTGAACAGAACTGTGTTTTTTAAATAATGAATGTAATAGCTTATTGTAGAAAAAAATAGATAAAGAAGAAGGGAAACACTTTGAACTAAACTTCGAGAGTTTTATTAACCTCTTGGGAATGTTTTCCTTTCTTATAGATGGATGTTTTAATAAAATGTAATCAGATTGTAACCACTCTTTTATAATCTTCTTTTCTATTACAATTTTATAAATACCTATGTAAGTCAACGTAGATTTGTTCACATTGTCATTTTAATAGCTGTATTGATGTGCCATAATTTCTTTAATATTGTTCTATTCTTGGGTGTTTCCACATGTTGGGATAATAAAGATCCCTGTAATGAACATCTAAACTATATTTTATTTTATTTTATTTTTTTGTGGGTTTTTAATTTTGGCCGTGCCACGGGCCTTGCGGGATCTTACTTCCCCGACTAGGGATTGAACCTGAGCCCTTGGCAATGAAAGCATGGAGTCCTAACCACTGGACTGCCAGGGAATTCCCTGTAACTAAATTATAGCACATGTCCATAATAATTTCCTTAGTATAAACTTTAAGACATGGAAGGATGTGCTTATTTTAAAGAGTTTCACATATATTGCCAAGGTACTCCTCAGTAAAATTGTGTATTGATACCTTAACCAGCAGAACTTGAGGCTACTCATTTCGTTCTAGAGCCTAAGCAGGACATGGCAGTTAATTTCCGATAGATTAGAAACAATGTTCCAAGAAAGCAACAAAGATGGTGAAATTAGAGTAATTACGAGTAATGGGGATTTCCAATGCGGGAAATTGCCAACTTGAAAGAGGGAACTGGTAGCATCTTCAGATATTTGAGAGACCACAGTGTGGAAGGAAGCTTGACCCTGTTCTGGGTAATTCTCAAGGACAGAACTAGGATCAATTAGTAGGAGTCCCAGGAAGAGAGTCTGCCTTAATAGGCGGAAGATTTTTTTTTTTTTTTTTATCAATTTCATGCTGAAATATGCAAATGGCTGATGTAGTATCTTGGTAAGATGTCTCAGGGATAATTCCAGTTGTTTTCTGTGTCCTTTCAACGGAAAAAACCAATTCTACAATGCAACATTTTATCTTTTTCAACATCCATGATGTCCTCTGGGCTAGTTAATATTTACACATCTTAAAAATAAATTGAGTTGATAGAAATTGACCAGAGTCCTGCCAGGCTGAGTTTAAATGCAAATGTTAAGTGTGTGAATAAATTTTAGATACAGTCAATACTCATTATTTGTGAATTCTGTATTTGCAAATTTGCCTACTTGCTAAAATTTATTTGCAACCCCCAAATCAATACTCATAGTGCTTTCCTGGTCGTTTGCGGATATGCACAGAACTGCAAAAATTTGAGTCACCTGACATGCATGTTCCCAGCTGAGGTCAACCAAGGCTATGGTTTACTTTCTTCTTTCAGCTTTCGTACTATAAAACAAGTATCCGTTTCATAGTCTATGTACTGTCATGTTTTTTGCACTTTTTGGTTTTTGTTGGTGATTTTGCTGTTTAAATTGGCCCCCAAGCAGAGAAGTGCTGTCTAGTGTTCCTAAGTGCACAAGAAGGCTGTGATGTGCCTTATGGAGAAAATATGTGTGTTAGATAAGCATCATTCAGGCATGAGTTACATTTCTGTTGCCTGCATTCAATGCTAATGAATCAACAATATGTATTAAAGTGTCTTTAAACAGAAACACATGTAACACAAGGGTATGTGTAGGTCAGTTGCTGAAAATGCTGTGACCAGAGACTTCCAGGAACCTAACTTTGTATTTCCCCTAGGAGAAATGAATTTGCTAATTCAGCCTTTGGAATGACCTTAAATAGAACGTAGCTACTGTGAACAGCAAGAATTGACTATATGTGTTCTTAAAAGACTGATGGAGTCCTTTTGCTCACAGAACCCAACTCTCAAATGCCAAGTCACCCACCCCAATCCCAAAGCCCTGATTATTCAGAGGATAGCTGGCTGTCCAAGTGGAGTACTTGAGGCTTTTCAGTGAGCCAGACCATGATGCCACCTGCCAGACCTTGATGGAGGAGGCCAAACCCAACCAAGTCAGGGGTCAGGGACAGCCCAAGTCTAGTGACATTGCCTTTTTCTGTGATGAGTTATTTAAATATAGTCTGTCCTCTAATAGTTAGGGTCTGTGTTTTCCTCCTATTTAATCTCCCTTAACATAGAGCACAGTTTCAAGTGACATGAAAACCTTTCTGGATGGGGAGTAGCAGTGAACCTTAACGAGCCTTAAAAATAACTGCTGTGAAAAGACCAAAACTCTAATTTGAAAAGATACATGTACCCCAATGTTCATTGCAGCACTATTTACAATAGCCAAGACATGAAAGCAACCTAAGTGTCCATCAACAGATGTATGGATAAGGAAGATGTGGCATATATATATATATATATATATATATATATATATATATATATATACACACACAACGGAATATTCCTCAGCCATAAAAAAGAATGAAATAATGCCATTTGCAGCAACATGGATGGAACTAGAGATTATCATACTAAGTGAGGTAAGTCCGACAGAGAAAGACAAATATCATGTGATATCACTTATATGTGGAATCTAAAAAACTGACACAAATGAACTTATTTACAAAACAGAAACAGACTCACAGACACAGGAAACAAATTTATGGTTACCAAAGAGGAAAGGGGGCATGTCTCCTTCCTGACTGTCCTCTGTGGTTTGTCTGTGAGAACTGCTGATAGCAATATGTCTTCAGCAAATGCCAAAATTGGGCACTGTGCCCCCCGTTTAAAGCAATTGCTGTAATGCCAGAGGGTCAGTTCAAAGATATCAGCCTATCTGACTACAAAGGAAAATATGTTGTGTTCTTCTTTTACCCTCTTGACTCCACCTTTGTGTGCCCCATGGAGAGCATTGGTTTCAGTGATAGGGCAGAAGAATTTAAGAAACTCAACTGCCAAGTGATTGGTGCTTCTGCGGATTTGCACTTCTGTCACCTGGCATGGATCAACACACCCAAGAAACAAGGAGGACTGGGACCTGTGAACATTCCCTTGATATCAGACCTCAAGCGCACCATTGCTCAGGACTATGGGGTCTTAAAGGCCAATGAAGGCATCTCATTCAGGGGCCTTTTTATTATTGATGATAAAAGGTATCCTTTGACAGATTACCATAAATGACCTTCCTGTTGGCCGTTCTGTGGATGAGACACTGAGACTAGTTCAGGTCTTCTAGTTTACTGACAAACATGGGGAAGTATGCCCAGCTGGCTGGAAGCCTGGCAGTGATACCATCAAGCCTGATGTCCAGAAGAGCAAAGAATATTTCTCTAAGCAGAAGTTAGTGCTGGGCCGTTTTAGGGCCAGGCTGCAGTAGGTGGCCATGAGAACAAAACTATTGTCTTTTGTACTATTGTCATGCTTAAAACACAGACCTTACACTCAGCCCAGATGTGGTGTGGGACAGGACAGGCCTTTCCTGCAGGGGTTGGGGAGGCCAGCCTTTCTTCCTCTGGAGGGAATGGCCTGAGCTGTATTATGGGGCAGGCAAACTGATGTGTATAGTAGTAGGGTATCACTTTTGGTCTTTTGTAGTTTTATTAAACTTGAGCTGAGACCTTGTTGATTCTTCATTTTTGGGGGGCATTAGCCTTTGAGTGCAAGAGGAATTTACTTTTTGCTTTCCCTCTTTAGGGGAAAATGAGGTGTGAGAGCTGCCTCAGAATCAGGAAATTATATTGAGGGGAAATGCAAGTAGATACAGGGAATGGACCTGAAGCAAGGTGTTTCATTTCACCATATCTGGAGAAGAGCAAGACCTACTACAGTATTGGCCAAGGCACTGCAATTTATGCTATAGGCTGGGTTGCAGGTTAAGAGCCCAATGAGATTACTGACATTTACTTTTACACTACTGGGAGGGCTGTATGAAAACTTGAAGCTTGGCCTCTTCTGATTAAATGCCTGGTACTGGTTCTGTAAAAGATCAGAGATATAGGCTTCAGTAGCTTTGGAACTAAAAGGGGGAGGGGGAGACAAACACAAGTGCTGGTGTTCATAGGGTAGGGCTTTCTGTGTCAAAAGCACAGTGCTGGGCACCTCGTGGCTTCCCTGGGTTTCTATCCTTGATTTAAGGGTAGTTCTTTCTTGTCCTCATATCATTGTCCTGAGGGAGGGTTGTCAGTGGGGCGAAGGTGGATTCCTCCTGGGCTCTTGAAGCTAAGGCAGATGCAGGACTGAGAATCCTTCTGTATATCATGTGGTCCCCTTCTAGACACCTTCCAGACACGGCTACCCCAGCCTACCTACCCCTCCAATATTGAGACAAGCAAGAGCTATGAGCAGCAATATAGGATTCCCGGGGCCTTCAATAATAGCTTATTATATGCCAGGCACTATTTCGTATTTATTCAGTCTCCATAATAACCCTCTGAGGCAGGTACCATTATTTAGGGGATAGTTGCTTCTTAAGCCCTGTAACAAGTAGCATCTTGAAGCACTGCAGAGAAATGGTAACAGGTAATAATCCCATATTCCAAGGCAGGTGGCAAGTCTGGATCTGCTTTGGCCTTTTGACCAAACTTCTTTGAGCCTTGTTATCTTAATTTAAGATCTCTACTATAATTCTTTATCAAAAATGATCATCTTGTACCCAATAAAAGTCTTGTCTAGCCAAAAAAAAAGAGGAAAGTGGGGGATAGATAATTAGGAGTTTGGGATTAACGTATACACACTACTATATATAAAATAGATAAACAAAAAGAACCTACTGTATAGTACAGGGAACTCTATTCAATATCTTGTGATAACCTATGATGGAAAAGAATCTGAAAAATATATATATATGTATACCTGCTATACACCAGAAACTAACACAACATTGTAAATCAGCTATACTTCAGTTAATAAAAATAACTGTTGACACTTACTGAGCATTAAGAAGACTGAAAAATGTATGAAGGACTTTGGTGAAAGCTGTTGTGCCAATCTCCCACCCAGCAGATTTCTCTGCAGACCAGTAACTAAAGGGTTAATGTCTGGCAGAGCTGGGGGGGTGGGCTTCCATCCCCCAGCTCCAACCTCCAGATTGCTGAGCCCGGGGCACATGATCTCAGTTAATCTCCAGCACTGCCCTCTACATTGCCCTTCTTATCCACATTTCTTTGATGAGAAAAGTAAGCTTTAGAGAAGGTGTGAGACGTGTCTAACACACACAACTAGAAAGCGGCAGAACTGGGGTTTGAGCGTAACAGTCTGCAAGCAGCCAGTCCATGTCTGCAAACTGGCAGCCGAATTTGATCCACTACTTTGTTTGGGGTTTTACAGGTGATCTGAATTAGTTGCTATTATTTAAATATTGGGAAGTAAATTGAGGGTGGCCGAGAAACTGGTACCAGAACATGGAAGCTCTGGTTTTCAGGTCTTCACTCAGCCCACTGCATTCATTTGCATTTCCTGCTTGGCTCTGGAGACATTGATTTATGATCATGCTGACCTCTGTAGTCAGCCCCTTACTTTGAGTATAATGCTGTCATCTCTATTATTTCATCTCATCCTCATGCTTTTGTGACTATTCTGCAGCCGAAGGAATTTGCCCAAGATCAGATGTCTAAGTGAGCTGAGATGCAATCTTATTTCTCCATCTCATCCTCATGTTTTTATGATTATTCTGCAGCCGAAGGAATTTGCCCAAGATCAGATGTCTAAGTGAGCTGAGATGCAATCTTATTTTTCCAGCCTCTTCTCCCACACCGTCTCCTTGAATGATGCACAGACCCACTGCCCGCGAAAAGCAAGGTCTGGTTAGGATGTTCCTAATGCAATGGACTCTGGAGATTGCTCTGATAAAAGCGAGGATCCAGCGGCGCAGAGCAGGGGTGGGGTGAGGCAACAATGTCTCTATGGAAAATTGTTCTTTAAGTGTGAAGTTCAAGTGAGCCCTTCACGTTCTGCCATTCCTGCTTTGGGGCCGTAGTTTAAATTTGTGTTCTAGGGCATTGGGAACAATTCTCTAAGAGGCAAGCACATTTTTTCCCCCAAGCAGCTTGCTTCTCATCACCATCTCCTTGCTTCCTAAGGTCAACATGCTGGTAGTGGGGGCCCCCTTCTTTAGTAGGTGCTCTCTGCTGGAAGGGTTCCTGGAATTCGCTCATCACTGTCAGGATGACATTTCCACATCAAAGGCCACAGGAATTAGGCCATTCCACAGGAGCCCATTGGACAGAGCACAAACAGCCTAAAGATGCCTGCCTCATCCAAAGAGCACACAGCACAGCCCAAATGGCATGCAGAGCCTCCCGACAGCCATGGTCTTGAGTGTCATGGAATTCTTCTGAGGAAAGTTCCCCAGCTGGTCTCCCCACTTCCAGTCTCTCTTCCAAACCATGGCCAGCTTAATCCTTCTATAACTCTGTTTCCTTCTTGTCTCCCTCACTCAAAAGCCTTTGATGTGTTCCCAGTTCCTTGAAAATAAAGTCAAAATTACCTCTCCTGTATTCTGCGTCCTTCACGGCTTGAACCTTCTCCAACCCTTATCTAACTTTCATCTCACTACTTTCCTTCCGGAACATTCTTCTCTGATCAAACAGGGATACTTGGCCTTCACCAAGGACTCCATCTGCAAATCTCTTTTTTTTTTTTTTTTTTCTGTTCTCCACTGGGTGTGTGGGTCTGTATCCTTTCAAGACCCAGTCCAACCTTCTCTCTTTTGATGTTTAAGACTTCTGATTCTCATTTTCCCTAGTTGGAAAGTGCGTTGTGATGAAGATTAAGTTCGCTTAACTAGCCAACCACAGAAACTGCTGTGGAGGAGGAGGAGATGGTGGTGCTTCTTCATGGAGATCCACGAATATTGGGATGTCCCTTGACTGAAGCTTTAGACTCACACAAAACATCGTCTTCCAGTTTCCAAGTGTTGAAATGAATACAAGGCTTATCAACTCACTATATAATATATTTCTTTTTTGTTACCTTCCAAGATTCATTCATTCACTGATCCAAACACAATTTGGATAAATAGTAGTCTCAATCTATGCTTCAACTCATATCTTATCCATATACTTGCCACATTTTCTATTTCTTTTTCTTTCTTGGTAAATGGGACTAATACCATTCTGAAGGGGTAACTGGGAGGACTGAATGAGATAATGTTCATCCATTATTGTGTCTGGCATGTGTAAGGCACATGCCAGACACAAAATTGGCACTTAGCAAATGCCCCAGCTTTCCTTTTGATGAATTTTGTAATCAATCCGGGACATCACAGACAGGAAGCTTGTCCAAATTACCACAAATTCCCTGGACTGATTTTGGTCTGAGATACAAGCTCTACCTGAAGTGTTTGTATTTCATAGGTGTATTGCATGGCTTCTCTTGAATTTTTATTAGACTAATTTTTGAAGAAAATCTGAAAATAAGAGCCAAAAGAAAATGTTCAGCCGATCCTTCCTTTTATGGGCATGTTGGCAATTTTTCTGTTCAAACTAAACAGTCTCTGTTATGTTCTTACCCAACTTGATTCTCAAAGAGTCTAAAACTTGTCCTGGAATGAACTTGCTGGCCAGTTTCTTTTAAAATATTATATTAAAATATGTTTTAAAAAGGCAACACAAAATGTCTCTGGCTCTTTCACGTGGACATTGCATCAGCAATTTCCAGGCCTTTTGATTGGAAGGAAAAATAATGTTTTGCTCACTCCCCCATCTGAGTATAAGGCATAACTGATAATAATATCTACAGATGGCAGGCCAAATGGAAATCATCTCTTTGACACAGATGATGCAGCTATTTGGAACTCATACTTTTTTTATTAAATTTCATTCTCCTCTAAGCTAATATCCCAGAAATCAAACAGCCCTCTGGACCCTATATACCTGGACGTACTAGGAGGAAAACATTGCTTGCAAATGGATACTAATCAGTTTTCAGGGATAATCAAGGGACGTGGAGATTCAGTTTGAGCAAGAGAAGATGGCCAAATGAACTGGCACAAGTTGGATGATTTGGCAGGTAGAAGTCAGCAAGGATGATAAATCCACGGAAGGAGGAAGGCATGGGCAGATGGCAGAGAGGAACGATGTTGAGAATGACCATTGCTGTCCAAACCCCGCTGCACTTGCGCATGGAGCGTTTTCAGGTTAGTGTCTGCTGTGGGCAACCTCAATTCTGGCTGCTCCTCCACTATCTTCCTGGGCATCTGTGTCAATGATGACAGACCTCATGCCCACCTCTCTCTGAAATGCTTTGTACCTTGCTCAAGCCCTTCTGCAGCCTCTGATACATTTTCACTTTTTCATTCATTTTATCCAGAGGTCCTGGAGCCAGGACACCACCTTTCACGGCATAGTTTTTGTCATTTGGCAGATTTTGAAGGAAGCACGCAACTCTCCAAGGATTGAATTTGTGCTTTATCTGGAGGCATAGGGGCAGGGTAAAAAGACTGTGGGCTTTGGGGTCATAGAGACTCAAGTTCGAATCTTGGTTTTGTCATTTATTGACTCTGGACAAACCACGGCGCCTCTCTGAATCTCATTTCCTCATCTGAAAAGTTTCCTCATCTGTAAAATGGGAGGCAGCCACTTTACAGGATTTTGTGAGGATTAAGAGCGGCCATCAAGCGACATATTTGACACACAGCAGAAAATGGAACAAATGGCAGTTAAAATGAAAGGAGTGGTGAGACATAAAGCAGAGGGCATAACTGGTCAAGAGCCTGTGATGTATCTGAAATCGTCAAGATGAAATCTATTTGATCAGTGCAAACATTTTTTCACTATTTCCCCAAATTTAATTTGGAAGTGTACAAGATGTGGTAGACTCAGCTTTGGTTCAAATATGTTTAGGTCTCCCATATTCTAGAAATAACTTGTTTTGCTTTTGCTAACTCCTCACGCTGTCTTCCTCACTCTTCCCTTCTGTGTTCCACCATATTTGTGGAAGGATTAAGATAAGCCTGCTGTAGACTCTTCCTAGCCACTCACTTCTTCCTTTCAAGTCTGATTTCTGTTCCCACAGCTCTCCTGAAAAGCCTCTCTAGAGTTTAGAAAATTATCGATGTGCTCACACCAGTGTGTACACATCCAGCCTCGTCAACTCTGCAGCTTTCCACACCATTGGCTAGTAACTTCCTCTAAAACAGCAGTTCTCAACCTTGGCTGTATATTAGAATCACCTGGGGGGCTTTAAAAATTATTTACGCCTGGATCCCAGCATCAGGGATTCTGATGTAATGGTCTGGGGTGCAAACTGAGCTTTAGGTTTTTTCAAAGCTCCCTTGTTGATGATTAAGGTGCAGCTAGGGTTGAGAACCACATCTAAGACTCTCTTTCTCTTTTATTTATATAATATTGCAAAGCTCTGTTTCACATCTTCTGAATTTCTTTTGGGGTCTTCCTCAAATCCTGTTCTTACAGTCTGTTTTTCTGTAATAAAGGATGCAAGTGTTGCAGTTAAGGCAATTTATAGTTAGAGTTTTTGCTATGGTGTTGCTAAAGGAAATCTGCAACTTGTGGTTAATCAGAAAACTTACCGAATGCAGGTTCAAGGTATGGCTGGATACGATGGGGAAAGAATGAGGAAAGGAAGGAAGGAAGGAAAGAAAATCTTATGCTTTATGATCCAAACAATAACCCTGTGTATCTAATGCTTTCTCTTCTATTGCATTTCAACAGAAGTACCAGGAATATTAATCTTAGCTATGACTGATTGAGCACCATGGTATATCCTCATAGCAACCTCAATGAGATGGATACTATTATCCTCATTTTTTACATCAAAGAAATGGAGATGGGCAGAGTTAGTTCCCCAAGGACACAAGCCTAGAAAAATGACAAAACTGTGATTTTTAACTCAGGTCAAATCCTCTCTGGATTAGAATCCTAAGTAATTGATGCCAAATCTTGGAGAATTGCTTCCAAAGTCCTACTTGAGGGAGACATTCAAATACCTGAAATCATACTCACATCTCCCATTAGTTTTCCCATCTCCAGGGTAGGACCTTGCAATCCTTGTTTGTGTACTTTGGTTTTAATATTTCTCATCCTCTGGTCGCACAAGCTACCTCTACTTCAGCTTGATAATGGCCCTATTGGCATGTGGTGTCCAGAGTCTAGTATAACAGTGATAGCCTTAGGCATATTTTGGGATAATGGCTGAGTCAGTAACAATACAGAAAATCTGTGATGATGGTTACATTTCTATGTTCAGGAGAAAGTATTGAAAATAAAGGACTAGGTTTTCATGGAGAAGGAGTAGTCTGAGATGGAGATACAGTTTTCTCTGCAGGCTTCAGAGGGAAGGTGACAGTGACAGAAAAGAGGAAAGAGTACAATGTAAGGGAAGATGAGGAAACTGAGTATCTATAGGGGAAAGTAGAAAAAGATTCAGAGAAACATTTCCTTCCTCCTTCCTTCTCCCCTCCCTTCCTCCCTTCCTTCTTTCCTTTATCTGATATTTTTCTCCCATGAACTTCACAGCTGTTGCTTGAACCCACATTCAATAAACTTTTTTTTTCATACATAACTACTCTCCATATTTGATAAAAATATCAAACCATTATTTTTGCTTCCCACAAATATAATACATACAAATTTTTTTCTGAAATACTAAGGTCAGCAAATTAAGTATCTTGAGACTAATATAACCACATACAACTGCTGTTCTACTGACTTCCAGGAACAAAACAAAAACAAAAAGATTCTTATCAAGATGCTCTGGGTTTCCTTTTATTAGTGTTAGGGATTCGGAATTATAATCATCTGCCAGTAATAATTTATACATTCTAGTTGATTGTCTACAAATAAAATATCGCAGGCTCTTCTTCGTGAGTTCTGGATTTGACACGACACTGACAATACTGCAGATTTCCTTTAGCAACCTCCTAGAAATACCCTCAACTACAAATTGCCTTCATTATAAGATTTGCATTCTTTACTACACAAAACAATATTCTAAACAGGATTTGAGTGAGCTTTAAACATAATACAACACTGGATAGCCAGTGAGAGATTAATGAACTGTTGAAAAGAAAGCTGAGATATGGAGAAAACAGTTGCCCGGGTCAGGGCAAGAGGAAAGGAATTCATTTCTTCTCCTCCAGTACTTTACCCCAGCACACCAGAGAATACATGGGTCACTTTAAGTCTGAAAGGACTATGCATTTGGCTTCCAGGAAGTGAAATTTCACACTCAATCACAGTAACCAAATTGGGTCTTGTGGTTCACATATTTTGTTTCCCTTTTGCCTCAGGGCTTTGACTTTTTAATTTCCACTTAAATTGCTTCATTTTGCACATTTCTTTTAACTTGCCTCAAATCTTGTGTAAAAGGGGCATTCTGACACTTATGAGGTTTCTACTATGTACCAGGCACTGCTTGGGGCACTCCAGTTATGGGGGTGTACATCCTACAGGGTATGAAGTGTAAAGACGAACAAACAAAAAATAGAATTTAGACTTCAAGGGTTGTTGTGGAGAAGAGGACAAGAGGAAAATGAAGAGAGGGGAGAGGACTTTGGAGAAGGTGATGATTGGGATGAAAGAGAAAGGCTGAGAAAGTAGAGGAAGAGAGAAATAGGAGGAGAATGCATGAAGAGGAGGTTACAGAAAGTGAGAAAAGAGAAGCTGTGTAGAATAATGAACTGAAGGACACAAAGAATAGGGTAGAAAGAGGGAAATGGCTGAATGGCGTGGGCTGGGTGGGAAGAAGTCTAAGGGTAAGGGTGGAAAAGAGAAAAAGGCAGGAGAGGCTGATTATCTGTAGAAGAGGTTGGGTGAGAAGGACTTAATTGTGTCCCCACCCCCCAAATGCAGAGGTCGAAGCCCCAATCCTCAATGTGACTATATTTGGAGGTAGGACCTTTAAGGAGGTAATTAAGGTTAAATGAGGTTATGAGGGTGGGGCCCTGATCCAACAGAACGTGTGTCCTTATAAGAAGAGGAAGAGATTGTACTCCTGTCCTGCTAGAAAGAAACACAAACCCACCCATTAGCAGAGAGGCTGTCTAAAATCATAATAAGGTCACAGACACCACAAAACACACCACTGGATGCTGTCCTGCCCACCAGAAAGACAAGATCCAGCCTCATCCACCAGAGCACAGGCACCAGTCCCCTCCACCAGCAAGCCTAAACAACCCACTGAACCAACCGTACCACTGGGGGCAGACACAAAAAACAATGGGAATTACGAACCTGCAGCCTGCAAAAAGGAGACCCCAAACACAGTAAGTTAAGCAAAATGAGAAGTCAGAGAAACACACAGCAGATGAAGGAGCAAGGTGAAAACCCACCAGACTAAACAAATGAAGAGGATATAGGCAGTCTACCTGAAAAAGAATTCAGAGTAATGATAGTAAAGATGATTCAAAATCTTGGAAATAAAAAGGAGAAAATACAAGAAACGTTTAACAAGGACCTAGAAGAACTAAAGAGCAAACAAACAATGATGAACAACACAATAAATGAAATTAAAAATTCTCTAGAGGGAACCAATAGCAGAATAACTGAGGGAGAAGAACGGATAAGTGATCTGGAAAACAAAGTAGTGAAAATAACTACGGCAGAGCAGAATAAAGAAAAAGAATGAAAAGAATGGAGAACAGTCTCAGAGACTTCTGGGACAACATTAAATGCACCAACATTCGAATTATAGGGGTCCCAGAAGAAGAGAAAAAGAAAGGGACTGAGAAAATATTTGAAGAGATTATAGTTGAAAACTTCCCTAATATGAGAAAGGAAATAGTTAATCAAGTCCAGGAAGCACAGAGAGTCCCATACAGGATAAATCCAAGGAGAAACATGGCAAGACACATATTAATCAAACTACCAAAATTAAATACAAAGAAAAAATATTAAAAGCAGCAAGGGAAAAACAACAAATAACATAAAAGGGAATCCCCATAGGGTTAAGAGCTGATCTTTCAGCAGAAACTCTGCAAGCCAGAAGGGAGTGGCAGGACATATTAAAAGTGATGAAAGGGAAAAACCTACAACCAAGATTACTCTACCCAGGAAAAATCTATTCAGATTCAACGGAGAAATTTAAACCTTTACAGACAAGCAAAAGCTAAGAGAAGTCAGCACTACCAAACCAGCTCTACAATGAATGCTGAAGGAACTTCTCTAAGTGGGAAACACAAGAGAAGAAAAGGACCTACAAAAACAAACCCATAACAATTAAGAAAATGGTAATAGGAACATACATATCGATAATTACCTTAAAAGTAAATGGATTAAATGATCCAACCAAAAGACATAGACTGACTTAATGGACACAAAAACAAGACTTGTACATATGCTGTCTACGAGAGACCCTCTTCAGACCTAGGGACACATACAGACTGAAAATGAGAGGATGGAAAAAGATATTCCATGCAAATGGAAATCAAAAGAAAGCTGAAATAGCAATTCTCATATCAGACAAAATAGACTTTAAAATAAAGACTATTACAAGAGACAAAGAAGGACATTACGAATCATCAAGAGATCAAACCAAGAGGAAGATATAACAATTGTAAATATTTATGCACCCAACATAGGAGCACCTCAATACATAAGACAAATGCTAACAACCATAAAAGGGGAAATCGACAGTAACACAATCATAGTAGGGGACTTTAACACCCCACTTACACCAATGGACAGATCATCCAAAATGAAAATAAATAAGGAAACAGAAGCTTTAAATGATACATTAAACAAGACGAACTTAATTGACATTTATAGGACATTCCATCCAAACACAACAGAATACACCTTCTTCTCAAGTGCTCATGGAACATCTCCAGGATAGATCATATTTTGGGTCACAAATGAAGCCTTGGTAAATTTAAGAAAATTGAAATCATATCAAGTATTTTTTCCAACTACAAAGCTCTGAGACTAGATATCAATTACAGGAAAAAAAAACTGTAAAAAAATACAAAAACATGGAGGCTAAAGAATACACTACTTAATAACCAAGAGATCACTGAAGAAATCAAAGAGGAAATCAAAAAATACCTAGAAACAAATGACAATGAAAACACGACGACCCAAAACCTATGGGATGCGGCAAAAGCAGTTGTAAGAGGGAACTTTGTAGCAACACAATGCTACCTCAGGAAACAAGAAACATCTCAAATAAACAACCTAACCTTACACCTAAAGCAGTTAGAGAAAGAAGAACAAAACAACCCCAAAATTAGCAGAAGGAAAGAAATATAAAGATCAGATCAGAAATAAATGAAAAAGAAATGAAGGAAACAATAGCAAAGATCAATAAAACTAAAAGCTGGTTCTTTGAGAAGATAAACAAACTTGATAAACCATTAGCCAGACTCATCAAGAAAAAAGGGAGAAGACTCAAATCAATAGAATGAGAAATGAAAAAGGAGAAGTAACAACCAACACTGCAGAACTACAAAGGATCATGAGAGATTACTACAAGCAACTGTATGCCAATACAATGGACAACCTGGAAGAAATGGACAAATTCTTAGAAAACACAACCTTCTGGGACTGAACCAGGAAGAAATATAAAATATAAACAGTCCATTCACAAACACTGAAATTGAGACAGTGATTAAAAATCTTCCAGCAAACAAAAGCCCAGGACCAGATGGCTTCACAGGTGAAGTCTATCAAACATTTAAAGAAGAGCCAACACCTATCCTTCTCAAAATCTTCAAAAATATAGCAGAAGGAGGAACACTTCCAAACTCATTGTATGAGACCACCATCACCCTGATACCAAAACCAGACAAAGATGTCACAAAGAAAGAAAACTACAGGCCAATATCACTGATGCACATAGATGCAAAAATCCTCAACAAAATACTAGCAAAGAGAATCCAACAGCACATTAAAAGGATCATACACCATGATCAAGTGGGGTTTATCCCAGGAATACAAGGATTCTTCAATATACGCAAAGCAATCAATGTGATACACCATATTAACAAACTGAAGGAGAAAAAACATATGATCATCTCAATAGATGCAGAAAAAGCTTTCAACAAAATTCAACACCAATTTATGATAAAAACCCTCCAGAATGTAGGCATAGAGGGAACTTACCTCAACGTAACAAAGGTCATATATGACAAACCCACAGCTTACATCATTCTCAATGGTGAAAAACTGAAACCATTTCCACTAAGATCAGGAACAAGACAAGGTTGCCCACTCTCACCACTATTATTCAACATAGTTTTGTCAGTTTTAGCCACAGCATTCAGAGAAGAAAAATAAATAAAAAGAATCCAAATCGGAAAAGAAATAAAACTGTCACTGTTTGCAGATGACATGATATATATGTAAAGAATCCTAAAGATGCTATCAGAAAACTACTAGAGCTAATCAATGAATTTGGTAAAGTAGCAGGAAACAAAATTAATGCACAGAAATCTCTTGCATTCCTCTACACAAATGATGAAATATATGAAAGAGGAATTAAGGAAACACTCCCTTTTACCACTGCAACAAAAAGAATAAAATACCTAGGACTAAACCTACCTAAGGAGACAAAAGACCTGTATGCAGAAAACTATAAGACACTGATGAAAGAAATAATAGATGATACAAACAGATGGAGGGATATATCATGTTCTTGGATTGGAAGAATCAACACTGTGAAAATGACTATACTACCTAAAGCAATCTACAGATTCAATTCAATCCCTATCAAGCCACCAGTGGCATTTTTCACAGCACTAGAACAAAAAATTTTACAATTTGTATGGAAACACAAAAGACCCCGAATAGCCAAAGCAATCTTGAGAAAGAAAAATGGAGCGGGAGGAATCAGAGTCCCTGAATTCAGACTATACTTCAAAGCTACAGTAATCAAGACAGTATGGTACTGGCACAAAAACAGAAATATAGATCAATGGAACAGGATAGAAAGCCCAGAGATAAACCCATGCACATATGGTCCCCTTATTTTTGTTAAAGGAGTCAAGAATATACAATGGAGAAAAGACAGCCTCTTCAATAAGTGGTACTGGGAAAACTGGACAGCTACAAGTAAAAGAATGAAATTTGAACACACCGTAACACCACACACAAAAATAAACTCAAAATGGATTAAAGACCTACATGTAAGGCCAGACACTGTAAACTCTTAGGGGAAAACATAGGCAGAACACTCTATGACATAAATCACAGCAAGATCCTTTTTGACCCACCTCCTAGAGAAATAGCAATGTAAACAAAAATAAACAATTGGGACCTAATGCAACTTAAAAGCTTTTGCACAGCAAAGGAAAACATAAACAAGACGAAAAGACAACCCTCAGAATGTGAGAAAATGTTCGCAAATGAAGCAACTGACAAAGGATTAATCTCAAAAATTTACAAGCAGCTCATGCAGCTCAATATCAAAAAAACAAAAAACCCAATCCAAAAATGGGCAGAAGACCTAAATAGACATTTCTTCAAAGAAGATACACAGATTGGCAACAAACACATGAAAGAATGCTCAACATCACTAATCATTAGAGAAATGCAAATCAAAACTATAATGAGTTATCACTTCACACCTGTCAGAATGCCCATCATCAAAAAATCTACAAACAATAAATGCTGGAGAGGTGTGGAGAAAAGGGAGCCCTCTTGCACTGTTGGTGGGAATGTAAATTGATACAGCCACTATGGAGAACAGTATGGAGGTTCCTATAAAAGTAAAAATAGAACTACCATACAATGCAGCAATCCCACTACTGGGTATATACCCTGAGAAAAGCATAATTCAAAAAGAGTCATGTACCAAAATGTTTACTGAAGCTCTATTTACAATAAGAAGTACATGGAAGCAACCTAAGTGTCCATTGACAGATGAATGGATAAAGAAGATGTGGCACATATATACAATGGAATATTACTCATACATAAAAAGAACCAAAATTGAGTTATTTGTGGTGTGGATGGACCTAGAGTCTGCCATACAGAGTGAAGTAAGTCAGAAAGAGAAAAACAAATTCTGTATGCTAACACATATATATGGAATATAAAAAAAAAAAATAGTTCTGAAGAACCTAGGGGCAGGACAGGAATAAAGATGCAGACATAGAGAATGGACTTGAGGACACACGGATGGGGAAGTGTAAGCTGGGACAAATTGGGAGAGTGGCATGGACATATATGCACTACCAAAGGTAAAATCGATCGCTAGTGGGAAGCAGCCACATAGCACAGGGAGATCAGCACGGTGCTTTGTGTCCACCTAGAGGGGTGGGATAGGAGGATGGGAGGGAGATGCAAGAGGGAGGAGATATGGGGATATATGTATACATATTTCTGATTCACTTTGTTTTACAGCAGCAAATAACATACCATTGTTAAGCAATTATACTCCAATAAAGATATCAGAAAAAATTAAATTAAATTAAAAAGTAAGAAGAGGAAGAGACACCACACCAGATCTCTCTCTCTCTCTTTCTTTCTCTGACATGTGAAGACATAGAGAGAAGCTGGCCATCTGAGCCAGAAAGGAAGTTTTGGCTGGAAACCAACCCTGCTGGCACCTTGATCTTGGAATTCCATCCTCCAGAACCACAAGGAAATAAATTTCTGTTGTTTAAGTTCCCAGCCTGTGGTATTATCCTGTTATGGCAGCCTTAGTGGACTAACACAAGGCATATGGAGATTTAAAGTTAGCAGAAGCGGCCAGGAGAATCACTGTTCACCCCCCCCACCTTGCCCATCTCTGGGCACATGGGCAGTAAAATACATTTTACTTTTCTTCCTGAAATTCAAGAGACAGAAGGACTCAGGCTCTGTTGGCAAGGGGACCATGTATTCACGTACATATGTGTCACTAAAAACTGATGGTGGGGCTTTGGGTGTCATTTGTAAAATAATATTAAACATAGTACCAACCTTACAGGTGTGTTGGGAGGATTAAATGAGGGTTTATCTAGATGTATACCTCTGTGTAGGAAGTGCTCTGTATTAGCTATTGTTATTAATAGTGTGTGTGTGTGCAAAAAAAAGAAATTTTTGTGAAGGGTGAGGGCTCCTGAGGTTTCCCACATAGCAGGAAAATGGGAACAGTTTTTATGTCTCTAGGTTATATTAGGTTGAACCATATGACATTGTCATTTCTATAGGTCAGAAACACGGCAAGTGTTTTTAAAATCGGAACATGTCACATAAAAATCCAGATTATGTGGATTTTCTTGAAAAATCTGAAGATCTGGCTCCATAGGGTCACATTACGCCTGGACACCCCCCACTGGAGCAGGTAGTGACTGCCCATGTTAGGTGGAGAGTGTGGTTTCAGGCCTCCTGGGTCTCTGCCACATGCTTATTCATTCATGCGCAACAGCTTGGTCCTGTAGATTTAGGACTGTCGCCCCTGATGCAGTATATGGTGCAGAGCTATGCTAATATGCTGCTGACAACACCCAGAGAAATGGGTATATTTTCTTTCGCAGGCAAAAGCATTAGGTCAGCAATGTAGATTTGTGTAAACAAATGGAAAGCACAAATCATCCCAAACCAAACATCTTTGACCTTGAATAATCAAAACAACCAGGGAGAGGCACTCTGGATTTCACTCATCATTTTGCTTTGACAACATGGTGGAAACACTTCCATCTTTGCCAAAATTCTTTCCCTTGACGAGTTTACATTCACGTGCAAGTCCATTCACTGAGTATCTCGTGTGTGTCCATTCCTCTTGCTTGTACTTTTGTTTCTAATCCCCTACTAGATGTCAGTTTGTCCAGTGAGAAGAAATCCCCTAAGACAAAGAGGCTGAGGTCAAAAATTAGCTGGCCAGCCAAAACTATCAGGCTCCTAACATTAACTAGTATTTGTATTTCACCTTCTGACTTGCAAATTTTTCTCACATAGTATCTTATTTAAGATACCAATGGGTCCACTGGAGTAGGTACTTATTGTTCTCATTTTCAGTGATGAACAGAGGCTCAGAGCATTCAAATAACTTGCCCACAATCACACAACCAGGAAGGGTTAGGAGTGAAACTGCCACAAAAGGAGATCACAATTCCAGATTCTTCATTTTTTTAGTTAACTAGGAAGAAAAGCAGCACCACAGCACGGATGAAAATAGGCTTTGCTGTAACTAAGTTAAAGAATAATCTGAGTGTCTTAGTTGTTGTTGTTGTTGTTTTTATGAGATTGGCTGACTAGCACAGCTGATGCAAATTTAGCATTAAGGAAAATAGAGTATTTAAATCACAGACAGTAATAGCTCCCCTGTGCCCTAGGCTGTCAGACAGTATCCAGAGTAGTAGTTAGTGCAGCTCTGGAGAGTATCTGCTTCTCCCTAGGGCATCACTAATCAAACTCTACGTTCTTTCCTGTTAACCTTAGATTGGGTTCAGATTTTTTCTCACTACAGGGCTCTGTGTAGCTGTTATCCATCCCAGGAAATTGATATGGCGCTAGCACTAGATGTGAAACTCATCTGGTATCTGGTGTTCAGGTATAGATGTCATTTCAAGAGAGGCATGAATATTTTTGGTGAACCACATAGTGTCTGGGGAAATTCCTCCCTGCAAGTCCAGGGATACCCTAGAGAGAGTTAGGAAGGGAGGTGGTGATGGTCTTTAAATATTTAAGAAGCCAGAGGAAAGAGGTGGACTTCCTGCTACTGCTAAAAGCAGAACAAGGACCAGGGGAGAACCATTTAAAAAGAGCCAGATTCTGACATAAGAAAGAACTTTCTGGTGACCAGTGGTATTTTAATGGAAGAGGCTGCTTTATTAAGTATGAGCTTTTTGCTATGGCTTGTGTTGAAGCTGAAGGTAGGGTCTGTAGTGTGGACAAATTCTCAAAGTCTTTTTGGAGACCATTTTATCTCAGACTCAAGGACAAACAGGAGGACGACCAACAATTTCCGTCATATTATAAGGACACCACACATAAATTGTTTTCAAGAAATGAGAATTTTTAAGTCTCTAAGTTATATTGGAATTATATTAAATTGCCATTTTTTGTAGGTAATAGAATGGTTGAAGGCCAGCAGTTGTATATGGCTCAACATAATTTATACAAAGGCAAGGGAATAGACTCAATTCTTTAGACCTATGTCATATGGAGAAAAGGGATGCATGAGAAACTGTGAAGACTTCACTGTGCATAGCTTTTGGGTTGTTCCGGACTGAATTGGGCTTCCCCAAAAGTCACATGTTGAAGTACCTCACCATGTGACTATTTGGAGATACCAACTTTTAAAGGGGTGATGAAGTTCAAGTGAGGCCCTGAGGATGGGCCTTAATCCAATCTGACTGGTATCCTTATAAGAAGAGGAAATTGGGACACACACAGGGATACCAGGGATGCTCTGCACAGAGGAAAAACCACGTGAGGACACAGCGAGAAGGCAGCCATCTGCAAGTCAAGGAGACAGGCCTCAGAAGGGATCAAAGTTATGGCACCTTGGTCTTGAACTTCTAGCTTCCAGAACTGTGAGAAAATAAAGTTCTGTTATTTAAACCACCTAGTCTGTGGTATTTGGTGTACATGGGTATATGGATATGTGGAGGGGAGCAGTAGGGGTGCAGGGAAAGAGGAAGGTGGGTAAGAGACAGGTTTTCAAAGCCCCCCTATGACCATGCCAAGGAATATGGCCTTTATTGTGAAAGAAAAGAGGGGTTGCTAATGATCTGAGGAACTGATATGAACACCTGTGATAAAATGGGTTGGTAATTCAAAGAATCCCTAAACTGAGATTCTACTGATGTTAAATTAGATTTTAAAGTGGCCGGGGGTCAAAATTATTCCTAAGAAGTCTTTTCTAAAAAAATTAATGATGGAAGAAAGAAACTGAAACAATCACTTACCAGTTTAAGAGAATAAGCTGCTTTGAGGTGGCAAGGCCACCAGCTAAAGTTTTAATGACAGCTCTCAAATATCATTAGTGTACATCTGGCAGGATGCGTTTTAAAGCAATGACATCAGCTATGGTTTTCTGTTATTGGTAGTATGAGAAGGCACTAAAAGTGTAAATATTTAATACTGGTTTGTAATTAGCTTTTCTTTTTTTTTTTGAGCCATTTATTTGATGTGAATCTTTAAGGAGACTCTATTCTTTTTTTTAATTTTATTTTATTTAATTTATTTATTTATTTATTTATTTTTGGCTGTGTTGGGTCTTCGTTTCTGTGCGAGGGCTTTCTCTAGTTGTGGCAAGTGGGGGCCACTCTTCATCGCGGTGCGAGGGCCTCTCACTGTCACGGCCTCTTGTTGCGGAGCACAGGCTCCAGACGTTCAGGCTCAGTAGTCGTGGCTCACGGGCCCAGTTGCTCCGCGGCATGTGGGATCTCCCCAGACCAGGGCTCGAACCCATGTCCCCTGCATTGGCAGGCAGAGTCTCAACCACTGCGCCACCAGGGAAGCCCTGTAATTAGCTTTTGATTGATTAGGACTAACTTCTTCCCCTTGACTTGGAGGCAGAGACAGACAAATGCATGTTCGACTTTGAGCTTCCTTCTAGCTCTGTGGCCTTGGACAAGTCACATTACTTTGCTCTAATCTTTCAAATAGGATTAAGTCTCCCTCTCTGCTGCCTTGCAGATGAGTGATGAGATGGGGTAAAAAGCCATTCCATGAGATTATCAGTATGTCAAACAGAATCACACTATGTTCATGGTGGGAAAAATCTCTATTTAAAACAAATGTTATAGAAAACAGCCTTGTGGTTGCCAAGGGGGAGGAGGGTGGGAGGGATGGGTTGGAAGTTTGGGATTAGCAGATGCAACGTATTATATATTGGATGGATAAACAACATGGTCTTATTGTATAGCACAGGGAACTATACTCAATATCCTGTGATAAACCGTAATGGAAAAGAATATGAAAAAATGTACATATATATATATGTATAACTGAATCGCTTTGCTCTGCAGCAGAAATTAACACAACATTGTATATCAACTTTACTTCAATTAAATAAATTTTAAAAATGTTAATTGGAAATGTCTACTGAAGGATTAGTCAAGAACAGAGCTCTGTTAGAGAATAAGGAATCCTTTCCAGGAGTCCATGTGGCAGGGTGGAAAATGTATGGGTTTTAGAGATGGGAACAACTTTAAATACCTACTCCATCCCTTAGTGCTCATAGGACATTGGATAAGTAACTCACCTCTCTCATCTGAAAAATGGGGACACATAGTAAGTACATGTAAAGTACTGGCACATAGTAGGTTCTTAATAAAAAGCCTCTACTAAACTCTTGAGGCAAACTGAGCAACTTTGGAGAAGCCATTTCATCAATTATTGGGACATGCATTCCACTGACCATTATTGAATACCTATTGGGTATGCAACAAAATAACTTAGGGAAATATTTATTTGTGTGTGTTCTCCACTCCCAACTTATCCCAAGAATGTTGCCTGGCTTTTTGTGCTTCCTTGTTTCAAGGTTGTATAGGCAGAGCAGGAAGCAGAAGTTTCTTGAAAATAATCCTTTTTCCTTTCTTTTCTGAAAGTCCAAGCCCAAGAGTATATGGTGGGAAAGGGGAGAATGCAGGGCCTTTGATGGGAGATTTCCCCAGACCTGGAGGGACTGGGGCTCAGGGATTGTGGATCTGTGAGAAGTGGAAACGCTCACTCTGTGTGACCAGACCTCGGAGGGGAGGGCTGCCTAGGATTGCTCAGACCCCAGGTTCCTGGCTAGACAGTGACTGCCAGTTCCCAAGCAGGGCTGGAAAGCAGAATCCTCAGACATCAAAGGGGCAGGCAATTTATAAAAGTGGGCATAGCTGACATGAAGGAAGACCTCGCCGGTATCGGTATCTGTGGGAGTAGGAGCCTGATCATTTCTGAAAGTAAAGTTCCTGCTGTCATTAACTCTTAGAATCAAATTTAAGTTGTATTAAATAAAATGGAAAAATATGAAATTTCTTGCAGACCTGTGTTTGTAGATTGATTCAGACCTACTATAGTTGTAAGGCACTGGAAAATCTAAAGATGAATTCATTCGTACTCTCTGAAACTCACCCTATGTGGGAACTGGCGGAAGTCATATGAGCCCTGCATGAATAACTGTCATTCAAAGCACCACAAGATCCTGATGTGGTATCGCACTGCAGGAAGAGTTTTCAGTCACAAGAGGTAGACAGCTGAATTTTGCAAAAGGCAGACAGCCAAGAGGATGGATAAAAATTTCCCCTGAAGGGATATACTAAAATACACTATCCCCCAATCACTGCGTGCCGCTACCACTATTATGTAATTGTCATAGCTGTAAACTGATAAAAATTTTGCAGACTCTGAAGTTCTTTGGGAAATATGCCTGTTTGATATGAAGTCTGGAAACTGGTGATGGAATAGGGAGCTGTATGGTTATTGATTTCCATAAAAGTGCTTAGAGTTTTATCTCCATGGAGATTGAAAGCTGAGAAGGCTTTCAGAGGTCAACCAGCTCCTCTTGGACCTTCCATTCCCACCCCCTGTCATCTTAAGGGTTAAATCTGGATTTAGTGAGGCCTCAAGGTTGTTGTTTTGAAAGACCACTATGACAGTCAAGGCTTTGGTGTAGCATGTTTAGGAGACTGGGTCCAATGAGTATCTTCATCCCTTAGCTGCTGTGGCACCAACTACTGCCGTCTCCCACCTGGACAAACATCGCTTCCTAACTGGAGGTTTAGTCTCTGCCCCTGCTGTACAGACTGATTACTCATCTTAAATTATTATTCTAATAAACCACCAGGGAGTTACGTTCTCGTTACTTTCTTGTTTACAAAGTTTTAATGATTCCTCCATTAAAAAAAATCCAAACTTTGTGGTTTGGCATTCAAGGCTTTCTAGGATCTGACTCCAATCACGCCTTTTTTTTTTTTTTAAACCAAGTCTTTTTAAAATTTTTCCAGAAAATAACATAACTTTTTATTCATTATACATTTCTATAACAATATAACACTATTTTCTAACATTTTCTAACTTAATGCATTTTCCTACATTTTCTTTTTTAGAATTTTCTTAATTTTTTTTCTATTTTTAAATTAAGATACAATTGACATATAACATTATATTAGCTTCAGGTGTACAACATAATGATTCAGTAATTGTATATATTGTGAAATAATCACCACAATAAGTCTAGTTAACATCCATCACCAAACGTACTTATACATTTTTGTTCTTGTGGTGAAAACTTTTAAGATCCAACCAAGTCTTTTGAGCTCATTTCCCTCTTTATCTTTGCACACCCTTTGTTCTACCAGGGTGGCTTTCCTGCTACTCCCCACATTGGTCTCTTTCATACTTTTGTTGAGATTCTTTTCACTGCCTGAAATTCCCCTCCCATTAATCCTCATCCACTCTTCAAGGCCAAGTGACACATTATCTCCTCTGAAGAGTCTTTCCTGGGTAAGGGATACAGAGCATCACATGGACTTGAGTTTGAGACCATACTCTGCCCCTTACTTCCTGGAAGACTTCTGGCAGGTTACTGCTTTTCTCTAGGGCTCAGTTTGTTCATCTGTGAAATGGGCAAGTCAACACCCACCTTGTAACCTTGTAAAGTACAATGGGTTATCATATTGTAAAGTACTTAGCACAATTCCTTACACTTGGTATATGTCAAAGAATGTTACCTATTACTCTGATTATCCCAGGGACCCAAGGTCTCCTTTTCTCTGAATTCCCATTCACTTTGAACCCCTCTTATAGCCTTCCTTGTAAACCTAATTTTGCATTTTAGACATAAGAGCACACATTTTATTTTCTCCACCCAATTGATGACTCCTTGAAGGTGGGATCATGTTTTATCCTAGCTTGTGCCCTTGCTTTGCCCTCTATACACAGGCCCTCAAACCATAGGCAGAGGTTGGCCTTTTGGGTGTGAAAGCCAAGACGGACAAGAATTTGCTTTGCTGTTACTTTTCTCTTCCTTCTAAAAATTGACAATAGTTTTAAGAAAAAAGTCAATTTCCTTTGACAGGAGAATCCCAGTTTGGGGGCTTTTGTTTCATAGAAATATGGAAGATAATTCGTGAAGTGACTGGTGGAGATTGATAAATTTCAATTAAATCTCAGGAAACGTCATTGGCTTGAAGACCACATAGCCTCAACTCATTGGGCCAACCCAATCATTTTCCAGCATGCATTCCGAGTTGCATGGTTTGTGTGATACTCTTCGGAGAAAAGAAGTGGTTTCATATTCTAACAAATTGGAAAACATTAGAGTCTAATGACCCACTCATGGAGAGACAGAGGACATGTTAAGGAACTAAAACATGTGAGAATTCCTGCAGTAAAGAAACCAGTATCTAATAGCTAGTAAGAATAACTAAAATTCGTGGAGCTCTTATATGCCAGACACGTTGATAGTAGGCCCTTTTCATGAATTCTCTAATTAAATCCTCAAAATGCCCCCATAAGAATGTATATAATGATCCTCACTTAACAGATGAAGAAACTGATGATTGAATGGGTCCAAGTTCACATGGCAGTTAAGGGGTGGAGCAGGAATCTGAAGTCAGATGTTTGTGACCCGAGAGCCTGAGTTTTGGTCCTCTGTGGTGTATAGTTTTTCACTTTCCCAAATTTGCCTGTCCAGGAAATACTTTTGGTTATTCTCTTATTAATAACCCATGAAACTGGTATTCCTTGAAATGCACTTGGGGAAATAGCACCTCAACACCCACAGGGAAGCAGCCATGACCTTTACATCTCTGTGCCTTTGTCCCCTGGCTTCTGCCTGGATGCTCTTGACCCCTCTGTCTCTCCCATGATATTTTACTCCTCCTCCAAGGTCTAGTTCAAATGCAACTAGAAGCTCTCTTTGATTTCAGCTGGCTGATTTGCAAAGCTCCTCTTTGTGTTTGCCATGAACTTTCCAGGCTGTTACCATTTGGTCTCTCTGTCAAGGGTCAAGTTCAAAGAGCCTTGGTTTATTGAATTACAATGGTGTCTTTTTCCCAGGTGCCCTAGGGGTTGATTCTGGAGTCTGGGGCTTCTCAGGTCCTGATCTACAGACTTGTGGTGTGAGGCTGTAGTTGGCAACCTGGGCTAAATCTGGTCCAAACTCTTTATAGGTTGAGACAGCATGGCTCCTGCACTCCCTGGCAGCTCATTAGTTAATACTCTCCTCCCTTGTCCATCGTAGATGTTGCCTCTCTCTCAGCCTCTCGGAGGTGAGGAGGCACGATTAGGTCACAATGGGCTGATCATCAGTGTCCTTTTCGGGACAACCCTGACCTGTCCTTTCCAGGGTTCTGTCCAGGTTTCATCACAAAGCCCCCCAGTGGCTGTGCCTCAGATGAGTCAGCTGGCTTGGGGCTTCATTAGAAACTCTAATTGCCTTTTTTTTAAATTATTTTTTTAACATCTTTATTGGAGTATAATTGCTTTACAATGATGTGTTAGTTTTTGCTTCATAACAAAGTGAATCAGTTATACATACACATATGTCCCCATGTCTCTTCCCTCCTGCATCTCCCTCCCTCCTTTTTTGTTTTTGTCCTCTTTGGGGCCTCCTCAGGCCCAGAGGCGGGGCCTGGAGGGTCTGGCTTCCAGAAATGCCGCCAGCTGCCATGGGAGCCCAAGATGGGAAGTGTGCACTCCATCCCTGGCAGTCACCTCACGCCACACTGCGCATTTCGTGGCCGCACCCATCCCCAGGGTACACTCAGGCGCCACGCAACCCCTGGCCATCCCAGCTCTCCGGCTGCCTGCGATGAGGTCACGGGGTGGGGTCCTGGAGACCCCCCCTCCAAATAGGGTGGGGGCTTCCCCAACTGGCCTGGGAATGGCCAAGAGGACGAGAAGGAGGAGATGCTAATCATCTTGTCTGTCCAACCCACCGTTCCCTTTCTTGAGGTTGCATGGCTGGCTTGGACAGAACAGGAGGGAGAGAGGGAGAGCAGAGAGGGTCTGGGAAGGAGCAAGACAGCGAAGCCGCAGGCGGGGTCCCTCACTTCCTCCATTCACAAGTGCGGATGGAGAAAGGAAGTAATGCTTTCTCCCTGCGACCTTGACATGAGTTGATGGAACTACCTTCTCGGTTTTCTACAATCACATCCTTCTCTCTGATCTGAATTTCTCTCCTTTCCCTGAGATTACAGGAGGCAGGGGAAGTCGCTGTAATCCACTTTATGTCATCAGAATTTGACACACAAGGAAAAACAGTCCAGAAACAGATCAACAGCTGGTACAGCAAAGCAGGTAGAGCCCTTTGCACCCCAAGAGCCACGTCTTTGGGGCAGCATCTCACTTTCTCACCCAGGCCTAACTGGCTTGTTGCTAGAGTTTCTGCAGCAGTGGGTTTCACAGACTCAGGTCGCTTAGATGTCCCAAACCACTCAAGCTCCAGCAAACCTACAGGGCTTTCTGAGTACATGTGTGTGCATGAAGAATGAATGTGAGCTCTGCTAAAATCGCACCCTGCTGGGGGGATTCGCAGATCCCTGTGGATATCTAGTTTTTTGCACCTGGAATTCTGCTTCAGAAAGACGGCAACACTGATAACAGAGACTTTCTCAAGGAAATAATAATGACACAGCAGACATTTACTTGCCCCTCCACCTAAAACCACAGGATGCTTCTCCTATGACCCATGCACAGAAAAACCAGGACTGTCTTAGGCTCTCTGCTCCCTACCTGTTTCTGAGGCACAATCAAGAAGACACAGCCACCCTATTCAGATGAGAGCATTGCCAGTCAATGAAAACTTCACAGATTTTGAGTTGAACTTTTTCACTCTGCCCGGGACACAACATCTATAACGGTCTTCTCATGTCACTCCAAAGGAAAAGTCAAACGATTTAATTAACTTTTAAAAAACATAGGCTGCAAAACAAGTTTATAAGAAGTCAGAGTAAGCACACTTCAGAGACCTTCTGGAAGGATGTTAAAATCTTCCATGGGAAAGATTTCTGAGTTAATAGAAAGACCATAGCTCCGGAAGTTGAGTTGCATATAATGGGATAAGAAAACATAGGTAATCTGACCTTTGCAGTAAATGAGCCCATCACCACACTGGCAAATGCTAGGTGCATCAGATTGGAGATTTTGAAGATCTGCACACACTTTCTGAGAGAAATGGCATTTTTCATACAGTCAAAAATAGTTCACAGCTGTTCCTGCGACAAGCGGAATGAAAGTAGGAGGAAACACTACAGCTGAGGTTTTCCGACCTCTGACTTATCATTTGTTGACATACTTTCTACAAGTTCCCCATTTCTCTACAAGTAGCTGTCTTAAGTCTTTCCAGTAAATATTGTTGACAAAGGCCAAGTAGAAGGGGAAAAAAAAGAGAAAAACTTCAGTGAAAATAGAAGCTTACCTTTTCTAGGCATTGCTGACATCAAACCTTCCCCCAAATCATGAGGCTTTCTTGTTTTGGTTGTCCCATGAGTTTAGAAACCATTGAAAAAGTTTACAGCAAAAATATGTGTTTATCATTCAAAGCGGCTTCAAAACAACACAAAAAAAAACTTGGTGAAAAATAAAGTGCTCGTCTGCGCGTGAGAATGCTTTTGAAGCTTGGTGTTCATGCTGCTGTGCAAAGTTTTGCAACTGTCTTTCTCAGTTTAAAAAACCTCCCTCCCCTCCCAGGCACTTGCCAACTTCTATAATTTAAAGCAACTGTGATCCTTCCCATAATACTCACATTTCAAAGAGCTTAATATATACTCTTGTTAGGAATCAGTGGGAGTAGGTGACGTCCTTCTGCAAACCTCAGGCTAAGGCAAATGAAAAGCAAGGGTTTCAGATATCTAAACAGTTCTGTTTCTCTCTTTTATGCATTGCTCTTCTCACCATGTTCCTTCAAGTGGCTTTTGTCTTTTAAAGTGATGCCTTAAGACCAAGTGGTATCACTTCACTGGAAGCAAAAAGCACATAGGAAAGTTTAGGTCCCTACTTATGGAGCAATAATGCTAGTGAAATTGTGTTTAAACATCACTTTTGCTGACACAATTATTTCCATACAATTTCTCCCTAATGTATCTGTTTGAAAATTTAAATTAGTGTACATTATGTTTTACTAAGAGGGGAAAATGTCTAAAATGATGTTATTTGCATTGGTCTTATTTTAACCTTCATTCTGTATGCAAATCATAACTCGGGGAAGGAAATTTGCTTTGCAGTCTTTCCGTGTAGCTGAAGAAATCTTCTGACATTAAGTCTGTGACCAGTGTTAGCAATTTTTACGATTTCCACCACCCTTACCAAACTGCCATTAATCTCTCTCTCTCTCACACACACACACACATTTGTGAATTGACATTTCAGCAAACGTAAAGTGTGGTCAACTGAAAATGGTGATTTAAAAAATATTTATAGTCTATCTTAAAGCATGTCTTGCTCAGCACCTGATAAATGGTAAGTGCTTAATAAATATTTACTGAATGAATAAAGTATTGTGTAGGCTCAGATCAACCAACAGTCTTGACAATTTTGGTTTGCATATATGTTCCCATAAGGAAGGTTAATATGTCAAAGCTTGTACAGAGAGTAAGCATACGACAATGTGTACCTCTGCCAGATTTAATGAATGGTTATGGTATAATAAAATTCCCTAAATGAATACAGAAAACATTCATTAAACAAATAAACCACTCAGTGGAGAATCGAAATGTTGACACAGGCACAATCCATTAAGTAAGCTCACTGTGTAAACTGACATAAATAAATTTTGAGACAAAGACCTCGTTCATTGTTTCAAAAACTACAGATTATTTTCCACTGTGTTTTTGAGTCATCTTAAGTAACTATTATTATGCTATGGATAGAGGGTAATACCTCTGAAATAGTGTAAAGAGAGAAAGGATCGGAAACTACAGGGAAACGGTCAGGTTTCAGATTTCCTTTGCTATAAAAGCAGAGAACAAGGTGGAGCATATTTTTTGCTCTGGCTTCTACTGAGGAGACGTCCAGAGGCACAAGCACAGGTGGTGTCATAGACCTGGACCAACCATTCCAGATATATCTGGATCAATCTGTTCCAGATTCCAGTAACACATCTCTGATGTGTTACTTAATTTCTTTAAGTGTTGGTTTCCTTAATTGTGAAAGATTAAATACAAATATGTTCAAACAACTGATTTGCATGTATACACCTAATACTGCATTTTTCAATAATATTAATAAGCACCTCACTACGTATAAGGTACTTAGCAAGACCTATTTATGAGTCACCTTGATGTAACACAGCGCCTAGCGTTATTTCCCCTGACCAGTACCAAAATTGGTAATGGACATGGGCTGCTGCTCTAACAAAATCCTAAACTTGGTGGCATTGGCCTAATAGTCACGAGGTGGGTGGCAAGGAAACTGATACCAAATGCTGGAAAGGTGAGATGCTATGTTTTGCAGCGACAAAACATTTGGTTAAACTGACACCTACCACAACTTGGAAGGTTCTGTGTGCCAAGTAACCTTGTAGATCTAGAAGGAGAAAATGCGGGGAAAATCGTTAGTTGTGTGTGGTGGCCACTATTGACTGCGTTGGCAAGTGTTTCAAGAATGAGATGAGCCCCGGAAAGAAATAGATAAATTACAAAGAGAAATAAAAGGGAATAGAGACAGTACATAAATTTGATGGCTTGCAAGACACTGCCAATTTTTTTGAGGGACTTATATTGTTAAAATAACCGTAAGCCTATCTGAAAAATGTCATGAAAGACTGAAAACCACTTCTTCCATTAGCAGGAGGTGGACTGTTGGCTGCGTGGAGGGCCAGCTCTACAACACACACCTCAGAGGTGGACAACGGGACCCTCTTGGAAGGCACAACTTCTGGCCATAGAGAAAAACAGACAAGGAGTTCCCCAAGAGAGCAGATCTGGTGCCTTATGAAGAATCTTCTCTACCCACAAGGCAGAGGGTCGGTGTGTCAGCCTGGCCATATGCAGTATCAATGACTGCTGTGTGTCTCCCATTTTTTCCTTTTCTGGACAGGAATTTTTATTATAGTTATCCTATTGCTATTTTGACATTTGTACTTTGTGTGTATTTGTGTTTGTGTGTGTGTGAGAGACAGAGCACACTTGTTATTCTGGTTTATCGATCACTTTCTTTTTGGTTCATAGGACACTGGATCAAGAGATGCCACATCCAGACTTAGACAAGAACAGGAACTTTACAGAACCAGGAGTCCTGGACTTTGAGCTGGTTGCAGTGACCAGATGGGAGTTCCTTTGGGGAGGGGTAAGTGTGCTCTGTGTTTGAAAAGAGGGAAGGAAATCTCGATATATTTGGTGACCAGAGGGTAAACTATAGAGGATACTTTAAGTGTTTACTGGTGTCTACATTTTCCTCACCATTTCCCAGCCTCTCTTGTAGTTTGGTTGACCATGTGACTGATTTCTGGGCAATGGGATTTGAGCAGAAGTAATGTAGGTTAATTGTGGGCTGAGGTAGGTAGAAACTGGTATACCTACGCCACATTCTTTCTTTCTCCCTGTCTACAGGGCAAGAAGCAAAAGACTCAGAGGTGCTGAAGCCCTATAATAGAAGGAACCCCACGCCTCAAGGCATCCTTTAGAGGCCTGCTACCCAGGAAAGCTGTGTGACCTGCATCAGACATTATTCAGTAATGTGCAAACCTAGATTGAATTCCCCAATGAGTTTGGGGGTTTATTTGTCAGAGTTAGCTAGCATCAGTTACTCTAACACAGATAGCTATCTTGAAAGATTCTTGGAAGACCGATTGAGATAATAGAGGTAAAGAATGCAGAACAGGGCCTGACACAACAATAAGTGCTCAACAAATGATAGTTATTTTCATATTAACCATAATTTCTCACTTTCTTGCTCTTGCAAAATGAGTCTAGCTAAATGCCAGTTGTGAGTACTTCTATAAATTTAGGTTTTCTACATTGTGTGCTAATTGGCAAGATAAATTGGAAACCATGGAAAGATTAGGGAGAGAAATAGATGTTGAAAACAAAATTTATTCCCTGTCTTTCAAAATATATGCATTTATTAAGAAAATTGTCCAGTGGTTTACTGTCAGATTTCAGAAGCAACCTTCAACTCAGGGGATAAAGAAAGTTATAAATTCCAAGTTACAAGTTAAGTAATCTCCTTAACCTTTAACTAGTAAACTCCAAAAAAAAAAAAAATTTGTTTTACTATGTATACAGAACAAAGCCATCATCCTGACATTAACTGTTCCAGGCTACTCCTCTGTAGAAATGGGTAAATATCTCATTAATACTAGTTGAGAGCTAATTTTTCTGAAAATTGCCCGCCACTCAGACCATGTGTTTTTTTATACTGTCTTTGAACAGAGGTATAGAAAGCCCTGGTTGATATATTTTGTTTCTACCTCAGGTATTTTGAGCAATTCCCAATGGACATGTGGCTTCCTTCATTCCACAAACTCAAAAAGAGGCAGGCCTTTTTCTCTTCTACTATTTTAAAGCAACAGCAACAATAATTACAATTTGTTGAGCACTAACTACATACTAGGCACTGTTTTATGTGCTCTGTAAATGTATTAACTCACTTTATCCTTTCAATAATCCTATAAGGTAGATACTAACATTATCATCATTTTATGGCTGGGGAACCTAAAGCACAGAGAGATTAGGTGACTAATTCCAGTCACACAGCCAGTAAGTAGCAAAGCTGGGATTTGAACCAAGTTGTCTGGTTCCAGTACCTAAACTTTTGAATGCTGGTTAAAACACATTCTTCATGCCAAATAAAGAAAATATGCTTACATCATGTATTTTCCTTAGCATCCACTGCATTGGAGTACTGATTACTCTAAACTCTTAGAGGCAGCAGGTTGTTTTTCTTGGAAAACATGTACTTCCTTATCTGAATGTAATTACAAAGTTTGAACATTTTTCATATATTAAGCTTTGTGTTCTTATAGTTGACTTTATTTCTTCCCCTTTGCATGCATCAAAGCAGCCAAGTTTCCAATTATATCCTGAATCCCAGGTGGTTTCATCTGGATTTTATAATAAAGCCTTTGCTGAGTTTTATCAAACATGTGAAGACATCGAGGAAGAGGCCAAAGAAGAAATGAACCTTGTTGGGAAACTTCATCTTCCTCTTGGAAGATATTATTAAAGGTTGGAGATTGGAGATCAAATGAAATGTTATTTATTGAGAGTGGTAGGAAATACAGTCATCCCTCAGTACCCATGGGGATTGGTTCCAGGACTCTGGCAGATACCAGAATCTGAGGATGTCCAAGTCCCTTATATCAAATGATGTAGTATTTGCATATAACCTACCCAAATCCTCCCTGTATACTTTAAATCATCTCCAGAATACTTATAATACCTAATACAAAATAAATACTATGTAAATAGTTATAAATCAGTGTAAATGCTATGTAAACAGTTGCTGGTATGCAGCAAATTCAAGTTTTGCTGTTTAGAACTTTCTGGAATTAAAAAAAATTTCTATCCATGGTTGGTTGAATTTGCAGGTGTTGAACTGGTGGATATGGAGGGCTGACTGTAATTCAATCCTAACTTCAAGGTACAGCCACATAGGAGGTGCTGATCTTCTCCAAATTGTCAGGTAGTACACAGATTATTTTGTATTTTGTGCTTATCACTGTTGGGTATTGGAGACACAGATGGAGCAGAAGACATTTCTTTGAATTTTCAGTCTCTGGCTAACTCATCTTGGATTTTGGTCATAGGGAGCAAATCTGAACTCCCTTTTTACTTTCTTAGTGATATAAGGTAGCAGATCAGCCTATAGAAAATAGTCAAAATTAGGAAAGGAGATGACTTATTTGTAGATCCAGGATCACAGATTTGGAAGAAGATTTGATGGTGTTTTAATTCACTCTCATACTATTCATGATCCATCTGCGTAGCCTTGACAGTTGGCTACTCCATTCTGCTTGAGGAAGGAACCACAACAAAACATAGAAGAATCCTCTAAGTAACAGTGACTATTCCTGCTCCATTTTCCACCCATAAAAGCCTTTACAATATCTGAAGGCAACTCTCAGCCTCCCTCCTCCACCACAACTTCCTCTTCCTTTTTCCATGTTCAATGATTCTGGCGCTTTCAACTGTTCTTCATGCAACATGATGGCAATTAGGTCACCATCTTGGTTGGTTGCCCTCCAGTGAATCAATATCCAATTAATGGCTAAACGACTCATGAGCACTGTTGTAAGGTTACCAAGAAATCAACAGCTTGAGGTACAGTCTCTCAAATCTGCCTTAAAATGTACCTCAAAATGAGGTACAATATCATTTTCCCACCCTTCGCCCCTGTATGTATGGCTCACCTATATCACGGAATTTTGAGGTGCCTTACTCAGCTCCTGACTTTCTTCCCTCTGCAGCGTCTTCTTTCATGAGTTGGTCATTCACCATTTAGAATCTGCAGAACCTACCCAGCTCTCTCCCCTGGCATCATTCCTGTTTTCTGATGCCTGCTAACCCTCACTTCCTGGAGATAGTACATTCCCTTTAGGTTTAATATCTCTAAAGCAAATCTATTTTCACTCAAACCCACTTCTCCTGAGTTGCATAATTCTGTCATTACTACCACAATCCTCGACATTCACAGAAAGATAGACAAGATGAAAAGGCAGAGGGCTATATACCAGACGAAGGAACAAGATAAAACCCCAGAAAAACAACGAAATGAAGTGGAGATAGGCAACCTTCCAGAAAAAGAATTCAGAATAATGATAGTGAAGATGATCCAGGACCTCAGGAAAAGAATGGAGGCAAAGATTGAGAAGATGCAAGAAATGTTTAACAAAGACCTAGAAGAATTAAAGAACAAACAAACAGAGATGAACAATACAATAACTGAAATGAAAACTACACTAGAAGGAATCAATAGCAGAATAACTGAGGCAGAAGAACGGATAAGTGACCTGGAAGACAGAATGGTGGAATTCACTGCTGCGGAACAGAATAAAGAAAAAAGAATGGGGACTTCCCTGGTGGTGCAGTGGTTAAGAGTCTGCCTGCCAGTGCAGGGGACACGGGTTCAAGCCCTGGTGCGGGAAGATCCCACATGCCACAGAGCAGCTAAGCCCGTGCACCACAACTACTGAGCCTGCACTCTAGAGCCCTCGCACTACAACTACTTAAGCCCGTAACAAGGGACGCAGCCACCGCAATGAGAAGCCCGTGCACCACAACGAAGAGTAGCCCCGCGTGCAGCAACGAAGACCCAATACAGCCAAAATTAATTAAATAAATAAATATATTAAAAAAAAAAAAAAAAGAATGAAAAGAAATGAAGACAGCCTAAGAGACCTCTGGGACAACATTAAACGCAACAACATTCGCATTATATGGGTCCCAGAAGGAGAAGAGAGAGAGAAAGGACCAGAGATAATATTTGAAGAGATTATAGTCAAAAACTTCCCTAACATGGGAAAGGAAATAGCCACCCAAGTGCAGGAAGTGCAGCGAGTCCCATACAGGATAAACCCAAGGAGAAACATGCCGAGACACATAGTAATCAACTTGGCAAAAATTAAAGACAAAGAAAAATTATTGAAAGCAGCAAGGGAAAAATGGCAAATAACATACAAGGGAACTCCCATAAGGATAACAGCTGATTTCTCAACAGAAACTCTACAAGCCAGAAGGGAGTGGCATGATATACTTAAAGTGATGAAAGGGAAGAACCTATAACCAAGATTACTCTACCCAGCAAGGATCGCATTCAGATTTGATGGAGAAATCAAAAGATTTACAGACAAGCAAAAGCTAAGAGAATTCAGCACCACCAAACAAGCTCTACAACAAATGCTAAAGGAACTTCTCTACATGGGAAACACAAGAGAAGAAAAGGACCTACAAAAAAACACCCCAAAACAATTAAGAAAATGGTAAGAGGAACATAACATATCAATAATTACCTTAAACGTGAATGGATTAAATACTCCAACGAAAAGACACTGGCTTGCTGAAGGGATACAAAAACAAGACCCATCTATATGCCGTCTACAAGAGACCCACTTCAGACCTAGGGACACATACAGACTGAGAGTGAGGGGATGGAAAAAGATATTCCATGCAAATGGAAATCAAAAGAAAGGTGGGGTAGCTATACTCATATCAGATAAAATAGACTTTAAAATAAAGAATGTTACAAGAGACAAGGAAGAACACTACATAATGATCAAGGGATCAATCTAAGAAGAAGATATAACAATTATAAATATATATGCACCCAACATAGGAGCACCTCAATACATAAGGCAACTGCTAACAGCTATAAAAGAGGAAATCGACAGCAACACAATAATAGTGGGGGACTTTAACACCTCACTTACACAAATGGACAGATCATCCAAAATGAAAATAAATAAGGAAATAGAAGCTTTAAATGACACAATAGACCAGATAGATTTAATTGATATTTATAGGACATTTCATCCAAAAACAGCAGATTACACTTTCTTCTCAAGTGCACACGGAACATTCTCCAGGATAGATCACATCTCGGGTCACAAATCAAGCCTCAGTAAATTTAAGAAAATTGAAATCATATCAAGCGTCTTTTCTGACCACAACACTATGAGATTAGAAATGAATTACAGGGGAAAAAACGTAAAAAATAAAAACACATGGAGGCTAAAGAATACGTTACTAAATAACCAAGAGATCACTGAAGAAATCAAAGAGGAAATCAAAAAATACCTAGAGACAAATGACAATGAAAACACGACGATCCAAAACCTATGGGATGCAGCAAAAGCAGTTCTAAGTGGGAAGTGTATAGCTATACAAGCCTACCTCAAGAAACAAGAAAAATCTCAAGTAAACAATCTAACCTTACACCTAAAGGAACTAGAGAAAGAAGAACAAACAAAACCCAAAGTTAGCAGAAGGAAAGAAATCATAAAAATCAGAGCAGAAACAAATGAAATAGAAACAAAGAAAACAATAGCAAAGATCAATAAAACTAAAAGCGGATTCTTTGAGAAGATAAACAAAATTGATAAACCATTAGCCAGACTCAACAAGAAAAATAGGGAGAGGACTCAAATCAATAAAATTAAAAGTCAAATAGGAGAAGTTAAAACAGACACCGCAGAAATATAAAGCATCCTAAGAGACTATTACAAGCAACTCTATGCCAATAAAATGGACAACCTGGAAGAAAAGGACAAATTCTTAGAAAGGTATAACCTTCCAAGACTGAACCAGGAAGAAACAGAAAATATGAACAGACCAATCACAAGTAATGAAATTGAAACTGTGATTAAAAATCTTCCAACAAACAAAAGTCCAGGACCAGATGGCTTCACAGGTGAATCCTATCAAACATTTACAGAAGAGCTAACACCCATCTTTCTCAAACTCTTCCAAAAAATTGCAGAGGAAGGAACACTCCCAAACTCATTCTATGAGGCCACCATCAACTTGATACCAAAACCAGACAAAGATACTACAAAAAAAGAAAATTACAGACCAATATCACTGATGAATATAGATGCAAAAATCCTCAACAAAATACTAGCAAACAAAATCCAACAATACATTAAAAGGATCATACACCATGATCAAGTGGGATTTATCCCAGGGATGCAAGGATTCTTCAATATACACAAATCAAACAATGTGATACACCATATTAACAAATTGAAGAATAAAAACCATATGATCATCTCAATAGATGCAGAAAAAGCTTTTGACAAAATTCAACACCCATTTATGAAAAAACTCTCCAGAATGTGGGCACAGAGGGAACCTAGCTCAACATAATAAAGGCCATATATGACAAACCCACAGCAAACATCATTCTCAATGGTGAAAAATTGAAAGCATTTCCTCTAAGATCAGGAACGAGACAAGGATGTCCACTCTCACCGCTATTATTCAACATAGTTTTGGAAATCCTAGCCACAGCAATCAGAGAAGAAAAAGAAATGAAAGGAATACAAATTGGAAAAGAAGAAGTAAAACTGTCACTGTTTGCAGATGACATGATACTATACATAGAGAATCCTAAAAATGCCACCAGAAAACTACTAGAGCTAATCAATGAATTTGGTAAAATTGCAGGATACAAAATTAATGGACAGAAATCTCTTGCATTCGTATACACTAACGATGAAAAATCTGAAAGAGAAATTATGGAAACACTCCCATTTACCATTGCAACAAAAAGAATAACATACCTAGGAATAACCCTACCTAGGGAGACAAAACACCTGTACTCAGAAAACTATAAGACACTGATGAAAGAAATTAAAGATGATACCAACAGATGGAGAGATATACCATGTTCTTGGATTGGAAGAATCAATATTGTGAAAATGACTATACCACCCAAAGCAATCTACAGATTCAATGCAATCCTTATCAAATTACCAATGGCATTTTTTATGGAACTAGAACAAATCATCTTAAAATTTGTGTGGAGACACAAAAGATCCCGAATAGACAAAGCAGTCTTGAGGGAAAAAAACGGAGCTGGAGGAATCAGACTCCCTGACTTCAGACTATACTACAAAGCTACAGTAATCAAGACAATATGGTACTGGCACAAAAACAGAAACATAGATCAATGGAACAAGATAGAAAGCCCAGAGATAAACCCACACACCTATGGTCAATTAACCTATGACAAAGGAGGCAAAGATATACAATGGAGAAAAGACAGTCTCTTCAATAAGTGGTGCTGGGAAACCTGGACAGCTACATGTAAAAGAATGAAATTAGAACACTCCCTAACACCATACACAAAAATAAACTCAAAATGGATTCGAGACCTAAATGTAAGACCGGACCCTATAAAACTCTTAGAGGAAAACATAGGAAGAACACTCTTTGACATAAATCACAGCAAGATCTTTTTTGATCCACCTCCTAGAGTAATGGAAATAAAAACAAAAATAAACAAATGGGACCTAATGAAACTTAAAAGCTTTTGCACAGCAAAGGAAACCATAAACAAGACGAAAAGACAACCCTCAGAATGGGAGAAAATATTTGCAAACAAATCAATGTGCAAAGGGTTAATCTCCAAAATATATAAACAGCTCATGCAGCTCAATGTTAAAGAAACAAACAACCCAATCCAAAAATGGGCAGAAGGCCTAAATCGACATTTCTCCAAAGAAGATGTACAGATGGCCAAGAAGCACATGAAAAGCTGCTCAATATCACTAAGTATTAGAGAAATGCAAGTCAAAACTACAATGAGGTATCACCTCACACCAGTTAGAATGGCCATTATCAGAAAATCTACAAACAACAAACGCTGGAGAGGGTGTGGAGAAAAGGGAACCCTCTTGCACTCTTGGTGGGAATGTAAATTGATACAGCCACTATGGAGAACAGTATGGAGGTTCCTTAAAAAACTAAAAACAGAATTACCATATGATCCAGCAATCCCACTACTGCGCATATACCCAGAGAAAACCATCATTCAAAAAGACACATGCACCCCAATGTTCATTGCAGCACTATTTACGATAGCCAGGTCATGGAAGCAACCTAAATGTCCATTGACAGACGAATGGATAAAGAAGTTGTGGTACATATATACAATGGAATATTACTCAGCCATAAAAAGGAACGAAAGTGAGTCATTTGTTGACTCGTGGATGGATCTAGAGACTGTCATACAGAGTGAAGTAAGTCAGAAAGAGAAAAACAAATATTGTATATAAACGCATGTATGTGGAACCTAGAGAAATGGTACAGATGAACCGGTTTGCAGGGCAGAATTTTAGACGCAGATGTAGAGAAGAAACGTATGGACACCAAGGGGGGAAAACCACGGTGGGGTGGGGATGGTGGTGTGCTGAATTGGGCGATTGGGATTGACATGTATACACTGATATGTATACAATTGATGACTAATAAGAACCTTCAGTATAAAAAAACAAACAAACAAACCTAAAAAACAACTAATACTAAACTTTCTTTGGGTTATTTGTATGGAAATATGTTAATATAAATGTTTCAGACATTACATAAAATTTCTAAAAATCTTATATGTTCTGGTATAATGTTATAAGTCATAATTCTAGTTATTACTTTAAAATGTATATCTCAGAAGTAACTAAATTTCCTTGTCAATTGCATTATTATGAACTTTCATCAAATTGTTAACCATGGTCATTTTTAAGTCTTTTGTCATTTACAGACAGTTCTGAGTGTACTCTGATGCTTTTGCAAAAATGTTCCTATAAAAAGTGTTCATCTTCAAGGAATTCATGGAAAAGACTCTGACAAGTACAGGTTTCTGGTAACTGACTATACTGATGAACTGAATTAATAAGCATTTTCAGAACTCTAATGGAAAACTGATGAATTCATAAAAGTGCTAACAAAAGATCAAGATAAAAAAATTAATTACATGGGACTGAGTGAACTGATGAGGATGATTATAATTTTTGTGACTTTCTGTTTGAATAAAAAAAAAATCCCACAAGGACTCAAGAGACAAAAAATATACAAATCAATTTTCACTGCAAAGTAAAGGAGCTGTTACAGTGGAGGATTACTGGACTGAATGTCAATATTATGACATAGTATGAGTGTGTTTTGTGTTTGGTAATTGCAATCATTGTTGCCTTTGTTGTGTTCATCCATTTACAATGCTTGGTGTCAGTTTATTTATCTCTTGTAAAAATAAAATACAGTGTGTGTGTGTGTGAAAAAAAAAAATACCACAGTCCTCTCAGGTTCTCAGGCTTTTAAACATATGTTATTGCTTTTACTCCCTCTTCTGCTTCCCTAAGACATCCCATCATTAAATCCTTATTGTCGTTTCTTTATTACATCTCTAAAATATGACATCCTGGAGCACTTATTTACTGCAATTTATTTACCCCAGTGTCTCTCTGGACTGTTGTCTATGGAATCATATTCTGAAATGTCCCATGGAGAGGGACATAATGGTGAAACAAGTTTGCATGATACTAGTTATATATGGGAATCTCTTAGTCTGCTTGGCCTGCTATAACAAAGTGGTGGCTTAAATAACAGACATTTATTTTCTCACAGTTCTGGAGGCTGGAAGGCTGAGATCAGAGTGCCAATATAAGAAGTCTCTTCCTATCTTGTAGAGGTGCTTTCATGTTGTGCCCTCACATGGTAGATGGCCTTGGCGTCTCTTCCTTTTCTTATAGGGCACTTATCTCATCATGATGGCCCTCCTCTCATGACATCGAAATTTAGTTATCTCCCAAAGGCTCCATTTCCAAATACCATCACATTAAGTGTTAGGATTTCAACATGTGAATTTGGGAGGAACACAATTCAGTCTATAACATTCTGCCCCTGACCCCACAAAATTCATATTGTGCTTACATGCGTAATACATTCATTCCTTCCCAATAGCCCCCAAAGTCTTAACTCATTCCAGGATCAACTGAAGTCTAAAGTACAAATTCTCATCTAAATACCATCAAATCAAATGTGGGTGAGACTTGAAGTATGACTCATCCTAAGGCAAAATTCCTCTCCAGCTGTGAACCTGTGAAACCAAATACGTTATGTGCTTCCAAAATACAATAGTGGAACAGCATAAGACAGTCTCATTCCAAAAGGGAGAAATAAGAAGGAAGCGGTGATGGGCCCAAGAAAGTCCAAAACATAGCATGTCAGTTTGCATTAGATCTTAAGACTCTAGGATAATTCTCTTTGGTTCAGTGCTCTGCCCTTAGGACTCACTGGGGTGGTTGTCATCGCCATGTCTTAGTGGGGTAACACAACCCATGTGGCTTTGCTGCTGGTGGTCCCACCCTGTGAAACAGAGGTGGAGGCAGCTTTACCTCATGCACCTGTGCATTCTGGGCCTGCCATGAGAGTGGCAACACTGATGGTCTCAGAATTGCGTTGGAGATTCTTCTTCCCTTTTCTTGAAAGATAGCACATGTTTACTAATACTAATCCTATCGTGAGCCCACCCTCATGACTTCATCTAAACCTAATTGCCTCCTAAAGTCTCCATCTCCAAATACCATCACATTGGGGGTTGAAATTTCAACATATGAATTCTGGGTTGACACAATTCAGTCCATAGCACTCTCTAAGAAGGGTGTATCACTTAGCTATTTCTATGTAAAAAAACAAAACAAAACAAAAAAAACCCCACAGCTTTTAAAACAGCTTTTTAGTGGCTTTTAAAACAGCAGTCATTTATTATTCCTCATGAACCTGTTGGTCGACTGGACAGTTCCACTGATCTTGGCTGTGCTTGGCTAGGCAGTTCTGGTCTTGGCAGGCACTCCTTCATATGTCTTGTGGTCTGCTGGCTGTTGGCTTATCTTGGATGGCCTTGGCTATGGCACATGACTCCTTTCCATGGCTCTCATTCTCCAGAAGGATAGTCTGGACATGTCCTCAGGTAATTGTAAGAGTCTAAGAGAACAAGTTGAAATACGCAACTCATTTTTCAAGTTTTTGCTTGCATCAAGTTTGCTATTGACTCATTGGCCAAAGCAAGTCACATGTTCAAGCCCAGGGTCAGCATTAGAGTCTACCATATCTGAATTGATATGGATGCAAGAATGTGCGAAAGTTTGTGTCATGGGTGCTATCAATCTTCCACTAAAGGGAAAAAATATTCCACCTTTTTTCCTAAAGAAACACTGGATTCAAAGAATGCCTATTTTGAGGCACACATTATGGTACAAATATTGTGCAAAGCAGATTGAGGAAGAGGCTGTTCTAAGGTAATTACACTTATTGGGAGAAAGGGAATTTTCCACCCCTCTGCTCACATCTCATCTTCAGCCCTTAGGAGAGAAAGAGATAATACTACTACTTTTTCTTTCCATAACCTTCCTTTCCTTGCCTAGTGTCCCTCTAATAGAGAAAATGTTGGTCCAAGACTTGGTTTGCTTGGTCCAAGACTGAAATTTACTGGCCAGAGTTCACTGGGTGGAGACACATCCTTGACGGCCTGGGGCTTTGTTGTCTGAGCTCTCTTCTGATTCTGTGATAGATCAGGGGATGACTTCTGCTCTCAGGGCTGGGCAAAGACAACTATCCTGTTTACCCGTTCACTTCCTCTTCCCCTGGTGAGGTGTGTGGTTTTCAATGTCCTATTTCCATGTAATAACAGGAAAGTCATCTCCCCAGAGATGGGTCCACCATTCTTTCACTCTGTTAGACTTTTGGACCAAACAGTTGCTTAAGTAAGTGGGTTTGGCATTGGTTTGTGGATTTGGGGGTGGAAGATGGAAAGTAGCAATGCTCATTTGGAATATGAAGCATAAACCTTGCGCTTCAACACTAAGCATGAGAAAAGATCAGCTTTCAACCTCCTTGACTAGGGTGTGGTATGAATAGGCATTTGTAAAGCTATTAAATAGCATTATTTTTTTCCTCACTTGGCCACTAATTTTTACGTACATAGTTCTCTTGTCCCAGCAAAACCCTGCCCACAAGGACACTCAATGCTTTCAAGCTGTAATCATTTATCTCGCTCACAGGGTATTTATCACTTTCTGCTTTATGTCAGTTCTTTATACGACTGCTTTTTTTTTTTCATATTAAAGTATAAGTTTCTCAAAGGCTGGGATTATGTCTTAGCCTTCGTTGTAACTTTCTATTATCCCCATGGTGCCTCACATAATACCTTGTATTTATGAGCATACTAAAAAAAAAAAAAAGCTACCAAATGAAACCACATAAGGGAAAAACCATTTGGAAGGTTATGTTGTAAAAACATGTTCAGAGTTACCAAGCAAATTTAAGGTGTGCATGTATGCTTTCATCCATTTTCAAACAGATGTGAAGCACTACCAGATATAATTCTTGGGACTGGACGTTACCATATTGTGAACCCTATGAGGGAAGAGAGAGACTGTGTGAAACTGAAATTATTACATTCTGATAGTAGTTCATTGCCAGAATGAAAGAGGAAAATGGGAAGAGAGTCAAGAAAACATTTTTGCTTGGATTTGATTTCAGGGATGGACAAAATCCCTGGCTCAACTTTTATTTTGCTTTCATGGATGAATTTGTACCTGATTGTGGAGTGTGATTCTTTCAATTCACAAAAAGTCAAAATAAAATGTTAGGATAGATCTTCAGATTTATTTCAGAATTGGCCAGAACTTGAAATAATATATTTTCATTGATGATAGTGGTTCTTTAAACTTGCTGTGTGTGCTTTCTGTCTTTCTTCTTCAAACCAAAATATTAGACTGGAAGAAAGTTAAGAGATCAGTAGTATAATGCATATAGTGTTATATACTTTTTAATGTTATCAAAGTCTATAATAATTGTAGCATGAATGTGATGGGACCTCACTGGGTAACTTCTACTCTTGGCACCTGACTTATAAACACAACCTTAACCTCAAACATAGTGGTGAGAAATGTATATTTACTAAAGGTTTTGAGAGGAGATAGAGGAGATTGCATCACGCATGCAACAGCAACACTTCATCCAAATTACAAGGCTGCTATGTTTAGATAATTGTCAATAACAGAATTCCTCCAGGCTACCTCTTTTTGGCCCACTCTGATGCTACCAGCCTTCCTGGCTTTTGCTCTATGACTTAGATTCAGCTCTGCACCCAGCCATGTGAACCAAGAGCAGAGCCTGGGGCCACCAGGGCTGGGATGTTTTCCAAGAAATTGTTTCCAGGTATTTGGTACCCTCCTTTCATGAGCTCCTCCTTCACTTAACAGCTATCTCTAGGGCAGCATCCTTGAACAGAAGGATCATAAAGTTAATTTACCAACCAAGATTTTTCAAAAACCAACCAAGGTTTTTCAAAATCAGAGGCTCAGAGGTAGTACATGATACTCCCCATGACAACTGCTGATGCCTGGTTGAGAGCCTGAGTTCTAGATCCCAAACTTTCCTCCAAGGCAAATGTTCTTTATGTTATGCACAAATTCAGCGGTATGCCTATATCACTCCCAGGATATGATTTGAAGGATTTAAGAGGCAAGGCCCTCTATCTAAAAATATCTTCTCAAAAATGCTATTTGGGTGCCTTGTCTTTGAAGTAACTCCCATAAATTGCAAGTCATTCTGGAAGGATTTCCTGAGCTTCCTAGACCAGGTTAGAACCCCTCACTATTACCCTGAGCCATTAGCTCCTGGAGTGCCCTGTCTCCTAACTGTTGACATCCCATTCCAGTGAGGACAGGGATGATAGTTGGTTTTGTTCACTAGAACAAGTCACCCACTAAACACTGAACCATTTAATTAGTTATTCCATCAGTCTTTTGCATGTCAGAAAAAAATGAACTTAATACCAGAGTTGCTTTTCTAATAATTTAGGAAAACCAGCCTCCCTAAGTGTATAGGAGTATTATTCGGAGGAAGGAGAGAGAAAGGAAGCATGCTTGACTTTTAAGCAGGAGTTTAGGTTCAAATACCAGCTGTCTGTGCACTTGTCCTGTAACCTTGGTGGAACACTGAGGCTCTCTGAGTCTCAGCTTCTTCATCTTCAGAAGGAAAGTAGCCATTACTGTACATAAGCTGACTGAAGAATTAAATGAGATAATGCAAGTGCAATCTAAAATGAGCTATATTTGCTCATAGTTTGCCCTATGCACTTCTTCCATTGCCTGTTCCAGAGTTATACCCTCTTTTAATAAACTGGGAAGCTAGTAAGTAAAATATTTTTCTGAGTTCTGTGAGCTGCTCTAGAAAATTAATTGAATCTGGGGAGAAAAAGGTTGTGGGAACCTCCCATCCATAGCCGGTTGTTCAGAAGCACAGGTGATAACCTGGACTTGTGATTGGTGTCTGAAGGGTGGAGGGGCAGTCTTTTTTTTTTTTAAAGGCAAATCTATTTATTATTTTTGGCTGAGTTGGGTCTTCATGGCTGCGTGTGGGCTTTCTCTAGTTGCAGTGAACAGGGATTACTCTTCATTGTGGTGCGTGAGCTTCTCATTGCAGTGGATTCTCTTGTTGTGGAGCACTGTCTCTAGGCATGTGGGCTTTAGTAGTCGTGGTGCTCGGGCTCAGTAGTTGTGTCTCTAGGGCTCTAGAGCGCAGGCTCAGTTGTTGTGGTGCAGGGGCTTAGTTGCTCCATGGCATGTGGGATCTTCCCGGACCAGGGATGGAACCTGTATCTCCAGCACTGTCAGGCGGATTCTTAATCATTGCAGGAGGGGCAGTCTTGTGAGGCCGAGCCCTTTATCTGTGGTATCTGACACCATCTCCAGATAGGTAGGGTCAGAAGTGAGTTAAATCTGTGGGAGGCCCGGTCAGATTTTGCTGAGAATTGGAGAATTGCTTGAGGTGTTAGAAAAAAACACTTATCATACAGGCTAATCCCTGGAACCTGGGAATGTGATGAGATATATCTCTGGTGATTGTGTTTTACGATGTGGCACAGTTGACCTGAAGAGAGGGGATTATCTAGGTGGGTCTCGTCTGATCACAGGAACCCCCCAAAGTGGAGAGCTTCTTCTGGCTAGTTGGTGGCAACATCAGATGTCAGAGATTCCAAGGGTGAGAAGGATTCAATGTGTTATTGCTGCTTTGAATTTGGAGGTGGCCCCGTGAGGAGAAATGCAAATGCAGAGAGTGGACCCCAGGTTACAGCCAGTATGGAAGCTAAGCTTTCAGTCCTATGACCGCAAGAAAATGAATTCTGCCAACAACCTGAATGTGTTTGAAGCAGATTCTCCTTCAGGACCCTCAGATAAGAGTGGCCGGGCCAATACCTTGATTTTGGGCTTCGAAGCCTCTGAATATGATATCCAGCTGACCCAGTACTGCACCCCACTCCAACTTCTGACCTACAGAACTGGGAGCTAATAAATGGGTCTTGTTTTCAGTCACTAAGATATATGTATATGTATAACTGATTCACTTTGCTGTACACCTGAAACTAACACAACCTTGTAAATCAACTATACTCCAATAAAAGTTAAAAAAATAAGTTTATGGTAATTTTTTATGTAGAAATAGAAAACAAATATACCCAAGGCTCTTGCTAAAATGATCATTCTGAATCTGTAGGTCTGGCATGGAGCCTGAGGTTCTGCATTTCTAATGAGCTCCCAGGTGATTCAAATGCTGCTGGTCTGGAGATTAAATTGGGTAGCAAGACGTGAAGGAACACAAACATCACAGTAACTCTGGTCAAACTCTCTTTTCCACCAGTATTATACCATTTAGGAAATAAATGAATTGTTATTATTAGCTCTACTTTTTTTCCTGGCAGTCTTTTTTCCTAGGATTGTTCTTGTAGTTTGCTTATTTTACAAGTTCAGTTGTCTCTCCATATTGTAATGTGCTGGAGTGGAGAGAGTGGCCTTCATCTAGGGTCAAATTCTATCTACCCTTCTCACTAGTGATGTGACCTTGGGTAAATTATCTAATGTCCAGGAGCTTCAGTTTCCCCACACTAATGGGTCTACTACAGCCTTCCTCACAGAGAGTGATGGTCAATCTTGTCTCAACTTGGCTATGGTGCCAACTATTTGGTCAAACACCAGTCTAGATGTTGCTGGAAAGGTGTTTTGTAGATAGGATTAGCATCTATAATCAATGACTTTTAAGTAAGGGAGACTAGCCTCAATAATATGTGTGGCCCTCAACAAATCCAAGGAAAGCCTTGAGAGTAAAAGCAGGTATCCTAGAGAAGAAGGAATTCTGTCTCAAGAGTGTAACATAGAAATCCTGATGGAATTTCCAGCTTGCCAGTTTGCCCTACAGATTTTGGATTTAGTAGCCCCCAATCACATGAGCCAATTCCTTTAAAAATACATATATATATATATATATATATATATATATATATATATATATATATATATATTAGATCTCTCTATATATACCTATCTATAGCTATCTATCTATCTCTATCTATCTATCTATCTATCTATCTATCTATCTATCTATCTATCATCTACGTATCTATCTATTTGAGTTCTGTTTCTCTAGAGAATCCACAGGAGTTAAGAGAAATAGTGGCATATTGGAGGCATTAATAAATGTTTATTATTATTTTTAATTTGTATCTCTCCATGTTGCAGTAGATGGAGGAATGTACAAAGGAAGAATTCCCATATTTCATCCCCCTTATTTGGTCACATCTGTTGACCATGTTCTTAGTTCTTTTTCCTATTCCAAGGGTGGGTGGTGGTAGAGATTCAGCAGGTTTCAATATATTACAGACAATGGAGATGATTATCATTGACATGAGCAGCCAAATTGGGGATCAAGTTATAATCATTCTGTGAAGGGAACCTGAAAGCAATTGCTGGGGGTAGATGGGCAGGAAGGAAGCACTTCTCCTGAAATCATACCAGGACCATAATGATGATGGTGCTGGGGTTTCCCCTTTGAAGTCGTGTCTCTGATTATCCACATCTGCCTTCTAATGGACTTGTCAGCAGCGTTTGTACACTGAAGAAGTCAAGGGTTGGTTGGTGGTTCTGGATGTGGATAGAAGGATCACTTCATGTAGGAGAAACTGGAAGTGCCTGGATTGAAAAATAGTAGCAATTTTCTGTATCTGTATGGTTTTTGCACCGTTAAGAAGTGATTTTCATTTCTTTATGTTGTCTCACTTTTATAAGTAGTGCGTTGCTATCTCCATTTAGATATGAAACCATGGAGGCACTAAGACTTGGGGGTTTCTCTGTGCAAGTCTTCTCAGCAAGTCAAATGCAGAGCCTGGGTCTGTCTGGTTTTAGGACAGTCCCTTTATCTCTGCAATAGCCATCTCGCTATCCTATCTGTGCAATCCAGCAGGTTGCAAAAATCACTGGCATCAGAAACTCTTCTTTGATCTTCCCTTCTGTGGTGAGTGGAGAAGCCTAATGATTAGAGAGAAACCCTTAGGGCATGGGGCCCTTCAATGTTGGAACCATTGTAATGTGACTCAGGGCAGGAAGGAGGGGGTGGAGTTGGCAGGAAAGATAGGGACCAACAGATGCATAATATGGCTAAGTTTATTAGTGCTCAAGAAATGAGGTCAGTTACATGAGGAGCAGGATTATAAATTTTTTAATGTGGACCAGACAAGAATTTTTGGAAAGAGATTAATTCTCTTGGTGGTGAGGCACATTTAATTTTATACATCCCAGAGAGGTTCAAACTCTAATGCTTTTGGGGGCCAGAAGATAAGTGAATAAGCTGGCTGTGTACATGATAGTGGCAAGTCAAGGTTACTCTGGAGAACTGGGGAGTCCAACCAAACATGACATCTACAGGTCAAGTTATTGAGGACATGGTGTTCCTATCTCCATCTCTAGGACCAAACAGTTCTATCCTTCCCGGTCATAAGGCAAGAGATCAGGTTCACACTCCCTGGGGAAACTGGAAAACCACCAGCTGGAGCCCAGCTCTCTCCTTCAAGTGGGAAAGGGAGACAAGCCTATGACATCTAGGGGAGCATGGTGTCTGGGGCCCCTCTCAAATGGGAAGAAATTCAGGATCTAAGCAGTGGATGAGGTCCCCAGGATCCCAGTGGAGGATATGAGATTTTGAAGGATTTGCAAAGGAAGCAGCAGGAAAAAATCAGAGGTCAGAACTATCTTCAAAGAGGGAGGGAGGGAGCCCACATGAATTGCTAGCTATTCACAGTACAGGTTTGCAGTGGAGCCCATGTCTAAATAAGTCTGAACTTTGAATTTCTAACTTAAGCAGACCGTGGACCATAACATCATAAGATGGGCCTCCTGTGCTACCTGACCTGACTGACTCTCCAAGGTGACTTACCCTTTTGCCAGTTTTGGTTTTCAATGAATAATCTTTGATTTCAAGAGTATTGTTCACTGGATTTGAATACTTGGGTTTTCAACTTTTTGTTTTCCGTGAATAACTTCCCTCGATTTATCTGAAGTCACATAGATGTTAATTAAGGGACAATGGCTGTGCCTGTAAATGCTGATGGGGAGAATACGGTGCTGATCTAAAAGGGGAAAGACTCAAGTTCATTCTTTGAGAAGAACTGCCGGAAGAAACCCCATTTTCATTAGTCGAGGGACTGCTACACGGAGCTGGGGATTTGGCAGTGATCACGACAGGCCCGTCTTCCCGGCAGCACTGGTGGAGAGGGAGGTTGGGAGACACCAGTCTGTGTGTGGAAGCCCATGAATTCATGTGACATTCTATTTACACTGCTGGAGAGAGCGGTCTCTTAAACTCAAATTTGGCTAGAAGCTTGGGATTCTTTGGTAGGCTCATCTCGATATAACTGTGATGAGTCAGGGACCCGTTTGAACTTTTAAATGAGAATTATTAGTCACTTATTTGTCTTTTCACTCATTTGGCAAACAGTTATCAACCACCCACTGTATGGCAGGCTGTGTCCTAGGCTTTAATTAAAGCAATTCACAAAATAAACAAAGTTCTGCTCTTCCAGAATGTATGTCCCAAAGGACTGGGGCAGACCACAGAGGCCAAGTGAACAAAGACTGTATTTCACCAGTTCTTAGATGGGCATTTTTAAAGTTGCAATAATAAGAACTGGTAATATGTCTGCATACTTACATATACTCACACTCAGTGTATCCTGGTACCTGCAACAACCACAAACAAACAAGCAAACAAGACTTCGCTTTGTAGTAATTACTGATTTCAATGGTATAATTACTCCCACTGCAGCCAATTTTAAGCTACCAATATGATGTCACCACTGAATGTGGAGTTGGGAACAAGTACAGTAAATGCAAGTAACATCAAGAGCATAGATAATAATAAAATGTAGTAAAATATTGAAGGTGTTATGAGTTTTTTATATTTGTTACCTTTATTTTTAATATTATTTATTTAATTTTAAGTTTATATAATTTAATTTTTTTTTTTTTTAAATTATTATTTATTTATTTATGGCTGTGTTGGGTCTTCGTTTCTGTGCGAGGGCTTTCTCCAGTTGCGGCAAGCAGGGGCCACTCTTCATCGCGGTGCGCGGGCCTCTCACTATCGTGGCCTCTCTTGTTGCGGAGCACAGGCTCCAGACGCGCAGGCTCAGTAGTTGTGGCTCACGGGCCCAGTTGCTCCGCGGCATGTGGGATCTTCCCAGACCAGGGCTTGAACCCGTGTCCCCTGCATCGGCAGGCAGGTTCTCAACCACTGTGCCAGCAAGGAAGCCCTATGTAATTTAATTTTAATAACAGCTGTGTTAACAGTGGGCTCACAGAGTGTCTGGAAATTTAAAAATGAGATCTCATGAGCCAGTACGGCTGTGTCTGGCATGCCACTGACACACATACATACACACACGTGCACAGTCACATGCATACACACATACATGTACATTTTGGGAATCACGTGTGTGCACTGACTGAAACCTCCAACTCCAATCTGGGTGGTTGTTCTTGCTTTTTCCCATTCCATCTTTATTTATTTTTATTTATTTAATTAAAAAAAATTGAAATATAGTTGATTTACAATATTGTAATTGTTTCAGGTGTACAGCATAGTGATTCAGGGTTTTTTTTTTTTTTTTTTACAGATTATATTCTATTATAGGTTATTACCAGATATTGGGTATAATTCCCTGTGCTATACAGTAATTCCTTTGTTGCTTATCTATTTTATGTATGGTAGTTTATATCTGTTAATCCCTAATATTAGTCATTTGCTCAATCTTATTATACATCTAAAGTAGTTATAAAATTGCTTTACCCACACCACTAAGCAAAACAAATCTACTAAGAGGAATTCAGTTGTTCCCCAGTCCTCAACCCCATTTAAGACTGAGAGTACACAGTGACATACTGTGTCATAGTTACTCAAATTAGTTTTCCACCTACTGAACCCCATCAATATTCATTTTAAATACATTTGGGTTTATTTATTTTAGTTTATTTTCTGCTTTAGGTTTTCTTTCCTCCTTTCCATCCTCGTTGATTTAAGATTATTTTTTAAATATGTAGAAAATAAACTTGCTTCTGAAAGTCAAATCTATGCAGAAGGTGTACTCAGAGAAATGTCACCCACTCCTGTATTTCCTCCAACCTGTATTCCCTCCGCCAACATCAGTACTTTCTGCTTTATCCTTCCTGGGTTTCCTTTTGTAAAGTTAAGCAGGTATATATTTCTTAATTCCTCTTCTTTTTTACACAAAGGATATATTTTTTTCATGTTGCTTTCATCATTTAACATTATTTCCTGGAAATCACTCCATATCAGTTGTTAGAGCTCCTCTTCATTCTTTTTTTTCCAGATACATAGTACTCCATTGTATCTATGTATTATAGTTTATTCAACCAATATCCTATATTTGGACATTTAAGTAGTTTCTAATAGTTTTAATTATAAATAAAGCAATGAATAATCACATGCACGTGTACCTTCATATTGTTGAAAGTGTATGTTTGGGATAAATTCCTAAATGTAGGATTACTGGGTTGATGGGCTTATGTTTTATGTTTAGGTTATTTTGTTAGGTATTACCAAATTTCCCTCTCTAGGAGTAGTAGCACTTTGCATCCCCTCCAGCACTGAATGAGTGTACTTGTTCTTCCAAAGCCTATCGTATTTCTATGCTTAAAGTGAAAAATAAAATTTCAAATGGACTGGATTTGAAGTCTGGGAGTCTTGGATTTGAGCCAAATCTCTGATTTTTACCACCTGTTTGAGTTTAGGAACTCCCCAGTTTCCTTATGTAGAAAATGGAGATGGTGGTTGCAGGATTAAGGAGAGGGTGCAACGTATCAGACAAAGCTTTGGAATCTGAGAAGATGTGTACAAATGTTGCTTGCTTCTACTATGCTTTTGCTTGCTTTACATTAATCTTGATTAAGATAAGTTTCAAAAACAAGAACTCTGGCAACTCAAGGTTCCAAGTAGACAGGAATCTCCTTCCTTATGGTTTTACTATCTGGGGACCATAGGGCTGCCAGATAAAACACAAGACACACAGTTAAATTTGAATTTCAGATAAACAATGAGTAATCTTCAGTATAACTATGTCTCGAATATTGTATAGGGCATACTTATACTCAAAATGTACATATTTATATATATATATGTTTTTTACCTGAAATTCAACTGGGCACTCTGTATTTTTGTTTGTTAAATTTGGTGGTGCTTCCCTGGTGGTGCAGTGGTTAAGAGTCTGCCTGCCAATGCAGGGGACAGGGGTTCGAGCCCTGGTCTGGGAGGATCTCACATGCCGCGGAGTGACTAAGCCCGTGAGCCACAACTACTGAGCTTGTGCGTCTGGAGCCTGTGCTCCGTAGCGGGAGAGGCCGCGACAGTGAGAGGCCCGCGCACCGTGATGAAGAGTGGCCCCAGCTCGCCACAACTGGAGAAACCCCTCACACAGAAACGAAGACCCAACACAGCCAAAAATAAATATAAATAAATAAATAAATTTATTAAAAAAAAAAAGTAAATTTAGTAACCCTATGAAGGGGATGAGAGAATAAAGATATCTAAGTGAAATGTCCTGTCCTTGGTCCAAGAGGGTTAAGAATCCAAATTCAATATCCATCAATGGATGACTAGATAAACAAAATGTGATATATACATGCATGCAGTGGAATACTATTCAGCTTTAAAAGTGAATAAAATTTGCATCCATGCTACAACATGCATGAATCTTGAAGATATTATGCTAAATGAAAGAAGCCAGACAGAAAAGGTTACATATCATATTATTCCATTTATATGTGGTACTTAAAGTAGTCAAATTCACAGAGACAGAAAGAAGAAAGTGTGTTTACTAGGGGCTGAGGGAGTGGGGAACAGGGAGTTATTGTTGAATGGTGATGGAGTTTCAGTTGGGGATGATGAAAAAATTTCTGGAGACGGATGGTGGTGATGGTTGCACAACAGAGTGAATGTACTTAATGCCATTAAACTGCACACTTACACGTGGTTAAATGGTAAATTTTATGTATATTTTACCATAATAAAAAAATTCAGTGTGAGTTACTTGCTTTTTCTGGTTCTCAGCTTTCCCATCCACAAAATGGACCACAAGACCAGTGAGGAAAGATGGAAATAGAGTGTCCTTGCCTGCTTCAGAGTCATGTATGGTCTTGTTGAAAATATGAGCTCCTCACCCACCCCCACCCCTGCATCTGGGCTTTTAATTCAGTACGATTCAGATATGGTCAGGGAACTGATAGTTTTAATAAGCTCCTCAGATACAATGTAAGCAGCAAGAGAGTCTCATTCACCAGGAGAATCTCGGCACTTTAACAAGGACTTCAGGAGCTAATTAATGGATCTCACTGAGTTCCTGTATTCACACCAGGCATCCTCCTTCTGGAAGAAATATCTTTAGATGTTTTTGAAAAAGTTCAAAGGCATTGGAAATCAACCCAAACAGAAACTCAAAGGCTTAAATAAAATATGTCTAGGTTGATTTCCTGCCCTGGCATAGATTTTATTAATCCATTTTTTCCCCTTCATCTTGCAACTTTCCTCTCATATACTTTGCATATTTCCCCCCATGAAGTTTTTGGCTTTAACATTGAACTTTGCTCTTTGAGAAACGTCACCACACACAATATTGATCTTTGTCTTATTTGTCCCTTTTATTGGAGAAAGAATGTAATTTCCAACAAGGTGTTAATCTGTAGATTAAAGGGGATTTCAAATTGTCTTTAGAGAAAAGGTCTATACTATTCATTACTGGAAGGAAGAAAGAACAACAAATTTTCAGACTTTTAAGAGTCATTTTTCACACACACAAAAAAATCCCTGTCTGCATTTTGGAACTCCAAAGCTGTCTCACTGGTTCATATTAAAACACTTAATAGAATCACTACTGTATAGGCTTCCGTGGTCCAAAATGGGTAATCAAAGCAAGCTGCCCCATCCAATAAGACCTTCCTTCCTTGCTTTACAGGATCTAACATTGTCTGCCCTGCCTGGTCTATAAACAAGGCTAATGAGGTCAACCTGGAAGTAAAAATTCCAAAGGCGCTGCTAATTCTATCATTCATCACTGAAAATAATCAGAAAAACCCGTTTGTTAAGAACTTAAATGACTCTGGGAAAGGAAGTATATGATATAATTGTTTATACTAGTCAGTGGGTGTAAAATAAACTTTTCTCAAGGGCAGGTGGAGAGGGAGCTGGGAATGTAGCGTGTAAGAATATCAATTTTGGAGACAGATTTTGCTCAACTTCTGGCTCTGCCTTTACTAATTGTGTCATTTTAATAAAACTACTCAACCTCTTTGTAAAAAATAGATAAAAATCCCTGTAGCTGATGCCAGAGGTACAAAGGTAGATGATGATGGTGATAATAATAATAATAATAACAACAACAACAGCTATTATTTAGACGACAAGTCCTTATGTAGTCCCTACTCTGTGCCAGATGCAGTTTGGAGCACTTCATATTTAATAAGCAAATTTCCCTTACTACCCCATGAGGAAAGTTCAGCTCTTATTACTATTTCACAGATGAGGAAATTGAGGCACATTATGAGGTTTAAGCAGTGTCACTAGAACAGGAGGTCCCTGAAGGAGCTCTGTTTTTCTCCAGCTCTGTTTTTTTCACTGCTGTGACCTCAGTCCTTAGAACAGTGCCTGGTACCTAGTAGAGGCTTAATAAAGCTCACTGAATAAATGCGTGCATGAGCACCCAGTAGAGGACTTGTCATATGTTTGGTGCCCAATAACTGGCTGGCCCCTTCCACCCAATGTCTATGGTGCCCCGGTTGACAGGTATTTGTTGAGTGGTTACTGTGTGCCAGGCACAGACCTAAGTCTTTTACGTTTATTACTTCATTGAATTCTCACTGTAATTCCGTGCAAGTGGTACCATTATTTCTCCAATTTTGCAGATGTGGACACTGAGACCCAGAGAGAGTCTTACTTGCCCAAGATCATACTCTTAATCAAAGGCACAGCCAGGACTCAGAATCAGGTCCTTTTGACCTCAGATTTCATGTTCTCCATTACCATGCAGTGATACAGCAAAGTTCTTATTTTTGAGTTTTAGAAAATCAAACAGAACTTGATAGAGACGACAGAGACACACATGGCTCAGCATTTATGGGAGAAAATGTTTAGCTACTTTTCAATTTGATAACAGTAGTTTCTCTCCCTTTTCTTTCTGCAGCTCAGCTCTGATTTCAGCACCGAGCCCACTAATGACTATGCGTGGCCCCTGCATAAAGTACCAGGCTCTTCACAAAGTCGCCACCACTCACTGGCATGTTGCTGGTGGTCAATAGACGTTTGCTGTGTGAATGGACCTATTCAATCACTGACCTGATTTCTCAGTTTCTCCACATGCAGCCAGTGTGAAGTTATGTTAGCCTCTAAAGTATCATGTGCATCCATCAGTGTGAGCAGGACAGGGCCTTGGGGACAGCAGGATTTTTAAAATTAGCATTTGTTGGAAGAATGACAAGTTTATAAACTCTCAATATTCAAATGTGTAGTGAGAGTAATCAAGTTCTTTCATTCATTCATTTATTTGGTATTTATTGACAAACAATACATTTCAGATTCTATGCTTCATAGTAGAAATAAAGAGATGAATAAAATATTATCCTTGTAATCTACTTGCTTAGAGCTATTGTGAGAAACAGTTATCAAAACAATCAACTTTAAAAAAAAGCCACAAAATTGAACTTAAAAGAAAAAGAACTTTTAAAAGCCCTAAAAAAGAGGCATATATATACTGTGATAGAGTCCAGCAATTCACTTGCTATTTCTTCATGAAACTTCCTCTTAATTGTATTTTTAAAGCACTTTCTGGGCAATAACTTATTAATACCCAGAATGGTTGGATCAAGACCATCTAGAGAACATTTCCAGCTCTGTACTCTATTGATTGTGCTCGCAATTAATTACACAAAAGAGGAGGAATTGCAATCAGATTCAATACTTCGGTAAAAAATTTTCTACATATTAAGATATATTTTCCCCTATCTGAGCATCCGACCAGCCATCCAAATATCTCTCCATCTGTCAGTCCATCCATCCATCCATCCATCCATCCATCCATCCCATCTACCTAACTGTTCATCTATCCATCCATTTTATAAAGCAAGAGACTGAGGCCAGAAGAGATGAAGTGAATAGTACCTGGCACATAGTGAATTTGCAATAACCACTGCTTATTATTCTTCTTCACTTCTTCAGTCAGCCTTTACTGAGTATTGCCGATTACTGTGCTAAACCCTGAAGATGCAGAAATACACCTAGAGCTGGGAGGCAGATATGAAAAAACTTAGAGATAGTAGAATAAGTTCAATAAGGAGAGGCATCTGTGCTTAATGAAGGGTCCTCAGAAGACCTAAGTCCTTCTACTTCTCTAAGACAATAGACTTACTTATTTTCTGACAAGCCTACCATAGAAGTAAGGTTTAGTAGAAAGAGCTCAGGCTTTGGTGCTAGGAAGAGCTGCCCTTATCCTTTATTGCCCACATGATCTTTGGCCTCTGTTCCTTCATCTGTGCATTCCATTCTGGAGGCTCTAGAGGAGAGCCCATTACCTTGTCTTTTCTACCTTCTAGAAGCTGTCCTGATTCCTTGGCTTATGGTCCCTGTTCTCCATCTACAGTGTCAGCAGTGATAGCTTGAGTCCTTACATTACCTCACTCACTTCCTTTCCTGCCTTTCTTCCATTTGTAAGGACCCTTGTGATTACATTGAGGCTACTCAGAAAACCCAGGATAATCTTCCCATCTCAAAGTGCTTAATTTAATCACATCTACAGAGTCTCTTTTTACCAGGTAAGGTAACATATTCCCAGGTAGTGGGGGATTAGGTCATGGACATCTTTGAGGGGCCATTAATCAGTCAACCTCATTGAGTAACACCACATGAAGTATCAATAAGTCACAAGGGACAATTGGGAGGAAATGGTAAAGATCCAGGTGTGAGAGAAAACAGTGACAGCTGAGCTTGGAAGAAGTGGGGAGTTTGGACATTCATGGCTAGAAAGTGAGACACTGGGGCAGCAGAGCAAAGTAAGAGAGACGTCCAGGGTGAGGTGAGGTGGTGGGGGAGAGCCACCCTACAGGGCAAGTGCTGGGACTGGCTGAAGATGGATGGAGGGAGGACAGAGCACACCTGAAGGACAAACAACAGGATGAGACAGGATGAGAAAGTGGTTGCAGGTGTGAGAAAGAGAAAGCATCATGGGAGGGACGTAACTGCATTTGGCTCAGTAACTGGGTTTTAATGGACACCTTCAAGAAGACAGGTCACCCCTCCTCTCACCATCAGCAGGGAGGCCCCAACCAGTAAATCACAGTAACCCAAGTGCAAAGGGAGAGATGAGGCATTAGCAAAGGAGACCTCTGCCATCACTTTCAAATTGAAAACTAATGACAGAGACAGAGGTTGGAACTCAAGAGAATGTGGAAACAAAATTCATTTTGACATGACATTGCAGATGAGAAGCCAACGAAGCACATATTTCTATTTGAACAGATAGAAAAGGAAGAGCCTGTCTAAATTCGGGCTGTGTGGAGCCCCTCAGGCCATGGCCTCCTGTTAGGGGGTCTTGAATTAATATTCCAAATGTTATAAAATGATTATGGAACCTACATTCCATCTCTCATCATCTGTGCAGACTTGTTCAAATAATTAAATCTCCCAGGGCCTCAGTTCTCAACTGGAAAATGGGGGTAATGGTATCTAACTCACATGGCTACTGTGAGGATTAATGAGGTTAAATGAGAGAACATATGTAAAGGGCTTATCACGTTATTGGACATATAACACATGACAGTTGACACGTAGTCAAAGCATGACTACACTTCCTTGCGCTGTATGATTACTCTTCCATTCTTTCTGGGTCCCGTCATCTCTTGCTTGTTCTGGTAACAGTTTCCTTAATTCTGTGTCATGCAATTTATACCAGTGCAGTGTACAACTCCTTTCCTCTCCACCCAGTAAAACACTGGATCATCTTGTGAAAAGTCTTCAGAAGCTCTTTGTTGCCTTCAGGTTAGAAATATGAACTTCTCGGCCTATTATTCAAGGTCCACCACTGTTTGACCACAGCCTTCTTTTCCTACTCACTGCTCCCTAAACATGAATCTTTGACTTCAGCCCAACAAATAAATCCCTCTTGGGATCCCCTCTCACTCCAACCCCCATCCTGCCATTAAGTCAGCCTTGTTTTAATCTTTGGTCACACCTTGATCTCTGTCTGGAATGTCTTCTTCATCTACAAGTCATTACACTTCTGATGTAGGCTGATAGAAGAGGAGAGAAGGAAGGGGATTATTAGTGATGAAACCAATAATGACAGGAGAAACAGTGGGCGGGGTATGGGGGCATATGCTGGTGGAGGTAAGGATAGAGGGAGGTGTTGGGGTGGAGGAGAAAGAGTAAGAACAGATTCAGAAAGCGGGAAATTGTTATCCTAAAGGCAGATGGAAAACCTTCACGTTGATGTGGTGGAGATTGAGTGGAGATGGGTGAGATACAGATAAGTCACCATTTCCAGGCCCAATAATTCATGAAATAAAGGGAGACGGAAGAGGACATCAGAAGAATCTAAATTCCTTGAGATGGCAGGAGATGTCTGCAGTCATCTGGCCCCTTCCTGCTCGGTCAGCCCACCTCACTTTACCTTCCATGACACACGGCTGCCTATAGTCTCGCCCGACCCTGGTTACCCACACCCTGTGTTGTTCACTGCTTTAAGTTACTCATGGTCTTTTTCTCAGCCTGGAACACTCTTTCCCTGCTTTGTCTGTCTCTCATACATTAAAATGCAGCTCCAAGAAGCCCTATTCAATGGATGCAGCTTTCCGTCCCCCTTCCCACCCTTCCATCTCTGTGCTAGCTCTGCCCTTCCTTGCATATCTGTTGTTACAAGCATCCTGCTTTCTGCACTCCATTTACTCATTTGTCATTAGCTCCATTACTGTAAACTATCAAGTGTAGGAGCTGTGGTTTACTTACTTATAAATGTTCAGTGCTTATTCTATCATGTAGTAGATACCCAGAAACATTTATTAAGCTAAATCGAGTATCTTAGGAAGAGTTGTTGACATGGTAGGTAGGGAAACAAAATGAGAAACTTTAAGGTAAAAATCTAAGAACGACAGTGGTTTTAGTACATAAAAGGAATGGAGGTGAACAGTGCAGTGGGTATAAAAAATATTGTTGCCTAGATCAATAGAAAATGTTTAACAAAAACCATGTAATGGTCCCAGCTGATCAGAAGCTATAAATCAAGAATGATTGCTGATGATTTTGTGTAAGTCAAGCTATCATTATGATTAGGATCTAAAGGTGTTGCCATTTCACCCAAGTCCTGAAAGATAAGAAGGGAAGCAGTGTGGTAAAGAAGTAAGAGAAAGAACCTTCTCAACAAGACAGTTCTTTTGTGTCTGGTAGCTTTTGCCATATAACAAACCAGCCGTAAATAACAAACATGTATTATTCCTCACAAATCTTTGGGCCAGCTGGGTGGTTTTCTGCTCAGGGCTGGCTGGGCTGATGTCTCTGTTCAGCTGGCATTGTGGAGGATCTATAGTGGCTCCATTCAGATGTATAGTGGCTGGTAGGATGCTTGGTTCAAGGGTCCTCAATTGGTTGCCTCATTTCTCCTTCCATGGTGTCTTCTTCTAGGAGGCTGGTTTGGGCTTCTCCTCATGGTAGCCTCAAGGTTCCAAAGAGCAAAAGAAAGAGAAAGCCCCAGTGATCAACTATCTGCTTATATCACAAGTTGTATTGTCTTCCGGCCAAAGCAAATTACATGGCAAATTTCTAAGTCAATGAGACAGGGGGTTGAGGGTAAGAGAACAGGGAGATGTGAATAATTCGGGAGCAACTACAACAACAGTCAACCACACTTTGGGAAGTCCTCATGGGGGAGGCAACCTTTTTTGGAGAGCTTCAATCTGGTGTGATGGAAGTGAGAGAGGGGTGAGGGCCATGAGGTGAGGGTGGAAAAGCAGGCATGAAGTAGGACCATGTGCTTTGATTTGGCAGGCCAAATGTAAGTGGAAGTGATGTGAATTCCAGGCCAATCAACTAATTGCCCATGTGAGATTCAACCACCCAATTTTCTCCTACCTTAGCAATAACATACAGAAGAAAATGTTGAACCATCACATGGAGGAAAGCCAATAGAATGAGTCACCCAGACCCTCAGGGCACTTTGTGTGAAAGATAAATAAGTCTTTGTTGTTTAAAGCCTTTGAGGCTTGGATATTGTTTGTTATTACAGCATATCCTAACCCTTGCTCACTACTATAGAAGTGAAAATCAGAGATCAGTTAAAACCATGGAGACAGATGACCTAAAGAAAGCAGGAAAGTGTGTCCAGGACTGAGTCTGGGGTAATTGCAACATTTACAAATTAGGGAGAAAGAGAGAAGCTAGCAAAATAGCCATTAAAGAGATAAATCTTTGAGGGGGGCGGAGTCAAGATGGCAGACTAGGAGGACGCAGAATCCACGTCTCCACAAAACTAGGGCACCTACCAGGCACCCATGGGGGACAATGAACACCTAAGGGGTTGGGAGGAACCCTCAGTGACAGGGTAGGACATGGGGCATGGGGAGGAGTGAGAGGAGAGGAGAAATGGAGGTGGGACGGGACTGGTGCCCCTGAGGGGCGGCTGGGGGAGGGGAAGGGATTCCACGCCCGAAGGGGGAAATTCAGGGACCACTGGGAGGGCAGAGGATCAGAAGGGAGTGTGGTCAGTTTTCCCCTGCCCACTTGGACCCCCAAGAACATGCTGAGATCTGGGCTTGATCCTCTGCCCACTGAGGCCCCCTCCAGCCGTGCCGGTCCTGAGGGAGTGGGAGGGAGGGAAGGGGGAACAAAAGTAAAGTACAGACCTACAGGACCGGCACCTCTGAGGGGCGGCTGGGGGAGGGGAGGAGTTCCTACACCTAGCGGGACCCACCCATGGTTAGGGGTCCAGTGGGGATGGGGGAGACCCCTGGCCGGGGGGCATGGAGGAACGGAAGGGAATGCAGCCAGCACTTGCCCTGTCCACTTAGGCACCAGGGAGCCTGTTGGGCTCCCAGGCCTAATCCTCTGTCCTTGGAGCCTCCTTCCTACTAAGCAGAGCCCAAACCCCGCCCCTACACTCCCACCCAGGGCCCTACCTCTATGCTTGGAGACCCCCTCTGAGACCCCCTTCAACTGTGCTGGACCTAAACCACACCCACACACCCTCACCCAGGGCCTTACCTCCAAACTCCGGAACTCCACACTCCGGAGGCCCTCCTTTGGAGGTGCTGCTTCTCCCCTTCCGCACACAGGTCCTAAGCAGAGGCCCTGTCCCACGCTTGAACGTCACCCCCCACTCGCCTAGGTTCTGCCCTACCCTAAACTCCGCCCCTGCCTAGTTCCACTCCCGCCTAAACTCCACCCCCCATAGCCAAGTTTTTTTTTTTTTTCTGTTGTGGTTTTATTTTACCTTGTTGCAGTTGTTTCAATTACATTTTTATTTTTCCTAATATATTTTTTATCTTTCTAATTTTATTTTGTTTTTATTCTTTGTTATTGTATTTTTTTTTTTTTTTTTTTTGCCATGCTACATGGCTTGTGAGATCTTGGTTCCCAGGCCAGAGGTCAGGCCCAAGCTCCTGTTGTGGGAGCTCCCAGTCCAAACCACTGGACTTAAAGAGAACCTCAGATCCCAGGGAATATTAATCAAAGTGAGGCCTCCTGGAGGTCCTCATCTCAGCAACAAGACATGGCTCTATCCAACTGCCTGCAAACTCCAGTGTTGGATGCCTCAGGCCGAACAACCAGTAAGACAAGAATACAGCCTCACCCATCAAAAAAAAAAAAAAAAAGAAACGACAAAAAATATGTTACAGACGAAGGAGTAAGGTAAAAACCTACATGACCAAATAAATGAAGACAAAATAGGAAACCTACCTGAAAAAGAATTCAGAGTAATGATAGTAAAGATGACCCAAAATCTCGGAAACAGAAGGGAGAAAATACAAGAAACATTCAACAAGGATCTAGAAGAACTACAGAGTAAACAAACAGTGATGAAGAACACAATAATGGAAATTAAAAATACTCTAGAAAGGATCAGTAGCAGAATAACTGGGGGAGAAGAGCAGATAAGTAAGCTGGAAAATAAAATGGTGGAAATAACTGCCAGGGAGCAGAATAAACAAAAAGAATGAAAAGAATTGAGGACAGTCTCAGAGACCTCGGGGACAACATTAAACACACCAACATTCAAATTATAGGGGTCCCAGAAGAAGAAGAGAAAAAGAAAGGGTCTGAGAGAATATTTGAAGAGATTATAGTTGAAAACTTCCCTAATATGGGAAAGGAAATAGTCAATCAAGTCCAGGAAGCACAGAGAGTCCCATACAGGGTAAACCCAAAAGAGAAACATGCCAAGAAATATATTAATCAAACTATCAAAACCTAAATACAAAGAAAAAATATTAAAAGCAGCAAGGGAAAAACAACAAATAACATACAAGGGACTCCCCATAAGGTTAACAGCTGATCTTTCAGCAGAAACTCTGCAAGCCAGAAGGGAGTGGCAGGACATATTTAAAGTGATGAAAGGGAAAAATCTACAACCGAGATTATGCAGCAAGGATCTCATTCAGATTTGATGGAGAAATCAAAAGCTTTACAGACAAGCAAAAGCTATGAGAATTCAGCACCACCAAATGAGCTTTACAACAAATGCTAAAGGAACTTCCCTAAGCGGGAAACCAAGAGAAGAAAAAGACCCCCAAAAACAAACCCAAATCAACTAAGAAAATTGTAATAGGAACATACATATCAATAATCACCTTGAATGTAAATGGATTAAATGCTCCAACCAAAAGACACAGACCCACTTCAGGCCTAGGAACACATACAAACAAAGTGAGGGAATGGAGAAAGGTATTCCATACAAATGGAAATTGCAAGAAAGCTGGAGTAGCAATACTCATATCAGATAAAGTAGACCTTAAAATAAAGACTGTTACAAGAGATAAGGAAGGACACTACATAATGACCAAGGGATTAATCCAAGAAGAAAACATAACAATTATAAATATTTATACACCCAACATAGGAGCACCTAAATACATAAGGCAAATATTAACAGCCATAAAAGGGGAAATTGACAGTAACACAAAAATAGTGGGGGACTTTAACACCCCACTTACACCAAAAGACAGATCATCCAGACAGAAAATAAATAAGGAAATACAAGCTTTAAATGACACAATAGACCAGATAGACTTAATTGATATTTTTAGGACATTCCACCCAAAAGTGGAAAAATACACTTTCTTCTCAAGTGCACATGGAATGTTCTCCAGAATAGATCATATTTTGGGTCACAAATCAAACCTTGGAAAATTTAAGAAAACTGAAGTCATATCAAGCATCATTGCTGACCACAACTCTATGAGATTAGAAATCAATTACAGGAAAAAAACAATAAAAAACACAAAAACATGGAGGCTAAACATGTGCTGCTAAATAACCAAGAGATCACTGAAGAAATCAAAGAGGAAATAAAAAAATACCAAGAAACAAATGGCAATGAAAACACGATGATCCAAAACCTATGGGATGCAGCAAAAGCAGTTCTAAAAGGGAAGTTCATAGCAATTGAAGCTCACATCAAGAAACAAGAAAAATCTCAAATAAACAATCTAACCTTACACCTAAAGCAACTAGAAAAGAACAAAGAAAACCTAAAATTAGTAGAAGGAAAGAAATCATAAAAATCAGAGCAGAAATAAATGAAATGGAAACAAAGAAAACAATAGCAAAAATCAATAAAACTAAAAGCTGTTCTTTGAGAAGGTAAACAAAATTAATAAACCTTTAGCCAGACTCATCAAGAAAAAAAGGGAGAGGATGCAAATCAATAAAATTAGAAATGAAAAAGGAGAGATTACAGCTGACCCTGCAGAAATACAAAAGCTCATAAGAGACTACTACAAGCAACTATATGTCACTAAGATGGACGATATGAAAGAAATGAACAAATTCTGGGAAAAGTACAACCTTCCAAGATTGAACAAGGAAGAATTAGAAAATATAAACAGACCAGTCACAGGTAATGAAGTAGAAACTCTAATTAAAATTCTTCCAACAAACAAAAGACCAGGACCAGATGCCTTCACAGGCGAATTCTATCAAACATTTAGAGAAGAGTTAACACCTATCCTTCTCAAACTCTTCCAAAAAATTGCAGAGGGAGGAACACTTCCAAACTCGTTCTATGAGGCTGCCATCACCCTGCTACCAAAACTAGGCAAATATATAAAAAAACAAAATTATAGACCAATATCACTGATGAACATAGATGCAAAAATCCTAAACAAAATACTAGCAAAGGGAATCCAACAACACATTAAAAGGATCATACACCATGATCAAGTGGGATTTATCCCAGGGATGCAAGGATTCTTCAATATACACAAAACAATCAATGTGATACACCATATTAACTAATTAATGAATAAAAACCTTGTGATCATCTCAATAGATGCAGAAAAAGCTTTTGACAAAATTCAACACCGTTTATGATAAAAACTTTCCAGAAAGTGGACGTAGAGGGAACCTACCTCAACAAAATAAAAACCATATACGACAAACCCACAGCCAACATCATTCTCAATGGTGAAAAACTGAAACCATTTCCTCTAAGATCAGGAACAAGACAAGGATGTCCACTCTTGCCACTATTATTCCAAATAGTATTGGAAGTCTTAGCCACAGCAATCAGAGAAGAAAAAGAAATAAAAAGAATATAATTGGAAAAGAAGAAGTAAAACTGTCACTGTTTGCCGATGACATGATACTATACATAGAAAATCCTAAAGATGCCACCAGAAAACTACTAGAACTAATCAATGAATTTGGTAAAGTTGCAGGATACAAAATTAATGCACAGAAATCTCTTGCATTCCTATACAATAACAACGAAAGATCAGAAAGAGAAATTAAGGAAACAATCCCATTTACCTTCACAACAAAAAGAATAAAATACCTAGGAATAAGGCTACCTAAGGAGGCAAAAGACCTATACTCAGAACACTATAAAACACTGATGAAAGAAATCAAAGATAACGTAAACATGGTGGAGAGATATACCATGCTCCTGGATTGGAAGAATCAATATTGTGAAAATGACTATACTACCCAAAGCAATCTACAGGTTCAGTGCAATCCCTATCAAATTACCAATGGCATTTTTCACAGAATTAGAACAAGAAATTTTACAATTGGTATGGAAACACAAAAGACCCCGAATAGCCAAAACAATCTTGAAAAAGAAAAACGAAGCTGGAGGAATAAGGCTCCCTGACTTCAAACCCTTACCTTTGATAAAGGAGGCAAGAATATACAATGGAGAAAAGACAGCCTCTTCAGTAAGTGGTGCTGGGAAAAATGGACAGTTATATGTAAAAGAATGAAATTAGAACACACCCTAACACCATACACAAAAATAAACTCAAAATGGATTAAAGACCTAATAAATGTAAGGCCAGACACTATAAAACTCTAAGAGGAAAACATAGGCAGAACACTCTATGACATAAATCACAGCAAGATCCTTTTTGACCCACCCCCTAGAGAAATGGAAATAAAAACAAAAATAAACAAATGGCACCTAATGAAAATTAAAAGCTGTTGCTCAGAAAGGGAAACCATAAACAAGACAAAAAGACAACCCTCAGAATGGGAGAAAATATTTGCAAATGAAACAACTGACAAAGGATTAATCTCCAAAATATAAAAGCAGCTCATGCAGCTCAATATCACAAAAACCAACAACCCAGTCCAAAAATGGGCAGAAGACCTAAATAGACATTTCTCCAAAGAAGACATACAGATGGCCAACAAATGCATGAATAGATGCCCAACATCACTAATCATTAGAGAAATACAAATCAAAACCACAATGAGGTATCACCTCACACAGGTCAGAATGGCCATCATCAAAAAATCTACAAACTAAATGCTGGAGATGGTGTGGAGAAAAGGAAACCCTCTTGCACTGTTGGTGGGAATGTAAATTGATACAGCCACTATGGAGAACAGTATGGACGTTCCTTAAAAAACTAAAAATAGAACTACCATACGACCCAGCAATCCCACTACTGGGCATATACCCTGAGAAAACCATAATTCAAAAAAAGGCATGTACCACAATGTTCATTGCAGCTCTATTTACAATAGCCAGGACATGGAAGCAACCTAAATGTTCATCAGCAGATGATTGGATATAGAAGATATGGCACATATATACAATGGAACATTACTCAGCCATAAAAAGGAACGAATCTGAGTTATTTGTAGTGAGGTGGATGGACCTAGAATCTGTCATACAGAACGAAGTAAGTCAGAAAGAGAAAAACAAATACTGTATGCTAACACATGTATATGGAATTTAAAAAAGCAGTACTGATGAACCTAGTGGCAGGGCAGGAATAAAGACGCAGACAAAGAGAACAGACTTGAGGGCACGGGGGAGTGGGAGGGGAAGCTGGGATGAAGTGAGAGAGTAGCACTGACGTATATACACTACCGAATGTAAAATGGATGGCTAGTGGGAAGCAGCCGCATAGCACAGGGAGATCAGCTCGGTGCTTTGTGAGGACCTAGAGGGGTGGGATAGGGAGGGCGGAGGGAGGCTCTAGAGGGAGGGGATATGGGGATATATGTATATAGCTGATTCACTTTGTTGTACAACAGAAACTAACACAACATCGTAAAGCATTTATACTCCAATAAAGATGTGAGAAAAATAAAAAAATAAAGAGCTCCTGAAAATTAAACAAAAACAAAACAAAGAGATAAATCTTTGGGTGAAAACTCCACATCCTAATGTTTTTTCTGTAAATTCATGTATGATGGGGACTAATGGTTTTAATTAATATAGAGATGCTGCCAAGGGAAGCAGATGCCACCTTTGGGTTTTCCTGGGTCACTTCACACCCTGAAGCTGCGTTTACCAAGGAACCAGTGAAAGGGTGTACAGACCCGTCCACAAACAAACAAGCAAAACTCTCATGTGAATGCAAATCACAACATCTTTTTATCTAAACGGGGCATGCTTAAGCTGAAAAAAGGGCAGCAGAGGTACATTCCTGCACTGGTCATTCTTTTCATCTTCCTCTCCATGTTTTCTTGAGTTTTTCCAGTAATCCCCTGAAGGACACAGGCTTGTATCCCACTGGTCTTTCTGAGTACCCTTCCCATATGTGACTTCTAGTTTAAAGCTGCAGGGGCTAGGAGTCTGGGGGTGGCTTTGTTTCCTGGGGTCATTTGTTGCAGAAAATTTATTTTCTGTCTTCAGAGGTGTCCTGTGCATTTGAATATCAGCCTTTCCCCCTGTAGTGGATGTCTGCAAAATGTAATTGTGCTCGGCATTGTAGTCTGTCCTTGTGATTCTCCTGGGCCTGGGGAGAAGCTGCCAGAATTTTCATCTTTGCTAATTTCTTAGATGGGGGATGTGCTGACCTTCCTTACACTGTGTCTCCTCGCTGTATAATTTTGTTCTTCTGAGGGGTATGATCTAGCTCAACTTTGAACCACTCAAAACGAGCTTTGCCAAGCTCACCCTATTCTGTGTCAAATTTCACATCGAATGCAGGTAGCAAGGGGTGACGGCACTCCAGAGACATACCTTCCGTCCTTCCCTTTGAGTTCCAGTGTCCCAAACAAATCAGGGAGATTTGGCTCTGCAGTTGAAGCTAGAATGGTCCCTTATAGGCAGTTAACTCAAGATCAAGTTTTTAAATTTCAAGATTCAACTTCCTTTGACCTCAACTAGGCAGTAAAGCTGTTTTATCCTCCAGGGCACCCCCGTGGTGAGAGAACTCTGTGGAAGACTCTATCTGCATAATATCCTGGATCTCATGATTTCTCTGCTTCGAGTGTTCTCCGACACCATACCTAGTCAGCCCTGGCTTGTTCTTTGACAGTCACCCCAAGGAACCCCCTCCTCCAGAAAGCCTCACTGGCACCTCCTCCCATCCTTTTCTGAGTTGGGTGTTCCTCCTCCGTGCTTCCATAGCCCCTGCGGTCTACTGCCTTCATGACATTTCCCACCCTTTGCTCTAAGTACCCAGAAGGAGCTGCTTGGGTCTACATGGGCTGTGTCCTGGGCCAGGTCTTTATGCATCACATCTCATCCAAAGCTCAAGGTCAGTGCCATTGGCCTCTTCGTCTTGTGGATGAGGAAATGGAAGGTTGCAGGGATTAAGGAACGTGCTCAAGGTCACAGGCACGGTTAACGACTGGCACCTTAGATTCAAATCAAGGCAGCCAAACTCTACATGGGCCTCCCCATGACTCCCCTGACTCCATCTAGTCAGGCACACGGCATGTCCATCCTTGTGTCCTGAGCACCCAACAGAGGGCTTGGCACATGGTGAGAACTCTAGAATTGGCTGGCAGACTGATCACATACAGAAGTAAGCCATGCGCAGGTCTGTCTTGTGGGGCTGCAAGTTCTTTGAGAGTAGGGGCCATAACTATTTTATAACTGATGGCTAATCATCAGCAAAGACTCTGGCACAGAACAGTAAAATCAAAAAGAACAGCAAACACAACACTGAGCGCTTTCCCCATGTGCCAGCCACTACTGGAAGCACTTTATATCTACAACATTTTTAATCTTGACAACAACCCTATGAGGCACGTTCTCTTATGATGCCTCTTTTATAGATGAAGACCCTGAGGTACAGAGAGGTCAGATAACTTGCTCAAAGTTGCACAGCTGGAAGGTTGGAGTTCTGATCTATGGTCCCAGTCAGTCTATAGAGGGTAAGTGCTTATCATGAAATATAAATGAAATAATGGGTGGGTGGCTTTCTGCACTTGGTTTGATAGCAGTGTATCTTCTTCCTTATCCTTGGGTGTCCTTGGACTAAAGAGTTACTGAAGTGGAAGCTGAGATCCAGGTCCCCTTTCTCACAGTTTCAGCCAAAGTTCCTGCCTGGGCATATGGAAAAGAAGAGAAGCCAGCGTGTTTCCTTCTTGTGTCTTTTAGGCAAAAAAGGCAGCATCATGGCCACGGACATTAGAAAACTACTGCCATACCTCACATGTGGAGGGACAAGAATAGACCTGGGAGGGAACAGAAACTGCTGAGGACCTCACAGTGGGAGACATCTTCTCTGGGGAAGATCAAAACAGCACAGTCTATAGAAATCTCATATATTGCTCAACTTCATCCTCTTTTTATGAAGAAGGAAAATTGGGCCCAGAGAGGGTCTGACTTGGTTTTATCACACAGCAGCTAAGGAGTGTTATCAGGAGCACATCTCCAGGTGGGAGGAAAAAGAGTTCAGTTGTACTTGAAAGAGAAATGCAATCAGTGTCTTGAAACTTTGTATGTGTCAAGCACTGTGTTAGGCCCTAGAAAAACCTGATTTCATTTAATCCTCAAACAAACCTAGGAAATCTGGAAGATCACCTTTCAGATGAAGAACCCCAGACTTTGAATCCATTTGCCCAGGGTCATGCAGCTTGTGCGTATTTGAACCAGGGGATTTTGAAAATATCTATTTTGTCTAGAGGTTCTTAAATTTCTAAAGGTGGAACAATTATTTAGCATGAGACCAACTGCTCAACATTTTCACTAGCCATAATAAAGAATATTACTCAAAAGGCAATTAATTTAGTGTTGCTATCATGATAAAGAAGACTCCTTCACCTCCAGACTCCTTTTCTTTTCTGAGTATTTCTTTCAAGAGCTAAACACATTGACTGCTTAGTATAGATTAGAATCCTTCACTTAATTTGGATGTCCAGTTCATCTCAAACACAGATGAGGGAGAATACCTTGTTTAACCTCACAAAGCACGCAGTCCAAGAGAACCAGTTGCATGATGGAATGACCAGCCGCTCCCTAGAATTTCTCTCTGTGACTCTGGAGATGCCTAGGGCCCCGGGTCCGCTGGGCATGCTCAGAGCATGATTTCAGCCATAGTACAGGCTGCTTAGCTTCCCCTGTCTGCAGACCCCTTTTGCTCATCTGCAGGTGAGGAAGGGGAGGTGCGGGCTGAGGTCACACCTATTGCCCATCTTCTCAGGGCGTCTCTGTCCCCATTCTCCAGGTTGGGACAAGTCCAGCTCCAGTGCAGGAGGATGTTCCTGGGCTGGGTTGGTGGGCTCTGGCATTTTCCCAGAGTAGCCAGCTGAGGCAAGAATCCACTCTAAGTTGCCAATTTAGTATGAACTCATAGCAGGAGTGCAACAATCTCCAAAAGTCAAGGAGGGGGGCAATTTAACTTTATGAGGAAGGAGGAAGGACATTTCTTTTGGCATCATCCTTAAATGGACCTAAGTCTGCTCCAGGTCACTGCTTGAAAATCAAGATTCTTACTCACATTTTTGTACCATAGAGTGTCTTCAAGCAGCAAGTTGATGGAAATAGTGAAAGAACTGGAATATTCTCTGGAGGGGAAGCAGGAATTTTGAGATATGTTTTCTGTCCACCTCGTCCAGGATTTATTGAATGTTATCTTCAAATCACTTAACTTCTTCATGTCTCAGATTCCTCAGCTATTGAGAGGAAAGGAATTCATAGGCCCTTTTTGGCACCCCATAAAGACGTTGCTAGAGGCCAATTAGTTTAAACCTGAAAATATTTGTGATTCTGGTACAGTGTATGATAGAAAAGAAAAGGGATTGGAATTCCCTCATTTATGTAATGAACATTCACAAACTACCTACCAGGTACAAGGACCTTTTTCTAGGTACTGAATCATTACTCGTATGTTACTTTATGTATTTAAATTATCTTGAGATCTTTAAACATGTCTAGCTCAAGCTGCTGTCTGGCACTCACTTGCTGGAGGGAATCCAGTGCCCCAAATGACGTCATCTCTGCCTCTCACTTTTATCCAATTACAGCAGTAACCTGGATAATATAAAATCCCTTCTAAGTCATCAGTCATAGCTGACAACCTGGGCTGATTTCTTGAAGCACATTTTTCCATTTCAGTAAAGTTAGGCTCATGCCAAAAAGCTGCCGGTGCACAAAAGCATCATGAGGAAATTAATCTGTGACTTGTCATCAATGACAAAGCTATGGACAACATGAGACACACACCTTCTCCTCCCTGTCCCATCCTCTTATTTTGGAGAACTGGTCTCAGGGCTCCATCTTCACATGCATCCCAGGTGATGGGATGTGTGATCGCTCCATTGTCACAGCATCCCTCTCTCACCCAGCACGTGTGTGTGCATGCACCTGGTGACACACTCCAGTGGCTGAAAGCGGGTGTGGTTTAATCTTCATTTTCATCCGAGACCTGCTGTAAAAAGTTGAGTGCTAACCAAGATCTCTGGAACACCGCTCATCATTCTCACGGATGCTTTTTTCCATCAGCGTCATCAAACTTTATCCACCATGGAAGATCCAGCCACCTGCCACGGGGCTCGAAGAGTCACAGTGTTTTTCTGATGGGCTACACAACTTCTTGACAGTTAGTTGTAATACATTGGATATTCTTTTTGTCCACTCAGCTACAATTATGCTTCCACTGGTGGTCTGAATTGTAGATTAAGGAGCCTTACATTTTTTGATAAAGGTTTGCATCAGAGACTGAATGTAAGTCTTTACAATTGGGCTGAGCAGACAACATTCTCAAATTGCGGTACTGGTTCCAAGACACTTTTCACTCAGATCCTCAAGAAGACAGCAGGTATGCAATCACTCATCCACTTAAGCCTGTCAGGAAGGAAATTGCTTATGAGAGGAAGGGAACTGTTATGTGAATTTCCATAAGATTGCAGGCCAAGACAATAACGTGTCACTACTTTTCAAATATTGGGGAAAAAAAACAACACCACCCTATCATTTCTCTGGCTAAAGGCAACCTGCTCTTCTATTTATCCAATTCACTGAAGAAATTGTATTTAGCTGCTTAGAAAATTGCAAGACAATCTATAAGAAATCGTGTATTGGGTATTATGTTTGTTCTGTGGATATTGGCTTGTGTTCCATGCATTTGCTTTAGCTCACTCTGCCAGATGGGGTTTGAACTGTCTCGGGAGGAGAGAGGGGGGAGGGAAACCTTCTCAATTAGTGGTTTCATTCACCTATTTAGGGAAGGGATTGTGTCCTAAAGTTTTTGATTGCAGTGCGTTGATTCTCCTTTTCAGGTATCAGTGTCTCTTACTTTGGGAAATCACTCTTCCCCACTCCATGGTCTGGGTATTCTACCCTCTACTCAGAGATGTCAATCGGTTTCATGCTGGCCCATCATAGTACCATATTCCCCTGGCCACAGTGATTGATTCAGAGTTGGTCATACGAGCCAAGCAAGGCCAGTCAGGGTCTTCATTGGGATTCCTGTATGGGCATCAGGTAAAGAAGTCCTCCTTCCACTAGCATTAGTAAATCAGGAGGCTGTGAGTCCGAAGTGCTGTGTGGCTATCTTATCAACCATGTGAAGAGAACCAGTGTGAGAATAAAGCCAAGAAGAGGCAATTAGATCTGAAGTGTGGTGAGAAGGCACAGCCTTGATCATCTCCCTTCTGTACTGACTTTATCAGCCTAGACTGGCTTTAAGCCATCCAGAGAACCCACCCTTGGACTGATGGTTGGTTATGAACAGCATACAAAATCAACTCCACCTTCTATTAACATGGTTTGAGTTAGATAGCTGTCATTTGCATATACCTCAAAACATTACTATGTGCCAGGCAAATGGCTAGACACCATTCTCTCTGGATCTCTCTTAATCCACACAGCTTCCACAGGCATGAGAGAACATTGTCCCCATTTCACAGATAGGGAATATCATTCCCATTTTACAGAGGTTCAGAGAGCAGTGAGAACTCACCCATGTTCCCATGACTAGTGATGGTACACCCAGCTTTATAGCCAGGCTATGTAAGCTCTCTCCACCCTGCAGAGTGGCTCTCTGAGTCATTTATCCTCACTGTTTTTCAACATTATCTTGGGAAATCTAACTAAATTGGCACATGTAAACATGGAAAAACTGCAAGGAAATGGGAATGAGGCTGCCATAGTAGAGGCACACCTTGGAACATGAGCTGTTCTGAAGAGAAACCAGCTTCATTTATGGACACTGACATTAAGTTTCTCCTGGGACTTCTTTCTGTGTTTTACATGAAATTAATGAAAAATGCAACATACAATTTTTGAATTAGATTGGGGTAGCCTCACCAAATCTGTCCTGAGGAGTTATTATCAGATGAGAAGGAGAAACCATTTGGAACTAAAAACCACTCCTGATTTTCTTCAGTAACTGGATTAGGACAGATTAGGATTAGATTAGATTAGATTAGGAAAGAGTTTTCACAGCAACTCATTGATAACTCTTGGAGGACCTGTCTGTATCTTTTTGTTCTTACCTGATGCCATTTTTCTAGCATCTGGCCAGTAAACATTAATCTGGACATAAATGCTAAAATGGATGTGGAGGCATACATAGCAACCAATCTACTCCCAAGTCTTATGTTCAATAACGATCACAAAAAAGGATGATAGAAGCTTCTAGATTCTTAAATTGCTCAATGTGCTAATTAGCAGGCAATATAGCCTAGGCACCTAGGAATAGGGATCATGATAGCTACTTTACTGGGCATCAGGTGCTAGATACCTGACATTTTCTAACATACTTATAAAAACTTTTTAAGGTAAATATTCTTGTCCCCATTTCATGGATTAGGATATTAAGGTTCAGAGAGCATAAGTAACTTTCTTGAACTCCCCCAAATGAGGACGGTAGGGTTCAATTCAAGATCTCTCTGATTTCAATGCCTGAGGTCTTCCTGCTTTGTCATGTGACCTTTCTGCCCAAGATCTGGACTCTACTCCACCAAGTTCAGTATTGAAAACATGATTTCTACCCCCAGTGTATGTACTGACAAGGACATAAATTGATGGTGTAAGGGTGCCTAGCTGTGAGTTTCCTCACCTGCCAGGTGTCAGGCTGGATTAGGCTGCCCTGGCTGTCAGGTCAAAGTCAAATTCAAGATATTTGTCCTTAGACATAGGTCCAAGTCCCAGCTCTAGCTGTTTGGCTTTGGGGAGCATCTGGCCCTCTCTGGGCATTGACTTTCTCATCTGTGAAATGGGGCTAATCAGGTGCTTCATGAAGTTGAGGAAAGAATCAAATGAGCTGACACATAAAGTCCTTAGCACAGGGCCTGCCTCAGTGTAATAAACAGTCTGAATCCATTTTTGGTATTTGACTGTTGACAGCTCTTAAGATTTACCCCTCCCTTCTCCCACTTCTGCCTCACATCTGGGCAAGTTGATTAGAAAGACAGGGTGGTCCCTCCTTTGGAATTGATGGGAGGTTCAAACTATTTAAGCCCCTGAAATCCTTAACCAGCCCCACCCCTTAACCACAATCGAAACCTCAAGCCAGTCTCCTCTCCTTGCTGTTTCAAGCCAGTTTCAGGCCAGCCCGGGAGGCTTGCTCTGCTTTCCCTTAAAAGCCTTATTATGTAAATAATAAACCTTTTCATACTTTCTTGGTTTGTGCGCATTATCAGTCTTGACATCTGAACCAGATTTGGGATGGGTGAGGTCCCTCCTGTTTCTGAAGGGTGTCCAAAACACACAGAGTATATTAGCTATCATTATTATTACTGTTATTAAAAAGTTGAATTTTGGGGTTTTAAATTTCATGTAAGAGCCTCATCATTGATAGTATTAACTTGAACCTATACATTTAATTGACAGCAGTCACTCTAGAAGGAATGGGAGTTAGTAGGGTTTTTAGAAAGATTGGTAGGAAGGTTGCTTATTCCAGGTTTGCACAGCTGTTAATCCAGGGTCAGGAGCGGGAGGTGGATATTCCTGGGATTGGATGGGGGCTTTGGCATTTTCCCAGAGTGGCCAGAAGGTGACTGAACCAAGAATTCACTCTAAGTTGCTGATTTAGTAGGAAAAATGAAGGTCGAGACTGAAGAAGAGGTTTCCATTGTCACATCCGAGGAGGAGATGGGAGGGGTAAAGGACCAAGGCCAACAACAGTTTGGGAGCTGAGTGCATGGCCATCAGACCCAGAATGCTTTATTCATAGGCTCTTATTAAGGTAAGTTGGTTGGTTCCTCCTTAACCCCCTCACTAAACTGAGTGTCTCCTTACTGCATACCAGACTAGCTTAAAGCAAGAGTAACTGAATTAATAATTTGCATGCTATTTTCTCAGGCAATTGATAAATGACCAGCTATATGTTGGCAACTTAACGCATCAGTCTCCTGAAGGGAATATGGCCTGAACCCATCAGTTCTTACAAAGCCGCTGGGACCGTAAGTCTGACTAATTTTCCTTCTCTAGAAGTTAGACCCTGAAACATCCTGAGACGACATGAATCTGCACCAAATCACCTGGCCAAACAGTGAATACAATCTGCCCACTGGACAATGTTTTCCTAATGTGAACATTGTTGAAACACAAGGAATGTAATTTCTGTTTTTAGCTCAGTCAACACAGTAGCATGAGCAGATTTTATAAGCTCTGTATAAACAAAGGTATGATGTTTAGATTCAGAGTGACAGAGCCAAAAATATGAAACCTGGATGCTGTGTGCTATTGTCTGTGTGCAAAGACTCATATTTCTTGAAACAATGAAATAAAGGGTACCCGTGTTCAGAACCTGGCAAGCACACCCAAGTGAGATCTTTCAGGGTGAGTCAGCTCTCCCCATACACGAATGATGACCTGTTACTCAAATGGGATCAAGAAACAAGTGCTCAGGAGAAAGCCTGATGAGGCAGAGACGTGTCATTACTTGCGGATACCATACCCTCCAGGACACTTACAGCAGTGGTGTACCTCAGTAATAGATGTAAATTGCCTTAGCACCCTTTCAAGAACTTGGCTTCTATGCAAACTTCTTTCTATCTGAAGTAACTTTTTAAAAGGCTGGTTCACCCCAAATTGGTTTTGCAAAGTTTACTTTATATAGTATGACCATAAAAGTAGTTATTCATAAAAACATTAGTTTAGGGGTATTTTTCCCCCAAAGATTTTTTTTTTTCTCACTACGGAGAGGAAACCATTGTGAAGATAGTGTGAGTTAAACATTTTATGCTGTTAGTTGCCTAGATGTTTCTTTTTGACAATTGACTGCCTCACCATTTCCTCACCCTCCAGAAAAAAGATTTTATTTATTTACTGAAGTATAGTTGATTTACAATGTTAATGACTGCTGTACAGCAAAAGTGATTCAGTTATACATATATATACATTCCTTTTTTAAACATTCTTTTCCACTATGGTTTATCATAGGATATTGAATATGGTTCTCTGGGCTATATAGTAGGACCCTGTTGTTTCAGAATAAAGAGATTCATGTTTTTAGCTCCTAAATCTTCCCCCCTTCCTTCCTCCCTCCCTCCTTTCCTTCCTTCCATCCTTTTTTCCTTCCTTATGTCTCTCCTTTAATAAACAATAACTGAGGTTCTACTATGTGTCAGACTATAGTTTAAACTCAATTAGTTGGTTAATCAAAATGACACAGGACTCAGTTTACCACTGATTAGCTAGAAGATGAGGAAAAATAGAACCAATATAAAATAGAATCTCTTCATTGCCTTAAGAGGGAGAGGTGAAATAGTGAAGAGATCAGGTTCATGGCCCTTGTTATTGGACACCCCTCGTCTACAGCCCTTGTGCTCTCCATCCTTCTCACACCAGTCATCTATAATCTTCATTTCAGTTTCTTGATCAGCCACTTTAATCTGGCTTGGATAATCATCACCCCAGAAGGGCTCTTGCTATTAGTCACCAACAGCTTCTAAGCTGCTAAATCCAAAGGATATTTTTCAACTATAATCTCACTTGATGTCAGAAGAATTTCATGTTTTTGAAACAAGCTCTTTGTTTTGTTTGCAATGATACAATACATTCTTTGTTTTCGATGATCTTTGCAGGCTTATCCTCCTCTTTTTGTTCCTTACATTAAACTCCAACATAGATCATTTTCTTAAATCATTTCCTTCGTCTCTCCTCAAACAACTTCATCATCTTCATGGCTTCCATTTCATCATCTATATGTTGGTGACTTATGCATTTATATCAGTCAAGGCCTTCCTTCCGTCTCTCCACTCAACCTCTGCACCAGGGTAATTCAAAGGCATCTTACGTTCACCAACTCCAAAGCCAAACTCACAATTTCCTTTCTGCCTTCCCATCCAAGATCCTTCCGCTCTCTTGTTCTCAAGAACAGAACAGCAGAATCTTTCCAATTCAGTTGGAAATCTAGGGTCACGCTTGACAGTCCTATATCCACTCAGCAAGTCCTATAATTTTATCTCCTAAATACCTCTCACAACTGTACACTTCTATTGTCCCTACCAACACTCCCGTTCTTTTCCCAGTTAGCCCCAAATCATTGTTCAGGTTGCAACAGAAGCAACTCACCCTGAGGAAAGAGCCTTTTCTGACTTCCCAGACAAGGAGAGGTTCAAACGTTGTCCATTTCACAGCATGGCTGCCCCTTTCTTCACTTATCACGGTTTGCAACTATACCTTGAATTTTGTGATTATTTGATTAATATTTGTCTCATCCATGATAGTAGAGAGCTTGCCTGACTTTGCCTTCATGGTATTCTCAGTACCATTGTTCCTCAGTATCTGCAGGAGATTGGTTCCAGGAACCCAGGTGGATACCAAAATTCACAGATGCTCAAGTTCCTTATATAAAATGTCACAGTATTTGCATTTGACCTATGCACATCCTCCCATATACTATATACTTCAAATCATCTCCAGATTACTTATAATACCTAATACAAGGTAAATGCTATGTACATAGTTATATATACAACGTAAACACTATGTAAATAGTTACTGGCAAGTGGCAGATACATGTTTTGCTTTATGGAACTTTCTGGAAATTTTTAAAAAATATTTTCTACCTGTGGTTGGTTGAATCCACTGATGCAAAACCTGTGGATACAGAAGGCTGACTGTATTCGAGAACTGTACCTGGAACCTAATGGTCAGTTAAATATTGCTGTTTAATGGGGAAAAATTCCTGGCTCTGTCTTTCCTTGCCTGTGTGGACTTGAGTGTATTTTTTGCCTTCCTCAAACCTCTGCTTCCTTGTCTGTGAAAGGAAGATATAATTCTTACACTTTTAGGGTTGACATGGTGTTTACATGAGATGGTGTATTTGAAATATTTCTCAGTGAAGTGGCTTGTTAAATACTCAGGAAATGGCTGCCCTCCCCACATACAAGTTCATGACTTGGAGTTTTTGGGGAAAGAAAGTCCTATGGGAAGACAAAATGCATTTTAAATTATTATTTTTTTTTATTTAAGATTTTTTTTTTTGATGTGGACCATTTTTAAAGTCTTTATAGAATTTGTTACAATATTTCTTCTGGTTTATGTTTTGGTTTTATGGCCATGAGGCATGTGGGATCTTAGCTCCCTGACCAGGGATCGAACCCACACCTCCTGCATTGGAAGGTGAGGTCTTAACCACTGGACCACCAGGGAAGTCCCTAAAATTATTTTTAAAATATGTTGTGGGAAACTGGATATGGGGTCATGGGCCACCAAACAAATTCAGAGCAAGCACCACCCAGATGCAAGGCCAGTGAGGATGGTGGCTCCAAAAGCAGGGTTAAGGGGTGCTTGGGTCCTACTAGTGTTCAAATACCTAAGAATAAGCAAGACTTCCTCCCTAACTAACCAGTTTTGCAGAAAACACTCAGGGATGCATAGAGATTATATTGCATTTCTTAACAGGCAGGCATACTTCCTGGGGTCCAGCAACAGCCAGAAGGGTAGGAGAATATTGACTCTTGCCCCTCAAACAACACCCAGTGAGAATGGCAGAACCTTGCATCGTGTACGGAATTAGCATCCTCGTGGGGGAGTGGGATGGTGTCCCTTCAACTAGGAATAGGCTGCCATTCCTCTTGCTTTGAAAATTTATGCCATGCAGAAACTTTCTTTGACCTTTACCACTAAACAAACATGGTGGCCTCTGTTGTGTTGGGCTCTTCTGCTGATTATGTTATGATGAGTTGTGCACAAAGATGGGTAGGATTAGGTCCACATTGCAGGAGTAAGTATTCTAGGTGGAAGGGACTTTTATATGCATAAAAGCACAAAGGCAGGAAGGTAAAATGAAAGATGGTCATCCTTGGCATTGGAAGTGTAACATTCATGAAAGAAATAAAGGACTCTAAATCAGGAAAGAAAATTTGGTACGAGATAAGGAAGGGTCCTGAATTTCTGTCCAGGGGCTTTTATGTTATCTATCTATCTATCTATCTATCTATTTATTTTCTGCAGGCCATACAGAGTCATTGAAGACTTTTAAGCAGATGACTGTCAAAATGGCTTACATTTAATAAGATTACATCAGTGTAACAGAGTGGTTAAGAAAAGAACTCATTCTTTGGAGTCAGACTACCTGGGTTCAAAACCCAGCTCTAATACTTACTTGCTGGAAGACTTGGGGCCATGTGCTTATACTCTCCTTGCCTCAGTTTCTTCATCTGTAAAATGGAAATAATAGTTGTACCTATATCATAGGTTCTTGTCAGGATCAAAAGAAATAATAGAAGTAAAGTGCTCAGAGGGGTAACTGCCTCTGAGTAAGCACTCAAGAAATATGTCTGTGATGGTGGACACTGAGGCTTTCTAGAAAGAAGAGATCCATATTGCAAAATAGAAGAAGAAAAGACAAACTTAGGGAAAGAGTGGGTGACTTCAGCTTTGGCTTTGTTGAGCTTGTGTTCCCTTCCCGATAAGCAGATGGGAACTTAATTCTAACACTGAGGAGTAAGTTTGGGGCTAGAACTGCAGATGTGTAGAAAGTAACTGCAAAATAATCATATTTGAAGTTTTAGGTGTTTTACCTAGTTTGGGTCATTTACTTTATAAAAGCTCTATAGTAGAGATAGACTCTCCCCACGAGCTGTGGATTCCATATTTGCGAATGTGCCTACTTGTTAAAATTTATTTGTAACTCCCAAATCATAGCATTTTCCAGGTCATTTGCAGATATGCACAAAGCAGTGAAAAGTTTTTCTCCCAACACACATTGCCAGCTGAAGCTGGACGAGTTGTTGCTTTACCTTCTTGTTTTAACTCTTCTACTATAAACAAGTTGTTCTTTCCATGGTCTGTTTAGTGCCATGTTTTTCTGCATTTTTGTACCTTTTGTGGTGATTTTGCTGTTTAAAATGGCCCTTGGGCATAGCGCTAAAGTGCAGTCTAGTGTTCCTGAGTACAAGAAAACTTAGGATGTGATGTGTCTTTTGGAGAAAATGCATGTGTTAGATAAGCTTTCTTCAAGTATGAGTTACAATGCTCTTGGTCATGAGTTTGGTGTTAATGAATCAACAAAATATCAATAATATACTACATAAGGTACTCTAGACTAAAATGTACATGAAACAAGGTTATGTATTGATCAGTTGACAAGAAACTTGTGACCAGAGGTTCACAGGAACCTAACCCTGTATTTCCCTTAGGAGCAATTGTTCAGTACTTAACCAAATTAGTTCTTATGATGACATTACAGGAAATAACTCCTGCAGATAATGAGAATCAACTCTAGATATAAGAATACAAGTTGCAATAGAAACACAGAGAAGGAGAACGTGATCAATTCTCTTTGAGAAGGTTAAGTGTCATAAAGGAGGTGCACTTCCTAAAAATTATCCAGAAGTTCATTAGGAAAATGATGTCCAATTGGCTAAAGGCAGTAGAAGGAAGAGAAGTGACTAATATCCCAACTTTCCACCTTTAAATTGAGCTCTTTGCCACATACTAGATTTTCCAGTCACAGTACAAAGTTGCATGATATTGAAAACACGTGTTACCCAATTGCATGGAGGGTGCTAGCATTTTAGGGAGTAGTTGAGAAGTTGCATCAGCGTCTTCAATCCCATTTGCCTTTAATCCTGTTTAGCCTGAGTTGTTGATTTTTCACAAAGCTTCTCTGAGTCTCTAAGATACCATCTCTAAGATGGCATTCCCTGATCATTTTCATAGGAAGCTATGGTTTTATGAATGATAAAAAATTACTATCTTATTGATACAATGATACAATTGATACTTATTGATATGACTCACATTTGTACAGTTCAACATTTTCCAAAACAGTTTGCATCCTAGCAACTTCTTTTTTTCTTTTCTTTTATTTTAACATCTTTATTGGAGTATAATTGCTTTACAATGGTGTGTTGGTTTCTGCTTTATAACAAAGTGAATCAGTTATATATATACATATGTCCCCATATCTCTTCCCTCTTGCATCTCCCTCCCTCACACCCTCCCTATCCCACCCCTCTAGGTGATCACAAAGCACCGAGCTGATTTCCCTGTGCTATGCAGCTGCTTCCCACTAGCTATTTATTTTACGTTTGGTAGTATATATATGTCCATGCCACTCTCTCACTTTGTCCCAGCTTACCCTTCCCCCTCCCCGTATCCTCAAGTCCATTCTCTAGTAGGTCTGCATCTTTATTCCTGTCTTGCTCCTAGGTTCTTCATGACCATTTTTTTTTTTTTTAGATTCCATAAATATGGGTTAGCATACGGTATTTGTTTTTCTCTTTCTGACTTACTTCACTCTGTATGACAGTCTCTAGGTTCATCCACCTCACTACAAATAACTAAGTTTCGTTCCCTTTTATGGCTGAGTAATATTCCATTGTATATATGTGCCACATCTTCTTTATCCATTCATCTGTTGATGGACACTTCAGTTGCTTCCATGTCCTGGCTATTGTAAATAGAGCTGCAATGAACATTTTGGTACATGACTCTTTTTGAATTATGGTTTTCTCAGGGTATATGCCCAGTAGTGGGATTGCTGGGTCGTATGGTAGTTCTATTTTTAGTTTTTTAAGGAACGTCCATACTGTTCTCCATAGTGGCTGTATCAATTTACATTCCCACCAACAGTGCAAGAGGGTTCCCTTTTCTCCACATCCTCTCCAGCATTTATTGTTTGTAGATTTTTTGATGGCCATTCTGACTGGTGTGAGGTGATACCTCATTGTAGTTTTGATTTGCATTTCTCTAATGATTAATGATGCTGAGCATTCCTAGCAACTTTGAAGATAGTTAGACTCTTAATTTACAGATGACTATCCGAGTCTCAGAAATGTTAATGACTTGGCTGGGGCAAGCAGCTCATAAATGCAGTAGCTGAGACTCAAACCCAGGCCTTCTGGCCCCAAAGTTCATGTTATTCCTGTTACTTAAGTGAATTTCTAGTTGGGTTTCAGGGTGATCCAGGTTTGTGCTGAGATGCCTCAAAGTGTGATGGGAGGTTGGTGATGACCAGAAACATTTGACTACACATTCTCAACTGCCACTTTAACCCGACCAGCTCTGCTTTTATTTTTATTTTTAAAAATTATTAATCTATAAATTCAGGTTTATATGTTTCATTATAATGAAAGGTACAAAACTTAATTTCCTCTGCTTTCAGAGGTTTAAAACCTGTGGAGCCACAGCACTGAAGATATACCGAAGAGGGAGAAATGATGTGAATTGAAGGAAAGTCTTTGATCTGGGAGGGACTTCCTTGGTGTTTATCCAAGCTCTTGATTTTGCTGATATGGAAAAACAAGAGCAAGAAGGGGAGGTTAGTTGCCCAGATTGTGTCGTAAAAAGAAGATCGCTTGTTCAAGTTAACTCAGGGTGGAACATTGCTTTCTGGGATGGCAGCTTCGCATGAGCATGGGCCATAGGCTTTGAAGCCAGAAAGACTGGGTTCAATTCCACCTGTATGACCCACTGTCTCTCAACAGCCCTGGGCAAGCTACTTAATTTCTGAGCTTCAGATTCTTCATATATTAAAATAGGAATGGAAGTACCTGTTTTGGGGGCTTAAAGGAACCATTAAATAACACCCCTGTCACCTCCACTGTGTCTGGAGCCCCTTGAAAAACAGCTGCAAGAATCACACAGGTGGAGATCATAACCTCAGTTTTATTAGCATCAAGGCTGAATTGAAGAAATGTGGTGTGACTCTATACCCACGTGAGCTTCCTAAAATGTCCTCCCTGAATTCTATCTCCTTTGCTATTCCCAGGTGGAGTCCAAGAACCACTCACGTCTCAGGAAGGGGCAGAGTGCTTCCCTGGAAGCTTGTCAAAACCAGCATCAGAGAGTATGTGTGTCCCTGGATGGGAGTGGGGCAGGGGGCTGCTGCTAAATTCTTTCTCTTGGGAGCATACATTAGGGAAGCCTTTCTTTCTCCCTTGGGGAGGGGATATGAGGGGTGGAGAAAAGCCCTGTGTGTTCAGATCGTTGTCCTTTAAGGGCCTTTAAATGAGGTGCTACCTGTAAAGTTCTCGTTTGATGCCCTCTGCACTGTATGTTCTTGATATAAAGATAGTACATGGTGTTGGAAGAAGCAAGCCCACAAACCCAGACCCTTAGTCCATTATTCTTTCCTCTACGATTAAACACGTGAGTATATTACCCAGGGTTGGGCCGTCTTCAGGGTGGTTTAGAACTACGTTTCCTACCACACTCCATTTTCTGTAGCACAATACCTGGTGGCAACACAGAATCAACATAATACACACATAGTGTTTCCTTAGTTTGTCCACCTAATGGGACCTGGAGATTCAGGGGTTTGTGTTTGTGTGCGTGTTTTGAATCTGGTGAGGTAACAGGAAAGCATCTAGCCCAGTAAAATAGGCATCAGAATACATGGGAGTCATTTATTTAGCACTTGATCCATACAGAGCACATGCTAAGAACATTACTTGCATTATCTGTAGTCCTCATAATAACTCTGCAGGATGGATGGGTATTATCCTTGAGAATGAGGAAACTATCAGAAATTAGGTTTACAAATCAGGTCCAGCTTGTTTCAAAGTTTCTCCCCTTTCACCACTGCCTTCTGCTATAATAGGTCATCGTTTCCCTGCTTTGAAGGAGGTGTGCATGGAAAGAGGACGACTGTTCTTCAGATTCAATAGGAAAACAGCAGCAAACTCTACCTGAATATAAAGCGCAGTGGAACCGACAGCCCCTGCATGCAAAACCGCCTTTGAGAGAGAGTGGATTCTGGACGCAATGGCAGAAACCCAGAGTTCCCTCTGCAGGATGACTTTCACTTAGATAAAGAAAATCCAGTGTCCAAGGCCACAAGGCATCTCCGTGTTTAATGACTTGGTGAGAAAAACAGGGCTGATCGGGAAATTACCTAGATCCTGTTTTTCAAAAGATCAGCTTGGTGCTTTGTGACCACCTAGAGGGGTGGGATAGGGAGGGTGGGAGGGAAGGAGATGCAAGAGGGAAGAGATATGGGGATATATGTATATGTATAGCTGATTCACTTCGTTTTAAAGCAGAAACTAACACACCATTGTAAAGCAATTATACTCCAATAAAGATGTTAAAAAACAAAAAACAAAAACAAAACAAAGAACAGCTGCAGAAACTGCCGTTGCCAGGTTTGCCGCGGCTCTGGCTGGATGGCAGGTGCCCAGCGGGCAGCCTGGGCGGATTCCTGCCCCTACCTTCCCACAGTCTGCCTTTGATGTGAGTTTCTTTCTCTTGTCAGTGCATTTCTCTTGTCAGTGCAAGTCTTGATGTGACTTGCCTTCAAATAGATCCAGCCTAACTTGGATGTAAGCCTTCTTTTCTCTCTCCCAAGCCCCCTTTATGTCCTCCCCTGGTGTGACCAGAATCAGGTCATCAGAGCCATGGACGGCACTAAGTCAGGGAGAAACTTTGGGGAAGAGACAGAGAAGGGGTTTGAGCCAGGCCTGGGTCCCAATCAAGGGCTTACAGACATCAATCCAACATCCTTTTCCTCTTGGCAGGAGACATTTCAACCTCTTTTCTTTTTAAAAAAATAATTCATTAATTAACTTAAAAATTGAAGTGTAGTTGATTTACAATGTTATGCCAATGTCTGCTGTACAGCAAAGTGACTCAGTTATACACATTTAGACATTCTCTTTTTATATTCTTTTCCAGTATGGTTTATCACAGGATATTGAATATAGTTCCCTGTGCTACACAGTAGGGTCTTGTAGTTTATCCATCCTGTATATAATAGTTTACATCTGCCAATCCCAAACTCCCAGTCCTTCTCCATCCCCACCCTCCCCCCCGGCGACAACGAGTCTGTTCTCTATGTCTGTGAGTCTGTTTCTGTTTTGTAGGTAGGTTCATTTGTGCCATATTTTAGAAAATCAGGCTTTTAATAAGTGTTGTTAAGAGAATAACAATTACATGACATGTTGATAAATTGTGACATTTATTGTCCTGTCCTTGGGTCCCCAGGTATACCAGTGGCCAGTAGGGTGTATATATTTCTAAATGAATTTCCAAAGCATCATTAAAAGGAAAACCCAATCGACAGCTGCAGCCTCTTTACTCATGAACTAGGCCTGACCACATTCCACAGTTTCTCGGCAACGCAGAGAAGAAGGGTGTCAAACTCCAGCCATCTGGCCGAATGGTATCCTGTCTTCCATCTCAAAGGCTGGTTCCTTCTTATTTTGCTGTCTGAAGACTGCTGCACTGCTGACACCACAGAAATAATTTTATCCAGAAGTGGGAGGAAGGCTTCCTCTGCCTATTGGTAATTAAGAGCCTTGGTTCTATTGGGAATGAATTCCAATTTGGAGGGGAGAGAGATTTGAGAAGCAACCACTTTTCCAGCTGTTGTATGAGGCAGGCCATGGTGTCATAGGGGGCATTCTGCTCTTCTGTCTTGTTCCCCTCTGTACCCCTTCCTTCTGGTCATCATATCTTTCTTCAGACTGTGACCTTTGAGATACTACAAAAATAAAAAAAGTTCTTGCTTTATTTTCTTGTTATGATATCATGTTTCTATTATTTTTAAAATTCTTTCTTACATTCCTCTCCTTCCTATTGGGTTCAAATCCTTTCTTTTTGAATGTGGTTGACAGATTGGCTTACCCAAGCTCTAAAGTCAACCCAATTTTCTATGACTGCCTCCATTATAGAGCCTATAAAGGTGAAATAGTTGATTTTCCAACCTTCCTTGTAGCTCCAATAATAATTTGACTCAGTTCCGGCCAATGAGAAATAAGTTAAAAATTGCAGAATCTATCCTGAACTATTCCTCTTTTTTCCTGTCTTGAATGAAGATCTGATGTCTAAGCCCGAAGCTACCACCTTGTCACCACGAGGTGACAAGCATAAGGGAAAGACAAAGAGAATCTCAGAGAGACTACTTCTGATATCATATCGGATAATAATTGGTAATTTTTTATTTCCTGTTTATCCAAGTGCCCATTTATGCTACTTGCTTAATAGACACACACACACACACACACACACACACACACACACATGTGCATGCACACCCACCCCACCTCCCCACACACACTGGGCACTTTCTATGGCCGGCCTCTGCTCTAGTAATTTGAGATTCATTAGTAAACAAAGTAGACAAAGATTCCTGTCCTCAATCTCATTCTTTCTCTTCTCAACTTCTGGAACTCTCATTAGACACCTGTTCAATCCTGTACTTCTCTCCTTCCCATCTCTCACCTTCACTTTCATATTTTCCATCTCTTTATCTCTTTGAGCTACTTTCTGATTGATTTCCTCATCTCTATTCTATTGTTTTCTTATTCTCTCTCAATTGTGTTTAGTTGAATTTAATTGTTTAATGAGTTTTTGGTTCATCTTCTGATGAAATTCTGGAAATTCTTCATTTCTAGGTTTTTTTAGAGTTCATTTTGAAATCTACAGTTGCCCTCAGTATCCATGGAGATCCTGGAATTAATATTCAATCCAAGGTTGGTTGACTCTGTAGATGTGAAACTCACAGATATGGAGGGCTGACTGTACCTGCTATTTTATTCAAAAAGTTCTGCTTTATATTACCTTATTTCTTGACTTGACTATTTAAACATGTTTTACCTATTTATAAGTCCCTTTCATGTTATTCTATTATCACTAATTGTTTAGTTGTGAATTATCCTAGTTACGGAATCAACTGGCCCCCCCTTTCCTTTAACAGTTGCAATCTTTGGGTGCTTTGTAAATTTTAAAAATATGAATTCATCTTTAATGGGAGTTGTCTTCCATAGGAGTCTCTCTTGTACCTAGTATTGAATGAATCCTTTGCTTTTTTTCTGCATAGGCCCAAAAGAAGATGAAATATATATATAAGTAAATTTTTAAAAAAGTCTTAATGGAGGACCACACTAAAGGAATTTTGTATTACTTCATATATATATTAAGATATATAAATATATATAATATATATATATGTATATAATCTATACTACCAGGCATAATATAGTGAGTTTTTTAAAGAGTAATTCTTGAGGGGACTTCCCTGGTGGCACAGTGGTTAGGAATCCGCCTGCCAATGCAGGGGACATGGGTTCGATCCCTGGTCTGGGAGGATCCCACATGCCATGGAGCAGCTAGGCCCATGCGCCATAACTACTGAGCCTGTGCCCTAGAGCCTGTGAACCACAACTGCTGAGGCCCGTGCACCTAGAGCCCGTGCTCCGCAACAGGAGAAGCCACCACAATGAGAAGCCTGTGCACCGCAACGAAGAGTAGTCCCTGCTCACCGCAACTAGAGAAAGCCCGCGCGCAGCAACGAAGACCCAACACAGCCAAAAATAAATAAATAAATAAATGTTCCTTTAAAAAAAAAAAAGAGTAACTCTTGGAAGCATTAGTAATAGCTGGCTTGAGGATTTTGGAAGAGAGCATTAGTGAAGGATTGAACTCCACAAGTGCTATATTCTGCTATCAGTGTATCTTAATAGTGAAGTTTTTGTTATTATAGTCCACGAACAGACATTTTTCAAGAACATTTTCAAAGATGTCAAGTAATTGTGTAGATTTAGTAGAAGAACTGAAACAAATGTGAGAATTGAGGCTCATGAAATTGTAATCATTTATCATGTCAGGAAGTGGGATGGTTTTAATATGGAAAAGTCTTTTAGAAACTGGGAAGCCAGGGACTCTAATGAGGTTTCCAAGGCTGGCTTTTTAAAACCATCCTGTAAATCTAAAAAAAAAAAATGGTTCTGAGGAACCTAGGGGCAGGACAGGAATAAAGACACAGACGTAGAGAATGGACTTGACGACACGGGGAGGGGGAAGGGTAAGCTGGGACGAAGTGAGAGAGTGGCATGGACATATATACACTGCCAAATGTAAAACAGATAGCTAGTGGGAAGCAGCCGCATAGCACAGGGAGATCAGCTCGGTGCTTTGTGACCACCTAGTGGGGTGGGATAGGGAGGGTGGGAGGGAGACACAAGAGGGAGGGGATATGGGGATATACGTATACGTATAGCTGATTCACTTTGTTATAAAGCAGAAACTAACACGCTATTGTAAAGCAATTATACTTCAATATAAAGATGTTAAAAAATAAATAAATAAAACCATCCTGTAATCCAATGACGTAACATATTGACTAATACCCTTATTGCCATTAAGTGCTGGAATCCGGTTAATCTAAGAAAAATTTAAAAATACACTAACAGCAACATCCCTGTTCTTATAGTATATAAAATATAACCAGCATTAATTCAGAATTCTGTCCTTAATACTTGCATTTGCTTTTAATTGTGCTCTGCTAAGATTTACAGGTCAACTTCATTACTTACCTGCTGCATTTCCTTTGCCAAGTTACCATCTGAGACTCAGTTTCCTTCTTTATAAAGCCAGGATATTAATTGTAGCTACTGTTAGGGCTGTTGGAGGATTAAATGAGATGAGTTTCATGGAGTGCTAGCACCGCATCTGGTCCCCCGAGAAAGTAGTTATTATTATTTTTATTTTCAATGTTCCTAGCTAGCCCAATTGTCCAAGGTTTTCCTTCCACGTAAATTTCACATCAAAGACATAATCCAAACTTCTAAGTACCAAGAAGATTTATTTCCTGCAAGAGCCACAGCAAAAATCCATCCTGTTCACTGAGCATCTGTTGCATCATCATTGGCAGCGGCTCACAATTGAATAATTCTGCTCTGGGCATGGTGCACATTCTCAAGTACAGAGAAAACATCATGACAAGAGAACCAATGAGCCTGCAAGTTCCCTCACCCCAGGCCTGTAATTCATCTGTACCATGAGAGGATATGGCCTCTGAGCATTTGAAAGCTTTCTGAGGAATGTAGAAATAAGCAGAGTGCAGATTATTTTTTTAAGCTTGTTGACAACCCGGAATGAGGAGTAGCTGTTGCCAGCGGCCTGTAGAGAGAAAAACTGTGAAAAACTGAAAATGTTAGAGCCTTACACTGTCTATAGTTAGACGCTGCAGACACAGAGTGAGGGATTTTAAAGAAGACCCTAGAACACAGTGTCTGCAGAGGAGTGCAGTACAAAGGTCTCAAGGTTTGGACTCAAATGACCTGGATTTGACTCTCAATGCTCCTGCTGAACAATCTCTAGGTCATGACCAGTTAACATCAGCTCTCTGGATATTAAGTTGTGATCAGTAAAATGGGGACAATGAAAATCTAACTAAAAGAGCCATTCTGAGAATGAATTTACATGGACTAATTGCATTCGTCCACTCGTTTGTTCATACACTAGTAGAGGCCTTTACTAAGTGCCTCTGCATGTGAGGCTCTGTGCTAGGGAACTGGAGAAACAGAGATGCAGGAGAATTGGACCCATCTGATCCCATTGCAAATGAGACTTTAAAATTCTCTAAGTGTTCTGCTCTTTTACATAAATGTTCCTACTCGTGATCCCAGGGTATGAAATAAGTCAGAAGTCAGCCTCTCTAGTAGACGTAATGTTGATAGGTCTGGAGTCCCATCAGATCAGCATCCTCTTGACTCCCAAAGCTGCTCCTGAGTCAATTCCCTGGGGACTTCTGAGCGGCCTGGAAGAGCTGGAAATCCACTGCCCCACAATGGGAGCGGCCTTTCTGTGTTATTCAATGAAGTTTCTCATGTTCTGTGCTCCTCAAGCAGGATTGGCTTTCAGAGTCTAAAGAATCAGAGGCAAATCCTAGCAAGAGTGGCCTGCCGTGGGGGCCACGAGAATGTGTCTCCAGACCCTCGACCACTGAGAGCTGAGTCCTACGAAGGCCCAGCTGCTAGGCTTTGAAATCCACTGTTGCGTTTGTGCCCAAGCTGTACCTTCCACGGCTGTTGCTGCTAAGGACTGAACATGGTACTGGAGATACTAGGAAGACTAAGGGACTTCTCTGATGGGCAACTTTATCTCAAGGACTCGCTGGTCCCTTGGCCAAATCCTCTTTTAACTTGATGGCAGACAGTCTATGATGCCTCCACTTAATCTCACCTTCTTTTCCCCTTCACCTAGTCAGATGGCCTCCCAGCCTTTCCAGGCTCCCTTTTCATTCTCTTTTACTGGCACTTCCTCCAATAAAATCCTGGCACTTTTAATCCTGCCTTGTCATCTGCTTCTCGGAGGACCTAGACTAACGCATCTGCCAGTTGCCTCATCCTGCTTTCCTCTGGGAGTTCAGATTAAATGGTCCGGCTGCTGCTTGTGGATCCCAAGAGAACCAGTCCAGAACATTGAGCATCTGTGAAGCTGGGCTGGAGTATGAGGGCTGTGGGGACGAGTCAGCGAGGGAGGGTGGTTCCCCCAGGACAGCAAGTGGAACAAGCCCACCTCTGAAAGAAGAGAAGCACAGGAACTGGTGAAAGACCTAGTCAAGTCAGTAGCAAGGAGGGAAGCAGAACAGGATCAGGAGGGATAAATGGACCTAGGAGGGCAGTTGAAAATGGAGAACATCAAGTGCTTAGGGAAGCTCACTTTTTAGGTGGTGCCTGATGTCCATGATCAGGACAGTTCTGGAAACTTAAATGGACCCCACAGGAGTTAATATAAAATATGTGGCACGTAGATTTTGATACGGGGTGGTGATCAAGATCAGGGAAGCCGAAGGAGTTGGTGAGAGTTCTGAACAATGAACCAGACTAGGGGTCAGCAGTGCATGACCTTCACCAAGCCTGACCTTTCTCCTTGACCAGACACTCTGACCGGAAGGAGGCAAGGGTCCAATAAGCCTCTGGAGAGGGAGATGACCTGGGGATCCCGTCAGACAAGTGGCAACGTGCCATGATGGAAAAACATGTGTAGTAGGACCAGTCGCTGCTGCATCCGAGGGCCAGCGTGGCCAGTTACCAGCTGGGAGACCTCAGGCAAATTTCTTCATCTTGCTTCACTTCACTTACCCTATTTATAAAACAAGGATAATAATACCAGCCTGGAAGGTCATGGTAAAATGAGAGATAACGTAAATATAGTGCTTAATATAATATTTGGTGCATAATGGGTGCTCAAAATATGGGGCTTATTATTAATATCAGAAACCAGGAAGTTTGCATTAGCAGGGATATGTCAGACCAGGTAACAAATGAATAGCCCCAGAATTCTGATAATTAGAAGAATGAGTTATTCTGAGTCCCAAATAGTTTTTCTATACTTTACATTCGAGCAGAATTCACTTCTTAGAATAAGATCTATCTTATTACTCAGGAGTTTCTCATTGGCCAGGTTTTCCTTCCACCTTTCAAAGTCAACTAAAATGACTGTCATCAAAAAGGAAATTTGTTGTGTCCAGCAACTGAGAAGTTCAAAGTGTGCACTTGGCCTCCGGGTGCTGGACCAAGTGTGCAAATGATACTTGAGGCCTGTCTCTCTTTTCCTTAGCATTGCTTCACTTGCCTGAGTAGGCTAAGATGACTGAGGGCAACTCGGGGACTGTAGCATCTTTCCAGACCATGATTCCAGGGGAAAGAGGGCATCTCTTTTCAGAAAATTCCAGCAAAAGACCCGAGGAGTAACCGATTGGCCTGGCCTAGTTCAAATGTCCATACCTAAGCCAGTCACTGTGGCCAGAGAGTGGAAGTATCTTTGATTGTCCAGTCCTGGTCAGCTGCTCATCTCTGGAGCCGGGGATAAGAACAGGTGAGGAAGGTTTCCAGAAACGGTTGTATAGACAAAATCATATGCCCAAGACATCTGCTCATAAGAGGGCTTTTCTTCCTTCTACCATTTTTCTTCATTACCAAAAATTCCCTAGAGGGCCATATCCCTCTTCAGAACTAGAGACAGCCTCACAATTAGCAGTTGGTTCTATTCGATCTTACAGATTGGGGAACCACTTAGAGACACCTTTAGAAATTTAGACAGAAGAATAATTCCGACCCTGTCCTTAGAGATGGACACTGGGGTGGTAGTTTAAGTCATACATTATTTCAGATAAAGGACTTAGAATGGGAATCTCCCTTCTAGTTGAAGGAATGAAAAATGCCTTCTCAAATATTCTGGGACTTAAGTGTATAAAGTGACTGTCGACTCACATCAGTTCCTAACTTTTTAGGCTCTAAAACAGTCTAAACATATTGGAGGGCGGTTATGTATTTTTCTTTGCCTCCCATCCTCTCTCCTTTTCCTGCCCATGTTCAACGATGTATGTCATGAATCACATGTATCCTCAGGAGCCAACTTCTCCTGGAGGGGATGAGATTCCTTCCAACAAGTGTGCTGGGACACATCTGTGCTGTGTCAGGCTATGACACATTGGCATGAAAAATCTTCCGGACCGTACAGATGCTGCTGGCTTCAACCGTCTGCTGCCTTTGGCATTAGTTCTTTCTTAAAAGCTGATTATGTAACACTTCATTTATTTATTTACAGCCAATAAATACTAACTTTGAAAAACTAGAAAAAATATAAGTATAGAGAAGAAAATACAAGCCACTCGTAATTTTATCCTGTCCCCAAGAACCTGTCACATTTCATATTTTAATGTATATCATCCCAGCTTTAATCTACATAATTCCCTTTGATTTGAGGGATTGGTTTCTAAAGAGCTCACCTAATTTAAAAATAGCAAATCTTGAACCTGATTCTTTCATAGGAATTAAATATAAAGCAGCTGGGATCGTGTTCTTGGTGCATGTGAATCTACAACCCTTACGCTGAAGGACACCTTTACCATGTACATCTTGTAACCAAGTAACCAGACTTTTTTTCTTCCAGTTTTTCATTATCCTTTGCTGGTTACATGATGACTTTGGTAAGCCATTGTCTCATTTCATGCTTTTCTCACTTCACACTACAACATCTCATTTCAGGCCATATTATGACCTTCTTTGTAACACCTAATTGCATCTAGTATTTAATTCCAAAGTTGATTATTTAGAAAGGTTTTCCCATTCAAGTATCACTTTCTAATGAAAGTTCAGTCAACATTATTTGAGGATATAAAATCAAAACAGTTATAAACAACAAGGTCCTATTGTAGAGCACAGGGAACTATATTCAATATTCTGGGATAAACCATAATGGAAAAGAATATAACAAAGAATGTATATATGTGTATAATTGAATCACTTTGCTGTACAGCAGAAATTAACACAACATTGTAAATCAACTATATGTCAATAAAAAAATAAAATAAAAACAAATTATTAAAAAAGAGTGAATCTTTAACAGTGTGGTGGTGCAAGAAATCCCTCACCTGAGGGCCAGAGCAGACAGCCATGTGGACCCCAAGATGGTGAAGATTCCTGATTAGCAGCAAAGGGGGCCCTCCCCACAGCACAAACATCAATGAACATTCCCTCAGACATTTAGATTTCAAATTCTTTGAATCCTGACAGTTTTTTAAAAGCTCGTATGGATTTATAGTATTTTGATTTTATACTGAGATTCTAAACATTTCTATATCCCACCATTGTAGATCCACAAAAGCTGTGACCTTCTCTTTGTGTGTTGTGTGTGTGTGTGTGTGTGTGTGTGTGTGTGTGTATAAACCTTCGCTCACAGAAATAGGGTTCACAGCTGACACTGTTGGGAAACTTGTTCTTTCAACCTAACAACAAATCATTGTTTACAATGTGTGACACACAGAAAATAATTCAGAATCAGCCAGAACAGAGACTATGATTTTCATCACATCTTTTAAAGTGTTCTCACCAAGTGGAGACAGATATCTAAAGGCACCTAATGCCTGTGATAGGTCATTTATCTAAAGCTCTGTAGTAAAGTGTTCCTAGTTCTTACTCTATTCTGTGGGCTCCAAAATTCTTAGCAAAACCCAGGTCTTCTTAAAATCCCTCATTCCAGTGGAAATTAACCAAACATCCCTCACGGCTGCTCTAGGTGCCGGGTTAGAGCAGCAAACATGATCTGGGCTCCCTCTGAGCATGAGTCTTGAGGGAAGACAAGTGATAAAGCAAAGGCGGGTGACAGACAGCTGCTCAGCCTGAATGATAGGACGGCATCCGACTTAACTCAGTGCCGGAAGGCTGCCCCATGGAGGAGACGTTTCAGCTGAGACCTGAAGTATCCCTCTTGGGAGGGAGAAGCAAGGAGCTTTTTGGAGAGGAAGAGAGCAGTGTTCCAGGATGACAGAATGGAGAGTTTGAGAATCTGGAAGGAAGAGGGAACATGGTAATTAGAGTTTCTGAAGGGCATCCAATTCCATAGAACCCAAAGCAGAATGAAGGGGAATCTGAGGGAACATCTTGGAGACAGATTTCAGGTTGATGTAAAGGGACATTCAGAGAAGCCAGAGTTGACTGGTGACATCATGGCCTTTCTCAGTGTTTGTCCCAGGTGTGTGTAAGCAGGGTGGGGTTGCTGGAGGGGGAATCAAGCTTTGGGATGGGGTCAGAGAGATGACCCAGATACTCTCTGATCCTATAAAACATACTCTACCTAAAAACCACAGACACAACTAGAGCCTCTTCCCTTAGTTTTATGACTTGGTGTTTTTACTTTGGCCAAATACCAAAGAATATTATTTAATCCCTGTAGAACTGTGCACAGAACTCAGCTTGTGCTCAGCACAGATCTCATTCAACTGCCATTCATCTGAAGATCTAAAGAAAATTTAAATTGCTCCTGGGCATTCACGTAGCAGAGAATAGAATTTTGAAAAGTGTTGAAAAACATCTTTAAAAAGATAAAGTCCATGACCAGCATTGAATTTAGAACTGGAAGGGACTTGGGCCAACAAGCTGACATCTTCACTTTACAGATAATAAATGGAAGCAAAGACAGACCCAGTCACCTGGGCCACGTCTCCTGGACAGTGAGGTCCAGACACAGGGCTGGTGAAGCAGGCCTCCTGACTCCCAAGCCACTGTCTTTCCGTTTGATCTGGGCACTTCTGGGGGGCAATTCCTAAGAAATAACACCCATGTATTTCACAAAAATTCAAATTAAGTTCAAGGACTCAAATATCTAAAGAGCTGTATGTGTCAGAGGCTTTTGTTCATGCTCTACCTCGGTCTGGGATGTTCTTTTTAAATCATCCACTTGGCTGGCTCAGCTGAAATGGTACATCCACAGGAAGATCTCCAGTCTAAAAGTGATCCCTTATTATTACCTCTTATGGTGCCTATTTTTTCCTTCAAATGTTTAGCCGAGTTCATTGGTGCATGTACCAATGAACCAATGGTACATGCACCAATGCAGAATTTACAGTAAATTCTGTGAAGTCATGAACCAAGACTATTTCCCCAACTCCTCCACATTCAGAGATAGCATAGTGCCTGGCAATGATGGGAGGGCTCGGTATTCTCCATCTGCCCCTCTGCACCCACCCCGTCTTCTCCATCCTGTTCTGGAGCTGAGAAGCTGACTTTCATTACCTTCATCAATAGGTTTCCCTTGACCTCTGACTTCTGGTCAGGTTCTGCCAATGAGAGGGGCAGGCAGGAGAAGGGGGAGGTCTGTTTTCCTTCTTCTGCACCTTCTCAAGTAGGTCCAAGGGTGCTGGTCGAAACTTTCCACCCAAAACACAGATTCAGTCTTTGGTTGTCTCTTGAAGATAACCACTTCCTACCCCAGCCCCTCCTGGGTGCTGAAGGTGGTAATGGCTCCCCTCTGTGGCCAGTTCTGGTTAGTGCATCACACCATTGTTTCATTTTAATCCTAAATCTTTGGACATATAAGTACCTTTATTAAATTTTTCTCAAGGGCTCCATCTGAATGTGCTCTCCCTGACATGCTGAAACTCTTAACGGTTGCAGTAGTTTTTTGATAAAATTTAATTACATATATTAAAATGGGGGGAAAATCATACACATTCTGTAGAGTTCCAGGGAGGAGAACCAAGACCATTGCGGGGAAACTTCAGTGAAACGTAGTAGCATGTTTAAAGAAAAAGACATGAGAGACATGTGAAGGCCGATCATCAAGGAGAGTGAGTAGGTCTTATAAGTGGGAATTCAATAGATGCTTGTGAAGTGAAATAGTTTTAATCATTTCCATGCCATGTAGATCACACATCAAGGGAATGGGGCTGACTGCATGGTCTTGGTGTAAAAAGGGAGTCTTTGGGGCTGGGCTAGCCTCAGTGATATGGGAACCGCCATATCACAGATTTCCTTTCCTCTGCTGAAAACAAAAAGCCCAGACTAAGTGATTTATAAGAGCTCTTTCAACTTTAAAATTCCCTGATTCAGCATTTCCATGATGTGGGCTGGCTATAGCATGGCCTAGAATTCTTAGGAAGGATGGAAACAATCTCAGAAGGAGGGTCTTTTGCTTGAAGACATCTTAGCAGTTGTTAAAGCTGCTGTTTTGTTAGATCTCGTCATGAAGAGGTCTGCCTCTCCCCTTGAGCTTGGACTTTAGGTCAGACAAGCTCACCCATGTACCACGTGGCCAGTGTCCACTCAAAGAGAATGTTGGATTCCTTGTAGGCAGGGACTGAGTTCTCCAACATGGAAACTGGCACATTGAAAGTGTTCAATGAACATTCAGAAAATGGAGGAAATAAATGTTTGTGGCAGAATTTCCTGGCTCCTTTTGGCCACTGCCTTCAATCCCATTTTGATTCTGTATTTTCCTGGCTCTTAACCCCTTTTGACCTAATTTTCTGTTCCTGGCTCCATATTTTCTCCTTGGAACCAATGATGGCTTTGGCTGCTCCAGAACTGGCCTTTGATAATTGCCACCTGTGGAGTCTGCATTCACACACTGCCTCATGTGCTTCAGGAAACTACAGCCCAAACATACCCTTTTAGATGCCACACAAAAAGCAAGTTATGTGCCAAATGGATCTCCATCATTCAGCCTCATCTCATTTTTGACCTTTACTTCATCCCTAACTCACATTTCCTAAACTCCTATCAGAAAGGTTTATCATTCACTGAACAATTAAATTGCTTAGACCATTTAAATGTCTTCAGCAACAAAAAGCCATAATTAACCTGTCCTGAGAAACTGTCACACACTTTGACTGTCACAGTAGTTTCTCAATACATTTGGTAATAAAGAGACTGCTATGCATTCATCAACTCCTGTTTCCTTCTCCCTCTTGGGCACATAGCTAAACTGCATCTCCCAGACTCCTTTGCAGTTAGGTGGGGTCATGTGACTGAGTTCCAGCCAATGGAATGTGGGCACCAGAGATGTATGCCACTAACAAGCCTGATCCCTAAAATCTCCCACGCTAACCTCAGTGCTCTCTTTCTTTTTCTTTTTTTTAAAAAAATATTTATTTATTTATTTGGTTGTGTTGGGTCTTAGTTGCGGCTCGTGGGCTCCTTAGTTGCAGCTTGCTGGCTCCTTAGTTGTGGCATGCGGACTCTTAGTTTCAGCATGCATGTGGGATCTAGTTCCCAGACCAGGGATCAAACCCGGGCCTCCTTCATTGGGAGCGTGGAATCTTAACCACTGTGCCACGAGGGAAGATCCATCTCTCTTCTTTTGTTTGCTCTTTGGAGTCAGGGTATCCAGTGACAGATTCTGAGGCCTCAGGGATGTTGGAGCCAGTAGATGAAGGAGTCTGAGTCCCTAGAAATGATAGCAGAGCCACTGATGAAAGAGCCTGGGTTCTTGAATGCAACAGAGAGGCCTCTACCAGCTGACTTTCACTGGAATTAACAAGAAACAGCCTTGACTGTATCAAGCCACTGAGATGTGGGGCTGTTTGTTACTGCGTTTGCTCTCTGACTAATTCAATACGTTCACTTTCCCCAAACTTTGAGGCTTCAGATCAGCCTCCTTGAATCTCTAAACTGGCACTTCTCATGGGAGAAATTTGACCAGTTCTAAAACAGAATTCTACCAAGAAGTACATGTTTAGACAGAAATATTTCCCTTAAATATCTTTCCAATGTTGTGTGTATGTGTGTGTGTGTTTGTATTCCAGGTTGAGAGAAATTCTTTCAGTAAAGTAAACAGATTGGCTTTGAGGTTTAATAATCTGGTATATGTTGTTACAACTAAAATTACCAAATAGAAAAATACCATCTTAAGGGGAAAAAAGAAGCTATCTCCATTGTCTCTGGTGGCCAATGATTACTGTGGCAAAATTATTGTCTGTTCTCCCAGCCTGTGCTGTTTTTGGCAGAAGCTCCAACTTAGGACCTTTCTAAATTAAAGTTTTCCCTTGGAGAAGGATTTTAAGAGAGGAATTTAACAATGAGGAAAGAACAGATAGGTTTCTGCCCTGTAGAGTGTGCCAGCTACATCATGTCTGAATCTTCAGATAGGGCATGCTCCCCCTAATTAGCCAACAACCTCATGCATTTCAGTAATTTGGTTTTCCAATAGCTGCTGCCCAGGGCATGTGAAATGAGGAAAACTTCAAGTTGTTTCCTAGTTGTTTTGATCATTTCTCTAAGAAATATCATCAAAAATATAATAGGGGAAAAACCAAGGCAAGAAGAACTTCATATTTTCCTCTGTGTTGTTTTTGCTACAATTGATATCTGCCTTTTCTTCTGCCATGTGCAATGTGCAGTGAACTGGCCAATGTTACTACAGCTGAGATAATCAGCCAAAATATGGGAAACTCCAAAACCTTGTATCTGGGGAGAACTCCAAAGGCTACTTGGGATTGTTTACCATGAGGTTTCTTGTTAAATCTAAATGATTTAGTACTCTATAAGACCAATATGGCTAAATTAAATTGTAAATTAGTCCATTGCAAAAAGCTGGGAAATACCCTTTTTATTTGCTTCCCATTTGAGCATTCATAATGGCGTTGGAAAAGTATTATCAGCAGCAATACTTGATGTCAGTTCTTCATAGACCCAAGGTTCCTAAAGGATAATTTTCATTTCTCCAATGTCCTGAGATTGTCTGGGGGCAGGGGTGGTTGGGATAGAGGCAGACTTGGATGGAGGTATAGATTTTGCCACTCTCATTTAGTGTGACTTTGGGAAGGTTACCTATGCTCTCTCAACCTGTTTCCTCTTTCATAATCTAGTGATAGCAGAATGCACATTGAGGCTTACTGACAGGTTTATGCGGGTTAGCAAAGGAACAGTGTCTGGATCAGTGACTGGCACTTAGCAGATGTTCAGTAAATACTGTCTTCCTCCCAGAGACTGGCAGTGGAGACCCTGATGATCTCTGTGTTATCCCCCTGAAAACTCTAGAAAAACAGCTTAGATATGCAAGGGAGGGAGTGGTCATCTGGTAGGAGAGCACAGTGGTCAGAGACCCTAGAGAGGGGGATATTTCAATCTCCTCCCTTCACGGAGGAGGAATTCAAGTCTTCAAGAGGGGAAGTGGTGTGTCTGATGCCGCCTACCTAGCAGGCAGTGGAGCAGGGACTCAGGTCTGCTCCTTTGTGCTTTTTACACCTTTTATTGAGCATATACCAAATGCCAGATATTTACAGCAGCCCCATGAGAAGGGCTGTATTATGACTCCCATTTTACAGCTGAGGACACTGAGGGTCAGACAGGTAAAGTTACTTGCCCATATTCATTCACCCAGTGCTTGGTAAAGCACCCCTGGTCCATTGGACTCTGAAGACTTTTTTCAACACATTGTTTTCGCCACCAGAAAGAGGCTCTGTGAGTCACCAGTACATTCCATTTCCAGAGGTCAGAACTCCAGCCAGACATCCAGAGACGAACTAGAGGTATAGAATCAGTAAGCCAAGGCTTTTCTGCTCATTTATTTCACACCAGATGCAAAATTCAATCAGTAAGAACATCTCCAGCCAGCATAGTCTTTTTAGACTATGTTTTCCTGATGAGTTGCAAAGGGGCTTCAAGCCCAGATTAGTTTGACAGAATAACAGAGCTAACCAGCTTCATTCCCACAACACCATTTCCAAGTCTCTATGAGGTAACTTCAGTTCACTGTCCAGTTGAGACTGGAATGGACAAGCTCTGGGGAGTCCTCCACACCCACGGCACAGCCGGCATCTGGATGCCCAGACGGAAGGGTGGCCAGTTAATGGCATATTTTAAAGAGTTTTCTGTGAGCAGTGTGGCAGCAGGGAAAGATCCTGGCAGACAACAGCAAATTAGCGGAGAATAGACAGGGGAGGAATATTGTTTGCAGCCTGGGCAGCTTTGGCATTAACATTGTCTCTTCTTTTCTGCCCAGTTTCAGACCTGTGACTTTTTAACAAAAGGATTCTGGCCCAAATCTGCGACCTAATATTGTGGAAAAACCATGCACAAAAGGAGGGTCAGATGGCACCAGCCCACTGCACCATTCCCAGCCCTTGTTTTCTGTCAGGAAGCAGAGCACAGTAATAAAACACAGGGCGGCTTTGCCTCTTCATAGCAGAGGGGACTTGGACAAGGTTCTTACCTTTCTTGACCTCAATGTCCACATCTATGATAGCGACAACAACTGTACTTACCTCAAAAGTTCTTAAGGGAATTAGATGAGCTATAAGCATGGACCCCTTAGGACAACCCCAAGTCCATGATAAGCGCCATGTGGATACGATGTACCCCTTCTCATTGGTAAGATGGGGATAAAAGTACGTAGGGTTTTTGTGAGGAACAAATGGCTGGATGTTTCTGAAGGACCTAGTACAAAGCAGGTGCTGGCAGGTAAGTGCTGGGTCTCATGCAGAGTCTGATCACAGATGCTCTGAGAGTGCTGGTTTGGGGAACCTGGAAGCAGATGCCCAAGTCTTTTCTCAGCCAATTACCAAATAAATATTATACAGATCAGGTGATTAATGAATGCAGCTTATTTTTCCAGGAGGTGGTATTTAAGGAAAATGAAAAAGTCAGGAAGGCAGTAAGGTAGGCAGAGGTCAGGAGTCCTGGCTTGGACCGATTCAACCATTCAAGATAGATGTAACCTTGGGCAAATCTCTCCTCCACTTGGACTTCAATTCTCTCTTCTGCAAAAGGAGAGTCTAGGTGATGCCCCCAGTTCCTTCAAATGCTAATATCAAATAACATTCCTTTTGGGCATCTCTCCCATCCATGGCTGGTGGGAATGAAAAATGGAAACAGTTTAGCATTATCTAGTTCAGATGAAGAGGCTCAGACCCACCTCCAAGGCAGCATGTGTTGGTAACTTTATATTTGTTCATTCCACAAATATTTTTGAGTCCTTTTTATGTTGTCAGTCACTGTTCTAGGAGCTGGGGAGACACTGATGAACAGAGCTAATAAAACTTCAGCTCTTAAGGAGCAGGGTAGACAAAAAATTAAGATAGAATAAGCAAGTGAGTGCTTAAGAGAAGCTGAAGAAGAGGGAGAATTGTGATTTTAGACGGGGTTGCTGGGGAAGCCCTTCAGAAGGTGGTGTGGAGGTGAGCAATGCCCGGCGCATAGGCAGCAGGTTCTGAGTACAGGCTAGATGAACACATGCCTGAATGAGCGGAGCCTGAATCTTGAAAAGACTGATTTGGATGCATATGTGGATAGTCAGTATATTTTTGTCTGAAATGAATTAGCTCTGACAGTTTCCAGAGCAAGACTGAAATGATTACATTACCATTATTTTAAATCTGAGAAGCACATGGGGAATGAGAACCACATTTTCCTCCCAAACTAGGCCAAAAGGTGAGACCCAGAGCCGTTATTTGCACATTGCTGCCCCCTCGTGGTTGTATAAAATATAGCCACAACTTCACCTTTGTTTACTTCTAGGGTAAAACAGGTCGGTGGGCATGCACCACCATCACTGGAGTAGAGAATTTTGAATAGAAGACCATCATTTGTGGAGTTTTGCCAGGGTAAGTTGATTTTAAGAGTTGTTATAACAGGTAAGAAGTGACAGCTGATTCATGACTTCATAGGTTTAGATGGGAACACAAAACCATCATGGTGATGTAAGTACCTGAAGGGGTACAAATAACCAATTATCAAGCAGCTGACAGCGTAGAAATGAACACTTAATAAACAAGAAACTCATGTTTTATACATACTTTTGGCAAGAAAGTTAACAATGGAAATGAAGATTGAAAATCTAAGCCCTTCAGCATCTCCTTCAAAGTAATAAGAAAATAGGTGGATTTAAAAATATGAGAAAATCAAATGTCATTTCATAATCTTCTCGGCATATTTATCAGGAGAGAAATGGATTAATTCTTAATTTAAGGCACAAAATGAAATTAATAAAAAAACTATCAGTGTGGGGGCCATATCTTTCAAATCCCAAAGTCTGAACAGAATGACCTAAAGGGGCAAATGGCTAGAATATATGAAATGAGGACTCTTTTAGATAAGTCAGGAAAATGATAAGGCATCTTATTTTCATTGTGATAGAGCAGGTCACAGGTGTTTTGTTTTTTGTTTTCCTGTTCACTGAAAAATTGTTTATTAAGGTGTTAATGTTTTATATAATTGGTTCAGTATTTGTATAATTTAAAATTCTGAGTTGCCCTTGAATAATCCACATATCTACAATACTCACATGTATATAAACTACATATTTCCTGATATTTAACATAGACTTCTCTAACTTCCATTTATCAGACAAAACATTAATCTTTCAAAGCTACACCTTTCAAAGCTACACCGCTCAAATACCACCCTTCACGAGTTTATAGGGACCGTAATGGATCAGAGTTCTTAGGAGCCTAAGATATTTCCTAGTTCCCAAATTCCAGGAATGTTTCCTGGGGAGCCCATGTGTGGACTTCAGGGACTCTTTAAACTTTTGTTTGGGAGCCCTATTCCCAGAACATTTAAGGAAGTGTCAGATCCAAATAGTTGGGAAACTCTAGGCCAGTTGTCTGAGGCAAGTTCTCCATGAAATGAGAGACTGGTGTCCGCTTATCACTGTGATTCTTCTAGCTGGAACATTCTTTCCTTTATACACACTTTCCTTATTTTACCTCTTATCAAGGTGACCAGTAATCAGGTTATTTCTGTTACTAACTGGACTTGTGTCAAGTTTTCTAGCCACTCTGAACCTCTGTTTTCTCATTTAACAAAAGAAGAAAGGATAATCTACTAGATAAGGTTAATCAGAACATGAATAAGGATAGGCATGAGAAAGAAAGTACTAGCGATAGATTAATAAATACTTTTAAAAGCAAGCTTGTTAAGCATCGATATCTATATAAACTTAGAAAGCATTCAAGATTCAAAAGTGATGTGAAGTCTTATCTGATGAATTATTCCTGACGTTAGGTTCCTGGTAAGCTACGAACAATCTATCAGTTAATGAAAATTCTTACTGATGGGCTTTGTCCAATTTTTTTTTTCCAGGTGTTTTTCTGTCAGAGAGTAATTTGAAAGCCATTAGAAAGAAAATTCTGCTGTTTTTTTTGTGTTTGAAGATAACACGGCTGACCCCATTTCTGTTCACATTTAGTTCTAATTAAAAATAATATTCTATTATAAAGGCCAATGTTTCCTGTATTGTATACTCAGGAAAACTGCCCTGGGTCTGCATCTTGGGGTCCTTGTTTGCAGAATGGACTGATTTTCTTCTTTTCCTTTAAATCTTTAAAGTTCTTATTTTTATTACTACAACAGTAAAATGTGATTACTGTAAATAAAATTGAAACAGTACAGAAACATGTGGCCTATAAAGAAAACATTGTCCATAATCCCAACCTTCTCTCATAGGTTCGGCATATTATCGTGTTCATTTTATTTAATGAATAAACTGTTGTGTGTGTGTTTGTGTGTGTGTGTGTGTGTGTGTGTGTGAGATTTAACAAAAATGGTATCATACTAACATGCTGTTCTGCAATTGGATTTTTTTTTTAACTTTACACATCTTGGATAAGTTCTACATCAATCTGCCTCTTCTCTGTCTCCCTGTCTCTCTGTAATTTTTGTGTATTCCACAGTGAGGTGTACCTGCTGTAAATGAGGTTTCCCTTCCAGGTTGCCTGCTGCCTTTGATCAAGGGGAGATCAAAGATCTCATTCATGCAAAGGTCTCAAAGCCTGGAGAAAAGGAAACAATAAGTGCCCTCATTTGAGACTGCAGAGCAGTGGGCAGTGATGGGTAGCTGAGCCCGTGGAGGATGGAGGATTTGGAGGCATTGTGGACAATGTTTCTTAGCAGCTGAAAGATGAATGGCACTGTATTAATCTCATCTTACCCATACGAATCATAGACTTTATTTATTTTAAAAATTTACATATTAACCATTTCTTTCTGATTTGTACATAGTTTCCTTCCAAGGAGGAGCTAAGGGAGAAGTATGTCAATTATTGGTATGAGATGTAGGTATATAAACTTTGAAGGTAGTTGGCAATTTATTCTCTTAATATTTAAAATATGCCTACCACTCAATACAATAAGATTATAGTAACATTTTTAAATTGATTTACAAGATTATATTAGCTTCAAGTGTACAGTATAATGATTCAGTATTTTTATAGATTATACTCCATTAAAAGTTATTAATTACAAAACAATGACTATAATTTCCTGTGCTGTACAATATATTATTGCTTATCATTTTGTATATAATAGTTTAGATCTCTGAGACCCCTATCTTGCCCCTCCCCTTGTTCCTTCTTCTCACTGGTAACCACTAGTTTGTTTTCCATATCTGTGAGTCTGTTTCAGTTTTGCTGTATATATTCACTTGCTTCATTTTTCAAATTCCACATATGAGTGGTATCATAGAGTATTTGTCTTTTTCTGTCTGACTCATTTCACTAAGCATAATATTCCCTAGGTCCATGTACATTGCTGCAAATGGCAGAATTTCATTCTTTTTTTATGGCTGAGTAATATTTCATTATATAGATATATATATATCTATAGATACATAGATATAGATATTATATATTATATAATAGTACTATTATATAATATTTATATATCTATAGATATCTACAGATATATATATATATATATATATATATATATATATATATATATATATATATATATATCTCACATCTTCTTTATCCAATCATTTGTTGATGGACACTTGGGTTGCCTCTATATATTGATATTAGCTATTGTAAATAGTGCTGCTATGCACTTTGGGGTGCATGTATCTTTTCAAATTAGTGTTTTTGTTTTTTTCTGGATATATACCTAGGAGTGGAATTGTTGGGTCATATGGTAGTTCTATTTTCAGTTTTTTGGGAAACTCGTACTGTTTTCTGTAGTGGCTGCACCAATTTATATTCCCACCAACAGTGTATGAGGGTTCCCTTTTCTCCAAATCCTTGCCTACATTTGTTATTTGTAGACTTTTTGATGATGGCCATTCTAATAGGTGTGAGGCGATACCTCAGGGCTTGTTTGACTTGCATTTCTCTAATAATTAATGATATTGAGCAATTTTTCATGTACCTGTTAGCCATCTGTTTGTCTTCTTTGGAAAAGAGTCTATTCAAGTCTTCTGCCCATTTTTTGATTTTTGGTATTGAGTGGTAAATAGTTGTTTATATATTTTGTATATTAACCCCTTGTTGATCATATCTGTATCTCTCCTTTGATTCTAAATGATAATCTTGCTGGATAGAGTATCCTAGGTTGTAGATTTTTCCCTTTCAGCACTTGGAATATATCATGCCACTCCCTTCTGGCCTGCAAAGTTTCTGTAGAGAAATCAGCTGATAGCCTTGTAGGAATTCCCTTGTATATGACTCTGTTTTTCTCTTGCTGTCTTTAGAATTCTCTCTTTAACTTTTGCAATTTTAATTATGATATGTCTTGGTATGGGTCTGTTTGGGTTCATCTTGTTTAGGAACCTCTGTGCTTCTTGTACTTGGATATCTGTTTCCTTCTTCAGGTCTGGGAAGTTTTCAGCCATAATTTTCTCGAATACATTTTCAATCCCCTTCTCTCTCTCTTTTCCCTCTGGGACCCCTAATATGCACATATTGGTACACTTAAAATTATCCAAAGCTCTCTTAAGCTGTTTTCATTATTTTAATTTGTTTTTATTTTTGCTGTTCTGATTGGGCGATCTCCATTTTTCTATCTTCCGGATCACCTATACGTTCTTCTCTATCACTTAGTCTGCTATTCATTCCTCCTAGTTTGTTTTTTATTTCAGTTATTGAATTCATTAACTTCATTTCCGATTGGGTCTTTTTTTATATTTTCTAGCTCCTTGTAAAATTTTTCACTGTGTTTATCATTCTTTACCCTAATTCAGTTAACATTTTTATTACCAATGCCTTGAATTCTTTATCTAGTAAATTGCTTATCTGTTTCATTATTTATTTTTTCAGGGGTTTTCTCTTGCTCTTTCAAGTGAGAGCAGTTCCTCTGCCTTTTCATTTTGCTTAACTTTCTCTGCCTTTATGAATTTAGGTGAAACAATAACCCATCGTGGTGTTGAAAGGGTGTTGTTATGTGGGAGAGTCCCTATACTGGCTACATGTGCCCAGTGCCTTTGGTGAGAGGACTGGATTTGACATGGACACAGTCACATCTTTCCTCAGGATGTGCTGACAGCCATCACCTTGGTAGGGGGTGGGGCTGGAGATTTAGGGTCTGGAGCTCAAGCGAGTGAAGTGGGACTTCCCCTCTGCTCAATGCCCATCACCACCCTATTGGGGGTGGGGTCTGATCCCAAGTTGCTGGAGCAGAAGCCCTGCGGGTTGAGCCTGAGCTGGCTCTGTTCCCTTTGTGTGTTTTAACCCCTCTCCCAGGATCGGGACCGTTGCCCCAGAGTGGAGGAGTGCTGAAGAAAATGGGACCCATGCAGGGCCCATTCAAGGCTACATCATGTCTGAAGAAGATTCCATGTATTTCCTTCTGGTCCAGCTCTTATTCTGAACCCAAATGTCAGCTGAGCCAGGCTGTCTTTGGGGATCCAAATGAAATGACTCGAATCCCACTCTGTACACAGAGAATTCTTTTCCAATCTCTGAAGGGATTTTAGGGTGGGGTGGGATGGGCTACTTAAAGGCTTTTCCAATCATTTCTAAATCTTCTACTGCTCCTATGCTAGCTTGTTTTATAAATTGCCACAATGTTGGCCACCGACAGGGTTCTGAACTGTCCTCGACACGCTGTCTGTGCAGCACCTGCAATTACTTCCCTCGCTCCGCTCAGGCACAGCATCACGTGGGAGTCCCCTTTCCTTCACAGCTGGTCACTGGCCCCAGCCTCCACCCCCCCGCCCTGATGGGGAGCCACACCACGAGGCAGGTAGTGCTGGCGTGGATTCCCGGGGCCTGCGTGGTGGTGGAGTGGCCGCTGTCAGAATTCTGGGCTTCTTCTGATGAACTGGTTGAATAAGCGCCAACAGTGGCCACAGCACCTCCGCCCAGGCCCTGCCCCAGGACCGGGTCTCCTCTGTGTCCCAGAGCTGAGTCTTCTCCGCAGACCTGTCTGCCGTACATCCAGTGCAGCACTGTGACGTGGAGTGAGCGCAGCTGGAGTGTGTGCACCCAGGCGGCCCCGGGAAAGCCGGCAGCCTCTAGAGAAGACCTCTAACCACGCTTTCCACCCTGCCTGGGGGTAAGCCAGTGAGCGTGCCCCTCATGAGCGGAGTCCGGGCTTCCCACAGCCCTCCTGCTAGTCTCAGCCAGCGGTCCTCCAACCGGCTAAGGAGGCTTGTCACCCTCCTCGTAGGAGACCAGGACTGGGGCAGCCAGTCTGTGGCTCTCACCCCTCACTCCCCAAGGTGGGGCTCTGCACGTATATTCTCCCTTTTCCTCTGAGTCCCCTCCCAGGGGCGCAGGTACTGACCCGATCATTTTTCTTTCCTTCTTACCCAATTAGCTGTGGATCTTTCTTACAGCTTTGGTTGCAGGAAAGTCTTCCAGCCATTTTCCAGTTAATTTTCAGTGAGAACTGTTCCACATGTAGATGTATTTTTGATGTGTTCGTGGGGGGGGGGAGGTGAACTCCATGCCTCTTACTCTACCATCTTGATAGATTCCCCCAGTAGAAGACCGAGAATCATAGACTTTAGTTGGCAACCCTATGAAGTAAGTGCTATTATTCCCAGTCTACATATTAAAACATCTAAGCCTTGGGAATGTTTTGTGATTCCACCAAGTTCACACAGCTAGAAAATGAAGGAGACAGATTTCAAACTCAGGGCCGTCTGATTGCAAAGTTCATGTTCTTGTTTTAAAGTCATTTTAAATTTGTCAAAACTATGCATACTCATATTTCTACCTTTATGTCTCTAAATAAACTACTTACATTGTCACTTGTTGATCTGTTTTAATCTTCACCCTCTCACTTCCTGTCACTGGGTATAGGTATGTACCTCTCTTCCCAGCTCCTGCCTCTGCTGTTATCACATTTCTCCTAACTCACCATTACAATTCTATCATAATTTGCTTAGAAACTAATATCAATATTCAATGGATATTTTACAATGACTGTGTAAGCTCTGTTGACAGTTAAGCCATGGAGTATATTCTAATGCTGTTGTAAATAATACCTTCTCTTGGATTTCATTTTCTGTTTGTTATTGGTAATCAGACATACAATTGATTCTTGTGATATTGACCATGTACCAAGCAATCTTGCTATATTAACTTATTAATTTCCACAGCTTATGTGTACTTCTCTACATATCTTTGAATACTGGTAGTTTTTCCCTTGCTTTCTAATAGTTACTACTTTTTTCCTTAAAGTAAACTTTCTTGAGGAATAATTCATATACAATAGAATGAATGACTTTTAAGTGTGCAGTTCAATGAACGTTGACAAATGTGTGTAATCAGGAGGTTATTACACCAGACAAGATATAGAACCTTTCTTGTCCCCCTGGCTGGTCAGTAACATCCTACATCTTTAACCTCAGGAAACCATTGATCTTATTACATTTTTCTTTTCTAGAATTTTCTACTTTTATCACCCTTTTCATTTATGATGTTGGTTTTTAACCTTCTCTCTTTTTGTCCTATCATTCATGCTAGGGGTTTATCAGTTGTATTAGTATTTTCAAATAACAAACTTTGGACATTGTTGAGTCTCGCTGTTGCATGTTTCTTTTCTATTTCTTTGATTTCTGATCTTTGTTATTCTCTTCTTTGGATTTAATATACTTTTTTTTTTTAAACTTCTTGAGATTGATGCTAGATCACTGATTTTTAACTTGTTATCTTTTTCTAATAGACTATAAATTACCCTCTAAACACAACTTATCTACATTCTAGAAATTTTGATATATTGTATTTTTATTATTAATTTCAAGATATTTAAAATATTTCATTGTGATTTCTTCTCTGACTTCAGAGTTAATTCAAAAGAATACTTCCTTATTTTCAAATATAAGATTATTTTATAGTTATCTTTTTAAATTAATTTCCAGCTTAATTCTGCTGTAGTTAGACTACATTCTGTGTGATTTCAACCTTTGAAAATTTTTGAGACTTGCTTTATTTTAATGTATTGGTAAATACCCCACATGTATACTTGACAGCTTGTGTATTATGCAGTTATTGCTAGCAGCATTCTATGTGAGTAAATTAGGTTGATTGTGTTTACCATGTTGTCAAATTTTTTATATTTGTATTGTTTTTGTCTACTTGTTCTACTGATTACTGAGAAAGCTGTATTAATATCCACAATTTGACTGTGGATTTGCATATTTTTCTGTTTGAATCTGTTTATTACTACTGCTTTAGATGTCTTCAGGCCATTTATTTCATGTTTGTTTATAGATACTACATCCTCCTGGTAAAAAAAACTTTTATCTCCTAAAATGGCCCTCTTCCAATTTAGTAATATTTCTTGCCTTAAGTTCTACTGGGTCATACCAAGTATTTACTTTTTAAATCCAATTTATTGAGGTATAATTTCATACAATAAACTCACCTTTTATAAGTATAAAGTTTAATTAATTAAAAAAAGTTATATAGCTATGTCAGCACTACTGTGATCAAGGTGTAGAATATTTCCGTCACTCCATAATGTTCCATCTTGCCCCATTGGAGTCAATCCCATCTAAAAACTTGTCCCACCTTATTCCTTTTTATCTTCTTTACTACTTTCTTTCAAAAAATTATTCTAATCTTCCCTTCTATGAGCATGTTATTAAAATTTACTTACTGTATTGTAACTTACTGCATTATACATATTATAATTGTTATACAAACCATACATAATGATTTTTACTAAAGAATGTAATAAATTACTGACATATACTTTTATTGGTAACTCAAGATTTACAATTTTTATTTTTTGGACTTTTTATTTTATTTTTAAAAATTTATTTATTTAATTATTGTTCTGTAATAACTTTATTTACTTTATTTAACATCTCTAATGGGGTAAAATTGCTTTACCATGGTGTGTTAGTTTCTGCTTTATAACAAAGTGAATCAGCTATACATATACATATATTCCCATATCCCCTCCCTCTTGCATCTCCCTCCCACACTCCTTATCCCACCCCCCTAGGTGGTCACAAAGCACTGAGCTGATCTCCCTGTGCTATGTGGCTACTTCCCACTAGCTATATATTTTACATTTGGTAGTGTTTATATGTCCATGACACTCTCTCACTTCGTCCCAGCTTACCCTTCCCCCGCCCCGTGTCCTCAAGTCCGTTCTCTATGTCTGCGTCTTTATTCCTGTCCTGCCCCTAGGTTCTACAGAACCTTTCTTTTTTTTTTTTTTTCTCAATACCATATATATGTGTAAGCATATGGTATTTGTTTTTCTCTTTCTGACTTACTTCACTCTGTATGACAGTCTCTAGGTCCATCTACCTCATTACAAATAACTCAATTTCGTTTCTTTTTATGGCTGAGTAATATTCCATTGTATATATGTGCCACATCTTCTTTATCCATTCAACTGTCGATGGACACTTCGGTTGCTTCCATGTCCTGGCTATTATAAATAGAGCTGCAATGAACATTGTGGTACATGACTCATTTTGAATTATGGTTTTCTCAGGGTATATGCCCAGTAGTGGGATTGCTGGGTCATATGGTAGCTATAGTTTTAGGTTTTTAAGGAACTTCCATACTGTTCTCCATAGTGGCTGTATCAATTTACATTCCCACCAACAGTGCAAGAGGGTTCCCTTTACTCCACACTCTCTCCAGCATTTATTGTTTGTACATTTTTTGATGATGGCCATTCTGACTGGCGTGAGGCGATACCTCATTGTAGTTTTGATTTGCGTTTCTCTAATTATTAGTGATGTTAGGCATCGTTTCATGTTTTTGTTGGCAATCTGTATATCTTCTTTGGAGAAATGTCTATTTAGGTCTTCTGCCCATTTTTGGATTGGGTTGTTTGGTTTTTTGATATTGAGCTGCATGAGCTGCTTGTGAATTTTGGAGATTAATCCTTTGTCAGTTACTTCATTTGCAAATATTTTCTCCCATTCTGAGGGTTGTCTTTTGGTCTTGTTTATGGCTTCCTTTGCAGTGCAAAAGCTTTTAAGTTTCATTAGGTCCCACTTGTTTATTTTTGTTTTTATTTCCATTTCTCTAGGAGGTGGGTCAAAAACAGATCTTGCTGTGTTTTTTGTCATAGAGTGTTCTGCCTGTGTTTTCTTCTAGGAGTTTTAGAGTGTCTGGCCTTACATTTAGGGTCTTTAATCCATTTTGAGTTTATTTTTGTATATGGTGTTAGGAAGTATTCTAATTTCATTTTTTTACATGTAGCTGTCCAGTTTTCCCAGCATCACTTATTGAAGAGGCTGTCTTTCCTCCATTGTATATTCTTGCCTTCTTTATCAAAAATAAGGTGACCATATGTGCATGGCTTTATCTCTGGGCGTTCTATCCTGTTCCATTGATCTATATTTCTGTTTTTGTGCCAGCATACTGTCTTAATTACTGTAGCTTTGTAGTATAGTCTGAAGTCTGGGACTCTGATTCCTCCTGCTCCATTTTTCTTTCTCAAGGTTGCTTTGGCTATTCGGGGTCTTTTGTGTTCCATACAAACTGTGCAAATTTTTGTTCTAGTTCTGAGAAAAATGCCATTGATACTTTGATAGGGATTGCATTGAATCTGTAGATTGTTTTGGGTAGTATAGTCATTTTCACAATATTAATTCTTCCAATCCAAGAACACGGTAAATCTCTCAATCTGTTTGTATCATCTTTAATTTCTTTCACCAGTGTCTTATAGTTTTCTGTATACAGGTCTTTTGTCTTCCTAGGTAGGTTTATTCCTAGGTATTTTATTCTTTTTGTTGCAATGGTAAATGGAGTGTTTCCTTAATTTCTCCTTCAGAGTTTTCATCATTAGTGTAGAGGAATGCAAGAGATTTCTGTGCATTAATTTTGTATCCTGCTACTTTACCAAATTCATTGATTAGCCCTAGTTTTCTGGTAGCATTTTTAGGATTCTCTATGTATAATATCATGTCATCTGCAAAGAGTGACAGCTTTACCTCTTCTTTTCCAATTTGAATTCCTTTTATTTCTTTTTCTTCTTTGATTGCTGTGGCTAAAACTTCCAAAACTATGTTGAATAATAGCAGTGACAGTGGACAACCTTGTCTTGTTCCTGATCTTAGAGGACATGCTTTCAGTTTTTCACCATTGAGAAGGATGTTGGCTGTGGGTTTGTCATATATGGCCTTTATTATGTTGAGGTAGGTTTCCTCTATGGCTACTTTCTGGACGGTTTTTATCATAAATGGGTGTTGAATTTTGTCAAAAGCTTTTTCTGCATCTATTGAGATGATCATATGGTTTTTGTCCTTCAGTTTGTTAATATGGTTTATCACATTGATTGATTTGCATATATTGAAGAATCCTTGCATTCCTGGGATAAACCCCACTTGATTGTGGTGTATGATCCTTTTAATGTGCTGTTGGATTCTGTTTGCTAGTATTTTGTTGAGGATTTTTGCATGTATATTCATCAGTGATATTGGTCTGTAATTTTCTTTCTTTGTGACATCTTTGTCTGGTTTTGGTATCAGGGTGATGGTAGCCTCATAGAATGTGTTTGGAAGTGTTCCTCCCTCTGCTATATTTTGGAAGAGTTTGAGAAGGATAGGTGTTAGCTCTTCTCTAAATGTTTAATAGAATTCACCTGTGAAGCCCTCTGGTCCTGGGCTTTTGTTTGTTGGAAGATTTTTAATCAGAGTTTCAGTTTCAGTGCTTGTGATTGGTCTTCGTGGTTCAGTCTCAGAAGGCTGTGCTTTTCTAAGAATTTGTCCATTTCTTCCAGGTTGTCCATTTTATTGTCATATAGTTGTTTGTAGTAATTTCTCATGATCCTTTGTATTTCTGCAGTGTCAGTTGTTACTTCTCCTTTTTCATTTCAAATTCTATTGATTTGAGTCTTCTCTCTTTTTTTCTTGATGAGTCTGGCTAATGGTTTATCAATTCTGTTTATCTTCTCAAAGAACAAGCTTTTAGTTTTACTGATCTTTGCTATTGTTTCCTTGATTTCTTTTTCATTTATTTCTGATTGGACCTTTATGATTTCTTTCTGTCTGCTAACTTTGGGGTAGTTTTGTTCTTCTTTCTCTAATTGCTTTAGGTGTAATGTTAGGTTGTTTTTTTGAGATGTTTCTTGTTTCTTGAGGTAGGATTGTATTGTTATAAACTTCCCTCTTAGAACTGCTTTTGCTGCATCCCACAAATTTTGGGTTGTCATGTTTTCATTGTCATTTGTTTCTAGGTATTTTTTGATTTCCTCTTTGATTTCTTCAGTAATCTCTTGGTTATTTAGTAGTGTATTGTTTAGCCTCCATGTGTTCGTATTTTTTACAAACGTTTTTCCTGTAATTGATATCTAGTCTCATAGCATTGTGGTTGGAAAAGATACTTGGTATGATTTCAGTTATCCTAAATTTACCAAGGCTTGATTTGTGACCCAAGATGTGATCTATCCTGGAGAATGTTCCATGAGCACTTGAGAAGAAAGTGTATTCTGTTGTTTTTGGATGGAATGTCCTATAAATGTCAATTAAGTCCATCTTGTTTAATGTATCATTTAAAGCTTGTGTTTCCTTATTTATTTTCATTTTGGATGAACTGTCTGTTGGTGAAAGTGAGGTGTTAAAGTCCCCTACTATGATTGTATCACTGTCGATTTCCCCTTCTATGGCTGTTAGCATTTGCCTTATGTATTGAGGTGCTCCTATGTTGGGTGCATAAATATTTACAATTGTTATAGCTTCTTCTTGGATTGATCACTTGAACATTAGGTAGTGTCCTTCTTTGTCTCTTGTAATAGTCTTTATTTTAAAGTCTATTTTGTCTGATATGAGAATTGTTACTCCAGCTTTCTTTTGATCTCCATTTGCATGAAATATCTTTTTCCATCCTTTCACTTTCAGTCTGTATGTGTCCCTAGGTCTGAAGTGGGTCTCTTGTAGACAGCATATATCCAGGTCTTGTTTTTTCATCCATTGAGCTAGTCTATGTCTTTTGGTTGGAGAATTTAATCCATTTACATTTAAGGTAATTATCTATATGTATGTTCTTATTACCATTTTCTTAATTGTTTAGGGTTTGTTTTTGTAGGTCTTTTCCTTCTCTTGTGTTTCCTGTCTAAAGAAGTTCCTTTAGCATTTGTTGTAAAGTTGGTTTGGTGGTGCTGAATTCTCGTAGCTTTTGCTTGTCTGTAAAGCTTTTGATTTCTCTGTCAAATCTGAATGACATCCTTGCTGGGTAGAGTAATCTTGGTTGTACGTTTTTCCCTTTCATCACTTTAAATATGTCCTGCCACTCCCTTCTGGCTTGCAGAGTTTCTGCTGAAAGATCAGCTGTTAACTCTATGAGGAGTCCCTTGTATGCTATTTGTTGTTTTTTCCTTGCTGCTTTTAAAATTTTTCTTTGTATTTAATATTTGATAGTTTGATTAATATGTGTCTTGGATTGTTTCTCTTTGGATTTATCCTGTTCGTGTTTTGAAACAACACAAATTTATTACCTTCCTGTTCTGGTTAGAAGTCCAACACATTGGGGTAAAATGTATCTCATTGCGGTAAAATCAAAGTAGGGCTGTGATACTTTCTGGAAGGTCTGGGGAGAATATGTTTCCTGGCTGTCAACTTTCCTGGGCTTATGATCCCACCTCCTCCATCTTTAAAGCCAAAGATGTCAGGTCAATTCCTTCTTTACTTTTCTTTTGTTTTTGTTTTTTTTTGATGCTTCCAACAATCACTTTAATTACTTGTTTATATAACAGATAATAGCCTTGAATCCTTTAAGGTTAGAAGACATGAGCATTCATTCATTCTCTCACTCATTCTACAAATATTTCTTGTGTGCCTACTGTTTGCCAGGCACTGTGGACACAGCAGTTCACAAAACGTACAAGGTCATCTGTAGCCTACAGTGAACCAAGGGATCCAATACGAAGGGACCATCAATGGAAGAACATTCTGTTTAGCAAGTATTCACAATAATTTTTATGCAAATGTGACTTTCTTATGGTTATAAGGAAAACAAAGCCAGCAGTCAACATTTCAGCTGATATTCTGACCAAGATATAGAAAAGCTGGATTTAAACCACCTATGGTCCTCAGTCAGACCAGAAGTAAAGAAGAATTCATGCACAGTAGACGAGAGTTTATCCCAAACAGAGAGGACTAGACTTGTTCCAAAATATGGGGATTTTAGACATCTCAATTCCAAAAAAGCATAGTGATCCAAACAGGCATTTTAGACATAAGATGTATGTCTGCACAACTGTAATTCACAGCTTTAAAACACTTGCTGTCCCTTAAATATATAATGGCTGTGATTTGACACAGCTCCAGCATTACTAGTGAGAGGCTCTGACGTGACATGCTAGTGCAGAACAGAATCTCACTGCCTATCGCTGTCACCCAGAGGGGTTTCCTTAAAATGCTGAGTAGCCATCTTCAGTCCTGAAAACAGGAGACTGCAGTATACTGCCCTGCCCTGGCTGCAGCAAATCATCCTTCAATTACCAACGGTGTGCATTTTAAAATGAGCAATCTCTGAGCAACTTCTAGAAACAAACATCTACTCTATACGTTAAACGTTCTTACTTCCTATGGCATTTGGTTTTTCTAACAGATGTACAAATGGGTTTGTGAGCGTATTTTCCCAGCTGAGGTCTTCAAACCAACCACATCTTTCTCAGCCTAAAAGTCATGGAACACTTCTCTTTCCACAAGATGTTTTTCTTTAGAGAAGTAAAGTTTAGGCATTTATCACAGTCTAAAGTGTACTATTCACAAATGAGACTGAATTTTTACAGCTCCCAGAAAAGAAAGGAGAAGAAAGAGTTTGTGTCTCACTCTCCATGAATCCTGACCCATCCCTCCATCCAAACAGGGAGAAAGAGATCAGGAAGACAGCACCTAGCACCTTCTAGGGGAAATGTGAGCAATCAGGTAGTCTGACCATTTCATTCTACAAATGACTAAACTAAAGTTAGAAAGGTTGAATTGTCTGAGCCCATGATACAGGTTAGTGGCAGAGGCTGAATCAGGACTCTATTCCCGGTTTATCACTTGTTACTAAAGAGCTGGGTTACCCAAGCTCTTTGGTAACAGTTCTTTCAGTACCTTGAAAATGATCTGTGTCTTCATTTAATTCTTTTTGTTTTTTAACATCTTTATTGGAGTATAATTGTTTTACATTGTTGTGTTAGCTGCTGCTGTATAACAAAATGAATCAGCTATACGTATACATATATCCCCATATCCCCTCCCTCTTGCCTCTCTCTCCCACCCTCCCTATCCCACCCCTCTAGGTGGTCACAAAGCACCGAGCTGATCTCCCTGTGCTATGCAGTTGCTTTCCACTAGCTATCTATTTTGCATTTGGTAGTGTATATATGTCACTGCCACTATCTCAATAAAAAAGAGTCATGTACCACAATGTTCATTGCAGCACCATTTACAATAGCCAGGCTATGGAAGCAGCCTAAGTGTCCCATCGACAGATGAATGGATGAAGAAGATGTGGTACATATATACAATGGAATATTACTCAGCCATAAAAAGAAACGAAATTGAGTTATTTGTAATGAGGTGGATGGACCTAGAGTCTGTCATACAGAGTGAAGTAAGTCAGAAAGAGAAAAACAAATACTGTATGCTAACACATATATATGGAATCTAAAAAAAAAATGGTTCTGAAGAACCTAGGGGCAGGACAGGAATAAAGATGCAGACATAGAGAATGGACCTGAGGACAGGGAGAGGGGGAAGGGTAAGCTGGGATGAAGTGAGAGTGTGGCATTGACATATATACACTAACAATTCCTTCTTATGTTGCTATCTCTCTGGGGCTAATTTCTGACAGCCTCTTCCACTTTTGAGGACGCCTGTGATTACATTGGGTCCACTGAACAAGCCAGGGTAGTCTCCCTATGTTAAAGGTCATTGATTAGCACCTTAATTCCATCTGCAAGCTTAATTATCCTTTGTCATTTAATCTAGCATTTTCATAGGTTGTGGGCATTAGGGTGTGCACATCTTTGGGAAGCTATTATTCTGCCTACTACAGAGCTCATCCTTGTTTTACCTGGATTTACATTCTATTAGGAAAATTATATAATTTCCAGTGTAAATCAGGTTTGGGAGCTGTTATGAAATGCATGTTTGTGTGCAAACCACCCCCTTTCCCAACCATCAAATTTATGTGTTGAAACCCTAACCCCCAGTGTGTCTTTATTTGGAGAGAGAGCCTCTAAGGAAGTAATTAAGGTTAAATGAGATCATAAGGGGGGGGGGGCCTTGATCCTAAAGTATTTGTGTCCTTATAAGAAGAGACATCAGAGATTTCTCTCTCTCTCTCTCCTTCCCACCCCCCTCCCTCTCCCTCTCCACATGGCCACAAAGAAAAGGTCATGTGATCACACAGCAAGATGGTGCCACCTACAAGCCATGAGGAGAGACCTCACCAGAAGCTGAATTGCCTTGATCTTGGAACTTCTAACCTCCAAACTGAGAGAAAATAAATTTCTGTTGTTTAAGCCACTCGGTCTATCGTATTTTGTATGACAGCCAGAGCTAAGACAGGAACAAACACCTTGGACCCTTGGTCAGTGTAACACTGAATGACGGGTGGTTTTGACCCAGAAAAGATTAATCCTTACCATGGCCTGCCCTCTGTTTTTGTTATCTGGGTACAGCCCATTTCCGCTATTAAACTGTATATCCTTGAGACACAGCAGGAATTTATGTCTGATAGATTTTTCAGCCAACCCGTGGCACTTATCACGATGCCTGGTACCTAGTTTGTGTTCAGTAAATAGTAACTTATTTTTAAGTTGAACCATTGCTTTTGGGAGTTGAACTGTTGCAGAGTTAATGGTTTAACCAGATTGTTTTAGTTTTAGTCACTTTACTCCCCCAAAGCTAAATATGTTTATAATAACATACTGCTCACAGAGCTTCTTGCCAAGTGGCGGCACTTCATCCGTTAAGAGGAAAAAACCCTAACTCACTTTTTAAAAACTTGTTTTGGAATTTTTAAGAGGTGTTCCAGTGCTCTGTGGTCAGATTGTATTCATGTCTCCAACTGTAGTGCTGCATTATAGCCCCAGAGTTGGCACTGATGCATTGTTGAAAATATTATCAGTGGTAAGGGACCTACTACTGAGAATTTTATTAACACAAATGAGGGCCCCTAGGAGGATCTCTTGGTAAGAAGTTTACTGATTACAAGCCTCTTCTGTCTAGACATTTAAATAGTCTGGCCATTTAGATTCATTAGATTTGTGACTTAAACCACTGAAATACTTTCCTGTTACAACAATGGAAGAGTTTCTGGATTTTGCTTCTCCTGTGACTTCTTGCTGGAGCTGATGGGCACTGTCATGCAATGTGTTTGCAATTACTACATGGTTGGGGGCTTGCTTCGTATGTGTGTGTTTGAGCACTGAGTGGTGACACACCATTTCCTTGGTCTTGGAAGAGCCTCACATTTTTTCTTCTTCAGTGCTGCGAATTCCAGAATAATCGACCAAGAATTAGACGGAAGCTTAGGGGTTATCTCATCCAGCCTCCCACCCACCCACAGTGTGTTTCAAAGATTCTTAAACTGCAAATCATATAACAGATAAACCAAGGATGTTCATATACACATGCACACACACACACATTTCTGAAAAAAGTTTTCAGGAAACAATACTTACCCTTACCGTATACGATATACTCTGATCAATCTTATTCTAGTTTCTTCTATTGTATTCTGCTCATATATATATGTATATATATATATATATATATATACATATATATATATATATATACACATATATATATATATACATGATATAAAATGTATAAGATATAATATACGTCAATGCTGGTTGGGTACCCACTAAATTACTTCCATATCTCACTAACATGTTGCAATCTGCAGTTTAAAGACACAGGACTACAGAATTACTGGCAGATGTTTGGTCAACCCATCTTCATTTGAACAGTTCTATCATTGAGGGGTTTAATACTTTATGAGCAAAATTCACAGGTGTAATACTCATTGAACAATTGGTCTTTAATAGTGTCTATTTAGGTCACCCCCTGGTCTAGGCAGTCTGTGCTTTCAAGAAATGTTCCCTCCAATTAGGTTTGCACCTGGGCATGGCCTGAATCTCATGATGTGTGGCCAGTAAGACTGGCAGGATTCTGCAATACATTTAGGGCTCTTCCTTGTTCTATGTAACTTCAGGATCCTAAGGTGCTACTACTCTCAGTTGAAACTCTGTTTTTCTAATAGAAAGATCCCTTCAACTATGTGACCAATCTAATTAAATATATGTTAGGCATGTCGATGACATGCTCAAGTGTCTACTTATAACATTATTAATTTAGTTACTATATATATTTATTTATAAATCACATTAACATACGTACAGTATTGTACCATATGAACAATAGTACATAAAAAGATACATTAGTTAAACATTTTTTCTCCTATCACATTTTGTGAAACAGCTTTATTCAGTTCTCCACTTGCCTCCTTAATGTAGCTTTTTGGTCATCTCTAGACCCACTTTGTGTGTTCTCTGCGGAGGATGTCCAGGGCACACCAACTCCATTGCCACCTAAGTTATTTGGGATTCAAAGCTTTTTGGATCCATGATGCTGTTACTGTAAACTTTATTCCAAGCAATTAATATCCATTTGCATTGTTTTTCTTTCATTCTTCATGTGTAATATTTACAGGGTAACACTAAGTTGTTTTTATAACAACTGTATGGAGACATAATCACAAACCATACGATTAATCCATTTAAAGTGCATAATTCAATGGTCTGAGTATATTAGAAGGGCTGTGAAACCATGAGCTCAATACATTTTATCATTTTCCTCACCCCAAAAAGATACCCCGTACCCATTAGCAGTCATTTCACAATTCTTCCCACCCCGCCCTGGCCCAAGCAAGCACCAATCTACATACTGTCTTCATGGACTTGTCTATTCTGGATACTTCATATAAATGTCATTATACAATATGTTTCTTTGTGACTGGCTTCTTTCACTTAGATTATGTTTTCAAAGTTCATCCATGTTACAGCATGTATCAGTATTCCATTTCTTTTCATTTAAATTTGTTTTAAAGTCACCTTTAAATGGTTTACTTAAAGTAATAACCTGTGCTTCAATCTGGAAAATCATACCCCCTCCCCAGAAATAGTGACTAAGTCTCTGTCAAATTCCTTTTCCATCTTTTAAAAATTTAATGCTCTCAGGTGACCTCCATCACTTTGAAAATCAGTGCTAATTGAGTCCATTTCAGGCTAATGTATCTTGAAAAAGAGTTCTGCTTTGTTCCAAATGAAGTCATGAGAAGAACTCCTGTAATACGAGAGACCTTGTAAGCCCTTGAAAATAGGGCTACTTTTGTTCTGAGGAAAATCCCCATATCTTTAGCTATGTGTCTTATATAGTGGAAATCAAAGGGGTTGTATGATCTTGAAGTCAACTCGGTGATGGAAAGTGATATTTCTTGAATGCTGAACAAAAGCCAGGTACTGTGCTTGGCACTCTTTCTATGTTATCTGACTTAATCTTCACGACATCCTATGAAGCAGAAAATACTTTCTTCATTTGATAAATAAGGAAACTGATTGTTCGGTTTGAGAAGTGGGTCGGGTGCCTTTGGTTCCTCTCGCCTGACCTTTTCCTGCACATTAACTCTGATCTTCTTCCCACCTGTCTTGCTTCACACAGTGTGCACTCCATCCACCATGAAGTCCAGTCCAGAGTTTCATGTCTCCCTGGGTCCTCACTGAATGTGCAATTACTCTGGGTTTACACTTGCACTATGAAAAGATGTTTTACCTCCCAGGTATGTTAATTTTTCTTCTAATGGGAGAGTTACCCTGTAGCCGGGTCAGTTTGGTGCCTAATGCCAGCACTAGGACATTTTTAGTTCATCATTATTTTTAGTTAACTGCTTTTTTTTTCATTGAAATAGAATAAACCTTATTTTATTTTTTGGTAATTATCTTGATTATTTTTATTATTTTTATTTTATAGTTTCCAACTTTATTGAGATATGATTGATAAATAAAAGTTATATACATTTAAGTTATACATGTGATTTTTCTAGGTGTGCAATGTGATGATTTGACATACATATATATTGTGAAATGATTACCACAATCAAGCTAATAAACATACCATCACCTCAAAAAAAAGAGTTTCATGTCTCCAAACATTGTGCCTTATGATGTTCAAGAGCCCTGTGGCACAGACAGTAGGGCTTGTTGAGTATCCCATGTGCTCTGCTACATTTCCCAACCTTTCTTAGAGTTAGAACAGATTGATATTACTTGTTTTGTCCAAATTGTTGTGAATGAAAGTGTCGTTTCCAGTTGGAAGCAGTAAAAGATGTTACAAGCTCCCAAATACTCCTTTATTGCTGACAGGACCCTGAAGTCACATGCTAAGATGGTATAATCATAACATGATGGTGATTCCAAAAGATTAGGCTCTTGAGAATTTCTGGAGAGCAGAGTGTCCCCCACCAAGCTGTACTGGGCATGTGGCATGCAAGAAATAAACTAGTGTGTGTAGTGTGTGTGTGTGTGTGTGTGTGTGTGTGTGTAAAGCCATGAATTTCATGGTTAATTTGTTACTAAAGCATGGCCTACCCTACCTTGACTCATACATGTATTAGACTTCACTTCCTTTGAGTTTAACCAACTTTTATTGAGAACCTATTTTGTGGGCTAATCATATTAAAGACTTCATAAGTGCTGTAGTCTTTGAATGAGTACCCAATGGCCTCCATTTCCCCCAGCTGAACTCTGAACCAATTTAGAAATAATTATAAAAGAGTCATTAGACAGGGGCTAATATAACACTTTGAAAAACTAAACTGATAAAGTGGATATCGAAAATCAGAAATCGGGATCCATAAAACACACCTCTTCACCTCCTGAACTGGAAAGACTGATTCGTCTACTCACAGGAGCATTTTTAGCATAGAGAAACAAATTCTAACTGCAGACAGCTCACTCTTATGAGAAAGAAAAGAAGACAGAGCTGAAGTACATATGGCCAATTTTCCCTTCTAACCTCTCCAGCCAGAAAAATCAATTCATTTTTCCTGGAGAGAAGAGGATAGAAGTACTATACTAATAGTCCCCTCCACATGGAAAGAAGCACCAAGAATGAGGAAGAAACATTCTCCCTAACCGTAGCATTCCTCTGAACACTGGGTACAATGTGTGGTACAGAGTAAGCTGTCTGTAAATGTTAAATGTTGCTGACACAGCTGCTGTTGTTTGCAAGACATTATGCCAGGTGCTGGGACTCTGTGACCAAAAGATGCAGACCCTAATCTTGGGATGCTTACAACCTGGTGAGGGAAAGAGCTACGATATGGACTCAAGGCTTGTGTCCCCACACCCCCCACCCCCGCCGAATTCATGTGTTGAAGTCTTAATTCCCAATGTGATGGTATTTAGAGATGGGGTCCTTGGGATATAATTAAGTTGTGAGGGTGGAGCTCTCATGATGGGTTTAATGCCTTTATAAGAAGAGATATGAAAGAACTTGCTTCTTTTCTCTTTCAGTCATGTAAAGACACAGCAAGATCATGACTGCAAATCAGCAAGAGGGTTCTCACCAGACACTGGACTTGCCAGCACCTTGATCTCGGACTTCCCAGACTCGAGAAATAAATGTTTCAGGCACCCAGTCTGTGGCACTTTGTTATAGCAGCCTGAACCGACTTAGATACATAAAGAGAAACCACAATACAAGTAAATGATAAGGACATGACAAGTGACCAGGGTACCATGGGAGCAGCTAGGAGGGACCTTTGAGTCTGACTAGATGACTAAATAATGCCTGAGTTGTCTTTCTGAATTAGTAGGAGATTGGTAAAGAAGGAAAGAAACTGTATCCCATAAAAAGGGAAACATAAGAAAAACATGCAGGAGGCTTAAAATAGTTCAATTTATGGGGAACCTGCATTGGTCACAGGGCATAGGGTGAGTATTAGGGTTAGAAATGTCAGAAAATGTTGAAAGATGAGACTTGGGGAGTAAGGAGGGGCCAGATCTTGAAGACCTTTGATATATTTTAAATAAGGGTGTGACATGGTTAAATTTCTCCTTTGTCATACTAAAAGCAAAATATATCCAAGAAGAGATGGCATTTGATAGAAGCTAATGTAGCTATATCAGGAAGAGAAGTTAAATCTTGAGATAGAATTTGGAATTCAAAGTTGTGTAGATTGGATTTAAAGCCATTGGAATTGGTGAGATCGTTGAGGGAGAGTATAGATTGAGAAGGGAAGGGGGCTTTGGAAATGCCCTGGAGCATTTCAAGCCATTGGGAAGGAATCAACAAAGAAAACTGAAAAGGCACAACTAGTTAGATGGTGGGAAGAGAGAACATGAGGACATGGACCCCAGAAGAAGCTGGTGTTATATGACAAGGGAGGGTCACCTCCACTGAATGCTGCTTCGAAGTCAAGTACAACACGGAGAGAGAAGTGACCAGTGAACTTAGCAATATAGACATCAATGCTGGCTTTGACAAGGCAGTCTCAGTGATGGTGGGGAAGGAAGTCTCATCGGAATGCATTGAAAAGAAATGATGGCAAGAAGACTCAGCAACTGAAGATATCTCTTTCAAGGAGTTTTTCTGTGAAGAGGAGCAGATAAATGGGCAGTGGTTGGAAGAAGATATGCAGTCCAGAAAGATTATTTTATCTTTATAAATGGTAATAACTGGGGAGACTTGTGTGCTGACAGGGATACTCCCTAGTAGCTCTCCATAGATATTTGTTGAGCAATTGAATTAAAATGGAGTTTTAAAAATTAAATGAGGAGGGCACACATACATACACATGAACACAGCAGGACTGTTCAGGGTAAAATAACAGAGGAAAAAAATCCATTTTGTTTCCCCATCTCAAACTCCACCCCCACTGCAAAACATGACTGTGGATCCCTAAGGCTCTGATATTGAGTAGGGACATACACTGGGGGAAAAATATGATGTACCTAAAGGTGGTGGAGAATAACAGTAATAATGAAGAAGAAGATGATGGTGATGACGTGATGATGGTGGTGATGATGATGACAATACTAACAGATGTTTATTGAGCATGTGCTGAATGCCAAGTCATAGTGTCAGAAGTTAAGGTGCCTAATTTCACCTGTTCCTCAAAACAAGGCTTATGAGGTAGGTTCCACTATCACTCCTGTTTACAGGTGAGATTATCGAGGTTTAGCTATGGGAAACAACCTGCTCCAGACTACATAGCTAACAATAACTGTTGGAGCTAGGGTTCCATCTTCAGTTTATCTAATTCCAGATCTTCTCACTCCTACTTCATGGGGGAGATATGGTATTAGAAGGAACTAACCAAAGAGGATCTCCCTAAAAGTAGTCATTTTTCACAAGAAGCTAAAAAGGAGATCCCACTATGTGAGCAAGCAGATCCTTGAGAAGCAACTTTGGTAAATTAAATTCTATCTTCCCAGACCAGCAACCTCTTTTTCTTTTTCTTTTTTCTTTTTTTTTTTATAGTAAAAAAACATATACCACTCAGCATTACTCTTCTTGACAGTAGGAGATTACAGGCTGGACTTGACTGGAGTTTTTGTCGAGGAGAATTTATTGCAATTTCGAAGAAGTTTCTTAAGAGAAATGGCTGTTTTGCATTTATTACACAGGACCTAAAAATATGTCAGGTTTGATCTTCTACGAAATCACCTTGTATAAGCTTCATGCTTCTCTTCCTCCCCTCCTGACTCCCAGCTTCTTCCTGCCTTTGCACACAATGGCTGTGGCCAAAGCTCCCCCCAGACAGCCCAGCTTCCAGCGGCCTTGACGCACATTTTGTAGAGCTTTTTGCCTGCAAAGTTGAATCTCTACTGTCCTGAAAGCACAACTTGGAACTCTCCTTCTCTACAAATCCTTGTTAAGAGCCTGTCCAGGGATCCCTATATAGCTTTGATGCTATAGCAACCGATCAGTCAGTCACCCTGGGGAAATGAAAGCCAAGATGCACAGATCATAATAATACAACAGTAAAAATGATAAGAGGTCCTGTTTGTTGAGTAGTTATTGCTTATTATGAGCTGGCAAATGGGCTAAGTGTTTGCATATGTTGCCTGTGATTTCAAAACAATACCTCATTTACCTTAATACCCAAATGATGACAGTTTAAGTCCCATGACTTGATTTCTGGGAAGTAGCCCTTCTCAAAGTGCCCCTGGCTGTTTCCAAGAGGTCCAAGTTGACTTACATATGTTCAGACACATGACCTTGATTTTTTCCACCACATATTTCCTGTGGTGTCTCCATGCTGATTTCTTTGCTTCTAGTGTCTGGTGGGATGGCCACTCTCTGAGAAGAGTGGTTGCTGGTAGTTATTACTCTTTCTCCCATTTTGGCCTCAGAGGAGGTTGGCATTGTTCTTCCTTTTGTTACCCGCTCTGAATCACAGGGCAGGGCCATGTACAATACCTGACAAGCAACTGGGATCAGGCAGTGGAACGGGATTGGACTGAAGTTTCAGGGATAGCGAAAGGGCTGTGCAAGGCTGGTTATAACCTGCAATTCCTCCCAACTGGCTTCTTCTCATTCGAGAGTCTCTTCTTAGAACATTTCCTTGACTGGTAGTCCGTCCTCCACATGCCTCACCCTCTAGTTAACTTCCTACCACTACAAACACTCCAGGAATCTTCACACTTCAGTTTCTGAGCCAAACTCATCCTCACCTAATCTGAGACTTGTGTCTGGTCCTTGTTGCTCTTCTCCGCATCAGTATCTTCTCAGGATTCCTGACAGCGAGGACCTCAGTTCCCTAAAAGGAAAACTACTCTCCATAGATGTAGAGTCTGGCCTGATGGCTCAAAAGAGATGATCCCACAAGAGTCTAACATCAGCGTGTCACTGAAAGATGTAGTTCTTCAGTGGAAAATAACAACACAGTGTTGGGGATGGCACGGCCCCTGTCTTCTGCCTTCATGCTTCTATGTGGAGAAAGCTCCATTATGGTGATGTTACTGCCTCTTGCCCATTCCCTGTCCGGGGACAGAGGTGTGACATATCCGATTAGTGTGCCTGGAGAAGTCCAGTCTGTCTGCCTCTGTGACTGCTTGTTTGCTGAAGTGAACATTCAGGAACAAGACTTCACAGGGAGAACCCTGAGGTGGGTCAGCTCAGCCATTGTTTCTGAGGTGGTATGTTTGCCTAATTCAGGGGTGAAATACTAACAATAAAGATCCTACTTTTATTTCTATTCACTATAGTCTTAGGATTTTCTACCAATTGGCTTCCAAACTTAAAAGTGGAAAGCAGTATGTTACATACAGCTCCCTAAACCTAAACCTAAACCCACGTGTTGGAGGACAGTAGCCCAAGGTTGGTGGATTCCACCTCAGTTCAATTCCTGTTCAGTCTCATGCGGTCCAGTTGCATCCCTGCTCATGTACCACTACATCAGTCAATATCTGCAGGTGTGGAGAAGAGCTCAGTGTAGTCCTGGGCTCAGAAAATACGGTGCTCAACTTGAGAAGGCCCTCGATGTTGCTTCTGTGGTATATAAGTAAAATACATCGTCTCCATTCCACAGCATGGACCAAGACTGTGTCCGGGTGACTTTCCTCTCACACACATTGAGTTCTCTGCTTAGAACCCCTCAGTAGATCATCATCTTCTACACTGGGGGTCATCAAGGTCTGGGATGTGTGGTCTCTGTAGCAACTGCTTAACTGTCACTGTTGTGCACCAACAGCCATAGATGATGCATAAGTGAGTAGATGAGGCTATGTTCCAGTAAAACTTTATTGACAAACCAAGCAGTGGGTCAGATTTGGCTCCTGGCTATCGTTTGCCAACCCCTGTTCTATGTTACTGGCTCCAAGCTCCTCAGCTTAGCATTCAAGGCCCCTCATTTAGCCCCTACTTATCTCTTTAGCTTCATGTACTGCCCACTTTCCACCTTCCCAGTCCCTCTGCTTAGAATCTAGAGATACCCAACTGGTTAGAATAACTCCACCTCCCCCAGCCCTTACATGCACATACACACATGCGTAAACACACACACACACACACACACACACACACACACATGCACAGGCACAGGCACAGAGGAATGTTCTGCTGTTCTGTGATTCTGTGATTTTACACTTGCTGTTCCCCCTGCTTGAAAAGACTATCTTCCTTCTTCACCTGGTCAAATTCTACTCACCCTTCAGACTGGATTCTAGGGTGACTCTGTCCCTTGAAAGCCTTCTTCGAGCCACCTATGGCTGGGTTGGGTATCTCACCTTTTCGTTTCCATATAGTTAATGAATAGATGAGATGTTTTCCATTTCTGAGTCTGTCTTCCCTGGCTATTCAGGGAGATCCTGGGGCCAGGGACTCAGTTTCATAATTTCCATATCCCTGGGGCATCAGAGAGTATCCAGCATGGATCAGCTGCTGAATTTGTGCAGAACTGAACTGATGAAGCCAGAATGATCCAGAGAAAAATGGGCAGCTTTTCCTGCAGATATTATAAATGGGACATTCACGGGTAAGGTGAACTGACAGGCTTATAAACAAATGGGATAAGATAGAAAAAGCCAGGGTTGAGGACTGTAGCATGGCATGGGAATATGGACACAATAAATAATGGGATCTGAAGAATAGATTGGCAGCTTTGACATTCTTTACTTTCTGCCTGAGTCCAAAGGCAAAAAGCATAGCTTCCACGTACTAGAAATTCACAATGCAGTTGGCAGTGCAATATTAAAGAAAATGAAATAATCAGAAAACCATGAAAAAAAAAGCACATTATCAAATGCTGGGTTATATGGGACAGAGTAAATTTGGAAGAGAGGATGATCAACAGAAGCTAGAATAGTTTAAAAAAAGAAAGCCTCTGGTGGTGGAATTAGGGAAAGAATATCAAAAATATCATGAAATTTATAACTTTTAATTTTTTTACTTATAAAACTTTTTAACTGGTGTATCATACCCCCCAAATTACAAATAAGTGCACAGCTCAATAAATTTTCACAAACAGAACACATTTCTGTAATTAATACTCAGATTAAGAAACAGAATATCATCAACATCTCAGAAGCCCCCTTGTGTCCCCTTTCAGTCACCACCTACTTCCAAGGGAAACTACTACCCTGATGCCTAATAGCAGAGGTTAGCTTTGCCTATCAGTTAACTTTACATACATAAAATGATACAATGCGTACTCTTTTGTGTCTCTTTTCTTTTGCTCTTCATTATGTTTTGAAATTCATCCATGTTGTTATGTTTGTTAAGAAGTTGTTATGTTTAGAAGTTATGTTGTTATGCTTAGAAGTATTTTGTTCATCCTCATTACTGTTTAGGATTCCATTGTATAAATACACCACATTTATTTTTTTATTCTTCAGTTGATGGAAATCTGGGTGGTTTCCAGTTTTTAGCTGCTTTCTAACACAAGTCTTCTGAGAGACATATGTATGAATATCTGTTAAGTACATACCTAAAGAATGAAATTATTGGGTCATAAATTATATATATGTTCAGCTTTCATAGATAATGCCAAACTATTTTCCAAAATGGTTGGACCATTTTATACTCCCACCTGCAGTGTATAGAACCCCAAACACTCCACATCTTCTTTAATTCTTTGCCTCATCAGTTTCTTTCATGTTAGTCATTCTGGTGGGTGTGTAGGGTACCTCTTTGTGGTTTTAATTTGTATTTCCTTGGTGACTAATGAAATTGAGTACCTTTCCACAAATTTATTGACTATTTCTATATCCTTTTTGGTTAAAATATTTAACCCTTTTTGGGGTTGGGGGTTGTCTGCACATTCTTTTGCACATTGGTATATAGGATATATATATAGGAACATATATATTCTTTTTTTTAAAAGTTTTATTATTATTATTTTTTTATTTATTTTTATAAATTTATTGTATTTATTTTTGGCTGCATTGGGTCTTCATTGCTGCTCACGGGCTTTCTTTAATTGCAGCGAGCGGGGGCTACTCTTCGTTGCAGTGCGTGGGCTTCTCATTGCTGTGGCTTCTCTTGTTGTAGAGCACGAGCTCTAGGCACGTGTGCTTCAGTAGTTGTAGCATGCAGGCTCAGTAGTTGTGGCTCATGGGCTTAGCTGCTCTGTGGCATGTGGGATCTTCCTGGACCAGGGATTGAACCCATGTTCCCTGCATTGGCAGGCGGATTCTCAACCACTGCGCCACCAGGGAAGCCCTATATTCTTTATATATGTTCGGTATATGTCCTTTGTCAGATAGATGAATTACAACCTGTCTTGCCTTTTTATTCTCTCAAAAGTGTTTTTAATGAACAAAATAAACCCTCATAATTTCTAATTCTCCCTTAGATCTTTTGATTCTTGCTGCTTTCTAGTTCATAGACTCAGTGAATGAGGAGAAAGGATTTCTATTAGGTATAGAAAGCTTGAAAACAATAATAGAAGGAAACTTAGAGATCGCCTGATTCAAATCCCTTGGTTTTTCTCTTGGGAATCTACAGGCCAGAGAAGATGGGTAACTTGCTCTGAGTCACTGACTCAGTTAACAGAATTAGGGCCCGGGGCTCTTGTCTCCTAGTCCAGTGTTCTTACATGGCCACGTTCACTCTTTCATTCGAGCGGTGGGAACAAAGTGAGTGTCTATGGCAAGTGACAGCACGGTCGTTAAGCTGTATCTACATCGGTGAGAGTTTCATCAGCCCCAGGGCCAGAAGACAAAAGGAGCAGACCCTTCTGGACCCAGCTTCCTCTACACCTTTAACAGGAGCTGCACTACATTTAGGAAACTCTTGATATGTATTGCTAGGCCCTGCTAGGCTGTGTGCAGCCTGATAGCTATGTCTCCATTCTAAAAATTAGTTAAGAGTTTTACTTACGTTGGCAAAATGCTTGGGACAATAAAGAGAGATGGCAGGCTTAACTCCACCACAGTTTTACTCTAGTAAGTAATTGTGCTCTAGCCCAAACCCTGATTACGCAGAGTGGTTAGGAAATTATAAGGCCAAAGCAACAATTCATCTCATCTTAAGGAGCCGATGAAACAGCTTGTCAAGGCCACATCCCTCACTGGCCAAAGCCAAGTGTACCTGTTGAGTCAGCACTCTGCCCTTGGGAAGGGACAGGCGGGCAGCCTGGCTACTGCTGCAGGTGGAGTCCTACAGAAACAGTGCATCTCTCTCAAGTGGAGTGGATGTTAGCAGGGACCTCAGTGACCATGTGCTCCACTCGTAATCCTGGTACCCTCTGGGGAAATTTGACCCCTCCTTCACCAGTCAGATTAAGCTTAAAACAACAACAACAACAACCTAGCTTGATTAAGATTTCACTCCTAGTTCTCATCAGCATTATTTATTTACATATATACAAGAAGTCAGAAGGATACACCCACGTGTATCTCTGGATGGTGTTGCTATGCATACTTTCTATTTTTTCAATCTGAAATTTCCAATTCTTCTACTAGGTTGAACCATAGGAAAATATGCTAGCTTTATAGGTCAAAACTGGCTGAATACTAGCAATTTTAAGTGGTTTGACCTTATGTAACAAGAAAGTATTACTGTGGAATTTTAAAAATGAAAAAGGCTTTTATTATTTATTTATTTCTATGTTAGAATAAAAATAATGCTAATATCTACCACTTTTCTTTTTATTGCTAAACTCTCCACTGTACCCCCAGCTTACGCTTTAATCTGCCTAACAATGCTATAAGGGGGGGCTATTATGAACCCTATTTTATAGATGTGAAAACTGAGGCTCAGAGAGGCCCAGTGAACCAATTACTCCACTAGCAAGGGCAGGGCTGTGAATCAGAGCTCAAAGCCCTTGCTGTTAATCATTACCCCATCCAGTATGATTCTGTACCCTCTGATTTCAACTGAAACTCTAAGTCAGAAAGTAAAGGCAAACCTCCTAAGGGAGAGACCCAGCGTTTGTGGGCAGGGCTATATCTTATTCATGTGGGATCATGCTATGTCCCCAGAGTAGATACCCAGAAAGAATTTGCTCAGCAAATACAATAGTTAGGGCTTGAAAAAGCAAAGGGAGAGAAACAAAGGGAGAGAGAGGCACATGTCGCTGTCTTTAGCTTTTCCAGTATGTTCCCTGGCTCATAAGTAACACACGGGCCTCCTAACTCCCCATCTCCCACCTCTGTCCCCATTGCCTTCCCAAGGACCACTCCAGCACTCACCGGAATCAAAACAAAGGGTGCGTGTTAACCATGGGCCAGCAGAGGGAGAACCAACACTAGACTCTTCCAAGGTTGAACATACACCTCTTCCCCCTAGAAAACTGAAATCTCTGTTTAAGCTGCCCAGCCTTTTTCTTGAACATTTCCTGGGACTGTGTAAGTTTCTGGAGACAGTGTGTTGCTTTCATGATAAAGGCAGCTATTATTTATTGAGCACTTACTGTGAGCTGGGATCATTGTTAAGATACTTTACAACCAACCAGTATTTAAAATTCGATCTAGCTGACATCAGAGATCAAATGTTTTACCTCAGACCTGCACCCACAGTCCTTGGGTTTCAGAGGGGCTGTGAATCCCCTAAAAATTGTACCTAATTTGTGTGTGTGTGTATGTATGTGTGCATCTGTCTGTGTGCCTGTGTGTATATGTGTATATATAGGCTTATGTGATTTAATTAATTTATTTTTTCTGAGGAGAGAGGCCTTAACCTTCATGAGAATCTCAAAGAGGTGAAAGACCCAATAGGATTTAGGGTCCATCTTAGGAAGAGAGGGTTAAGAAAAAGCTGCCTTGCTGACATGAGAGAGATGTGAAACCATTCCTTGTTCTTAAGCCTCTGGCACTACAACTGAATGGGATGGAGTTCAGACAAGCGTGTAACAGTCAAGAACATTGATCAATGAAGGATGAATTACAAACTCTTAAATCTGTGTTATCTAAGCCATGTTGGAATAGAATGAAACACCCTGTACTGGTGAGATAGTGAAACCAGTTTTAATCAGAGGAAGCTCCTAGAACACAGTGTGGGTGGGCATGGGGGAAGGACAGACAAGGCAATGTATGTGTTTATTTCAGAAACAGAACAGAGTAGGGAAGTGGGGAAAAATTTCAAGGTTATTCCAGGAGCATAATCTATTCCTCTTGGATAGCGCTTTACAGTTCCTTTACAGTTCCTTTACAAAGTTCCTTCAAATACATGCATGCCAGAGGTCCTCAAAACTGTTCTGTGGGGTCAGCAAGATGGACTACCAAACTGTTTCTAATTTGTGACCAAATAAAAGTAACCGTTGGACACCATGTTGGTTTCAAACTCAAGCTTTCAAATGTTGTAGTGCGTTGGAGGGGCATAGCTTAGTGATGAAGAGCTTGGGGTCTGGAATGGACTGCCTGGCCCCATCCCAGTCACCTGGAGAGGCGATGCAGGCATCAGGAGGTACTACCTGCGAGACGGCTAATGCCCCAGGAGTAACCCTCAGGCAGGGGAAGGAGAAGCAGTTGTGAATAACTACTCCAGGTGTCTTGCCCCTTGGTGATAGAATTCTGAGGTGAAATGCATGGTTTCTCAGAAGGTTCTGGGCAGGGCTGAGCCTCCGGTGGCCCACAGTGGTAGCTGTGTCAACACCCCCCATCAGCTTTCCTTCCTTCCCTGTCTCTCCTCCCCAGTCTGTCTGGGATGGCCTCTGAGCTTAAATCTTCCTAGCGAAGCAAATGTCCAGACAGGTTCAAATGTGCAATAAACTTCTGGGGAGAGATGCCTCTGTTGGATAAAGAGGAGGAGCAGGAGCGGGCAGGGAGTCCCTGGGTGGAAATGCAGACCTGCCCCTGGGAAGGAGAGGGGAAGGAAGGAGGGCTGGCTAGGAAGATTCTGGGTCTGCAGTGCAGCATAAGACAGCTCTGACCAGGTGGATGGGGAGTCCATGAGCCAAAGTCACTTGGCTGAGAAGTCCCAGGCCACATAGGCAAGGGCCTTTGTAGGATGCCACTGTGTTCAACCTCTAGCTGGTGAGAAGTGTGGCCTCACCACTGACGTGGAGGCCGATCCAGAAGGGTGGGGCCTGGGGCTTCCAATCAGTCAAGCGCCGCACCAGAGGGGATCGGAGTGGTCCTTTTCATATGTATCCTTATTTCTGGATCTTATCCTGTAGACTCACACAGAGACATAGCTCACTAATTCATTGATGCATTGATGAATGAAAATATAATTTAGGGTCAACACCCACAGAAAGAAAATTAATAACTCCCATGCAGAGTCCCTTCCAGTAGCTGTGAACTTAGCCTTCCAAAGAGCCAAGACCCTTACCACATCACATGGGAGCCTTGAGGAAAAGACCAAAACCAAGACAGAACCGAGCGGAAAATGGACAGGTTGACTTGACTGAGTGACTTGTGTCCCTGGGGGCAGTAGCAAGCAGTGGAGAGAGGTCCTTCACAGGAACCGGGAGGGCGGGCTCTGCTGCCAGCTCAGCCAATGATCAGGCCCTTGACCTCCGCGCCGGTGAAATTAGGATTGATTATTTGGCCAGGTTAGGACCAAAGAAGGTGAAAATCCAGCTCCAGTTGAGGGGTGGGACTCTGGCAACCTGCCAGGGAGTGGCAAAACCATGGATCCAATTTTCATGCATGGCCAGTTACAATAAAGTGCCCAGGGAAGGTGAGGTGTGGGCAACTCGTGGAAGCTGCCATAGAACCTGGAATAAAAATTTCTAAGACTGCGTGAGTGGGTGGTTGCTTCTACTGGAAAGGGATAGCTTAAAGAAAGACAAGACGGTCATCCGTAAGTATACAAGGGCGATTGGTACCAAGACCCCCTGGGATACCAAAATCCTAGGATGCTCAAGTCCTTTACATAAAATGGTGTAGTATTTGCCTATGACCTCTGGACAGCCTCCTGTATACTTTAAATCATCTCTAGATTACTTACAATACTTAATACAATGTAAATGCTATGTAAATAGTTGTAAATACAATGCAAATAGTACATAAATAGTTGCCAGTGGGTGTGCAGCAAATACAAGCTTTGCTTTTTCTAACTTTCTGGAATTTTTTCATTTTTCCAATTATTTTTGATCTGTGGTTGGTTGAAGTTGGGGATGCAGAACCCAGGATTCAGAGAATCAACTGTATTAAGCACACAGTTCTAAATTCCTGGCTCAACATAAAGGATTAAAGTCATCAAGACTCTAAAGACTCTGTTATCTTTTGGAGTTGCAGGCCTGAAATAGCCAGAAACCAAGCCCAGGCCTGGTCTTTCTTAATGGTTAAGGTCAGGCCTGTCTTCTCCAGATCTAAAGGTTTTTGATTACATACTTCAAGCAGCACTTCAGTAGGCTGCCAGTTATGTTGACTCTAGGAATCCCATGAATAATTAGCCAAAGGTCTCCGCAATGAAGACCATTTTGACTGGCATAATGGTGCTAAGGGTTGGCATGGTTAGCTAGCTTAAGCTCACACATTGTAAGAAGAGAAGGAGGGTGTCTGTCCCCCATCTTTGCCTGTACTTTCCCAACACACATCTCTTCCAGCATCCAATCCAGTGCTGAAGAAAGTCACTTGATCATGGATGCCGGAGCTGAATACCTTCTTCTGAGTAACAAAAATCTGCTTCCTACACACATTTTCAAAAAGATAGAGCAAAGAAATATCACATTCCAAGAAATATAGTCCAGAAAACAAAGGCATAAAACTAACCTCAGTTTATACTGCATCTCTCAAAGAATATTAAAGAAAATGTCATTTATATGTGACCACAGTATTTTAAATTATTTCCTTCCATTCCTCTTGCTCCTAAAACTGTCTAGAGAGCTCATTTTCATCTCTTCCACCACAATCCACACGTGTTCTCCAAATGGTCTTCTCCTTCCTTCTTCTCCCTCTTTCTTTTTGCTCCTTCTTTCCCCCACCTACAGTAAATCTTGGCTCTTCCTGGAGTAGATAACTCAGTTCTACCTTTCTGCTTCTCCCCACAACTGAACTATAATATAACTCAAATATAAGATAAAGCTGGAGGGAGGGGGAAAATTCCCCCTGGGCACTGCCATATTTTCCTGAGTGGAGAATGGGATGGCAAGAAGAGAATGATAATTTTGGAACCTTTTACACATGGCATAAAAAACATCGGTGTTAAACCAAGGGTGAACTTTGTCATGACGCTTAACTTCACTGAGCCTTGTCTCATCATTAAAATGGGGATCCCTAAATTTTCCTTTCATTTAGTTTGAATATTAAGTGAGATAATATGTCTGTCAAGTATTCGGCATAGTACTTGGTATGTGGTCAACAGATGGGAACTGTGATGGAAAGTTGAAAACCTCCTTCTAGCCATACTTCACACAAGTGTTGATCACACGTGTATTCTTTTTCTTCCCAACATTTTATCTAAAGTTTTTTCAAACATTAAGAAAAGTTTTAAAATTACAGTGAATACCTAATGTATCTACCAACATATATTCTACAATTAATATTTCACTATACTTACTTTATCACCCATCTGTCTATCCTTCTGTTCATTCATCAGTTCAAGCTATTTTTGATACATTTCAAAGTGAGTTGCAGACATCAGAACTCTTCACACCAAATACCTTACCATGAGTTTTTTTAAAGACCTTCTGAGAAAAATATTGTAAAATAACATTTTGTCTTTTGTAGGAGTGCTGATAGGTCACCTTTTCTGCCAAAATGTAAGTCAGACTCTCTCACACTTTCCCTAGCTTCAAAGCAGCATTTAGCAAAGTGTGTTTCATGGAAACATAGTGCAGAGCTATATGAAAAAACACTAAATATCTGTGGTAAAAAAGTTTGAAAAACTTTGGAGTAAATAAAATTTGCAAAGTTCTCTACTGCAGGACTTCTTAGAGCCTTTGTTAGGCTAATATGATATATTAGGTGTTATATCCAACTTATTTGACCATAAAAGTTCAATTTTCTTCTGAGAAACCCGTAGCAGAATGAGTTCCACAGAATACACTTGGGGAAAGGATACCTCTACCTAAGTTCTACCCTCTTCCGTCTCTTCCCCATAGTTTACACACATTGCATGGTTTCTAGTTATTGGTCCTATCCACTGTTTTCTGGAAAGTTCCTCCACGTCTCCTAGATCATTTCTGTCTCTAGTTACTATGTTTCTCTCAAATGAGTATGTCTCTGAAACACATTCTCTTTGTTAATAGTGAAATTGCAATTAACTATGGACTACTGCTTGCAATTATAAAAAGGTAAGTTTAGTACAAATGAAAAGAAAAATTAAAGTATATTGGGGAAAACAGCAAATTTTAAAACAGCTTTTCTAGGGTAGAAACAAGATGAAAATTTAATAGTTTTAAATGTTTTTATAAGCAAATATAAATAATAAATTATACAGGAATAATAGGATATTCTTGGAATATACCTAAATATCAAGTTTAGAAATATGGAGGTCAGCTTTGCTCTTCGTGAAACCATCCTTTGTTATCAAACGCAGGGGGATGGATCGTAAGTTGTGCAATATCTCACACCTACCATTTAAAATGTCATTTAATCATGAGGTCTGGTTGGGAGCACTCTTGATCCTCCAAGTTCACCTTCCCCATCAGCTGCTCAGAGGAGATCATAGGTGAATGAGCTCTGAAAATTGTGTAAGTCACAAAAATGTTGCTGTTTTTATTATCATTATCATCAGAGAAGCAGGATAATAGGATCTGAAATGACCTTGAAAATATGTCCCGCCTTAATTCTTCTCTTCTGACAGGGCGATGCAAGGTGGCAATGACCTGGTTTTCTAATTTGTTTTAGGAAGGATATTGTTTTCAAGGCCCCTTAGCCATCTGCCACAGTATCTCACATATAGAATCTTGCTACCCTCAGAAGAGACAAAGTACTTTCTAAATGCTGGCATTCTTTTAGCATTTGATGAAATGTCTTTGATGTGTAAGATTTAGGAGAAAGGAAGTATAGCCAACCTTCAGAGTCATGTCTATTCTGCGAGAGGGGCCAGAGACCCTCACTTGCAAAACCACCTGACAGACAACTGAGCAGGTAAAGGTCTGATTCTCTGGTGCTGACCCACGTCAGAAGGAGCCCAAATGGTGGTGAGGGGAGTAGAAAGAAAGTACCATGAAAGAGAAAGCAAAGCGTGGACTTAAATATGTAATCGCATGGATGCTTTTCTCTAAAACGTAAGGAGTGGAAGGGCAGTTTTAGCATGTCTAGTGGACCCATGACATGCAGAGCTCATCCTCCTGGTCTACCTCCAGTTTACTTGCCCAGCTTCACCTTCTGCCACTCTCCAATAAACTAGTGAAGACCCCACACAATCTCTCACTTCTCTGAGCTTTCAAATACACTTTTTCCTTGACTTGACCAGTGACACCCCTCCTACTCCACCAAGCTATCTCCTCCTTACCCTTCAGAGGTTTTCCTGGCATTACCATTTCTATGAAGCCTATCCCTAGTGATATAGGAGGCCCCTGTCCGGATCCTATACCTCATACAGAATTTCTATCTTAGCACTTTCTGTGTTATTTTATGACTGCATATTTATTTTTCTTCTGACTATGACACTAACTTTCTTGAAAACAAAACTAGCATCTTGACCCTAAAACCTGGGAGGTATTTAGTAAGTGTTTGGTGAATTCATATATGAGTGAATCCAAGAGGGATCGCTTTGTGCATAAATCTGTCAATATTTAATTAGGATTATTCAGGCCTAAAGGCAATGAGCAATGAGCTCAATTCATTTTTGAAATAAATGCATTAAGAAAAGAGCATAGCACAGGGAACGATATTCGATATCCTGAAATAAACTATAATGGAAAAGAATATAAAAAAGAATGTATACATATGTATAACTGAATCACTTTGCTGTACAGCAGAAATTAACACATTGTAAATCAACTATACTTCAATAAAAAAATAAAAAAAAGAACATGACAGTAGCTTTCACAGCAAAATATTGTATATTCTGTATTGCAATACTAATATTGTAATGATGTTTACAAATTAATAGTATCTGTAAATGAGCAGGCTCAAAGCTCCTCAAATCCCACCACTTCCTAGATACATTCTTAAAATAATCTCACTTGATTATTACTTTATGTTAGTTTTATTCAATATTTATGGGTGAATAAAAAGAAACGAACTTGAGTTATTTGTAGTGAGGTGGATGGACCTAGAGACTGTCATACAGAGTGAAGTAAATCAGGAAGAGAAAAACAAATACCGTATGCTAACACATATATATGGAATCTAAAAAAAAAAGTTCTGAAGAATCTAGGGGCAGTACAGGAATAAAGACGCAGACATAGAGAATGAACTTGAGGACACAGTGGAGGGGAAGGGTAAGCTGGGATGAAGTGAGAGAGTGGCATGGACATATATACACTACCATATGAAAAATAGGTAGCTGGTGGGAAGCAGCCTCATAGCACAGGGAGACCAGCTTGGTGCTTTGTGACCACCTAGAGGGGTGGGATAGGGAGGGTGGGAGGGAGACGCAAGAGGGAGGAGATAATGGGGATATATGTGTATGTATAGCTGATTCGCTTTTTTGTATAGCGGAAACTAGCACATCATTGTAAAACAATTATACTCCAGTAAAGATGTTAAAAAAAAAATTTATGGATGAGATTGACACTGTGTTATTTAGCCCTTATGTGTATATGGCTTGTTTTATCTTCTTGGTCCATTTCTTGAAAACCCTACAATTGGATCGCATATTTGCTTATAGCAACTTAACGGCATGAATTCTCAAGCCAGGACAAACTTGCTTTTATCTCTGTGCTTTACAGCTATATGACCTTGGATATGTTCCTTAAATTAACTAAACTTTGATTTCCTATTCTGCAGAAGTTGGGAGAAGGGATTCCTATATTATTGGGTTGTTTTGATGATTAAATAATGAATAAAAAGCATGTGGTAGATAGAATATGCTAAATAAATGTTAGCTCTATTCTTTTCCCTTCTCTTCTCTACATAAACAAGATGTGGTGTCAATGACTCTTCCCTAAACCAATGGGCTTGTTGGATAGAAATCTCTACAGAGAAATTAACATGACTTGCTCTTGATAAGGGGTAATATTTTCTCAACCAAGAAGGATCTGATATCAGATTGGTTAATCTTTTTCGGGGAGGGGGAAGGGTAAGCTGGGATGAAGTGAGAGAGTGGCATGGACTTATATATACACTACCAAATGTAAAATAGATAGCTAGTGGGAAGCAACCGCATAGCACAAGGAGATCAACTGGGTGCTTTGTGACCACCTAGAGGGGTGGGATAGGGAGGGTAGGAGGGAGACGCAAGAGGGAGGAGATATGGGGATATATGTATACGTATAGCTGATTCACTCTGTTATAAAGCAGAAACTAACACACAATTGTAAAGCAATTATACTCCAATAAAGATGTTAAAAAAAATGAAAAAAAAAGTGCTTTGACAAAAATACCCAAAACAGTATAGTAGTAATAAATGGTCAGATGAATCAGAAAATTCAAATAAGCAGAGAACAAGTTAAAATTATGAATATTCTGAGAGAGAACTCCTGTTAAGATTTGCTGCATGATCTTCTGGAGTGTTTCTATACATATATACATATATGTAATTCTATGTATTTTTTCACAGCCAAAATAGAACTCATGGTATACATACTGTTTGATAACTTGCTTTTTGCAAACACTCACTCTGTGTTATAAACATCTTCCCATCTCCTGCAAACTGTTTATTGCTTGCATATGGATTAGGGGGGATTTTAATATTTGTATGGTGTTGCTTAATTTGATGTTCCAAATTTTCTGTGATATTAATGATGGTGATGATTCTTAATTACAAAAGAAAAAGTGAAAATTCAAAGTTGTCACTATCTCTTTCCTGCTTGACCCTTCTGTCCATTTGGGGACTCTTACTGGATGAGAATTGTAATGTTCAGAAGAGACCCAGTTTGGTACAAACAGAACCAACAGCTGGATGGCTTTTTTGCTTCTAGCTACAGTGATAAAAAGGCCACTTAAAGCTTGAGATCTATGTGTGAACTATATTTAAAAATAATGAAAGACATACTCAAACAAGCTTTAAAGAGATATGGACCCAGAAAGTGCCTTTCCTAGATTTCAGTTCGAACAAGAACCAGTAAGTCAGGCTGTGAAAAGTACTTAAATTGCTAGCTTTGTTTCAGCTTTTACTTTGCAGGATTTTTTTTTCTAAGTGACCTGATTTCAAGGCACACTGTTCCCAGTGTGGCCTTCTCTGCCATGACATCCAACACTAACCTTGTTATTTCCATGTATATGTACTTCTAGGCAACAAAAGCTGTCGACATACTTCCCCTGCACAAGGCCTAAATGGAACAGGATTGAAAAGCTCATCAGATCATTTTATCTTCAACCTTGTTCAGAGTCTGGAACCTTGTCAGGGTGTACGGATTCTGGATGATCTATCTTCCCTCCTCCCTCTCCAACTCCCCCAATAATCTCTGATCTTCTCTGACTACCTAAGTCCTAGGAGACCAGTTATCAGAAATGAAAACTGTCTGTGGTATGAGCTCCAGGTGGTGTTATAAAACAGCCTTGTAACCCTCATCAAACTCTGAGGGCACAGCCTGTTGCTTATTTTCAAGATTTTTCAGCCAACAGGTATTGGTGACAACCCTTAGCCAAACTCATAAATGATACTCAAAGTCATTAACTGGGCATTTAGGGTCTTTCATCATGAGGCCCTATCCTTCCATTTCTTTTGTTCATGTATGCCATCTCTGTCCCACTGAACAACTCACTGTGCCAGGCTCTTTTTTTGTTTTCATTGCTTCGTTTCCTGATGATTTCATCTCTGCATGCTGCCCATCCTCCCAGTCCAAAGACCCCATTCTCCTCCTCCTGAAATTCATCCCTCATGACAAAATGACACAACGACACAACTTATTTGTCTACTTAATTCCTATGTCCTTTCATATTTATTTTTCTGTAGACATATTTTTGATTTCTATTTTGCATTACACTATTTCTGTCTATATCTCAGTATCCTGTTAGCCTTAAAGCTTCTCAAGGTCCCAAACTGCTTTAATTCATGTTCATGTCGTTTAACACAAACATAGTGCCTCATCCACAGTAGGTACTTCTGGTTCTGCCATTATCAAGCTAGGTATGGATTAGGGGAATACTAGCTGCTTTAGCAAACAGACCCCAAGATATATAATGTATCAAACATAATAGGAGGTTACTTCTTATAATTCACATTCCAAAGCAAGTATTATTTACCAGTGGGTGGCTGTCCTCCATACAGTGATTCAGGGACCCAGGCTCTTTTAGATTTGTAGTTTCATAACCTTCAGTTCATGGCTTTCAGGTCTAGTCATCTTCATCCTCACCAGTTAAAAGGGGAAACAAGTATGGAGGAGACATGTGGTAGGTTTTCATGAACTGGGCCAAGAGTAACAAAGATCCCATCCATTTGCATTCTATCATCTAGAACTCAGTCATGTTCCCAAACCATCTACAAGGGCAGCTGGCAAATGTAGTCAATGTGCCCAGAAAGAAAAAAACCAAAAATATGGACTAAATGATCCCTAGGTTCCTTTTACTGCTAACTAAATGGACATTTGATTCTGCTCATCAGACTGTCCTAAGTTAAGAAAGAGGAACTCGTGCATTTTAGGGAGAAATATACATATACACATATATGTATATATGTGTGTATGTGTATAAAGAACATTTTCTCCATTAATTCACTTAATCTGAAAATTTGATTCCCCATGGCATTTGATTAATGGAGGTTCTATTGAACTTTGTGGGTGAGACTTAAACCATTAAGTTAGTAGAATATCTAAGGCATGGGGGAGACAGGAAAAAACATGCAGATTAACATCTGTGACACACTAACACTTGGGTCTCAGTTTCTACCTCTGTAAATGTAAAATGATAGGTTGGATCTGACACCCTCCAAAGTCCCTGTCAGCTCTAATATCTTATAAATCTAAATGACAGCATAAAACACTAGTTTGCATAACAATGTACATGCCAAAAAGAAACAACTGCATTCTTGGCCAGGCCCACTCTTAGGAGGATGCTTTTTTGGATGAAATAAACTGTTGATCCAAGGTAAGAAGATGGAATTAGGTGAGTCCCAAAGTGTGTGCAATCTCTTATAGGGTAAACTTTCAATTCAGATTTTGATTATTCTTAGAGAAAACAAAAACATAAACTGAGGTAGATTCATCCATGCCACTGTCCAATAGCAGAGGAAAAAATACTTATGGTTAAGGTAACTACTTAATTTAGTTGTATCTAAACCAGTGAGAAACTAAAGTTCTCTTTATATTTGTAACATTGATAATAATGACAATAACAATCATTTACCAAGGGCCTATTATATCTACTTAACACACATTTTTCATTTAATCTTCATAATAACCAACAAAGAAAGGTATTATTTGCCCTACTTTGAAGATGGGAAAACTGAGGCCCAGAATCCACAAGGTCATTCAGTTAGTAAAGAGTAAATCTAGAATTGAACCTGGTATCCTTGTCTCCAGAGGTAGAGGCTTACCCCCTACAGAAAACTTTGCCTTTTGTGTGGTCAAGGGCATCGGTCAAGTTCTACCTAGCCTTTGAAACTCACCTGTTCTAGGAATCTGGCAGGCAGCCAGGTCTTCAAGATCTAATCACCTAGACACTGTCTGTGCCACTCACTTGAAATTTATTATATAATACTCTGAATTGCACTGATAGCATCTTTTCACAGAAGGCATTCCCCAAATATTAGTTGATTGACACAAATCTTGCACCAGCTATGTATTAGTCAGTGTCGGCTAACTGCTATAACAAATAATCCCCAAATCTCAGTGGCATAAAGCAATAAAGTTTTATTGCTTGCTCATGTCACAGTCCAATGCAGGCCAGTGGTGGGTCAAGGAGGGAGGGTAAGGATGGGGGTTCTCTGCTCTACACAGTCATTTGAGGATCAATGTCCTCCCTTCACAGATGTCTTTGCCTTCTCCAAGAGCCCTGGAGTCCTCCACTCAATCCTGCCAAGTGATGAAGGAAAAGCAAGAGTATAGAGACGGCCCATGCCCTTTTAAGACCTTTTGGTTGGAGACGAAACATTGCTTCGGAAAGGTCAAGTCATCTACTAAGGAAGAGGAACAGGTGATCCTAGGCTGGATACTCTCAGGTCCATCGACTGGGCTGGCTGGTTGCCTGCTCAGAAGTTGGTCAAATCTTTGCCATGTGGCATAATTTTCAACTTTGAATCATTTACATGGATAGCCAAATTTGAATAAAACTGAACATCATCCAAACAAACCAAAAAAAAGCAAACACTTCATATTTCTGAAAGTCAGTTTCCTCATCTGAAATGGAAATGAACAGAGCAGTTGTAAAAATTAGCACACAGGAGGTGCTTAATCAAAGTTTGTTGAGTTTGATTCTCAGCTTTTCATAAGCAGTAGGAAACCTTCATTCATTTCAGTCACATTGAAAGGACTAATCAAGAGATTTTCAGGAGGTCCTAAGTATGGCTGGAAGAAAAGATAAAAAAAATAGGGGAAGAAGAAGGAGAGACAATGAGACAAAAATGATAGAAGATGTAGCTAACAAAGGTGTTGGTGGCACCGACTGTTTTCAGTGTGTCTCTCCCAAAACCTGATCTTAGGTAAGGTTTTGGAGTGACAAGGACCTGTTTCTCAGAATACCCATCATGGGTCACAAACAAGGTGGAGGCAGCAATCATGTTGGTACTCGTGTCTTCTGCAGGTAATTAGATGAGAGACAAAATTGGGAACATGCATCAGACCTACAGGAAGACAGTCATACTATTCAATTTGTTTTTACAAGAACAGTAACACATAGATCGTCATTAATCCTCAACTTCATCAGAAACTGCTCTGACCTAGTTTCCCACGTGAATCATTCTCTTTGAAGGCAGACCCAACCCACTGCAGACATTCAGGACTTTCTCCCCATCACTCCCAACCTTTCATCTTTCACCACATTTTATCTTCTCAGCATAACGATTCCCTGTTTTGATTCCTTGCAAAGACAAGCTCCTCAAGCCTCCGTCAATTTGAAGACGCTGTTCCCTGTGCCTACGAAGGTAAAACATAACAATTATAAGCCACCACACAGTTACCCCTATTCTGCCTACTTTTGGACTTGTTATGTAGTAAAAACAAAACTCTTGATATGTTTAAACCACTGTTTTTGGTTTTGGATTTCTATTACATGCCACCAAATATAATTGCCATTGATACAAAACACTAAACAAATATATAAATTATACATTTATTTTAATTGAATGAGAATGAAATTACTCAATGAGAATGCATAATAGTATATGAATGGTGGTTAGGCAAAATCTTCCTGGGTTAGAGGGGGTGTCTCTTTAAAAAAAATTTTTTTTATACAGCAGGTTCTTATTAGTTACCTATTTTATACATATTAGTGTAAATATGTCAATCCCAATCTCCCAGTTCAACACACACCAACACCCTTCCCCCACTCCCTGCTTTCTGCCCTTGTTGTCCATACATTTGTTCTCTAAATCTGTGTCCCTATTTCTGCCTTGCAAACCGGTTCATCTGTACCATTTTTCTAGATTCCATATACATGTGTTAATATACGATATAAGTTTTTCTCTTTCTGACTTACCTCACTCTGTATGACAGTCTCTAGGTCTATCCACGTCTCTACAAATGACCCAATTTTGTTCCATTTTATGGCTGAGAAATATTCCATTGCATATATGTACCACATCTTCTTTATCCATTCATCTGTTGATGGGAATTTAGGTTGCTTCCATGACCAGGTAATTGCAAATAGTGCTGCAATGAACATTGAGGTGCATGTGTCTTTTTGAATTATGGTTTTCTCTGGGTATATGCCCAGTAGCGGGATTTCTGGATCATATGGTAATTCTATTTTTAGTTTTTTAAGGAACTTCCATACTGTTCTCCACAGTGGCTGTATCAATTTACATTCCCACCAACAGTGTAAGAGGGTTCCCTTTTCTCCACACCCTCTCCAGCATTTGTTGTTTGTAGATTTTCTGATGATGCCTATTCAAACAAGTGTGAGGTGATACCTCATTGTAGTTTTGACTTGCATTTCTCTAATAATTAGTGATGTTGAGAAGCTTTTCTTTTGCCTCTTGGCCATCTGTATGTCTTCTTTGGAGAAGTGTCTATTTAGGTCTTCTGCCCATTTTTTGATTGGGTTGTTTTTTTAATATTGAGCTGCATGAGCTGTTTATATATTTTGGAGATGAATCCTTTGTCCACTGATTCGTTTGCAAATATTTTCTCCCATTCTGAGGGTTTTCTTTTCGTCTTGCTTATGGTTTCCTTTGCTGTGCAAAACCTTTTAAGTTTCATCAGGTCCCATTGTTTATTTTTGTTTTTATTTCCGTTACTCTAGGAGGTGGGTCAAAAAAGATTTTGCTGTGATTTATGTCAAAGAGTGTTCATCCTATGCTTTCCTCTAAGAGTTTTATAGTGTCCAGTCTTACATTTAGGTCTTTAATCCATTTTGAGTTTATTTTTGTGTATGGTGTTAAGGAGTGTTCTAATTTCATTCTTTTACATGTAGCTGCCCAGTTTTCCCAGCACCACTTATTGAAGAGACTGTCTTTTCTCCATTGTATATCCTTGCCTCCTTTGTCATAGATTAGTTGACCATAGGTATGTGGGCTTATCTCTGGGCTTTCTATCCTGTTCCATTGATCTATATTTCTGTTTTTGTGCCAGTACCATATTGTCTTGATTACTGTAGCTTTGTAGTATACTCTGAGGTTAGGGAGTCTGATTGCTCCAGCTCTGTTTTTTCCCCTCAAGATTGCTTTGGCTATTCGGGATCTTTTTGTCTCCATATAAATTTCAAGATTTTTTGTTCTAATTCTGTAAAAAATGCCATTGGTAATTTGATAGGGATTGCATTGAATCTGTAGATTGCTTTGGGTGGTACAGTAATTTTCACGATATTGATTCTTCCAGTCCAAGAACATGGTACATCTCTCCATAGGTTTGTGTCATCTTTGATTTCTTTCAACAGTGTCTTATAGTTTTCTGAGTTCAGTTCTTTTACCTCCTTAGATAGGTTTATTCCTAGGTATTTTATTCTTTTTGTTGCAATGGAGAATGGGATTGTTTCCTTAATTTCTCTTTCTGATCTTTCATTGTTAGTGTATAGGAAAGCAAGAAATTCCGTGCATTAATTTTGCATCCTGCAACTTTACCAAATTCATTGATTAGCTCTAGTAGTTTTCTGGTGGCATCTTTAGGATTCTCTATGTATAGTATCATGTCATCTGCAAACAGTGACAGTTTTACTTCTTCTTTCCCAATTTGGATCCCTTTTATTTCTTTTACTTCTCTGATTGCTGTGTCTAGGACTTCCAAAACTATGTTGAATAATAGTGGTGAGAGTGGACATCCTTGTCTTGTTCCTGATCTTAGAGGAAATGTTTTCAGTTTTTCACCTTTGAGAATGATGTTTGCGGTCGGTTTGTCATATATGGCCTTTATTATGTTGAGGTAGGTTCCCTCTATGCCCACTTTCTGGAGAGTTTTTATGATAAACCGGTGTTGAATTTTGTCAGAAGCTTTTTCTGCATCTACTAAGATGATCATATGGTTTTTCTCCTTCAATCTGTTAATATGGTGTATCACATTGATTGATTTGCACATGTTGAAGAAAGCTTGCACCCCTGGGATAAATCCCACTTGATCATGGTGTATGATCCTTTTAATGTGTCGTTGGATTCTGTTTGCTAGTATTTTGTTGAGGATTTTTGCATCTATATTCATCAGTGATATGGGTCTGTAATTTTCTTTTTTTGTAGTACCTGTCTGGTTTTGGTATCAGGGTGATGGTGGTCTCACAGAATGAGTTTTGGTGTATTACTTCTTCTGCAATTTTTTGGAAGAGTTTGAGAAGAATGGGTGTTAGCTCTTCCCTAAATGTTTGATAGAGTTCACCTGTGAAGCCATCTGGTCCTGGGCTTTTGTTTGTTGGAAGATTTTAAATCACAGTTTCAATTTCATTACTTGTGATTGGTCTGTTCATATTTTCTATTTCTTCCTGGTTCAGTCTTGGAAGGTTATACCTTTCTAAGAATTTGTCCATTTCTTCCAGGTTGTCCATTTTATTGGCATAGAATCGCTTGTAGTAGTCTCTTATGATGCATTGTATTTCTGTGGTGTCCACTGTAACTTCTCTTTTTTCATTTTTAATTTTATTGATTTGAGTCCACTCCCTCTTTTTCTTGATGCGTCTGGCTTAAGGTTTATCAATTTTGTTTATCTTCTCAAAGAACAAGCTTTTAGTTTTATTGCTCTTTACTATTGTTTTCTTTGTTTCTATTTTATTTATTTCTGCTCTGGTCTTTATGATATCTTTCCTTTTACTAACTTTGGGTTTTGCTGGTTCTTCTTTCTCTAGTTCCTTTAGGTGTAAGGTTAGTTTGTTTGAGACTTTTCTTGTTTCTTGAGGTAGGATTGTATTGCTATAAAGTTCTCTCTTCAAACTGCTTTTGCTGCATCCCATAGGTTTTGGGTTATCATGTTTTCATAGTCATTTGTCTCTAGGTATTTTTTGATTTCCTCTTTAACTTCTTCAGTGAGCTCTTGGTTATTTAGTAATGTATTGTTTAGCCTCCATGTGTTTGTTTTTTTTATGTTTTATTTTTTCCCTGTAATTTATTTCTAATCTCATAGCGTTGTGGTTGGAAAAGATACTTGATGTGATTTCAATTTTTTAAAATTTACCAAGGCTTGATTTGTGACCCAAGATGTGATCTATCCTGGAGAATGTTCCTTGTGCACTTGAAAAGAAAGTGTAATCTGCTATTTTTGGATGGAATGTCCTATAAATATTAATTAAATCTATCTGGTCTATTGTGTCATTTAAAGCTTGTGATTCCTTATTAATTTTCTGTCTGGATGATCTGTCCATTGCTGTATGTGAGGTGTTAAAGTCCCCCACTATCTTTGTGTTACTGTTGATTTCCTCTTTTAAATGTTAGCATTTGCCTTAGTATTGAGGTGCTCCTATGTTGGGTGCATATATATTTAGAATTGTTATATCTTCTTCTTGGATTGATCCCTTGATCAATATGTAGTGTCCTTCCTTGTCTCTTGTAACATTCTTTATTTTAAAGTCTATTTTATCTAATGTGAGTATTGCTACTCCAGCTTTCTTTTGATTTCCATTTGCATGGAATATCTTTTTCCATTCCCTAGCTTTCAGTCTTTATGTGTTTCTAGGTCTGAAGTGGGTCTCTTGTAGACAGCATATATATTGTTCTTGTTTTTGTATCCATCCAGCGAGCTTGTGTCTTTTGGTTGGATACCTAACTCATTCACCTTTAAGGTAATTATTGATAAGGTATGTTCCTATTACCATTTTATTAATTGTTTTGCATTTGTTTTTGTAGGTCATTTTCTTCTCTTGTGTTTCCCACTTAGAGAAGTTCCTTCAGCATTTGCTGTAGAGCTGGTTTTGTGGTGCTGAATTATCTAAGCTTTTGCTTGTCTGTAAAGCTTTTGTTTTCTGCATCGAATCTGAATGAAATCCTTGCTGGATAGAGTAATCTTGGTTGTAGTTTCTTCCCTTTCATCACTTTAAGTATATTACACCACTCCCTTCTGGCTTGTAGAGTTTCTGCTGAGAAATCAGCTGTTAACCTTATGGGAGTTCCCTTGTATTTTATTTGTCATCTTTCCCTTGTTGCTTTTAATAATTTTCCTTTGTCTCTCATTTTTGTCAGTTTGATTACTATGTGTCTCAGCCTTTTTCTCCTTGGGTTTATCCTGTTGGGACTCTCTGCGCTTCCTGGAATTGGGTGGCTATTTCCTTTCCCATGTTAAGGAAGTTTTCGACTATAATCTCTTTAAATATTTTCTCGGGTCCTTTCTCTCTCTTCTCCTTCTGGGACCCCTATAATGTGAATTTTGGTGTATTTAATGTTGTCCCAGAATTCTCTTAGGCTGTCTTCATTTCTTTTCATTCTTTTTTCTTTATTCTGTTCCACGGCAGTGAATTCCACCATTATATCTTCCAGTTCACTTATCCATTCTTCTGCCTCAGTTATTCTGCTATTGATTCCTTCTAGTGTATTTTTCATCTCAGTTACTGTATTGTTCATCTCTGTTTGTTCTTTAATTCTTCTAGGTCTTTGTTAAACATTTCTTTCATCTTCTCGATCTTTGCCTCCATTCTTTTTCTGAGGTCCTGGATCATCTTCACTATCATTATTTGAATTCTCTTTCTGGAAGGTTGCCTATCTCCACTTCATTTAGTTGTATTTCTTGGGTTTTTAGCTTGTTCCTTCATCTGGTACATAGTCCTCTGCATTTTCATTTTGTCTATCTTTCTGTGAATGTAGTTTTCATTCCACAGGCTGCAGGATTGTAGTTCTTGCTTCTGTTGTTTGCCCTCTGGTGGATGAGGCTATCTAAGAGGGTTGTGCAAGTTTCCTAATGGGAGGTACTCGTGGTGAGTAGAGCTGGATGTGGGTCTGGTAGGCAGAGCTCAGTAAAACTTTAATCCACTTGTCTGTTGATGGGTGGGGCTGAGTTCCCTCCCTCTTGGTTGTTTGGCCTGAGGCGACCCAGCACTGGAGCCTACAGGCTCTTTGGTGGGGCTAATGGTGGGCTCTGGGAGGGCTCACACCAAGGAGTACTTCCCAGAACTTCTGCTGCAAGTGCCCTTGTCTCCATGGTGAACAACAGCTGCCCCCTGCCTTTGCAGGAGGCCATCCAACACTAGCAGGTAGGTCTGGTTCAGCCTCTTATGGTGTCACTGCTCCTTCCCCTGCGTCCTGATGCACACAATACTTTGTGTGTGCCCTGCAAGAGTGGAGTCTCTGTTTCCCCAGACCTGCTGAAGTCCTGCAATCAAATCCCGGTAGTCTTCAATGTCTGATAATCTGGGAATTCCTCCTCCTGTTACCAGACCCCCAGGTTGGGAAGCCTGATATGGCACTCAGAACCTTCACTCCAGTGGGTGGACTTCTGTGGTATAATTGCTCTCCAGTTTGTGATTCACCCACCCAGCGGTTATGGGATTTTATTTTATTGGAATTGCGCCCCCTCCTACCGTCTCATTGTGGCTCCTCCTCCTGTGTTTTTTTTATGTGGGGTATCTTTTTTGATGAGTTCCAGTGTCTTCCTGGTGATGATTGTTCAGCAGTTAGTTGTGATTCCTAAAGGAATCACAAGAGGGAGTGAGTGCATGTCCTTCTACTCTGCCATCTTGAACCAATCTCCTGGAGGAGGTGTCCCTTGATGTTGGAAGGAGTTGAGTGCTTTCTAGAACTAAAATAATTCAGTTGCAATTACTTGGAGCAAAGAGGTATGTTGCATGCGGATGAAGTGTAGAAACAGGCAGATCAGCAGAATTTTGGAGGTTGGATGCTTTCATCTGCCCCTAGAGTCCCTCTCCAGTCTTCTTCACCCTGTTCTCTGCCTTGGGAAGCCAATCTATATGAACTACATCACTGTGGAGAGTTTGCATGAGATCAGATGGAAGAGGTGAAGGACACTGGGGTATTTATTACCCAGTTTCCTCCTGGTGGAGTTTCCCTGGGCTTGCTATATGGATGTGTGTCCCTCTACCAAAGCTCACTGGTCTTTTCAAAGTGGCCTCTCTGCATGACTTTCTCCTTCTGGGTTCCAATAGCTGAGGGGTTAATCTGGGATCTGTGGAAAGAGTTCAGAAAGTCTGTAAACTTTAATGGAGAAAATAAAATTACACCTTTATATTCACTTATCCCTGACCAAAATTTACCATTTCCTTCAATTATCAATTTAGGCAACACATCATAATGGCATTGGCAATGCCTGTGGCTACTATCAGGAATATTTCCTATCACTTTACAGAAGGTGCAGATATGCCCAAATATTTTTATGCTCATCACTACTTTGAAATTGCAGTGATTCTTAGACTACCGCCAGATCTTTTAAGGTAATGTGCCAATAAAGAAGCATTTATATTAATACATTACTAACTTATTTTATTTAAATATTTTATTCATCATATTTTAATAGAATTGGCTTCTTTTGGAACCCTAAGTATTTTATTGAATTCATTTAAAAACTTTATCTTAAGTTGGGGGTCTTCAGGGTCCAGCAGACAGATAAAAGTTTAGGAGTCTATGCAGTAATCACTTCCCGTCCTTGTTCCATTGAGCCTGGTGGTGGTGACTGCTCCCCTCTCACTAGCGTGGGGGGCCTGCATTTGTCATTTCTCTACTCCCTGAAGCACCATTTAAGTAATCCCTTTATTAAACCCTCCTTAAATTATCCTAAGTTTAGCGTGTCATCTCTGTCCTGCTGGGATGCTGACTGATACACCTTGTAAAGGACTTTGGCTTCATAGTCAAGAGTAGCTGTGGGACCTTGGGCAGGTCGCTTGACTTCTGTGAGCCTCTGTTTTTCTCATTTGTAAAATGGAGGTAATACCTAACCCACTAACATCAAAACATTCAGGTTACTGTCTGGACAAGTCAATGTAATATGTTTGAATATTAGTTGACACACTAAAAATATTGCATAAGCCCTGTCATTTACATCTCAGCTTTCTTTCCCTTTCTTCTCTCTGTTCTGCTTGGCCAGCAGGTTGGCAGGACCAAAATATGCTGCTTCAGCCTGAAGATAGGGGTCATTGCAGAGGACACTAGCACTTGTGTTGCTTCTATTGTTAAGGCTTTGCAGCTGAGTCAGGGGAAGTATTGTATTTAGTCTTTCCCTCTTCAACCAACTCTAGATGAAGTAAGTTCTCATTTAAGAACCCAGACAATATTTCTCAAACAGGGATAATATATAGACATTACTTCCAAGAATATTTTAATACATAGTGATTTCCCTGTGTTGTTCAATTATTTTAATTGCAATATTATTTAAATGTGTACAAATAAATTGGATATATACCCTTATGCTTATAGTTCTTGTACAGCTATTAATCAAAAACAGATTTGCAAATTAAAGACAGAAGATGATTAAGATGATAAAGTGAGCATATGCTATAATGCCCTTTTCCTCCTCTAAATATATAGAATAAAATTGCCCATAACAGTGCTGTGAAACAAGAGGGACTATTTTCCACAGACCAGAAATTATAAAGAATTTCTGAAAGGCTTGAGGCAGATGGGATATGAATAATCGATGAAGCTGTAGCCCTAACCCTGCCGTGGGGAGCTTGTTCCCAGTTGGGAGTGGTTTCAGATACTCTGTCTAAATGCTGAGGATTGGATACTGGAGCAGGAGGGAGATCTAGGGAGCTCTTTGTGGTCAAAGTGGCTTCTACCAGAGTAGGAGAGTTCAGAGGGTTTGCCCCCTCCCCCTCACCACTACCATGCACACCTCACACGTGAAGGCAGCAACCAAAGGGTCTGTTCCTAGGTGGAAGCAGTAAGTGGAGGCATTGGACCTAAGAGCCCCCTGGGTGGCTGGTGATACTCAAGGGAAATAAGGAGTCTCTGTGACTAGAAAACTAGCTACTGACCTCCCAGCTAGTAGTACATCCACCTTTGGTTTATCATCACTGGCAATAGGCAGTGCAATCCAGCTCTCAAATAGTCAAGCAATCAAAGATACAAGCACAAAACCAAGATTCATGCAACATTTAAGAAAGTCAATCTAACAATTGAGTCAACAAACTCAACCAACATTAGTTGTGGAACTAAGGAAATAAAATTAATGTAGCAAATACAGAGAGATGAGAAAGGACATTGCATTCAAATAAAGAGACTCAGCTAGAGATCTAGGTTATAGAAAGTTGTTGGAATAAAAGGAGAGATTAGCAGATGTACTAAATAGCATAATGTACAGAACTGAGAAGAGAACTCATAAGTGGAAGATCATTGAGAAATTTTCTCAGAAGGCAATGTAAAATGGCAAAAAAAACCATCAAAGAACAATTAAAAAATAAGAAGTTCTAAGAGGGGTTCTGGAAGAAAAGACACAGAGAATAGATAGAAAGAGACAGTCAAAAAATAACAAAAGAAACATATTCAATTTCAGGAAGACATGAGTTAAAAAGGACTACTAGGTATTGGGCAGAAGGAATATAAAATGATCCACATCCAGAAATATTGTAGAAAAAATTTAGACCACCAAAAATAAAGAGGAAATTCAAAAACCTTTCCAACAAGGGGGAAAAAGAGCTTCTCTACAAAAGGATAAGAATCATATTGGCATAGTCTTCTAATTCACAACACTGAATGCAAGAAGAAAACATAACAGTACCATCAGCATTCTATACTCAGCCAAACTACTGTTCAATTCAGATGGGAGGACAAAATAGACACATTTCAGTGACTGGAATGTTTTGCCATCCTTAAACACTAACTGAAACAATTACTAGAAATTGCAGTTGGTAAAATGAATCAAAATAAATCTAAGAAGAAAATAGGGGGTAAAAAAGGAAAAGAGAAAACAAAAACAGTAAAATATATTACAAAGAATAAAAATGTTTTGATTATTAAAATATCTGATAAATAAATCTCAGATTTGGTACTGAAAGCAGATCAAGGAAATGTGGGAATTTAAAATTTGGTTAGGTTTTGTCCTATTTGGGAAGAAATTATAGACACCAATTAACTCTAGATATTGATAAAAAAAAAACCCCAAAACCCTAAGCATAGTTGGGAACTAAGAACTCCCACGTAGCACAAAGGACTTACCTGAACACTATGCTAAGAGATTTGAGCAAATGTTAGTCTGGTTTCTACCTGCACTAGGCAGTGTCCTTAAGGGTGACCTCTGGGCTGAGTCTTCATTCAAGAAAACACAATGCTACCAAACTGCGGAATGAACATTATCCCAAACCACACTGACAAACCATTTTCAGTAATTCTCCACTTTCTCCCCTCCTGTAATTTTCCATTTCCCTGTAACCCCCTTTATGTTCTCCTATAGCCCACTTTCGTTCCTTCTCTGTTCTCCCTTGAAAACCTCGGTCACCTTTGTCTTAATTGCAGTTGAGCTCAGTCTGTACTGGAGTCTCTTTCCCCTATGGCAGCCGTCTGAATAAAATCTGCCTTGTTGTCTTTAACAAGAGTCCAGCCCTGTTTTTTGTACAGTGTTAAAAGTTTTAGATAGCAATTAGAATGGTAAAAGTAAAATGTATAGTTTCTGAGTCTGAGGAGACCTCAAAGAAGGTCTCTTTCAGGAGGAGACAAATTTAAGCCAAGACCTGAGGGACAAAAATGGGGCAGACATTCCAAAACCTGGGGGAGGTGTATTTTCATACAGAGGCCACAGCAAATGCAAAGGCCTTGAGTTGGAAAAGTGCTTAGCAATTTGGAGCAACAATAGGAACTAAATGTGACAAAAGTGAAAAGTGGGAGAGTGTGAGGTGAGATTAGGGAAGGAGGTGGGGTGGCTAGTAAGTTACTGGGCTGCTTGATTTTGGGGGCAACCCCATTCTTGCCTAGATCTCTGCAATAATTCTGAATGCTTTATAGTTCAGCTGTGTCCTTGTCTATCTCTCTCCCCAGACAAGGAGCTTGAAGAAGGCAAAGACTGTATCTCATGGTATTTCCCCAGCACTTCCCAGTTCCCCAGTACTTCACAGTTCCCCAGCCAGTTCACAGTAAGTGCTCGATGACAATCGATGGTTGTCAATTCCTGAGCTTTTCTTGTCTCTCCCCCATGAAGTCTATAACTCTGCCAGATTTGAGATTTAAAAGGAGAGAAGAAACTGTCTTATGTTTCTTCACAGAGTCCTGAGACAGTGTAGAAATAAAGGCTACAGCTACAGGCAAGTCCCTGACAGGGAAGTCCAGGCTTCGAGAGGGGGTGCACTCCCCAACATGTTACTTCACTCTGACACTTCTTACTGTCCCCACGCCCTCATCACCTTAACACACAGGCAGCTTAGACCTGAGAAGCTGAAAAACAGGCTCCTGAATTTAAAATCCTAAGCATCTTCCTGGTATATGTGCCTACACATTGCTGGTCATCCCACTGGGGCTGTCCTGCAAAACTGGAAGATTGACACATAAAGCTCTACAGCTTTTCATCAGGATACAATTAGGTGTCACTGAATGGGTAATGGGTGGCCCTTCCACCTAAGAGAGGTTTCTCAGAGGATTCCCTGTTCCCTTTGACAAAGCAAGATGAAATGAACTATTGACCAACTCAATGGGTTTATTTTTTCTTGGAAGGAAGAAACACTAGGAGAAGTGACTTGCTCTTTTTCTGGTAGCACTCAGATGGTACTGTTGACTGGATTACCTTACAGGGGGCTGGGGAAATAGCTCTGCCTCCCCCTCCCCACTACCATGGAGCTCATGAACTTATTCTTTGAGAACTGAAGTCTTCCGTGATTTACCCTAGAAATAAACAAAGTTGTTATGACTGACAAGGCTTTACATCCTATAAGAGAAAATTTTAATTCTGTAGAGAGAAGTCTTCTGTTCCTTGAGAAAATCTAGAGTTACAGACAGGGGTGGTTTAGTCTAATTCTCTCCATATTAGAGACCAAAGTTGCATAAACATTGATGTCAGTGATTGCCTCAATCCTATTTCACACTGAAGGTGATGCAAGATTATTAGGAAAAAGGCCTCTTGCTTGGGTGTTTTGAAAATTAAAAAGTTTTTCAGATGATTCTGCTATACTCCCATAGTTAAAACCATCACTTTTTAAAAAAGAACAGAATGTATCCAATTTCTCTTGAGTTTGGTATATAAATTTGTGTGTTTATGTGTTTGAGGAGTGAAGGTGTGAAGGTGGGTTCCAACATGTGTTTCTCACTATTTTTGGAAGGTGGTTTTGAGAGGCACTGATTCCTGGAAAAAGTTGAGTTTATAAACTTCCTTACTCATCCTCTTAGAAACTGGTTTAGACATATCCTCCATGAAATCTTTTCTGATTCACCCAAGGAGACTTGATCCTTTTTCTCCTTTGACTCCACTCCACCAGGAACAAACATTTATTCAGGTGCTTACAACCCTGCATAGTAATTTATGCTTATCTGTACCCCCCAGCCCCAGCCCCATCCATAAAGAACTTCTCCATGGGCTGGGTAGAATTCTTCCTCTCTATAACCCTAGTTGTCTGTAAATGTTTGCTGAATAAATGAGATTGAACAGACAGGGCAACAATTCCCAAATGAGGGACTGTTGATCCTCCAGACTTTTATAAAGGCAATAATTAATATTCAAAAGCTATTTTCAATGTTAAATAGTTTATTTTTTAACATCTTTATTGGAGTATAATTGCTTTACAATGTTGTGTTACTTTCTGCTGTAAAACAAAGTGAATCAGCTATATGTATACAAATATCCCCATATCCCCCCTTCTTGTGCCTCCCTCCCACCCTCCCTATCCCACCCCTTTAGGTGGTCACAAAGCACTGAGCTGATCTCCCTGAGCTCTGCAACTGCTTCTGACTAGCTATCTATTTTACATTTGATAGTGTATATATGTCAATGCCACTCTCTCACTTCATCCCAGCTTACCCTTCCGCCTCCCAGTATCCTCAAGTCCATTCTCTATGACTGCATCTTTATTCCTCTCTTGCCCCTAGGTTCATCAGAACCTTTTTTTTTTTTTTTTTTTTAGATTCCATATATATGTGTTAGCATACGGTATTGGTTTTTCTCTTTCTGACTTACTTCACTCTGTATGACAGATGCGAGGTCCTTCCACCTCACTACAAATAGTTCAATTTCATATCTTTTGATGGCTGAGTAATATGCCATTGTATATATGTGCCACATCTTCTTTATCCATTCATCTGTCGATGGACACTTAGGTTGTCTCCATGTCCTGGCTATTGTAAATAGTGCTGCAATGAACATTGTGGTACATGTCTCTTTTTGAATTATGGTTTTCTTAGGGTATATGCCCAGTAGTGGGATTGCTGGGTCATATGGTAGCTATATTTTTAGGTTTTTAAGGAACTTCCATACTGTTCTCCATAGAGGCTGTATCAATTTACATTTCCACCAACAGTGTAAGAGGGCTCCCTTTTCTCCACACCTTCTCGAGCATTTATTGTCTGTAGATTTTTTCATGACGGCCATACAGACTGGTGTGAGGTGATACCTCACTGTGGTTTTGATGTGCATTTCTCTAATGATTAGTGATGTTGAGCATCCTTTCATGTGTTTGTTGGCAATCTGTATGTCTTCTTTGGAGAAATGTCTGTTTAGGTCTTCCACCCATTTTTGGATTGTATTGTTTGTTTCATTGATATTGAGCTGCATGAGTTGCTTGTATATTTTGGAGATTAATCCTTTACCAGTTGCTTCGTTTGCAAATATTTTCTCCCATTCTGAGGGCTGTCTTTTCGCCTTGTTTATGGTTTTCTTTGCTGTGCAAAAGCTTTTAAGTTTCATTAAGACCTATTTGTTTATTTTTGTTTTTATTTCCAGTTCTCTAGGAGGTGGATCAAAAAGGATCTTGCCGTGATTTATGTCATAGAGTGTTCTGCCTATGTTTTCCTCTAAGAGTTTTATAGGGTCTGGCCTTATATTTAGGTCTTTAATCCATTTTGAGTTTATTTTTGTGTATGGTGTTAGGGAGTGTTCTAATTTCATTCTTTTACATGTAGCTGTCCAGTTTTCCCAGCACCACTTATTGAAGAGGCTGTCTTTTCTCCACTGTATATTCTTGCCTCCTTTATCAAAGATAAGGTGACCATATGTGTGTGGGTTTATCTCTGGGCTTTCTATCCTGTTCCATTGATCTATATTTCTGTTTTTGTGCCAGTACCATACTGTCTTGATTACTGTAGCTTTGTAGTATAGTCTGAAATCAGGGACCCTGATTCCTCCAGCTCCATTGTTCTTTCCCAAGATTGCTTTGGCTATTAGGAGTCTTTTGTGTTTCCATACAAATTGTGAAATTTTTTGTTCTAGTTCTGTGAAAAATGCCATTGGTAGTTTGATAGGGATTGCATCAAATCTGTAGATTTCTTTGGTTGTATAGTCATTTTCACAGTGTTGATTCTTCCAATCCAAGAACATGGTATATCTCTCCATCTGTTTGTATCATCTTTAATTTCTTTCATCAGTGTCTTATAGTTATCTGCATATAGATCTTTTGTCCCCTTAGGTAGGTTTATTCCTAGGTATTTTATTCTTTTTGTTTCAGTGGTAAATGGGAGTGTTTCCTTAATTTCTCTTTCAGATTTGTTATCACTAGTGTATAGGAATGCAAGAGATTTCTGTGCATTAATTTTGTATCCTGCTACTCTACCAAATTCATTGATTAGCTCTAGTAGTTTTCTGGTAGCATCTTTAGGATTCTCTATGTGTAGTATCATGTCATCTGCAAACAGTGACAGTTTCACTTCTTTTTTTCCATTTTGGATTCCTTTTATTTCTTTTTCTTCTCTGATTGCTGTAGGTAAAACTTCCAAATCTATGTTGAATAATAGTGGTGAGAGTGAGAAAACTTGTGTTGTTCCTGATCCTAGAGGAAATGGTTTCAGTTTTTGACCATTGTGAACGATGTTGGCTGTGGGTTTGTCATATATGGCCTTTATTATGTTGAGGTAGGTTCCCTCTATGCCCACTTAATGGAGAGTTTTTATCATAAACTCTTGTGGAATTTTTGTCAAAAGCTTTTTCTGCATCTATTGAGATGATCATATGTTTTTTCTCCTTCAATTTGTTAGTATGGTGTATCACATTGATTGATTTGCGTATATTGATGAATCCTTGCATTCCTGGGGTAAACCCTACTTGATCATGGTGTATGATTCTTTTAATGTGCTGTTGGATTCTGTTGCTAGTATTTTGCTGAGGATTTTTGCATCTATGTTCATCAGTGATATTGGCCTGTAGTTTTCTTTTTTTTGTGTCATCTTTGTCTGGTTTTGGTATCAGGGTGATGGTGGCCTCGTTAAATGAGTTTGGGAGTGTTCCACCTTCTGCTATATTTTGAAAGAGTTTGAGAAGTATAGGTGTTTGATAGAAGTCACCTGTGAAACCATCTGCTCCTGGGCTTTTGTTTGTTAGAAGATTTTTAATCACAGTATCCATTTCAGTGCTTGTGATTGGTCTGTTCATATTTTCTATTTCTTCCTGGTTCAGTCTTGGAAGATTGTGCTTTTCTAATAATTTGTCCATTTCTTCCAGGTTGTCCATTTTATTGGCATAGAGTTGCTTGTAGCAGTCTCTCATGATCCTTTGTATTTCTGCAGTGTCAGTTGTTACTTCTCTTTTTTTATTTCTAATTCTGTTGATTTGAGTCTTCTCCCTTTTTTTCTTGATGAGTCTGGCTAAAGGTTTACCAATTTTTTTTATCTTCTGAAAGAACCAGTTTTTAGTTTTATTTATCTTTGCTATTGTTTTCTTTGTTTCTATTTTATTTATTTCTGCTCTGATCTTCATGATTTCTTTCCTTCTACTATTTTTTTTTCCCCTCTTTGTCTAATTGCTTTAGGTGTATGGTTAGGTTGTTTATTTGAGAATTTTCTTGTTTTTTGAGGTAGGATTGTATTGCTATAAAGTTTCCTCTTAGAACTGCTTTTGCTGCTTCCCATAGGTTTTGGGTATTCGTGTTTCCACTGTCATTTTTCTCTAGGCATTTTCTGATTTCCTCTTTGAGTTGTTAAGTGATCTCTTGGTTTTTTAGTAGTGTATTTTTTAGCTTCCATGTGTTTGTATTTTTTACAGTTTTTTTTCCCTGTAATTGATATCTAGTCTTATAGTTTTGTGGTCAGAAGTGATACTTGATATGATATCAATTTTATTCAATTTACCGAGGCTTGATTTGTGACCCAAGATATGATCTATCCTGGAGAATGTTCCATGAGCACTTGAGAAGAAAGTGTATTCTGTTGTTTTTGGATGGAATGTCCTATAAATATCAGTTAGGTCCATCTGGTCTAATGTGTCATTTAAAGTTTGTGTTTCCTTATTTATTTTCATTTTGGATGATCTGTCCATTGGTGAAAGTGGGGTGTTAAAGTGCCCTACTATTGTGTTACTGTCGATTTCCCCTTCTATGGCTGTTAGCATTTGCCTTATGTATTGAGGTGCTCCTATGGTGGGTGCATAAATATTTACAATTGTTATATCTTCTTGGATTGATCCCTTGAACATTATGTAGTGTCCTTCTTTGGCTCTTGTAATAAGTCTTTATTTTAAGGTCTATCTTGTCTGATATGAGAATTGCTACTCCAGCTTTCTTTCGATTTCCGTTTGCATGGAATATCTTTTTCCATACCCTCACTTTCAATCTGTATGTGTCCCTAGGTCTGAAGTGGGTCTCTTATAGACAGCATATATATGGGTCTTGTTTTTGTATGCATTCCGTCAGTCTGTGTCTTTTGGTTGGAGCATTTAATCCATTTACATTTAAGGTAATTACCAATATGTATGTTCCTGTTACCATTTTCTGAATTGTTTTGGGTTTGTTTTTGTAGGTTTTCTTTCTCTTGTGTTTCCTACCTAGAGGAGTTCCTTTAGCATTTGTTGAAAAGCTGGTTTGGTGGTGCTGAATTCTCTTAACTTTTGCTTGTCTGTAAATGTTTCAGTTTCTCCATGGAAACTGAATGAGATCCTTGCTGGTAGAGTAATCTTGGTTGTAGGTTTTTTCCCCTTCATTACTTTAGATATGTCCTGTCACTCCCTTCTGACTTGTAGAGTTTCTGCTGAAAGATCAGCTGTTAACCTTATGGGGATTCCCTTATATGTTATTTGTTGCTTTTCCCTTGCTGCTTTTAATATTTTTTCTTTGTGTTTAATTTTTGATAGTTTGATTAATATATGTCTTCACATGTTTCTCCTTGGATTTATCCTGTATGGGACTCTCTGCACTTCCTGGAATTGACTGACTATTTCCTTTCCCATGTTAGGGAAGTTTTCAACTATAGTCTCTTCAAATATTTTCTCAGACCCTTTCATTTTCTCTTCTTCTTCTGGGACCCGTATAATTTGAATATTGGTGCAATTAAATTTGTTCCAGAGTTCTCTGAGACTGTCCTCAATTCTTTTCATTCTTTTTTCTTTATTCTGCTCTTTGGCAGTTATTTCCACCATTTTATCTTCCAGGTCACTTATCCATTCTTCTGCCTCAGTTATTATGCTATTGATTCCTTCTAGAGTAATTTTAATATCATTTATTGTGTTGTTCATGATTGTTTGGCCTTTAGTTCTTCCAGGTCCTTGTTAAATGTTTCTTGTAATTTCTCCATTTAATTTATGAGATTTTGGATCATCCTTACTAGCATTTCTCTGAATTCGTTTTCAGGTAGACTGTCTATTTCCTCTTCATTTGTTTAGTCTGGTGGTTTTCTACCTTGTTCCTTCATCTGCTGCATATTTCTCTGTCTTCTCACTCTGTTTAACTTACTGTGTTTGGGCTCTCCTTTTTGCAGGCTGGAGGTTCTTAGTTCCCATTATTTTTGGTGCCTGCCTCCATTAGGTAAGGTTGGTTCAGTGGCTTGTGAAGGCTTCCTGGTGGAGGGGACTGGTGCATGTTCTGGTGGGTGGGGTTGGATCTTGTACCCTGGTGGGCAGGGTCATGTCCAGTGTTGTGTTTTGCGGTGTCTGCGAATTTAGTATGCCTTTAGGCAGCCTCTCTGCTAATGGGAGGGCTTGTGTTCATGTTTTGCTAGTTGTTTGGCATGGGGTGTCCAGCACTGGAGCTTGCTGATCATTGGGTGGAGCTGGGTTTTTGTGTTGAGATGGAGATCTCTGGGAGAGCTCTCTCCAATTGATATTACATGGGGATGGGAGGTCTCTGGTGGTCCAATGTCCTGGACTCATCTCTCCCACCTTGTAGGCTCAGGCTCAACACCCAGCCGGAGCACCAAGACCCTGCCAGCCTCATGGCTCAGAAGAAAAGGAAGAAAAAAAAAAATTGAAAGAGAAAGAACAGATAGAAACCCAAATCAAATGGTTAAAGCAAAACTAAACAGATCAAAATCACACAAGGAAACATACATATACACACTCTTAAACCGAAAAATAACAAACAACCACAACAACGCAAAAATAAACTTAAAAAAAAGAAAAAAAAACCCAAACAGACAGAACCCTAGGAAAAATGGTAAAAGCAGACCTAAACAGACAAAATCACACAAAGAAACATACACATACACACAACAAAAGGAGAAAAAAGGAAAAACAATTATAAAAAAGGAAGAGAGCAACCAAACCAATAAACAAATCTACCAATGATAACAAGCACTAAAAACTAAACTGAGATAAACATAAAACCAGAAGCAAATCAGACATAGAAAACAAACCCCAAGTCTACAGTTGCTCTTAAGTCCACTGCCTCAATTTTGGGAGCATTTGTTGTCTATTCAGGTATTCCATGGATTCAGAGTTTATTAAGTTGAATGTGGGGATTTAATCTGCTGCTCCTGAGGCCTCACAGAGAAATTTCCCTTCCACTTCTTTGTTCACACAGCTCCTGGGGCTCAGCTTTGGTTTTGGCCCTGCCTCTTTGTGTAAGCTGCCCTCAGGCATCTGTTCCCTGCTTAGACAGGAGGGGGTTAAAGTAGCAGCTGATTAGGGCTCTCTTGCTCAATGAGGCTGGGGAGAGGCAGGGGTGCGGTAGTCATAATTGGAACGCGGGGCAAGACAGCAGTGGCAGAGACTGGCATGACATTGCAGCAGCCTGAGGCACGCTGTGTGTTCTCTCAGGGAAGTTGTCCCTGGATCACGGGACCCTGGCAGTGGCGGGCTGCACAGGCTCCCTGGGGTGTGTGTGACCTGCACTTGCATACAGGATTGTTGGTGGCAGCGGTGGCAGTGGCAGCAGCGTTAACAGTTCATGCCCATCTCTGGGGTCTGAGCTGATAGCCATGGCTCACACCCACCTCTGGAGTTTGCTTAAATGGTGCTCTGCCTTCTGTGGGCACACGGAGCAGGAATCCCCTCTCCTCGCACACCTCCAAACAATGACCTCTTGCCTCTTCAGCAGGTCCAGACATTTTCCTGCACTCCCTCCTACCTAGCTGTGGTGCACTAACCCCCTTCAGGCTGTCTTCATACAGCCAACCCCAGTCCTCTCCCTGGGATCTGACCTCCAAAGCCCGAGCCTCAGCTCCCAGCCCCCACCCTCCCTGGCAGGTGAGCAGACAAGCATCTCAGGTTGGTGAATGCTGGTCAGCACCGATCCTCTGGGTGGGAATCTCTCCACTTTGCCCTCTGCACCCCTGTTGCTGTGCTCTCCTCCATGGCTCTGAAGCTTCCCCACTGCCCACTCCCTGTCCCCACCCATGAGGGGCTCCCTAGTGTGTGGAAATGTTTCCTCCTTCACAGTTCCCTCCCAGAGGTGCAGGTTCTGTCCCTATTCTTTTGTTTCTGTTTTTTCTATTTTTTTTGCACTACCCAGGTACGTGGGGAGTTTCTTGCCTTTTGGGAAGTCTGAGATCTTCTGCCAGCATTCAGTAGGTGTTCTGTAGGAGTTGTTCCACGTGTAGATGTATTTTTGATGTATTTGTAGGGAGGAAGTTGATCTCCACATCTTCTCCTCCACCATCTTGAAGGTCAAGCCTAAATAGTTTTTAAAAATATATATTTTACTTATTTATTTGGTTGCATCGGGTCTTAGTTGTGGCACACAGGATCTTTCATTGCTGTGCGCAGGCTCTCTTGTCATGGTGTGTGGGCTCTAGAGCACGTGGGCTTAGTTGTCCTGCAGCATGTGGAATCTTTGTTCCCCCAACCAGGTATCGAACCCGTGTCCCCTGCATTGCAAGGCAGATTCTTAACCACTGGACCACCAGGGAAGTCCATAAATAGTTTTAATGAACACTGAACATCTGCCATTAAGAGTTTAGCTCTGGCTGCATGAAATGCCTCTTTGCTTGGTGGTTACTTTATCAACTCTGCTAAGACTGCTGTCAGATAGGATAACATTTCCTATAAGTGAATCAAAAATGAAATTATTACTTAGTCAATAGGACTTTCCTTCTTGGTCGACAAAATCATTGAAAACATTATGTCTTTGTGGGGAAATTGAAAATAATAAGAAGAAATGGACAACTGGAACTTTGGAACATATTGGCTACCCAAACCTGTAACTGAGGGAGACTTAGAGCTAGGGAGGAATGGTTCCTTTGCTGACTATCTCTGAAGCCAGGCAGAGGAGACTTCTGGGTTACAGAACAATGGAGGCTTCCCAAAGGGAAACACGTAGAAACAACCAGGAGAGCAAATAAAACTATGCAAATGAAACTATGCAAATAAAGTTTTATTTGCATAGTTGAAAATAAATAAAAAATTTTAAAATGGAAAGAAAAGAGAGGTAGTGGAAAGCATAATAACTCTTTTAGATGTAAAAGGATACCCTCTAAAACTGAGTAAAAGGTTGCCTCTTAAGTAAAGTGTCAATCCCAATCTCCCAATTCCTCCTCTCTACGTCTGTGTCTCTATTTCTGCTTTGCAAATGGGATCATCTATACCATTTTTCTAGTTTCCAAAAGGGAGGGTATATATGTATATGTGTGACTGATTCATTTTGCTGTACAGTAGAAACTAACACAACACTGTAAAACAACTATACTCCAATAAAAATTAATTTTAAAAAAGATACCTCTTAAATCAGACATAGACGATAGTGAAGGTTAAGTAAGAAAATAGAAAATTAGTGGAACTATAAAAAGTATTAATACCAAGAGAACCACTAGACTAAAAATGAAAATTTTTCTGAATACTAAAAGAGGAAAAAAGGCAGCACACCAAGTAGAAAAGGAAACACAGTAAGTATAATGTAATATATACATATATCACAATATAAGATAATAAGACAAAATTGAACAAACATTTTAGTCGTATCAATAAATGTGAATGGGTTTAACTCACCTATTAAAGGGAAATTATAAAATCAAGTTGGTTCATAAAGCATAGCCCAATTCCATACAATATACAAGAGATACTCTTTAAATGAGTGATTCAAAAGAACTGCAAATGAAGGGATGGACAAAAATTTACTGGACAAAAGGAAATGGAATGTAGTCAGGCACCTATACTGTGGAGCAGACTGCCTAGTGTGCATCCTCTGCATTCCCTCTCAGACCCCATCGCCTAGTAAGAACCCCTCCTTTATTCTGCTCTAGTCCCGCCATCCTTGCTGTTCCTCAGAAATTCCAAATACCCTCCCATATCTGAGCTTCCTGCCTGGATCACTCCTTCTCCAGATACCCACTTAGTTTGCTTCTCCACTTTTTTTGTATTTCTTCCCTAAAATCTCCTTATCAGAAAGGATACCTAACCTCTACATAAAATAGAAATCCCTATCACTGAAATGTAAGATGGCAATTTCCATAACACTTACCACCACTTGACTAGGGCATGTATGAGTCTGCTTGGGCTGATGTAACAAAATACCACAGACTGGAATGTGGCTTAAGCACAGAATGTATATCTCATATTTCTGAGGGCTAGAAGTTCCAGATCAAGGTCTGGCAGGATTTGATTTCTAGAGAGAGTTATCTTCCTGGCTTGTCGATGGCTGCCTGATCCCATCATTCCTCACATGGCCTTTCCTCTAAGCACATGTGGGGGGGAGGGAAGGAGAGAGAGAGAGAGAGAGAGATGTTCCCTTCCTCTTCTTAAGATTCCACCAGTTCTATGGGATTAGGATCCTACTCTCTGATCTTATTTAACCTTAATTACTCCACAAGAGCCCTATCTCCAAGTATAGTCACATTAGGGCTTAGGCCTTCAACATATGAATTTGGAGGGGGACACAATTCACTCCATGGCATGACCTAGTTATCTTTTTATCATATATCTGATGTGGGTTTCATGAGAGCAAGAACCTGTCTATATTCTGTTCACTGCTGTATTCCTAGTGCCTCGAATATGATCTGACATAATCAGAGCTCAACAGAAAACTGAATTAATGAATACATGAAAAAAAAATAAGTGGATGATCTTTGATGTGTTAATCCTATCTATCTTGCTCTTGTTGATCTTCCCTTTTTCATCTAAAAAATGGGGTTCATAAGTATACCTGCCTCACAGCTTTGTTTTAAACATTGTGTGACATGAAAAGATGCTCAGCATCACTAATTATTAGAGAAATGCAAATCAAAACTACAATGAGGTACCACCTCATGCTAGTCAGAATGGCCATCATTAAAAAGTCTACAAATAACAAATGCTGGAGAGGGTGTGGAAAAAAGGGAACCCTCCTACAATGTTGGTGGGAATGTAAGTTGGTACAGCCACTGTGGAAAGCAGTATGTAGGTCCTCATAAAACTAAAAATAGAATTACCATGTGATCCTACAATCTCATTCCTGGGCATATATCCAGACAAAACTATAATTCAAAAAGATACATGCACCCCTATGTTCATAGCAGCACTATTTGCAATAATCAAGACATGGAAACAACCTAAATGTCCACTGACAGATGAATGGATAAAAAAGATGTGGTACATTATATGCAATGGAATACTACTCAGTCATAAAAAAGAATGAAATAATGCCATTTGCAGCAACATTGATGTAACTAGAGATTATCATACTAAGTGAAGTAAGTCAGAAAAAGAAAGACAAATTCCATATGCTATCACTTTTATGTGGAATCCAAATATGACACAATGAACCTATCTATGAAACAGAAACAGAATCATGAACATAGAGAACAGACTGGTGGTTGCCAAGCAAGAGGGTGTTGGGGGAGGGATGGAGTGGGAGGTTGGGGTTAGCAGATGTAAGCTTTTATATATAGAATGGATAAACAACAAGGTCCTACTGTATAGCTCAGAGAACTATATTAAATATCTTATGATAAACCATAATGGAAAATAATATAAAAAATGTATATATGTATAACCGAATCACTTTGCTGTACAGCAGCAATTTACACAACATTGTAAATCAACTATACGTCCATAAAAAAAATAAACATTAAGTGTGACAGTTCATGCACAGTGCTTCATATTGTACCTGGCATATGATAAGAGCACAGTATAGATTAGTTATTGCAGTTGTTATTACTGTTGTCGCCAATATTATGATTGTGTTGAGGTTAATCCTCAGCTGCATTCCCCAATCCCCCTTGGAATGGGACTGAACGGTGCAGGCAGGGAAAGCCAGTGCCAGCACGCTCTAGAGAGATGGTGGTCACTGATCCCACAGGATGTCACATATGGGTGCTCTTGGTTTTACTTTGTACTTTGATATGAAATTTGAGACATTTCCCTGGCTTCAGAACAAAGAGACTCATGTCCTTGGTGTTATAGCCTACGTAGGTACTTAATTTCCTGCACCTCCATCCTGTTTCAGGTTTTAAAGTGTTGCTATGATCTGACCTCTTCACAAATTGCCGTTTCCATGGGATGTTGGGGACCCTCATTTGAGATTGAAAGGGAGAAGGAACGTGCCTTTTGGGTCAGCTCTTCATCCAGACCCACCCCAGCTGGAAGACTCTGGTCGTTCATCCCATGACAAGGTCTATAGCCAGGCACCCCTGGGGGGCACAGAGGAAGGAAAACCAAGCGTTGTGCTGGTCCAACCCTCAGACTCAGCCAGCTGCTTCTCACACTTCTCTTTGTTTTATCTCAGGAAAAAGAAAGCATTACCACGTCTTCTTGTCACCACTGCTCTGTCTGCCAATCCTCACCACCTCACATAAACACTTCACAGAATTCTTGCTCAGAAATCTGCTCTGGGTGGTTCTGGATTCTGTGAGCTTTTGCCTTGGGGAAGAACTAGTCATTGTTGAGAAGCAGGTGAGGGTTGCGTTTGTGCTCCATGACCCATCGTACTTGCAGAACTTGGATGCCATCCTGTTATGCCGGAGCTGCGTGGTGGGGTTGTCACCAGCACCAGCTGACAAAATATCTTTCTAGAACATTCAAGTCCATGGTGTTTCTCTATTTCACTCAGCTATTCCCAAGGGCATTACCTCTTTTTCTGCATGGAAGACAGCTATGACTTCTGGACCGATGCCTGGTATACACACAGACAGACGCGAGATGTGCTTCGGCGTCAGATCCCAAAGCTTCCTTGACAGCCACTCACCTGTCCCATTTTTGCTTTTAGGAATAGAAATATTGATAAGGCAATAGTTATCTCCTGATGACAATTGTCTCCAGGAGAGACAAACCTCGAGGAGTACCTTAAAATAGAAACAAAACAAAACAAAAGACATCACAGAAATCAATGTTTGCTCCAGCTATTACTCCACACTGCCAGAAGATGGGGCCGCATCTATTTTTTCTATATGCTTTTGCAAACTACAGCCATTGTAGGGAAAACCTACATTGGTAGGTTCATTCCATAGTGAATGATTGTAGTCTTGGCTTTATTTTGCTCTCTGCCATCCTCCCTCCCTCCCTCCCTTCCTTCCTTCCTTTGTTTCATTCTCTTTTTTAAAAATAAAAACTGCTTTATTCTCAGGAAACTATTAAAGAACTCTCTCCCCCCTATTTCTTTAAGTACACATAAAGGCCACTCCTCAAATTTGAAAATGAATAAAATAGGAGTCATGGCCTTTCCACTAGGGTGTCACTTCCTTCAGTTTTCTACTCAGAAAATAGAAGTTCAGTAACATCTGCTATACTTATATGGTAGGGCCTTATTCTAGGCCATTGAAAGCTTCAGAAGAAAGGTGCAACTCTAGTCAACAGAGAGTTATTATCTGTCCTCAAGAGCCCCGCCTGGGAGACCTCAATCATGCAACTCCCGAGTCAGGAGGTGATAAAACAAAAGGTACTGAAGCTAAGGCGACTGTGAGTGTTTTGGGGGAAGGGGGAGAGATCTCCAAGGATGAACAGAAGGAGGTGGAAAATGGGCTAGAATTGCAGAGAAATGCCATGGGTTTGTTTTATTTTTTCAGCTTTATAATTTACTGTATTCATCCTCTGAAATACTCTATTGTGTTTTTTTTTCTCTGTTAAAGGCCTAATTTCCCTGTTCATTCAACTCCTCTGCCCTAGTTTTTTAAAAAAATTAAAACCCGATTGATTGGAATCAAGTGCAGCCATAATTTCCATAACAATATCAACAGTTTCAAAATCAAGCTCATGACTTCCGAGCGAAATTATATCATGGCTCCTGGAAAATCAGCTTCAGGGAACAGCTTTTGCTAAATACTAATGTGGTTTCCAATCAGGCCACAGCACACAGAGAGCCGTTGTCAGCAGAGGGGAAAATGATTTGTTGGGTTTGACTGAGCGGCAGGGCCAGGCCCTCTCATACATCTTGGCAGCACTGGGTACAAGGAACTTACAGATTTTATTGTGTGATTTAGTTCCTGATGAAGGTTCCTAGGCAAATGGTCTGACTGTGGTTAAATCTTGCTTGTCTTGGAATCGATTTCAGGTGGGAACCAGTTCTCTCTGAATAGAATTGCCAGTTTCCTTTGTTCATATTTTCTATTTAAGATTCTCTGGTGTCTCTTAGGGTCAGTAAAGCCTTGGATTTGCATAGCTATGTATAAGATAGTCACTGGCTAGAAACACCTGCCTTGTGTATCTTGGTTTGTGGGTAAGCTTAGGGAAGGCTCTTGTGGGCTCAATTCAATGCCAAGAGTTCTGAGCCATGTTGTGGTTTGCTGGAGAGGTCAGTGGTGTCGCCAGAAATACTTAACCCTCAGAAGGTCAGATCGAGTTAAATCCCTGCAAGCCCAGTTTTCTTCTAGACTTCAAACAACACAGAGAGATAAGAACATACACCATTCATGGATATTACAGACATTCCTATCCAAGCTTTTCATTCCTAGATGAGATGAAGGTTGACCAGCTGACTGACCCACCTTCACCAAACAGCTCTGCAAAGATCATAAGCCCTGCTTTGTCATTTGGGCTATCTTCTCATCACAAAGCAGGCAAAGTGTGGGCATACTCCAGTTCCTCACCTTTCTCCCTGGACAAACCACAAAGCCCGTGTAATGGTTAAGTCACAATGCGTTCAGCTCACATCTTGACTTTATTCACCACATGCGGTCTTAATGTAAGCGCTTAACCTCCCTTATAAAATGGGAATAATCAGAGTATCTGCAGTGAGTACAGTGCCTGGCACATAGTAAGGACTCAATACATGCATTACTCTCCTTTATCTTCAGCAACAGACAAAAAAAGGAAAAGCTGGAAGAAACTTTAGAAATAATCTATTCCAGTAATTTTCAAATATTTTAAAGCCATGGAGAATGCTTTGTAGAAATGAAATTGTGGGCAGAAATATAAACCTATGAAATAGATTTAAGACGAGGAACTCTGAAGAAGGTGTGAGGACCTGGAAGATGGGGGGCCTATCTGCTTGGCCCTTCTTCCTCTCCGTCTCCCCCAGAACACTCTTAAAAAGGTCTCTAGGGCTTCCCTGGTGGCGCAGTGGTTGAGAATCTGCCTGCTAATGCAGGGGACACGGGTTCGAGCCCTGGTCTGGGAAGATCCCACATGTCGCGGAGCAACTAGGCCCGTGAGCCACAACTACTGAGCCTGCACGTCTGGAGCCTGTGCTCCACAACAAGAGAGGCCGCGATAGTGAGAGGCCCGCGCACCGCGATGAAGAGTGGCCCCCGCTTGCCACAACTAGAGAAAGCCCTCGCACAGAAATGAAGACCCAACACAGCCAAAAATAAATAAATAAATTAAAAAAAAAAAAAAAAAGGTCTCTAGAACTCTAAGAATTGCAATGTTTATACTCTGGCAATCACTCATTTAACCTAATTCCACATTTTAAATAACAGGACAAGAGAAGGAAGGAGACTAATGTATGGTCATATGGCTAAAAAAAAGACCTAGTCAGACTTGACCAGTTTTTATTACATACTTTTGAGTTAGGCACTGGAGATAAAAATGGGATATATGGGTCTTCATCTACTCTATTTTCTGAAGCAAAATCAGGGTTTATGATCTTACAACAAGCACAATATTTTGATTCCATATTGTCCTGGAAAATTAGAGATGTTTAGTTACAGTCAAGCAAAGATCCACTCTGAGTGTATAAACTAGTAGCTGAGACCAGATAGCCTCATAAAAGATGACTAAGGCATCTTTGGCTTCGAACCAAATGTGTGGTCCCGACACAATTATAAGATTCAGAAGTGGTAATAATCTGGGAAGGTTGGAGTGCATGGGGAATGCTCCATGGAGGGTAATATTCCTATGGTAGCCCTTGAAGATAGGTCAGAGCATTGGCAAGTGGAGAGAGAGATAAAGGCCATTCACTCCAGAGGAACTCTATGGAAAGTGGTGTGGAAAACACAATATATGTTGAAGAAAGTTGAAGAAACAACCAGCTTGGTAGGAGATGAAGATTCTACTAGAGAATTTGAGGTAATCACATCGTTGATCCTGGGGAAGGGGATGGACTTTATTAAATGGGGCACCCCTGCAGAGTGTAAGCATGGAGAAGCCAATGTGTGCAAAGTAACATTCTGGGAAAATTAATCACATCATAATAAGTACAGGATGAAGGGAGGAATCAGGAAAACAAATTGGGGAGCAATTACAGTAGTTCAGACATGACATCATGAAGGACTGGGCTTGGGGGTGGCAGTGAGACCCAAAAGGAAAGGGAGGGTATGAAGAGCTACACAAAGAAGGAAACAACAAACTTTAGTGACTCAGTAGATGCTGTGGGTGAGGAGAGAGAGGAGCTCAGACTGAGGGCAAGATATGAAGCTGGGGTGGGCAGCCTGTGTGCTGAAAATGAGAGTCTATAAAGAGAGGCACTTAGGAGGCCCTGGTGAGTTTTTGGCTGGTTGAGTGTGTAGGGGTGGTGAGATGTTAGGTAGACCTAGAGAGTATTCATAGTGCGGTGGTTAAGAGGTCAACTCCAGGGGTCTATCGGTTCCACCACTCCCAGTGGTGTCCCTTTGGGCAAGTTATTTAAATTCAACTCTCTTAAGCAACAGTTACCTCATTTGATGGTTGTGAGGATGAACTAAGATAAGGCATATCATGTGCATAGGACAATGACTGACCCTTGGTAGGTGCACGCTCTCTACCTCTGTGTCTGTCTGTAGCTGTAGCTCTAGCTCTTGAATTATCCTGGAAGAAAGATGTGAAACACTCAAATTTAGTGAGGAATAAAGATAAAGATATTTAATTCATTTTAGAAGTGATAGTTGAAGATGTTAGTTATCTCTTGAAAAGAAGAGAGAGGGATACCAGGAGGAGAAGTCTCTGGGCACCCAGGGGGTAGTAGAGAGGGTACTCTGGACCAGTCCACACAGTTTATTATTAAGGTGCTTGGACTCTCAGTCCCACTGGGGAGTCCCCGCTCTGATGGACAGGGACAGACAACAAGCATGACAACTTGGGGGTCTGGCCCATCTGACGCCACGTGCAAGGCAGATGAGCAGTCACATGGGCCCTTTTCTCTTGATCCTATCCTCTGATCCTTGCCTCTCCCTGAGGCCTTACCATCCAAATGGTCATAAAAGTCGAGGGAGGACAAACTCAAGAGCACAGCTTGCCCCAAACACCTAACCCTACAGTGGAAGCCAATGCCATCATTATTATGACTGATTTTGGAATTAGAGAGAGAAGGGAATTAGGGGAAGAAGAGAGAGAGAGGGAGGGAGAGAGACAGAAGGTCAGGGAGGGCAAACAGAGTAATTTTATAAAATTAAGACTCTAAAATCGGTCTCTTATTTTCTTACAAATGTTCTCCTGTGCCCCAGTGACATTGCGAAATTTTGTCCTTGGTGTGAGCAATTCAGAACAGCCTTTCTGGCAGGGTGAAGTGGTAAAGGTGGAAGAAGTGAGCTTCTCCCAGTGAATCATGTCACAAATGGAGGCCATAAGCCACAGAGGAGAGGAAGCCTGCAGTCTGAAGATAAAGAGGCACAAGTCTAGTAAACGATGCTATCGTTTGGGCAAGAAGAGGAAGTGGAGCCCAGTGGTAAGGCTGGAGAGGAGCTGGCAAGTGAGGACCACAGGGTGCCTGAAGCCGAAGGCGAAAGAGGACAAAGAAGAATTTGATGGAGAAGGACGGTTCTTTCAAAGACCCTCCCATCTCTGACCCTCACCGGAATTAGGTCTCATCTGAGGTTAGTGCTGGACACCTTTCTAAAGCCAGTTGGATCCCAGGGGGAGCTCTCAGGACCACGGCCTTATATAAGAACTAGGGCAACCACAGATAAAAGCTGATGATTTGGGCATGAGCAATCAAGACCAGTGTTGGGCAGACACCAGACTCGAATTCCCAGACATGTTCTGAAGTTACCAGCACCGGTGCTCTGGTTCAGGCCCCCCAGTAGCATGGGCCGGGGCTACTCACCACCCATCACTGTGATTAAACAGCAGTTATTTATCTCATGGTGTTCACCATTTTGACATCTGTCAGCTATTTGCTATAAAAAATGACAATAGTTATAACAAATATAACAACAAAAAATAACTGTTACTGTTTGGGACTGATTTAGAAACAAAAGGCTCTTTACAAATGATTTAGCATCTGAATTTTCCTTAGGTTGCCTCAGATATGGCTTTCCAGGTCATAAGATTTTATTAAAAATAGATTCAGGGTACGTCCCTCAGGATAAGAAAGGTTAGCCGAAGATAATTCAGGCGCCTCCAACAACAAAGATGTGATCTTACATGACATGTTCATCACAGGACTCTGTCTCTCACTGTCACAGGAGCTCAGGCCGATGAAACTGCTGCCATCGCCAATGTGCTGGTCACCACGCTCTGAGGGTCTTGCCCCGTAACTGAATGTTCAGCCCAGAAGTGACATACCTCTCTTCCGTTCACAACTTGTTGGCCAGAACTGGCCACATGTCAGTTTCATCCCCCAGTGTCACGGAGCCAGGAAGTGAGTGCATCCTTCCAGGGACCAGGAAGTAGAGGACTGCAAGTCCTTAGCCAACCACAGGGACTCTCCATTGACCCCTGCAGGGGTGGTACTTTGACTCTTGCAAGCGATGGAGTCACCCATCATTCATTTTGTGTAACGAGGCTTCGTTGAGTACCTGCTGTGTGTCAGGAATGGTGCCCAAGGTGGGAGATGCAAAGTCGTAGACAAGTTCTCTGCCCTCAAGCACAGCATTAGACATACACTCTGGAGGGTACATGAGTGGAGTGCTGACTGGAACAGTCGGTCATAGAGAGGCTGGGGAGGAATGTTGCTCCCAGTAAGGACAGCAAGAGCCGAGACAGGGCAGGGCCAGCACCACGTGTGTGGGCCCTCTAAGCAGAAGTTCTGCTGGAGCATCAACTGTGAGGCAGGATGGCTGAGGGTAGGGAGTTTGGATGAATGGAGGACCAGTTAGGAGGTAGTGACAGCATCCAGGGAAGAGAGATGAGGCCTTTACAGGGCAGGTGAAGCAGGGATGGAGGGAAGTGCTCAGGTTTAGGGAACTGTGAAATGCTGCCTTCAACTCCAAGCTCCCCCAGGAGCCCCAGAGCACAGAGGGAGGGAATAGCCTGCAGCCAGGTCAGAGCTGGCCGCTGTGTTCCCTCGCTTAGAAGCCAGACTTTTTTGGTTTAATCCCAGCTCCCCCATTTAATGGCTGTGTTATCCTGAGTTAGTTATTTGCCCTCTCTGTGCTTTAGTTTCCCTGTTTTCAAGATGGGAATAATGAAAAAGACAACTCATAGCTATGAGATTAAACCAGTTAATATTCATAAAGAGCTCAAGTCAGAGGCTGCAGGGTGTGGACCATCGCTCCTAGCACCGCAGGGGGGTTCCTGCCTCTCCCAGCCAGGCCTGGCCTGTTCTGCCAGCTGAAATGTCAACACGGGCGGTTCCCATCTGAAGTCCCCATGGACAAAGGACACTTTGGGCCCTGGGACCTGAGCAGTGTCCTTTTCTGTTTGCTTCACAGAGGCCTCCCTTTTCTGGCCTGCAGGGTGGGCGGGCTCTGAGCAGCAGGTCATTTTCTGCTGAGTCACCCTGCCGGCCCCTCCTGGCTGGCGTCTGCCCCCAGATTCCTAGCAGGAGGGGCCCGCCGCCCTGAGCAGTTTCTGTTCTGGGGGCACAGCAAATAGCATTTTACTTGGGGGGATCAAAAAGCCTTCCTAAGAAACAATAGAGGTTTTTTTATGGGGCAAGGTGGGCTGTTTGCCAGGGTAGCCTGCCAAATCATGCCAGTAGAGGAGGCCCTGTTGTCACTGGGCTTTGTGCCATGAATTTGCATCCGTCGAACAGAGCAGGAAACAAGAGCCCAGACGGGCCTGGGTTCCGATCTTATTTTTACCGCTTAAGACAGATGTGCCCTTGGTGGAGGTTTAGAGACTGTTTCACTTCCACAGCTGCCACGCTGGGTAATAATAGTTGCTGACCTTTTATGAGCACTTGCTAAGTGCCAGCCTCCGTACTATGCTTTCAAAGCATCTTCTCAATCAGTCTTTACCAGCTTGTGAACTAGGTCCTCTTCTTATTCCTGTTTAACCCCTGAGGACCCTGACAGGGAGATCAAGTCGCTTGTATGAGGTCACACAGCAGCCCATTTGAGGCCAGGGCCCATTCTCTCAAGTACACCGGCCAGCGGGCTGCAGAGACTGATGGATGGGGATGTGTGAGTCTCACACAGTGGGTGTGCAAGCGGGTGTGGCCTCAGTTGGTGTTTTTACTCTTATTTATTCCTTTAACATGGTGTGATTATCCCTTTGAAGCAAATGAACAACAGCAAAAACACAATGCAGCAACATCGTTTTCTAGGCTGGCTTTTGTCCTGAAGGAGGCGAGGACCAGTCTTGCCTCTGGGGCCCCTCATCATTATGACACGGAGGGTCTGTGCGCAGAGACCACAGGGATGAGGAGACCACACCCAAGCCGCATAATCTACCCTGGTTATATTTGCTTCTGAGCTGTATTGGGCTGACCTTGTTTTGAAGCAGAGTGACCTTCAGTCTGCATGTCCTCATTCTGTGGTTTAGGACTGAAGTGTGTAGGTTGTAGAAATTGCATGGATTCCAGACGGGCTGACCACACTTAAAATGCCACCGACAGGTGTGTGACGCCTACTCTTTTAACTCCATGTGGGTCAGATACACGTTACTCCTCAGAGCAAGAACATTATTAAACCAACTTGGAACTGGGCTATTTTGCTTGCTAGCTCATGGCCCAATAACACCAGGCTTTTTTTTTTTTTTCTTTTTAAGAGTTTTCAAGAGACGTTTGCTCCTCTCCCAGTGTCCTTTCTGGCGCCCAGAAAGAGTCCTGGTTGCTGAAGCCGAAAGCACATTCTTCCCTTGGTCACCATCAAAATCAAATTACCGAGCAAGCAGGTGCTGACGAGGCCTGTCCCCACGCAAACTTAATTAACAAAATAGGTAAGTGACCCAGTTTCCTGCGGAGTGACATTTCCTGAGGAGTGACACCTTGTGACAGGGACACGGCTTGGCAAGATGTGCAGCTTGGAGCCTGGGATCTGCCTGCCATTTGGGCTCCTGTCGGAGTCACTGTCGAGACCATTAATCTTCAATTTACGGCTGCACCTTCTCCTCAGGGGGTTGGGTTTTCTTGTTCTGTTTTGTTCGGCATGGCATTCAAGATTCCTTCACAGAAATCTGTGTTGGGGCAGCAAAATGCTATGTGAATTATGTCCTCGTGAAGTCACCATCTGGCCAATATTCATCTTGCTTTGCAAAATACCAAGGATATCCTTCGGCACAGATGCTGGGCCAGATCATCACACACCAGCGACCGCAGTCGTAAACCAACACGCAATCAAGTGTAATTAATGCACCTGGTACCCGCTTCAGAGTTCCCACCCTGCACAATGCTTGGCTCTTTTTTTTTTTTTTCTGTATGTGGGGCTTGGTTTTGTTTCCTTCCCTTTTAGGGTGGGGAGAGAGGTTTGCAGTTTGAATCAGCTCTCGCATCTTCAGCAGTAATTAAGTCACCGTCACGGGGCTGGTAAAAATGGGAGTGTTTGTGTGTGTTCAAGAAGCTGCATCACATGCAAACAATACAGCACTGAGCAACTTTCTGTGGCTTGAAGAGGCCATTGTCCTGTGCGCCTGGCATCCATTCTGCTGTTGGCGCTCACTGGCTTTGTGAGGCCGGCCCCAGCCACTGGTCTCCTAGTGGTTTTGTGCCTGATGGAAGAAGGGAGGGATCTCAAGCTTGGAAAAACAAACAATAAAACACCAAGCAGCCCATCGTCTTCCTGTGAGCAGAATTTCACAGCCTCCTTCCTCTCTTGCCATGCTGGGTGCTTTAAAGTGGTGATGGGAAAGGCGGGGAAGCATCCTGCCTCTGTGCAATTGACATTCTTGGAAGCTGTGAACACTGTCTTTGGACAGAGACCAGCGAGGGTTTGCAAGTGGGACACAGAGGGTGGAGGGGAGCGGAAGCTGCAGAATAGCCAACAGTGATGGTGACTGCAGGTGGTGATGGGGTGCGGGGGTCCGAGGGCCCCTGCAGGCTCCTTCCATCGCAATAGCCATGTAGGCTGTGGAGTGTGGGAGGCTGGAGGGCCTTGATCTGGGTTCAGGAACATGCAGGACAGTGACCTGGGCTCCTTGGCAGCTTCCCTGCTCTGCACTTAGGTGCTCTCATGGTGACCTTGCTGTGGGCACCTTATTCTGAAGCACCTTGTCCCATTGCCTGAGCGCCGTCTCTGAAGCCTTCTAATTGCCAGCTCTCTTCAAATCAATTCCATTCAATAGATGTGCACTGGATTTCTGCTCCAGAGCCAGGCCCTGACAGAAGGAGAGGCAGTTAGGTAAATGAATCAGATGTCATAGGCTTCTGCATATAGAAAGCATTTCCTAGTGTCTGAGAAAGGAGGCAATAGTTTGAGCTTCAATCCAAACTCAGGAGCTGAATCATCTTGGGCAAGTTCCTTAAACTCTCCAACCCTCCATTCTGGAGGCTCAGCAGTAAAATGGCGATAATAGTGCACAGCTGCTCTAAGAATTGAGTGAGATTTTTATCTGTCTATCTATTGATCTCTATATAGTTCACACATACATATATACACGCACGCGCACTAAGCCCTCAAGAACCTGTTGTTATTTTCCCTGCAATTCAGATGGAGCCTGAAGTGGTAGTAGTCATCTCTGCCTACAGAAGTCCACAAAGGCTTCATTGAAGAGGAGAGATTGAGCCAGGTGTTTCTTCTTCCAGTAGACCCGAGAGGAAAAGAGCGTTCCAGGGCGGGGAAATATGTGTACAGAGTCAGGGAGGCAGGAAGGAGCCCAGCGTGTTCCAGGAACAGCAAGTACACCTGGAGCCCTGGTTTCCGGGGCGGCCTGGGGTCAGATGGTGGCGGATAACCCTAGAGAGGCAGTGGGTGGCCAGGTCGACACACCCCGAGGCCCCACCTCTCTCAGCTGGTAGCTGCTCCAAGAACACGCCTCCTCCACCTTCTCTGCGTTGTGTGATTTCCCCTCTCTTTCTCAGTACTACTCAGACTCTCCTTTCCCATTCAGCCTTACCTGCTTCCAGGTTCAGTGCAGCCCCTAGCACCACTTGGGACTGGTCAGACGTCATCGGTCACCTGTCTGGGCTCAGCTTGTAAAGTCCTCCAGGATGGAGAACTCATAGGAGGCTCCTCTTGTAACCACCTTTCAATAGCACTTTGCAAACAGAGGGAGTTTTGTAAGGGCACTTGCTTCACCAGGGGGATTATTTATGTATTTATTTATTTATATTTATTTGTTTTAATTCTTTATTTATTTAATTTATTTTTATTATTAATTTATTTATTTATTTATTTTTGGCTGTGTTGGGTCTTCGTTTCTGTGCGAGGGCTTTCTCTAGTTGTGGCAAGCGGGGGCCACTCTTCATCGCGGTGCGCGGGCCTCTCACTATCGCGGCCTCTCTTGTTGCGGAGCACAGGCTCCAGACGCGCAGGCTCAGTAATTGTGGCTCACGGGCCCAGCTGCTCCACGGCATGTGGGATCTTCCCAGACCAGGGCGCGAACCCGTGTCCCCTGCATCGGCAGGCAGATTCTCAAACACTGCGCCACCAGGGAAGCCCCCACCAGGTAGATTCTTAATTAGTAGATGAGGAGTAGTGCTGGGGGGAGCAGACTCAGTGATGGGAGAGCAGAACCCAGGTAGAGATCTGACAGCTTTTTTCCAGTGACCTCAAATGAGTCATCAGTCTCTTTGAACCTAATTTTCTGTATCACCAAGACAAGGGCCACCTGTTCCTGTGGACATTCTGAGAAGCAGGGAGGAGGCTCAGGGACTTTGGGAGAAGGGTGCAGCCTAAAGGGAGCCTTTGTTTCCCTAACTGTGGCCGGGAAAGAACTTGTCGGGTTCTTATGGGCTTGTTTGCCCGCAGGGCTTGGAGTCTCTGAAGCTGCACCTCTTTCCTCTCCTCTCAGGAACAGAGCCCAAGACAGGGCTCTTTCACCAGCCCTGGTGTGTGGGTGTCACACTTCAGCCCCATTTATCAGGAGGTGGTGTGTGCAGTGCTAACTCCACAGCTTTGGTGGTGACCCTCACAAACCCTGGCAGGAGGGAGCCTGGGGTCAGAGGGATTGACACACACCTACATCTCCCTGGCGGTAAGTGAGAGAGCTGAGACTGAGATGGAAGATTTTCTGACACCAACTCCAGGATCTTTTTACCATCCCACTCGGTAAAAATGCCCACTGGAGCATCTTTGGATGCAAAGTGGCACCGGAAGGGAAAGATATGTAGAATCAAGAGCCCCACGGGAACGGATCATAAACCCTGCAAGTTTCAAACTTGACCGACTGTAAGGAGGAGACAGAACAGAGAACAGGGAGAGGAGTGGGGACCCCTTGGTGTGGGTGGGAGAGAACAGCTGGGCGTCGAGTGCAGAATGGGAGGTCTAGCAACAAAATCTAGAGCAGCAGAGAGAGGAAACAGAGGGGCATGGGAGGAGCATGGGCTGGGTTCATGGTTGTGAGTGATCAGTCATGGCTGAGTCAATGCTGAGGGAGCAGCCGCTGAGTAGGGCTTCAAAATTCAAATGGAGCCCTGACTTTGCACAAAGCAAAACAGGGTTCCTGGCTTCACAGAGAAGATGCTCTTGCTCTCTCTTTAGTTATGCTTCCTGTGTCAGGAAGGGCACCTGGGCATGATCAGTATGATTCCAGAATAAACGTCCCTGCTGGTCACACCCACACGGGAAGTCTAGATGGAGATACAAGACATGTCTTCCCTTCCCCATTGCTTAACCTGTCCTTCTCTGCAGAATCCACCTGGAAGGGCAGCTAGGAGTCTCACCCTCTCTTGGAATCTTCTTTTTCTCCTCCTTCACAGCCCTTTTGTCTTTGCATCCCAGAGGGGCTGCCTCAGAACCTCCCTGCCTGATGACTTTCTGCTGCCTGAAAGCAGTGATGTTGGGTCTTCCAAGCTTTAGATCTTTCACAGGAGCATTCACAACACAAAGAGATAACTCCCTTGTTTTCCTCTCTCTCATTGTATGACTTCACCATGCTACTATACCTGCAGAATTCTATCTAATACTTGGTTATATTAAAGACCTCTGTTATGAACGAAATGCTTCTGTTCCGCCCAAATTCATATGTTGAAGCGATAACCCACAATATGGTGGTATTTGGAGATGGGGCCTTTGGGAGGTAATTAGGGCTAACTGAGGTCATGAGGGTGGGCACCGTGATGCACTTAGTACCATTATAAGAAGAGGAGCTTCTTCTTAGACCAGAGCTCCCTCTCTCTGACATGTGAGGACACAGTGAGAAGGTGACTGACTGTAAGCCAAGAAAAGGGCTCTCACCAGGAACTGGCCCTGCTGACAACTTGACTTCAGACTTCCAGCCTCCAGAACTGTGAGAAACAAATATCTATTATTTAAGCCACCCAGTCTATGGTATTTTGTTATAACATCCTAAGATTATAAGGCAAACTCCTCCCTCTAAAGGTAAGGGAAGAAGGGAAAAAAAGGAGTTTAAAGGTAAGGGATGATCCAGAAATGCTAATTCTTGAGAAAGGTGCCAGACAGGAAGACATCTGACCACCTCTTCCATGAAGCCCTCCTTGACCTCCCCGGACTGACCGTGACTACGCTTGCCCACAAACTCAGGTGCGATGCCTGCAGTGTCGAGTGGCATTGATTTATGTGCCTATGTCCCTCTCAATTGACTCTGAGCTCCTTACGACTGGGCCTTGCTTGTTTGTTCTCTCTGCACACAGCTGGCACATACTAGGGCCTCCCGAAGTGCCTGCTGAGTGGAACACATAGTACGAGGAACTCTAGGTTACGTCTCCCAGGATGTCACTTGCAGATGTAGACATCTCAGATCCAGCACAGCATCACAGTTGAAGTGCTGGCCCTGCAAGAGAATGCCTGGGTTGGAATTCACCTGCTCCCACTTAGCTGCTTGACCCTAAGCAAATTGCTGACTCTTGCTAAGTCTTAGTTTCTAAGACTCTAACACACAGGTAAGAAGGATGCTTACTTCCTAAGGTTGTGGTGCCATCAGCTGAGATTATCCACGAAAATAGTACTGGGTCCAGAGTCAATACTCAGTAAACCTCATCTATTATTATTTTTCGAGGAGTCAGAGGTGGGTGAGATTGCTTTGTGTGATGACCAGGGATACAGAGGAGGCTGGTCTTGAATTGACCTTAGAAGATGAGGGTGGATGGTACCCAGTACTTGGTACGTGATAGCACCTGGCATACATTTGCTTATTTAATTCTCGGCACAAGTCTTCAAGGAAGGGATTATTATCTTCTTGGTAAAGATGAACAGACCAAGGCTCAGGGAAGTTGTGAAAACCTGCCCAAGATCACACAGTTAATAAATTTCAGAGTGGGGGCTTGAAGTCAAGTTTACCTGCCCCCAGCGTAAGACACTATAGGCACAGGCAAAGTTTCAGGAGCAGGAAGGCCCAAGGTCATTCAGACTGGCTACAAGAGAAGGTGCCTGTAAAGGGAGGAGGACAGATGAGGGACAGAAAAGGCAGGTGGTGCCAGGGGAGCTCTCCAATGCCAGGCAGGTCTTGTTCCATAAATATTAGAATGCCGTTTCCAGGGTGGGAACAGGGAAGAAAGAAGAAAGGGGTGGAAAGAGGCCTAGATTGTTGTATAGTCCTTGTCATTTATCGTCACAGATCTCAGCAGTGTCATATCCACAGGAGCCGGGGTGATCAAGAGAGGGCTTGGTGCTGGCCACTCCTCAACTGTGTGCTCCAGAAATGCCCGTCCTTTGTCTTGTGTCCACTGCTGCTGTTTGTAGAATTTCCAACTCACCTTTCAGCATGTGAATGCTCTGCAAACAGCAGCCGGGTCCAGTTAGGAGGGAGAGGATGCCCACAAGGATACAGTTAAAGAAGCTACCACCTCTTCTGAGGATACCCTGAGCTCTGAGAGGGCCTCTGTCCTAACAGGCTATGTCCTGGGATTCAAAGCAACTCTCCCAGCGTTGCCACTACTCAGGAACAAACCTTGCACAAGTGCCTCACTGCCCCCTCCCCCCACCAGAACTTCAGTTCCCTTTTGTAAAATCCAGAGAATAGAGCGTCATCTGCTTGAACCCATCTGCTGTATCAAGCAAGCACGTGTTTGTGAAAAGTGCAAAATCATCATCCAAGCAATAAATTTGCCACCCTGATACTTTCTTCCTCCTGTCTCCACCTTAAAGTCGACTCGATTAAATTTAATAATTACGTTCAATCTGAAAAACACATATAGGGCACCAAAATAGGCACTGGACATGCAAAAGTGAATGGGAAAAGTTTGTCCTTAAATATCGCTCTCGTTAATAGAGGAATTCCAGACCTGAACAAATATGGCGGTGGGCAACCTGGATGTCATCGGTCGTCTGAGATTCTTCCCACGTTGCACCCATTACTTGTGATGCCACCACGTGAGCATTTTCTATATGCAAGGCACTGGCTGATTTCCTTAACTTTGTTATTTTATTTAATCTTTAAAGCAATCTTGTCTCAGAGATTCTAAAACCAAAGCTCATCAAAAGATCACCCAGCTATGAAGTGGCACAGTCAGAATTCTAACCATGAACACACACCAGAAACCTTTCCTCTGCCAACCAATTTTACAATGAGCAAGTTCCCCTCCTTGTACACCTACTTCCCACTCCCCATCCACATGGTTGCATTATTTCAGGCCCCCATCATTTTTCACAGAGGTGATTTAAATAACCAGTACCCTGGTTTCCCTTGCTACTTTCCAATCCATCTCCCCATGGCTACTAGAGTGAGCCTTCTCAATAGATATAATTATGTCACTAGTGTTCAAAACCTTAAATTGCTTTCTTTGTCCCCAAGGTCTAAATTCCTTGACATGTCATGCAAAGCCCTTTCTGATCTTAGTTTTACAAACCCCTTTCAGTGCCCCCTGAATACTCAAGCCAAGCAAACAGGACCACGGGTATGACCCCACCCATCAACTCTTCTCCGAGTCTCTATGCTGGAATTCCATTCTCCCCTCATCTATCTAGGAAAACCCTACTCTTGACTAAAAATTGAGGGTTTCCTCTTATAGGAAACCTCTCTGAGCCATCACAGGCCCCGTTAACCAACCCATCCCTGTACTGTCTACTGTAATAGTTACTTCTATTATGAGGAAGTTGATCTAATGAACAGTGACAGCAGGATGCCCCTGACATGAGATGGGACAAGGGAAGGAGCGTTTATCTATGGTTGGTCCTGGTCTTGAGGAATACATCATGGAAGAGGTGGGATTTCAATGGATTTCAAAGAAAGAATTGGATGCACTGAGGTCACTGTGCTCTGAATTCCCAGCTTTCGCCACGGAGAATGTCAATATTGAAGGCTGTCAAGTAGGTAGAAGACAAAGTCCCTTAAACAAACTCTGGGCGGAAGGATGGTGGTGTCTTTTGTTCTCCAGGTTGGGCTGCTGGCTGGTGGCTCATCTGGCAATGAGCCAGGTGTCCCTCAGCACGTTGACATTTTAAGAGATCTGGCAGCAGCGGCAAGTGTGGGTGAATTTGATACTTGCTAAGACTCTTTCCCTACAGAAAGATCAAGTTCCAGCCATCAGGGAGGGGGCTGTGGACATTATCACTTTACTGACTAAGGGCATCGTTTGTTGCCTAGGAAAACAAACACCGACCTTCTCACTTTGCCTCCAGCAGCCCTGGGACTCTCACTGAACAGCGTTACCTGGGGTGTTTTTCTTTGGCCAACCAGAAACAGGTTCCTTGACCCCTGACTTGGCCAGTCAGAGGCAAAGAGAACAAAGAAGCAACCATCATCATCCCCTCGCTCTGTGTCTTCTAGGAGCCTCTGTAAGATTACAGAACCATCTGCTGTTTGGTCCTCTCTAACTTTAAGCCTACCAAATAATTCCTCATTCCCAAGAAGACAATCCTCTGCTTCCACAATTCTTATTTTAATCTTACTGCAACCTGTCTTTTCCCCTCCACTTTTTAACTTTCCACTGTATACCTCTTACTACAATCCCTCAGGCTTAGTCCAAATAAACACTTACTTTGTTGGGTTTCAGGAATTTTGAATACGTGTAGACTGTAATTGTATCTTCTGCCCCCAAACACATCTTTCTAAGGCTTAAGTTTTTGTTAAGATCAACTCTTCTAGTCTCTCTTTTACAGTCAGTGCTTCTGCCCCTTTTAGAATATGGGTCTTGCTAGAAGGGTTATTAATTCCCTGCCGCTGGGGGTGGATTAGGCCATCTGTCACAGATCCTCACCTGATAATGATAATGTTAACAACAGCTACCACTGACCATGGGCTTGGTACTGGCCAGACGCTGGATACGGCTCCTGTCCTGAATTCATGATTTCATTCATTGCTACAATGAGTCTGAACTCAGTATCACTATTGTCGCCACTGTACAGGTGTGGGAACGAGGCTCAGAGGGGCTACATGACATGTGGAAGGTCAGACAGTTAGTGAATATCAGAATCTACCAGCCTCCGAAGCCAAAGGTCAGTGTCCCACATGATCTTGTATCTTGAGCTTTTGTTGACGGCTGTTTTTATTTCTCCTTGTTAAGAAAACTACAATAAATAAAGACAGAAGACAAGATCTGAGAGACAAAAATATTGGACACCCTGAAATTGTCCTCTCCCCTTCTTCAGGGCCTCCCAGCAGGAGTGAAATTCAATTTCGTTAGCTAAATCCATTTGAATTCATTTTCAGGAGTTAAAATTGGACAAGCGGCTGTAACAGCGCACTCCGGTGAAGTCCGGGACTGCAGCCGCCTGCATGCCTGCCATGCTCTTATTTTGTTCCTCTCCCGTTTGCCTGGTGTGATTTGTCCTTTAGAAACTAGCCTCATCTGGGAATAGTGGGCATTTGTTAATTACCTTTACAGAGTCAGCAGACGGTGCAGAAAGCACTGTATTGTCTGTGGACCCAAGCCAAAAAAGAGAGAGGGAGAGACAGAGGCAGCTGTTTATTTGTTTAATTTCTTCGCAAGGAAATGGTGGGTATAAAAATAAAACTGGCCGTCACTAGGCATTTCAACATGAGGAACACTTTTGCTGTTGCATACAGTGGTTTAAAATAAAATGTTCGTTTAGTCCCCAAAGCCTTGGCAATTCAAAGAAGCATCTGAAACCAGGAACTGGCCGTGTTGGACTCAGTGAGGATCAATTAACTAGTCTTAGATGCTGGCCACACTTACCTGTCGAGGGAAACAAAACTGCCCCATCGCAGCCCTGATCTTTAGGAAGAGGACCACCCAGCAAAGTGGATCCCATGTGAAGTCTCTCACTATGTGCTCCCACCCACTTCTCGACTAGCCAAAGGCCAGGTCCACCCACTTCTCCACTAGCCAAAGGCCAGGTGAGTTTCATATTGACAGAGGATAACGGCCACTCTTTCTACACGTTTGATGGTAGGAGTTCAGAGTATAAATCTGCACTGCTGTCCCTAGAATCAGAGAATAGTCCAGATAGAAGGGCCCTTAAAACAATCCCAGTTGAACCCCCTCCTTTCAGAGATTAGGACACTGAGACCCAGAGCAGGAAAGGGCTTTATTCCAAGTCACCAAGCTTATTAGTGGCAGAGCCAGAATCAGAAGTGAGGTACCCATGTCTCTCAGCTTGGTGCCCTCCTCCCCCAAACTCCGCCAGGTGAGGAGAAGAGGGGGAAGGATGGTCTGAGAAGACTACGTGGGCTACATGAGCAAAGTCTAAGAAACTGCCTGCTTTATATATAGTAGTGTGTATATAAAATAGATAACTAATAAGGATCTACTGTACAGCTCAATACTGAGAGTACTGTACTGGAACTCTACTCAATACTCTATAATGACCTAGGTAGGAAAAGAATCTAAAAAAGAGTGGACATATGTATATGTATAAGTGATTGCTGTGCAGCAGAAACTAACACAACATTGTAAATCAACTATACTCCAATTAAAAAAAAAAAAAAAAGAAAGAAAGAAAGAAAGAAAGAAAGAAACTGCCGGCTGTAGAAGGGCCCTAATGGTCACACACATGGAGGTAGGCAGGCACGTGACTTTGAGAAACTTGAAATGGTATAGAGTGACAAGGGTACTGAGTGTGGGAAATAGGTCAAGAAAGGTTGTTTGGGGCCCGATTGTGAATGGGCCTTGTCATAAAGATGTGGCACCAACAGATGTAAGCAGGGACAGTCATGGTCGGGCGTGTGGCCAATATGGTGATAATATGAGGACAGCCTGATGGGGGACAAGATTGGGGCAGGGGTGTTACTGGGAGAAAACCAAAAAGGGCCTGACTCAGGGCAGTGGCATTGGAGATCAAGAGGTTTTATCTCCCCTCAGTCCACAGGAACTTCTCTGCTCAAGGTCACCAGTGACCTTGAGCTTGCCAAATCCAGTGGTCATTTCTTTGGCCTGACCTTTCTCAGCACGGTTAACCACTACCTTCTTCTTCAGATGCTTTCTTTTCTTAGGTTCCAGGACACTACACACTACTGCTTTTCCTCCTTCCTTAGGGGCCAGTCGTGGCCCAGCTTCCTCTGCTGTGTCTCTAAAGGTGGTGACCACAGGGCTCCCTCCTGGGTTTCTTCCTCTTCATCCTGACTCTTCCAGAGGCTTTAAACGTCATCTTTGAGCCAACGGCTTCAAATTTTATTTCTCTAGCACTGATCTTTGCCTTCACATACATGCATATATCCAACAGCTTACCACTTAAAAACCAAATGGATCTCTGGAGCACAGAGTTAGATAAATGAAAATCCTCCATTCACGACACACTATCACAGTCAATCCATACAATGAACACCCACGAGCCCACAGGGCAACTCCAGAGCTAAATCTTTTTACACTTATTCATGTGCTTTTTACCTGTTTATTCCCTGGTCCTTCTCACCCTGAAGTAACCATTGTTCTATATTTTACATTTGTCATTTCCTTATTTTTCTTTTTTTAAACACAGTTTTATCACATATATGTGTATGCCTAAAAGAGATATCTTTTGTTTTCAGTGGCTACTGAATTGTTTTGAAAAGGTGTCATGCCGTATGTGGTTATGTTTCTAAGATCCATCCATCTGGTTCCATGTAGCCTCAACCAATCATTTCCACTGCTATATAATATTCCATTGTCTAAATATACCACCATGTATGTATCCATTTTCCTGTCAATAGGCATTTGGATTGTCTCTAGATTGCTATTAAAATCAGCATCGGCCGCCGCGTCCGCCGCATACGGAGCCGGGGCAGCGGGAGCCCAAGCGGAGTAGGGCGGGGCGGAGGGGCCCAGGGGCTTCGGGAAGCGCCGAAAGGGCGCGGCCGAGGGTGACCCGGACTCCTTCCAGCCGGCCGCCCCGGGGGCGGAGGGGAGGGGCCCGCGCGGCCTTACTGCCTCGAGCGCCGGCGCAGCCCGCTCGAAGCCCCGACCCGTCGAGCGTCGCGCCAGCCCGCGCCCATGCAGCTCCGCCGGCAACCGCTTTCCGCGCCCCGGCCGAAAAAAAAAAAAAAAAAAAAATCAGCATCATGTCACATCTGCTGACTCACATATGTAAGAGATTAATTTAAGGGTGCACCTAGGACTGAATGGCTCCTTCACTTGAGATATGAATGTTCAACGTTACATCATGATGCCAAACTGTTTTACACAATGATTATACTAGTTCACATTCCCACTAGCACTGGGCATGCATCCTTACTGCTCCACATCCTGATTAACACTTGGTTTTGTTAGACTTTTAAATTTTTATCAATTATATGAATATAAAATCACATCTCATTAAGATCTTGATTTGCATTTCCCTGATTACCCATGAGGTTGAGCAGCTTTTCACAAGTTTATTACATTTTTTTTTTTTTGTTAGTACTATGTCTTTCCATGTCTTTTGCTTATTTTTTCTATTGGTTTGTTCATCATATTGTTATTGCATTGTAAGAATTCTTTATATGTTTTGATATTTTGTGTCTTTTTATACTAATCCTTTGTCTGGTATATCTAGTATATATATTCCAGTTTATAATTTGACTTTTCATTTTCTTTAATGTGTCTTTCTTTGATCAACAAAATTTCTTAATTATAACATTCTTAAATTTGTCAGTCTCTTATACTTAGTGCTTTTTTAGCTTTAATTTTTTCCCTGTCCTAAAGTGAGAAAGATATTCTTCACTATATTACATAAGAGTTTGAAAGTTTAATTCATCTGAAATTCATTTTTGGTATGGTGTCAGGTAGTGATCCAATTTCACCTTTTTCCTCCCACTATGAGTGACCATTTTACCAGCACCCTTTGATAAGTACCATCTCATCTCCCCATTGATCTGCCATACCATCCCCATCCATATATTATATTCTATATATATGTGTGCCGTAGTTTCTCGGATCTCTATTCTATTCCAATGGGATGAATAAATTTTATTGTTTTGTCCATCCAAAACTCCCTTCCTTTCATTCTTGTAATAGATTCTTTCATTTCTTTTTAGAGACTGCCCCTTCCTTACCTACTGGCCTTCCCACAGATGTGGACATATGACCCAGGCTGGCCAGCTAGCAGTCTCCATCTTCTGAACAAGGTGATTAGTTTAAAATTGGTCACCTGATTAATTAAGAAGCCAAGATAACAGAAAGCACAGAAGATGAATGAGAACAGAGGTAACTGCTTGATGATAGCTTTGAGCACCTGGATCCAGCCTTGCCTGAAGCAAGTGACCCTTTGCACTTTCCAATTACATAAGCCAGGGGATGCTCCTTGTTGTTAAGTATGATTAAAGAGGGTTTTAGCTCTTGCAATTAACACACATAGATGGCCACAGCAGCATCTACTTGCAGATGAATCAAGAGAATACCTATGGGCAGAGTCAATATTTTCCTCAATCTATCTCTCTCTGCTCCCACCCAAAGACAAATAAGAGATAGAGCAAGTTCTCAAGACTCCAAGGAACAGGTGTTTTTGAGTCCTTTTTAAAATATAGAACACATTATTTAGGTAAATTCAGTGCTGAAATCTCATATAGAGAACACATAAAAGTGGCATTGCTGTGGTTGAAGAAGGGCTGAGGACCCACACAAGCCCCCCGTGCTGGCCCAAGAGCAGTTTCCCTTCCACAGTATATGAATGCTACGATCTTAGCCTGGAGAATTTCCTTAGCAGATCTTACTAGACCATTAAAAAGCCAAGAAAAGGATTTTGATTTTAGAGTGGGTGACTTTAGGCTGTTCAGTCTGGAAATAACAGATAACAGGGCAGTTATCTTTGGAGGCCATTCTTAATCCATGACAGTAAAAGATGTCATCAGCATGGGGGTAATGCTGAGTTTTCTGTTCTCTTGAGCAGAGGGAGAGGAAGCAGAGAGGCTTTTTGCTAGACTGAGAGTAATAGCAGAGCTGGGGACCCTGGGAATAGCTGCATCGGGTTTCCTTGTCCCTTCACTCTGCCTCCACATTTATGACTTTCTCTCCTCCTGCCTCCATGGCCTCATCAGTCTCCTAGCGAGAGGGTGCAAACCAGCCAGTCTTTGCAGTTCTGTTTGAAGCCAGATCTTCCCAGGGGAACCCACTTATCATCTGGGATCCCTCTGGGATCCCCCTTGAAATCTTGGGGATCCCTCTGGGATCCCCCTTGAAATCTTGGTAACTTGATTCAAATCCCATAATTCCATGGTCAGTGGGATTCCAAAATCCTCCCCGACATTTATTTATCTTTGAAGCACTTAAACTGTGCCAGGCTCCTCTGCCTTGGGAAAAATATGGAAGGCTTATGGGAAAATCTGAAGGTGAAACAAACCTGAGAGGGAATGACAATAGGATAAATGATAGAATCAAAATTCAACGTGACCTTCAGAGATAAAAGCCAAGGTGATATCAGCATTATGAGATTGGACAGGGAGAAAGGCAAGATTCTCCATTTCAAGTTTTTTATTTTTATTTAAAGATAGAATGGATGAATGTATATATATATATATATATATATATATATATATATAGCTATGCTTAAAAATAAGAAACAGAAATCTCCTCGGATGGAGGAAAACAGTATTGATTATGATGCAGCCCCTCCCTAGTGGGGAGTTCCCACACGGTCAAACCCACAGGGGGCTCCCCCAACCCAGGGCACAGGCTTGGCAAAAGGAAAGTATTTTGGTTCAAAAAATTCAATTGGAAATAAAGCATTTAGGAGACGCAAGACCTAGTTTAGATTATGCTTTTCCGCCATCCACAGGTAAGAGTCAAAATACCCTAGCACAGCATATGAGCCTCTATGTCTTCTTTCTATTTACTTTCCATTATTAACTCCATGATTGCTTCTCATGTGGATAAACCAAGCTTGCAACAAAACAACTATTTAGAAAGCTAACAAAATAGGCAATGATAGCACTAGGAGTGTAATTTCCAGATCAAAGGAAGTGATAGGCCTGCATTACTTTGCATTGATTAAACCTTATCTGGAGTTTGTTCTGTGTCCAACTCTAGGCCTTATGTTTTCTAAAAACACAATGACAGATAGGGACACAATCCAGCATGAGGAGCTCACCAACAGATGCAAAAGTGCACCTTGTGAGACCTGGTTACATTTTGCTCAGAGAAATCTTTAAGCTCCCTTGATTGCTATTTTCAAATGTTTGTAAGGAAAATGTAGGTGATGGAGCAGCAGACTTATTTCAGAAGAAAAACTTATGGCCAATGGGTGAAACTTGCAGGAAGTTGGACTTAGCTCTGTGTAAGCACTAACCTTCAAAGGAATTGACTTTTGGGAGCTATGGCAAGCTTTCTATACCTGGGAGTGTCCGTCTACAGAGACGTACTCGGTGCCAGAGAGGTGACCCTATGCATGGAAGAGTTTAACTTACTTGAAATGTAGCCCTCTCTTAATGACTGTCAGCAGGTTCCAGGATTTCTTAGAGGTCCAGAAGTGTTGAAAAGAACTGGAGTTGTCAAGAATAGAGAAATAAGAGAGAGGAGGATATGAGGAAGATGGGGTTAACATTAGAGAAACTCTGAAATCTGTTAGGTGGTCTTTCTAGAACCTCCATTTCCTCTTTCTTGACCAGTGATATACTCTCCCCATCCTCCATGCTATTGTCTTGTACCACTTTCAAAATACTACTTAATTAAAGGGTTAGTAATAATTCATACTAACAAGTAAGTGACTTAGAGAAATCCACAGTCTTTTCTGCCTAGAGCCATTGCTTACCAGTAAGTGATAAAAGCTAACTAATAGACTATAAAGTCAAGTTATTAGCCATTTACAAGGGATAGATGAAGTGTTACGTTTGGGGGTACGTATACTAAAGGTTGATGACAAATAACAGAAATGGCCTCTATCTAACTTCAGCACAAAATGAATCCATTTGAAGAACCCTGGGGAAACTCACCGAAATGAGGATCAGCAACCATGCCTCAGGAAAGACACGAACCAGGGAAGCCCTGGGGGCCTGGGAAGTAAGAACAGGTGAACCTTCTCTACCATGGCTGCTGCCAGGAAACTCAGCTCTAACTGCTGTCCATCGCCACCATATCTGTGTATGTCAACTTAATATTCAAATTCCCAAAAGACAGAAGATGATGGTGGATCTTGGGTCCTGTGACTACCTTGGGGGCTAGGAGAGAAGAGTCTGATGTCAGGTGCAGGTAGGAGCGTGAAGGTAAGACAACCAGATGTAGGAAAAGTCATAAAAGAGGGGCGGAAATTCTTCCCAGCAACCTGAGATCACATCACCACACAAGTGAAGTTTTGAGAGTTGCCTCATGTCACCAACAAGTCCAATCCCATCACCATTATGCTCACAACCCTTGAGTGCCTCCCAGGTTCCAACAGATGAAGCCCAAATTCCATAGCAGGTATCCATGACCTACGCGCTCTTGCCCTTGACCACTTCACTGGCCAAATGACCACCGAGTGGCCCTTCTGATTGACAGCCCAGCCACAGTGCACCAGTCAGCATTCCTGGTCCTAGCGCCCCTCTCCATGCAGCATGCTTCTGGCTCTTGACGGCTTTGAGAGTTCCTATTTGCCCTCACAGATGACGGGACAAGGTAACTGGCCGCATCCACAAAGTACTTGCTCTGTTTGGTATTTTCACTGGCTCTGGTTTTATTTTTGAGGTTTATAGTATTATGGAATGTATTTCCCATGAGCCACCTCATATCTTTGATGGCATGAGGCAGGATGTAAACAGGTAGGGCCCTTTGGAGCATCAGAGCTGGGGCAGAAGTCAGGGCGATCTCCCTCTCCTTCCCTCCACTTCCAGGTCGGAGTAAATGCAGCTTCAAGTTACCTGCCACATAGTAGGTGCTCGATAAATACTTACTTGATAATCTACTGAGAGCAGAGGGCTTTTACTCCTTATGACCAATGACCGGGGCCAGATCCAGGTCTCAGGAGGTCTGAGGCTTACTCAGTTTGCCTGGCCCTCTAAGGAAAAGAATATGAAGATATATTACTTTTGCAGTTTTCACGAAAACAGACGGCGGGAGAAATACCTTATAATAGCCTTGTGTAAGAGAGAGAACTGAGGCAGAAATTTCTTACCTCCTCTGCTCATACCCACCCACATCATTTAACAGAAAAGAACCAGGTAAGGAGAAGGTTTAGCCTTTACGAAGCCTTTGCTGTGTGCCAGCATCTCATTTCAGCCTCACAACCCTGTGAAGGCGAATGTATAATTTTCCTGTGTCTGCCATAACAAATGATCACAAACTTGGTGGCTTAAAGCAACAGAAATTTATCCTTAAACAAAAATCAAGGTGTTGGTGGAGACATGCTTTTCTATAGAGGCTCTAGCGGAGAATCTGTTCCAAGCCTCTTCCAGCTGCTGCTGGCTGCTGGCATTCCTTTGTTTGTGGCAACATCCCTCCAATTTCTGTCTTTACATCCACCTTCTCCTCTGTGTGTTTCTTATAGGGACAAATGTCACTGGATTTAAGGCCCACCCAGATAATCCCAAATGATTTATTAATCTCCAGATCCTAAATTTAATTTTACCTGCAAAGACTCTTTTTTAAAATAAGGTTACATTCACAGGTTCCAGGAATTAGGATATGGACATAACTTTTGAAGGGCTACCATTCAACCTACTACAGAGAGACTGTTGTTATCTTCATTTTGCTAAAGCTCAGAGAGGTTAAGAACAGTTCCCAAGGTCACACAGAAAATGATGGATCCAGGATTCAAACCCAGGCAGACTGCCTCAGTCTGAGGTCTGAACCACTATTTTATACAGCAACTGCAAGTTGTAAACCAATGGACGGAGAGGATATATCAGTCTTCCCTTGAATAAACAGTTTTATAGAATTATAATAGTTAGCTAGATTTAAACATTTCAGGTTATTTTATATAAAATTCTGGATTTTCTGTTATAAAACAACAACACAGGGATACCTCAACCCAGAGACAGAATTTCTTCATGGCAACAATTGGATGGTACTAAGGGGTGGTTGCCCCTTTTAGATGGGACATTAATGCTTTAGTACTCCACACACACCCCCCACCTGCCCTCATGCCCTCTTATTTACCCTTGGTCTCCATTCATTGACTTGACTTGCCAGAACCTTGAAAGTACTTGAGCTGGGCTCTCTGCATACATGGATGGCTGCAGAATTGATTAAAGGCTCTATACGACTTCAAGGCCTCTTTCAGGAGGTCTTGCCCTATTTGTATCCTCTCCAAGGCTCATGGAGTTCTCTCCCTCCTCTGCATTTTTCTACCCCTTTATAAGCCATGCCAACCTCCTCAACCTTGACCTTGAGTTATTGGTAATACTGATTATATTCTTGCCCCCAAACTCTAATGGCTTCTAGATTTAGTGTTTACTTTTTTTTTAACTGCAGTTCAGGTTTCTGTGAATTGTGCTTGAGCTGCACTGAATTTCTTTTGGTTCCACAAATGTCAAAAGTGCTCTCACCTCAGGCCTTGGCACATTCCTCTCCTGTGCTTTGGTGGCATTTCACTTCCCTCTGTCTTTTCATACCTGGCTCTTTCTTGCCTTCGAATCTCTGTTTAAATTCCATATCCTTGGCTACTTCATTCAGCCCAACCAACCATCAAAAACATTGTTGAGAAAATCAGGGGGAAATTTGACCACAGTCTTGGTGTTGGATAATATTAAGGAATACTTATTTATCTTTAAGGTGTATTAATGATATTGTGAATTTGTTGTTGTTTCTGAGTCCATTTTTATTAGAAATGCTCAAATGTTTATGGGAGAAATGGTACAATTTCTTGGATTTGCTATAAAATACTCCAACAACAACAACCAAAGTATAGGAAGTATAAGTGAAATCAAAGAAATGGGGTTGTCAAAATGTTGATGACTATTGAAGCTGGATGAAGGTTATGTGGGGATTCATTATATTATTCCTTGACCTTTGTGGGTGCTTAAAAAATTCATAATAAAAAAGATATGTGTGTGTGTGTAGGTATATGTTTGTAAAAACTTGGACATCACATTCTCTAAGAGGTCTCTGACTGCCTGACATCCTCATTTCATTCTCCCCAGCACCCATCTCTTCCTGATCTGTTATTATTTTTCTACCAGTTTGGGTGTGTGTGTGTGTGTTTTGTTGTATCTCCTTGCACCTGTCCTCCAGAATTTAAGAGCTGGTTCCTGCAGCTAGAATTTTCACACTCTGAGCAAAGGGACAACTTTTTCTTCTGTTCACTGGCACATCTCTAAATGCCTCCTAAAGCAATAGCTAGCACATGGTAGGTGCTTAGTAACTGCTTTTGACTAACGAACCCAGACTTTAAGCTCCAAGAGACCTTGTCCCCTCCCCTGTGCATCAATGTGGTCCCTATTGTGATGTAAGGCTCTTGATCTGACTATTTAGGAACTGGTTGTGAAATAAATGCTCATGTGCTCTGAGCTGCACTTTACAACATGCTTGCCTGTCTCCTGTTTATTCTTGGCTTGTGTATGATAGCAGCTTGGAGAGTATGGAGGTATAAAGTAGTTTTTTAAAAAATACTTTAAGAATTCCTGGAGTATTTCTAAATTATTTTTCGTACACAATTTAAAACTAGTGTTAAACTGTCTATATAACACAACAGACATTTAAATGCCTTACAGATTACATTTTAACCCATTGAAGGCTAAGGCCATCAATGAGTTACTTTGAGTTGCCAGATTATCTAATTTTGGGGAAGGGCCTTATTATAGTAAAGCTTTCCTGATATCTTAATGTGTGTATTTGCATGTTTTTGGAATGTAGCACTGATTTGGAAAGCCTCTTGTTTTTTGTTTGTTTGTTTCTTTTCTTCTTTTTTTTTGTTTTTAAATTCAGGCTCAATCAGGTCCTGTCATGTAAAACTGTATATATAGGAACCCTTATACAGTACACCTTTGCATGATTAGGTACTGGGCAAGGGAAGTTGAAATGTAGGAGCTGGTATCATGACGACAATCCCAACATAGGCAATTTCTCAGATGACCGTCCATCTTAAAGCCTACTGATGTGAATTGGACATTTAAGTTTAAGTTAAAGAATGTGGAGTCATAGTTAAATATTAGTAGCAATGCAGTTTTATAATATGTGGACTAGTTTTACTGAAGAATGAATATGCTGACACCAAAATGAGCTACTTAGGAAATGGCAGTCCTTTGCAGCTATGAATCTATGTAGAAAAGAAGTTTGTTCAATTCTGTGCAACAGAAACAAAATTCAAAAATACATGAAATTCTGAAGCTTACGGAAAACTGTAACTGTTGTCTGTGTTTTCAGCTTTGGTTTTCTTGTGTTAATTAGCAATGACTCATTGTTTTTAAATGTAGGCTCTGAGTTTAAACAAATAGATGATATTTATACCAGAAAGCCACTTTGAGTTTTCAATATAGTTTGCATATTTGCACTCTATGTAAGATTTTATTTGAAAACGAGACTCCACTGCTCAAAAAAAATAAAACAAAAAATGCTGGGTTGGCGGGGAGAATATGGTGTTTAGAGGTAGGTGGTCTTGGGTTCAAATTCAAGGGATGCCCAGTACGACATGTCCCAAAACTTGTATTTCATAACTGCTTGCTAGATGCTGTCCTGTCTTTACGAATCCGCTGCCTGCATGCAAAGCCTTAGATCCTTGAGGTTCTTCTGCTTTTCCTTTTCTTTCACAAAACGTCTCATGTGAGGAAGATGCCGTCCTGCATGTCCATATGGTAGCTATGTTCAAAGCCCAAGAAGAACCTAGAAGATAAGGGACATTCGTAAAAAAGTGCTGGCTAATCAGGCCTGCCAGGCTCTGAGCCCAAGTGGGCAGTTCAGTTTTTGAAGAGTTTTGTTTCTCCAAGAGGCCGCCAGGACAATGCAGGCCTTATGCTAAGTCAACTGACCAGACCTTACCTCCTGCCACTGCCCCACCCCCAGCTTTGAGGACCGCCCATAATCTTCTACGGGGGACAAAGTAACAAAGACCAGTCTATTTCCCTCCACCCTGGAGATGCCATCAGGGGAAACAGAGCATGTTTTCTTCAAAGTCCAAAATACTCAGTTTTGGGCTAGAAGGCCAAACTTGTTGAACTGGGAGGGAGTGGGCTCAGGTGGGAGGCTGGGAGGCGTTGGCAGGTTTTCTAACTTTGGATGGAGCGTGGGCTCCGGGTGAGAGCCGGGGTGGGAGTGGGGCTCCAGGAGGAAGAAGGGGATGTTGCCAGAACTGGCTGGCTCCAATCACGCACATTCTTGGCAAGGAGAGAAAGTCCTTGGATGGGGAAATCTCCAGAAGCTGCAGAGAGGGTAGCCTTTTCACTGCCTATGTTTTCAAAATCATAAAGGCAATCACATGCTTTATTAGACTTTAAGCCAGAGTTGACACTCTGCAAAAACAAAGCCAACAAACAAAACCCAAATGTCTTAAATGGGTCATCAGAAAGATGTCTCCTTGTTGTTGATGATCAAATTTCCTCTTCGTGTTTCACCTGCAGACATGAAGCCTGCCTTGTTGCAGTGCTGCGATAGTCTGCTACACAGTCTCTCTGACCCCAGGATCATTCTCTTTTGTCTGCTCTGCACAGGGCAGGCAGTGGCCACCTTAGTGCCTACACAAATGAAGGTGCATTTCACGGCTTTAACCTTCTGTTTCTCCCCATTGTCTATAAAATAAGCTTAGACTCTCATCCTTGCCACTCAAAGCCTTCCACAATCCGTCCCTAAACTATTTGTTCAATCTTAATTTTACTGTAACTATAAACTACTTATCCCCCTATCAGTTTCATGTTCTGTTTCCCATTCATGCATCCTGTTCTTCATGCCACACCTTTCCTCCTACTGTTCAAATGACTCCCAATGCCCTCTCTCTCCCTTCCACCTGTCCATGTTCAAGTTCTACCTACTCTAAAATACCTACCTCAGACATTGCACCTCTACAAAAACTTCCCAAGAAACAGTCATTAAGAAAATTAAATTTACCCTAGATTTGCCCTTTCATCTCCTAGTGCTGTGGTTTGGGGCTAGAACTGCAACTTCTCTGAAGGTCAGTTTCCTCAGCTGTAAAATGAGGAAAACTTACAGGGAGTGTGACATTTCACCGAGAATAAGAGTTCTTAGCACAATGCCCAGCACATAGTGAGTGCTTAAAAAGTCCATTTTTTAATTTATTATTATGCTTACCATGTTCTATCTTATTTTACGGTGGGGAGAAATGTATTCCCATTGTTTCAGTCTGCATTTCAAAGAATTCCTGCCAGATGGGAGAAAGCCTATGAAAAAAATTCACGTAATCGATAGACAACTTCAGACTTACATGTCTATCACCACTTGCCACTCTGTGCTAATTCACATATGGAATCCTGGTGGTAAGTCTAATTTACCACAGACATTTTCATTAGCCGTTATATTCTACCTGCTCCCCAAAGGAGCTGTAAAATCAGCATTTACAATACTGTGGAAGTCTTGTTCCCTGCTCAGATTTCCAGAACATGGAGCTATCATCCCATATTTATAGAGTACTTCAGTTTTCAAACGCTGTCTTGTTTGGTCATTGCAACAATCCTGGAAGTTAAGAATACTTAGCACCGCCTTACAAAGGAAGAAAGAGGGACTCATAGTGACCATGTGGGACCACAGGCTAATGTCACGGTCAGTGCAGAAACAAGTCATGTGGGCACAGGGTAGCTACTCAATAAGAATTTATAAAGTGAATGAATGAATGAATGGATGGATGGATAAATGAGAGAAGTAAGCTGCCTTCCTCTCTGGCTGAGAGACACAATTCATCAGGAGTAATGGGAGGATAATATTCATCCACAAAGTCCTTTAAAAATTGGGGGTACTCTATCTGTTGGATCCTTTCAGTTTTGACAGAGGTCTTACATAATTTGTTTAAGGAAAAGTGAGAATTATTGGCTTCTATAAGTGGGAAGCACAAGGACGAAGGTGCTTTTTTAAAAGTTAGTTCTGGACTCAAATAATGTTACCAGTTCTCTCTCTCTCTCTCTCTCTCACAGACACACACAGACACACACACACACACAGACACACACACACACACACACACACATTCTCTACTCTGCAAGACAAACTTCCCCCACTCAGTAGAGAAGACAGCAGTGCCCCAAGCTCCACATCCTTCCTGTTCTGTGGTCAGGATGATAAAAAAATGGGGGTGTGCCAGGCATCCACATTCAACAACTAGAACAGGGCCCCAGTAACACTATGTGAAAGTGATTTTAGAATTACTTACGGGGTATCTCAGGGGCGGTGTGTATTTCATAGTGATATGGGCTTTTAATTGCCAGTTCTAGCCATGCCTACACAAAGAAACTATAATAGTTCATTCCTATGAGCACTTATTTATGGGCAGCCCCTGTTCATTGCATATGTGTGTGATCTCTCATTGTGTCCTTTGAGCAACTCTACAATGTAGTTCCATTATTATTGTCCTTTAGAGGTGAGGAAAGTGAGGCACAGACAATTTAAGTAACTTCTCCAAGGTTTTGCAGCTACTGGATAGTATAAATAGATATTCAGGCCTAGATGGTCTATCTCCAGAGACCACAGTCATAACCACCACACAACTGCCTCTCAGTTACTACTTGTGCGACTTGAACATTTCATATGATTTAGTAAAAATCTCAGCTCCTCATGAGTAATGTTACATAACTGTTGCAAAGAATAGAGATAATGAATGTATTCACGATGCCTAGTAGGGGCTCAATCAACCATAGTTAATGCTCCATTCCATGAAGATGCTTATTTACGGATCCTAGCATAGCCCAGGAAGCTCACAGGTATAGACTGGGACAACAAGGACCAGAACTATTAATGGTTTTGAGATCTTTGTGTTAACAAGCCCAGGCCTCTGATACAAGCTTTATACCTTAGTCTGTCTTAAAGTCGAGATTGTGAGCAATATTTGGGGTTCAAGGGACAGCGATCTATCAAGTTGGCTTAAACCTAAGAGAGGAATGTTTATTATCATAAACGAAATATGAGACTAGAGTCAGTGTTCAAATAATCTTTGTAGAAATTGGTCTTTCTTTATCTCCCAGTTGTACTTTCCTCTATGTTGGTTTATTTTTCCAGTTTGGCAGAGATGGTCACCATACACCATCTCTCCACACTAATATCAGTTTGGAACTTTGACCTCTCCCGCTCCTTCCCCATGTAAAGAGAGCATCTTTTCCTGAAATTTCCACCAAGAGTCCTGGGGAACCTCTCATTGGTCTGGTTTAGGTCACATGCCTACCCCTGAATCAATGACATGGCCATAGGGATACAGTGTTCTGATTGGCCCAAAGCAGCTCATTCTTCTCACAAAGGGAAATCAGGGTGCAGTTACCAAAAGAAGGGGAAGAGATCCAGGGCAGGCTAAAACGATTCTTCTCCTACAGAGCGCTGTAAACAAAGGTGGAAAGTTCCAACCAGTCCAGTGAAGAAAGAGTTCTTGAGTTTTATCTGGAGAGGGCAAGCCTCATTTGAATTGGAGAAATTAAAAATTTGTCCCCAACAAGTTTTTATTGTACCTCCCCCATTCATTCAATATTTATTTATTAAGCACCTACTATGCATCAGGCACTGTGAAAAGAGCTGAGGATACAAAGAGGAATAAATACACCTGCTACCCTCTACAGCTCTCAATCTAGTGATGATTGTTGGGGATGGGGGAGACAAGAATTTTAATAGTTATCTTGCAGTTTTATACTGCAAACACAAAAACAATTTTTGAGTTGCATAAATACTCAAGTATTAAGCATTAAACTATTAATCACTAAAAGAAAATATGGTAAGAGATTTATATAATGATCTGGGAAAAAAATGTATTCACCAAAATATTTTGGAAGACAGCAACATATTTATTTGGCAGAAATGTTTGATAAGATTTTGGGGTACAGGTCAAGACCCTCAAAGAATGCTTACCTATCAAAAGATGATTCATTTATCTCTTTTAATAAAAAAATATTTGGTGCTCACTAGAGAGAGAAATTAAGAGGAGATTTGGCAAAAGAGATAAAGATGGTGGGATGCTTTGCACCTAATGGTGATGTGTCCTTCATCATGAAACCCTCCCTCCCCTCTCTCCCCCAACCTCTACAAAACAATTGGTGTGAGTGGATTTATTGGGGAAACTGGTGAATGGGCTGAGCTTCCTCCATACAGAGCCTGTGGCTGCAGTTGCCACAGCTGGAGTGACTGCAGTGACATCTGGTTTCCATTGATCTAATCACAGGGTGGGGATGGACTGCCAAAGCATGACCCCAAAGGCAGAAACCATAAAAGAAACGGGGGCTAAATATGGCTGCATCACACAGAACAGATTCTGAATGGTTAAAATGCCATAAGCAAAGTTAAAATGTCAAAGACAAACTGGAATGTATTTTGTTTGCAGTGTAAATGAGAAAAGTTTATTTTTATAAAAATATTTTTATATTTTTAAAAAAACAAAAGCAAATACCCCAATAGAAAGATCGGCAGAGAATATGAGCTGGTCATTTTCAAAAGGAAAAAAATATAAATGATCAATAAACATATTAAGAAGTTTAATCTCATCAATAATGAAGAAAACACAATAACAAAAACCCATGGTTTGCTTATTAGATTGGGGGGAAAAAAATGAGAATTCCCAGCGTTTGCTAGATTGTGGGGAAATGGGCATCTTCAGATACTGCACAACAGAGAAAAACTTTACAAAGAAAAATCTGGCAGTATATTCGAAATCCTTAAACATGTATATATTTTTAATGAAAAAAATTCATTTCTGGGGATGTATCCTAAAGAAATATTTAGACAAATGTGAAAAGGTATACATACAGGGGTACTCACTGTAGTTTCTTTATAAAGGTGAAATATTTGTAACAACCTAATATTCAGAGGCCACAGATTGGTTACCAAAACTATGCTGTGAAACACCAGGCAGCCACTAAATATTATGGTACAGATGCATATGGAGGAACATGGGAATATAGCTCCAATATAAACATGATGAAGTGAAAAAATCGGGCTGGAAAAGTATATGTATATTGTGAACCTAGTTTTGGTGATAGACACAACCCACAAATGCACACATAGGAAAAAATGCCCAAAGGGCATCCACCAAGTGGTTTCCAGAGGTTATTTGGTGGTGACTAGATTATAGGTGATTTGGGGGTTTTTTTGTTTGTTTAAATTTAATTGGGGTCTCTGTTCTGAGTATCCTAAAAAGAAAGCTAGATTCTGACATCATGAAACAACAAACGGAGATACGGAGCGATGGTGGGAGGCAGTGCTGTGGAGGGGTAAGCGCAGGTGATGTGGGGAGCAGCGGGGAGGCCTGTAACACCCACAGGAAATCTCAGGAGCGCATGCTGAGCCATCTTCCTTTGTGGCATCTCCCTTCCCTCAAGTACCCACTTGCTCTGTTGCTACAGCATAGCGTCCCCACTCCAAATGAGTGTCTCTCCACTCCAAATCTGATTCCTTCTGAACATCGCCAACGATCTGGACTGTCCTTCATTCCCAAGCTCCAGGCGCCCATCACAACTTACCCAGCCACCTGCCCCAGCCCTGGAGCCCTGCTTTGGTGCCTTCTACACAGGCTCTTCTCTCCACCTGAAAAGTCAGCCCTCTATTCTTTGTTCGGCGATCTCCTTAAAGATTGCTCAAACGTCGAATCCTTCATGAATACTTCTCAGACCTACTGAATTGATCTTTCCTTTGAGCTCTTGCCATGCGTCTACTCTAGTATGTTCTAGACCCTCCTCTTTGTTGTTTGGTATGCCAGGATCCTGTCTGCAGGCCTACTCCCCATCCTGCCCTTCAAGATGGGATTCAGGCCTTGTGGCTCTGCAGTCCCACAGGCCAAACCTCAAAGGTGAACTGCTCACCTCAGCTGGGGAAGATTACACAGGACACCTCACTGTTTCACTGCTTAGTATAAAATCCAACCCCCTTGCCATGACCTTGAGGACCTCTTAGCTCTGACATTGCTTTGTGGGCCTGCTCCCCACCTCTGCTCTTGTTCCCCCACTTCTGGAGTGAGGTCACCCTGGCAGGACCTGTAGTGGTCACCAAAGTGATGGGGCAGTCCCTGGCTCTGAGTATGCTGACCAGGGCTTAGTGACCTTGCACATGCCTGGTAGTCAGGCACAGCCCTGGTGTCCAGGGTCATGCAACGGGCAGCCCAGGGAGGCTCAGCCATCCCTCCATCATTCAGGGCTGCAATTTACTTTCAGTATTTCCAAGCTATGAAATTGGCGGCCACAAACTTTTTGAAACTAGCCTTTGGTGGCATTTCTTAGCCTATTTTCTAAGACTAACTGGAAAGGCATGTAACCTGATGACAAGACTGGGTATCATTCAGGGATATATCTGATGGGATTTTTGTGTTAAGGAGTTCTCTTGGACTGAGTGGAAGTGAGGAGACCGGTCAGGAGACCATTTTCTCCCAGCTGGTCTGGACAAGAGTGACAAGAGTGGACACAGAGAAATGGAGGTCAGTTAGGAGTGTCTTTGGGAGGTGTAATTAACAAGACTGGCTAGGTGTACGATTCATGGAGGGAGGGATGGAAAGGAAAAATCATGGGAGAGTCTTTGTTTTTGGATTGAGCAACTGCATGGAGGGATGGTGATGTATTTAAGGAGAGGCAGAGGGCTGGAGTTGGGTAGGTAAGCACTTTGGAAGAGTTTATAGGATGTGGGTGTGGGAAGGAGGATGTTCTGTTACCAACGCATTACATACGAAGTGTCTGAGACATCCAGGTGAAGATGGCAATTATGCAGTTGTTTATGTGAGTCCAGAGCACACGGTCTGGGCTGGAGATAGACATTCTGGAGTCATTGACGTAGAGGTGGAATTTAAAATTATGGGAAGGCGTGAGCACAGGTTGAGAAGGAATATTAGAGAGAATGCAAGACCAAGAGTAAAGCTGAGTCACCTTGCATAATCTTTCTGTGCTTCCTTTTACGCATCTGTAATACGGGGTTTTTAAAGTGCCAGGCATGTAGTAGGACTCCGGAAATACAGCTTTAATTGTTAACATTTTTACAGGTCAGTAGAAGGGGGGCTGGTAATGAAAATACAAACGAGACAGTGAGGTCTGAAGGAAACGTGTGCATGCGGTTCCTTCAACAGAGTGTATGTGGGCCTGTGTGGACATGTATATATATATGTATATATACATGTGCATGTGTGGGCGAGGCTGTAGTGAGAATAGAGGGGACCCAGACACTCAAACAAGATGAAAGCCCACCCTATCCTTATCCTCTTAAGAGACTATACTCATTTCCTTTCTATTTATAACCTGATTACATGCAACGATGACTTTTGAGCTTTTTTAAAATTGAAATATAGTTGACTTATAATATTATGTCAGTCTCAGGTGTACAAAGTGATTCAGTTGAAATATATGTATTTTTTAGCTTATTTCCCATTATGGCTTATTACAGGATATTGAATATAGTTCCCTGTGCTAGATAGTAAATCCTTGTTGTCTATTTTATATACAGTACTGTGTATCTGTTAATCCCCAAATCCTAATTTATCCCTCCCTCCCTCCCTTTTCCTTTCAGTAAACATAAATTTGTTTTCTATGCTTGTGAGTCTGTTTTGTATATAAATTTATTTGTAGTATTTTTTAGATTCCACATATAAGTGATATCATATAATATTGGCCTTTCTCTGTCTGACTTACTTTACTTCGTATGATAATCTCTAGCTCCATCCATGTTGCTGGAAATGGCAACATTTCATTATTTTTTATGGCTGAGTAATATTTTATATTATATATATATATATATATATACACACACACACACACACACACACACACACACACACACACACACATATATCCATATATATATACCACATCTTCTTAAACCAATTATCTGTTGATGGAAATTGGATTGTTTCCATGTCTTGGCTATTGTTAATAGTGCTGCTATGAATATTGGGGTGCATGACCCCAATGAATTTTTAAGTCATTGCTGGATGATAAGACAACTGCAGCAAAATCTACCCCCAAGTTTATGTTTAATATAATTTTAGCAAGTCCTGGATGCGCATGTCTGTCCCAGTCCATAAGTTTCCCTGTTCATGCTGGTGTGATTTGTTCCAGTTGAGAATGGGCTGGTTAATATTACTCATGGGCTTTCCACACAGTTCTAGGCATGATCACCAGGGACATAATTTTGAACAGAGCCAGAGGTGGAGGGAGAACAGTAGGAGGAATTCTGGAAATACCATTTTAAAGAATTGATTTGATAATGGGGAAAATGTTCTGTCCCATATCTCATTTTATTTACTAATGAAATTTTACTGAGTTCTTAGATCATTTCGGGAGCAGTCTCTTAAAATAATAATGATAAAAATCCACAACCTTAGGAGGACACCCTGAGATTTGCAAAGCACATTTTCCTCATCTCAGCTCATTCTCTGTCAGCCTTGGGTGAGGGAAGACAGAGCAGCCACAGGAACCTGGACTCTGGAATCAAACAGGGGCCTGGTTCTGGCCTCAGTCTCAGGGTTACTTTGCTAGGGATGCAGTTACAAATCACCACAAGTTGGGTAGCTTAAAACAACAGATACTTACTGCCTCCCAGTTCAGGAGACCAGAAGTCCGAAATCAAAGTGTCAGCAGGGTTGGTTGCTTCTGAGGGCTCTGAGGGACTATCTGTTCCAGGCCTCTCTCCTAGCTTCTGGCATTTGCTGGCAATCTTTGGCCTTAGCTTGCAGATGTATCAGTCCAATCTCTGCCTCCATCATCGTGTGGCATCTTCCTATGTATCCCTCTGTGTATTTACCTGGCCTTCTTCTAAGGCCCTCAGATTTAGGGCTCATCTTAATCCAGTATGACCTCATCTTAATCATATCTGCAAAGATCCTATTTCCAAATAAGGTCACATTCTGAGGTTCCAGGTGGACATGAATTTTTAGAAGGTACTCTTCAACTTGGTATAATCTCTTACCAGCTGTGTAAGTTTCTTAGAGAGTAAGTTTTTTCACTTGTAATATGTAAGTCTTACACTATTGGGTTGTGAGGGTAAATGAAGTAAAACAGGAGACACATCTAGCACAGTGCTGAATGTATAGTAAAGACCATAAGAACTGTGTTACCAAGGTCAGATCCTGGCTATGCTGGGAGATCACAGACTTCTCTGAGCCTGTTTCCTATCTTCATTAAAAGCTCCTTAAAGAAAGAGACAATTTATTTTATTTCCATTGCTACATCTCAAGGGCTTTCTACAATACATGGTCAGTAGTGGGAGCTTACTAAAATATCTTGGCATGAGTTCACTCTAACATGGGAATGATACATACCTCACAGAAGTGTTGGTAGGATGAAATGAGACAAAACTGTGTCTGCTTCTTCGTGCTCAGTAAAACATCTAGTCTCTCATCTCTCTCTCTCTTTTTTATATACAGACTGGCACAGAGTATAGACATTTTGAGAGATGCCAAAGGGGGCTGTACTCATCAGTGAAAAGCTCAAGAAGAAGTCAGGGAAGGGGCATCCTGAGTTCAGTTTAAGGTCTGGGTAGAATTTGGAGAATGGGAAGGAAAAAAGTAAGCCAGCTTCACAAACCACCAGCATGACGTCCACTTAGTCTACAAATAGTCATCTCTGATCCAGGGACCATGTACAAGGCTGGGGATGCCAAGATGATCTTCCTGTTCACTTTGGTTCTTAAGTTCAGTAGAGAAAACAGACCTAGACAGGTTAATATAAGGTTCTAAGGCTTCATGGGGACATTTTCCCAGGATAAAAATTTCTATAAATTACTTTAGATATATGTAAATGTTTAAACAATAACAGTGAATATTGTATACCCAAGTAAAAGAATGAAGCATTGTTAATACAGTGGGAACTCTCTGTGTTCTCCTCCCAACTGGCACCTCTCTCTGACAGGTGGAAATGTTGTTCATGAAATAAAGGATAAAGTGAAGAGAAATGACTGGCCCAGGGTGCCACATGTAACATAAACTCAGCTCAGGGTTCACCATCCTTCCATAATGGGAATAGGCAAGTATAGACTTGTGTTGTCTGACGGTGTTTATTTGTTGCTTTCCAAGCAAAGGAAGCAGGCTATTAATCTAAAGCCCTGAGGTGTATGAATGATCTTTTTCTTGATTCCCTGGACCCCATTTCTAAAGTAGTCTTATCCTATTTAATAACAATATCACAGAAATTGGAGGATAAAGAGGCTTCAGTAGCCCACATTCTAAATGAAACCTCCAACATAGGATTAAGCATCATGCCCAAGGATCCCTAAGAGGTGGCAGAATTAGCCTCTGCTCCATCCTTGCCCAAGCATCATACCATAGTGCTCCTCAAGCTGTGAAAATGCAAGCAGGGGACACAGAAGATGAGGAAGATGTGGAAACTGTCCTCTTTGTTTAGGAGGAGACATTTCCCCTCTTTGGAAGCCTAGTGAAAGGGGTGATCTAAGAGAATCATTTTTGGAGGCTGAGGGCATCTTACTTGCCAACTGGATATCACTGAACTGCAGAACTTTGAGGCCTTAACTGGTGCTAAGGCAAGGAGGAGAGCATGGTGTGGTAGGCAGAATTTTAAGGTGGTCCCTGAGATTCTCAGACCCAGGTGTACACACACCTCCTCCTAGTCTCCAGCCAACACTAATCGAAGTATTGATGTGAAGGGGTTTTTCAGATGTAATAAAGGTCTCAAATCAGTTTACCTTAAGATGGGGAAGTTATCTGGACCCTGGCCTAAACATAGCTGAGTTTAAAGGTCAAAGGCAGAGGAAATCGGAGATTCAAAATGTGAGGGAGACTGGGCATACAAGAAGTTCTCTGTTCATGACTTGAAGATGGAGGGAGCACATGGAAAGGCATTCAGTTAGCCTCCAAAAGGTGTGAGTGAATCTGGTTGATAACCAGTAAGAAAATGGGGACCTCAGTCCTACAACCGCAAAGAACTGAAATTCTGCCAGGAACCTGAATTCACTTGGAATCAGATATTCCCCAGAACCTCCAATGAGAACTCATGCTGGTTAACACCTTGATTTCAGTCTAAGCAAAGAACTTTAGACCTACATAATTGTGAGATAATAAATGGGTATTGTTTTAGGCTAGAATATTGTGATAATTTTTATGTAGCTGGCTGCTGTAACAAAATATCATAGACTGGGTGGCTAAAACAGCACAAATTTATTTCTCACAGTTCTGGAAACTGGGAAGTCCAAGATCAAGATTCTGGCCTATTTGGTTCCTGGTGAGAGCTTTTTTGCAGAAGGCTGCCTTCTTACTTTATCCTTACATGGTTGAGAGAGAGAAAGAGAGAGAGAGCAAGCTCTCTGATCACTTCTTATAAGGGCACTAATTCCATCACAAAGGCTCCACCCTCATCACCTCATCACCTCATCTGAGCCTAATTACCCCCCAAAGGCCCCACCTCCCAATACCATCACCTTGAGGGCTAATGTTTCATCATAAAAATTTGAGGAGGACACCAACATTCAGTTCATAACAGGAGGATTTTCCAGGGTCAGAGACATGTCACCAAATACCATAATCAAAAGCCTTGTGGCCTCTGAACTGAATGTCCTGGGAATGAAAATAAATTGAAATTCTGAATGGGGGCAAGGAGCAAGCAAGCATTTCTGAGGTTGCCACTTTTCATGCCATCTTGATGCCAGAACTGCCTCGAACATCAGGAGTCCCTGGTCAGTAAGCCCAGACCAGACATTCAGGCCCAAATCAGCCCACTCCAACCCAAGGACATCTTCATCACCCTGGTAACTATTCAGGCTCTGCTGTGGTGGTGGGGGGGGCACATTCCAGAGCCCAGGGAACAGGAGGAGGTGGAGAGTTGGCATACAAAGAGACACGTCTCAGAAAGCAGCCCAGAAGAAAGTCACAAAAGCCACGTTTGCCTCGGTCTAATATTTGCCATTCCAGAATTTCACATCTGCAAACAGCAGGGTTGAGCCTGTGGTCATGGACACAGCCTGGACTGAGTGCTGCTTCTTGCTCTTTATGGCTTTTACAAGAAAGTTGCTGGGTTCTACAGACATGATATGATTTGTCTTTTGAATCTCTCTCTTCTTCTCTCTCTCTCAATCTCTCTTTCCTCCCTTCCTCCTTCTCCCTCTCTCTTCCCACATAACACAAAAACTTGAAAGAAGGCATTAGCAAATTAATATTTATTGAGTGCTGACTGTGTTCTAGACATCATGTTGTGTATACAATGCTATAGTATCTGGTCTTCATGATAATTCCATGAAAATGGGTGTATTACCCCCATTGGTAGGCAAGGATAGTTATGTTCAGAGACGTTGATTAAAATGTCCAAAATCACACAGCTTATAAGGACTGGCACTGGATTGGAACTCCTGCCCAGCTGCCCTCAGATCCCCTCTCCGGATCAGAACTCAATATGAAACTCCTTTCCTTTTACTGCCCACCTAGGGCCCAATCCTGGAAGCACAGTGTCCATCTAAAGAACAACTTGGGGGAAGGTAAGTGGGGACAATGTCTTATCTTTCAACACATCTTTAAACAAACATCCTCTGAGGTCCTAAGGATCATCTGTGAAATGAGTGAGGTCAAAAAGAGGAGAGATTCAACTCAATCATTTTTACAAATGTCAACAAACCTCCTGCCACTGTTTCATTGCTAAACATAAGAAGATGAACAGGACCATCTCTACCCTTAAGCTAATAATGGTTTATGCTGTGACCAAGCATTTAAAATAATGTACTCCCTTTTTATTTATTTCTCACAAAAATCCTATCAGGAAGTCGTTAGTACAGTATATCCATTTTATAGGAGAGAGTCAGGTGACTGTCCAGGGACCCACAGTCAGGATAGACACAGATGCTGCCAAAGCTTGTAGAAGTTGTACATTGCCTGTGGGTACCAAGTCCATCCTGGCAATGGAAGGGGCTCATCCTGGATCAGGCAATAAAAGGGTCCATTATCCGAAGACAACCTAAAAACCATAGTAAAACTGCTGAGAAGTGGTCTGTTTTTTATTACCACTCAGCCCTGATAATATCATACAATGTCAGTGATCAAATACTCTGTTCTGAAAAAAATCCTTTGCTGCTCAAGGTTGTAAACAATTCTGCAGTTACTATTGTATTTGAATATATATGCAAGTTTCAGATCAGCTCACTTTTATTCCCTATGCTTTAATAAATGATGTATTCTACTCAGAAATTACCCTCAGAGGACGCCCAGGTGTCCAGTTGGTCCCTGACTCCCATGGACTCAGCAATACTCCCTTGTTTCAAGAGTAAATTTGTAATGGTTTGAAATTGTTTGAGCTCATTTGGGGCTTGTGTCTCCAACTCAATACAACTCAGCTACTAGTGATTACTGAGCACCCCCTGGGAGCCAGGCTCTGTGCTGGGCATGGAATGAGACAGGTGAAGTCTCTTCCCTCCCGGGGTGTCCATCTTTAGGAAGAAAGCAGACAGTGACCCAGAAAACAAACTGAAACACAGAAGAATGCTCTGAGGGAGAAAAGAACAAGGTTTTTGGGAGCATCGTGGCATGAGGGGACCATTTTTGATAGGATGGCCAGGAAGCCCTTTCTGAGGAGGAGACATCTTAGCAGAAATATGAAGAATAAGCAGGGGTTAGTCGAGTTATCCCCTCAGGAGGCAGGGTAGGAGGGAAACAGCATGTGCAATGCCCTGTGAGAGAAAGTTCTCATCTGAGGACTGGGTGGGGAGGGGGAAGGCCTGCCAGAGCTTAGTGAGGGATGGGAAAATGACAGGAGGAGAATTTGGAGAAGGAAGCGGGAATCAATTACACACTGAGAACTTGGTGTGTAATTGGGGTGGGCGCATGGGTTTCATTCGAATTTGATTTCACTTGCCACACAAGGATGTTCAGAGCGGAAGAAACTTATCCTAATGTACATTTTCAAAAGATCTCTCTTGCTGCCATATGGGGAAGACAGTGGGAGTAGTCAGGAAAGATGATGGTGGAGTTCCTGCAAATGAGGAGAAGGTGTGAGCCGCAGACATTTTTGGGGGTATAATCTTGTTGATGAAGTTTGTGAGGTCAAGGGAAAGAGAGGAGCGAGAGCAGCTCTTAGCTGTCTGTTCTGTTTTGAGTAGGTGGTAGAGCATTTGCTGAAATGGAGAACTGGGGAGAAACACAGAGAGAGGGAGAGAGAGAGAAAGTGTGTGTGTGTGTGTGTGTGTGTGTGTGTGTGTGTTCAGACAATATAATATAATTATATTTAAGACAATTTGGAAAATAAGAAGGAAGTAAAAACTGTCTCATCACTTAAAGCCAAATACTTTTGTGCTCAGTGCATATATTTCTAGATATTTTTCTTTATATATATTTTTTTATTTGAATATACAGGATACTGTTACATGCAAAATAATGTATCATAGTAATTAGGAGTTACATAAACCAGAAGTTCTGACTTCACTTACCTTGCCGTGTGACTTTGGCAATGTATTTATTCTTTCCAAACTTCACTCTTCATCTGTAAAATGGGGATGACACTAATCTACAATTCAATGCATTGCTGTGAGGATGGAATAAATGATGCAGATACTACACTTAGCACAATCCCTGGCAAATAAATACCAGGCACGAGAATTGTTAATCATCACTATTATTATTGTTAATATTTATATGATGATATCTCTAGGATAAAAGTTTAGAAGTGAAATTTCTGCCCTAGAGTACTATACAATAACAGAAAAAAGAAAACCCCCAAACAGAGTAAATTTCCACACTCCACAATAACTCCTTTAATATTTTTCTTACCCAAAGAGATTTTGGGGAAAATAGGTAACTAAAGAGTCACATAGTAAAATCAATCTGACCTGAAGCCATATCCACATATTTTTTTGAATATTGAACTAGCAGGGATTAAGCATCAGAATATTTTTCTCAATTATTTTTAAGATGATCCAATATTTCATTTGGGCCTTTTTGGATGGAATTCTTTCCTTGCCACAAATTAGGGTCACCTTACTGCTCTAGGAGGGAACGTTCTACCTAGGCCAGGTGAACAAAAGAATGTCTCAAATGGGCTTTGATGCTTGCTGGTGATAGCAAACACCATGGTGACAAGGTAAGCCTGAGCCACCTCAGAGGCAAATTTCACCTGGAGCCACCATCATTGGTTTGCTTTCACTATTGGCAAGTCTGCCCTTTCCTGGTGATTTTGCTTGGCCAGATTCCTATGCCTCAAAATTTGCTTCTATTTATGCAAAGTCACTTAAAGGGCTAAAGAGGCTCAGTCCGTAGAAGGACTTGAGGCTGGGCAGGAAGCCAGTGAAACCTTCAGACCAGCATAGGAATAACCCAACTATGAACCCAAGAGAGACTAGTGATGAAGTCTGTCCCATTGGTCTGCAGTGGCTTGAAAAACCCTAGAGTCACCAGTGTGTGTAACAATGAATGCAAGCCAAGGAAACATGCAGGTGCAAGGAATCACTTAGAAACCCAGTGAGCACTGATTCATTTCCTTGTCAAGTTAAATTCATTAGCCCAGAAGCCAATTAAATTGGAACATTTGTTAATAAAAATAGCACCGAACAAGGATCCCCCTCTGAGGACGATGGAGATGATTTAGCTACAGGAATGGTATCATGGAAGGGGCCAGAGCTAAAGGAAGAGAGTGGTTCTGATTGAGGTATATTGTCATCATAAAGTCTAGTTTCGTAACAACTTAGACATACTGTTAGGATCACAAAGTGAAATAAAGTGTGTGAAAATGTGTTGTGGCCCATTGGATGCTCAAAAATGTACAGCAGTCTTATGTAGCTGAAACTCACAATTTAAAGAAGTAGAAGTGGCAATGTAAGGGTAAGGGATTAAGAAGTACAAACTATTATGTATAAAATAGGATATAAGGATATATTGTACAACACAGGTAATATAGCCAATATGTTGTAATAACTATAAATTGAGTATAAACTTTAAGAATTGTGAATTACTATACTATACCCCCCCATAACTTATATAATAATGTACATCAACTGTATTTGAATAAAAATAAATGAAGATGTAGAAATGGAAGCTCAGAGAAATTAGATAACCAGATTATGGACACACAGTACATTAGGACTAGAAGCTGCATCCTTCCACGCACGGTTCACTGTTCTCTTTACTATAGCATGATGCCTCTATGAACAAAATGTTAGTAATGCATATAGTAATTCTCATTTACTAGACATCTAGTATTTTTCATGCTAATCTCGGTAAATTCTCACGAGAATCCTGTACAGTCACATGATTGTCCTCGTTGTCCAGGTGGGAGGAGAGGTTGAGAAACTTATTTGTTTCCCAGAGGTGGGAAAAAGGGGACTTGCGAATTGAACACACATGTCTCCAATTCTAATATCCACTTTCTCAACCGCTGCAGTGCATTGCCTCCCACGGATTGCTTCAATCTAAAACCATCTCTTAATGATGTCAAAAATTCTGTGCTCTTGGTAAGCATTGGAATGTTGCAGGAAACAGGCTAGCTACACCACAAGCCTTAACTCATGTTATTCTACTAATCCAGTAAAGTATGTATTCTTGTTCTTATAAAAGAGACACAAGTCAGCTAACAGAATTCAGGGAACTTGTTGAAGGTCAAAGTGTGCTGGGACCACAGCTCCTTTGCCTGACTCCAAAGAAACGTCCTCTGTACTGTGGCCTCCCTGACAGCAGCCTTGTGAATATTGCAGGTACAGTAACAATCATCATAATGAAACAAAACTGACTGTAGCAGCAGCCATGGTCACTACAAACCCTTTTTGGGGTAGATGGATCAGAAAGGAACCAGAAGTAAAATTTTAAAAGGAATTTAGAGGACTTTCTACATGACGGAGGAGTAAGATGTGGAGGTTACTTTCCTCCCCAAAAATACATCAAAAATACATCTACATGTGTAACAACTCCTACAGAACTCCTACTGAATGCTGGCAGGAGACCTCAGACTTCCCAAAAGGCAAGAAACTCCCCACGTACCTGGGTAGGGCAAAAGCAAAAAGAAAAAACAGAGACAAAAGAATAGGGATGGGACCTGCACCTCGGGGATGGAGCTATGAAGGAGGAAAAGTTTCCACACACTAGGAAGCCCCTTCACTGGCAGAGACAGGGGCTGGGCGGGGGTGGGGGAATGGGGGGGAAGCTTCGGAGCCACAGAGGAGAGTGCAGCAACAGGGGTGCAGAGGGTAAAGTGGAGAGATTCCCACACAATAGATCAGCCAACAAGCAGTCACCAGCCTGCGAGATTTGTCTGCTCACCTGCTGGGGCCGGTGAGGGCTGGGAGCTGAGGTGAGGGCTTCGGAGGTCAGATCCCAGGGTGAGGACTGGGGTTAGCTGCGTGAACACAGCCTGAAGGGGCCTAGTGCACCACAGCTAGCCGGGAGGGAGTCCAGGAAAAAGTCTGGACCTGCCTAAGAGGCAAGAGACCATTGTTTTGGGGTGCACAAGGAGAGGAGATTCAGAACACGATCTAAACAAGCTTCAGAGACGGACTCAAGCCATGGCTATCAGCACAGACACCAGAGACGTGCATGAAACACTAACGTTGTTGCTGCAGCCACCAAGAATCCTGTGCTCAGGTACAGGTGACTATCTACACCTCCCCTCCTGGGAGACTGTGCAGTCCGCCACTGCCAGGGTCCCATGATCCAGGGACAACTTCCCTGGGAGAACACATAGTGTGCCCCAGGCTGTTGCAACATCATGCCAGCCTCTGCTGCTACAGGTTCACCCTACACTCCATACCCCTCCCTCCCCAAGCCTGAATGAGCCAGAGCCCCCTAATCAGCCCCCTCTTAAACCCCCTCCTATCTGGGGAAAGAAAAAATGCCAGAGGGCGACCTACATGCAGAGGCAGGGGCAAATCCAAAGCTGAAACCCAGGAGCTGTGTGAACAAAGAAGATAAAGGGAAATTTATCCTACAGCCTCAGGAGCAGCAGATTAAATCCCCACAATCAACTTGATGTACCCTGCATCTGAGGAATACCTGAATAGACAAAGAATCAACCCAAAATTGAGGCGGTGGACTTTGGGAACAACAATAAACTTGGAGTTTGCTCTATGCAACTGACTAGTTTCTGATTTTTATGTTTATCTTAGTTAAGTTTTTAGTGCTTGTTATCATTGGGGGATTTGTTTATTGGTTTGGTTGCTCTCTTCTCTTTTTTTATTATTTTTTATTTTAATAATATTTTTTTAAAAATTTTTACTTTAATAACTATTTTATTTTTTTCTTTCTTTCTTTTTTTTCTCCCTTTTCTTCTGAGCCATGTGGCTGACAGGGTCTTGGTGCTCTAGCTGGGTGTCAGGCCTGAGCCGCTGAGGTGAGAGAGCTGAGTTCAGGATATTGGACAACCAGAGACCACCCGGCCCCACGTAATATCAATAGGTGAGAGCTCTCCCAGAGATCTTTTATCTCAATGCTAAGACCCAGCTCCACTCAATGACCAGCAAGCTACAGTGTTGGACACCCCATGCCAAATAACTAGAAAGACAGGAACACAACCCCAACCATTAGCAGAGAGGCTTCCTAAAATCATAATAAGTTCACAGACAACCTAAAACACACCACCAGACATGGTCCTGCCCACCCGAAAGGCAAGATCCAGCCTCATCTACCAGAACACAGGCACCATTGCCTTCCACAAAGAGACCTACACAACCCACTGAACCAACTTTACCCACTGGGGACAGACACTAAAAACAACGGGAACTACGAATCTACAGCCTGAGAAAAGGAGACCCCAAACAGAGTAAGTTAAGCAAAATGAGAAGACAGAGAAACACACAGCAGATGAAGGAGCAAGGTGAAAACCCACCAGACCTAACAAATGAAGAGGAAAAGGCAGTCTACCTGAAAAAGAATTCAGAATAATGATAATAAAGATGATCGAAAATCCTGGAAATAGAATGGAGAAAATACGAGAAACGTTTAACAAGGAACTAGAAGAACTAAAGACCAAACAAACAATGATGAACAACACAATAAATAAAATCAAAATTCTCTAGAAGGAATCAATAACAGAATAACTGAGGCAGAAGAATGGATAAGTGACCTGGAAGATAAAATAGTGGGAAAAACTACCGCAGAGCAGAATAAAGAAAAAAGAATGAAAAGAATTGAGGACAATCTCAGAGACCTCTGGGACAACATTAAATGCACTAACATTAGAATTGTAGGGGTCCCAGAAGAAGAAGAGGAAAAAAAAGGGTCTGAGAAAATATTTGAAGAGACTATAGTTGAAAACTTCTGTAATATGAGAAAGGAAAGAGTCAATCAAGTTCAGGAAGCACAGAGAGTCCCATACAGGATAAATCCAAGGAGAAACAAGCCAAGACACATATTAATCAAACTATCAAAAATTAAATACAAAGAAAAAATACTAAAAGCAGCAAGGGAAAAGCAACAGATAACATACAAGGGAATCCCCATAAGGTTAACAGTTGATCTTTCAGCAGAAATTCTGCAAGCCAGAAGGGAGTGACAGGACATAATTAAAGTGATGAAAGGGAAAAAACCTGCAACGAAGATTACTCTACCCAGCAAGGATCTCATTCAGATTCGACAGAGAAATTAAAACATTTATAGACAAGCAAAAGCTAAGAGAATTCAGCATCACCAAACCAGCTTTACAACCAACGCTAAAGGAACTTCCCTGGGCAGGAAACGCAAGAGAAGGAAAAGACCTACAGTAACAAACCCAAAACAATTAACAAAATGATAATAGGAACATACATATTGATAATTACCTTAAATGTAAATTGATTAAATGCTCCAACCAAAAGACACAGGCTGGCTGAACGGATACAAAAACAAGACCTGTATATATGCTGTCTACAAGAGACCCACTTCAGACCTAGGGACACGTACAGACTGAAAGTGAAAGGATGGAAAAAGATATCCCATGCAAATGGAGATCAAAAGAAAGCTGGAGTAGCAATTGTCATATGAGATAAAAAAAGACTTTAAAATAAAGACTATTACAAGAGACAAAGAAGGATACTACATAATGTTCAAGGGATCAATCCAAGAAGAAGATATAACAATTGTAAATATTTATGCACCCAACATAGGAGCACCTCAATACATAAGGCAAATGCTAACAGCTATAAAAGGGGAAATTGACACTGACACAATCATAGTAGGGGACTTTAACACCCCACTTACACCAATGGACAGATGAACCAAAATGAAAATAAACAAAGAAACACAAGCTTTAAATGATACATTAAACAAGATGGACTTAACTGATATTTATAGGACATTCCATCAAAAAACAACAGAATACACTTTCTCCTCAAGTGCTCATGGAACATTCTCCAGGATAGATCACATCTTGGGTCACAAATCAAGCCTGGGTAAATTTAAGAAAATTGAAATCGTATCAAGTATCTTTTCTGATGACAACACTATGAGACTAGCTATCAATTACAGGAAAAAAAAAAACTGTAAAAACTACAAACACATGGAGGCTAAACAATATGCTACCAATAACAAATAAATCACTGAAGAAATCAAAGAAGAAATCAAAAAATACCTGGAAACAAATGACAATGAAACCACTATGATCCAAAACCTATGGGATTCAGCAAAAGCAATTTTAGGAGGGAAGTTCATAACAATACAATCCTACCTCAAGAAACAAGAAAAATCTCAAATAAACAACCTAACCTTACATATAAAGCAATTAGAGAAAGAAGAACAAAAAAACCCCCCAAAGTTAGCAGAAGGAAAGAAATCATAAAGATCAGATCAGAAATAAGTGAAAAAGAAATGAAGGAAACAATAGCAAAGATCAATAAAACTAAAAGCTGGTTCTTTGAGAAGATAAACAAAATTAATAAATCATAAGCCAGACTCATCAAGCAAAATAGGGAGAAGACTCAAATCAACAGAAATAGAAATGAAAAAGGAGAAGTAACAACTGACACTGCAGAAATAAAAAGGATCATGACAGATTACTACAAGCAATTATATGCCAATAAAATGGACACCTGGAAGAAATGGACAAATTCTTAGAAAAGCACCACCTACCGAGACTGAACCAGGAAGAAATAGAAAATATAAACAGACTAATCACAAGCACTGAAATTGAAACTGAGATTAAAAATCTTCCAACACACAAAAGTCCAGGACCAGATGGCTTCACAGGCAAATTCTATCAAACACTTAGAGAAGAGTTAACACCTATCCTTCTCAAAATCTTCCAAAATATAGCAGAGGGAGGAACACTTCCAAACTCATTCTACGACACCACCATCACCCTTATACCAAAAGCAGACAAAGATGTAACAAAAAAAGAAAACTACAGGCTAATATCTCTGATGAACATAGATGCAAAAATCCTCAACAAAATACTAGCAAACAGAATCCAGCCATACATTAAAAGGATCATACACCATGAACAAGTGGGATTTATCCCAGGAATGCAAGGATTCTTCAATATACGCAAATCAATCAATGTTATACACCATATTAACAAACTGAAGGACAAAAACCATATGATCATCTCAATAGATGCAGAAAAAACTTTTGAAAAAATTCAACACCCATTTATGATAAATATCCTCCAGAAAGTAGGCATAGAGGGAACTTACCTCAACATAATAAAGACCATATATGACAAACCCACAGCCAACATCCTTCTCAACGGTGAAAAACTGAAACCATTTCCTCTAAGGTCGGGAAAAAGATAAAGTTGCCCACTTTCACCACTATTATTCAACATAGTTGTGGAAGTTTTAGCCACAGCAATCAGACAAAAACATAAATAAACGGAATCCAAATTGGAAAAGAAGAAGTCAAAGTGTCACTGTTTGCAGATGACATGATACTATACTTAGAGAATCCTAAAGATGCTACCAGAAAACTACTAGAGCTAATCAATGAATTTGGTAGAGTAGCAGGATACAAAATTAATGCACAGATATCTCTTGCATTCCTATACATTAATGATGAAAAATCTGAAAGAGAAATTAAGGAAACACGCCATTTACCATTGCAACAAAAAGAATAAAATACCTAGGAATAAACCTACCTAAGGAGACAAAAGACCTGATGAACATAGATGCAAAAATCCTCAACAAAATACTAGCAAACAGAATCCAGCCATACATTAAAAGGATCATACACCATGAACAAGTGGGATTTATCCCACTTGTTATCCCATTGCAACAAAAAGAATAAAATACCTAGGAATAAACCTACCTAAGAAAACAATAAGACACTGATGAAATAAATTAAAGATGATACCAACAGATGGAGATATATATCATGTTCTTAGGCTGGAAGAATCAACATTTTGAAAATGACTATAGTACACAAAGCAATCTACAGATTCAATGCAATCCCTATCAAACTACCAGTGGCATTTTTCACAGAACTAGAACAAAATATTTTACAATTTGTATGGAAACACAAAAGACCTCAAATAGCCAAAGCAATCTTGAGAAAGAAAAACGGAGCTGGAGGAATCAGGCTCCTTGACTTCAGACTATACTACAAAGCTACAGTGATCAAGACAGTATGGTACTGGCACAAAAACAGAAATATAGATCAATGGAACAGGAGAGAAAGCCCAGAAATAAACCCACACACATGTGTTCACCTTATCTTTAGTAAAGGAGGCAAGAATATACAATGGTGAAAAGACAGCCTCTTCAGTAAGTGGTGCTGGGAAAACTTGACAGCTACATGTAAAAGAATGAATTTAGAACACTTCCTAACACCATACAAAAAAAAAAACTCAAAATGGATTAAAGACCTAAATGTAAAGCCAGACACTATAAAACGCTTAGAGGAAAACATAGGCAGAACACTCTATGACATAAATCACAGAAAGATCCTTTATGACCCATCTCCTAGAGAAATGGAAATAAAAACAAAAATAAACAAATGGGACCTAATGAAACTTACAAGATTTTGCACAGCAAAGGAAACCATATATAAGATGAAAAGACAACCCTCATAGTGGGAGAAAATATTTGCAAATGAAACAACTGACAAAGGATTAATCTCCAAAATATACAAGCAGCTCATGCAGCTCAATTTCACAAAAAACAAACAACCCAATCCAAAAATGGGCAGAAGACCTAAATAGACATTTCTCTAAAGAAGATATACAGATAGCCAACAAACACATGAAAGAATGCTCAACATCATTAATCATTAGAGAAAGGCAAACCAAAACTACAATAAGGTATCACCTCATACCAGTCAGCATGGCGATTTCATTTTTATAAGCTCAGAAATGAGCAAAATTATATAATGTCCTATTTGGGGACACATACACACATGGATAAATTATCCCCCCATAGACAAGAAAGTTATTAACACTAGTTTCAGGGGAATATTTACATTTAAGAGAGGAAGGGGGATATGGGTGGAGGACCTGGATGATGTTTAATTCACCGGCAGGATTCACTGGTGTTTGTTATATTAACATGACTATGATTTTCATAAATATTACATATTTTCTTTTGTACAAATCAGCACTAAATGGAATAAAAAGTTGTGTGATGAAGCGAAAAAAAAAAAAAGATTGTATTCCAATAAAACTGTATTTACAAAACAGGTGGTGAATGGGTGGGATATGGTCAATGGGCCATGGATTCCTGACCCTGATGTAATAGGACATTTATTTCCTGACACACAGCTTAGGTGATGTTGCCTTACATTGTATTCACTGACTGTTTACAAAGTGCTAGAGCAGACCATGTAGTTCATCTGGTTTCACCTGCCGTAAGCATCAGAACCTTGAGTCTGATAGTAAGGTAGAGCTCATGCAATAAAGATATCTGTAAAAACTACTGGGGGGCTTCCTTAACTGAGACTCTATAAAAATGATAGAATTGGCTGTTACAGATGATCCCACATTCTAGAAAGATAACTCCAAGACATACCTTTATACAAAAAATACAAAATAGATTCCATTACTAGTTTCCTAAAAATAAATAATATGCAGAAAAGTAATGATGTTAAATATCCATAAATAAAAGTTAACATCTATTAATAATAAAATGCTAAATATGTAAGAACTTGAAGTCTACATCATTAGAATAGCAAAGTATATTCCAAAACAGCCAACGTTGTGCTTAATGAAAAAGCACCAGAAGGTTTTGCTTTGAAATCAAGAATAAAACCCAGCTCCTATTTAATTTTATTCTTCAAGTTCTGGACTGCCTAATAAGGCCTTAACCAGAGATAAGGGCTGTAAGAATTAGAAAGATACCATTATGTGAGGATGATACAATTTAGTACTTACAAAAATCCAAATAAATCAACCAAAATGCTATTAGAATTAATAAGAGTTTATGAGTAAAGAGGCCAGAGAGAAGATAAATATGTAAAAATCAGTGACATTCCTCCAAGCCAACAATCAATGAGTTTGAAACATAAGGAAAACATGAATACAAAGCAGAATGTCAGTTAATTATAATATATCAAGCAATAACTTTGACCAAAAGAAGTGTGTATATTTATACATCTTTACTAGACTATTCATATGATTTGAATAAAAATCTCCCTGGTCCCCATGCAGGAGCAGAAAAGGGATTGGAGCTAAGTACTAACCCAATGGGGACACCCTAGAAGTCTTTCTTCACAGAAGAATAGAAGTCAGAAACTGGACCATTAATCTTAGATAGTAGTCCCATTTGTGCTAAAGAAAGAACATTCTTTGGATATTAACAGACATGAGATGGTGCTGTATAATAAATAATTTGGTCTTTGTCCAGGATTCCTAGCACAGAGCTTCTAAAACCCTTGTAATTTCCCAAGTGATAAAATTATCTGATTTTCATGAATCCCTTGGGCCACACCTGAAAATAAGATAATGAGATGACTCATGCTTGGCCTCTGGATAGTTTCAGGATGAGGACTGGTCACTGGAATGACCAATCACATGGTTAAAGGACTGAGACTTTGAGCTAGCTTGACCTCTGGAGAAGAGAAGGGAGCTGGAGGTTGAGTTAAATCATGTGGACACGATTAGTGAATCATGCTTGCATAATAAGACTTTAGTAAAAAGCTGGATACTGAAGCTTGTTGGAGCATCCTGGATGGGGAAGACATCAATGTGCTGGGAGAGTGACGTGTTCTGATTCCATGGGAGAAGGCTCAGGAGCTCTGCATTCAGGACTTTCCCAACCCCTGCCATATTTATCTCTTCATCTGGCTGTTCCTGAACTGTATCCTTTATAATAAAACTGTCGTTGTAAGTATTGCTCCTTCTTGAGTTCTGTGAGTCATTCTAGCAAAAGCAAACTGTCGAGCCAGAAGAGGTCATGGGAACACCCCCTCAAATATACCACAGATTGAAGAATGGTTGGGTACGTGATGTCAACCTGGCCAATGAGGTGGCCAAAGGAGAAACTGCCCTGTGTAGTGCTGGACAGTGGTAGGATAACGTGATGCCTTGATCTGGGGCTGCAGCAGCGTCATGGCTGACTCATTGAGGATGGACCAAATGGAAAAACTCAGAGCTTTTGGAGAAAATCACCACCTCAGGATTTCCTTTTGGCAAGGGGATGAATCACTGCCCATGGTTTAGGCCACTTCACTGATGTGTGTTCTGCGCCTTGGAGCAGAAAGTCTCAGGATGCAGTGGGGAGGCCAGAAAGGGAAACCCTGAGGCTTCCTGGGACTTCCGGAGACGAGATACTCCTAATATATGTAGTCGTGTGACTTAATCCTGGGAGAGAGTTTACTGGGTGTCAATGGGAATACTTCATATTTAAAACAAGTCCTGTCACAATTCCAGAGGGAATTTTTAAAAAGGAATGTAACAAAATGATGCCCTCAATTCATCTAGAAACATAAACAGAAATGACAATTAGAAAAAAAAAAATTGATGTGACCAGTTCTACAAAATGTGAAAACAATTTTTGTGTCCACATGCAAGTATATATGACTGGATAATAACAATGAAGAGCTCAGAAGAGACCCCATGACCCAGTAACAATAGAAAAAATGCAAATTGAAATAATATATACTGCTTTGTATAAGTATAAAGTTGAAAAATGATTCTAGACCCATAGTGTTGGTCAATGTGTGTAAGATGGATAGGCTCATAGTCTTCTTGGGAGAATATAAGTTGACAAGACCTTTCTAGAAAACTGTTTGGAAGTTTTTAGCAAGAGCCCTAAGTAAATTAGTGCACCTTGATGCGATTATTCCAATTTTGACAATATATCCTAAGGAAATAATTCTAAATATGGAAAATGCTTTATGTAGGCAGATGTTTATTATTGTAATAATGAAAAATGGAAACAAATTAAATTTGCAACAAGCAGGGGGAATTTAAGTCAATTATGACATATATACTCTCCTCTTGTGCAGATATTAAAAATGATGGTTATGAAAACTAAATTAGCAATGAGAAGTGCCTATAATTTAATATGAAAAAATGATGATATAAAATTATATACAGTATAATTACATCTTGAAAAACAACAATTGTATGGGTAGAGAAATGTTGGGAGGAAATGTAACAGAACATGAATAATAGTTGGATTTGAATAGTGGGATTATTAAGATTTTTTTAATGTTCTAAATTTCTATAAAATACTACTTTTATAATAAATAATTTTTAAGAATCAGAGTAATTGCCTTAAAAAATATAAAAGGTGTTGTGTTAGGATTCTCCAGAAAAACAGAATCAATAGGAGGTAGACATTATGGGGAGGGAGAGAGAGAGAGATTTATCATAAAGGTTTGCCTTGCGTGATTATGGAGTATGAGAAGATCCGTAACTTGCCATGTGTAAACTAGTGGCCCAGGAGAGCCAGTGGTGTAATTCCAGTCCATGTCTGAAGGCCTGAGAACCAGGAGAGGTCATGGTGTAAGTTCCAGTCTGAGTGCAGTAGAAGCTCAATGTCCCAGCTTGAAAATAGGCAGAGAGTGAATTCTCCCTCACCCAGACATTATTCTCTCCAGGCCTTAGACGGATTGGATGAGGCCCACCCACATCATGGAGAGCAATCTGCTGTACTCGGTCTACTGATTCAAATGCCAATCTCATCCAGAAACACCCTCACAGATGCACCCAGAATAAAGCTCAAGCAAATATCTGGACACTGAATGACTCAGTCAAGATGACCATAAAATTAACCATCACTTGTGTTAAATCTGTGATCACAGTAGCATTATATTAATTATTTCACTCCATCTTTCAATAGATACACACATCTGTATATATCTTAATATATCTTTATACGTATATATCTCTATAACTACATATGTATCTACATGTGTGCATGTATATTTGTATACATGTAAATGTATCTGATTCATATGTGCCAGGCATAATTCTAGGCCCTAGAGAAGCCACACGACAAAGTCCATAGCCTTATAGAGCTTATAGTCTAGAGACTGAAACAGATGAAATTGGAAAACAAATAAATAAAAAAAGAATAGGACTTCAGGCAATGAAACATACTATGAAGAAAAATAAAAGAGAATAATGGGATAGGTGAGGGTGCTATTTTCAATAACATTGTCAGGGAATACCTCTTTGAGGAGATATTTGAACACAAAGCTTAATGAAGTCAGGGAGTGATCCCAGTGACAAAGCGTGGGATGTTACTTGGGGGTCTTGAGGAGGACTTCTTGTTGATTTTAATGAGGTCAGGGTGTGTCTTATCCCAGATTCCTCACAAAGCAGAATCGGGTTTATGTGCAGGTAGTTTATTTTGGAAGTGATAGTAGGGAGCTGGAGTGAAAGACTAGGGAGAATAAAATAAGGGAGGAGGCAAAGGCAATATAAGGACCTCAGTGTGGGCTGCTGCACTGAACAACTAATCTTTACTCCTACTAGCTCAGTGATTCTGAGAAGAAAACAGAATATGCTTCAGCATTTTCTACCAGAAGGGTGCATGGGAGAAGCGATTAACCATTGTCTCCAGTCTTCATTACCTGAGGGTTGCCCCATGGGCTGTTAATTGCCCCCACATTTCTGTGTTTCTCATGGATGAGTGCTGAACAGGCTGTCATGGGCATCAGAGAAGACCTGGAGCAAAAACAAGGGCAGAGCAGTGTGTACATGAGTGGAGGTGCTATCAGCCTGAAGCAGGTCAAAACCTGCACGGAATTGTTCACCAAAACTGTGGCTGGGATTTGAGGTGAGGGCAAGAGTGTGTGATTTGGTGTACCAGAGGTCTCATATACTGTGTATTTATTCCCCCTGGCTCCCTCCTTGCTTGTTTGTTTCACTCTTTCTAAGGTTACAGTTCCTATTGGGTGGCCCCCAAAAGTGAGATCTGAGCCAATAACTCTATCTCTGAAAGTGCCATAGAGTAAGAGACCCGAGGTGCCAATATAAAACCTGGTTCTGGAATGGGGAATCCAATGCCCAAGGGGGCAGCAACTATAAAACCACCAGTCTCAGAAGGTATCATAAGAGTGGGGAAAAAACATAAGAAACATCTACTCAAGATGAATCTGAAAAAAAAATTATGAAGTATGTGTTCAAAATAATTATCACAGAAGATTGCCTACAAACTCAATGAACAGGGAATTTATTGTTGAGGAATTGTAGGTATTAGAATCATCTTCTAAGAAGGGGTTAAATGATATGGATTAAATCCTCAAAACAATAAAAGAAGACATCATAACCATAAAGAAAAAAACAAGAAATTATGAAGTAAAAACAGGCAGGTATGAACCAAGAACAGAAGGATTTTGAGGGGGAGATGTCTTTTTTAAATGAACTTTTTTAGAAGAGCTCTAGATTCTATATAATGATTACAAAGATAGTTTCCCTTATACCACATACCCAATTTCCTTTATTATTAACATCTTATGATTATGGTACACTTGTCACAATTAATGAACAAACTTAATACATTATTATTAAGTAAAGTTCATACTTATTCATATTTCCTCAGTTTTTCCCTAATGTCCTTTGTTTTTTTTTCCAGTTCTAGAATCCCATCCAGGCTATCACACCATTATATGTATTAGTCATGCCTCCTTAGTCTCTCCTCTGTTAGGCAACTCAGTGAGGCTATAGGCTGACTCAGAGGATATTTAAAAGGCAGAGAAACAACAGAGAGGAAATGTTGGCTCTTGGGGCACTGAAACAGTGCAGATGGAAGTGGAGCTCTGAACCAGGTAGGTCCAGAAGAAGGCATTACTTTCCACAAGCCAAGAGCCAAGAACCATGCAAGGGAGTCTCAGTAGTTTTTGCTTGTTTTTAATATGCTTAAAATAGAGCTGACTAGTGTCAACCAAACATATGCTAAGATGGACCAGCTTTTGGGCTGTAAAACAAACCTTGTCAAATTGAAAAGAACTAAAATTATACAGAATATGTTCTTGAGGCACCACTGAATCAAACTAGAAATCAATAGCAGAAAAATAACAGGACAATCTTCAAACACTTTGGAACTAATCAGTCAAATAATTCACAGAACAAAGAGAAAGTCTCTAGAGAAATTTTTTAAAAATACATTAAACCAAATGAAAATGAAACTACAAAATATGAAAATTTCCAGGACACAGCTAAAGCAGTGCTGAGAGGAAAATTTATGGCACAAAAAACCTACATTAGAAAGGAGGAAAAGGTTTAAATCAATAACTTAAGCTCTCACATCATGAACCTAGAAAAGCAAAATAAACTCAAAACAAACAAAGAAATAATGAATATTAGAACAGATATCAATTTAATTGAAAACAAAAAAAATAGAAAAAATCAATGAAGCAAAGAGATCATTCTTTGAAAATAAAAATGCAATCAACAATCTCTATCAAGGCTGACAAAGTAAAGAAATGAGACACAAATTACCAAAAGGAATAAAACAGAAGATATTACTACACACCCTGAAGACATCAAAAGGAAATAGGTGAATACTATGAACAATTCTATGGGCATAAATATGACAATTTACACAAAATGGACCACTTCTTTGAAACACAAACAGCTACAACTCACTAATATGAAAAAAATAATTTGAATATCCTTATAACTACTAAAGAAATTGAATTTGTAATTTAAAAACTCCATGCCCAGAAATTTCTATGGCCTCCAAATGTTTAAAGATAATTAACACAATTCTATACAATCTTTTCCAGAAAATAGAAGAGGAGGGAACACTCAACTCATTTTTTGAAGCTACTCTTACCATCATACCAAAACTGGACAAAGACACACAAAAATTCTGGACAGAGTATTACCAAATAGAATTCAGCAATACGTAAAAGGAACAATACACCATGGCCAAGTGGCCTTCCTCCTACAGATGAAATGTTGGTTCAGTATTGAAAAATCAGTCAGTATAATTCCCTATAATAACAGTCTAAAGAAAATCACATGATAATATAAATTGTTGCAGAGAAGGCATTTGAGAAAATTCAACAGCCATTAATGATAAAAACTCAGAAAAATAGGAATAGAGATCTTCCTCAACTTGAAAAATAGCATTTAGAAAAAAAAATATTTTATTTAATGGTGAAAGACTGAATGGTTTTCTTCTAAGTTTGGGAGCAAGTCAAGGGTGGCCACTCTCATCACTCTTTTACAACTTAATGCTGGAAGTTTTTGCCAAGCTTAATGCAATAAGGCAAGAAAATGAAACAAAAGGCATAGAGATTAGAAAGGAAGAAATAAAACTGTCCCTCTTTGCAGATGACATAATGGTGTGTGTAGAAAATCCCACATAAGCTAAAAAAGACAACAACCAACAAGTGAGTTAAGCAAGGTCACAGGAGACACAATGGATACACACAGATCAACTTCATTTCTACATATTAGTAACTGACACCAAAATAAAAAGTATAATACCATTTACAATCATTCATCAAAAAGAAAAATACTTAACTGTAAATCTAACAAAATGTGTGCAGGACTTGAATTCTGAAAACTACAAAATGCTGATGAAAGGAACCAAAGAAGATCTAAATAAATGGAGAAGCATACTGTGATTATAGAGCACAGATTCAACATCATAAAATGTTAGTTCTCCCAGATTTATATACATATATAACACAATTTCTCTCAGAAATCCCAGTAAGATGCTTTATAGATATAGACAAGATTATTTTAAAATTTACATGGGAAAGACAAAGGAACTAGAATTGCTAAAACAATTTAGAAAAAGAAGAATAGAGTGGGAATAATCTCTCTAATTTCAATACTCATTATACAATTATAGTAAACTAGACAGTGTGGTATTGGCAGAGGGATATACACGTAGATCAATGGAACAGAATAGAGAACCCAGAAATAGACCCACATGAATATGTCCAGTGGATTTTTGGCAGACATAAAAGCAATTCAGTGGAGGAAATATAGCCTCTTAATAAATGGCACTAGAGCATTAGGTGTCTGTAAGTAAAAAAAGAAAGTGAACCTTTACTAAGCCCCATACCTTATAGAAAAATTAACTAAAATTCGATGACAGACTTAAATGTAAAACTATAAAACTTTTAGAATAAAAACATAGGAGAAAAATCTTTAGGATCAAGGGCTTGACAAAGATTTCTTAGACTTGACACCAAAGCACAATCTATAAAAGGAAAAAAATGATAAATTTGACTTCATCAAAATTAAAACATTTGTTCCATGAAAGGTCCTGTTAAGAGGATGAAAAGACAAGCTACAGATTGGGAGCATATATTTGCAAACCATGTATCTTATAAAAAACTAGAATGTAGAATATGTAAGCAACTCTCAAACTCAACAGTAGAAAAATAAACCATCCAATTAGGAAATGGGCAAAAGACACAGAGAGACATTTCATCAAAGAGGATAAATGAAAGGAAATAAGAACATGAAAATAAGTTCAAAGTTACTGGCCATTAGGGAAATGTAAATTAAGACCATGATGATGTATCTTTACATATCTATCAAAATGGCCAAAATAAAAATAGTTATAACACGAAATTCTGGCAAAGATGTGGAGAAACTGGATCATTCACACCTTGTCGGTGGGAAGATAAAATGATATAACTATTCTGGAAAACAGTTTGGCAGTTAAAAAATAAAACTATACATGCAACTACTGTACAACCCAGTAATTATACTCCTGTGCTTTTATTCCAGAGGAAGACGTGTTTATATAAAACCTGTACACAAATGTTTATAGCATCTTTTTTTGTAATAACCCCAAACTGGAAACAACACAGATATATCCCTCAATGGGATATACAACCTGTAGTACATCCATATTAGGTAATACTACTCAGCAATAAAAAGGAGCATACTTTTGAGACAGGTGACAATTTGGATGTAGCTTTTGAGAATTATGCTGAGTGAAAAAAACAATCCTCAAAGGTTATATATTGCATTTTTCTGTTTACATAACATTCTTGAAATGACAAAAGTATAGAAAAGGAGAACAGATTAGTGGTTACCAGAATTTAAGGAGGAGGTGGGAACAGGAGGGAAGAGGTTTTGGTGATAAAATGCAGAGTAAAGAATCCTTGTGGTGATGGAACTGTTCTCTATCTTGACTGCATCAATGTCAATCTCCTCTTTGGGATATTGTACTCTAGTTTTGCAAGATGTTCCCTTTGATAAAAACTGGGTGCATGAGCTCTCTCTGTATTATTCTTACCACTGCATGTATATCTACAATTATCTCACAAAAAAAAGTTTAGTTTAAAAATAAATAAAAATAGACCTGAAAGGGTGTATGCTTGTGCAGCAGTCTAACTAATGGCTTTTTACATTCCTGTTGAAGTGTATAATTCTACTCCTGCTCTTATTCTTGTCTCTTTGCCTAAGAGAAATTATATATTGACCAACACAACTTATGTTATATTGATATCATTTTCTTATTTAAAGTTGTGTGTGATCAAACTTGAATCTAACTCAAATGTGAGTTTTCAGTAACAGAATGTATTATGTGAAAGTACCAGTGAATGTTTGGTACACAAAAGAAGTTTCCCTATCATTTGCTGAATTAATGTATTAACAAAGGATTGCAGGAAGCTACTTTCAGCCATTAAAATTCTATAGTGAAAATACCCATGACATATTTTCACAGAACTAGAACAAATAATCCTAAAGTTTATATGCCCATATACATATACATAGCCTTTCACCATAAAAGTTATTGTGCAAAGTGACATTTGCTGAATTGTGGTGAGATGAGCCCATATCTAGCCATCGATGCCCCAAACTCATGAAATGAGATCTCAAGCCCAATTTGAAATAAGAAGCACGTCTCCTTAAACACCCTGATCCCTATTTTCAGCTGACAGCTAAAATCCAGAGGATTTTCTAATTCGTTGTAGAAGACAAGGAGAGTGTCTTGAAGGGATTTCATGTGGATTGCATTCTGTTCTGCAATAATGTGACTTTTTTTTCTTTGTCACTGGTAGTGTTTTTTTTTTTTTAGCATTTTATTGGAGTATAATTGCTTTACAGTGTTCTGTTAGTTTCTGCTGTAAAACAAAGTGAATCAGCTATGTGCATATGTATATCCCCATATCCCCTCGCTCTTGTGTCTCCTTCCCACCCTCCTTATCCCACCCCTCTAGGTGGTCCCAAAGCACCGAGCTGATCTCCCTGTGCCATGCAGCTGCTTCTCACTAGCTATCTATTTTATATTTGGTAGTGTATATATGTCAATGCTACTCTCTCACTTCGTCCCGGCTTACCCTTCCCCCTCCCCGTGTTCTCAAGTCCATTATCTATGTCTGTGTCTTTATTCTTGTCCTGCCTCTAGGTTCATCAGAACTATTTTTTTTTTTTAGATTCCATATATATGTGTTAGCATGCAGTATTTGTTTTTCTCTTTCTGACTTACTTCACTCTGTATGACAGACTCTAGGTCCATCCACCTCACTACAAATAACTCAATTTCGTTTCTTTTTATGGCTGAGTAATATTCCATTGTATATGTGTGCCATATCTTCTTTATCCATTCATCTGTCGATGGACACTTAGGTTGCTTCCATGTCCTGGCTATTATAAATAGAGCTGCAATGAACACTGTGGTACATGACTCTTTTTGAATTATGGTTTTCTCAGGGTATATGCTCAGTAGTGAGATTGCTGGGTCGTATGGTAGTTCTATTTTTAGATTTTAAGGAACCTCCATACTGTTCTCCATAGTGGCTGTGCCAATTTACATTCCCACCAACAGTGCAAGAGTGTTCCCTTTACTCCACACCCTCTCCAACATTTATTGTTTGTACATTTTTTGATGATGGCCATTCTGACTGGTGTGAGGTGATATCTCATTGTGGTTTTGATTTCTCTAATGATTAGTGATGTTGAGCATCGTTTCATGTGTTTGTTGGCAATCTGTATATCTTTGTTGGAGAAATGACTATTTAGGTCTTCTGCGCAATTTTGGATTGGGTTGTTTGTTATTTTGATATTGAGCTGCGTGAGCTGCTTGTATATTGTGGAGATTAATCCTTTGTCAGTTGCTTCATTTGCAAATATTTTCTCCCATTCTGAGGGTTGTCTTTTCATCTTGATTACGGTTTCCTTTGCTGTGCAAAAGCTTTTAAGTTTCATTAGGTCCCACTTGTTTATTTTTGTTTTTATTTCCATTTCTCTAGGAGGTGGGTTCAAAAGGATCTTGTTGTGATTTATGTCCTAGAGTGTTCTGCCTATGTTTTTCTCTAAGAGTTGTATAGCGTCCGGCCTTACATTTAGGTCTTTAATCCATTTTGAGTTTATTTTTGTGTATGGTGTTAGGAAGTGTTCTAATTTCATTCTTTTACATGTAGCTGTCAAGTTTTCCCAGCACCACTTATTGAAGAGGCTGTCTTTTCTCCATTGTATATGCTTGCCTCCTTTAACAAACATAAGGTGACCATATATGTGTGGGTTTACCTCTGGCCTTTCTATCCTGTTCCATTGATCTATATTTCTGTTTTTGTGCCAATATCATACTGTCTTGACTACTGTAGCTTTGTAGTATAGTCTGAAGTCAGGGAGCCTGATTCCTCCAGCTCCATTGTTCTTTCTCAAGATTGCTTTGGCTATTCGGGGTCCTTTGTGTTTCCATACAAATTGTAAAATTTTTGTTCTAGTTCTGTGAAAAATGCCATTGGTAGTTTGTTAGGGATTGCATTGACTCAGTATATTGCTTTGGGTAATATAGTCATTTTCACAATGTTGATTTTTCCTATACAAGAACATAGTATATCTCTCCATCCATTTGTATCATTTTTAATTTCTTTCATCAGTGTCTTATAGTTTTTTGCATGCAGGTCTTTTGTCTCCTTAGGTAGGTTTATTCCCAGGTATTTTATTCTTTTTGTTGCAATGGTAAATGGGAGTGTTTCATTAATTTCTCTTTCAGATTTTTCATCATTGGTGTATAGGAATGCAAGAGATTTCTGTGCATTAATTTTGTATCCTGCTACTCTACCAAATTCATTGATTAGCTCTAATAGTTTTCTGGTAGCCTCTTTAGGAGTCTCTAAGTATAGTATCATATCATCTGAAAATACTGACAGTTTTACTTCTTTTCCAATTTGGATTACTCTTATTGCTTTTCTTGTCTGATTGTTGTGGCTAAAACTTCTGAAACTTTGTTGAATAATAGTGGTGAGAATGGGCAACCTTTTCTTGCTCCTGATCTTAGAGGAAATGGTTTCAATGGTTTTCACCATTGGGCACGATGTTGGCTGTGGGTTTGTCATATATGGCCTTTATTATATTGAGGTAGGTGCCCTCTATGCCTACTTTCTGGAGAGATTTTATCATCAATGGGTGTTGAATTTTGTCAAAAGCTTTTTCTGCATCTATTGAGATGATCATATGGTTTTTACCCTTCAATTTGTTAATATGGTGTATCACGCTGATTGATTTGCATATATTGAAGAATCCTTGCATTCCTGGGATAAATCCCACTTGTTCATGGTGTATGATCCTTTTAATGTGTGGCTGGATTCTGTTTGCTAGTATTTTGTTGAGGATTTTTGCATCTATGTTCATCACAGATATTGGCCTGTAGTTTTCTTTTTTTGTTACATCTTTGTCTGCTTTTGGTATAAGGGTGATGGTGGTGTCATAGAATGAGTTTGGAAGTGTTCCTCCCTCTGCTATATTTTGGAAGATTTTGAGAAGGATAGGTGTTAACTCTTCTCTAAGTGTTTGACAGAATTTGCCTGTGAAGCCATCTGGTCCTGGGCTTTTGTGTGTTGGAAGATTTTTAATCTCAGTTTCAATTTCAGTGCTTGTGATTAGTCTGTTTATATTTTCTATTTCTTCCTGGTTCAGTCTCGGAAGGTTGTGCTTTTCTTAGAATTTGTCCATTTCTTCCAGGTGTCCATTTTATTGGCAAATAATTGCTTGTAGTAATCTGTCATGATCCTTTTTATTTCTGCAGTGTCAGTTGTTCCTTCTCCTTTTTCATTTCTATTTCTGTTGATTTGAGTCTTCTCCCTATTTTGCTTGATGAGTCTGGCTTATGGTTTATTAATTTTGTTTATCTTCTCAAAGAACTAGCTTTTAGTTATATTTATCTTTGCTATCGTTTCCTTCATTTCTTTTTCATTTATTTCTGATCTGATCTTTATGATTTCTTTCCTTCTGCTAACTTTGGGGTTTTTTTTTTTTTTTTGTTCTTCTTTCTCTAATTGCTTTATATGTAAGGATAGGTTGTTTATTTGAGATTTTTCTTGTTTCTTTAGGTAATATTTTATTGCTATCAACTTCCTTCTTCAAATCGATTTTGCTGCATCCCATAGGGTTTGGCTCCTCGTGTTTTCATTGTCATTTGTTTCTGGGAATTTTTTGATATCCTCTTTGATTTCTTCAGTGATCTCTTGGTTATTGGTAGTCTATTGTTTAACCTCCATGTGTTTGTATTCTTTACAGTTTTTTTCCTGTAACTGATACCTAGTCTCATAGCATTGTGGTCAGAAAAGATACTTAATATGATTTCAATTTTCTTAAATTTACCCAGTCTTGATTTGTGACCCAAGATGTGATCTATCCTGGAGAATGTTCCATCTGCACTTGAGAGCAAAGTGTATTCTGTCGTTTTGGATGGAATGTCCTATAAATTTCAATTAAGTCCATCTTGTTTAATGTGTCATTTAAAACTTGTGTTTCCTTATTTTCATTTTGGATGATCTGTCCCTTGGTGAAAGTGGGGTGTTAAAGTCCCCTACTATTATTGTGTCAGTGTCGATTTCCCCTTTTATGGCTGTTAGCATTTGCCTTATGTATTGAGGTGCTCCTATGTTGGGTGCATAAATATTTACAATTGTTATATCTTCTTCTTGGATTGATCCCTTGAACATTATGTAGTGTCCTTCTCTGGCTCTTCTAATAGTCTTTCTTTTAAAGTCTATTTTGTCTGTTATGAGAATTGCTACTCCAGCTTTCTTTTGATTTCCATTTGCATGGAATATCTTATTCCAACCCAACACTTTCAGTCTGTATGTGTCCCTAGGTCTGAAGTGGGTCTCCTTTAGACAGCATATGTATGGGTCTTGTTTTTGTAGCCATTCAGCCAGTCTATGTCTTTTGGTTGGAGCATTTAATCCATTTACACTTAAGGTCATTATTGATATGTATGTTCCTATTACCATTTTCTTAATTGTTTTGGGTTTGTTATTGTAGGTCTTTTCTTTCTCTTGTGTTTCCTGCCTAGAGAAGTTCCTTTAGCATTTGTTGTAAAGCTGGTTTGGTGATGCTGAATTCTCTTAACTTTTGCTTGTCTGTAAAGGTTTTAATTTCTCTGTTGAATCTGAATGAGATACTTGCTGGGTAGAGTAATGTTGCTTGTAGGTTTGTCCCTTTCATCATTTTAAATATATCATGCCACTCCTTTCTGGCTTGCAGAGTTTCTGCTGAAAAATCAGCTGTTAACCTTATGGGGATTCCCTTTTATATTATTTGTTGCTTTTCCCTTGTTGCTTTCAGTATTTTTTCTTTGTATTTAGCTTTTGATTGTTTGATTAATATGTGTCTCAGCGTGTTTCTCTTTGGGTTATCCTGTATGCTTCTCTCTGTGTTTCCTGGACTTGATTGACTATTTCCTTTCCCATATTAGGGAAGTTTTTGACTATAATCTCTTCAAATATTTTCTCAGACCCTTTTTTTTTCTCTTCTTCTTCTGAGACCCCTATAATTCAAATGTTGGTGCATTTAATGTTGTCCCAGAGGTCTCTGAGATTGTCCTCAATTCTTTTCATTCTTTTTTCTTTATTCTGCTCTGCGGTAGTTTTTCCCACTATTTTATCTTCCAGGTCACGTATCCGTTCTTCTGCCTCAGTTATTCTGTTATTGATTCTTTCTAGATTATTTTTAATTTCTGTAATTGTGTTGTTCATCACTTTTTGTTTGCTCTTTTGTTCTTTTAGAGCCTTCTTAAATGTTTCTTGTATTTTCTGCATTCTGTTTCCAAGATTTTGGATCATCTTTACTATCATTACTCTGAATTCTTTTTCAGGTAGGTTGCCTATTTCATCCTCATTTATTTGGTCTTGTAGGTTTTTACCTTGTTCTTTCGTCTATAACAAATTTTTTTGTTGTTTCATTTTTTTTTTTTTTTTTGATGGGTGGTGCTGTATTCCTGTTTTACTGATTGTTTTGCCTGAGATGTCCAGCACTGGAGTTTGCAGGCAGATGGATAGGCAATTGGTCTTGGTGCTGAGATGAGGACCTCTGGGGGCTCACTCTGTTTGATATTCCCTGTGGTCTCAGGTTCTCTGGTAGTCCAGGTGTTTGGACTCAGAGCTCCCACCACAGGAGCTTGGGCCCTACCTCTGACCTGCAAACCAAGATCCCACAATCCGGTTGCTGGGGGATCCTCCCATCCCCTTAGGTGTCTGTGTTCCCCCACCCATGCCTGGTAGGTGCCCTCTGTCAGTTATTTTTAAAGCAACAAGTAAAATTAATTCTAATGTGACATTCTTGATGAACCTCATGTCATCAAAAAGTGCATGATAGAAATAATTACTTCTATATGGAAGGGAAATAATATACTAAAGTGTTTCAGATGTGCAATAATAAAGTTTTTATAGGAATTTTAAAATAAAATTATTTTTCTAGGTAAGCTAAATATAGCTATAAAACTTAAACATGACTGAACAAATCTGACATTTGATTCTATGCAACTTTTAATTAAAAAAATTTTCTTTTTCTTTCACCACCAGCACTTGTTACACATCCTTATTACCTGTATTTATTCACTTAACAATTGTCTATCAAAATTTCTACTACGTGCCAGGCACTGTTGTAAATGTTGAGGCTCTGAGAGTGACCAAGGTAGACAAGAGTTCTGACTTCAAATGCATGGAAGCAATCAGATTAATACAAGAATTATGGATTTCAACTGGGTTATGAAGGAACTAGATAAGACCCTAAGATGAAGGTGGAGAGGATGGACCCACTTCAGAATGTGTGGGCACAGGAGGCCTTATGGAAATTGAGGTTTGCACACTGAGAAGAGGTTAGGGGGAAGAGCATTGCAGGCAGAGGAAAGAAGTGATGTGACGGGCCTCAGGAGGGAAGAGTTTGACATTGTCTTGGGAAGCTCAGGGGCACCCAAACAAGACAACTGGACTGCACCTGAAACAGCAGTGCTTTAATCATTATGTTCACGATAAAGCACCCAGCTATGCTTTAACCATGATGCAAGCCTAATCCTCTCATTATACCAAGTTGTATCTATTTCAGGTTATGAAATGTCATGCTGGAGGGGAAATGACTGCACCATTTTCAGAAGACATCTGTCTTCTCCTGCCCTCTGGCATTGGAGCTCCTGGTTCAGGTCTTGTGGACTCCAGCTTGCTGACAGTGGATTGTGGCATATTTCAGCCTTCATAATCACACGAGCCAATTCCCATAATAAATCTCCTTTTATATCAGTATATCTATACATATCCTATTGGTTCTGCCTCTGGAAAACTGACTACTACAGTTGTATAGTTAACAATACCTAATTCAATTGATGGCATTCCTTAGTTGGTGAGTACTCAGTTTAGAGGTAATTGAATGAGCAGATAGGTGAAAGATTCAACTTCACTGTTCAGTAGAAAATACTTTTCACATGTACCTGGAAGCATTATAAAATGTTCAAAGGTATATTTTCTAAAATCTCAGGTGCTTGATTGCTTCTGATTAAAATTTACTTAAAGTTCAAACCAGACAAACAGTTTTATATATTAATAGAAGTCTAACTTTAAGTTTCAATTATTGTTCAAGTTGTATCCATAGTTGTAAAGAATTATAATCTTTTGAATTGTAATGGAGCTTGTTCACAGACACAGTCCCCATAACTTAGCATATTACTATATATTGATATTAGTACCATATTCTTGCCATTTGGTGTATGATGCCCAGGTGCTAACATAATGCAGTTTCTTCTTCATCTTATACTAGCAGATGAAAGGGGGCCTGAAATAACCAAATAAGAGGGTAGAGCTAGGGTTAGAGCTCATGACTCTTAACTTCTCACACTAATATTTGCCTCCTTCCTCAAACCTGTTCTGATAATTTTCTGGAACACAGTCATGGACATATATTTATTAAATGGTTGCTTTTCCAACAAATTGCAGTTGTCACTGTGGTGAGCACATCTCATGGTTCTGCTGGATCTAGCCAGTGTCCTGTATGCTGAGGTTACAGCCATTAGCGCCTCCCATGTGAGTTTCGCAGTAGTGATGTAGCGAAGGCCATGATGCAGGTGCTAAGAGACTGCCAAGTAGTGAGGGCAAGAAGAGGAGAAATGGTATATCCCAGCTTGAGTGGGTGTGGGGTGGAGAGGAAGCTAATTGAAAGGAGGCTTCCCGGAGGAGTTGGCGATGAAGCTGGGTCTTGAAAATCTTCATAATCTGGCACAGTTTGATCTCTGACCTCATTTTCTGTTCTGCCCAGCTTTGCAGTTTGCACCCTAGACATGCACACAGTAGGCACCTTTAAGCTCTTTGCTCAGGCTTTTCCCTCTCCCTGAAATCCCCATCTCACCTCTTTTCTCATGGTTAAGTCATACATATTCTTCAAGCCTAATCTCAGTTTTTATATCTTCCAGGAGACATTCTTTAAATTATTAGACTGAGCTGTTTACCTTGCTCTGTGCTTTTGTGGCCCATTGTATATATCTCACCCTTGCTTTAATATGCTATTAAAATTATCCGTCTGGGGGCTTCCCTGGTGGCGCAGTGGTTGAGAATCTGCCTGCCAATGCAGGGGACACGGGTTCGAGCCCTGGTCTGGGAAGATCCCACATGCCGCGGAGCAACCAAGCCCGTGAGCCACAACTACTGAGCTTGCGCGTCTGGAGCCTCTGCTCTGCAACAAGAGAGGCCGCGATGAGGCCCGCTCACCGCGATGAAGAGTGGCCCCCGCTCGCCGCAAGTAGAGAAAGCCCTTGCACAGAAACGAAGACCCAACACAGCCATAAATAAATAAATTAATTAATTAAATTAAAAAAAAATTATCCGTCTGTTCCTAGAATTGATCATAAACATCTTGTCTTATTTATCTTCATATCGCCCATTCTATCTATCTATCTATCTATCTATCTATCTATCTATCTATCATCTATCTAATCTTTATATTCACTACTAAATGCTTGATAAATATTTTTAAGTTGAACTGCAATATAAATTTATGCTAAAACTCTCCTGAAAATACTGCAGACTTGACGAATGTTGCCTGGAGTGGACCTTAGCTCTAATCCAGAAGTGGTTGGAAAGACTTGCTTTATTAACCCCTGACTATAGTGTTCTGCACAGCTGTTGCTTACTGGAAACTGACAGCAATATGTTGGCATAACGGCTTTTGCTGACATAGCTATTGCTTCAAAGTGTTGCACGGTGTCACTGACATTCAAAGTGTTGAGTCCTTTCCTTCCATGCCTATGGGTGACACATTCTTTTCAGTTATACTGTTCTCTGTTGGGCTTCTGAAAGACTGATGAGATGGAAGTGTCCAGGTAGATTAAGGACCACTATAGCATCTGAAGCAGTTAAATGACAAGCAGCTTCAGCAGCTATTCCTTTGTAAAGACAAGCCAAGCAGTAGTCAAGACTATGTGGTATTGATGTGAGGACAGACATATAGATCAATTGTTGAGGTATTGATGTGAGGACAGACATATAGGTCAATGGTTGAGAATGAGAATCCAGAAATAACCCCCCACTTACATGATCAATTTATTTTTGACAAAGATGTCAAGGTAATTCATTTGGAAAAAATAGTCTTTTCAACAAATAGTACTGGATTAACCAGATATCTGTATGAAATAAAAAAAGAACCTTGAACTTTGCTTCACACCATAAATAAATATTAAATTAAATTGACCATACACCTAAATGTAAGAGCTCAAACTATTAAACTCTAGAAGATAGAATAGGGTAAAATCTTTGTGACATTGGGTGAGAGAAAGATTTCTTGAACAACACACCAAAACCAGAAACTTTAAGAGAAAAAAATGATAAAATAGATTTCATCAAGATTAAAAATTGTTGCTCTCTGAAAGACATAGTTAAGAACAGAAGAAGGCAAACCATAGACTGGGAGAAAATTTTTGCTAAACATATATTCAACAAAGGGCTAATATTCAGAATATAGGAAGAACACTCATGACTCAATTATAAGGCAATCCAGGTTTAAAAAAATACTAGACACAAGACTTGAACAGAAAATTCACAAAAGAAGATATCTTAATGGTTAATAAGCACATGAAAAGATGCTCAACATCACTAGTCATCAACAAAATTGCAAACTAAAACAATGAAGAAAAAGATACTACTTCACATTCACTAGGATGACTACAAAAAAAAGATCAACACTAATACCAAAGGTTGGTGAGAATGTAGAGCAATTGGAACTCTCATACATTGCTAATGGAATGCAAAATATGGTATAGCCACTTGGAAAAGAATATGGCAACACCTTACAAAGTTACATATATTTATTATATGACTCAGCATTTCCACTTTTAGGTGTTTATCCAAGAGAAACAAAAACATATATTCACATAAAAATGTGTGACCATTCTAGCCAAAAACTGGAAGAAATCCAAATGTCCATCAACTGATGAGTAGGCAAACAAATTGTGTACCATAGAATACTAATCTGCAATAAAGAGAGGATGACATATTAGTACCTGCAACACAGGGATAAATCTCAGAAACATAACTAAGTGAAAAAGTCAAACACAAAATATTATGCATTGTGTGATTTCAATTATAAGAGAATCTAGCAAAACTATAGTCAGAGAAAGTAGAGCAGTGGTTGCTGGAGGCCAGAGGTATGACAGAGGGAGGAGAACAAGTATAATAGAAACAAGGAAGGAACCATTCTGTATTTTGGTTGTCATGGTGACTATGATTGTATACAATTACCAAAATTCATCAAGCTGTATATTTAAAACTTGTGAATTTTATAAATAGCATTGTGAAAAAGAGAAAAAGAACAAAACAATACAAGCTAATGCTTGCTGGGAAAATTAACATTAAGTTGAGAAATAGCACATGAAAAGGAGAAAATCTAGGCAATGACATAAGAGAATGCAGCAGGATGATCCTGGTTGCTCTACCTTCCTGGGCTGCTTGCAAACCAAATCTGACAGAAGCATGGTTGTTGCATGATTCTGTGTCTGGAAAAGTTGGGAGAACATTTCTGAAAGGCCGTATGTAACGAATGGTTCGTCATCCAGTGGAGAGGGTTAAAAATATTAACATGGTCAAGATTAATACTTACCAATTATTTACTTGTTTGGTGCATGCACTTTACCATGATTACTTAACAGGAGATGGCATTTAGCTGAATTACCTTGTACATAAATACATATTCCTTTAAAGAATGAGGTCAAAAAAAGACATACACGAGACCAATTCCTATTTGGTCTTTGGGGATGTGTTGTGTGTGAAATTTCTCAAGTTTACCAAAGCTAAATGAGTTTCTCAATACATTTATTGAATGACACATACTACTGGTTATATCAAATATTTCACATGATTGACAATAACAATAAAAGGCCTAAAGGAGATATTTTAATCCTTGAAAATTATGACTGTAGATAATTCTCTGTGGCAGGTACCTTTGAATGGGCCAGATATGCTCCTTGATGCTGGTTACAAAATGATGAACAGACATGTTGCCCATGGTCTAGAATAGGAGTTAATGTACAAATATCTGAGTTCCTTTTTTCAACAATTTTCTATTTCTTTTTGAGAGTTTAAAAATTACTCATAGTGTGAATTGATGCTTAATATTTTCTATATGTACTTCACAGTTCACAAGGAGGTTTTTAAAAAATCCTATGGATCTGGGGTGCAGTTACCATGGAAACTCACTTTCTGATTTGGTTTTTGCATTTCTTCCTATGGTACTGTCACTCTTGTCCTACTAAAGCAAGCAGTGTTTTCTTGCCCATTTAAAAACAAACTTTTTAGTGAGGTATAAAACCTACAGAAAAATGCAAGAGTAATAATCATCAGTGTGATGAATTATTCACAAAACGAACAGCCTGGTTTGGGTGTGTGTGTTAGATACATGCATGGGGTGTGTCTGGAAACAAACCACACACAGTCATTTTAGGAAGTCAACAAGGTCTTAAGTTGAAAAAGAAAGAACAATGTAAGTGTGCTACTTAGCTGGAAGGAGGTAAATAACATGATACTGTAAAAGTGTTAACACTTAGAGTTAAAGGTGTTTGCCTCTCAGGAGGGAGAATTGGGGATGAAAAGGTAGTGGGGCAATATTTTACTCTTTTCATAATTTATGTATTTGACTTTTAAAAACAATGCATCTTACATATTACAATTTGAAAAATAATTTATTATTTACAATAAATTAATCAACATCTATAATCTATCCTCCTCCACTCCAAACAAGGCCTTTGTTATCATTTTAAATATTCATCTAGGTTTTTATTTATTTTGTTTAAATTGAGTTTTATTTTTACCTTAATGATGTTATTTTAAATTATGTCTCTACTATTCAGGACTTATTTATAAATCTTAGCCACATTTTATTTTTTAACTATACGTTAGACCCACAACAGTGTCTAGTATCCATGTTATGATTCTGACACCAATTATGATGTGTTTTTTCCAACACACCACCAAGCAATTCTTTGACACCACATAAATGTCCTACAACTCAACTCATTTCAGACAGTATCTACCTGGTGATAGTGTCAGATCCCACAGGTTAAGTAAGGGCTCAGTCCTACAAGACGGCCCCCCTCCTCCCACTTTAGTCGAAAAGTCCAGGTTGTCACCTGTGCTTCTGACTGACTGGCTATAGATTGAAGGTTCCAACAACCCCTCCTTGGGTCTGATTAATTACCAGTTTATTACAAAAGAATATAACTTAGGAACAGCCAGATGGAAGAGATGCATAGGGCAAGGTATGCGGAAAGAGCATGGAGCTTCTGGACCCAGCTGTCCCTGAGCCCACTGACCAAGGTGTTCACCAACCTGGAAGCTCTCCAAACCCTGTCTTTTGGGTTTTTATGGAGGCTTCCATACTTTGGCATGGTTGATTAAATCATAGACCATTGGTGATGGATTCAACCTCCAGCCCCTCTCCCCTTCCTGGAGGTGGGCCAGGTTGGGGGTGGGGGGGGGGTGGGTATAGGGAGATTGAAAGTTCCAACCCTTTCTTCCCCATCCTTAGGCACTTTCCAAAAGTTACCTCATTAACAAACTCAGGGTGTGGTTAAAACCAGTTTTTTATGAATATCAAGACCCCCTTAATCACTCTTATCACTTAGGAAATTCCAAGAGTTTTAGTTCTGTGCCAGAAACCAGATGAAGTCCAGATATATATCTCTTATTATTTTTTTTTCATGATATCACACATCTTCCTGTTTCCTGGATATTTTATTGTTATTCCCTTTTTGGTGGAATAGACCTTCAAGTAATTCTCTCAGAAACGATTTGTGCTAAATTTTGAGTTCTTTAAATTCTTTGCTCATGCAAAAATTCAAGTCAAATGCTAACTCCTATGTGAAATTCTTAATCAAGTAAAATCATTTTAAAGAAATGAAGTTATTTCAGCAGATAGTCTTTCCCATCACAATTGATACACGTTTACTGTATTTTATATTTTACAGTATATTACATTGAGTTTGAGTTAACCTGACTTTCCACCTACAAGGCTATGAAATGGCCTGGCAACCAAGGATCCTACATGGTTAGTGACCAACCCTTAGTCGGTGTTCAAAGTTTATTCTTTTCTTAAATAACAGAAGGATAGGGGAGAACAGGAAGACAAATGACCTTTATGTCAGCAGCAGGTGAAAGAGTCAAGAGAATGGGAAATTCCTGCTAAGTCTTAAAGATAGGCCAAAATGCAGAGGAGGCTCTTTGTTTTCGTTATGGAAGGGGACTTGTTGGGCAAAGAGAAAATAAGATTCCAAATAGAAAAATGGCAGCATATGCCAAGATACAGACAAGTGAAGATGCACGATTTGCTTGGAGTGCATGGGTGACAGTGGCAGGATGTGAGGGGCTGTCAACATCCAGATTAGCCCATTTAAGGAGGTCCTGTGATGTCTTGTAGAATATGAGGAAATAGTAAGTTTTACCCTCTCTGGGATACCTATGTCCTCATAGGTAAAAGAAAAAATTGGTTATAATCAGTAATTTTTAAAATGTTCTCTAAAAAAGCAATGGGACCTTTCTTCCCCCGGTCCCATGCTAAACACCAATTTTTATGTGAATCTCCAACTTTGTTCAAGTTAAAGGTAGAGCTGTTCTAGCCATAATTAGGCTGAGGAACCTAGATCCCAGGCTACTTATTCTATACCTTTCCTTCCCTTTCTCCCTCTACAATGTGGCCACTGAAGAACTCACAGACTGCAGAAAATAAGCAGAAAAATTTTATGACAAGTGGTTCACAACTAGATGGTACCTGAGAAAGCATCATGTTAACTGTGCATTTCGCAACATGGTAAACAGTTTTTAAGTACAGCATCAATTCAGATATAGTAACACTAATTATCTGTGATGACTGTAACACCAAAATTTCTATGGTATGTATGTGGGGCTAAGGGTGAGATGGGGAGGAACACTGATGCAAAGGGTCTTTGAGGCCCAAATACTGAACTAGATGATCTCCAAGGTTCCCTTGCAATCCTCACACTAAAATACATAGTGGCCTGGGCTTCTTTATAAAGCCATGTCACTCAGCTCTGTAAAAAATATTTTACTGGTGTCCATGGATATTTTGACAGATTTGGACTAAAGAATAAGATTCCACAACTATGCCAATAACTTAATAGTTTATTAGTCAGTCAACAATATTACAAATATTTAAAAATTACTTAATATAAATAGTTGGCAGCAAACTATTCCATTACAGAGTTAAATTACCAGTACAACAGACAGACTGGAGATTTAGACACCTGGAAGATAACAATAAAATAAACTAAAGTATTTTAACAAAAAAATTTAAGCTGAAGGCGTTTATCTAGTGTCCATAAAAGCATGGGTTCTCTTTTTATTTAGAAAAAAATAAAAAACGGCTTTAACATCCCATTAGGAATATAAAATAAAATCAACTGAAAATATTAATTTGCATATCAAAGAACCATTTATAATTACAATCCAAACACTCCATAAACCACTTGTGCGATTCTATACAGAAACTGGGAATTAGAAACTAGTTGCTTTAATATTACAAAGATTTCAGCTCCAAAAATAATTCAACATAAAATAAACTTTAGCAATTAGTGTCATAAAATTATATATTTCCACATAAAAATACAAAATAATATTAATGACAAGAATATGAAAAATTATTCCAAGTATTTTACTACTATTAAAATAAAATAAAACCCAAAAAAACAAAATAGAAATATGCATGAAAAAAGTCTTTCCTTTTGTTAGCAAAACACTATCCAAAATAACTACAATCATTTACATCAGTACAAAGATTTCTGGATTTAAAAAATAGTTGCAATGACAAAAGGGGTATCTTTTCTGACAGTAAAAAATGACACTGTGGATAAAATCTGCAAAATATGCAATGAAAAAAATAAATTTGCATTAAAAAGGTTTACACTGTTATTTTTTTTATACAAACATTAGAAACAGTATTGCACATCACAACACAGAATCGAGGTTAGTCAGCCTTCCAAAATGTGTTATATTCAAGTTTTGTAGCATCTTTGAGGAGAGGCTCTGTGCAGCCAGATGCAACAGGGATAAAATATCAAGTGTTTTCCATACACAAATATATAAATGCTAAATGTTTCCTTCTTAACAAAAAGTGTGGATTTTTAAAGTTTTTTTTTTCCTCCACAGTCATACTTTTGGGCAGCAATAAGAACATTTAGGGAACACAAATGAAGAAGCTTTGAAAATACAAAAATACAATCAAAATTAAGAATTTTCTACAAAAATAGTAAAATAAATATGATCTGTAAATTAAAAAAAAATTCCAATACAGTGTTTAACAGTTAGAAAATAAGAATGTAGTAAATAAAAGGAAAAAAAGAAAAAAAGAAAAAAAAAGAGGTAGGGGGAAGGTGGGGAAGGAATAAAAATTAGACTAATAAGCTTTAATTGTAACAGAAATGAAGGTAAAACAAACCATACATTTCTGTCATTTTTACCCATGGCGAAAAGGGTGTTCTATTACATTTCCCTTCATTTCCAATATTTATTTCTGTTTAAGAAGGGAAAGTGATTTTCAACATCTCCAATTATTTTCATCATATAATTTATTTTAGTGTTCATTATTTAATACATGAAAAGGCTCTTCAATTTTAAACATTAAGCAGAAATTATGAAAATAAAGTTTAAAAATCTGCGAAATTAAATATCTAAATAATTAACATTGCAAAACTACTGATTTCTTTTCTAAATTCCAAAAATTGAGGTATAGCAAAGGAGATGTCATCAGTCAAAAAAAGTGTGCCATAAAATAGCTGACTGTTGGAAAAATCTCTCACAGAGATATAAAAATAGTGCATAACAAATGTCAAATGGATCAAGGTTGGCAGGGTTAAGGTTAGAAAAGAATACTCCAAAAATCTGGAGGATCATGGTTAAGTAACAAATAGGGAACATTGACAAATAAATTAGTAAAAAGCTCTTCTGAAAACAGCATCAACTTTAAACATTAAAAACTTGAACCACAACCACAATAAAACAGCAGAGTTAGACATGAACCACATATTTTTACAGTACAAAAAAGCACACCATAGACAACCAGTATTAAGATCAACACTTTGCTCACGTGAAGGATTGTCCCAAGGGGCTGCAATACGGCAACACCCTTGTAATTTTCTCTCTTTAGAGTCAAGAATCTTATTTCAGCATTTAAAAAAAACATCTACCATTGCTGGGTGCTTTGCTTAGATTGCAGAGTAACTCTTACATTAAAATATAGGGGCTAGTTGCATTAAAAATGCTCTAAAGAGAAAAAATATCACTAATGATATTCTAATAGTGTTCAGTACCAAAAGAAACTCATTAACTATTGCATGTTTCCATGCCACTTTCTCAAAAAAACTGCAAGCAAAGTCATTACCAAAATTCCTTCATCAAAATTTTTTTTAAAAAAAGCAATTCTTAACCATTAAGAACAACAATTTCCATGCAACAGTGACCCCAGTTTAGACAGAAGACCCCAATATACATAGGTCAAACATGTATGCAAGTTTAAGCCAGATTTCACCATTATCTTTAAGGTAAAACTGAATTTTATGCAACTAGCCGTCTGTATATTTCCCCATCTCCATTTTGACTTTACTTAGGTTTACTAAAGTTTTGCATTCTTTGATAAAGTTCCTTTGTTTAAATATGGGCTTCCTGTGGGTCTTACATTTGGTGACCAGTCAGCAGTGTGCTGGCCATCTTTGGTTTATAAAGGATGTCTTAACCATGAACTATCAAAGGGGCTAAAATCAACTTTCTTTAAAATTCTAGTAATTTTCTTTTACTCAGTCTTTTATCTATAGTATATCACTGCACATGAATTAGAACCGCACATCACAAAATTGCACAGGGATTACAAATATTACATCCAGTCTGCATAAAATCAAAGTCCACTACCGACCAGATCACAAAATGGCTGCACTCTCTAATCTAAATCTAATTTGCATATTGTACACATGTAGGACATTTTTTTTTAACTTGAAGTCACAATAATGCATGCAAGTTTGCTTTTTTTAAACAAATTTTATAATTTGTTCATGCTACCTAGATTCAAGAGAGCTTTTTTGAACATTTGCAATACCTCACCTCTTGTTAGTTAATAATTCTAGTGCATGCATATGGTGTATACAGGTAAGTAAACATGCATTTTTTTTCACATTCTAAAACTATGGCAGTTTAGGCCATATTGTGCTGCCTGCATTTTATCTGCAATGCAGTGTGTCTCTAACGTTTTCAATCCCGTATTAATAGGTGGCATTTACACATAACACCTATATAGCAGCAAAGCTAATACAGCTTGTGATTAAAAATGTTTAAAAATAGCTAATAAATCAGATTATCTTGAGGTATTATTTCTTGCAAGTCAAAATGGAGAGCAAAAAAATCAACCCTAATTTTTAGTTTATGTATACACTGAAAATAGCAACAATAAAAATAAGCATTTGTAGCAGACATATTCCATCTTCACTATTATTTTGCTACCTTTGGTAAATTACTGGGGCAGATCTTGAAGTTAAAAACCCACGTTTAGAAATAAGTGCACGCTTCACCCACTATATAGCAGCAGACTGTTTGCCCCTACGCAAAACATTCTCATATCTAATTTTAACTTTACATATAAAAATAACTTGGAGAAAATACAAAAAAACATTTTATTTTAACATGAAAATATCACAAAAATTAGTAAGCCTGAGATGTAGGGTTTTGGTGAAAAACAAGAGGCTTGTAGTGTTTTGGCTGCTGATAAAGATGCATGTATTGATAGCTGGGGTGAAAGCAGAAGAATGCACTTATTTCTTCTGCATGTCAGTATCTTCAGACACAGTAAGCCACATGCACCCTTTCTTTCCTTGTTAAACAGAGGCAGGTTTGCTATTCTTAGTTCCAGCGGAAGTGGATCTGACGTGGGCGATCAGCACCTTCCTTTACCAATGGCTTATGGAACTCACGTCCTGCACGAGAGTGGATATTTGCCCAACAAAACTCACAGTAATACTGCAGGCAAGTGACATTGGCACAAAAAAAGGGAGCAAATTTTCCACCACAGCGTGCGCCCTGGCATTCATCACACATCTGGTCATCTAGCACATATGGCTTTACCTCCACCTAGAAAAAGAGAGAAAACATATCTCATTAAGTCTGCTTCAAAAGTCACTTTAGCAATGCTTTAAAAGGTTCATACAATGTTCTAGAGAAAAGGACCAACATTCAATGCTGAGATAGCAGGCATCTTCCCTGGGTAATAGCTTCACCATATAGTAGGTTAAAAAAAATTAAATCATTTTGTTCTTGCACTAATCTTTTTTTATGTTTCATGTTCATAATTGACCATGTGATTAAATGAGCTCTTAGTTTGGTAATTTTATTGTATTTTGATATGTTTTCTTCTGAGAACTATAAACTGAATAGTATTTAAATAACTCTCTTTTCCAAAGACAAAAAATAATTTAAAAAAACTATAGAATCCTAATTGATTTGCAAAACATTCCACTCTCATCTTTCTTAAAGTAACATCTTTAAAACACCTGTGTGTTAATATTTTCAGAGATGGGGGTGACTGTGAGTGAAAAACAGAAGGGTATGGAAGACAAATAGTATTTACACCTTTGTTTTCTCATTCCAGTGCCACTTGTGAGATGGCATAACCCAGCAGCCACTGATCATGGCAACACGTCTCTACTATAGGTGAGAGCGATACCCTGCTTGTAAATAACTGGTACAGACAAACCAGAACTGCGGATAATCTTATTAAGGGTATGTCTAGACTTCTGTGAATTTATAAGATATGAAGTCAAAGTCCCACTGTGAAAGCCTGACTCAGTAGAAGACCTCAGACTTAGGTCAGCTCTGAATACTAAACTTTTTAACCTCAGTTTCTGTATCTGTGAGATGAGAAAGGCAATAGAACCTGCTTTATAGAGCTGTAAGGATTAGATTATGCAAGTAAAAGCACAGAAGATGGTGTGGCACATGGTAAATACTCTGTATATTAGCATTAGCTACTAATAGCTGCAACAGCCTTGCTTTCTGGCTTGTAATAACTTTATGAATGAAAGGTTACTGCTTTTGTCTGACTGAATAGTGCCAGGCAGCCTAAGATCTCTGCCTTTCCTTAGGAGAGGAGAGAAAATTGAGCGTTTAAAGGGCTTGGTTTGCCCAAGGTAAAAAATAATGACCCAACAATTTCTAGTTTGAATGTATTCTACTGAAATACTTGCATGTGTGCAAAAAATGAATATATAAGGGTATTTTTCTTCAGCATTATTTTGAACAAGAACAATAACAGCAAACTAGAAACAACCTAGTTGATTGATGAAAAGAACTGTAAAACAAACATTTGATAGGAGGGTAATGAAATTACATTTTTGTTTGCATTTGTATTTCATGGTTAGGGTTAGGATAAACATATTTTATATATATTGGACATTTTATTGTCCTAAATTGTATCTTTTGCATATTTTTAAATTCTAGATATTATTTTATGAAGCTAATCTACTTAACTCAAAAGCAAAACTTCAAAGATGAGAAACTGGATTTCAAACTTATGATTTTAGAATACAGTCAAAACCTATTTGCAATTAATAATAATCTCTAACAGCTCTTGAATGTGTGAAAGGGAGTTTCATTGATTCTTCACTATTCTTATTTTCCATTATTTTCCCTTTTTCACTTCAGAGGAGCTATCTGTGATACACAATCACCTGGATTCATAACTAATAAAATGATTAATAATTAATTAGCCAACTTGAAGTATATCACAATTCACTTCAGTAACTACCAGAAGTCACAGTGAATTACACTACTCATGGAATAACATTTAAAATTTAAAATGATTTACATATTTGTGGTGATTGTTCTTCATGGCTATCAGGGAGATGAAAGTAAACTTCAAAGTGTTCATGAGCCTAAAAGGTGAGTTGAATAAACAATTTTAATTCCCTCCAAATAAGTATCCTGTGTATCTTTGGATTATCAGCTATAAATTTAAATTTAATCTGTTTTTATGGTTTAATAACTATATTCTTATTAGAGAGATGAAAGGTATAAAGATTAAGGGTTTGATTTTTTTGTATAAGCAAAACTAACGACTAGTGAAGTATTTAAGGCTCAAATTCTTTCAAATAAAGTTCAAAACATACCTTAGTAGCACATATCTTAAAAAAATAAACTTTTCTCTCAGGTAGTTCAATGCCTTTTTAAGAAGGCAAGTGTTTCTCAATTCACTTGCTTTGTATCGGGGTTTCTCTTTAAGAATCGATACTTTGCCCCAAATAATTGGTTCTCCACTATCATTTTGGAAATAAAGAGGTATGAAGCATGACACTGCAATAATCTTTTCCCTCTGCTTTGCATATTAAACAACTATAATTATATAATATGTAAATAACTTCCTCTGTGACCCTATCACCTCTCTGCAAAAGTAGGGGGTTAGACTAGATCAGTGGTCTAAAGCAGAGGTCCCCAAACCCCGGTCCGTGGCCCAGTACCAGTTCGTGGCCTGTTAGGAACCAGGCTGCACAGCAGGAGGTGAGCGGCGGGCAGGCGGGCGAGCAAGCAAACGAGCAAGAGCGAGCGAAGCTTCACCTGCTGCTCTCCAGCTCGCATTACCACCTGAACCATCCCCTCCATCGCTCACACTGCCGCCTAAAGCATCCCCCCCACCCCCCCATGCCCGTCCGTGGAAAAACTGTCTTCCACGAAACCGGTTCCTGGTGTCAAAAAGGTTGGGGACCGCGGTCTAAAGCATGGCTGGACATCAGGATCACCCTGGGGGCCTTACAAACTACTGCTGCCCATGCTGCATCCCAGACCAACTACAGCAGAATCTCTGGGGGTGGGACCCAGATGTCAAGGTTTCCCTAAGTTCTCAGGTAACTTTAACGTGCAGTGGAGGTTGAAAACTACTGGATGAGAAGAACTCTAAGGTTCAAATCAGTTAAACAAAATTTCATAGCACGTCTGAGTAAAAGCAGAGCCCCTTTTCTTAGATACTTAAATTTTTTCTTTATTGGGGGGCAACATTTTAAGTAACAATGCAAACAAAAATGCCACATTGCAAGTGTGAACTGAACTTATGCTGTACTTCTTTTCTAAATGGTGTGATTTGATAATTAAATTTTGGGGACTACTTCTAGAGTCTATGGTCTATGGGTATTAGTCAACCAGCTCCCCTGCCCCCAAAACAGTACAGCCTCAGAGAAGAAGCTTCGAGAAACTGTTACACCGGTAAAATAAGAACTCACTCAAGTTATACCTACTATAATGGGTATAAAAAAGTTAATTTACCTCATATTTTTAGTATATCTCATCTGTACTACAAATGTAAACATGATTATTCAGGAACTATTCACAGATTTTAACATGAGATAGATTTGTAAAGAAACAATTGAGTTTTGTTCACTCCCTTCTCTTATTTCAGATGGTAATCAGTATTAGAAATTATTCAATAGGGTAGCTTTCACAGTTATCAGCCATAACACCTCCTAAAAGTTCTTATTGTGATGACCTAAGCAATGCTACTAAAGAGTAAATGTTTTAAAGTTTAGGACAATCATCTTATATATTTAGTTTATTTACATATTTATTTTTTTGCATATATTTAGGAAAATATATAAAATGTGTTTTTATTTTAGATTTTATAAATCAAAAATAAGTAACACTTAAATAACACTTAGTGCCAAGCTCTGTTCTAAGTGCTTCTACATATGTGAATTCACTTACTCTTCAAAATAACTGTGAAAGAGATACTATTATTGTTTTCCACTTTATAAGTGAGGAATAAGAGGCATAAAGAGGGTTCACTTGCCCAGGGTTACAGAGCAAATGGTGGAAATGGGATCCCAGGTAGTCTGACTCCAGAGTACAAGTTCTTAAAACAAGCTCTAGCCTCTATAGGTAAAAGGATATTAAGACCTTATTGGCTGATAAAAATTTTTGAAATGCCTTTAAAATTATATTTATATTTTGTGTATTATACCTAAAATTTAAAGTCTGCTCAAGAATTTTACGTTTCAGGGATATTTTGATATAATACTCTTTAAGAGCTCAAGGAATATAGAAAAATAAACACTTGGTTTTTGAATTACATTATTAACTCTGTAGGGTAGTAAGCTTTGGATCAGCACCTCATGATAGGACTTAAATGATTTCCCAATATGCAACTTACACGTTTATCAATATCACCGTGCTGAAGCTGAACGAACCGAGCACTAATGGCAGCAATATAGCTCTGCTGATTGGAGAAAGCAACTCGACCAGCACCTTTTGGATATTTTAGCTCAGGATCTGTATCAATTCCTGCATAACAAACGCCACCATACAGCCGGTCCATGATCATAGCAAGCTCCACTTGAAAAGGAAAAGAAGTTCACATCAAATGGGAGAGAACACAGTAAATCAACCATTTTTAAGTACTTCTTTTTTTTTTTTTAAGTGAAAGTCAATAGGATAATGTTCTTTTCTAAATCTAGTCCTTTCTCTTGTATACGAGAGCCCACCTGCTCTCACCACAGAAGAACTGGACAACTCAACTGTCTACTGGACAAGTCATATTGATATTTAACAGACACTGCATCACTCAGTATGTTCTAAATGGCACTCTTGATCTTCCACCATCCAATTAAACCTGCTCGAGTGAGTTTTTGCTGACTCAATGAGCAACGGAAAAGATGAAGTTGCCAACTGAAGACCCTTGGCTTCATCCTTTCTATTTTCTTTTTTCCCCACTGTATATGCAATCCTGTGATCTTGATTTCCAAGACATATCTAGAATCCAATCTCTTTGCCTCCATCACTAACATCCTGTTCCAAGGTATCATTCTTTTTCATCTAGATCATGGCAATAGCCTTATCTCCTTGTTTCTGCCTCCTGCCTCCTCCCCTGCCCCCAGTTTATATTCAAAACAGCAGCAAGATTGATTCTCTTAAAAATATAGCAGATACCAATGGCTTAACTGAAATTTCTCCTTGGGAACTCTGAATGGTGGCACAAACTAGCTTTCAAAACCAATACCACAATCTTCTTCCAACCTGCTCTTTCTCCAGTGTTCTTTATCTTCTCAGTTAGCGGTACCAGTGTCTACCTAGTAGCTTAAGACTGAAAACTGAGATTCAGCCTTTGCATTTATCTTATAAACATCTGTGACATCTGTTCACTTGGCTCTTCCACCACCACCACTACCACTAACCCAAGCCACCACTATTTGTCTCCTGGACTGCAATAATAGGCTCCTAAATTGGTCTACCTATAATTACTCTCAACTTGACTCCCCTCTCCACAAGTCATTAACTGAACTGGTCTCTTAAAAATGAAAATATGATCATGTCTCTCTTTTACTTAAAAACTCTTCATTGGTTTCCCGTTGCTCTGAGGATAAATAACAAGTTAGCTATTAGACTTGTATGATCTGACTCCTATTTACTTTTTCAATGTCTTCTTGTATCTCTCACCTCATTCCTTATACCCTAGGCAGTGACTCTGGACTTCCCTCAGTCTCTCCGATGCACTCTGCTTCCCTCCACTGAAGATCTTGGAATATGTTGCTCCCTTTGTCTGAAACACTCTTCACAACCTCCTACCACCTAACCCTGCTCCTTCTGTTCAATCTTTATATGTCAGCTCAAATACAAGTATCTTTAAAATATCAGACTACATCACATTTCCTTGCTGTATGCTCTTCTGTTCCCCTTAGTCTTTCTTTGTAGTAGCTATGTCTGTAAGTATTTACATGTGTGAATAGTTCTTTAACATGCACCTCCCATACTGGAAGAGGATGTTTGCAGTGATGGAAGGCGCTAACACACTTCACAAGGGTACACAGTATCATAAAACTTGCTTGTATGGCGGGCATTTACGTCTATAATTATGTTCCTATATGACCTCTTCTGGTAGATCTCTGGTTCCTGATTATTGATGAACAGAAGTTTATCATTCACTTATCTAAAGTGCCTTTAAAAAAAATCCCATATTTCTTCTTCAGATATCAGAACCAACCTCCATAAAAAGACCCCAAATTCTCATTATCTTAGAGAGTTACATTTAAGAAGTCATAAATGCAGTATTTGAGTGGATTCTTCTTACAGAGTCTGTTTGGAGTTAGCTATCAATATTGATAGATGAGTGTCCAATTCTCCAGTTCCTTAATGGTCTTAAGAACAATTCTCAGAATTTGTCTCAAAATTCTGTAGCAAGCAATTATTGGAGCAGGAGAATCTGCCCTTCACCCACCCAGTGGTGACATGTACACAACAGTACCAAATGCGTACCGAATCAACTCATATTTAAATGATTTTTTTAAAAAAACAAAATTTGTTAACATTCTACTTACCAGCCCTTAATGGCCTAGGAACACCTCCAACAAAAATTGTTTTTCGAGGATCCAAAGGCTGAGAACCATCCATCACAAAATCGCTATCACTTAAGTTCCAAGGACGGATCTGAACCTATGAAGAAAATGACATTACTGTATTAGGTCTCACTCCTTTAATAGCTGATGAGTTTTGTGCCACTGTACTGTTCAAAATTTTGGATAGATGGGTTTGGAAACAAACTGTGAATATTTTATCCAGATACAATAAATTATATGAATTTTAAAAAATTGAACTCAACATGGTAGTTTATTTATTTATTTTTTCACTAACAATCATTTCAAAACAGTTTTTGGAAAACTTGCATTTGTAACTTAAAGTTTGAGTAGCATTTACTTACAGGTTTGTCCTTGATAGTAGGGCTGGAAACACACAGATAGAGTTTTCCATCTTCTTCAATACAAGCATCAATTAGTGCCTGAACTGAGCTCTCTTCTTGAAAGAGAAGGAATGCATAGCCTGTAATAACCGTTAAGAATGAGGCAATATGTCAAGGTAAGTGATTTCATCCCAAATTTCAGTATGGTTTAGAAAATACATGCCTTTGAAAAAGATGAAATATAACTATAAAATAGGACTACAATCATTATACTTTCTCTAGGAGAACATAATATCCTATGGAATACACACAAAAAGAGATACTCAGTAAAATAACTAGCTACTTTATATAGAGCACTTACTATCCGATACTGTGATAAGAGCTTTACGTGAATTATTTCATTTGATTCTCACAAGTCTATGAAACATTATTCCCAATTTACAGAAAAAACCCTGAGGTGTCAGGTGGTTAAATTACTTGCCCAAAGTCAGTCACATAAGCAAGCAGTTGGCTGATTAATTTCAAACCTAGATCAGCTCTAAGGTCTCCCATGATACTGTCTTCTTAAAGAATGTGGCAGGATTAACCAGTTGAGCATCGCAGGAGCTGAAGTTTCCTTCAAATGCCCTCAGGGTAAGACAAGTTCTAGAGCATACTTTTGGACAGGTGGAAAGAGCACATGTGGAAAGGCCCAGGAATTTCCATAAGTAGAGGGAAAATTCCACAATCATCCTGACAACTTCCAAATGGTACTAAGAAAACTCCCTTAGGGAGGTTGGAATGAAACAGGTTCCAGACTTCCCTGGTGGCGCAGTGGTTAAGAATCCGCCTGCCGGGCTTCCCTGGTGGCGCAGTGGTTGAGAGTCTGCCTGCCGGTGCAGGGGACGCGGGTTCGAGCCCTGGTCTGGGAGGATCCCACATGCCGCGGAGCGGCTGGGCCCGTGAGCCACAACTGCTGAGCCTGCGCGTCTGGAGCCTGTGCTCCGCGGCAGGAGAGGCCGCGACAGTGAGAGGCCCGCGCACCGCGATGAGGAGTGGCCCCCGCTTGCCGCAACTGGAGGAAGCCCTCACACGGAGGCGAAGACCCAACACAGCCAAAAAATAAATAAATAAATAAATAAGTAATAATTAAAAAAAAAAAGACTTTAAGAATCCGCCTGCCAATGCAGGGAACATGGGTTCGAGCCCTGGTCCGGGAAGATCCCACATGCCGCGGAGCAGCTAAGCCCATGTGCCACAACTATTGAGCCTGCGCTCTAGAGCCTGCGAGCCACAACTACTGAGCCCATGTGCTGCAACTACTGAAGCCCGTGAGCCTAGAGCCTGAGCTCCTAAACAAGAGAAGCTACTGCAATGAGAAGCCTGCGCACCACAATGAAGAGAAGCTCTCGCTCACCACAACCAGAGAAAGCCCGCGTGCAGCAATGAAGACCCAACAACAAAGACCCAAAGCAGCCAAAAATAAATAAATAAATAAATTCATTTAAAAAGAAACAGGTTCCTTCAGGATGGGTCAGACTTTTATTTTATTTTATTTTTTACATCTTTATTGGATTATAATTGCTTTACAATGTAGTGTTAGTTTCTGCTGTACAACAAAGTGAGTCAGCTATATGTATACATATATCCTCTCCCTCTTGAGCGGAGCTCCCTCCCATCCTCCCTATCCCACCCCTCTAGGTGGTCACAAAGCACCGAGCTGATCTCCCTGTGCTATAAAGCAACTTCCCACTAGCTATCTAGTTTACACACAGTAGTGCATGTATGCCAGTGCTACTGTCTCAATTCATCCCAGCCTTCCCTTCCCCCTCTGGGTCCACAAGTCCGTCTCAAGGTGGATGAGCAGCAGAACACTTTTTTTCAAACAGCCTGGAAACTATGTTTGCACTTTGGATCCAAGTTCCTGCTTAGATTCCTGTACCTTTTGAAAATATGCCCCTCCTTCTTTCCTTGTGACAAGCAATTGTCTATTTTTAATCAAATATGATGTATCTAGCAGGCAGAATAGAGTTCATTATAAAAAGAAGGCATCGAAATTTACATTACAAGTTTACTGTTATGTGATTATTCCCAGCAGCAGATGACTATAAATGACCTAACAATACCCCTTTTCCTTGACAAGATATCTACGCACAAAACCTAGAGCACTGAAATCTAGTCCCAATGTGAAGATGTCTTCAATCAGGCCAACCATGTCTGTGCCATTAAACAATGGGAAGTAAGAGGTCATCTTTTACTAGGAATTCAAAAAACACAGCTTATTGCCAACAATGGCTTTTAGTGCCATAAAGGTCTGATGTGACACACAGAAAAAGTACTTCATTTTAATAAAATTACAATAACTGATTGCATAAATAAGTCATAAAGCCAACCTACACAAATAGAAACTTCCAAAGGTATGATTATGCAAGATTAAAACCACATCTTAGAACTTTTTAATTGCTAGAAACAATTTAAATAGACCTGAAAAAAAAAAAAAAGACTGGTTTTCTTTATGTGAAGGCTTTAATTTTGATACAAGCTAAGGTTTTTTAATTTTTTTTTAATTTTAAATTTATTTTTTTATTTTTGGCTACACCACATGGCATGTGGGATCTTAGTTCCCCAACCAGGGATCAAACCCATGCCCGCTGCATTGGAAGCGCCGAGTCTTAACCACTGGACCACTAGGCAAGTTCCCAAGCTAAGGTTTTGAGAGCTGTAATTGTTTTGTAATAATTGAGGGGATATAAGACCGATTTACTAAAATAGTATTTTAAAGTCAATATTTTTATTGTTATGTTTTTATGATGTTAATTTCTGATATTAATATTTTAATACTGCTTAAAAATTTTTGTGATTATTATGGAAGAAATGTATCACAAAAATTAATTAAGCAACATGGCAGGTAAATTATGATCTAGCTAAGGCAAGCCACTAAATATTAAAATACTTGTACCAAAAATACCATCTAATAGTTCTTTAGAATTTATTAGCACAAGCTAATGTTTACATAGGGTGAATCTTATTCACTGCAAAGGACAGGTATGTATAAGTGTGGCTCAGTATCCAATGTCTCAAATCATTACCTTAATTACAAGGTAGCTTTGTCAACTGGATGCTTCTACACCAGTGTTTTCCAAACCATGGAAAATGATGAATTACAGCAATGACAAAAATGCTTGAAAGCACAAGGTTTAGGAACATTGGTCTTTGGCAATGAGTACGATTAACTATAATTGTACCAAAATAGTATGATTTGCCACCGCTAATATTTTTTGTTGTTTTTTTCTTGTTTTCAGTTTGAGAAAATAAACTAACAACTACCACAAAAACCACAATAACAATAACAATGCAACAGCAACAAAGACAGCAACTATTCTGTTTCATGAAATTAGTGCCAACCTACCTTTCTTACATTTCTGCCCATGCAGAAAATGTGTATCTGTCTCGACAAAAACTAATTCTAATACCTTTCTAAAATTATATTTCAACTCCTGCCTGGAACTCTACTGAACAACGTTTTAATCTATCTAAATTGTATAGTATCTTTTAGATTTAGTTCAAAATTTCTCAATGAAGCTTTCCCCTACCTACTTCAGGTCAAAGGATAAACTATCCTACAGTATTTATAGTTGTATATATCGTTTATTAGGCAACTATCAATCCATGAATTACTGAGAATACAAAGATGAGTAAAGACACAGTCTGAGAGATTAATGGAAGAATCTGACATTAATAAAATAAAAACATATTTATAAAATTGTAAACCTGTAATATTGCAACTGAGGGGAGTGCTATGAAAGGGCACAGTTCTAGAAGGGCCTACAATAGGAGGATTTGACCTCATTAGGTGGGTCCTTAACAGTTTCCCACCAGCAACTGATATTTAAGCTGAGAAAAGTAGGAGATACACATATGAAGAGGCAGGGGAAGCCTTCAGGTCAAGAGAACAACAAACATAAAATTCCTGAGGCAGGAGAGAGCAAGGCCAGTTTGCAGAGCCAGAAAGGAACAAGAAGCAATACTGGGAGAAGGAACGGGATGGGGAGGGCGGGCAGGGAGAATGCATTTTTGCCTTTATCCTAACAATAAGAGAAACCACTGATGGGTTTTAAGCTGGAAGCAAGGAGTAGCACCATCAGATTGTTTTCACAGATATTACTCTAGCTATGCTGTGGGAGAAAAACTGGAGACAGCCAGAAATGTGGACAGACTAGTCATACACCTGAAATAGTCCAGACAAGGGATGATGGTAATTTAGGCAGGAACATTAGAAACCAACAGGCATTTTTATTGAACACTCAGTAAAATAAACTGTATAAAAGGACAAGATCATAACACTGAACAACAGATTAAAACTAAGCTAAGAAATGAACATCTACATCAATACGGAGCTAATTTTCTCTCTACACCAAGGATTCAGGACCTCCACGTCCAGTACACTCCAAAATCATGTGAAAATTTAGAGTATATGGAGACAGGTCCATAGCTCTAACTAGACTCTCATGGAAGCCTGGGATCTAGAATCTCTGGTTCAAAGGATTCTGTAAGTATAAGATCTAAAGGTATTAAAAAAAAAATCACCACATTTTTCCATTTCTCTAAGGAACTACATAAACCACTAATGGAAGTTCTATAATTCTCAATGACAAAAAGTAGAGATGGCCCATATAATTTATCACCAGAATCCCTTAGCTAGTTTTTATATGCCAATAACTCTTAACATGTTTCCTTTCCTGGAGCCAAATTCAGATTATTCAATAGATCTACTGGAGTCTTTTTTCCAGGCTTGAAAATCCACTCAGCCATAAGAATAATAGTGTGTTTTTTCATTTCTAAAATTACATTTCAATAATATTCAAAGTAAAGTCTTAGCCTTTCAACCTCCCCCTTTCTTTTATTCACTTCAGAGAATGTGCCATTAGCAATCTGACTGACTGGATTCATGCTCAGTTCTCTCCCCTTGCCTCCCCTCCTCACTCTGGGCGGGTGAGGTGATCCTTCCTGTCCCCACTGACTGTGGCACTGCTTTGCTCAAATGAATGTGTGCTCAATTTGTGATTCTTGTACTCTGGTGACCAGTCACAGTAGTATCCTGGCAATATGTAACTAACACAACTAGGCATCCTCTGCACATTTTATCTCTTTCTGTAGTTGAGTTTTTTTCTGACCATTCATTTTCTTCTCTATCTGAATTAACCAACAGAGTATATACTGCTCTCTTGTTATCTGCTATTATCTGGAACACTTATGTATATCTTGCAATACTTAAAATAGTCATAGGTTTATATTTGATTCTCACTTCACACATTTCTTAATTTCACTGATCAGAGACACTTCATTATATGTCTGTACCTAAGTTACTTAGAATGATACTTTAGGCAGAGAAAATTAGCTCTCATATAACTTATTCCCTAGCAAATATTAACAAAAAAATCTCTTACCTTTTGGTGGAAAATAGGACTTGCTTTCTGCTTTATGAGGCCAATCTACTACCAAAGGCCCAAATCTTCTGAAGCTAGCAGTTATTTCATCTTAAAAAAGTACAATAATATGCATTAGGAATCAGTTTTAATGATTCATTCTAAAAAACTCCTATATTTTATATGTTATTTTAAAGATTTAAAAATTTAAAGTACCAAATAGCCTAAGATAAACTAGAATATAAATACTAGAAACATGTCTAATATCCTCACTAAAATGATACATAAATCTTAATAGCTATTTTAATCAAAATAGTTTTTAAGTAGCACATTGGCTAGAATAATCAATTCAGTGTGACTTCTAAAATTTTATATACTAATGTATGGACACTAATGGATTTATAGTATACCAAATCATAAATATCACTGGCTTGAAAAACATGCCAACATTATATCAAGTTAAAGATCCATAAGAGATCCATTGCTGCTTGATAAAGTAAAATATTGTAGGAAAAAAAGGGCTGCTGAAACAAGACATGTAAAGCTATAATATTTCTAAAATATACTAGGGTCTGATACATGCCAGGTAGTTTCACTGAAAGACATACAGGTCACATCCAATGACATGTTCTAGGTTATTTTATCACATGGAAACTTTATTATACTGATTAATACATAGAATAAGTTTGTCGATATTTGAATCACAATTGAAAAAATTCCCAAAATGTAGCAATATATTCTCTATTAGTAAGTTGTGAATGAGAGTGGCAGATTTCCCACAGCTTTGCAAATATTAGTTTCAGTATTTTTAATCTTGAATTATTTTTCTTTTGTTATTATTACATATGATAATTTTTACATATGCTTATTAGTCTTTGCATAACCTAAATTTCCTGTTTATGTACTGTTTCCATTACTTGCTTGCGTTTTATAGCCTCTTTTCTTACGTGTTTCTAAAAGCACATTTATCCTTAAAGAAATTGAATTTTTAACTGTCATGCATTACAGGTAAAGTTTTGTGGTTGGTTACCTTTAATTCATTGTGTGTGTGTGTGTGTGTGCACACGTGCATGCATGCGTGTGCGCGTGCATGCATGTTATAGTCATACAAAAAGTTTTAAAAAGTTTTAAATAAATACATAAAACAAAAAGTTTAATGTATTCAAATATGTTCTATATTTAAAAACATAAGTAGGATATGAACTAGATGAAAATCTTATTTACAAAAAATGCTCACAATAACAATATGCATAAGATATAAAGTAAAGAAACAAACTTAAAAAAAGTTATTTGTTCAATTATCTTTATATTTCAACAGGTGACAAAATATTTAAACAGAGATGGATATCCATTTTAACTGAAAATCTCTAGAGGTAAAAAAAACTCCATATCCCCATTCACATTATATTTCAGGTTTGTTTTTTTATATGCCAAATCATCATTTTACCTTCATCAATATCTGGAGGAAGACCACCAACAAAAACTTTTCGAGAGAAACGTTCTATTCGCTCTCCATTTTGATGAGCTGAGTAACATGTGGGTGAATTTAAAACACCAACTTGATCATTATGACCATCATCCAGCAAGCCATCATCTATTGGAAAGAGGGAAGAACGACCTAAAATATAAGAACAAATATAACTTGAATCTCAGATCTAAGAAAATGATAAATTAAAGTCAGGCATAAAAAGAGCAACAACAGATTCAAAGGCTTAAAATTGAAGGTGACATAGGCATAAAAAAATTAAGGAAAATTCAGAGAGTTTAAAGGTTTAATTACCTAGATTCAAGAGAGAAGTTGTCTGAGGAATGACTTAGAAATAAGCATGGTCATATGACAACAATTATATCACAAACAAACACTAAATCACTTCAATTTCTTATGGGAAGCAGCAAGAATCTGATGTATGGAGATGGTTAGACTGGATGTGTAACCTTTTAGAAGAAAGGTTTTAGGAGAAACCTTTTAGAAATTGGTGGCAGAAAGAAATGGCACAGACTAAACAGATAAGAAGACAATAAAAAACCACTTGCAGACTACAGTAAGGACAAAAGCACCAAGTAATACTTGCATATAAGACCTTGAATTAATTTACGGCATGTGTGTCAATTACATAAAAAGGTAGACAGGGCTTCTGCACATATGCAAAACAGAAAAAGGCACCCCCTCTAGGACTTCAGTCCCCGTCTGAGCCCACCCTCGTACGGGCACAGCCTGTATAATCCTCTGCAGCAATCCTGATGCTAGACTCTGTGGCCTGCATAGAATTGGGGTTGAGGTGAGAAGGAAGGGGCTACATGTCTGTGAACTATAGCTAGCTAGATGTTAGAAATAAGAATTTTAATTTTATAAGACCAAAAACAGGGAGAAAGATCATATTTGGTATAGGAAACAGAAATTATTCTGCAGATACCCATGTTCACTGAGTAACTCTGGATATTTAGCTTTCCCAATACCTTTCTCATTGGTCAGGAATAAGGACCAATGAGAAAAAAAGTCAATATTCTTTGTGATCAAAGGAAAGAAAGCTCTTCAAAATGAAACTATTTTCCTTAAAATGAACCTCATCAAGAGCCATCAAAAGTAATATTAATTATACGGGGCTTCCCTGGTGGTGCAGTGGTTGAGAATCTGCCTGCCAATGCAGGGGACACGGGTTCGAGCCCTGGTCTGGGAAGATCCCACATGCCGCGGAGCAGCTGGGCCCGTGAGCCACAATTACTGAGCCTGCGCGTCTGGAGCCTGTGCTCCACAACAAGAGAGGCCGTGATAGTGAGAGGCCCGCGAACTGCGATGAAGAGTGGTCCCCACTTGCCACAACTAGAGAAAGCCCTCGCACAGAAACGAAGACCCAACACAGCCATAAATAAATAAATAAATATTAAAAAAAAAAGTAATATTAATTATGAATAACTGGTTCAACTTTCTATGGTTGGACTTTAAGTAAATAATTGTATATTTTAAAAGGATTAAGATGAGGTAGAGAAACAACATGCACATTAACTAGTTTTTGATTAAAATGGCAAACCCAAATTTTATACTTATTTCAGACATGGCAATACTTAAGTAGAAATACTGAATGCAGTGACAAAGAAAATCACTACATAAGCAATGTCACACAACTGACCTAAAATGACTTAAAATTTTTTCTTAACTATAATATTGTAAGAATATTCATTATATATTAATGAATTATTCTATATTTCTAATTATAATAAATACTAAAGTTAGTAAAATAACTATCAAAATCTATAATCTATATGTCTAAAATCTATTAACCAAAGTTCAGCTGAACGAAGGATGTAATGGAAAGGCTAGGAATATGTCACATACTGGCCATACTAACAAGAATCTTCATTGCTGGAAAATCATGACCACTTTCTTTCTAGAAGCCATAAAAGTTATAGAGTTAAATACCCGTTTAAAAGAGGAGTTAACTAAATATATATCATCAACAAAAATATTATTTTTTACCTTTCCAATTATCCTTCCCTATAACCCAAATCAACATGACAATAAAAGGAGAACCAGTTAATAATTATGTCTTCCATGTACTTTAAACATACTTTCTAAGAATGATCCATGAAAATGACTGGCAGTAAAGGTAAAATTATATGTGTTGAGAAAAGTAGAGTTTGATCATAAAGTGATTTGGACTAAAATATTTACAACAGTTTTCAACCAAAATTAAACTACCTTTCTCCTTTTTTGCTCTGAAACTAGGATATATTTTCAGGTTTTTATACCTCAAAAGAATGAAATTGACTGATAATGAAATCACAATATAAAATCTGTGGGATGTAGCAAGAGGTACTTACTTAGAGGAAAATTTTCATACTTACAGGGAATTTTATAGTTTTAAATGCATATTAGAAAATAAGAAATGCTTAAAATAAATAATCCTAGTTTCTGCCACAAAGAGGTAGAAAAAGAATAAATTAAATACAAAAAGAGTAGCATCAAGGAAATGGAAAAAGTAAAATCAATGACACAGAAAACAAACTAATGTAAAAAAAAAGTCAATAAAGGCAAAAGTTGGATCTTTGAAAACTTAAAAAATCGAAACACTTCTCAGCAAAGTTCATCAAGTTCATGAATAAAAAAGAAAACTAAAATTACCAGGAGAGGAAAAGAAAACATTTGTACAAAATTAGTCAATTTACAGCTTAAAGCTAAGCATGGTTCTTTGATATCAATGTATAACTGTACTTTTATTTACTGATTGTTGTTTTAAAAATAAAAACAAACACAAAACAAACTATTATTATTAAGGATGAATATTCCTCCCATCCTCAAGATCCTAGCAGCCACTCTACTGGGTTAAATAACCCACCAGTGTGATTTTTATTTCATATGCAAGGATTAAAAAAACTATCAAAACAACAGAAGTAGGTCCAGGACTGATCTCTCTCAGGCACCATCTGTTTAATCAGATAGAATCACTATCACACATGTTTCTCCAAAGAACTGAGACAGGAGCTATAAGGTACATTTATTACTTAAAAGTATTTTGCTCCAATAATAGGTCTGTCCTTTTATCACAGAGAATGAATAAGATATTTAATTTAAACAATCAATTAAAACCTAGTACCCTGTATGTCTTTGTAAATTAATGTCTAGACATAATATATTTACTTTAAAATTAAGTTCACTAAAATTTTGTTTCTTGTAAAAATTGGTATGTCTGGGTATAGGTGTTGGGTAGGTAAGTCAGTCTCTTCGAGGAGGAGGGATTAGCAATTTTTTCTGTAAAGGGCCAGATAGTAAATATTTTAGACTTCGTAGGCCATACATTTCTCTGTTGCAACTACTCAACTGTCATCACTGTAGCTCCAAAGCAACCAGACAAAAAGTAACTGAATGGCATGACTGTGTTGTAATAAAACTTTGTTTAAAAAACCAGAATCCTTGGCTTGTGGTTTATAGTTTGCTGACCCTGTCTTATAGTATTACCCTGGCTTTTTTTTGGTCATGCTTTGAAGATTTCGTCCATTCTCTGACAGTTATCAAAATAATTAACATACAGAAATCTGTTGCATTTCTACACACTAATAATGAACTATCAGAAAAGGGAAAGCAAGAAAACGATCCCACTTACAATCACATCAGAAAGAATAAAATACCTAAATAAACTTAAGTAAGAAGGTGAAAGACCTATATTCTAAAAACTATTAGGCACTGATGAAAGAAACTGAAATGACACAAATAAGTGGAAAAATATACTGTGCTCATAGGAGAATTAATATTGTTAAAATTTCCATACTACTCAAAGAAATCTACAGATTCAATGCAATCTCTATTAAGATACCAACGGCATTTTTCACACAACTAGAACAAATAATCCTAAAATTTGTATAGAACCATAAAAAAAAAAAAAAAACAACAAAACCTTGAATAGCCAAAGCAATCTTGAGAAAGAAGAACAAAGCTGGAGGTATCAGGCTCCCTGATTTTAAGCTATACTAAAAAGCTAGAGTAATCAAAACAGTATGGTACTGACATAGAAACAGACACATAGATCAATGGAACAGAACAGAGCCCAGAAATAAATCCTCGCTTATATGGTCAATTAATCTATACGACAAAGAAGGCAAGAATATACAATGGGAAAAGATAGTCCCTTCAATAAATGGTGCTGGGAAAACTGAACAGCTACATGCAAAAGAATGAAACTGAACTACTTTCTCACACCATATACAAAAATAAACTCAAAATGGATTAAAGACTTAAATGTAAGACCTAAAACTCCTAGAAGAAAACATAGGCAGTAAGCTCTTTGACACTGGTCTTAGCAATATTTTTTTTTTGAATATGTCTCCTCAGGCAAGGATAACAAAAGCAAAAATAAACAAATGGGACTACATCAAACTGTAAAAAGCTTTGCACAGTGAAGGAAATCATCAACAAAATGAAAAGGCAATCAACTGAATGGGAGACGTATTTGTAAATGATATATTCAGTAAGGGGTTGATATCCAAAATATATAAAGAACTCATTCAACTCAATTATCAACAACAACAACAACAACAATAAGCAGAGGACTTGAATAGACATTTTTCCAAAGAAGACATACAGATGGCCAACAGATACACAAAAATATACTCGACATCACTAATCATCAGGGAAATGCAAATCAAAACCACAATGAGATACCAACTCACACCTGTCAGAATGGCTGTTATCAAAAAGACAAGAAACAACAAGTGCTGGCGTGGATGTGGAGAAAAGGCAACACTCATAAAATGTTGGTGGGAACAAAAACTTATTCAGGCACTATGGAAAACAGTGTAGAGATTTCCTCAAACAATTAAAAATAGAGCTGCCATACAATCTAGCAATAATACTTCTGGGTATTATCTGAAGAAAATGAAAACACTAATTCAAAAAGATATATGTACCCCTATGTTTACTGCAGCATTATTTACAACAGACAAGATATGAAAGCAACCTAAGTGTCCATCAATAGATGAATGGATAAAGAAGATGTGATATATATATGCCATGGAATATTACTCAGCCGAAAAAAAATTGCAAATCTTGCAATTTGCAATAACATGGATGACCTAGAAGGTATTATGTTAAATGAAGTAAGTCAAAGATAGATACTGTATGACTTCACTTATATGTGTAATCTAAAAAACAACACAAATGAATAAACAGAACAAAACAGAACCAGATTCATAGATACAGAGACTAAACTGGAGGTTTCCAGAGGGGAGAAAGGTAGGGGAATAAACGAAATAGAAATAGGTAAAAGGGATTAAGAGGTATAAACTTCCAGTTGTAAAACAAGTAAGTCACAGAGATGTAATGTACAGCATAGAGAATAAAGTCAATAATACTGTAATAACTTTGTATGGTGACAGATTGTTACTAGACTTATCATGGTGATCATTTTGTAATGCACACAAATACTGAATTACTATGTTGTACATCTGAAACTAGTATAATATTGTATGCAAATTATAATTCAATAAAAAAATGTCAAAAAAGTATTTATCAAAGATGAAAATTTTCAGCCTTTATGTCATCATAAAAGGGTTTGGTAGTGGTGATATTAGGGGGTATACACTTACTCTGGCTACTTCACAAGACTGTTAAAAGAGTCAAATGAGTTCAAATTAAATCTAATCATAGAAAATCCCAGGTCAACTTTTAAGCAATATTTTAAGTATAATGTATTATTAATAATTCCTTATTCATTATAGCACATGAATATGAATGGCTACATACACAGTATGAATAAATCCAACCTCTCTAATTAAACCTCCATATTTTCATTCCCTTTAAAAAGTATTTCTCCTATCTTTTCATTCCATATATAATCTACTAAAATCTACTAACTAAAGCTTTGCTTGTCTGCTAGAAAAGATTGCTTTGTGGTGTTTAGTACCACTAACTAAAATACTGTAGGTTCTTTATTTCTACTATTTTAAAAAATATTCTATATATTTTTACTCCTTCTGGAGTAGAGCAGCCCTTTAATCCTTTATTAAAGGGAAGATTGCAATAATAGAAATATTTTAGATTGAGAGATAGAGTTTAAGTTCCATTTCACAACTCCCTTCACAATCTCCCACCCTACTCCAAGCTCAGACGAGCATGTTCACTCTCAGAATGGAATAAACATTGAACAGACAATAAACACAAAAGATAGATGTGAGAGTCTTTCTCCTTTCTAATCCTGGCCCCCAGGCAGCACTGAAGTAGAACTCTTTATGGCTTCCACAGTACAGAAATACATAGGAGTTGGGGCAGGACACAAATGAAAAGCAGGGAGAGAAACCTTTGCTTTTTCTTAATTACTTTCAGTATAATTAAATTTTGATTATTCCTAAGGTATATTTCATATATTAATATCTGTACCCAGTTTGATTTAAAGTTCTTATGTTGACATTATTAAAGATATTAAAATATATAAATTCATTTTGGTAGTAATTTGGTTTTACTGCAGTCAAGCGGGAAATCTTTTAAATGAAAACAGCTACTCTGTGCCTGAGCTTAAAGGTGAGTCAAAGGTGACAAAAGAAGAAAAAATAGTTCTTCCTAAACTAGATTATAAAGTCAAAATGCCTTGAGAAAATAATACTGTCCACCCACCACTGCACTGGTAAAGAACAATGTCTTATTTTTTGGCAAAAATTATATCAACTCAGTGTGACACATCCCACATCAACAGATCTGATGTGTATGAGATTTTTTTTTAGAAAAGAAAAATGACTAAATAAACGAATAAATGTACTTCCTTTGATGGACCAAATCTAAAACATGAAACCCATAAAAGGGGTCCTTGGTAGTTAAAAGGTTATTGATGTGATACTGATATAACATCTAGCATAGGAAGAGGAAAAAATGAGTAGAAAATAGGAAGAGAGCCAGGCTACTTCTAGTTCTTTCTGAGTCATTCCTTTGGTATGTGGGTTTTTTTTTTTTTAATGTTTTATTACTTACTGTGTTAAACTACTTTCAAACTCAAATAAAATCTCTCAACAGTTATTTCTAATGGGTAAACTTCTTAAAAAATTTTATTGAAGTATAGTTGATTTACAATGTTAATTTCTGCTGTACAGCAAAGTGACTCAGTTATATAAAATATATATATTATATATATATTCTTTTTCATATTATGATTTATCACGGGATATTTTCATCTGACCATCAAATCCAAAATTGTAAAAGCAGACTCCTACTATTCACAGAGGATCAACTAAAAAAATTACTAATGCCATGTAATTTGAGAGGAAAATTCAGGTGTTACCCCCCCAAACTAAGCCATATAAATGTGACAACTGTCACTTCTGTCCTATAGAAGGCTTCTACCAAAAGCCTTAAAACCACGTGAGATCTTTCTTCCAATGCTGGGAGGCAGTTCTGAAGTAGAGGAAATCTTTATGGCTCCCAGAGGACAGAGATATATATGAGTAGTAGCAAGTTCCTATCTAAAAGCAGAAATTTTTCCTTTTTCTTGATATTATAGTCACAGTCTACAATTATTGAACTGAGATAAAAGAAGATAAACAACATGACTTTCTTATACCTTGTTCCTAAGAAATTCCTAGATCATGATATTTACATTGGAGTATACCAAATCAGATTAAATATAAATCACACTAAGGTTAAAAGATGAAAAGTGTATAAAAAGAAAAGAATCCTAAATTGCTCTATAGTTTCAAAAACACCTAAAAAATCACAGATTGGTAAATGGGATTTTTCAAGAGAATTAAAGCTCCATATTAAAATAGCATAGTGAAATAAGATAGTGCATAGAACTGAAAATAGGCACCAAAATTCTCAATTCTTCCCCTCTTCTCAGTGGCTAGTAACAATCTTTAGAAAGTTATTCAGCTTCAGTTTTCTAAGTCTTGAGTTTCTATAACCTCTAATTTCTTAGAAAAATAAAGAACCAAGAGATTCAGTGAAGCATTTGAAGAAACCAAATTCTGAAAATGAAGTTAAATTCAGACAATGTGAAATACAAAACTCAAAATACTACTTACAAATATAAAGTACTAGTTTCTGTCATCAATGGTGACAAATGGTTTTGCTTGTTTGTTTTCAAAGTAACATACTCCTGACTAGATAAAAAGAAATTGAAGAACTGGCACACATATATAAAATTTATCAAAAGGCACTATTATCACTGTCTATCCTCCATGGCTCAAGGGAGATTTTACGGGTCAAGGAAAATCCTTTCATTCAGTTTGGCACTTACAACAACTACATAAATAGTATGATTGTTGGTCACTTAGAGGACAATCTAGTGTAAAGTTACTTTTGCTTCTTCTCATCCCATCGTCACATCTACCTTTCTCCCCATCAATTTCTGCACATGAAAAAGAAAAGCAAAGTTTAAGCCACGGAAAATGTCAGCTGCTTTCCTAGGAAGCTGAATAGTACAGTATCATATAGTCCTGGCCTTTTCCTTAAGATAACAAGAACCCAGAGGGGAAGACTTTTGTGGGAGAGAGAAAGAATGTGTGTGTGTGTATGGTGTTAGAGACAGGGAGAGAGAAACTATTATATTCTTAGAAGACACAGAGAAATATTAGCAACATGATTTCTATATATCAGTGTTAACAGTAATCTGTTTGGTATTTGTCATTTTCAACTGGGTCAAACTAATAAACTAGAGTTGTAAATTACATACCATAGATAAGACAATCAGTTACAGACTGAGAGAGCATGTCACCTTCACTAGTATTTATTAAACAAATCTCTTAAAAAAACTAAAAACAGCAGGTTTATTTTAAAAGATACACAAATAACTTTAAAAACAGTTAAAATCTGGACAGCTTAAAATGGAAAAGTTTATTAAATAACCATATTAGTATGAAAATGTACTTTAAAGGTTAAGATATTTAGGATTCAAAACTTTGACAAGTAAGTGCTCAAATCAAAATACAATTTTTTCTGTGAGTTTCCAGACATTGCATAATAAATCTGGGATAATTAATTACAACATTGATCAGTAAAACCCAATTAGAAAGAGTTATACCATAGCAAACAGAAATGAATTACCTCGTCTTCGCCCATAACTCCTTGCTGCATGTAAACAAAGGACAAATTGTAAAATGTCAGAACTAAAAATAAGCCCACATATACAAAAGCTATGTGGGCATCTGGAAATTAGTGCTACTTTGCCTTAAGAGCTACCACAATGTCATCACATAACATCGGCATGGTGTTTTAATATTTACAAAGCACTCATATGTGTATCATCTGAACTGTATAAAAACTGTGAAATTAACAGGAAAAATACAATTTATTCTCATTCATGTTAAAATTCATGAATAAGTATTTGTTTCATCTAATCAGGATAGGAATATGTAACACTTTATGGTTAAATAGCATCCCAAATAATATTCCCAATGAATGGAAATAACTTGAATTAAATCCTTGTTTTTCTACTTATTATAAAAGAGTGATATAGCATATACTGTCCAACTAGTAATTCATATCTAAATCACTTTATACCAAGCCCTGCATGGAAAAAGTAAATGGAAGACACAGAAGAATGAAAATATATAACAACGTTAAATTCATTCTCTGAAGCCTGTAGAGTTTAGATAGAATGTAAAGAAATAAATCCATGTTCAAACTTGCTTAACTGAAGAAATAATTAATGATATACCATAGCTAATAATGCTTCCAATCTTTTTGGTACAATTTATAACAGCTAACTAAGCGCTTATGTCTCTACATCTGGAGTAAGAGGGATTTAGATACAAATTATTATTAGTATCATCAAAGAATAGTACATGTGTTAAATATTGTAAAACTATAAAGCAGAAAGCATTTCAACCTATGTTATTAGCAGTTTACATAGTTCCTCATGGATAAAAAAATACAGCATTTTTCATAAGAAAGTACCAGCTTGATAAAATTTGCAACTTGTTTTTAAATAACTCCTCCCCCCAAATCTGAGTATACAATGAGTATTTCCACTCTGGAATTAACAGTAAACCAAAAACGACTGTCGAAATCAAGATCTTAATTTATGTTCATGGATTTTTTTAGGCCTGGGAAAAATTTGATATTGAAAAATTTCAAATCAAAATATATATTAAAAGTTGTCAGAAATGTAGTTTCTCCAAAGGTATAAAACTTAAAGATCAAAGGAAAACATTTCATCTCATTAAATACATTCTATTATAGAGATTTTACAAAATTAAAAAAAGAATTTATACTAATAAGGCTTTAATATAAAGAAGTGTGCCTACAAGGTGAGGATACAGCAGTAGTTCCCCTATAATAAAAAGGAGGAAAATCAAACTTGAAAACTCTTAATCGTTTACACTTCAAGAAATAAGTCAATAAATATTAGTCTTTTATATAAAGTAACTTCATTGGCATCCCTGCCATTCTACTGTCTTTAGTTATATAATCTGCTGCAGACTTAAACCTGTCCATGACGTCCAGTTACCTCAAAGCCTGGCAGATTTACCTGACCTGTATACTAGTTTATACATAGCTTACCTCTGTGTGTGTTTCTGTATATATAATCTGTATATATATATAGATTACATATAGCTTACCTGACCTATATATTAGTTTAGGATGAGGGTACAGGTGGAACCAGCATTTAGAATTTTGTTGTGTAGGTCTTCTAAAACTTATATAGGCCTTAAGGAAAACAGGGTTTCAAAGAGATGGAAGTCAACTATGGAAAATCAGACAACAGGAATTATAAAAGGAGCTATCAAGAACAGGCTATAGAAGAATGAATTCCCTGAAGTCTTACTAGTTGTATTAAGCATGGAAATGGTCAATAAGCCCCAAAACACTTCACAGCATGTCTTAGGAGCTGGGCTTCCTGCTTATCCTTAGGCCTGGTCTAATGGCATTAATCCAGTATAAATTTGCTTTGGGGAATTTCATTCATAGCTGTAGAGGGTCAAACATTTATAAAGCAAATGAAACTGTTTTAATCAAATTTAAAGTCAAATTATGAATTATGATGAAATAATAATGTGTAACATAATTCATGATCTATTGAGAAAATTAATGACATCATAACCATTTACGCTTCTTAGCTGAGGCTACTCAATATTAAAATAGTGAAAATATGCACAAACACTCACAACATCTTAGGTTTCATCTCAGTCCTAGGCTTGAACACATTATTTAGAAAATTTCTCCAACTATCTCATACCTGAGGAATTTTAGAATCCTGTAAAGAGCTATTGCACTTATTTTTTGGACAACTCTCAGATTCCAAGTCTTTACATTACCAAAAATAGAACTGACTGCAGATGAAGCTAAACCATGTGAAACGTCTCCTCTTCCCTGTCATGGAAATAACCAATCTGCTACCACCACGCTAAACAGTGGTATGTGTACTCACTTATTCTACCGATATTTCTATGTGAATTTCAGGGATATGTCCCACTGCAACTGAATCAGAATTATCAGAAATCCTCAGTGAGAAAGAAAAATCATTAAATGTCTAGTATTCATTATGTTTTAATTAAAACAGACTTCGTAAAACAATATGTTCCTCCCAAACTCATTTAGAATATGATTTAGAAAAAAAGCAAATAATTTGTTGTATAAAACACTGTATTTATAATATTAAATTTCAGTTACATAAATTTATAAAGCCTTAGAAAAAGTGAGGAATTGGCTATTTAACATACATGTGTAAATATATATATATTATGCATGTGTGTTAAAATATATATTATACACACACACATAAATATATTTCTTTGTTTTAAATGAAGGTAATAAGAAAGATGTGAGAAAAGCCTGAAGACCTTGCTTATACAAGGGGCTTTACATTTTGGTCCTGGATTACCAGTGATCTTATTTAGATTCTAACCCACAGCTACTAAAAAAGAAACAGGATAATTCTAACATTCTCCTTAGGACCTCTGTGCCCTTATATATTGACTCTTAGCTATAGTTTGTGGTACCTGAATTACTGCAGCTGGAGGAAGGGATAGGTAAACATACCAAATCAGCTGGAAATATTTAAAGGTTAAAGTTCTCTTGGTGTGAAACTAATGACATTCTTATTTTTTGCTCTAAAAAAGCCAAAACCAAGGAGAGAAATATGCCTCCCAAATCATAATCCTTTTCAAGATCCAAAATAAATCTGCTGCTATCTACTTCACTTCCATCAGCATAAAAAAAAAGAACTGATTGCATACTCAAGTTTCCTAATTTCATAACTTAATATACTTAAAACAATTTCATTACTGAGTAAATTTTCTTAATTAAAAGATACACATAACTTCCTCCCAAAGTAGAGCAAGCTCTTGATTACAAACATGGCTGTATGTGGCTAATCACGACAAATCTGAATTTCAAACCAGTTTGCTAACGCCACCCCCTCCCCATACTTCTGCTCTATCTGTTCTCCTTTTGAAAAATCATATGTACTAATAAAAATGTAAGCTATTTTCCTTGGGAGACATGTGAAGGGAGTACAGTAATTCCTACAGTAATAGAAACAAATACTCAAATACATCATTTTGTATTGCTCCTTACTTCTATGGAAAACAGGGTGTTTTTCAAAATTTTGTATTTTGTTTTTTACTATTGATAATTAAAAGTATAAGATTTATACACTTAGAAATAGAAACATTAAAGCCGTCATTCTAACATCAGACAGTAAAACCTTTGGTTTTTAGACAATCTACCCATTCCTATATAATGTGACTTCCCTAAAGTACTTCTGGATGTTAAATTTGGACTCTTCTACAAAATTTGAATTATTCAATAGTGGCAGTGTCCACTAGTCAATTCAGCTGGATTTCTAACTGAATTGAGGAACGTGGTCTGTTCAGAAGTAGGAGCCTATTTGCAGTTACATTTCTATGGCATTTTTTACTGTTAAAATTTAAAAAAAAATGTATATAACAACTTCATGAGACATACAGGTGTGGGATTATAACTTTTTCTATATCTGAGTAAACAGAGGCTCAGAGTTAAAGGATGTGCCAGGGGTAGTTCATAGATTTACCTATTTTGACCAACTTCCTGACCTTTATTCCAGTCCCTGTTTATCCCTTATAGGAATATTTACATGTTTAGCCATAATGCTAATTAATTAGAAAGGCAGAATCACAAAATCTTTACAATGTTTGCCTTATCTTCATAACAACTACACTCATATTTATGTATTATTTTTTTAATGGACTCAATCAAGCCTAGCACCACTGTAACATCACAGATTTCTGCCAGTTCTGTATTTTCTAAGGAATGTTCTTAAGCTGTAATAGTCATGTGTTTATTTTAATGTGTATTTGTGCACCATCAGAAATCATCTTAGGTACCACAAGGGGTAAGTGTACCACACTTTAGAAAACACTGCTTGAGAAGTCATTTTACTTTTATTGACTCAAATTTTGTCCCTAAATAGCTTCTTCCAAATGGTTCTAGTTTGGCTTTTTGAAATAACACAAAACAAGCCTTCTTTGTCCACTATACATAACATTCTTCAGTTGAAAATATCAGTTATGTCTTCTCTTAATTTTATATTCTCCAAACAGATCTAACTCCATCTATTCACAGGACATGATTTTTACTCTTTCAAAGTCATTTTTGTCACTGTTCATCACCCATTGCCACAACAAACTTTGACTTTCAGGAACTGTTCTAAATACTGTACATGAATGAATTCACTCACTTCTCACACGATCCCCCTGAGGCAGGCAGCATGCTGCCTCTCTTTTACACATGAGGACTCTTGAGTCAAAGGGAAGTTAGGTAAGCTGCCCAAGGTCACACAGCTAGAAATAGCAAACCTGGGTGTAAACCCAGATAGCCTGGCTCCAGAGTCTGTGATGCTAACCACTACGAACTACTGCTAAACCACCACACAAAATACTGATGCATAATTTATTACCAATATTGATTTTCTAAGTCTGTAATATTAGCTATGCTTGTTGCTTAAGTAATACAACTTACTTAATCAATTGCCTAATAGTGAGTGAAATCTGTAACAAACTAAAAAGAGCAACAATTTAAAAAGCAGGTCTATGTGCCGAGATGCTATAATTTCTTTAATCAGTCAATAATATTTAATAATAATTTAGTATAGGCAGAGGTTTGGTATTAAGATCACTTAATTCTCACTTCTTTCTTCAATAACGTTGATGTCTACAAAAATTATCTAAATCCTTAATATTCAAATACTTTCTAACCCTATAAATATACCCAATTTTCTGCTCTTGCTTTCCCTCTTAACCAATGATCCCAAATGAGTGAAGTGTTTTTTTTTTCTCTTTGGATCAAATTATTTCTACTGGCCTAAACACTTTTGATGTCCTAGTTTCATTATAATTTTTCTCCCCTAGTCCCTTACCAGAAGAAGTTCAGAATTTCCAGGATGGCTTACTGTACTGAGCATGTACTGTAGCCCTAAAATGGCATTCTGTGAAAAATGCTCACATAATGAAAAAACAGATTTGTCCACAGATGCAACTCTTGCCTGCCTTAATTTTATATTCTCCAAACAGATCCAATTCCTTCATCTATTCACAGGACATGATTTTTACTCTTTCAAAGTCATTTTGAAAATATGAATTTGAAAATATGACTGAAAATATATATTTAATAAAATATGCTTTTGTCTACTATGTTATGAAATACTTTCAACCTAACATCTAGATTATTTATAAAGGCTTTAGACAACTGATAAAGTCAATTAGTTTAACAATGTTTAGTGCAACCAAAAAGTATAAGCTGTAAAAATAGTGCGGCTACTAAGCTCTGCTCACAGAACCAACACATTCTACTGTGATTACGATATACTTCTAAATCATCCTAGTTTACTATGCATTCAGCAGTCTAAGAACATCTGTGAATGATCTAACAAATTATCTCATACAGTACTTTCCTTCAGATGGATTTTAACAGAATACGTGAAACATATGCAAATTCAAATTTTTCAACTGAATTGGCTTTTTTTAGAAGTTAAAATAGAAATGTGAATGATCTTTATATACCACATAGACTGTTCCAAAATAAAAGAATTTAAGGAAGTCAGGATCAATATATTAAAAATTTATCGTTACCTAAAGCTATCATTATTTTATAAATCAAGACCTGAGAGTAATAAAGATTATGATCTATTTTCTGTTTTGTAAACTCAATTTCAACAGTCCAATTTTTAGTCACAGATTTAGAGTTCAGAGACCAGCTACTTAAATGATATGTTTTTTTAATTCCATGGTAGAAAAAAGAAGTCCTGGAATGTAATTTCTAGTACCTTTCTGGTCAAAGTCTATGGAAACACCAAAATTCCCTAACTTCATAAATGTGGACTACTAGACCGTTGTAAGATCTAGCCTGAACATGGCCTCAGCCTAGAGTGCAGTCTGGCCCCATTGTTAATACCTTGACGATTCTACCTCTAACCATCTTTGATGATCCTTACTAATAGTTAATCCAGTGCTTAGACTAGGCTGGCATGTGGTGGGCGACTCAATACAGAAGGGTCAAATGTTGAATGAATCAATTTAGCACCTCACTTAACGCTTTGCGTCTTCAATTTTTCTCTCATTCCAAAATCCTATCTACCCTGACAATCTCCTAGGTAGCCTAGACTTTATTCCTACCTTTTCATCTTTACTTAATATTAGTTTTTACTTAACACTAGAGTTCACATGGTCTAGCTTTACACTGGCTGTTTTTTCAGCCTTTGTTTTTCAATTTCATTGCCATCTTTTTTCAACAAAGCTTTAGCTGAAAAAGAAGTGCCAAGCCATTCTAGTAATTAATTATGTATTTTAAAGGAAGTCCTATGCTATCTTTACCATTCCTTCTTCATCCTACTTACCTCTCCTCAGACCCGCCCTCTGATTTAAAAATACCTTTGTGAAGGATATTTTAATCCTGCATGTCTACTCCCACAGTCATCGATGTGCTAGGTACTGTGACTCTGAATGCAATGTTTGCCCCACAGAAAGAAAACAACTTCAATGAAAGTTTATTTATTTTTTCCACCAGAATAAAATTCACTGTGTAAACTTTCTAGCTAGAATAAATTAAGTTGGTGTGACTCCCATAATTATAGAATCACCAGTATATTCCTTAGGTGAACATAAACACAAGTACTATAATAAGTAACAAGCTCTATGCACTTTGCAAATATTATCTCATTTAATTTTCATAATGAACCTTGAGACTGTTACTCCCATTTCACAGATGGGAAACTAAGGCTCACGGAAGTTACTTGACCAAGTTAATACAATAAACTGGAAAGCCGATATTCAAACTCAGGACTGTCTCCAAAGTCATGATGATTGAATTAAATCATACTGTCACAAATACACTTTAATGACTGCTTTGCCAGTGAGAATACACTCAAACTCCTAATTCTGCTTTCTGTACAGGAAGAGTTGTAGCTTTATTTTTATATTGAATACTTATAAAATGATTAACTTGTGTATATGGGGAAGGTTTAGAGAAACATGTATTCATTCATCTTTATTTATATAAATCAACTGGAAACATAAAATGTTGTTATAAAACTTACCATTTAACATCAACAGATTGTCAGTTCCTGGATGTGGATAGCTCAATCGACCTTTAAAAAGACAGGAAAGGGAAGTTTGAAGATTATGGAACTGTTTGAAAAGCAAAAAAATGGAAGGGGAGTAAGGAGGAGAAATGTATTGAGCACAGTACAGTTCTTAAGGAATAAAAAATTAATGTTTAGCTCAAATTGTATTAACTAAAACTATCCCTGAAAATTGAAAACAAAAAGAAACAGTTAACTTTAGTTCTTAGAATATAAGAGCACAATGTGATTTGGGAGCAATGCTTATAGAATAAAGCCTATTTGTTTTTTTTTTAATGTGAAAACGATGTAGGTATCCTAGTCTTTCAAACTTAATATAGGATGTGAAATTTTAAAAAATATTTTCAAATCTGTTTGTAATTTTTGCTAAAGATCTCTTTTCCCAAAAATGATATTTGAAGGAAAGAAACTTACATTCTTAAATAAAAAACCAAAATATCATAATAAAAAATAAGCCCCCAAAACTTATCACAACTTACCATTGAATTCAATACGATTTTATCAGTTTCATTTAAATAAAGAAGTTTAATAAAAACATCTTAAATGTTTTATTACAAATGATATTGGAAATTTAACTTGTTCAAAGTTTATAAATGTCATAAAAATAAAAATATAAAAAATGAAAATATTAAAGCTGAAGAGCATAGTACTTCTTTTGAGTCATCCTTCATTAGAAGTTTTGCATTTACTAAAATGCGGAAGGGACAGTATACTGTACTACATACTGCTGTGGAAGAGAAAAAAGGTATCCATGAATAAACTGTGGTTTATCCAGCAGTTTTACATCATAACACTTATTTGATTAAATGCCAATAGTGAGGATGATCGTTGTTTGTAGTCCATTAAAATACAGGATTTTCCTCTAATGCCTGAATCTCTGATAGTCTATTAGAAAGGTACATGAAAATCCATTTAGAAAACTTCTAAAAATTAAGTATTTGTGAGATTGCATTTCAGCAACCTTTAGCACAGCCCTTTAAAAAGACAATATGATAGTGTGTAATGCACTGACACCAGAGGGGGGGGATCAATAAATATCTGAATGGATTTGACATGATTAGTAAGGAGTACAGATTAACTGCATCTACCTTTACCACTTCAGCAAGTACTTTATACGCTAAGGGTCCTTTCCAAAATATCCCATGCAAAACAGATATTTTCTATTGGCTTTTAATTATGAAGTTAAAGAATTTGATTATCTCCAGTGCAAGAGCCAAGTGGCAAAGGTAAGCTAATTCTGACATTAAAATAGATAGCTATGTAGGTGTATCTGCATATATATATATATATATATATATATATACACACACTTATACATACACACACACTTCATCTGAGCTCTAATTTAACTACACATTTTGTTTTCAGACTCAACATAGTTAAAGTAAATGTTTCTGTCCTTCAAAGGACAATTTACCACCTCTCATTTACTCTTAAATTTCATGCAGCAAAGACATTAGTTAACTAAATGACCTCAAATAAAGCTGTCATACTCTAAAAACATACAAATACGTTTATTGTTGTGATACTTTAGTATGGAGTAAGAAATAGAAGAGTATGCACAAAAGGCACAAGACAGAAAGAGTCAGGAAGCAGAGCTTTCTTAAACTGGATTGCAACAGCATGGAACAGTACTTTGTCTGAAGGATCATAGTTTATTTTGGAAATATGCTATTTCTAAACATCTTGTTGCAGCTGACCAAATTTACAGAACAACTTAAAGCCATGAAAAAAATCACTGTTATTTCTTACTTGAGATTGAAAATCAAAATCCCTACAAAAGTGGCAACCTGTATTGCTCCGATCAGTGTAACAAGTTCATTAAGTCTTGTATACTGATAGTGCAGGATGCTGAGGATACACACATGAGTGAGATACAGTCTCTGCTTATGATGTGGTAGGAGAGACAGACACAAACATGCAATTTCAATAAACTCTGCCAAGTGTGAAGAGTTAGGTACAGTATGCTATATAAAAAAACACAAAGGAGTATTTAACCAAGCCCAGCGATTCAAGTAAGACTTCCAAGAAAAGTAAATTAAGCAAAGCCTTAAGACTAGTTCCACTTCAAAATACACTCAACTTTCAACTGCCACATAATTATCTTCTAATAGGTTCACTGTTCACTTTATTTGTCCCAAGACACAGGTAACAAGATATTTTCATTACTAATAGTTTTTTGACTTCTGGTCTCTGAATGGACTTAAAAGGCACACCTTACGTGGAAAGTTCAAAAGACAGATATCTATTTGCAAATGGATATACATCTGTAAATATGTTCTAAAATACAATTCTCCAGAGAAGAAAATCTCTCAGTATAACTAATGAAATATTCCAAAATGAAATAAGCAAATTTAGACTGTTTTAAAATTACCCAATTACTTTTCCTCTGCCACAGTGAAATACTAATACATCTTTACAAGTCAACTTTCACAGCTATATTTTACATGGGATAGTATTAAAATTACTTTAATTAAGAACCTGCCAATTGATAGTAATAACTAACACTGGAGGGCTTATGATGTGCCAGGAGCTTTTCTAAGTTCTTTACAACCAATTATTTAACCCTCATAATAATCCTGTGAGTTAGGTACTATTATCTTCCCACTTGAAGATAAACTTTGCCACAAAAGGTTAAATAGCTTGCCCAAGGTTACCCCACTGGCAGGTGGCACTGGCAGAATTCGAAACAGGCAGATTAGCTCCATACTTAGTCACTATCTTATAATGACTTCCTAGCTAATAAAATAATCTGGAGAAAAGTATGCATGGTTGGTTGTAGGGTAAATTCATCCATTAAAAAAATTCACAGAATGATTATGTAGCATAATAGCTAACTTATACTTTAATATAGAAAAGAAAAATAAGAAAAAGCCACATTGCTATAAAACCAATTTCTCCCTATTATCTAAGGGCCTGTGGCACAGACCGGTAGTTGTAGACTAACACCTGTTTCTGTCAATACTAGGACACCCAAATGGACAGACACAGGGCTGCCCAGAGTAAAAAAGTAAATTTCCCAGCCTTCCTTGTAGTTAAGTATGCCCATGTGTCTAAGATGTGGCCAACAGGATGTAAAACAAAATTGGTAAAGTGAAATTTCTGGAAGGTATCCTTAAAAGGGAAGATCTTCCCCCTTTCTTCTACCTTTTCTCCTGCTTGTTGGAATGCAGAAGCAACAGCTCAACTGAATCAGCCATCTTAGATCATGAGGCAGAAGCTGGGTGTGAAGGATAGCAGAACAGCAAGACAGAAGGACCCTAGATCCATGAAAATCACAGTACTGCTTCTAGGAGTGTTATGTTTATGTAAAAGAAAAAAAACTTCTATGTCGTTTAAGCTGCTTATGAGTTTTCTGTCATACCAGAAGAAACTAACCTTACAAATAAAGTCCTCTAGTAATGAGTTTGGGTAAACTGAATTTTAGGTAACTGGGCTATTATTTATTATTGTGAAAATATGATAAAGTATAATAATTTAAGGTGGTTTTAACATATCTATAAGTAATGGGTATATACTACCTCTTGGTACTTTTTCTTTTACATTAAAATACTATAAAATTTAAAATAAACAATTTTGAAAAATATATATTTATTCTTAGGTGTCAGTGAATAACTAGAGGACCTACAGTCTCAAAAATTGTCTTATTAGTCTATTATGATTTTAATATGCATAATACATATATAAAAAGACAATTCATGTTAGCCATTTCAGATGCATATTAGAGCATCAAAAAACACTGAGAAATATGACAACTGCATACAACTTACCAATTGTAAAGACAAATTACCAGTTACTAAAATTTTAACAAAGCAGTATTTAAAGACCTGCAATAAGTTAGGCCAATATTAGACTATTCACATATATACATTTATTGATATATATCAACATATGAGTTCTTTCTCTAAACAACTTACTACCAATAAAAAGAACTTACCAAATAGTGATAAAATTATAACATTTCTTATTTCACTTTTTCCTTGGATTTAAACATTCTTTTAAGTTATAGAAATATGAATTGGAAAGGATAAAATGAAGCAATCACTTCCTCAACATCTCTTAATGTTCGTGTATTCTCAAATTTAAAGTCTCTAGTTAACAAGAAGATATCCATCTGATGAAGTATCATCTTATTTCCTTTCCCAGATACCATACTCTCTTGGTTCTCCTCTATCAGCAGCCACTCCTTAAGTCTGCTTTGCTGTATCCTCTTCCTCTTTTCAACCTTTAAATGCTAAAGCCCCGGTGTTCAATCCTTGGACTTCTCTTTCTACACTGCCTCTCTCTGTGATATTATCTACTACCAAAACTTCATATGTCATCTCCAAGCAGATGACTGCAACTGCAACTCTCTACCTCAACTCCATATTTCCCCAGATCAGTATATAGCACTTTTTTCCATTAGTTTGCTCATCCCAAAACCTTGGGTTACCTTTACTCCTCACTCTGTCTAAGCTGTGTATAAATCTGTCAACTGTTCTATTATCAACATACAGATCAACCTGATTGCTCTTCACCAGCTCCTTCACTGTCTCCCTGGCCCAAGCCATCCCCATCTCTTCAGACTGCCAGAATAACCTCACTGTCTAGTCTCCACTCAGCAGTCTGTGTGATCCTTTTAAAACCTAAGTCAGCTCATGTTGTTTTATTGCTTAAAACCCTCCCGCACTTAGAATAAATATCTGGCCCCTCGTGCTCTACCATTCTAACCACATTGGCTTCTGCTATTACATAAACATACCAGGCATATTCCCATTTCAGGCTCTGTATTATTTCCTCTCCTTTCTGTTTGAAATGCACTTGCCTAGATATGACAAAAGCTTGCACCTCTCACTTCACTTAGGTCTTTAAGAGATGCCATCACAGACCATCCTGTCTAAAACAGCAGCTTCTTTCTTTCTCTATTCCCTTGACACTATGTTTCTTCCTTCATAGCACTGATCCCTGTTGTCTCTATCCTTCATTCAAACAGATGCATAAGGGCAGGACTTTGTCTTTTTTTGTCTTTTTTATTCCCTACTCTAGCATCTAAAACAGAGCTTAGTACATAACAGACTCAAATATGTATTAAATGGATGAATGAAATAGCTCATTCTGTTATGTGAAGCATAAGCTCAATCTAAAGCACAGTACTATATATGTTTGTATGTGGGGCATGGAAAGGACATTGTCTCAGTGAATGGAAAAATCACAGAACAAGCTTTTATCAGTTCATTTCTAAACCCCTTAAATATGGGGAGGGGAGGGAAAAAGACAAGTCTTGCTTTTTGCTCTTTGCCAAGATTAATTTTTCCCTTCTCCACAACTGTTTTCTTTTTCTTAATGAGTACATCCAAAAAATGATCTCCAAAGCCCCAATATTCACCGTTAATGATGCCTCATTACTGATGAGAAAATTGCTGAAGAACAATGCCACACATTCTGCCAACTCCTTTTAATAGGAAAAATAAACATTTAAATCGCATATTAGAATCATAAAGAGTTTGAGTTAGAACATTAAACCAACTAGTAAGAGAGGCAGTATGGTGTGGTGGTTAAAAGCACAAACTCAAGAGCTATTAAATTCCACCACTTACTAACACTGAAGCTTAGACAATTATTGTTAGTAAGCCACCACAGTCATCCAACTGTAATTGTAAATTAAGGGTAAATATCTACCCTTAGTTGTGAGAATTAAATAAATTAAATAAGTTAATACATACATGTAGAGTCCTCAAAACAGTGCTTGGCATACATCAAGTGCTCAATAAATGCTATGTTATATATTGTATACATATATTAAACACACACACATACACACACCCTCAAATGAAAAATTCTAATACTTCCTTTTTATATGCTTTAAATAAAGCATTGCTCCCACTGGTTTGGTACACTCTTTTCATATTTTTTTCATTATCTACATTTCACCTTTACTTTGAAATCTAATTAGGAAAAAAAAAAAATGGTTCATAGGAAGCCTGGTAAAAGCCACTCAGAATGTGGTCATTACCAACCTTGAGTAACTCCAATCTCTGCTCAGATCCTATGGGTAGGACAGTCATTCCTGACCTCACTCCCAAATCTCAATGCATGCCTCATAAAAGCCTAAGAATAAGATCATACAAATGTAGAAAATACCCTTAGATCCAGATCCCAAGAAAGCAACAGAATCATTCCTTACCTACATCTAATAAAAGCCATCAATCTACTTTAGTTTCCAGGAAAATTAATCAAGTTAACTAACTCTTAATTCAGGATCTCATCATAATTTTTTCACCTAATAATTATTTATAACTTTTAAAACTTTTATCCAATTAATGACTAGAAAATATATTAAGAAACACCAAGAAACATAGACTACCAAAAAGTTTATTTCAAGTAAAGTAGAACCACAAAGAAAGACAAAAAAACACAAAAGGCTAAACCAAAGTCATTAATCATCTGGTAAGATAATGTATTATCGTAAAATTACTTCAATAAAACTGGTACTAACTGATATATGCAATTAATGTTAAAATCAAGTTGCACTAATGGTCACAAAACTTTAAACTGTAAAAGGGTTTACTAACAAAAATAATATTAAGAATAACAAATGAGCAATCAAACATCATCAGTGGCAGTATAAACTGGCATAAAACTTAAAAATAAGTTGCAATATACATCTAGAGCCTCAAAAACAAATGTATTAAGTCTATTCTATGGAAATAAACTCAGAAAGAGCTCACTGAGTTTTATTTAAAAATTGAAATACCTAAATGTCCAACTGTAGGCGAATGGTTATACAAACTATTTTACATGTGTGTAAATAATTTTAAAAGTTCTAAACAAATAATGATAAAAAATTATTGTGGAAAAATGTTTAATCATTCAGCCAATAATTTATTGAGCCCCTTCTATTTGCTTGGCACTAAAACAGATGCTGATTAAAAATAAAGCAAAAACAGAAGTGGTCATTGCTCCCATGACACACTATCATGTGAAAAGTTCTATACACTGAAAAAAAAAAACAAAAAAAAACCAAAACTGACTGAATCAAAAATAAATGAGAAAGGTGCTCAAATTAAAAACGGATATGGTTCCTTAACAATCTTTACCAAAGTAACCTACTATTGACTATAGTGTTAGGGAGGCTTCACTAAGGAGGTAAGCGGACTAGGGGTTACAGAGACTTCCAGCTGAACACGGAGGACTGAACACAGTGCTCATCTCTGCTGCTTTCTGAAACCACTAAAATAACAGCACATTAGAACAAAGAGAATGGGAACAGATCACAGAAGAATCATATCAACACTTTCAAAAGCTGTGAACATGAATGGGTGAGTGGTAGCTGACTTTGGAGACCAGAAATCATTGAAAGCACTGAAAGCAAAACTGGTGTGTGCCTGGGGAAGATTATCAACAAACAAGCCATTTACTATAGCAGAAACCTGGAAAGGTTCAGAAATAAGAAGCTCTGGTTATTACTGAGAGTAGATATGAGTAGAACTGAAAACAGGAAGGCTGATGATTGCTTGTCAGTTTCTACATGAACCAGAGAGACACGCAGCCCCTCCTTTGGCTCTTCTAAGAAGGCTAGTAGGCAGGCCTACAGCTCCCAGGCAGAAGAATGGAAGACATACAACCAGGTTCATTCCACAGACCAAAAGAAAAGACATGAGTACAGACACTGTGATAGTTCCATGATTGGCTTACAGTAATGCTCACTAGATTATAAGCCCTAACTACATACACAGTTTCCAATCACCATTTTTGTCTTATCTTTAAAAATGAATGGACAGCAAAGGATCATAAGATATTTGACGACAGCCTCCAGCATGAGAAAACAAACAAATAGAAAAGAGGAACTTAAAAGAAGCAGAGACAATACAAGGAAATGGAAAAATAATCTTCAAAACTATAATACAGTGTTTAAAGATAAATACTCCAGAGAAATAAGATCAAAGAATAAAAATAGGAAAGTTTTCAGAATTTTTTTAAAGAGGGTCTTAAAAGTTGTTCAGAGAAAAATTTTAAAATAAAAAAATTATTAGAAGGGTTGAAAATAAGAGATGAGGAAACCTTTCCAAAAGCAAAACAACAGATAAAGCAATGGAAATTAGAAAAGCAAATGATGAGTATAGGAGGCTTAATATTTCAAGAACAGGAGTTTCAGAAAGAGGTAACATAAAAAATAGAAGGGAAGAAATTATCAAAGAAATATGGAAAATTTCCAAGAACTGAAGGAAATTAATCTCTTAAATAGGAGGGCTCAATGAATGTGCGGTGCAAGAAATAAAACAATGAAATGGAAGGAAGGAAGGAAGGAAAGATGGAAGAAAGGAAAGAAGACAGGGGAAGAAGACAGATAGGTAAACCATACATTGGAAAGACCCGCATTCATCATTACAAAATTTCAGAACCACAGGCATGAAAATATTCTAAAAGCTTCCAGTAAAAAAAAGCAAAAATTAAAAAACAGAAAACAAGACAATCAATCATACAAATGAACAGGTTTTATAATGGTATTATATTTACAGTAGCCCTGGAAGTAATGAAGCATTGCTTTCAATATTCTAAATTACTAATATATAATTCCACATCAGCCTATCATCTTATGTAGGTAGAATAAACATGTTTTCGTACATACAAGTCTCAAAATTTATATCCCACCTGAAGGAAGGTTCTGTAAGACAGGCCCAATAAAACAAAGGCATAAACCATTAAGAAAGCACATGGAGATCAGGACATGAGTTCCAAAGGAAAAAGGAATTCCTGGGATTAGGGAAGTCCCAAAATGACAGTTACGGTGGGCTACAAGGATACCTACAACAGCAGGAAAAAAAAATCTATCTAAATGACTATTTGATGTTTTTACATGTATTGAGAGCAGCTTCAGTGTTCTATAAATATATTTTGGGATGAATTAGTGACTAGTACTTAGAAAACTAACCAAACAAACCAAAAGAGATGATGATTAATTCCAGGAAAAAGAAAGTTATATGAAAAAGAAAATGTTATAGTACAGAACATATGAAGTGCACCTATGAATAATATTTGCATTATCATAGTAAATATACCCTCTAATTTAAACAAAAGTGGTCCTAAAATAATTTTGAGAGGACAGAGCAGGGAAAATGTTGGGGTATGGGTAAGTTAAAGTATATAGTCAAAAGATAATACCTAAAATGTAGGAAATATAAAGCATACACCACTTAATATTTACAAATAATTACATGAAGAATTGGTAAAATAAAGTTGAAAGTGGCTACATCTAGGAAACAGGAATCAGAAGTAAACAGAGAAGAATGAGGGAAAAGACTTCTATTTTTAGCTCTGTAAGTCTTACGGCACTATTTCACTCTTTTTTATTTTTTTAATTTTATTTATTTATTTATTTATTTTTCACTATTTCACTTTTTAATCTATGTACATATATTTTTCTTAACTAATTTTTTAAAAGCTAACCCAGTTGGAGGGAAGGTAAACATTGGAATATCTCAAATATCTTATGCTAACATATTTAAAAAGAAAAGACTAGAAAAATTTTACATCAAAAATATCAAACGTGGTTATTTTAGCTTGTGGAACTATTGATGATTTCAAAACTTTTTTTTCCCGAGTTTTTCCAAATTTCTTTTAATGAATACATACTACTTTTTGTAATAAGAAAAACATTTTCAAAAGGATAAAGTCCTATACTCTGGAGGGAAAAACCTTCATTAGAGATTCTCAGATCCTTTTCAAATACCATAAGCAGCTAAAATTCATAGGCCTAGTTATCCCATATACTTGCTTTTATCACTGCAAATTCTATATAAAAAGTATTCTTTTTGTTTTTATTTTCAATTTAAAAATAAGAGTTATAAGCCCATGTTTAAAGTTCTAAGAAAGATGCTTTGTGTGAATAACAAGCTTTTAATGAACACATATATGCCCTGAATAAATAAATGTGATTTTTAAGAAAATTCATTGCCATTTCTGTGTGATGGGTTTTAGTTTTTAAAAAAGAAACTGCAGTCTGATGTAACTCAGATCATTTAGTTGAATATTCAAAGATGCTTGGAAGAAATAACAACTCAACTATACTCTAAATTTAATAATATTTTTGCTAATTAAGACACATACATAAAAAGAAATAAAAATTTAAAATCTCTATCCATGATACCATATTTCAAATAAGTCTTCTAAAACAAGAACTTTTACAGCCACACTTTCAAAATTTCCTTTTCAATCTGCAGGCATTACGACAGAAGGTAAACTCTTGTAAATCGTACTTTCCTTAAGATGAACTAAATTCTGAGTAGTTGGGGGTAAAGGTATCAGGTATGTCACAACAGTGATCAACTCTTAAAGTCAGAATACATATAATAAAATGTATATGGCTTCTATATAAATACAATTTATTCCAAAGATAATGATTTTTTTCTCTTTATCAAAGACCAGTGATCTACAGGAAAAAGAAAAAAAAAATCAATGAAGTAAAGGGAAAAGAATATGTAAATTCTACTTGCTCCTTTTTAAAATAAAAGGAAACATTTTATTTAAAAACTGAAAGCATACATAGCAATCCATCCTTAATTATCTTTTTTTGAAGACATTCTAATGAAATGATTTTTGTCTATACTTTTTTTGGCACTTGTGAAAATTTTGACTCAGGAACCACAAGTGGCTAAAGAAAAGCAAAACTGGTTCTGAGAAATGCATGTCTCTCTCTGTCAGAGTGAGTAAGCTAGGGCAGTTTAAGAGGAGCCATGTAACTACTTTGGCATGGATATTATTGGTATCAGTTTTATTATTCACTCTGCTGTATTTTAATAAATTCCACTAAAATTTTAAAAATTCTTCACAGATCTCCTTGCTCTTGTTCTCCTATATGAGAGTTTCTCAAAGTGTACTCGTTGCATAGTCTGCAATGCACAATCTCTAGGAGCAGGGCCCTGAAACCTGCCCGTTAAACATGCTCTCCAAGTTTGAGAACCTCTGTCCAGCTTAGAAGTTCTTAAGTTCAAAACGTAAGTTCTCACACCAGACGTTTAGAAATTTATACAAGTTATTTTGTGACTCTGTATTTCAATTGTATACTAAGGCAGGCGAAGAGAATCAGAGGGAAAAGAGAAGTGTCTTCTTCGAAGAAATGCGCAAGAATTTACTTGGTACTACCAGGACCATTAGCACCTTATAGAAGTCATTCCTTATTTTCTCAGGGGTTATTTTCCTTAAAATAAGCAGAGATTTTTACTTCAGGAGTCTTAGGAGTTTAGCAGTCAAGTAATAAAAATGATGCTAGATATATAAAAACACATAATAAATAAAAACATTTTAAAGGCATCCACTTCTAAAATATGTTGGTATTGTAAAATCATGCTCTAAATCCTTTTTCCCGAATTCCCCTGAATTGTTCAGGGAACATTAGTAAAGGCATTGTGACTTGCTGAGACAGATCCTCCTAAGATTGTTATATAAGCTACATTTCTTCCTACTGTTCTCAAATGATCTTTTATGCGCTTAAATTAAATTTTTTTGTTTGCCCTTATGCTTTGGAGGAGGGGGTAAGCAATTTTTGGTAAAAAATGCTTACACAGTAAGACCTTTTTTGTAAATTGCTGAGAGCAGAGAGGGAAGAGAGATTAACAATAATCACTGTCTTGTTCTTTTGTTTAAAGGGGAATGAACTGACCCACACATACATAAAAAGATCACAGATTATTTAAAATAGGTATGCAAACACAAAACTGCAAAATCACAGAACTGCGCTTGGCAAAGCATGATTTACTTTAACCATTAAAAGAATTTATATTTGTCCTTTCTTTGAAAAGGAAAATATTTGTCAAAAATCAAGACAGTCATCAGAAAATAGGATGTTCATGGTGAGAAACCACTGCAGAATAAATAAAACAGATCAGTCAGTGCCACTCGTACTAAGGAAAGTATAAGACAGTGTGTTACTGTTCACAGTACAGAGGAAAAGGCAGCAGCCTCCCCCCAACTCCCCCCAACCCTTGGACTGGCTGAGCGGTGTTATACCCAACCAGCATCAGGCAGCCCTGAACAATCTATGCCAGGACTAGTCTGCTTTCAGTTCCTCAGTTGTGATGAGCTCTTAAATACAACCTGGTCCCTTTGTCTAGTTGACACTTTCCCCCCAATATATTTTCATCTTTGTGCTGCTCAGGTTTCAGGTCTCAGCTTTCTTTACTCCATAGCTACGTTAGGTACCTCCACCTATTACCTCCCTGAACACTTTATAACCTCTCTCCACACTATTTCTAACACTTGTAGCTATATCTATACATAATCCGCATGTACTGCATGTATACATCATGTTATATTAGTATATTCTATGTATCTATGTATATTACACATATAAGGTCTCTCTTTCCCCCTTAGGCTGTACATTCCACATTCCACAAGAACAGAGACCACGTCTGTTTCACATAATGCACAGCAGGGTCTTGGACACTGCCTGGTACAAAAGTAGAATAAAAGGAACAAAAGTGGAATAAAATACATTCAGAGCCCCATCTTTGGTTGCCATCACTTCACATCTTCAGAGCCTTGACAAGACCCTTCCACCTGCTATGCCAGACTATAAAGACCTTAACGTTAAACAATGACCTACTGACTTGTAAAAACCATCAGGCTTGCATTCTGGGCTTACGTGGGGGTGGGAGGGTCCTTCTGTTAGTATAATTAGTCAGTTATCAGTCATGCCAGTAACCTGCCATAGACTTTCTTTGGATTCCGGAGAGCTGCTTGATTGCTTTTCTGTCTATCAACATTAACTCTCACCTGAAGTACTTTCTCTTTCCCTTTAGAGAAGCAGAACCAAATGCAAATTTAGTTTTTGCCTTTCATCTCTGTGGAAGGCAGCCTCCATGACGGCCTCCGCTGATCCCTGCCTCCTAGTAGCCACAGCTCTTGAGTAGCTGACTCCTCCCCAGCTGAGCAGGGCTGGCCTATGTCGCTAGCAGGATGTCATGGAAATGATGGTGTGAGACTTCTGAAGCTAAATCATTGAAGACACTGGGGCATTCGCCTTGAGCTTTATCATTTGCTCCGGGGGGAATCCAGCACCATGCTCTGAGGACACTCCAGCAGTCCTGTGGAGAGGTCCACGTGATGAACTGAGTTCTCCTGCCAACAGCCTGCACTAACTTGCCAGCCACGTAAGTAAGCCATCTTGAAAAAGGATCCTCCAGCCTTAGTCAAGCCTTCAGATGACTGCAGCCTCACTGATATCCTGACTGCTACCTCCTGAGATCCTCACCAGAACCAACCAGCCAAAGTGCTTCTGAATTCTAACCCACAGAAACTGCATGTGACAATAAATGTTTATTGCTGCTTTAAGCTACTAAATTTGGGGGTAATTTGTTATGCAGCAATAGATAACTAATATAATCTTTCATCACTCAAGTTCACACAGAAAATTTTCTAGAAACTTTCACCATTAACACAAAGGGAAATAAGAAATTCATTTTTATTTTTGGTTTTTCAAGTTTACCCCACAACTCCCTTCTCCTTCTTCATTAGATCCCATAAAGAAAGACAAAGCAAATGGTTGGTTTTTTTGAAAATATTTTAGAAGGATAAAATAAGATTCATTCTGTTTTTTAGAAAAAAGAAAAGAATTTCCTTATATTAAATAGAGAATAGAATTTTCTGAAAGGGATGAAAAGATAAGAGAGATGGGATAGAGGCTGAAGTGATGACCTAAAGATCAGGAATGGAAGGGAGGAGAAACAAATTCAGGGATTGGTTTCGCCTATTTGTCATAACCTTGCTTTCGCAGATTTTACTGAGGCCCAGCACAAAGAAGATCTGTAATGATCAGAGTGCGGGGAGGAAGATACACAGTATGATATCCCAGAAGGCAGGGAAATTTGTACTAGTAATAAAAGAAAAAACCAAGTGGAAGCACTTGGTATCAAGATAATTTTTAAAAGGTATATGATGGCAATTTGGCAGAAGTACCAGTCTTATTTCTTAATTCTATGTGGAGAAGCATTCTCAAAATGTTTTTTTCTTTTATTTTCTTTCTCTGTTCCCTGTCATAATAAGTGTGGAACATAAAATACTCCAATTAGAAACAGAGATTTGTCACCATGATTCCTAAAGGTGGTGATAAGCATGTTTTTCCCCTTTCCACATCCAAAGATAATTTTTCTAACAAAAGAATTTTGAATTAACTTGAGTTTTTTAATTATTAAATTCCTCTTAGCCTTATGCTGCTTCCATTTTCTTTTTCAAATTCTTCTTTCTAGGTTTCCCTCCACTTTTATTATAAAACAGGCTAGAAAAAAAGAAAAACTGAGATAATTAATAGTGAGATAATTAATGTTTTCTCTTAACATGTTCAAAGGGCTTTTTTAAGGAAGACTGGGAGAAACAACAATGAAAAAGTTTTAATTATTCACTGGTAACAGTTAATACTGACTTTATCTTGTATTACAATTTCTAAGGGTTTTCTATCTACAGAAGGCAAGGAAATAAACAGAGGGAAATTCTTCATAATCACAAGCTGCTTGCCGGTTTCTATTCTTAAACAGTGGATCCAAGACAAATGCCGCTGGAACTGTTGGGATAACAGTGAAAAAAAAACAAGCCCTCAACTACAGATACTCAAAAAACTAGGCTGAATATCAGTTAGAAGCAACCGCTCTCAAAAAAACGAAAAACAAAAATCAAAATATAATTATCATTATTAGTTTGTGAGCAGAATTAACATTATCACACATCATTGACAATCACCAATGATCCCCTGAGCTTCTCTAACAATAAAGGAAATAGAAAGACAAACTCCTTCACAAGCAAAATCCAGAATCAGAACAAAAATGTTTAGATATCTGATCAATATTGCCAACTCAGCCAGAGCCATCATCTTGCTGCCAACTCTGAAGTTCTAGAGTGTTTAGGCTAACTCTTGTAAGGTAATTCTTGGCTTTACAGAATTAAAAACGGAAAGATTACAAAGTAACCCGTGGTTTTGATTCAATGAGAGATGCTGAGCCAGAACCAACCAGTTAAGCTGCTCCTGAATTCCCGACCCCCAGAAACTGTGTGAGGTAATAAACATTTATTGTTGTTTTAAGCTGCTAAGTTTTGGGATTGTTTATTAGGCAGCAACAGACAACTATTCACATAGTTTGCTAGATTTTCACCATTAATGTAAAAGGCAAGGAGATACTTTTTATGAAGAAATATAATTACTAACATGTAATGTGCAGACAAATGAAAACAAGTATGTTAACGGAATTTCTTCAGATACAGTTAACTGTAACTGTGATGAGACTGATAGTGTAAGATTAGTGGGGCTGATTCTTCCTAATTTGCTCCAACTTTTACGAAGAGCTTCTCTACCTTGAAACACTTTCAAATCCCTATGATATGACACGTAGAAGAAAAACGACAAGGGAAGTTAACCTAGAACAATTTTAGGATGGAATTACTGCAAACTGCGAATGCAAGTATTCCAAGAAAATTATTATTATTTTTTAAGATTTCTGTATTTGAAAGAATTCTAGAATAGTGACTATAACACCTTTAGATCCATTCTTCATCCTTTGGTGAACAGACGAGCATCTTTAAACAGTGGTTTTTTCTTAAATGACAAGTCAAGAGACGTAAGGTTTACATTTCTCTCTGTATAAATTGACATAAAGCTAAATAAGGAAAAAGTATGACCTTTCATAAAAACAAGGGTTCTTATTAACAAACAGAATTTTATAGATGAGATAGGTGTTACTTAGTGCTCATTTTCATGTGAAAAATGATAAGCAGACAAAATGGTGGATAATATAAGAAAATAAAAATCACTTACCCTTAAGAGGATCATGCTCTGCTCTCATAATATCAATAAGGGAATTTTCCAGAGAGTGCATATTCAAACTGTCATACATTCGACTTCGATCCTAGAAGAGAAGAAAAAAAAGAATATAATATATGCAATTTTTTCAGAAAGTGATGATTAAATACTATCTAAATCTTCTTACATAAAATAGGACATCTGACTAATATAATATTACTAGTCAGTTTGCATCCCAAGACAATACCAATACCTAAGGATCTCATGAGCTACAATATCTCTTGTACTGGAGGACAATATATTTCATACATTTATCTCCAAAATCACATATCAAAAGCAATCTTATTTCATTGGCAGTATTAATGCAATATAGTAAAATAATTTCTGTCGTTATCATTCTCAACTTATAAACATTTCTGAAATGTTATACGCACAGAAAGCATTTTTAGTTGTTATTTAACTTTTAAACTTTTCACATATATCTAGGAATTCAGACACTGGCACTTGAAAAATAAATATTTGAGGTGAAAGGGCTTAATTCCATAGTGCACCATACTTTAAACATCTATCAAACATCATATGTTATTTGATTTAATAGTCAGAATTTCATAATGAATGCATAAACATCTTAAATAGTAAAAATCAAAAACATTAAATACCAATATTGGAACCAAGACTAACATCTAGAATACTTATATTTAAATCTTGCTCTCTGAAATTCTCACATATTGGCCTCTGCATTTCTAAATCTTCCCTCCCCTCTACCCACCCCTGCAAAAAAGGAAGGTGGGGAGAAAAGGGTGAAAGAATTCTCATTGCAGCAAGTTTCCTATACCATCAAGTCTCAGAACGAAGTCTTGTGTGTAGTTGCAAGTTTTCTTTGCTGAATGTTATATCCCTCAACTTGCTTACTAGAAAGAATTTGATTCTTTAATGCTCATGAATATATACTGTATTCTGCTCAATATACACTCAATATACTTGAACAAATACATATATAGGGAACCATTACAGCAAGCCCTGGCCTGTGCTCCTCAAATCACCAAGCAGTCTACTCCCAAAATATGTCAGTGCCAGCCCCCACTCATTTAGGTATGTGCGTGTATGTGTGCTTGTGCAGTGTATGTAAATGAAGGAGAGGCAGGGCAGGCCATTTTTAACTCTCAAAAAATGATTAACATAGAAAAAGGAAAGGGAAGAACCGGAAAAATGGAAAAAACGTTTCCACAGAGATGAGAATGAGGCACTTCTTAACCTGGGTCTCTGAGCTTCAAGAAGGACCACGAAATCTGTGAGAGTATATATAATGTTCTGTACATGTATGTACCCATATTTTTTTTCTGAAAAGGTTTATGGCTTTCATTAGTTTTCCAAAGGAGTCCACAATCCAGAGAAGATCCAGAACCAGTCTTTTAGAAAGCTGAGGAAAAACATAAGAAGCTTTCCTGAGAATATGTTGATTTTTTATTCTACTTTGATGTTTAAATCAGGGTTGGGAGCTTTTAAAAGCTAGGGGGACAGAATCACTACTGTAGACTAAACAAGTTGCTGTCAAAGAATTTGAAAGTGTGAAAAAAGTAACAGTGAATGGAAAGACTGCTAGACTTGGAGGACCTTACTGGAGTTTTATCACTAATTACCTACATTAGTACCCCTTACTTATTTTTACTTAAAGACTCCTGAGATACAACACACCCATCAGTAATAGGTGTTCACTAGAACAATGATCTTGATTGGTGAGGGAGGCACAGAGAATCACTGAGCTATAACAGCGGTTCCCAAACTTGAGTATGCTTCAGAAACATCTGGAAGGCTTGTTAAACAAACAGGTTGCTGGGACTCATCAACAGTCTGATTCAATAAGTTTGGAGTAGCCCCTGAGCATTTGTATTTCCAGTAAGTACCCAGGTGATACTGAGACTACTGGTCCAAAGACCATACTTTAAGAAGCACTGAGCTTCTTAACCTGAAGCTACTAAACCTTTTTAGGCTCTGTGCCATCTTCCAGAAAATAAAATAATCATGTCGAACTAGCCAATGCCTAAAGTCCACTTTAAGAATAATAGAAATAATAGAAAAGCAAAAGACTCAAAGTGGTATATAATAAATAAAACCGGAATAGAGAAGAGCAAAAATGAGCAAATATTTCCACCTTTGTGTTTCTACTGTACTTGTTCATAGCTAATTTGTTGGTTTTCCTGCCTCTGCCACTACACTTCTAAGCTAATTAGGGGTAGGGACCTTCTAATTATGGAATATAGCTAGCTCTCAAATGTTTGTTGAATGAACAGTACTTTATCTTTACCATAAAAACTTTGCAAAAATGTTTAAGTTTAGCTCAGTGAGGGCAAAGACTGCACTTTTAAATGGTAATTATAAAGGACTATAAAGCCTTCTCAGAATCCTCCATGGAATAGGTACTCAAATGTTAAGTAACTAAACTGAGACAAGTATCAGATATTAATGTGACCTTGCTATCAACTTGAATTTCCAACCACACAATGAAAGATTAAGTACTACTATATTCAAAGCTCCAAAATGTACTTAAAATAGAATTTAGGGGCTTCCCTGGTGGTGCCGTGGTTAAGAATCCACCTGCCAATGCAGGGGACACGGGTTTGAGCCCAGGTCTGGGAAGATCCCACATGCCGTGGAGCAACTGAGCCTGTGCGCCACAACTACTGAGCCTGCGCTCTAGAGCCCGCGAGCCACAACTACTGAGCCTGTGCACCACAATTACTGAAGCCCATGCGCCTAGAGCCGGTGCTCCGCAACAAGAGAAGCCACCGCAATGAGAAGCCCGCGCACCGCAACAAAGAGTATCCCCTGCTCGCTGCAGCTAGAGAAAGCCTGCATGCAGCAACGAAGACCCAACGCAGCCAAAAAAATAAAATAAATAAATAATATTTTTAAAAAATAGAATTTAAAAAGTAAACTGTCATGACAAAAATTGTTCATGTAATGGAGCAAAAAAAATCTCAAAAGGTATGCTGTATCATATAGGTTCTAAGATGGAGTATATTCTAGATACTTTATTTCTATTTAACTTAAATTCTTACAAAGAAAATGTGTTATGGTTCAGAGCTATCTTCTCAGGCTGATATTTTCTGAACAGAATCAGACCATGCCCTGTCTTTAGTCAACCTATGAACTCAATTAATGGTGACTATTAATACCACCCAAATGATATTTCCCACACAACTTCTATTTATTTATTTTTTTGGCCAGCCACTACTTCCATTCCAAAGAGTATGCTCTTGCTTTACAGCACAGCAAAATTAATGTAGAATCCTACACAACTGTCAATGCCATGGACAATATTTAAGGTATGAGGAGAAAATATTTAAGCAAGCTATTCAATAAATATCAGTGACCACTATATGTCAACTCTGATAACTCTTATTCAAAAAAAAGCTGCATGTATTTATAGCTTTAGCTTTAATGCGTACATCCAACTGAAATAGTGAGATGCCCACTTATAAGGTCCCTTATTTTCCTTTGCATATCAAGTCTTTCATCATGAAACAAACTCCTACTTCAGCAAAGAAAACAGCAAAGCTATTTTAAAACTGTTAACTAAGTTATACTTTATTAAGTATCAGCTGCATCCCACATGATTTTTAAATCACTAAACACAAAATAGCCTTGAGCAGGCAAAGAGCTCATGACATCTCAAAAGTCACTTTCTGGATAATGAAACCTAGAGGTTCATGTTAAAAACATACAGATAATTCCATTAAGTAAAATGTGGGGATTAAAATACGACTTCTGAAAAAAATACGACTTCTGAAAAACAAATCTGATAAGACAAACACTCATGCATTCTTCTGAAATAGGGATATTAGAAAAAAATTGTGTTCACATAAACTACTATTGGTTCAAAAACTAAATGGAAATCCTGAAACCATTTTAAAGTAACCATAAATGCACCAACACTGATTACCATTAAAAAAATATGGAAAATCATGGCAATGTAACTTACATTTATTACTACATGGCTATTTGAAAACAGCCAAGATATTTCACAAAAGTAAGAATCTCTATCAGGAAAAGTTTACCCAAATCTATGTTAAGTATGAAAGCTATGTGGCAAAGAATCAACTAAATGGGCTTTCAGAAACTGAGATTACAGTATCCCACAACAAAAATGAACAGGCAAAAATTAGAACACAATGGTGGAAAAACTGTAATTTCTTATATTCTAATATTTTATTATTTTCTTCAACCCAGACATTTGCAAAGACTTATGGAAGCAACAACAATGAAGTCCTAGAAAGACTGAAAAACATAGAAAGAACAAAGTCATCCTAATTTTAAAAAGGATGACCTGAGAAAGACTACAAATGCTGAAAAATAACTAATGTGTTCAACAATGATATTAAAATACAACAAAAGGAATTTGAACTTAATTAAAAGGGAACTTTTTTATGGGATGCTGTATTTTTGCTTTGACATATCCAAAATCCTGTTTTACTTCAAAAGAAGTGATTAAGTAGAAGCTTTTCCTTTTGACAATGATGTATCCTTCCTAAGAAACAGGAGGTGGATTATAGAAAAAACCTGCATCATCATATTTAAAGTTATACCAATGCTTGGTCATATATTCTTCTGCCTAGGTAGAAAGATCAACTTTTGTTGTGTTTTTGTATTTAGTCATCCAATTTTTCCTTTAAAATAAAAAAGCAAATTTGTACTAATATTGTTCTCAATTTTAACACTGATTATACGTTTCTGATTACATTCTGCTATTGCACTATATTGAATTAGCAGATGATGTGTTGCTCTGCCTCACTGTACAATGTGGCTCTCAATCTCATACTCTCTAGTTGTTCCACACAGATATTTCTTACTCATCCAGCTGGACTTTGATCTTCTCAAAGGCAAAGAACACTATTTCCCCCACATATCCTAAGGGTAATTAAAGTACTACCACATATACAATGAATATACATTTCTCGACCTTCCTTCGTTATTCTGATCCTCAACAACGTACTATAACAGTGAATTTCAAAAAAAATTAAAAAAAAATTTTAAAGCCCAAAATGGCCAAAGCTAATCTAGTATCCACAATGGTTAAATAAAATGGAAAGGTAAGTAGAAAATATCTGGGGTACTAATTTATCAAGTACAATTAAAGAACTGAACACAGGATAGGAAACATAAAAAGGATCCATTACTTAAGCAGGTGTAAGAGATCCCATTCTGTCTCATTTTCAGTAGGTGTGACAGTTTGATAACAACTAATGTCCCTATAACTAATCTAGTTTAAGAATCACAACTTAAGGAATGTTTTATTAAATGAAAAATTGGACTTGGTCTTGTTTTTTTTTTTGTATAAGGTGAATAAAGTCTCCAAATAGTGTATTTTTCTGAGAGGTCCCCCATATTATCATTTATCATGTTATCATAATAGCATGGATATTAAAGATTAGCAGAAAATATCTTCAATTAATTCAAGATAGTTTATGTGACATGATCAGGAACTGCAAGCAGAACTTCTGTAAGACCAAAAGTCTAGAGCTAAATATATAGATAATCCCCCAGCTAGAGAGCAGGCCAACACTCATAGGCTTCACAGGCTGTATTACAGTTTTGAAGGCATCATGTTGCTCTGTTTACAGAAAACTGATATGCCATATGTAAACTTCTAAGTAGTAACCTCAACTACTAGTATATTTACTCTTGATTTAAAATATTCAAGTATTAATGAATAAATATGCTGTAGCCTTATTATCTACCTGAAAAATTCAATTTTAAGGTAATTTAGAATTTATACTTTTGAGTATGACTTCTTGCAAGGGTAACTAGCTAATAGCATTTTAAAGAAAAGTAATTCTTAGCTAGCCTTAAAGAAATTAATAAGACTATCTAACATTCATTTTAAAGTCAGAAGTGTGTACAACAATTTACATTTGTTTTTAAAAAGTTTTAAATTTAAAGCTTTTCCATAAAAAATAGAGGCCATTTTAAATAAGGAAATGCCAATCTGAAAAATTTTACATACAACTGAAATAAAAGCTACAAAACTACAAAATCTTTCCCATTTACTAAGTTCAATTACATGTCCAGCTCTTGGTATATTTAAGGCCAGGTACAAGAATTAAGACTTCAGTTCTAGAATTTAGTACATTTTAGGCTTAAATCAATTCGAGACCAAAAGAAATAAAAAAGTTAAATGTTTTTAAACAATGTATTTGTTAACTAAAATTGATTGGTATTAAAATGTTATATATGACGAAAAAATATCAGGAATGAAAATAATCTACCCAGATATTTAAGCATCTAAGTATTTTCTATAATTTAACTTTGTCAAATAGTGAGGAACTACCCAACTGTTTAAGATACCAAATACAGTTTGTAGCTTTTGCTGTATTTCTAAGAACCTCAACTTCAAATACCTCAACCTTTTATGGAAAGATAGAAACAGAGAACAAATTTTGTATAATAAGTACCCTTAGGGTACTCAAAGGAGACAACAACATTGCTTTTAAGACCAGGTGGGAGGTCATACAGGATACCTCCACTGCTTGGGACCAATGCCCACTGCTTCCTCCCCAATAAACCAAGACCCTTGTATTCTAAAAATAAAGGAGGGGGGAGCAGGAAGCAGGGAGCAAAATAAATGGCCACAATAGATGAAAGAAATCATAAGAGCTGGCTAAAAAGGCCTTACATGATCTAGTTCAAGGTCTTCCTTTTATAGATAAGGAAACTATGACCCCAAGAGATGAAAGCCCATAGACTGTGTCATCCAGTGTCACAAAGGTTGTGAGAGGAAGAATAAGAAGATTCAGGTTTCAGACCTCCTTTCCTTCTAGTTCAGTTCACTTTCCACTATCTTTTTCTTCACCATTCTCTTCAACTTCATCATCACATCTCTGGATCAAGAGTCCACAGGGAATGCCAATATCTTAGCGGTTTACCAAAAAAAATTAACCTTTAGCATCAAAATCCTTTTTCCTAAAATGAATTTACCTAAAATCCTAGGTTATAAAATAGGTAAGAGCAGAGAGGCTTTGAAGTCTAAGTGGGAGGGCTGGCCCTCATCCTGTGGCCCTCATCCTGTGGCAGCCCCAGGGGCACCTCTGCAGAGCCCAGTTTGAAAATTTCCCTTTCATTTTCACCTCTATCTACTCTAGCATTATTCTACCAACTGAAGCCATCTTAATAACCTAATTTCTCAACATCTGCCCCCCACCCCCATGGATCCTCATGGCAGCTAATCTTCTTTCTCCATAGATATATATCCCTCACACAGATCCTCTTGCTTCTTCCTGCACAACCTTTTCAAATAATTATGTCCTTTCCTGTCTAAAAACATGTCCCTTGCCACCTTCAAAATTATTATCATAATTTTCCTCTTCTAACATACCATCCTCCTAGGCATTTATGTATTTAATTTGAACACCATAAAAGTGCTGCCATAAAAATATCACTAATCTGGCCTAACTGAGGCAGAGTAGAGAAGAGAATAGAAATATATGGATAACATTACAGCATTAACAAGACAATAAATTACAAATTACATGAGACAATTACTTATTTCTAAGTGGAGACCCTGGCAGGACTACTTTGGTAAGTAGGTAGGACTTGTTTACAACTAGTGCTAATGGTTGATTATTGAAGTTACTGCCAACCTGCCAGGTTAGAATGCTATTTACAAATGTAATGTTAATCTATTTATACAGTCCTTACTTGTAAAATGATTTCATGTTGATAAAGTAACTAAGGATAACAGAGCTCCATTCAGTGGACGCCCACAATGTCAAGTCTATGCTCATTCAAACTTGGGCTCTGTAGGAAAGAATCCTCTTATGTGAGGACTGAGTGTTCTATTTGTCCTGTAATAATTCTCATCAGCTGGTACCCAGTATGCATTCAAATTTCATCTGCAGAAGAGAGATAGCATTTTGTAACCACAAAGGACTTGAAGGTAATTTGATTAAGACTGACTCTCAGCTTTTCGACTCAGAGCTTTTCCATAGGAAACTGATTATTTGGAAGAAGACAGTCTATAATAGCAGTAACAAAATTTAGAATAGAGAAATACTATAAAGTTTTTTATAAAGGTAAAAACCTGAACTAAGGGCTTTCTTAGAAATACATCTCAAGACAAATACAGCAGATTTCATGAAAAAAGTTTGCCAAAAAATTTTATAAATCATTTATGAAATGTAAGATTAGATGTTAAGTAAACATATGATTTTATACCTAATTGCAAATGATTCTGAAAAGAGATAAAATGTGCTCAGTTTGACTGATGTTTAAAGTCAGGTGCTCTTGGGTATATGATTCCTTTCTCCAAAAACAAATTTATTATGTTTAGGACATACAAAATGATTATGAATTACTTTTAAATTTAAAAATGAAGCATTTTATATTAAATAGTTTAAGTGACCCTTTAAAAATAAATTGCTTTAATGCTCTCTGACATATGCTTAAATAGGTATAATTGGAAAATAAATAATAAATCCTACTCATAATACAAATACTAAACTCCTAGCCAAAATCCTGAAAAATATACACTGTGCAGCCTACCTGGTCTATTCTGGATGTTCCGGCTGCAGTGCACCAACTATCTTGGAGTGAATCTGAGCCCCAAGCTGGCAACTGCAAACTAGATCTCACCTTCAATAGCATAGAAGTTTTCATCAGAAATAAGCAGTTCTCTTCCCCATACCCACCCACAAAAAAAGAAAAAAAAAGAAGAATGAAAAGAAAAAAACAATCAAAGTTTTTTCTATCTTGTATCCTTGTTCGATCCTCTAACAGTTTAAAGGGAAAAATATCTCATTTTAAATAATCATAAGGGGACTTTATTAACCTATAATATCAGCAAAATATTAAATGCCCTGAAAAAAATGTCTAATCATTATAAGTATTAGGCCACATTTAGAAAAAAAATAGTCACTGAACCAGTGAACAAATTTTAATTCGATGTAAAAAGCCCTAATGTTATTTTTTCATGATCGTAGCTGTACTAACTACATTTGAACATACATACAGCTGACCATAATTATATTTATGCACAATTACGAAACATTTTAGTTCAGCTATATTGGAGGAGAAACTCATTTTGGTGGCCTGTTAAAGATTAATGAATTAAGGCATTCTTAAGGAGCTGCAAAGTAAAAGCTTCAAGATGAATTTAAGAAATACAGCAGGGTTTTCTACACTTTATGAAGCTTATTTTCTATTATGTGTTTAGAGATTTTTTTAGTCTCAATTTTTTTGTATAGGTATTTTATCCTTTGATAATCAAATTATATGCTTAAAAATTAGAGCTTTCTCTTTTTTAATCCGTTAATTTTACCATACTATTACTACTGCCACCACCCAATTTCCTATTTTGAAAGATTAACATTAGAAATAAGGCCATTTACATACCATTCTTACCTGTAAGGGTAAGAGCGTATTACTATTGTTGTCTGTTCTGAACACATTATCTTCAATCCAAGATTTTGGAGTCAGTGATGGAGTAGAGCGAGTAAATTTCGGCGGTGCTATGACATTACCAGAAAACGGTTTCTTCAATGGAGATATCTGATTCATAGTTCCTGGAATTCCCATGTTTCCAGTTCTACGATGATCTCTGCCATGCATTGCTCCCCACGACATACTTCCAGTGCCCCAGCCACTGCTTTGATGGTTGCTCCAAGGAGATTGTTTCAGAAGAGGCTGGGGAAAATACATCTATTTAAATTATAGGCATTTAAAGAGTTTATAATTCAAATTCAAATTTAGGCGTGAGCTAAGAATTTATATGATCTTAAAAAAAACGAAATATATAAAGGCAACAGAATATATCATAACTAGTCTATAAAAAGTAATAGGCTTGACATCTTGCTTATGAAAACATATTCATTTAATGCTAGCTGAGTTTTCATACTCTTGTCTACTATAAATTATAATGAATCAAGCAGATATTTCATGACAGTCATTAAAATAGAACCATGCAGTTACTTTTTTCTCCCCTTTAGAGAGAACTGTATAAATGACAGATATGAAGAAAAAAATAAATACTTTAAAATTGAAATTAACTTTGAAGATCCTTAAAGATATAACCTACACTATGATCTTAAAGCAACCATGTTCCGCTAAGCACAGAACTAAAAATATGATCTTTATCAATTAAAATATACCAATCATATGAGTGAAATATCTAGACTTTAGGTTTCTAAAACAAACTGTACCACTGCAAAAGTGGATAATACCATTTGGTGTTATTCTACTGCACAGATTAAAAATGCCTTTTGAGATAGGGAAAATATAGCAAATATGTCTTTTTTTTGCACTGCTTATTCAACTTTTAAGATATTTTATTCCAGTTTTAATGTAGTTTCTTTTAAAGTTTTGTAGTTTTTATTTCACTTAATTATCCATGAACTGTTAAATAATTATCTGATAGGTGGATTACCCATAGGTGGATACACTAAGATAAACAACTATATACTTTGATCATTCTAGTAAAGATCTTAGTAATAAAAGTGTCCATTAACTTCATTCATTTTCAAAAGTAAAGTAATATTCCAAACTCGAACCAATAGCAAGAAAAGTTAAGTCATCAAAGAACGAAAAATTCACCAAGAGGATACAACTGTAGATTTTGAAAAGTATTAATTGCTAGCAATTTTATTGTCAATAAGCTTATAATTTAATAATTTTGTGCCAACATTTAGCCAAAGGGAATATGGGTCATGCACTTAACTGTAAGTCAATAGGTTACTTTAAGTCAAGCACTCTTAATATTAAACCTGCTTCTGTTTTTTTTTTTTGTAAACCTGGTCTATAGTGCCTATTACTTATTAAAAATGTTTTTTTAATGCTAATATAATCATGAATATATACTACCCTTTCCCCCTCTATGTAGTTCAAAAGGATAGCTAAGGGACCACGGACATATTCCATTCTTCAGGACCTTACTTTCGTCACTGATGCAGTGTTTAAAGTTCTCTTCCAGTGACCTAAAATTCCATGTAACAGCTGTGACCTCTTACACTCCATTGCAAGACCCATCTTTTGACAAAAAGCAGATTACAGTTAAATATGGATCTTGGTATACGGTCTTCTAATGATGTACCAAGGCCTTAAGAATACAAAAATACCTACAGATAATTTTCTGTGGCAAGTTTCCAGTTAAAAAACGAAGACACTGACACCCAAAAGACAGTTGTTCAAGATTATGTAAATCATGGAAAAGGGGAATACTATTTCAAAATTACCTATTTTCAACCCTTATAGGCCACATTCTCCTTCCTCAGGAAGAAACCAGTGATTCAACAAAACCTGTTGTTATTCTGGTTAATTTAAATAAACTGTTAACTGTTAACTTTGGTTAGTTTAGATAGTATTCACCTTTTTAAAAGGGTAACCCTTAAAAACTTTAACTGGGCAATGGAAAAAGTTATATGAGTACGTAAGTAGTGGTTAAGGTCCAATCTTGCTTCCCTCTCAATCTTAATCACGAAATTGGCCTTAGACAGAATGATCACTATAACAAATGCTGACTAGATCAAAAAAGAACAACAAAATACTCCTTCAATGTCAATTAACCAACCCAGCGGCCACTCAAACGTTGTTTTGAGAGGATAACAAAACAGACCTTGAATCAGAAAGGACCCGGATGAATTAAAAAACCTGCCTGCTGTGATTTCATAATTATACTACCCACTTAAAATACACACACCCTATCATTCAAGAGAAGGTTAAGGCCACCAGAAAAAAAGAAAAAAAAGAAAAAAAGTGAAAGTCTTCTCTTCAAGGTAACACACAAATAGCAGACTCGTTTAGTTTTAAAACCTACAGAATAGTACCCAAACATTAAAAAGCACAGAAACTAAAACCGTCTTGGAGCATCTCAGTCAACCATCTGACAGCTCGGGGGACCGACCCACGTCGGGAGGCAGGTGGGCAGGAGGAGCGCGCCCGGGACGCTCCTCGCCGACCCCGGTCCCGGTAGGTTGTGCGGGCGGCCACTGCCTCGCCCGCGACAGCTCTCGCCGGCCAATTAAGAATGAAACAAACTCAAAAGAAAAAAAGCTTTTCCGCCCGTTCCCTCATTGGACGACGGCGAAGGGTCACGGGCTGCCTACACGCACCGTCTCCGGTAATCATTCTCCTCCTTCCCGGGTTCGCTTCCCACAGGCGCTCCCCGCCCCTCCCCGAGGCCGCCGCCCGAGCCCACTGATCCCGCGTCCCCGACCCCAGGTCCTCCGACCCCCGAACCCCGGCCGTCTCGCCGTGTCTCCCGCACTCGAGGAAGCCGGACGGCCGCTCACTAGGCCAGGGGGCGCCGGCCGGGCCCCGGGGTCGCCCCGTACGAGGGACGAGAGGGACGTCGCGCCCGGCCGCCCCCCACCCCAGCCCCGGCGCCATTCCGCCCCTGCCCTAGACCCACCGCCACGCCGGGGCTTTCGAGGGGGCGCCCGGCCGGGGCCACTTCCAGCGGGACCCGACTCTGGAGCCCCACAGCCCACGGTGGCCACAGCCCTCCCGCCCCGCCGGGGTCCGGTGTCCCGAGTCCCGTCGCCCTTTTCCGCCCTCCGGGTCCTACTCAGTCGGGCGAGGAGCCCTCGCCGCTGCCCCTCGGGGCCGCGCCGGGCCGAGCCCAGTCTCCGGCCGCCCCCGCCCGCGGTCTCCCCGGCCCCGCGGCGCAGCCGGGCCGTCGCCCGCCGTACCTGGTGGTGGTTGTAGGAGTTCCTCTGCTGCAGGAAGGCGGCCGCGGCCGCCTGATGCTGCTGCTGGAGCTGCGGGCTGACGGGTGACCTCCGGCTCTGAGGCTGCTGCGGCGCCGCGGGCGGCGGGGGCTGCTGCTGCTGAGGTAAATTCATGGCGGGCGGCGGTGGCGGGGGCACGGCGGCCGCCGAGAAGGGGCCTCCGAAGCCGCCGCCGCCCCCGCCGCCGCCGCCCGCCGGCACGCTGAGCCCAGCGCAGCCGTGCGGGGACACGGGCGAGAAGCTCGGGAAGAAGGCCGGGTTCATGGACGACGGCAGCCCGGGGTAGAAGCCGTTCTCCGAATCGGGGCTGGGCGGCGGCATGGCGCTGAGCGAGCCGCCGCCGCCGCCGCCACCCGGGGTGGCGGCCGACGAGCCCGGCTGCGGCTGCGGCGGCTGCTGGGGCGGAGGCGGCGGCGGCTGCTGGGGCGGCGGCGGCTGGGGCTGGGGCTGGGGCGGCGGCGACGCGGTCTGCACCGACCAGGGGGTGCCGAAGCCGGGCAGCGGCGGCGGCGGCGACGCGGAGCCACCTCCCCCTCCGCCGCCGGGGGGCCCCCCGCCCCCGCTGCCGCCGCCGCCCGGGTGCGGAAGGTCCGGGCTCTGCAGGCTGCTGAAGGCGCCCGCGCTGAGAGCCCCGCCAGGCAGGAGGTTACTGGGACTGTTGAGCAGAGGATGGTTGGGGGACTCCATGGAGCCCGGCGCGGGGTTCACCGGCGGCGTCGAGGGGGCCAAGCCCGCATTGGGGGGTTCGGCGGCGCTGCCCTCGCCCACGGCCGGGGTCTTGCGAGGGCTGCCCGCGCCTCCGTGGCGGCGCCGCGGGGCTGCAGGCGGCGAAGGCTGGAGCTGCGGGAGTGGGGGCAGGTCGGCCGGGCGCTGCTGCGGGGCGAAGTCCTGCGGCGGGAGGTGCTGCGGGTGCGGGAGGCTGAACTGCTGCTGTTGTTGCTGCTGTTGCTGCTGGCGCTGGGCGAGCTGCGCCGGCTGGAGGTGGCCGGGCGGCGGCGGCGAGCCGAACCGGCCGGGGCAGTGGAGCGGCGGCGGCGGCTTCGAGTCCGGAGGGTGGGGAAGGCGGGGAGGGCTGAACTCTTTCCTCTTCTGGCTGCTCAGCTGCTGCTGCTGCCGCTTACTGAAGTCCTGCGGGGAGGAGGTGCGGCAGCAGCAGCAGGAGGAGGCGGAGGAGGAGGGGTGGTGCAGACTCGGTTTGAAGTCCTGGGAGGGGAGGAGGTGGGTCACACCCGCGTTCGTGCCGCCGCTGGGGTGGTGGTTGGGGAGTTTCTCCGTGGCCTCCGCCCCCGAGAGTGGCCGCGCCGGCTGCTGTGTCAGCCTCAGCAGCAGTTCATCCTGCATGGTCTGCTGATGCGCCGGGAACGGGGAGGAAGAGGAAGCGGTGGCGGCCGAGCTGTCCGCGCCGCCGCAGCCGAAGGGGATAGAGAAGGGGGAGGCGGCCTCCGAGAAGCCGGTGACAGGCAACGGTGGCGGCGAGATCGGGCCGAAAGGCGTGGCGGAGGGCAGCGGGGCGGCGGCTGCCGCGGCTCCAGCGGCGTAGGGACGGTACGCCCCGCCGCTGAACAGGGACCCGGGACTGCTGCTTCGGAGCCGGGCGGTTTGCAGCACCCCAAACCCTAAGTCCCTCATTTATCAGGCCGGCGGCAGCGGGAGGAGACGCACCCCGTCCGCTGCCCCGCCTAAGAAGCCGCCGGATCTGGGGCGGTGCGGCCTTGGTGGAAGGAGGGGGAGTCAGTGAGAGAGGGACACCGTGACTGAGCCAGGGGCACCGACTTCGGCCCCGCCACCCCTCGCGGCAATGACCGCCACCTCCCGAGACCTGCTCGGGCGCAGCCGCCGCCGCCGTCGCCGCCCTGGCCGCTTAAGAACCCCGGAACGTGCGTCAGCGCCACCTCACAATCGCACCGCCCCCCGCGGTGCGTCCCGGCACGCGCGAGCTCGAGGCCGCGGCGCCCCCGCTGCCCCGCCCCCGTCCCGCCCCTTATTAATATGCGGCTCAGCCGGGGCCGCGCGAGCACTCTCGGGAGGGCGGGAGAGCGCGGGCGCGAGCGGCGCGTTCCTCGGGCTTCCCCTGCGCCCGGGGAAAGGAGAGGCCGGTTAAGGCGGCGGGCGGCCGAAGAGGCCTGTGCGCCCGGTACGAGCGCACGAGGGCGAGCAGGCGCGGGGGGCGCGGACGGTTACTGGGCAACCGCCCCTCCCGGCGCTAGGTCCTCGCAGAACCTGCAGCAGGTCGCACGCGCTACTTTCCCCCCGTCCAGTCGCCCTTGGGGCCCTGCCTCCTTGTCACCTCCGCTTCGTCCTCGGTCACAGGAGCCTTGGTCACAGGGACAGGGGCTACCCTAGGCGGCGCTGGCCCGCGGGGGAAACTGAGGTCGGTTAGTGGCTTTCAATGTCGGCAGCGCGAGGGAGCGGGGACCCGGCCCCTGCCGCCCTCCGGGCTCGGCGCAGGAGGCCTCTGGCCGACTCGCCTGTGCGGGGCTCCGCCAGCCTTGCCGACTGCGGAGCGCGTCGCCTACACCTCTGGCCCCACCATGGCCCCGACTCGCAGCCCTCCTCGTCGCCCTAGAAAGCGCCTCCTTTTCGCTCCGGTTTCTGTTTTTAGCCTCTCGTGCCGAGTACTGTTATCCACCTTACCGCAGCCGCGTGAAATTGTTTTCTGTAGGGTAAACACGAAGGCCCGGCCATATACCATACATTTTCACTTAAGTAATGAGGAACAAAGTCCCTGGAACCCACCGCGGCTCCGTGCGGTTATTTACACACAGACATGCATATAATGGGTTCCGAGGCGAGCTCCCTTGGTAACCCTGGGCCCGCTCCAAATCCTCCTGTTTCAGAAAGCGTTTCGTGTGCTGCCGTCGGGACTGCAGTGTGTGGGACTCCTCCCCACCACATTCATTCTGGCATCCCCGCCCTTTTCCCCTAGGGAGACTCTAATTTAAACATTTCCGAAGCTTTATGAATTTCCAAGGGAGAAAGATTTCTCACATCAGGGGGGAAAAGGAGGTTCTGACTCAGCAACAGACTTGTTGAGGCTTGCAAAATGGAAGGGGAGAGAGAGCTTTCCATGGTAGAGCTCTTGTTGGAAGCAACAGAAGAGGAACTAAACCTGTGTATTTCCTAAAGAAACATTTTACATAGAGAAAACATATATATATATATATATATATATATATATGAGGGTCTAGCTAAAGGAATAGCAGAGGGATCCATACTAGTAAGATATGGATTTCATGTTCCTGTTTTGCAATTTTACCTTTTCCTTGGTGTTTAGAGAAGTGAAACTATTGAAAGAATCCTGGAATACAGACTAATAATCTCAAAAGCAATTGAAAATGGGTTCAGATTCTATTTGATTTGGATTGAGAACTGAACTAAGATTAATAGTGTTATAAATTAGCACACTTTTACTGATGTAGGCAAGAGTGTGCACTTTTATGAGTCCTCATTCTCTATTAGTTAAATGTCATCCCCTTTTTGCTTTTGTTACTTCAGTGTTTCAAATTTATATAAATCAGAATAAATACAGAAGAAAGAGGAAAACATTGCAAGGGGAAACTACATTCCATGTATAATGTTTATGTTTAATATCCTGTCTAATAAACTAAGTTTGACATTGCCTTTAAATAAGGAAAAGGTACTTTTTAAAAACAAGTCATAAATGGTTTAGAAATCAGTGGGTACATAGAAAATTGGTTTGAGTTAATAATCTCAAAACCATTTTTAACAATCCAGCAAAATATAAAACTGGAGAATTCCTTTTTTCTTCTAAATTACAATGTCTAGAAAATAACCTGAGCTCTTTAGAATTAAAAATATAAATGGCCATTTTCACAGCACCTATTGACATATTACTATTATTCATTAACATATTTTGCACGGAAAATATCCGGCAACTGAGGCATGTAAAGTATTGAAATGAAGAATTTTATTTCTAAGTAAAGTTATATTTGATTGGACTCATCTGCAGATCCAAAGACAAATCTTGAAAATGTAGGCACGAAAATTAGCTCAATCATCCATTAAAATTGCAGTTAGTGCAATGTAAGAAGAGAGAGCATACGTTTAAAAGCTAAATGGTGCCATTCTGGGCTGAAGTTTGAATAAAAACAAGATTTCTTAGTGTGCTGAGACTAGTTTTGTTTTAGAGCATTTAGAGCTCTCCAAAACGGAAAAAGCCATCAAGTTTGGTATTATGTAATAAGGTCAAACTTCATATTAAGTACACTAAATTCTGAAGTTCTACTGCCAGATCCTCTACTTACTGCTTTAACATCTGAGAGAGTGTTGTGAGGGTCCTGCTTTTTATAGCAAAGAAAGTTATATTCTGAAATCTAGAACTTTTAAGCTGGTGAGTGTCCCATCATTGAAAATATTCCAACATAAAGGTTTCCTATAGTGGAGGTAGAGGTGGGTGGGAGGAGAGGGGTTGTGGCCCTCTAGCAGGTCTAAAGCCAAGTTCTTATGAATCTATATTCTAAACATATTTACATGAAAATATGTTAATTGTATGACCAGTAATTCGTTCCCTGAGTTTAATTTGACTGTCCCTTGTTCATTTCCTCCACTGCCCTGGGCCAGTGTGTTTAAAAATATTTTGCTGCAACCCAGGACACACACATACACCTGAAATAAAGCTTTTATTAAGCAATTCTTACTCTTGATACATGCAACAAGCTCTTTTAAATTTTTATTTTTTAAAAGAATTGATCACTGAATTGATCTCAAATCACTAAGTTGATTTTAAGACTCACATTTAGGTGTCATGAGCTGAAATTGAAGAACACTGTCATAGAAGACTATTTCACACTTTCTCTATCTTAAAGCCTCCTCACACCTTCCTCTGTCCTCACTCTCAGCTGCTGAGCTGGCTTTCTATTTCACTGAGAAACTAGAAGCAGTTACAAAGCTTCCCCAGGCCCTCACGGCTCCCTTTTCTAGTCACTGCCTCTGTCCCTGTACACCTCACCTTCCTTCCTGGTACATGGAAGGCCTGTCCATACCCCCACTTTCCCATCTAAGGCCAGCCCCTCCACCGGTACACCAGCTCCTCCTCCCGCTTGCTCAGGACACAGCTTTATAGACATCCCAAATTTAACAGGCCCAAAATTGAACTCCCCACCTTGCTAATTCCCATCTGGGTAAACACCACTCCATTGTTCTAGTTGCTTAGGCCGAAAACCTTGGAGTGGATCTTGACTTCTATTTTTGTTACAGGATATCCAAGCCATCATTATTACATGCTGCTTGTCCTACCTTTAAGTTATATCCAGAATCCAACTACCTCTCACCACTCCCACCTCAAGCAACCTGGCCCAGGTCACCATTTTTTCTCCCCTGGACTGTTGCTCTCAACTCCTAACTAGTTTCCCAGCTTCTGATCTTGTCTACAATCTATTCTCCATGAAGCAGTTGGAATGCTCCTTTCAGACAGATCACATCATCTCCTCTGACGAAATACTTATCAGAATAAAAGTCAAAACATTTTCAATAACCGAAACGTTCTTCATGATTGCCTCCTGCCCCTACTAATCCCCCTGACAACTTCTACCCCACAATAGAATACTTATTTCTTTAATGTACAAGGCCAAGTCGGCCCCAGGGACTTTGCTCTTGCAATTCCCATTGTCTGGAATACTTGTCCTCCTCAACACCAACAGGGCTCACTCTATCAGTGTTCTCATCTCTCTCTCTTTCCCACCTCTTTTAAGTCTCTGCTCAAGCTCATTCTTCTCAGTGATATCTTCCCTGCCCGCCATTGTAAAACAGCAGCACCCTCCCTCCATTCCAGCCTCCTTCTCCCCCCCTTAGGTGGTTTGATTTTTCTCCATCTGGTCCACTATGTACTTAAATTGTTTATCTGTCCTCCCTATTAGTTCGCAAGCTGCATAAGGGAAGATACATTGTTTTGTTCACAGTTGCATCCTCAGCACCTAGAACAATCCTGGCACACAGTAGGCACCCAAGAGTTGTCAAATGCATGCACTGAATGAAGGCATCGTGGAATTAACAAATAGCAGTTTTAAGAACTAATAGCTATAAATATACTGTAGTAATATGAGAGTCCGTTTATCAGTTGCTTGTTTGTTGGCAAGAGCTATCCAAACACCACCCAGATACTCTTAGGAATTATAAGCAAGGCCAGAAAGTTACAGGCATTGACAGGATACGTGAGTGAGGACAGACAGGGCAGCTCAGGATTTTAACACAAGGGAATAGATAAACCTGCACTCTAAGAGGCAAGATTTCTGTCTTAGGAACATGGAGAAGGACGTAGCCTCCAGCACAGGGGTTCATTACAGGAACTTGAGCAAAGACAGGGAATCAAAACTCCAGCTCATAGAAACAGTGATCCAGTTTAGGCAGCATGGTAATGAGGCTAATTTGATGCTGAGCCTCCATGATGCTGGTTTCTTATTGCTGCCCAGCCTGTGAATGTATCTGACCCCACAGGATGGGAAAGGATTAGTCATTAGGTGGGAGCTCATTAGTGTTGGCTTTGGGTTGGAGGAAAAAATAGAACTTAAGGTCTACATTAACCCTGTCCAACTTCAGGGTGCTTTATTGACAAAGTATCCCAGTGTAACACCATCTTCAATTACTTCTGGTTCTTCCTCCACTTTTCTAAACCTTCCTTCATTCTCTCCTCTACCCGCCTCTCTCTTTACATATCCCTTTTATGTTGGAGTTCCTTAGCTTATATTCTTGGTCTTCTTCTCTACTTCTACATACTCTTTCTAAGTGACTTTATCCACTATCATGTTTTCAAATATCATCTGTCTCAGACTCATGAATTCAATGCGTCCATACCTGAACTTACCGTCTTCTCCCAAACCCGCTCCTCCTCCTTACTCCCTATCTGGCCGACGGCATCATCACGCAACCAGTTTCTCAAGCTGGAAACTTGTTATCCTCTTCTTCCCTCTCTCACCCTCCAAAAACAATTGCTTACTATACTCTGTCAATTCTGCTGCAGAAATGTTTCTCAAAGGTAGACCCCTTAGCCCTTTCCCCTACCCAAGTCTTAGCTCTGAATTTTTTCTCTGTCCTGCTCTAGTGCACGGCCTCTTAGCTGGCTTCCCTACCAGTTCCTCTTCTGAATCTATTCCCTTTAATAGTCCCAAAAAAACAACTATGATCCTGTTACACTGTCCTGTCAATAATCACTCTCTAGCTTCCACAGTATCAAGTCCAACTTGCTAGTAGACAGGACCCTTCAGAACTTATTTGCAACTTGCCACTTTGCCTTTTTCACCTGTCACTCTCCATACTACCAGATTCTCTGAATTAGCCATGTCGTTTCATAATTCTGGGCCTTTGCACATGATGTTTCTAGTTCCTGGAATGCCTCTTTTCATCAGCTAATGCTTCCTTTCCTTTCAAGACCCAGTCCAAATGCCGTAGCCTTTCCTGACTCCCCCTGGACAGTGAGCTGAGGCCTGTTGTACACTCTTAACATGGTCGTAATAATTTTTTTTACTGTTATAACGTGTGTCACATGGACATAACTAGGAAACAATTACGTTTCCTTGGCTATCTGCCCTTTTAGACTGTGAGTTGCTATGGGTCATGGTTTTCTGTATGTATCTCTGCATCTTTCTTGCCTGCCACAGTACCTGGAACATGGTTCCCAATAAATTTTTATTGATTATTAATTGCCCAATTAATGCTGTAGGAAGGATGAAAGGAACGAGAGAAAGAAGAAAGGAAGGCAAAGAAGAGGGAAGGAGGGAGGGAAGGAGGAAAGTGTTTCCAAAGCACACTTAAAAGGAGATGTACCATTTTCTAGAAAACTGTAGCATTATTGAGTTATGGTTGCTGGAGGAACAAAAAATAAACAGACCATAACAAATAACAAAAAAATCTCACTCCCCTTCCCAGCATTTTCTTTGATAATACTAAACTGAAAGCTCCATTCTTTTTTTTTTTTTTTTTCAAATTTATTTATTTATTTTTGTCTGTGTTGGGTCTCCGTTTCTGTGCGAGGGCTTTCTCTAGTTGTGGCGAGCGGGGGCCACTCTTCATCGCGGTGCGCGGGCCTCTCACTATCGCGGCCTCTCTTGTTGCGGAGCACAGGCTCCAGACGTGAAGGCTCAGTAGTTTTGGCTCACGGGCCTAGTTGCTCCGCGGCATGTGGGATCTTCCCAGACCAGGGCTCGAACCCGTGTCCCCTGCTTTGGCAGGCGGATTCTCAACCACTGCGCCACCAGGGAAGCCCAAAGCTCCATTCTTGTTATTACAGTCTTCATTCTGCTTACTCTGCCATTCCATTTTGACAAAGGGAAGTATCTAGAATCTTCCCCTGATGATAAAGTGTAGCCCCCAAACACAATAAAAGGTTTTCCAGATGGTGTTACCCTTTTTGAAGCCTCGGAGATTTGTCATTCAACTCCAGTGTTCCCATATAGGGAAGAAGCCTTCAATGTCTCCAGTAATTCCTGCCATGATGCTATTGGGCACTTATGTAGACTGACTTAATTGTTCCATTCTCACCTTTTATCTTTAGGCCTAGTCAACTTGATTAGATTACAAATCTTTGGAGACAGTGGCCTTATATATTTATTTTCCTAGTTCTTCTTGATTCTTTTATGTATCCATTAACTATCGAGTACCTACTATGTGCCAGACACTGCCAGGCACTGGGGATACAACCATGAACAAAACAGAAGACACATATATAATTCTGTGCAGAGTCAGAGATACTGTAAATAAATGTTTGCTGTTGATACTAGTTATGATAATTCCCAACCCTAATTATCTTGACAGATTCATGAACAGTGAGATTCGAGGCTGAAACCGACCTACTAAATTGGAGTCCTACGTGCTGCAACATCGCCTTGCTAGTCTGGTCATGGGTGGAGCCCTGGGATGCATGTTGGATATAGAGGTAAGGCAAATTCATCAAGAAGGCAGAAGAAACCACACACTGAAACACATTGTAATGCTGGCTTGCAGTGAGATTTTCATTTGTTTTCTCCCATACTTGTCACAGTATATTTTGTGAGTAGATAAAGCAAAAGTAAATAATATTTCTATTTTACAGTTGGAAAACCAAAACCCAGGAACAAAATAATTTGCCACAGGTAGTTTCCATAGCCTGGGCTTAATGCCTCCATCTCCCCATTTCTCAGTCTCCTGCTTCATTACTTGGACATAAGGCTATCACCCGAAATATGCAACATATTTGAGAAAAACAGAGCTATGGTGACAAGCCCTAAAAACATTGGTGGCTAGTCTACCAAAGGATAAAGGATGGAAAGGATAAGCCTTGAAGCGTTCTCAGTAACACCTGACTACATGAATAACAATTGGCAGTAGTGACTCAGAGTGAAAGCATCTTATTTTCAAAATTCATATCCCATGAAAATTCAGAAATAGTCCTCAAATGTGCTTACTCATTTTTCTCCTATTAGAAGAATGAGGTCTGACAGTATATATTTGATATACTGCATTTAATTCTTTTCTTTCACATTCTGGAAAGCTAACTCTTTTTATTGATAAATTATTCTATGCAGAGAAAAGTGAAGATGCATTTTGACTAAATACTAAATATTTAGCCTTTATATAGATGAAGGGTATTACATCTATCAAATTTGATCTTAGAAAGAAGATTAAAATTAGTAAATGTTTATTTTGGAGACTATGAATGTTCAATAAAAAAGAAAAACAGGAGGTTTACTTGGTAGGAGGCATTGATACCAGCCTTTGTGCAAGGGCTGATTAAGTGTAACGACGGTGGATGGAAAGCATTCTGAAGAAAGGGGGTTGTCTGATTTTAGACCAGATTTGTACATCAGCCTGATTGCTATCAATTTACTTTTACTCACTGTCTACTTTGTGTCTACATAGGAGTCTAGGACTTTATGTCACCATTCATCCAAGTTTCATTTATAAAGTATACATCATTGTATTAAGTTTGCAGACCATATTCCATAACAATATGAAGAAAAATAGATGTCAATTTTCAATAGAAAAATTATAGGTAAACTTTTATGAAAAAACCTTTAGAAGATTTTCATAAAGGCATAAATCATTCATATGAAAATGCTCATGTTTTAGGCTGATCCATATTTAACTCACATTAAGGGACATGGAGGAGGGGTATGTTGGACACAGTGGGGCCTATGGAGTCAGAGACCTGACGTTTAGTCCCAAGTCTTTCTGTTACTGTGTAACTTCAGCAGTTAAGCTTTGGGAACCTCAGTTTTCTCATCTTTGAAGTGAAGGAAGCAATGACCGTCATCTGTGAAGTGGGAGTTGTTGTGAAGATGATTAGCAATATTTTAAACGGAGAGTCTTCTATGATGTTTGACGCAGAATGTATGTTTAAACAAACAAACAAATATTGACTATCATCTGCCATGCTGCGTAAGGTAAAGAGTAGACTAGAAGGCCAGCTAGAAGAACACACTGGTAGTCCTGTGGGGGGCGGGGGGGTTGATAACAAAAACAAAAACAAAAAATTACCAAAAACAGGCAAATGGATGGTGATAATGGTAGTAAAATCCCATTAACAGAAATGGAAGGATAAGTCCAAATGAAAAATGGAAAAGGTGAGGAGGTTAAATTCTTCCTACATTTGAAAGGAAGAAAGAAATTCTAAAAGTTAAATATTAAACATCTTCAATGACTATTTAATCTCTAAGGAAAACCAGTGATGTAAACAGGGCAAACTCAGGCTTTACGGGCAGAACTGAATTCCAGTACTAGTTCTGACACCTACAGGGTGGAGTGTGTTAGCCTGGGCAGGTTAACCATTGTCAGTCTGTTTTCTCCTCTGATAAATAACATGAAAAATACCTAATGCCATGAGACCACTGGTCTTGAAACTAGGATCCATCCAGATCATCTCAGTCCAATAGAAATATATTGTGAGCTACAAATGCAAACTACATATGTAATGTGAAATCTCTTAGAAGCCACACTGAAAAAACGAAAAAGAAGTGAGAGAAGTTAACTTGAGTAATATATTTTTTAACTCAGTATATGCAAAATATTATTTCATTGTGTAATCGATATAGAAGTTATTACTGCATCTGCAGCATCTATTGAGATCGTTGTGGTTTATTCTATTAATATAATGTATTATACTGATTGAGTTTCAGATGTTAAACCAATCATATATATGATTACACACCATGACCAAGAGGAATTTCTCCCAGAAATGCAAGATTGGTTTAACATCTGAAACTCATATATATATATGTATAGCTGGATTTGGATTGCTAGTATTTTGTTGAGGATATTTACATCTGTATTTGTAGGGACTATTGATCTGTAGTTTTCTTTTCTTGTCATGTCTTTGTCTGGTTTTGGTCTTAAGGTAATACTGGTCCCATAGAATGAGTTGGGAAGTGTTCCTTCCTCTTCTAAATCTTTGTAAGAGTGTCTGAAGGATTGACATTAATTCTTTTTTAAACGTGTGGTAGAATTCACTAGTGAAGCCATCTAGGCCTAGACTTTTCATTGTGTGAAGATTTAAAATTGCTAATGAAATCTCTTTACTTGTTATAAGTCTATTTGGATTTTTAATTTTTTCTTTTTTCAGTTTCAGTTGTTTGTGTTTTTCTGGGAATTTATCCATTTCATCTAGGTTATCTAATTTGATGTCATACGATTATTCATAGTATTCCCTTACAATCCTTTTTAGTTCTGTGAGGTTAGTACTGAGGTCCCCTCTTTTATTGCTGATTTCAGTAATCAGAGTCCTTACTTTTTTTTCTTGGCCAGGCTAGCTAAAGTTTAATTTTGTTGATCTTTTTCAAATCACTAACTTTTGATTTCATTGATGTTCACTATTATTTTTATTCTCTGTTTTATTTATTTGTGATCTAATCTTTATTATTTTCTTCCTTTTGCTTGCTTGTTTTAGCTTCTTCTTCTTTTTTTAGTTTCTTAAGGTGGAAGTTCAGGTTATCGATTTGAGATCTTTATTCTTCTTATAATTATAAGCATTATAGCTATAAGTTTCCCTCTGATTGCTGTTTGAGCTGCATCTCATGAGTTTTGGTATGTGTGGTTTTATTTTCATTTATCTCAAATTATTTTGTAATTTGCATTGTGATTTCTTCTTTGACTCAATTGTTATTTAGGAGAGTTTTATTTAATTTTCACTTATCTGTGAATTTCTCAAATTTCCTTCTATTATTATGACTTTTCATTTCCTTCCATTGTGGTCAAAGAACACTGTATAATTTAAGTACTTTTAAATTTATTGAGGTTTGTTTTATGGCCTCCTAACATATACTCCTAACATATCCTGGAAAATGTTCCATGTGCACTTGAGAAGAATGTATATTCTGCTTGTTGTTGATTGGAGTGTTCTGTAGAAGTCTGTTATATTTAGTTGGTTTACAGTGTTTACGTTTTCTGTTTCCTTGTTGATCTGCCTGGTTGTTCTACCCATTGTTGAAAGTGAGGTATTGAAGTTTTCAAATATTATTGTTGAATTGTCTATGTCACCTTTTAATGTATGTATTTTACGTCATGTTTTGGGGCACTCTCTTGTTGGATGCATTATGCTTATAATTGTTTTGTCTTCATGATGGACTGACCCTTTTATTATTATGTCCTTTTTTGTCACTAGTAACAAAATTTGTCTCTAAGTCTATTTTGCCTTATACTACTGTAGCCACTTCAGCTCTATTTTGGATACTCTTCGTATGGGATATATTTTTCTATCCTTTTATTTTCAACTTATTGTGTCTTTGAATCAATTATGTCTCTTGTGATGGCATGTAGTTGGACCATGTTTGCTTCATTTGACCATTCTCTGCCTTTTGACTGGACAGAGACACACATTCTTATTAGAGGAATGATATTATCATTATGTCATAAACTGTACACTCATTGCTTTATTACAGATTTGATACTGAGAGCTAACATATTGCTTTACCTTCTTTTTATAATTTATGAAAATGGATTAATCATTCATATTAGATCTATATTATTTTAACCTTGACTACTTTTTATAATCTGTCTTACAGGATTCATTTTGCAACTTATTTCTCATTGTTTTTATAATGTTTCTTGCAATGCTTATTAACATATGTATTTGAATTGAAATAATAAAAGCAGAATTCTTCTGAAAGTGTAATTCAGCTTATTGTTTGCCATGGATTTTTTTTTTTTTTTTTTTTTTAAATTTTATTTATTTATTTATGGTTGTGTTGGATCTTCGTTTCTGTGCGAGGGCTTTCTCTAGTTGTGGCAAGTGGGGGCCACTCTTCATCGCGGTGCGCGGGCCTCTCACTATCGCGGCCTCTCTTGTTGCGGAGCACAGGCTCCAGACGCGCAGGCTCAGTAGTTGTGGCTCACGGGCTTAGTTGCTCCGCGGCATGTGGGATCTTCCCAAACCAGGGCTCGAACCCGTGTCCCCTGCATTGGCAGGCAGATTCTCAACCACTGCGCCACCAGGGAAGCCCGCCATGGATATTTTTGTAAATTGACCTAAATATACAGCTCCACAGTTTTGATTTAATATATATGTATAAAATCCAGGAAGAAAGTATAGTGGAAATGTGAGTTGAAACAGACAAAGGAAAGGCCTAAAATTCCCAAATTTTGCAAAATAGTTTTTCATATATTTTTAAATAGCTGGTCTTGAGTATTAAATTATTATATATGTATTAATTTGATACATTTAAAATGATATAGTAATTATATTTAAAGTGACAATATTAAATATATATTGAAAATTACATCCTTTGTGACAATGTCAACTTATGATAAAAATTTTAGATACCTTAAAATGTACAAGACATTTAAAACTGTTCAAAAATACACGATATTGTTTAAATGTTCAAAATGTCTTCGGGTGATTCTCGAGGAAAAATGTTTGAAGACCAGGTCAAAGAACAAAGGCACTCTAAATTCATCATCTCTGGTTGCCTTATATACTTCTATATTCCCAGTGCCAATCACATCTCCATGACTGAATGAATGAATGAATGTCTTGAATGGTTAACATTACAAATTACACACTTGCTGCCTAAAGAAAGGATGACCCTGGAGGTGGATTTTTCCCTCTCTAGGATAGATAATTATTAGTTGGTAGGTAGAGAGAGTGGGGTCCTGATGGAAATGAGGAAAGGATACCTACACTACTGACTTGATAAGACAGCCTTGGGTGACTAACTTTACCCTTGTCAGACTCCAGCAAAATGAGAGAAAGATTGAGACCTAGACTTAAGGGAACCCAATGAAGTATTATACTGAGATCCATACATAACAATTATCTTGAATTCTATAAGCATTTTTTGAGAATCTACTTTTCCATCACTGCTAGGCACTGGGCATGCAAGGAAGAAGACAGAGCATAAAGAAGTCTACTGAAGCAGGGTAAGTGGTGTAAGAGAAACATACTAATTTATAGGTTGAATTATTTGAAATTACTGTTATTTGGCCATTTTTGATCTACCAAAAATATGGTAAATCATATGGTTCAATCTACACGGTATGTGTAAATCTAGGATAAAGAGCAAGAAATCCTGAGGGATTCTGGTTAATCAGGGAAAGCAATATGCAGTCGTTGGCATTTGAGCTGGACATTGAAGGATGGTGGATGGATAGCTGGCAGATAGGATATCTGAGATAACAGGATCAACAAGAGCAAGAGTAGAGAGAATTGGAAGGTACATGTGTGTCCTGGAAAGGTACATTGGGTTTCCTTTTTGTTGAGGCTGAGAAGTGTGAATAAATGTAGAAAGGAGCCCGAGATTTGAGTTAAGAGTCCTGTAGGCCTAAGAAGATGCTATTGAGTCAGCAATGGGAAGCCACTGAAGGCTTACCACAGGGAGTATTGTGAACAGATATAATCTTTAGAAGAACTCAGGTGGCTGAATGGGGAATGAGTGATGGGTAGGGAGGTTGAGACTGGAGGCCCAGAGATGCATAGGAAGCTCCTGCAACAGTCAAGATGAATGCAGTAGATGTGTATATGGGTTGAGAAATAGGGCATGTTTCTCAGACAAATTTATCATGGTTTGGTCATTGATTAGGTTGAGGGATTAGTTGTAAGAGGTGTAGGTTCAGGAGTGGAGGAAGGGAGTAAGCTACATGGGGATATCCTGCAGTGAGGGTAGAGTTCTGTGCTCTGGGTCTTAGCTCTGAAAGTAGATGCAGTTATCAGGGGAATTTGCCTAGGAAGAGCAGGGAAACAGAGGAAGGCGAAAGGACAGAGCAGGGGATTAGGAATGGATCTGTGCCCTGTGCTTAACTACATTTTATCTTCATCACAACACTTGTTTACCTCAGTGTCTACCCTTCACAAGTCTGTGAGACCTCCAAAGGTGGGAATTAGATCTTGTCTATTCTTCAGCGTTCTCAAAGCTCATACATAGTCAAGGGGTAGCCACTTAAAAAAATCCTTGCTGTTTAGCACAGGGAGCTCTACTCAATATTCTATAATAACCTATATGGGAAAAGAATCTGAAAAAGAATGGTTATATGTATATATATAACTGAATGATTTCGCTGTACACCTGAAACTAACATAACATTGTAAATCAACTATACTTTAATATAAAATACAAATTAAATTAGAAAAAGTCCTTGCTGAATCAAATCTTAACTTTTTATGGAATGTTTTCTAGGTTCTTGTCATTGTTTTAAGTGCCATACAGGTGCCCTTCCATTTCATATTTTACAGATGGGGAAACAGAAGCATTCACTTGTTCAATGTCACAATTAGTGAGTGGGAGCCTGGATTTGAACTCAGGCAGTCTGACACCAGAGGCTGCCGGCACAAAACTCCCATGCATGCTCTGGAATGAATAGCCAGAGTGATATCCGTTTGGCACTTTACAGTTTAGGGTTGCTCTCATAGTCAGTTCTAATATCCTCAAAGTACCTTTGTGAGATGGAGGGAGGGGAAAATCTTATTGAGTAAATGAAAGTTAAGTGGATTCATGAGGAAACACAGCTAGTAAGTGGCAAAACCAAGCAAAGCCACCATCTTCTGAGTTACAACCCTGTGTTCCGTTTCAGTCTTGCTTTCTGTGAGTCCAGTTGTCTGTCTTATTGCTCAAGAAGATAGAATGCATCAGCAGGTGGCTGGAGAGGGGGGCTGTGGGAGAAGCAGAAATACCTCTTGACTAGCTGGACGTGTTTCCTTGAGGGATTTAGGAACTTCGTTCTGGTAAGACTATAAGGTGTTTGTGGGTCAGACTTACTTGTGAAAGCTAATGTGAATGTGAATATGAATAGTCTCTTTTATTAGTAATCATGAATGCTCAGTATTTAGGCACAAGTCACATGTAAGCAAATGATTGGTTTGTTGATTTTAGATGTAAATGAAAAGTAATCTATTGACTTATCTATTCACCCTTGCTGGGGACATAACCTGGAATCTGTCCTTAGGTGTAATGTCAGGGATCCCTCTACAGTCTAACCACCCCAGCCTCCTTAGAGACCTCTATGGTTCATTTACTAAGGAGGATAAGATTTGCCCTCTTAATAGGAGACTGGAAAAGAGAACGATGGATATTGAATTTCTATAGGCATTTGTTTAACCTAATCCGCTACCACACATAGACTCTTCTTTGATGGCTGGTCTCCTTAGATAGGAGAGACTCATGAAAGATTTCAAAGGAACTGAAAATGAGATTGATAATAAGCTTCATACTTGTCTTCAGCTCATTTCAGTTTAGAAAAAGAAAAGTGTCGGTGCCTCTGACAGATACTACCTTGTTTGAATTTTATGAGTCCTAGGCAAGGTTGGCCTGTCATTTCTCTGCCATTATACAAGATTGGTTTTCTTGCCAAGTTTCACCATTGCTAATATAGACTCTGAAGCAGCAAATACCACAGAGGATTCGTAGGTGAGACATCTCCTGTTTTGTAAGTAGACGTGTTTATTTATACAGAAGGTGAAAGTATATCCTCAGTGTGACCAATATATTTAGTCCCTTAACCTCTGAAATAAGTGCTGTTTTGATAATTATAACAGAAGCACCTACATTTTTCCTGTTTAAAGAAGGGACTAAATTAGTAGTTCTTGTCTATAGTATTAACTAACATATAATATTAACCATTAATTTATAGTAAATATAAATGTGTATTTAGGACTCTCTACATGCAATGTGCTATTCTAAATATTTAATCCACTTTACAACTCTATGATAAATACTATTATTGTTTTCATATTAAAGGGAAGTGAACTGAGGCACAGGACTGTTAAGCAGCTGGCTTAAAACTGCAGAGCTAATGATAGAGCCAGAATCCCAGGGGTCCTGATCTTAACTGTGCTAAAATGTTGTGAGTCTAATGACTTTGTCTCCACAAAACTGGAAAAGACTTCTGAGAACTGGTGGGACATTATAAAGATCTTCTAAAGATGGGAGTAAATTTAGGAAAACGGAGAGCTAGAGAACTTAACAAAGTTTGTAAATGAACGCTCTCTTGTGTAGCTTTGAGGGATTCTTCTTCCACTTCTCTCTGACCTTAGGGTTTCACTGAAATCTTGAGCAGGGTCTCTCGATGTAGCAGAGGCATGATGATGTCTTAGGTTTATGAGAAGCCGATGGCTTTGTGCTAGCATGGTTTTCCTGTTGGTCTTACTGAAACCAGCAACCATAGATTCCAACTGCTTCATTCATGCTCACTGATGACGCCCCTCTTCTCCGTCAAACACCATACAAATGGATACCATTCCTTCGTTGTTCCCTTTCTCCCTTCCTTCCATTCTCTAGGTCAATGAAATTAGTTAAACGAGCCTGATTCTGTGCCAGGGGTTGATGATTAAATAAATACATATGTAAATAAAATAAGACAAGCGTTCCTGACCTTTAAAAAGACTCAAATGTGGCTTTAAAAATGGCCATCTGCGGAATTCCCTGGTGATCCAGTGGTTAGGACTCAGTGCTTTCACTGCCAGGGCCTAGGTTTGATCCCTGGTCAGGGAGCTAAGATCCTGCATGCCACTCAGTGTGGCCAGATAAAAAAAAAAATTGAAAATGGCCATCTGTTCGTAGTATAAGTAGGTACAAAAGAGGGAGTGCTTACCTCCACCTGGGGTGTCAGGAAAGGCTTCATAGAAGAGGTTAGTACTTGAACTGAGTTTTAAAAGATGTGTAGGTTGGGGGTGGGATGGTCAGAGGAAAATGAGAAGAGCATTCCAGGAAGAGGGATCATCAGTAAGAGTAACAAAGGATTGGAGGAGGAAACAGTAGGACTTGAAGGAAGTGGAGGGAAGATTTCCTGGATGGGGCAGGGGTGTGGGGTGAGGCCATTAGAATAAGGCTGGAGAAGTAGGCAAGGGCCAGACCAGGTATGACAAAGAAAAGGAAATCACTGAAAAATCCACCTCCAGGACCTAAACCCAACACAACACCTGTATATGGTGATCTTGTTTTAAAAATTCCCTGCAGTTCATCAGATAATATTTGAACTTCAGGGCTTCAGGGATAGTGGATACTTTTATTAACATATTTTGTGATATTTTATACATGTCCTGGCGAGATTAACACATCATCTTCTATGAGGAGAGTAGCTAGTGTGAACTTAAGATCAGTTTGATCTTTGATATAAGGTGTAAAGAATTTTTTTTAACAATCACCCCAGAGCTTTTGTATAATACCTGTTTTCAGTTCTAATTTAATGCAAGATATGCTACCAAGATTCAGTATTAATGCCAGCATTATTTCATTACAAATATTTCCATCTGAGTACTTTTTTAAAACCAATACATAGTGCTTGCTATATGCCAGGCGTTGTTCTAAGCATTTTACAAATATTAAATCATTCAGTGATCTAAAAACACAATAAGAGGTAGGTACTGTCATTATCGCTATTTTACAAATGAGGAAAGAGTAGTTGAGTAACTTGCCTGAAGTTACAAAGCTGGTAAGTGGTGGAGCTGGGAGTTGAGTGCAGGCATCTTACTTCAGAGATGCTAGACCATGACTTTGTTTTTAATTATCATTTATCTACTCTTTCAACTTACTTTTTTTCCAAACTAAATTATTAGACAGGTTTTGAAGTTCTTTTGGTCACTTGTTTAACTGGCATCACACTATATTTTATAAACATTTCAATACAAAGATTACATTCTTATATATTATATTCGACATTTATTTTTAGGTTATAGTTCTTGACTCTGGCTACACATTAGAATTACCTAGGGAGCTTTTTTTTTTAAAAAAATATTGTTGGCCTGAGACGTACCTCCAAGAGATTCTGATTTAATTGGTTTGGGTGAAGCCTGGACATAGTATTTTAAAAACTCCCCAGGTGATTCTAATGTCATCTAGGGTTGAGAACCACTGATATAGATGGATCATTTATTGATTACTTTAAACACTATGCTACGTATTTTACACATCATTTTTAACATTTTTGTCATTTCACTTGACAACCTGATTAGATAGGTATTATAATTATTGGTGTTTTACAGATGAGGAGATCGAGGAACCAGGAGGTTATGTAATTTGTCCAAGATCACACAGCTAGTAAATAGCAGAGACAGGATGTATGAGGTAAAACCACATTTTCTTAATCATAATGTGGTTGAGCATCCCATAGCATAAAAATAATTAATATACTGTATCATAAATTAGTTGATCAGCATTCTGGAATCTATTTATTTTATATGTAGGTGCTAAGATGCTGAAAATTTGAAAAATTTAACTGCCTTTCCATTCAGTTTCTTAAAAATACTTTTCAAACCAAATTATGTGCAGTTATATACTTTTTCTGTTATATACATTTTTATATTATATATTGTTATATATGCCATGCGTTTGTTATATTAGTAGACTTTTTATTCTTTTGTATTTCTGCATATGAATACATAAAACATTCTAAATAAGTCTCCAAATATGTAAATACCTTATTAAGACTACTGGATGTTTTCTATTACTACTGAGAAGAAAGTGATACAAAAGCAGTTTATTCTTAGTAGAAAAGATTTGGGTTATACTGTGTGAAGAATTTTCTAACTGTAAGCAGCATCCTCTAGCTAATATACTTTGAGCATATTTGCTACATGGCAAGTGAAGTGTCTGCTACTTTCCATGCATTATTTCAGTAATACATTTAATGCATTCACTCATCTCAACCCATCTATATATAGAGTCTGTCATACAGAGTGAAGTAAGTCAGAAAGAGAAAAACAAATACCGTATGCTAACACATATATATGGAATCTAAGAAAAAAAAAAAAAGGTCATGAAGAACCTAGGGGTAAGATGGGAATAAAGACACAGACCTACTAGAGAATGGACTTGAGGATATGGGGAAGGGGATGGGTAAGCTGTGACAAAGTGAGAGAATGGCATGGACATATATACACTACCAAATGTAAAATAGATAGCTAGTGGGAAGCAGCCTCATAGCACAGGGAGATCAGCTCTGTGCTTTGTGACCACCTAGAGGGGTGGGTTAGGGAGGGTGGGAGGGAGGGAGACGCAAGAGGGAAGAGATATGGGAACATATGTATATGTATAACTGATTCACTTTGTTATAAAGCAGAAACTAACACACCATTGTGGGGCAATTATACTCCAATAAAGATGTTTAAAAAAAAAAAACTCCCACACTTATGTATCTAGCTCAGGACTCATTTCTGAAATATGAATTTATTTATCCAGCTGCCTACTGATAGCTTCACCCAAATGTTTCATAGATATCTCAAATATAACATATCCAAAAAGAAACTCTCAATTTTGCTCCATTTTTTTCTTCCCTCAGTCTCTTTTATCTCAGTAAATGGCTCCATCATCTATCCTGTTGCTTCAGGCCAGAAACCTAGAACTCATCCTTGATTCTTTTTGCTGTCCTCCAAAATGGGCTTGATGGTTTCATCTCCAAAATGTGTCTCAAGTCCATCCACTTGTCTACATAGCCACTGCTACCACTATAGTCCGTTCATCAGTGTATCTTGAACAGACCATTACGATAGCCTTATAACTGGTCTCCTTGTTTCTTTCCTGTTCTCTTATGATCCATTCTCCACCTTTCACCCTGAAGCCAGTGTTGCAGTCAGGGTCACTATTCACTTGCTAAAAAAATCTTTCAATGCTTTCCTTGCCTTTGCCTACCAGGTCCTGTATGATTTACTGTCAACTCCCATCACTCTTCCCCTCTCTCACTGTGTGCAACCACATTGGTCGTTCAGTTCTTCAGCCACTCCAAAAGTCTTCTTTGGCCCAGCAGACTCTTCCCCCAACTGCATGGCTGGCTCCTCATCTTTCAAGTCTCATCTGAAATGTAATTTCCTCACAGAGACCTTCATGGACCATTTTCTCCAAAATGCCTCCTTTCCCAGACCGTTCTTTATTTCCTTATTAGCACTTATCATCACTTATGAGATTTAATTTATTCACTTATTTTATTGTCTATTTATTTCATTGAATGTAAGATCCACGATGGACTCATATCTGCCTTGTTTTGACTTATCTCCAACTGGTTCCTTAGCATATAGCACAGAATATGCTCACAAAAGAATATATTTTAGTTCTATGTTAAATGAATATAAATGTCATGAATCTTTGATATGTAATAAAAAACATAGTGATTTCTTCCTGAGATCTTAAAAGAAAATGCTAGTCTAGTGGTTCCCAAACTGTGTTTTATGCAGTGATGAATTAAGAAAAGAAAGCAAGAGCCAAATTTCTGTCGCCAAGATTTTGCTGTTACTGTTAAGTCTATATATAAACAACAACAAAAAAGCCACAGTTTCTATGTCCACTGTCATTTTACCAGACAGAATGATGGAGAGTTAAAGGCATTATATGCCAAAGACACTGTAAAGGTGTAGAAATGGAAATAGTGTGATAGTTTTGAGCAAATAGTAAAATTATTAGAAGAGAGTGACCAATAAAGAATTTGAAGAATTTGATAGGTTTATATAATGGAGAATTTTATATACTATACAAAAGCATTTGAATTTTATCCTATAGGAAGTGAGGCACTCTATAGGATAAAAGAGCTTCAAGCAGGAAAATGACATGCTTCAGTTTGCATTTAAAAATTTTCATTTTGCGTCCAATGTAGCCAATGGCTTGGAGGGAGATGAGACACAAATCAGTGAATCCAGCTAGAAGGTTGTTATAATCTATGAACAAGATGGCAGATCTGGCTTGAAGTAAGCAATGACACTGAGGACAAAGGGGAAGGAACAGGTCTCTCCTATTAGCTTTTCTTGGAATGATTTCTGTGAAGCTCCAACAAAGTCGTCGTGTTTCCAGTTTCAGCTTATATCATCCACCTATGGACTTTAGAATGAATTTCCATATTATTTATCTGTTGGCTTCATAGCTGTCTTTTTTGATGACTATACTAAAAAAACCCCACTAAACTATAGAGCCTTCATTGTGAGGATTAAAAGAAGAAATGGATGTGAAAGCACTTTGCAAAGTACTATACAAATGGAAACTATTTTTATTACTACTAAGTCAATTTAGTGTACAAAGAGAAAAATCACTTTCCCACATGTACGCTCTCGTAAGCCAAGTCCCCAGGCAGGATGAATCACTCTTATAACCATAGCACTTTTTTGTACTTCTCTCATAACACCTCCATTAATTATAAATTGTTTATGCATTGGTTTTTCCTTGTAGGGTATAAATCCTTTAGAGACGGATAGTCCTATGAATCTTTGCAACCTGGTTTGTGGTAGACAGTAAGAGCTCAGTAAATGTTAATCACATGCATGAATGAACAATTAGTTCCCAGGAAATGATAAAGGCAGATAGTAGGGAGCTGATGGGGACTTTAAAAGTAAAATAAATAATAGAGTAAATGTGTTAAAATGAAATGATTCAGAGTGATTGATGATCATATATTTTCTTTTAGTCAGAAGATGTATATAGATTTACTATATTGCCAGAATACTATATTAACCTACTCTTAGTAAAATTAAATATTTTGTAACACTGATAATTAAACATCCTTTTATAGTATTGTATTCATTTATCTATTCATTTAGCAAATTTCTTTCCAATGTCTGGTAAGTACAACGCACTGTACTATTGGTTTTATTTTTTTTTATTTTTAATTTTTTCTGTATCACCCTAAGTGTCCAGCAGCAGATGAATGGATAAAGAAGATGTGACACATATATACAATGGAATATTACTCAGCCATAAAAAGAAATGTGCTATTGGTTTTAAATAGGCATGTCCCTCTCCTCATGAAGTTCCCTATCTAGTGGGGGGGGGCAGTGGTGAGGGGAGGAGGGCCTGCTCCATGCCAAACACTATCCTTGGAATTTTACATATTTTATAATAATAATTACCATTTACTGAGTACTCCTATAGTCATAACCACCCTGTAAAGTAAGCATTATTATGCCCGTTTTGCAAAAAAGAAACCTAAGCTAAGAAAAATTTATTAATTTATCTGAGATCACAGAGCTGGCAAGGGACTAAGGAAGGCTGATTGATAACAAGGAAGAACATAAGGATTATTTTTTATTTGAGAATCTAGATTCTCTTGCGTCGTTCAAGTTAATTCAACAAATGTCAGTGGAATGCCAACAAGGACAGATGCATAAAATTATAGTGAATTATAATAATAAAGTCCGCACTCTCATGGGATTTTTGATTTGGTAGAAAGAGTTAGAAAAATAAACATAATCATAAGGTAGGATTTTAACCAAAGGTTGACAGGTCTTTGGGGGAAAATGGCTCTCAGGAACTGAGCCTTATCAAAGTGTGATATGAAGAGCATCCTGGGTTTGGGGGTCAGAAGACCATTATTTAAGGCTAATTCTCCTTGTTGTGGGACTGTGGGAAAAACACTTAGGTTTCTGGGCCTCATTGCCCTTATTTGTTAAATATGGACAATAATAGATTATGTGTCTACTTTATTTTAAGAATTAATGGGTGGAGGTAAGGGAAAGCATTTTCTAAAATGCAACACAGATTTATGATAAAGAAAGCCAATTTCCTAGGAATGTCTTTTTGGTATAAGAGTCTTCAAATAAGAGAAGGCATAGAGAAATGACTTATAAGTCTTTTTCCCTAGTATATAATGTGGTGCCTGTCACATAGTAAGTGCTTAGTAAATACTTATCAAGCTTAGTTCCTGAATGGCAGAAGGAGACCAGAGGAAACCAAATCTCTCCTCCAGCTAGTGGGGAAGATATATTGTACTCAACTTCTTGTGACCTTTTCAACACATCAAGTAGTTGTCAATAAATGTATCAGTTATAATCCAAAGTTCCTTTTAAATTGGGTACTTTTATTTGTTTGTTCATTCAGTTGTTTGTCAGAGATGTATATTTGTGACTGTGTGTGTGTATCTGAAAGAACATATTTGGGGGTTGTGATGACCTGTTTTCATATCTATTTATTTCTGTTAGGTATCTGTTCCTTTCTACTGGTGAGTGCTCACAGCATGCAGCACTCTTGGGGTCAAGAATAGAACCATATATTCTCCATGGATGTTTATATTTCAACAGGTATTATAGACATAGGCTTATGGGATAAAGTTTAAGCCTGGTAATGCTATGCACTAGCCAGAGAGAGGATTTACTTGAGGAAGTCTGGCTTACTTAACACCATGAAACCATACACCCATAGGCAGTTATCTATCTGCCTACCAAGACTAGACTAGCCTTAGCTTGGATCCTTAGCTAGACATGTACATACCTTTGCTACAGATATGACAAATGAACACCACCTGCAAATCTTAATCTTGTGTTTAATTACAATGTTAATATTAGTAAACATTATAAGAAGTCTTTTTTCTAGCTTTAACATCTCATTTAATGTCACTCAAAATTGTCTCTATAATAAAATGTCATTAAAAATGAATGTTCAATACTTCTGCTTCCATGAAGATAGAATAGATGATCTTTCCTATTCTTCCCACCAAGTACTACTAATAAGCCCGGACATTATATATAAAGTAAACATAGACCATCCAAAAGGCCGAGAGAAGACAAACTATCTGGAACCTTGGAACCATAGGAACAATAAGGTCGTGAGATCCTTGGGTGTCCTTTTTGCCTTATCTATCTGAAAATTGGAGCTGGAGAAGCTAGAATCTGCAAATGCCACAGGTGCAGACCAAAAAAAAAAACCCCAACAAAAACTTGCTCTCTGTAGCCAAAGGACCAAGAAAAGGGCAGGCTCACATCGCAGAAAGCTTTTAGACAATAACCAATCTACTAGAGCCAAACACCACAGAAAAAATTGTGACCCCACCTTCACCAATGTCAGCAAAGACCAAGAGGGTAGCCTAGAGTTCCACCCTCGTTAGGCTGTAACAAGGTACCTCTTCACCTCCGGGTAGTGTCAGAGAGGGCTGAGTAGGGAGATGGGACTTTCATCCCTGCTGAGTAGTCATGAAGTTCCTTACTCCATCTACAGTGTCAGGAGGACCATGTGTGAAACCTGGACTTTCACCCATACCTTGCAGTAATGAGGTTCCCCTTTCCCTCCCCACTGGGCTGATGTCAGAGGAGACCTGGTGATGAGTCAAAACTTTACCAGTGGTTTTCACACTCACTACCAGTATCCAGTGGTCATGGGGCCATACAAGCTCTGTGGTGACATAGGAAGACATGTGTGGAGCAGTAATGAAGCACTCTTACTCCTCCCAATCAGAGTGGTGTCGGGGAAGGGAGGCCTCATTCCTCCCATTTCATCCCAGTGGTACTGTGGAGTCCCCTGACCATCTCAGGTGTCAGAAGAGACCAAGTGAAGAACTTGGGCTTCTACCCCCACCTGGCAGCAATGGGGCAACATCCTCTCTTCCCCTGCCACAGCAATATCATGAAACACAGCTAAAACAGAAAGTTGAAATAAAATCTGTAGTTTTTAAACAAAATACCAAAAATGTTCAGGTTCCAGTTGAAAGTGATTCATCATACCAAGTCCAGGAAAATCTCAACATGGGAGAGTAAATACAATAAATGCTAACACAGAGATGACAGAGATACTAGAATTTGGGAAATCTTCAGTCATTATTTTTTTTTCAGCTTTACCCTCTTTCTCCTCTTCTTTCCATATTCTGGTAACACAAATTTTACAACTTCTATTATAGTCATACAGGTCCCTGAGTGTCTGTCTGTCTCTCTCTATTTTAGTTTATTCTCTCTGTTGTTCAGATTGGGTAATTTTTATTATTCTTTCTTCTAGTCCACTAATTCTTTTATCTATTCCTTCCATTCAGATGTCAGAAATTTAAAACAGCTATCAATAAAGTATTTCAGTGAGCAATTACAAACATGATTGAAACAAATGAAAAACAACAACAACAACAACAAAAAAACAAAAGTCTCAGCAAAGAAATAGAGGCTATAAAGAAACCTAAACTTTAGAACTTCAAAATACAGTAACTAAAATAAAAAAACTCAATGGTTGGACTAACAGCTGAAAGGAGGGATCAGAGGAAAGAAGCAGTAAACTGAAAGAAAGAACAATAGAAATTACATTTATAGAACACTTCCCCCAACAGCAGTAGAATACACATACTTTTCAAGCACCCATTAGACATGCACCAAGTTAGACCATATGCTGGACCATAAAACAAACCCAACAAATTTATAAGAATTAAAATTGTCTAGAGTATATTCTCTGACCACATGGAGTCAAACTAGAAATCACTAACAGAAATATAACAGGAAAATCTCCAAACATTTGAAAACTAGACAACACACTTTTAAATAACCCATGAGTCAAAGAGGAATTCTCAAGGGAAACTAAAAAAAAAAACACACAAGCATTGAGCTGAATGAGAATGAAAGTAAAACATATTAACATTTGTGGGATGCAGCTATACTAGTGCTGAGAGCAAAATTTATAGCACTAAATGCTTACATTAGAACACAGAACAAGTTTCAAATTAATAATCTAAGCTTCCACCTCAAAAGATTAAAAGAAGGAAAGCAAAATAAACCCAAAGCAAATAGAAGGAAGGAAATAATAAAGATAAGAGCAGAAGTTAGTAACATTGAAAACAAACAAAAAAAATAGAGAAAATCAATGAAACAAAGAGCTGGTTTTTAGGAAAGATCAATATAATTGGCAAGCCATTAACAAGACTGACAAAGAAAAATGGAGAGGAGCCACAAATTGCCCAATATAAAGAATGAAGCAGAGAATATCATTACAGATCCTGCAAACATTTAAAAGATAAGTGAACAACTCCACACACAAAAATTTGACAACTCAAATTTTTCCTCAAAAAGCACAAACTATCACAGTTCACTCAATAAAAGACAGATAATTTGAATAGCCCAACAGCTCTTAAAGAAATTGAATTTGTAATTTTAAGACTCTAGGAAAGAAATCTCCTGTCCCAGATGACTTCACTGGATTATTCTACAAAACGTTTGAAAAAGAATTAACACTAATTCTACATAATATCTTCCATAAAATAAAAAGAAGAAGACAGAAAAGGAGATAGCACTTCCCAATTCATTTTATGAAGCTATTAATACTATGACATGAAAACCCAAAAGACAATTCAGAAAATGAAAACTATACATGACTATCCCTCATGAATATAGACACAAAAATCTTTAACAAAATAACAGCAAATAAAGTTCAGCAATATATAAAAATAATTATACTTCATAACCAAATGGTATTTATTCCAAAAATGCAAGACCTGTTCAATATTGAAAAATCCATCAGTATAACTCACTATATTAGCAGGTAAAGCAGAAGAATCATATGATCTTTTCAATCAATGCAGAAAAAATCATCAGACAAAATTCAGCACCCATTCATGATAAAAAACTCTCAGAAAAATAGGAATTCAAGAGAACTCCCTCAACTTGTTAAAAGGCATCCACAAAATATCTTAGCATTATATTTAATGGTGAATGAGTGAATGATTTCCACTTAAAATTGGGACCAAGACATAGATTTTAGGTTTCATCATTTTACTCAATATAATAGTGACGTTCTAGCTTATGCAATTAAGGCAAGAAAAGGAAATAAAAGGTATACCGATTAGGAAGGAAAAAATAAAACTGTCACTATTTGCAGATGATGAGTGTCTGCATAGAAAATCTCAAGGAATCTACAAAAAAAAAAAACCCTCCTAGAACTCAAAAGTAAGTTCAGAAAGATGACAGGATACAAGGTAAAGAACAGAAATCAATTGTATTTTTATATACCAGCAATAAACACACAGACATTAAAAAGTATAATACCATTTACAATTGCTTAAAAAATGAAATTCTTAGGAGTAAAGTGTAAATATAACAAATATGTATAGAACTTGCATGCTTACAAGTACAAAACACTAGTGACAGAAATCAAAGATCTAAATAAATGAAGAGGAATGCCATGTTTATGGATTGGAAGATTCAACATAGTAAAAATGTCAGTTCTTCCCAAACTGATATAAGATTTAATAAAATTCCTATCAAAATCTCAGTAATATTTTTTGGAGATGTAGGAAAGATTATTCTAAAATTTACATGGAAAGATAAGGGAACTAACATAGTGAAAACATTTGTGAAAAAGGAAGAATGAAGTGTGAGAAATCACTCTATGCAATCTCAAGACTTACATAGCTATAGTAATCAAGACTGCATATTACTGGTGGGGAGATGGACCCATAGATCAATGGATAAGAATAGAGTGTGAATCTATAAATTGACCACACAAAATCGCCCAACTGATTTTTGACAAAGGTGAAAACCTAAACTTCACACATTATACAAAAGTTAGCTCAAAATTGATCATATAGTTAAATGCAAAACATAAAACCACTAATCTCTTAGACGAGAACATAGGCAAGAATCTTTGTGACCCAGGGTTGGGTGAAGAGTTCTTAGATATGACACTAAAAGTACAATCCATAAAATTTTTAAAAATGGATAAACTGGACTTCATCAAAATTAGAAACTTTTGCTTTGGGAATGGCATTTTTAAGTGGACAAAAAGACAAAATACAGACTGGGAGAAAATATTTGCAAACCACTTATCTGACAAAGGACTAACATCTAGAATATATAAAGAATTCTCAAAACTCAACATCAAAGAAATGAACAACCTGATTAGAAAATGGGCAGAGGACATGAACAGACATTTCACCAAAAAGGATAGACAGATGGAAAATAAGCATGTGAAAATTTGTTCAACATCATTAGCCATTGGGGAAATGCAAATTAAATCCACAATGAGATAACACTACACAGCTATCAGAATGGATCAAATAAAAAATAGTGACAATACCAAATGCTAGTAAGAATATGAAGAAACTGGATCTGTTCATGTGTTTGTGGCTGGTGGGAATGTAAAATGGTATAGCCACTCTTGAAAACAGTTTGGCAAATTCTTTATAACCTAAAATGCAACTACCATATAATCCAGCAATTACACTCTGGGGCATTTATCTCAGGGAAATGGAAATTTATGTTCACACAAAAGCCTGTACATGAATGTTCAAAAAAACTTTATTTGTTCTGGGAAAAACTGGAAATGACCCAGATGTCCTTCAACAGGTGAATGGGTAAACAAACTGGGGTACATCCGTGTATTTATTCAGCATGTGTTTAGTGTCAGGACTCTACTAGGGTGCTTAAATACATTTGTGACTTAAATCTTGGAAGGTAAATATTATTATCACCCTAGTTTTGTGGATTAGAAACTCGAGGCTTAGAGAGATTAAATGGCTTTCTCAAGGTCATTCAGAGCAAAGGCTGGAATTTGCAACCAGGGTTTTTGACATTCCAAAGCCCATTTGCTTTCCACTACAGAGACTGTCATTAAAATTAAGTGAGGGACTATATGTGTTTGTAATCTGGAAGGATGTAGCTCATCATGCTGTATCCTGTCTAAGGATTGGTTCTGTCAGCAGACCTTCAGTACAAAGCGATTGCCTAAGAGCAGACTTTCCTTTTCTGTAGTAGATATCCATTGCTTTACTTAAGCATCTGCAAAGTCATGTCATAGCATTTGTATAGTCTTCTCCAAGAAAGAAGGTAGACCTGCACACACTCTCCTCTGTTGACTCATTTCATCATGTGAAAGAACTAAATCTTGTTGACACCTTGATTTTAGCTTCTAATGCTCTGACTAGGTTATAGAATCTAGCCACCCTGTGCCTGGGTGCCTGACATGCAGGGCTTTGAGCTAATAAATGAGTGTTGGTTAAGCCATTAAAATAATGGTAGTTTGTTACACGACAATAAAAATCTAATATACCTTCTATGTGTCGGGCACAGTACTTGGTTCAGGGAATATAACATGACTTCTTCACTCACAGAGTTTGTATTCTGGGAAGAGGATAAGGGATGAAGGCGATGCAAAGAAGAAAGACTAATACATAAACACACAGTAAAAGATCAGACTGTGGTCAGTGCTGTGGAGAGTATTATAATGTGGTGATGATCGAGAGTGTGTGGGGGTTCCTTCTGATCAGTTGGTCAGGGAAAGTCTCTTTGACGTAGCTGTATTTGGAAAGGCTTTCATGACAAGAAGATTCCAGCCAAGTTCAGTTCGGCGGACAAAAGCTATCCAGGCAGAGAAGGGACCAAGGTAAAGGGCTTCATGTGAGAAAGAACTTGTGATTGACAGATAGATGGAAGGGCAGAATGGCTGGGACCTAGACGATTAGGGTGCCAGCAGAGGAGATTGGAGAGGTGGCTAGAGGCCAGGTCAGGTAGGATTTTGTGTGTCATGGTAGGCAATTTGAGTTTGACTTTAAATGTGTTGGGAGCCATTGGAGAACTTTAAACAAGTTGTCATGATATGATTTACATTTTCAAGATTTTGTACAGTGTAGAGGCAAATAGAAACACTCCAATTAAAATCAGAAATAGAGCAAGACTTTTTTTCATGAAATTAAAATATTTTTCCCAGCTGTTTATGCAAAGAATATATTAAATTTTTAATGCAATCTTTGGTTCAGAGATATTTTCCCTTTTTACTTATTTTGTGGCTATTTATCCTCCCTCCTCTGTGTTTATTTTCTTTTTATCTTGAGAAAATTAGGAAAAAATTACAGAAAACAATATCCAAATGTCCAACCAAGAATTCACATTTTAATATACTTACATGTTCACTTCAAGTTCTTATATTTTTTAATAAAAGAAAGATATACTATGTATAAAAGTAAAGTCCATTTTGTCCTTTTTTCCTATCCTATTTTCTTTCTAAGCAGTTAAATGTATTATAGATTTTGTGTATGTTATTTTAGGTTTTTGTTGAATTTTGATTTTTTAAATACACATGTATATTTTTATTATTTGGTGGATTTTTAATTAAAAACACTATCCTTTATACATTATTTATATGTCATAAAATTTACATAAAGTCTGTAATAAATGTAAAAAAATAAGATTTTATAGGCCAATAGGTAAACAGGCAACCAGTTGGGAGTTGATTGCGGACATTCCGATGAGCAAAGATAGTGGCTTGGACAAGGAGGTGATGGTGGAGGTGGAAAGAAGTGGACAGATTTGAGGTCTGTTTCAGAGGTAGTGTTGATAGGTCTTGCTGAAAATTAGATGTGAGAGAAGAGGGAAAGAGAATACTCAAGATAATTCCTAGATTTTTTTGACTTGAGCAATTGAGTGGCTGACATTGACTAAAATAGGGAAGATTAGGGTTGGATGATGGATGATGGCCAACCAAGTGGTCTATTTTGGCCATATAAAGTTTGAGATACCTGTTAGATGTCAAGTTTGCAGTTGAGTTTATAAGTTTGGAGATCAGAAGGGAGGTTAAGACTAGAGACATAAATGTGGGAATGATCAGCAAAATGAATTATACTTAAAACTTTGAGATTACCTGCAGAGAGCCTGTAGATAGAGAAGAGAAAAAGAATGAGGACCGAACTCTGGTGTACTTCAAAATGTAGAGATCAAAGAGTAGAACTAGCATAGGAGGCTGACCAAGAATAGCCAATACATTAGAAGGAAATAGGACAGTGTGGGGTCCTGGAAGCCAAGAGAAGAGAAAGAAAGGGTCGAGTTGTGAAATCAAGTCAGTGACTTTATGCAGCTCTTTTCCTTTTGATTTCCACCACGACCTTGTGCAGTAGGCAGTGACAGAATCATTATTTTCATTCTGGAAATAAAGAATGGCTTGAGAGATTAAATGACTATTCCCAAATGACCTGGCTAATCAGAGGCCCTTCAGCGTGTGTGGTTCCTGAATCCCTACCATTCGAGGAAACCCTGCAGCTGCCCTGTCTTTTTTTGTTGGGTTGTATTATAGTAATGTCCTGGGGCCTATGGTATAGTTAACACTCTGTGCCTCTACAAAAAAATGAATGCTAGGGTTTTATAGGCTTGCGATTAGTTTTTATGGTTTTCCTGCTTCCTCATTTGTTGTGACGATGTCAACTAGCACTCCTCCCTGCTCTAAATGTCCCTGCCTGGAGCAACCCTGGCTCGCCTTCTCTTATTTTAAATTTATTGTATTCTTTATGATTTATACCTGAATTCCAAATGTGTGGCAGGTATCTGAATTCTCCATAGATGATGCTAAGTATAGAGTCCTTTAGTTCTTACATCATGTTTGGTCATGTTTAATAATTGTTAACACTGGGTCATATTAAGTGAAACAGAATATTAACCTGGAGTTTTGGTATTCTTGCAAAAGTGTTAGGGCTTGGAATAAATAATAGTACTGAATTTTCTCTATTCTTTCATAGCAAATAAATCTGAACCAAAACCATCTCTCTATTGCTAGTTCTGGAAAAGCACTCTGTTTTAAATTTGGCTTTCATCTTTAGGAAGTCAAAGATCACTAGGATCAAATGACCTCAAACCCATGATTGAGAATGTTCTGGGTTTTTTTTTTGAGGGGTCTTCTCTGCTTGGTTTAAGGGGCACTCAGATACTGAGAAGCAATAAAAAAATAAATTTAAACAATGAAAATCACATAGAGCAAGGCACTAGAAAAAAACTCATTTGCAAGATATGGAGGCTGAGTTTACATATACAATGAGTTGGTTGACTTGGTAGTATATTGAAATTAAAAATATTTGTTCTAAGTGTAAACCTAAGCCAAAATTTATAAGTAAACTAAATGGACTGAGATTGTTTTTAATGAAAAAATTTAAGGTACTAGTTTGGATGTTTAGTTCACAATAATTAATTCTTTCCAAAATAAAATGTGTCATCTTTTTACTTAAACATGTCCTTGATTTTTTTGCCTAATGTAGAAGGCTGCCAAATTATAATGTTAAAGGAAAAAGGTACCTTAAAATTGTTAAGTATTTAGAGGCTACTTAATTCTTTTATGGGGAAATATGTATTCCATTATGAGGAGAGCAAGAGAACAAGGAGGGAGACATTTTTGGAGTCTTATTATGTAGTGGGCACCATATGACACGTTTCTATATGCATTACTCTGTTTTTTTATTTAAGTGTATTATATCATTTTTCCTTCAGATGAAGGAACAGAGAGAGGTTAATCGACTGTCCCCAAATCACACAGCTAGTTAACATTGGAGCTGATATTCAGACAAGACGGTCTGTGTGAGTCTGTCAGACACAAGGCCAGAACTCAGGGAGAAGGAAGGCCTCATTCCTGGTGCCTAAAGCACACTGCATTCTCCCAACACAGGATTGGCCTTTATCACCACAACGATGGCAATGTCATCTTTACTGTCCTTGCAAAGGACAAAAGGCTTGATTTTATCAAATGCCTGTTTAGAAGAAACATATGCTCAGAGGGGGGCAGTCATCTGAAGGATCTGAAGATCACTGTATTAGTTGGCTAGGGCTCTGGTAACAAAGTACTATAAATGGAGTGGCTTAAACAACAGAAATTTATCGTCTCACAGTTCTGGAGGCCAGAAGTCTGAGATCAAGGAATCTGCAGGGCTGGTTCCTTCTGGGGGCTGCGAGGGAAGAATCCATTCCAGGCCTCTCTCCTTGGCTCTGTCTTCATATCGTCTTCTTTCTATACTTGTCTCTATGTTCAAATTGTCCTTTTTATAAGGACACCCAGCATATTGGACTAGGGCCCACTCTAATGACATAATTTTAGTTTGATTAACTCTGTAAAGACTCCAATTACGGTCACAGTCTGAGGTACTGGGGGTTAGGACGTCAACATATGAATGGGGAGCACATAACAGCCCATAACAATCAGACATCTTTAGTTCATTAACTTATTAATTTATTGGTCCCTTATACCAGATCAGACACTGTGCCAGGAATTAAAGCGTTGAGGCAGTCAGTTCCTTACTCTCTATCAGAGAAGACAGGTAATAATCAAGTACCTGCAATAAGAAGTGGAGAGTGACGTGCTTAGAGAACTACGAGGAGCTATAAGAGATGACTAGGAGTTGATCAGAGGAAGAAATTCAGGGTAATGTGTTTTCAAACCTCTCAGCTGAACAGACCCCAAGGATAGAAGAGTGTGATATCACCCCTCTGGCAGTTTGGATATAAACCCAAGGCTGTCCACACAAGTGGGGCATTCCTTTCATTGAGGTTTCATTCTCTTTCTTTCAAAGAGTGTATGCATCTTATATTCTATTCTGTATATATTCATGTTGGTTTAAATATGTAATTAATGTTTTAAATCCTTTACCACCAAGATAACTACAAGGCCAAAATGGCTTCCTACCTACCTCCAGGAAGAGGTACCATTTCACCTCCTACTGTGTTCCCCAGGGTACTCATTTTACCCCAGTTTGAGAAACATGGCTTTGATCAGTCTAGATTTTATCCCTGGATTAATCCAAGGTGTTTGACAGTTGCTTTGGTTTGGACTAAGTATCTCAGAGTAGCCTAAATTAAAGTTGTGTTGCTGTTGCCAGATGTTTTAAAACTTGCTGTTATGTATACTGTGGGGATGTTACTGATAGTTCCATTTAGTGATATCATTTAGTGATCCTTCTGTGAAGACCCAGGAGAAAAAAATATTTTCTCTGAGGATTCTGGGCCAGAAATAACTTAGCTCTTCCTAAATATACTGTGACTCTTTTAACTGATCATTCTTCCTTCTATGCTTTGGCTGCTAGGAAGCTCAAAACTAAATTACCATTTCTTCTTTAGTATCTAGGGATTTACTGTAGAAGTCTATTTAGTAAATTTCCCATTTTGCCTTTATTATCTCTTCACCTTTATTTTTTAATTTCAAATCTTCTAATAATATTATGTATTGTTATATAGTATATATGATTATATATATTATACAATAATATTATAATACTATTATATTACATCACAGTGTCTATCATCTTTAGAATGCATTCTAAGTTCAGTGGACATTGCTGTTTATATATCCCATATCCAGTCTCTTCACCCTTTGTAAACCATCCCAGTGTTCATTCACTGATGCCACTCCTTACCATCACAGCCCATGGTTTCAGGGAGTCTGGCTCCATCCTCAGTTCAGGAGGTGGATGTGAGCAGCCTAGGGATAATTCCTCCAATGATGGCACAGTGGTTCAGGAATCCAGGCCTAAGACAGTCAGCACCTGGCAGATCCCTGGACTCAAGGGTTGACTCATAAATGGGCATGTGACCCAGATTAGCCCATAGAGACAAGAGGGGAAGTTTCTTGGGTCTCTGAGTTAGATATTTCCTATCTCCAAATAGGAAACCACTGGAAGTTGGAGGGAAGTAAATATACCAAGAAAATGGTGTTCACAAAACTGCAGAGGAACTGAGCTAGCTTCTCTGTGTTAATAAATCCCGAAGTCTAACTGGTCTCTAGGCTTCTCCTTACTAGAAGCAAATACATCCCCTTATTATTTAAGCCAGTCTGAATTTTTGTTATTTTATTTTTGTTGTTGGTGTTGTTACTGTCCTTCAAACCACCTCAAATCCCTTTGGGAGCAAGATAGAACAGAAATAAATAAAACCAGACTAAAAAGTGAAGCCCATGTCAACAACAGGAGTAATTCATGATTGTCTCTTGGTCCACTTCTCCAGCCTTATCTCTTGCTCTGTGTACTTCTTCTACCAGCTCCTTTTCAACTCCAGAATGACTGGCTAGTCTCTGGATGCATCAAGCCATGACTGTGTGCCTGCTATTCCATATCACCACAATGTCTTGTTTCCGTCCATTAGCAAGTGTCAATCCAAACATCACTCCTTAAGGAAGACAGACCTGGGTTTGCTTTTTTTTTTAATGCTTCCTTGGCACCTTTGTACTTCATGTCTCCATTACTGCAGCCATGGCATAGCTTTGTAGCTGCTTATGTGCCTCCTCTAGGCAGTAAATTCCTTGAGGACAGGCACCAGGCCTCTTCACCTTGGCATCATTACTGCCTGGTACAGTGCCTGACAAATAGCATGTGCTCAATCCCTTTGTGTATAGTTTGTTTTCTTTCAAAGTAAGCAACTGGAAATTGAGAAACAAAGATCCATTGGGTTCATTAGTAACAGAAGAGTTTTAATCCTGGAGAATGATCTGTCTTGTGCTATACTATGGAAAAAGCTTAGAAAATCCAGGTTGGATTCTATAATTCAGAGTAATAGAATTGGGAGTGTTCTTAGTTTAACCTTCTCAGTTTTCAAATAAGGAAGCTGAGACCCAAAATGATGAGATGACTTGCCCAAGGTTGCATAGCTTATTAGACTCAGGGCCAGGAAGAGAACTCAGGTCTCCTTCCCAAACTGCTGCTGTCCAGCTACTCTTCTGCCTTGCTGTGTGCTCTCAACCCCTTGTGTCACCGTGACTTGAGTAACCTAAACCTCGCTGAGTCCTTGTTTTTCCATTGCAAGAACGGAACTGTTCTCATGGATATTTGGTTAGAACCAAATGATATAAAGTGTGAAAACACTTTGAGAACTATAAATGCGCCTTCAAAATATGAGGTTTCATTATAGGATGCTTCTCGACCCTGGGTACCATGCAGAAAAAGTCACTCATTCCCTTTGGTGACAGGAAACATTGTATAATCCTTCAATTTGGCAAGCCTACAAAGAATAAAATTCAAGACATTACAGAGAGCATCTTTTTTCCATTTGTTTTAACAAGCATTGTTTCATTTTAATAATCTGTGACAGAATGTCTGGCTAATAAGAAAAGTATGGTAAATTCATGAGGTAAAAAGAAATACAGTCAGCATTGTAGAACTTTCCTGAAACACTTTGCTATCAACCCTTTTGTAAAGTGGGAAGTCAGTACTGGTAGGTGGGCTCATGTGGGATTTGCCAGCCTTGGAGATTTGTGAGAAGAGGTGGAGTCAAAGTGGGTTGTTTATTTCAGTGCTGCTCAATGTGCCTGGTTTATGCATAAGAAACAAAAAAAAAAATCTGGATATGAAATATTTGGGGGCTTGTCAGGCCATGAGCATGAAATGAAAGGCATGCCAAACCAGCCATTTTCTGTCCCTCCTATCACCTCATGCTTGCTCTTAACAATGCTTATGTAGATCATTTAAGCAGTTTGCAGTTCTTATCAAAAACTACTGTGTGAGAGATACTGGGCTAGGTGCTGGGAATATAGAGGAGAATTAAACCAGGTAATGAGATGTATTAAGTATAAGGCCCTATAAGAGAACATATGGGGCACCTCATTATTCCCAGGGATTGTCTGACATATCAGAATGCTCCTCTAAGCCAGTTTTTAAGCCTGACAGTCAATCTCCTTGGTAGTTTAATACCAGCTTCCCACTTCTGAACTTTCAAGGTGTCTTCTTTGTCCCTTTCATATCACATTTAATAATAATAATAGCTACCGCTTAATGCATGCCAATGTGAGAGATTCCTAAGTAGCATTTTATACAAATACTCATGTACAGTTTAATCCTTCAGAATAACTCTAGTTTTTCTCAGGAAACAGAATCCAGTATAAGGCTTTCATAACACCATCACTGACTCTCCATACAATTTTCTTTTCTGCTTATCTAAATTATTTTTGCCAGTCTCTTCAGTCAGATTTTTTCTATTAATGTGTATTTGTGTAGTTAGATGATGATGATGATGTTGATGATGATGATAGTCTATGTTTATTTGGTCCTTACTCTTTTGCTAGATATGGTGCCAAACTCTTCACAAATCATCGTCTCATTTAATTGGCTCAATAAAAGTATGGGTTAGGTCTGATTATTCTCCATATTTGACAGATGAGGAAATGGAAATCCAGAGAGGTTAAATTTTCCTGATAGATACACAGCTACTAAGTAAGGGACCTGGGATGAAGTCTGTATCCTTCCAGATCTTGAGCTTGAAAATTGAGTGCTGTGCTGCTTCAGTGTCTTTTCTGGAGCAGGCAAATCTTATCCATAGTTAGTTTATTTTATATGTCTGCTAGAAGCTCATCATGTAGAATTCTGCCTGGACTGCCCTATCTATTCTCTCCACTTGGCTAACTCCACTGTTCCTTTGAAATTGACATTAGGCTTCCAGTTAATCATAGCGATGGTTCACACAGGCTTTTCTCTTCTCCCTCCCCATACTCTTGATATAGTGGCAGAAGCGTAAATATACTGGTCTTCAAGGACAAAAAGGATAGAAGGAAGGGCAATAATGAATAGAATGGTTCAACCACTTTTCTGAAGATAGGAAACAGATGCAAGCGTGGCAAACAACTTAGCAGAGCGGAGAAAGTTCCACTTAAATGCCTTCAGATGACTTGCCCATGGAGCCTCTGAGAGACTCTGTGAGAAGAGCACCAGGAGCAGTGGAAGGAAGGGGGGGCACAGGCTAAAAACTGGGGGACTGGCAGACAGCTGGCTCCCTCCTTAACCCTTCATAGCCAGAAGGTGGTTTCTTCCTTGCCTTTGGAAAATTAAACTTGTGGGACTCTGTTCTCCGGGACACCAAGGTCTGGGAAGAGCAAGGTGGTATGGAATGGGGCTAGAACAGAGGATTGAGAACACTCTATATAACAAACTGTGAGACCATCAGCACCCTTCCTGATTTCTTAGAAGGCCAGCATCCAAGCATATATCCCTTTCCTGAAGCTCTCTAGAAGCAGATTGGAAGATCATTTTGTGGAGAAATGAAGTAGCTCCAAAGAAAAGCTTTCCAGAGACAGACAAATGGAGCTTTCCATCCACCAGGATGGCGTGCCCTTTCATTACCCCAAGTAAAACCTAGCAATTAAGTCTCTGTCCATGCTCACAGTGCTTCAGATAAACATTTGGTGCTTTACCCTTAAAAAAAAAAGAAAGGGCAATCCAGGATAACTATTTGAGGATGGCCTTCCACATGAAAGTGATGAAAATGCACCCCCCCCAAACAACCAAACAAAGAAATAAACAAACCAACAGAAAACAACAATGAAAAGGAACTCAGTGAAACAGACAATGCTGGAAGCAGGGGAAAACTTTAAAAAATCTGCAATTTATATCTTCAGAAAGATAATTTGTTATATCTATAAAATATCAATAGGATGCTTGGGAAAAGGAAACAGAACAACAAAGAGCTCTTGGGGGAAAAAGATGATGTTTTTATTTCACAACCCCCAAAAAACTAAAAAGTTCATAAAAATGTTGAAAAGTAACTTTGTTTCCCAACAAAAGGAAAAATGATGGACAAGAAGGAAGAAAATACAGGAAAATTAAAAGCTCAACCCAGGGACTCCCACATTTATACACTGGAGACTCGGAAAGAGAAGATAGAGAAAATGGAAAGGATTAAATTATCAAAGGACTAATGTAGGGATGTCTCCCCTAACTGAAGTGTGTGAACTTCTATATTGAGAAACTCCTCATTGCTCAGCACCCTGTATGCAAAAGACCCTACACCAAAGCACATTAGTGTGAAATTTTAGAACACTTGGAATAAAGGCAAGAGAGAAAGACAGAGACAGAGACAGAGATAGATAGAGACAAGATTCAGAATTCAAAATGGCTGCAAACTTAACCATAGTGACACTGGATGATAAAACAGTAGAGCAATATTTTCAAATTTGGAGAGATAATTATAGTCACCTAGTATTCTATACACAGCCAAATTATCAATTGAGGATGTAAGGTATTATGTAAACATTTTCTGACATGAAAGGCTCAAACATTTTATCTACTACACATCTTTTCTTAGGAAGCTACTATAGGATGTGCTTTACAAAATGAGGAATCACTTAATAAAGAAATGGAAGTCAAGGAAGAGGAAGACACGGGTTTTAAAAACCAGGGCATTTAGTGCCTGGAATTGAGGAGGGTAGAGAAAATAAGGCCCAGTGTGCAAGACTTATAGCAGGCTTGGAGACAAATAGGTCCAGATAGGAACAGAGGACTGAGGTCAATGAGCAAAAGGATGAAGGTTAGATGGGTGGAAGAGGAGAAGGCAGGAGACAGAAATAAAGCGTTTGAAACTGTGGTTGAGCATTTGTGAAAATTACTGATAGATTTTGAAAAATTTGTTGGGATAGTTGGGAAAAAAGTAGCAATAAGTACATTAAAAAATGAACAAATGAAAAAGAATCAATTAGCAACCCTAAGAAAAACAGTAAGTTCTATTATAAAGGGTATGAAATGCCAGTACATTACTTGGTTTAATAATAAACAATATTTATATAGTCATAATGATGCAAATATTGATTATTTACTAACTCAATATCAGATATATAATTAAAAAGCTGAAGATGGTGTAAGAAAGCTGAACGCTTAACTTTTATAACAGGAAGTCAGTATATAAGGTCTTAAATTTATAAAGCAATATATAGCAGTTTGAGCATCTAGTTTAGAGAGAGGGAGATAATTGCCAGGGAAAGTAGGTAAAACAGTTGAAAGAGATAGGCTCTAGGGAGTAGGACTGGGGATTTGGTGGTGAGTGGGGCAGTAGATTACCATTTTTCAGTATAAACGATTTTATTTGATTTTTAAAAGTCAGTGTTTATTATTTAGATAAAATAAGACAACCTTAGCAATTATTCTTTCTGTGTAGGTTTCCTTGATGTCTCCCATAGAGTCTAAATTAGTTGTCTTCCCCTCTTCTCCCACCCCAAATCTTGTCCTCATGTAGGTTATATGATTTATTACACCAGTTTCATTGATTTTTAATGGTCCAGTTTTGCCTTTTACACTCTTTGAATGTAGGGACTATGTAAGAAGTTTCCAAAAATCTCCTGGTTCACTTTGCCCTCATTGTCTCAGTAGTTTCTTTATGGAATCTCTACTCTGAAAGTAACACCTAGCAGGTCTGTTTGTTGAGTAATTAGGTCCAAAGAACTTAAGATCATCCTTTATAAATGTAAGTGCTTTGGGAAGGAGCACTAAGAGCTTACAATGTATATTTTTTCATTTTGAAGCGGCCCCAGCTTGTGTCCCTCAAAGTGGTAGGGGGAGCTACCTTCCCCACAACAGGGATTGCTTAAGCAGTTAACCACAACAATAACGGAAATCAAAAATTAAAAAAGAAAAAGACTAACCTAGAATTCTGCCCCTTGAAGAATCACTTGTTTTCCTTTTCCTTTTCCTATCTAGTACCTGTCCATATGCAGACCTGAGATTTTTACAATCAGTGAAGATGTAATGTCACGTTAAGACTTTAGTACACATAGTTTTCCTCGCTGGTACATCGTTTTCATAATGGTTATCCTAAACAGCTGTATATTTCAACACGTTGTATTTATTGAACCATATCCCAATGAATGGATATATTGATTGAATCTTTCTTACTCTACAATTAACATCTTTCTACACATATCTCCATTTTTCTTTTTGATTATTTACATAAAATAATTTCCTGGTAGGGGCTAAAATGGGCATAAATCTCTAGAATTTTTATATCTTAAAACTGGAAGAGAAGTTGCAATATCAGATCTCAAATTGAAGGCAGGGATGCCTTTTAAAGCAGCATGCCTCTTCCTGACTTCTTCCAATAAACCTTACTTCCTCACGTGGAGGTTCATCCAATTTGTTTAGAAAACAGAAACTTAAGTCCTGGCTTTTTTGAGCCAAAAGCAGCATCATTTACTGTACTTGTTGGTCCTCATTCTGTCCTCAGGAGCTGCGCAAAACCAGTGTGTTCTCTCCTTCCACGTGGCAGCCCTTCAAATGTTTGAAGATGATGATTATGGACAAGTGACCTTTGCGCAGTCTTTCAACTGAAATATTCCCCGTCCATAACTGAAAATCCTCCTATTCACTCACCTTTGCCATTTTCTGCCCCAATTACCCAAATCTTCTTCTCTCCCTGCCAATAACCCACAGTTGTCCCAGCATCCTTGATGGGCTGCCTTTCCAGGTCTACACCACTGCAGTCTGTTAATTCAAAGATGCCATCATTTGTAAGATGGACCATCATTTTTATGTATCACTAAGAAACAAACAAAGACCTCTGCCAATTATACTCTGACATGACATCAATTATAAGGCGCACTTCATTTTCAGAGCTGTTAAAATGTGAAAATAATGTGTGTCTTAGAATCAGTGAAATACAGCAAGGCAGTTGTTTTTTTCTAGGTCAGCTTCAGACTGTAAATATGTGCCATGCAGTGTGGGCCCCTGGACTTGGAAATAGTATTCCCTGGGTGGTTGACTTTCCCTGGCAACGGTAGCTGTTGCTGCCCAGGCCTGTCCCAGACCTGGGGGAGGTTTTGTAGTCATGTGTGATATGGTTTGGTACTCTTTTGTGTGTGCTTGTGTGTGTGTGTGTGTGTGTGCATTGCAAAGTCATGTTTAATTTAATTTAATGATTAAATATTTGTATAGATTGTGAAATGATCACCACAGTACAGCATGTAGACAAATTCATAAACACAGAATCCACAAATAAGGAGGATTGCCTGTATTTCTAAAAAAATCTTATTTCACCCTTCTTCCTCTTCTCCCTCCCTATCTAACTACCTGCTTGTCCTTGTATCTTTCTATCCATTGAGAGATGTCTGGAATTGTACTCAGCAAGAATTTGACAATCACCGTTATTGGATGGTGGAATTTAAAATTTTTGTTTGAAAACAAAAATATCATAGAACACATTTTTACAAATATAATGATGTCATTATTAAAATTGATATTAAAATATAATATTAAATATAAAAATAATAGTAAGAATTTTTGTTTATTTACCACAATGGTATTCGTGCTTTTTTTTCACACTGCAATTCAATATTTCATGAGGATGTGAGGAATTAAGCAATAATATGCTGTTGGTTTTAGTGTAAACTAGCACAGTTTTTTTTGAAGAAACTTCTCAAAATGCATCAAAAGCTTCAATGGTTTTATCCCCTTTTATCCAGTCATTTCATTTGGAAATTTCACCCATGGAAATAATCACAAAAATTTATTAACAATATTATTATAGTTGTACACATGTAAGTCAACCCAATAAACCATCAATAAGAGTTCAGAAGAAAGAAATGCTTTAAGAATTTGTATGACATTCTTAACATAAAGATAGAGTAAAATATTTTACCATTGTATGGTAAAATACCATACAATGCAGATATGTACATTAAAAAGTCTTGAAAAATATACAACCAAAATGTTAGCAGTGGTTATCTCTGGGAGGCAGAATTCTAGGTAACTTTCATTTAAAAAAAACTTTTATGGACAGTCCACAATTTCTACAGTAAGTATATATTTATAATGAGAAGAAGGATAATAAATATTATTTTAAAATAATACTTGGCCTCTCAAGAAAACATAATGATCAATAGCATAATTTACATAAATGCAGATGCCTGCTTTCTTGGTCATTTTTTTTTGAGGACCTTGTACTTGCTTGGCATACTCCTAAACATTGTATCATTTAAAGTGATTTGCATTGTAGCCTTGTGAGGCAGGTTTAATTATCTTCAATTTATTGATGACAGTACCTAGATTCAGAGAGATTATACCCATAACCTAAGAGCCCCCCATTAAATGGGGACAGAGTCAGGATTTAAACACAAACTTTTGACATCTACCTACAAAAGCCAATGTGAGAGTTGTGAGGCCCTTGTCCTGCAGTGACCAGCAGAGCAATCTGCTATTTTATTGCAAAAAAAGACATTTTCTATAGTGTATCTCATTTAAACCTCACAACAACCCAATGATTAAATGATAATACTACTAAAGATGGTCCTTTATGTTATTATCAGTAATTTTTTCAATCAGGAATATATGATGTTCAATATAGCATTCATTCATTGAACCAACATATTCCAGGTGCCTATAACATGCCAAGCACTGTTGTAGGCACTGGTGATAACAGCAATTAACAAAGTCCCTGCCCTCATGGAGCTTTCATTCTTTTTTGGAGAGACAGATAATAAAAATATTAACATATGACATAGAAAGTGGTGATAAGTATTGTGAGTAAAAGAGAAAGTGGGAAAGGGCCTCCCCTATTTTATGATCCTTTGGGATTTTGAGCAGAGTGGGTTTCCTTGTCCTGAGGTGGAGAAACTAGGAGTGGAGTGTGTATGGAAAATCAAGATCTTAAATTTGAGATGCCTGTTAGACACCTAGTGGAGTTGTCAAGCTAGCAGTCACATAAGTCTGAAGTTTAGGTGAGAGGTCAGGTACGGAGGTATAAATTTGGGAGGCGTTGGCTTATAGATGGTACTTAAAGTCCTAAAATTATATGCAATTATCTAGGGAGACACGCCCTGGAGCACACCAACATTTAAAGGAAGAGAGGAAGATTGGGAGGCACTAAAGGAGACTGAAAAGAAAAGAAAGGTAGAAAAAAAAACAGGGGAACGTGGTGTTACAAATCATTTATTGTAGAACCTGGATTAAAATGCAGTCCTTCTGACTCGTGGTGTTGTGCCATTCCCCAGTTATTGAAGATTTTTATGATACTTTTTTCTCTTTTTATGCTTATCATTTTTTGTCCCTAAAAGTGTTATTTAAATAGTAATTGAAGTGGTAGATTTGCCAGATGGTAATTGCTAAAATGACTTCCTTTACTCTTTAAGTCTTTTGGGCACCATTCCAGTTTTCTATAGCCTTCAAACATATGTGTAAATAGTTCAGTGAGTCTGTTATCTAACTCCCTGAACAGCAAAGCTTGATATTATCCAAAAGCCAATTCTCACTCCCATAAAATGGAGCAGTGAACCATTTAGCTTAAAGGACTTTCATGGGAGGGTCTGTATTCTTACATGGTCGTTCAAAATTCTTGCTTTGTTATTTATTTTTATTTTTACATTTTTACCTATATAAAAGTATAACCTTTATATGATCAATTGAACTAATTTTAAGCTCAATGAATTTCTACACCTGTGTTATGTCTATCTCTCCACCATGCAGATCAAAACTTAGAAACTTTCTAGCACCCAAAAGCCTGCTTCATGGCCTTTCTCAGTCAATACCCACCCCTCTCTTTCCCCATCACTATTCTGTGTTCCGTTATCATTGGTGAGTTTTGCCTGTCCTTGAACACAATAGAAATGAAATTGTACAGTATTTTCTTTGTGCCTGACTTCTTTTATGTAACATAGTGTCTGTGAAAGGCATCCATGTTGTTGCATGTAGTAATTCATTCTTTTTAAAATTTCTCTGTAGTGTTTCATTTTGTGAATATACTCCAGTTGATTTATCCATTCTACTGATGATGGACATTTGAGTTGTTTCCAGTGTCTGGGTATTATGAACAAAACAACTATGGTAGACACACATTTGTTTCTCCTGACTGTTTCTCTGGAAGTAAATTGGTGGGTTACAGTGTGTATGTGTGTGTATATATATATATATATATATATATATATTCTAGCCTCTAGGAAATGCAAATTAAAATAATGAGATATCATTTATTGCTTATAAAATTAGTAAATATTTCAGTATATTTAGTACAGAAGATCCACCATATTCTGTTCTCACTTTCATACATGACAGGTGGGAGGATAAATTTGTATGTCCATTTTGGAAATCATTTAGTCAGTATTAATAATAATGGCCTTTAAAATTTTTATACCACTTGGCCCAGGAGTCTTTTTTTTTCTTTTTCTGTTTTGGAGCCTACCCTAAGGATATTTTATTATTGTAAATATTATTTAAGGTTTATATTTAATATAAATATATTAAACATTGTTAAATATTATCATAAATATTACTAAAAGTTTATGAACCAAGATACTTGCTGGAGAACTATTTGTAGTGAAAAAAAAGAAAAAAAACAATGGAAATGACTTATGCCGAACAGTAGGGAATACTTGAAGTAAAGTAGGCAACAACCTCTCAATGCGATATATGACGTTTTGTCTATGAAGAATTTATAATGGCATAGAAATATGATTTTCTAGAATGCTAAATTTAAAAGCAGAAAATGTATTTAGAGTTTGAATATAACTTTGGGAAAAATATATAACACAAAGAGAAAAAAAGCCCCAAGAGGAAATATTAACAAAATGTTAATGCTGACCAACTGAATGCTAGGTTACTGGGTGATGTTTTTCCTTTTATCTATTTTGCAAATTTTCTAAAATGGTTAGTGTTGGTTTATTTAAATATTTTGAAATTTAAGTCTCCACTTGCATTGCCAGTGGCAGGATGGGATGCTGGTTGAGCATATGATTCTAGAAGTCATATTTCCTGGGTTCAAATCCTAGAGTCCTGGTTTCATTGCTTGCTAGCTGTGTTTCTTTGGTCAAGTCTCAGGTCCATTTAATTCACCAAGTGTTTACTGAGTGTCTAGTATGTGCCAGGCATGGTTCAGCAAACAAACGGGTAAAATTCCCTGTGCTCGTGGAGCTTCCAATCTGGTGTGTGCCACCTGCGAAACGGGAAGCAGCAGAGTGTCCAATGGACAGGGTGACGACGAGCCAACGCGGGGGAAGTGTCTGAAACACGTGAGCCCTCAAGAAGTGCTAATGATACCTAGTACTTTTATATAATAATACCTTGTATTTTTATATAAAAATGTCCACTATAGTTATAGAGTTTGCAATTCCCAATTTCACTATCAGTTAAAAAAAAAAACTCTCTGAAAGAATGCATTTGACATGGTGTATAATTGACCACTTTTGCTGGTCATTTGAGAGAAATACTGATTACCCACCTAATCAGTACTTTTTTATTCTATACTTACCACGGATCATGGGACCTGGCTGGGACCAAGAGGAACCCAGTTTTCCAAGTGCTTCCTAAGAATTTCTGCTTCCTCATACTCTTCTCAGTGACAAAATTATTTCTTATTATCGTTTGTAGTAGTCTAATATTTTTACCATTTTCAACCAGTGATGCAATTATTAGTTTAGTGCTTTCAAAACCATTAGTGTTTTAGTTTTCTAAGGATGCCATAATAAAGTACCACAAACTGGGTGGCTTAAAACAACAGAAAGTTTACAGGCTAGAAGTCTGGAATCAGGATATCAGCAGAACTACACTCCCTCCAAAGGCTCTAGGGGAGTGTATTTCATTGATTCTTCCAGCTTCTGGCGGCTTCTGGGATGTAGCAGCATAACTCCAATCTCTGTCTCCATATTTTCTCATAGCCCTTTCCCTGTGTATCTCTCTGTACCCTCCCTCCTTTCATAAGGATACCAGTTATTGGATTTAAGGCCTACCCTAAATCAGGATGATTTCATCTCAGGATCTTTAACTAATTACGTTTTCAAAAACCATACTTCCAAATAAGAACACATTGTGAGATTCTAGGTGAACATGAATTCTGGGGTGTGGGGGCACACTATTCAACCCATGACAAATAGCAATAATAATATCAACAATATCACTCTTGTGATTTTTAAGTTCTTAATATTGATGATAAATAGAATAATGGTTTCTTTAAATGTATGCTGTTCATTGCCTTCTTATAAAAGGTGGATGAGGCCCAGATTTTTCAATAGTGTGATTTTGAGGAGCATGAGCCAGAAAATGTTAAGAAACAGTGTAACCTAAGATGCTTAAGGCTCTGATTTTGTGAAGCTTTGGGAAGACTCATATATCTCCATGAGATATGCAAATGTTAAGGGTTGTGTCTAAGGCAAATTTACTGGAAAAACAGGATATGAATGAGGTGCCCAAACATTTGGACAGAGATTTTGTTCTTCTTTGCCATTTCTCTTGATGTTGTAGAAATTCTGATAATCCGTTATTCACACTAAGTCGTTCATATGCCAGTCTAGTTGAATGTTGTTCCTTGTGACTCTTCTATTGGTAATGGGAATTGTTTCCCCAGTAATTGAAACCTTTAAATTCCGATACCTCAGTTGAGGCAAATTCCAAAAGCACTTACTGTAAACTGAACATACAGGAATTAGTTTCTGGTGGGTGTGCATTTTGCAGTGTTTTATAGTTGTATGAAATAGATGTAATAAGGGAAGACTTTGGACCACAATTGTCTTTGCTCTGCTGTGACCAAGCAGCAACACCAGGATGTAGGACAATGGCAGAGAAAGAAGACTGACGTTCAGTTACCCATTATTCAAAGAAGTATTTATCGAACACCTACTATGCACCATGCCCTAGGCTGTGTGTTGGGAATACCACAGTGACCAAAACAGTGCACCTTCCCTTAGAGAGATCCCAGTCTTTTAGGGTAGATGAACAAGTAAACAGGCATTCAGAGTGTAGGGGAGGAGGTCGGAATGGGGAAGAGTTCTAAGATACAAACAAGCAGAGCACCATAGCAGTTAAGAGAAGGGGCATCTAATTTAACCTATGTGGTTTGGTGGTGATGGTTGGTGTCGTAAAATGTTTTTTGGTGAAAATTCTCAACTAAGCAGAGGTCTGCGGAGCTAGCAGTCTCGATTATAATTACTCAGTAGATCGTTTTTGGAAGGGGAGTGAAAGAATGTGCTCACAGCCTCCCATGCTTTTGAGCAGAGTGTTATTTCTACTTTTCTCACTACAACTACAGTTGGAATCAATAGCGAAATGCATTAGCCTTTGCACAGGGAATCAGAAATTTAGGGAATTATCCAGAATTCACAAGCCAATACAGTGCAAATGAATTGACACTGGGAATATATCCTATAATGTATTGTCTGGAAGAAAGCCTGATACAGTTATCTCCATGTAGTAGTTGTTCAATTAATGCTAGTTAATAGCAATGACAAGAATTTATTAGGGGTAGTCAAAATTCTAGTCATTTGATGAATCTGAAGTTTTATTCTGAAAGTTAAAATAACTGAAATCTCAGGGAAGAAACAGTTTTGTTGTGAAGCTTATGTCTTCTAAGTATTTTTAAAAATTGTTTGTATATGTGTGTGTTTATAATGCTTTTTTTTAAAAAAAAAAGAAGACGTGGTGAAAAAATCGACCTTCAAAAAATTAACTTTATTTTTTAAAATTATGTGAAACATTTAAAATACAGAAAATGTGAAAAGGAATGATATGACAGTGTCCAAAAGCTTTGTCAAATCTTAACATTTTTGGCATGTTTGCTTCAAAAAATGTTTTTTAGGAAATAAACCATCACAGATAGAGATGAACACCCTGTGTGTTCCTCTCCCATACCATTTCCTTTCCTTATTAATCAGAGATTAACAGCTAAATCCCTCTAGAATGTTATTATGAACTGGGTGTTTGTTGTTACCTAGTTGCCTACCTTTATCCAGTCTCCCTTCCTCCCTTAGAACAGATGACTTTTGATTTTTTAATTTTGAAGAGGTATTTTTTTATTGTTGCTTGTTTTGTGACTAGTCTATTTAAATTGTATTTGCTCCTGTTTCTTTTTTTTTTTTTAATGTCTGAAACATTTATTTTAACATATTTCCATACCAATAACCCAAAGAAAGTTTAGTATTAGTTGTTTCTTTTTGTTTGTTTGTTTTTTTATACAGCAGGTTCTTATTAGTCATCAATTTTACACACATCAGTGTATACATGTCAATCCCAATCGCCCAATTCAGCACACCACCATCCCCACCCCACTGCGGTTTTCCCCCCTTGGTGTCCATACGTTTGTTCTCTACATCTGTGTCTCAACTTCTGCCCTGCAAACCGGTTCATCTGTACCATTTTTCTAGGTTCCACATACATGCGTTAATATACGATATTTGTTTTCTCTTTCTGACTTATTTCACTCTGTATGACAGTCTCTAGATCCATCCATGTGCTCCTGTTTCATGGATGCAATATCTTTTACTTCTCTGGGAATGTTTTTTCCCTTTGATTTCTTTTGCTTCCTGCATTTTATCTATTTCTTTGTTTCTTTTTCAAAAAAATAATTGTGTTGGTCTGTTTTATATTATAAGTGATCTTAAAAAAAACCGATGATTCTTTTCTGTCCATTTATATTGAAAGTAAGGCACATAAAATCTTATTGAAAGCCCAACACATGATGTCAAGGCTTATTGAGTGGTGAGCTTCACTCTTAGGCAATTTTCTTGCAAAATTTCTAATTGTCCAGCAATCGTAGTCTTTTTACTTGGGCTTACAGTCTCCTGAGGAGTTTCTGTATGCTCCAGTCTCTTGCCCGTGGGTATAAGCCTGGCTGCTGGGCTTCGGGGAGTTGAGGAAAAGAAAGGTTTTGGACTCTCATTTCAGCATTTTTAGCTTTGCACACTTCCCTCGGCTATACCTGGTACCCCTGAATCCAGTGTTCACTGCCCTCAGTGATAAACTTCCAGTCTTCTGTGGCCATGGGGTGAGTGAAGAGGGAAGAGTAATTATGTCATTTTGGCTACAGGAGGTGCCCTAGGAGTCTAACTGCTTCTTTCACACATATACACCTTTAATCAGTCCTTCTAGTCTTTGATCCACTATATCTCCAACTTCAAAGATATCTAGCATTTCTAAGTTCTGGTTTCTATTCCATTAGGGTTTGGCCAGGAAATAGAGCTAGGCTTAGGCTTAGGGTTAAATGAGAGAATTTTATTTATTCTCTCTCTCTCCATCTGTATTAATCTCACCTTACCTAATGATTTGACAGTTGCCTTCCTTTTGCTCCCGGACCCGTGTATAGATCCCTAGGTCTCACCCTAGCATTTTAGGAATCCTGTTCCACATACAACATTAATGGGAATGTTGTAGATCCAGTCTCTTTGTCAGCATGTTGCTTGATTCCATTCCTACTTGAGAGGTAGTGCCTGTGTCCTCTGGGCTCTCTCAGGCCTGAAGCTTGCTCAAATCCATAGCTCCAGATGGGAGTGGGCAGCAGGCATTTCCTCCCCTTTTTCATAGGTGGGAAAACCCTATGTATCCATCCTTGTCCTGGCTCCCCATCTTGGGTTGTGACTTGTTTTATTTCATTCACTCTGCAAAAGCTGAATCTTCAGCCCCACTGCAGACTCGGAGCTCAGGAGCCTTATGGCTACAGCCCCTCTCACTCATTTGTGTCTTTGTTCCACTCCTCATTCAAGAAAGATAATCTTTTTCTCCCTTTATTCCTGGAAATATCTTTTTATGTATATCTATCTATCTATCTACACACATTTATTCTATATATGTATATATTTATTGTATATATATTTATTTATTTTATTTTTTCCCTATCACTTCTGTTTGTTTGGAACAGAGGAACAGAGTATGAATTCAATACACCATCACCACAAAAAGTCTAAATATTGATTCATCAAAAATTAACCAGATGTCAGCAACAAAAACAAAAGCCAACAACCAAAGGAAAACCCATGCCCTTTCACCTGGTAAAAAGTGGTAAGAGTTGATTGAGTCTGATTTGGATCGATTAACCAGGATACTGTATATGACTGTGCTTTGTAATACCGAAAGCCCCTCACAAATCTTAATTATTTATTTTATGTTTAGGTGTCCATGTCACCTCATTAGGAAATTCTATAAGACCTGCCTCACACCGCCCCTATTTTTACTGATGTCCCAAACATAAAAGATGAACTTCTAAAGACCTGGGATTTCTCTCTGTCTCAGACGCATTCCCTGAACTTCCAACACAAACAGAAAAGCATTTTCCTGTCTCTGGAGTCCTTGAGCAATGTTTGGCCAAGAGACACACGAGACGAGGGTTAGAAGTGTGTTCTCAGCAGGCTGGGTGAGTAGAATGGCCTCCTTCCTGCACAAGCTCTCCAGCCCGGGCCCACTGCCAAGAGCACAGAAGTTCACCAGAAAGACAAACAGTGAGAAGTTCACCAAACACTTGGACTTTAATTTGCTTCTTGAAATGTCAGGTTATTTTCTTTCTTTCTGGCAGAAATTGTTGTGCCTTCTCTAACCTCACAGTCCTACTCCTGGTAGCAGTTTTCCCAGAACTTCATTAGTTCAATTCAGTAAATATTTACTGAAGTGTGCCAGGCAGTGTTAGGTACTGGGGGTGTGATGATGAATACAGCACAGTTCCTGTGCTTAAGCCCTCACAGTCTGATGTCGGGAGTGGGGGAGGACAAACTGACTGTGAATCAAGAGAATTAGTACAGGTGGCAAACCTTTGTGCTTGGAGCTCTGGCTGTGGCGTCCAGCTGGCCAGGTTCACAGCTGCAGGAGCTGTTATTCACTGTGAGGCTGTGAACAGTTAGTCAGCCTCTCTGTGCTTCAGTTCCCTCATCTGTATAAAGGACATGATAACAGTATCATGTAGGGTATATATGTACAGGCATACATATGTACACACATATACATTCAGGATTTATTATGGTACTTATATATATATTGTACATATGTTTTATATACACTCACACTCACAGATATATGTATATGTATATATGCTATATCTATATATATTTTATCTATATCTAGCTATATCTATCTACATGTATATGTATATATGTTGCAGTCTGTATATATGTGTGCTGTATATATGTATGTATGTATATTATATTCTGTATGTTCTGTATGTAAATATACTGGTATTATAATATGTTTATATGGTTATATATTAAATCAATATATATTAAATGTATATAATTGAGCCTGCCAAACAGGAAACACTCCATAAATGTAAAACTGGATTATTACAGACATTTTAACTATGGAAAATGAAGGAGAGAGATTGAACTAATAATGGATGGAACATGGACTTCAGAGTCAGACAAGTCTGGGTTTAAAACCTTGCTCAACATCTTATAACCTAGAGTAACCTTGTATGTGAAGTCCTTAGGCCATTTCAAAATCAATGCTCAAAAAGAGCTGCTGTTATTATTATTATTCCTTAATTGGGCTGAAATAAAGTTTCCCCTGCTCAAAAATAATGATTACTATATTCGTATTGATATAGAACAATTGTTCTTATTGTTGAAAATAAGAAATATATCATTTCTAGCACAAAGGGGGCCATTACAGGTAATCAATAAATGGCGATCATTTAAAATATGATTATCATCTCCAACTATGTATTTTTGATGTAAAGTGTCTCTTACGGGGCAGAGAAGACTAAGTTTCCACTCAAATTTTCCACTCTTCCTTCTATAGGATAGAGTTATATCTGGGAAAAAGTTGCCAAACCAGGGACTACATCTTCCCTTTTGGGCCAAGTACCTGGTTCTCATAGTAGAATATGAAAATAAGTTATGCATGTCCAGGTAAAGGTGATTAGGAAGTATGGCTTTTCTCCCCTCTTTTTCTGTTCTACTAGCTGGAAGCAGAGGACTCTGAGATATTAAGAAGTGACAGAACTGTAAGATGCAAAATTCCTGCGTTCCTGAATCACCATGTGGAGGAAAGTTATCTACTGATCAGGAACACCCACACTGGATTCTTACCTGAGAAAGAAATGAACTTTCATTGTGTTAAGCCAATTTGAGGGTCTATTTGTTAAAGCATCTAGTATTATCCTAATAAAATGGAATATGCTAAATGCTGAAGGTACCAGGGATGAACTACAGTTAGGTAAATTTTAGAACACTCTCAAAATTAGGCCATTATAAAGGTCCAGTTAAAATGTTGAGGGAATTTAAAAAGAGAGAGAGGCTCAGCCGCCACACCAGAGGCGAGTGTTGTGCTCCAGGTGCTGCAATCCCAAGGACACGGCTTCTCTGACACTTCTGGCCAGGGGGAAGCGGCAACATCCATGGGGGGAGTGGCCATAGTCACCTCGGCTCCTCAGGGGACTCAGGTCCTTCCCATCACCTTGCTGAGAGCCTGTCCCGGCCACGGGGACACCTCTTTGGTCATCCCTCTGAGGCTCGCAGGACCAACGGACGGCCGCAGTGACCGAGGACCAGACTGCAGGCAGCGGCAAGAGACCTTCAAGATAGTGGAGGAGTAAGACGTGGAGATCACCTTCCTCCCCACAGGTACATGAGAAATACATCTACATGTGGAACAACTCCCACAGAACACCTACTGAATGCTGGCAGAAGACCTCAGACTTCCCAAAAGATATATATATTTTTTTCCTTTTTCTCTTTTGGTGAGTGTGTATGTATATGCTTCGTTGTGGGATTTTTGTCTGTATAGCTTTGCTTTTACCATTTGTCCTAAGGTTCTGTCTGTCCTTTTTTTTTTTTTTTAAGTATAGTTTTTAGTGCTTGTTATCATTGGTGGATTTGGTTTTTGGTTTGGTTGCTCTCTTCTTTCTTTCTTTCTTTCTTACTTTTTAAGTTTTTAAATTTTTAATGTTTTTAATTTTATTTATTTTATTATTTTATTTCTTTCTTTCTTTTTTTCTTCCTTTTCTTCTAAGCCGTGTGGCTGACAGGGTCTTGGTGCTGCGGCCAGGTGTCAGGCCTGTGCCTCTGAGGTGGGAGAGCCAAGTTCAGGACATTGGTCCACCAGAGACCTCCCAGCTCCACATAATATCAAACGGCAAAGGCTCTCCCAGAGACCTCTGTCTCAACGCAGAGATCCAGCAAGCTACACTGCTGGACACCCTATGACAAACAACTAGCAAGACAGGAACACAACCCCACCCATTAGCAGATAGGCTGCCTAAAATCATAATAAGGTCACAGACACCCCAAAACACACCACTGGATGCGATCCTGCCCACCAGAAAGACAAGGTCCAGCCTCATCCACCAGAACACAGGCGCCAGTCCCCACCACCAGGAAGCCTACACAACCCACTGAACCAACCTTAGCCACTGGGGGCAGACACCAAAAACAACGGGAACTACGAACCTGCAGCCTGCGTAAAGGAGACCCCAAATACAGTAAGTTAAGCAAACTGAGAAGACAAAGAAACACACAGCACATGAAGGAGCAAGGTAAAAACCCACCAGATTAAACAAATGAAGAGGAAATAGGCAGTCTACCTGAAAAAGAATTCAGAGTAATGACAGTAAAGATGATCCAAAATCTTGGAAATAGAATGGAGAAAATACAAGAAATGTTTAACAAGGACTTAGAAGAACTAAAGAGCAAACAAACAATGATGAACAGCACAATAAATGAAATTAAAAATTCTCTAGAAGGAATCGATAGCAGAATAACTGAGGCAGAAGAACGGATAAGTGACCTGAAAGATAAAATAGTGGAAATAACTACCACAGAGCAGACTAAAGAAAAAAGACTGCAAAGAATTGAGGACAGTCTCAGAGACCTCTGGGACAACATTAAATGCACCAACATTCGAATTATAGGGGTCCCAGAAGAAGAAGAGAAAAAGAAAGGGTCTGAGAAAATATTTGAAGGGATTACAGTTGAAAACTTCCTTAATATGGGAAAGGAAATAGTCAATCAAGTCCAGGAAGTGCAGAGAGTCCCATAAAGGATAAATCAAAGGAGAAACATGGCAAGACACATATTAATCAAACTATCAAAAATTAAATGCAAAGAAAAAATATTAAAAGCAGCAAGGGAAAACAACAAATAACATACAAGGGAATCCCCATAAGGTTAACAGCTGATCTTTTAGCAGGAACTCTGCAAGCCAGAAAGAAGTGGCAGTACATATTTAAAGTGATGAAAGGGAAAAACCTACAACCAAGATTACTCTACCTGGCAAGGATCTCATTCAGATCCGATGGAGAAATTAAAACCTTTACAGACAAGCAAAAGCTGAGAGAATTCAACACCACCAAACCAGCTTTACAACAAATGCTAAAGGAACTTCTCTAGGCAGGAAACACAAGAGAAGGAAAAGACCTACAATAACAAACCCCAAACAATTAAGAAAATGGTAATACTAACATATATATCAGTAACTACCTTAAATGTAAATGGATTAAATTCTCCAACCAAAAGACATAGACTGGCTGAATACTAGCAAACAGAATCCAACAGCACATTAAAAGTATCATAAACCATGATCAAGTGGGGTTTATCCCAGGAATGCAAGGATTCTTCAATATACACAAATCAATCAATGTGATAAACCATGTTAACAAATTGAAGGAGAAAAGCCATAGGATCATCTCAATAGTTACAGAAAAACTTTTGACAAAATTCAACACCCATTTATGATAAAAACCCTCCAGAAAGTAGGCATAGAGGGAACTTACCTCAACATAGTAAAGGCCATATATGACAAACCCACAGCCAACATCGTTCTCAATGCTGAAAAACTGAAACCATTTCCTCTAAGATCAGGAATAAGACAAGGTTGTCCACTCTCCCCACTATTATTCAACATAGTTCTGGAAGTTTTAGCCACAGCAATCATAGAAGAAAAAGAAATAAAAGGAATCCAAATCAGAAAAGAAGAAAAAAAGCTGTCACTGTTTGCAGATGACATGATACTATACATAGAGAGTCCTAAGATGCTACCAGAAAACTACTAGAGCTAATCAATGAATTTGGTAAAGTTGCAGGATACAAAATTAATGCACAGAAATCTCTTGCATTCCTATACAACAATGATGAAAAATCTGAAAGAGAAATTAAGGGAACACTCCCATTTACCATTGCAACAAAAAGAATAAAATACCTAGGCATAAACCTACCTAAGGAGACAAAAGACCTGTATGCAGAAAACTATAAGACACTGATGAAAGAAACTAAAGATGATACAAACCGATGGAGAGATACACCATGTTCTTGGATTGGAAGAATCAACATTGTGAAAATGACTATACTATGCATAGCAATCTACAGATTCAATGCAATCCCTATCAAACTACCAACGGCATTTTTCACAGAACTAGAACAAAATATTTCAATTTGTATGGAAACACAAAAGACCCCAAATAGCCAAAGCAATCTTGACAAAGAGAAAAGGAGCTGGAGGAATCAGACTCCCAGACTTCAGACAATACTACAAAGCTACAGTAGTCAAGACAGTATGGTACTGGCACAAAAACCGACATATAGATCAATGGAACAGGATAGAAATCCCAGAGATAAACCCATACACATATGGTCACCTTATTTTTGATAAAGGAGACTAGAATATACAATGGAGAAAAGACAGCCTCTTCAATAACTGGTGTTAGGAAAACTGGACAGCTACATGTAAAAGAATGAAATTAGAACACTCCCTAACACCAAACACAAAAATAAACTCAAAATGGATCCAAGACCTAAATTTAAGGCCGGACACTATAAAACTCTTAGAGGAAAACATAGGCAGAACACACTATGGCATAAATCACAGCAAGATCCTTTTTGACCCACCTCCTAGAGAAATGGAAATAAAAACAAAAGTAAACAAATGAGACCTAATGAAACTTAAAAGCTTTTGCACAGCAAAGGAAACCTTAATCAAGATGAAAAGACAACCCTCAGAATGGGAGAAAATATTTGCAAATGAAGCAGCTGACAAAGTATCAATCTCCAAAATTTACAAGCAGCTCATGCAGCTCAATATCAAAAAACCAAACAACCCAATCCAACAATGGGCAGAAGACCTAAATAGACATTTCTCCAAAGAAGATATATAGATTGCCAACAAACACATGAAAGGATGCTCAACATCACTAATCATCGGAGAAATGCAAATCAAAACTACAATGAGGTATTACCTCACACCAGTCAGAATGGCCATCATCAAAAAACCTACAAACAATAAATGCTGGAGAGGGTGTGGAGAAAAGGGAACCCTCTTGCACTGTTGGTGGGAATGTAAATTGATACAGCCACTATGGAGAACAGTATGGATGTTCCTTAAAAAACTAAAAATAGAACTACCATATGACCCAGCAATCCCACTACTTGGCATATACCCTGAGAAAACCATAATTCAAAAAGATTCATGTACCACAATGTTCATTGCAGCTCTATTTACAATAGCCAGGACATGGAAGCAACCTAAGTGTCCATTGACAGATGAGTGGATAAAGAAGATGTGGCACATGTATACAATGGAATATTACTCAGCCATAAATAGAAATGAAATTGAGTTATTTGTGGTGAGGTGGATGGACCTAGAGTCTGTCATACAGAGTGAAGTAAGTCAGAAAGAGAAAAACAAATACCGTATGCTAACACATATATATAGAATCTAAAAAAAAAAAAAAAAAAATGTTCTGATGAACCTAGGGGCAGGACAGGAATAAAGACACAGATGTAGAGAATGGACTTGAGTACGTGGGGAGGGAGAGGGGTAAGCTGGGACGAAATGAGAGAGTGACGTGGACATATATACACTACCAAATGTAAAATAGATAGCTAGTGGGAAGCAGCCACATAGCATAGGGAGATCAGATCAGTGCTTTGTGACCACCTAGAGTGGTGGGATAGGGAGGGTGGGAGGGAGACGGAAGAGGGAAGAGATGTGGGGATATATGTATGTGTATAGCTAATTCACTTTGTTATAAAGCAGATACTAACACACCATTGTAAAGCAATTATACTCCAATAAAGATGTTAAAAAAATAAATAAGAGAGAGAGAACCGGAAGAGATATCATCAAAGATAAGAGCTTTGCCTGGAACTTGAAGAATTTGGACATTTAGCAAATCTGGGTGAGGTATTTACTGGAGGTAGAAGAAGCCAGAGAAATGTAAGGATAGTGTTTTGTAGAGAGTGATTACCTGCTTTAAACTTGCATGCAGAGGGTACAAAGTGGAATCGAGAAAATTAAAGATAGGAAGGTGGATAGAATCCAAATTTTGAGGAGAAATTGGAATGAAAAACAACTGTCTGACTACTTTATTCTACCAGCAATGGAGAATTATTGATAGGTTTTGAGTAAGGGAAGGGATATGATCAGATTTGCACATAGATCACATTTATCTGGAAGTCCTGCAAAAGATGGTCTTGAAGAGAGAGTAACTGAAAACAGGGAAGTTAATTATGTGAGAAATGTAATCATCTATGGGAGAAGTCACCAGGATTTGAGCTAGAAAATGGTGATGGAAATGGAGTAGATGAGATGAAAGCAAAATATATTATGGAGATAAGATAATAGATACTGTCAATTGATTAGATTTGTGGAGCAAAGAGACAACAAATATAGAGTCAGGTTTGTTAACTTGGGTGACTGGGAGGATGATGGTGACATTAGTATAAGTGAGGAAGGGAGGATGAGTATGGAGGAGGAAATGGGAGAGAGTTAAATTTATTTTGGATGTTAGTAATAGGATATTTGTGTGGGATAGACTGTTGATGTTGACAAACAGGTGGTTCTTGTTTATGGACTAGTGTTGAGGAAAGAGCATCAGTCACATCAGTAATGTTTCTTGTAAGAGGTGGATTTATAAGGACTATTTGAATGGGGATGTCGGAGACTGATTGGTGAGCTAAAGAAACTAGAGACACAGCGTCTTACCTCAGGCTACTGTAACAAAATATCATAGACTGCATAGTTTAAACAACAGACTTTCTTTTTTTTTTTCAGTTTTGGAGGTCAGAGTCCATGATCAAGGTGCCAGCCAATTTGGTGTCTGATAAGAGAGGTCTCCTTGGGTTGCAGGCAGCTGCCTGCTCACTATGTCCTGACAAGAGGAAAGAGAGAGCAAGATCTCTGTTATCTCTTCTTAAAAGGGCACTGATCTCATTCATGCAGGCTCCACTCTCATGACCTAATTACATCCAAAGACCTCATCTCCAAATACCATCACACTGCAGGTTAGGACTTCAACATATGATTTTGGGGGGACATAAACACTCAGTCCTTAATGCACAGATATTCAAGTCAAGGACAAAGTAGCTAAAGTCAGGGTAGAGAATATTCTTAAAGAAGTTTAATCAGAAAAGGCAAAAGTGATTGAAGCTGAAAATTTTTAGTCATTCCCATAATATTAAGAGAAAGAGAAACATTTAATCTAATTGATCACTGAGGAGAAGCCAGGAATGTGGAAATGCTACCTGTCAAACTTTTGAAAGTATCTGTCATGACAAGATTTGAAATTTGGCTTTGCATTAATATCCCATGAATGAGAAAAAACAATTCTGAGGCTTTCAATACAAATATTAGTTTAGCCGATTTATAAAGTTTATTTGGTATGGTCTCCTTGCTGAAGATGGTTGTTTCTCTTATTCGGTTCACTTTTGATCTGAGTCTCTTTAGACTTTGTTTGAACATTGAATCTGTGGATTATAGGAATTATAGACCTAGATGAGCCCCTAGAGATGATTTTAGAGTCCTGTTTTTCAAACTGTGTTCCTAGGAACCCCAGGGATGAAGAGGAGGTGTATCACAGTTTACCTTAGGTGTGAGAGTGGTGAGTGCCTGAGTGGGAATAGACACCTCCCATATTACCCCCACCCCACTCTTCAACCAGCCAGATCAACATAGATTCTGTGTTATATATTGGGTTGGCCAAAAAGTTTGTTCGGGTTTTTCTGTAAGATGGTACAGAAAAACCTGAACGATCTTTTTGGCCAACCCAATATTAGGCTTCTAAGATGCCATTTGAAGAAAGGATTTCATGCCTCTATGTCTACACTAATGTGAAAAGCAATGTTCGAGATCAAGATCAAGGGTCTGTAAACTTGGTCTGTAAAGGGCCAGATGATAAATATTTAAAAAGTTGAAGTCCATACTGTCTCTGTTACAGCTATTCAACCACTGTAGCAGAAAAGCTATTATAGACAATACAGAAAGAAATGAGCATGGCTGTGTTCCGATAAAACTTTGTTTACAAAAACGTGTTGGGTTTGCTTATAGACCCTGATCTCTAGCAACCCTCCACTCATTTTACGTGTTAAGAAATAAAGGTAGAGTGAGATTAAAAGACTTACTTAAGGTAATATAACAGTAGTTGTTATGAGAATGAAACCTCAGGCTCCTCATTCATTTCAGTCACTCTCTACTCCACCCCATCCATACGCAGTGTTTCTCAAAATTCCTCAACATGATGTTCTGTTCACATTCTCACATTCTGTAAGATTCAGTTAATTATATATCCTTGTTGTGTACTCTCTTCACAAACGGAATGCTTTGCAGGTATTGTCTCTTTTAATGTTTGCAACAACCCTATAATGCAGATATTATTCTCCATTTTATAAAGAAGAAAATGGAAGTTTAGAGACTTGCCCAGTGTCACAATTTTAATCGACTTCTGAATAATCCTTTTTGGCTCAGGCCACTCACCTTAGAATTATCACCGACTCCTCCCTTCCTCTTGGGCACCACAGTCAATCAATCAGGAATTTGGCTCTGCCTTCAAAATAGGTTCAGAATACAGCCACCTCTCATCACCTCCACGATTACCATCTTGGCCTCATCTACTGTCATCTCTCCCCGGGATAACTGCAATGATCTCCTGGCAGTTCCCCCTGCCTCTAGCTTTGTACATTCAAGGTTTATTCCCACCATGGCAGCTGGAGTGTTCTTGTTGAAACACGAGACAGATAATGGCAATTCTCTGCTGAAACCCTGCCGTGGCTACCCACGTCACTCAATAAAGGCAGAAATCCTACTGTGGCCATCATGGCCCTGTATAAACTGCCCAGTCTTAACTCTCTTCCTCCTCTCCCCTGTCTCTTGGTACCTAACCTTGTGGGCTTCCTTACTGTTCCTGGACAGATCTGGCTGGGCCCTGCGTTAGGGCCTTGTCTGTATCTGTTCCCCTACCGGCATTGCTTCCCCTCCTCCACCCCATATCCACATGGTCGCCCACCTACTCACCCTCTTCTGGTTTCTGCTTACATGCCATCTTCTCAATAGGTCTAGCTTGAAAACATTATTTAATACTACATTCTAAACTTCCTTGCCACATATGTTCCAGGCCGATAACCCAGTTCTATGTTTTCTTTTTCCCATAGCGTTTACCAGCTTCTAATATACTGTATGATTTATTTATTATGCTTCTTGTTCATTGTCTTACTCTCTCTCAGTCCCCAACCAATGTCCTTGACTGTAGAGGGAATCTATATTTTGTCAATCTTTGTTTCCTAGTGCTTTGAGCAGTGCTGGGCACTTAGTAGGCACTGAATAAATATTTATTGAATGAATGAATGAATGAATGAATGAAACTTTCTTATTTAAGGCCAGGTTCTTAATACCTAAATTATATTCTAAAGGAGTGAGAATTAAATGAGGTAATGAATGAACAAAATGAGTGACTCTTCTACTAGTTTGAGAGTTCACTGAGAGACCTTGGGTTGTCTCTTTATTACGTGAGCATGCCTGGCTCAAAGAAGGTACTTAGTGACTGCTTGCAGAAGTAATGTATATCTTGCAGCACCAATTCTGACATTTGGTAGCCCTGTTACCCTGTAAAATACTTCCCTCCTGTTTTGGCCCATCATGACCACAATTACTTCTCTTAGCCAAAGAAGCCCTTTTTCTCTTGGCTGAGATTCAGACCCTGCTGCTATCAGCAAGAATGGGCAACAAAAAGGAGCTTCAGAGGGAAGGACAACAGTCACTTTCTTTCAGCAGGCTTCCTCCCAGGCTGTTTAAGCCTCTCTCCATGTCCTCTGTTTTAAACCTTTTTGCTTTCTTTGCTCTGCAGGATTCTAACTGACAGCCCAAAGAAATGACTCTGGCTGGAAAGTATAAGAGTGGGAGAGTCCCGGGGAATCCTTTCCTCAGGAAATACTGAAACTTCTTGTATTTTATATTCCAGAGCCCAGATATTGGGGCAAAATCAAAGAAAATAGCAACTTGGTACTTACAAAACAGCATTCTTTAGCAGCAAATTTGTCTATGGCAAGTTCAGCCTGAAGACAAAGCCCTGATAACTCCTTCGAATGCTCTTGCACCCCAACCTCCAACCTTAAGGTTTTTCATGTCAACACATGCTGAGTGTCAGAAAATTACAGGTACCAGCTCTGCCACTTAGGAACTATGTCATCTTAGGCAAGTCACTTAGCTTTTCTGAGCTTCATTATATTACCTGTAAAATGGAAATATTAAATCCAGAACATCATGAGAAAAAAACCAAGATACTGTGTTATTTGTGAAATGCTTTCTGATTTTCTTTAACAGTTAATTTCTATATATGTGACAAAATCTCATAGCTCTACACACACACACACACACACACACACACAGAATACATCTAAAAATTGGTGAAATCTGAATAAGATCTGTAGTTGAAACTGACCAATGTCAATTTCTCGGTTTTGATGATGAATATAAGATATACAGAAGATGTTACCATAGGGGAAAGCTGTGGGAGAGGATACACAGAATTCTGCATTATTTGACAATGTCTTGCGAGTCTAAAGTTGTTTCAAAGTAAGTTTTTAAAAAAGTTAATTTCTGCTGCTTTTTGTTCTCTTGAAACACCTTCCAAATGCTTTTAATAGAACATGTCATACTTAGAACTGCTGGATCTGATTCTCGCAAGGACTCTGCGCTCCTTGAGGGTGCAGTTGCTTTCTTATCTGTTCTTATTCACTAGACTAGCATACTGCTTTGGCACAGGTTGGTGTTCACAAATTTTTATTGATTCTTTCAGCTCAGAATATCAAAATAAGCAACCTCTCTTCTTAGATACTCTGGTGCTGAAAATCTCTGAAAATATTTAAAGAAAATTAGCTTTTGTTGACGGCCAGTCACTTTATATAAAGTTCTTTTAATTAATCCCCATAGCAGTCTTATGAGGTATAAACTATAATTCCCATTTTACAGATGAGGAACCTGAGCCTCAAAAAGCTAAATCTACTCGCCAAAGATGGGCAGGATGGAGGTAGATTCAAGCCCTAAGTCTGTCTGGCTCCAAAGTCCATCTTCTTTCATTCATTCATTCATTTATTCAAAAATGTTTATGGATCAACCAGTATTTGTCAGGGGGTCATTCTCAGACCTTAAAATATAGTCACGAACAAACAGAAAGATTGCTCCTATTGTGCGGCTGATATTCAAGTGGCAAAATACTGATGATAAAGAGTAAATTAAATTAAAAAAAAAAAACATGTGGACACAAAGGAGAAAGAACAAGGATGGGAAATTAAGACAGTGGGGACTGAGGGCAATTTGTAGTAGGAAACAGAATGTTCAGGGTAGGCTTCATTGAGAATACAGGATTTGAGCAAGGTTGATACAAGATTTGAGCAATGGAGTTAACTAAGCAGATCTTTGGGGAAAGAGCCTTCTAGGTGGAGGAGCAGCCAGTGCAAAGGCCCCCAGACTGTGGACACGGGCCTGGTGTGTGTGTGTGTGTGTGTGGACAGGCAAAGAGGCTGCTTTGATTGGAGCAGAGTAGGCACATGGGGAAGTAGCAGGAGAGGTCAGGGATGGAATGCAGATCATAGTGGACCACAGAGGTCATTGCAAGGACTTGTGAGGAGTTTGGTTTTGCTCTGAGACAGGAACTACTGCAGGGTTTTGAGCAAAGGAGTGACATAAGCTGACTCACACCTTTATGGGCTCTCTCTGGCTGCCGTGTGGAGCCTAGACTAGGCTGAAGAAGTCAAGGTCAGAAGCAGGAGACCAGATGAGAGGCTGTTGCAGTATTCCAGGCTAGAGATGGCAGTGGCTTCAAAATGGCAGTTGGAGTTGAAGGCTTACCTTTTTCCTAATACCTCTCTCACCAGATGATGGCCTGTCTTTCACTGGTGTTTACAGAACCTCAGACAGTTGGTTCGTCAAGTGCAAGGTGGCCTTTTCTTTCTCCCCCTGTACCATGTGGCTCAGATCCTCGCTCTTTCTCCTCCCAGCTTCCCACACATGCACCCTGAAACTGGCCCTGCACATCCTAACTCCTTCCTCTGCTCTGGGCCACTGTGTGCCCCGGACCTTGCCACAGTGGCCCCCAGACTCTCTCTTGCCTGCCTGTCCCAGTTGGCTATTGTTATTTTCTCAGACACCTGTTTGCCCTGATCTGTTATATGTTGTGAAACAAAAAGGCTTGCGTTCGCTAATGGATGAACTTGGAAACACAGTGGGGCCTCCACCCATCACCCCAATGCTGGGAGGCTGGCAAACTGACTCTCAGTTTCCACTTCTGCCAGCTGGGGATAATCAACACCTGTCTCATGGGAACGTCGAGTGGCCCAATGGGACAACACGTGGGGAGTTGCGTTGTAACAAGAACATTCCGTAGATAATAGGGAAGAGGAAGGAGACTTTGTCCAATGCACACTGGAGTCAAGCACTTAGGATCCAGTATCTCATGTGATCTTTACAAGGACTCTGTGGGTTGGTGCTAACCTTCCTGCTTCCCAGATGAGAGAGACTCAAGAATAAAGTAGCCAGCAATGAGTCTGTTGCCAATTCTATTTTGGGGGTGCGGGCAACCTCCAAAGCAGAAAGAAGGTTCACATCTGTAAAAGACAACAAATTCCTTGCTAAGAAAATAAAAATGGAATGATAAAAAGAAAAGCTTGATTTCTCGGGCCCGGGCATGATTGAGTCAATGAGTCAAACCAGCAAATTCTCCAGTGCCTCTGTCAGTGCCAGCCCTCATGTGGATGTTGACACCAAGTGAGGGTTTCCCACAGCCTGCTGTGGGTGCTTCTCCTTGGCCTACAGAGGGAAGGGGTGTGTGAATGCTTTCCCATGACACCAAAATGCAGCTAAGCAGAAAGGACACATGGCTTGGGGCTGGAAAGACATTTATGACAACCTGGCAATGGAATCCATTTGGCCCAGTCCAGCTAAGAGTGGCAAGTTGGGGCAAGAGTCGCATCTAATGATAAAGAACTCCTTTTCATTGTGTGTAGTTGTCTTCCCCACTCCCCACAAGGTGCAGGGCTCATGGGCATGTGGATTGTGCCTGGGGTGCAGAAATGTACTGAGAAGGTGGTGCCTAGGTAGCCCTGCCCTGCGTGTGTTAATCACCCAGTTAGAAGGCCATTTGGGCTGATTTGTACCTTGTCAGCATTTTAAAAACTGGTAATTTTCTCACCCAGAATGTGTTATTTCCCCTTTGCCAGAATCTGGAAAGGAGGTCAAAGGAGTTGACATCTCCAAAGCCAAGAGCCTTTTATTTCTTCTGCTGCAGGAGTTTTCTGAATGCTGATAGAAGTATGGCTGTGATGGCTAATTGTATGAGTCAACTTGGCGAGGCTATGGTGACTAGTGGCCTTCCAAGCAAAGATTGTGTTTTCCCAAAGAAGGAATTTGGTCTCCAGATTGTAACATAGAAATCCTGTTTGAGTTTCCAGCCGTTGGACTCAAGTGGTATTAGAAGGGTGTCTGCTGTTTTACTGCAGACTTGGAAAGGGAGATTCCACACCGTTGCCTACTGGATGTCAAGCTGGTAGGGCTGGGGCTAAGCAGCAAGGCTGCAGTGTCTTTAGCCACTCAGCCTTTTGCAACAGGCTTTTCATTTTGTAGGAGAGAACTGACTGAGTACAAAAGAATACAACTGTTGGAGTCAAAGGGCCCAGGGGTATGTCCATGGGCAGATTCCAGACATTCTGAGAGCTTCAGTCCTTTGAGAACTTTGAATTAAGTTGGGGTGCCCATACTTTTCTCTGTAGAGCATCTCCCCTTTTATTTACTGTTGCCACATGGAACCCATATCTTGATTTTATTCACCAAACATATTGAGTGTATTTACTTTCTATTGGTTTTTATTTATTTTATTAATTTATTTTATTTATTTTCATTAAGTGATAGTGTTACATGTATTAATTTATTGTATCTCCTCATTGTGATGATAAAATCCCAATCATTAGCAAAGAGGCAATTTTATAGTTAAATTAGGTGACTTGATATTAATATTGCTATAGCTGCTTCTCTTTTTGTCAACTTTTGCCTATCATATGATTTTCCAATATTTTATTTTTTATTTTATTTGATATATTTATTTTAGGAGTGTGTATTATGATACATGAAGTTGTACTAAAAAACCTCAGACTCTGTCCTTTAATAGAGGAATTTAACTTATTTACATTTTTGTGATTACCAGCATATTTGGCCCATGTGAACATAATTTAATCAATGTAAGTTACCCATAAGGATAGCTGAACTATCGAAATAGGTTGGAGACTGCAAAAGCTCCCTTTCAGTACTCCTGAAGTCCTTTGGGACTCTAAAATTCCACAATGTTCCTCATTTGTACATATGGATGCTGGAACCCTTATCTGAGTATTCTCAAAGTGGTACCTAGTCAAGAAGCAGGGTCCAGCTGAATCATGGCCAGGGAGGCTTCCATTTGTGTATTTACAAGCTGCTTCCCTCTTTGCTTCTGCATCTGTCCTGCTTTGCCTCTGGATTTGTCCTTTCAGATTCCTGGCTAAGGAGATGACTGCCTGAGTGATACTATTTTTGTATTACTTTCTAAGACACAATTATCTCTGTGAAATCCTGCAGTAGCAATTCACTCACTCATCCACACATCCATGCATTCATGCATGCATGCAACCATCCTTCCATCCATCTGTCCATCCATCCATCCATCCAACAAATATTTACCAGCATACTTCATCCACCAGCTCTTGTTCTGGGTGCTATTAGGAGAGATCCCTTAAGTGTACAGATAAACTATTTTGGAGGTCTAGAGAAATTCTACCCTTGGGGACCACAGGGGACAGTTCTAATCTCCTTTTCCATGGACAGCCTCAGCTCTGCAGACCATAGCTTTGTGTTTGTTCTGGCCTCTTTCTCTGCGCACTGGCCTGTGATCTGCAGTGCCATGGCTGACCACTCTTCTCTGCCTTGGCTTCATGTCATTCTGCTCCATCGTGACAGTTCCGGGCCTTGGAGTTCCTCTGAGGGCTCCTGCTTGGGGTTTCAGTCACCTCCTCCTCTCACTCCTCCCTGGAATCGTGTTTCTGACAGTGAGGACTGATGTTGGCCCCTCTCCTCTCTTGAGTCTCAGGCCTTTTGATCATGGTTGCATTTCTCCAAGTGGATGATTCCTTTTCTTCAGGGGTGGCCCTTTTAAAGACTGACCCCAGCCTGGAAGCCCATTTGGAGCTGTGGGGGAAGAGCATCCTGTCCTGATGGATAGACATACCTGCAGTCTCCAGAGTGGCTTTGCCCCTGGACCTCACTGCTCATGCTTCATGCTCGGGCTGAGGCTCTTGCTGCTCACATATCCCCATGACCCCCTGCACGCTGTGGGTGGTGGCACAAGCCAGGCCTCCTTGTCCTTTACTTCTCTCCTCGATGTGATTTCATGTCTCTCCCTTAGAAAAGAGATTGACATGAAAAACAAACTGAAAGTAGTGTAAAGAGTTCCATGAAGAGACGGCTGCAGTGCTCTAAATCACCACCTCCCGAGTCCGAGGTGGTGGGACAGGTGAGGTTCAGCGAAAGCTTTCTAGCAGAGGGGCCTGTAATAGGAGGCTTGAGTGGTCGAAGGGGTTAGCGGTAAACTGGAGGGTGGGCAGGAGAGTTTCAGGTGGAGTGAACACCTTGAGAGGTGATCAAAAACCTGGAATCAGTCCCCTGAGCCAGGAGCACTGGGTGTAAGGGAGAAAGTGACGTGGGAAGGAAGGAAAGGTAATCTGGGGCTATGACAAAGGAGCTGTTTCTCACTCTCACTCCTGGGATAGTCCCATCCCAATGGGAGGGAAACACCTGATCCATAATCCTCTCCTCAAAGAAATGAATCTCCTCCAAGGGGTACTTTCTGATTGGACCCTTGGCAGGTGAGTGAAGCAGATGGACACACTTCAAGTCACCTTCCCTTGTCCTACTCCACTTCAAGGAACACCAGCCCAATTCCTGAAAATTCACGTTGCAAAATCATGTGGATACTCTCACTTCAATTCTGTAAAAACAACCACGTGAGAAAAAAAGGCTGGAAAGAACGTACGTAAAAGGAGGTAATTATGTTAGGGTGATGTGTTTGCTGGTGGATATTCTTGCCTCTATATTATGTGGGTTTTCTTTTTTCTTTTTTTTTTTGGTTTTGTTTTACTAACTTTAAAATTATTGTAAAAAGAATTATACTTGAATTACATTCAAAAAGATCTCTGACAGACATCCTGGGTCTGATTTCTAGGTCACGGCCAGAGAAACTCATCTCCCAGGAGGAATTGGTCTTGGTTTGTAAAATATTAGCAGAGGCTCTATTAGGAAATGATAAGGCCACATACTGAAGTCTCTAGAAATATAGATGATTTCTCTGCCCATGGCAAAGAGTGTTGTTATCCTACATCAGCCTAATGAATTTGCTCTTTTCTCATTTATGGGTCCCGTTAGGGTGTCTCACTTGTGGTGGTTGCTATTTCAGAAAATGGAAGGAAATTCAGCAACACTGTTTGTGATGTGGCTACAGAATTCCCTGCTGGCTGAGGGTCCCAGAGAGCCCAGCATACAATACCCTTTGTTTAAGCATCTGCATCTTTCCCTCAAGCAGGCTGTCAGCTCCAGGGAAGCAATCACCTTCCCTACTCTCACACAAACCACAAATCGAAGCACAATTTGGCCTCTTTGTCATTTTCAAAAATCAAATCTGCCTAGGGACCAAGTTTCAGCAGCAGATGTTTTTGCTTTATGTTTTATTTAAAGATGTTTAATTTTGAACCTTGTGTATTTCCAATGTGTGTGTGTGTTTTTTTGTAGAACAGACTGTGTACATGTATAAAAAACCACTGATTTATGTGTAACAGTCATTTCATTAACAGTCAGTGTTTTTTAAAAAATTTAAAAGATGAATTAAAATTAATTAAAGATTAATTAAAATCAGATAAATTAAAATTATTATAGTTATCATTTTTATTATTTTACTTAAAATAATGACTATACACCAAATATACCAAATATTCCATGGCAAGCTTTGCACCAAATGGTTTACATATAATTTCTCTTTAAGCCTTATCAGAATTTTATGAAGTAGACAGAGAAATTGAATATCCATTTTATGAATGAAGTTTCAGAGGGGTAATGACTTGCCCAAATTCTCATGACCAATGAGTAGGAAGCTAAAACTTTAACCCAGGTGTGTTTGATGCTACAGAATATACATGAAATATAATCTATGTGATATTACATGTACACATGTGTATATGTGTGTGTATACCTTTATATCATGTTATCTGTATATGACATCTGAACTTTCAAATCATATTCTGTCTGTCTCTCTCTTTCTGTCTTCTCTCTCGCTTTTCCTCTTTGCTCCTTCTGATTGTTGACTAAGCCTGTTATTCAGAGACATGACCTGCAGATTCTCTGAGCTTCAGCTTCCTTGTCTCATGTGCTGGTTGGTGCCAACAAGAGCTGGTGGTCTGTGTAACCACCAAGGCTGTTGTGAGGATTAAGTTTGAGGATGGATGTGAAAGCCCTTTATGAGCCACAAAGCGTCGTAGTCACTCTGTCCTGCTCCTTAGGCTGCAAGTCCTCTGGGATGAGGATTTATCTTTCAGGGGAGACAGGAAAGTAAGGAAAACAGGAATCACTGCCGAGCCAGCCTCACAGACAAGCAGGATTTAGAAAAGGTCACATGGGATCCAGCAAAAGTCCAGGAACCAGGATTAGTCACCATCCCAAGGTGGGGGCATCTGTTTTTCCTACTTCAAGATTATGTCATCATAACAACTTCACTGCTCTCTGCCTCTCTTATGCTGAACCTGCCGTTATTGATTAACTTATTTCTATTCCTTGTCTCTCCATCTTATGGCTTTTGCTACCTCGTAGCTCACAGCCATCTCTTCTAAGTTACTCTGCTTTAGGACCACTGTTAAGGACCACTGACTCTTTCTGTAAGTCTCACTCTCAAACAGCCAAGGAAGAAGATTCAGTTTATTAGCATTAGTGTTGTGCTGGTAAATATTTAATAACTCGCTATCTGTAGGAGATCGGGGTGGGAGGAAGTCCTGATTTGTAGAGTTTGTCAATTTCCATTATGCAAATATTCCCACTATGGTTGATTTCAAGCTACCGACACAATGTCACCTGGTTCCTTGAATCCTGAAAACTGAGCAGTTGGATCCTATGAGCTAGTATGACTTAGCTCCTGCCCATCACTTTCATCCCATCTGCCACTGCACAGTTTCTGGTCAGTTTGGGGATTGTCTGGCCTTGAACTGGTTTCCCATCCGGGTCCACTTAACTGTGGCCATGGTACCAGGAACATGTGTTGAACCTTTCTCAGAAAGTCCTTGGGTAAGAGGGGGTTTCCAGTGTGTAATAATCTCTCTAACACAAACATTATTTAACTCTCATTTTATGGATGTCTCCGAGACCTTAATAAAATAAGAGGAAAACTATAAAAATATAAATTAAGAAATGACTAATGCTGCAAAAGGTGTGTAAAAAATATGAAATGGGAATTCAGAGACAAGAAATGTTACTGCCAGGTGGAAGCAAAAAGGAAGGCTTTTCAGATCCTATAACGTTTGAACTGAGCCTTTCAAGGATGGCAAGACTTGGAGATGTAGGAATAGAGGAGAAGGTGTTCAGGACACGAAGAACAAGAGCTGGAACAACACATGGACTAGAGAAAGCATGGGATAGGTATGGAGCCAGCACTTCAGTTAATGGAGTAGAAGGTTCCTGAAGGGGAGCAGAAGGTGATTGTATTATCAAGGAAAGTCATAGAGGGCCTTTGGTGTCAAAATGAGGTGGCTGGAATACACTACACTGCTTTTCTCTGTTGTTATTACCAAATAAAAGTGGAATATAAATTTATTTGGGTACTATCTATACCGTTGCATGGGTCTATTGGAATAGAATATTGAAAGCTTATGACAATAAGACTCCGCTAAGGTTCTTGACCTTCTCCATCCTTTTAAACACCTGACCTTATTATTTATATTAATTTCTTGCACTAAATAGTGTCAAAACCATGAGGCAGATCATTGGTAAGAATAAGACTGGGATGAATCTGGAGACCTGGGTCTTAGTCTCTGCTTTGTCACCAATTCGATGAATGACCTGGGGAAAGTCGTCTCTGCCAACCTTGTATCCTCACATCTGACATCTTGTAGGATGGTTATCTGATGGTTGCTTTCCTAGACTTTCTGAGTCTATAATCACATACACATGATCTCTCCAACTTTATTTCAGATAAAGTCATTCATTTTTGGGTGCTGGAAAATAGCAAAGAACTCTGTGCCTTTGGCATGTATAACTCTCTTTGGGAGATAGCTAATACTGGAAGCACTGCCAAGGTTCATGTGTGATGGTGGATGAGAACTCTGGTTAATTGAATTTTTTGTTGTTGTTGTTAAAATGAAGATTAGCTAGAAAAACCTATATAAACCCTTGCTGTTAGCAATATGTCTCAAGTGTACTAGTTAACTTTTTTTGATCTAAGAAACACAGTGTTTTAAAATAAGAAGCCAGGCACATAAGGACTATGTATGTGCCAGCCTCTGAGATAATTACTATAAAACAACATCATATCATCATCGTCATCGTCACCATCATAGCTATCATTTACTGAACAATTTATTTTCTGCCAGGTACTGTTCTGAGAGCTTTACATGCATAATTTCATTCAGTATTCCCAAGAAACATAAAAGCTAGACAAACATGTGGTGGGTTGAATGGTGGTCCCCCAAAAGATATGTCTATGTCCTAACCCCTGGAACCTATGAATGTGACCTTATTTAGAAGACGGTCTTCATAGATCTAATTGAGTTAAGGGTCTTGAGATGAGGATATCATCTGGATTATCAAGATGGGCCATAAACCAATGAAAAATATCCTTATAAGAGATACGCAGAGGGGAGACAAATAGAGAAGAAGAAAAGATCACATGACCTTGGAGGCAGAGGTTGCAGTTGTGTGGCCATGAGTCAGGGAACACCCTGTGCCTCCTTGAGGAGATGACAAACTGATCATTTCCTATAATCTTCAGAGGGAGCACAGCCCTGTTGACACCTTAATATCAGATATCAGACCTTCAGAACTGTAAGAGTACAAATGTCTGTTGTTTTAAGCCACTGAGTTTGTGGTAATGTGTTACAGCAGCCAAAAGAAACTAATACACACTTTTTAACAAAGATGAAATCAAAGCATAAAAAGGTCGATTAAACTTACCTAAGATCCCATAGTTGGTAAATGATATTACACGAGCTTAACCCAGGCAGCTTTAGAATTTGCTTTCAACCTTACTAGAATATTGCATCTCAAAACTCTATCTTCACGGAGATATATAAACTACCAGTTACATTACACTCTGAAATGTTCTTTGAAAACAAGGGGCAAACATAAAGGGCTATAGGAGCACATGAAGGGCATATAACCCAGCTTTTGGGGAGTGAGTATCAGGGAAATTATCCCAGAGGAGATGATGGATATTGGGCTGCTTTTTAATGATGAACATACTTTTCCAGATTATAAAGTGGGGTAAATTTTCCAAACAGAGAGATCAACCACAGAGGGTGAGAAAGAGCAAAGCACCTTTAGGGAATTTCAATAGTTAGACATGGCCCAAGGGATTCTGAAAGAAAGATGAGAGGTGTGATAGAAGATCAAGGTGGAGAATAGCTGATGGTGGGCCTTATGTGCCAGGCCAGAGATTGTAGACGCCTCAGACCGTTGGAGAGTTTGGATAACTTGGTGCAGGTGATTCCATGATCAGATCCATCTCTTACAGACTCACAGTGGAAAGCACCCTGGAGGATAGAATAGCGTGGGTTGAGAGCAGAGGCAGACTATCCTATAGCAATAAATGGGATGTGTGTTAGAGTACTGGAGATGGTGATGGAGGAAAGAAAGCACATTTAACAGATTATTCGGAGGTGATGTGAGTAGGATTCAGTGACTAATAGGATGTCAAAGGCAAGAGGAAAGAGGATCATGGGCTGCCTTGCAGGTTTCAGGTTTGGGGAACTGCTCATACAAGAAATAAAGGAGGTACACAACTGGGGGTAGAGGCAGGGGTGCAGTTGGAGATAGTGAGTGTGAATAAATATTTCACTGATGGCTGAGGGCCTCTCCATCAGGGTTTTTATCATGAATGTATGAACATCTACATATGATCATAGCTTTGGAATTACATTGTAGTACACATGGAATTTACAATGTACTCCAAGAGAAGGAAGAAGAAGGGAACTAACATTGACTACCTACTACAGGTTGGGTGTCTAACTTACATTATCTTACATTATCCCAAAATAAGACTTCCATATAAGTGTTATCCATATTTGATAAATGAGGAATCCAATTAAGATATATGGGGATATATGTATGTGTATAGCTGATTCACTTTGTTATAAAGCAGAAACTAACACACCATTGTAAAGCAATTATACTCCAGTAAAGATGTTAAAAAAAATAAAATAAAAATAAATGTTAAAATTATAAAGTAACTGGACAAATGTAACAGGGTTAGTAAATGTCTGGGGAGCTCTGATTTTAGATCCCATCTTCTTTTTTTCTGCCTTTTGGACATAGAGGCAGAATGCTCTTTGACTCACACCTTCCCCATTTATTAGTCTGACCTTTGGAAATTTGCTTAACCTCTCTATGCCTCAATTTTAGCAGCTGTCAAAAGGGGATACAAATAAAGGTGCTTGCTCTCCCTAACTCAAGTTAAAGTCTATGAGTGAAATCTCTGCAAATGGTAAAAGCCTAGAAGAATATGAGTAACTATTTATGTGAGTAGCCTAGACTTTTCCAAAAAAATTTTTTTTGAGGTAATCCCTGACTTCAGCAAGTTTTCTTGTGAATTTCTAATTCTTCCCTAAAAGTCTACTAGCATAAGTTTTTTAGTTAACAGAGTTTTAAAAATCGGGGCTTATTTAAACATTCATATCCAAATCACTTCAAGCAGTTTCTAAATGTGCTTCTCTAAAAATCCTGTAAAAACTCATTCCATTGATAATGGGTTTTTGCTGGCCATGTGAACACCAGACCTATCGCTTTGTCTCATGAAGGGTGTCCAGAGACAGACACACCTTACGTTATACTTGGAGGTGATATTAGAAGAAACTTCCAGCACCTCAACTGAGCAAGACAGGTTTGGTTCCTTTCGGAACGTAAGTGCCTAGTAAGTATGGATTGATTCCCAGTAATTCTGCAAACTCCAGGATCTAGCACAGCCTGTGTCTTCAACATAGAAACTAGGTGTTTACTATGCAGTTTCCTCAGCTCTACAGCAATAGGGTGGTATTTGTTCATCCCTAACCTCTATCCAATTCTAAAACTGATATATATATATATATTTTTTTGGCCTGGGAAAACCCAGCATACAAAAAGGAAGAGAAATGTAAAAAACAGCCAAACAGCCAGAGGTAGAAGCTAGTAGCACTTTCCAAAGGCATGGGTTTATATGTGTGTGTGATGTAAAGTAACATCATCTTCTGTTATATCTTTAAAAACTGGTGTGAAGAGGTAACAGAGCAGAAATGTCAAGAAGACAGTTATATAATTAGCAGAACAAATCTCTTTTCTCAGAAGAGAGAAACTGTCTCAATTGGACAACTCTGCTGAAGTCTCTATGAGGATGACGAAGATAGGGCACAGTGGAAGGAAAATTAGCCTGGGAAATCAGGATACTTCTTTTTGTTCTTAAGCTAGTTGGCATTGAGTTTTTATTATATGCAACTGAAAGATCCCTGTGACTGCACCAGTGGCTGTGTAGAGCAGAGGATTGGGAAAAATAGAGTGTATTCACACTCTACTAGAAAAAGGAATCTTAATCCTAATGCCATGGAATGGGTCATCTCAATCTTTTAAGTAATTCTAATTGGATATTTTTGGGCCAGTTGCCCAAATGAGCCGATCATTGAGGCCAGAGTGGTAGAATCCTCACATTAGCTAGGCCTGTGTTATTTGTTCACTCTGGAAGCCAGGGTAAAGGAGTGGTCAGCTCTTATCTATCAGTCTTAGCGTTAAGGACACTGCAATATCCAAGATATTTCTGTGGTTTCTGCCAGGTGCTCCCTCATTCACTGTCTCTCACCTGAAATCCCATCCTATTCACTTCCATGCCAGTGTAGACTCTTTGTCACTGAGGACTCAGTTCCCCTGTCATTTACTCTAAGGCACCTTCCTGGGCAGCTCTTACCCATAAAGGCTGTTTTCTCTGATACGGCACATGCTTTACAGATCACCAGTTCACCACAGCTCACTGAGCCTGAATCTCATTCAATCCCTTTTCCAGACCATTTGTCTCCCATAACGTATCTTGCGTTTCTTCCTTCTCTTTCTCATCACTACCTTAGTTCAGACATTCATTTCTTTTCACTTGGACGACTGAATATTTTCTTAACTTTCTGCCACCACTCTAATTTCCCTTTCATCTGCCATTTCCTTCAGGGTAATCTTAGCCAAAGCACACAGCTCTGACCATGTCAATATCACCTTTAAAAAAACAATAGGATGAAGTGGAAAGGCAGAGCTGAGTGAGACTGAAACCTGGCGTGTGCTGGAGGTTCCTTTCTCAACTGCTGGCAGTTCACCTGAGATCCAGTCCAGAAGGTTTGACGTGAAATAATGAAGCAAAGTTAGAATCAACTGATATAGCTCTGCTAATGGGGCGCAACTGTGGGAAGGTACCAGAACTGGAGTGGGGAATTGAGGTGGGGAACAAGCAAGGACCAAGGTGAATGAAGTAAGAGGAATCCTCAAATGGGGATGTTTCAGAGGAAGGGAACACAGGGTTTCATACAAATAGTCATGGTCTGGCAGGTTTGAGTTGTTTTTAAAGAAAGAGGCATGACCCTGCCCACTGGGACTGTGGTTTGCCTTGATTGTGTTTGGGTATCCAGGTAGATTTATTTATTTATTCACCAAGCAAATATTTATTAAGTAGCTAGCATATGCCAAACACTGTGTATCAGAGAAGGTTGCACAGAGGAGCCTGGGAGGGTGATTATGGTTGACCGACCCAAGTGGACATGGGCAGAAAGAAGAGATATATTTTTGAGCTTCGTATTTCCCAGCACATTCAGCTCTGTGCTTTCTGCCCAGTAGGTATTCAAAACTAGGTTTACTGAATTGAAAACCAATTCATGCCACTACAGAGTGATTTATGGACTCAGAGAAGCTAGGGGAGGAGTAATAAGCGTCTTTAGTGAGCAAACAATATGTTCATGTCCAAAAGATACAACTTTGCTCTGTCTTGCTTATTAACTAGAACCTAAACTCCCTTGATGTGTCTTTTTTTCTCTTTCTGCTTATTCCTTCATTTTTCTCTCTGCAAAGTTCTCATTAACACATTTTAATGAGTATAAATGAGGACTCCATGTCCCAAGAAAGAGAAAAGCCAAGCAGTGTGTGCAGAGAGAAAGAGAGAGAGGGAGAAAGTGAGCAATTATTGCTGTAGGTTTTGTATTTCAGGGCCATCCTTGTATCTCATGCTGCTTGCCAACTTTTTTTTTTTTTTTAACATCTTTATTGGAGTATAATTGCTTTACAATGGTGTGTTAGTTTCTGCTTTATAACAAAGTGAATCAGTTATACATATACATATGTTCCCATATCTCTTCCCTCTTGCGTCTCCCTTGCCAACTCTTAATTGCATGAGAAAGATGAGATTGATGATTAAAAGCACAGACATAAATATAGATATGGTAGAGATGTAGATATCAATATAGATATAAATACGATCTCCCTGCTGTTATCTTCAAGTCTGTGCCATTCATTTGGTTTCCCTTTGTTCTTCTCTTGTGTTTTATTTTGATATATATCTTTTTTTTTTTTTTTTAAGTCAGAAACCATAAGAGGTTCCTTCAAGCCATTCTTCTGTCACCCACTGTGAGATCCTGGGCTTAGGAAATGTTGACTTTGTGTGTTTTAACCTCTCCCAACAGATCCAGAACTCTAACACATGGGCAGGTCTGGCCTGGCAAACCCTTGATCAGGGGTATGGGAAGAGATATGGCACAGCCCCCCATCCATCACTGTCATACAGACTGCTCTTGTTCCAGACCCTGCCCCTCAGGTCCTGATGGCCTTGATCTCCATTCAGGGCACGGGTGGGTGTGGCCCCTCTGGACCTGTGGTCCACAGTTCTATTTTATTTTAATTCTCACAACAGCCCTGTGTGGTAGGAATAGATTTCCATAGGCTGGTAGTTTACAATCTTTTTGAATCTGTGACCTGCCCCCACCCTTTTAGTGTCAACATTGTCCACTAACTATATTTCTAGTATCCATTCAATGAAAAAGTCACCATGAGCAAAATCTAACCTGAATCGATTAATTTTTACATTGATGTACATAATAATAGCAAAACATTAAAAATGTCCAAATGCATTTAACACTTACAACGTGCCAGGCATGGAGCCAAACATATTATCACTCATGACAGCCCTATGGGGCATATTCTCTGATGGGCTCCATTTAACAGATGGGAAAACTGAGCCTGTGAGACAGATTAAGTAGTTTGCTCAAAGTCACACATCTAATAAGCAGCAGAAAAAGAATTTAATCATACACAGTGAGGCTCCAGAACCAACATTCTTAACCATAATGTGGTTTAGGTGCTCATTTGAAAACAGTAGGAGACACCTACAATCCCTATTGTCAGATCCTAGTTGGAGACCAGAGGATTGTCATGGGATGAATGAGATAACGTGTACAGAAAAATCACACAGTGCCTGGTATGCTCAGCAAATGTTATTCACAAGGATAGTGAATGTCTTTGACTATCACCCTCACTGATAAAATTTTTTAAAAGTGATCTTTCTATGATTACTGTAGAGGTTGAGGACCAAGATGCCAATAGCCTTGAAACAGTGGCCTTGGTCACAGGGGTGAACCAGCTGGGGTGAGTGGGATGGTGCTGTGACCCTTGGCGTTGGCATTATTGGCCCTAAAGTCAGTATCCTCGTCCTTGGGTGGCAGCAGCAAGGGCAGAGGGTCCTTTCATGGACAAGGGGGAGAGAGTGGCCACTTTTGGTATCTTTGGTGACCAGTAATAGCAGCACTGTGATCCAGAGAGGACAAGAGAAACAGGTAAAAGTCCAGTAATTCTCAGAGCACCTGTGATACACCCTCCTAGCACCTGGCAGAACTCTTCTGAGGGCACTTGACAGGGGGGAAATAAGAGGGCTGAAAGTTCGTGTTTGGTCCTCTTTCTCTCAGGCTGGTTTGGCCCAGAGCACAGTTGTTACAATTGCAGTCATCCATGAGGTTTGTATGAATTTCCTCTTCCAGCCATGTGGTGGGCAAGATGGCCTGGAGAAATTTTCTGCTATGGAATATCTATGTGTTGAATAAATTACAGAACAAACAAACAAACCATACACTTTCCAGTGTGTTACTGAACCCACAAGAAAGTATGGAATTTACTAAAGGACGAAACTGCAAACTAACAAACTGAAACCAGAGAGGTGAGTAATCATGAAGGCAGAGTCATCCTGGGTAAAATGACACAACCAGGTACCTGAAGCTTTGAGGACTATTGATCACACAAACTATGAGAAAATGGATCTGGGGCTCATGCAACAAGGTGGGTACTGGACTTAAGATCCCTTCATAAACCATGACTCTATAAGCGCCTATGTAGTCAGTGAAAAGCTGGACTAAAAAAAAAACCATCTGCGTGCAACTGACAAGAAAGTGTGTTTGTCTTTGCTGTGACTCTGGATAGAACTGAATTAACCATAACACTTGTCTCCCCTGGAGTTTGTTAACTCCAGACCGGGTCTGTTCTCATGTAGATCTAAGATTATTTTGTACCATTCATAGCATCAGGAAATATAAAGCCAAAAAATTAAAGTGACCCCAGCTTGAGAGCATTCCCTGGTGTCCAGAAACGCCATATGCGAATTCTCTTAAGGGAAGAGCATTTTCAACTTGGAGCCTTCAAGATGCCCACAGGTTAACTTCAGCCAAATATAAACTCCTAAAGAAAGATGACTAAATACCCAAATATGCGTGGGAACAGGCCATCATGAGTGATGGTCAGCAGAAACATTGAGATTATCAGATACAATCGTTTGAAGAAGTAAAAGACAGAATAAAAATAGCAAGAAAAAAAGTGACTATCAATCATGACCAAACAGATCAGGTAAAAGAATGAAAGGGAACTTCTGGAGATAAAATATAATTATTGAAATTAAAATCCAATGGGTGGATTAAAGAAGAGATGAATCATAATGATGATCGGACAATCGACAGGTATATATATTACTCACTATATGCCTGGCACTTTTCTTTGCAAACACACCTGAAGAAAGAGGGAGGGAATTAGAAGTTAGATTTAGACAAATTTCCTTTATAGAGACAAAGAAATAGGAAATATGAATGTGAGTGCTGTGTCTCAAATTTACTACTGTCAGATCTTAGACATTTTATAGAGCCCTCAGTTTCCTCAGCTATAAAACAGAAAGAGAGGAGGCTATTTATCAAGAATGTCTGGGATTTGGTATATTTCATTGTAGGACTATTTCTGAAGTTTAGGTTTATTAACACTAAAAGAGTAAAATAATAAGAAAGACTGACTGACTTGATACAGCTTCAATATTTATAAGGTACATTCTTTTGAGACATTTTATTGGCTTTTTAGATATTCCCTTATTAGGGATATTTAGAAACTGGATGTCTAGTTACACAATTGTAATTCAATGCTTCAAAATAGTTTTAATCTGTCCCAAATCATATAAATGACCGAGAACCCTCATGGCTTGCATGAGGATGCCATCAAGTCATCACACAGCAAGTATTTTCAGTCCATTGGGTCACATTATTCCCACGCATGGTGAGTCATGGCAAACTCATTCATTATTAGAAGATGATTTAATAGGTGGATGATCATTAATAATCCTATTAGTTACAACAACTCTATTGTTTAGGCGCTTCTAACATTTAGAATCCATGAAAAAAAACCAGTTCCATACTGGAATACTGCCCACTTAATAAGATTGTTCTGACAGTTAAAGAGATAATGGAAATACAGTTAATTCTACATAGTAAGTACTTATCCCTCTCAGTGTTCCTTGTTTGCAAACAACAAAAAGAAACTCTGGCTTATTTAAGCAGAAAATGAATTAAATGGAAGGCTGAGTGGGAAGGCTCACAGGATTAATGGGAAACCTTGGAAAATGGACAGGGACCAAAGGAGGCAAGGCCAAGCCACCAACACATGACAGACCCAGTTGGCTAGGATGCCCACTCTAGCATGTCTGAACTGGTCACTTACTATCGCACCACTGGATTCCTGAATCAACTTCTTTGACAAATAATTTCCATCACCCTTGTGCCTCTAAGTCACTCGTTCAAGGTTCAAAGTCCTAGGGGTTGAGGGCTGTGAGCATCACCTGTGTGCTGGTACCCTCAGTACATAAAAGTGGAGACAGCATCTGTTCTCCTTTGGCTTCTGTCCCTGGAGACGCTGCCCTGATCCCACTCTTCTTGGTATTCCCAAAAAAGGAAAGATGTCTGCATGCTGGGCAGCTACAGGAGTTCAGACACCACCAAAACTCCCAGAATCTTTACTCCCTCAAATCAATAGTTAGAGGGAGTACTGGAGTTTAATAAATGTAAAATTTAAAAAGCATCTAATCTAAATGAATTAAGATCTTGTTTTCTGGCACCAGTGATCTATTAAATTTTTTCCTAAGAATTATATTTTTTTTTATTTGCAAAAATAAGTCATTCACAATAGGAGGGATCCCTGAAGTGATGGAAATGCTCTGCATGTTGACTGCATCAATGTCAATATTCTAGTTGTGATGCTGTACTGTAGTTTTGCAAGAAGTTATCATTGGGGGAAACTGGGTAAAGTGTACATATAGGATCTCTCTTATTATTTCTTACAACTGCATGTGAATTTATAATTATCCCCCAAAAAAGTTTATTTTTAAAGGGCATGCTTGTTGCTAAAAATATATATCAAACTCTACAGAAAATTCCTTTTCATCAGAGAGCCCCCAAACCAACTCACCTGAAGTAGAACTAACATTTTGATACACAAACACACACACACACACTCCTATAACGTGATTTCTTATAGAAAAAATACATATAAACAAAAAATATTTACTTCAACAGAGTTTTTTGCAACATACTCTTTTCACCCAACAGTATATACAGACAACTCTATATACAGACGACTCTGTATACAGACAACTATGCACAATGACTTCTAATCTTTTTGTGTGAGGCTTCCTGACTTTTCTGGACCTCTCTCTCTGTCTCCCCCTTTAAGCTATAAGCTCCTTGGCAGACAGGACTTTCACCGCTGCATCTTCAGCATGTAGCTACATGCCCCACACATGGTGGGTCCAAAATATGTGTGTAGGATGTCAGGAAAACCTGACATCCTACACACATATATTGTCCACAAAGAAACAAACGGCCCAATGGGAGCATTACAGTGTGTAGTAATATTTCACTGAGGGCAAGCCCTAAGATGCCCAGGAAACAGGGTGTCAATTTGACCTTGGAGGGGGGATCTGAAAATCTCACTGCCTTCTCTAGCTGGTATCCTCTATCCATTTCTACACTGGGTCTACCTGACTCTTTACTGCTTTGGCCTTCAGGGACATACTCCTTACTTATCCCTCTGGCTCAGTAAATGGCAAACCCCTGTCTATCTTGCATTGGGTTGCATTGCTGCTGGTCCTTGAAGTTTAATTTCAGAAAGTAAGAGGCCAATGCCAAAGGTACCTCTTTATTTCGGTACAATTCCACAAACATTTGCTCAAAAGCCTAGTATGTCACAGTAGGTGCTGGTGACACAGAAGTTAATTCAACCATCGATAACAAATTACTAAGCATTTTCTGAATACCTACTGCATGCATAGAAGAGGGCATTCCAAAGCAAGATGTGGTCCCTGCCCCTTCATAGGTTAAAATTTCCTGGAGAAGATACAAATAGATTACTACAAACATTGAAATAAAATAGCTTGAGTGTTATAGCAAAGGTACAAACGCTATGTTTAGGGAACGCTGAGGTGGTAACAATTTTGATTACCATGGTCCCTGTGCAGAAAAAAATGACTGAAAGCATTACAGAATAATTATGTCTTAAGCATTATGGAATATAAATCATATGTATAATGAAGAAGATCAATATATCATTCTATCTATCTATCTATCTATCTATCTATCTATCTATCTATCTATCATCTATCTATCTATCATCTATCTATCTATCTATCAGCTATCTGTCTCATTATAGCACAGGGGAAAAGGAGAATAATTTCTCTTGGTTGTTCTGGGATCAGGAGGAACAACTGGCTTCAGGGTGAAGGTAGTGTTTGAAAAGAATTGTAATCAGCGAATATAATTCACTAGAGAGACTGGGGATGATGAGAGAACAGCCTGTGCAAAAGCTAGTAGGGGGCACAATGCAGATGGTATTTTGGAAAGTCAAATATCTAGTGTTATTGGAGCATGGATATGAACTTCAGATTAAACAGCAAATGCCAAAAACATGCTCCCTTGGAAAAATTAATCATTCCTCCATTCCATTTTTATTGAGAGCCTCCTCTAGTCAGAATGGTGAACATTCATGTAGTGTTTAACATTTACCTGGCACTGTCCTAAGTGTTTTCCATATATTAAATAATATCGTCCTCACAACACCCTATGATATACTATTATACTATACTCTTATCATTTTCATTTTACATATGTAGAGATTAAGACACAAAGAGCTTAAATGGTTTGATCACACAGCTGGTAAGCAGTGGAGACTGATCCAGAAAGTCTAGCAGTGATGTCCACTCTTCACCATGACACTATCCTGCCATATACAGAGGTGTGTGCCATGTGTTGGAGATAGAGGCAGCCATGGGCATAGCTTTAACCTGCCCTTGAGAGCTTACATTCTTGGGATAGATATTAAAAAGGCAATAACATGCACAAAATTAAGTGTAAATCAGGGGATTCTGACATGGTCTGGAGTGCAGATGGGGCTACGGACAGTTGCACCTGAGCAGGTGACAGTAATGCTGTGACCTGTAGGATGAGTGGGGGTTATCCAGGTGAGGAAGATGGAGGATGTAAGGAGAAGTCTGTTCCTAGACTAGGAATCATCCTATGTATAGGCCTTGTGGCAATAGATAAGCAGAAAGAAGGCTGGTGTGACACAAAGACAGTGTTAGGAAGTGTCGCTTAAGTCAAAGATGTGAGAAGTAGGTAGTGGTTTTGCAGAGCCTCTGAAAAAGCCTTGTGATTTTTATCTTAAGTGCAAGGGAATCCTTTGAACGGTTCTAAGCAGGGAGTTGGCATGAATTTCACTTGAAAAAGCTTCCTTAGGCTGCTATTTGAAGAATTGTGTGTGTGTGTGTGTGTGTGTGTGTGTGTGTGTGTGTGGTGGTGTAGGCAGGAAAGGAGAGCAAGGGGTGGCTTCTGGGAGCTCTTGCAGGAGACTGATGTAGTCATGATGGTGGCTTGGATGGGGGTGGTGACTGTGAGATGGAGAGACAAGCAAACACTCAAGAGATATTTTGGAGATGGAATCCATGAAATATGGTGATTGATTGGACATGGGGACTGAAGAAGACGGGTTTGTCTGAGATAACTCCCAAATTTCATGACCCTCTGGAGCAATGGTTGGCAAACTTTTTCAGCAAAAGGCTAGATAATAAATTTTCTAGACTTCATGGACCATATGGTCTCTTGCAACTACCCAACTCTGCTGTTTTTGTGCAAAAGCAGCCATAGACAACAGTAAAGAAATGGACATAGCTCTGTCCCAGTGAAACCTGATTTAAACACAGGAAGCAGGCCAGATTGGTCTGTAGCTTGCCAACTCCTGGTCTGGAGAGTGTGAAGGTCACTGAGATATGGTACTCTGGAGGAGGATGGGCTAGGCAAATAATTGTTTATGTCATCATTTCCTTTCCTTTTCATGATAGCACCTTGAAGTAGCTGTTAGGATTCTTTTTGTTAGAGAGAGCAATCTGCACTATTAATGACTGTTAATGACTGTTAATGACTTTTTCAAGGTCACACACCAAGTAAGTGGCAAAGTCAGTATTTGAACTCAGATCTTGTTTTTACTTTCAAGCCAATGCAAGATCTTCCCGTCACCCCCATGCTATCTCCTATTCCTTTTCCCCTGCAGCTACCCTGTTATGGTGGCAAAGCTTTGTTTTGCAAGTTTTTCTCACTTTCCCCCAAGGGTGCTTTTCTTCCTTGAACGATTTTTTTAAAAAGCCAGATAAAAAGGGACAGTGAGTCTCTAAATGTACCATCGTTGCTTTTGTTCAGTACAATAGACTTTATATTGCTTTGTCCAGTCCCTATGAAGTGGGACATAGGAGGTTTGTTTCCAAGAAATTAGCATGGTATTTTTCTCCTTTTTTGCTCCTGACATAATTTTAGCTTGGGGATAAACAGTGTTATTTTCATTCCCTCCATTTGAGCCCACATCGAACATTTTCTATTAAAATTTAAATAAGCCACTTCAGAGACAGATGAAGATGTGAGGCTAAAATGAGCTGATTCACTAGAATTTGTTCCTGAGAATATAACTTATTTTCTCTTACAGCTTATGCAACTGTTTCATAATAGAAATTTTAAGTGGGCCAGCATTGTGGCGTTATAGTCATTTCCTTCAACTTTTCCGCTCAGAATAGCCAACTGCAAAGGGGAAATGAGGGACATAAACTCTCTCATCCCCCACCCCATAGAGACCCAATTATTATTCTAGGAAGTTTCTGGAAGCTGAAATTTTTTTGAAGATACACTGGATTCTCTTTTTGTGATCCTCAATCTGTACACATAGCAACAAAATCTTTGCTGCTGGCTGATTGCCCAAATTTCTCTCTTTTTTCTTTTATTGAAGTTGGAGACAGAGCTTACCAAGCTGGAGATGTATGTGTGGGGTTGGGTGGGAGGTGCTGAGAGAAGATGGGAGTGGGACCAGAGAGCAGGGTGGGTGCTGAGATGGAACAAAGGCAAGGTTGAAAAATGATTGGTGGACAAAGACCCAACGTGCCAAGAGGAGATGCTAGATGGCCTCCAAATCAGAGGTCTCAAGTCAGGGCACAGAGGTCAGAATTCAGGACCAAGTAGGTAAGACAAGTATAAGCAAAGTGCTGGAGGAGTGGAGTAGTGTGGGAGTCATTCTGAGTGATTAAGAGAAGAACATTAACCAAGCTATGTTTCTTATCAATCGGTGTTCTAAGAGAAAATGGTTCTTTTGTTGAGTAATTTTGAAAATATGTAACTTGATTCTTAGAGAGCCATATTAATAGGAATAATAATAAACATAATGGTAACGATAAAAATAATGATAGTGATAAAAATGATATATAGATGATTGCTGACCACCATTCACCAATACCCCTTCTTTCTCCACTGCTGGGCATACTGAATGAGTGAATCTCCCATGCTATTGAAGTTAGGTGTGGACACATGACTTGCTTGTGTCAATGAAATGTGAGTGGAAGTGACATGTGTAATTGCAAGCATTCACCTCTTCAGTTTGCTTTTCTCCCTGCTTCTATGACTGGTGGCATTCCCTAAATGATGATGACCCCCACCCAACTCCAACACCAACATGGGATGGACATATAGGATAAACAAGAAGTAACTTTTTGCTGTTCTATGCCACTGAGATTTTGTGTTTGTTCATTATAGAAGTGTAACCTGGCTCATCCCGACTGATAAAATAGCTAACATTTAATGAGAACTTACTATGTGCTGGATGCCATTTACAGTATTTTACATGTATTAACACATTAGTATGTTATTAGTGGCTCTGGTATGCCTAGAGGTAAATAAATACAGAAGTAAAGAAACCTGTATAAGGTTCTCCCAGTGTATAGAACAATAGAAGCCCCTCATTTCTACTTTCCTTATTTGGGGTACAGAACACCTATTTGATGCCTTGTGGAACACAACCAAAACCCCAGGAAAAGATAAAATTCCTCACCTATTGAATAGGTAGGGGAGCAAATAGACTAAGAGCAAGAATTAAGTTAGTATGATCTTGGAAAAGTGAGGCTCTTGTGGCTAATGCATCCAGGCCAGTACTGCTATATTAGTCATAGTAATATGACTAAAATGGTCATGTGATGGAGAATGTGTCACAAACATGACAGGCATGATGGCTAATTAATAAAATTAATAAAATGTAAGTACCATGGGAACAGAGAGCTTGTAATGCTCAGTAAGGAACTCCCAGTGTCCAGCACAGTATCTAACACCTGATAGAAACTCAATAACATTTCAGAATGATCAACTGAATGAATGAATTATTGAATGAATAACAGGTACAAAAGAAACTAATGGAGCTTATGGCAGTGAAAAATGCATAAAATGGACAGAAAGAAACCCTAGGGTGTTAGCCTTCTACCAACAGCAGTGGACAGAAGTGGGAAAGCACTCAGTCCAAGTCTATAATGTGGACCAGTGCAGGACCACAAGTCAGGGTTGTTGTGTTGCCTGATTACAGAGGATACCCTTCATACCTAACTCCACTAAGGCTGGGTTTGTGGCACCTATTGGGTGCTTCCAGAGCTTCCATAGGTTAACTCTAGCAAAGCATCTACAATTAAGGATGTGATTATTTAACTTACCTACCTCAGTAACTAGCCACATGTTCCTAGAAAGCCTATGTCTTGTACATGACAGTGTCCAGCCTGTAGAGAGAATATTTAACAAAAATTTGTAGAATGGATACATGAATGAATAATTTTATAGACAATCCCTTTATCACCTCAACCCAATTGTTGACTCTCACGTTAATACCTACCACCTGAGCTTGAGCCTACCCCAGGACTTTGGGTTCAGAATGGCAAATAGATTTCATCTTGTGTGCCAATTGACTACTATTAATTGCTACTTAAAGGCTTGTAAAGAGAAAGATCTCAAGATTAGTTCTAGTGTCAAATGGATACGGGTACCATGATTAATTAATAAGGTCTACACCAAGCAAGGGACAGAGGAGTGGCCTGAATTCCATGTATTTTCTAACCCAAACTTGTGGATTCCTCATTAGTGAAGAGTGACTGCACCTGACTCAATCTTACCCAAACACCACTTTGTAGTCAGTATTTCAACCAAATGCATAAATCACACTTTGTGTTTGAGTTTTAAACTCTCCTCCCTGAATTCTTTTCATTATGAAGGAGTATTGAATATTGTAAACCATGAGGACAGCAGCTGTGCAGAAGAAAGTGGCATAGGGAAGAATGAGAGATGGAAAGGAAGAAAGGAGGGGAGAGTGGATGCAAAGGGGGAAGAAGGTAGGGAGGGGAAGTGGAGAAAGAGAACACTTGAATGTTTATAAATTGGAAAAAACACAACAGATGAGCGGTAGGGCAGGGAGGATAGGTTAAGAGAATGACTAAAGAAAAAGTAGAATGGAAGTTTTTTCTTGGGTGATAACTGCACACATGAAAATTTAAAATAGGCCTAATAATGCCTGACCCCTCTGAAATCTGAGGGCCAAATCAGATGCTCACTTGAGATTTCATCAGGTTCATAGGTTAATAAGTCTTTGTGTTAATTTTTCTTTTTCTCACTTCTTTTCTTATGTTTCCTCTCTTATTCTAATCTTTCCTCTTATTTCTTCTCTCCATTCCTTTCCACATCTTTCTTTCCCTCCCTCCCTTCCTTCTTTCCTTCCTTCCTTCTTTCTTCTTCCCTCTCACTTTGCCTCTCTACCTCCCTTCCATCCTTTTTTCATTCCTCCCTTCCTTCTTTTTAAATTTTCTTCCTTCTGCATTCATCCATAGTATGAGAATACTGTGCTAGTGCTGAAAATAATATAGACAAATGAGAGACCCATTTCTTAACCTCCACTAGTTCTTGATTCCTTTGGGAGGGCAAGATTAGAAGCATTCTATAGCATAAAGCTTAAGTGTCTTTGGGTCTAACAAGACATGGATTGTAATCGAGCTCTGCCACTGGCTGCCTTGTGACTTTACCTCCAAGAGCCTTATAGTTTCTTCATCTATAGACTAGAGATGATAATAGCACCTTCTCTGTGGGATAGTTGCAAGAAATGTATGAGATACTGTTGTATATAAAATCTTTTTTTTTAACATCTTTATTGGAGTATAATTGCTTTACAATGGTGTGTTAGTTTCTGCTTTATAACAAAGTGAGTCAGCTACACATACACATATATCCCCATATCTCCTCTCTCTTGCATCTGCCTCCCACCCTCCCTATCCCACTCCTCTAGGTGGTCACAAAGCACCGAGCTGATCTCTCTGTGCTATGTGGCTGCTTTGTATATAAAATCTTAATGAGTAAATATCAGTTATATTATTAAATATTAGTGTATAATGAAACCTTCTGGATCTTCATTAATAGAATGAGATGTTTCATCTTCTGTCTCCCCTGAATGCTGAGCTCATCCTCTTTACCTCTGCTACAATTTCACATTTAACCTTGCCTTCTCTTTTCCTGTATTTGCATATGTGTTTGTTATATTCCCCTTAAATGAGATGGTGTTTCATAATCAGGTGTTAATTAGGATATCCTTAGCTATAAAGTAAGATAGTATCCAAATGAAAGTAGCTTAAACATTGATAAAGTTTTATTATCTAACCTAAAGAGGGGTTGGAAGGTAGGAGGTTTCAGGTTATTTAATCGAATGGAGCAAGGTGTCAACAGGGACGAAGACGTTCCCATCACTCCTCTTTGTCATCTGCAGCCTGTTGGCATTCATCCAAGGTGTGTGCCCTCATGATATCAAGATGGCTGCTATAATGCCAGCTCTTATATTCTCACACAAGTTGTCAAGAAGAAAACAAGTTTCTACTTACCTATCTCTTTTCATCAGGGAGGAAAATCTTTTACAGTAGCCCCCAATGGACTTCCCCTTTGTGCCTCATTGGCCAAGGTTGTATCACATTGTCATGCCTAAATCAAGCCCTGCCAAGAGGAATAGAATTGCCTTTATTGGCTTGGACTGATCAATATTCATTTCTTGGGTCTAACCTGGAGCCATTTTCCTTGAAAACATGGGAAGATTGACATGACAAAAATCAAGGATTTTCCATTAAGGCAGAAGGAAGCAGATTTAGGGGGTTTGTTATGCAACCAAGAATGTCTTCTGTAATTCACATTTGTATCTCAAATTCCAGAAGACTGCCAATCACTTAGTAGTCTTTTGAAATGGTTGTGTCAAGAAAATCCCATTCTTTCCTGTACTTCCAACTGCCTACTCAATATCTCCACTTGGATTGCCATCAAACCACCAGAAACTAGGAGAAAGGCATGGCGCAGATTCTTCCTCACAACTCTCAGAAAAATCAACCCTGTGGACACCTGGATCTCATACTTCCAGCTTCCACAACTGTGAGGCAATAAATTCCTGTTGTTTAAGCCACTCAGTTTGTGGTACATTGTTGCAGCAGCCCTAGCACACTTCGAGTACAGTTCTCATTGCCTACTAGGTAAAATCCCTGTCCTTTATCATCCAGCATCTGGTTCTGGCCTGTTTTCTAGCTTCTTAGACCGTTCTGTCCCCTAGAAACAGCCTGTATAGGATCTAGGCCCTTCTCAGGGTTCTTGGAACATGACTTGAGTGTTACACATATTCCTTCCTTTTCTTGTCAAATCATATTCTTTCTTCCAATTGTCATCTTTTCAGAGTGACCTCTCCAACCCTGTCAACCCAGAGGGAGTTCCCTCTCTTCTGTTCTTCCCCCTGCACCTTGTTCAAGACTCCATTGAAGCACATATTCCCCTGGATTACTTTGTCTTTGTTTTATGACAGTGTCTCTTTGTCTGGACTGAGAGAATATTCAGAGTGGAAATAGCTTCCTACTCACTTCTTTCCTTCCAGTATTAAGGCCAGGGAGGTGGCTTATGCCCCCCAACAATCCTTGCTGGGATGTTGCCAAGGAACTGAGTATGGCCCAGTAGAAAGTGGGCTGGAGAACTTGGTTTCTATGTTTACTCTGCCTCTAACTTGCTGGTTCCTTAACCATTCTGGACCTCTGCATTCCTATCTGCAACCTCTAAGGATATCTTAACAGTGTCCCCATGGGAAGCTTCACCCAAGGATATTCTTTTGTCAGATTCTCATGGAAGCCAAACGGAAGTTGTAAATATTGAGTGAAAGAATTTCAGGCAGATTTAAGTCGAAGGGCAATGTTTCCTAAACAAAGACCTAATCAGCTCTCCCACTTGTACCCATGAAGGTAGCTACTTCTTTTGCTTTCTGGCAAGGCTGACTGCAACCCAAAGCTGCCAGGCCACAGTGGCTGGGAGTGTAGCCATAGTTTAAGTTTTAAAAATGAATGGCCAGTAAGCAGGATGACGACTATTTCGGGCCAACCCCTCTTTTGCTGGCAAGGATTTCAGGGGCAGTTAGGAGGAGGCTGCATGAGGAAATGAAGCAACTTCCAACAAGATACCTGCAAAACCTGAATGGGAAGGGGCCCCAGGGTAGAAGGTGGAGCTTCCCACTACACTCACGCCTCCTCCTTTCTCAGCACTTGTGTCTCTTCTCAGAGCAATAACAGTCTCTGAGACAGAGGATCTCTCCATTGTGGATGAGCTCCAGGTTGCCCATGGAGTCAGGTTTGAACTGCTAGTGAGCTTGACTGTATGATAGAAAAAGAGTAAAATCTTCACTTCTGCAATTGTGCCAAGTTGTGTTGGTTACTGATAAGTTTTCACATGGGAAATTCTTGGCTGGTTTTGCCCTTAGTGAAAGCTCCCTTCACTTCAACACTATTCTTTGAGAGATCCATATCTTGACAGCCTGGAGCACTCCCAGAAAATGTTCCTGTGACTTGAGTAACTAAACCCAGCTCTATGTGTGAGTATAATATAGATACATTTTTCTTCCCTCCTGGTATATTTTGTTTAATATTTGATTCATAGCTTATTAACTTGTGCAAATCACTTGGCCTCCATGGTTCATAGTGGTTGTGCTGTAAAATGGGTATAAGGATACTTATTACCTCTTACATTGTACTTCCAACAAAGCCATTCATTTATCTCATCTAAAGTCTTTGACTCAGTGAGGTTAGCTCTAGTTTTAAGATCTACAGTTTGTTGAAGTAAAATGTAACTTTAATGTAGTTTTGCAAAACAATACTTACTTAGTTGATTAGTGGGGAGAAAACTCTGTTAAACTGTGCATTGTCATATGTCTGATAGTGACAGCCTTTAGTCCTTTGAAGGCTCTGGTTCAAATAATAACTCTAGTAACATTTCTTTCTAGGTTGTACTACACTTTTTTTCCTTTCTATTTGCAATTTTATTTTCCCCCAAAATAACCAGGAAAGTTGATACTATCACTCCCATCTACCAGAGAAGACTAATGATACTTGGGGGAGAATAAACAATGGTCCCAGGTCACGCAGCAGCAAGAAGCAGAGTTAATACCTACAACTAGGTCTTCTGTCTCCACATCCAATGCTCTTTCCACTGCAGAGATGATTACACTAGCCATGTCTTGGAGTTGTTTAATGCTTTATCTCAACATCAGTCAAAAACATATTAAGTGCCTGCTATGAGCCAGGCTCTTTGATAAAAGCATGATAACTCTCAATCCCTGTGCTAAAGAAGCTCACAGTTGAATAGTCAAGATAAGATTCCTGCAGAAATAGCCCCAATACAAAGCAGAATGTAAGTAGTTTAGGAATTAGAAAGTCTCCAGATCATGGGGACCACTGAATGTCTAGCTAAGGAGTTTGAAATTTATTGGTAGGCCATGAGGAGCCACTGAAAGTTCTTTGTTGAGTGTCCTGTGTTCAATAAGATCTTCTTAAACAAAAGAAAGCAAAATGAAACATGGGAAGAGTTTAGAGCAAGGGTTTGCATCTTCACCACTCTCCACTGGAGGAAAACAAGCAAGATGCAGTGGCTATTCAAGTCACAGTGTGTGAGAGAACAGGGACTTGGACCAGCCATCCTTCTCCATGCCCTTTTCTTAATTTCTATTGTGCAGACATGGTAGAGATTGACTGGACAGGAAGACAGGAGCTGGTGGGCCATAGGGGCTGCCCTAGCTTTCATCTCCTTCTTCTCTGGGACATTGCATACAAGTCTGTCGGCTCTTAGAGGCTATTTTAGTCATGTCACTTTTTTGCCTGGACCTTTGAGAGAGGACTTAACCATGTGACTTACTTTGGCCAATAAGAGGTTAGAAGACCTGACACAGTAGTGTTTTGAAATGACCTTGCATTCTGGGCTTTGCTCTCTTATGCCTCTGTCATCACACATGAGCACGTCCAGGCTAGCTCAGAGTGAGACAACACTGCAAACTGCATGCAGAGAGAATGGGGACAGGGTGGGGGGAGAACTGTCGAGAACGCTGTAATTTAACAGCGTCTGTCTATCACCATACCCATGCTACACGTAACACCATGCTGTTTCTCTGCAGTATCTATGCTGGATCCCATTCATGTCATCTAGGTATACGTGTGTGAGTTGAGCAACCCCGTGATCTGAGGGTTACCCCTCCTTTAAGTGCAGCCCAAGTATCATCTCTTTCAGGAAATACTAAACACTTCTAAATCCTACTAATTGTTCTCTTCTCTGGGCACCTAGAGCAAGTAAAAATGAGGACTCTGAATACACTGAATGAATATACTGTCTTTTGATGTACTGTCTTATTTGAATGTCTCCTTCAAGCAAATATGTAGCAGACAGGATTCTAGGGAAGAGGCAGAGAGAGACTGTGTGGGAGGCCCAATTAACCAGAAGGTTGAGAGATACCACCCCAGACATCTGGAGCCTCTCCAAATGTGCTTCCTTAAGAACTCGAGGAAAAGGTCTTATCCAGGCAGGAAACATGGAGTTCAGGCCCCAGACCCTCATCCACAGGGAAGAGGATGAAAGATGCAATTGTGGGTAGGTATTTGGTGTGATAGGGAACTTAAATTTGTGGGCAACCAGGGCAAGATATCATTGTCAAAAACATTAATAATACATAACAGCTCTCCTTTACTGGGCACCTGCTTTGTGCCTTCCAGGTAGATGCTATAACTCCTATTTAACATATGAAAAAACTGAGACTTAGAAAAAAGAAGTGATTTACCCAAGATCAAACAGCTGGTAAGCAGAAAAAATACAGTTCAAACCCAAGCCTGCTTAACCCAGAGCTAGCACTTTCTGCTCTGCCCCTTCCAAGATGTATTAGTGCCATTGTGATTTTCAGCTGTAAAACTACCTCATCTAAGTAGGTCAGGCCCTCCCCAGTGGGGCCACACCACCAGGTAGGGTTTGGTGGGAAAGGCAGCTGTGAAGTAGGGTCCTTGGAGACTTGCTTGTAATCCCATGGACAGATGTGTACCTTGTTCCTCATGTCCCACCGTCTATGAGTCCCACATGTCCCAGCTGGCCATAGCATTGGCTGGTGGAACACAGTGGTACTTGCTGGGGAGGAAGGAGCCACAATTCTAGCTCTGGCTCTGCTGTGTGACTCTAGGCATGTCACAAACCTGCCTTGGTTAGAGTTACTTTAACTATAAAATGAGGGACTTGAGTAATGTTCAATTCAACATTCAACTTTTTGGGTCCCACTAGTGCTAGTAGATGGATCAGAGTGAAGAGAGATACAAAGAGGGGTCAATCCCTGCCTCCAAAGAGCACATGGTCCACTGGGGGCAAGAACACATGCCCAGGTTCCTCTGACAAAGCTCAAACTGTAGTGAGAGTTGGGCAGAGGTGGCCATACTCTGGGGGCAACAAAGAGGGAGAGACCTGTAGGGAGGGCTGAGGGAAGGTTGCACCGGAAGTTGACAGGCAGGAGAAGCTTCAGGAATGAGTGGAGTTTTTAAGAGGTCTTATTTCATCTAAGTATCTTCAGAGTCTGTCAAAATGCTCAGCAAATTGTAGGTCTCAATGTCTGCTTGTTGACTGTAAATGAAGAAATAAGGGAGAATAAATGAATGGCCATTTTAGCCACAGAAATGCTATATTCCATTGTTTATAGGCTCAACAAGGCAGCAGTAAAAATAATTACATTGTGTTTTATATTTTGTAATCTAGCCAAGAGGTCTGACATACATGGGAACACATTGCATTCTTTTTTCTTTTGGGTTTAAGAGTATTTTTTTTTATAAACATTTTGTAATGTGTGGGAAATTATAAAAGTGTGACTAATCTTATCATCCAAAGATGGTCAGTTTTAACACTTTGTTATATATTCTTCCAATCCTTTTCCTGTGCTTACACACACACCCACACCCACACATACTCTAACACTAGTTTTTTACCTTGCATAGAGTGAAAATGTGTTCAGACAAGAAACAAAATGAAAGAGTGTAGTTCCAATAGTCCATTTGACTTTTTATATGAAAATAAAGCCTATGGTAAAATAAAAGAAGGGCAAAATATGGCATCTTAGGCTATAGATGTTTCAAATATGAAAATTATTTCTTTTTTTCCAAATATAACCTTTCTTTTCTCTGCAAAATGATGATATTAATGGTAATGATAATAATTATCGTTCATTAACCCCCCCACCATATGCCAGGCAGTGTACAAAGTACTTCACACATATTAACCTTTTTTATCTCACCACGACTTTGCAAGTTGGAAAATGCTGTCTCCATTTAAAAGAGGAGGTTTAGAAATTTGCCAAGTCTACTCAACTGGGAACCCAGGCTTGTCCAACTCAAAGCCAAGTGCTCACTCCAAGGATGTCAGAAGTGGTGTTCCAGATGTCTCCACACAGGACTGAGAACCAGACTTCCAAATGTCATAGGATCATTCCATGACTTTAAAGCGCTTCTGATGATGTGTCTCTGTGCTGTAGAGGTTATAATGGAGCTGACAGTGGGCTGCTCCAGCCAGCCGTTGGCTGCTGTGTCTGTTAAAATCCCTGGACTTACCTCTCTGACAGCACTGACTATCTGAGTTGCAAAGAGTGTCTTAGCCATCCGCATTGATCCCCCTGCCAACAGCCTGCATCACTTGCCAGCCATGTGAGTGAATCAACTTGGACCTGCAACCCAGGCAAGACTTTAGATCGGCACAGGTCAACTGTCAACAGACTGCAACCACGTGAAAAGCCCAGTGAGAGAACCAACCAGTTGAGCCCACTCAACCCACTGGACCATGAAAGATCATAGTATTCTTTTATTTGGGGGATGCTTTGTTACACAGCAATAGATAATCATAACAGTGACATTGAGTTGGGTTGAATTTCAGACTTAAAGGATTTTTTCCAGGAAATTTTTCTCCAGTAAGTGGATTTTTGGCTTTAAAATTTAAATTCATATGTGGGAAACATTGTTTTTGACTATTATGTAACTGGTCACCTGCATTAAATGTTGGCAGTGAGGGTTTCTTCTGCGTCTATATTGGCAAAAGGCTCTGTGTAGATAGACATTTCATTAGATTAAGGTTTGGCAAAACCATTAGTGTATTTAAAAAAGGGAAAAACATGGTGTCCAGAGCCAAAAAACTTAAAAAAATTCCTGGAAAAAAAACCATGAAAAAAACATTTAGAAATATTGAGAATAAATTAGGTTACTTAGTAACATGCAATACAGGGTTTTAACAGGCAGATCATATTGGTCTATTGGAATTTTCTTGTACGATAACATTCTGGGCCAGTAGACTGGGAGGAAGTAGACTTGCAGTCCTGAACAAATTTGCACTTGTTCATGATATATTATTCTTTCATATGGCCATGGATTAAGTAGCCTAATATCTTAATTAAGGTTTGTATGGATATTCTTTGCTGAGATTTTGTGAATTCCTTTTAAATTTTTCAGGTTCTGATAATAATTTGCTGATTTTACGTATGAAGACATTTGCAGGTTCAAGTTTTGATGATCTGGAATATTTTCAACAATATTGGGGAATTATTTATCTTCAAAGGCTTGTTAGAATCCTTTCTTGAACCTCTTAGACTAGAGCTCTGTGTGTTTATGTGTGTGTGTGTGTGTGTGTGAGAGAGAGAGAGATTTGGGGGGTGGAGAGTCAATGGTGACTTCTGGAATTCTGAATTGCACAATTGTTTGGATAGTAGTGCCATTGCCTAAGATAGGGAGCTCTGGAAGAAGGCCTGGATTGGGTGAAAATCTCATGGATTTCAATTTTGAGAAATGTTGATTTTTCAGGTTTTAGCTGGGGAGGAGGCTAAGGGTGGCAAGGTACTTGACTAGAAGACTTGTGTAGAAGCTGTGTTTAAATACTGTATGAGTTTACTAGACTGCTGTAACAAAGTACCACAAACTGAGTGGTTTAAACAACAGAAGTTTATTATCTCACATTTCTAGAGGGTAGAAGTTTAAAATCAAGGTATTGGCAGGGTTGGTTCGTTCTAAGAGCTCTGAGAGAAAACTTCAGTCCCTTCTCCTAGCTTCTGGTAGCTCTTTGGCTTGTGGTATCATAACTTCAGTCTTCCCACATCATTCTCCCTGTATGTGTGTCTATTTTCAAATTTCCCCTTCTTATGAGGACACCAGTTTTATTGGACTAGAGCCCATTCTAATAACCTCATTTTAATTTTATTACCTCTGTGAAGACCCTATCTCCAAATGAACTCAAGAACTGGGGTTTTGAACTCCAACATATGAGTTTGGGGGGAGGATCACAGTTCAACACATAATAAATATCAAGCGTGCTGTTCTAACTTAGATTTTGTTTATTTGGGGGTAGCTTATAGGGTGGGGCTAATGAAGATTGAGTGAAAAAATGTACTCTCCCCTCGACCATTCCTTGTTGCTGCCACTAATTTGTTACACATATGAGTTTGAGGTGACTTCAAGATATTCAAAAGCATATGTTATGCTAAGTAAAAAAAAGTCAGTTACATAAGATCACATATTGTATGACTCCATTTACATGAAATGATCCAAATGAGGAAATTCATAGAGACAAATTAGGGATTGCCCAGGACTGGGGCTGGGAGTAGGATGTGGATTCTCTGCTAATGGCATAGGTTTTATTTTTGGAGAGGATGAAAATGTCCTAAAATTTGAATATGATGATTGTTGCACAACTTTGTGAATATTCTAAAAGCCATTGGATTGTAACTTTAAATGGGTAAGTTGTATGGTTTGTGAATCATATCTCAATGAAGCTATTAAAAATAAAAGCAGATGTTAAGTCAGCAGTTGGATATAAGGGTGTTTGAGTGAATTTTAAAGTCCATTCCACTCATGAGATTCTAAGATCTGCATTTTTTTCATCTCTCTGGATTTCTTTTTTCTTTTATTTGTGAAATGAGACTAGAGTCTATGTAGTAGATGATCTCCCCTTCGATTCAACTAAAAGCATCACCTGATATCCTTATTTTACCTTACAGAGCAGACTAGCTTAGAGCCTGGGCTTTGAGAGCAACAGATCTGAATTCGAATCCAGCTCTTCTACCTACTAGCTCTGCAGCTTTGGGCAAATTATTGTACCTCTCTGAAGCTTAATCTCCAAATCAGGATATGGAATGGGAATAATAATAATTCTTTCCTCATGGGGTTATTGAGAGTATTTAATATGCTACTAGTCTAAAGGGCTTAGCAAGCATCTGGCACATGGTAAATCACTGAAAGGCAGTAGCTATTTTTATTGTCAACATTAATTCCTAGGGTCAAGACTAATGACTCTACTTCACCAAAATGAGCCAGATGATTCTTTTTCCACAGGTGTTGAATTGTCCTCTTGCCTTCGATGCTCTATCAGTTCTACATCCTATGCAGTTTTAAATTCTTGAATAATTTGATACAGCCGCACCTGTGTCAGTTCAGCACATATTTTTCCTCACACTCCTCGTGCAGTCTGGTAAGATCTTTGTGTTATCAAATAATCAGTTTGCCTCTGTTTTTAAGAGGCACCAAATGTCATGTAGAATGTGACAAATTCGTGATCATTAATAGCAATCTGATGGATGCAAATACGTCTCTAATACTTATTGAGCACCTACTTTGTTCAAAACAATATGCCAAGCACAGAGAGGAGAGCAAAAAGAGCAATATAAGGATGCTGTTCTCACAAGTCCCATGGTTTAGCGGGGAAGATACTCCCATGTGTCCATTCTGTCATGCATCAAATATTTTCCAAGCTTACGAGGAGGATGGAAATATATGTAATGCAATGCATGATGTCGAGCCCTATAATAAATTTGTGAACGCAGTTCTGAGGACTCTCAGAGAAGGGAGGGATTAATGCAACGTGGAGATGACATGCCTGCCAGATGGTGTAGTGACAGAGGGGCACTCTCGACTAAAACTGGGAAACACATTACTGTTCTGCAAACAGGTCATGCCCTTTCATGACCTGCATTTCTGATTCGGAGACCAGGGCAGGCTTCACGTATAGGTAAAGCTGCTTCTGAAATGACGAGTAGAATTTGGATATTTAGTGAAGGGACTAGGGAGGGTCATCACAGGGAGGCAAACTGGGGTTGGGTTATGAAAGGCCTAATGCTAACAGAAGACAATAAAAAAACTCTTAAAGGGGAATGACAAGCCCAGAATTATGCACATGAATCAGTGTGTGTGTGTGCACGTGCGTTTGTGCACATGCGTGCACTGAAAATATAACACACTGGATGCTTTTTTCCTACTTCTTACATAGTGTTTTCAACCCCAAATTTTATATGTGTTGATCAAGAAATTTTTTTTGTGGGGGGGTAATTATTTGAGCAAAAACAGACAGCATGTAGTTTAGAAAGCAAGCTTACCGCTGTCTCTCAGCAACTGAGACTTTTCATTGTCAATAAGGTTAATTACATCTATCACTCATTCTAAAATGACCTTTATGATTTTTCCTCCTAATAACATTCTCTCCATATGGGCTCACATTTGGGTGGCTGAAGATCGGTGATGTCAGCCCTGAATTTCACCATCTGACAATCAGAGCTCTGGAACTACAGGTTAGACTCTCAAGCTTTCCTGTGGCCCTGCCTCCCAACTTATGTGCCTGAACTGAATTGGTGAACCATCCTCTGCTATGAGGATGCAGAAAAGCATATTGCCTATTCACCAAACAATTCTTCAATTCAAAAGGTTGGGACAAGATTTATAGAAAAGAGAGTTGGAAGGAGCAAACATTTATTGACATCAGTGAGAGAGCATGGACCTTGGAGTCCAAAGACCCATATTTAAATCCCAGATCTGCCACTTATTTGCTGGGTAACTTGAGCAAATCACTTCCCTGCTCTGGGTCTCAGCTTCCTCTTCCTCTAGAGAATGAGGTTGGTAATATTTACCTTACAGGGTTGCTGGATGGTTGAATGAGGTTCTGTATATAAAGCAGTCAATCCAGACCCTAGCTCAAGGTTGGTGCCTATTCTAGAAGACCCAGGAGAAATGACAGCTGCAGACTATCATCTTCCACAAGTTTTAGAAAGCCAGTGTGTAAAGGGAAACATAAAATAAAATCCACCCTCGAAAATCCCTTAAATCAAAGGTCAGCCTATATGGTTTTATGTAGACGCACAGATTGCTTCTTGTTAGTGGCAAGTATAAACACAAAACAGGTAAACAAACATATATTTTTACACCAGAATCATATTCATCATAGAACAACATGCGCACCGTATTGGAAGTACATGGAGACAAAGAACAACTGAAAGAGTAGGAATGGGAAAATCGTATCCAGGGAGGGCTTCCTGTGTAGTTATGCACTTGACTCAAAGCTCTGCTGTTACCATCTTGAAAATCTCAATAATTTTTGAACAAGGGGCCTCTCAATTTTATTTTTCTCTCAGACCCACAAATTATATAGTCAGTCCTGGTCATATCTTTAAATTGTTTCCCTCCACTCCTTTTCACCCCCATTTGGTATAGTTGAATTCATACAAGATAAATGTTTTTAAGATATGTCACTGTAGTGGAATAACTATTATACACAGTACTTTAGTGCATTTTCAAGAGATGGATGTAATTGTCCCCATTGGATAGATGTGTAAGCTGCTCAAGGTCACACATTAGTAAGTGTTCAGATCAGGACTGGTATGTCTGTCTACACTTACTACTACATCATGAAGAATGAGGACAAAAAAAGCATGAAAAGTAATTCCACTTCAAAAATAACACAGCAGCAAATGCCTAATAAGAGGATGTTTGAACTGAACTGATGCGCTGGGCCATGCTGGACCCAGCAACACATCATTTATTTATGCTAAATTTCCCCGGTTATGGCTTGCTTCCTGACATGGAATCTGTGGGGTTTTACTCATCCTTCTATTCACAGCCCCTAGCACAGTGTTTGGCATGTAGAAGATGCTCACTGCATATTTATTGAATGAATAATATTCCAGCCAAGTTCTTCACTCAGCACTGGCCTTCCTTTTTTGTAAATTCATACCTTTGCTACTTCTCTTCTTTGAAGACCTCTCTGACATGAAAATGTTCTTTAGCAACATAATTTCTGATTATATAAACAAAAAGCCACACGATCATAACAAACAAAAACTTTGATGATGACTCTTTTCATGAAAAAACGTTGCTGGTTGATTATGTATTTAAATGCTGTTGGAACATTCCAGTTACTGTTTTACTCTCCACTAACTGGGAGTGCCTTGAAAAAGGCATTAGGAAAAAGAGCTCCTCCCCCAGGTTGCTATACATTTTTTAAAAACCACTTTATTTGGATATAATTGACATACAAAAAGCTGTACATACTTAATGTATATAATTGAATGAGTCTGGAGATAAGTGTATATCCATGAAACCATCACTACTGTAATCCATCCTCTCCAAAGTGTTTCCTACTTCCCTTTTATTTGTTACTTTTTGTGAAAAAAGTGCTTAACATAAGATCTATCCACTCAGCAAAATGTTAAGTACTGCGCTGGCCAAAAAGTTTGTTCGGGTTTTTCCATAAGATCATACAGAAAACCCCGAACGAACTTTTTGGCCAACCCGCTATATACTACAGCATTGTTAACTACAGATGCTACTTTTAACCCAAGTTAGCAGTGTTCCACCACCACAGCTGGGAATCAACATACTCCCTCAGTATCATTGTTCCCTCATCCCTTACTCTGCCCGTAGTCAACGTGTCACGCGGGCTATTGATTTTTCCTCCCACATTTCTCAACACCAGCCTTCCTCATCATGACCCACTACTTCTCCAGCTTGGACCTCACTTTTCTCTTTCCTGAATTGACCCGGGGGCCTCCCACCAAGTCCCTTTGCCTCCTTCCAGCTTGTCACCACGCAGCCGCTGGAGAGGTCTCAGCAGCCTCTGGTCTCTCACCGCTTGCAGGAAAAACTGCCACCCTTTGGCACGGCACAGAAGGTCCTCACCATCTAGCTCCAAACTCACTTTCTAGTTGGTTTCCCTGTGTAAACCCACTCTCGTAGCCTCACGCAGGCTGACTCTGATACAGAGTTTAGTGCTCTGGGAAGATCAGCATCTGTGAGAGGGAGGCAGAGAGAGTAGTTAAGCTGTGATGATGCAGGGCCAACGACAGCCTCTGCCAGCTCCACTGGGAGCACAGGAGCTAAAAAGCTGCTGGATCGGTCCCCTGTTTGTCCAAAATAGCCAGCCTTTGTACCCCCATCTCAGCCACTACTCCTGGATCAGGTCACCTTGGGCCAGGTGGCTCTCTGCAGCAGAGGCCACTGCTAAGGAGCTGACAGCTGCGGGTGTCTGTCCTCAGCACAGTCTGCAGCAGGGCAAGGAGTCCTTCCCTCCCAGAAGGAGAATCGGGAGCACATCTCCACGTCTACCACGCTTACCCTCCTTTACCTCCATAGAAGCTTTACTCCTTTTTTGTGGCTTCATGCCTTTGTACTTGTTTCTTCTGTTGGAAATGCCCTTTGCCTACTGCTTTCTCCCTTTGATCTGATACTTTCAGTTTCCCTCTGTGACTGATGTCAATTGCTGACTCCCCTGGAAGCCCCTGCCCACTCTCCTAGGCAGGCAGTCACTATTTCACACGCTCAGTCCATGCACCTTGCTCACATGCACTATGTGATAAGCCCGGACTAGATACCGAAGATCAATGAGACACAGTCCCGACCCCCAACCTATTGTGGCGACTCCGCCTCTTCTGAACCCCAGTAGTACTTAGCGCTTTCTTGTATTACAGCATCTACCACGTTGCTTATTTATTCACTCACTCCATCATTCACTTGTTCATTCACTGGGTATAAATCAAGTCCTCGCCTTCCCTGTGCCTAGCACTCTGCAAAGCACTGGGGATACAATGACCAATTGTCCGGTTTGCTGAGGTACAGAAATTAATCAATGGGTCCTATAAAGCCGGCGTAATTCTAGCTTGGACAAAGGCTATGAAGTTCATGGAACTATGAGGTTTTACAATAGGGTGTTTGACCCGGTCAGGGAGGTCAGGGGAAGCAATGAGGAGAAGTGATAATTACCATACAACTTGGAGAAGGGAGAGAGGTTAGAAGGCTTTCAGGTAGAGATTACAGAATGCCCACAGACTCAGGGGCAGGAGAGCAAATGGAGAATACGAAGATGTGAAAAAGCTTTGATGAGGCTGGAGTTCACAGAGTGAGAAAATAGTAGAGGGTGATGTGATGGCTAATGACCGTGTGAAAGTTTACTGCTTGTCTTTGGTCCTCAGCGGGAAGTCATTAAATGCTGTAAGCAAGGGATTGAAATGATCAGATTAGAGATCTGAAAATATGTGATGGCCGCTGTTTGGAGAACAGATTGGAGAAGGGAAAGGACACCATTGGGAGACCATGAGGAGGCCATTTTCAGTTGCCCATGGAGATAAGGGCAGCTTGGAGTAAGGTAGGGGCATGGAGAGAAGGGGCGAGATCTACAGCAATTTAGGAAAAAAAACAAACAAACTGACAAGCTTGGTGATTGGTTCGTATGTGACTGGGGATTAAGGAAAGGGAGCTGTCAAAGCTGCCTTTAGATTTCCATTGATCCCTAATCTCTTTGGATTCCGAATCCAGTGAAAATTATAGGCAAGCCACTGGAGACTCATATATAGACGTGCACATACACACAGCATTTTGCCTATCACTTCAGAGGGGTGCATAGAATGTCTAAAGCCCATTCCTGAGCCCCAGGTGGGAAAAGAGACTATATCTTATTCCTTGTCATACCTCTAAATTCTAGGCTAGAAATCAGTATAGAATCTGGCACACAGACGTGTTTGTTGACGCAGTTACAAAAGGTGAGAAAAAATGGAGGGTACTGAGAGACTCCTGATGGTAAATTCTCTGCCATTTCTGCTGCAATATGGATGTAGGAATTTTAACAGAAGAGCTACAACTTGTGTGTCTATGAACAACTGCTCATTAGCTTGCAAGGCAGCATGAGGTGGAAAAGTCCACAAATGGACTCAGGAGCCTCCAGGTGGTGGAGAGGAATAAATTTTAAAGTATTAAGGCACCAAAGACCCAAGATTTGTCTGCAGCAGATGTCTCTCCATAATGCTTAGTGCGTTGGACTGAAGAATCGAGCCGTCTGGTTTTATTTTACGTGGGGGAGTACATCATTTGGAGATGAAGCCAGTCTGCCTATGGCTGGGTGGATAAGTTAAGTTCATGTCTTGCATCCAGTGATTCATTTTTTACCTTGTGGATGAAGCAGAACTGGTAATTGTGTTCATAGACAGAGATTTAGAACAGAATCATGCCACTGCAGATAAGGCATTTCAGGAGGCCAATAAAGATAAGAGAGAAAAGAAATGCATAGGAGGAAGTTTTAAGAAAGATTTAGTTTCCACATATTAACCTAGGCTGGGTGGGATTGTCCTCTCTGTGCTTTGAGCAGCTGCGAGGGGGAGGGGAGAGGGAGAACCACCATCTGAACTGTGGACTCTTCAAGCGGGCCTTAGCGATCCATCACCTGGTTCAATCCCCATCTAAGCAGGAATTCCCTCTGCACTGCCCTTTGCAGATGGTCTGTGGTTCCTCCTGAAGCTGCCCTAATGAGGCTCCATTGTTGAATAACTCTGATATAAAGTCAGGTCCAGACTCTTTAGTCTATACCAGGAATGGCAAATCAGCTTAAATTTGCATAACAGTTCCAATTACTTGACAGTGCTTGCCTAGAGCTGAAGGATTCCAAGACTGAATCTGGATTAAAAAAAAAAAAAAGCAGTAATTGATTATCAATGTCTGTCACAGAGGAAGGAGGATGAGGAGTTGTACCCTCGAAACCAAAAATGTTCTGTACTTGTCATCCCTGAGCTACAGTCTTCAGTTAATTAGTTCAACTTCCATTTATTGAGCATCTACTGTGTGCCAGTTGTGGTCCCAGGGCCTGGGGATGTAAATCTAATGGTTAGCTCTCAGTCCTCATTTTACTTGCCCTCTCCGCAAAATTAGACAGAATTGGCCATTTTTTCTTCTTAGCTACATCCCAACCCTCACCCTCATCCCTGCTTTGGCTTCCCTGAAACCACACCTCTCTTTACTCCTAACTCACAGACTGTTACTCCTCGATTTTCTCCTCTTCTTCTCTATCTTATAATGTTGCTCATTCCCAAGGTTTGGTCCCGCATCTCCTTTTCTTCCCTGTCTCACTCTAGTATCTGGATAATCACATCCAATCCCATATCTTCAAATGCCATCTATAGGCTAATAAAACTCAAGTTTATGTCTCTAGCCACAAAGGGAAGCCTATATAACCATCTTCTACCTGGTATCTCCACTTAGATATCTAAAATGCACCTCAAACATCACACATTCAAAAAAGAACTCGATTTCCATATTACCTCCATCCCCCCCTCAAAATACAACCTCATTCATTTGCCAGTCTTCCCATCTCAGTAAATGGCACTGCTATGCATTCAGTTGCCCTTGCCAATGAGACAGGGTTTCTTTCCTTCCCTCACCACCTCTCGTCTAAGACATCAGGTAGTCCTGTCAATTCTACCTCCAAAACTTCTCCCAATCTGCCCAAGTTGCCCTGCCACTTGACCACCAGCCGTATCCCAGGCGTCCTCATTCTTTCCTGGAATATGTCAGTAGTTCCCATCTGCTCTCTCTCTTCCATTCTTGCCCCCCTCAGTCCACTGTCTGCATAAGATGGAGAAGTTTAAAAAAAAATGTTAATGAGATCATGTAAACTGATTGTTTAAAATGTCAAAGAAAATCTAAACTTCTTCTCTGGTTTACTGGGTCAACTTCAGTCTTTGTGTACCTCTTAGACTTCACTGCTCTTGCTTTCTTCTGCCACTCACTAGCCCACTTTCTATTCCTTCAACAAGCCATGTGTATTTCCTCCTTGGGGACTTCAGATGTTTTGTTTCTTTCTAGACTATTCTTCTCTTTGATCTTTCTGTTGTTGGTTCCTTCTTGTCTTTTAGGTCTTGGCTTCAACTCTACCTGGCAGGATATCTTTATCATCTCTCATCTGGATGACTGTAATCACCTCCCTGCTGGTCTCTCTGCCTCCCTGTCTCCCACTGCCATCCCCTCCTCCATACTTCACAGACTGCAGCCTGGTCCATTCAGCTGGACACGGTCCAGCCCCTTCCCAGTCCTTCAGCCTCATCCTCACTGGATTCCTTGCCTCAGATGTGATGCTCCTCTCCTTTGCTGTATTGTGGAAAGCCTCTAAGCCTTTCACATGCTATTCCTCCTGCCTAGTATACTTGCTATACGATACTTGTTTCTGGATAACTTCTACTTCTTCTCCAAGACACAGTTTAGGAGAGTGTCACCTTCCCTGGAAATGCTTTTCTGACCCTCCCCTTACCTGAAGTTCATCCTCTGCCTTCTGTACTGGGCTTCTGAAAGCACTTGGGAGCTGTTTTGTTGTTACCTATTTTCTAGTCTCTCTCCTGATGTCCCTCTTGGAAGCAAAGATTATGTACATGTGGGCTTATCTTTATTCCCAGCACCCAGCACAGCCTTTTACATTATAATAAATATTGCCTAAAGTTTTACTTACAGGATTTCCGGAAGGTGGCAGTGGGCTGGCATTCTGCTGGGGTGGATCATAGCCAGTGTGTTCTACCCAACTCCAGAATTCATGAGCTCTGAGTGAAGGCTGACCTCTGGGGATGGAGTGAATGACATATCCAGAGGAAGAAGTTGCTCAAGTGTGAATTGTGGAGAATCAAGGATGGCGCACTGAATGCTGTTTGGTGATCATGGCACAGCTATGAGTTTTGTATCCTACAACGGCTCAGCTCTTGGTGTTTGACCTGTGGGCCAGGGAAAGTACAGAGTACCAGTAGAAGTTGGAAATACTTGAAAGGACAAGAAAGGTTCAGATCCCCCAGGAATTCTCACGGCGACTAGCCCTGCTGTGGCTACCTCCTTCCCTGGGCACTGCATCTCACATGCAGTGGAGTATAACTGGCCATGTTTCCATTTAGTGATCCTGCCCACCTGGCTACACCTGATTGAGCCAGGAGTAGACATCCAACCCCACTTGGGCCAATGAGATTCTCCCTCTCCTAGAATTTAAGAATTAAAATAGAAAAACACAGAATTTCGAAGGTAGTGATACTGACTCAAGCTAATGGCAACATCCTAGAAAGAAAAGCTACAAACTCTTCTGTTGAAATATGTCCATTTCCTTTCCCTTCCTGAGTCAAAACTTCTTGATTCTATGACATAGCCCAGCAACCTTGCAAAGAGGAGGAGTGGGGGGAGGTGGGGTTTGGGATGAGAGAGACTCAGATGCTTTCTGGGGACAGGAGTGGACCAGTCTTCCAGGGATGAAAGATATAATGAGAAAAGAGCCAGGAATGGATCTCAAGCTTGCCATTTCAAGCTGAGCAAGTGCTTTTTTCCGTTAACAAAGTTGAGGACTTTCAGAAAACCAGAGCTGAAAACCTTTTAGTGATGAGGACACTATGACCTCGAGCGGAGTCATGACTTACTGAGGCTCCTGCAATCAGGTAATGGTTAGGTCTGCAATGAAGGCCTCTCAGCTCTCAGCCCAGGGCTCTTCCCACCACCTCAGTTGCCCTCAGTGTAAGCTGGGTTCAGCACATCTGTCAACATGGGTTCACTGTGCTCCCCTTCTGTGTCCAACTTGGTGGCTGCAGGTGATTACCTTGGGGTCCTTGAGCATAGGGATAGCCCTAGCTGTATGGTTACTAAGAAAGTGTGTTTCTGTGTTTATCCAGGGCATCTGCCTACCTAAGTACCCAAGTGACCCATCCCTTAATACTGTGGGGCTGAAAACCATAAAGCAATAATCACATGGCAGGTCACTGACACGAAGGGACACCAGTCATAATAACATGATGTGATGTGAGTGGCATGGGACGATACTTGTGAGCTGCCTTACTTCCACACACCCTGCCAGCCCCGCAGCATTATAGCATGGCTGCATTCCTGGCCTTACACGTAACCCTTGTTATATTGCTTCCAAATATGGTTGGATGCAATAACTGCACTCTTCTTTTCAGTTAACTCAGTGTCTCCAAAGTGGGAGCATATCTCCTCTCTCTGTGCCATGCAGGTTTCCAGGGAGGCCTTTCAATAGCCAGTGCCCCTATCTAACTTCTATAGTTGGTCTGAAGTCACTGTCTTCAAAGTGTGATCTGAAGTTTGCTTGAATCAGAATCTCTTAGTGTGATTGTGAACATGCAGATTATTGGGCCTCTCACAGACCTACTGAATCATAATCTCTGAATTATTAACAGATTCCCCAGATGATGAAGGCTGCTATTCTCAAAAGTTCATTGGGGTCGGAAAAAGTGATGAGTTTAGGCTGGGGAGACAGTGGTTTCCTGCCCCTGCTGTAGCACTTCCTAGCTGGGTAATTTTGGCATGTAACTCACCTTCTTTGAGCATCACTTGAAGGGAAGGAATATGTCTTGTTTATATTTCTCGATATTCAGTAACTAGAGCACAGGTGGTACTTAAATATTGTAAAATGAATGAATGCACGCAAGAGTGAAGATATTTCCCCACATTGCACCTACTGAATGAGATAACTCAGGGAAAATACCTGAGCAATGTCCTACACACAGTAGGTGCTCATCAAGGGCAGTTCTCTTCCATTGCCCTTAGGAAGGTGGCTTGTCATTTGTGGGTAACTTGAGTAGGGACACCACAGAAGTGTGGAGAAGGAGATGTTATGTGCTCAGAGACCTTGCTGAGACCCAGAGGTAATAGATGCTTCTAGAATATAAATCGTTTCTTATTTTGCTCTCTGGTGTCCTCTGTCCATTGTCCTGGAAGTGGCCAAACTCACGATGGTCAGCCAAGACCAATCACAGAGGAGAGGGCTATGGTTGCCGTTGTGCTACCCTGGGGCTTAAAAGGCCACCTGATGGATGCTAGGTCTGTGTCAAGAGGCAGAAGAGCGTCATGGCTGTGACCAGCAGCTAAGGGTAGGGGGTCTGTAGAGGATTACGCTGGGGATTTGAGGTCCTTGATATGAATAAGTGAATTGTGGTCTTAACCATTGGTTGATACCTAGTGATACCATTGGGAAAAATAGTGATTTCTCCTAGACTCAATGTTTTTATCTGTGAAAGGGCCATAAAGTATCTCCCTTATCTACTCCCAGCATTCTTATGAGAATCAAATGAGGTGATGAGGATATGGCTATTGTCTTTCTATATAAACCATATTGTGATGCTTTCTGCTGAAAGTGTCGTCCCCAGACCAGCAGTGTTGGCTTCATTGAGTAGCTTGTCAGAAATGCAGAATCTCAGGCTCCACCCCAAACTTACTGAATCAGAATCTCATTTTAACATCATCTCCAGGTGATTTCAAATACACGTTAAAGTTTGAGAAGCAAAGACTATACAATTATAAGAAATTTTTAGTTCTCTACTTTTTTTAGAGAGCTCTTTCAGAGAAAGGGAATATGTCTTATCTCCGTTTAGTACCTAGAATATAATTGACCTTTAACTAGAGTTGACTGAATGAATGACTGACTGACTGACTGACTGAATGAATGAATGAAGATCTTGCTTTCACCCACTGCTTGGAGCTCTTTACCTAATATTTCTTCTGTTCTAATAGCAGGACATGTACGAGGTGACTGCAGCTGCCTCGCAGCCAGCTGATGCCAAACACAGATGCAGACATTTAGTATGTGATTAAGGACAGAGTAATCCATTTAATGTGAGTTGTGGGAGATATTTGGCAAGAACTAAGGGACAGAGGTTAGATTTTAAAGAGTTTCCAAAGATAATGTCTTTCCCAATTATCAAGCCCTCAGTAACTTGGATCACACCCAGACAGAAATAAGCCTTCTTAAGACAGAATTTTCAAAATAGGGCTCTTGTTCACTTTGGCAGCAGAATCTTGACTCAAGGTCTGTTCAGGTGTTTATGTAACATTCCATGGAGGGGCTGTCCAGCTTTGTTGAGCTGAAACTAGCTGAACTTACCATCTATTGGGGAGAAATGCTTTTGTTTACCAGATTTTACTACCCTCTAAACTAATTAAAGAATTAATCCATCCCATCATTCAACAAATACTGCAATGCTTGGCTTGGGGTTACCATAGTGAACATGCTAGCAATCCCTGTTTCTATCAAGTAACTGGCAGGTGTTAGGACAGACTATGAATCAAGCACTCACAGTGAGGTTTCAGGAAGTTCAGACTGAAATGGGAGAGCATGGCAGGCCAACTTAGCCTAGTAAGGGTAGAGGTGATGGAGAGACACTTCCTGCAGGAAGTGACCTTTAGGCTGACACCTGGAGGATGAGTAGGAGTTAAGCAATTGGGACAGGAAGGAGGAAATGAAGCTGGTACACAGAATAGCATGGGGCGAGGCCTAGACGCGAGAGAGAATATGCTCTAGCAAAGGAGGTGAAGCAGTAAATGCTTGGATAGCTGTGGTGACTTTGTGTGAGCTGCTTGGGGGTGTATGTGCAAGGTGTGGAGTGTGATGAGACCTGAGGTTGAAGAAGTAATCAAGGGTGGGACCTCACAGGGTCTTGAGAAGCCTCCTAAGAAATCTGTAGTTTTTCCTCAGGTCAACGGAGGAAGTCTTTGAAAGGGTTAGTCGGTCTGATATAGTTACCAGTTCTCCTCTCTAATGGACCAGTGAGCCCCTTCATCAGTTTGGCACCAGAGAGATTTGTCTCTGGTCTGCATGTCCCATCCTGGCCTCGAGTCTCTTAGTCTGAGCTGGGTGCCTGCTTCTTGTTTTGCATCCGTTTATGCTAACCACAGGAGGGTTCTAAGTATTGCCTTATGCACTTCTTCAAAGAATAGTCTCTACCAAGACGTCATCAATTGAACTCTCCTGGTCACTCTGCTTCTAGTCTGCGTAATGTGAGAGCCTCCACTCTGTGGTCTCGTTTTCTGTGTTCCCCCTGCCTGGAGGGGCAAGTAAAGCGCTGGCAGCTTTGAGCCTGAGCTGCAAGCAGCTGCCCTGCTGGGCCTCACCAGCAGCATCACCCTGCCCACTCCCTGAGCCCCAGTAGGCCAGGTCATTTCTGTGCAATCATTTTATACCCATTAGTGTACCAGTTACATTTACACATGCCCTCATTGCCTAGGCTCTTAACTATGAGCTGTCACTATTGGAAGGTTTTGAGAGGCCAGGTGGCCAGAACACAGAATTGAAGGTCAGAAGACCTGGCCTGAATTGTGTCCCCTTCCTGCCCTCATTCTGTGACCTTGGGAGAGTCACTTGAATCTTGGTTTCTGCAGCTGTAAACAGGGACAAACAAGAGCACCTGCCCTGTCTCTTCTCAGGGCAGCGGTGAGATCAAACAAGATGGTGCATGGGAAAGTGCTTTGTAAAGTTCTATGAAAGAGTGGGCTTTCATTGGCGCTCTGGGCATTGCTGGCTTAGTTCCTGGCCACGCCACCCCTTTCTGGAACAGCTAAAGGTAGATAGGACCCAGAAGTTGTGCATTTCTCACCTTCCACAACTAATCACTGCCTTCCTGTCTGAGGCTTTCAAATTAGGTTTCATTTTATCATGACTCCTGCACTCAGTCATGTAATGGACAACCCAATTAGAAATTATTTGTCCAGATGTAAACATTATTTTAGTTCATAATTGTTGAGTCCAAGTAATTTTTGGTGACACCACCCACTTTGAAACACTTTCTTTCTGGTGGACCTCTGGCATGCACACCCAGTTTTCTCCCCTGGTATGTAATTATCTCCTCAAGCTTCTTGCTGGAATTTTCTGAAATGTTAATGGAACAACATTAAATTTCAGCTCATTACAGAGTTCCTGTTTTCCTCTAAATTTTTTCCAGGGAATCTTTAAAAATAAATAGGCTGATAGATATATGAATAAATAGAATAGAAGAGCAAGTGATTGTCCCTCTTCATATAATTGCCTTCCAAAATCCAAAATACTGACATTGCAGCACAAAGGGGAGATTAAAGATTCAAAGCATAGTGATGAAAATGGAATTTAGAGATAAAAGAAAAAAAACCTGGTATCTTATCCTTGAAAGGGATCTTCACCATCTTCTCTTCTCATCCATTATACATGGTGGGAATTCCTTTCCTGGAGACATGGGACCATATTAGAATTCCAAACATCCAGGTCAACCGAAAGACAGCATAATTTATCCTTCTTAAAAGATGGAGCCTTCACAGGTCCTGTCCTCCCTAAAACCTTCCTCAAGCATCCCTCCCCATCAGGTGCAGATGGTGCTTCTTCTTCTTTGCTTCCAAGTGGTACACATTTCTTTCCCCATCATTTTCCATTTATTATAGTTTCTTAGTTTTCTTACCTGTCTCCCCGCAGTAGACCATGAGCTCCCTGAAGTCAGGGGCTGAGTCTGATTACCTTGGCACATTTAATGACTAACTTCTAAACAGAAGGTGTTGTTTGACTAGTCACGTGGGGCCACCAGCTCAGATGCTCTTCTGCCCTCATCCAGGTGGCCACAACAGCCTCCTAACTCATTTTTCTGACTTTGGTTTACTCAGTGTCTACACCATCCTCCCCATCGGAGCCAGGAAAGTCTCTAATCAGACCCATCCTTCCCCTGCTTAAAACTCTTTGATGAGTTCTCTTGTCCTCTGGGTAAGTCCAAACGTGGCTCAGGGGGGCCTTTCATCACCTGGACCTGGTTGAGCTCTCCAGCCTGGTCTCCACTCACTGTGCCCTCACAGCCAAAGTCCGGCTGCCGGTGAACCATGCTCATTCTTTAATACATCCCACCCTCTCATAGGATGACAGTAACTGATAATTATTGAGAACTTGCTCTGTGAGGTACTTTCCGATCACTCAATCTACATTTTAGTAAACCTTAGAACTACCCATGTGATCATTACTATATCCCCCTTTTACAGATGAGAAAACTGAGACTTGGAAATGAAAGGAAACTTGCTCCAGGCAAGATAGTTAAAGGCAGTTAAAGGGTTATAACCAGGCCTGTGACTCCAGGACCTGAGACTTTGCCCACCATGTTATGCTGAAGAAGATGTGATTCTCATGCTGAGAGAACTTAAGTCCAGCTGAGATGTGACTTTATCCAGGTAGAGACGGATGGCTGTATCATAGAGATATGCTAAAGGCCCCGCCCAAGGTAGATTCCAAGGCTGCTGTGGGAAACGAGAAACAGAACCAGCACTTTCCTTTTTTTTTGAATTTTTGAATTCTATTTTATTTATTTTTTTATACAGCAGGTTCTTACTAGTTATCCATTTTATACATATTAGTGTATATATGTCAATCCCAATCTCCCAATTTACCACACTTTCAATTGCAAGAGTCCAAGACGGCTTCACCAGACAGGAGGAGTGCAAACTAAATTACAGAGGGTAAAAGGATGTGCACAAGTAGAGAGAAAGAAAGGCTGTTCTGAGCGTAGCACTGGTAGAGGGGAAGGCCCTGGGTAAGTCGGAGGCCACGAAAAGGATCCCTTTGGCTGAAGCAGAGGATCCGGGGAGAGGAGAGGGGTATTGGGTAAATGTGCAAGGGGCCAGGAGCTGGGGAGGGGCGTCCAGGAGGCTCTTCAATGCTGGGCTGAAAAGCTGGGTGGGGCTGCATCTGGTGGATGGTCTGAGGGAAGCTGATCACCTTCCAGCAAAGAGGTGGTCTGATTACAGTGTTGTTTGGGGAGTTCAGGGTGGGGTTGAACATGGGGAGGGGACATGTCTGGAACGCCCAGTAAGGATGCTTTTGCAACAGTCCTGACAGGAGACAAGAGTCGTGGCTGTGTAATTGCAAAGCAAAGGACCGATCCTACAGGCAGTTCAAGCCACCTTGGGCTATAATTTGCTTTTTAATGACACTGCTGATCCTGCTGTTACTGACGTCTGGGGACCTCAGAGGTGCTTTAGAGTCACCCCCTGGGTGGCCAGTGGCCTGTGTGTGGCACTGAAAGAGCCCTCGTTAAGGTCAGGAGCCCCAGGTTTCAGGCCAGGCCCTGCCCCACTGTTGGCAGCGAGTAACCTTGGGAGGCTCTTGCAGCTCCCTGGGCTTGTTTTCCACGATTGATTCATCTTATTCACTCAGTCAAACAGGTGTTTTAGCATAGAAACCCTCAGGACGTTCGGAATGCCTCCTGCATGCAGAGGGCTGTGGGTAACCCTGGGGGCAGAGCCTGTTCCCCACCACCACCCTCCCAGTGAAACACCCAAGCGCGGCCGCCACTAATCACTGCTTCTGCCCGCGTCAAACAGTGTGCATGTGTATTAAAGACTGTGCTTGGAAGCCAGGGGAACAGACGAGGCATCTGATGAGCACCCTGGCCAACGTGGAGGTGAGTCAGTTTACATAAAGGCACCTGAAGGAGCCCTCTCTGTGCTGCGTCAGGCTCCACCTGCCCTTCAGGTCCTCAACCTGCACCGGGCCGTTGAACCAGTTCAAAACCAGCCAGAGGCCCCCATGGCCTTTAGCTAGGAAGAAAAGGAATTAGAACCTCCCAGGATTCAATCACAGGGGATCTTAGTAAGAGCACAAAGCAAATACACAGGTGAACTTAACTGAATCTGATCAAAATCGGTCTGAGAAAATTCATCTATTCTTTTAACATTCATTCATTCCTTCACTTACTCATTTGCTCACCATTTTATAAGCACGACACACTGTGTACGTTTACTTGGTCGCTGAACAGATTTTCAGCTCCTTGCAGGGAGGGAGTGTATCTTGTTCCCCCATGTATCGCTGGGGCTGCCGTAGATGGTGGCGCCGTAGATGGTGGCACCGTAGATGGTGGCGCTGTAGATGGTGGCTTGCAGCTGAAGGAATGCAACCTCCGCTCGGCTTTGTCGGGGCTGCTTTAGCCTGGAGGAGCAGCCAGGATGAAGCGGGGACTTCTTTCAATAAGCACAAAGGTATGGTCTGTGTGCTAAGCTGTGGCCTGAGGAAACATGTGCTCCCAGAGGAAGCTCCTTTTCTAATGATTCGGCTCAAAGGAGCTGCTTTCTAAATGACACTTTGTGCCTTCAGAGCCCATGTGTGTTATGGTCTAATGTAGCGCTACTCTAGCACTGCTTTGTTTGTTTTTGGAAACATTTATTGGGCATTAACTGTGTACAGGGTGCAGTGTTCAGTTCTGCCCCGTCATGCAAAGCAATAAAATAGGGCGAACTACCGACTTCCATGTCTGTAAGTTATTTAGGTAAGTGTATGATAAAGACACATGCACTGAAAGAAGGGGGGGGGTCTCCTCTACTCTGGGGAGTTATGGAAGGCTTCCAGGAAGTCACTTCTGGTTAACTTTTGAAAGATGAGTAGGTTTGCCCAGGAGGAGAATTGTGGGAACATGTTCCAGCCCAAGACCAGAGACCTGCACGGACACGATGAAAGAGGGAAAACGTCAAGTTGTGTAGGTGTGATAGGAACCAGAATTTATAACCTTTCAAATGCAGGTTAGATGAGTTCTTATCCAGGAAGTCTTCCAGAATCCCTACAAGAGAGATTCACTATCCCTCTTCTTACAGCCTCTGGACCTGTTATCAGCTTCCATTATTTTAGTTACCCCTTGGCGCTGCAAACATTTGTAATATGCACATCTCAATGATAGACCAGAAGCTTGCTGAGGCCAGAGAGCTTGTATCTTCTTCATTTTTGTTTCCTTAGCGAATAGCATAGGGAATAGAGTAGTTGCTTCATGCACATTTGGTAAAGTATATTCCCACATGGAGAATATGGAGAAGGTGCCTCCCTCCTAGAGTTGGTCTTGAGGGACTAATTATATCTATTACATTTACAGGACCTCTAAAGTCTTGCTCGAATTTTCTTTCTTTTTTTTTTTTGGCTGTGTCGGATCTTGGTTGTGGCGCACAGGCTTCTCTCTAGTTGTGGCGCATGGGCTCTGGGGCGTGTGGGCTCTGTAGTTTGCGGCATGTGGGCTCTCTAGTTGAGGCACGTGGGCTCAGTAGTTGTGGCACGTGGGCTTAGTTGCTCCATGGCACGTGGGATCTTAGTTCTCCGACCAGGGATTGAACCCACCTCCACTGCATTGGAAGGTGGATTCTTTTTTTTTTTTTTTTAAACATCTTTATTGAAGTATAATTGCCCCACAATGGTGTGCTAGTTTCTGCTTTATAACAAAGTGAATCAGTTATACATATACATATGTTCCCATATCTCTTCCCTCTTGCGTCTCCCTCCCTCCCACCCTCCCTATCCCACCCCTCTAGGTGGTCACAAAGCACAGAGCTGATCTCCCTGTGCTATGCGGCTGCTTCCCACTAGCTATCTATTTTACATTTGGTAGTGTATATATGTCCATGACACTCTCTCACCCTGTCACATCTCACCCTTCCCCCTCCCCATATCCTCAAGTCCATTCTCTAGTAGGTCTGTGTCTTTATTCCCGTCTTGCCACTAGGTTCTTCATGGCCTTTTTTTTTTTTCCTTAGATTCCATATATATGTGTTAGCATACTGTATTTGTTTTTCTCTTTCTGACTTACTTCACTCTGTATGACAGACTCTAACTCCATCCTGGAAGGTGAATTCTTAACCACTGGACCACCAGGGAAGTCCCTCAAATTTTCTTATATAGACAATTTTACCTAATCATATGAGCAGGTATTTACATGTATATATAGGTGAAATAATTCATATTAAACTTATCTGTGGCTTCTTCTGAGGAGTGGAGAGAGAAGTGGGGGGTGTACTATTTCAGAAAGATTGAGTATGGTTGTCCATGTTGTGCACTGCACAATTCTAGAGACCATTCATTTAGATGTGGATCTGTACTTTATAAATTTAAACAAAGAATAACAAATACAGAGAAATCATGACACTGTTAATAGTTTTTACTTTCTTTTCAGGGTTTTTTTGCACTTATCCAAAATGTCCCAAATGGATGGGCATGGCTTTCATATTAAAAAATTATTAAGACTAATGAGTTGTGGACAATTTGAGAAACATTGGAAGTACAACAGAGAAAATAAATATGACCCACATTTTACCAAACAGAGAAAACTACAATTAACATTTTACTTCATAAAGTTTGTTTTCTAGTTTTTTATTTTAAAATGATATTTGTTATTTGAATAATGTAGAAGTGTACAAAGAAGACAATCAAAATCACTTCTAACTCACCACCCAGTGAGGACCCACTGTTAACATTTTGTACATTTTCTTCCAGCCTTTTTCTATGTTAATTACAATCATAACTCCCATTTGCTGAGTGCTTAATTTGAGCCAGGCAATGTGCTAAGCACTTGCCAGACATTATCTCATTTAATTCCCACATAAGCCTGAGGTGGGAATCATCAGCCCCATCTCACAGACGATACAAACCGAAGGTTAAGAAACTTGGATCAGTTGCAGTTTGAACTTAACATTGCCTGACTCCAAAGCTAACATTCTTTATGATTCTCTATACGCCTTCAAAATCGTGTGTGCAGTTACATGCACACACCTGCTACATACACAGGCTGCAAACACAGATACATAGACACAGACACACACATAGACACACAAGCTGTGATTACATTGTGTCTTGCATTTTTCTGTCTGTTTTATTTTTTATTTAATATTATATGCTGAGCATTTTATGATGTCATGTAAAAACACTTTTAGAAAGTGGTTTGGTAAACTTTGCTTTTTTAAGTTAAATTTTAAGCAAATGTCTTGAAGCATTAATCTCCATAGAGGACTGGCCTTTGTCATCAGGCCTCCAGACCTACTACATATCCAGTCCTCAGGATCCCACCTCCTGGCTGCTTCTCCCTGACTGTTTTCTTGTCCATTCTTCTTCCTTAAGCTGGGGTAGGGGAAGCTGGGCAAGCTGTGGTCACTGGCCTCAGAAGCTGTCAGAGGAAACTAACCTCCATAATGCCTGCACTTCATGACAGTATCTCCTATGAGCCCTGCTTCACAGCCTCAAAGCATTTCTTGCTTGTGTGTGTGTGTGTGTGTGTGTGTGTGTGTGTGTGTGTGTGTGTGTCAGGTGAATAATCCTGTATGGCTGAGAAGGCATTTTTCAAATCAAGAAATTTATGGACAGGTTAAGCAGTCGGGATAATATAACATCTTCAGCAAGGATTGCAACAAAAAATAGGGCATAGAGTACCAAACTTGTAGTTGAATGCAAACTGTTCACATCCAAAGTGGAACAGATCACTGTGGGCTTCCTCAGCTCCAATATGCTAATGATGGGTACTGAGAGTTCCCAGGGGAACTCAGAGTATACAGTGATTTCCAAACTTAATCCACTGAGTACCTGTTAGGGTGGAGGCATCTTTCTTAGCTGACTCTCGTTCTGTAATACACAGTTTGAGAAATACTGTTTTATAGGTTTTCTATATAATGTCGATTCAGTTGTTTAATTTCATTCAATAACTAACTAGTTTCTTGCTACTCAAAGCGTGGTCCGAGGACCAATGGCAATCAGCGATCTTCTAGGGACTCCTTTGAAATACAGAATCTGCACCCCACCTGCCCGCCCCCCGCCCCCAGTCCACTGATTTGATATCTGCCCTGTAATAAGACTCCCAGGTCAAACACAGGAGTATTAAAGTTTGAGATTGATGCACTGCTGTTAAGGACACACAAGTTCTTAATGAAATGGAAGTCACCTTACAGAGTTTATTTAATGTCACAAAGGGGGTTTCATACACGTGTTTGATTTAACGTACACGAGTACAGGAAGTGGAAAATGCACTTGAATACTGCCAGCAGTGGAGCATAGACCCTGAAGGCATGTTCTGCTGTCCACTCAACAAGGATCCCAAGCAACCGTGAGCTCCCATGTTTCTCCTGGGTCCTTATTCTTCTCCTTTTTAGGAGCACACGCAGTCCCCTAGCGTGTCCACATTTGGAGCTGGAGTGATATGCAGCCACATCCCATTAGCTAATAGCGAGGCCCCTGGAGAGGGGTTTCAGCTGGGCACACACAGCTAAAGCCCCTTTAATGGCCCAGTCAGCTGTCAGGGCTGTAAACACATTTCTTTCCATTCAGAGCCATTTGCCCCTCTCTGTGACCTCTCGTGGCTCTCGGACCCTGGCCACGTGGCCCAGATGGCATAATCTGTCAGGCCAAAGCAGGTGACAGTGGGGCTTGCTGTTAGGTAATCAGTGACTATAATTAGCTGGGGTGGAAATGATAATGGGACCAACTGCAGAGCTGGGGCCGGGGGAGCCCTTGATGGGTGGAGTAGCAGCCAGAGAAAGCGGCTTGCTTCCTCCTCCTTCCCCTCTCTCCCTTCCCCCTCCAGCATGATGTTTCTAGCATATGGAGTGTATGTGTGCACGTGGGGTTTCATCCTCAGTGAGGAAGGTCAGGGCTGAGCACTGGCAATTTAGTAAGCGAGTTGTTTGGCCGCTGATCAATTTTATTTCGTAGGGTTTCGTTTGATAATTAGTTGGCTGTCAGGAGCTTTTGGGACCAAGTGTGCGGGAGGGTTGTAGAGGATTAGAACTTGATTCTTGGGGGTCAGACACATAGGCATTCAGACCCTGGTTCTGCCACTTAGCAGCCAGGTGGCCGCAGGCTGGTCAACCAGTCTCTCTATATCTCTAACAGTAGAGATCACATCACTCCCCTCGTGGGCCCATTGTTGGGGTTAATGAAATATCGCCGTCAATACTGCTTGAAACACACCTGACATAGAGTAGTTCCCATAATACCGTTTTCTTCTCTTCTCCTTCTCAGTGAGTATGACTTTGTACGTGATGCCAATAAAACAGAATCAACCAACCAAAAAATCGTTCATAAAATACTGAATAAGGTCTCTTTGATAATAGGGGAAAGGAAGTTGTTTACCAAAAAGCAGTTGATAAGTGATGTTGGCTTTGCTTGTGACTTGTATCAGGAGGAGAACAGTCCCCACATTTTCTAAATCAAAATAGAAGAGATGGGGGAGGGCAGTCAACTAATAAACATTGAAGCATTGTTTGTTGTTTGTCATTGTGTAGCTGGCAGTTTATGGCTCTTTTCTAACACAGCACATATTGTCAGTTCACCGGAAACATTGTGGAAGCTTGTGCAGTTTGGGTACTTTGAAGGTCTAAAGTAAAACTTCTGCATCATCTACCTTCCCTCCTCCCACCCAACTGTTTTCTTCTTTTCCCTTCCTTTATTAAAAAAGAATAATATATCCCTAGAAAGGCAAAAAAGAAACCGAAACCTACCTACAATCCCAGAAATAACCACTTAACAATTTGGTATATATTCTTCTAGATCCATCTAGATGCAGATATTATTTTTTCATCAAAGTGGGTCAGATTTGGTCACTTGCAACCTGATTTTTCCCCCCACTTAATATGTTGATTTTATTGTATGTTAGTAACTACATTTATATAACATGGTTTTCCCCAGATTTTCAATCATAGTTTATTGACTCAGTTTACAAAGAAGTCTACTAATCTTTTTCCACTGCCTTTTTTTTTAAATCAAGATAATTCACATACCATAAAATTCACCTTTTAAAGTATACAATTCAGTGGTTTTTAGTGTAGTCACAAGATTGGGCAACCATAGCTAACTCAAGAACATTTCCATCACCCCCGAAAGAAAGCACATACCTGCTTGCAGTGTTTGCTCCTTCCTCTAGCCCCTGGCTAATAGTAACTATGGTACCATTGAGATGCCATGAATTACCGACACAGTTCCTCACCATTGGACATGTAAATTGCTTACGACTATGTATGATTTTAAAAAATATTGTAATGATCAGTCTGTGAAATTTCGGTCCAATTAAATCATATTTTTGAGCTATGTCAGAGTTAATATACGCATGCTGTTTTAATTTAAAAAGGAGTGTTACATTTTTGGATGATGTGGTTTGGGGAAAATTTAGAATTAAAACAAATCTCTAAATCTGTAGAATTATAAACATTCTTTGGGGATTTCCCGAGTGTGGTCATTGCAAAATTGCTTTTGCAAACACTGCCTGTGGAGTTTGCCAGACGTTAGAAGTTGTGAAATTCTAATATATTACTCTGCAGTTTCGCTATGGAGGTTGATTCCTGAGTCCTCCTCCTAGAGTGACAGTCAAAATTGTGTTTTGTGTCTCTCTGAGCAACCTTACGATCTGGTAGAAAGAAGGGCAGGAGGAGGGGTGTGGGGTAGAACCAATTCTGTTCATAGTTTCTAGGAGTGATTTTTAAAATTTGACTTAAAAAAATAGACCTTAATCTGGTACAAAAGGAATCTGGTAGTTATATTTTAAAAACATTGCATACATAGACCATATTTGAAAATTCACTTCAATAACAATAAATTTTATTATAATAACTCCCACGAGTTAGGAAGTCACGAGGCTATGAGGACCAGCTGCTGCGCTAAGTGTTTCTTGTGCCTTAGTTCATTCAACAACTTTGTGAAATCATCGATAAGATTGTTTAAGAAATGGAGTTTGGAAGTATTACGCAACCTGAATGATGGTCAAACCACAAGCTATTCTGCAGTCAGTTTGGCAGGTCCATTGATCCTCAGCAATTTACCCCTTCCCAGTGCTTGACTCAACCCCTGAACTTGCCGCACCCTGTCTCAATGACAAAGCCAAGTTCTTCAGATCTTCCCTGAGGTCCGTCCGACACCCAAACAACAAGGGGCGCCTCCCTGTGCCTTAGTGGAAAGAGTGTAGTGGTTAGAGTCTTAGTTCTGCCACTTACCATGCCACCTTGGGCAAGTTACTTAACCACTCTGTGGCTCAGTTTCCCCATCTGTGTAATGGGGGTAACAGTATCACCTGTATGCATTTGTGATGAGAGTTAAATCACTATATTAAATGCAACTGATAAGTGCTCAAGCACAGTGTGATCACCCTGGCAGAGTTGGTCCGGCCTCAAGGTGACAGCACTGAGCCTGTCCCCTGAGACTGTTACCGAAGAGGTCTGGCCAGCTACCTCTACCGCATCATTTTACATTTGGGAAAACAAAGGGCTGGAGGGTGGAAATGCTCGTGTAAGGCCCACTGCTTGGCAGCAGTAGAATCTTTATAGTGATTCTATAAAGTGATCTGCTCGGTTTCTGTTTGTCTGTCCGAAGCAAAGACTGTGATGGCTTAGGAAGCAAGCATCAGAGGACAACACTCTATTTCTGTTCTCCACGCTCCCAGGGTTCCCTCATTTAGTCCTTGGTCTCATCACAGCCAGGAATTACTGGTCTTCTTCATGGTGTCCGACCCTGGGATTTACTGTGTGTTTACCCTCGCCAGTGCGAGTCAGGCCCTGCGCTCTCACATATTCTAACAATTGTCCTGCGAGGGAGATCTACTCTTACTCATTTTGCAGATGTGGAGACTGAGGCATAAAAAATAAGCCATATTCAAAGTTACACAGGTATAAAGGGGTAGAATTTCAGAAAATTGCATCGTGATCAAGAGCTCATTTATGGGGCTTCCCTGGTGGCGCAGTGGTTGGGAGTCTGCCTGCCAATGCAGGGGACGCGGGTTCGAGCCCTGGTCTGGGAAGATCCCACATGCCGCGGAGCGACTAGGCCCGTGAGCCACAACTACTGAGCCTGCGCGTCTGGAGCCTGTGCTCCGCAACAAGAGAGGCCGCGATAGTGAGAGGCCCGTGCACCGCGATGAAGAGTGGCCCCCGCTTGCCACAACTAGAGAAAGCCCGCGCACAGAAACGGAGACCCAACACAGCCATAAATTAATTAATTAATTAATTAAAAAAAAAAAAAAGAGCTCATTTATGACTGTGGGCAAGTACCTTGACCTCCTATGTTGCCATGCTTTTATCTGTAAAATGGAATAATAATAGTACCCGCCTTAAAAGGATGCAGTGAGGGTTATTAATTCTTGTAAAGTGCTTGGAAGAACTCCTGGCGCGTAGTATGAGCTCAATAAATGTCAGCCTTACACAAAACAAACAAAACAAAACACGATATGGATCTGTCTGCTTCCAAAGCTTGTGTTCCCTCTGTGACTCCCTGCTTCTTCAAAAGGAAGCAGGGAACTGAATTCATACTAAGAAACCTGAGCAAGATTCAGGATTGCAAAGCATTTGAAAGTGTGGCCTAGTTAGAAAGCACACTCGCTCACATACACACACATAGCTACTTTTAATAGCTGGTAAGAGCCAGAGAAAATCCAATTATAGATGAATCAATCGATTAGAAAGAAAGGGGGCAGAAGAAAAGAAAAAAAATGTTGGAGAGACACAGAGCCAAATTACAGCTGGATAATAGAATTAAGGGTCTATAGAACAAACTGGGAGAAGTAACAAAGGGATAAGGGCTGGAGACTCATTCACAGCTCTGTAAAGATTTGATTCTTTCTCTGCCCCTTGACTCCAAGAGCAGTCACTGGGCCAGTGCCCCAAACAACTGATCACATTGGAAAGAGCTGGCAAATCATATGTTTGGCAAATCATATTTTTGCAGAGAAATGAACCACCTGTGGCCTCTGGAACAAGAGGATTCTGTTTGGGTTTAAACAGATACTCACATTTAAAGATGAAAGCAGAGGGCCCAAATATCACTCTCACGGGAGGGGGAAGGTGAAAGCTATGTTGCTAGTTGGCAAAGATGTAGCTTTTGTTCATAATGTTCTGTTTCCTAAGAAATCCTATCTTTGCTCTCAAAGAAACATCTCAATATTAAGTAGAATTTCTCTTTCATACAAATGCTTTAAAAAACCCACATGCACTTTAAATTTTATTTTCTATTTTGGGGGGAGGGGGTGATGAGAGGGAGATGGGGCTCTTAATCCAGCAACAATCTCTACAGCTGTGTCTATTATTGGTGGGTTCTAGAATAACATCCGTTTCTATGTATTTATGGAAAGGCGTCCTTAACTAGGCCACAGAAAGAGCCAGCGCATCTATAAATAAATTAAGGAGGCTACGAGGCGCGGGTGGTGGCCCCTCTGGCTGCGGCCCTGCTGCACAGCTGTCGTCTTTGTGCCCGGCCGGGCCTGCTCCATTGTGGATGCGATTACCCGGAGGGCAGGGTGGTGCGTGCGGGGCGGGGCGCACCTTCACCGGCGGGCCTCAGGGATTGACACCAAAGGTGGGCTTCTCGGCCGCTGTAGACTGGCCTCGTTTCTGGGAGCTTCCGGCCTCTGTCTCGGGCAGTACAGGTTACCCAGGCAGCAGTCACTTCCTGAGAGCCAGCTGCACCCAGCCCGGGCTCAGGCTGAGCTGAGTTAACAGATGGTGGTCTTGGGATGGCGGGGCTGGGGGCGGCGGGGACAGGGCAAAAAGACAAGAGCAACAAAATAACCCCGAATATGTAAGTTTAAACAGAGCAAGGAGAAGGGGCACAGGCATGAAGGAAGATTTTCCCAGAGTTTGGGAGCCCAGTTGTTTTTTCCCACCCCCTAGGACTGGTGTGCCTGCTATAGGCTGCTCCCTCCAGAACAGGCATCAGGCAAGAAGGATCCAGAGTTCTACTGGCAGGTTTTTTTCCTGTGCACTCACTTAAAGATTGAATTAAAAAAAAAAAAAAAAAAAAAAAAAAAAAAAAGGCAGTTCTTTCCTTTAGAGAAATGGGGCAAAAAATGAGCTTCTATTTGTTTGGTAATCATTTCTAGATTTCCTGGGAATCTTGTCTTGGGAAGGACCTCACTACTCAAAGCAGTGGTCCCTGGACCTGCAACATTAGCATGTCTTATTCAAAAAGCAGGGTCTCAGGCCCTCCAGACCCTATGACTTGAATCTGCAGTTATTTAAGATTCCCTCATTCCATTTGGAAAGCTCTAGTTTACTATACTGGTCTTTTTTTTTTTTTTTTTAAACATTTTTTTTTTTTAATTTATTTTATTTTTGGCTGTGTTGGGTCTTCGTTTCTGTGCGAGGGCTTTCTCTAGTTGCGGCAAGCGGGGGCCACTCTTCATCGCGGTGCGCGGGCCTCTCACTATCGCGGCCTCTGTTGTTGCGGAGCACAGGCTTCAGACGCGCAGGCTCAGTAGTTGTGGCTCATGGGCCCAGTTGCTCCGCGGCATGTGGGATCTTCCCAGACCAGGGCTTGAACCCGTGTCCCCTGCATTAGCAGGCAGATTCTCAACCACTGCGCCACCAGGGAAGCCTACTATACTGGTCTTTAACCCTGACTGCACAGTTGAATCACCTGGCATCATGGGTTGACTTGCGTCCTCCAAAAAGATGTTGATGTAGAAACCCCAGTACCTGTGATTGAGAACTTGTCTGGCAATAGGGTTTTTGCAGATGATCAAGATCTTAGGATGGGCCCTAATCCGTTATGACTTATGAAAAGGGGAGATTTGGACACAGAGACAGACGCGCACACAGGGGGGCTGCCATGCAGAGATTGGCATGATGCATCTATAAACAAAGGAATGCCAAGGATTGCCAGTAAACCACAGGAAGCTGGGAGAGAGACACGGACAGATTTTCCCTCATACCGTCAGAAGAATCCAAATCTGCTGGTACCTTGATCTTGGACTCCTGGTCTCTAGAACTATGAGATAAATTTCTGTTGTTTAAGCCACCCAGTTTGTGGTAATTTGTTATGACAACCCTAGCAAACTAATACACCCAAATCCTCCTATGAAAAATCCAGGGTTTTGATCTCTGTCTGACATGTTTGTAGTCAGAATACCCAGGGGTGGGGCCAGTGGACTTGCATTTACTAAATGTCTTTTGGGCGATTCTGAAGTAGCTGGTAGTTTGGGAGCCAGTGGTCCTGTCTACCTATTATCTTGTGCTCACCCATACAACATCCTCCTGAAGAGCAGATGCTTGTATGTACCAATCTGCTTGTAAACTTCCAGTGATGGAGAGCTCATTACCTGATGGGGCGGCCCTATATATCATGGAAAGTTCTAATTGTTCAGAGAAACCTTTAAATAGAGCTAAAATCTCCTAACATTTTCTCTATTGTAAATATGAAGAAACTGAGACCCTGGAAGGTTGAGTGACTTGCCTAGGTCCATCCAGTCAGTATGGGGCCAGCTAAAGATTTGAATCCAGGCAGTTGCCTGAGCCCATCCTCCTGACCACTTAAACTACCCAGATGACCCCTGGTTTACAAAGGGCCATTATAACTGTGCTCAAATCAAGACTCTCGCCAACCTTGGGGGACAGAGAGCCAGTGTCCCTCCCTGATCCTCACACCTGGATGGTGGGATGAGAGGGTGGAATATGAGATCGGGAGAGGGAATTATGTAGTCCTCTAGGTGCCTGGGCTATGGGATTTGCCACGTGTCCATCCAGAGCGTGGATGAATTGGCTGGAGAGGCCAGGGTGTGGATTTGGTCCTTGTGTCAGGCCTGCTCCTGACCCTCGTCCCTGAGTGTGTCTCTCCTGCTCTCTTGGCCCTCAGTGTTCACACCTGTGAAACAGGGACAATAGACCCTGCCTTTTCTACCTTGTAGCAGCCTTGAGGGGCTCCACCGAGATCAGGAATATGCCTTGTGAAGTGCAAATATGATGATTATATTATAACTTGATGTGAGAAGAGAACTTAGGTACTTCTATGAAAAAACACTTCTCACTAGGGCAACTTTGGTAATTGCTCTTCCTGACCAACCATTTGATTTCTGCTCAGTTTCTACCAAGCCCTTTCCAGGCGTGAGTGGAAGTGGGTATAGGGAGGATGTCGGGGGTGGGGTCTTTCTGAGAGCTATACTCCCCCCTCCCTGGACGTACCCCATTATGGACCCAATCTTCAAAATCAAGGACAGTGTACCCCTGTCTTTCCAGTAGGTTGCATCTGAGCTGGATTTTCCTGGGGCAGGGCTGCCTGTCCCTCTTTCCCTAGAAATCAAGATTCTCTCTACCCACTGGACCCATTCGTTAGGGTTCAGAAGTCTGGAAACTGTTATTATTCCCATCCCTAAATTTTCTCATATACTTCTTTATCAATTCATTCTACAAATATTCCCTTAGTGCTTCCTCTGGCCCGGATACTGTGCTGGGCACTGGGAATATGAAATGGATTAAGATGAGTTCTTATGCTCCAGGAATTTACAAGCAATCCAGTCTCAGAGCTGCACATATTTCCACGTTAGTTCCCAAGGCTGTCTCGTCTCTGCTTACAAGCCTCTCAGCAAGCCTTCCTCCTCTTCTCCCACCCCCTTGCAGTGTGGTGGACTAGGAAGAGATGACAGCTGAGGCAGAAAGTATAAGCTCTGCCCTCATTCCTTGCTGTGTAACCTTGGGCAAGTCACAGCCTCTCTGAGCCTATTTACTTGTTCATAAGATGAGGTCAACAAGAGAGATATGTGATAAGATTCAGTGAGTATTTTCTATGAACCAGACACTCTTCTAAGTGTTTTATGTCTTCATTTTACAGAGGAGGCAACTGAGGCAAAGAGAAGTTCATTAACTTACCAGGTCACGAAACTAGTTGTTTGCAGAACCAAGAGTCAAGCCCAAGCTCTAGGGCTCCAGAGCCCAGGTCCTTAACCACTGTCATATCTGGCCTCCCTAAGCTGTCCATTATCACTTGCCCTTAGGGGTCAAGTGAACAGACAAAGTACTCCATGCTATAGTGCTGCTGAAATGGATGCAGGAAGAAGATGGTGATGATGAAGAACAACTTCCTCTGTCAGTAAAGGAGTGAAATTTCTCAGTCTTATTTGTTGATTGATAGATAGATGGATGGAAGGATAAAGGGAAGGAGGGAAGGTGAAAGAGAAAGAGAGAGTGTTAGAGTTATATACAGGTGACACAATCATTCACAGCACAGAAGTATTGCTATCCCAATTTTAAAGTTGAGGAATTGGAGGCTCAGAGAGGTGATGTGCCTTGTCCCAGGTCAGACAGTGGCAGAGCTTGGATTTTACTCAATAACTGTCTGATTCTGAAGCCAGTGCTCTTCTTATGTCTCTCTTAGCTCCTGGGCAGATTGGAATCAGCAATTCTTATGTACAGTTGACATTCCGTCTCCTCTCTTGTTCCCTTCTTCGTTTATCAGCAATTTGTGGGACAATTTCTGTACATTATTTATCATGGAGAACTTAACGAGAACAATCCACAATCCCTGCTTTTAGGCAGATACTGTATGTAATAGATATTGATAATAATATATATAATATATAAATTATTATATAATTTTATCTTCTCTAAGAAACGAGACTTACCTAAGGAATCCCCACTTCAAATGAGGAGGAATCTGGATCCAAAGGAGAGGCTTCCTCCCTCTTCCTCCCTCTCATGCTCTCCTTTGTTAGAATCTGCATTTAAATGCTGCTTCCAGTGTCAATGGACCTGATTTGTACAATCTGAAAGTCAGTTTAGCAAAGACAAATGAACTGTCTCTTTCTACCTTCAAGGTCTCACAGTAATAGGTAAATTTACAAGTGTTATTCCAATGTCTTTGTTGCTTAAACAGATTGACTTTTCACTGTGATGTCCTAGGCAAGTTCTAAGATATCACATGTTACAAATCAGAATCAGGATGACATATGTGACATTCACATTGGTGAAAAAATGCAAATAAAGCAGTACAGTACAAGAATGATCAAAATAAAAGACAGGTATTTTTTTTTCCCAAGGGAAACCTGTACAGATTTAACTAAAGTAAACGTGTCCAGAGAAAACCTAGGGTTCAAGATAGTTAATCTTCCTTAGAGATTAAAAGGAAAACAGTATCTGTTTAGCCCCTATATTGTGCTAGGCAGTGAGACACTCAATTAATCCTCCCAGCAACCCTAAAATGAATATATTATTATAGAATAGAAATGGGAATTATCTGAGATGATGTAAGTAAGATGCTATGTCCATTGCCTGGCACACAGTAATTGTTCAATAGTGGTGGCCATTAATACTATTGCTTAAACCCATTTAATAGATAAGGAAGGTAAGGCTCAGAGAGATTCGACAACTTGCCTGAAAAGTTACGTAGCTAAGGGGTGGCAGAGCAGGAGTCCAACACAGACCAATCGGGCTCCAGAGATCACACATACACTTCCTGCAGTGCCATGCAGTTACCAAGTTGCATTTTTTGGAAGAAAGACAAAACTTGACTTTTCAGCTAGTGGGAAGCAGCAGCATAGCACAGGGAGATCAGCTCTGTGCTTTGTGACCACCTAGAAGGGTGGGATAGGGAGGGTGGGAGGGAGATGCAAGAGGGAGGAGATATGGGCATATATGTATATGTATAGCTGATTCACTTTGTTATAAAGCAGAAACTAACACACCATTGTCAAGCAAGTATACTCCAATAAAGATGTTAAAAAAAAACACACACAAAAAATGACCTGGAGTTCTGGTTCCCCTAGGTCAGCCCTGTTCCTGGTGTGTTTTTCTTTTTTCTCTAATTATCTAGTCTCATTAATTAGAGGCCACCACGCAGTTCCTTTTGTAACCCCTGATTAGCTCAAAATCGTAAAGGAAACATGGGAGAAAACAGAAGATGCCACTGCCATCTGCTGCAGGTCTTTCTCGAGCCCCATGCTAACAAGTCCTTCTCTCCACTGTGACTCACACCCCATTGCCTGCCCCTCCCCACCAGGCCAAGCTGGGTTATGACTCATTCTGGCTTCTGGCAGGCTCAAAAGAACCATAAATTTAAACCCAGTCCTTCAAGGTCAAGGAGCACCATAGTTCTTTAAGCCTCACCATTGTTGTTGGTGCACGCCTTCTCCTTCAGCCAATGGGAACTCTGTGCCTCTGTGGGGTTTTTCCTTTCAGCTAATTGCTCCCTCCTTGGTCCCACCTTGAGAAGGCTGTCAGTAAAGGAGGCATTCCTGGGTCAGAGGTCAGGTCACAGATGCTCCAGGGCTGAGACCTCAGGTGAATTCTGGGGTTTTGCAAAAGAGAAATTGGGGAAGCCAAGTCCTCTCTTAAGTGAAGCTCATTAGGAATCCCAGCAAAAGCAGGGACCCCTTAGTGCCGTGTCATCACGGGCTACTGGGCCTGTGGCTTCATGGGCAGGTTATAATTAGCAGACAGCTCATCCTGGAGGAAAGCAGAGAATGAGCCTCGGAACTGGTCCTTCTGCCTCCGGCTTGGCTTCCCTCCAGCCTGCCCCATCATCATGTCATTCTCATGCTTAAGATCTTTAATGACTTCCTTTTAACCTCTACTTAACAACAGGAAGAATTTTTATATAGTTTAAATGGAAAGGAATAAAACCCACTTCTCTCCCACTGCCTCCCTGCTTCACCTGCCCAGCTTCTTCTGATCTCTAAGGTTCAGCTCTGCTGTGGACTCTTCTGATTTGCTAGGCTGAGCCAGGTGCCTACTGTGTGCATTTGTTACACATCTTGGACTTCCTTCTAGCTCAGACCTTACTGCACTTCACTGTACTCTGGTTTTCTATTATATATCTTAATCATGCAATGAGCTCTTCAAGGGACAAGACCCTATTAGCACAAGTTACATAGTAGGTGTTAAAAAATAATGGGTGACATAGCAGGATGGTTGAGAAACTTACCTGTGTCTCTTTTTTGTATGACTGCAGATTCACTGGAAATGAAGGAAAGGTACCCCTTTCTGTGTAACTGAGATCTGTATTTCCTTTGCTCTTAATAAAGGCAGTCAATAGCCTTTTTGGGCTTCAAGGTTGAAAAAAGTAAGTGAGGAACCCACTGAAGTATAGCCTAAAGTGGAGATGGGGCCTCTTCAAGGTTTGAAGCAAGTGGAGGCACAATCAGTGAGATGATCGGGTCAAGGGCATGGTTGTGGGAATGTTTAGAGAACCACTTCAACTGAAAGGTCATGGTAGCCGTCATGGTGGCCTGTGCCTAAGTGCTAAGTGCAGTGGCCTCTGGAGCCCTAACAGAGTTTCCTGTGGCTGAGCTGGTACAGAGGGAGGGGGATTGCTAGCACAACCACCCATTTTCTGGTGGCCCATGACAATTGAACAAGGACTTCTGTACAGCAACAGCAACACTAGGGACTGGAAATGAAAACTGAGGCTGTTGTCTCCTTACCACCCCACTCTCTCTCCACCATTTTCTTGGATCTAATAAGCCTTAGAATTCTTATATGATCCCAATGAGAAAGAGGGATTGATGTGGGTATGACTAAGATTGAATTTCTTTGATAAGTAATGGCTTTATGGAAATACTTCTACGTAATGAAAATGCCTTGTGAACAAAAAGAAAATAGACCACTAGCCTTGCAAACGAATCAGCTGGAATGAGAAAGACTTCAGTCCAATAAGCCTGTATGGAGACTTAGCTATAGGCTTGGGGCTGAGAATATCATGGTGGATAAGCCATGGACCCTCCCCATGATGTTCCTTTGCAATCTGTGAGGTAGACCAGATGGTCACATAATCAGGAATTTCAATATAATTTGTTGTATGTTGAGGTAGAAGGAAGCACTGAAGGGAGGGGAACGTAGCCTGGACTGGGGAGGCAGGGAAGATTTTCTAGGATATATTGTACTTGAGCTGGTCCTTGGAGGTAAGTGAACTAAATTTCTGATAAAAAAGAGAAAGGGTTTTCCAAACATCAAGGAGACAGTGACAGAAATTTGTATGAACTGTCCTGGGTGTGGGGACATTTATATGTACTTGGATGTTACGGGAAAATGAAATGTGTGACCTTAATGGTGGAAGATGAGGTTAGAATGTTAAACAGGTCCAGAGCCAGAGAACCCTGGACTAGATCCCAAGGATGATGGGCAGAAATTGGGGGGTTTTAAGCAGGTCAAATTTCAGCTTTAGAAACATAGAGTAATTCATGCAATGCTAGGTCTTATCATAAATAAATCGTGAAACCTCAGTGGTTTTATGCAGTGTCCGTAACAAGAATAATGGTAATATGATGATGATGATGATAATGACAGCAGGTAACAGACAGTGCCTAGTATGTGCCAAGATTACTCTAAGTGCTTTACAAATATTTCTCTTAATCCTCATAACAATGTTACAAAGTAGAATTATTATCTGTTGCCATTTGACAAGCAAGAAAATTGAGTCAGAAGAGGCCTCAGATTTAAGATATAACTGATTCTGGATGTACAACACTAGAACTAACTCTAAACACATCCCTGGGAATGAACAACTCTGGGAGATGGAGGATGTCGTGGGTAGGAAAACAATCCCTGACCACTGGGAAGGGTCCTGGAAACAGAGAAAATGGCCTGGAGTGTTGAAGTGTGTGGAAACCTGGGGGAGAGAAATGGTTGACGAGTGCCATTCCTCAATATTTTGTCAAGGAAGGCACAGCTACCAAATGGTTCATGCGTTGTTTCAGCCATTATTGAGCACAACTCTGTGGCAGGCCGTGGGATAGGCTCAAGGATGTGCCCCCTCCCTGGCTTCCAGAAGCTTCTGTGTGATTCCAGGAAGGACAGAGTGAAAGGCAGGTAGAAACCTGTAAAAGCTTTCCTTTACTTTTCATCCATCCTATAATAAGTATAGGACGTTTTTTTGCCTGTCCCACATTCATTTTCTTTCTTTTGATATTCCTTTTAGGAATTACCCCTCAGCCATGTTGTGCAACACTCATAGGGTTGACCTGAGATCCAAACCAGAGTGGTCAGGCATTCTGTCTCTAGAATTTGACTTTTGAATGGAGTGACGTAGTGATGAGAAATGGTTGTAGCTGCTTCATCTAGCACTCTGAAGAGGCTTTCCTTTTGTTCCTGGAGCCTAGGGCCCTGGAGGTGCACAGCTTCTTTTCTTCATAGTCATGTGTTTTCCCATATCACATATATATATATATATATATATATACACACACATACACATATAATCATATTGTGTATATATATAATCATATTGTGTTTAAATGTGTATGTCTATATACGTGTTTGTGTGTGTATGCTTTTTTTTTTGCTTATATTGGCCAATTGTTTTCTGTTGCTTGCAACCAAAGACATTTAACTAACACATATCCTTTTCTGGTATCTTTCTGCCTTGGTTTTTCTACCCGTAAAGTGGGAAGAGTAAAACTTACTACTTACCCTCAGGAGGTTGTGTAGATTAAAGGTATATGTCAATAAAATGCTTTCAGATGCTTGGATGAAAGTTCCTATAGAACTACAAAGTCTCCTTCTCAATTTTAGCCATACTTTCAAAGAGGGACTTCCTTTATATACCATAAAACAGCTTTTATCCTGAGAGGATGTGTTCCTCATTTTACTGTCTCTGTAAACAGTTCAAAGATTGCTCCATACTTGCTGTGTTTCCAAAGCTACCATTTGAGATGAAAGCTCAGCTTTATTTAGCGTGAGAAGTAGCTGTGTGATACAGGGAGGTGATGTGGACATTATTGATATTGTGTGTTAGTGATAAGGAAGTTGGCTCAAATTCTCAGGTTGTTACTTTTTTGGCTTTTTAGGGTTAATACTCACATTCTTACCTCAAGTCAAAATAAAATGTAAAAACCCCACTCATTTTAGAGCAAAAAGAGTTGCATCATATAAGAGCATTTGGCAATTATGGAAGTATGTACCATAATAAAAGCTACAACACCTACAGGTTCTAGAATATTTTATGATTTTCAGAACACCTATACTTTTCCTTAGGCCAGTGTAGATTCTATAGTATCTGGCAGTTGCCAACTATACATAAGATTCCTGAGTTATTATTTTAAGTGAACCATTTTTATAATATGCAAACATTATGACAGTAATGCACACTCATCAGGGGAAATTTGGAAATGCAGAAGGGTAGAAAGATAAAGAAAATACATCAGTATTTCAACAGACTTGCTGCCTTAAAACAACAATTTATTACATTTTCATATATACCAATTTTCTTTTTCTATGTAATTATTTTATAATTATTTCCTATTAGTTGATACAATTTTATATCCTGTGGTTTTTTTTTTTCTTTTCATATTACATTACAGCTCTGGCAGTTATCTGTTTTCACCCCAAAACTCAGTGGGTTACAATAAGAACCATTTTGATTGCTAATGAGTCCAAAGGTTTGCTGGTAGTTTCTTCAATTTCTAGTCTCACCTGGGCTTGCTCATGGGTCTGTCATCAAGTGATCCTGGCTGGGCAATCTCACTTGTTTGGGGGTTCACAGCTCTCCTACACTTGGTATCTCATCCTCCAGGAGGTCAGCCTGGACTTGTATTTGTGATGGTGGCAAAATTCCAAGAGAGAGAAGAAACAGGAGAGGCTTAGGTGCAGACCAGGCCAATCATTATTGCCACCGTGGTTGTTGCCAGTGCAAGTCACACGGCCAACATGGATTTGAGGACTGGGCAGGTAGCCCAGGGGCTAGTCATCTGCAATGGTCAGGGATAGAAGGTGGGGTGAAGAATTGTATCCAGAGTTTGGTTTGCAGTTGCTCTCCAGAATAACATAAGCATACTCTGTATTAATTCCTAGACATATATAATGACTTCACAGTATTACACTGAGTGACACCATCACAGACAATTTAAACATTCCCATATTTTAAGTCATTTAGGATTTTCTGCTTTGTTCGCTGCAGGACAACAAACAGTTTTGTGAGAAGCAAACCTTTCTATTTGGGGTTATTTTAAAAATCCTAATATAGAATCACAGAAGTGAATGTATTGTTTAAAAGTTTATAAATATTTTTATTGTTCTTCCTTCATTCTTCCAAAGCACTTTGCAAGAGGCTTATACTAATTTAAATCCACATCAGTAGCATATAAGGGCTCATTTCACTGCACTGCCACCTGTATTGAATACTTAAAAAACAAATCTCTGCTGAAACAAATTAGGAACCTCCCCACCCACAGCATTTCCTTGATGTAACTGGTGCATTTATTTAATTGCTAATAAAGAAAGAGAAGGAGGGATCCAGAGAGAAAAAGAGGTTTATATAGTCAAACAAGATTAGGAAATGCTGTATGTTGCATTCCTATCTTAGTTAATCACAATGGACACGCTCTGAAGAGTCCCACAATAAAGTAATGTGTTCAACGTTATTGCTGAGTCAGTGTTTCCTTAATTAACTTGATCACAGAACACTCATTTTTTGTATAGCATCAATTAACAACCTTAGCACAACTGTTTTGAGTGGGACATTCTTGAGTAAATGCCGCCTGGATAAAACATGGTAGTTTTTCCTCGCGGTGGGAATTTCAGATGCCCTGCAAAGGCAAGAGGGGTACTAGACACATCTGGGGCTCCTGATCATTACTAAAATCATACTAAACTTTATGAAAAAGAAATTAAACTTGTCAGTGAAAATGTTCAGCTTCTCTTTCTTCCTAATCATTCTCTTTGCAGTGATCACCCCAAGAGCTTTCAGGTTTTGTTTGAAGTGATGCATTCTTCCCTAGAAATAGCATGCTGGCATTTTTCTCTTCTTTACATTTTCACAATAAAACATATCTGACTAGAGGCTCAGAGCTTAAGGGCTGGCCCTTTTCTAGGACTTTGCAGCTCTAGATATGGTCTGCAGACCAGCAGCACCTGCACCATCTGGGAACTTGGTAACAATGCGGGGTCTCAGGCCCCACCGAGACCTCCTGAATCAGAGTCCGCGTGCCTTTTTTGCGAGATGTCTTGGTGATTCAGTGAGTGCATATTAAAGAAATGGAAGACCCATCCAGGGGACACCCAGCTAACCTAAAGGAACTTCCCCTTCCTCCTGACCATTTGTTATTCAGTCACCACCACCAGGCATGGCAGAGTCAGTAGGCACATATTATTTTCTCCCTTAAACTCTGGCCCGTGTGTGGTCACAAGCCCATTCTCCTAATGCTTTTAAGCATAGTTGAACACTAGAATGAAAACAAACAGAACATACCAAATACAGAGGCAAAGCAAAGATAAATTAAAGAAGAAAAAAAAAAATAGGGTTAAACCAAGTCTGGGTTCCAGGTACACAAGCCTTGATCCATTCCTAATCCTGCCTGTGGAGACTTGCTCTCTAAGTCCCAAACAGCTGGTGCAGCAGCCCAGGCCCCTTCTGTGTCCTGGCCACCTCTTTCGTCCCACCTGTCTAGTCCTGTTCCTTTCTGGAAGGAAACTTCTCACAGTTCACTGGCATACCCCGACCCCTACCCCCTTTGCCCCAAAATAGGGAGATATCTTGATTATTCTGTGGTCAGGTCACTTTCTGATTTGTCTCTTTCCCAGTGATTATTCTGTGGTCAAATCACTTTCTGATTCATATCAAGTATTCCCTCTCCCAACCGCCCCAATCCCACCACTATTTCTCTTTAAAGAAAGTCTGCTTCAACCCAACTTACAAGGCAGTGACTTTATTGTAGCAGGTCCCTCAGTCTAATCATAGCAAATTACTCAGAATTATAAAGCACTAACTAAAGGCTTTTTATAGAGTTCTCTTACTTAGGCACTATTCAGAAGTAGTTAAAAACATGGGTCTAAAGGAGACTTCCTTATTCTGCTACTTGTTAGCTGTGTGACCTTGGACAAGTAACTGAACCTTTCTGTGCCATGATTTACTCATCTGTAAAAGGAGGAAAAGGGTAATGGTAATTCCTGTTTCTTAGAACCAGGATTGGCTGCAGTATTTGCAGGGCCTAATACTGATTGAAAATGTGGGGCACCTTGTTCAAAAGTTATGACCTTTCTGGGGTAGGAATTCAATACTTTCAGTTGTTAATAAAGCTTAGGGAAGTATGTATTATTTATTTTATTTTACAAAAGAAAAAACTGAGGATCTAGAAAATAAAACAAAACAATTTACCCAACAAGGCCGGACAACTGAGCTGCTGAGAGACATGATCGGACCTGGGTCTGCTCCCAAAGTGAATGAATAGAAATTCCCGAGAGAAGGAGCACAGGCAGGAGGAAATGGACTTATCCTGGACCCACTGGAGGTGAACAGAGCCAGGGGCCAGGAACCCCCCCCATCCCTCACTGTCAAAAGAACAACAAAGAGAGAGCTATGTATCTTATTTCTGTGACACCTGAGGACATTTACTAGGTCAAAAGCAAGACTGAGAGCCTTTGGGCTGTTGGTGAGATCCCAGCAGAACTTTTGTCTTATTTTGATCGGAAACTTAAGCCTGTGTACCATTTCTCAGGCCTATGGTTTCCTAAGACCTTGAATGACTTCATTCTAAGTGGAGAACGAGGTTCCTTCCCCCACCCCACCCATCTGGTTGGAATCTTTCCTTTCTTTGGGCTGCAAATATTTCCTGGTCTCCAAAGAATAAAGATCAATCTGAAAAACCTCCTTCGGCCCAGGGTCCCAGAAATCTGCCTTATTAGTCCGGTCAAGAGTAACTGCACGTCTAACCAGGAGCTCAGAGAAGGCGATGTGTGATGAGCCAGCATATGGGGTTAACTTTCACAGTTCTCTCCCCCACGGTGAGGGCACAAACACAGGTGCATTGTTTGCTCTGCTTTAGAAAATGAGTTAGGCACTTGCCATGAGCAATTTTAATTCTCATGATAGCCCTGAGGGGCAGGCATGACCATTCCCACCTTACAAATGAGGAAACAAGTCACACAAGCTAGAGAGACATGGACTCAGGTTTGAACCCAGGTCACTCTGGTCATACGGTACCAGTCCATAACATACCTAAGCTTTTAACCACTGTACAGCGAACTTTTACAACTGAGATGTCTAATTTTATGTGTCAACTTGACTGGGCCATGGGGTACCCAGATGTTTGATTAAAAATTAATCTCAGTGTTTATGTGAGCATGTTTTGGGGTGAGATTAACATTTAAATTAGTAGTCTGAGTGAAGCAGATTGCCCTCCCTAATGTGGTTGGGCCGTGTCTAAGGGGTTGAAGGCCTGAATAGAACAAAAAGGCTGACCCTCTTCCAAATAAAAGAAATTTTCCCTGCCTTTGGACTTGACCTGAAACATTGTCTCTTCCTGGATCTTGAGCCTGAGAGCCTTTGGACTGGAGCCATTGACCCTCCTGGGTCTCCAACTTGCCAACTCACCTGGGACTTGCCAGCCTCCATAATTGTGTAAGCCAGTTCCTCATAATACATGTATCTCCTACAACCTATTGGTTCTGTTTCTCAAATACAATGATATTCTAGGAATGGTGCTCAGAACTTTGGGAATCCAGGGACACAGCAAAGATAAGAAGACAGTCCCTGTTTTCAAGATGCTTACAGCTCAGAGAAGAAAATTAATAGCACAGCAGATTTACTGCTATTTGAGTTCTGAGAAGGAATTGATGGGATTGAGGAGCTAAGGGATGGGATTTAAGGCAGAAGCACCAGTGAATTTAAAGGCAGCGAGGCATAAGGGAATAATCTGATTGGGGAAATTTGTAAAAAAATCCTGAAAGGGTGAAATTGGCTGAATATTTATCAGGTTCCAGACAGGAAAACAGAAATCACATTAATTATTTTAACAACAAGCATCCACTGTGGAGGACTTGTTAAAGCAGGTATTGGAGGGCGAAGAAAGCAAAACAGAAACACTGAGGTAACAGAGATGGTCAGTGCAGGAAGCAGCAACCACCCTAAGTGCTGGGGGGCACAGGGTATCCATGGGGAATGGTTCCAGGGCCCCATAAGATATCAAGATCCTGGATGCTCAAGTCCCTAATATAAAATGGCATAGTATTTGTGCATAACCTACACATATTCTCCTGTATACTTTAAATCATCTCCAGATTACTTATAATACCTACTACGATGTAAATGCTATGTAAATAGTTGTGAATACAATGTAAATGCTATGTAAATAGTTGTAAATACAATGTAAATCCTATGTAAATAGTTGCTGGTGCGGCAAATTCAAGTTTTGCTTTTTGGAAATTTCTGGAATTTTTTTTTTTTTTTTCCTGAATGTTTTCCATCTGCAGTTGATTGAATCCTCTGATGTGGAACACACGGATATGGAAGGCCACTGTAATTAGAAATTAGACGGTTAAAGATGTTCCTGAGGAGCTGGGACTCAGACAGTGAAGAAGGGTTTTGCCTGGGTGCTTCTGGGACATCTGAGAGGTTACAGAAAGTCTGGTTCTGCCAGGGGAGGGCTGGAGTTGGGTAGCAGGGGTTTAGGAGAACCAACTGTTAAATTTCCAGGAATTTTTGGAGCCAATTGTTGAGACTTTTGTAGCTTGAGGTCACCCATGATGGAGTATTTATACAACAGAAATAGGCAAATGCTACTGATTTTTCTGGAGAAAATTTTCTGCACACCACTGGTTTGGAACCGTGGAACAGGGGTGGAGACTGCAACTATGGCTGTTGCTGCTTTGGTGAAATGCTGCTGTTGGGGTGAAGAGCCAGGTCCCTTCCTTCTGGGGCTTCTAGCTTCTTTCTAGTTCCTGTGTTTGGCAGCATCTAAAAGCACAGTCATCTGGCAAAGGACAATTGTGGTTTGCAGAATCCCAACCCTCGCATCCCCAAAGAGGAATATAGAAGGGTCTGTTTGGACCTGAGAAACAATAGCTGAAACACAAGGGGGCCAGCTCTCTGATTTCTAGGAAGCACTGTCGCATAGTGGAGATAAGAGTCTGGCCTTAAAATCACTCAAATTTGCCATGGTTCAAATGTTGGCTTTGTCCACTGCTTCAAGATCAGAGTCAGATATTTAACCTCTCTGTTTTACCTTCCTCATGTACAAAACGGGGATAATCATTAATACCTAGTCATAGAATGGATTAAATGTGATAATGGCTATAAGAATAAGAATGGCATCCTTATCTTCTCTATCAAATCTTTGCCAAATGTCACCTTCTCAGTGAGGACTTTTCTGACCACTATTTGAAATTGCACCTCCCTTCCCCCCTGCACCCAGCACTGATTATTCCCCTCCCATAACTTATTCTTTTCTAACCTTTACCATCTTATAATTTACTTACTGTCTGTCTTCCTAACTGGAAGGTGAGCTCCATGAGAGCTGAACATTTGCTCTGTTTTGTTGTCTAGCGCATAATTGCTCTTAAATAAATGTTAATTGCATAAATGAAAAATCTTGACTAGCAAATAGTATATACAAAGAAATGTTAGCCATCACTAATAAGATAAAAATTATTTTATTAGTGTTTTGGTCTTCCATAAACACACTGCCATCACAGAACCAAACTCAGTTCCATAAAATGAGATGTTAACCTACTTTGAAAGTCTCTCAATGTTGATTATAAATTATGCTGTATGTATAATAAGTTTTCAGATAAATTATATCTTTATAAAATAAATTCTTACTATCTTAAAAAATTGTCTCTCAAGGGAACTAACTGAGCTAGACTTACCGGCCCTCAGTAATAGCTTGAAATGTTTAGGGTCTTTTTTGACATCTGTTACACATCTCTCAAAACTGGCCAGTGAATTTCCTCTTTGGATATAACTTTGGTGAAACATCCTTCTTGGTCTACTTTCCTTTCAGTTGTAAAATAAAAGAAGCAGAAACAGAGCTTTCATGCCTGGAGCATGCCAGAAAGACACTTGCAACATGCAAGTACCCCCAGAGGAACTTTTTCATTTGCCCTCTTACAGCTACCAGGTAGCAGATTAGACTCTTAGCATTACAGGGAAAAATTTCAGTACCTTATTTCTATGGTAGAGGTAAATTTATTTATTTATTTATTATCATTTGGGTTTTTAAATTTTTTAAAGGTTACGCTCCATATATAGTTATTACCAAATATTGGCTATATTCCCTGTGTTGTACAATATATCCTTGAGCCTATCTTACACTCAGTACTTTGTACCTCCCAGTCCCCTACCTCATCTTGCACTTCCCCCCACTTACTGGTAATCACTAGTTTGTTCTCCGTATCTGTGAGTCTGCTTCTCTTTTGTTATATTTATTAGTTTGTTGTACTTTTTAGATTCCACATATGAGTGATATCATACAGTATATGCCTTTCTCTGTCTGACTTATTTCACTTAACATAATGCCCTCCAAGTCCATCCATGTTGCTGCAGATGGCAAAATTTCATTCTTTTTTTACAGCTAACTAGTATTCCATTGTATGTGTGTGTGTGTGTGTGTGTGTGTGTGTGTGTGTGTATATACACACACACACACAAATATATGTATGCATGTATATATACATCACATCTTCTTTATCCATTCATCTGTTGATGAACACTTAGGTTGCTTCCATATCTTGGCAATTGTAAATAATGCTGATATGAGCATTTGGGTGCATGTATCTTTTTCAATTAGTATGTTTGTCTTTTTCTGATATATACCCAGGAGTGGAATTGCTGGGTCGTATGATAATTCTATTTTTAGTTTTTTGAGAAACCTCCATGCTGTTTTCCACAGTGGCTGTACCAACTTACATTCCCATCAACAGTGTACAAGGGTTCCCTTTTCTCCACATCCTTGCCAACATTTGTTGTTTGTGTTCTTTTTGAGGATAGCCATTCTGACAGGTGTGAGGTGGTATCTCATTGTAGTTTTGATTTACATTTCCCTGATGATTACAGATGTTGAGCATCTTTCCATATGCCTGTTGGCCATCTGCATTTCCTCTTTGGAAAAAATGTCTATTCAGTTCTTCTGCCAATTTTTTAATCAGGTTTTTTAATTTTTTTGATGTTGAGTTGTAAGAGCTGTTTATATATGTTGGATATTAATCCCTTATTGGTTATATCATTTGCACATATTTTCTACCATTCAGTAGGTTGTCTTTTCATTTTGTCAAAGGTTTCCTTTGCTGTGCAAAAGCTTTTAAGTTGAATTTGCTTCAAGTTGTTTATCTTTGCTTTTATTTCCTTTACTTTAGGAGATGGATCCAAAAAAATATTGCTGCAATTTATATCAGAGAGTGTTCAGCCTATGTTTTCCTCTAGGAGTTTTATAGTATCTGATGTTACATTTAGGTCTTTAATACATTTTGAGTTTATTTTTGCATATGGTGTTAGAGAATATTCTAATTTCATTCTTTGACATGTAACTGTCCAGTTTTCCTACCACCACTTATTGAAGAGACTGTCTTTTCTCCATTGTATATTCTTGCCTCCTTCTTCATAGATTAATTCACCATAAGTGTGCAGGTTTATTTCTGGACTCTCTTTCCTATTCCATTGATCTATTTGTCTGTTTTTGTGCCAGTACCATACAATTTTGATCACAGTAGCTTTGTAGTATAGTCTGAAGGCAGGGACTGTGATTCCTCCAGCTCTGGTCTTCTTTTTCAAGATTGTTTTGGCTATTCAGGGTCTTTTGTGTTTCCATACAAATTTTAAAATTATTTGTTCTAGTTTTGTGAAAAATGCCATTGGTATTTTGATAGGGATTGCTTTGAATCTGTAGATTGCCTTGGATAGTATGGTCATTTTAACAATATTGATTCTTCCAACCCAAGAACAGGATATATCTTTCTGTCTGTTTGTGTCATCTTCAATTTCTTTCATTAGTGTCTTGTGCTTTTTCCAAGTACAGGTCTTTTACATCCTTAGGTAGGTTTATTCCTAGATATTTTATTCTTTTTGATGTGATGGTAAATGGGATTGTTTCCTTAATTTCTCTGTCTGATACTTTGTTTTTAGTGTACAGAAATGCAACAGATTGCTGTATATTAATTTTATATCCTGCAACTTTACTGAATTCATTAATGAGCTCTAGTAGTTTTCTGGTGGTGTCTTTAGGATTTTCTATGTATAGTATCATGTCATCTGTACTAATTGATAGCTCTTTGAGGACCTACCTTAATGAATAAAACTGATTTTTATTTAGAGAGGAAACCAACCATCTCTTGACCTTTTACCGATGTGTGTATTTCTTCTCTGTGTGTCCAGTATGAAAGCATTTTGATACATGTGGGCTGCATGGTCAAGATCAAACACACCCTGGTGGTAGGGAACATTTTGACATTCCCAATGTCAACAACCTGGGCTGGGTGGATCCTTAGTCAGGGACTAAAAAAGGGGTGTGTGGCTTACGTGGACAACAAGTTTGCTCTTGTCTTCTCTTCTTGACCTGTGCTTGAAGCATCCAGGTACCTATGGGGTCATTTTCAAGTAGTGAGGGTTAAAAACAGGCTTTTTCAGTTGGGGGGGGGCAGATGACTGCTTATAGTGATGATGGCTCATGCTGATTTTTTAAAAAATAAATTTATTTATTTTACTTTATTTATTTTTGGCTTTGCTCAGTCTTCGTTGCTGCGCGCGAGCTTCTCTAGTTGTGGCGAGTGGGGACTACTCTTCATTGCAGTGCGCATGCTTCTCATTGTGGTGGCTTCTCTTGTTGCAGAGCACAGGCCCTAGGTGCGTGGGCTTCAGTAGTTGTGGCACACGGGCTTAGTTGCTCCACAGCATGTGGGATCTTCCCAGACCAGGGATTGAATCTGCATTGGCAGGCAGATTCTTAACCACTGAACAGCCAGGGAAGTCCTAGCTCATGCTGATTTAACACTTACTACATCCAGGCATTCTGGTCAGTGAGTGATCTCATCAACTTTCATAGCAACTCTGAAAGATCAGTAGGTGCTACCGTTGATTTTATGGACAAGAAAGTTGAGGTTTAGAGGAATTGAATGACTTTCCCAAGGTTACACATCTAGTAAGTGAATGTACTGAGATTTGAATCCTGCGATTCCCACCCTAAAGCCATACTCTCAGCTGTTTAAATAAGCCAGGGTATTTGGAATCTGTATTTCACTGATGTTAACTTTCCTTTGGTAAAGTCTTTTAGGAGGAACATTTGAATCCTGCCTCACGGTGTACACACAGAGGTGAAAGGGCCCTCTGCCCTTCCTTGGGTCACTGCATGAAAGGGGTGCAATACCTCTTGAGACTAGTACAGTGGTGGTCAGGTCATTAGTGAGCTCCTCCTGGGGAAAGGCAACACTTGGGCAAGTTACTTAACCTCTCAGTTCCCGTCTTTTCTCATTGGTGAGAATATAGTACCCAACTCATGGGGATATTGTAAAATTTAAATGAAATAATGTACGTAAATAACTTAGCCCAATGCCTGGAACATGGTAAGTCCTTAACAAACTCTCAGATATTAGTAAGGAAGTGATTGGCATCTTCTTTTGCATAAGTGACTTCCCTTTCAATGAGTCTTCAGTCTTCAGGATGTCACAAACACCTTAGACAACCTCCTACAATAACATTTCCCAGGATGTATTCCCTGTACTTTGGAGCCAAAATGCTCTGTTCAAAACAAGTTCTAGGATCAATTATGTTTTGGAAATACACTTATACTTTCTTCCTCTTTGTAAATTAAATGCTATCAGAGTATTGTAATAAAAACCTTGTTAAATTTGATTTCACACAGCATTTTCTGAATGCTTTAAAAAAAAGTTTAATCAAAAAAAACCTTGAGACTTTTTGGGGAGCAGTTTCAGGTTCACAGCAAAATTGTGAGGAAGATACAGAAATTTCTCACATACTCCCTGCTCCTACACGTGCATAGCCTCCCCCATTATCAACATCCCCCACCAGAGTGGTACGTTTTTTACAACTGATGAACCTACACTGACACATCATACTCATTCAAAGTCCATAATTTCCCTTTGGGTTCACTCTAATGTTATACATTCCATGGGTTTAGACAAATGTATAATGGCATGTATCCACCATTATTATATCATACAAGAATATTTTTATTACCCTAAAAGTCCTCTGCTTATTCATCCTTATCCTCCACGTCTCTGCAACCCCTGGAAACCACTGATTATTTTTCCCTCTCTCCATAGTTTTTTGCTTTTTCCAGAATGTCATATAGTTGGAATCATACAGTATGTAGCCTTTATGAATTGGCTTCTTTCCCTTAGTAATATACATTTAAGTTTCCTCCATGCCTCCTCATGGTTTATTAGTTCACTTCTCTTTGGTGCAGAATAACATTCCATTGTCTGGAGGTACCACAGTTACTTATCTATTCACTCACTGATGGAATCTCGGTTGCTTTCACATTTTGGCAGTTATGAATAAAGCTGCTATAAAATCTGTGTGTAAGTTTTTATGTGGACACGTCTTCAGCTCCTTTGGGTAAATAATAAGGAGTGTCATTGCAGGATTGTATGGTAAGCGTATGTTTAGTTTTGTAAGAAACTGCTAAGCTGTTTTACAAAGTAAGCTGTACCATTTTGCATTCCCACCAGCAATGAATAAGAGTTCCTGCTGCTCCACATCCTCACCAGCATTTGGTTTGCCAGCGTTCTGGATTTTGGCCATTCTAACAGGTATGTAGTGATATCATGTTGTTGTTTTACTTTGCATTTCACTGATGACATCTGATGTGAAGTAGCTTTTCATATGCTTATTTGCCATCTGTATATCTTTTTTGGTGAAGTGTCTGTTAAGGTCTTTGGCCCATTTTCAATCTGGTTATTTGTTTTCTTATTGTTGAGTTTTAAGCGTTTTTGTTCTTTGTACTTTTTTGCAAGTATTTTTCTCCCAGTCTGTGGCTTGTCTTATTCTTTTGCCATTGTCATTTTTAGAACAGAACCTTTTAGTTATAACGAGGTCCAGCTAATAAATTATTTCTTTCACGGATTGTTCCTTTGTTGTGGTATCTAAAATGTTATCACCATGCCCAATGCCATCTAGGTTTTCTCCTATGTTCTCTTCTAGGAGTTTTATAGTTCTGTGTTTTACATTTAGGTTTATTCATTTTAGATTCATTTTTTACATGTGGATGTCCAATTGTTCTAGCACCATTTGTTGAAAAGACTATCTTTGCTCCGATGTTTTGAATTTGTTCTTTTGTCAGAGATCAGTTGACTGTATTTATAGGGGTCTAATTCAGGGCTCTCTATTCTGTCCCATTGATCTATTTGTCTATTTTTTCACCAATATCATGCGTCTGATTACTGTAGCTTTATGGTAAATCTTAGAGTTGGGTAGTCTCAGTCCTCCAACTTGGTTCATCTCTTCCAATATTGTGTTGACTACTGAGTCTTTTCCCTCTCCGTATAAACTTTAGAATCAGTTTGTTGATATCCACAATATAGCTTGTTAGAATTTTAATTTCTGAATGCTTTTGAGGTAGAAATTTCTTTTTTTCACTTAGCAGTTATTCTTTGGAACACAATTTGGAAATGACATCTTATGTAATTTGCTCCTTTTTGGTGCATCTTATATAATTTCCTTATGTTTTGTGAATGAACTTTTTCACTGAATCTTCAAGGTTTTTTGTATGTCCCTTTATATCCACCATGTCACTGGGCACATAGTAGGTGCTTAGCAAAACAAGTGTTGCTCAACCAATTCATTGGGTTCTGTGTTCTACTTCACAGAGAGAGCACTTTAGCCCAGACTCAGGTGAATTGACCCCACCTTCAGGCAGGCAGTGTAATGTCATGGAGGGAACATTGGATCGAAAACCTCTGTAGTTTACTTTCCTCATTTATAACTTTAGGATTTCAAATAAAAGAGCCCCGACATTATTCACTACCTTTAAATTCTTTGTAATCATGAATTGGGGCATTAAAGTTGGTGAAGTTTTATGATATAAGTATGCAAAATAAAGGAAGGGGGTATACCCTTGTGGAAATAAGTGAAGGCTAACCAAATGAGAAAAGCAAAGGCTATTTATTCAGAGCTTGCTAGAATAAGGGAGTTGGCCACCATCACTTGTATTTCGGCAGAGAGTCAAAGTCAAGGAGAGGAGTAGGAGAGCTTTATAGAGGAAAATAGGAAAAGCTACATGTAATCCTCTTTGGAAGCCACTGACATGGGGAAACTGTAGGTAGGATAATGAGAAGCAGGGCATCCTATGTAATTGGCTGGGGTGCAATAATTTGGCTTTTTCTGGTTGGTCCTAAGTTGGAAGCAAGGAGAAACATTAGGGACACTATCAGTTATTAATCAAATCCAGGTCATTTTGGGTTGATTGTTATAGGGGTTATTTTTTGGCTTCCTGGGTTGTTACTAGATACAGCAAGTCTGACCTATAGCAGGCTGGCTTCCTGGGCTGATTACTATAGATAAGCGTTTGGTTTCCTGGGCTGGTTGCTGCAGGTTTTGGGTCAGAGTTCTGTCTTTGTGTATGGTCTGGCCATTGCCCATTTGTATATTCAGTCTTTCAACCTCGTTAAATATGTGGGTAAAATTCTCAATTCAACTCAATTCAAAAGTTCTCCAAATCAAGGGAGTGTGTTCAGGATCATGGTTTGTGTTTTTGGTAAAGACGGCAATAGATGAAACTACATATCTTTTCAAAATTTTTTTCTTACAGTTCATCAGCGTTACAAACCATTTGTTGATGGCAATAATTAGCCTTTTCTGATTCTGGGAAAGGCAAACTCTTAAACCTTATAATGGTTGTGAGTTCCCAAAGATATATAGAACATTTGATACCTGTGGTCTCAGAACTCTTGGACACTCTCTCTTGTTCCTGTAGAGGAACTGGAGGTGTATCACAGAATGTTTAACTGCCTGTGCCATCTCTCAGGATATCAATTAAGATTGGACAAGGAATATATATATATATATATCTGAATCGCCTTGCTGTACACCAGAAACTAACACAACATTGTAAATCAACTATACTTCGATTAAAAAATTGGACAAGGCTCCATGTCATATTTCTTAGCAATTATGGAACAATTCTCAGGATCTCTGTTTATTTTATTTTATTTTATTTTATTCTATTTTATTTTATTTTATATTTTAATAAGAAAGGAAAGAAATCCCTGACCAGGGGTCTACACACTCTGGCCTGTGACAGCCCCAGCTAAAACTTTTCTTTTCGTTTTAAAATGGTCTTTAAAAAACAAATAAAAGAAAAAGAAGAATATGTGACAGGGGTTGCAAGTGGCCTACGAAGTCTTAAATATTTACTCTCTGGTCCTTTAGAGAAAACAGTTGCCAAGTCCTGTCTTGGTCAATTAACAGAGAGCCTGGGCCAGGTTTTAGAAGTAGGACCCTTGTCATTTTCAGTGTACGGTGGGGGGCTCTTGAGGGAGGGGGCGCTGCCTGACATGTCCATACAGTAGCTGTGACACCTGTCTTAATTGTCAGCCTGGACAAGGGCGGGGAGCTTCTGGAGGTGCTCTCAGAGGATCTGACGTTACCTGGCTCCCAGGAACTGTAGACCTGAGTGTTTCGCTTTGTTTTTTTAAACTATTGTGTCTCCTCCCATGTGACTGCTCCCTGGGCTGGTCCTGCTGCTTTTTCCAGTCTAGCCTGTGCCATGGCTGGAGGACAGTCAGTATTTTTAAGACTTCAAGGTCTTAATGATTTGAAGCAAACAAATAGACAAACAACAAAATTTGCATCAAAGCAAGACACTGGAAACACTCCAATGTGTGGAGTGGCAAAATGTGGCAAACCGTGATTGCCACAAGGAATTATAATTCTGGGGTATGTTTTTCTTCTTTAAGTTTTCCTATACTTTCACATTTTTCTACCAAAAGCATGTATGGTTTTAAAATCAGCTTAAAAAAGAATAGTTTGACCTAACAGTACTCTGGTATATTCCAGTCAGAAGAAACACATATACATTTGCACTCAAATATCTTTCTGGGAGCAGATGGAAAGTGAATCCATCTGTCAAGATGTGATTTGGATCAAATTGTCAGAGCTACCAAAAAAATGAACAAAAATGATATTAGGTAGCCTTGAATTATTCTGGTAACTGCTTTCATTCTCACTTTACTTTGTAGGCAAAGATATCTTTTTCTTGTTTTAAATGTTTGGATGATGGAGCCACTAAGAATGATAGTTGTCCTAACCCTTAATATATTTATTTCTCAAAACATGAAACTCAAATAGAAATAAAACCTTGAATGTATTTGATGTCGTTTTTCCATAAGACAAATCCATTGCCTTCCATATTTATTTTTATTGCATTATAAATCGATGGGGAACAATATAATCCCAGAAGCCTAAATATCAGGAAGACAAGGAGACTTGGTCACAACTTGTTGGAAACTCTCTGAAATACATGTTTATTCTGAGCCACAAAAGTACAGTACATCAGCATCTTTTTAATAATGGAGAACAGTGTCTTCTCTAATAGGCAGCCTGGGGGTTGGTGATATGGAGAGGCTGCACCTTCTCAGGGCATTGTCACTACTTTATCTTCACAGTTCTTGCTTTTGTTGGTATTTGTTCTTCTTCCCTCCCTGGGCCATTGTTAGAAGTGTGAGTGATCAGGACAGATCAGTCTGCATTTACCATCTATATTTCTGTTCCCAATCTATTTTCCCTTCATCAGGCCTCCCCCAGCATCACGGGCTTCTCTCTGCCAGAGCCACTAGAACTCATCCCTCACTTGCCCGGTTTACTTATTAGACTGTAAGCTCTTTGCGGGCAGGGACCATGCCTTATTCTTCTTGTTCTGAGCAGCCAACGTGGAGCCTAGAATATAGGCTTAGGTAAATTCTCTTAGATGAGTAGGTAAAGCAAAACCAAATTAATTAATAACATAGAATACTCACTCTGTTTTAAGCACTAAGTGCTTTGCCTATATGCAGTCCTCCTAAAAAATAACCTAATAGCTCCATTATTATCTGCACTTACAAGTACATGAGATGGAGGTGCAGTGGTGATCGTAGACTTTCTGGCTTTAGAGCAGAAGCTGTTGAAAGCTGTTTCTCCTTACACTTTCCTCCTAGACACACTGGAGTGATGATGCTGAAAATTCCCCGTGAATGCCCCTCACCCCAACCAGGGCAAGAGAGGGCAACGTTTGAGCACAGGTGTGAGTCTATAGAGATCTTCCCGAATTCACCTTGACTGGACTACTCATTTCTTAGCCTAGTTAGTGCATAAGGGTGCCTGGCATCCGTCCAGGCCCTTGGCCATCAAGCCAGGCTGGTCTACCCGCATACCCTGTGATCAGGCCCATACACACAGGCTGCTGGCATTTCGGCCTTCTTTGGTCATTTGTCTTGAACCTTATTACTTCTGCTTTACCTGTGATCTCTCTCTCTCTGCTTTCTTCCAGTGTCTACTTGGCTGCCCTCTGGCCCTCCTGACTTTGTTTTCAGCTCGAGCTGCTCCAGCTCTTTTGATTTTTGCATTGGTCCTTGGCTTCCCGGGCTGAGCCGGACTGCACAGAGCCAGCACTCACCCTGAGTTCTTCTGTCCCTGGCGGCTTCTGGAAAAAAATCCTGCTTGACCAAACTCCAACCTGCAGTGCTGACGTGGCCCCTAAGGCAGGGACGGATTTCCCCAATTCTTGGTTCCCCCCAGACTCCGGTTCACCCTTGTCTGAGGGACTTCTCACACCAGAGTCCCACTGCCCAAGGAGACTTCTCACCCTCACCCTCCACCATTCTGACTCCGGCTCATTCTTTGGGCCTCAGTTTGATGTCACTCCCCTTGGGAAGCCCTCACTACTACATCCCCCCAACCGTGGCCTGAATCACGTAGGAGTCTTTTCTCCTTTCTCCTTTGTCACCCAGTATGTCTCCATCACCAGCAATAATAGCTGATGTGCTCACCTGTGCAGGCATGGTTTCAAGAACTTTACAAGAATTAACTCAGCTGATCCTCCGCAACAACCCCGAGATGAATACCATTTAAACATTAAAAAAAAAAAAATTCTTTATACACTTTTAAAGGTTATATTCCATTTATAGTTATTATAAAATATTGGCTCTATTCCCCATGTTGTACAATACATCCTTGTAGCCGTTCTTACAGCCAATAATTTGGACCTCCCACTCCCCCTCCCCAAGCCCTGCCACTTGTAATCACTAGTTTGTTTTCCATATCTGTGAGTCTGCTTCATTTTTATCTCTGTTTTACAGGTGAAGGAAGTTAAAGAACATGTGTAAGGCTGCACAGATAATTAGGTGTAGTCAGGTTTTGAACCCAGGCTGTTTGGCTCTGGAGCTCCTTGGTGTACCTAGTTTTACCTTCCTCTTGTGTGTGGCATTTCTCACGCCACGTCACACTGTCTGGTCACCCCTCTGTTTTATTCATAGCTGCATCCTAGCATGAAGTGCAAATCCTGACAAAAATTAAGCTCAATTAATACTTTTTGTGCAATGCATGCCTGAATTCTAGTTGTAGATATTTTATGTCTCACAAATTCAAATAATACATTCCTGATTCTTGATCTGGTAAGATCAAGTGTGACAGAAAAACAAGGATGGCCAGCCGACTGGTATGTGGTCTTTGGGTCCTTTAACGATTTCTGTGTTAATCAGTCTTATTCGATATGAGCAATTGGAGCCAAAAGGAAAGTGATGTCTGTCTCGGGTCCCGCATTTTACACAGTTGGAGATGGGCGCTGGAGCATTTAAGTGACTTGTCCAAGGTCACGCATGGAGCCGGTGACAAACAGGATGCCAGGTCGGCTGATTTCCAGTCCTGTGTCCTTTCTGTACACCTGGTCAAACAGAAACTAGTGTCACATGAAGGCATGCAGGTAAAACAAACACCAAGTGCACAACTGGTTTGATTCTGACTCCAAACAGCACAAAGGGACGCAAGGCTCCAGTGCTCCCTGGGATTGTGATCAGCCCAGAGTAAACACAGGGCATATGATAGGGAAGCACATTTGGCCCAGAAAGGGTCCAGACTCCACAAAACTTTAAGAGTGTTTTGCTTACAGCTTGGTCTTTATTGCTGTGTGACCTTGCATACATTCCTTTGCTTCTCTGGTCTCCAGAGTAGTATGATACGGTGTTATGAACTGAATGTATGTGTCCCCCTCAGATGCAGTGTTGAAGTCCTAACCCAGAATGTGCTGACATTTGGAGTGGGTCTTGGGAGGTAATTAGGTTTATGAGGTCATGAGCGAAGAGCCCCTGTGATGGGATTAGTGTCCTTGTATAAAAAGGAAAAGAGGCAAGAGTCCTCGCTCTTTCTCTCTCTCTCTCTCCACTGTGTGGGAACACACTGAGAAGGCAGCCATCTGTAAGCCAGAAGTCGCCTCTCACCAGGAACAGAATCTGGCACCTTGATTTTGGACTTCTAGCCTCTAGAACTGTGAGAAATAATGTCTGTTGCTCAAGACCCTCAGTCTCTGGAATTTTGTTACAGCAGCCTGAGCTGATTAAGATGAAGGGTTTTATGAGCTTGATCTTGAAGGCTCCTTCTGGCTCTGCAGTTCTAGCATTCTTTCTCAAGGTCGCCTCTGTTGCTGGCTGTGTTCCTTCCTGCCACTCTGCTGTCCCCTAAGCCACTCCTCCTCTCTGGTATGTTTTCTCCAACTCCTCGCCATTAATCAAAATCATCTGCCAACTTAAAGGTTGAGCACAAGTCTTAGCTTACAGGTGTGAAGAAAAAGCAGTGCCTTTGGGTCAAATCCAGATACTTCTCTTCAATTTATGTGAACTTTAGCAGTTACCTTCTCTTTGCCTCCACCTTCAAAGTGCAGTTAATAATACTTACAGGATAAGAGTTGTTGTGATGATTAAGTGGAATTAAACATGTAAAATACCCGTATAGACTAGTGGTCAGCAACATTTTTCTGTAAAAGGCCATACAGTAAATAATTTACCCTTACAGAGAATGTGGTCTCTCAGCTTTGCCAATTTATGGCGAAAATGGCCATGGGCAATGTGTAAACAAATGAGTGTAGCTGTGTTTCAATAAAACTTTATTTATAAAAACAGGTAGCAAAAAAATAAAAAAATAAAAAACAAAAAACAGCAGACTGGATTTGCACCCCCTACCTCAGCTGCCATGCTTTGCTGTTCTATGTAGTGATTATGATTCTTATCACTTTTTTGTTTAAACAAACTTTAGGTTGTTTTGTACCATCTCTGTTTTTCTCTGGGGCCCTTCTTTCCCTCCCTGCCTTACCCTTCTTTCCCAGATAATGGGTACCTTGACAGCAAGAATAGATGTTCTCATTGGTGTCTCTTCACCCAGATTTCCAAGCACAAGCACTAATAAATGTGCTGTGTTTGTTGAAATGGAATGAAAAGGAGTCCCCCCTTCATTCCAGGCCTGGAATCCAGTGTCTGAGGGCCCCCAAATGCAGCAGTGTGGGTCTGGCGCCACGGGAGAAGAAAGCCTTTCTCAGGACCTAGGGGGCCTGCAGACTGGGCGGGCTTTGCTTTCTAAAGAGATGTTGTGCTTTGACTTCAGTGAGAGGCCTCAGCCGGTGCACTGGGGAGGTGGCCGCGGTGGAGCTGGTGCGGGAGTGCACTGCAGAGGTTTCCTGTCCTGCTGGCCGCGCCTCGGCCTCTGCTGATAGGGGAACCATTGTTCCTTGTCAGTTGTGTGGAGCACAGGGTGTTGGGGACGATGGGCAGGGTGGGGAGCAGCCACTCATTTCACAGAGCTTAGCTCAATGAAAACAGAAAGATAAAGGGCCAGGAGAGGAGGAAGAAAGTACCCACCACACTAACGTGCCAGCTCAGAAATTGAAGTGACCTGCCGGGCAAGCATTCTCAGAGCAAGGGTGACATTTGCTGAGAGTCGCTCTGAGCTTGGAATGGGAACTGGGCTCTTAGATGTTGGTAATTGGAACGCACAGAGATTCAGTAACCCATCTGACAGTTATTCTACTAATCTCAGTATCCTGGCCAGGGGCCAGGCAGGAACAAAATCGCGTTCTTTTCTCTTAATCCCCAGTGCAGTTCCAGCGCACCCGGCAGGTCTCAGCTCTGCAGGATTTGTCAATGCTACTCTGCTTGGCTCCACGGCTCAGGGAAGCCCCTTGAAATGCCACTGGCTGCCGCAGGGCCTTGGACATAGCCAGACACCAGGAGGGGTCAGGGATAAGTGTGGGTGATGGAAGACTCTGGCTCTCAGAGTCATTTGGGCTGAGGGCGAATCCTGACTCTACACAGGCAAGAGAAAGAACTTCATCCTCCTTCAGCTGAGAAATGGTTTCTAGGGACTGACTTTTTAGATTCACATTTCAACTCTGTCACCAGCTCTGTGATTTGGACACTTTACTTAATGTTCTGGGCTTCAGTTTCCTCTTGTGTAATATGGGAGCAATATGGTGCCTCCTCAAAGTGTTGTTATGAGCATCAAACGAGCCAAAGAGCACACACACACACACACACATGAAGAGGGCCTTGCCCATAGTGGGCATTTGTAGGGGGTCATGACTTTGGTTACTATTTCCTCACCCATAAATGCGGATAACGACAACCACTTCTTAGGGTCCTTGTAAGATGAGGTGAGATCCTGAACTTGAAGTCTCATCCCTGGTGCATGGGAGGTCGTCAGTGAACGTTGGTAACTTTGTGGATCCCATCACTGCAGATTCATTGCATAGCATGAGGCTAATCCTCAAGAGTCCAGGACTGTAGACCCAGCTCTGCCACCAATTAGCTGTGTGACCTCAGTCTGGTTACTGCCGCTCTCTGTCCTTGGATGTCCTTAGTCTAAGATGAGGGTGTCAGACTGGATTCGTTCTTTCTGCTCTAATATTGCAGGCTTCACAGAAGGTTGGGGAAACTTACCATGGATGACCATCTTGTAGAGATTTGCCTTTTGTACTAGCTCGATGTAGATGGTAGCGGTCACAGGCAGGACATTCCCGTGTGTGACAACTGGTGAAACATGACAAGGCAGGGGCTCCCTGTGAAACCCACTAAGCTTTCTTCCAAAGAAGAACGCAGCTTCCTCAACCCTTAGCGGCCCCTGGACTCATCATCATCATCATCCATCATCATCATAATAGTAGTAAACATGTATTAAATTCTTCACACGTATTAATTCATTTGACCCTCACAGGTACCTATGAGGCAGATGCCATTATTAACCCTGTGTTGCAGATGAGGAAACAGGACACAGAGAAAGTAACACGGACACAGTCACATGGCCACTAAGTGGAAATGGGCTTTGATCACAATGGCTAGAGTTCTGAGGCTGCCTCTTAGCCACAGGACTTACCTAGCAAGCCACGTAAACGATTGGGCTGCAGGCTGCAAGACCTCCAGTGAAGCAGGGCAAACACTGGTCCAGAGGGCAGACAGGCTGAGTTCATCTGGAGCCCATCCCACACCTGCTGGAGGCCAAGGGCAGATGGCACCTCTTCTCTGGGTCATGGCTGCCCAGCCTGTTTGGAGCTCGGGAGGGTCAAGTGAGAACACTGCCTTCAGCCAGGCCTTGGAGAGGGGGAAGAGGGGTGCCCTGTTGAAAGGGCACACCTGATTGTCACCAGCCTCTTTTCTGGCATTTTCATGCAGGCAATGATATGCGTTGTTATTGGCACAGGATGGTATGTGGGTATGAAGAGGCAGGTCATTTCCAAGAAAAGATGTTGAGGCACCTTAAGTGCAAGAAGACATGGAACAGAGAATCAGAGACCCCATAGACCTTCCATATTGTTTGGCTCTGTGTCCTAAGAAAAACTACATTTTAGTATGACATGAGCCTTTGGGTGCTTTGGCCACTCAACCTCCTTGGACATGTCTAAGGTTAACCTCCCTGAGGCTCTCTGGAGAAGAAAAGCAAGAGTGCATTTATATGATGTCCAAAGAATACCCAGAATGTGGCCCCATTGCTTCCATGTCTGCTCCAGACCCCTCAGAAGCCCCTATCATGTCATCAAGACAACTCACTGAGCACTTAACCTTTGGCTTAATAGAGTGTTTCCATTTTACAGATGAGGAAGCTGAGGCTCAGACATAAGTCTCCTGATCACGGGCACACAGGCTGTGGCAGTTTGAACTCTGACTGCTCTGATTCCAAACCTCTGCCCTTAACTGCTCCTCTCTACTGGCCTACGGAGGAAAGTCTCTACCTTTTGGCTGAACACACGTGTTTCATGTCTTCCCCTGTCACTCATTCTCACTCATGTCACATTGAGACCACAAGAAATTCTTGCTGCTCCCAGACACTCTGTGTCCTCTATGATCCCTGCCTTGCCTCGGCCATGGCTGTGCATCTGCCAGGATTTCCCTTCACAATTTTCTACTCATCCACTGACATCATGTGTCACTGTCATAGGAAAGTGTTTTAAATTATTTATTCACAGAGTACTGAACAGCTTCCAGTCTACTCTTCCTGAATCCATCTTCATCTATCCAATCTTTTCTTCACACTTCTGCCCCAAAGACCTTTCTAGATTATAGATCTGATCCCACCTTTAGTAGCTCCCTATTGTTGTTGAGATGCCCGGCATATGGGCCAGTTCTGGTTGTCTCTTGCCTACCCCTCTCTTGAATCCTACCCACCAGCCCCCCTCTCACACTTGGTTCAATTCCTTGGTAACTGCTCCCTCTCTCACCTCCTTCCCTTCTGTCTCAGTCAGCTCAGGCTGCTGTAACAAAATGCCATAGACTGGGTGGCTTAAACAACAGACATTTATTTTCTCTCAGTTCTGGAGGTTGGAAGTCCAAGAGCAGGGTGTTAACATGGTTGGATAGTGGTTACAGCTTTATTTCTGGTTTACAGATGGCCACCTTCTGGCTGTGTCCTGACACAGCAGAGAGGCAGAGGGAGGTGGGAGAGAGAGAAAGAAAGAGCTGTAGTCTCTCCTCCTCTCCTTATAAGGGCACTAGTCTCATCATGGGGCCCTCACGCTCATGACTTTATCTAAAAACCTAATTACCTCCCAAAGGCCCCACCTCAAAATACCAACGCTTTGCGGGTTAGGGCTTCAACATACCAATCTGGTGGGGGGGGCAGTAGGGTGGAGTGGGGTGGTGGTGAGCTAAACATTCAGTCCATAGCACCTTATCACATGCTTCTCTGTCTTCCTGGAAGCCTCTCTACCACTTCTTCATTCTTGCAATCTTGGTTTAAACCATCTCTTTCCCAGGGAGATTTCCCTGTCTCCTAAACCAGGACAGACCTCTGTACGTGCTCCTATAGCTCCCTTCATAAACCCCTCCACTCTATGCTGCTTGTTACGGTCTCTCTTCTCTGAAAGAGAGCTTCACTAGGGCAGGTAGCCTGGCCACTATGTGCAGAGCTCCTGGTACATAGCAGGTGCTCCATGAATACTAGATTGATGGATGAATGAATGAGTGCAGTGGTTCACCAAGATCATTTCAAGAGTTAAATCTGGAGCCTTGGGATTCTAAATTCCCCATCCCAAACCATTTCTCTGACTCAGCTTGGTCCTGGACCCTTCTGGCAGGCTCATTTCCTAGCCCAGATTACTTTCTCTAGTTACTCTCACCTTTATACCATATTAAAAACAGTATGAAATGGTGCTCTCTATCTTGTTTGCACCTTTCAAATAATAGGCTCTTATACTTGTCATATTTTGTCTAACCAAGTTGTGCATTTTAGTTCATTTAATTTTTATCTCTTAAATAAATCTCTTCATACTTTGGATCCTCTCCAATTTTCATAGTGTTTTTTTTTTTTTCCTTCTCCCATTTCCTTAATACTTAAAAGAAAATAAGCCCTTAAATTTAAAAGCAGTGCCTTAAAAATACAATTCATTTGAAGTCCATGGACAATTATTAAGCCTAGTAGCTATGATAGAAGGATGAGCAAGGCATGGTCCCAGTCTTCAGGGAGTGTACAGTCTTGTATCTCTGAATTCTGCCTGACTCCAGGCTGTAAAGAAAACATGCTGGGGTATTTCTTGGCACTGGACATCACACAGGATGCTAGCAGCTTGTCTCTAGCCCAGTGTGCTTGGGTAACATCTCTTAGAATCATCCTGTTCACTCCTATCCCTTATGCAGACCTACAATTGCAGGTCTACACTCCTTAGTGGACATTCAGGAGAGCCTGAGATCCCTGGCCTCCTACTTCTCAGAGAGAAAATCAAACCATAGTCTTGAGTCAAAAGGCCTGATTTGGGGGTTAGGTAGAAAGTCATTTACTTTGAGTTAGGCTGTCCAGGGTTTGAATCCTGACCATACTTCTTATTAACTTTGTATCCTTGGGTAAGATTTATCAAGCCCCTTGTTCTTCTCATCTGTAAAATGGGGATAATAATAACTACCTCATGGTGTTCTTGTGAGAATAAAGTGATGGGACAAGTAAAATGTTTCTGGCACATGGCAAGGACTCAGCAAATGTTTTTTCCCATCCCAAACCTGTGGAGTGACATTTTAGCTGCGACCTGTCTTTCACAGTTTTGCTGTCACTTTGTTAGTGGCCTTGTAAGTGAGCTGTCTTCTAAAGTCTAGGTTATACCATGGCTTCTATGAGGGTTGGACAGGTTAAGTCATTGACTCTTAGACACACAACTAGTATGGGTATAACCAGAAGTGAGGTATATTGGAAACTGTTTTATACTTGACTAAGTGTGAAAGATATATTCAGATGTGTTCTAACCACTTTAGAAAATGCCTTGGTTATACTGACCAGGATAAAAGCAAAAAGATTTTCAATCGCCATAGATACATCAGGCCCTCCCTCTATCTGTGCACTCAACCATTCAACTAGGCTTTATTGAGCTCCTACTATGTGCCAAACATGGTGCTAGTGAATAATAGATGTAAATCCTGCCCAGTGTGTGTGTGTGAGTATGTATATGTGCTTAATGTGTAGGTGATACACAGTGGCACAGACTATGATGGAAATAGTGGAGGAGTTATGGGGTGGACGGCAAAGGGAGGGGCAGCTGACACCATTTAGGGGGTTGGGAAGATTGCCTACTGAAGATGATCTGATCTGATAGACACATTCCTATTTACAGTGGTTCTGGATCAATAAGAGTAGGTTCTGATCAAGGACATGGACCTGGTTCCTGGAGGTTATGGTTAGGCCGTGCATTAACTCTTTTGTTGCTGGCTCCCAGGAGCCTTGGGGGATGAGACTGGGAGTGAGGGAGTTGAGCACAGTCATTTGGGGTAGTAGCTATTTACCAACTATATAGAGGCTGTCTGTATTTTTCTATCCTGCATTTTCTTTCTGCTATCATCTTGCCATTTGTGAGATTTAGAATAAAGTCACCAGGTTCACAAAAATCCTAAATCCCTCACCGGAGATGCTGACCTGAATCTAACTGGTTATATTTTCCCTCTCTTGCTTTTTAAAAGTAGTGTTTTAAGGTTTTCTTTTCCATCAATTGCACAGCTGGTTCTTTAAAGTTTCTTATTAAATGGAATGCCCCGCCCCCAACATCTTTGAGCGTCTTAGTCACTGTATCATCCTGCGTTAGTGGATGTCTTGGGGCTTTTTCTTCCATCCCTCATGGAATCATGTCCCGAGACACCTGTAAAACCCTCATCTTGTCTTTTTACCCTCATTGTACATGATCTCAAAGCACTGTGTATTTTCTTCTTAGCCTCTACGTTTTTTGTGAGTAATGCAGGAAGTGCTTATGCCTTCTGCTAATCTCCATGAAGACTTCTGTGCAGGAGGGAGACAGTCCATTCTGGAAAGTGACCAATGAAGAGAATATACGTTGTGGAGTCAGAAGAAACTGAGTTTAAGCACTAAGCCTTTCCTGGTTGGCTATTTGACAGTGGGCTAGTGAATTTCTCAGTACTTTATCTAAAAGCTAGAGATAGAAATTGTGAGACCTTGAGTGAACCAACCCACGTTGGTCCAGGTCCTTCAAGACTCAGAAACCAAGACAAGATTAAACATGCAAAGATTTTATTGGAGGAAATGCCCATGTGAAAGGAAATAGGGAGGGAGTTTGGAAAGGCTGGGAGAGCTTCAGAGGCCAATCTAAGTCTGGACCTGTGAAGGGGAGAGGGGAAAAGGTTGGATGGAAGCATCCCAGACCACTGTTTAGTCTAAGGGAGGGTTGGCAAAGCTGCTGGGAAGTCCTTGAGCCTAAGTTGGCTAATAAAGGAGTCCCTGAGTCCTGAGTGTCCCAGGAAGGAGTCAGGCTTAGAGCCCCTGCAGCAGCCAGTCATTTGAGGGGCAGCCTGTGAAGGGCATGGTTTTGGCATCAATGTGGTGGATTTCAGGTGCTGCAGCTGGGGCCGAAGGTCAGTTGTGCTCCCAGTTGTAGTTGTAGGAGGTCAGTGAGTATGTCCTCATGGTGCCACAATGCCTCACATAGTTCCTGGCACACAGAGGTGACTGTCTACCACTCGAATGAAGTGATATACTATCCCCTAAACTTGGGAGGCAGGGTCCCTCTACATCAGACAGAAGCAGACAAAGCCTCCACATTGGCAAAGTATGAGATGGTCCTGAGTGCAATGAGTGGCACATGGAAGATACATTGGAAGGGGTTCAAGTGTGACAGAAGGAGTGTGCCTGGCTTCAGATTCTGGTCCTACTATATACCTCTGGGAAAATGTTTAAAAATATTTTCACCTACTACTGAGAGCTGATGAAAGGATAAAACAAGACATCAAGACATCAGCGCCAGACACTGGGTGTGTGACTCCCTGGTCCTCTTTCTGTACCGGCTCCCCTTTAGTCCCAGTCATCTTCATTTGCTTAGATAATGAATTTATCAGAGCACCTGTCCTAAGACCCAGACTTAGGGTTTGTGTACTACATACCTAATCTTGGAAGTAGTATTTATTTACCCTTTCAGAGAATGTGACTGCAAGAGGCAAGTTTATTTATGAGGTAGAGATCTTGGGGTTTCAGAAGCTAGGGGTGGTCAGTAGGCAAGGAAGGGGCACCTGGAATGTATCAAATCTTTGTCTTTTCTTCTAACTTGTCACAGGGTCCCTCTTAGATATATTGCCCCATTTAATAGGGTTCTTTAATTGGGGACCTAACAGCTTCTTTCTACTTTCCATCCACTCATGTATACAGCACATTTTTGAGTTGAATGTTGAGAGGGGGAAGATACTTTAACAGAGTGTCTTAGTTTGGATTCTTCCAAAAGCCAACCACAGCACTTGGACTTGGGAGATAAGCCCAATAAGCAATGTAAACAAGTGGGAAAGTGAGTCAGGGAAGGAAAGGAGCCCAGTGAAGTGTACTTCATCTTTAGCAGGGCTCAGCAAACTTCTTCTGTAAGGGACCAGAGAGTATTTTAGGGTTTGTGGGCCATATGGCTCTGTTACAATTAGTCAGCTCAGCTCCTGTAGCCTGAAGGCAGTCATAGGCAAAGTGTAAATAAAAGGACATGGCTGTACTTCAATAAAATGTTATTTATAAAAACAGGTGTCACGTTGAATTGGGGGCATGAGCCATGGTTTGCTGACCCTTGATCTAGAAGGTCCTGCCAACTGGGGCTCAATCACATTAGGGACCCACTGCAAACATACCTCCTCAGATCTGTTCTACTGAGAAGAAAAGAACTGGCATATTTCTCTGTCAAATCCCTTCCCTCAGTGTTTGGAGGGTTGCTTCCTTATTCCCCCTGGTTAACCCCAAGTCCATGCAGCCCCAGGAGTGCTGGGGATGTTCTGTGGCCAGAAAACACCCTCAGGTGTCAGAGAGGCCTAGGACCCCCTCAGTGTGCACTGAACTGTCTGTAGGTGACCTCAAGGATGGACTAAGGCAATATGGGTGAGGCACCTATTACACAGAGCAGCTTTCTGCCTGGTGATGGGATAAAGCATGAACCTCTAGGAAGTGAAATCACATTTCATGTGGTCCAGAAGGCCCTGGCTAACTGTTAGAGAAATGCTGCTAGGCACAGAGAAGAATCACCAGGAGATTGTGTAGGAGTTCTCGGATTACACAAGTACAATGTTAGCTAATATTTATTAAACACTTACTATGGAACAAGTACTGTGCTAAGCACTTTAGATGTATTAGCCCTTTGAGGTATGTGCTATTTTATTCTCATCTTATAGGTAGATAAATTGAGGCCTAGAGAGTGTACATGATTTGCTCAAGGTTGCACAGCTAATAAGGGGGGAAGCAGGCTTGTGAACCCCAACATTTTATCTCAAGGACTCATTGTCAAAGATGGATCCAGGAACGCTGTTGAAACACTGGCTATATTGGCTTATTGGGCTGCCACAATCACAGACTGCGTGGCTTAAGACAACAGAAATTTATTCTCTTACAGTTCTGAAGGTTAGACATCAAGGTGTCAGCTGGGCCATGCTCCCTCCGAGGGCTCTCAGGAAGATTACTTCCTTGTCTTGTCCTAGCTTCTGGTAGTAGCCATCAATTCTTGGTGTTGTTTGGCTTCTAGACAGATCACTCCAATCTCTGCCTCCACCTTCACAAGGTGTGTCTCTGTTTCTCTTCTCTTAAGGACACCAGTTACATTGGATTAAGGCCCACCTAATCCTGTATGACCTCATCTTAACTTAGTTGCATCTGCAAAGACCCAATTTCCAAAGGTCACATCCACATGTACCAGGGCTTAGAACTCGAGCATATATTTTTGAGGGACATAATGCAACCCATAACACTGAGCCAGGCACTGTGCTAGAAGCAGGGATGCAGAGATGAAGGAGTCATAGTTCTGCTTTGGAGCCAATACAGTCTAAGGGGTTAATGGGATGATTCGGAAAAATGAACAGGTAAAGAGCATATAATGCAATCAGATTTAGAGTAGTTGCATTTGCAAAATGCATCTCCTTCCAGTAATCTGTTTGCTTCCCTTAATTTTCATATTTAACTTTGTTTTATTTTCTTCCATCATTTATTGATTCCTGAGGTTGTTTACACATTAATGAACTGAAGTTACAATTCAAATTGGTGACAATTGCCATTTCTAGGCAAGTACAACTCCTCAGGGCCTCAGTTTCCTCATCTGTGAAAGAATCAGTTGGACACACTATTGGTTCTTAACTCCAGTAACACACCAGAATCACTTGGGGAGAATTCAAAAACTACTAGTGACAGCTGGGTCCACCCTTAGGGATCCCAGTTCAGTTGTTCTGTATTGGGACCTGAGTGTCAATATTTTATAAAACCTCCCTAGATTATTCTAATATGCAGCCAGGCCAAAGACTACAGACCTTCAAGGTCATTGGGACCTACCTGCTCTGCCAGTCTTGGGTTTTCATCAGTTATGTGCTTTCCCTCCCAGGTTAAAGGTGTGCCAGTGGCTTCTGCCAGAGCTGAGCTCAAGCAAGACACCAGAGAGATTATCTTCCCATCTGTTAGCCCAATGCTGCTCCTTCCAGAACTTTAACCCCCAGACTTCATGAAAGCCTCCAAAGAAATTGTCCACAATAAAATGCTCTGATGGGCGGGAGTTGGGGAGGGACCATCAGCAGGTCCAGAGAACAGATGCCGAGATATCAGCAATTGTGAATTAGGTGTTAATTGTGAACTGGTAACACTGTCCCTTTGATGGGAGAAGCTTAGTGACCATACAGATTACTCAGGCCAGCACTCTTCCTCCTTTCCTGGGTTTAGGAATCCAGGTGGTAGAAGAGCTTGGGAGAAAATGACTTGGTTGGTGGTCAGAAACTGGAGTGCTGATTATAGGTGAAAGGCTAGCAAAGGCATGGGAAGTTTAAAATTTTTTTAAATCTTTTTTTCTTTCTCATATCTGTAAGCCAGCCTATTTTTAAGTAAGTTAAGAATGCCATCTTCATTGTTTGACCCAGCTGGGTTTAAATCCCCCTCCACCTTCCTTTAACTATGACCTTGGATAAATTATTTAACCTCTTTGGGTTTTGGTTTCTTCATCTTTTAAGTGGGTGCAACAGGGGGGCTTACATCATTAGATTGTCATGCTACATGTAAGGTTTACATGTGACGATGCATGTAAAGTTCCTAGGGTGGTGCTCAGCACATAGAAACACCTAATTAATGTTTGCTGCTATTGAGTTGTTTATCTAATTATTATTTCATGAGCCTTCTGATGAGAACAGAAACTAAAGGGCATTGATACCAAATATGCACCAGGTACTGGGTTAAACAATTACATATATAGAATTTCATTTATATTTTTTATCAACATGTGAAGTATGTATTATTATTTCCACTTTAAAGATGAGGAAACTGAGCCCCAGGGAGGTTAAATGTCAGACAAAGATCACACAGTGGCCTGTGGGTGGAGCTTGGTTTGGTAAGTCAGCCTGACTCCAATCAGACTTCCTCTCTCCACAGCATGGATACCTGGGGGAAACTGGGTTTATAGGAAAAAGGGAAACCTGTAATGAAAGAAAGATTTCATAAAGAAACAGCTTTGAATGGTGTGTGTAGGGGGGGAGTGGGGATGGGGTGTTGATGGCTACTCCCAATCAGAGAGTTTAATGACAAACATCTTCAGGGAGATTTCAGGATCTACAAATGGGTGTTAAAGAGCTGGAAGGAGAACCATCCTCCTGAGGCATCTGATGGGATGTGAGAGACCCTTTGGATATCCAGCAATAAGTCTATGCCCTTCTCTGTGGCAGGCAGGGACCTTCCTAAATCAGATTCAGAAAACCAACAGGAGTTTCTGGGAAGGAGAACCAAAATTGGCCTGATAGGGCTGGGGACAGACTCTAAAAGAGCCTGGTTGGTCCCTGGAATCTAGTGACTTCTTATTAAAGTTAATTCCCTTTTCCCATCTACATCGCCCATCCTATGTGCCTTAGACAGCCTTCTCCCTTCCCTGCCATTTATTTTATTTTTTTCTCTAGTAAGTTAATCAGGACCATCTCCATGGTGCCTGTTCCCAAACACAGCCTCTCACCTTGCTGGGACAGAGAACCTGGAAATACTTGGTGTGGTCAGCAAAATAATGGCCCCCAAAGAAGTTCATGTCCAAATCCCTAGGAACTGTGAATATGTTAGGTTACATGGCAAAGCACAATTAAGGTTAAAGATGGATTGTTTGTTAATCAGTTGACTTGAGAGAGAGAGAGAGAAAGAGAGAGAGCGTACCCTGGATTATCCAGGTGGGCACAATGTAATCACAAGGGTCCTTAAAAGTGGAAGAGGATGCTGGGAGTGTGGGAAGGACTTGACCTCATGCCACTGACTTTAAAGGTGGAAGCAGGGGCCCATGAGGTGAGGAAAGCTGACAGCAAGGAGGCAGATTCTCCCCTAGAGCCTCCAGAAAGGAGTGTAGCCCTGCTGACATCTTGATTTTAGCCCAGTGAAACCTGTGTTGGATTTCTGACATACAGTACCGTAGGATGATAAATTTGTGCTGTTTAAAGCCACTAACTTTGTATGAACTTGTTACAGCTGCAAGAGTAAACTAATATACTTGGCATTACACAGGGATGGAAGGGTAGGAAACTGATCAGAGAATTTGAATTGGGGGAGTGGAGTGTATACAGGTGACCCTGTATGGAGGCCCCATCCAAGCACAGGAGAACACAATTAAAATAGGAAAAGTGGTAACCAATATTTCCCAAAGTGGAGAGTAAAAATTCTACTAGGAGGATTAATTTGGGAAGGTGGAAGAGCATCGGTTTTGGAACCAAGTGATATGGTTTTAAAATCTGACTCCATTATTTTAGCTCTGTGATCTTGGCAAGTTACTTAATCTCTCTGGGTCTGAGAGTCTTCATCCATAAAATACCATATGCAAACTGCCTGATTAAGATGCTCATTGTCCATTGATTATCTCTAAATTCAGAGATTAGCTGACTACAGAGTTGTTCTGAGGATTCAAAACCAGAGACGTGTCCAGTGGTAGAAGTAATATAAATGGTGACTAATATTTTCTTCAAAAGCTACATGTCACCAAGCCTACTACAGTTCTATTTCTCTGAACTAAGCCATTGAACACACTTTAGAAAGGAATTATATAATTCGTGTTAATGCAGTATCATTTAGTAAAAACTTTAACTTGAGGAAGTGGAGTTTTGATGAGAAGGGAACACGTTAATTGAACCAAGAATCAGGATCAGCCCTAAGAGACGAGATATTCTTTGCAGAAATACACTTTTAGATAAGCCTCTATCCCTTATGAATTTCAAGTTTACTCAACTGACTAACCAACCAAATCCCCAGTTATTATTTTTACTTTACAAATCTCCAATTATTATTTTTATTTTGACTTTACACCCAGTTATGATCTTGATGTACAAGAATGGATGCTTCAAAGTCAATCACCTATTCACCACTGCCTCCTAATCTGCTCATCTGTGCGTCTTTTATTTATTTATTTATTTATTTATTTAGTTAGTTAGTTAGTTAGTTTAGTTAGTTAGTTAGTTATGGCCTCGTTGGGTCTTCGTTGCTGCGTGCGTGCTTTCTCTAGTTGTAGGGAGCAGGGGCTACTCTTCGTTGCGGTACGTGGGCTTCTCATTGCAGTGGCTTCTCTTGTTGTGGAGCACTGGCTCTAGGCGTGTGGGCTTCAGTAGTTGCGGTACATGGGCTCAGTAGCTGTGGCTCCTGGGCTCTAGAGCGCAGGCTCAGTAGTTGTGATGCACGGACTTAGTTGCTTCACGACATGTGGGATCTTCCTGGACCAAGACTCGAACCCGTGTCTCCTGCATTGGCAGGTGGATTCTTAACCACTGCGCCACCAGGGAAGTCCTCATATGTGCTTCTAATTTTAGTGAGTGGCATCATCTTCTGTCCAATCACCCATGCTGGAAACCTGGGAGTCACCAGTTCCCACCTCCTCATCAACCTTTCTACTCAGCCTCTCCTCTCTGTCACCACGTCATCATCATTTTTTTTTTGTTTGTTTTTTTACCTAGAAGAAGAAATGGTGCTGCAGTTTCTCTTCCTTCCCAATCTTGTCTCACCCCTGCTCTAATCTAGTTTCAACCCACCTGTCAGTCTGACCTTTCTAAATTAACAGTCTGATTTTTATTTTCTTAAAATCTTTCAGTGGCTCTTTGCTGACCATGGTTTGTATGGATTGGATTGTGTCTCTCTAAAATTCATATGTTGAAACCCTAACCCTCAATGTGACTGTCTTTCAAGATAGGGATTTTAGGAGTTAGTTAAGATAAAATGAGATCATACGGGTGGTGCTCAGATCTGATAGGACTGATGACCTTATAAGAAGAGACACCAGAGAGCTATTTCTCTCTGCCACGTGAAGACACAGGGAGAAGGTGGCCATCTGCAAGCCAGGAACAGGGCTCTCACCAGCAACAGACCCGCAGGACCTTGATCGGGGGCTTCTGGCCTCCAGAACTCTGAGAAAATACACTTCTGTTGTTTAAGCCATCCAGTCTGTGGTATTTTATTATAACAGTCTGAGCAGACTAATACAATGAGATAAAGTCTGAACACATCAGAATAGCATGTAAGGCTCTTTTCCTTTTAATTCCTGTTTACCTGACAGGTAATCCACAGCCCTTTACCCACTCATAATGGAGGTTCCCGACCCACCATGCTCTTTGGGGCACATGTCCTTCCCTCTGCTAGGAATAGCCTGGTTGGTTCTCATTCATCCTTCATTGTTTCCTTTAGTGAATGTGGTTCAAAGTCCATTTTGTGTTTTTGTAGTACTTGAGACAAAGTCTGTCTCATCACAGTAAAATGCATTATAATTATCCCTTACCCTATCTACTCCCTACAGTTGACAAATGGAGAGACAGATAGAGAGAGGGATTCTTTCTTGTTCATCTTTGTAATGTCCGAGAAACAGCACAGATCCTGGCACCTTGTAGATTTTGCAAAAATGTGTGTCGAATGGATAATTCAGTGAATGAATGACACACAAAACAAAGCCTCCATTGCTCTTAGGATAAATCCCAAGGTCCTTCACATGCTCTATATACCTTTCTAGCCTTGTTTAATTCCACCTCTTCTTGGCACCAGCCATGGGATCCGCCTGTCATTCCAGGCTGCCTCCTGTCTCAAAACCTTTATACATTAGCTCCCCTCTGCCTGGAAGGTGACCCCAGCTCTAACCAATTTTAAAACAGTGAGTAACTACTCATCCTTCAACTTATAGCTAAATGACCCCTAGGGAAGGTTGTCTTGCCCCCTAGACATAATCACCTCCCCTAACCTTGGTTCACATACCACGATTCTATATTTTTCCTAATACTTAATCCTGTGTGCTTGTGTGATTATTGAATTAGAGTTGGACCTCTTGACTAGCCAATAAGGTCTTTGAGAGCAGGGAGGTTTTGTTTGCTTGCTTGCGTGTTTTGTTTTCAGCTCTCTCTCCCTAGGACTCAGAATGGTGCCCGGCACAGAGCAGGATCTCATAATAATACCATGAGGTGGTAGATAATTGAGTGCTATGTGAGTTGTAAGATACAAATCAGATTCTACTTTTTGCCCTTTTTTCTCGACATCATTTCATTCATTCATAGTTATCTAATCACTGATCAGAACAAATCAGACCTTATCTCTAGCTTCACCTTTGCATCCCTTTGTTTCTGCCCATGCTTGAACAAAGGCTACAGTGTTCGGGCTGCCGATGAGCAGATTTAAATGTGAAGGCCACTCATGGGGATCCAGAGCCCTGCAGAACTAATAGGTGAGGGGGCCCTCAGGAGCTTGTTATCAAGAAGACCCGGAGGAGCTAGAGCTCGTGCCTTGCCTTGAAGGGTGGACAAAGCTGGACTGTAGAGAAGGGAGGTGTTAGGGGAGACCAATTTTGCATCACTGGTCAATTTTGAACCTGTCATAGCTTGGTGGTTAGGAATCTTGGTTCTGGAATCTGACTTCTTGGGTTCAAATCCTGGTTCTACCTCTTATTGGCAGAGAGCCCCAGGCAAACTCGTTAACCTCACTGTGCCTCAGTTTTCTCACCTGTTGAAATGGAGGTTAGGGATAGCCCCTATCTAATAGGGTTGTTAGGAGGATTAAATAGGTTAAAAAATGTAATGGGCTTAGAAAAGTGCCTGGCGCATAGGATGCATCCAGGAATGGTTATTGGATACTAGCATTAGCTGCTCTTGGTGTTTTAAATCCATGTAGAGAAAAATCCATTACTATATCACTCCTGACCTCCTCCTCCAAGAGGAGAGGAGTAACTCAACTCATTGGAGAGTTTAGAGGGATAAAACGGCCATGTGTAGAAGCTTCTCTGTCTCTTAGGGGCTTCCTGGGGGACACGTGTTTGACCCAGTTCCTCCAGAATCAGATTTGCCCTTGCTCAGAGCTATGTGGCTGGTGGGTAATTCTGACCAATTCTGGGACTCAGGGTTAGGAAGTCCAAATGTCTGTGGATATAAACTAAATTCTCTAATATCAGCTTAAGAGTGGTCAAACTTTGACCACATCTGCCTGCCTTCTTTCTTTTATTTCTCCATTGATTTGGAACTTAAACAATAAAGAGGATAGCCATTTATTGGTTCCTCTTAAAGACCCTAGACAGGATCACATTTAAATTGAGTAGAAAAGCACATGACAATGAATGTCAGGGGTTTTAGTAACCCAAGAGCAGAAGATTCAAGCTGAGAACCTGGGAGAACCCAAACAAAAATCAATGTCCTTTGGGATGGTCAGTGGGAACTGTAAACCAGTATAGCCTACACAGTCATGGGTGTGATTTCCTCAGTTTATGAGCACCCAGACAAAGCTAATCCCCAGCCTAGTAGCTGGGGGTACAAATGTTGAAACTCAAAGTGTCATGGCATCTATTTCTATCTATAGAGGACGTGTTATGAACTCAGGCACCCAGGACTGACTCACTTCAATGTGTATAACGTGTGTGGAACCCAGAGGTGTGGCATGAAGCACAAAGAACTCAGAACACAGAGTGCTCAGATCAGAGAGACAGATACAGTCAGTGGGCTGCAAGGCCATGCAAACAGAACAGACATTCTCCGGCCAAGGGACAATTACAGGCAGATATTTGTTGAGCACTGAGTGGACCAAGCTACTTAATCCAATTGTTTAAGATGACTTGTAAACTAAACTGGGAGCAAACATACAGACAAAAACTTGGAGTATGGGTCTTTAAACCAGGAAAGGACACCACAGGTCACATGGCCACAGCAGTATGAGGTCACAGAAAGGGACCAGCAGAACTCGGTCAATGCAAAATGGAAAAGCAATTCGGTCTGAGACAAAACAGATACTCTTCTCTCTGTCACACCTGGCTAAATATTTTTCTGAGTGGTAATCAGAAATAAATGTTAGACCACATTGTAGGTAATCAGTAGTTTGGAGTGAATAATATTGCCTAAGCCACTTGTTTAGTGAAATAGATTTATATGTACCTTACTCTACAGTGTAGATTTAGATGATTCTTAAGTAAACCTGTGCTGTTGTTATAATATCTGTGTCAAAGGATCCACACAGATATGTGTGTCTAGAACTGTGTAGACCCCACTTAACTATTTTGATCAGGTAACTGGCAGGCAGTGTGGGCAAAATCATCTGAGCACACCATGTTTGTGAATATCTTTTCATAGTGCTGTCTTTTAGTCTATGAATCCTATTTCTAAACAGATCAGTTAAGGTTCTTATCACAGAGGTTGTTTTTGATCAAATGTTCAAATATCACTAGAAATAGTAGCAACAGTGAAGCTGATGGGAGGACTGGAAGGAGAGACAAATCCAGTTGTTTAAAATAAATAATCCTGCTTAATTTCCTTCCTTCCTTTTCTATCTTGCTTGTTTTTCCACTTTCTTCTTCCCTTCCTCTATTCCTGCCCACCACCCAAGGCATTGCAGGTCAGGTTCCCTGGGAAACCAATTCTGAAAAACAGTTGAACACTCAGGATGTTTATTGAAGCATTGCCTTGGGATGAACACCTGGGGGAGGGAGAGGAAGGAAGCAGGACTGGGTATGGGGAGGAGCTGAGCTGTGATGCAGGACTGACAGCCTCATCCAACCCCATGAGGGCCTCTGGAGCTAGAATGGCTCTTTGGAGTCGTCCTGATTTAGGGTAAGATGGCAGGGAGTTTTTGTATTCACATATTGACCCATCATTGGATGTGGGGCTCCCAGGAAGGAGTGTAACCTTGATTGAGGGAACATCTCTGCACCCAGGACAACCCTGAAGGGGCAGATAGCTACAGGTGTCTGTGCCTATCACTCTCAGTCTGGGACAGCAATTGAAGGGGCATCCTGGCAGGATGTGACAGTGTCCACCACATAGGGCCTCCGTAGGATACTTGAAGAAGACTAACCTAAAATTGGTAACTAAAACTGACGTAAGGGAGATAGAGAAAGTACTGGAATCAAGAAGGTTAACCATACATCACTGCAAGAATTTAGGAATGAGGTGGTAAGAATTAGAACAGGAAGGAAGGGAAAGTTAACAGATGGATGCAAATCCACTGCAAAATGGCAAATAAGACAATCTTTCGGCACAATGACTATAGACAACAAGGTCACCAAAAACCAGACCTCTGACTTGTATCTTCAGTGCACATTTAAATCTAATTTTCTTGATGGGAAAATTCTCCCAGAACCAACACAAGCAGTAGTCACAATACACAGGATATATTTCCTTTTAGTCTTCTTTTCCTCAATCAGCTCTTGAGGCAGCTTTGTACAGTTGTAGAATGGCAAGAATTGAGTTTAAATTTTCTCTCTGATGAGTCTTTTATATTTGATTCTGGTCAATGTTTTTAATCTTTTTGAACCCTGGCTTCCTCATCTGTAAAATGGGGACAATGTTATCTACACTTCTCAAGGTTGTTACAAGATTAGGAAGAAGATAACGGACTATTTTTTTTTAACATTGTTATTGGAGTATAATTACAATGTTGTGTTAGTTTCTGCTGTATAGCAAAGTGAATCAACTATATGTATACATATATCCCCATATGCACTCCCTCTTGCATCTCCCTCCCACCCTCCCTATCCCACCCTTCTAAGTGGTCACAAAGCACCCAGCTGATCTCCCTGTGCTATGTGGCTGCTTCCCACTAGTTATCTATTTTATATTTGGTAGTATATATATGTCAATGCTACTCTCTCACTTCGTCCCAGCTTATCCTTCCCCTCCCCATGTCCTCAAGTCCATTCTCTACGTCTGTGTCCTTATTACTGTCCTGCTCATAGGTTCATCAGAAATTTTATTTTTTTGTTTTTTTTTAGATTCCATATATATGTGTTAGCGTACAGTATTTATTTTTCTCTTTCTGACTTACTTCATTCTGTATGACAGACTGTAGGTCCAACCACCTCGCTACAAATAACTCAATTTCATTTCTTTTTATGGCTCAGTAGTATTCCATTGTATATATTTGCCACATCTTCTTTATCCATTTATCTGTCGATGGACACTTAGGTAGCTTCCATGTCCTGGTTATTGTATATAGTGCTGCAATGAACACTGTGGTACATGACTCTTTTTGAATTATGGTTTTCTCAGGGTATATGCCCAGTAGTGGGATTGCTGGGTTGTATGGTAGTTCTATTTTTAGTTTTTTAAGTAACCTCCATACTGTCCAGAGTGGTTGTATCAATTCACATTCCCATCAACAGTGCAAGAGGGTTCCCTTTTCTCCACACCCTGTCCAGGATTTATCATTTGTAGATATTTTGATGATGGCCATTCTGACCTGTGTGAGATGACACCTCACTGTAGTTTTGATTTGCATTTCTCTAATAATTAGTGATGTTGAGCATCCTTTCATGTGTTTGTTGGCAATCTGTATATCTTCTTTGAAGAAATGTCTATTTAGGTCTTCGGCCCATTTTTGGATTAGGTTGTTTGTTTTTTGATATTGAGGTGCATGAGCTGCTTGTATATTTTGGATATTAATCCTTTGTCAGTTGTTTCATTTGCAAAGATTTTCTCCCATTGTGAAGGTTGTCTTTTCATCTTGTTTATGGTTTCCTTTGCTGTGCAAAAGCTTTTGTTTCATTAGGTCCCATTTGTTTATTTTTGTTTTCATTTCCATTTCTCTAGGAGGTGGGTCAAAAAGGATCTTGCTATAATTTATGTCATAGAGTGTTCTGCCTATGTTTTCCTCTAAGAGTTTTATAGTGTCTGGCCTTACCTTTAGGTCTTTAATCCATTTTAAGTTTATTTTTGTATATAGTGTTAGGGAGTGTTCTAATTTCATTCTTTTACATGTAGCTGTCCAGATTTCCCAGCACCACTTATTGAAGAGGCTGTCTTTTCTCCATTGTATATTCTTGCTTCCTTTATCAAAGATAAGGTGACCATATGTGCATGGGTTTATCTCTGGGCTTTCTATCCTGTTCCATGATCTATATTTCTGTTTTTGTGCCAGTACCATACTGTCTTGATTACTGTAGCTTTGTAGTATAGTCTGAAGTCAGGGAGCCTGATTCCTCCAGCTCCGTTTTTCTTTCTCAAGATTGCTTTGACTATTCGGGGTCTTTTGTGTTTCCATACAAATTGTGAAATTATTTGTTCTAGTTCTATGAAAAATGCCATTGGTAGTTTGATAGGGATTGCCTTGAATCTGTAGATTGCTTTGGGTAGTAGAGTCATTTTCACATTGTTGATTCTTCCAATCCAAGAACATGGTGTATCTCTCCATCTGTATGTATCATCTTTAATTTCTTTCATCAGTGTCTTATATATTTTTGCACACAGGTGTTTTGTCTCCATTGGTAGATTTATTCCTAGGTATTTTATTCTTTTTGTTTTGAGGGTAAATGGGAATGTTTCCTTAATTTCACTTTCAGATTTTTCATCATTAGTGTATAGGAATGTAAGAGATTTCTGTGCATTAATTTTGTATCCTGCAACTTTACCAAATTCTTTGATTAGCTCTAGTAGTTTTCTGGTAGCATCTTTAGGATTCCCATGTATAGTATCATGTCATCTGCAAACAGTGACAGCTTTACTTCTTCTTTTCTGATTTGGATTCCTTTTATTTCTTTTTTTCCTCTGATTGCTGTGGCTAAAATTTCCAAAGATATGTTGAATAATAGTGGTGAGAGTGGGCAACCTTGTCTTGTTCTGGATCTCAGTGGAAATGCTTTCAGTTTTTCACCATTGGGAACAATGTTGGCTGTGGATTTGTCATATATCACCTTTATTATGTTGAGGTAAGTTCCCTGTAGGCCTACTTCTGGAGGATTTTTATCATAAATGTGTGTTGACCTTTGTCAAAAGCTTTTTCTGCATCTACTGAGATTATCACATGGTTTTTATCCTTCAATTTGTTAATATGGGGTACCACATTGATTGATATGTGTATAATGAAGAATCCTTGCATTCCTGGAATGAACCCCACTTGATCATGGTGTATGATCCTCTTAATGTTCTGTTTGATTCTCTGTTTGTTGGTATTTTGTTGAGGATTTTTGCATCTGTGTTCATCAGTGATATTGGCCTCTAGTTTTCTTTCTTTGTGACATCTTTGTCTGGTTTTGGTATCAGGGTGATGGTGGCCTTGTAGAATGAGTTTGGGAGTGTTCCTCCCTCTGCTGTATTTTGGAAGAGTTTGAGAAGGATAGGTGTTAGCTCTTCTCTAAATGTTTGATAGAATTCACCTGTGAAGCCATCTGGTCCTGGGCTTTTGTTTGTTGGAAGATTTTTAATCACAGTTTCAATTTCAGTGCCTGTGATTGGTCTGTTTATATTTTCTATTTTTTCCTGGTTCAGTCTCGGAAGGTTGTGCTTGTCTAAGAATTTGTCCATTTCTTCCACGTTGGTCACTGTATTGGCATATAGTTGCTTGTAGTAATCTCTCATGATCCTTTGTATTTCTGCTGTGTCAGTTCTTTTTCATTTCTAATTCTGCTGATTTTAGTCTTCTCTCTTTTTTTTCTTGATGAGTCTGGCCAGTGGTTTATCAATTTTGTTTATCTTCTCATAGAACCAGCTTTTAGTTTTATTGATCTTTGTTAACGTTTCCTTCTTCTTTTTTTTTTCTTTTTCATTTATTTCTGATCTCATCTTTATTATTTCTTTCCTTCTGCTAACTTTGGTTTTTTTTTTTTCTTCTTCTTCTTTCTCTAAGTGCTTTAGGTGTAAGTTTAGGTTGTTTATTTGAACTTTTTCTTGTTTCTTGAGGTAGGATTGTATTGCTATAAACTTCCCTCTTAGAACTGCTTTTGCTGCATCCCATAGGTTTTGGGTCATCATGTTTTCATTGTCATGTTTTTCTAGGTATATTTTGATTTCCTCTTTGATTTCTTCAGTAATCTCTTGGTTATTTAGTAGTAGGTTATTTAGCCTCCATTGTTTGTATTTTTTACCGTTTTTTTCCTGTAATTGATAACTAGTCTCATAACATTGTGTTCGGAAAAGATACTTGATACAATTTCAATTTTCTTAAATACACCAAGCCTTGATTTATGACCACGATATGCTCTATCCTGGAGAATGTTCCATGAGCACTTGAGAAGAAAGTGTATTCTGCTGTTTTTGGATGGAATGTCCTATAATTATCAATTAAGTCCATCTTGTTTAATTTGTCATTTAAAGCTTGTGTTTCCTTATTTATTTTCATTTTGGATGATCTGTCCATTGGTGAAAGTGGGGTGTTAAAGTCCCCTACTATGATTGTATTAATGTCAATTTTCCCTTTTATGGCTTTTAGTATTTGCCTTATGTATTGAGGTGCTCCTACGTTGGGTGCATAAATGTTTACAATTGTTATATCTTTTTCTTGGATTGATCCCTTGATCATTTTGTAGTGTCCTTCTTCGTCTTTTGTAATAGTCTTTATTTTAAAGTCTATTTTGTCTGATATGAGAATTACTACTCTAGCTTTCTTTTCTTATTTGCATGCAATATCTTTTTCCATCCCCTCACTCTCAGTCTGTATGTGTCCTTAGGTCTGAAGTGGGTCTCCTTTAGACAGCATATATACGGGTCTTGTTTTTGTATCCATTCAGCCAGTCTATGTCTTTTGGTTGGAGCATTTAATCCATTTACATTTAAGGTAATTATCAATATGTATGTTTCTATTACCATTTTCTTAATTGTTTTGGGTTTATTATCATAGGTCTTTTCCTTCTCTTGTGTTTCCTGCCTAGAGAAGTTCCTTTAGCATTTGTTGTAAAGCTGGTTTGGCAGTGCTGAATTCTCTTATCTTTTGCTTGTCTGAAAAGCTTTTAATTTCTGTGTCGAATCTGAATGAGATCCTTGCTGGGTAGAGTAATCTTGGTTGTATGTTTTTCCCTTTTATCACTTTAAATATGTCCTGCCCCTCCCTTCTGGTTTGCAGTGTTTCTGCTGAAAGATCAGCTGTTGACCTTATGGGGATTCCCTTGTATGTTATTTGTTGTTTTTTCCTTGCTGCTTTAATATTTTTTCTTTGTTTTTAATATTTGATAGTTTGATTAATATGTGTCTTGGCATGTTTCTCCTTGGATTTATCCTGTATGGGACTCTCTGCACTTCCTGGACTTGATTGACTATTTCCTTTCCCATATTAGGGAAGTTTTCAACTATAATCCATTCAAATATTTTCTCAGACCCTTTATTTTTCTCTTCTTCTTCTGGTACCCGTATAATTCGAATATTGGTGCATTTCATGTTGTCCCAGAAGTCTCTGAGACTGTCCTCAATTCCCTTCAGTCTTTTTTCTTTATTCTGCTCTGTAGTAGTTATTTCCACTATTTTATCTTCCAGGTCACTTATCTGTTCTTCTGCCTCAGTTATTCTGCTATTGATTCCTTCTAGATAATTTTTAATCTCATTTATTGTGTTGTTCATCATTGTTTGTTTGCTCTTTAGTTCTTCTCGTCCATATTAAATGTTTCTTGTATTTTCTCCATTCTAATTTCAAAATTTTGGATCATCTTTACTCTCATTACTCTCATTCTTTTTCATGTAGACTTCCTATTACCTCTTCATTTGTTTGGTCTGGTGAGTTTTTACTTTGCTCCTTCTTCTGCTGCATATTTCTGTGTCTTCTCATTTTGCTTAACTTATTGTGTTTGGGGTCTCCTTTTTGCATGATGCAGGTTCATAGTTCCTGTTGTTTTGGTGTCTGCCCCCAGTGGGTAAGGTTGGTTCAGTGGGTTCTGTAGGCTTCCTCGTGGAGGGGACTGGTGTGTGTGTTCTGGTGGATGAGGCTGGATCTTGTCTTTCTGGTGGGCAGGACAGCGTCTGGTGGTGTGTTTTGGGGTGTCTGTGAACTTAGTATGATTTTAGGCAGCCTGTCTGCTAATGGGTGGGGTTGTGTTCCTGTCTTGCTGGTTGTTTGTCATGGAGTGACCAGCACTGGAGCTTGCTGGTGTTTGAGTGCAGCTGGGTATTAGTGTTGAGAAGGAGATCTCTGGGAGATCTCTTGCCAATTGATATTACGTGGGGCCGGGTTGTGTCTGCTGGTCCAATGTCCTGAACTCAGCTCTCCCACCTCAGAGGCACAGGCCTGACACCCGGCCAGAGCACCTAACCCTGTCAGCCACACGGTTCAGAAGAAAAGAGAGAAAAGAAAGAAAGAAAGAAAAATAAATAAAAATAGTTAAAAAGTTATTAAAATTAAAAAAAAATTAAAATTAAAAAAGTAATTAAAAAAAAGAGAGCAACAAAACCAATAAACAAATCCACCAATGATAACAAGTGCTAAAAACTATACTAAGATAAACATAAAAATCAGAAGCCAGCCAGTCGCATACAGCAAACCCCAAGTCTACAGTTGCTCCCAAATCCACCACCTCAATTTTGGGATGATTCGTTGTCTATTCAAGTATTTATGTCCACAGATGCAGGGTACATCAAGTTAATTGTGGAGATTTAGTCTGCTGCTCCTGAGGCTGTACGGAGAAATTTTCCTTTCTCTTCTTTGTTTGTACATCTCCTGGGATTCAGCTTTGGATTTTGTCCCGCCTCTTCATGTAGGTCTCCCTCTGGTGTCTGTTCTTTGCCCAGACAGGAGGGGGTTAAAGGAGCAGCTGATTAGGGGGCTCTGTCTTACTCAGGCCAGGGGCAGGGAGGGGTATGGAATGCAGGGCGGGCCTGTGGTGCCGGAGTGACGTTGCAACAGCCTGGGGCACACCATGTGTTCTCCTGGGAAAGTTGTCCCTGGATCACAGGACCCTTGCAGTGGCGGGCTGCACAGGCTTCTGGGAGGGGAGGTGTGGATAGTGACCTGTGCTTGCACACAGGCTTCTTGGTGGCTGCAGCAGCAGGCTTAGCATTTCATGCCCGTCTCTGGTGTCTGCACTGATAGCTATGGCTTGCGCCCCTTTCTGGAGCTCATTGAGGCGGCACTCTGAATCTCCTCCCCTCGCGCCACCTGAAACAATGGTCTCTCGACTCTTAGGCAGTTCCAGACTTTTTCCTGGACTCCCTCCCAGTTAGCTGTGGCACACTAGCCCCCTTCAGGCTGTGTTCACGCAGCCAACCCCAGTCCTGTCCCTGGGATCTGAACCCCGAAGCCGGATCCTCAGCTTCTAGCCCCCACCTGCCCCAGGGGGTGAGCAGACAAGCCTCTCGGGCTGGTGAGTGCTGGTCGGCACTGATCCTCTGTAGGGGAATCTCTCCACTTTGCCCTCTGCACCCCTGTTGCTGGGCTCTCCCCTGTGGCTCCAAAGCTTCCCCCCAACCCACCCTCCATTTCCACCAGTGAAGGGACTTCCTAGTGTGTGGAAACTTTTCCTCCTTCACAGCTCCCTCCCAGAGATTCAGGTCCAATCCCTATTCTTTTGTCTCTGTTTTTTCTTTTGTCCTAGCCAGGTATGTGGGAAGTTTCTTGCCTTTTGGGAAGTCCAAGGTCTTCTGCCAGCGTTCAGCAGGTGTTCTGTAAGAGTTGTTCCACATGTAGATGTATTTCTGATGTATTTGTGGGGAGGAAAGTGATCTCCACGTCTTACTCCTCTGCCATCTTGAAGGTCCTCTCAGACTATTTCTTCAACAAAGTCAGTTTTCTTCTCATGATAAAGGAGACTAGATTGAACACTCTAGACTGCCCGTTGGACCCAATTTTGAAAGAGAATCTTGTGGGAGAATTGCCTTTACCCAGCTTTCATGTGCAGAAAAATAATGTTAAAAAAACCTTCTGGTTTTAAAGTGAAATAAATACATGAAACATTCATCTTTCAGTTCAGATCTAACATGTTGAAATCTGCCTGGACCAAAATTTTATGGCTGAGCTACAGCCCCAGAAAATAACATTCTAAGCTTGAAGTTCTTCACCAACCTACACATTGCAGCCCTATTTAAAGGAACATTTTAAGTCTATCATGAAGTGGCGTTTGAGTTGATGAAGTTTTTGCTGAAGGAGAAAAGAAGAAAGCAGGTATCAGGATTTGTGTTGTTTTGTTTTCATAACTTCCCATCTGGTGAAAACTAGAAGTGATCTCTCATAGAGAATGTAATATGAACATGTTGGGGGGAATCTCAATTCTGCAATGTCCGAGGCCCCACCATGTGGAGGGCCCCTGCTCACACAGATGTTGCACCTTTAGCAGGGGTCCTATCCTGAAAGATTGCGTCAGATGCGGAGACCTCCATGAAAATGTACTTTCCTTCAATACACCAAGTGGAAGAGGCGGGGTCTGACCCAATTTATCCATTAGACACCCGAAGTAGAGAGTTTGGGGCCTGTGAGTTTTTCATGAGTTTAAATAAAAATGTCTGATGTCTGAAAGAAATAACACCACCAAAGGGCAAGAAGAAAACTTCAAAATGAATATATGCTAAGTTGAATGTTTATAAAGCTTTACATTATGTCAGCTGGCCTACTCAACATACAGACACATATACACAATACTATATTTATAATATGTATATATATATATAATATGTGTATATATATGTAAATATATATATGTACACACACACACACACACACAACACAGATATATATATATATATATATATATATATATATATATATATATATATATATATACATGGCTTAAACCACAAGGAAAAAGTCAATAATTTATAACAAAACAAACTCAGAATTAGCTTTATAATCCTTAGCAGTTTCCTAAATGAAGCAATATAACTAGCATGGGGTATGGATACATTTTATTGTGATAAAGTATGCAAAGGTCCTCTGAAAACAAGACTGCCCAGATCCTCCAAAGGTTTAAAAGCTGCCCCTGCTGTATGAGCCCGGAAGGATAATGCCTCCCTCCCCGCCAGGGAAAGAGTCCAAAGAAGGTCAGGCTACAATTGCGCATTGCATACAAAATAAGCATGGTGAAATGTCACAAATTTCACAACCAAGGAGAGTTCTGAAACCACATAGTCAAGTTTATCCATGTATCTGGCAATTGGTCAGAGACTTCAGACTTAACAGAATGCAGCTCAGTGCTTCATGCCTGTGGAAACTCATGCCAACTCTTAGAGTAATAAGCAGGCCTGGCAAGTGTAAAGTCATTTAATTGCCTTCCAGTTGTTTTGTGATTCTCTTTGGTGGAGTTAATTCCTTCGGACTCAACACAAAGATCAGAGACCAATGGAACACCTGTTAATTTTTAAAATCTTACAATAAAACAGATAAACCCACTACGTTAGATCTTTTTAAAAGATTGATTTAAACAAGCTTGGGAATAAATGAGTGAGTCTTAAGAAGAGATAATGTTGGGAGAGCAAAGGGATGAAGCATGGCTGCCAGTTGATCTGATCGTCTGTGAACAGACATTAGATGACCTTGCCTGAAAGTGATCAGGTACGTGGTTATGGTTTTCAGCATGGATGTGCCTGAGCACAGGACAAGCTTGGGGTGAGACTCAAAGCACAGAGTCTCAGAGAGGAGCAGATCCAAAGGGTACTATCCTAAGCAAGCTACTTTTGATGTTCTCAGTAATTCTGAGGTGTGGAGATACTTCTACCTTTCCTGGTATGTCCCATTATTTCTACATACAACATTTAAATACATGAATATAAAACAGAGACTATTTTCTCAACTACCCCATTTTGCATAATGTTAGGCATCAAAATTTAACATTTAAATTTATGTTAAATAACTAAATGTTTTACTCTCACCCTCAATTCCTGAGTCTTCAAGTTTGTGAAAAAAAAACAAGATTTCTTTTTCTTTAGCATGTTTACAGATTCTTTGCATTATAACTGAAGGGAAATGACATTTGCCTTTACACTATAACTGAAGGGAAATGGCATTTGTAGGTATTTTCTTTAACTAGCTTTAGTGTGTAGTGGCTAAACATGCATTCAGTGGGTCCAGGTGGACAAGATTCAAATCCCACATCTGCCACTTACTGATGCTGTGATTTTGGGCAAGTAACATAAACTCTGTTCCTCCATTTACTGCTCTGTACAATGAGAAAGATAAAATGAAAATCAGCCTCAAGGGGTTGTTATGAGGCTTAAACAAAAAACAGAATAAAATTTGTGAAGTGATTAGAACAGTGCCTAGCACACAATAAACAATTAGTAAATGTTAGATAATACTATTCATTCCTGAAGTGAGTGCTTTTTATGTATCTAGCATTGTGCTAGAAAATGAGATACAAGGGGTAGGGGCAGTTTTGGGCGTCTATGATTGGGTCCATAACTAGTATCCCTCTTCACAGACTGAGTTTTGAAACAATTGAGAAATAGTAGATGGAGAGCCAAAATGTTAGATTTATTATTGATAAAGTCTATATAAAAGAACCTATCTTAGAGTGAGACTGAAAATGGGCTACTAACTTCCAAACCCCTGTCTTAGCCTTGGCATAGCACACCCCGGTAAAGTTTGAGTCTACAGCCCAGATCTCCTAATTTAGATTACTCCTTTCACTGGTCCAGGTGGGGAAGGGATGAGAGAGATCAAATCCCCAGGGTTTGTTATCTTTGTAGCTTAGCGCCACCCAATTGACCGATGACTACTGCTATCAAACAGGTAAATAATTATACCTCAGAGAGAAGTAAAGGTAGAGCAAGAGACCAAAGCATGGAGACAAGGTCTTCCTATCTGCTAAATAAAGTGAAACAGTCTCTGTTAAATCATGTGAAATCAAGTAAAGACAGTTTGGCATGTCCCCAGAAAACAATGAGTAATGTCAAATGATACCTCCACTCTATAAAGAATTTTTATGACCATGGCCTCCAGTTTTCTTCACAATGACCCATAAACCAAATGGAAAGAAAGACACTATCATTAATTGATACCACAATTTCTCAGGCAATGAGAGAATGCTTTATGTGCCTTCTCTTAGGTTGCCTCACCTGCTCAAGGTCAAGGAAGTAGGAATTAGGAATCCCCATCTGACTTTAGGCACAAGAGGGAGAGTAAGTTGCGCATGGCAAAACCCCACCCCACCCCATATGACTCTGAATTTGTGTACATGTGCTCTACAAGATAATTATCGTAATTCACATTTGTTCGGTGCTAAAAAAAAGTAAAGGGTTTTATACAACTCTTTTAGATACACTAAATTCTTTGATTTTTAAGAGAACCCTTTGAAAGAGACTCAATAGTTCAACATATATTTTTTGATTGCCTACTCTGTGTGGAGCACAGGGCTTGAGCTCTGGGCTATAATGACAAACAAAAGCAGACATGATCCCTTACCTCTGGAGAACTCTCAGTCTTGATGTGGGAGAGAGATGACATCAAGAGTTGTTCATCACTGTATTAAATGTAAAAGGGCAACTTGTCTGGGTCTATGAGGGTCTGGAGACATGTCTAGGGAACTGTAGGATGAGGGAATAGCTGGGGAGAGTTCTAGGCTGAAGGAGCAGTGTGTACCAAAGCCAGTGGCTAAAATCGGAGGTCATGGTCGAGGAAAGACAGCAGGGCTGAAGAGCAGAGGAAAGAAAGGCAGTAGGTGTGGTTACCATCCACCCCACTTTACAGATGGAAAAGCAACGTCAGAGTAAGGCGTGGGTCACCAATATCACCACAAGGGCATGGAGAAGCTGTACCCAGAAACTTATAGTTAACTCAAACTCTGTCACACTGATGTCTTCCCCCCCTGCTAAACTTGTCTTAGGGAGAAGAAAGAGATGGCAGGGGTGCTATTAGTTAGCTTGTAATTCCAGTGGGTGGGAAGCTCACAGGTGGATTGACTGCTTCATTATATCAACAAAGGCACCAAAAGTGTGTAGCTGGATCCAAACACTCTACCTACCAGCCACTCACAACTAAGGCACAATGGTGCCTTCTGAAATTCATGGTGCTAGTATTTCCCTTTGCAATTTCTTTTTCCATTCTTTTGTCAGGTAACTTCTTAAAACTTTTCAAAAACTGTGAGGAAACTTATCCTAATAGGAAAAACACAGACTGTGTGTGCTGGAAAAGCCAGGACACACACACGCACGCAGTAATCCCTTCATTTACCGCTACTTTGTCCTGTGACTTGGAGACATGCCCTAATTGCTGCCCCCAACCCTTAATCTCACCAAACCAGTGGTACTTAACAGACCTTAGTAGATGGCTGTGAGAATCTGATAAAGCTAAAGCTTTTGTCCCTTTCCTCCTCTCCAACCATGCACACAGGTACATCTCTTTGCTTGCATTGCTCAGTGGCTGTACATTCCATCAACCAACCCGAGTCCCTCCTCCCTTCTCAGTGTTCTTTTAGACTTTCCCTGCCTCACTCCTTGATTTCTTTTTCAATGTCAGCCCCTCCTTACCTTAGGGGCTTCAAGAAGCAGAGGAACTGCAAAGAGCAGTTGTCTGAAGATATAGATCTTGCCTGTATAGCTTGTCTATGCCACTTATCAGCTCTGTGACCTTGGGTAAATCACCTGTTCTTTCTGAGCATTTGTTTTATCTTTGGGATATCACCTATTGCTCAGATATTTTGTAAAGATTAAATGTGTTCAAACATTACAGTACATGATATATGGATGAAATTTGCAATTATTAATGGATATCTCTGAATCTCACATCCACTATCTATAAACTGAAGATGTTAAACCAGATGATCTTTGGTGCTTTCCAAGTCACAATGTCGCTGATTTTTGGCCACTCCCCATCCCGTGGGCTCTCCATTGACTTATTCCCCCTCTATCTGCATCCCAGCCCCTTCCAAATGCAACAGACTTAGCTTAGGGCATTGCAAGGACCAACTCAGTTTATAGACTTGATGGGTTCTGGTAGTGCTTTCTCAGCAGCAAGACTTTAATGACCCATGCTGGGGAAAGAATATGAATTCTGAAACTGTAAGTGTTAAGTCCCAAAGGGAGAATGTGTCTTTCTGAGTCATAAAGCTGGAGAAGGAGGTAACCTTTCAGGAGTTGGATCATAGGAGAGTAGACTGAAGGAGGATTTGAAAGTATTGAACACCCCTTTGGGATTTGCTCCCAAATCCCTTCACTGGCCTGCTGGACGATTTTCAGCCTAGGATTTGGGTTTCATCAGCATCACTGAGGACTCATTTGGGCCTCCTTATCATTGTGCAAAGAAATGAGCATCTCATAGGGAGGCAGGGCATTGCAAGGGAAAGTGAATCAGCTTCAGAGCCAGGGGAACTAGGGCTCCGTCCATCCCAGCTCTGCCACTTACCTGCTGTGTGGACTTTGGCAGATGACTCAACCTTTGTAGTCATCATTTTCCTAACTTTTACATTTGAGAATAATATTAGATATTTCTTAGAGTTGCGTTGAAGTTTATGTGATAGACTGGCACCAATATTTGTTCACAAAAATTGTGCAAGATAGAAAGATAGGCTTTGTATAACTTGGTATGGTTTTAGCTGCATCCAAAATTAAACAATTAGCAAACAAGAGAAAGCAGTATGATAGAATGGTTACATGAATGGCCATTGCCTACATTCAAATCCGACTTCTACCATTTACTAGCGGTCACCTTGGGCAGGTTTATTAACCTCTCTGTCTTGTTGTTTTCATCTGTGAAATAGATTTAGCAATAACTATAGTTGTGAGAATTAGATGAATTAATTTATGTAGAACAGTGCCTGACATATGGAAAGTATGGTATGTGATACCTATTTTCCACAGGTCTTATATAGCAAGAAGATGAAAGTAGGCAGATTCATTTGAATTGTCAGCCCCAGCAATATCAAGAGTATGGGTCGGCCTTGTTGAAATTCCTTGTCTTTCTCTTCATGGTTATAAAATAGCTGCTGCTACAGCTTCAAGCTTCAAGGATTCATATAACACAACTCAAAGTGGGAGAAGAAGGGGTGATGGCCCAGGGGCTTTCTCCTGAGTCAGCTGTTTATTTTTATCCCCAGAAATTCTAGACTTCCCCTTATTTCTCATTGACCAGAATTGGGTCCTTGGCAAACATGAATGAGATCTATGCCGTAAACCAATCATGATTTACCCTCTGGGCTTAGGCAAATTACTTCTGAACCAAATGAAAATACTGTTAGCAAGGAAAAGGAGGAATGTTTGTTTGATAGTCAGCTAACAGTATTGTTGCACCTTTATTTTAGAAATAATGACACAAAACTCAGAGAGGTAAAGTGACTTAGCCAAAGCCACATGGCCTGGAGGTGTCAGATTCTAGATGGGGGCATAGATTTTCTGACCCCAAGTTGCTTTTTATTTCTTTGTTAACTAGAAAGAACTATAAATACATAGTGGGGCTCCCAATCTGTGTGTTCAGTGCCCAAGGCTTAAGTAGCCCTCTTGGTTGGGCAGACAAGGAGTGGTCACTGTGGCTTTGTCCTGAGACCAGCGGGGCTCTGTAGGTTGCTTGGCAAATAAGCCTTGGCCCCAGTGGAGCCCTCAGTTCTAATGTAGCTGCCCTGACATCCAGCAAAATATCTTTGCAATGAGCAAAATCTCTTGCAGTTCTCAGATGTTTTAAGACACCAAATGCATTTTGCAAGTGTTCTCCCTTGAATATTTACCATCATGTTTTATTTAAGGGAAATGACTTTCATAAATTTCTGACCCATTTGAGCTTTATGTCTTTGTAATATTCTTTAAGAGCCAATTCGTGTCCAATAAGGCTTTTCACCCTGTTTAATGACTTTTAAAAATTCTCTTTTCTTGTGATCAAAACTGTATAAGCCAATTGGAATGTCAAAGGGTTCAAGTTCAGAGTGCTCAAATCATGAATTCTTAGAGAATTTTAAGTTGGTTAAATGAGTTCTGCTCATCTGTATTCAACTCTGCGTCTTAAGCAAATAGCCCAGTGTAGGCTCACTGTGGCACCATCTGAGGTTTAAAGAACTGGACTTTTCAATGAATATTTAAAAACAATGTGGGCACATCCTGCCTTATACATATCTAACTTGTCCTAAGCAGAGAACCTGGGCTTTTGCTTCTAATTCTGAGCAACTAAGAAGGAAGAAAGGAAAACTAACTATACTAATTTTTATTATGCCGGATTTCAACTTGATCTCATTTAATATCTGCAACAGATATTAAATGGTGATAGATATTAACTCCATTTTACTAATGAGGATACTCAGTCTCAGAGAGGTTAAGTAAGTTGACTAAAGTCACACAGCTAGGAAATGGCAGAGAAGGTTGTCAGGTCTTCTGAACCCAAGTTTCATGGCCTCCTGAAGTTCATTTCTTTCTGTGTCCTCCTTGATCTGTAAGCTCCAAGTAAGTTATGACTGAGGGCTCCCTTCTAGGCAGTATGTCAGGAACTTGACATGAGCACATTACCTCACTTAATCTTTGCTTTAACCACCTTTCACAGCTTAAGAAATGAAGTCTCTGAAATGTAAATAACCTGTCCCAAGTTACAGAGCAGAGCCGGGTAGGCTTGGGTTTGAATCCTGGCTTCACTACTGTATTAGTTTCCTGAGGCTGCTATAATGAATGAACATAAGCTGGTGGCTTAAAAGATCAGAACTTATTCTCTCAAACTTCTCTGGAGGCCAGAAGTCTGAAATCAAGGAGTCAGCAGGTCTGTACGCCCTCTGGAGCCTCTAGGGGAGAATCCTGTCCTTGCCTCTTCCTGCCTCTGGCTGCTGTTGGCATCCCTTGGCTTGTGGCCACTTTTCTTTCTGCTCCATCTTACATTGCCTTCTCCTCTGTGTGTCTTTTATAAGGACACTTATCACTTGGTTCTAGGACCCACCCAGATCGTCCCAGAGATCCCCTCATCTCAAGGTCCTGGACGTAATCACACCTGCAAACACCCTTTTCCAAACGAGGGCACATTTGCAGGTTCTGTATGTTAGATCATGGACCTTTTTTTTTTTGTGGGAACCACTTAATAGCTGATGACTATATAATCTAAATCCTTCAACTACCTCTGTAGAATGATAATGTCACCAGTCTTTTTATTTTTTATTTTTTATTAATTAACTTATTATTTATTTTTGGCTGTGTTGGGTCTTCGTTTCTGTGCGAGGGCTTTCTCTAGTTGTGGCAAGCGGGGACCACTCTTCATCGCAGTGCGCAGGCCTCTCACTATCGCGGCCTCTCTTGTTGCGGAGCACAGGCTCCAGACGCGCAGGCTCAGTAATTGTGGCTCACGGGCCCAGTTGCTCCGCGGCATGTGGGATCTTCCCGGACCAGGGCTCGAACCCGTGTCCCCTGCATTAGCAGGCAGGTTCTCAACCACTGCGCCACCAGGGAAGCCCATGTCACCAGTCTTTATCCCACAACATTGCTGTGATAGATAAACAGCAGATATTAATCTTTCAAGTTTTTTCAGCACCCAGAGTCCCTTCGGTTCACAGAATCTTCATTACATATCACATCCAGGGCCACAATAACAGGCTTTTACAGCTCTACAGACACACAGGCAGGTAAAAGCCATCTTTTATTATGCACATTAAGTGAATTAATGCTTTGCAGGTAAAGATTTACTCCCCAACTTTGACCCTGAGAGCACCCCTGTCTCTTATTCTTCCCCAACCCCTCCACCTCCTAGAAGCTCAGTGGTTGCTATTCAGAAGGTGCTTCCCCCCAGAAGCAGTCTTTTGCCCCATGACTTGAAAGAGGACAAAGGCTTTTCAGAACCACTCTGAGGCTAATCCACAAATAAATGTCCCTGACTTACATCACCACCTTAAACCTGCAGATTAGCCTTGCGTGTGTGGGGTAGTATGTGGGTTCAGCCCAAACTACCAGGACATTTTTGCTTTACAAACTTTGGATACAAAATATTTTTCTAAGAAGGGTGAATCTTAGTGTTGGTGGGTCATTGTGTGTCACCTCTGTAGCCCAGGAAACCCAGCTCCAGAGCAGCACAAATTGCCCCGACCTCTTCAATCCCCTTCCTTCGTTCTCTTTTCTTCCTTCTTTTGCTCCCTGTTTTCTTTATCTTTCATCAGACCCATAGCAACATTCCATCACATTCCAGGACCTGGATTAGGTCCAGGGGCTACATGATATGGGCTCAGAATCTAGAGGAGAGGAAAGGTCACCTTCTGATATTCCATAACAGAGGATGTAGTGTGTTCTGGGGCAATGCACTCTTTTGGAATATTGGTCACATCTGGGGGCAAAGAAGGAGGATTGGGACTGTCTCACAGAGGGTGTGGTGTTTCAGTTTGATCTTGAAAAATCAAGAGTGCAGGCCAGGCAGAGGGAATGGTACATGCAAAGGCTCAAAGGCAAAATGCCCATTTCAGGGACTGGTGTGTCCTTTGATATGATCAGAGTATAAGATCAAGCAGGGACCAGGACCCGGGGGAAAGACCAAGCATGCCACGCTGAAGTCAGAGGTTGTCACTGGAGGGTTTGAAGCCAGAGATTGTCAGGGTCAGATCCAGGTTCTAGAAGGGTTTCTCAGGCTTTAATGGAGTGAGTGGATCTGAACTGGCCTAGAATCAAGGACACCAGTGATGATGCTTTGACTAGTTTATGCTCTGACTATATGCCAGGCATCATTCTAAGCACTGTCAATACGTATTCACTACTCTAACCCCTACAACAATCTTAGGAGGAAGGTATTCCTTCATCTTGCAAAGAGAGAATAAGGAGGTCACCCAGCTAATGAATGGCAGAGCTGGGATTTGAACCTGGAGGGCTGGCTGAAGAAAACTAAGATCCAGAGTAGGTCCATGACACTGGGAGTGGAAAAGAGGAGGTGGAAGTTCTAGGACTTGGAGCCTGATTGGTGTGAAGGGGTGAGGGAGGCAATGGGGGCCTCGATCCCACCCAGGTTTCAGGCTTGGTTGTATAATCTGCTCTTCCCTCACACCCATCCTCCCCTACATTCTGTCACCTAAGTGCTCATACAACCAATGTCCCCAGGCCTGACCTCTTCCAGCAGGCCCCTTAAATTCGAAGGGGTGTCAATGCTGTAGTTTGTGTAATGGTTTAATATCCAGACTGATCTGGATTACTGGATTTGTGTCTCTACTTTCCCCTTTTTAGTTCCGTGCTATTCAGGATGTGATTGATGGACCAGCAGTATTACCTTGTTAGAAATTCAGAATCTCAGGCCCCACTCCTGATTTTCTTAATCAGAATCTGCATTTTACTGGTTGATTCTGACATACACAAGTTGATTTCGAGGTGCATTAATGTTTGAGAGGCACTGTTCATCCCATAAAACTTTGAGCAAATTAGGTAACTTGTCTCAGAAATCTGTTTCTTCATCTGTAAAATGGGGGTTTAATACTATCTTCCTCATAGGGTTATTTGGAAGAACACATATTAAGAGTTTAGTTCAGGAGCATAGAGCAAACCTCAAAAAATATTACATATTATTACCGTTACTTAGTTCTGATGAGGAGATTGACTTTTGTATGCCAACTTACAGGTTATAAAGCACAAAATCATGATTGGAGTTGGTTATTACAACAATCTTGCGAAGCAGATGAGGAAACCAAGGCTCTGAGAAATGGCATGATGGGCCCAGAGCTAGAATTTAAAGTTAAAGCACTAGTGCTCCATAGTGGGGAAGGGAAAATAAAAAGATAAATCTATCAAACTCATGTTTTAATTCAGAAAACTTCTGGAGGACTTCTATACAGACAGCCTACCAGTATATCAGATCTGAAGACACCCAGGAACCTTTACTGATGTCTTTGCTCCTACAGACCCATCTCCATCCTATCTCTCCTCCTCTGTGCCTCAAAAGGCTGACCTGTATGGACCACATCAATGGGTTCCCCAGCCCTCTAAGTTCTGGGTGAGTGTCTCCAACATGGAGCCCTGGCAGAAATTGGTGGATGAGAAGTGAGTGATGATGGGGTGTTTATTCCCTGAACTCATTTCTTACAGAAATCTTGCTGCAACTATTAAGCCACTGTCAAGGGGTCCTCTCTAAACAGTTACTTACCCTTTCTATGGTCTAGTAACTGTCCTTTCAGACCTAGTGTTGGTGACAGCTGTCTACTGTGCAAGACCTGGGTACTCTACCAGCCCCCCTTATGCTTTACCCTCACCCATCCCTCACCTAATAGACCTTTCTACTATGGCCTATTATGAGTCATCTATTTCCTACCCTAACTGATGGGGTGGCAATGGAGGGCACCTTCATTTTACAGAAGGAAAGCTGAGTCTCAGAGAAGGAAGTGATGTGTCCATTATCACATGGCTGGTTAATAATGGAGCCAAGCCTAGAGTCCATGGTCCCAGTTAATATTTTCTTATTGTCTGGTGTTCTCTTTACCTAATTTCCCCCTTCATCTTATTTGTACAGGCCTCTCCCAGGGCTTCATAGTTCATTTGATAATCCTCGATTTGTATTCTGTTCCTCAAAGAGGGTCCCAAATTGCAAAGTCTCAGACCCCACACAACCAGGAACCTTCCCTCTGCCTCAGGAAAGAAGTGTAGGCATACATTTGACTTGACCATGCATCTTAGCCATAAGTTAAAATAGAAGGCTGGGGATTCATTCAGGAGGGTCCAGCACTAGAAAATGCAGTAACCACTCTTTTTTTTTTTTTTAATTAATTATTTATTTATTTATTTTTGGCTGTGTTGGGTCTTCGTTTCTGTGCGAGGGCTTTCTCTAGTTGCGGCGAGCAGGGGCCACTCTTCATCGCGGTGCACAGGCCTCTCACTATCGTGGCCTCTTTTGTTACAGAGCACAGGCTCCAGACGCGCAGCCTCAGTAGTTGTGGCTCACGGGCCTAGTTGCTCCGCAGCACGTGGGATCTTCCCAGACCAGGGCTCGAAACCGTGTCCGCTGCATTAGCAGGCAGATTCTCAACCATTGCGCCACCAGGGAAGCCGAGTAGCCACTCTTATTAACTTATCCCTTGGCTTCTGGGACCAGCCTGCCTGCTCCTCCCCCTCCCTTGTGTCCCATGTGGTACTTTTTCTCTTCCTGGCCACTGTGGATGGTGACATAGCTCCTCCTTCTACTATCACGATGGGACTGTTTAAAAGCATCTACATACTACATAACACTGATCTTTGCTGATGTGAAAGTGGAGTCAGAGCTCCTCTTTCCTGGATCCTTTCTTGTATCCGTCACTGATCCATATCTTACATATTCTTCTGGGAATGGACTCTAGAATTACGTGCCAGGGTTTCCACAGTCTTAGCCATTTAGCTCCCTCTTCTTGTTCAGAAAGATTCCTGGGGCAGGACAATGATGCCCAGGGTGGCTAGAGCAGCCACATTGTACCATGACCATAAGCTGACCTTGACAGGAAGGTCACCCACAGTGTGGCCACATAATTGCAAGGATAACTGCCCTTCACCAAAGATTCATAGGGGTTTAGTCTCCTTTTATTCTTTACTCTTCCTCAAACACCACGTTCTGCCCAACTCTGTGTCCCTATATCTTGGGTGCCCTCTACCTAGAGCACCTTCCTCTGCAGTCCCTGACTGCCAAGTAAATAAAAATGCCACTGCTTCCCTGAAGCCTTTAAAGATCAATCCAAGTAGAAATAAATCTTCTCCACTTCTGAGAACTCACTTACATAAAATAACGTACCTGGTGCCTTATATAAAAAAACAAAATGTGCATATTGCTTTCACATATATTAAAGCCTTGGATTTTGACTTTAGCAGATAAATATTATTATACTCATTTTATACTCATCTTATAGATGAGGAGACTCAAGGACCACAAGTATTAGTGATTTTCTCCAAGATCATTCAGCTAGTAAATGGTGTCACTGACAGTAGAATGATACAATTATCCTTAATCATAAACCTTGCTGTAGAGCAATGGAAGGAGAAAGTGAAAAGTTTGGGATGGGGCATTTCTGGAACTCTGCTACACTATCCCACTCATTAATGATGTGATCTATGGTCTTCCCCTAGAGATAATGGACTTTTGCAATATAATTTAGTAAAAAGAATGAGGTATAAAAACTCACACAGTCCTGGGCTCAAATCTGGGTTCGCTGTTTACCAGCTAAGCAAGTGACAACATCTCTGAGCCTATTTCTTTCTTGTATATTGGGGTTTTAGTATCAATGGCATAGACTGTGAGTTTTCTCCAGTATATACACACAAAATATATATATATATATTGTTTCTGACACATGGTAGACACCAAATGACACTAATAGTAGTTATTAGTATTGTAACATCACCTAGTTTTGTACATAGTACATATTCAGTAAATTATTTAGAATCATAGTAAAAAATTCATCTTCCAGGGTAAATTTTGGCTAAAAAGCTTTCTTAGGTTGTTCTTCACAGACAGACTGAAAGATAATCCAGCCTTGGTCAGTATAAGTTCTACCCTGGGTGACCAAGGCTGGGTCTGTGACAGGCCAGCTTCTAGGACTGGTCTGTATTAGAGGTGGTTTTGATTCCTTTCTCCATCCTGATTAGCTAGATATGGGAACAAAAGGCTGGGGTTCAGAACCCCAGCTCATCATGTTCTTTATGGTCATACAGGTAATTCTGGAGAAGCTGACTACTCGGATCAGCCCAGAAGAGACAAACTGAGGTCACCTAGCCTCCAATGGGGGTGAATGGGTTGGAAGGTGGAGACAGCAATTATATGAGTCTGGTTCATAAAAGCCTTAAAGGTGAATCCATTTTAGTGCATAGATCCTACCACCTCAGAGAGAAGGCATGCAAAATTCATTATTCAAAGATCTCACTCTGATTTGTTCTACTAATATTCAATTATTGCAGGCTGCTGGAAGGATGGAACGTGGACTAAATATTTATGGAAAACCCACCTTGTGTCAAGCCCTTTCTATATGGTATTTCTTTAATCTATTCCTCATAGCATCATTGTAAATTTAGTATTATTGTCTCTATATTAGAGATTGGAAGAATGGAAGCCAGGAGTGGTAAGAAATTTGCCCAAGGTCACAGAATCAGCAAATAGCAGAACTGGGATTCACACCAAGTTCTGATTTTAAATTCTAGGCTCTTTAAAAATAAAGTCTCTATAAAGCCTTGCAAATGAGACCAGATTTTAGAAACTATCTTCTTTCCACCTTGAGTAAGCTGGAATTTCTACCCTTCCTATGACTGAGATGGAAAAGGTTGGTATTCTGATCTTCTCCCATCCCTGAAGGCGAAAAGGTTAGTATTCTGATCTTCTCCCATCCTTGAAGGCCCTGGCTCTACCCATTCTTTTAGCCCCAATAAATTCTAGATCCTTAGCAAAGCTACCCACCCTGAATTGGATGGCCAAATGGGCCTGTGGCAAGGTTGGTTTTCAGGAAGCACATCCTGCCCATTATCCTATCCTAGCTTTAGTAAGAGCATCACAACTGCTGCATAAGGACAATCCATAGCATGGCCTCTCACCACCCTCCTGCTCCAGGCAAGGGAAGGTGCCATTAGGTCGTAAAATATCTTACTGATGGCTTGTGAATAAAGCCAGGTTAGTTCTCCCAAGGACATATGATGCAAACTACCTGTTGAACAAGTTGTTTTTTTTTCTTTTTTCAGAAAGAAAATCTTGTAACTGGTAACTTCTGAAAGGCTGAAAGTCTGTTTCTGAACCTATGCCTGAAAACAGAGCATATGAGTTCTCTTGATGAACTCATCCTGAAGTGTCTACTACAATTTATTTGGGGGCAATGTGGTAGATTGCAAAAATGGGCGCAATTTTCTCCTCTCACCATATCCATGTTCTTTGGCTCTTTAAGAGGTACAATCTTTTCCCCCAGCCTTTGGATCTGGGCTGGCTTGGAATGTGCCTTGGACAATGAATGTGGCAGAAGTTATGAAGAGCCAGATCTAGGCTTTTGCTCACTCTCTTTTGAGACCTTGCCTGGTCCTGTGTAAACAAGCTGGGGCTAGCCTGATGGAGGATGAGAAACTGTGCAGAGCAGAGACCAACCCCTGCAACCGAGGCCGTCCCAGATCAGGAGAACTGCCAGCCTGCAGCTGAACTGGAGACTCATGAACCATATTTAACTGCTATTATTTTAAGCCTGAGCTTAAACATTGATAAAATATTTATAGTGATACAATCACTGTAAAACTAATTAAAGCAATGATAAAATAATCACTGAGCTTTGGGGTGACTGTTTATGAAGCAATAGTTGATACAATGAAAACAGTTTTCAAGTAGATAATCCTTGCCAAGCACGCTGTCCAGTGCCAGGAACTGTACCAGGGCCTTGCATACTTTTTCCTCCTTTCATCTCCACATCCATAAAAGCTAACATTTTGTTGAATATTTATGTGGTACCAGATACTGTGCTTTATATGTCATAAAAATTTAATCCTTATATCTATCATATGAGATATATCTTATTATATGATCTTTACAGGTAAAGAAACAGATTCTCAGGGAGGTTAGGTGAATCAGCTAAGCCTAAGGTTACCAGCTGAAAAGTGGCAGAGCTGAGATTTGACCTCAGGTCTGATCTGCAACCTATACCAGCATTTTCCACCCCTGGGGCCTCCACTTCCCTAACCAGCTTTCAAGAAAGATAATTTTATGCCTTATTTTTAGAAAAGAGTTTCAGGGAGGTAAATAACTTGTCTAAGAACACCCAATTAATAAACGGAAGGGTCGGCTTTTGCACCTAGGACACACGGACTCCAAACCTGAATTCACTCAGGTTCATTATTAAGAAATATTTCCTAAATGGAGAAGAAAGCACTTATATCTGTGCTAGGACCATGTTCTTTGTTTTAAAACATGTTCTGTTTTGAATGTGTTTTAAAAGTCATGTTTTGCAAGCCTCAAATTGTAACAGAAAGCAGGTTGTAAAGGAACTGGTGAGAATTATTGTCCAGAAAAACCAGCTGGGAAGCATTTCAGTGTCAATCTTATTATTGCTTTTAAATTAGCAGTGACTTCAAAAGCCTTTGAAGTGGCTGGCAGGGAATGCCTGGATTGGGGAAAACAATCACTAGAGGGTATTCTCAGCAGGCATGTGCTTTATAAACGTTCATCCTTGTTAGGCCTTGGCACTGAGAATGGTTGGAAAGGAGGTAGAGGGATCTTAGCAGGAAGATTCTAGCTGACATGGATTGCCAGGAAGACCCAATTAGGCTGTCCTTCTCAGTAGCAAGAACCGAAGCAGAGGGAATAAATTATTTGTGGCAGTGACCAAAGCTGCTGACAACTTCAGAGACCACCCATGAAGTCTTTCCATATCAAGCTGACTAGAAAGCCTTGAGAGGCAGTAACCCCAGAGGCCTGATGCATTCCAATGTGAGAGTAGAACAAAGTTAAATTAAAAGGTGGTTCATAACGCCTGAAGAATATATGTTACGTTATCCCTGCCTCCTACTCTGAATCTCTATCTAAAGACTTCCAATGATCATCCTCCAAGACTGGGTTCAGAGTCACCCCTTTGAAACCTCTGATGTGTCCTGGGACTTCTATCCAAATAGAACTCACCCATCTCTCCATATCTCCATCCATCCATCCATCCATCCATCTATCCATCCACCCATCCAGCATTTGGTGACTTCTTACATTGTGCCTGATGTTACCAGATCTTGGGGATACCACTGATCTTAAAGGAGGCAAGGTTCCCCTCATCCTCATGATACTTAAGTCTTGGGAACGGTGTAGAGACTACCTAATGGGTATGTGCCTGGAGCACCAACAAAGAAAGGACACTAAGAAATTGTTTGGAAATAATTTGATTTTACACATACATAACTATGTTATCAACATAGGAAAAGATCACAACTGGTTTGAACTTCCTTACATGTAGTTTAGGAGTGTTTTTATATTGAATTATATTTCAGAAGAAAAGGAACCACGATCTTTCCAAGTCTCAGTATCTCGAAATGTCCTTCATCCGAGTATAAAGGAGAACATAAGTAGTTATGCTATGTGCTCTGATAAGGAATGTTTGTGAGCTGTGAAAGAAATTAGGAGGAGTGTTTAATCAGCCTTGAAGCTGGTGTGTGTGTGTGTGTGTGTGTGTGTGTGTACACATGCATGCTTGTATACATATTGGAGGATGATCAGAGAAGCCCACTGGAGAAAAAGTTAAACATTCCTTCCTGTCTGCTCTCATAGCTCCTGGGTCATGCCTCTATTCTAGCTCCTGCTTTAATTAATCACCTATATGTCCATTTCTAGCAGATGCTGATGGAACCCACTTGTAGCAGCCACTATCCTAGTGCACACACACAGTGTCCTACTACAGGCACATGCAACTTTCCACCTGAGCAGTTTTTCTGCATCCACAGGCAAGGAAAACCAGAAGTACAAGAGGGTTAAGGGTCCCTGGGAGCAGCCCTCACCTTAACCAGTGATGGATGAGAGTTAGGTGATAAATAACCCACCTTCATCACCCCTTGGCAAGATCTCTAAGGAGACAAGTTCTTCAATACATCCAAGAGTTCTCAGACAGGGCCGAGCCCCAGCATGATAACACAGCCTTTATTACTTTCCTTCTCTGCCCAGCCTCACTCCCCCATTCATCTACCAGTTGTCCTGGGATTGCCTCCAAATAAACGTCTTGCACATCATCCTGTTCTCAGAGTCTGCTTTTAGGAGAATCAAAGCTAATCAGTGATTCTCCTCTCAGTGAAGGGCTGAGTCTAGCACAAAGACTGGTAGACACTTGGACTTTGTAAATGTTGAACAAATGAATTAGTGAATAAACAAATGAATACCGAAGTGTGAGTGACTGATCACACTTCCACCCTATTTTTTTTTTAATGAAACACAAATAATTCTCTAAATAATGGCATTTTGGAGGAGAAAATTACAATCTGTTTGGGAAGTAACTAACAGGTGATTTGGCCTCTAGGGCACAGGAGACACCAAGGCTGGTCTTGGAGGGAAAAATGAAGCTTCTCCTTTCCTGCATTTGGATATCCTCCTCTGTGGTACCTACAAAGACACCAATAACAGTCTGCCTTCTCTTTGCGGCAGTTTTGATCAGATTCAAAGAGTTCTTGGAGAATGTATTCTCACGATAAAGACACTAAGGAGACCTGACAAATGCTATGTAATTCTCATAAAATTGGTGGCATTAATTGATTCGTTTATTCAATTCATTTGTTTGTAAATTTATTTATTCAATAATTAACTTATTCATTATTTTGTTCTTTCATTAATTGAATCATTCCCTCCCTCCATTGCTGACTCAAAAAAAACTTTTCTTCAGATGATCTAGTAATTAAACTCATGGTCTCTAGAGATTAAATGCCTAGATTGGCATCCTGGCTGTGTGACCTTGGGCAAGTTACTTACCTTCTCTGTGCTCCAATCTCTTCATGTGTAAATGAAGATAAATGGTATCCCTTGCTGAGAAGGTTAAGTGATTAGAAAGTGCTTACAACAATGCCCACACGACGTCTGCATTACAGCAGTAATCACCATTATCCTGCTTTGTGGATTGTCAGTCTCTGCTGGGTATTGTTCACTCTTCATACTTTTTCTGTTTCACTTTCTTTCTCCTATTTCTAGTTTTCCTCTCTGCAACACAGAGACCACATCAACCGTGGGAGAACTTAGCCTTCCAACTTCCTAATCAGTTCTGAAATTTTGCCTGACACATCTCCCTCCTGACTAAGAATCAAAAACACTGCAAAATGGGCTGTGTGTCTGTGCAACCTTTTCAACCTCCTTTGGGAGCTGCTCTCCCCTGGCCTTCCAGCTGCACTTTAACTGTTCGAGTCTCCTTCCTCTTCTCTGATTTCCAATGGTTTCTGATTCACTTTTGCTCCTTCTGTAAAACTCAGTCCTTTCTGCTGGGCGTGAGGGGAATCAACCAAGCAAAACAGTTGACACAAAGGTGTGAACGAGGCAGCAGCTTCCAAGGAGGAGTTCATCTTGGAGGCTCTACAGTTCAGACTGTGCTTTTCTCCTTTCTTCTCTTACAACAACCCTACCTTGGCCTCCACCCTGACATCTAATTAGATTAGTACCAGTTTAGCTGCCCCTCCCTTGTCTTTTTCTCACTTTGGTTCCGGAATAGCCAAGGGTCAGGTCGGGGTTAGGGTGGGGAGAAGAGAGGGCAGCTCCCTGCAGCCAGCTCTGGATTGGTCAAAAGGAGACAGGACCTGGGTTTGCTGGGAATGGAAAATAGAATGTGTGCGGAAGGGAAGGGTGTTTTCCACGATAGCAGGAACCGTGGTCCTGCAGTTTATATTTCATTAACCCGTTACAGTCCAATCAGCAAGTAGAAAGAGCTCCCAGCTACAAAGTAACACACTATGATTCACAGAAATTGTAGGGTGATCTACGGGCATGTAGACTGTGTGGACGGTGGTAGCTCAACTTTATTGACAGGCATTCTGGTCCCCAAATGCCTGGGTGGAATCTCTATTCTGTTATTAACTGGTTGAGTGAAGTTGGATAAGTTAATGTGCCTTGGGATTTACATATGTAAAATGAAGACAGTAACAAAGTACACATGCCCTAGGGTTATTGGCCAAATAGATCCATCCATATATGGCATTAGAGTAGTAAGGATGCCTCATAGCTATTAAGCACTTACTGGGTGCCAGACACTTCTCTGAGAACTTCTGTTCACAGGCCTAGATATTAACTAGGTGCTGGTATCAGTTTGGCAAAACGTGACAGTAAAAACCTAAAATACCAGTAGCTTAGATAAGGTAGAAGTTTACTATCTCTTATATAAAAGAAGTCCAGAGGTAAGAAACGCAGGGTGGGTGTGGCTACTCTGTGGTCATCAGAGGCTTAGGCTCCTTCTACTTCATCATTCAAATGCTAGTTTCTATCCTCAAGGTCACCTCATGTTCCTTGGAACTCTAACCATCGTGTCCATATCTCACGCAGTAGGAAGATGAAGAGGCATTTGGGGGTAAAGATGTACCTTCCAGGTGAGTTAGCTCTCCTTCAGGAGTTTTCCCAGAGATCCCACATGCTACTTAACCTCCCATCTTATTGGACAGAACCTGGTCACTTTGTCCACCCAACTGCAAGGAAGTCTGGGGAATGTATCCTTTTATATGGGTGGGTCACCACCTTGAATAAACTGGGGTCTTCTACTACGGCAAAAGGGAACAACAGATATGGGTAGGCATCAAACATTCCCTGTCAGTTTATCTTTTTAGCTCCCGACATCCTAACCTGCCTTTTTCCCTATGTAGATCATAACCCCTAGGTAACTTACTGTGTTGGAAGTCTAGGATCTCAGAAGATATGCAGTTCTCTCCACCAGAACTGATGGAGTCTCCTTGAACCCCAGTGACCCATAAACTGGGACAACCTGTCTGCTTCACACTCTTCGCACACCCAATACTTAGTGCTAAAGCCAACAGCTCACCTGCAGAGAAAACTCCCATTCAGTAAACGGGAGGATGGGTCAAACACCACAGCCACCAGTCCGTGGAATATGACAGCTCCTGCAAGGCAGGCCCTGTGTAACAACTTAGAAGGCTTCCGTTCTACATACTCCTGGGAAGTTCTATGTACGAGTGACCACAGCCAAAAATCTTGTCCAGCTAGAGGTTTTAAACCTGAGGGCTCTTGGAGTTTACTTAGAGATGTCGGTGTTCTGTCTATTCTTCTCCCCCAACCTGATGGCCATGTGAAACTTTGGTCAGGAAGCAATATACTTATTCCCACTTTACCAGCAAGTTGATTTAATACTGAGAATAGATTCAAGTTAGGTAATAATCTTTCAAGGTCTCCAATTATAGATTCTTAGTCTAGATGATAGTCTGCAGGCAAAGCAAAACTGTATTTCCTATGATTTCTTCTTGTAAATGGAGAGATGTTGTTTGACTTTATTTCTTGTGGAACTTCGCTAAAAGTGTCAATGTTGTCCCATACCAACTGCGGTAGGCAGCCCCTAAGATGGCCCCCAATGATTGCCACCTCCTGGTATTTACTTATATAGTCTACTTCCCTTAAATGCAGGTTGGATTTAGTAACTATTGGTTAATAGAATAGCAGAGGTGATGGATGCACTTGCGACATTAGGATTTGGGTGTTCTCTCTCTCTCTTTCTCTCTCGTTCTATCACTTTCTCTCTCTGAGACCAGCTGCCTTCTAGAGAGGCTCATGGCAAGAAATTGAGGAGGGCTTTGACCAATATCCAGTGAGGAACTGAGGCTCTTATTCTAATAGACTTTGCAGAACTAAATCCTGTCAACAACCGTGTCAGTGAACTTGTAAATGTATCTCAGTGGAACATTCAGATGAGACTGAAACTCCAGGAGATACCTAAATTGCAACCCTAAAAGAAACCTTGATAAAGAAGGCCCCAGGGATTTCCCTGGCGGTCCAGTGGTTAAGATGCCCCGCTTCCAATGCAAGGGGAGCGGGTTCAAACCCTGGTCAGGGAACTAAGATCCCACATGCCGTGTGGCCAGAAAAAGAAAAAAAAAAAAAAAAGAAGGACCCAGATAAGCTATGCTTGGCTTTCTAACCCACACACAAAAATTGTGAGATAATAAATATTTGCTGTTTAAAGCTGCTAAGTTTTGGGGATAATTGTTATGCAGTAGAGACCTAATCCACCAATATTCTGGAATTTTCCTCTCTTTTGTCTTAATGTTGCAGCCTCAGTGAGTGTGTGAGCTCTGTTCCAACTTTCAGTAGGAACTAGGTTGGCCAAAATTTTGTCATAATATAGCATGGGGCATCCGATTTCTTGCCTGCAATATCCTAGTCCTTAATAGTTGTCTCTAATGCCTTATCTTATAAAGCAATGTCACATTTTAGGTTCTGTTTCTTTAGCACTTCTCTTGTAAGAACTAAATTCTGCATCAGTTAGATTAGCTCCAGCTGCATCTAACAGAAATGGCAAATTATAGTGGGATACACAAGAAAGAAGTTTATTTCAGTCTCATGTTCAAGAAGTCTAGCAGTAGATAGCCTAGGACTGCTGTAGTGGTTCTACATTCATCAGTGTTCCAGGCCCCTTTCATTCTATTCTTAGAATTTGGCATTCATCATGAAGATCACCTCATGGTCCAAAATGGCTGCTTTAGCTCTAGTCATCATATCCTCATTCCAAGCCATGGAAGGATGAAGCAGGTGAATAAGTCATCTTAGCTGAGTCAGCTCCCTTTAAGCACTCATCCAAGAAGTGTTTTCTATATGTATTTGTGCAATGGACAAAAGGATATTTAAAAAGCAGGAGACCTTGCAAGTCCCTTCCAGTGTTTCCTCAACTTTAGACATTTTCATCCCACCTTCATGATTTTTGCTATATTTGCATGCTATCCATCCAAGTGATTACTTTGTATTGAATGATGTAGTAAAAAAAGTTATTTCCTTACATTTACATACCATCTCTACTGTTTTTACGTAATATGTTTTTAAATCAACTTACTTTTTAAGACTTAAATAAATACTTTTTAAAAATAAAATCTTCAGTTAGAAAGTAAAGCTTCCATAAAGGGTGTAGAAAATAAATAAAATAAAATGAAACAAATTTATCAATTATACATGGATACCAAGTCAGCCAGGAAAAGCTCTGAGCCATTGACCTCCCCTCTTCTTGTTAAAAATGAAGATTAGCAAGGCCCAGATTGAAGCTCTCTCCTGGATGAACAAGAAGGTTTGTAAAAAGAGTAACTTTCTCACTACATTATTCAACATAACTTAAAGTCCCATCTATGTACCATCTAAATAATCTCAATTTCACTAGATGTCTATGATGTACACTTTGGGACACACTGGTGCATTTTTTGACCAATAGGGAAACCAATTTTCCAGAGGTCCTGTGTGATTCTGTTTGCTCCTTGGTTCTCTGTAATGTTTGTAAAGAATTTATTGCCTGATACCAGTCAGCTGTTTGAGTCTGTATCTGCCTTTTAGACTCTGTGCTTAGAAGGCAGAGCCAGATTGATCTTTGATCCCCAGGGGAAGACTGGGGCCTGCCCAGAGTCAGTGCCTTTGGTGGGCTGCTGCAAATGGAATTATCCAAGGACACACAGCTTGTGTGCACGGGTGCGTCTGAGGCCCATACCTTCTGGGTCCTCATTCATGGTGCTTTCTAAGTCAGGTTTCCAGAGAGAGGGATCAGTTTGATTCCAGGGACAGAGATCAAAGAGATTTAAAATCAAGTGCTGCATTTTTATTTTTACAACTCAAGGTTACTCTTGCTTTTTTCATGATAAACTACTGTATATATAATAATAGATTAAAACCCAGCAATGATTAAAGTAGAAATCTCAAGGAAAGTTTGTTCAATTATACTGTTGTTGTCGGTGATGACAGTAATAGTAAGAGTAGCTGCCATTTATTGAGCATTTTCTAGGTATCAGGCACAATCCTAAGCACTTCTCATGAGCTAAGTAACTACTATTCCCATTTTCATCAGAGGGAACTGAGGCATAGAGTAGTCTTTAACCAGTACACAAGATACAACAGATGGTAAGTGATGAGAGATTCTGCATTGAACTTATGTACCTCTTCATATCCTCTCAGCCTCACCTGGTTTTTGTTCCAGGGGCTGCTATAACAACAAGCTCAGTGTGAGTTCCTGCAGCGTGCCTGTTGCTTCCTGACCTGGGGTTTCTTTGTGAACTCAAATCCACAGTACCCCTAGTTACCTGTGCATACCCAGCCCAGAATAATCAGGGAATTAATGCCCCATAGGGAAAACCTTTGATCAATGGGAGGTGAAATCAGGTAAATTGATTCTTCCCTATTATTCCCCTGGACAGGCTGTGCAGAGATGCATTTTATATATTTCCTGGAAGACAGCTCTGTAGGATCAAGCAACCAGTTGTACCTCATTGTAACCAGCTGGAGAAAGCATCTTTTATTGGTCCACCCTCCTGTTACCTCCCTTTTCCCCCTCCCTCCTGCTTTCTGCAATAAATAATTTTTAAAAAATCACATAGGCCCTTATCTTTGGCTCTGCTTTCCAGGGAACCCAGTCTATGACAGCACAGATCTGTCCAATTCAAAAGCCTATGTCTAAGATGCTGAGTTATACTGGTTTTATGTATGAATCTTCAGGGTAGGCTGACTTCCTGGTGAGATGCCCATGACCTTTGACATCTTGATGATGTAGCCCTTCCCCCTCCACACTCCCAGCCTCACATGTTGCTCTTCTTCGAGTTCTGTTTACCAACTATGCACAGTTCTATTATTAGCCCTTTGCCCTTGTTTTCTTTTTTGAGAATGCTATTCTTCTCCCTTCATCTCTATTCCTTTCTGCTTTCTTTCTTGGCTACCTCCTACTTATTTTTCCGAATTCAGTCCCCATGGCCTTTTCTGATCTCCCCTGTACCCACTGTCCTCAGCCTAGATTAGTTCTCTGCTTCCTGTATCTTACTCTGATGTGCCTACCTACATGGCATCATCTGCTCTCCTTGGAGTCCCCAGCCCTTCGAAGGCTGGGTGGTGTCCCATTGACATCTCTGTCCTAAATGTGAACACATGGCCTGCTGCTAAGTCTCAGCTAAGTGAAGGTGATGGCAGAGTGACCAAGCACACAGGCAGTGTTGTCAGATGGCCCCAGGTTCCAGTCCTGCTCTGACACCTACAGCCGTGGACTTTTGAGCACATCACTTAAAAGTCCTGAGCCTTACTTTCCAAATATGTACAAAGGGGAAAACCATAGTAGCTATGATGTAGTATTCTCAGAAGGACTAAATGACTTAAAACATACTTTGAATTTAGTAAGAAATAAATGTAAGCTACTATTACCAAAAATAAAGTATTGTATTATTTCTTCCAAAAAGGTAGAAAAGTAGTTAGAAAAGAAAAGCTACACTAATTGTCACCTAGGTACAAACACAGGTTTAATGAGTGCCCTCAAGATTTTAGGGGCTCCTGGTGCTCTGCCCAGGCCCCCAAAGATTACAGGCAAAGTCAATCTGCATACTTTTACTGGGTAACCCACCATGTACTAGACATTGAATACAGGGCTGGGGCTTTAAAAATGGTAAGTCTCAGTGCCTGTCCTCAGCAAGTTTAAGGTCTAGCAAGGTTATGACATCAAAGTCTGTAATCTGTTATCATGACCACATTCTCCCCATTTTGAGGATAAATGCATTCATTTGTTCAACAAAGTATTTACTGTGCATATATTATGTTCTCAGATCTGTTTAGGTGGTAGGGACACGACGGTGATTTTATACTTTGATCTTTGAAGTTTATCCACGCTGGGAAAGACATTAAAAAGCATACAATGAAGCAAATAACCAAGAGAGAGAAAAAAAAAACAAAAAAAAACCTAGGTGTTCAACCAGGAAACAAGAGAGTTCCAGGAAGGAACATCTGATTGTGCAAAGATATGGAAGTATGGAGAGCATGGCATAATCTGAGACCAGGAATCCACTGGTGATATGACAACACAGATCACTGGGAAGGGAAACAGGCAAAGCTGGAGGAGCAAGTTAGGGACAAAGAGCCAAGGGCTGTCCTGCTAGTCAGGATTCATTTTCATCACAGAAACCCAACTGGAGAAGTGAAATTTGGATGGGCTTGTGTGACAAATCCTGGGTATGGGCAGAAAAGGACTTGGTACCAGAGAAACTCAACAAAATATTACCAAACCAAATCCAACAATACATTAAAAGGATCATACACCATGATCAAGTGGGATTTATCCCAAGGATGCAAGGATGATTCAATGTCCACAAATCAATCAGTGTGATACACCACATTAACCAATTGAAGAATAAAAATCATATGATCATCTCAGTAGAGGCAGAAAAAGCTTTTGACAAAATTTGACATGGATTTATGATAAAAAACTCTTCAGAAAGTGGTTATAGAGGAAATATACCTCAACATAATAAAGGCCATATATGTCAAGCCTACAGGTGACATACTCAATGGTGAAAAGCTGAGAGCATTTCCTCTAGATCAGGAACAAGACAAGGATGCCCACTCTCACCACTTTTATTCAACATAGTATGGAAGTCCTAGTAACAACTAAGACCAAAAAAAAAAAAAGAAAGAAAAGGAATCCAAATTGAAAAGGAAGAAGCAAAACTGTCACTGTTTGCAGATAACATGATACTATTCATAGAAAATCCTAATGACACCACAAAAAAGCCTATGAGAGCTCATCAATGAATTTGGTAAAGTTGCAGGATACAAAATTAATATATAGTAATCTGTTGCATTTCTATTAACTGCAGTCTATTGCAAAGAGAAATTTAGAAAAAATCCCACTTACAATCACATCATGAATAAAATATATAGGAATAAATCTAACTAAGGAGGTAAAAGACCTATACTTGGAAAATTATAAGAGAATGATGAAGGAAATTGAAGACAACACAAACAGATGGAAAAATATACTGTGTTCTTGGATTGGAAGAATTAATATTGTGAAAATGACCATACTACTCAAAACAATCTATAGATCCAGTGCAATCCCTATCAAAATGCCAATAGCATATTTTCACAGGACTAGAACAAATAATTCGAATATGTTTATGGAAACACAAAAGACACAAAATAGCCAGAACAATCTTAAGAAAGAAGAACAAAACAAGAGGTATCATGCTCCCTAATTTCAAATGATACTACAAAGTTACAATCACCAAAACAGTAGGGTACTGGCACGAAAACAGACACATGGATCAATGGAGCCAAATAGCCCAGAAGTGAAACCACACTTATATAGGCAATTTATATACAACAAAGGAAGGAAGACTATACAATGGGGGAAAGACATTCTGTTCAATAAATGGTGTTAGAAAAACTGTACAGCTACATGCAAAAGAATCAAACTGTGCTACTCTGTCACACCACGTACAAAAATAAATTCAAAATGGATTAAAGACAAATGTAAGACCTGAAACCATAAAACTTCTAGAAGAAAACATAGGCAGTAAGCTCTTTGATGTCAGTCTAAATAATATTTATTTTTTGGATATGTCTCCTCATGCAAGGGAAACAAAAGCAAAAATAAACAAAAAGGACTACATTAAACTAAAAAGCTTTTACACAGTGAAGGAAACTATTAACAAAATAAAAATGCTGCCTACTGAATGGGAGAAGATATTGGCAAATGATAAATCTGATAAGGGGTTACTATCCAAAATACACAAAGAACTCATACAGCTCAACATCAAATAAGAAACGACCTGATCAAAAAATGGGCAGAGGATTTGAATAGGCATTTTTCCAAAGAAGACATACAGATGGCCAACAGGCATATGAAAAAAAATGCCCAACAGCACTTAATAATCATGGAAAAAAAAATCATGGAAATGCAAATCAAAACCATAATGAGATATCACCACACACCTGTCAGAATAGCTGTTATCAAATAAACAACAAATAACAAGTGTTGGTGAGGATGTGGAAAAAAGGGAAACTTCATGCACTGCTGGTGGGAATGTAAATTGGTGCAGCCACTATGGAAGACAGTATGGAGATTCCTTAAAAAATTAAAAATAGAACTACCATATGATCCAGCAATTCCACTCCTGAGTATTTATCCAAAGAAAGCAAAAACACTAATTAGGAAAGATATATGCACCCCTATGTTCACTGCAGCAATATTTACATAATCAAGATATGGAATCAACCTAAGTGCCCATCAATAGATGAATTCATGTATATATATATATATATATATATATATATATATATATATATATATATATATATATATGCAATGGAATATTACTCCATAAAAAAGAATGAACTCTTGCCATCTGCAACAACATGGATGAACCTAAAGGGTATTATGCTAAGTGAAATAAGTCAGACAGGGAAAGGCAAATACTGTATGATTTCACTAATATGTGGAATCTAAAAAGCCAAAACAAATGAATAAACATAACAAAACAGAAGCAGAGCTATAGATACAGAGAACAAACAGGTGGTGGCCAGAGGGAAGGGGAGTAGGGGAAGGAAAGAAATAGGTGAGGGAGATAAAAGTTACAAACTACAAGTTGCAAAATAAATGAGTCACAGGTATGAAATGAACAGTGTGGGGAATACAGTCAATAACTATGTAATATCTTAATATGGTGGTATCTCCTAACTAGGCTTATCATGATGATCCTTTTGAAATGTATAGAAATATTGAATCACTATGTTGTGTAACAGGAACTAACATAGTGTTGTAGGTCAGTTACACTTCAAAAACAAGCAAATTCATAGAAAAAGAGATTTGTGGTTACCAGAGACAGGGGTTGTGGGGAGGAGGAATTAGACAAAGGCAATAAAAAGATACAAACTTCCAGTTATAAAATAAATAAGTACTAGAGATGTAATACAAATCATGATAAATATAATTAACACTGCTGTATGTTATATATGAAAGCTGTTGAGAGCGTAAATCCTAAGAATTCTCATCACAGAAAAAATTGTTTTTCTATTTCTTTATTTTTGGATCTATATGAGTTGATGGGTGTTCACTAAACTTATTGTGGTAACCATTTCATGATGTATGTAAGTCAAATCACTCTGCTGTATACCTTAAACTTACACACTGCTGTATGTCCATTATATCTCAATAAAACTGGAAGACAAAAAATGAAGTCATTCTGGCTTAGCAATTGGCTAGTATCCTAGACCTACTTATACTTTTACTGAAACTAAACTGGGGCAAGGTACAGAAAACCTGCTTTTCTGATTGGAATGATAATATTTCAATTTAACAAATATTGAACACCTATCATGTGCCACGCCCAAGTCTTTTTGTATTTTTTAAGATGAATAAAACAAGTCTCTGCCAGAACAAAGCAGCATAATCCCACGTTTATTAAAAACACATTGTATTTCAAACCCTTACCTCCTTCAATTTTCACCGCACGCTGGTGGAGAAGCACAGAAGACTCCTGACCTCCATTGCACACTTTCTACTAGAAGTGAACTGACTTTCTCAGTCTCTTCCAGAGAATCTTCCTCAGTAACGCCCACTCTAATCTCCTGAAGCCCACACATTTTGGCTCTTTTCTATCCCACATGAACTAAGGGGCTCCCTTAGGCAGCTGTGGGCTGGTAAGTGTCGAACAGCAGCCTCTCTGAGTAGTGTTTGCTGATTGTCATGGTGTGAATACTCCCACCGTGGCTGATCTCAAACTATCACTGTGACATCACTGAATGCAGAATTGGAAAGAGTTTCGCATGAGTTCTCTTGAGTCTGAGGGTTTGAAGGTCTCATCAGCCAGATTGTAACCTGGGCCCTGGAGGGGAGAGTGGAAAACCATCTTCTTAGAATTTGGTTCCCATGGTCTATTAAAAGTTGAATTGTGTCCCCCACCAAAGATATACTGAACTCCTAACTCCAAGTCCTCAGAATGTTACCTTGCTTGGAAATGGGGTCATTGTAGTAGTAATTAGTTAAGATGATATTATACCAGAGTAGGGTGGGCCTCTAATGCAATATGACTGGAGTCCTTAAAAGAAGACAGCCATGTCAAGAGACAGAGACACAAGGAGAAGGTTATGTGCAGATGGACGCAGAGATTAGAGTGATGTATTTACAAGGTGAGGAACTTCTGAGGCTTCTAGAAGCTGGAATAAACATGAATGGATTATCCTCTAGTGGTTTCAATGAGAACATGGCTTTGCCAATGCCTTGATTTTAGACTTCTGGCCTCCAGAACTGTGACACAATACATTCTGTTGTTTTAACTCACTCATTTTGTGTCACTTTGTTATGGCTGTCCCAGGAAACTAATGGTCCCTGTGTTTTCCTGTACCCTGCACCACCTGGTTTGAAATGTGTCTGCCCTTGGGCAAAATCCCATTGGGTTTGTGTTTATTATTCCAGTGTTCTTTCTTTCTACTCCTTCCACATTTGGATTAGACTACAGAAATCTAGTGCAGTGAGCTAAAATATAAGCGAACCCATTGCTGTACAGAGGTAAGAATGTTATCATATCAGCTATAATTATTTAAACCCATACTAGGTATCAGGTGCTATACCAGGTGTTTCTTTGTGTCGCCACATTTAATTTAATCTTTGCAACAACCCTATGACTGGGAATAATTATCCTTATCTTACAGCTATGGAAACAAAAGCTCCATGATATTAGGTAACTCACCTGATGTCACAGAGCTAGTTAAGGACCGCAGGCTTGTCAACTCAGGTGTGGTAGACTCAGACTCTGCACAACGCCTTAGCACTCCACTCTGTGGAAAATTTGTGGGACTCTTAATGAGCAACAGCTGTGCAAACCCCTCAGGGATTGCCCCATCTGGACCCAGAGATAAGATGGGATCTGAGGACAGAGGAGGAGGATTCAAGATGGTTAGAGAAATCAGGTCAATTGAGTAAATAACTCTGATCCCCTCTGTGAGCTTATCCACGATGAGTGGTTGCCATTTCCCTGTGGTAATAATAGTGATAGGCCCACATTGATATTATAATGCAATGACCTTAATTCCTTTCGTGTGTACAACACTGAACAGCTATGATGGATTTTCCCTTTAGTGGCTCTCATTAATTCTTAGGCTCTGGGGCCGGACAGAGCTTGGTTCACATTCCAGCCCTGAAATTTGCCAGTGGTCTCACCTTGAGCAAGTTGCTTAATCATTCATAAGTGTCAGTTCACTTGCCTCACTTGTAACCTCTTAGAAGGAATAAATGAGGTGATGTGGTGTGGGGTGGATTCAGTACATAGTAGATGTTAGGGGGAGAAGATTACTTCTCCTGTTCTTATGAGAAAGGAGTTTTCCTCAACACCTCTGGCCTACTGATCCACTGTTATCTTACCCATAGAGTGCGTTGGTGGGTGACTCGTTTCCTGGTTGAAAGAAGCAAATCCACCAAAAGTTCAAGAATGCGCCTCAGCTATCTGTTTCCCCTGGACCAGTGCTATGCTACTCTGTGTTTTCAATCTTATACCCCTCTTATAGGTTGAATTGTATCCCCCCAAAAGATATGTTGAATTCCTAACCTCTGGTACCTGTCAATGATATCTATTTTGGAAATAGGGTCTTTGCAGATGTAATCAGGTTAAGATGAGGTTATTAGGGTGGGCCTTAATCCAACATGACTGGTGTCTTTATAAGAAGAGGGAAACACCATGTGAAGACAGAGGCACACAGGAGAGAATGCCATGTGACCATGGAGACAGAGATTGAAATGCTGTGACTACAAACCAAGGAATGTCTGGGGCTGTTGAAGAATAAGAAGGTGGTTTTCTATTATCGTCTCTCCATTCTGAGGGGGAAAAGAGTAGACAGGAGACTATGAAAAAGGAAGAGCTAAGACAGAGGAAGGAACCAACATATATTGAGCACCTACTATGTCTGTATCCGTCCACTGAGTGCACTACAAATGTCTCATTTAATCCTCACAGTCTGTAAGATGAGTGTTCTTAGTCTCATTTTCCAGGTAAGAAAATATTATAATAATCTAATATCTATCTATGGGGTCACCAGAGATAATAGATACCCAGCTCAAGGTCCCACAGTGAGCAAATGACTGAGAAAATTCCAAACAGAGATCTGTTTCCAACACCTGCCTGTGATTTTTCTACTTTATGCAAAGCAATTGAGGCAATAGAAATGAAGTTGTAATAGGTAAAATTTCAAACACATTAGAGGCCATTATCAATTAGAGGCCATTATCAGTGGTCATTATACTTTCTCTGACATGAGGATGGTGGAGAGGCACCCAGCTAAATTACAGAGAGGTAACATAGTAGAGTGATTAGGTTGATGGCTCTGAAGTCACCCTGCCTGAGTTCTGCTGCCACCCCACCTCCACACTGACTTTCTGGGTGCCTTTGCCTTTGTCATGTGGCTACATCTCTGCGTGCCTCAGCTTTCTGGCTTGACATGTGGCAATAGCAAGGATAGGGCTTACAGAGCTGTTGTGAGGATTAAATGAGTGTCACATAAAAACACTTAGAATAGATTCTGTCACATGGTGAGCATGGTATAAGTGCTTGTTGCTGCTATTATTTTTTATTATTCAAAATGGGACCTCTCCCCTCCAAAACGGCATAATGGTACTACCAGGATGACTGTCTCCTACTCATGGTGCATGGCTCCTGGGCTGTATTACTGTTCTACTCTCTGCCACTGTGACTTCCAAAATCTTGGCTGAGCTGGGATATTATGTTTCTAATTAGACAACTGTCTTCCGTGTTGGCTAACAGGAAGGCTTTTTGGTGATGTGGGGTGACTGCTGTAATGTTTCATGGCCATTAATAAGAACACAATCTGGAAGAAAAGTGCTAACATGTAATTTGCATTCATGACCTCCAGCTCTAATTCAAAAAATGTCTCTGTGGTCCCTGGTGTGTGTGTCTCTGTCTGCTGGTTCTCTTTGGCTGGAATGCTGCAGCCAAAGCAGGTGCATGGGCCTCTTGCCCCACTGGTAATCATTTCCAGCAGGACTACCTGTGTCTGGGGAACTCCCTAACTCCTGAAATAAGTGTTCTGGAGTGTCCTGTGCAAAGATTGTGAACTGGGAGAATTTTACTTAAACCTGGGAGGCAAGCTGAAGCAGAGAATGAATAACTCGGAAGTGACGTGCTTCTAGGGCATTTCAGGATGCTTTATCTGTTTCTAAATTCTGGTAACCATTTTTCTAGGACCATAGTGACCTGCTCTCACCTGACTAGCCAACTATATTGCCTTCTCACCTGGGATATGCTTACCAGAAAGACAGACCAGACACAATAGATAGTACCAGTCCAACTTCGGGGATTTTGTTCATTGAGTATCAGGCCTGGGGGTGGTGTGAGTATTAGGGCATAAGGATTAGAATTCTCTTTCTCAAAGGAAGCTGCCTTTCTGTCCCTGGGGAAAGACCCAAGCACACCTTTCTGTTTCTCTCTGGCTTTCTCTTATTTAAATGATAAAAAATTCACAAATTATTCAAAACTTCCTGGATATAAGGAGATTAAAAGGATATCTCTATTGGATGTGTCATATGCTTGAGAGCTGGATTAAAATGTGAGGATTTGATAAAAATATGGAATAAGAATAAAAAACAATTAGAGGCTCCAGAGAAAGAAAAATAGTCTACAAGGATGTAGTGCTCTAAAAACAAATTACTATGGTAAAAATCTGTAGATTGCAAGACATGAATTTCACACATAGATAGAAAATAGAAAAAAAAATGAAATAGAAGTTATCACACATATAACCTATGAAAATAGACTAGAATGTAGATACTCATACACACACACCCCTGCCTCCACATCTGATACACTCACACAAATGAAAGGGCTCTATAAACAGTGGTATGTACCTTCCATTTTTTTAATCTTAATAATATATATTGTGGAAATTTTCATATTGGTAACTACCATTCCTTTTATATCATTCTAGGACATTCTTTTTTAATAGTTTCAAGGTATTTCATTTTATAAATGTACCATGATTTATATCCACAATTAGCTATTAATGAACATGTAGATTCTGTCCAGCTTGGAGAATTTTATTTTTTGTATTTATTTTCCAGCAATACTACAATGAATATCCTCAGCCATATATCTTTGAGAGCATGTGTGGGTATGTCTATAGAAAAAAAAAATCTTTGTAGTGAAATTTCTGTGTTAAAGGGTATTTTAATAGGTATTGACCCTTTGCCAAATTGACCTTCAAAGAGGTTATGCCAATCTCTACTTCCATTACTACCGTGTGAATATCCGTTTTCCCCCAATCTTGCCCAAACCATATTTGTAACCCCTTTTAATCATTGCCAATCTGATAGGTAAAAGTAAAAACAATATCCTGCTGTTTTAGCTCTCATTTTAAATCACTGAGTGAGGTTAGACTTCTGTTCATATAATTCTAAGCAATTTGTATTTGTTTTTCTAAACTGAGTGAATAATAGGTGTACAATAATATTTGTTGAACAATTAAATACACTGCCTTTACAACTGCTCCTTTTATTGTTGATCTAAAAGAACTCTTAGGGAGTGAAAAATTAACACCCTTTGATATGGTTGTTGCAAGTCTTTACTTCACTGATTGCTCTTTGTCTTTTAATTTTATTTCTGGATTTTTTGTGGGGAGGCATTTAGAAATTTGGTTTTTACTTTTAAATGTAGTCACATTTATTATTTTCCAAATAATTTACAGTTTTAAATCATGCTTAAAGTTTCCTCTTATTCCTCTAAATAAGCACATTGCCCTTAATAGGCCTCCTTTCTGCTGCTGAACTTTCCTTGTGTGATTTCCAGATTGTGCTCTCTTTCCATGCTCTGCCCATATAATGGCCAGTACTTGGAGAAGTAGGGGAATTCCTCTTGCTCAAGGAAGCCTTGCCATTGCTGAGGACTCCTAGATATCGGCACCTATAACTAGTGCATTGAGGGCAGATGATTCCACATACAATGTATTACGGAAATCCAGAATAAAGACAAGGAACATTCTGGAAAGTGTCCTGGGAGTAGAAAGTTGCTGCTGCAGAGAGTCTTAGATGCCAGACCAAGAAAACTGATCTCTCTCCTGCAACAGTTACAGGAGGGCTCACTGTTCTTACACTTTCTTACGCTTTCCATCTAGACTGAGATGGAAGAACAGGGATATGAAATATTTTTCTCTTTCGCTCTGTAGGCTTACATTTGGGAATTCCTATCTAGACATCTTTCTCTTTGGGTTTTCCTCTGACACTCATTGTCCATGGTTTGGGTGCATAAGACAGACCTAGGGCCTGCTGACCTTGCAGTGAAAACAGAACTTGACCCTGAGAAAGCAGGCTGTGGTAGACCTGCCTTTGGGCCAGATGCTGTGAGTCTTCTACACACATAGGCCTCAGTCCACCCATGGGAGCTGCTGCTCTCCGCTCAGCATACTGCTTCCTCTCCCTTCTTCTGAAGCACTCCTTCATTTGAAGAGCACCTCCCTCCCCGTATTATGCTTCACCCAGGAGGGTAGATGAGTCCAGCTAGGTTAGAAATTGGTATCTTGACTAGAGACCACCAGGCACCCAGGGTTCTAGTATCCATCCATTTTAAGGATGCTGTGAGGAGCGCTCTCTCATTGTTTTGTCCCCAACTGTGTCCCTGTTCCTGCCCTCCTGAGGCCTGAGATTGTTCAAGCTTCCAGTATTCCCACCGGGTACCCAGCATCCATCCAATAAGCCCTTTCCTCCCTTTGTTTAAATTAGTAAGATTCTGTTGCTTGTGCTTCAAGAACCCTATCAGAAAGAAGAGCCCATAGGTGCTGGTGGATTATGCAGAGGTGCAGGGCCAAAGCCCTGGCTTGGTTCAGGGCAAGAGCCTCAGGGTTGGGGGGGGGGGTCTCTTTATTGGCTCCTCAAGGCCATGGCAGGCCTTTTATGGATTCTTAATCACAGGGCTAGGAAGACTGGGCCCCCTGACCATATCAGAAAATCGAGTCCCCTGGAGAGTCAGGGACTCGATAGGACTGAAGAGCCCATGCCAATTTTTGACAGTTCTTGTAAGGTAAACCATGGGGATTATACTCAGGTTGACTGTGAGCTGGTGTTCAGGACCCTCACTAGCTAGAGTCAGAGCCAGGAAGCTCTGTCATCTGTTTGTGATTACAAGGCTCAGCACGCCCCACCAAAGGCCCTCTGGCGCCTTTCCTCTTTGGAAACACATTCAGCACATTTTTAGAAACCGCACTGAGAAGCCCTCCCTGAGAAAGTGACTAAACACTGCTTAATATTCTGAAAACATAAACAGCCTCTGAGAAGCCAGTCATAAGCTGTTTAGGAAAAGCTGACTTGGCGCTGGTGGGAGCCAGCTGTTGCTGGCACTCGATTGGCAGGGGCTGTAAAATTCCTTGCAATGTCTGTATTGTCAATGAATATATATTATGTTCTTTCTCCATCTTACATGCTGGAACATTCTGGTTGGATTTGTGTCCTCCTGGACATTTTGGAGAGATAAAGTATGCTAGGATCGATGTTCTCGCTCCATGCATCTCTCCCTGTACCTGTGTATGGGTTGAATTGTACCTCCTCAAAAGACATGTTTAAGTTCTAATCCTCAGTACCTCAGAATGTGACCTTATTTGGAAATAGGGTTGTTGCAGATGTAATTAGTTAAGATATGGTCATACTGGAATAGGATGGGCCATTCATCCAATATGATTGGTGTGCTTAAAAGAAGAGGAGGGGGAAACATACCAGTAGAATGCCATGCCATGAGACGATGCAAGCAGAGATTGGAGTGATCCAGCTGCAAAACATGGAATGACAAGGAATGACAGCCACCACAAGAAGCTAGGGAGAGACAAGAAAGGATTATCCCTTCTACAGTTTTCAGAGAAAACATGGCCCTGCTGACACCATGATTTTGGACATCTAGCTTCCAGAACTGTGAGACCACCAATTTCTGCTCTTTTAAGTCACCCAGTTTGTACTGCTTTGTTACAGCCCCTAAGAAACTGACATGCTATAGTTTAACCATCTCCCTATCCTATATCAGACTGTATCTCCCATCTCCGTTCTTTCTTTCATTTGCTCACTGAGCATTCATTAAGCATCAATCATGTTCTAAATCCAGCATTGGGTGCTGGATGCAGTGCTCACAAGGCACAGTTCTTACCCTCAAAGAGATCAGAAACTGGGAGTGGGGTAGACATGGACCTACCAACAGATAAATCCTGCTCTGCCTTAGGTTCTTAGCGTTTACTCTCCTTTACCGAACTCTGTGTGTGTGTGTGTGTGTGTGTGTGTGTGTGTGTGTGTGTGTGTGTGTGTTGGCTCTTTAATCACATTGTTGTAAAGTCCTCAAAAACCGTATTTTTTCCTCAACTGTTTTATAATGAAAATGTTTGAATACGCATAAATGTTGAGAAAAAATAATGCATTGATCACCCATAAACCCATTTCCTAGATTCAACAACTGTTTACATTTTGCCATATTTGGTTTACAAATTTTTTTTTATTTCTTCATATCTAGAGGTTGATTACTGCATTCTATAAGAGTAAGAGCTCTGGAACTAACTTCTCTGAATTCAAATCCTGGCTTTATCGTCTAGTTTTGTGTTCTTAGGTATGTTGCTACTCTCCTCTGTGCCTTAGCTTCCTCATCTGTAAAATGGGGATAATAATAGTATTCAGATCATGAGGATGTTGTGAGAAATAAATACATTTATACGTGAATGTTGTTAAAACAATGCCTTTCAAGATGTGAACATTCCATAAGTATTAGCTATTTTAATAATGATTTTCCACAGTTCTCAGAAAACAGTGGGTATCTTATTCTCACAGGTAAGGCTGGGGTGGTTCTCATGCATGTGAATCATGGGGAATCTTGCCCTCCTTTGAGCCATTCTCTGGATTATTCTTCTTTTAGGGAATGTGCATTTGCCTCTGTTGGGAATATGCCTGTCTTCCCCATGGAATTTAGGCAATCTTTGCTCTGTTTACCACTGTAAGTGCCAGCGCTGTAAGCAGTACTAGATATATAACTTGGTATACAGTAAGCACTCATTAAATAGGTTGCTGAATGAGTACTATCCAACATGCTATTTGTTCATGCATTCATTCACTTACACATTTGGTAAATGTGCACTGAATATACTCTTGGTTCTTGGCAATTTACTATGTGCTGAGGCTTCATTGGTGAATGAGACAAAGTCCCTATTATCAAGAAACTTTAAATTTGGTCTTGTTGATATATGATTTTGTATTCATCTTTGGTTTTTCAAGTGCCTCATCTTACCTGCTAGACTGTAAAAGCATAGAGATCAGAGATGTTTCTTTTCTAGAACATGGAAGTCATGGTAAGGTTATAAACATTAAGCAGGCTTTAGAGTCAGGAAAAAATGGAAATAGATTAAAACTCTTCCATTGCATTGCCAATGAATATTTTACTTTACTTATCTTTATCTCAATGTCTTTATTTGTCAAATAGGAATACTATTCACCAGCTATTGCAAGAATTGAATGAAATGATTCACAGCACATAGTATATTATCTATATTATCTATAGTATAAGGACTGTGAGAAAGAATTCTATGCCTCTCCCCTAGCTTCTTTTTTTTTTTTTAAGATTTATTTTTATTTATTTATTTATTTATTTTGGCTGTGCTGGGTCTTAGTTGCAACATGCGGGATTTTTAGTTGCAGCATACAGACTCTTAGTTGTGACATATGGGATCTAGTTCCCTGACCAGGGATCAAACCTGGGCCGCCTGCATTGGGAGTGCGGAGTCTTACCCACTGGACCACCAGGGAAGTCCCTCCCCTAGCTTCTGAATATTAGCATTTAGTCTTCTTTACTGAACTGTAAGCTAGTGTTATCTATATTCTACTCTTCCTTTCTTTCTAATGATGTGGTGAATTGGAGGAAAGATGTATAAGAGACTAAGTTGTTCCTTTTGTAATTTTCTGGCATTCTATGTCTGATCCTCAATTGAATGCATATAGCAAAACAGATATAGACTCACAGACACAGAAAACAAACTAGTGGTTACCAGTGGGAAGAAGGAAGTGGGGGAGAGGCCAGATAGGGATATGGGATTAAGAGATACAAACTACCATGTATAAAATAAATAAGCAAGGAGGATGTATTGTACAGCACAGGGAATTATAGCCATTATTTTGTAATAACCTTTATTGGAATGTAATCTATAAAAATACTGAACCACTCACTATACCATACACCTGAAACTAATATAATATTGTAAAGTCAACTCTACTTCAATAAAAAAAAAAAAAAAGAATTGTTGTGGATTTAACTGGCCTCCTCCCCTCCAAATTCATATGTTGAAGTCCTAACTCCAGTATCTCAAAATGTAACTATGGTTGAATATAAGGTCTTTAAAGATGTGATTAAGTCAAAATGAGTTTTTTAGGGTAGACCCTAATCCAATGTGACTTATAAAAAGAGGAAATTTGGACACACAGAAAGATATGAGACATGTGCATGCAAAGAGAGATCAATATGCAAAGATGCCACAAGAAGGTAATCATTTGTAAGCCAAGAGGAGAAGCCTCAGAAAGAACCAAATCTGCTGACATCTTGATCTCAAACTTCTGGCCTATGGAGCAGTTAAATTTCTGTTGTTTAAGCCACTCATTCTGTGGTGTTTTGCTACGGCAGCCCTAGCAAACTAAAGAAGCAACTGAATGGGTAATGGTGCCATTTATTAAAGGAAAACTGGGACAAAAGCTGGTCTGAGTTTGTGGGGTGGCGGGGTGGCAGTTGTGGCTAGAAATCAAGAGTTCTGTTATGACCTTGTACAGACCGAGAAGCCCATTAGACATTCAATTAGAGACTCTTAGTAGGAAACTGAACACGTAATTGTGGTGCTTGGGAGCACTCAGCAAACAGGTAGTATTTGCAATCGTGGGAGTAGAATGAGATCACCAAGGAAACCCATGGAGAGGGAAGAGGCCTGTGGATTGTGCCTTGAGCTACTTCAAGGTAGACTCTGCAAAGGAGACTGAGATGGTGTCACCAATGAGGTAGGAGGAAAATCTAGGAAAGGGTGGTACTCTGAAGACCAAGTGAAGGAAGTATTTAAAGAGAGGAAGAAACGAACTGTGTCAAATGCTGTGAATATTTTGAGTAAGGCAAGTCAGAAAATTGGCCATTGAAGTTGGCAAGATGGAGGTTGTTAATGATTTTGAAAACAGTGGTTTCAGTAGCTTGGTTGGAAATTTTCCAATCAAAATGTGTTAAAGGAAAATAGGGAAATAGCTAAATAGAAATGTAGGGTAAGAGGGAACATTTTTAGGATTTTTTTTTTATTATGGTATGTTTGAATGATGTCAGGAAAAGTTTAGTAGATGAGAGGATAAAGATTCAGGTGGGAAAAATACATAATTGTAAGAACAAAAATCTTTAATAGGTGAGAGGATGGAGAATCCAGTTTAGAGACTTGACTTCATGTAGGAACAGAGATGTTCACCCACGTTAATTAGAAGCAAGTCAAAATATACAGGTATAAATATAGACAGGGTGATAGATTTGAGGTTAGAGAGACAAGGATGTCCACAGCTGCTTCTGTTTTCTCAGTTTAATGAGAAGCAAGACCATAAGCTGAAAATAGGGGAAAGGGAGAATTAAGATCTTTGAAGAGATCTGAGAAGATATAAAATGGTCATCTCAAAGAATGAACATGCAAATTTATTAAGGACATAAATTAGGGTTGTTAAACAGGGCTGAGTGGCCATCAGATATTTGTGATCATAAGTTAAAGTTAGACTACTCAGCACACTTGTGATTTTTTCACCAGATATATTCAAGTATAGTGACAGAGTAGTGGGGAAATTGAGATTAATAGGACCAGAGTTTTGTGATAAGGAGTATGACAGGAGAAGGAGGAGAGAGTGAGCTAAATGAACACACAATGGTGTCAGTACCATAATGGATCATGCATTCATCTAAGGTGTCTAAGGAAGGCTGTGGAAACTTGAAGAGCAGCACAGGACAATAGCAACACTGTTGTGAGGTCAGTGGAGCAAATCTCTCAGTGAGGCCAAAGAGAAGGAGAAGTAGAGCATTATAGGGTGAGCTAGTGATTACAAGGTGGTAACCAGAGAGTTGGATGCTTGAAATCATCCTTTGAAGGTGAAGCAATAGCTGGTGATGACAAGACCCAGGAAATGACCAGAGGACCACGCCTTAAGGATAAGCACCATAGGCAGAGCAGAGGGTAAGTTTCCTTGGATGAAGGTAACATGAAACTGGGAAGTCAGAGTGTTACACACAGCCAAGAAAAGCCATCTAAAACTGGATTCCCAGTTTTACCCCCCAAATTTGTTCCTCTTGCAGTTTTCTCCATCTCAGTTACTGGTTCTCCATACTTCTACTTAACCCATGCACCAAATCTTGGAGCATAAATGAAGTATTTTTTAACTTCATATCCCATATTTAATTACTCAACAAATCCTGGTGGCTATACCTTAAAAATATACACAGACTCCAATCACTATCACCTCAATTATCTGTCTTCCAAATTATTGCATTAACTTGCCAACTGGTCTGTCATCTTCTATTCTCAACATAGAGGCTAGAGTAAATTTTTACAAATATAAGACTGACCACGTTCGTCCTCTGATCAAAACCCAACAGTGACTTGACATCCAATCTAAACTAACTTCCAAATCCTTACCATGCCCTACTGATTGCCTCCTACCTTCATCTCTCTAACCTCATCTTCTGTATCCCTTTTGCTCACTCTGCTCCAGCCACACTGGCCTTCTCACTGTCTCTAGAATATGTTAGGCATGTTCAGGTTCAAGAATTTTGTATTTGTGATTGATTCTGCCTGGAACTCTCTTTCCCCACACATTTGCATGACCTTTCCTGTCACCGGTCACCTTGCTCAACTGTCACCATCTTGGAATCTTTCTTTAATATCCTATTAAAAATTAAAACAGTTTTACCTCTCACTCCTCAATGAGCTGCCTACCCGCCTTTTCAGCTTTACTTTTCTGAGAAAAGTATAGCATGTATGTATGTGTGTGTATGTATGTATGTATGTATGTATGTATGTGTGTGTGTATATATATGTATCTCCTCAATAGAATGCATGCTAGGATTTTGATTTTTGTCTATTGCTGTATTCCCAGTAGCCAAGGCTGTGCCTGACGCAAAATAATTCCTCTGTAAATATTTGTTGAGTGAAGAATATATGGTGAAAAGAATAATGGTAGAGGAGACAAGAGTGCAGGCATTTACACCTTCCATGACATAGGAGAAGTGATCAGGAAGATGTTAGATGAGAGCAGCATGGATGTGTTGAAGAAAGTGGAGTTTGATGGAGTGCACTTCAGGAGGAGCTGGAGTTTCTGAGGGACAAGAAAAGAGCAATGGGAGCAAACAGAATTTTCTACATCCTCTTTTGGTCCTATAGTATGTGCTAAAGGAAGAAGGTAACTGGAACAGAGAGAAGAAGTTGAAGATATGGGGAAGGATTTGGCTGATGGCTGACAGGTCCACTTGGGGAGTTTCTTACATAGTAAAATATACTCTAATTTATGCAACCCAACAATCCCACTCTGAGGTATTTATTCAAGAGAAATAAAAACATATGTCCATACAAATATTTGTCTGTTCATAGTAGCTTTATTTATAATAACTAAAAACTGGACATAACCCAAATGACCATTAACTGGTGAATGGAGAAACAAATTGTGGTATATTTATTCAATGAGATAACACTCAGCAATGAAAAGGAAGATATTAGTGGTATATGCAACAACATAAAATAAATCTCAGAATATTATGCTAAGCAAAAGAAGCTAGACAAAAAAAAGATGACACACTGTGTGGTTCTATTTATATTAAATCACAAAAAAGCAAAGCCTTGGGACTTCCCTGGCAGTCCAGTAGTTAACACTCTGTGCTTCCATGGCAGGGGGCGTGAGTTCGATCCCTGGTCGGGGAACTGAGATCCTGCATGCCATGGGGTGTGGCCCCCCCAAAAAAAATAGTATACAAAAAAGCAAAAGTCTTAGTGACAAAGAGCTGGTCACTGGTTGCTAGGAGCTATGGGTAGAGTAGGAGACTGACTGGGAAGAGACATTCAGTTGCTTTCTGGACCAATGGAAATGTTCTAAATCATGAGGGTAGTGGTAGTTACATGACTATATTTATTTGTCAAAACTCATCTAATCTTAAACTTAATATTGGGGCATTTATTATATTTAAATTATACCTAAAACTGATTAAAATAATTAACCTATTTATGTTTTGCCTTATTGTGTGTCTCCTCCACTAGAACCCATAATGTAACTTCTTGAGGGTAATGTTTACAACAAGTATGCTTGGCACATCATAGATTATAAATATTTATTGGAAGAAGATATGTTCCATGCTTCTGATAGCATCTTTGACCTCAAATATTTCTGTGACTGAATCTCATATTCACTATTTACTAGCCATGCCAACTTAGACAACATACATTTAATATCTCTAGCCTTGGTGTTCTCATCTGTAGTGTTGGGATTCTTTCATAAATGAAAATGAAATAATACACTGGAGTAATATGCTTATAGAGCTATCTGGGATGTAGCAAGTGTACAGTAAGTCAAACAAATTTGTTATTATTTTATATCGCTTTGTTTCATCTCAATTGCCTCTGATCATTTATTATTCCTAATGTACTTTTCTTAAGATTGGAGACTTTGCACTGTGTTCTTCTTATTGTCTGAAAGTCCTAGCACACAACACAGATGTTTGTTGAATATTACCTGATCCTATAAGTGTTTGAGAACCACCTTTCGTCATGCCTGGGGATATGTATACATGCCATTGTCCTTTCCTAAGAATGTTACCTGCCTCCTTCATACGCATGCGTGAGTACATGTGTAGGAAGGAGGCAGTACCCTCATGAGTACACACATGAGCATACACACAAATGATGTTTGTACTTATTGCTGAGATTTAAGCAACCGTTTCACAGTAAAAACGTCCCTGACTTCTGAGAAGAGATTCGATTACCTTGTTACATGCTTTCTTAGTACCCGACACTTTTCCTTCATGGCATCATCAAAATTTGCAGTGATATATTTGTACAATTATTTGGGTAGTGTAAGGCTGGGTCCACAACTGGGCCCATTTTATCTCTAACAGTCCATTAACACTTCTTAACAAGGAGAAGGAAGTGGGGGAAGTGGGTAGAGAGGAAGGCAGGAGCCTGGGGTTGTCAGATAAGGAAAGATTTCTCTTTTTGGAGAGGGGTGTTTATTTTATTATATTTTGCTTTTTTTAAAATTCTGATTTATTTTATGTTTAAGTACCAGGTCTGAGCTGAATTCCAGGTGATACAACAGTAACCAACAGGTGGGATGAGAATATAGGTCAGATTTCCAATAAAGGAAAGAGAAATCACAGAGACATTCCCCACAGAATCATCTACTTCCAAGTTGCGTAAGCAAGCCATCTTAGGCAATGACTGTACTTGCAAAGGGGTGCCTGGCAAGGGCCTGTGAAGTGTGCTTTCCCAATATTATTCTTTTGCTCAGGAATTCAGAGTTCCTCCTCTTTATGCAGTTTACAGCCGAAATTCCTTAGACTGGTGTTTAGAGCCTTTTCTGATGTAGCCCAAATGTATTTTTCCTGCTTTCACTCATAATATTTTCTATCCTTCTTTCCAAAGAGGACCTTGTTCCATTCCTTTGCTAGCTAGGCTCAAGGCTGGAACTCTTTTTCATATACCTGATCCTTAAGCTTCAACTCTTTTTTGAAACACATATTCTGATTTTCATATGTTGTAACTATAAGATTCCTTCTCATTGTTTATGGAGCTCACCTCTAAAAACAGTTTAGAATCTACTAAGATGTCTGATACATAGCAGGAATTGAAAAAAAATGGCTGAAATAAGTGTACACTCTTGATAAATGTACATATCTTGATTATCTCTTATGGCCCACACAGAGATACAACTTTTAGTATATTTCTTTCATTTTATCTTTAGTCACAATATTTATGAACATGTGCTAGACAATGTGGATAGTCCTGAAGGGACAATAATGAAAAATACAGTGATTTTCTTTAAAGAGCTATCAGTCCAGTTGAGGATACAACCCAATAAACAGTAGATTAGAACGTAGCATGAGATATCACACCACACATGTCAGAATGGCTGTCATCAAAGAGACTAGAAATAACAAGTGTTAATAAGAATGTGGAGAAAAGGGAACCCTTGTGCACTATTTGTGGGAATGTAAATGGGTGCAGCCACTATGGAAAACACTATGGAGGTTCCTCAAAAAATTAAAAATAGAACTACCGTATGATCCAGCAATTCCACTTCTGGGTTTTTATCCAAAGAAAACTAAATCACTAATTTGAAAAGATACATGCATCCCAATGTTCATTGCAGCATAGCCAAGATATGGAGGAAACCTGAGTGTCCACTAATAGATGGATGGAAAGGGAATATATACAATATATATCTACATACACATATATACATTATAATTTAACTTATATGTGGAATCCAAAAATTAAAACAAATGAACAAACATAAAACAGAAACAGGCTTATACAAAGAACAAACAAAGAACAAACTAGTAGTTTCCAGAGGGGAGGGGAGTGAGGGGATGGGCAAAATAGGTGAAGGGGATTAAGAGGTACAAACTTCCAGTTATAAAATAATTAAGTCATGGGGATATAATATACAACATAAGGAATATAGTCAATCATATTACAATAATTTGTATGGTAACTAGATTTACACTGGTGAACACTTTGTAATGAACAAAAATATCGAATCACTATGTTATACACCTGAAAACTAATATAATATTGTAAGTCAGTTATATATTAATAAAAAAACATGACATGAATAGTCCTACTCTAAGGGAAGCTCAGTGTCCTGAGGCAACACTTCAAAGGACATTTGGAGGACAAATGGAGGGTTGGGGAAGGCTTTCCAGAGAGGTGAAGGCACTGTTTATTTTTCCCAATCTCGTTGGCCTTTCCTGAAGGTAAGTTCTTTGTTCCAGTGGAAAATATCAGCAGTTTTTCTATAGGGTACAGAGAATAAGCATTATCAAAGCATTAGCTAAGCCTTATGCAGGGGCTTCCTTCATCACCATAACAGCTCTTTGTAGTAGAGGATATCATTATGCTCATTAGAAAATAGAGACTACGGAGAGAGAAACTTTGCTAAGGACACACAGATGGTAAACGTGGGTCCCATTCTGTCTTGCACCCAATCCAGTGTTCTTTCCTACTAAAAGCAAAACGAAACAAACAAACCCCAAATTACTGCATATGACAATAAAAACACTATAAAAATTGGCTTCCAATAATCATTCTTTTTTTTTAATCCAATAATGTAGTGGTGGTGATGTTAAGAGTAACAGCACTACCTCCTAAACAAGATACTTGCTTTCTATCTTGATGAGAAACTTCCCAGTAACCCCATTCATACAGCCCATTTTACAGATGAGGAAGAGTTCAGAAATGCTAAGAAGCTTATCCAAGATAACAATACCACACAGAAGCAGAGCTAGGTGCAAATGGAAGCCTCTGACCTCTCCTTCAATGTTCATACCTGGCAGGGCCTCTAAAGCTTAGCAATTGATATTCTAATTACTCTTTATCACTATTTTTCCCATTTGTACAACAGAGATGTATTTTACCTGTGTAGTGAGTGGAGAGAGGTTAACACAGCTAAACATTCATCTTTTCCTCACTTGGCTTAATGGGAACATTATCCAGAAGGACAATGGTTCGGCACACAAGTGATATTTAGAAGCCTTGAAGAGTAGGTGTGGATAATATGTAAGAGCTATTTTTTTTTCCACATGAACCTGAATTGGTATACAGCAACTGATTAATAACCTTAGGAATGAAAATGTCAAACCTATCACATAAATATTATCCAGCAGACTTCAATTTGTTTTGGATAAGGATCAACAGTCACATGTAAGGCAGAAGAGACACCTCTGACACCAAAAATCCCCTCTAAATATCACAATCTATTTAAACAAGACGTTCAGAAACACAAGCAGTTTAATTAACAATCCATTATGGAAGTAACATTTGCTTATTTTAATTACTGGGAACTTCAGTTAGGTCTCTCCCATAGTGAAGAACACAAACCTGTTTCTCAGGTAATGGCTTGTGGTTGACGTTCTTAGAAATCCTAGTACCTGGCGATGACTCAGTGCTCAGGTGTAGGAAGCCAGTGAGGAGAACAGGGCATAATACCCACCAACAGTGGAGGGCTATCATCTTTGCAAGCTCTAGTGTGGAAACGAAATCCTGAGATCCAAACTCCATCCTCCTCTGCTTAAAACCTTTCATTCTTTTGCTTTTGCTTTCAGAGGTATTCAGACATGTTATCATGAGTCACTAGGTTATTTATGACAGGAACTTTCCTACTTCTTTAGACACATCTGTTGCTACTCCTCCCTTCTGCTTTGGCTGTGAAATTCCCTGGGTCTCAGGATATTTCATGCTCTCACCTGCCTTCAGGATTTTGCCCAGGCTGATTCTGTCTGAAATTCTCTTCTTCTTTTCTTGCCTAGAAATTCTACTCACTGTTTAGGGTTGGCTCCAGTATCACCTGCCTGCGAAACCTTCTCAAACCCCTTACTCTCATTTCTGCCATGCCCAACTGTCACTCCTAGGCTGTGTCAGTGGTCTCTCCTCCAAGAAGTCAAAGAACTCAGTGTTTACCACTGTCACCTGTGCCTTGAAGAACAACTAACTCCTCCTGGGGAAAACAACCGTCCTCCCTAGTTTGGACAGATGGATTCTCATACAGCACTTTTTATGTCCCAAGAGAATAGGAAGACAATCTACCAAAGAAGTACCCTGGATCAAAGAATGAAAAAAAACACATTAAAATAGTTTCAAATCTTTTACTGGCCTATTGGCAGTTAAAGGGTAGTCAATGGAGCAGATGATTCTGTATGCAGCCTTGTTTCCCATAAAACACTAAGGACCCAGGACATAGTCTGAAGGCAAGTGGCCATTGCTCTCCACAATATTGGAAGATGTTATAACCAATGGGCAATAACAACTATGTAGATATCATTGCTGTTAGGATATTTATCCCCCTTACTTAAGGTGGATTTAGACAGTGCTGTGTTTGAGAATTGATGCTTATCCCTGGAAAATGTGTATTTGCTTATTTTCTTGATCTAATATCTTTCATTTGATGCACTGGTAGGGCATAGATTCTATGTCCAGACCAACCTTTGTGTGAAAGGGTTAGGAATCAGCACTGAAGGCTTCAAGAGGTGGTATTCTGAACTATAGATTGGTGAACAGTCTGAGAAATGTAAACAGTTCAACTTTTCTTTAAGTTTCCTTTGTATTATGAGGATATCCATTCATGTACTGAGCCACTGTTGTTTGGCAGGTACTAGATGCTAGAGATACAGAGCCTATAGAAAGCAAGATGCTTTTCCTAATGGTACTTAGAAACCTCGTGGGGCAAGACATACAATAAACACAAAAGCAAAGAAATGTACAAGATGTGTTAATGTCATGATAATAGCTATGCAAGGTATAAAAGTGGGTATTTTGTTAGAGAGCATCTCAAGGGATGCTGGATAAATTAGACAGTCAGTGAAGAGGCGACACTTGAGCTGAGACATGATATAAAGGCATCAGCCATGTGAAGACTTGGAGGTAGTAGATGCCAGATAGAATAAAACCACCAATTCACAGACCCAAAGGTGAAAACAAACTGAACACCTTCTAGGCATAGAAATGGCTTGATTTGGATCTAGATAGTAAGGGGGAGAAAAGTCAGAGAGAGATTGGAGGAGGTCAGCAAGAACAGATCTTGAAGACTATGGTGAAGGTTTTGTATTTTAGCTGCTATGGAAATATTAGAGTGTTCATGCAATACAGATGAGATCTGATTTATATTTTTTAAACTTGTTCTGTTTGTTGAGGGAGAATAGATTTTGGGGGTAGGAGGATAAAGAGTAGAATCTGAGAAATAAGTTATGAGCCTATTTCATTCATCAAATTACAAATAACTGTGAGTTGCTGGGATTAAGGTGATCTCACTGGCAATGAGGAGAAGTGGTTGATTTGGGGATGTTTTGGAGGTAGACACGGCAGGATTTGCTGTTTTAGTGCATGACTTTATATTTTTACTTTCCATGGTTGTCACCCTTCAGTGACATTAGACACATGCATATAGCTTTGTGTAGTGGTACTGTGGGGAATGCAGTGTTGGGGCAGAGCCTCACCTGCCTCTCATTCACCTCCACTGCCCGAGCCCATCAACAGTGCAGTAAGAGATCCCAGACTACCAGGGGCCTAGAGTCTTAGATGTGACCAAACAATGTGAGAGTTGTGGCACAGATATCAAGTGCAGAAACAGTTGCCAAACTTCCTTGGTACACCTCCAAGGAAGACATGAGACAAACCACCTCTTTCCCAGTTGTTGTAGAGGAAGATGACACCTTAGCAGTTGGATGGACAGAGGGGTGGGATGGAAGAGACCCTATGCACTGAACACTTACCCCTGAATTGTCATCGTGTGCTTGTCAAGTCTTTCACTAAAATATGATCACCGTAAAGGCTGGAGCTAAGTTGTATTCACTTTTATATTCCAGTAAGTGACACAGGATCTGGCACTTAGTGCCCAGTATATGCCTGTCAAAGGAATGAATGGTGGAATTGTTTATCGAAAAGGTATTGGTTTGAGGATTTAGGCTTCTGACTGTTTAAGCAAGTGTAGCAGGGACACAATTTGGAATCAGGCTTCCTGCCTTTTTCCCACTTTTATGTCTTGATACTCATGACGCTGCTTCATATTTATCACTATGAGATGGCTGAACCTTCTTCCACAGAGGCCTCCTTTTGCCCCTGGCCTTGCACGATACAATTTGTACTGGCCAGAGGAAAGGCAAGCATATCGGCATGAAATGTGAATATGCCTATTAACATTTCTCCCAGAGAATGTGGTGAGCCTTAGGAATTAGCTCAGAGGTTCAGCTGGGGCCCCTGGTCAGCACATTCTTCGAGCTCTTGGAAAAGGGCAAGCATAGAATATTTACAGCCATGGAGAAATGGCCTCATAAAAATGCATAAGGGTGTGTGCACAGAGTGATGACTTGGATGAAAAAAGCAGTGTTTACATACTGTTACACTAAAAATATTCACACCTCATCAAATTGTCAGTCTTGTTTGCTGGCAACAATGGGATTTTTCCCTCTGTAAGGCAGTAATAGCTCTCGGCAGAGCGCTGAGCATTTTGTCTTATTAATCCTTCCCAGATCCCAGCGAGGTGGGTGGTGAAGGTTATGTTTCCTGTTGTATCAGAGAATAGATCAGGGTTCATTTCTTCCCCTTTGCTGCCCTCACATGATAGAGGACATTTGCCATCTCCTGTTTGAGATCTCTATTGTGGCTTTTGGGGGTTGGCCCTTCCTAAAGTCATCTGGTCTACTGACCTTGTGTGGATGGGGAAAAAGAGCCCTAGAGGAGAGGAATCAATTAAACAAGACGTCTCTTCTACTCAGTGGAAAATCCAAGCCCAGCTCACTATTTTCCTACCTAGAGAAATGTGGGATGAGTAAGAACACAAACCTGTGTAAAAGCTAATTAGATATGGAGAATTTTATATGTACTAGCTTTTGTAATCACTATGGTGATCTTGTAAGGTTGGTTTTGTTACTATAATCATTATTACTATTAATTATTACAATTTCCCAGATAAGAACTATAACGATCGGGCTTCCCTGGTGGCGCAGTGGTTGAGAACCTGCCTGCCAATGCAGGGAACACGGGTTCGGGCCCTGGTCTGGGAAGATCCCACATGCCACGGAGCAACTGAGCCCGTGAGCCACAATTACTGAGCCTGCGCATCTGGAGCCTGTGCTCTGCAACAAGAGAGGCCGCGACAGTGAGAGGCCCGCGCACCGCGATGAGGAGTGGCCCCCGCTTGCCACAACTGGAGAAAGCCCTCGCACAGAAACGAAGACCCAACACAGCCATAAATAAACAAATAAAAAAAAAAAAAAAAAAAAAAAAAAAAAAAAAAAGAACTATAACAATCAAGGTTCATGTAAACTCTGTATTCAAACCTGAAATGTAATTTAGCTCTATAAGACATGAGATGTTATAGTAACCTCCACTTTGTACGCATTGGACACACTGACATGTAGCAGAGGTACCATAGTGTTTCCTTCTTGATATGCTCTTGCAGAGGAAAGATGGCTTTGGAGAGAGACCTGAATTCAAATACAGATCTCTTCCTTGCTAGATGGGTGCCCTAAGGTGAGGCAGAAAGTATGCCTGTGCCTCAGTTTTCTCATCTATAAAAGCAATAAAATAAAATATGCCCATGGCATGATGGATGTAAAAATAAAATGACAGAGCATAAAGAAAGTGACTATCACCTAGAAGTACTACTCCATACTTGTGGATTCACTCTGCTTTTTCCCCCCAACAGCAAGCTTGGTGGTTTTTGCTTGTTCGTTTGTTTTTGTTTTGTTTTAATTTTATTTTAATAATCCTATTAGAAAACAAACACATGCATTTCTGTACTGTTTTGTATTCACCCTAAGTATTGACTTTTTTATAGTGTCCAGGATGGGTAACATAAATCCTGTTGATTTTCACTGGTTATTGGCCTTCTACTTGCAGGGGTCATACTCCTAAGCCTCATCTCAGAAGATCACTGAGTTAGATTCTTCAAGATTCTTGGCCGTAGGAACCATACTGCTAGTCCACTGACTGCTGAATATGTATTGAGCGTCTAGATATCTAGATATTGCATGGAATACTGAAAGTTAAGGCTTGGTGAGCTCAAGGGAGCCAACAGGGGCCATTTCAATACCTATGAGGCCTTAGGAATATATTTAACCTCTTTGTGCTTTAGTCTTCTCATCTATATCATGGCCTAAAGATGGAAAGCTTTGAGAAGATTGAGATAATATATATAAAGTACTCACTCAGTGCCTTGCATGTAGTAAAGGTTTAGTTAGTACTAGTTATTAACATCATTAGCTAAAATATTTAGTAAAAGGTGACTCAAGTTAGTGATTTCCAATGAAAGAAGATAGTATATAATTAAGTCCTACACACATTCACTGTCTTAATTTTTTTATATTAAATAGTGAATAAAATATTAAATTAAAATATTAATATTAAAATATTAAATTAAAGTATGCATGCATTATATAAAATAACAGTAAAATTAATCTACATACCATCACCCAATACTTTTGAAACTCACCACATGCACCCACATGCCGTCCTTCTTCTTTCAGAGGCAACAAAAACTCTGAATTTTGTGTTGAACCTTCCCTTGCTTTTCTTTATAGTTACACCATTTACTTTTGCATCTTAACAATAGAAGTTTTTAGTTTTGCATGATTTTGACATTTATATAAATGGAGTCTCATTGCTATCAATCCTCTGTTACTTGCTTTGTTTGTTTAACATTGTATTCTGAGATATATCCACCTTGTTCATGTAGCTATGATCTATTCTTGCCAGTACTGTAGAGTATACTTGTGTATGGATATAGCAGAATTCACTTATCCTTTTTTCTCCTAATGGAGATTTTAGTTGCTTCCTTTAAAATTTTTTTCCTATTGCTATCAGTGTTTCTATCCACATATTATATAAACTAATGGTGTGTATGGACAAGATTCTTTGTAGAATAGATATTTGGGAGTGAAACCAGATTTGAGCATGTTCAACATTACTATATAATGCTATTGTATTGTTTTACACAGAAACTATAACCATTTATAACCTTGCCTGCGGTATATAAAGTTTATTTATAATTCTACCTTCCATCCTTGCCAGTACTTGATATTCCCAACCTTTAATTTTTGCTAATATGATGAATGAAAAATGGTACCTGCTTGTGGTTTTAGTTTGTATTTTTTTGATTACTAGTGAATTGAAAAATATTTTAAATGTTTATTGGTCATTAGAGCTTCTGCTTTTGTGAAGTGCTTATTAAAGACTTGCCCATTTGTTTTTCCATTGCATTGTTTGTCTTTAATTTATCGATTAACATAAATTCTATGTCCTGTCTTGATACTAATCTTGTCATTACATATTCCCAAATATCTTCTCTCAATTTGTGGTTTTTCATTTCAGTTTTTATATTATGTCTTTGGATGAACAGATGTTCTTAATACTGCTGAGTACTTCGTCATTTCTTTATGATTTGTACTTTCTATCTATTGTTTAGAAACCCTTCCCTATCCAGAAGTCATAACGATATTCTGATGTTCCCCTGTATTAAGTTCTAAGTCTTATAGTTTTACTTTTTTATATTTAAATATTTAATCTACCTGGAATTTATTTTGTATATGGTAGGAAATAGGAGTCAAATTTCATTTTTGTCCATATGAATATAACCGATTTCTTCAAGATCATTTATTGAATAACTTATCTTTTGCCACTGAGATGTAATGCTGGTCCTGTCATACATCAAATTTCCATAAATGTGTGGACCTGTTTATGGGCTCTTTTTTCTTCTCATTTACTTATTTGTCTATGTGCACACCAACACCAGCCTGCTTTAATTACTGTCACCTAATAATAATGCTTGGTATTTTGAAAGCCAAATCCCACTATTTTTCTTCCTCAGGAGTGTTTTGGTTATCCTTGGTCATTTGCTTTTTCACATGAAATGGTTGAGTCAACTTGTCAAAGTTCTTTAAAAATAACCTGTTGGAATGTTATTAGAATTACATTGACTTTATAGATGAATTTGCAAAGAAACTACATTAATATTGAGTCTTACCATCCATGAACATGATGTAATTTTTAACTTCTTTAATTTTGCTCTTTTTTAATGTTTTTCAATAAAGTTTTATAAGATTTTTCATAAAACTCCTTCCAAGCTCTGTTAGATTTATGTCTAGGTACTTGATATTTTATGCCATTACAAATTGTTTCTCTTTTAAAATATATTTTCTGATTATTCAATTTTTTGTATTTGTATCAAGAATCTCATAATATATCTATTGAGTTAAATGATAAATCTGTAGATTTGGGCTTTTCTGTGTAGATAATCATGTCATCTATGAATAAACAGAGTTTTGTTATTTTATATTTATAAACTTGTATCATCTGGTTTTTTTGTTTTTTGTTTTTTTGACTTCCTGTTCTACTAGGACTCCCAACAAACATTGAATGAAAGCTATTTTCTTACTTCTGATCTGAAGAATTATTTGAGACCTGATTTGAAGCTGGATTCCCCAGACAGGTTCTGCCAATCTGGGAATACTTTAAACAAATATTCAGCTAGAGGTTTTCAAGCCACCTAGTTACTGAGATTTGGAACCACACATTTGATTGGGGCCAAATTGTAGTAAAGAATTTTCAAAGAACTTTTTTCCTCTTCCCCTAGTTTAGAGGTTTGAGAGAGGGAAACACTCTTTTACTCCCTTTAGGAGTACTTTTTATGTTCACCCTTATATTGTTTGTAGCTTTTGAGGGGTCCAACTCTATATATGTGGAGAATCTCCTATAAGACTCATTACTTTGGGTGAACCTTGTAATTTGTCTCCTTGCTAACCAGGGCCCAAGTACACTGGGGTTCAACAAACACCCCTGAATGAGAGCTTAGTTCAGTGCTCTGCTTGACTCTCTGGAGTTCTCTTATTGCACTTAGATTTTGACCTTTAAGTCTTCTTACATCCTGGTCAACCCGATGCATTTAAGAATAACTTCTATATTGTACCTAAAATTTTCAATGTTTCCAATGTTAGAATGCCTTGTTTATCATATTTCTGGAATCACAAGTCTCAAGCAGGACTTTTTAATATACCTCCTATGTATGTTGCAACTATGCATGATAAGATACCATCCTTGCTTTCATAAAGTACACAGTAGAGTTGGAAGACAGACATGTAAACAGGGCATTACAGTAGAGGATCATACGTGTTATCATGGCATTAGCCATGTGAGGGGCTAGAGCAGGACACTCAGGAAAGAGGGAGGTACACTTGCAGAGGCCCTGGGGTGAAATGACATATCTGGAGTTTTAGGGGAGCCCTGTGATTCCTATAGGCACTATTTCTTGACCTTCATCCCTACTCTAGAGGGTAAGAGAAGCAGGTTTACCATTAAGAGATAAGAAAATGAGTCTCCAAAAGATCGACTGATTTGCTCGTGGGGCCATGGTTAGCAAACTGAAAATACTGTCTTTTGACTCTGAGTCTAGTTCCCTTCCCACCACTGATACAGTTGGGCCTTGAAAGATGAGACTCTGAATCCCTTCTGATATGTTCCTAGAGCTCCTGATCCAATGATCTATCTATAGAAGATACATGATCAGTGCTTGCCTATCACCCCAAAGCAGCTATATTTGGAAAATGTAAAGCAATTTTACTGTATTGTTTTCCTCTGTACAAAAATTGGTCAGAGAGGGAGGGTTCTCTGGGAAGACTTGCTCCATAGTAGCTGACAGTGAGCCTCAAGCAGTGCTGCTAATAATAAGTGAGGAGGAGGAGGAGCTGCTGTACTTGCTTCATAGAATTTCTAATCCTCTGTGGGTGCTGAATTCTCCCTCTGCAGTGGTCCAACAAGGTTCCACCAGTGCTTGCTCTTTTTGTTCCTATTGTTCTTTCATTCACTGAGTTTTCTTAAGAACTGATTTGTATAACCTGAATATCAGGTATTTAACCAAAGCTTTGAACATTGGCATCTGCCTCTCTGGACATGGTCAGTTGCTTTCTCTGATTTATTGACACTTTGCATGTTGACTTTCCATGTTTAATTCCTACCTGGAGATGGCTATACACGGAGGTAGCTCTAGAATTTGTATACATAAGATGCCTAGGAAGAGAAATCTGGTCCAAAGGCAAAGGTAGGGAATGTTTCTTCAATTGCTTTTGCATAACAAGCCCACAGTTTGAACTTGGACTATCTGACCCTTCCTTGCAGCACTTTTCTCACATGAAAATGAGATTAGCAGTATTACTTAATTCATTAAGGTCTTGTGCAGATGAAATGAATGAATACATGTAAAGAACTTAGAAGAGTTTTTGATGTATGGATACCAAGGGGGAAGGGGTGTGGGATGAATTGGAAGATGGAGATTGGCATATATACTATTGATACTATGTATAAAATTGATAACTAATGAGAACCCACTGTATAGCACAGGGAACTCTACCCAATGCTCTGTGGTGACCTAAATGGGAAGGAAATTCAAAAAAGAGGTGATATACGTATACATGTAGTTGATTCATTTTGCTGTACAGTAGAAACTAACACAACATTGTAAAGCAACTATATTCCAATAAAAATTAATAAAAAAAGTGTTTGATATGAAGAAATTGCTCAACAAATGAAGGCTATAATATTAGCAATAGTAATGCTTATCTTTAAGCTGTTTATTTGGTGTAGTGTGTTTAGGTGATCATGTCAGCATTACTGGAGAGGAGGACTAGACTTCTTCTTTTGACACTTCCAGAGGTATATGAGGTTTTCTACATATCTGGCTGACACTAGAGTATAATTTCAGGTGGAGGAAGCTTTTTACATGCCCTAAACCTCTTCTAAACATTCACAGTTCCTAATACTTATCAATATTTGAGAATATTTCTTTTATACATTTAGAGTTCCCTATTTAAATACAGATGCTTTCTAAGGTGGTTGACAAAGCAACAAAACAGGAATTTGTAACCAAAAGACTTAGGATGTTTCCATACAAATAGTAAAATTATTGTTCTAGTTCTGTGAAAAATGCCATTGGTAGTTTGATAGGGATTGCATTGGATCTGTAGATTGCTTTGGGTAGTATAGTCATTTTCACAATGTTGATTCTTCCAATCCAAGAACATGGTATATCTCTCCATCTGTAGGTATCATCTTTAATTTCTTTCAACAGTGTCTTATAGTTTTCTGCATATGGGTCTTTCATCTCCTTAGGTAGGTTTATTCCTAGGTATTTTATTCTTTTTGTTGCAATGGTAAATGGGAGTGTTTCCTTAATTTCTCTTTCAGATATTTCATCATTAGTGTAGAGGAATGCAAGAGATTTCTGTGCATTAATTTTGTATCCTGCCACTTTACCAAATTCATTGATTATCTCTAGTAGTTTTCTGGTAGCATATTTAGTATTCTCTATGTATAATACCATTCCATCTGCAAACAGTGACACAAAAGACCCCAAAGAGCTAAAGCAATCTTGAGAAAGAAAAAAGGAGCTGGTAGAATCAGGTTCCCTGACTTCAGACTATACTACAAAGCTACAGTAATCAAGACAGTATGGTACTGGCACCACAAAAACAGAAATATAGATTAATGGAACAGGATAGAAAGCCCAGAGATAAACCCACGTGCATATGACCTTATCTTTGACAAAGGAGTCAAGAATATACAATGGAGAAAAGACAGCTTCTTCAATAAGTGGTGCTGGGAAAACTGGACAGCTACATGTAAAAGAATGAAATTAGAACACTCCCTAACACCATACACAAAAATAAACTCAAAATGGATTAAAGACCTAAATGTAAGGCCAGACACTATAAAACTCTTAGAGGAAAACATAGACAGAACACTCTATGACATAAATCACAGCAAGATCCACCTCCTAGAGAAATGGAAATAAAAACAAAAATAAACAAATGGGACCTAATGCAACCTAAAAGGTTTTGCACAGTGGAGGAAACCATAAACAAGAGGAAAAGACAACACTTAGAATGGGAGAAAATATTTGCAAATGAAGCAACTGACAAAGGATTAATTTCCAAAATATACAAGCAGCTCATGCAGCTCATTATCAAAAAAACAAAAAACGCAATCCAAAAATGGGCAGAAGACCTAAATAGACATTTCTCCAAAGAAGATATAGAGATTTCCAACAAACACATGAAAGGATGCTCAACATCGCTATTCATTAGAGAAATGCAAATTAAAACTACAATGAGATATCACCTCACACCAGTCAGAATGGCCATCATCAAAAAATCTACAAACAATAAATGCTGGAGAGGGTGTGGAGAAAAGGGAACACTCTTGCACCGTTGCTGGGGATGTAAATTGATACAGCCACTGTGGAGAACAGTATGGAGGTTCCTTAAAAAACTAAAAATAGAACTACCATATGACCCAGCAATCCCACTACTAGGCATATACCCTGACAAAACCATAATTATAAAAGAGACATGTACCACAATGTTCATTGCAGCACTATTTACAGTAGCCAGGACATGGAAGCAACCTAAGTATCCATCAACAGTTGAATGGATAAAGATGATGTGGCACATATATACAATGGAATATTACTCAGCCATAAAAAGAAAAGAAGTTGAGTTATTTGTATTGAGGTGGATAGACCAAGAGTCTGTCATACAGAGTGAATAAGTCAGAAAGAGAAAAACAAATACCATATACTAACACATATATATAGAATCTAAAAAAAATAAAAATGGTTCTGATGAACCTAGGGACAGGACAGGAATAAAGACAAGGATGTAAAGAATGGACTTGACACGGGGAGGGGGAAGGGTAAGCTGGGACAAAGCGAGAGAGTAGCATTGACATATATACACTACCAATGTAAAATAGATAGCCAGTGGGAAGCAGCTGCATAGCACAGGGAGATCAGCTCTGTGCTTTGTGACCACCTAGAGGGGTGGGATAAGGAGGGTGGGAGGGAGGCACAGAGGGAGGGGATCTGGGGATATATGTATACATATAGCTGATTCACTTTGTTATACAGCAGAAACTAACACAACATTATAAAACAATTATACTCCAATAAAGATGTTAAAAAAAAAAAGACTTAGGATGGGGTCTTTGCTACTTTGTCTTCTCCTTGTGTGTGCTTAGATAAGTTCATGAGGGCTGATCGGTGTCTAGTTCTTCTTTTCTGGTTGACCTCAGTTAAATGGAGACTTGTTCTTGCTCATGGGCTGTGAGTGGAATTGACACAGGCCACTTCTGGGCAGAAGCATTTGTCAGTGGGAGATCTTCCACTTCTTCTCTTCTCTTCTCCTGCTGCAATAGTCATCGACGAGGCCTCACTTTAAGATGACAGAGTCAAAGGATGTGTGATGACCTTGGAGTCTCAGTTCAACACATGGAAGAAAGTCAGTCTTGGCGAGTGCCCTGGCCTCAGATCACAAGGATTTTGTGTGAAAAATAAATCTTTGTTGCTTTGAGAATCTGAGATTTGGAAGTTGCTTGTTAATTCAGCCTATCTTTCATTAATAAAATCTCTTGACCTTTCTGAACCTCTGTTTCCTCATACTAGAAGTGGGACCAAAAGACCTACATAACTGTGGGATTTTTGAAGAATAAAATTAACCAAGGTAATATGTACAAAACTTCAAGGTTAATATCTGAACATAAAGTAATTGCTTCAAAATGAGATGATGATGATGATGTTGACATCCAAGATCCAGTGCATAGTCTCAGGGATCCTAGATAGAGAAAACCATAAAAAGGTCCCTGGGGAGCATGGGGAATGTTGAGAAATTGAAAAGATTTCCAGCCCACGCACCGTAACAAAAGATCCCACATGTTGCAACAAAGATCCTGTGTGCTGCAATTAAGACTTGACACAGCCAAAAATAAATAAATAAATACATAAATATTAAAAAAAATGTTTTGTTCTTCTGACCTCCTCCATGGTCACTTAGCAATCAATGGAAAAAAAGGCAATATGCTTGTTTCCTATCCTCCTCAGATGCTAACTGCAAATAAGCTAGCAAATGGCAAAATTTAGTCTTGGTTACCTACTTGCTCTGTCACTTTTTTTTTCCAACGTCCATATTTCTGCTTCTTCTAAGACCATATCCAATTCCTCCACCTGTGCCTACTCTTTGTTTTTTGTAATCAGAAATAAACAAACAAATGGACTGCCCCTTATTGGTTGTTTTTCCTTAGAGTCAGAGAGTTAAGCTGATTCTAGGTTGTTGCCACTGAACTGTATTTCGCTTTTCTGAGCTCCCTTCTCCTCAACCTATTTTGCAGTGTTGTTATCAGAGTTGAGGGCATGCTAGTTTGGTGGAGATTGATTGAATCTTACACATCTGTTGAACATTTTTAACAAGAATTCTTAAGCTGAAAATAAGACATTTTAGAAATTCTGGACTTACACTGCACTTACACTTGCGAAACTCCAACAAATTAGAATCTTTGATTCTAGGGACGGAAAAGGACATTCTCCACCATGTAAAGGGAATAAGGATCTAACATTTGTTAAGCACACATTAAACTATATACATGTGCTATTTTATGCCATAACCATTTATAAGGTAGCGGAATATGGTTTGAGAAAGTTAATTAAGTTGAGAAAAGTCACAAACTAAATAATTCTTCTACAGTTTTTTCTTCTATTGTCTCCCTTGTTTTGCTCGCTCAAAAAACTGCACTTTGGGTTATACTAATGACATTGTCATTTTTACTAAGCAGGAGACATAGATAATTTATGAAGATAGTGAAAAGCGATTATAAGTAGCAATTTTAAGCAGCATTAAATCCTTTTGCTTAATGAAATAGTAGATGTGTTAGTCAGAGGAGCACCATGATGGTTGAAATGTATTATCTCCATTATGCTTTTAGTAATATTCAAATTAGCCTAAGGCCTTTCTAATACTGTCATCATGAACTCACAGTGTTCATAGAATCTCAAGAGGGTAACTACTAATATGGTGTAATCAACTTACATAATACATTCAACAGCAACTGCCACATATAGGTACTGAATTCTTATGTATTGAATTCCATGCTAAACCAGGGAGATCCAGCTGCATCTGTATGGAGCTTGTGTTTTAGTAAGAAGGGCAATTAACAAAATGAATAAGTAAATTATTTAGTGTATTGGAAATGAAAAGTACTATGGGAAAAATAAAACAAGAAAGGAAGATAGGGAGTGCTGGTGTGTGTGGGCATGTATGTGTGTGTATTTGCAATTTTAAACAAGCTGAGTAAACTGAACAAGAAAAGTGAAATAACTTGCTAACAGTCATGCAATTAGGAAGTGGCAGATGGGAACCTGCTCTCGGTGCCCTAATTCATGATCTTACGCTCTCAGCTTGATTGGCTTCAGCCCTCTGAAATTTTTAACAAAGCCAAACCCAGGAAAAGTCACCAGCATGAAATTGTTCATTGGTGCAATCTTCAGAATTCTTTTCGTTTCAAGAGACAGGTACTTGTCTCAAAATTTCTTAAGCAAAAATAGGTGAGCTTAGTGCAAGGACACCAAGGTGTTTCATGTAATGTAGAAGGACAGGGAAATGATCTGGCTTCTGGAAATGTGAATGTTGCCAAGATCATCTTTCCATTACTCTTCTCTACTCTCAGATCAACCTCCTCCATATGGCTAGACATTGGACCGATAACAGTATTGTCCTTAGACCCAGGCAAGAGGGGCTCCTGCTTTGTCCTGAGAATCAGGGATAGCTAAACTTTTGGAGCTCTTGCCTCTAGGTCTGGTAGTGATGTCCCTTAGGGAACTCCCTGACTCTTTGAACCTCATTTATGTGGTCAACCAGATACCATGAGGAGCTCCAGGACCTGTGACTGCAGAGCTGTCCTGGGACGCTTAGCCTGACAAGTTTCCAAGAGTGAGCTTAGCAAGCAGACTGCTCCTAGTGGCTGGTTCAGTATTTATTTTGCAGGATTGTGTGAGTTTGGGCCACTAAAAAGGTGCTGACACTCTGATTTTAGGTGATTTTTGCTCAGGTCTGAAAGAGGACAAGTTTAGGGGTCTGGACTCTAATGATCCACTGATAACAACGGGCTTGAGTCAGTTGTACGGTCCCTGCATCAAAGGTGCCGCTTTTAGTTTACAGCATCCAATGCGTAGGGATTAAGCGCAGCAGAACCTGGAACTCTGTTGAATGAATCAGGATCAAGATTTTACTTTCTAGCTGTGTGATCCTGAGCATGTTATTCTATCTTTTTAAGCCTCGTTTTCCTTATTTGCAATATGGGAAGATGAGAAGTTTTTATAATTATTAAGTGAGATAATGTTTGAAAAGTACTTAGAACAGTGCTTGACACATGGTAAGCATTCAATGTCCCACAGAGAGCTGGGTTCCAAATCAAATGCTCTCAAGACCCTATATTCTTTCGATTATACTGCATTGCATTCTCAGTTTAGAAAGAAGGAGGAGTCCAAGAGTAAAACCAGTATTGTAATGGATCCACTTGATAATTAAGGCTCTTGATCTAGGAACACTCTGGGTTTACTGATGCTGACAGACACGTGTTTCTAAAGTAAAACTCAAGTCCAAAGTGTTTGACAGAAGCAAAACAAGAGAACAATTACAATTTTGTTGAATGTTGCTTTTATAAGGGGAAAAAAACACATAAAGTTAATTTATACTTGAATTGAAAAGTAAATTTAACTCACAAAAAGGAAATTATATCAAAGTCCAAAATGCTGGGGGGAAAGTTATCAGCCCTTACATTGCGCACAATAGTAAATTAAATCAAATAGTTATTCCTGCAGCACTCAAGCTGTGATTTTAATTATTCTCGGATCTGGAAATTCTAAGTTAAAGTTTTCACAGAGACTGTAATTTTTGTCCCATTAACCATTTAACAGAATCAGTTTTATGTTACAGAGTTTTCCAAATTATAAACAGTGTGAGGCTGTTGAGTGGGAATGCTAGTGAAAACTGGAGTTAAAAAAGAAAACTACTCTTAGGCTTTTAAACGTTCAGCTGTGAGTTTTTTAAAGGGATTTAAAAAAACTTCCTCCCTATTGTAATTTGTCCAGTATATCAATTAGCCAAAAATTATTTATTGGGTATTTATTATGTGTCAATGTCAGTGGTAAGTGTTAAGAAGAAAGGAAAGAGTAGAGGCAGAGATGAATGAGAAAATAATTCATACAAAATCGATACTTTAAGAATATAAGAATTCACAAAAGAATAGAAAAATCAATAATAGAATATGTGTATGTATGTATATGTGTGTGTGTTACACACACATGTGCATAGATGAACATGACCATGTAAGAACCTGCTTTGACGAGGAAGTGCTAATAAATGAGAATTGGATTTACTACTCATCAAATACGGCAGCTGTGGAGAAATTATATCATTTACAGGGTCGGTGTCAGTGAATGGCCTTTGATGTTGTAAGCAAATAGGTAAAGCCATGAGGGAGATCCAACCTTCAGCTGGCTATAATTTCAATAAGATATAGGCTGTGCATGAGAAGAATGCAGGAGCTCATCAAATTCAAAGGTCTACAGATTAACAGGAAAAGGCATTTTCTTATCTTTAGAGACCCCCAAATGCAAAATACAATCACGAGATTAGTCCGATGACTTAGGTGAGTAGATCAGAGAGTGGTGTTCTTTTGGGGACAAGAGCCTTGAGACTAACCCTTCTTTAAGTTATGAAGCCCCCGTTGCACACACAAGCTTAAAACTTCATGGGAGAAGTACTTGGTAGGGGGCTGCCTTGGCTTTTCCAAATCCCTCGTGTTTTTATACACATACACTCACAAACACACTTTAGAGGAAAAATCAAGCAGAAAACCACCCCATTTCCCTTTGCCTGGTCAGCTAGACCATCTCTCTTGATGTCCACCCTGGGTCCCCCATTTAGGGATAGGCTCCCAAAGATCCCAAAGAAGTAAGCATTTCCCCTAATCTGAAATTTGGGGAAAGGGTCCAAAAGAAGGCAAAAGAATCTGAAACATGAGGGAAAGTGTGGCTCCTCCCCTCAAGAGAGCCATGGAAGCTGGGGGCATTGGTCTGGGGAGCCATGGAGGCAGAGAAAAGCAATGTTCTTCTCAGTAGCCAACTTCTGCCTTTCTGTAGGGCAGTGAAGAGACAGAAGAAAGAACTTGCTCAAAAATCTTTGCCCCCTTCAGCCCTATTGCCCTGGCCATGAACTTTCCTCTAAGAATTTCATTTCTAACTCAGGACCCCCAGCAACACTGTCAGTACTCGTGCCCGCATGACATGAGATACTCAGCAATTATCATCATGCTTTTCCTCTTCGATTTTAAGCCTGATGATTCCTTGGGCAGAGATAACCTATCCCTCTTTCTCCAGCTGGTTATTCTTACTGCCTTTGGAGATTCAGCTCAGATGTTTTTCTCCTTCTGATCCTCTCAGAAGAGGTGGGTTCTTCCCCTGTGAGCCCTCATACAGGCTTTATCACAGCACATTATTGCAATGGGCTGTGGTCACTGAAGTCTTGGTCCATCTCCTCACTCCATGAAGCCCCTTCAGGGAAGGAAGGACCTGTATCCCTCTCACCTCAGCATCTCCAGTGTCTGCCATGTCATAGCTGCTCACTAACCTTTCATATTTACATGTTATTTTTTATCACTAGAAAATCACTTTGCCATACAAGAAGTGTGTGACCTGACAAAAACCTGAAGAGGTTGGCAGGTAACTAGTAAATCCCTATTTTATTCATGAAGACAGTGAAACTCTGAAAGGCTAAGTGACTTTCCCAGCATCACCCAGCTTGGGATTGCTGGAACGAAGTGCCCTGTATTTCTTCCAAAGACTGGGGTTTTTGATGTTGCTTTTTCTTTCACTAAACTCACCTCTTATATTGAATTAAACACAGACACATTGGGCCACCGACAAACAGATTTTGAATTAAAGATCTGATCTTAATTAAAAAGAGTGTTTTGACTCCAGAGAAGCCTGCCAAGAAGAAGCATGTGAAAAATAATAAGATTTTTAGGGAAAAAAAAGTCCTCAAAGTTTTAAGGCAGGAGTTTGTGAGTGGGTTACATGAGGTCCTTGAATCCCCTGAGGTTTTTGGCAAAATCTTGTATAACCGGAGTATTTTTCTGGGAGGATATGAAGCTTTATCACATTCTCAAAAGGGTGAATGTACCTAAGGCCCCATTCACCCCTGTGCAGAGGGACCATTTTGCACTTCCTTGGGGGTCTGTCACCTTGTGGGCCAATTTCTTCCTGCAGGTCCCCTTCGAGGGCCAGGGGATGCCAAGGCCGGTCAGGAGGGGGTCTATGTGGCCCGCTGGCATCCTGTATACTAACACTTCTGCATTGCAGGCGAGCTAATCCGTCTCTTAAGCTGCTTGACTGAGCTCCTTTGCCAGATCTGATAGAAGGATTTAACCTTTCCTTTTTCCCTCTTGGCACACACTCAATGGAATCCAAATAAAGAATTAAAGAGACTTGAAAGGGACTTTCCATTACCAAACAATTCAGTTTAAATTTCTGACCTTTCCTCTACCTATTTTTTTTTTTTTTTCCATTCCCTCCTTTCTTCTTCTTCAACATTTGGGATTCAAGGCTGGCACAGAAACCCCTGGGGACATGTGGAGAGCCAGAGACCAGGAACGTGAATGGAATTTTCCAAATTAAGGTGGCTTATTGGCCTTAGTTGCCAAGTGAACTGGAGAGGTCTGGCTTTTGGGTTACGCCTGGGAGCAGGAGTGCTCTGACATCTGGGAGAGAGTTTTGGCCTTCGTGGCTGGAGTAACACATGCTCCACATACATGGAACTCTCTATTTCTTACAATCCACCCTGTGATTTCCTAGTTCTGAGTCCTTACTCCTGTTGCTCATAGAATGTAAATTCAACATATCTTAACTGAACAGCTATGATGTCTAAAATTGTCTTATGCTCTCAGGGTAATAAAAGTAGCTAGGACTTAATGGGAGCTTATATGTGCAAAATAATATGTTGGCCTGATAACACTAGGCCCAACTTTTTTCCCCATTTGACAGATGAGAATACTGAGGCACAGAGAGCTAGGTACCTCTCCATGTTCTCATAGATAAGATGTAGAAGAACCAGAATACAAAGCCACATAATGGGGCTCAAGAGCTAGGACTCAGAGTGGAAAGGGAACTTAGCATAGGGCCTGGAACTTAAAAAAGAATCAACAAATTTTAACTGTGAAGATGAGGAGGAAAAGGAGTCAGAATAAGAAAACCTATACAGGTTTTAAATCTTAGTTTAAAAATAGCATTTGTTTCTTATTACCCTGATAATAAAATAGTAATCCATGTTTATGATAATGACTTTGGAATTGCTCCTACAAAAAGCACCAAGTATAGAAGGTTTTATAAGCTAGTTCTTTCAAATGTCCTAGGGAAAGTTAATTCACATGCTATACAAAGAGATGGAGAGTTTGGATAGAAATACTTAATATTCTTTATAATAACAATAGCTAACACTTATTGAGTGCTTACCGAATGTCAGTTACCATGCTAAGCTCTTCATTTATGTTAGCACTTGTTATTCTTCCAATAGCCCTATGAGATGATTATTACTATTATTATTATTCTCCTTTTAGAGACAAGGTAAGGTGGAGTAGCTTGCCTGGGATCATGCACGCTATTGAGTGGCAGAGCCTGATTTCAAATCCATGTGCTCTGGCGGCAGAGCCAATCTTATTAGTCACGCAACTACATGGCCACCTTTACATGCCATGGATTCAAGAGTCCCTACTTTTTTGGTTATTCTTCTCCATGCCTGTTTAGTTGGTCAGTGTAGCCAGGCGTGTTAATCTGTGTACAATATCTGAAAATAACAGAATGCTTTTGCTAGGGCACTGCGACAGAAATAAGAAACAACTTATAGCAAAGACTGAGGGCAAGAGATGGGAGATGCATACAACACAAGGGGAAGTGATTGAGAGTTATTCTTGCCAAGTGGAAATCAATTCCTTCCTGACTGTGCCCCCTAATAGGAGGTGCTCTATCGACATTCGTTGAATAAAAGAATGAAAAGTCAGTACAGCTAGCACAAAGAATAGAATATTGTAAAGACCTTGAAATAAGTGGTATGGGATTTTTGTGTTGTTGTTGGGTCCCAATAGCCTTCTAAGAAAATATATTCGGAGATCACACTTCAAAGCAAGCGTCCATAATAGAGTGATACAATTATAAACAAAAATCCCAACATGAGGGATTGGTCAATCTGAAAATCATTGGACAGTAAATGGTGAGGTGCTTCTCTGTTATACTCTCTGGGGCCATCAGTGTTGAGTATTGGGGTTGGAGCATACCTCTATACATCCCAGATGATGGTTACAGCTCTAGGCAAAACCCTTCAGGATAACAAGTCATCATTTGTCTTTTGGAGCTAATTCTTTCTTACCAAATCTTGCTCCCCTTGAAGTTGCAATTACATCGTTGTGACAGAAACAAGTAAATTCTTTTATGGTCAGAAGACATGTCAGGAGCAGCTTAACAGAGCTGAACCATGGGTTTGCATCCTAACTCTTCTGCTTTCCAAGTGTGTAAGATTAGTTGAATCAACTAAACTTCTTTAGAGTTTTCTGTGCTTATTTTTCCTGACTTATCATAGGTACTCAATAAGTTATTTATTGAAAGAATGGATGAGTTAATTTTACAAAGTTCTCTTCTTCTTTTAGCATTAGTATAATGAAAACATGCAAGAATAGGTATGGAAAGTCAGTGTAAATGGAGTCCTCATTCAGTGTTGTAACCAAGGAGAACTCTGGACAGGGCAAAACAGAGACTTCCTTTTGGCTTGTCATTTGGTGCTTCTGTCAAAGTGTCCATTGTTATGCCAACAGCTTCTCTAAGGATGCCTGGAGTCTTAGGGAGAAGCCCCAAACATCAACAGCCTTAGAGAAGCCTTCATTCTGAAGGCATTCTATTTTCACTCATTGAATAATTGCCAGATAAATCCAGCCTCATTCTTTAATAACCCACTAAGCAGGTTATATAATATGTGTTTATGAATTTGTGTCAGGCTGAATTCCACCTAGCTGTTAGAGAGACTCTTAAAAGTATGTGCATATTGTATCATGTCTGTTAAACTGAATGTTTGCTATTGTTATTCAATCTGCCCAAAATTGACATTTAATTTAATAATATGATGAAAACCTAAAAAGAAATAACATGGCTTATTATGTACAGTTTGTTCCCACCCACCTCTACTCCACAGAATCCCTCTTTGTTGAAGGCCTTAATATTTTAGATATAGTTGAATCTTACACACCCACATCCTCTCTGAGACCTTGTTACAATACAGCTGAACAGGGCCTCTAGTAGAATTCTGTAATTCTAGACCTTATTCAGGAGAAGTTAACTATGGAAATTCTAAGAAGATCTTCTCATTAAGTATATAGAAGGCATGGATCCAATAACTGTACTCAAGTAGTCATTTGTAAAGATATAATATACGTAAGTAAAAATCTTTATAAACATTTGTTTATTGATATATGTAGAAAATACAGCTAATATTTTTTGAAGGCTTAGCACGTGCAGGGCTCTGTGTCAAACGCTTTATATGCAAACATGAGTTGTCTTTTGCTGAATATAAAATTAACATAAGTTATTAGCTTAAAGCAGATCCTGTGGGTCAGGAGTTTGAGCTGAGTGCTCTGCTCAGGGACTCATGAGGTTGCAGCCAAGGTACTGACCGGACTGTGGTCTCAACTGGAGGCTCGACTAGGGAGGAATCTGCTTTCAAACTCACTCAGTTTATTTCCCTGCAACTTTATGACTGAAGACCCTGGCCGTGCTCAGCTCCTAGAGGCTGCCTGCAGTCTCCTGACTTATGGCCCCCTCCAGAGGCAAGTCACAACACGGCTGTTTGTTCCTGCAAGGCCAGCAGGGAAATCTCTCTCCTCTGCTAAAATAAAGTCTTATATAATGGAACTTAATTATGGGAGTGACAGCCTATCATCTTTGACATATTCTATTGGTTAGAAGCAAGTCACAAGTCCCATTCACACTCAGGAGATCACACAGGGCATAACACCAGGGGACAGAGATCATGGGTGCCTTGGTGGAATTCTACCTACCAAAATGCATAATCAATTTTAATTCTCATAATAGCTCTACAAGGCATATTTCATTACTATTATTAGCACCTAGAGAAAAGGAACCAGGGGCAATTTACAGAGGCAAGATAATGCATACAGATGAAGATGTCAGAACAAGTGTTTGAACTCTTACATTCGGCTGGTAAAACTGGGACTTTAGCCACCTGCATTCATACCATACCCAATTTTTTTGCTTTAAATAACCAAGTGAAGACCTGTTATTTGTTGTATGCAGGACTCTGTTCCAATACAAACATTTTCTCTTTTCATCCTGACATCAAGCCCAATAGGGAGCTGTGATAGTCTCTGTTATACAGAAGAGAAAGCTGATGCTTAGAAAATTATTGCTTTGTGACTTTGGGCAAGTTACTTACCTCTCTGAGATTCATCATGCTCACCTATAAAAGGGAGAATAATGATAACTACTACATAGGATTGTTGTGACGATTAAATGAGGCAACACAGACAGAACATATAGCTGAGTGTCTGACCCAGATTAATAACTCAATGGATGCTAGTTAGTATTGATTTTAAGACCAACGAATTCCACATAAATATCTTTAAAGATGTAAAATTTGACAGTCTGAGAGTAGAACAAGTTAGTTTTAAGAATGTGTGTCTCCTCTGCCTCTTGTTAGTTCTGCTGATATCCAGAAAATTCTGTACCAGCTATTCTGCTCCTGATGGCTTTTTATTTCAGGACTACTCTTCTTATCCTGGTCCCATAAAGTCCTCTCTGAAATTGACCAAAACTTGAGTGTGTTTTATGGACATCATATGTCACGAGGGTTCCTCTGGGGAACATTGGGACTCTCTGTCCCCATCCTCAGCCTCTATGCCTTCCCACTTCCCTTTCCCCTTTTGCCTTCCCTACTGGGGCCCAGGGACTGGACTATAGGTCCTTATATCTGTTTCCTGCTTCCCCCTCCAATAGGGCTTAATGAGTATAGGTTAAATAGGGAACTCAATCCCTCAGTCAGAGATTTTCTAATGGATGGATGCTCTGTTTCCAGTCCTCTGCTAGGCTCTGTGGATGTAGAGAGTAACAAGAACTAGCCTCTGTCCTCTAAATCTACAGAGGATGAAACTAGAAAACCTTTTTATGCATGGAAAATTCTCCAGGAGGTTTTCTGAGGTTAACAAAGAGATGGAGATCAGGGACTGGTCACAACAGAGGTTTCAAGAAAAGGCATTAGTTTTGGCACCAGGCCAGCCTGGGCTCCATTCTCAGCTCTGCCTCTTGCTAGCTGTATGACCTTGGTCAAGAAATTAATCTATGGGCTTTGGTTTCCTCACCCACAAAAGAAGAATAATAGTAACTTTTTCCTCATATATTATTGTGATACCCAAATGATGAAATCATACAATAAGAGTGCATTATAACTGAAAGATGCTCTGCAAATGGCAATTAAGATACAGGACTGAGATAAGAAACCAAACAATTGGGAAAGTCATGACCTTGGAAAAATCCATGATATTTACATTTTATCCCAAAGCAATTATCTCCGTATCATCTTTTATTTTATTTTCTAAAACAGATCTTTTAAAAATTAAGATCACACTATGTTCAAATGATTTCCAAGCATGGAAAAACTTGCTTTGAAACCACGAACTATCTTACTAGTATTATTTCTTAGATTAGGAAAACATTGTTGTGTGATGGGAAATACTCCCTGTATCTGGAGATGTAATTTACACTTCTCATTTATAGATTCAGCTGTGGTTATTTATATCTGAGCCAGTGTTAGAAGAGTCATTGGGATTCCAAGAAGACAGAAAACATTTTAAACATCTCCCATTTAAACAATTGCAATAACCCATGATAGAATGTTCACCCTTGGAAGAAGGACCCTTGTGAGTAGTTAAAATAAGGGAAAATAGTAATGTTATTTATGAGAAGAATCCAGTGTCGCAAACCCTTACTTAATTTTGGAGACAAAATTAAATTAGTTTTGCCTATTGTGTCAACAAATTGAATTTGGGTAAATTCCGTACTATTTTCTATGGATCAATGACAAATGAGCCAAACAGATACTGTGTTTTGTTTTGCTTCAGTCCTGTAAAAAAAAAAATCTGGTAAAAAAAAAATTTGATCAGATTCTATGGTTGCTTCTGGTTTCATAGAGCTTTTCATCACATACTGTCATTGTTTTATATCAGCAGACTATAATTTTTCTTCCATCTTTGTCACAAATACAAAGATCATTTTGTTCAAATTGTTCATTTCCCCCACTCTTACACCCTTATGTAGAAAATCAAATAATTCATATTCAAGCAGAGAAAATGAAGATTTATAATGCTTATCAGCGAAAAAAGCATGGAAGTGCTCATAGTAGCACCTCTCTAAACTGAAGATCAGCTTGGGTTAATGAAAGAAAGAACTTGATTCTGTTTTGTTCTAATCTGTGTTTAACTCATGGGTTGTTTGATGAATTAATGGGGTTTAATATGAACTTGATTTGGGGGCAGGAAGAAGTCACTCAGGGAGAGCAGGGCATGACTGAACATTTTGGACCAGCTGGGGGTAGGGATGAGGATTTCTTGGGCCTTGGGTGTAAAAGATGGTTCAGAAAGAACCAGATTTCACTCTACTCTCTTTTATGTAGATTGCTGTTTTATATAGATGCATGACTTATGTCATGTAAACATTTCTTTTTTCTAAGGTCTGGTATATTACACTTGGGTCTCTTTCTATTGGTTGCCAAAGTCATTCCAAGAATATGAAATTAATTTTTCTTTCCAGGTCTCCCATTTGCATTTTGCTTATTAACTGTTCTTCTGCAGGATCTCAGTGTTATTGAAGAGTATTTTTTTCTCCCTTATACAACTGCCAGAATCTAAGTTGTTAGGCAGCAAGATACCTAGATTTACCTTAAATTAAGCTATCATCTCTCAACAACTCAGCACTAAATCCATTCTTCTGTAGTCCTTTTAATGCCAGGGTTAGGAACCTGCAAACTATATTTCTGTTTTGCTAGCTGTTAGGATCTACCATTAAAGGGTGCTAGAGCAAGACTTGGGAGCAGAACAGGACAAGGGATTAGCTCTATATACTTTCTTGTCATTCTTTTCAGTGTGGCCCCAGCAATGGATCTCAACTGCCCTAGCAGCTGCAGGCAGTGTCCCCAGCCCTATGATGACAGCTGCTGCCTGCAGTTCCTGCCTGTTCAACCCCTATGTTACCTGTTTGCTTTTTCAGCTCTAGCACCTATTTAGCTAATTCCTAATGTTAATTTTTATTTCTGTTGAAATACCTAGTGTGGCTTCTGTTTTCCTGATTAGGCCCGGACTGATTCCTCTCTAAGACTCATTTCTCCCATTGTCCTTTTCAGGGCCTGTAATAAATGACAGTATCTTCAGTTTGGAATAATCTTAGAGGGTGTCAAGTCCAAATTCTGACACAGTAGAGAGGGAATTTATGAGGATTAGATGTTTAATCATGGATAAGTCTCACTGGAGAAAGTTTCCAGAGCACTGTGTTTTTTTTGTTTGTTTGTTTATTTATTTATTTTATTTTTGGCTGTGTTGGGTCTTCGTTTCTGTGCGAGGGCTTTCTCTAGTTGCGGCAAGCGGGGGCCACTCTTCATTGCGGTGCGCGGGCCTCTCACCATCGCGGCCTCTCTTGTTGCGGAGCACAGGCTCCAGACACACAGGCTCAGTAGTTGTGGCTCACGGGCCTAGTTGCTCTGCGGCATGTGGGATCTTCCCAGACCAGGGCTCGAACCCGTGTCCCCTGCATTGGCAGGCAGATTCTCAACCACTGTGCCACCAGGGAAGCCCAAGCACTGTGTTTTGAAGTACGAGGTTATATGGGATTTAATGGGGGAGAAGTTTATGTTTACTCAGTGGTACCTTCTGTTGAAGTTGTCAGGCAGAAGCTGTACATTTCAGTCTGAAACACAGATTCCTTCAGTCAACTTAGGAAAACGAATTTTCTCCCATTGTGACATTTGTTGCTGGATCACTTGCACATGTAATAAAATCTTTGAGATTTAATTTTTTAACCAATGAGGTGAGGCCAGACATATGTGCCCTCATCCCTACCACAATTCAGAGAGATTTTGATGGGACAGATCCATTCATTTAATTAATTAATTCATGCATCCATTGTTTCATCCATCCATCTTTCCATGCAACCACATATCCATTCATTCTTTCATTTTATTTACTTTATTTATTCAGTTTTTTTCTAAGATTCTCATCTGTCCTGAGCACTCTGCTAAATTGGGAAGTATATGATGAGAAAAAAATGGACTTCCATTTATAGGAGCTCTATAGAGGAATGGGGAAGTTTCAGTTGAATTAAGTCAGGAAGCTAAAAGGAGGAAATGTGATAAAATTAAGTAGTTGGAACGTCTTTTGGAAAGAGAAAATTTGATGGGAAGATGCAAAGTCACTGATGGATGAAAGAATATGGAATGATCAGAAAACTAAGTGGTGGTTTGCTCAAAACTGGAGAATGTTGGGAACGAGAATGCTAAAATGAAGTAGACAGATTGTGATGGGCCCTTTTGAAGAAAAGAAATATTGCAATATATTTATGTGTGTGTGCATGTGCATATGTGTGTATATGTGTTATTTTAAAGCTTTTTGTTGGCTCCATGATGAAAATGGAGTTTATTAATTTTCAACAATAGTTACTATCTGACAAAGATATTAGAGAGTACGATCCATGTTTAATACTAAATATAAAATATATATAAAATTGCTACTATCCTAGTCAAGAGCCCCTGATCTCCACTCGTTTCCACTAACCATCTCAAATAGTGGCGGCTTAATCAATTGATGAGTATCCATCATTCATTCATTCCACAAATACTTCTTCTGATTTACAATTTTTGGATCCCTCTAACAGGTTTCAGAGTTATAACAGCAAACAAGACCTTTTTGTCTCTGAGCTTACAGCCCAGCAGCAGAAACAAATTATTATATATGGAATTTGAGGGAAGTGATGAGTATTGCAGTGATGAATATTATTTTAGAGTAAGAAAGATGTGCTTTGGGAACACATAGGAAACAACACTTGAAATAGCCTGGAGGTTCAGGGAAGTCTCCTAGAAAGGGTGACATTATCTTAGACCTAAAGATTTAGTAAGATTTCATCAAAGAGTGGTGATGGAAGACAGTGTTTTGGCAAAAGTAGCAGCATATGTGAGGTTTGGAGTTTGGTGACAGCTTAGTGTTTTGAGGACTTGAATGAAGTATATTTTGACTGGACTACGGATGCTAAAGAAGGGTTGCAGGGTCATGCAGGGGACAAAACTTATAGGGCCTTTTATACTGAATGAGGCATTGACTTTATCCAATGAGCAATTGGAAGTCCTTGGATGGTACAAGTTGCAGAGACATGATCAGATTTGTAAACTGGTTGCATGGTAGACAATTAGTCAGAGAGAACTTGAACCATCATGAAAGCACATGGACTTGTAAGAGGCTGTTGTGGTGGTGACCTAGAGGCATTGCAGCCTCTTTGCCCAAAGAACACTGTATGAGCAGTTGTTACATATTCAGCATAAAGCATATTGTATTATAATGGGTTATAATGTTTCCCCATTTAGTCTATTTCCCCTACTAGAATGAAAGCCTCACTGTCATTTCTCTCAGTTGGTCTCCTTGCTTCTGGTTTGCCTGTTACTGTCTATTCCTCACACATGGACCAGAGGGATACTATTAAACTCGAGGTCAGATTATTCCACTCCTCTGTTCAAATGGCCTTTCATCTCATTCAAAGCAAACACCAAAGTACTCACATGGCGTGGTGTGTAGTGCCCCAAAATGTCCGCTCTTGACCCCATCTCCTCTCTGAACTCATATATCCTAATACCTTCTCCTCACCTGCTCTATTCCTGCCACACTAGGCTCCTGGGTCTTCCTCTAACGCATGAGGCGTTCTCCTGCTTCAGAGCCATTGTGTTTGCCTTAACACATTCCTGGAGTGCTCTCTTTCACATGGCTTAGTCCCTCACAACCTTCAAGTCTTTGCTCCAATGTCACCTCCACACTGAAGGCTTCCCCTGATGAGTCGGTTCAGTTGCAACCTTTTCTACCTCCCTATCCTCTTTCCCTGTTTCATTTTACTCTTTAGCACTTATCAACCTCTTTCACATCATACGTTTGTTTGATTGATTGATTTAGCCAACTCTCCCCCAAGCAGAATGAATGCTTTAAGAGGACAAGAATTTCTGCTGTTTACTTCACTGCTATAGTCCCAGTCACACAGAGTAAGTGTCAACACACCTTTGTTGAGTGACTAGCTCCCTTCCTTACCTCCAGCTGTAAAGGCTCCCTTGGCTGTTACAACATGTCTTGTTATCCATGCAGGGCCACTGGAAGTGAGGATGGAGGGAACTGATACAAGTTACCTGCTTTCCCTGGGAAGATCAACATTTTTGCCAACAAGATCCAAAACTTGTCTCAGCAGCCTCGGCCCATCTCTTGTTATGGCTTCATTTGTGTCCTTTTCCCAAAGAGGAAACTTACTGTTACGTGTTCTCAGTGGAATAGTATGCTGCTGTTAAAAATGTTTACAAACAATAAGTAATCCATAGAAACAGGATTATGAAATAGAAAAAAATAAACAGTAGTTAAGAATTCTTATTCTGCACCAGAACAATAGGGTTAGAATCTTTTTTAGCTGTTTGAATTTAATCATGTTTTTCAACTTCTTTAGGCCTGCAAATACTGATTATAATAGCACATACCTAAAAGAGCTGAGTGATAAAAGAGGGAATGCCTGGAAAATACAGAATACACAATTCTCAATGTACAATAATTATAAACTAGTGTTATTATCACTATAATTATGCTAAGTGAAAGAAAGCAGGGCACAAAGTTCTATGTACAGCATGAAATATCTACATAAAGTCCACATTAGCACAAGGACTTTCAGCCTCTGCTTTGGGGCTGGGGGACTCTCACACTCTCACTGCTTTATACCCCACGTCAACTAGCCAGTTTCATGTTTGAGCATCTGCTCCTTGGACATACCAACCCGATGCCAATTCTTTCTTTCAATTGTAAGTGACAGACACTCAAGCTGACTTAATCAAAAGACAATTTATTGGGTCATAAAAACTAGGAAATCTATTGGACAAAGCTAGTTTCAAGCAAAGTTAGGCAAAGGCATCCAAATGAAATGATGCTTTCAGGATTCTCTCTCTCCTTCCTCCTTCCCTCCCTCCCTGCTTCCTTCCCTCCTCTGTCCACCCCCTCCCCAAGTTCTGTTTGTTTCAGCTTGGATTTACCATCAGGCAGACAACTTTTCCCCACATGAAAGTGAGACTCCATGGCCAACCTGATGCAGAGACCTCATGTTTCAGAGTAAGGACACCCTTCCCAACAGTTCTAACAAAATTTCCAGAGAAGATTTCTGTGGGTGGGCTTGGTTCACATGGCCATGTTTGAACAAATCACAGTGGCCCAGGCAAAGATCACTTGGGCTCATTACGCTCACTTAAAAGTGGGGGGAGTAGGGTGAGGCCCACTGGGCCACAGTGATGTTTATTACTGTTATATAAAGGGAGGGGGTGGTTTCTGCAAAGAATTGTTGAGTAGACATAGAGAAGAAACATGTTGGAAGGAAATTCTCCATAATATTAATAGTGTATTAATAGTGATTAACATGTGTAATTCATGGTAGATGATTTATTTTTACTTTAACTTTAAAAATGTTCCAAATTATGTTTAGTCAGAATCAATTATTCTTAAAATTAAAAAAAAAAAGGAAAAAAAGTGGTTGTTGAGAGCTGAGTGTGTTGGTGAGTTCTTCAGATGGCATGTGAATGGATACATGTGACCCAAAGACTCTCCCCAGCTGTACACAGACTCTGGAATTTTCAGCAATCCATCCCTCACCTGCAGCAAGGGCTGTCATCCGTATGCACTATGTCATTTCATTTCTGGTGTTCCAGCTTACAAGGAAACCACCTATTCATGTTCAAACTTGTAGAGGTTGATGGTCCTGTGGAAACAATCCTAAACCAGCAGCCGGGAGACCTAGGTGTTTTTTCCAGCTCTGTCCCTAACATCTGTGTCAGGTGTCAGACACTTCTGAGCTACAGGTTCTCCATCTATAATCAGAAAGTTTATTTTCAACTTTAACAATCTGTGATTATTATTTCCGTCTATTGATGGAGTAACTAATTACTTCATTATAAGCTTTCTCAAGACCAGTTACCTCCTGTTTGGTTCAATTAGCAGAACGCCAACATGATTGTCATTGATTTTGACTGTTGGGCTGCCAGGAGAAGAGCCCAATGGGAGAATATTTCAGCATCTTAAACAGATTTTGTATTTATTATTCCAAGGTCATATATATAGAAGCAGAGCTTGTTCTGCATTTTTCTAAAGTCTTGCTTAGGAAATGCTCACTCCCCATCACTCTCTAAGGTGGAAACCCCAGGATTCTCACTTTCCCCCTTTAGTTTAGAGCCAGAGAAGAGAAACAGTGGTCAAGACAGGCTGGAACTAAGCCTTTACTTTTTCCCCTGAGCAGAGAACCATAGAATATCAGACAGAAGGTGACCCTCAAAGATCATTCAATACAACCCTTTTGGACTTAGAGGAAACTGAGTCTCTCCAGTAAATTCTACTGAAAGAACAAATGCTGCAGAGTCAAATAGAGTGTGGTTTGAATCCTTGTTCTTGCACTTACAAATGTGTGACCTTTGGAGAATTTCTTAATTTTTTTGAGTCATATTTTTGTTATTATAATAGTGTTAACCTTTAAAAAGAAATAGTAATAATACCCACCTTGTAGCCTGCGTGGATGTGGTAGGTAGAATAATAATTCCCTCACCCCCCCAAAAGAATCCACATCCTAATCCCCAGAACCTGTGAACATATTGCCTTACATGGTCAAAAAGACTTTGCAGATGAGATTAAGTTAAGGATTTTGAAATGCAAGATTACTGCTAATTATCCAGGTAGACCCAATGTATTCTCAAGGACCTTTATAAGTGAAAAGGGAGGTGAGGGAGGCAGAGTCAGAAAAGGAGATGTGGCCAAGGAAAGAAAGTTTAGAGTGAGGCTATGGGGGTGGGCTTGTGCAGGAGGCTGCAAGCCAAAGAATGAGGGTGGCCTCTAAAAACTAGAAAGGTAGGGAAGTGGATCCTCCCCTATAGCCCAAGAAGGAACACTGCCCTGTGGACACATTTTTAGACTTCTGACCTTTAGAACAAAAAGATAATTACTTTTGTGTTCTTTTAAGCCACCACCTTTGTGATCATTTGTTACTGCAGCGATGGTAAACAAGTACAGTGGAGATTGTTAACTACGTATACAAATGACCTGGAACAACAGCACACTGGGTGGGCACACTGAATGCTATTGTTTTTGCTGCGGTTATGGTTATTCTTCTTTCTCTTCTTGTTCTTCATCCTTTTCTTCTTTCCTCCTTCTCCCTCATCCTTCTTTCCCAGTCTCTTCCTTTTCATCCTCCTTTTTCCCTCTTATGTCATGAAAAGTAACAGGAAGGGAAGAAGAGAACCAGCATTCAACAAGCGCCACCTATGTCTTAGGCACTGTCCTTGGTGATATCACATGCACAACCTAATTCAGTCTCCTGACAACGCTTCAAGGAAATTTTTAATATTTCCCTTTTACAGAGGAAGAACCCAAGCTCTACTAAAGTCAAGTGAGTTAGTGACAGTCCTGAGTCTGTTGACTATCCTGTGCCTCCCTCATCATTAACAGCCTCATTTCCATTCCAAACAAAGAGCTGTTGACCTGCATCCTGTATGTCCTGGATGACCAAAGCTGGACTAAATACAGAACTCCATCACCATGGCAACCATCAGCATTACCGCATTACCTGCCTGGGTTGTGCAGTGGTACCCTGTCAGGCCAGGGTGTCAGGAAGAGATGCTGTGCCCCAGGAAGGTGCTGCCATCTGTCTAAAGACATCCCTCTGCTCATGACAGCAAATAGCTCATTGCACTCCTACCATTTCAAATGAGCCTCATCTTGCTCGGTTCAAGGGAAGATAATAGTGACCACCACTTATCAAACACATATAGGGTGTTAGACATTGTGTAAGCTTTTTTTTCCCCCTCTCATTCATATTATAATGTTGTGAGGTTGATATTTTTCTTCCCATTTATAGCGAGAACACTGAGACATGGAGAGGGGAATGGCCTTGCCCGCCCACCCACCCATGAAGCAGCAAGCAGGAGTGAAGTCAATTGTGCTCAGAGACCAATGGCAGCTGGCCACACTGCTCCCCAAAGATGGTCATGGTGGGGTCCCAAAGGCCTTTAGTCTAATCTGGCACTGTGTTCATTCAGTCATTTCCTTTACCTTCTTGCCCCTTTCCCTGCCTTTCTCTTCCTGGGTCACTGAACCATTTGACAGTTTTTACCTAAGCACTGCCACCAGGGGCTGGAATGTAGAGCCTGGCACATCTTGGTGGAATGAAGAATTGGTAGAGCTGAGGAGGGAGGCTTGAGCAAGTTAATGCAGATGTCCAGTCCAGGGGGACCATCCTCCCTCTCGACCACAGACCCAGCATGGAACTTGGGACCCTCAGCTGTCATTTTGTGGACTTTTCTGCTTGAAGCCCTGGTGGTGGCTGGGTGGATGGAAGGCAGTGTGGCCAGGAGGTTAGGAGGCTGGCTTCAGAACTGGGCAGACCTGGACTTTAGGTTTAAATGCTGCTCAGGAGCTGTGTGGCTTTGGGCAAGTGGCTTCACGTCCCTGAGCCCGTTTCCTCTTTTGTAGAAAGTGTGTAGAGCTGTAAGGACCCAATAGCCAGAAGGGGCCATGGAGGCCAGCTTACTTCACCAGGCATTTAGACCCAAAGAACTGCAGCTCAGAAACAAGGAATCATTAGCCTGAGACAACGTGACCACTAGGAGGTGGGCATCCCAGTCAATATCTAAAATTCCTTCCTCCAAAATACATTACTTCTTGGGATCAAATATGATACCAATAAATGGCTTTGCTGATGCCAAAGTCAGGGTGTGAGGCTTTGAGAGGTGTTTCCTCAACTGCTTCTCTTCCGCTGCCTTCCAAGAGGGTTTTCTGCAGCTGGTTAGCCCAAGACACTGGCAACCCCAGGACTCCATCCTGGATCTCATTTTCCCTCTAAATTTCTAGTTTAAAGCACCTAAAATGACATAAATGCATTTTATGTCAAACATGAATGAAGCACACTGGATTAATTGATAAGCTCATATAATGAGATTCTGAAATGAAACCAATAGAGACTGTGAAAGTTTCCCTAGACTATGTTTAATGAGCTTATCTGGGGCTGAGGTAGACAAAAAGTTTAAGGTACGTCCTATTTCACAGAGAAAATGGAGCCAGTCAGGTCTGAAATCCCACCTACACCTCCTTACCTTCGGCAGCACCGTGAGAGGTTTCCCTTTCCCTGGGTAACTTCACTTTTTTTCCTGGGTTCTTACTTCAACTTCCTCCTCATTTCTCCCAGGTTGTTCCTCCATAGTGATTCCATCTCTCTCTAGTTCCTCACTAGGGATTCTTTAAATAGGCAACCAGTCTATTCATTTTCATGCCAACCATGTGGTAGGCATGTTCGAAACCCTGGTGATACAACTGCAAATGAGTCCTTGTTCTCAACGAGGCTATATTCAAGAGGGGAGGGACAGACAGCTCTAAACAAGTCGATGATATGTAATACATCATCAAGTAGTGAAAGCTGGGGACACCAGCAACAGGGGTCTGGTGGTAGTAGTGGTGATGATGTGTGTGTTGGTGGCAATGATGGCGATGGTGGTGAGCATGGTGGTGGGGGGTAGCATTGAGGGTGATGTTGGTGGCAGTGGGTGCAATGGAGGTGGCAACGATCATGGTGGCCAGGGGAAGAGGTGGTGGCTGTGTGGGTGGGAGTAGAGGTGGTGGTGATGGTGGTTGAAGTGGTAGATGTCTATTTTAGGTTTGGTAGTCAATGAGAAAATGATATTTGAGTAGAGGTCTGAATTGTAAGGAGCTAGCCCTGCAGAAATCTAAGAGGAGAGCATACAAAGTAGGGAAAATGAAAAAGCAAAAGCCCTGGGGTTTCATTGCCCATCCCCCATTTTGGACACTCCGGGTGATTTTGGTGGCTTATACCATCTTTATGGCTCCTTGGGGGGCTGAGCCTAAGTGACCCTCTGTGGGAATCTGCCTGACGAACACTTCCTAATAAGTCGTTTCCACACAAATCCTCCTCCCGTGGTCTCCTTCAGTGAACCCTAACCTAAAACAGTGCATATAAATATCTCTTTCAAGGAGTTTTTCTGTAAAGAAAATAAATTGAGGTTAAGATTATTAAAATCCCAAAGGCAACTCAAACTCAAAATTTCCAAAACTAAACCCACTAATATTTTTTCCCCTCAAATTAGCTTCTTGTCCAATGTTGCCCTTCTCAGAGAATGCCTTCATTATTCATCCTGGCACAAAAGCAAAAACCTGGGGTAATTCTCAACACTTTTCCAGTCAGTGTCCAAATCTTGTTATTTCTGACTCCTTTACATGACTCACATGAGGATCGATCAGCAAGAGCTTGACCAAGAATAATTTAGGTGTCATTGGTGAGGGTGGGAACCAGTGAAGCATGTTCAACCTTGTTTACCCAAAATAGAACTTAAGATAAAACCATATCCATTCCTTTGGGTTTTGTTCTTGGCAGTCCTTTACAAACTGTGTACATGTGCATAATGTCAATTTCATGCATATTTTTAGCAAAAATGAAAAGGGGGAGGGGCTCTCTTCCACGTCCTTGAAGATTGTTGCAAAGGGTGAGAAATTACACTTACTATCCTTCCTCCAGGCTCTGAGGAAACAAATATAATCAGTGGGGAAACTCAATAGAAGCTTAACAAAGAGCAAAGGCAATAGGTGAGACTTTGGAGGGGAAATTAATTAAGCCAAACTAAAATTAGTGGTTTTGGAATTGAGATTGGGAGGGAGTCTGGGCTTTGGAGAACTGGAACAGAGGAAGGAAACATACTGGCGGGGAGCCTATTCAGGGTCCAAGATTAATTATCATTCAACATCTAATTATGTAGTCTGAATTACAATCCTGCCAATTGAGTTCCTTTTCTCTAACACAGGAGTTGAGAAAAATATTTGGTTCTGGAAACTGGTGGTCTTCCTTCTAATTTTCACTTAAGACAGATAATAAAAAAGCTCACCTTTGTCCTTTTCTGATTATTATCATTTTTATCTGTTTAAAAGAGCTGCTCCCTTCCAGATTACTTTCTCCTTTATTGCCAAATAACTATTTTGCATTCTTGTCATCTGAATATAAAAATGCCAGATGTATTCCTTCTGGGTATGATTTATATCAGGTGGAATACTGGATACTAACTCCTATTCAGTTTACTTATTTATACTGCCTACTATGTGCAGGACATCTCTTAAGATACTTCACATTTGCTAATGTATGCAATCAAGGGTAAATGTGGTCTGGCTTACGTTCATCTACTCCTCACACTAGTCCCAGGAACTGGGAACTAATTTTAGCTCCATTTAATAGATGTTGAAACTGGGGTTAGAAAGTTTCAGCAACTTTTCCAAAGTCACATGACTAGTAACTTAATGAAACCCAAGATTCAAAACCAAGCTTATGTGTCTCATCCAACCAACCCATCATCTTACACACTGATAAAGTCTGAATCTGCTGTGAAGTCCAGCCATACATTTAGGTTGGTCTAGTGCAAACATTTCAATACCATTTTCATCAAGAATTACAACAAAACAAACAATGAGAAGTTTATCTTCTGGATCTCCTGGCTGCTACTAAAAATTGTTTGTTATACCTGCCTTGGATAAATCTCAAAATAATTCCAGGTATGGCACTTGAACTCATTCATGCTATAAATCCATCTTACTTGTCCTGACTCGCTTGTCTTCACTCAGCCTCAACCCTGACCCTATATTTTATGGCTGAGACAAACTGGACACATATGGAAATGTTGACAATGATGATGATTACCATAAAGAAGTAAACACACCACCTCTGTCCTCAAACAGCTGGTGACATAAATGAAGATACAAATTAAGCTCATAAAATATCCAGAGATTGTTGGAATGTTCCTTAGAATTCACTGTGATGCAGACTCTAAGAGCCCTGTCAAGTGACCATGTGCTTGGAAGCTACTTGTAGTGCACATGTTATATATCTTGTACTCTGCTGAGCATTCAAGAGTCTGTTGGGACAAAACTGACATGTTTTCTCAATTCTACTGATATTAAGTGAGAGCCTAATGTCCCAAGGGTGCTCTAAAAAACAAAACAAAACAAAAACAAAAAACAGATGTTACTATTAGTAAACTTGTACTATTGTGAAGAGTGAGGTGATAGTAAACAAAACAATTTCTAATAGTGACATGTGTAATGAAGAAAATGAATGACAACAATGGGATAGAATAACTGGGAATGAGGGTGGGGTACTACCTTAGATTGCGTGAACAGAGAAGGCCTTTCTGAGGAGATGACACAGGATCTGAGACCTCATGTTGACAAGGAGCCACCCATTCGAAGAGTTATAAAAAAACACCTTTTACCAGAAGAAGCATCCATAGCAAAGGTCCTAAACATTTACACAAATAATTCCAAATCCAATAGAACATGGAGAAAATATTATGAAGCGCTAGGAGCAGGTAGCAGATTTTAGAAGCATGTCACAATTAAAGACAGGGGTCAGAAACTTTTTCTGTAAATGGCCAAGTAGTAAATATTTTAGGTTTTGTGGCCAGATGGTATTTGTCATAATTACTCAACTCTGTTGATGTAATATGAAAACTGTGATAGGCAATATGTAAATAAATGAGCTGGACTGTGTTCCAATAAAACTTTATTTATAAAACAGGCAGAGGGCTGGACTGGCCTGCTGGCTGTAGTTTGCCAATCCATGGTTTACAATATTAGACAAAGGACTTGCACATACTGTGGCAGATTGTATGTTCCAAGGTGGTCACACCACTATATCCCATCTCAAATGCTCCTGTTACAATGTTTTGTTGACATTACTGCATCCACAAATGGAGTACACTCCCTTCCCTTGAATTTGAGTGTTCCTCAGACTACAGCAGATGTGTGGGGTATGACTTCTGAGGCTAAATCAGAAAAAGATGAGGCAGTTTTCACCTGCCTTTCTTGGGACACACAACTTGAAAGTCCTGAGTATACACGTGAAAAGTTCATCTGCTCTGAAACTGCCATGCTGGAGGGATTACATGAAGACACTGCATAGAGTCCCAGCTCTCACCCACTGGAGTCATCCCAGCCTTGTGCCAGCTGTGTGAATCAGTGATCTTTCAGATGATTCCTATTCTCAAATTTCTAGCCACTCTGTCTGAAGCCAAATGGAGCAGAGATGGACTAACCCTGTCAGGTTTTTGCAAAATTTCAATTCACGAGCAAAGAAAATGTTTTTGTTGTTTGAAGCCACATTAATACCCTTTTAAAAACTGTTGTTTGATAGTATTTCATTCTTTTACTAAATTATCTCTGAGACATTATGAATTATCCTCATTTTAAACCCAGGCTCAGGGAGAGGAATTCATAAAGCTAGAATTCTAAAAGGTTGTTATGTTAACAGAATCACAAGATTATTTAAGTAGCTGCATCAAACTCTGGAAGTTTTTAACTCTATGTCAGTTATTTTATTTTTTAGGACTAAAATTTTATTTGATTCTTCTTCATGTCTTCTCTTCTTTGCAGAAGTTTGCTGTTGCTGTTTCAAGGAATTGATCATTGGAGCATTTTAATTATAGCTGTCTGTAAATCCTTGTATGGTAATTCCAACCTCTGTGTCATCTTGGTATTGATTGTCTTTTCTCATTCAAGTTAAAATTTTTCTGTTTCTTGGTATAATGAAGATTTTGGACTGTGTCATGGACATTTTGAGTATTGTAAGACCCCTATTCCTATCTATATCTTCTATTTTAGTAGTGCCTTAATCATCTTGGGCTTCTATAACAAAATGCCATAAATTGGGTTGCTTAAAATTAACAAGAATTTATTTCTCAGAGTTCTGGAGGCTGGAAGTCTGAAATCAGGATGTCAGCACGGCTGGGATCTGGTAAGAGTCCTCTTCCAAGTTGCCGACTGTCAACTTCAACATGGTGGAGAACAAAGAGAGCAAGCAAGCTCTCTTTCAACTTTTCTAAGGGCACTAATCCCATTCATGATGGCTCCAAACTCATGACCTCATCTAAGCCTAATTACCTCCCAATGGCCCCACCTCCTAATACCATCACATTGAGGGATAGGGTTTCAACATATGAACTTTGGGCAGACACAAATATTTAGTCCATAACAAGTAGGTAGCCATCCTGTTTAGGTTTAGATTCATGTCCTAGCTCCCTTTTGTGGTTTAAATATCAAATTTAGTGCTTACAGTCTATGAAGTGATACTCTGGTCTGCTTAACTTGTGTGTTACCTAGATGACAGGACTCCACCCTACAGTTCCTTGGCTTTGACTGGGCAGGGGGAAGGTACCATCTAGTTACTGCAGGAGTGGAGTGGAAATCAGAACTGTGCCCAGAGGCTCTACCCAGGAGTGGTGCTTTGTCCTTACTCAAGTCCCAAGGTCCCTAGCCAGTCATCCTTCTTTTCTCCACCTTCCAGAGTTTTCTACTGATGACTTACACATTTTGTCCAGTTTTTTTTTTTTTATTAGCAGACAAAGGAAAATGGAATATGTTTACCACACATTCAGAACCAGCAGTCTTGCTTTACTCTAACGCCTATGCTTTTTCCACTATTTCAAACTGTCTTTGAGGCTGTGATATTTGAAACAGTATGTGTCCTGCCCATTTTTAAATTGTATTCTGAACATTCAGACACATTTCTTCCACTGTTCTTCTCGTCCCCTCAATTTTCCTATTTTCTTCTGTATAACATTATGTCACAGTTACATCCAGGATATTTTTTCTCTCTTAATGTGGCTCTTTCATTGCCCTCCATATCATGCCTTAAAGAGAGGGACATTAATGTCACCAGTCATCTTCAAGTCACTGATTGGCCTAGTTCCCTAGAGAGTAGAATCACAGTGTATCGTGAGGAGGGCACATGGAGGAGACATTCTTTTCTGTACTGTCAAAGCATGAAGGTCCGGAGTACAATCCAGAGAGAAGGTGGTCTCCCCACCTCTACCTACCTTCCTTCCTCCTCTTCAATACATTTGGTCTCACTGATAATTGGTACAGAGACTATAGTGGGAACAGGTCCAGCCATCCTTTTCTCTGCCTCTTTTCTTTCATCTTTCTAATTGTCTTCCATATAATTGAAGTGAGGAGAGCTGGGTTTGTTCCCAGATGGAAGGAGGTCTTACTATTTTTCTCTTGTTTTTCTTTGCAATCACCCAGAGTGTTTTTAACATTTGGGATTAGGATTTTAGCACTTATGGAGGTAAAATAGAGCTGGAAAACTAATGAAGTATTAAGTTTCCCTGTGGTCCAGTCCAGGGTTCCCTTTAAATGCATTGGGTATTAGGAGTTTAGTTCTAGGTCCACTCTAACCCTTAGCAATGGTCCAACCCTAGCCAGTCTGTGTGTGTGTGTGTGTGTGTGTGTGTGTGTGTGTGTGTGTGTACTCTCATATCTCCCTCACAGCCATGGGAAGAATGGGTTCAGTCAGCAAGAAAGGGGTAGACAACTGAAAGTGGCTGCACAAGAACATTTGAAGCAACAGCATTTTCTAAAACCCTGAGGTCCTAACTGATTAGAGGTCTCCTGTTACTAAGACCAAGGAAAAGAGTCAAATGATAGTGGAAAGAGTTTGTTGTTGTTTATCTGAGGAGTAATAAGTGTGTGTCCTCAGAATCACAGGACTTAAACCTCAGTAGAGTCTCAGACATCATCTGTAAGGGCGAAGAAGACCTCTCTCTATCTGTTTTCTGGGCATCAGGATGCCCAGCTGCACAGTTTGCCTGGATATTGTTCTTTTCTTCACTCCTGCTCTCCTGCATTTCTCCTGATTGTATGCGGGGTCCTCTTAAAACCATCTGAAGATGCAGATATTCTCAGAGAAAGAAAAAGGCTGTTCTTAGTCAGGAAACTGAGTAGCTTAGTTCTACTAATCATTTAACCATTAGAATCATTTCTGCTCGTTGTAGAAGAGATGGCAGATTCAGGGATTCAAGGGAGGGAGAATCTGTCCCTTGCCCACTATGAAAAACTTCCAGCTTTTTTTTTTTTTTTTTTCCTTTTGCAGCTTTCTGGAAGCAGCAAAGAAATTGCTGCTTCATGGATCTGGATCACCAGAAAGTTGAACTTCTACTTTTTTTACAAAAGGAAGATGGATGCTTCTGAACTTCCCCCGCAATTGAAGTCCAAACTACTGCAGTGGTCTAGGTGTTGTATTAAGCAGTTTAATTAGCCATTTCAATCAGATCAAGGGTCACAGACCCCAGGCCTTATGGTTAAACAAGCCCTGCCCACTATTCACCTTTCTCAATGCATCTTGGGAAAACATAGTTCATTTACTCAACCAAGTTGAGCTTAGCCGAAAAATTGAAAAAAAGAAAAAGCTACTAAAGTTTTGTTTTCCACTTCCTCTTTCCCCAATTCCTCTGCCAGCTTCTTTCTCCAGCTTCTCTTCAAAAGAGCTTGATTTAACAAGAAAACAGTGGGTTCATTTACCCAGCAAGGGAGTGCTTTTCATGTTTGAGCTTTGAAATGAAAATTATCTTTGGGCAGACTTCTCTGCAGCTCCATCTGTGAGCAGCAGGGCCTGTCATAGTGACTATGACTTGGGGGAAGGAAGCCAGACCTCAGAAGGCAGCAGGAATGAGCAAAGTTTTTCTCTGGGTAGGATCCTGAGCTAGTGGAGTGCAGAAACCAAAGGCGATAGTGCTCTAATGAGTTTAGGCTGACACCATTTGATTTTACAGACTGTAAGCATTAAATAAATCACCCCTGTGGCTCCCAGTCATATAGACGTTAGATATAAATATGACCACTGATCCCAGCCTCTATGCCAGGAGGATTTAAATCCACATTTTCATGCAACAAATCTATAGACACTCTTAAAGTAAAAAGTAGATCCAGGGACAGACATGTTCCTTCCAGGACAGATTGAATTGGATCAAAAATTTTAACAACATCTATTTCTGAGCTTCTGCTTTTGAACAGGAGGCATATGCAGGTGAATTTATAATTTGATATTAGAGGTAGTCACAGAAATGAATCCTCATGTACATGGTAATCAGTAATAGTCTACTCAAGATGCCAGCACATACTATACAGGATCAGAACCTATGCATTGCAATTGCCCCCTCTCTGAGGTTAATACTAGGTTCTGCCTCTTATTAACTCTGTGACTTAGGGCCAGTTACTTCATCCCTTAGAGACTCAGTTTCCCCATTTGTGAAATGAAAGTGACTATCTCACTTTGTGAAGATGAAATGAAGTTATGCAAATAAGGCAATTGGCATGTGTCTGACCTGTGCAGGAAAAGCTCAAAAATCGATAATTCTGCACTGATAACTTTGTGATTTGTGGGAAAGAGAAAGAATTCTGATTAAGGAGATCTAACAATGTTTTTTTACAGAAGTAGCTCTGGAAGAAGGGTTATTTCACTGGACTGAGTTCATAGGAAAAGGCATTTTAGACAGAATTTTGCTTGAAGAAGCAGACATGAAAAGTAGAGTACAAGATTCATGGTCGGCTGATGTGCAGTGGGAGATTATTTTGTAAAAATAATATGGGGCCAATAGACAGAAGGTTTTGGGTGCCCATCTGAAGAATATGCATTTAATTGAACAGAAAATGGGATGTCACGGAAAGCTTTTGAGTAGGAAAATGACAGACTGAGAGCTTTTCCTCCTCAGGAAGATCACTCAGTAACCTGTGAGTGGGGTGGTTGGATTGGGGGGAGGGGAGCTAGAGAAAAACCTCAGGGTCAGCCCTGCAGTGGGGCAGTAGTGAGAGGGGCGTTCAATATCAGAAACATTACTGGTGTATTTTGCACATATGAAGCACGATTCTGATTTTGTTTTTAGGGGAAAAAGTTAATTCTTGGCAGCAAGGACCAAAAGTAAAAGCTAATAACAGAGCTGAGGATGGGGACGTGGAGGAACCGAAAGTTCTTTCTTGTCTACTTCACACTTGGAGCGCTGCTCCAGTACATCATTTTGCAGAGGCAATCAGCACACCTGTTAGTGAGCTTTGGCATTTAATTGACATTATAGGCCTCTGCACAGAGCAGACAATGGATGTCACTGGTGTGCTAGTGGAACACATTTGCATTTCATAGAAAATTGAGAGGGAGCTAATCACGATTGCCTGCAGCATCCCCAGGGAGGACACATCTGGCTGGGACAAGGAGCTGCTTGCTTCCTAGCATCAAAGGAAGGTACGGACTCTTAGGTAACCAGACCCTTCACTCAGTCCCTGGAGAGCTGAGCCCCAGTAATAAGGAAGGTGGGTAAATTACTAAGCTGACCCTCTTGGGGCTGACAAGTGGAAAGGCATCAGGCTGGGGTCTGGAGGCTTCAGCTCTTGTTCTGCCTTCCTCACTAACTTACTCTATGCTCTTGAACTTGGCCATTTGCCTTTTGTGTGTGTCAGTTAATTTTTCTGGAAAATGGCTCTGAAAGTAAAGAATCTAAGCTGTAGTCATTGTGGGTGACCTCCTCAGCTCTGGTTTGGTCCAGCTGAATGTCAAACATTCATTCTTATTGATAATTTCAATGTTCTAGGCCCAGGATAACCTCTAGACACTGGGGTACAGTTCAGTGAGATATCACTCTGTTTTCAAGGACCTCACAGCACATTGGGATCAACACTTAAACAACTACATTGATTTAAGTGTAGAAAATACTATGATAGAAATGGGCGCAAATTCCAGTAGAAATCTGGCTGGTGAGGGGGTCTTAGCTGGACCTTGGGGCCTGAGAAGAGTTTTCTAACTGGACAGAAGGGGAAGTGGCATTCTAGGTAGAGATAGCAGCAGAGATAAAACCTCAGAGATATTCAAGTGTATGTCTTGTCAGAAAACAGTGAGCAGTCCAGTATGTTAAAAGATTTGGGGACTAGAATTGTAAGGGATACAGTTTTAAAATGGATTCTTGGTCTACGTTATTAGAACTCAGAGCCCTCAGGTTAATACCATCAGAAACATCTGAAATTTCTTCAATCAAGAATACATTTTGATCGGAATCAATCAATAACACAGTATCAAGCACTTGCTCTGGTCAAGGCCCTGTAAAGGACAGATAGAAGAGTAAGATGCATTATCTTTACACTGGACTCTCTGCTGAGGAGCAAAGAGGCTATAGACACAAAAAACTCAAAGCTACCCATTCATTTGTTTATAATATTCATCCAGTCATTTACAAATCCTAGTAAACCCCTATGATGTGCTAGGATTCTGGATGAAATAAGTGAAATAATATCCTTGCCCATAGAACTCACAAACAATGAAATAGATGATTATACTGTCAGTGTTTCAGGTTGTGGCAAGAATATGAACAGGTGTCTGGGGAGTCCCAAAGTCTAGTGGGAGGTTGATCAAGGATGGCCTTCCTAGAGGAAGCGGCAGGCAGCAGAGTGACCCTTGAGAATATGACTAAGTCAAGCCAAGGAGGACAGAAGTGCTGCACATGTCCTAGAGCAGTGGTCCCCAACATTTTTGGCACCAGGGACAGGGAATGGGGTGGGGGGGAGGGAGGAGGATATGGCTCAAGCAGTAAAGCAAGTGATGGGGAGTGGCAGAGGGAGCTTCGCTAGCTCACCGGCTGCTCACCTCCTGCTGTGCGGCCTGGTTCTTAACAAGCCTCTGACCGGTACAGGTCCATGGCGACTCCTTTCCTAAAGGGTTCAGAGAAGACTGTTTTGGGAAGAAGAAGCATCCTGTGCAGAGGAGGAGGTGAGGAATCCTGTGACTGGAACAAAATGTGTGTGGGTGGACGAAGGTGTGGCTGGGATAAAACTGAGTAGATGGGCTTCACCGCCTAGTACCAGGCATCAGGTAAGGGGCTGTCCATGGTACTGAGGAGCACAGAGGGGCCAGATTCTCAGTACTGAGATGTTGCAAACTTTCAGAGACAGATTTTTCATGGAAATATGAAACCTTTTGGAATGACTTTTAATTTTACTTGAATGTCTAACTGTATAAGGCCCCCAGCTCAGAGAAAGAGAGGGGAGGAGGAAACTATTTTTCACCAAATGTTTCTCCTGCCCCAGCACCCATTCAAGAAGGATGGTTCCTTTAGTTGCTGGGAAATGCCCAGAGAAAATGTAAGGGGGACTGTGAGGGGCTGGTGGAAAGACTGAAGCTCCTCCCTTCTGTGAAGGCAAGGCTCCACCCACGCTTTGGTGAAAGGTGAGACAGAAAGCAGCTCTGGGATTGGGCTTGCATGCTCTGCGGGCTGGTTGGAGGTCTGAGGCTGTGCCAGTGGTATAGCTCCAGACACCACAGACATTATTCACCCAGCCACTAAGAGACCCTGTCCAAGGCTGTTCCAAGGCATTCTTGGAGACTTGCTATGATGAGTTACCAACTTTATTGAGTTCCTACTGAAATGCTTATCAATTGGTATCCCCAAGATCAGTGGCAGAGTGGTATTACTCTGCAGTAATTATTTTGGAGACCCAACAGGAATTCCAATTCTTATTCTTGTCTTTCTCAAACATTTAAAGGATCCCAGTTACTGCGAGGGACCACAAGCAGTTCAAAGCAACTCAAGTCAGACTGCTTGGGTGTAAGAGGGCTTGACCATTTACTGAGCCAATTACTTAAACTCTCCGATCCTTGGTGTCTGTATTAGTACCCTATGATTGCTAAAACAAATTCCCACAAACTCAGTCACTTAAAACAACTGAAATCTATTCCCTCACAGTTCTGGAGGACAGAAATCTGAAAACAATACCTCTAGACCAAAATCAAGGCACCAGCAGTGCCAAGTTCCCTCCAGATGCTCTAGGGGATAGTCTTCTTTTTGCCTCCTCTGGCTTCCGGTGGCTGTTGGCATTCCTTGGCTTGCTGCTGCATCACCCTAATCTTCAAGGCCAGCATCTACTAATCTCTCTCTGCTCCATCTTCAAATTGCCTTCTCCTCTATGTGCAGTAATATTTCCCTCTGCTCCCTCATGAATATACATGTGTTTGCTTTTAGGTTCCACCTGGATAGTCCCTTCCCTTACCTGGTAATCTTCCCTTCTCAAGATCCTCAATTTAGTCACATCTGTGCATAGCTTGTTTTACCATATAAAATAACCTTCACAGGTTCCAGGGATTCAAATGTGGATATCTTTAGGGTGACTATTTTTCAGCCAACCAGTGTTCTCAAATGTAACATGGATCTGGTGAAGACGCCTACCTCATTGGATAAAGATAGTCCCCTCCCCACATCTCTCTCTCTCTCCCTCCATCCCTCCCTCCCTCACACACACGCACACACACCAGTGTCTGCCATATGGTAATTTGTCAGTAAATTTTAACAACGGCAGTTATTTTGTAAAAACAACCGTCTCTTTCCTCTTTACCCATTCCTGTGGGCCCCTCTCTCTTCCTCCTCTCCAAATTCTTCCTGCTCCTGCTATCCAATTTTCCAAATTGCTTCTCTCCTCAGCACTATACTAACATGGTTCTTTTTCTATAACCACTTTTCTTTTCCCAAAATGGTCTTTCTGCCAGGAATTGACCATTCGTCACTGAGTTAGAGGTGATAGTGCGAGGTGGAAGAGAGGAGAGGACTACAGCAGTGAAGGCGGGAGAAAAGGAAGACCATGAATCCACACACATTAATATTTTCTTTTCCTTTAAGAACTCTTCCTGTCTCCTTCTCATTCATAGCCCATAGGATAGGTTAAACCATCTAAAACCACCTGCTCATACGGGCAAGCTGTAAGGCATCCCAGACTCCTTCCCTCCCCTGTGCTGACTCTGACAGCACTCCACCCTTCTCATCAACCCAGACCCAGGAGAATCCACCTCAGATAGGTCTCTCGGTTGGACTTATAGTAAGGTCCTTACGGCCACCACTGCTCATGGTGATGATTAAAATAGCCTCCTAAATGGTTTCCTGCCTCCTAATTGATCCATCTTTTACACCTGCCAGAAGCTCATTTTTATTTGTTTGCTTGTTCGTTTTCATTTTCAAAGGAAGTAGCATGTGTCAAGATAAGAGAATGGTCTCTGGTCTAAGATAGGTGAGGATTCAAGCTCTGACCCTGCTGTTCACTAGCTCAAGGTATTGAATCTTTCTGAGCCTCAGGGATAGTCTAAAAGAGCTGTTGTAACAAAAATTGTTTAGAAGAGTGAATGGCACATTTGTATGGTACCTAGCATATGGCAGGCGCCAAACAAACTGGTTACCTTCTCCATGTTTAATGAAGCAAACAAAAACTCCTCATATCATGTCCCTGTATACATAGCCCCTATTAGGTACCTTGCTTTACCAATTCTTCCCTGCATATGTTACAACCACAATAAGCATTCCTCTCTAATGAATCATTCCAATCAGCATGACATCATGCTGATTTTTCTGTCTTAAAAATAATCACTTGACTCTACTTCTCCTGTGAGTCTTCACCCCATTTCTATGTTCCCCTTTACTGCAAATCTTGAAAGATTTGCCTGTTCTCAATGTTTTCAATTTCTCCTCCTTTTCTTTAAAACCACCCTAAGCAGGGTTTCTCCTCACTGCTCTATGAAAATTGCTCACTTCAAGGTCACCACTGACCTACAGACTGCTAAATCTAGTGGTCAGTTCTCAATCTTCCTCTTACTTGACTTATCGGCAACATTTGACACAGGCAATTTTCTTCTCTTTGATATGTTTTCTTTAGGTTTTTCAGGGCTCTAAAGCCTACTGATTTTCTTTTCTTTTTTTTTTGAATTTTATTTATTTTTTATATAGCAGGTTCTTATTAGTTATCTATTGTATACATATTAGTGTATATATGTCAATCCTAGTCTCCCAATTCATCCCACCACCACCTGCCTCCCCTGCTTTCTCCCCTTGGTGTCCATACATTTGTTCTCTACATCTGTGTCTCTGTTTCTGCCTTGCAAACCGGTTCATCGGTACCATTTTTCTAGATTCCACATATATGCATTAATATACAATATTTGTTTTTCTCTTTCTGACTTACTTCACTCTGTATGAAAGTCTCTATTTTCTTCCTGCTTTTCTGGTGGTTCTTTCTCAGTTTCCTTTGTTGGTGCCTTGTCTTCATGACCTCTTCATCTGGGGCTGCCCCACACTCAGTTCTTGTCCTTTCTTCTCTTTCCTTATACTTTTATGTCCTTGTTGATTTCACCCAATATCAAGGTTTAAACAAAATCTATATGCTGAAGGGTCAAGACCTCTCTCCCAACTCCCAGACCCAATATTCAGCTCTTTGTTTCACATCTCTATTTGGAAGTCTAATAGACCACTCAAACTCAAAATGACAATTATCTCCCCACCTCGCCCACCATTACAACCTGCTCCACTCTGCCACCTTCCCATTATAGAGTATGATAGATCATTGCTTCCATTTGCTAAGTCTAAAAATCTTACTCAGTCCCACAGGATATCTTATTTGGTTTTGGCAAAGATTTTTGGGCTTTCACAATACACTGTATAGACTGTCAAGGTCTATATTTATCACACTCTTTCTAGTTTGCATCTTTTTCTGTCTCCTTTTCTTTCCTGCTCATTTGTACTATCAGCTCCTTGAAGCTAGGGACCCATTCATTGTGTGTCCTAGGCATCTGGCACAATGCTCAATATAATAAATGTTTGTGGAGAGATTGACATATATACATTAATATGTATAAAATAGATAACTAATAAGAACCTGGTATATAAAAAAATAAATAAAATAAAGTTCAAAATAAAATAAAATAAAATAAATGTTTGTGGAATAAATGAATGAAAAATTTAGGGCAGTGGTACCATGATCCATGATTTAAAAAAAAATCCTTTAAGGATAACCATTATACACATAAAAATAGAATGAAGTAAGAAATTAGGTGAAAGATATACAGAGATTTGTCAGTTTTCAGTCTTGATCTGGTGTTATGGTTGAAGGTTGACATTTTTACCAGTGTCTGGTGAAACAGAACAGAAAAGCTGATAGATCATTTTAAACCTCCTCAGTACAAGAATGTAAGGCAGGGTCAGAATGGGGATTGCAATTGTACACAGTAGGAAGATCTGAGTTCTCAATCAGGGAGACACAAAAATTGAATCTCCTCCTCATCATTCGCCAGCTGAGGACTTTGGGCAAGTTATTTAATCTCCCTGAGCTGAAGCTTCCACATCTGTGAAATGAGCATAATCAATACTCACCTCGAAGAGTTGTTTTGAACATTAAGTGGGAGAAAAGCCTGGTTCATCATCAGTACTAACTAAATGGTAGCTAACATTGTTAGCCCCAAGGAATTGTCTCAGGAATAATCAATGCCTGTCAACTGAGAATTTTCATCTCCAAAGTGTTCTGTTTTTCTATATTTCTCAAAATTCTTATTTAAATGTGTATGTGTGTGTGTGTGTGTGTGTGTGTGTGTGTGTGTGGCTATAGGTTGGGGAGAATGGAGAGAAATAAAAATGTTTGATCAACGAGTCTCACCATCTATCTACAGAAACATCTATGGCCACAAAGACTCAGGTTGGCATCTTCAACCTACCCTCCCAACATCTTGCCCCGCATCATCCACTGTCAAGTCTATTGCCTTCTGCTTTGCTCCTTGCCATCCACTGTTGCTGCTGAAGGTTACCTGGATAAAGCCATAACAAAGCTATACTCTTTAACCTCAGTTGTGACCTCTGCCCACAGCTTAACATCCTTGTGCTTTGTCACGATTCATGCTGCTTTGGTGTGACTCCACCTGAGAAACCAAGTTACAGTCTTGAGCAGCCCCAATAGTCCTCATTTGTTTATCCCCAAAGACAACTTTGTGGGGAGCAATTTCATTAACATGAAAAGTATGTTACAATTATTAAATTTCTTTATGAAAGGAGAGCCCTAGCAAGCAAATCTTAACCCTGTAAATGACTGACTTCCTCATTTACAGATACAGAACTCTCTACCTTAATTTTACTGTGTTCATTGCCTACGAGGTCCTAGTCCTCATATTCTGCCAAAGTCTCCAGCCTGGAAGCAGCTCAACTGGGCTCATCAAGTCGAATGAGAGCTTTCTTAATCACTCCTCCTCCTACAATTCATGATAGCTGAAGCTATCAAAACGTTAATAAATGTTGTGTTGCATGGCAGCCAAAAAAAATACTCATCTGTGTGCTTTGTACCCTAGATTTCCTACAGTCATCTAATGACAAGGTATAATCAATATTTTGAAGCATATCTATCCAACCCTTAGAAATCTAAGTCCAATTATTGGCTTTTTCCTGGTCAGTGGTCAGATGATTCCCATATGATGATCACTAGTGTTTTACATATTGTTTTCCTTTTGCAGACAGCAAGCTTCTTGAAGGCAGGAGTTGTGTTTAATTAACATTTGAAGAAAAATTGGAGAAATGAGCCTAGATTTTAATTCTAGTCAGGTGAACTTGTACACATTATTTGCTAACCTGAACTTTACTTTGTTTATGTTTGATTGGAAACATGAATATTCAAGCCACAGAGCTGTTGGGGAAATTTAGTGATTCTTCATATAATGTGAATGGTAGCAAATGGAAGCCCAGTAAATATTCCTCTTCTTCCCTTTTGGATTCTTATTTATAGCTTGCTCTCTCTGTCTCTTTCTCTGTCTCTCCTACCTTTATTTCTCAGCATACTACTTCATTCATGGTAATCATTGATGAATACAGGAGGTCAAGTTAATGAAGAACCAGTACAGATAACGATAAAGCCAACTCCTGCAGCCTGATGTTATAGTCTATTTACCTTTTGACATTTCTTGCCCTGGAATTGCCTTGTGCACTACTTCATATTCTCTTGGTCCCAGCTTTTATGCAGCCACTGCTATAGCGACCAGTTTCATGCAGGTTGGACTAGGTTCATCAGGTACAATCTGACAACATCTCACCTAAACCTGCACTGAATACCTCTCACTTCCTGTCCTGGAGATTCTCTGACACTGAAGATTGGGATGCACTGTGCACATACCTAGAAGTGTGGAGAAAATATTGACTGGGGGAGCACTCTTTACCAATAGGGCCAGGAACTGATAAATAAATGTTTTACTCACCTATTCCCTGGGAAGACAGTCTTAAGAAATATTTCATGAAGCTCTTTAGAAAATCTCTCAGGATTGATGACCAGTTGGCTTTCCCTCTCTTGTTTCATGTCCTCCGCCCTCCTTCCTCATCCCTGGGATCACATTCTTAAATAAACTCTCTGCATGCAAGTCTTTGCCTCAGTCTCTACTTTCAGGAAACTCAGGCTAAGCCCCCTGACCCACTAAAGCACATTGTAGTACCTGGTATGTAGTGCAATAAATAGTAGGTATAATTGTTTACTTCACACATCGACTGCTTTTCAGTGAGAACAGGTAAAAGATTCACTAGAATTTTCCCTCTGAGACTGGCCTGTTGAACACATTTTTTCTTACTTTTCAGTCTCTGCCCTATTCACATGTCCTTATTTTTTGAATGACATAGCCCTGCAACGCTTGGCTGTAGCTCATTGAATGAAGGGTAGATATCTGACTAGACTGAGTTGATTCCTTGGCAAGGCTGAGCAGATCATGTTTGCTCCTTAACATTTGATATCAGTATATTGTGATACTAATTTATTTTGGTTGTATTCTTAACTGGAGGTGCTAAAGCACCAATGAGAAGATACAAGAGAGTAGAGAAAGCCAAACTGTTGATAAAGAAGACTCAACAATATGAGAGATGACAGGACTCAACAAAAATAGGAAGTGAGAAGGTAGAGCTTTCCTACTGCTTTGCCTTGGAGTGTTCCTATGCCTGCTTCTCATCCTTAGTGAAGAACAATTATACTTCCTGCCCTTTGGTTCTATGAGATATATCCTGTCCTTATAATAAATTCCCTAGTGAGCTTAAGGTCATTTCAGTGGCTTTATTTCCCTTGGAATCGGATGCTCTCGAAAACAGTTGAGGTAATGACTATACTTCTACCCACTGGATGGAGATCCTTAAAGGCCAAGGTTGTATTTTGCTCATAACTGTTTCCCCAATGTCTCATTTATAGCTCTACATCATAGATGTACATATTTGATGCATAACTGACAGAAAGAATAACCTCTTCCTTTATTCCTTTTCTTTCACAATATTTTCCCAGCCAACCTAAACGCCAGTGTATAGAACAACCCTGCATCTTCTGCCATTCTGAGGTTTTTCCTTCCACTTTTGACCTTCTATGTTCTCATCCTCCCAACATACTGATCCAGGCCATCCACTGCCCAGTCTATTGCTTTTGCTCTGATTCATGCCAGCCATCATTGCTGAAGAAATCCACTTAAGTGTGATGGTTGAGTCCATTTCAAGTTGATTCCATTTAATCTCAATTTGGGTCTGCCCACAGCTTAGCAGCCCTTGACTTCCTTTAAAGGGATCTGATATAATCCCAAAGCAACAGTTTCAAACCTTTTCCATTGTCATCCAAACTCTTTACCTACTCACTCACCACTGGCTCACCTCCTTCCTCACTGGAAAAATTGGTGAGATATGGTAAGAATTATCTTTGCTGTACTTCGCAGCTATTCTGTATATTCACATACCCTCTCTTCCATTGGTCCTCCTCCACTGTTTGCTCAAATTAATAATTTTACTTCTACAATAGCTCACCATGCACATCTCCTTTTTAAGGAGATCTCTCTACTTACTTTTGTTATGAGCATCTTCAAAATGTCCTATACATAAACTGCCTTAATGTCTTTATATCCCAATGGATCCCCTTGTGATCTGAATTCCACTCACACAGCTCTCCTGAATTGGTGAGTTAGCAGCGCCCTTACAGTTACCAAGTTTGTTCTGTCCTCATTCTCCTCCAGAACGTCTGATTTTGATGACTACTTCCACTCTGCAGACTTTTGTGAAACTTCTTTCTCTGTCTGGGTCATCCTGTCAACTTGATGGGTGTTTTCCTTTACATGAAAGTCTTCACTAAGGTTCAGTTGTCTCTGCTGTCCCTTGAGGATCTCTTCTTCTGTGGTATTTCTACAAGATGGATGACATTCTTAACATCAACAAGAGGATTCACTTCTCTTGTATCTTCTGGTGCTGAATTTCTAACTTTCTGCTGGACAGCTCCCTGGGTTTCCTCCTAAACTTTTATATACAAAACTCATCCACTTCTACCAAAAAAGACTGAATCTGTATGACTTTGGGACTGATTCAGAGAGATAATGTTATAGGAGAGGGAAAGACAGAGAAAATTAAAAAAAAAAAAAAGTCTGAAATTTTTAGCTACAGACTTACTAGTGGTAATTAACAGAGATAGAAAAAACCAGGAGGCCTTGGACCATCCCTCTCTCCACTCTCATTGCCATGACAGTTGGGTAGGAGGAGGATGGCTGTTTATTGAATTCCTACTCTGAGTCTGACACTAACATAGGCATTTAAAATGCACTAATTCATTTAGTTTTCAAAACAACTCTGTTTTATGTATTTTCTATTATTGACCCCATTTTACAGGTAAGGAAATCAGGGCTACATGATATTAAGTGAGATTTCTCGAGATTATATAATAAGCTATAAATCCAATATTTGGTCCTAAGTTTATTCAACTTCCCAAACTGTCTTTCTCATCATAGCTCATAATAAGATAAAATAAGAAAGTGCATAAAGCCTTGAAGATTAAAGTAAAACTAATGACTGACTTTGAATTCACATTTATGGCTGGAGTCAGGGTTTTTAAATTTATGCTGCTGCCAGCTTACCCTTCCACGGGGACGGAGTGAGAGAGTGGCATTGACATATACACACTACCAAATATAGAATAGATAGTTAGTGGGAAGCAACCCCATAGCACAGGGAGATCAGTTCAGTGCTTTGTGACCGCCTAGAGGGGTGGGATAGGGAAGGTGGGAGGGAGACGCAAGAGGGAGGAGATATGGGGATATATGTATGTGTATAGCTGATTCACTTTGTTATACAGCAGAAGCTGACACAATAATGTAAAGCAATTATACTCCAATAAAGACGTTAATAATTAATTAATTAATTAATTAAATTTATGCTGGTGGTCAGTTGTAAGTCCTGATCCTTCTGTTTGGGAAATTCTTTTCTCAGGAATTTACCAGGACAAAGCTTTTATTTTATTCAGGTTCACTTCTTCAATTAGAACTCTAAAATACTCTATTACTTTCCTGTACTCTTCATAGTTTTTTTTTTTTTTTTTTTTTTAACATACACACACACACACATAAACACACATCCCTAAATCAAAGTTCCTCAACATGCTATTGGCATTTTGGGCTGAATAATACTTTGTGGTGGGTGAGGCTGTCCTATGCATTGTAGCAATATTATCATCATCCCTATCATCTACCCACCAGATGCTGGTACATCCACCCCTAGTATGGCAATCAAACGTATATCTAGATGTTGTCAACTGTCCTTTTAGGGACAAAATCACCTCTGGTTGAGAATAACTGATCTGTATTTATATGCATATCCATATATATATCCAATAAGAATTCTTATGTGGTTCATGGGCGCTGAGATTTATTAGTCTTGCTCACATCTCAGAGTGCTTGGAACAGTGCCTGACACATACTTGGCCCAAAATGCAATAAATATTTATTGAATGAATACATACATGAGAAGGAAGGGAAACAATGTTTATGAAGAATCTACTTTATGCCAGATCCTTCATTAAGAACTTTTTTTCAAAACAACTCTGTGAGATGTATAGTAATTAACTTATTTCCCAGAAGAGAAAACAGAGGCTCAGAGAGAATGGCTTTTCTGATTCACACAGCTAGACAGTGTGAGAGTTAGCATTTCAACCTTATTCTGTCTACACTGAAGTCTACCCTCCTTTCAGGATGACAAACTGTGATGTAGAATTATGAGAACCAGAATTTACGACTGAATGAATGGATCACATTTGTTTCAGCTTTTTGTAGGAAAAATGATTTACAAATCATGTGCTGACCAAAATAGAATTTTTGAGTTCTGCTCCCTACACTTTCCCACTCTCCTACTATGGGCAACCTTGTTTCTCAAGTAAAATATTTAATAATCTGCCTTGGTTTCTCTCTTTCCCTCACTCTACATCTAATCCATCAGAAGGACATAAACTGAGAACTAAATTGTTGCCTAGAGTGCACTGCCTGATCTGGCCCCTGATACCGCTTGGACCTCTTCTCACATTGCTATCCTTCTTGCTCCTTAATCTCTGGTCAGCTGACCTTTCTTTCCCTTGAACATGCCACCCACATTAATGCCTTAAGTTTGTTGCACTTGTTATTTCATATCTTTGAAATGCTATTTGAAATGCTTGTTTTGTAAATAAAGTTTTGTTGCAACATAAACATGCCCATTCATTTACATATTGCCTTTGACTGCTTTCATGCTACAGTGGCAGAGTTGAGTAGTTGTGACAATGGGTGATGAGTGATAAGAGGGAAACAAAATATTTTTTACAAAATTCTTACAACAAATTATTCATTTAATTGTGTTAAGTGCTTTGCTCCCACCATCTTGACTTGGATTAAGATCTTGAGTCTATAAACGACAACCAGATAGATTTAGGGAAAAAAACAAATCAAATAACATCCACTATATTAACCTGGGGGAAAATGGAGTGGTGAAATGCTAGGGAAATGTCCCCTTATCAGTTTCAATCAGTTAAAATTAGTAGAGAAAAGGTTGGCTTTTAGGAATGTTCTTCAAAATGGTACACAATACGGTGCCTACTCATTTCTCTGTTTTTCTCTTTCCAGAGAACATTGGAAAGTTATAAACTTAGTTACGGTCTGAGAGGAACAAGTTTTTCATCTGCCTAGCTGCTCAGTGATGTAGACATGTTCCCAAATTATTTATGACACCTTGGTTGCCCAGATAAGGGCTAGGTGAGCTTGATCAGCTAGGCATAACTGCCACCCTTGCACAGTGGAGAGTTACAATCTGAAAGCCAGCTATCTTCAACAAAATTGTCATTTCCAAGCACTCCAAGATAAATAAGCTCTTCACTTCGTTGTTTAGAAGGGACCTGGAAATAAAATGAACAAAAACATCAGAAAAGATTTTTCTATTGACCTAAACTTCAGACCTTAGAAACATTGCAGTGAGTTCCCAGGCTGCAAAGTTTCTTTGGTTGGGATGTCTGCAGTATAACAGTGGAGTTTCAAGTGTCCATTCTTTTATCTTAAACATGAAATGTTAGTAATAAGATAATAATTCTAATGATGACATTAATAATGATAAGCATTAAATGCTATAACAAAGAAGCCCAGGGTGGCTTAGCAATGGCATTCCTAGTGGGACAGCCCTCCTGGGTACCTCGGCTCCAAAGAATAGGTCAGGAATGCAGGCTTCTTCCAGCTTGGAAAGCCCTTCTACCCATCACTAGGATTCCAGGCTTGATGCAGAAGATGAAGGGAGAACATGGTGAATGTTTATCATATTTAAATTCCTCAGTCTGGAATTGACACAGGTCACTTCTGCTCATATTGGTCAAAAATGAGTAACAAGGTGCCACACAGAGTAAATGAAAGGAGATTTGGAAATATAATCCTTGGCTTGGTAACTACTTCCCATCAACAACTCTGTACCGTAGTAAGGGAACATGAATAGTTAGTAGTCTGAACCTGTTGTATTATTGGTATGTGTTGAGCACTTTCCAAGGTTCATTTACGTAATACCTTTTTACTACAAGTAAAGAACTATAATATCATCTGTTCTTTATTTCTATTTTTTTATAAATTTATTTATTTAGTTAATTTTATTTTTGGTTGTGTTGGGTCTTTGTTGCTGCGCACGGGCTTTCTCCAGTTGAGCGGGTGAGGGCGACTCTTTGTTGCGGTACGCGGGCTTCTCACTGCAGTGGCTTCTCTTATTGCGGAGCTCGTGCTCTAGGTGTGTGGGCTTCAGTAGTTGTGGCACACGGGCTCGGTAGTTGTGGCACACGGGTTTACTTGCTCCGCAGCATGTGGGATCTTCCCGGACCAAGGATCGAACCAGTCAGTGTCCCCTGCATTGGCAGGCAGATTCCTAACCACTGCACCACCAGGGAAGTCCCTTTATTTCTATTAAATAGGATTGTAGTGAGTTAATTTGGTTAATAGATGTAAAATGCTTAGAATATTGAATGACACCTAGAAAGTGTAACAGTTGATGTCTATTAGTATTTTGGTTATATATTTTGAGAAAATAGGTGTTTAGTTTTATTTTTTAATGGTCATTCAAGGCTCCAACAAGACCCTGTTCTATGTTGGTATTCAATTCAGTCCACTTGGTTCCATAGACATTTATTTTAATGCTTACTGTGCCTGGAGAGTTTGTTTCCCAGGAAGGACTGTGGCTGTCTGTCTTCTTTGACCAATTAGAAGTCCATAAGCTATCTGAAGTTTTACTGAATAAAAGGAATGAAGGAATATTCCACTTTACGTTCAGTAATCAACATGTCCAAATTCATGAGACTAATAAATACTCAGACCAAAGTGGTTTCTGTGGTGTTGGGGTAACTGTTAACAAAGCTCACCAATTTCTTTCATATCTTTAACTGTATTAATTTCCTACAGCTGCTGTAACAAAGTACTACAAACTTGGTAGCTTAAATGGCAGAAATTTATTGTCTCACAATTCTGGAAGCTAGAAGTCTGAAATCAAAGTGTTGACATGGTTGATTCCATCTGGAGGCTCTGAAGAATGGTCTGTTCCATGCCTTTCTCCCAGTCTCTGGTGGTTGCTGGCAATCCACCCTAATCCAATATGAGTTCATCTTAATTTGTATACATCTGCAAAGATTCCATTTCCAAATAAGGTTATATTCACAGATACCAGGCATGAGGACATAAAAATATCTTTTTGCCGAACATGATTCAACCCACAGCATTAATCAAATAGATTTTACTGAAATAATAATGATGATGAAGATGATGATGATGTAATAATGGCAAATATTTATTATTGGCTTGTTATATACCAGGCACTGAGTTAGGTATTGTATAGGTTAGATATTGCCTTATTTAATCTAAACACCCCTAAGCCCTGTTATTATTATTACTATTACTGTCATCACCATTATTATCATCATCATGATCACACCATTTTCAAATGTGGAGACTGAGGGACAGAGAGGTGTGATAACTTGCCCTAGGTGAAATGATGAACTGACAGAGCTGGAACTGGAGTAAAGTCAGGGTGAGTCCAGAGCCAATGGTCTCATCCGATATACCTTCCAGTTGACATCTGTTTCCAAATCAGTAAGTGTTCCGGAAATCAGTAGAAATATAGACTCTTCCTCTAGTTCCAACCCAGCAGGTGGGGTTCTTCTCTTGCTGCTACTTATGATTTCCATTGAAACTTCCTGTCTAAATGGATATGCTTTTCCCAGTTGTCATCTCAGAACTCTCAGAATGGTTGCAGCTCCTCTCTGGCTCAGTTAACCACAGCCAAAGAAGATTAGCTGAACCTTTTCCTGGAGCTGAGCTCTTGCTCAAGGCAAATCTTCAATGCCAGCTTCCTTCCTCAGAAGCTCTGGCTGATGTGCTGCATAATTACAGAACAGATAGAGGCTTTCTAACCTTCCAATTTGGCCTTAATGTGTGTACAGTGCTTTGCTGAGAATTTGCATTGTTATTCTTCCCACCTAGAGGGAAATCAGAAATTACTGTTTTGGTGAGATGAAAACTTAACTTTTGTTCTTTATTTCAGGTTTTATACTTCATAAAAATTGTCTGTTCAACAAGTATAATTTTTAAAATAATATGTATAAAGGCATGATCCCCTCCACAATGATACCTCCATTTCCATGTTCCTGACGTAGCCAATATTAATTAACTCATGTGTATCCTTCCATTTTCCCCCTTGTCTTATATACATATTATAATGTAAGCATTTACTAGATTTATTTGTCATCAAACAGAAACATACTGTACGTGTTACTTTGAACCCTGTTTTTTTTTTAATTTCATGATATAGCATATATATATCATGAATATATAACATAAATTATGGCTATTATCATCCAAGGTTTAGTCTTTGGACCTCGTGTCTAGTCCATTTATTCCCTTGGTGATATCATTCAGTTCCAAGCCATTAAAAATCTCTAGGTTTCTGACTCTCAAATTTATACCTCTGTATTGGACCCTTGTCTGAATTTCAGACTTGTACATCCTACTGCCTACTCATCATCACTCTTTGTCTGTGTCATGGGTACTTGAAACTTAACATGTCCAACATGGAGAACCTAATGTTCTCCCCAGAACTGACTCTACCTGTGCTCTGCCCCATCTTAGTTAATGGAAATTCCATCATTCCATTGGCTCAGCTCCCCAAAATCTTGTAGCTGCCTGTGAGTCCTCTCTTTCTTTCTAATGCTGGACCAAATCCTTCAGCAAATCCTTTTGGCTCTCTTTTAGTGTATATTCATAGTCCAACCACTTCTTACCTCCTGAGTCATCTTCCTTCTGGTTTAAGCCACCACTACCTCTCACCTGTATTATTGCCCTAGTATCCTCACTGACCTCCCTCCTTCCACCTTTATTCAACTCCTTCAAGTCTTTATTCAAATATCACCTTCTCAGTGAACAGTTTTCCACCCATCCATTTTAAAACTGCAACACTATCTACACCCATGACATTTTGTACCTGTCTTCTGAGACTTATTTTTCCCCACAGACTTATTAATTTATAATAGTATGATAGTTATAAGTATACTGTATAATAGAATGCTTTCATTATTTTGTCTCCATGCCACAATGGCTGGACTTTTTGTACCTTTTTTTTTTTTCACTGTCATATTCTCAGAACAAGGTTTGGCACCTAGTAGGTGCTCAATGAAAATTTGTCGATTGATGAATGGATATTCTTCCAAATCAGTGTGTAGGTGTGTGCACACACACTCATAATCTTTTTGTTCTGATTTTTTTCTAGATAAACTGCTATTTTTTCACAAATGGGATTATACCATATGTTATTTTATTGTGTCCTCTTTTCTACCCTTTCTCCTATTTTTATTTTGTATATTTGTGATTTTTCTTGCCACACAGTTGCCCCTCTCCTCTCCCTCAACCCATCCTAACAACCAGAAATGCATCTTTTTATGCATAGTTTCTCTATGCTTCCACAACCATTTACAAATACATAGATATCTATTCGCTTATAAATACGTAAACAAAGGGATTTGGGAGTTCATCGTTTGCTTTAAAAAAATACATAAATGTATATCTTACATACATTTCTCTACATCTTGTTTTTCTTACTTTTCAGTAGTTAATAGAAATCCCATCAAGTTAACTTTTATTGCTCCAATTCATTTTAATGGCTACTCAGTATTCCAGAAAGAATGTAGATGAACTAAAATCTATTCAGTCTTATTCTACTGATGGGTTTGTCTTTTGTTTCTAATTTTTTGCCCCTGTGAAACAATGTTGCAAAGAACACCCTTTCACATTGTTCCATTTATTCTGTAAGATAGATTCCTGAGAGTAAGATTCCTGGGTTGAAAGAGATTCCAGGGACAAATGTGAATTTTTATTTTGAAAAAATGTTGCCATGTTTCTCTACAAAATGGCTGTAATAAGTAACTTTTCTAAAAGTGGTGTATGTGAGTACATTCCTCCCATCCTTGCCAATTATCAGTGTTATTTTACTTTTTAACCTTTGTCAGTGGATGGATATGTAAGATAATACTTTGTTGTTCCCTGTCTACTAGTGAACTTGAGCATCTGTTTATATATTTGTTGTCCATTCAAATTTTATCTCTTACAATTTACATATATACTTTGCTATTTTATTTTTGATATTATGTGATAACTTTCTATATTACAGATCCTAGTCCTTTACCTGCAATTTGCATTGCTATTTCTCCTCCATTCTTCCCATTTTATTGAACTTATGATATCTTTCAGCATGTGCAATTTTTTATTTTTATGATGTTATGTCAATATTCTTTTTATTGCTTCTGAATTTACTGAGTTTGCTTATTTATTTATTTTTTGGTGCTTCCCCAACCCCTAGGTTGTGTATGTATATGGTCTCTTGGTATTTTGTTTTGTACATTTAAATAACTTGTCCATTTACTTTTTTTTTCCTTTGCATTTAATGTGAGGTAAATATCCAAATTAATTTTTTTAGAAGGGTAATCACCTGTGTTAGGACTATTTATTAAATAATCTGTCATGTTTCCACTGTCTCAAAATATCACCTTTGCCATATATTAATTTTTTTTTATACTGAGATTGATTTCTAGAACATTTGTGCAGTTTTTCTGTTTGTCTGTTACTGCTCAATATTATATTGGTATGAGTACAGAGGACTAAGCATTCAGGATACATTCTATACTAGTTAATTTTGTTGCTTAGTGGCTTATAGCAATAATTTTTTTTAATCACTCTCCTATTTTGTGGGTTGTCTGGGCAGCTCTCCTGGCCTGAATCACCTTGCTGATCTCTGCTGGGCCCTCGCAGGGACCTGTGTTCAGCTGGTGGATTGACCAGAAGCTGGATGAGCTAGGTTGGTCACACTTACATGTCTGACACTTTGTAGCGTGGCTCACATTGGTGCCTCAGCCTCCTCCATGGGACTTCTCATCCTCCAGCAGGCTCTTTCTTTCTTTGGCTTTGTTTTCCTATTTATTTTATTTTATTATTTTAAAAAATTTTTATTGGAGTATAGTTGATTTACAATGTTGTGTTAGTTTCTGCTGTACAGCAAAGTGAATCAGTTTTATATATACATATATATGTATTTATAAAACTATTTTTAGATTCTTTTCCCATATAGGTCATTACAGAGTATTGAATAGAGTTCCCTGTGCTATACAGTAAGTCCTTATTAGTTATCTATTTTATATATAGTAGTGTGTATATGTCAATCCCAATCCCCCAATTTATCTCTCCTCCACCTTCCCCCTTGGCAAACATAAGTTTGTTTTCTACATCTGTGACTCTATTTCTAGCAGGCTATTTCAAGCTCAGTTCCATGGTGGTCTTAGAATTATGAATGTGGCACAAGAAAGAAATCTTTAGTGTGCAAGCACTTTTAACCTTTGTTTGCATCATGTTTGCTAATGTCCATTGGTGGGTTAGATTGACATGGTCTCTGTTATGATGATATTTGTGGATAAAAGTGATTCTCTTGTAAAGTCTTCCCCCATTTCACTCCCTTACCTCCTATAGCCAAGTGTATATTTTAATTTTGGTGCTCCTACAAGTTTAGCCCATATGTCATTTCTGGAGGGAAGTACACACACACACACACACACACACACACACACACACACACACAGACTTGCTTCCCTATACCACACCAGAGCTTGGGGAAGGATGATAATACAATAGTAAGTAAAAGTCATCTTTGAATCTGAGCTCACACTCAGAATCTACTATCACCCCGATCCCTTAACTTTTCTTCCTCCCCTTTCAGGGTCCTTGAAGGTTCACGTGTTCTCCTTGGAGATTAGTAAAGTGTTCTATTTTCTGCCAGACCTGCTGATTCTGTCTTGGATTTAACTCTCTGGGACCATAGGCACAGGACCCTGACACTCACTGCAGCTCTGAGCTCTGTTTGGGGAGGAGGTCACTTCACTGGGGTTACAACTGTCTATTTAGCTCCTCCATGTAGGAGTGCTACACTTTCAGTTTTCTGATGGGCTTTTCTTTTTCTTTTTTTTAGGGTCTTGGGACAAATTAACTTAGATCTGATTCAGAAAAAATTTAATGGAACCTTCTTTTTTTGAACACTAAAGTATACTATTATTATTAAATTAATATTTAGTATGACTTGCTACATGCCAAAAATATTTCCTCTTTATTTCTTATAGCAACACTAACAGTTGAATCTACCCATTCTACAGATGAAGGATCAAAGACCCAGAGAAGAGAAGAGCCATTCTCAGGGACAAGCAATCCTTGTCCTGTTCCTCAGTCTTATTCCTAGGCTTGATTTTCAGTCCCAGAATATTCTCTCTTATTCCTCCCAGGAGATCTATCAAATTCTAAAGCAAGGAAGCTTGCTGGTGGCTTGTCCTACACTGTTTTCATTCATTGACGTGCTTTTCCTGAGTTGAACTGTCAGGAAGGGACTCTGTCCTCTTCATCTTTAGAGTCTTGAAGCCCAGCTCAGGGCCTGGCACATTGCAGTGAATTAACCTGTTGCATAATTATGAGGATGAGACATGGACTGGACTTTTGCTCTGATCTAAGATGTAGGTCTGACCCCAGTCCCCAGGGAAGTGTTTTGCATAGACCCATATCATAGGACAAATGATCCCCCTCCCCATTCCAAAGCCTCTGATCTTCTAGTGGAACTGCCTTGCCTGATAATGAGTCAGAAATAAAACAGAAATAATAATGGCTACTACTTATGGTGTTGTGAATGACATATCCTATCTAATGGCAAGCTAATTACCTTGCTTATCTAATTTAGCTTTCATAACACCAGATATAAAGGACTGATATTTTCCCTATTTTATAGATAAGGACCCTAAAGCACAGAAAAACTAACTCTCTAATGTGACACTCCAAATGGCAGAGCTAGGTTCCAAACCAAGACAACATGACTCCAGTACCTGAGTCTTTAAACGATAGATGATAAACAGTCCCTTCATAACATTTCAGAAAATGTCTTGAACTCCACGTGGGGCTTTGCTTTGTTTGGGCAAGACAGAGCAGTAGAACTGGAGCTGACCCAGGAGTGAGTCAGGAGCCTCAGATTTCTGTCCTGACTCTGACAACTCACATAGGCTTCCTGAGCTACAATCTTTATTTGTAGAATAATAGATAGAGCTAGCTGGTCATGAGAAAGCTTTCGTGGGTTTTTTCAGTCAGACAAATACTAAAGTTAATTTCATCACATGCTGTGTGTGCTAGGGTAGGTGACTTGATTATTCTAAACATCTGTTTTCCCCCCTACATCTGGAGTGGGCATATAAAACCTTATAATTATAAAAGCTGTTGGAGGCAGATAAATGTGTTATATAAGGAGAAAAGCTCAGGTGGGGCATATGGCAGGTGCCCAGATCAGCACTCTATGACATGCCGTGTCCTCCTACAGGTGACTCTGGAAGCATGATGTGATTCTTAGAGTCCTGCCTCTCCTTAGCACCTTTATTTCCATTAGGCATCCCAATCCAAGCGACCTTCGTGATCTGTGGCTCTGGGGTTTGTGGTTTGAATGTTTATGGAGTGTGGCTCCTTGGCAGCCACAATCAATGCCAGGATTCTCCCCACAGCTCCTTGTTTTAACAACTCTCTTTTCTTGGTACAACTTTTGCCTGCCCTGGGTATAGAATTTCTATGATCTCTCAATATCCTCTCCCTGAAGGCCTGGAGGGAGTCTGAGTAATCCTACCACTGTTTCTTCCTTTTCACTTCTTGGACTCTTTACTAAGGGAGTGTTTCACTCAAGGGAAAAATGGAAAAAAAGAATAACAACCCTCAACTGGAAGAAAAATTCTTTGTTCATAGTCAAGAATTTAGTACTCACTAATACACAGATCTTGGATAACTTTGAGTTGAAAGTGGTAAAGTCGGGATAAAGTGGTGTGTCTTTCCCCCCCAGATTTAAAGATTGGGACTCATGGGCTAAAGCATGCCTATAGGGGAAGGAACATTTAGGCACCCATTTAGGCACCAGTTTCACTGAATATATTTACTCAACCAAGCACATGGGGTGAGAAGATGGAAGCTAACAATCAGACCAGCCTCCCTAGAGTTCAGGCCCCGCCCAGGAGAGTTTATTGCACCACAAGACAGAAAGAGAAAGCGATGGGGAAACCTGGGTTTCTGCCCTACAAGGCACAAGGGCCTTGCCCTCGAGTAAATGTGGGCCAATGAATGCATGGGCTCTGATCAATTAGCTCAACAACACCTCTTTCTGGAAGAAGGATTTAGGAAGGGGTAGAGACAGATAAATCTGGTAGGAAAAGCAGTCTTCAACATTTGAAGGAAAAGTTCTAGATGTCTACTCTCCTATGACTTATTAATCACAAAAGAGTCTTCAATGCATTCCCTTTTCAAACAGCCAGGTAATTCACTTAAGAAAAGAAAAATTCTTGGTTACATTCCCAGATTATCAAGGTGGGACGGATCATTTAAGACATCTAGTCTACCAAGTCATCTTTTGGATGACTAAACTAAGAAACTAACCTTGAGAAAGAAGAAGTGATTTACCTAAAGTAGAAGAATCTCAGGGTTCCAGATTGCTTACCCAGCACTCTTCCCCTATAATATAGCACATAATCTTGAAATGTTGTTATATTGTTTTCTTTATTCCTTTTTTCTCTCATGTTTCTTCCTTCTTGTCCCTTTTTGTCTTTTCTTCCAATTCTAATGTATACCTACTTATAGTCAGAAAGAATCTACTCATATACATAAAAGACTATTAAAAGGAAAATTCATTCCTAGGTGTATACCCAATAGTAATAAGCATACATATTCACTAAAATAATTATATATAAATGTACAAATATATCAGCTTTATTTATAATGCTCTTAAACTAGAAATAACTCATATGCTCATCAACAGAAACATGGGTAAAAAATTATGATATATTTATGAAATGAAATGCTACACAGCAATAACAAGGACAAACACTGGTAAATACAACAACATGCATGGATTTCAAAAACTTTACATTAAGTAAGAGAAGCCAGACACAGAGGGTAGTGTATTTGATGATTCAACTTGTATGAAGTTTGAGAATGGCCAAAAGTAATCTCTGTGATAGAAGTCAGAATAATGAGTTGGAGTTGGTAGCTATTGATTGGGAAGGGGCACAAGGTAAGCTTATAGGGACATGATAATATTCTATATGTTGTTATGGGTGTTGGTTACATGGGAGTATACATATGCAAAAATACATTGGCCTGGGCACTTTACAGTATATAAATTGTACCTAAGTTTAAAAAAAAAAATCTTTGAACGAGCAATAGAAAAGTTGGAAGTATGCTAATGCAAGGAAGAATAACATACCCAAAATCTAGGCTACCAGAATTACTGTAATTGAATATCAAATTTAATTTGAGATAGCAGCCAATGAAAAATATCCTAATCATTTGTCCCTCCCATTTTCTTAAATAAAAATTAAAATCATCAGGAGAGAGTTATTTTAGAAGCAATATTCTTTTAAAATTAACTTATGCACGATTTTAAATAAAAGACATTGAATAATATGATAGGCAAAATCTCTGAGAGAACTCATTAGAAATGTTGAGATGTCTTAATATGCCCATTTTTTTTCTACCAGTCTTTTGTAAAGCTGACATTTATCATGAAATATAATGAAGATATTTTCTTAGAGGAAAAGAAGCAAATGAGATCCAGGTGACCATCAGTTAGCTAACTCCTCAGAGATAGAAATTAGACTAACACATCTTAACTGCAACATACACAGGAATCATCTGGGGATCTTGATAAACTGTGATGTGGATTCAGCAGGTCAGGAATGGGGTCAAGATTCTATGTAGCAAATCCCCAGGCAATGCTTTTGGATCAAGGACCACACTTTGAGTTACAAGGGCTTAAACCACTCTGGAAGTGTTAACTCATCATTTGTACTATTTGTATTTGTATTATTTATTAAAAATCAGATTTCTGGGCTCCTTCTCCACAGGGGGCAGGATGAAGGATGCTGCTTTTTTTCTTCAATAAATCTCAAGAAGATTATGGCATACACTAAATATTTGGAGCTACCGACTTAGAAAAATGAACCTATGGCATGTCCCTTACAATTCTCCAGTAAGTATAGTTTTTGTAGCTCGTTTCACACATTGGTAGAAAGGAAGGGAAAGAATATACTTTCAATGTCTTATATACATCAGACACTTATTGGATATGCAATTATCCTTAGTCCATTTAATTCTAATGGATATCCTATGAGGTAGAAATAGTTAACAATAGTTAATATTTTAGAGTTAAAAATAACAGATGGTCATTATTGAGCACCTACTCAATAGCACCTATGTCTCAGACATCATACTAAATGCATTAAAAGCACCATCTCAAAGAGCAGCCCAGTGTAATAAGCTCTGTTTTTTTCAGTTCAGTTTTCCAGTTGAAGCAATACAGCATTAGTGAAGTTAAGCCAATCTAGAGTCTATCTCACTCTCTAGAGCTCAAGCCTCATCTACAGCATACAGGGCCTCTTTCAACTGACGTCACAGAGGAAGCAGCAAGGCCAGGGTGCAACCCAAGATATATATATATATATACAAATTGGTGTGTCTTATTTTCCTTTAATTTTGCTTTTATTACTCCATTTCTCAATTATTTTGCTTTCAGGAATATCAGTAAAAAGACTTAGGGGCTCAGACTATAATTGTCAACATCTGTATAGAATTACTGTAAGTGAATATCAAATTTAATTTACAGATTGTGTACAAAATACTTTGCCTGATTTGATTTCCCAAACCACATATATCCTCATCTTATGAATGAGGAAACCCGGGGCCAGGAAAATGTAATTCATTTATCTGGAATTCACACTCCAAACTTTTTGCTCCAAGTCTGTGAGTTTCCATTAGGCCATTCTGCCAAGGAAAGAGAGAGTAGGAAAATAAAGTGGGAGAGTGAGAAAGGCAATCACTTGGGAACGAGCAGCATTGAGCCTTAGTCCTGGTCCTGCCACTAGCTGGATGCAACCTCAGATAATCTGGTTTCTCTCTTTGTGCCATACATTTTTAATCTTAAAGTAAGCGTTTAGAATAAACCATTTTTAAAAAATAGTGTTGGTTCATTTTTACCAAAACCCTTCTTTAAAAGAAATCTTATAGTGGACCACTAACTCAGAAAGCAAATCTTACAGCAGATAATTAACAATTGTGGTGCAGGGAACCCACCCCTTTACATTCGAGGGTGGGTCAGGAATCATATCTGTGTTCACTGAGTCCCATCAGTGTCTGCCACATTATTGAATGAATAAGCCTCCATTACGGATTCCTTAGAGTTCTGTGGGACACAGTACAGAGACCTTTGGATCAAGCTTTCCTGTGGTTCCAAGAGGCCACATTTTTGAGAAACCAAAACTTCTTGTAAGAGTTCAGATCAAAAGCAGTGATTTCTCCAAATGTCCCTTCATATACAGGACCTCATATATTTCCAGGTGAAGTCATTTCCACAAGATCAGATTTCTGCAGCGTGATGGTTTACAACATGCTGTATAATATGCTTAAAGATTGGATGCTTTGTCTTACGTTCTTTCTCAAGAAAATACAAACTGAATAACAAAACAGACAAAAAACTAGATTTACTACGTGATTTCTTTTAATTTTTGTTCTTGCTATGAACTCTGTGCACAAATCCCTCTCCCAACTCTTTTGTGAAGTTCCTGGATTCTCTTAAAAACTAGTTTTATTTATATGTTGTCTACATATCTAACTGTGAAACAGTCAAGACTTTATTATTTTATTTTTGGATAATTAAGAAAAACTTTTTATTATGAAAAATTTCAAAAATACAAAAACAGTAGAAAAAATTACTAGTATAATGTTTATAATTATTTAGAATAATTTAGAATTATGGGTACAGTAAAGCCTCATATAAATCCTACAGTTGCTGGGAGTTTGTCAAATTTACTTCATTTTATTTTTATTTTTTTTCTTTCTCTGTGAAGAATTACAAAGCACCATGTCATTTTACCCCTACTTCAGCATACTGTCAAAATTTCATTTTCCTTTATTTTGAGCAGGAAGGAAAATTTATCGTAAACTTTGGGAAAGAGCATAGACATAGCTCACTTTCACTTATATTTTTAAATGGCTCAGTTATTTAAGAGAGTAAGTTGATAAGAATGCTCACATTTATCAAAAGCCATATATGTATACACACACATGAGCACACGCACACCCCCCGAAGATTATGCAAAAGTCACTGTCTATATTCCCTTATTTTATCCTTGTAACTATTTCCTAATGTAGGGACTACAATTCTCTCTATTTTACAAATGAGAGAACTGAGCCTAGAAACAAGTAAACGTGGGCTTCATCTCAGAGTTGCTTATTTTGTTCCCCGCCACATGTGCAGCCCACACCTGGTCCTCTGTCCTGCTTACTATAGTAGATTAGGAACCTCAAGTGCTTTAGAATATTGCCATGTAATGCTGGATCATGTGGGATTCACTGATTTGTGATTATGGATACAATGTGATGGAACCCTTGGTTTACTTCCTGAATTTATGTTTTAAGAGGTACATGGTGAAGATAGGGTTCATCTGGAACAGTGTTTTTCAAATTGCTTGCTGTTACACATTAGCAGGTCATGACCAGCATCTGAAAACAATAGACTAGACTAGAATAAAACAAAACAAAACAAAACATGAGAGTTAGCATTGCAGGTAATAAGTGCTATGTGTGTTTGGAGGGTGTAGGGGTGTGTGTGTATACTGGATCATTATATGAATACATATTTTTGGTGGGTGATATTATAAGATTTTGAGAACCCTTGTTCGAGAAGACATGACTGAGGAATATAGGATCTTGAAACCATATTACATAACAAAGTGAGAACATTGGCTCTTTCCTCTCAGAATGTAACTGCTTATTCTCATCTCTGTCTCCCTTGTGTCTTGAGCTCTTTCTCTCATCTTCTTATGCAAAAGTCACACACACACACTAACTTATACATGTACATACAGAGTTATGATTAAATATAAACATTAATGTAAAATATATGAGAGCTGACCTTCAGTATATAGTAATATGACATTGTGTGCAAAAGATTTCTTCTAAGTAACTCCAGAAAGCAGAACTGAAAGAGTTAGGACACTAGGGCAAATGTATGAAAATTATAGGATACTAGATTTTGGTGCTCATGACCATATTTATAACTTTGCTGACAACTGGTCTGCCCTACAAAAGAGTGGGGTCTCTGTGTTTGTATTATACAAAAGTAACTCAAGGTGATAATTTGCTAATGTTGATATGTTAGGTTGAAGATATGGGGCTACAGCTAAGATGCCTTCCATTTCTCTGGGGTCTATGATCAAATGTCATTTGTAAAGAGCCAGAGGTAAGAAGGAGTCTGGCACACCCATAAGATGATTAAATGTAAGTAGTTCTAGAACAAAGATTGTGAGGGAAAGGAGCTGTCCTTTACCTTTCTTTTTCTCTTATTCTTCTGGGACCCCTATAATTTGAATGTTGGTGCATTTAATGTTGTCCCAGAGGTCTCTGAGACTGTCCTCAATTCTTTTCATTCTTTTTTCTTTATTCTGCTCTGCGGTAGTTATTTCCACTATTTTATCTTCCAGGTCGCTTACCCGTTCTTCTGCCTCAGTTATTTTGCTATTGATTCCTTCTAGAGAATTTTTTATTTCATTTATTGTGCTGTTAATCATTGTTTTGTTTGCTCTTTAGTTCTTCTAGGTCCTTAAGGTTTTCTTTTATTTTCTCCATTCTCTTTCCAAGATTTTGGATCACCTTTACTATCGTTATTCTGAATTCTTTTTCAGGTAGACTGCCTATTTCCTCTTCATTTGTTTGGTCTGGTGGGTTTTTACCTTGCTCCTTCATCTGCTGTGTGTTTCTCCGTCTTCACATTTTGCTTAACTTACTGTGTTTGGGATCTCCTTTTCACAGGCTGCAGGTTCTTAGTTCCTGTTGCTTTTGATGTCTGCCCCCAGTGGCTAAGATTGGTTCAGTGGGCTGTGTAGGCTTCCTGATGGAAGGGACTGGTGCCTGTGTTCTGGTGGATGAGGCTGGATCTTGTCTTTCTGGTGGGCATGACCACGTCCGGTGGTGTGTTTTGGGGTGTCTGTGACCTAATTATGATTTTAGGCAGCCTCTCTGTTAATGGGTGGGGTTGTGTTCCTGTCTTGCTGGTTGTTTGGCATAAGGTGTCCAGCACTGTAGTTTGCTGGTCGTTGAGTGGAGCTGGGTCTTAGCATTGAGATGGAGATCTCTGGGAGAGCTTTCACAGTTTGATATTACACGGAGCTGGGAGGTCTCTGGTGGACCAATGTCCTGAACTTGACTCTCCCACCTCAGAAGCTCAGGCCTGACACCTGGCTGGAGCGTCAAGACACTGTCAGCCACATGGCTCAGAAGAAAAGGGAGAAAAAAATAAATAAGTAAATAAATAAAATAAAATAAAGTTATTAAAATAAAAAATAAATTATTAAAAGTAAAAATAAAGTAATTTAAAAAAGAAAGAAGAGAGCAATCAAACCAAAAAACAAATCGACCAATGATAACAAGCACTAAAAACTATACAAAAAAACACAAAAATCAAAACAAAACAAAACGGGACAGACAGAACCCTAGGACAAATGGTAAAAGCAAAGCTATACAGACAAAATCACACAAAACAGCATACACATACACACTCATAAAAAGAGAAAAAGGAAAAAGATATATATATCTATATATAAAAAAAAACAAAAAGGAAGAAAGCAACCAAATCAATAACAAATCTGCCAATGATAATAAACTCTAAATACTAAACTAAGATAAACATAAGACCAGAAATAAATTAGAGGCAGAAAGCAAACCCGAAGTCTACAGTTGCTCCCAAAGTCCACCTCCTCAATTTGGGATGATTCGTTGTCGATTCAGGTATTCCACAGATGCAGGGTACATCACGTTGATTGTGGAGATTTAATCTGCTGCTCCGGAGGCTGCTGGGAGAGATTTCCCTTTCTCTTCTTTGTTTGCACAGCTCCTGGGGTTCAGCTTTGGATCTGGCTCTGCCTCTGAGTGTAAGTCACCTGAGGGCATCTGTTCTTCGCTCAGAGAGGACGGGGTTAAAATAGCAGCTGCTTCGTGGGGTCTGGCTGACTCAGGCTGGGGGGAGGGAGGGGTATGTATGTGGGGCGAGCCTGTGGTGGCAGAGACTGGCATGATATTGCAACAGCCTGAGGCGCACTGTCTATTCCCCTGGGGAAGTTGTCCCTGGATCACGGGCCCTTGGCAGTGGTGGACTGCACAGGCTCCCGGGAGGGTAGGTGTGGATAGTGACCTGTGCTTGCACACAGGCTTCTTGGTGGCTGCAGCAGCAACCTTAGCATCTCATGCCTGTCTCTGGGGTCTGCGCTGATAGCTGCGGCTCACGCCCATCTCTGGAGCTCGTTTAGGCAGTGCTCTGAATCCCCTCTCCTGGCGCAACCTGAAACAATGTCTCTTGCCTCTTAGGTGGTCCAGACTTTTTCCCGGATTCCCTCCCAGCTAGCTGTGGTGCACTAGCCCCCTTTAGGCTGTGTTCACGCCGCCAACCCCAGTCCTCTCCTGGGATCCGACTGAAGCCCAAGCCTCAGGTCCCAGCCCCCACCTGCCCTGGCGGGTGAGCAGACAAGCCTCTTGGGCTGGTGAGTGCTGGTCAGCACTGATCCTCTGTGCAGGAATCTCTCCACTTTGCCCTCTGCACCCCTATTGCTGCGCTCTCCTCCGTGGCTCCAAAGCTTCCACCCTACCACCCTCCATTTTTACCAGTGAAGGGGCTTCCTAGTGTGTGGAAACTTTTCCTCCTTCACAGCTCCCTCCCAGATGTGCAGGTCCTGTCCCTATTCTTTTGTCTCTGTTTTTTCTTTTTTCTTTTGCCCTACCCAGATACATGGGGATTTTCTTGCCTTTTGGGAAGTCTGAGGTGTTTTGCCAGCATTCAGTAGGTGTTCTGTAGGAGTTGTTCCACATGTAGATGTATTTCTGATGTATTTGTAGGGAGGAAGGTGATCTCCATGTCTTACTCCTCCACCATTTGAAGGTCTCTCCAGATTGGCTTCTTTCATCTAGTAATATACAGTTAAGTTTCCTCCATATCTTTTCATGGCTTGATAACTCATTTCTTTTTAGCACTGAGTAATATTCCATTGTGTGGGTATACTACAGAGTATCCATTCACCTACTGAAGGACGTCTAAGTTGATATGAGCTATTTTTAATACTACAAAATGGAAACTGTATAGAATTTTCTTTCCAGTTTGTGGGCTCAATCATTCTCAGAAAAACCTCCCATCATTTTTATAATGTTTTAAGTTAAAAGATATGGGCATAAGGAGAGGAGTGACCCATAGTGCCTGAAGAGGACAAAATCACATAAGCAGAGTCCTTTAAGAACACTGTCTAAACAAAGCCTGACTGTCTAGGTTTGCTAAACATTATGCAAAAATCAAATACGGAAATCAATTAGGATCTCAGCCATTTGAATGTACTCCACTCTTCGACTTTATTTCTTTCTGTCACACACAGATTTAAATCTTAAATGTTAAGAAAAACTAATTCTAAACTTTTAAAAATGAGGAAGCAAAGCATTATTTTGCTTGCAGTCACAACAAAAACCGTCTGTTGCAAATCCTTCATTTGGAAACAGGATTTTCTCCCCTGTTCTCTAAACCAAAGACCTTAAGCTGGAGCTCTCTGGCATAAATTAGTGAAACAAAATATAGATTCCTGTGTCACCTGTAAATAGGATCCTCCTGTGTAATGTCCTTATCTCCTTTCATGACTGAGAAAACTTTTACTCATTTTCAAGATGCAGCATCAATGTCTCATTTCCTGGATTAGGTAAGCTGTATTTCCTTGTTGATAGAATACTCTATGAACAAAGGCTACAATGAACTTATCAGTGCCTTTAATGTATTATTACTTTATTAATTATAATAATATGTAATTGTTTATGAAAATTTGCAGCTTATTTATATAGGCAAGGCATCTGTTCATTTTACATGTAGATTCTAGGTATGCATTTATGCCTGGCTGGATCCCTTATGGTGACTCTACAGATACCCCCAGCTCCATCCATGGCCCTGAGTCAGAGAACTGATGTATGTGCTCACTGGCAAAGGGAGAGGATGGGACCCATTCAATTTGCTGCCTGTCTTCTCTGAGCAGATCTTAGCTCATTGCAGTGATACGCATGAGCTAGACTGCATCTTCTCATGAGGAGGAAGGAGGGCTGACTGTACCCATTTATTCCCAATTCCCCTTCAGTGACATCACATTGGTAGCTTAAAGTAAGGCACAGTGGAGGTATTTATACTATGGAAATAGGTAAACACTACACATGCACTTTTCTCCCTAGAGAGCTGGTTGTTAAACTTTTACCAGAATGTCACTGCTCATTTGTCACTTTCTGATGTCTAAAATTGATTAAAGCCTCCTATTATGTGCTCTCAAAACCATGCTCCTCTCCTTTGTAGCACTTACCTTAGTGGCAATTTGATGTTCATTTGCAGTGGGAAGATTAATTGAGATAATGTATTTTAAGTACCAATTACAGGTCTTGGAACAAAGTGCTTATCTAAATTATTAAGTTTATTTATTATTATGTAATTATTGGTGCATTATTTTCCCCTCCACAAGACTGTAAGTGCCATGAAGTCAGGACAGTTTTTGTTTTCTCTCCTAAGGATCTAGCATAGTCGCAGGCCCATGGTAGATAAGCAACTACATTGTGATAAAGGAAAAAATCAAATCACCGTTTTCTGCTGCTGATAGTAGTTGTCTGATCCACTACACTCCCCCCCCCCGCCACCATGTGCTTTCTGCTCAGAGTGAGAAAGTGTGGATTTTGCATACTAGCTGTGGAGGGGTGTGGGTGAAGGTCCTACTTTGGCTACTGATGATTCTGTCACATCAGTTGTCAAGCATTTGTGTCTATCTCTGTCTTTCAGTGAATTATTAATATGAGGATAGGTTTCCTGAGAGACCAAATAACCTTTAAAAAATATTTAGAGAGTAAGAACAACAAATGTATCTTGGGGTTTCATGTCTAGAAAATCGACTTAATTAGGTACTTAACCATTCACTATCATCCTCTCCCCTCCGTGTAATAATCTGGCTTTGATTTGGTTACTATGGTTGTCCCCAAGATGTTGTTGTTTTAAGAAAATGCATTTTTTCCCCCAGTTGTCAGTTCTGAGGATGTTATTAAAAGATGGTTATGAAGTATTTTGTCTTCATTTTCTCAGTTGATTCATTAGTGGGATGCTGCTCAACTCTGGCTTCATTAAGCCTTTTCATTGATGGGAGTACATTCACATACAAACTCAACCTCCCAACACCGACTTTCATCCGTGGCAGGCATCCAGCGCTTCCTGCTCACAAGCCTGATCTTGAATCTTTAATAAGAACATCAGAGTTCTTAGCAGCCAGGGCTGCAGAGTTGAAGCAGCACGCATAGAATTAAAGGTCAATCCGGGAAAATGAAATTGTTTTGTTTTTCAGTATTTTGTTTTGCAAGCAGGTGATTTGAAGCATCTCACATCTTACAATACCAGGAATCCAGTGTGCAAGTTTTCATAATGCTGGCAGATACCCATGACATTGTATTCTTAGCATATATTGCTAACATGGGAGGCCCCCTGGGATTCTGGAAAGGGCATTTGGCTAGAAGTCAGGAGACTTGGGCCCTCACTCTGTCCCTGATATTAAAGATAATAAAAATAGTTCACACTCCTTGTGTTCTTACTTTGTACCAGACAATATTTTAAGTGATTTATAAATATGGGGAGGTTGAAGGATTTGAAACTCTTAACTCACATTGTAATTCAGATATTCAGACAGAATGTAACTCCTTTATTTGTTTTGTGTTTGTTCTACTTTTCCTGCCTAGTCCATGCACTGGTGTCCAGGGGAGAAATTAGATTTAGTCCAATCTAAATTTAGTCAAATAAATACTTTTAACCTGTGCTGTCCAATATGGTAGTCACTACCCACATATTCCTACTTGAGTACATGAAATTTGGCTGGTCCAAACTGATATGGGTTGTAAGTGTAAAGTTCACATCAGATTTCGATTACATTGTGTGAAAAATAAAGAATGTGCATCTATTTAATAATTTTATATCGATAACATCTTAAAGTATTTTAGATATTTAAAATACATTGTTCAAATTAACTTCATTGCTTCTTTTTACTTTAATGTAGTTACTACAAAGTTTAAAACTAGGTATGTGTCCACTACTTATGTGTTCCTCCAGGTAGAGGAACAGCATGTGTTAAGGCTCTGAGTCCTGAAAGACTTGGTGCTTTTGAGGAAATGGAAGACAACACAGTATCTGGGAGCACTGTGGCAAGGCAGGGAGTGTATAAAAGGCCAGGAGTAGACTAAAACCAGAGAGGAAGTGAGAGGTCAGATCCTGCAAGAACGTGTAGTCTCTAGTAAGGAGTTTGAGTTTTTTCTAAGAATAATAAAAAGCTGCTGGAGGGTTTAGACAACAGAGGTGTGATATTAAGTATGTTTTATGTTACCTCGCTAAATCCCAGTTTCCTACCTTTAAAATAGGTATAGTAATATTAATGTCTTCAAAAGATCATTAAAAAAGATGATGCATAAGTAGTCACTATGGAAGTTGTAAAATACTATAGAGGTATAAATTAATCTCATCATTATGGCTACTGCTCAAAAATCTTCAATGAGTCCCTGACAGCAATGGCATAAGGTTTTTCATCAATGTGTTTTAAAGTCTTCCATCTGTTGGCCCCATCTGAACAATAGGAACATTCATCTCATTTTCTGCCTCAACATATTATTTCCAGTCTTCTCTCCATTGTAGATACTGTTCCTGCTCCTACACCTTGATTTTGCTCATGATGGACAGTGGTTCATTTTAATGCCTTCATTGTTTTTCTCCATCTATTCTAATCCAATTTCACAATACCTGTATTAGTCTGGATTCTTTCAGTTATAAGGAACACAAAAGCCTCAGTCTGGCTTGAACCATAAGAGGAATTTGTGAATAAGTGAAAAGTCCAGGGGGATGTCTAGTTCCTCCAGACATGAACTGACCTAAGAACTCATTATACCATGTCAGGAATTTGTGTCCTGGGTCTCTGTCTATAAAGTTCTCCTATGAGTTGTCAGTTTCATCATCCGTAGCTCCAGACTTCATCCTAACCAGCTTAGCAACTCCAGTGGAAAGAGAATTGCTCTTTCCCAAATGATCTAGTAAAAGTCTTATGTTTCACTCTATTGGCCTAAATTTATTATACACGCTGAACAAATCTATGTATTGGCCAAGCCCCAGACCAGAGCCCACCCCATGGATTGGGGGCACTTGATGGGGTTAGTCCCCATCCAAACCAAATGAATGAAGTGGGACTGTGGAAGTTTCCCAAAAGAAAAACAGAATTGGGAGAATGGCACTGGACAGGCAAAAAGGGGAGAAAACAAAAAACCCACCCAGATATCCACCATAATGATATGGCTCATGTCCCACGTCCTCCATGAGCCCTGCTTCTATGACTTCAGGCAAGAATTATCTTTTTCCTTCCTGACTTTTCTTCATACTTGGTCTCTGGAGCATACATTTTTGGCTCTTGATATTCCATTTTGCACTTTATTATAACCGTAAAATTTTTATTGCCTGATTAAACCTTGGTGGTAATCTCATCCTAGAGATGTGAAAGCCCTGAAGGAAAAAATAATAAATTTTAGATTATTTTGAAAATATTTCTTGAGGACTTCTAGGTTATTTCTGGGGGGAAAAAGGTACAAAATTTCTTTTTTTTTTTAACATCTTTATTGGAGTATAATTGTTTTATAATGGTGTGTTAGTTTCTGCTTTATAACAAAGTGAATCAGTTATACATATACATATATCCCCATATCTCCTCTGTCTTGGGTCTCCCTCCCACCCTCCCTATCCCACTCCTCTAGGTGGTCACAAAACACCGAGCTGATCTCCCTGTGCTATGCAGCTGCTTCCCACTAGCTATCTATTTTACATTTGGTAGTGTATATATGTCCATGCCACTCTCGTACTTTGTCCCAGCTTACCCGTCCCTCTCCCCGTGTCCCCAAATACATTCTCTACATCTGCGTCTTTGTTCCTGTCCTGCCCCTGTGTTCCTCAGAACCATTTTTTTTTTTTTTTAGATTCCATATATATGTGTTAGCATACAGTATTTGTTTTTCTGACTTACTTCACTCTGTATGAGAGACTCTAGGTCCCTCCACCTCATTACAAATAACTCAATTTCATTTCTTTTTATGGCTGAGTAATATTCCATTGTATATATGTGCCACATCTTCTTTATCCATTCATCTGTCGTTGGACACTTAGGTTGCTTCCATGTCCTGGCTATTGTAAATAGAGCTGCAGTGAACATTGTGGTACATGACTCTTTTTGAATTATGGTTTTCTCAGGGTGTATGTCCAGTAGTGGGATTGCTGGGTCATATGGTAGTTCTATGTTTAGTTTTTAAGGAACATCCATACTGTTCTCCATAGTGACTGTATCAATTATATTCCCACCAACAGAGCAAGAGGGTTCCCTTTTCTCCACACCCTCTCCAGCATTTATTGTTTGTAGATTTCTTGATGATGGCCATTCTGACTGGTGTGAGGTGATACCTCATGGTAGTTTTGATTTGCATATCTCTAAAGATTAGTGATGTTGAGCATTCTTTCATGTGTTTGTTGGCAATCTGTATATCTTCTTTGGAGAAATATCTATTTAGGTGCTCTGCCTATTTTTGGATTGGGTTGTTTGTTTTTTTGATACTGAGCTGCATGAATAGCCAAAGCAAACTTGAGAAAGAAAAACGGAGCTGGAAGAATCAGGCTCCCTGACTTCAGACTATACTACAAAGCTACAGTAATCAAGACAGTATGTACTGGCAAAAAAAAAAAAACAGAATATAGATCAATGGAACAGGATAGAGAGCCCAGAGATAAACCCACGCACATACGGTCACCTTATTTTTGATAAAGGAGGCAAGAATATACAATGGAGAAAGGACAGCCTCTTCAGTAAGTGGTGCTGGGAAAACTGGACAGCTACATGTAAAAGAATGAAATTAGAACACTCCCTAACACCATACACAAAAATAAACTCAAAATGGATCAAAGACCTAAATGTAAGGCCAGACACTATAAGACTCTTAGAGGAAAACATAGGCAGAACACTCTATGACATACATCACAGCAAGATCCTTTTTGACCCACCTCTTAGAGAAATAGAAACAAAAATAAACAAATGAGACCTACTGAAACTTAAAAGCTTTTGCACAGTAAAGGAAACCATAAACAAGACAAAAAGACAACCCTCAGAATGGGAGAAAATATTTGCAAACGAAGCAACTGACCAAGGATTAATCTCCAAAATTTACAAGCAGCTCATGCAGCTCAATATCAAAAAAACAAACAACCCAATCCAAAAATGAGTACAAAAATTCTTTTAAAAAACCCTTAACAGTCTTCCCACAAATTTTCCATTTTTTTAACCCTTAAAAATTCTAAATATGTCAATTATGACAATTTTATAAAAAAACTAAGTAATGCATGGTGTAATTTTAAAGTTCTAACCCAATAGTGTGTCTTTTGATCTGTAAAGGATGAATATACTTCCTCTGTCCCTGAATATATCTATGTACCTATGTATATTCAGGGACAGAGGACTATATATATATTTCTTTTGTTTTCTTTTGACTTGACTTTAAACTTTTCCAACCTTCTTCTTTTATTTTTTAAAAAGCTTTTTGGATCTAAATATGCTCAGGTCTGCCTGTCTGTCACTCTTGGTATTTTTTTTTTCTGGAAAATATAATTCTATGATTTTATTACATATTATGAGAGCTCATTTTAGTCTTTCAACCTTTTACAGTGAAATGTAACAAATACATAGAAAGGAGTACACAATAAAGATGTACAGTAAGTCCCTTACGTATGAATGAGTTCCATTCCGAGAGCTCACTCGTAAGTTCAGTTTGTTCATAAGTCCAACAAAGCTAGCCTAGGTACCCAACTAACACAATTGGCTACGTAATACAGTACTGTAATAGATTTGTAATACTTTTCACACAAATAATACATAAAAAACAAACAAACGTAAAAATAAAGAAAACATTTTTCATCTTACTGTACAGTACTTCGAAAAGTACAGTAGTACAGTCCAACAGCTGGCATACAGGGGTGGCATAGAGTGAACAGGCAAGAAGAGTTACTGACTGGAGGTGGGGAGAGGACGTGGGAAATAGTAGAGCTGAAGGATCATCAACAATAGGAGACGGAGGGCAAGCTGCACGTGACAATGTACGCCAGACACCTGAACTAACTTACATGATTGGACATGCAAACGCACATTCACGTCTTTGAGAGTTCCCAGCTTGAAAGTTCATATGTACGGGACTTACTGTAAAATGTAGCTCAATGGATGCAAATCACATAAGGTATGTTCTTTGTATGGAAAGCAATTAAGATAGATATTAATAACAAAGTTTAAATTGAAATGCCACATATTTGGGGAAATTATGAAGTAAGTTCTAAATACCCTAGCTTAAAAATGGTTAGAAAATATTTTTATATTTAATGAAAAACTACATTATCCAAATTTGTGAGGTAAAGCAAAAGCTTTCCTTAGAGAGGAATTTGTATCTTAGAGGGAAATGTATACCATATATCTGAAAAGAAAAAAGACTGAAAGTCAGCAGGCTAAACTTCTATCTCAAAAAAATAGAAAAATAAAAATTCATCTGAGCCTTATAATTTTACAGCAGTATGGATAGTAAAATTTTTTGCCATTATAATGATTGTATATGAAGCTCAATTTGCCAAGTCCCAAATACAAGTTTTCAAAGTTGATTTGAAGAAAAATAATTCCTTATCACTGAAGGCATATGTTCTTGTTTGCATACTACAGTTGTCTGTGAGTTGTGAGAGGTGTACCTAAAGGCAACTGAGTATCTGTATTTCTTATGGGTCTATGTGCTGTTGTGTGCCTATATATGTGTCTGACGTGTCTGTTCTTTTTTCCCAGGTTTATTGAGATATAATTGACATATAACATTGTGTGAGTTTAAGGTATACAATGTGATGATTTGTTACACATGTATACTGGGAAATGTTTAGCACAATAATGTTAGTTAACACATTCTTCACCTCACTGAGTAGGTAAAAGCTGGGTAGGTAAAGTCTGACAATTATCCAGAGATGGGGTCAAGTCCTAAGGCTAGGATATTCTCAGTTCCTGGTGGGATGCTTTGGTGGGAAGCTTGGGTCTGCTTAAAGGATCTGGTGTGTGATGGATGATTTAATGGCCTTTATGTTATGAGGGACAAACAAATACTCAAATTGTCAAAATCAAAAAGGGGATCAAGTAACTGAAAAGTGCAGAAGAATGACTTCATCTAGATGGCTCAAGCTAGGTCATCAGTGCTTTTTTTTTTTTTAAGTCTTTATTGAATTTGTTACAATATTGCTTCTGCTTTATGTTTTGATTTTTTGGCCCCGAGGCATGTAGGATCTTAGCTCCCTGACCAGGGGTTGAACCTGAACCCCCTGCCCTGGAAGGCAAAGTCTTAACCACTGGCCAGAGAAGTCCCATCAGTGCTTTTTAAAATCATATCTTCCTTCTTTTCTATTGGTTTAGTCACCAGCCCGTCTCACCTGATTACAGCAAAATGGCTCTAAGCCTTGTATCTTTTCGCCACCAGGACCAGAAGAGAGGAGAGAACTGCTGTCTTGCAGAAGTCACAGTGGGTCAGAATCTCTAACCTGGTATGAACCCCAGTCTGAGCCAATCATTGTGACCAGAGACATGGGATGTGTTGACTGGTTCAGGCCAATGGGACCTCGTTTCTGGAAGTAGATCTAATCCACCTTAAATGTATTGGCTAAAATTGGGTGGATATGAATTTCCAAAAGTAAAAGAATGGAAAGGACACAGGGGAGGCAACAAAGAAATACCCACCCTAATTCATCAATCTAAATCTTTCTGGGTTTGCAAGAATGCTACTCATAGGCAGGAGTTACCTTATTTCTTTTTTTTCCCCTCACTGAAGATGGAAGCAACATGTGTAGCTTCAGGAGAAGTCAAAGCAAAATGCATAGGTAAAACTCAAGTTTAAGACACCAGGAAAACAATACACAAACATCACCTAAGATTGCTCGTGATTGGAAATGCTAGAGACAGAGTTTATTGTAACTTCTTATTGGCTACCCAAAGGTCTGTGATGGCTTCTGGCCTGTACCCAATATCATATTCTATTGTTCCAGATTTATTTTAACTTCCAGGAAAGAATCATTGGCCTGAATCTTTCATTTTCAACCAACCCCAATAGTAATGATATTTGGCATAATTTTGCATATTGGCTTTGTTTCAAACCATCAGCCTTCCATCAACACATTTTGTGTATGAAGGCAAAATCAGTTTCTGCCCTCTAAATTTTTATGAAGGTTCTCATCTGTAGGGATGTTATATTTAAAGTTACCAGATATGCAAATGCAGCCTCAGGCTGATTTTGTCACCCCATTATAATCGGACTTCCTGTTTTGACAACTCTGCTTATACAAAGAGGAACAGGTAGCACCTTGAAGTGAATTCACTGCAACCATTTGGAATGAAACCTACCAGGTGCAGCTCTTGACAACTCTAACTCAAGAGAGAAATGACAGCATTTGCAGCTTGGATAGTTATCTCACACATCTGCCATCCCACTTTTGGTATACAGATTTTAATTGGGACTCGATTTACTAGAAATTTTCTGAGCTACTGAGAAATTAAGCATGGACTGCAATGCCTCCCATCAGATAATTAATGTCAGAATCACTGGTGATGTAACATAGTGAAAAAAATTATACCTCAAATATAGTGAAAAAAATACCCTATTTAAAATCAAGAGAATTGAGTTTAGTTCATGGATTGGCCCTGAGCAGCTGCGTGACCTTAGGGAAGGTCCTTGTGGGGCCTCATTTTCTTAACTTATGAAAGACTGAAGTTGGAGAGCCTCCAGTTCTAGTAATCTATTTTGTTTCTGCTTCAGTTACCAACAGCCTAAGGGAAAAAAGAGAGCAAAAGGGATGATTCAAACAAATCAGCCCTGCATCTATCTACTCAACACTTACCACCATAAATAAAGTTACACCAAAAAAAGAGGGAAAAAAATAATTATACTTCATTTTGACTCAGTTGCCTAATTTCACTGAGTAACCTCTAATTACATTTACTTAGACCTAACTATCTAAATTATATGGAAGTTTAATTGCATTTCAGAGGATCTCAATATTTTTCTTCTGCATCAGCACAGCGGTGGGGTAACATGCGCTAAAACTTCCTGTTTCACTCTGAAAGTTCATCTTCGATGGCTGGACCACTCCAACAGTTTACATCAGAATCTCACGGAGTACGAACTGTACTGGACATAGAGATGTACCACTCAGGACCAGCTACATAATGTATAAGGTCTAGTGCAAAATGAAAATGCAGGGACTCATTTTACAATTATTAAGAATTTCAGGACAGAAATGCAGAGCTTTGAACCAAACATAGGCTCATCTGAGCACAGGACCTTGAGTGACGGCAGCGATCATACACCCATAAAGCAGACCCTGGGTGATACCCAGGTCTCCCTTTAAGGAATGACTTGTTACCCCAGCTGCAAAGAACACTGATGGTGATCAGTCTTCAGTCATCTCTCCCTACAAGGATGGCCTCAGTGGCAGAGAGCCATCTCACAAAAGATCACAACACTTCCAGGAGCTGACCATATCCAGCTAATGGGCAGAGATAAAAAGGACTGGTCATTTTAGCCCCATGTGAGACAACTTTGATGGGCTATTTCAGGTCCAGACCTTCTTGTGGGTCTAAGAGGCTCTTTGGTCTGCATCACAGTTTACGTACTCATCCCACTCTGTTTGTTCTGCTTTCCCTGCCAGCTCCACAGGGGCTGTTCCTCAGGGTACTCCATTCACTCTAAACTATCTCAGAGCCTGCTTATGGAAACCCCAGATTATTATTTATTTTAGGAATAAGAACTTTGATAACACTGCATTTTTTGATTGAAAATATTCACACCAAAAGAAAATGTACAAAGGGAAAATAAGAATGAAAACACCCAAATGTTCACACCCAGTAAGGGTCAACATTTGTGTTTATTAAACCTTACTTCAAGTTTCACTCTGTGCTTGTGTACAGATGGGAGGATCTGATGTCTTGATAGAGAGATAGATGCTGATAGAGATAAATAGAAGTGGCTTTAATGCGAGGACTAAATTATGTCACATATTGAATCCACACAAGGATTCAAAACGATGCCAAGCACATAAGTGATAATTCCCCCAAATTCCTCCCTGTCTGCTTTTTTCCTGTACCTGTATTCAGTTTCAATTCTAGTACATCCCCCTCTCCCCATGGCAAATATCATTGGATGTTCATGTATAAATAAAGCACTGGAGAGAAGTTCACAACAGCAAAAGAGAGAGAGAGGAATAAAGGTGCTAAGCTCTCAGGTTGATGCTGCTTAATGATAGTGCCTATACTGTAAGACATCATAGCTCACGTGTATTAATTGTAAAAACAGTTGATCCTTTAAGGTCAAAATTCTCTAGGAGGAAAGCTTTCAAAATGGCAGTCAGTGTAAGTTAAAATGATCTTCAATGCCACTGGCCATTTTGCAAGCTGAGAAACGTTAATCACCAGCAAAATCATAATAGAAATTGAAATATAATTCAGAATATTCTTCCTGGAAGTTTTCTTCACTGAGCTGAATCATAAGAAAGACCATATCAGGTCAGATATTGTGTTGCAGGGATTGATGCCACCCCAGTGTTCCAGGTTTCCTTGACAGCCTTAAAACTATAAAGATTGGGAGTCTTGGTCCCTATTAAAGTGAATCCTCCTGCAAAATTTGAGGATTTGACTGAGATGACTAATGTGGACTCAGAGAGTTTGGCATCCTTGCTAACAATTTGTGATCATCGAAAAGACCCAGTGTATAACCAAATGTTACCAGACATCAAGTCTGAATTAGAAAATATTAAACTAGTCAAAGGGAATATAGATTTATCTGGAAAAAGGACACCACTTTGAAACCAAACAAACAAAACATTTCCTCCTGCTCAGATGATGACTTAAGAGAACACTTTGCCAGATTTATGCTTAAAGATGGAAGGAGTGTTCCTAGAGCCCCAACATAAGAATATCCTTGGTAAAAGGATAAGAGAGTTATGGGAATCATCTGTAAACAAAACTTGACAGCTCCTGAGTGAACCCTAGGAAAGTCCCAGACCACTGGGATTTCAGGTCATAGTTGAATCAAAAGTGGGCAGTGTGTTGGCTGATTGAGGCCATGCATTGTGGAGCCAGGTGGAAATGGGTGTGAATCCTGGTCCACCACATTCCAAAATCTGTAAGAGTTGGCAAGTCACTTCACCTCTCTACACCTCAAATTCCTTATCTCCTAGTAGTAATGAAGACAGCCACACCAAGTGTTATTGTAAGAGTGTCTAGATAATGTATGTAAAGTGCTGTTGCAGAGCTGGCACAGAACAAATGATGGCTATTATCCTTCATGGTACCATCTTTCAGAATTCTGCCACTTATGGGAAAGAAGGAGAAAAATGTGGAAACACCAAGCCTAAGAAATATGACAGTTGAAGCTTTATAAGTATTGTAAGATCCAAAGCCTAACATGAGACACAAAGTGATCCTGGGGAAAAAGGAGATAAGTAAACCTGGATGTGTAAAAGGCAGAAGAAGGCTTTCCATACAAATAAAAATATGTATAGAAAAATTATCTGTAAAAGGCATAACATCATACAAATATTACCAAGGATGTTATTTTGGAGTTCAGTTACAAAGAGAGAGTGTCAACCACAGAAACAATAGCAACAACAGCTTGGACATTAACAAGTGCTTATTATGTATCAGGTGATGTGCTGAATGCTCACTATGGATATCTTCTTTTATAATAATAAGAACTCTATAAACACTTTATTATTATTATTATTTACTTTTTTTTGCCTTTCACACTAGGAGAGTCCCAAGACATTGGATTTTTTAACAATGTGATGTTTTTATATATATTATGAAATACTGCAATCAAGAAAATAAATCCATCATCTCACATAGTTACTATGTTTTTGTGTGTGATAAGAACACTTAAGACCTACTCTTTTAGTAAATGTCAACTACAGTTGACCCTTGAGCAACACAGGTTTGAACTGCATAGGTCCACTTACATGCAAATTTTTTCGGTAAATACTTACCACAGTAATACACTCTCTGTGGTTGAATCTGCAGATGTGGAACCGTGGATAGGGAGGGATGACTATAAGGTTACATATGGATTTTTGACGGTGGGGGGTTGGCACCCTTAACCCCGACATTATTCAAGGGTCAACTATATATATACAGTATTATTAACCGTAGGCACCATGCTGTACATTAGATTTCCAGGACTTATTCGTCCTGCAAAACTGAAACTTTCTACCCTTTGACCAGCACCTTCTTCTTCTTCTTTACTTTATTTTACAGATGTGGAAACCAAGACACAAAAAGTTCAGCAACATGCTCAAAGTCTCACAACTAGAAAATGGTGAGGCCAAGATGCCCGTTCAAACAGTTTGATTCCAAAGTCCTAACTTCCCAACTCTTATCCAACAAGTTCTACCACAGCCTGTGGATCACCATGGGCTTCCCAGTTATCAGGAACCTGTTTTGAATCCTAACACTGCTACGTGTTAGCTGTGTGTTCCTGGCAAAAAATATTCAATCTCTCTGAACTGCTGTCTATTTGTTAAATAGGAAAAATAATTGTTCCTTCCTTGCAGTGCTGCTATAAATTGTAACTGTTATTATTCATTTTTTTATTAACGTAGACTATATTTATTTGTTTTGTTGTTGCTTTTCTTGTCTTTTAAGGAAAAAATCATAACATTTTTCAGACACTGGACTCTTCTGGTTCAGTGTTAACCATTTTCTTCCTCATCTCAAGAATTTTACATTTATATATGCTCCTTGTATTATTATTTGTGTGTGTTTTTTTTTTTTTTCCTTTAACTTGACTAACTGCAACAATTTAATTACCTACTCTAGTCTCATCCCAGGCAATAATATCTGTGGAACTTCAGAACAGATATTATGTTTTTCTTTTATTCTAATCCATATTAAAATAACCAAAAACTATCATTATTTAAAATTTCAACTCTACCTTGACTAAGACTGGCTTGGGTGCCATTGCTGGTGTGGGCACCACACTTTGGAAAATGCCATTTAATCAACCCTCAGATGAGAATGCTGAGACCCAGTGGTGCAATATTCTCTTGGTCATACAGATAACTCATGGCTGAGCTTGGAACCCACACCTCCTAGTAACTTAGCTTGTGTGAACTTCACTTTTTTCCTTTGAAAAATAAAGATAATAATTCCTGTTCAAAGATAGTTACACAGATGTTATGAGGGTATAAAAAAAATGTATATAAGAAAGTTATTTATCAAAGACACAGCACATAACAATTATACAAGATGGCAACCCTGTTCCTCAAAGCCAAATTTGCAGGCCCATGAGCTGAGCCTATTTGGAAAGTATGTTTGGACTGTCAGACCAGTCCATGCAAGAGGAGCAGCTGAGTCTCCTATGTTGTGAAATGTGTCTCTGAAACTTTTCCATACAGGATCCACATTTTCATTCCTATTAAAAATCATGTCAGAGTTTCCTCAAACCAGGCTTTGAACTGTTGGCAGTTCACAATTTGGTCAAGTTCAAATTACATATGCTTTGACACTATCTAGAAGGAAGTATTCTGGAAAATGTTCCTCTCCTAATTGAAGAAGATTTTCAACAATCTCATTAAAATGTTACTGAATTAGAATCCTTTTCTGTACATTGTGTGCAGCAAGAAAGACTCTGTTTTTCTTCTTGATTAAGAATCATAAATAAATACTACTACCACTACTACTATTGCTATTATACGCATCAGGACTATATTCATTCCTGTGAAATGCCCAAATGTGATCCTACTTTCCAGATGCAGATGAACATTTACAGTACTTTTTCCCTCCCCCACTCTGGATATGCTCTTTTAAAGATTTGACAGACCAGTACCTATTGTGATGAAAGAGGTTAAGGTTTGGAACAGGGAAACCAACTGTAACAATTAGTAACCACAGGATCATGGTGATGTACTTAGCTCATGTGAACATCACTTTCTTTCTTGTGACAATGAAGATAATAATAATAATGCTTATTCAACAAAAGTCACACAGATGTTATGAGGGTGAAAAATATATATGTGTAGGAAAGTTATTTATCAAAGATATAGTGCCACACACACAAATACTACCAAGAGTGTTATTTTGAAATTCAACTATAAAATTAGCATGCATTTTGACACACTTTGAAAGTGTGAAAAATATTAGTTAAAAAAAGAGATATGTGCACTTATAATCTCAGTTGTTTTCCTTCTATAACTACAGTATTGGCACCTCCAATTTAAAAAAAAAAAAGTATTCTGTATTATTTTAACTTACTGAGTTTATCCTGAAGCAGAGATAGAGGTTCCTGTTGAATTGTTTTGTTACTTAGTTTAGAATAATAACACACTACCAAATTCATTCAATTGCATTTTAGACCAGTGAAATATAATTCTGACTGTACTTGAAAAAAATGGAGAGAAACTACTCTTTTGAAATTAAATTTTATTTTTGTCAAGTAATTCATGAGCATAGGGAAAATAATGAAATATTACCAAAAAGGCTAAAGTGAAATATAGCAGAAGATTTGTCCATCGCTCACTATCTGCAAATCCTCTTCCCAGATCTACTTTCAGCTCTTAAATTCATTGTTTCTTTTATTTACCTCAAAAACTCTAAGTAATATGTTTATACTTCTCTTTCTTTATTAATTGTAAACGTTATCTATTGACTCTGTAGTTGAGCGTTTAACTCTCTTATATACAGATCTCTATTATCACCCTATGTTCTCTTAAATAACTGTAGAGATGACTGTAAATTCTGATACCCCTTCCATTGACAGGTGAAATCTGTTTTCCTCCTCCTTTAATGTGAGCTAAATTTGATCCTTGGAGTGCAGCAGATATGATGTTATGCCAGTTCTGGATCTAGCCTTTAGGAGGACTGGAAGATTTGTCTTGATCCTCTTGGATTCCTCATAGACTCTCTTTGTTATGTAAGAGGACCCTCAACAATTTTAAAGATGCTGTCCCATAGAGACTTCATAGCCAAACAAAAATAGAGCTATATGGGTGTGAATATTTTCTAATGTAGTGAACCCAAATAATATGCAAGTGCGTTGTGATCAGAGGTAGACTATAGATGACTAAAGATGGCTGTAGATTTTGTGACACTCCCCTCTTTGAGATGTGGGGTCTGTTTTCTCCTCTTGAACCAGGGCTGGCCTGTGATGGCTTTGATCAGTGGAACATGGGAGAAGTGCTGCTTTGCCAGTCTATGCCTAGCACTTAAAAGGACAGCAGGCTTCTGACTTAGTCCCTGAATATACCCTCTTAGATAGACCATGTGGAGAGGTCCTAAGACTACAGGCATAGAGAGAAGGTTCCAGCTAAGTTCAGCCTTAAAGCCAACCTGGGAAAGTAAAACCATCTCACATCCTCCATTCTGTTGGTATTTGGAAATTAATGACCAGAGGAATTATATAGACATTTTTCCAAAGAAGACATCCAATGGCCAACACGTACATGAAAAGATGCTCAACATCACCAATAATCAGGGAAGTGCTAATCAAAATCACAATGAGACAGCACCTCACACATGTTTTAATGGTTGTCATTATGACAACAAGAGATAACAAGTGTTTGTGAGAATGCAGAGATAAGGGAACCCTTGTACACTTGGCGGAAGTGTAAACTGGTTCAGCCATTATGGAAACCAGTATGGTTACTCTTCAAAAAATTAAAAATAGAATTACCATTAATTCAACAATTCCACTTCTGAGTATATACCCAAAGGAAATGAAAACAGGATATTTAAAAGATATATATATTTATAAGATATATGCACTCTCATGTTCATTGCAGTATTATTCACAATAGCCAAGATATGGGGGGGGGGAAACAAGTGTCTGTCAACAAATCAATGGATAAAGTAGATGTAGTGTAAATATGCTGTGAATATTATTCAGCCATGAGAAAGAAGGAAACTCTGACATTTGCAACTCCGTGGATGAAACCTGAGGGCTTTATGCTAAGTGAGATATGCCAGAAAGAGAAGGAAAAGTATTGTATGATATCACGTATATGTAGAATCTAAGAAAGCCCAACTTGTAAAATCAGAGAGTACATGGAATGGTGGTTACCAGGGGCTGGGGCTGGCGGTGGGGTGGGGAAATTGGAGATGTGTTTTTTTTAAATGTACAAAATTGCAACTAGAAGAGATCTAAGGCACTGTATATTGATTACAGACAACAATACAATATTATAAACTTCAGAGTTGCTAAGAGACTAGATCTTAATTGTTCCAACCACAAAGTGAAATGATAATTATGTGAGGTGACTGAGGTGTTAGCTTAGGCTATAGTAGTAATCATATTGCAATATAAAAATGTATCAAATCAACACATTGTACACCTTAAACTTACACAATGTTATATATCAATTATATCGCAATAAAAATAAATTTAAAAAAAAAGTTTGGCACTTGGGTTCTACCCGTTCATTCTGCAGGCTTCCATGAAATCCACATTTTTCAGTATCTCATCTTCAACCCCTAAGATACATAGTGATTCTGCACTCGAAACCTCTCTGATTTTCATTTCTCCAAAGAATAAATTCTGGTCTCTTACAAGAGTAGTGAAAATTTTTCCATGGTACATGGTAACACCAATTTTGAACATTTCTGAGATTCTTTGGGTTTAACTGAATTACTTTTCATAATTATTCCCCTGCCAGGTGTTTAGGTTTACATTTATAGTGCTATTTTGGGAAGTAAACAACATAATGAATGTATGCTGTTTATACAGAGACTAGTGTTAAGAATTCATCAATTTTAACTATGCTTACATTGTTGTCTTCATCTCTAAGGTAAAGGGTTAACTTTACTGAAGAGAACAGTTCTGGAACTATAACTGTCTAGGTTTAAATTCTTGTTCTGCTATTTTATAGTTATGAGACCTTGAGCAAGTTAGTTCTTCTCTTTGCATCAGTTACCCTATCTCTAACAATGGGATCAGTTTAACTATCTCATAGCATTGTTGGGAGAACTGTAGATGGTAGTCCACTTAAGTTTCCAAGCCCTTAGTTAATATTGAATGAATATTAGTTCTTCTTATTAATAACATTTCTAAGGTTCTCTCCAACTGGATGATTCTCAAATGAAGTAACTTTATAATGACATTTATTTGATCAAAATAAAGTATTGAATGTGATGGCAGAGTTAGTGTTTATTCATCTCCTTGACAGCTCATTCATCATCTCTGTGGGCTGTCGGATGGCTAGTTTTTGAGGCATTAGCTTTTAGATCTTTTGTTTTCTCTCTCTGAGAGGCTCCTGTGTGTGAAAGAACCATGGACCAGCTACATTTCTAATGTCTTTGTTATCATGTTAGGATATAGGATTTCCTCCCAGAGATATGACAATTTTCATGCTGTAATGGTATCATGGGTTTTATAAATCACATGCTGTTTGTAATGGAACAAAACCTGATCATTGCCTTCTTTAGGTAGGAGTTTATTAACAATCAAACATTATCTGAACCACAGAAAGAGTGTTGCCATCGGCAATACCACTACTGGGCATATACCCTGAGAAACCATAATTCAAAAAGAGTCATGTACCACAATGTTCATTGCAGCACTATTTACAATACCCAGGACATGGAAGCAAACTAAGTGTCCATTGACAGATGAATGAATAAAGAAGATGTAGCACATATATACAATGGAATATTACTCAGCCATAAAAATAAACGAAATTGAGTTATTTGTATTAAGGTGGATAGACCTAGAGTCTGTCATACAGAGTGAAGTAAGTCAGAAAGGGAAAAACAAATACCATATACTAACACATATATATGGAATCTAAAAAAAATAAAAATGGTTCTGATGAACCTAGGGACAGGACAGGAATAAAGACACAGATGTAGAGAATGGACTTGAGGACACAGGGAGGGGAAAGGGTAAGCTGGGACAAAGTGAGAGAGTAGCATTGACATATATACACTACCAAATGTAAAATAGATAGCTAGTGGGAAGCAGCCGCATAGCACAGGGAGATCAGCTCGGTGCTTTGTGTCCACCTAGAGGGGTGGCACAGCGAGGGTGGGAGGGAGACACAAGAGGGAGGAGATATGAGGATATATGTATAGATATAGCCGATTCACTTTTTTATACAGCAGAAACTAACACACCATTGTAAAGCAATTATACTCCAATAAAGATATTAAAAAAAAAAAAAAGCTTCTGAAACTTGAAAACAGAAAATGACTCAGTCAAACTTTTACAGAAGCATACAGGTGGATCTCACTTTATGCAATGAATGTCTTTCTAAAAATATCAGTCTGAATCCTCCTTTTGACAATACAGAAATGACATCCAGTTGACTCTGTAATTATTTTGGTAATTTTCAGTGGACAGTGAGCACTCACTGACAATTAAGGAAACAAAAATATATTACCATCTCCAGAGTGAAGTATGTTTCTAGTTGTAGTATATGACATGAGTAATATGTCATCTGTCTTGCCTGGGAGCCCACAATGTAGTGGTGAAAATGGACATAATAATTACATAATACATAATGGACAGAAATAATACTATATTTGCAAGGCATAGAAAGATTATCAAGCATACCTTCTCCTTTAATCTAATTTCTTTTTCATAGTGACCATCCTCATTTATGGTACCTTCTAAGTTCTTACTCAAAAATGATATTCATTCATTCATTCAAAAATGCACTAACATTTATATTAAGTTTATTATTTCCAGACCCAATGTTAAGTGGTAGGGAAACCAAGTGAATAAGTCCACATATTAAGTAAATAATTCCAATAAAATATGTTTGCTGTATATTTAGTTGTGGGACTATATAATTTGACATCTGTATAGGGTCTGGGAAAGCCCTTTGGAAAAGATAGTAAAGCTGGGGTATATAAGACAAATGGTATTTACTCAAAGCAGAGGAGAAGGAACAGGAGATTGGGAAAAAGAGAAAAGGTGTAAGAGTTCATAGTATATTAGAAAAATGGGATAGAGTTTATTTTACCGGCAGCGAAAATTCAGGATGGGAAGCTGCTGGAGGTAAAGCCAGAGAGACAGGTAAGGACCAAGTCATGGAGAAACATTTAAGTCATATTAAAGAGTTAGACGTTTATACTGAAATCAATGGGACTCTTGAATGGTAACATGCTCCAGTCTATGTTCTGAAGAAACCACACGACAACCACATGCAGAATGAATTGGTATGGGATTATGTTGGACACAGGGAGACCAGTTAAAGTCTATGACATCCAGGCAGAAAATGACTTGGTTTGAGACTGTGATGTGAATGATGTTGCTTGCTATTAAATAAATTTACACCACAAGCACAGTAGGCCAGAGATCTCCTTTCCATTAGGCAGGTGGCATTTTTGTACTCTTAAGGACACACCAATTCTAAGAAATATTAGGAAAAAGAAACACTTTGCTGTTAAGCAACTACTTTTAAATTGCTGTTTGACTTTGGGCAATTTCCTTAGTTGCTCTGTGCCTTCATTTCCTCATCTGCAAAATAAGCATAATAATAATACTAACACCTTCCTTATAGAGTTGTTACAAAGGTTAAATTAGGCAGTAATTAAAAAACACATAGCAAGGGATCAATATTTATTATCTATTCTCATTGTCATTGTCATCACCATTACCATGAAAGTTTCTCCTTGGAATCCATGTAAACAAATGGGCAGATACTGAGACTAAGGACAGAGATTTTCTAAAGTCTCAGAGAGTTAGAGGAAGTGCAAGGGTATTCTTGAAAATTTTTCTAGCCAATGGATGATGACAACCTGGGAAAGACTCATCCAACTTCAGTATGAAAAATTGATTTGTGTGGATGAGTGTGAAAAGAAGAGAAAGTCAGAAAGAAAGACAGCACATACATTAAAGATATTGTAGAACTAATAAATAAATTAGAAACAGCAAAGAATAAAATAGAATGGTTAAAAATTGAGTGTCAATCATAGAAAACAAATCTTGGGATAATCTCAATAAACACAAAGAAAAAAGATTAAGAGATTAAGCAAATAGAAGGGAGATGATAGATGTGGAAGGCAGAAAACAAAGATAAATGGTGTCCTTATACAGTGAGTTCAACAAATGAAACAAAAGCTATTTAAAGATATATGAAAGCACATTACTTTTTATTTTATTTTATTTATTTTTTTATACAGCAGGTCCTTATTAGTCATCCATTTTATACCCATCAGTGTATACATGTCAATCCTAATCTCCCAATACATCCCACCCCCACCCCCACCCCCAGCAGCTTTCCTCCCTTGGTGTCCATACGTTTGTTCTCTACATCTGTGTCTCAATTTCTGCCCTGCAAACCGGTTCATCTGTACCATTTTTCTAGGTTCCACATATATGCGTTAATATACGATATTTGTTTTTCTCTTTCTGACTTACTTCACTCTGTATGACAGTCTCTAGATCCATCCACGTCTCTACAAATGACCCAATTTCGTTCCTTTTTATGGCTGAGTAATATTCCATTGTATATATGTACCACAACTTCTTTATCCACTCATCTGTCGATGGGCATTTAGGTTGCTTCCATGACCTGGTTATTGTAAATAGTGTTGCAATGAACATTGGGGTGCACGTGTCATTTTGAATTATGGTTTTCTCTGGGTATATGCCCAGGAGTGGGATTGTTGGATCATATGGAAATTCTATTTTTAGTTTGTTAAGGAACCTCCATACTGTTCTCAGTAGTGGCTGTATCAGTTTACATTCCCACCAACAGTGCAAGAGGGTTCCCTTTTCTCCACACCCTCTCCAGCATTTGTTGTTTGTAGATTTTCTGATGATGCCCACTCTAACTGGTGTAAGGTGACACCTCACTGTAGTTTTGATTTGCATTTCTCTAATAATTAGTGATGTTGAGCAGCTTTTCATGTGCTTCTTGGCCATCTGTATGTCTTCTTTGGAGAAATGTCTATTTAGGTCTTTTGTCCATTTTTTTATTGGGTTGTTTGTTTTTTTAATATTGAGCTGCATGAGCTGTTTATATATTTTTGAGATTAATCCTTTGTCTGTTGATTCGTTTGCAAATATTTTCTCCCATTCTGAGGTTTGTCTTTTTGTCTTGTTTATGGTTTCCTTTGCTGTGCAAAAGCTTTTAAGTTTCATTAGGTCCCATTTGTTTATTTTTGTTTTTATTTCCATTACTCTAGGAGGTGGATCAAAAAAGTTCTTGCTGTGATTTATGTCAAAGAGTGTTCTTCCTTTGTTTTCCTCTAAGAGTTTTATAGTGTCCGGTCTTACATTGAGGTCTCGAATCCATTTTGAGTTTATTTTTGTGTATGGTGCTAAGGAGTGTTCTAATTTCATTCTTTTACTTGTAGCTGTCCAGTTTTCCCAGCACCACTTATTGAAGAGACTGTCTTTTCTCCATTGTATATCCTGGCCTCCTTTGTCATAGATTAGTTGACCATAGGTGCGTGGGTTTATCTGTGGGCTTTCTATCTTGTTCCATTGATCTATGTTTCTGTTTTTGTACCAGTACCATATTGTCTTGATTACTGTAGCTTTGTAGTATGGTCTGAAGTCAGGGAGTCTGATTCCTCCAGCTCCATTTTTTTCCCTCAAGACTGCTTTTGTTATTTGGGGTCTTTTGTGTCTCCATACAAATTTTAAGATTTTTTTGTTCTAGTTCTGTAAAAAATGCCATTGGTAATTTGATAGTTATTGCCTTGAATCTGTAGATTGCTTTGGGCAGTATAGTCATTTTCACAATATTGATTCTTCCAATCCAAGAACATGGTATATCTCTCCATCTGTTGGTATCATCTTTAATTTCTTTCATCAGTGTCTTATACTTTTCTGCATACAGGTCTTTTGTGTCCCTAGGTAGGTTTATTCCTACGTATTTTATTATTTTTGTTGCAATGGTAAATGGGAGTGTTTCCTTAATTTCTCTTTCAGATATTTCATCATTAGTGTAGAGGAATGCAAGAGATTTCTGTGCATTAATTTTGTATCCTGCAACTTTACCAAATTCATTGATTAGCTCTAGTAGTTTTCTGGTGGCATCTTTAGCATTCTCTATGCATAGTATCATGTCATCTGCAAACAGTGACAGCTTTACTTCTTCTTTTCCGATTTGGATTCCTTTTATTTCTTTTTCTTCTCTGATTGCCGTGGCTAGGACTTCCAAAACTATGTTGAATAAGAGTGGTGAGAGTGGACATCCTTGTCTCGTTCCTGATCTTAGAGGAAATGCTTTCAGTTTTTCACCATTGAGAATGATGTTTGCCGTGGGTTTGTCATATATGGCCTTTATTATGTTGAGGTAGGTTCCCTCTATGCCCAATTTCTGGAGAGTTTTTATCATAAATGTGAGTTGAATTTTGCCAAAAGCTTTTTCTGCATCTATTGAGATGATCATATATTTTTTATTCTTCAGTTTGTTAGTATGGTTTATCACATTGATTGATTTACATATATTGAAGAATCCTTGCATCCCTGGGATAAATCCTACTTGATCATGGTGTATGATCCTTTTAATGTGTCATTGGATTCTGTTTGCTGGTATTTTGTTGAGGATTTTTGCATCTATATTCATCAGTGATATTGGTCTGTAATTTTCTTTTTTTGTAGTATCTTTATCTGGTTTTGGTATCAGAGTGATGGTGCCCTCATATAATGAGTCTGGGAGTGTTCCTTCCTCTGCAATTTTTTGGAAGAGTTTGAGAAGGATGGGTGTTAGCTCTTCTCTAAATGTTTGATAGAATTCACCTGTGAAGCCATCTGGTCCTGGATTTTTGTTTGTTGGAAGATTTTTAATCACACTTTCAATATCATTACTTGTGATTTGTCTGTTCATGTTTTCTATTTCTTCCTGGTTCAGTCTTGGAAGGTTATACCTTTCTAAGAATTTGTCCATTTCTTCCAGGTTGTCCATTTTATTGGCATAGAGATGCTTGTAGTAGTCTCTTAGGATGCTTTGTATTTCTGCGGTGTCTGTTGTAACTTCTTTTTCATTTCTAATTTTATTGATTTGAGTTCTCTCCCTCTTTTTCTTGATGAGTCTGGCTAATAGTTTATCAATTTTGTTTATCTTCTCAAAAAACCAGCTTTTAGTTTTATTGATCTTTGCTATTGTTTTCTTTGTTTCTATTTCATTTATTTCTGCTCTGATCTTTATGATTTCTTTCCTTCTGCTAACTTTGGGTTTTGTTTGTTCTTCTTCCTCTAGTTCCTTTTGGTGTAAGGTTAGATTGGTTATTTGAGATTTTTCTTGTTTCTTGAGGTAGGCTTGTATAGCTATAAACTTCCCTCTTAGAACTGCTTTTGCTGCATCCCATAAGTTTTGGATCATCGTGTTTTCATTGTCATTTGTCTCTAGGTATTTTTTTATTTCCTCTTTGATTTCTTCAGTGATTTCTTGGTTATTAAGTAGTGTATTGTTTAGCCTCCATGTGTTTGTATTTTTTACAGATTTTTTCCTGTAGTTGATATCTAGTCTCATAGCATTGTGGTCGGAAAAGATGCTGGATATGATTTCAATTTTCTTAAATTTATTGTGGCTTGATTTGTGACCCAAGATGTGATGTATCCTGGAGAATGTTCCATGCACACTTGAGAAGAAAGTGTATTCTGTTGTTTTTAGATGGAATGCCCTGTAAATATCAATTAAATCTATCTGGTCTATTGTGTCATTTAAAGCTTTTGTTTCCTTATTTATTTTCATTTTGGATGATCTGTCCATTGGTGTAAGTGAAGTGTGAAAGTCCCCCACTATTACTGTGTTACTGTTGATTTCCTCTTTTATATCTGTTAAGAGTTGCCTTATGTATTGAGGTGCTCCTATGCTGGGAGTATATATATTCATAATTGTTATATCTTCTTCTTGGATTTATCTCTTGATCATTATTTAATGTCCTTCTTTGTCTCTTGTAACATTCTTTATTTTAAAGTCTATTTTTTCTGATATGAGTATGCTACTCCAGCTTTCTTTTGATTTCCATTTGCATGGAATATCTTTTTCCATCCCCTCACTTTCAGTCTATATGCGTCCCTAGGTCTGAAGTGGGTCTCTTGTAGACAGCATATAGATGGGTCTTGTTTTTGTATCCATTCAGCAAGCCTGTGTCTTTCGGTTGGAGCATTTAATTCATTCACATTTAAGGTATTTATCGATATGTATGTTCCTATGATCATTTCCTTAATTGTTTTGGGTTTGCTTTTGTAGGTCCTTTTCTTCTTTTGTGTTTCCCACTTAGAGAATTTCCTTTAGCATTTGTTGTAGAGCTGGTTTGGTGGTGCTGAATTCTCTTAGCTTTTGCTTGTCTGTAAAGCTTTTGATTTCTCCATCGAGTTTGAATGAGATCCTTGCCAGGTAGAGTAATCTTGGTTGCAGTTTCTTCCCTTTCATCACTTTAAGTATATCATGCCACTCCCTTCTGGCTTGTAGAGTTTCTGCTGAGAAATCAGCTGTTAACCTTATGGGAGTTCCCTTGTATATTATTTGTCATTTATCCCTTGCTGCTTTCAATTCTTTTTCTTTGTCTTTAATTTTTGCCAGTTTGATTACTATGTGTCTCGGCATGTTTCTCTTTGGGTTTATCCTGTATGGGACTCTCTGTGCTTCCTGGACTTGGGTGGCTATTTCTTTTCCCATGTTGGGGAAGTGTTCAACTATAATCTCTTCAAATATTTTCTCGGGTCCTTTCTCTCTCTCTTCTCCTTCTGGGACCCCTATAATGCGAATGTTGTTGCATTTAATGTTGTCCCAGAGGTCTCTTAGGCTGTCTTCATTTCTTTTCATTCTTTTCTCTTTATTCTGTTCCACAGCAGTTTATTCCACCATTCTGTCTCCCAGGTCACTTATCCGTTCTTCTGCCTCAGTTATCCTGCTATTGATTCTTTCTAGAGAATTTTTAACTTCATTTATTGTGTTGTTCATCTCTGTTTGTTTGCTCTTTAGTTCTTCTAGGTCCTTGTTAAACGTTTCTTGTATTTTCTCCATTCTGTTTCCAAGATTTTGGATCATCTTTACTATCATTACTCTGAATTCTTTTTCAGGTAGGTTGCTTATTTCATCTTTTTTTATTTGGTCTTGTAGGTTTTTACCTTGCTCCTTCGTCTGTAACATATTTTTTTGTTGTTTCTTTTCTTTTCATTTCTTTTGTTTTTTTTTTTATGGGTAGGGCTGTATTCTTGTCTTACTGGTTGTTTGGCCTGAGGTGTCTAGCACTGGAGTTTGCAGGCAGTTGGATAGAGCCAGGTCTGGGTGCCTAGATGAGGACCTCTGGGAGGCCTCACTCTGATCAATATTCCTTGGGGTCTGAGGTTCTCTGTTAGTCCAGCAGTTTGGACTCTGTGCTCCCTCCACAGGAGCTTAGGTCCAACCCCTGGTCTGGAGACCAAGATCCCACAAGCCATGCGACATGGCAAAAGAAAAGAAAAACATGGGCAGTATAATAACAAAGAATAAAAAATAAAATAAAACTAGAAAGATAAAAAATATATTAGGAAAAATAAAAAATATAATTGAAACAAGTGCAACAAAGTAAAACAAAACCACAACATAAAAAAGAAAGAAGAAGAAGAAAAAGGAACAAAAGGAGCAGAACAATAACAATGTATAAAGAATAAAATAAAATTAGAAAAATAAAAGATGTATTAGAAAAAATAAAAGTATAAATGAACCAAAAACAACAAAGTAAAACAGAACCCCCCTTCCCCAACCTAAAAGAGGAAAAAAAAAAAAGGAAAAACGGCCGGAAAAGGCCTTGGCTATGGGGAGGCAGAGCCTAGGCAAGCAGGTGGAACTTAGGCAGGGGCCAGGTTTAAGGTGGGGCAGGGCCTAGGCTCAGGACCCATGTAGCTGGAAAAGGCCTTGGGGGCGGGGCCTATGCTGGGCGATGTTCAAGTGTCAGGAGGGGCTTGGGCTTAGGACCTACATGGAAGGAGAAAGGCAGCACGTCCAGAGGCAGGCCTCTGGAGTGTGGAGTTCTGGATTTTGGGGGTAAGGCCCTGGGTGTGGTTGTTTGGGTGGGGTTTAGGCCCAGTGCATTTGAAGGGGGTCTCAGAGGGGGTCTCCGAGTGCGGCATGTAGAAGTAGGGCACTGGGAGTGGGTCTAGGGATGGGGCTTGGTGTCTGCGGAGCAGGATGGAGGCTCTGAGGGCAGAGGATTAGATCCAGAATCCCAACAAGCTCCCCAGTGCCCAAGTGGGCAGGGAAAGTTCTGGCTGTGCTCCCTCTGTTCCTCCACTCCCCCCACAGGTTCTCCTCTGTTGCAGCTAGATCCCTAACTGTAGGTGGGTCTTGCCGGGTGTAGGAACTCCTCTCCTCCCTCAGACACCCCTTAAGCATGCCAGTCCCATAGGTCTCGCCTTTACTTTTACTCCCCATTCCCTCCCTCCCACTCCCTCAGACCCGTGCAGCTGGAGGGGGCCTTGTTGGGCAGAAGATCAGACCCAGGATCTCAGCAGGCTCCCAGGGGCCCAAGTGGGCAGGGGAAATACTGGCCATGCATCCTTTGGATCCTCTTCCCTCCCAATGGTTCCCCCCTTTTCCCCTCCAGTTGTGGGATCACTCCCCCTCCCTCAGCTGCTCCTGAGGAATGCCGGTCCTGTCCCACCTCCACTCCTCCTTCCCCCTCACTACCCACCGCATCCTACCCGGTCGCTGGGGGTTCCTCCTGTCCCCTTAGGTGTCCATGGTCCACCACCAGTGCCTAGTAGGTCCCCTAGTTGTGTGGAGATGTGAATTCCCCCTCCTCTTAGTCCACCATCTTTACTCTGCCCCCCAGTTATTCTTCAAGACAGTGTGAGACTATAATTCAATCACTTGCTAGTTGAAAACTTAGTTTTGAGTCAAATTCCCAGGAGGCATCATAGTTGCCTACTATGTGATTAAAGGTCATGAGTACAGCAGCAGATGTTACCAATGAGAAATGTCCATCAAAGAGCACAATTTTGTCCCTTGACATCATGATGTTGCATAGTGCATCATAATGCCTCCTGGAGAATCTGGCCATTTGCTTTTGTTAACTCAATCCCCACCTCTTATATGGCTGGAGCTGCTGCTGCTGCTGCTCTGAGATTTAGCTGCTACCACCACCTGCTGTGTGGCTTGGACAATCTCTGCCTCTGTTCCCTTTCTGTGGTAACTTTCTTGCAAATGAGTATAATACTATGAGGCATATTGTATATATTACAAATAATATGAGTATATAATTTTACATTATATTATAACAATTATTATATTATCATTATTAAATGAATCATACTGGTTCTCATGCTTAGCCATCTTCACCTCTGGAACATGGCCCATGGAAACTATTCAGATCTCCTCCATGCCTCTAGGGAGATCCAGAAAAGGATGGTAGAGTCTGCCTCAAGAAATCCTTGTGCTCAGTCAGGTTATGATCCCATGCCCACCATCTTGTCCTTGATATGTGGAGTGGAACCATCATTGGCTGTACCACTATCAATGGCCCCAGGAAGGAAAAGGGAACACCTATCTTTTCAGTTTTAAAATTTCCAATCGCAAAGGGGGTTTCCTCTTATCCCCATGTACTCAGCACATTATACTCCTTTCTTCTTCTCTGTCATGTTATTAGTTGCCCAAAAAGGAAGGTGTAAGTACTTTTATTTGCAGTGCCAAATGTTACTTGCTTGATGATATTATTATTTATTGAGCTCTTATGATAAATAAGACTTATAAAACTATATGAAGGGCCTCTAACTCTTCATGATTTCTGAGTTTGTGCATTTTAAAAGTTCAATGGTCCATACCAAATATCAAAATGGTGGGAAAGCCCATGCAAATGTTAACTTGTAAAGAAATTTAATGTCTATGAGACCACATTAAGAAAAATTAATACTATGTGAATTTAGGGGCTTAATTGTGCCTGGATTAGTTAACTAGGTAATTCACATAAGAATATGCTTTTTATAATAGCTCTCTGTATGTTAACAAAGGATCTGTTCATAAGATGATCAAACCATTCATTGGGAAGTGTTAATTAACTTCAGAAATGGAAACTTGCAATTGCTAAAGTACCTTCTCATTTTCTTCTTTATTTATTTTTTAAATAAATTTTATTTATTTATTTGTTTGTTTATTTATTTATTTGTTTGTTTATTTTTGGCTGTGTTGGGTCTTCATTGTTGCACACAGACTTTCCCTAGTTGCAGCGAGCAGGACCTACTCTTCGTTACAGTGTGTGGGTTTCTCATTGCAGCGGCTTCTTTTGTTGCGGAGCATGGACTCTAAGCACATGGGCTTCAGTAGTTGTGGCACGTGAGCTCAGTAGTTGTGGCAAGCATGTCCTAGAGCACAGGCTCAATATTTGTGGTTCATGGGCTTTGTTGTTCCGCGGCATGTGGGAACTTCCCGGACCAGTGCTCGAACCTGTGTCCCCTGCATTGGCTGGTGGATTCTTAACCACTGTGCCACCAGGGAAGTCCCCTCATTTTTTCCTTTAGAGAAGTGGCATAATACACCATTTGCTGAACCTTCTTTCACCTTGAAAATTGAATTGTTTTTCAACATTTGTGTTTTAATTTTCACATTCCTTGAAAAGAAAATATAAATATAATTAAATATTTTTTAACACATCTATCATGAAATAATTACACAATTGCCTCCTTGACTTCCTACAAGGAACTCTGGTAATTCTTTGCACCTCTATCTACTTGTAAATCTCACTGAAAAATAATTTAATTCATGGAGCTCATTTGTTATGACCAAGATGAAGCTTCTGATGTGTAGAGTCCCAAAAGTCTAATAGCTTAAATAAATAGAAAATTATTCTTTTCTATGTAACAGTGCATCCAGTTTCACTTCTGCTTTCTTCCCTCCTAGGTGGGTTGTTTGTGGTCAGATGCCTGGTGAACCGGTCGTTTCAAATCCAGCTGAATGCAATTGCCTTTTTAAGACAGAATGACAGGTAAAGTCCTTCCTTTATTGTTCTTACTGCTGGAGCAGTAGTTGAGGATTCAAAAAGACCCAATAAACAACATCTGTCTCCTCTATTCAAGCTCTGAACCTATTAAAAATAAAACAAAAAGGAAGAGAGATAAGCAATCAAAATATCACTTTTATCTAATAAAGGTGATATTGGAGATAGTGGCTTATATCTCCAAGTGGGATCATTACACTGAACTCAAAAATTATAGACTAACCTATTCAATTATGCAAAAATTAGGAAATTTAAGAAGTGGGGGAAAAGAGTTTGCTCCCTAACACAGAAAAGTTAAGGAGTTGAGAAGGATTCATATCCTTGGCCAAGAATGATTAAAAGGGATTAGATGTTTATAAAATGAATCCTTAAAAATAAAAGCGTAACTCTGAAGCACACGAAGAAATTTCTTTTTTATCATCTCATAAGGATGCCAAATTCTGCAGACCTAGGATTGTGACAAGAAGAAATGTAAAGCTTTTGATGATGCTGACTAGTCTGTCATTTTTGAGCTCAGTTACTTCTAAGGATTTTCAGAAATTTCTAATTTTTAGGAACTCTGTACGTGTCATCTAGATTTTGAATTAGTTGATATAATATTGCATATAATTTTAGGTGAGTTATTTAAAATAATCTTTTAAAATTTCTATGTGGGTGTGTATATATATATATGACCAAGTGTACGGTGTAGTTATTAGAGAATGTGATCTGTACAATCTTTTAGATTTGGATATTAAAATTTACATAATTTTTATAATAAATTTGCTTATTTGTGTTAAGTAATTTAAAAAATTGTGTTGGTAATTAGAAACACTTGCCTATCTCAATATTCCTTATTTGGTGTTTCTCTGTGTCTTATTTGATCAGACCTTCTCTCTCTCTCTCTCTCTCTCTTTGACTTTTCAGAAATTCAACTCATGGTATTATTATTTCCTATTTTCTTTTTCAGCTTTTATATTTTTCTATTTTAATAGTTCATGTTTTTATCTTTAGTTTCCATTTTTTTCATTTACTCTCGTATTCATTTACTACGTTGAATTGAATAGTTTAATCATTTATTCTGTCTTTCCAGTTTTCTAATAAATGCCTCTAAGACCATCTCAACAAGTTAGTATTTAGTGTTGTCTTCTTATTTGATTTCGTGTTCTATAATTTCAGTTTGATTTTCTATTAAAAGTAATTTTAGCTTATTATTTGATACCTTGCTAAACTATCGAATCAGAACAGAATTCACAGGCAAGGATTCTGACAAAAAATTGGGGGGTATCTTTTCTGAAAAGTAGTTTGAAAATAAACTCTTGGAAAACAAGTAATAAAGCAACAAATAAGATGCTATGGAATCTCAGAGACAGAGAGCCCAAATTATAGAAGAGTAATAGAAAATCTCAGAATAGCCACTGCTCAGCCGCTCTGGAGGCCAATGATCCAGGGGAGAACAAGCCTATGATGAGAAATGTAGTGTTATGGCTTGTGCAGAAGAACTGCATAAATCTTGTTATATATATAGGATTGTTTATGCTCTTTTCATGTTCTTTTAATGTTACCACCACATTCAAAAACAACTTTATACTCTTCAAACTGGTCTTGCATGCTCCATTCCTCCGGCATGCCAAGCTGTTTCCAAGCCTTATAATTTCCCCACCAACATGCTGTTACATCTTCACTATTCTAGGTATAGGAGAGACTGTGATAAACAAAACTTACAAAGTCATTCCTCCCAAGGAGATTATTATATTCTAGAAGGAAAGAAAGCCAAGTTATTAAACATAAAAATGATCAAGATTGTCTCAATTGTTTCAGAGAGTAATGAAACACGTTCAAAAAAATTTAGAGGGTGATATGAAAGTAATCAGAACAGGTCCCTCTGGGGAGGTAAAGTGAGACCAGAAGGAAAGAAGAGTCTGATCTTGCAACTTCCTGAGGGCAGACTGTTCCAAGCAGAGGGTTAAGTAGCATAAGAGCAAGTACAAAGTCCCTAAGGCAGAAAACCTCTCTGCCTGTACAGGGAAATGAAAAGGAGCCAGGGTTGCTGAAGTATAACTGGTAATGGGGTAGAGCAGTAGGGGATGAGATTGAAGAGGCAGGCACAGGCAACTGCTGAATATTTGAAACAATCTCATAATAAGGACAATGCAAAAGTAAACAACAATGAGATACCAATTTTCATCCTCAAACTAACAACAGATTGAAAAAGCTTGATATGTTGAAAAAGAGGATTGCTTATAACTACTTGTTGTGATACAAATTGGTATAACTACTTCGGAGAGTGCATTTCAAAATGTCCATCTTGTATGATCCAGTACTTCCCCTCCTGAATACATACTCCAGAGAAATGATCTCATGTATGCACCAGATTTTTCATAGCATTGCCATTGTGAATAGCAAAATAATAACAACAACAGAATAGAATGGAAACAACTTAAGAGTACATCACTGGGAGGATAAATGATGGACAACTATACAGCAGTGGAAATGAATAAATAAGAGCTATGGTAGTCTCCTGGATAAAACTCACGTACAGTGTTGATGGGACAGAAAAGCTACAGAATAATACATACAGTGCAATTCCATTTATGTACATTTTTAGCTTTTCATTAATAAATAATTATAGACTCCCAAGAAGTTTCAAAAATGTACACTGAGATCCAATGTACCCATTACTTGCCTTTTCTCAATGTTATTAAAACTAGAAAATTGACATTGGCCTAATACAACTAGACTGCAAACCTGACTCAGATTTCGCAAGTTTTTATATGCACTCATTTTAAAAATATGTATATGGCTTTATATGTATAAGTTCTATGAATTTTTATCACTTGTATAGATTTGTATAACCACCACCACAGGTGAGACATAGGATTATTCTTTCACTACATAAGAAATCCCTTATACTACCTCTTAGTAGTCACACCTTTCCTTTAGCACTAACACTAATCTATTCTCTATCTCTATAATTTTTTCTTTTTGGAGGTTGTTATATAAATGGAATCATAGTATATTCAACCTTTTGAGGGTGGATTTTTTTTTTTAATACAGCATGATGCTCTTGAGATCTATTCATGCAATAATGTGTTTCTTTTTATTGTTGAGCAGTATTCCCTTGTGTGATATACCAGAGTTTGGTTAACCATTCACCCATTGAAGGACATTTGGATTGTTTCCAGTCTTGGGCTCTTAGAAATAGAGCTGCTATGAATATTTGTGTATCTGCTATAGTGTGAACATATGTTTTCAATTCTCTTGGATAAGTACCCCAGAGTGGCATTACTTGGTCATGTGATAAATGTATGTTTAACTTCAAAGGAAAGTACCAAACTGTTTTTCAGAGTAGCTGTACTATTTTCCATTCCCTCTAGCAGTGTATGAGAGATTCAGTTTCTCCACATGGTCTCCAGCTTTTGATATTGTCGTTATTATTTTAGACATTTAAATAGATTTTTAGTGATATCTCACCAGAGTTTTATTTTGCATTTCTCCAATGACAAGTGATGTTGAGCATCTTTTCACATGCTTACTTACCATTCATATATCTTCTTATATAAAGTGTCTGTTCAAGCCTTTTTTTCCCATTTTTAATGGATTGCATTTTTTTACTATCAAGTTTAGAGTATATATATATTATATATATATATAATATATATACATAATATATATTATATATATTATATATAGAGAGAGTAGAAGTACTTTGTCAGGTATGTGATTCACAAATAGGTTTTCTCATTCACTGACTTGTATTTTTATTCTGTTAACAAGCTTTTTCACAGAGAAAACATTTTAAATTTTGATTAAGTCTCATTTATCCACTTTTATTTTTTACATCTCTCATACATCATTATGTCTAAGAATTCTTTGCCCAACCCTAGGTCACAGAGACTCTCTTTTACATTCTCTTCTAAAAGATTTATAGCTTCACATTTTACTTTTAGATCTGTGATTCCTTTTGAGTTATTTTTTTTGGTAGAAAGTATCAGGTATAGTTTGAGGTTTCTTTTTCCTTTGATGTCCAATTGTTCCACCACCATTTGTTGAAAAGACTATCTTTCCTCCATTGAGTTGCCTCTGCACTTTTGTCAAAAATCAATGGAGAAGAGTTTTGTGGATCTATTTCTGGGTTCTTTACACTGTTCCATTGTCTATTGTTCACCCCTCTATCAATATCACAGTGTTTTAATTATGGCAGTTGCATTCTAAGTCTTAAAATTGGATAATGTGACTCCATCCACTTTGCTCTTCCACTTCAAAATGATTTAAGCTATTCTTTGCCTTTCTGTGTAAAATTTAAAATAAGCTTTGCCTACAGTTATAAAACTTTTGGTAGGATTTTGGTAAGAATTGTGTTAAATCTATAGATCAACTTGGTTAGAATTTATATCTTTATGTTGTTAACTCTTTCAATCCATTTAGGTTATATGTCTTTCCATTTAGTTAGATCTTTGCTTTTTCTCATCAGGATTTTATAGTTTTTCTAGATATATATCTCATTTGTGTTTTGTTAGACTTATACCTAAGTATATCAGTTTTTTAGAGTGATTATAAATGGTTTCTTGAATTTTGGTTTTTGATAGATTACTGAAAGTATAAGGAAATAATGATTGAGTTTTGTGTGTTTACCTGTATCCTATGACATATTACTGAATAGGATAATATATAGAATTAGTCAATTCTAAAATTAATCTGGAAATATAACTTAAATCAAGACAAAGAAGCAATTGTTTCATTGGATATTAAGACACAATGTACAAAATGGTAGTACTTAACACAATATGATATTAGCATAAGAATTGACAAATAAACCAATGGGCTTATTATCTTCTCTCTATTCTGGATAGAGACTACACAGACTCATGTATATATTCCACAGACTTCATGTTTATATTTCATGTGGGAACCATAATTTCAAATTACTGATGAATAAATGGACTTGTCAATAAGTAATTTTAAAAATGTTTTAAAATTATCATTTAAAAATGATTTTAGAAAAGTTGATTTATATTAAAAATTAACTTAGAATGGATCTTCACACAAATAAAAAATAAATGCCAGATTCTGTATCTTAGAGTGGAAAATAAACATAAGAATTAGAACAAAAGTATTAGAAAAAAAAGAAAAATAGAAGGTAACTTTTAAAAATAATTTTGGAATTGGAAACCTTCACAAAGACATAAAACTCAGAAGACATAAAGGAAAGTATTGGTAAGTGTTACCTATTAAAAATTTAGAAACTTCTGTTTTACAAAAGCCAACAAACAGAAAATTAAGAAATAAGTGACATCCTGAGAAAAAAACTATTTAAAATAACATAAAATTAATATACAAAATATGTAAGTTAATACTTATAAACTAAAAAAGGGGAAAAGATATATGAACAACTTACCAAAAATAAATACACAATGACCTATATGAATTTTTATTAGTAATCAATAAAATTATATATTATTTTACTCTTAGTTTATCAAAAAAATTTAGAGAACTGGCATTCCCTAGTAATTATGTTAGGGGGAGGGTAAGGGTATTCTCCAGAACTACTATGGGAATGTAAATTACACAGCTCTCATGGAAGAGGCAATATTAAAAAAGGGGGGGGGGTGGAATATGACTCTCTTAACAGAAATCAAGAAAATTAAAGAAAACAAATACAATTAAAATGGCAGAAATAAATTTAAAATGTGAGTATAATAAAATTTAATGGGTTAAATGACCATTTTAAAGGACAAAGACTTTTTAAACTATCTTTTAGCTTAAAGAGGGAACATTATTTTCATTAGAACTTTGAGCCCATTGTTGCTGCTTTTCTTTATATACCTAGTGATTTTGAGTTTATGTTTATATTTAAGAAGAAGGTCTGGGTAGCTACTGCGGGTTTTCTTGTCATTTTTTCCTATAAAGTCTCACATGTGAGTAGAAGCTTTGGGTGGAAAGGAGACATCAAGGCAAAACAAATTTTTAGGATCACTGCATAGAAGAAAGGCTTTGGGGTTACTGGGCTCTTAATAAAGGTTGAGGAAGCAATTATTTTTGGCCAATACCCACATAAGAAAACTTAGCTTTTCCCATATGGTTTATCCAATCTCTTCAGACAACAGACCCCGCTACATAACTATGGGAAACCATCAGTCTATCCCCTGTTTTCATCTTCTCTTCTCATTCTTATCTTCCACTGTCCTTGTTGACCTTGAGCCATGGATTTTCTGGGACCCTATGAGAAGATCAGCTCTCAGCTCCACTGTAACCTCCTAACAGCATATCCTGGATTGTAACTATATCTAAATATCCATCCATTAACTCCATCTTTTTTTTATTTGGTAATTTGCTGAAATCTCTTCACTGTCATCAGTAGTGACCCCTCATAATCCAGTCCCTTGTTTTCTGATATGAATGTATTCCTTTATGTATTTCTTGATCTTTACTTCAGTGAAGTCTCAGGAGAGATAGAAGGTAAATGTAGGAATTGAGCCCCCTATCTTGAACCAGACAATCCTTGACTATTGACTGAATGAATGAATGCTCAGTTTCTCAAAAGAATGCATTGAGCAAATGAATGAAACTTAGACAGAACTGGGAAATAAATAAAATGTCCCAATAAAGACTTTATTCAATTTAGACAAAATCAGAACAAGCTTTTTCAGGTTATGATAAATTCAGTTCAAGAGATGTTTTTCAAAATGTTTGAAGCACTTCGTTCTTTACTTTGAGCAGGCACTCAATCCATGAGGTGGAATGAAACTGAACACATTCTACTTTTGCCATACAGTGTTCCCAGAGTAATTTTTGTCCCAGTGATCAGTAACTACCCCAGTGGATTCCACCAAGAAAAACATTTTTGCAATAATCTGGCGAAATGCCACCTGTTCCTTTCTGATCGTGTCTCTTGCTCACTCTTTATTCATGGGATCTCAAAGCCATTTGGAATAGATGCAGATTCTAGGCTTACATCTTCTGTTCTCTCTTTCACAAGACCTACAATCTGGCCATGCTTCACCCAATTCTCTATTCTTGAGCTTTCTCACCCCTCCCTGGAATGCATTCCTTTATTCTGATCCATGATCAACACAAACTGACATGGTTGTCATACTTACAAAGGTATTTCTAATGACTATGCCTTCCCCATATTGGACACTTTTGACTAATATACTCTGTGTCAGTTGGATTTTCTCTCCTGAGAATTTGAACAGAGGAGCAGAGATGTCTAGTTCCAAAATGCAGCTGAAAACTAGTTATTTCTAGGTTACATCTTAGAAAGAAACGTTATGTGCTTCTGTTGTTGGCATCTCCACACAGGGCCTGGTTCCTGGCTCTCCTCAAGCTTGATATTCAAATTCCTCCTTTGTGCATCTTTCCAACAAATTATCCCTTTCCCTTAAGAGAATCGAATTGTTATTTTCTTTTCTTTCTGGTACATGCAACCAAGCAGCTTTAACCTACCTTAAACTCCATCTCCTTAGGTGTATCCTTGCCTGCCATTTAAGTCTAAGTTCAAAGTATTTCTCTGCAGGGAAACTTCATGGCCTCACACAAGCAGAAGACTTCTCCATACTTAAATCTCACAGTCCTTTGCCTACACCTTTCTTGGGAATAAAACCGCGTATGAGATCAGTAGTTCATTTAAGACATGATTTGAGTTTTATTTTTCCCCATAACACCTCATATGATACCTGCACACAGCAAAAGCTCGATAAACAATAGTTTGGCTTATTAACTCTCATTTTAGAAAAGAGCTTCCCCACCTAGGCAAGAGGTACTGAGAGTGACATTTGTTCAGAAGCCGTTTTATCAATAGCAACTACCTTCTTAAGTGTATTCTTGTACTTAAGAAGAATACTATTCTCTTAACCATGATGAAAAGTAGATAATATTGTGCCCACTTTCCAGATAAAAAAAAGGAGGTTCAGAGAGGTGAAATAATTGGTCCAAGGTTTCACACAGATTCAGAAGTGGACCTGAACTTGATCTCAGTTCTGTCTACAAAACTTGTTTTCTGATTTTGACATGGCTCATGAGTTGCCTTACAAGAAGGTGGTTCTGTCCCAACCACAACTGCAATTCCTGGTCATTCAAAGGAGGAAGAGGGCTGGGAGCTAGTGAAGGGGGCAATTCCTTGTATGGTCTGCAAGCACTCATTCCCTGAGCTCTGAAACCAAACAACAAAGTACTCATGAACAGCAATCTATTTCTGATGAAAGAATAGGTACAATCTGTTTTGTTAGCCCTCATTTTTCCACAATGAAGTAAGCCATTATTGCAAAATAGAAGATGTTTTGAAAGGGGTCACTGACAAAATGTCCCAGAGGGATTAAACAAATAATGAAAGAAAATATTTTAAATTATTCAACACTGAGAAATAAGAAGAAGCAGTGTTTATTTTTTAGGCATGGGCCAGTATCAGAATTAGTATGAGCACCCACAGGCATATGTATGTTTGCGGGTCTGTAGACTCGAGATACTGAGTGAATTACATTTTCAAACCATTCATCAGAGGAAAATATTTTTGTCCCCATTTTAGAGATTAAGATACTGAGATTCAGAAAAAAATGCCTTGCCCCTCTTCCTACAGAGAGTGGCTGAGTCAGAATACACACTTAAATCCTGTTTCATTCTCGGGTGCTTTTTCACTGTGTTGCATTGTGTTGGTAGAAATCATGTGATTAAAGAGTAATATTGGAAGTCACAGTCAAGATGTAGGTCAATACTACACAGAGTCTGCTCATGAACAATTCTTTGCAATCCCCAAGTCAGCCCTCTGCTGGGGTTCCACAGGGCTTTCCTGATCCCATTATGGACAACACTTTTTAAAGGATGTGCACAGAGATGAAGACAAGTGGCTTATGAAAGTTGCTAATAGGACAAAAAGAGGGAGGGATCTTAGTTCATATGATCAACGAAAGAGATGAGGTGAAAGTAATCTCCAGAGGCATGAATGCTCTGAAAAAATAGTAAAGGTGAAATTGTTCATGAGAAAAGGTTAAAAATTGCATTTCATAACTGCAAGAAGGAGTGCAGAGGCCTGACCAGGCAACTATTCACTGAGAAATGACTGAGGATTTAGCTGAGTGGCAAGCCTTGTGTACACCAGTAGAAGTGGTGGATTGAAAGAGCAAAGTCTGACTGTTACAACCCCTCATTTCTTCACTGTGGACAATCCCAGGTGGAATATTCCATTCTTGTGCTCCTTTTGGAAAAATATGGACAAACCAGACACTTGAGAGATTCTTTGTTTGCTCATTTGCACATTCTGCTCCCTCTGATTGAAATGTATTTTCCCTGGTGCCACCGAATGAAGTCATCTGGCTCTTCAAGTCTCCCTTCAAATATTTCCTCCCCTGTGGCAGTGTCTTCCTTGTCACCTCCAGGCAGAAGCTGCCTCCATGGTGGGTGAGCAGTGAAGAATTCAGAATGGAGGTGGGTGGTGAGAGGGAAAGGGGGCACTAGGTAGGGGACAAGCTCGGCTTCAGAGTGTGGGCTCTGATGAGTTGCTTGAACTCTGGTCTGCCAAGATCCATTGCCAAGTCAGCTGTATTTGGGAGAGAGTAGAGAAGCAGCAGAGTATGGGTAGCAATGGGCTGTTGGTTCAGGGAACCCACAGTTTCCTTGGGGCCTGGGTCTCAGTGGGTCCAAGGTTGTCAGGCAGCTGGAGCAAGAGTGCAAATGCCATGAGATGCCTATAGTCCAGCCCTGGCTGCTCCAACCCCAGGCCAAGGCCTAGGACGTAGTCCTTGCTGTGCTCTTCCAGGGACCTGGATGAGGAACTAGGGTGCTGGGAGTTTCCTGGGTCCTCCACCTTAAGACACCAAGCTCTGGTTCTAGAAGGGCACTCTCCTAGAGTGGGGAGTCTAGAAGTGGCCAGGTGGGTATCGGTAAAGGCAGTTTCTCTCTGGAAAGGAATTTTCCATGAGTGGAAGATTTCTAGGCTCAGGGTGGGCTGTGTGTTAGTCACGAGCGAATCCCTCACCATTCCCTCTGCCAAGCCCTCAAAGAACTGAGGCAAAGTCATTCCCGGCCACAGACCCCTTCTTGAACATTTTAGCGTCTATCTGATTTTTAGCCTCACCCAGGGAGACTTTCTATCCTGAAGTCCCATCCCAACAACTATTGCTGTTTGTCTGCCAGCTGGGTCTAGCGTCAAGGGGAAGGGGGGGTTTATACTCATTGAAGATTACTGAACCTACTGGAAACCAACCTGTTTACTGTACTGGTGTAAATATCATGTACTTTATATCCTGTATATTGGTTTCTTTTAAATAAAGTGAAATGTCTTAGAATTGAAAAAAAAAAAAAAAGAAGAAGGCACCTCCATGGAAGGAATGACCACAGACGGAATTTGTGTGGGTGTGTCTCCCCACTGGGCTGGGAGTCGTGGCTGATGGATTTCCCAATGCAAGTCTCTTGACACGTGACACTATAAGACGCTCCCCAAGCATTACTGGTCATTATCATTATGTAACTTCAGCTCATGCATGAAGCAAAACATTTTCTGAAGATTTAATTAATACCCAGTATGTCAATGAGCCAGCAATGGAGGCTCAAGATTTTGTTTATGCCTTGGGCTTTTAAACCTCTCTTTATCCATGTCATGTAATAAAAGGGAATGTTCTCTTGGTGGGCTACAATACTCCAGTTCAGGTCAATGCAATCTGAGCTGTGTCAAAAAGTATACTGTGAAATATTGGATTTCACAGAAAGACAGAAGTTCAATTTATTTTTTCAGCTGGAGTGCTCATCTAATCAGAAGAATAGACCCACCGCAGATTTTTCTTTAGACATGATACCTAAGGAAGATGAAAGTGCAATTACATTCTGTTGTTGTGTGGCAGTTTGAAAGGAGTTATAGCAGGTGTTTGAGACAGAGAACTTGGAGACAATGATGTCTCACAAACAATGAGTTGTGGAACATGGAGCTAGTGAGAGGGATGTGTATTTTTAAAATGATCACAAGCAACAGTAGGCTTGGGAGTCATTTCAAGTATCCGTCAGGCATCAGTCAAACTGTAATTCTCTGTCTGTCTGTTGGGAGCCAGTGAACTTACTGAGAAAACACTTTCAACTCGACTGAACATAATTGCATCCTGAAAATAGATTCTGATGAGTGAATTGAGACTACTCCCTTCTAGCCTTTTAGAGTTTTTTTCTGTCTTGTTTTGTTCTGTTTTGTTTTTAGGATTTACAAACCATTTTCCCACACACTGTCTCAAGCACTGTTCTGAGCACTGTGCCAGGTGCTGGCGATGCCATGTAGAGCAAAAGCAGATGTGATTGATGCCCTGGAGAAGGCGATAGTACAGTGGGACAAATAGACATTAAACAAATAATCACACACGCAAGCATGACATTGAAATTATTTTTATTACACCAGTATTTTAAAAATTAAGTCCACTAGAAGCGCTTCCGAAGCACCTGTAGGATTGAAGGGGTTCAAAGGAAAGGTTCTGGTCCCCATTTCTCTTTCAGTCAGCAGCACTCAGATTTTGTTTGATGTACTGCTGCTTGTAATAAGCTTTTGCTTGAATAAAATGTTTTGTTGCCTACAAAATGTCAAGGACCCCTGAACTCTACATATAGGAGGGTGAGTAATATGCTACATGCTACAAGAACTGTATTTTTCATGGGACGCTGCTGTTTCTAGGCAGAATGCTTTTGTGTTTACCTTCTTGAATGCCACTGTATTGAGCTGGGAGAAGTTTTTGCATCCCCTCAGGGGGTGGAGTCCCTTCTCTCAGACTCCCAGTGTGATTCCAGCTGGGTGTCAGTGTGGGATGGTCACCTGTCTCACTGATGCCAAACAGACCACCTGTCAGGGTCCCTACAGCCCTCACTTGGCATCAGATGCCATGTGCCATTTCCACTCTGATGAGGTAGCTGATTTTTTTTTTAAATTTTTTATTGGAGTATAGTTGCATACAATGTTGTGTTAGTTTCATGTGTACAGCAAAGTAAGTCAATTATGCATGTACATATACCTATTCTTTTTAAAATTCTTTTCCCATATAGGCCATTACAGAGTATTGAGTAGAGTTCCCTGCGCTATACGGTAGGTCCTTATTAGTTATCTGTTTTATATATAGTAGTGTGTATATGTCAATCACAGTGTCCCCCAGCCTTCCCCCACAAAGACCATAAGTTTTTTTCTACATCTGTGACTCTATTTGTTTTGCCAATAAGTTCATTTGTACCATTTTTTTAGATTCCACATATAAGCAATATCATACGATATTTGTCTTTTTCTGTATGACTTACTTCACTTCATATGACAGTATCTAGGTCCATCCATGTTGCTGCAAATGGCGTTACTTTGTTCATTTTTATGGCTGAGTAGTATTCCACTGTATATATCTACCGCATCTTCCTTATCCATTCCTCTACTGATGGACATTTAGTTTTCTTCCTTATCTTGGCTATTGTAAATAGTGCTGCAATGAACATTGGGATGCATGACCTTTGCAAGACAAGCCCTCCCTCTTACAAATCTTCATGCAGTCTGATCGCCCTTGCAAATGCCAGCCTTATTGTCTTTGTCTTTGGCTGATCTGACCTTCGGCCTTTCCAGGTCTTTTCTGCAGGGTTGGTTGCAGTGGTTAATTACAGAGAAAGGGGGCTAGTCACACTTACTAGGCCCTTGACTTCAGTGTGCCTCCCAGGATTGGCCTGGTCAGTCTGCAGAGAAGGTGCAGTAACTGAAAACAGCAACGTCCTGCACCTTTATCTACTCTCACCCTGATCAGTCCTTGCTACGAGTCCCACAAACTTCCTAAGCATTCCAAGAAAGAAAATTGAAGACTTGCCAATATGAATCAGTGGCTCTTTGGCACAGGCTTTAACAATAGTAGTCCTCATATATTCAGTGTAATTCATTGAATATATCTTACCTAGACCCTTTGACTATTAGCCTCTTTACCTACAAGATGAGTTATAATCCAGGTTTCACAGTACTGGGAAAATCAGTTAAGGTGATAGATATGGGTTCCCCCTACTTCTCATCATCAACAGCCCTATCCTGGTTATTCTTGCCTTTGACCTCTTTTTACCTCTCCTTGTTACCCTTCTCCTCCTACATCATCACTACATCCCTTCTCTTTGTTTTCAATTGTCCTGAAATCCTTCCATCATTTTTAAATCTCTAAAAACGTTGCATTTAGAACCTGCATCACATGATTCAATAGTGAATCACAGGCCATTCATTCCTATTGTCACTTAGTTATCATTTATGTATTGAACATCTTCTAAATACAGGGCTTGGGGCCAAGCTTGGGGATACAGCTGGAAGTAACACTGCCTTCAAAGAGTTTACAGTCTTCCAGAAAGGAGGGCTTCAAGGATGTAATTTCAATGAATGAAAAATATTTGCTAGGACACTTAGCCAAGGGAATCTACTGCTGTTTATAGGTTGAGATCTGAATGTTTCATTCCACATTAGTTCAGTGCATATAAACTTATTTCCAGCCATGTACCAGGGCCTATTCTGGGCACTAGGTAATTCAGCAGAACAAAATTTACTGCTCTCTTAAAGGTTACATTCTATTGCCCACCTGCCTCTGGGGGCATGGTGAATAAGAGTAAGGGTAGAATGAATGAGGCTAGAGTTTGGCCAGAGTTCAGAACATGCTGAGTTCTAGTGACAGTCACCAGATGGTTACAGAGCCATATGACTTCATCCCAGGATTCCTTTCAATTATTTATGCTTTAAGACTATGCATGATTTCAAAACCATTTCTGCATTTGCTCTGAACTTATCATGGAGGATGCTGTCTACTGCACAAGTGAGTAGTGCCGGTAGAATAACCACGTGGAAATCCATTTTGAAGTTTGAGGCAGGAAAATTTTGTTTCCTTTCAGCATCTGGGACTTTTTTTCTTAGGCTAATAAAATTTAGTATCTTGGCATGCTTCACTTTTTGCTCTGGCTACCAGAAAGCTCAGGGGCAAATTAGTTACCAGTCTTTATGCTTTAAATATTTGCTTCCCATTTACTTGTTTGTTTTACACTTACATTTTGTTAACATTGCCACATGAATGCTCTTTTTGTGGTAAATTTGTCTGGCCCCCAAATATAGGCTCTACTTAGAAAGCTGTCAAGAATGATGACTCAGAATTTTCCCAGTAATTTTCACATTCTTTTGCTGTATCTCCAATAACATGTAATGTGGTAATAATGCCAGGGGTTAAGAGGGAACGGATCCCTCTTTCCTCTCACATGAAGCCTTGACATCCTTCTTTGTTTATAACTTTACTTTTATCTCTCTAGCAGCTGAATTTCTTTGTTCATGTTTCCTCCTCTCCCTGATAACTTTGTCTTCCGTATGGCTTTGTCTTCCTATATCCCTCCATCTCTGACTCTTCTTTCTGATGATTCTAGATGGCTTTTACTCATATCACTCACTAATTTGGTCCCTTTGTTTTTTGTTTTCTTAGATTCCATATATATGTGTTAGCATACAGTATTTGTTTTTCTCTTTCTGACTTACTTCACTCTGTATGACAGACTCTAGGTCCATCCACCTCTCTACAAATAACTCAATTTCATTTCTGTTTATGACTGAGTAATATTCCATTGTATATATGTGCCACATCTTCTTTATCCATTCATCTGTCGTTGGGCACTTAGGTTGCTTCCATGTCTTGGCTATTGTAAATAGAGCTGCAATGAACATTTTGGTACATTAAGTTAATGAATGAGGCATCAGATTGAACTGTCTTTTCATTCCAGTCCATGTGTCATACTTCAGATGTAATGACTATTCTGCCCATGGACCTCATGCCCACTCTGATCTATTGGCTGTGGATAGCTGAGGTCAGGCCACGTGGGACAAAATACAGTAGCTGTTTTTCACCATGTATGAAGAGGGTATCTTTAGAAGGACAAAGGGTGGAGTAGAAACAATGATATCTCCAGTTAAGTGGCTTTCCTGATGCAGACTAGTAACAGGCATATAGAACCTTGATAAACCCACCCAATAGTGTGATGCTCTGGCATGGACTGTGCTCTTTGCCTGGAACTTGGAGTCCTCTTTCTTCCTGTACCTTTTTTTTTCCAGCTTCCTCCCCTGCTGATCTTGTTCTCCTCTGTGTACCAGTCCACCCATCACTGGTCAAGGAAGTTTTCCTTGATGTCGTCCTGTACAGATTCCTTCCACTCTGATCTCAGAGAACCCTGTGCCTTTTTCTATTACAGTCTTTTGCCATTTATTATTAGACTTGTCTTTTTCCTTATTTGGTTTCCCTACTAGGTCTCAACAACACTAACAGAGTTAGGTTCTCATGTCTGTACGTCTAGCCCCTGAAAAAGTGTCTGGCCTGTATTAGGATGCACTGTGAGGTGGGGGCAGGGAACGGAGACTTTCCTTCCTCCATCTCAAGTCAGGAAAAAAACCCTCTTTCTGGAACAGATATTAAATTCATGCTCACATCTCATTCTCCAGAATGAGAATTAAAAGTCCTAGTGCACACATAGAAACCACAACCAATGGTTCCTTTCTATGGATTGGGCTTCCTGGAAATTTCTTCTTTTGCCACTTTTCTCATATCTCATCTAGACCCACATTTTGTGTTAACTTGTCCTACAATTATTACCTTTTTATAGTTCATCATCCTTTCCCTTCTAAGTTTTATGTATAACCCCTATTGACCTCGGTTGAAATCCAGTCCTTGCTCTTTACCTAAAAGTCTCCTGACACAAACTTTGAGGGTATTTGCCTTGGAAGAGTTGGAGACTTAGAATTAGTTGGTATTAGAACCAGCACCACCTCTTTGTAACTAGGTGACAGCAATCATGACACCTAATTTCCTCATCTCTAAAGTAAGAATCACAACCCCTTTTCTGCCCACTTCAAGGACTGCTGAGACTATACAGTGAGATAAGCACAGAAGAGAGTTTTTAAAACTTTGCAAATATTCGTGATGATTATTAGTCAACTTCCTTTTCTCATTCCATTCCATTTCCATTCTTTGTGGTTTATTTACAATATCTGACTTCCAGAAAGGATTTGAGGCAATTGTCTCAGCAATATACCTTTTTAAAACTGTGCGAATTCAATTTAATAAATATTGATCTCCTGTTATATTAACTTTATTGAGCACTTGCTATGCTCTGGGAGCTGCACAAATCATATCACTGAAACCACACACAAAGCACTTGAGGGAAATATTTTTATTTACCTTTTCCTGAAGATGTATGTATTGAGGCTTATGGATGTTAAATACCTTGATCCAGGTTGGAAGTTATGAAGTCCAGATTTAACTCAGATCTCGATGACTCTATAGTCTATGCTTTTAGCTGTTATTCTATACCAACCTTCATGTTCTGTGACCCCAAATGAAACACTTTCAATGTCCAACTAATCTTCTTTCACAATCTTTTCCAAATATTATTATGGTAGTCTTTTGAAATTCTTGTCAAAATAGTGGATGGATTTTTGCTAAGAGGCACATTGCACACAATGAACCTGCCCATGAGTGCTACGTTCCTTGAATAGATGGCTCACTCTCTCTCTGTAATTTTTGTGTCACTTGTCAGTCTATCTAATTGAATTCTAAGCTCCTTAGAAAAGATTAGAAGTGATATCCACATACTGTATCCCCACCTAGTTCATTTTTAGGGCACAGGTTAAAGTAAAAAAGTGACTATGTTATAATATGAAGGTTAGCTTATTATGTCATATATCGCAATGTTCAGTTTTGTAATTCAGAATCTTTTATTCTTTTTCCTTGGCAGCAGAAACAATTGATTCAGAAAATGGAAACTGGAGCTTCTGGGTTGTGAGAGGATTTAGAAAGTCCCCTAATCCAGACTTTTCATTTTGAAGGTGAGCCGATGGAGGCCCAGATCAGGGAAGTAACTGATGTTGAAGAGCTATGGATTTTAAGTGGTTCAAATTCTCATATTTCACATGTTCCATTATCGTGTATCTAAGAATGGTGACAATTAGAACTGAGGAGAAGGAATACTGGATCCTGCCCTCCCCACCTGCTATTTGATGCTGGGCAAGACACTTCATGCTCTGATGGTCATTCAGCTTTTCTAGAAAATGGAGAGCAATGTCTAGTGTTGAGGTGGCCATAAAGGCTTATCAGGCTGGATGTTCTCTTTATAGAGGTTGGCACTATATTCTACACAATGGAGAACAAACCATAAAAGACTTAATAGTCTTTACTTTTGAGGAGTTTCATGAGGATTTTCGTGTTGAACACACACACACACACACACACACAACACAAAAACAAACACTTCATGAAGCCAAACACAACACACTAATTTTATGCTGAAAGACATGAAAATGATAACGCATGTTGTATAAATTCAGAGGAGTAAAGATCATTAGAGGTGGCATTATCAGGCCAGTCTTATGATCAAAACAAATCATTGAAATAGTCACTGAAGGACCACACAGGAAGAGTGAGGCCTGTGGTCCAAACAAAAAGACCAGAAGAGGCAAACGTGGAGGAGGGGGAATGAGCACAGGCAGGAAAGGGAGAAGCAGGAGATCACGTGATTGGTGTGAAAATCGATTGTGAGGATGGTGATAAAATTTTTAGAAAGAAACATTGACTTTGGTGCTTGCATTCAACAAATATTGATGGAGTTCTTACTACGTGCAGGACCCTGTGCTAAGCTGCAAGATACAGAATTGAGCAGACAAAGTCCTTGTCTCTATGGCACTTCCACTCTAGAAGGGGGACCAGTAGTTAAAAACGATTAAAAATTAGATATGATGAGCATTGTGAAGGGAAAGTCCCCAAAACTGGGAGTAAAAATAGAGACCTACTCAAGCTGTTCTCTTTAATATCTTCCACATAATGCACCCTCTTCTTTGCCTACATGTTCTTTAAGACTCAGAGATGGCCAAGGCCCTGCAGACCTGTATAGCTCTTGAGATACAGCTATTTAATGACATCTTTTTTCTTTTATTATATTGTGAACTCATAGAGACCAGGGATAATACATTACTTATGCTTATACCCCCAACTCCCAATCCAGAGTTTCATATACACTAGGTAGAGTGAGGTAATGAAGTATCATCTTTCCTCCTCCATGAAGGGCACATTACCATCCACAGCTTTTCTCTAAGTGGACTCTGCTGTGATAGTGATAGTTCCACTGCTTTTATGAACTAGCAAAGTAGGAGGAATTCATATAAGGGCCATCCTTCTGTGTCCCAACGCTATGTGTACATTGTTGTTTAACAATTCTGTGCAGAAAATATTACTTGATCAAGCAGGCAAACACATGCTCAGTTTGAAAAAAGAGCAATAGTTTGATGCATGCTTAGATGTTTGCGGCTGCCTCATGCAGTAACATCATCAACTGCAAAAAGGTTTAGAGGAGCAGGAGGTACCTAAGAGTTATCAATTATTGTTTTGGAATGTTGCATTGCCATTCCTCCTTTATCTAGCTCAAAGTTAGGTTTTCAGTGAGGAGTGGATGGAATTTCAGAGGAGGATTAAGTAAGTCATATTAAAATGACAAAATGGGTAAATAGAATACAATGTGGAATGAAAAGTAAATTGGATTTAGGCAAACACTTTTATACAGCCTTACCATCCAACCCTATCCAACCGCTTCAGATTCCTATGGTGGCTGCCGTGCACGGTTCGATTACATGTTGCCACTCAAGGGCATTTGATGTTTTCTCTCTCTGGAAATTCATTTGCATTTAAATGATTTGAAATAATCATAAAAGCCAAGTGCTATGAAGTTTGAAATTAGTTACTGTCTATAAATTGCGATGCCATTAAAAGATGATTGTGGAGAGCTTTGCTGTCTCAAATGTAGGCAGATTAAAATCTAACAAAGTACACCTTGTTACAAACCTGTAAAGAATGATGGGATATAGAGTTAAATTGATTTATTCTCCTACCAGTGCCTATAAACTTGATGCACTTGAGTTTATTCTTAAAGTAACAAATTTTTCATCTGGCCTATATCTGTCCTCTTTAAACCTATGAATATTTTATAGAACTTGCTAGATTTCATTCTTATTCTTTATGTAAAAATGAAATGAGGAGAATTGAATTGCATTTTCTTTTTTTTTTTTTTAACATCTTTATTGGAGTATAATTGCTTTACAATGGTGTGTTAGTTTCTGCTCTATAACAAAGTGAATCAGCTATATGTATACATATACCCCTATACCCCCTCCCTCTTGCATCTCCCTCCCATCCTCCCTATCCCACCCCTCTAGGTGGACACAAAGCACCAAAGCACCGAGCTGATCTCCCTGTGCTATGTGGTTGCTTCCCACTAGCTACCTATTTTACCTTTGGTAGTGTATATATGTCCATGACACTCTCTCAGTTCGTCCCAGCTTACCCTTCCCTATCCCCGTGTCTTCAAGTCCATTCGTTATGTCTGTGTCTTTATGCCTGTCCTACCCCTAGGTTCTTCAGAACCACTTTTTTGTTTTAGATTCCATATATATGTGTTAACATATGGTATTTGTTTTTCTCTTTCTGACTTGCTTCACTCTGTATGACAGTCTCTAGGTCCATCCACCTCACTGCATTTTCTTTTTAAACCAGAGGATATGGGTAATATGTTCTGGAAGAGAGGCTTGGAAACATGAAGTTGCATGTTTGAAGGTCTCAGTCAGAGTTACCTCCAATATAGAAACTCCTAGTCTAGTCATCCTGGAAGATCCATGCAGCAGTATCTCAGTGGCTAAAAGTGTAAGCTCAGAAGTCAGATATTTTGATTTCAAATGGCAATTCTGAGTATCATTGGCTGTGTGGCTCTGGGTAAGTTCCTTGATCTTTCTGTTTCCAAACTGGGAATAATAACAGCAACATCTATATTACAGGATTATGAGGAGAGTAGAAAGAAAAAGCACATAAGCATTTAGTATGGTGCCTAGGACCTGGTAAATATTTAGTAAGTGTTAGCTGTTATCTTTTACAAGGCATGTTCGAGATGCTGCATTCTTGACTTTGTTTGCCAGTCTCAATGCTTGAGACAGTTTTCACATCAAATTATTTGATGCTTGTTGCAACAAGAAGGAAGGAGTATGTTCCCTGCCTTTGAATCAGGCCTCTTGATTTTTGACCAGTAGAATACAGAGGAAATGACACCATGCCAGTTTCTGGGTGCAAGCTGGAAAAAACTGGCATTTTCCACTTCCTTGATCTTGGAATGCTCATTCTTGGAAAACAGTCACCATGCTATGAGGAAGCTCATGTCCCCAGGGAGAAGCCCATTTGCAGAGAAATTAATAACTAGCTATGTTAGTATCCTAGGGCTCCCAGGTGGCTTAAACGACAGAAATATATTGTCTGTCTGACAGTTCTGGAGGCCAAAAGTCTGAGACCAAGGTGTTGGTCTGACCTTGAGACCAACAAGAAATCAGGGTTGATTCATTCTTAGGTCTATAGGGGAAACATCTGTTTCAGGCCTCTTTTCTTGCTTTGTAGATGTACATTTTCTCCCTGTGTCTTCATAGACTTCCCTCTGTCAAAATTTCCCCTTATAAGGATACTACTCTTATTGGATTAGAGTCTGCCCTTATGACCTTGTTTTAACTTGATTACCTCTATAAAGATGCTATTTCCAAATAAGATCACCATCTGAGGTACTGAGGGTTAGGATTTCAACATATGAAGTTGGGGAGGAGGACAATTGAACCTATAACACAAGCACTAACTTTGCTAGTCATGTGCATGTGCTATCTTTGAAGTGGATCTTTCAGCTCCCATTATACTACCTAAGCCCCACACAAATTGCTGATTCATGAATAAAATAAGTGATTGTTGTTGTTTTAAGCCACTAAGTTTGGTGTGGGTGGTTCTGTAGCTGTAGATAACCAAAAAGATGTTCTTCCTTGGACTACACAACTGTCATTGATTTTTGTGACACAGTCTAAAGAGTTTGCCTCCAACTGATCCTGTGTTCAGTTGACAAATTTTATTCCTTTGTTTGGTTAACTCATTTTATTCCTGGCTGCCTTAGGTAGGATTTGTAATCCAGTCTGGCTCCCAAGAACCAAACCCTAGCCCTGTATATATAGGGTTAAACTCCACAAGCTGCATATAGGTTGTGTATAGATAGGAAAACTATACAACCTGACCATATAACCCTTTACTCCAAAGAGTAGAATGCGGACCCCTGGCCATGATCCAAAAGTATCTCTAAAGTTACTTAAGTATATAATGTGGCTTATGACAAGGGAATGGCAATGAGAGAACTCTTGAAGAAGACAGGCTAGAGAATCAAAGAAGAAGTGAGATTCAGACAAATATTGCAAAATAAGTCATTGATTCTTTTGACCTTTGTCCACTAAGTGTCTACTAAAGCCTGTTCACATAACTATTCTGACCAATATACTCCCTCAAAGGTGACCTCCAATGATATCAGCATGGAGTCTCTTCAACTCCATTCTCGACAATTTCTTACCATCTTTCTTGTTTGTTTCTTATCAATTATTTTTCCATTTAAATATTGTCCTCGGGGGAACCAGGCCACGTGTTTTTGTCCCCAAGCAGGAGTAAAGATAGTCTCTCAAACCTAAGGCAACCAGAATTGAGAGCATCAAATGGCAAATCTGGCCACCATCTTTAAAGAGTACCAGGGTGGAAGCTGAGCAGACCCAGATCATATATCAAGTTCAAAAGATAGGACCAGAGTTAAACTGGAAGAAGAAAAGCTAGGGGCTGATTGCTTCTCTACTCTCTCTGGTTTTCACTGTCATCCAATCAATTTTCTTTCCCAGAGTAGATGCTGAAGGAAGATGGGAAAATACAATTATCTTGGAGGACCTGGGCCCAGGGCTTCGTGCAGAGGAAATCCTGGTACTTCCATATACAGAGACCTTGATCATTGATCCCTTGTGGCCTCTGAGTTCTGGTTCAGCTGCAGGAGATGTCACAGAGACGCTGTAAGATTGAAGACTACAGACAGTTTAACACACTTTGTAGAGCAACTCAAAGAACAGTTGCTGATTGGAAGGTGTACCTTTGAAACTTTGAAAATTTTTTTGCAAAAACAAAAGCATGTATTCTTAAACTCAAAGGCTGGAGTCATTGTGGGAGCAAAATAATTAAGTGACTCACAAGGTTAGTGCTCTGTATGATGACCAACACCACAGAGAATGCAATGATTTTCTGGTGGTGCTGGTCACGTTAGGACAACAAACCAGATTGTCCAAATCTAAAACCTCCTCTTTACAATGAGCAAGCTTACTCTATGATGCAAAAATCTTCACTATAACCTTTTCCTAAAATGATATATTCTTAGTCCAAACAACCGTTTTTTATACGTTTGCATAGCATTTTTTGCTCAGTGTTTTATTTTATTTAGGTGATCTCTCAATTTAAGATGCAACAATTGCTCCTGTACCTGAAGAGCAAAAAAGTTCTCCATTTTAATTTGATAGCTTTAGGCTTTAAATTTCATTATGAGAACCAGACTCCAGGGATTTCCATGTCAGCAGACGGAATGATTATACTCAGTAAAACTACTACACTCCTATAGATTTTCCTTAAACTCAGACTTGCCAATTTGTGTGAGATGGAGTAAGCCTGGGCATAAAACAGAAGTGAATCAGTGATCGTGTACCCTTTCTTTAAGAACTCAACAGAATAAAATGTGTATTTTTGATAATACACAATGCTCATTTCCACTCAACAGAGAGCTAGTGCCATATAAATGTGCAGAGGGACAAAGAGGATAGTTTGAAGATGACCTTGTGGCACTGACCTCAAAGGGAATGAAACAAGAGCTGAAACATCAATTGTCTACTGAGTAGTTAGCCCTTCCTCTATTAAATATTTATTTGTGGTATTTGTAGACCTGTGGTCAGGACCAGAAGATTCAATCATCTGAGTTACAGTCAGGGCTGTGATTATGTATAGGCTATACATGATTGTATAATTTGAATTCCCCACCTCAAAATCAAATCAAATCAAATCAAAGCAATACACAACCCCCAGATAGCTTCACCCTTGTCCTCCACCAGAGGGAAATGTTTATTTACTGGCAAAACAAGACAGACTAGAATAAGTGCTTTAAAAGTGGTATTGAAAAATCCATGAATAAATGAAATCAATGTGAGTAAGCCTTATAAGAGGTAGAGAAATTTACCCACAGCTTGGAAGTAGAGGATTAATTTTGACACTAAGCACCTGGACAATAAACTTCTCCAAAAGATGACACGCTCCTGGGGGCAAGGCTTATGACAACTTTACATTGGTTTCTAATATATAGCACTGTGTCTGGTTTGTGGTAATTGTTTATATCAGTAATGGTGTTTTTGGCTGCAACTATCAGAAGACTCAATTTAACTGACTTAAACAGTAGGGCGCATATATTAGCTCATGTTTATGGACAGTGTGTCTCCAAGGATGGTTATTCAATGTCTCAGCAATTTCATCACATACCCAGGTTCTTTCCATCTTTCAATTTTACCATCTTCATTACTTTGACTTTGTCCTTGACCGGAAGCCTGCATGGTCACTTTCAGTGGAAAAATAAGGACTATTTATTCCTACTCTTTATGTCTGAATTATGGAACTTTCATGGAAGACCCTCCAGAAAACCTGTACTCTATAATTCATTGACTAAAATTGGATCATAGACCTCCCTCAAACCAATCATTGTTTATGGGAAAATACTGCTGTGTTTGGGTAAAAATAAATCAGGATTTGCCTCTGAGTCACATTGGGACAGGGTGAAACAAAATCAGATATTCTTGTTGGGTAGGCAACCAACAGTGTTTGACACATTGTTCAACATATATTAAATTGAATTGAGATGGAGTAGAAAATTCTAGACAGGAAGTTCAACATTAGCAAAGATAAAGGGTACTCTATTGTTATCTTTTCTGAACTCTTTCCATAGCTCCTTCTCTGTCTTCAGTCTCTTCCCCTCCAGAATCTTCCCCAAATACTTCGAGTGATCTTTCTAAAATTCTGAATATGTTGATCTCTTGCTTTCAATAATATAGTTAAATAATGTTAAAGGTTTTGAACTTAAGGTTTTCATTTTTAATTCAGTGTCCTTTTCTACAAACTGTGATGCTTCCTTTATCTATTTTTATATTTTTATAGGAGAACCATAGCATGATGTCTTCTTCTATTCTGGATGCTGTAACAAAAAATCATAAACTGGCTGGCTTATAAACAACACATTTGTTTCTCACAGTTTTGGAGGCTGGGAAGTCCAAGATCAAGGCACTGGCAGATTTAGTGTCTAGTGAAAGCCTGCTTCCTGGTTCATAGATGACCATCTTCTCACTGTGTCCTCACATAGCAGAAGGGGTGGGAGAGCTCGTTGGGATCTATTTTATAAAGGAACAAATTGCATGCATGACCTAATCACCTCCAAAATCCCTACCTCCTAATACTATCACATTGGGTATTAGGTACTCAATATATACATTTTGCAGGACACAAACACTCAGACTGTAGCACATGTAAAACTGCAAGAGGAAACAACATGAGTTTTGGCATCAAGCTGCAGTATAATATACACAAAATTAGACCCGATATAGTTAAACAGTTATAAACTGTACATTACTTCCAAGTGGGCGCATAAATTGTATGACATAAGAAGGTACATACATTGAGAAGATGATACATTTGTTGTTGGTTTAGAGTCCAAACATAAGGAGACTCAACTCTCCAAAGTGATTTTAAAATCTATCCCATCATCCTATCACAGCGGGAAGAGAATATGGTTACTGGAGGAGAACAGTGCTGATCTCCACAGAGCCAAGACAGACATAGTAAGTTTCAGGAAGAAGATGAGAGCTGTAGGATCGGACAGCCAGCCATTCCCAGGGCTAATGAGTCAAGATTAAAATACATATATAATCCCTTTACTTTGAAATAATTACTGATTCACAAAGGTAATACAGAAAAGACCCAGATTTCCCATGGTAACACCATATATAATCATAGCATAATATCAAAACTAATAATCTGATATTAGTGCTACATGTGCATATAGTTTTATGTCATTTATGTTGTTCCATGTATCAACAGTTCTTTCCTTTATAGTACTGAGTAATACTCATGGTGTCTTAGTCTGCTCAGGCTGCTATAATATAATAGCATAGACTGGGTGGCTTAAATAACAGAAATTTATTTCTCACAGTTATGTAAGCTAAGAGGTCCAAAATCAAGGTGTTGGCCTATACGGTGTCTGGTGAGAGTTCTCTTCCTGGTTTGCAGATGGATGCCTCCTTGCTGAATCTTCATAGGGCAGGGAAAAGAAGCAAGTCTCTCGTTCTTCTTAAAAGGGAAATAATCCCATCATAAGGGATCTACCTTTGTGACCTAATTACCTCCCAAAGGCTGAATCTTCAAATACCATCACATTGGCGATTAGGGTTTCAACATATGAATCTGGAGGGGATACAAATATTCAGTCCATAGCACATGGTATAGATATACCAGGCTTAACCATTCACCTATTGAAATAAATTTTGGTTGTTTCCAGTTTGGGGCTATTATAAATAAAGATTCTATGAACAATCATTTACAGGGTCTTTGTTTAGATATGAGTTTTCATTTCTCTAGGATAAATGTCAGGTGTGCAATTGCTGGATCATAGGAATGATGTACATTTAGTATTTTTAGAAATTGTAAGCTGTTTTCAAGAGTGACTGTATTATTTTACATTAGCACCAGAAATGTATAAAAGGTCTACTTTCTCTGCCTGCTCACCAGCACTTAGTAGTGTCACTATATTTTTTATTTCAGTTATTCTAGTAGGTGTGTAGTGATATCTCATTATGATCTTAATTTACATTTCCCAAATGACTAGTGGTGCTGAACATCTTTATGTGATTATTTTTCTTGTGTCTCTTCTCTGATAAAGATATGTCTTCTGCCCATTTTCTAATTGGATAGTTTGTTTTCTTCATTTGAGCTTTGAGAGTTATTTACATATTCTATATATAAGTCCATTGTCAGATATGTGGTTTGCAAATATTTTTTTCCAGTCTGTAGCTTGACTTTTTATTCTCTTAACAGAATTTTTACTGAGCAAACATTTCTAATTTTGATGAAGTTCACTTTATAAATGTTTTAAAGTAGATTCTGCTTTTGGTGTCATGTCTGAGAACTTTTCACCAAACACTAGGTCACAGATTTTCCCATATAATATCTTCTAAATTTTTTATTGTTTTATGTTTTACTTTTAAATCTGTGGTCCATTTTGAGTTGGCTTTATAAAAGGTATGAGTTATAGTTCAAAAGTATTTATTTATTTATTTTGCTTATGAATGTACAATTGTTCCTTCTGTTAAAAAGTCTATCCTTCCTCCATTGAATTGCTTTTGCATCTTGCATTTGTGATTACTTTTAATATATTTAGGATATTAATAGTCTGTCACACAAAATGAGTATTAAAAGTCATTTGGCTGTACTTGTGAGATGCTATTTCTAGGTTTTTGTTCTGTTGTATTGATCTAAATGTCAGTCTCTCCATAAATACCACACGATCTTGATTACTGTAGTTATATAATGTCTTGAAATCGAGTAGAGTGATTAATCCTATTTTATTTTTTCTTCAGAATTGTTGTAGCTATTCTAGCTCTTTTGCCATTCCACATAAATGTAAAACTAATCTTGTCTGTATCTATAAAAAACCTTGCTGTTGTCTTTATAAGAATTATGTTAAACCTGTGCATCATTTTGAGGAGAACTGACATCTTCACTATGTTGTCTTTTAATCCATGAGCACAATATGCATCTCCATTTATATAAAACTTCATTGATTTTTTTTATCAGCATTTTTTAGTTTTCAGCATACAAGTCCAGCACATATTTTGCTAGATTTACACACAAGTATTTTATTTTTGATTGTACTTAGCAGAAGAAATAAGAAAAATTACATCTACTCACTCCATCTTCCCAGAAGTGGAAGTCCTCAAATATTGCTCTTTGAGAAAACATATAGGGAGCATATCAGACTGAAAAAACAATGTATAAAAGCAATAAATGGACTTCCAGCACGGATGGCACTAAACTGTATTGGAAAACAGCAGCATGGGGCATTTTAGAGATAATCTCAGCTGTTCAAGCCTGCATAAAATGTGTGTGTGTGTGTGTGTGTGTGTGTGTGTGTGTGTGTGTGTGTATGTGTGTATATGAAATGAGTCATTTCTTCATTACTTAGTATAATAGTTGAATGCCAAAATGTCTGAAATTGTGTTCTTCTACCTGCAGTTCAACTTTACATCTCCTCCAGCCAAGCCAGGAAAACTTTCTCTTCCTTTTGAATTTTGGCTAGATTGTTTTTACTTGCTTTGACCACTAGAATGTGGCAATAGTGATGTCTTGCTAATTCCAAGCCCAAGCCTAAAGAAATCTTATTTTTGATCTTTCTGTTGGACTCCATGACCAGTATGTGAACAAGCCTAGCTGAGGCCATCTTAGTCCAGCCGGCTCCCAGCTAAACCAACAGATGATTGCTTTCCCATGAGCAATACCAGCTGTGTAGGGTGACTTAAGGAATTGCTCTAATGAAGATGTACTGTAGAGATATAGCAAATAGAATAGAGAGGTGGTGGCATGGACAAAGTTAGAGATAGAGAAATTGACGGGAAATAACAGAATACACAGAAACTGATTTTTGTGTGTATGAGAAATTGGTATAGAGTAACAGCAGGCCTTTGAAATCCCTGGGGAAAGAGGGACAATTCAGAAAATGGTAATGAGGCAGATGACTACTCATTTAGAAACCAAAGTCAAATCCATCTATCATGCCATCCTTTAAATAGAATTTCAGATGGATTTAAAGTATGAATCTAAAAAGAGAAAAAAAATCAAAATCTACATCATGAGGATGTGGATATATATAAATATCTATATCTATATCTAATCTCCCCAGTCCTGGACGGGGTAAGATTCTTCATAGCAGGGCAGAAATCCAAGGAATCATGAAAGCAGATATCACAAGCTAATGTTGCCTGACTCAAATTCTGCCCACAGATGCATTCAGCTTGGCCAGAAGAATTTCAACATAGAAGAAAAGAAAGAGAGGGAGAGAGGGAGAGATGGAGGAAGGAAGGAGATAAAAGAATTGAAATGGAAGACCCAAAGGCAAGCCATTTCTCCTTTGTCTCAGTAACAAAATATTAGGTGGTCTTACATATAGTCCTTTTACACATTTCTGTTACTGGCCTGGTTCTGAAGGCATTTAAGTTTATGCAGCCCACTCCCCAAGAACAAAGAAATAGATGAAAATATTTTAGTTCAAACAATGTGTGTTTATGTATAAAAATAATATGATAAAGGTAAAAGATAGCACTAAGTAAAATATCTTTAACATGAATGACAAACTGAGTGTTAATATATCCTAAATATATAAAGAGTACTTACAAATACATTTGAAAAAGATAAAAACCTCAGTACAAAAGTGGGCAAAAAACATGAAAAGATAAATGAAATATATACAGGGCAAATACCATAAGCAAATACATTTCATATCACAAGAAATCTAAGATGTGGGTAAAGTGCGATAATCATTTGCCTATAATTTTAGCAAAGGTTGAAATATTGATGATTTCCAATACTGGCAAGAGCAAAGAAAAACAGGTATCTCCAGATATTGTTGATGGAGTTATATTTGTATAATTCTTCTATATACAATTTGACAATGTATGTTACAATACAAAATATGCATATCCTCTGACTCAAAAATTCCACTTCAAAAATTCTTATTTAATCAACAAATATATATTGAGATTGTGTTATATGGCAGATACTATAGACACTAAAGATAAAAAGATGAACAAGATTTTTAAGGCTCTCTTCTTCACATGGAGTTTCCATTTTAATGGGAACTTATCCTAAGTAGAAGATTAGACAAATATATAGGTATAGGGTATTTTTTCATGCAGTTTATGATAGCTAAAAATTAGAACTCGAATGCCAGAGATATAAATTAGATAAATTAATTATTGCACATTCCAGAAAAGCACACCCTGAAACCATTTAAAAGGTGAGAGCAGGGCTATATGAATTGACATAGAAAATATTCATGATATATTGCTAAGGGAGAATGCAGATTATAGAACTGTACAGCATGACCTATCATTTGAAATGAATTATACATAAATATTATATTAGTGACCTCTAGATGGTATAATTATGGACAGTTTCAATTTCCTCTTTTTCCTTATGTGCAGTCTCGATAATAAAAATAATTACATGTGTTAAATTTCAAAGTGAAAACTTCATTCTACTAAAATTACTCTCCTATAATAAATCATCCACTTCTTTCCTGTAACACAAGGTCTTCCTATTTGAAATACGCCAGGTACTCAGGTGGCAGTGTGCAATGTGGTTGTAACAGAGAGAAGATGTGGTGTGTGCTCCCACCAGGCCCGAGATAGGCTAGAAGTGATGTAAACAGCTGTCAGGGATAGATGACACCTGAGTTAGTTGTAGTAGCTGGTATCAGAGCCTGCAAATTGGAGTAGGGCAAAATTTCAAGGCTGATAGAAAAATCTTTCATGTAGGAGGCAGAGAGCTCTGATCCTCTGAATGACAATGCCAAAAATCAGCAGTCCAGAAGCCCAACAGTTCCAGGAGGGTCTCATAACATTTGAGAATTTTCAGGCTAGAGAGGATTTTGGAAAGGAATAAGCTCAATGATTTGACTTTAACATTAAAGAACCTTTGGCTCAGTGAAAGGGGAGGGTGAAAAAGTCATGGGGATAAACCATGAATTAGTATCATGAACTTTATTTGACTTAGTATAGTTCATGTTCCCCTGAAAATTGTCATGACTTTATTATTTCCAACTACACAGGGAAAAAAAATGACAGTGGGTAGGAGAGTTGTTTAAGGCCCCAAAAATAGCAAGAGGAGAGAGGAATTGATTTCCAGCCTCTCTACTCCCAAAACTGGTACCCTTTAATCCACTTCACACCACCTCGGTTATTAGGGGCACAGCCAGGAGATGGCCATGTTGACTCCCAATCCAGGGCTCCTCTGAAAACCTACTGCTTTCACTATAGGAGCTTTAGACCCATGCAGTCATCTCTGCTCTCTCATGGGACATTCTATATTTATTAAAATTACCTCTCATTCCAAGTCCCAGGAGCTCCCCATCTCAGCACTGGATTGGAGGGTCACACTCTCTCTGATACTGGGAATCAGTTGATCCTGTTAGGGGCATGCGTTCTCAAGGGGTGCTACAGCCAGGTTGCTGAGGAAAGGATCTTGTCCTTAGTGTCCTCCCCTGTCCCTTTCTCTGGAGACCCTGCCTCAGACAGTCAGGGCTCAGCCAGAATTAGAGCTCCAATGGGGTCCTCCAGACATGATTCTGGTTTTGTCAGTTTAGGACAGAGTTTCTCAGACTTGGCACTAATAACATTTGGACTGGATAATTCACTGTTGTAGAGGGTTGCCCTGTGCATTGTAAGGAGTTTAGTAACATCCCTGTCCTCTGCCCATTAGATGCCAGTAGTACCTTCTCCCAAATCATGACCATCAAAAATGTCTCCAGATATTTTCTCTGGAGGCAAGTCTCTCCCAGTTGAGAACCACTGGTTTACGGAAATGTCCTCACTCTTTCTCTTCCCTAAACACCCTCAAGAAAACTAAATGAAAACCTAGGAAGGAGAATCTCCGAGATAGCTTTTAGATTAGACTCATTGCCAGATGTGTATTAGATCTAGATCTGTCTCCAATGTGCGTATGGAGGTCAACAAAAAAAATGAAGATTTTACCTAATTCAGTGAGGTGATTCTTCCTCCTTTCCACTTTTTAGGATGTCTTTACCCATCCTGCCATTCATCTGCCTCTTGATATTTTCGTTACTGAGTTTTTACATGAAGAATTCCTTTGTTTAGCATTTTTAATTCCTCTAGTTCTTAATTCCTAGATTCCTTTCAATCCTTTTCTTATCCTTTTCTGTTATCCCCTTTCCTCTGTTATCCCAGTCTTTCTTTGTCATACTTCTTTATAAAGACAAGATGTTGGCTTTGACTCTATGACCCTTTAATTGTTACATGATCTTGAACAATTTGCACACTCTCTCTGAGACTCGCTTATTCATCTGTGAAGTTGGGGGAGTCTTGTCTGCTTCTATTACCTTACTAGATTGTATTAAGGGTTAGATGGTATAATAGATGTGAAAGTGCTTTGCAAAAAAAAAAAAGTGACATATTTTATTAATATTATCATTATTATGATGGATTGATGACATCATTTAAATTACAGACGGGACAGTTGAGCTTCTTATCTTGTGGTCCCAGCCTATCTCTTCAGCCTTACATGGCATAGGGAAGGCACAGTGACTGGGAGTTTGGAGGTCTGCCTTCATGATTGACACTCACCCTGCCTTGGTCACATCACTTCTTTGAACTTTAGGTTTCTCATTTAGCTCAACCAGAGGATTTGACTGGCTGTCCTGATGTCCCCTCTTTCTCCCTTGCAGACTAATTTGTAGGATGAAGTATCACTTTGAGGGCAGATTTTAAAGTAACTGGCCTCTTCAACCTTAGTTCCCATTAAAATACGTTGAGATTTTTATGAGATGAGGAAGTAAGGTAAAAGGACCATCCACTTAGCACAAGCTTTCAGGAGTTTCTACAAGATTACCTGGGAAGTATATAGAAGCCCACCTGGAGAGTAGGTAGGAGGTGTGCCCATTATAATTCCACTAAACTCTTAGGATGTAAGAGCAGGAGGTGTGGTACTGGCTGGGCTGAGGTCAAGTTAGTGGTAAGAGTTTAAAACTTAATCCTCTAGCTTAGCACTGTCCAAAAGAACTTTCTGAGATGATAGGAATATTCTAATAGACACTTTCCATTAAAAAAACCCAGCTTTATTGAAGTATAATTGATATATCAAAAAACGTACACTTAATGCATACTATTGGATGAGTTTGGATATATACATATAGTTGTGATACCATCACCACAATCAAGGTATTAAACATGTCCATCACCTCCAAAAATTTCCTGTGTCACTTTTTTTTTTCTCTCTCTTTTTTTCTTTGCAATAAGAACACAAGATAAGATCTACCCTTTTAAGAAATTTTTAAGTACATGATATCATATTGTTTATTATAGACTCTATATTATGCATCAGATCTCTAGAACTTATTTATCTTGCATAAGTAAAACTTTATACCTATTGAGCAATAGCTCCCAATTTTCCTATCTTCTTGGCATCTGGAAACCCTCATTCTATACTCTGCTTCTATAAGTTTGGCTAGTTTAGGTAACTCATATAAGTGGACTCATGCAGAATTTGTCTTTTTGTCACAGGCTTATTTCACTTAGAATAATATCTTCCAGATTCATTCATGTTGCTGCAAATGGTAGGATTCCATTCTTTTTTAAGGCTGAGTAATATTCCATTATAGGTATATATCAAAGTTCCTTTACCCATTCATCTGCTGAAGGGCATTTTCAGGGTTGTTTCACATCTTGGCTATTGCAGCCACTAGACACATGTGATGCTTAGCATTTGAAATGTGACTGGTGTGACTGAAGAACTGGATTTTTTATTGTATTGAATTTTAATTAATTTAAATTTAAATAGCCACACCATGGTGGCTAGTGGCTACTTTATTGGTCCGCACTGCATTCACCTTCTTGGATGCCAGGGACCAAAGGCATCAGGGATGTAGTACTCAATGAATGGGGAGGATGCTGTCAATGCTGGTACTAAAGGTTTGTTGGTACTTGTGTCAGTTAGAGAAAGTGAGGCAATGCCCACTGACAAAGAGCTCCTAAATTTCTCATGGAAAAGAAAATTGCTACGGAAAAGTATACTTCCCTACTGCAGTAACACTTATTTGTATCTCCTTGTATATACTCCCAATGATATATCAAGTCTATAAATGAAAAAAAAATCAAATCAATCTGATCCATCCCATCAGTCTGAAAGGAAGGAGTAGGGGGGCATTAGGGCATTTGCCCTAATCTGGTTGAGCCAGAAAGAAACCTGGAGCTCAAAGAAGGGAAATGACCAGCAAGTGTAGGTCACAAATTCATGGCTTCAAACTCCCAGGCAGTGAGTTTTCCCTTATTATCCCTAACTTCAAATGTCAAAATCAGAATGTTATATAGACAGATATGCACCATCTTTGGTAGAAGCAGTGTCAACTCCTGATATTAAATACATTTATCTTCTGGAATTTAAGGCTATGAAAAAAGAGGGGAAAATATAACTCAAAAAATTGTGTGTGGGAGGGAAGAAATTGGATGGAAAAAGCAAGAACTTTGAGATCTCTTTAGGATATGCTCATTCATATTCTCAATAAGATTTGAGGGGATATCAAATCAATACAGAAACAATGATGATCATGAAATGAGATGATTTAAAACCAGAACCTTTTAGAAAGTTGAGAGACATAATTTCTTGAGGAAAAAAGTGATGGAGACAGTGGATAGAATTGGTTTCTGCAGGAAAAGTAAACACATCAGTATTTGAGAAGTTGATTCAAATATATTTTCATTACTCAAGAAAAATAATAAAAATATGACAAAAGAGAAAATCAGTGATAAGTAGAATAAGATGAGAAATGAAAGAAATACTAAAATAAGGCTGAATAATTAATGTTCAAATCAGAAAGTCTCAGCCATCAAATTAATGTTATAAGGCTCATAACTAGAATCCTTAGATATGGCCTTGTGGTACTCACAGTGAAAAGGATAAAGAAACAAGAATCTGTAATTCAGCCAGGCAAAAAATATAGGACCATACCTACACTGGCAAAAGGTTTCATGTTTCCATTGAATTTCTCTTCCATGGTGCTACTGGTGAAATACCTTTCAAATGATTCAAGCATGATACTACCTATTTAAACACCTTCTATTTCTTCCCAACATCATTAGAATAAATTGCAAATGCATTGCATGTTTTCAGAGTAATAAATTCAAAGTCAAAAATCCCCAGGCATTTTTATAGTGACTTTCCAACTCTTAAGAAATCTATAAGTTATGACTTATATAAATTATCTCAAATCAGGGTGTTTTATGAGGCAAACATAGCCTTGTGAAATTGTGAAAGACAGTCCAGAAAATAAAATTCCAGTCCAATTCCACTGATGGACATAGAGATTCAAATTTACCAAAAAAAAAAAAAAACCAAAGTGGCAAGTAAAATCTATCACAGTATTTTCAGGAATAATGCCTATTATTTACTTGAGGGATAAATTAATATTAAGAAATAAATTGACAAATTTTTCACAATTCTTTGCACATAATAAAGCAAGCTCATATTTAATGAACACTTACTATGTATCAGGTGTTATTCTAAATGTGACTAAATTTTCAGAACATCCTTTAAATGTATGTTTAATTGTCACCATTTTACAGAAAATGAAGACACAGAAAGGTGAAGAAATTTGTCCAGAGTCATACAGATAAGAGAGTCGGAGTCAGGATTTGAGTGCAGGCAGCCCAGTCCTAAAATCTAAATTCTCAGTGCCTGCACAGCAGAAAGGGCACATGGTGAATACTTGTTGACTGAAATTGTACTATTTCTGCTCAGAATATCCATTGCTACATGCCAACTCATCCCAAAAGGTACTTTCTTAAAATAAAATCCATTTATTGTGACTCACAGCTTTCTGTGGGTCGCCTGGGCAACTCTCTCTCGGTATCTGCCTTGCATATGTAGTGAGATTGAAGCTGAAGGTGTGGCCCAGCTGGATACCCAGTGGCTTCTTTACTCATATGTCTAGGGTCCTGATGCTTCTTGGCCTCTTTACCAGGCTTGGGCTTCTCAAAGCATGGTGGTTGACAGGTAGTTTCACTTTTACATGGGCACCAGCTCCCTGGAAGCAAGAAGTGGAAGCTTCTAGGTCAATTGATGGCAACCAGAACTGACACAGCATCACTTCCAAGACATTCTGTTGGATAAACAGGGTTTTTCTGAATTCAAGAAGGCATAGAGGACAGAGGAAACAGGCTCCCCTCTAGATGGGGAGTAGCAAGGGCACATTGCAGAAGGGAGTGTGTGACTTGCCACAACTAGTATTCTTATTAAAAATGCATTCACCTGATGGAAAAGCAAAGAATGATGTATGAGATGATACTCCATAAAAGGGAAGACTTCTTCCTTCCAATTTTGTCCTCATCCACCTAGTTTTCCCCAGTTCTTTCCAACTGGAAACCACTTTTACTAGTTTAAGTGTCCTTCTAGATCCTTTATGAATATATAAGCAAAAGCAAATGTACGTTCTTATTCTCTCTGGTTCTTACACTAAAGGGGGGCACTTTATACACTGTTTAGCATCTTATACTTTGGAAAACTACCTATATTAATATATACAAAGAGAGAAAAAGGGACGGAAGGGAGGAAAGGTAAGAGGAAGGTAAGGAAGACAGAGAAAGAAGAGGGGGAAGAAGGAAAGATAGAGATAGAGTATATATTTTAGATACTACATACCAACAAAAACATGGAGAGTACACACTAAATTATTAATAGTGGTTATCTCTCTGTGGAAGGATTAATGCTATTTTTTCTCTTTACTTTTCTCCATTTTCTAAATTTCTTATGATAAACATATACTACACTTGTGATAAAAATGTTTTTAGTACCAAAACCATATGGTTCAGTTTTTATGCTGGTCTGTATTTTTTGTTATTGTCTGCTTATTTCTGAGAAATTGACCTCCAACCACGGTATAGATGACAAAGAAGACCTGGGAAGCTTCCTTTGTGAATTTCCCAAACAACTGTGTCTGCTTACACAAGTGTGCCAGGCCACTTGCCTTTCCTTATTTTTCCCTTTGTGCATAATACCCTTGGTCAAGCTGCTGTTGTGCCATGTGACCTTCTATTGGATCCATAATCTAATAGATCATAAAATCTTACCTCATTGTTATGAATATAATCATTGAGTTGTGCACCTGCCATCTGTGATGGAAAGCACTGTGCTGTATGTTAGGTGTATGGAGGATTCACAGACGATGAAGAACACATATACATCCACTGGGTTATAATATGATAAGTGTCATATTAGCAGCTAAAGAGCCGGTTCAGGATCACAAAAGCAAGACCTATGAATGTTGCCTGTGGAAATTCAGAGCACAGTTTGCATAGTGGGTGCTATTTGAACTTGATCATAAAACAACCCAGTTTTGAGAAAGATAGGCTAAGGCAGTCTGGGAAGGAGGTGTGGGAATTGCTGAGGAGCCCAGAGAAGCAGCTGTATGGGTGAAGTGGTGGAGAGAGACGCTGGAAATACAGACCGGGATCCAAGGACAGAAAGGCTGGTAGCCAAACTGAGAAGTTAGATGTTCTCCTGTGAGCACTAGAGGGGCTGCCAAGGGGAATGTGACCGTGTGCCAGGCACCAGATATGTCTTTTCTGTATTGTAAATGCTTTTTTTGAAGAGCGCAGTTTATTGATATTTGTCCTTGTAACAGGTACTTTCTGACTTCAAGGTAATAAATCTTTATTGAAAAGGTTTTCATTTAATTTGCACTCTCAGTGAACCCAAAAGAAGACATGTGTTCCCTGCGGTTTAAGTGAGGATGAAAGCACAGGGGTTAAGGCTGGGTTTGGACCCCTTAGTGTCTAGGCAGGAGAGAGTGGTCATAATCTTGAGACTCTTCTAAGGGCTAATGATGGACATAATGCAACTTGCCCTGCTAAAAATACAAAAATAAATTAAAAATCACCCTGAATTGTAATTCTGTTTTAAATTTAACTTTTATTTTATATTGGACTATAGTTGATTTACAATGTTGTGTTAGTTTCAGCTGTACAGCAAAGTGATTCAGTTACACATAGACAAATATCCATTATTTTTCAGATTCTTTTCCCATATAGACCATTACAGAGTACTGAGTAGAGTTCCCCGCGCTACATAGTAGGTCTTTGTTGATTATCTATTTTTTATATAGTAGTGTGTATATGTTGATCCCAAACTCCTGATTTATCCCTCCCCCCACCTTTCCCCTTTGGTAACCATAAGTTTGTTTTCAAAGTCTATGAGTCTGTTTCTATTTTGTAAATAAGTTCTTGGTATTTTCTCCGTCCACGGCTATGAGCCCTGTGAAGCTAGGAAGGGACTATTGTTTTGTTCACTGTGGGCACTCAGCCCAGTGATGCTCAGCACAAGTGAATGGGCACGCCCTATGGAAAAGCAAGACTAAAAGGAGCGTCCACAAAGGACTAATCACAGGAGGTGATACAGGCCACCCTGAGTTGTTACACTAATTTCCTCCCCCTTTGGTACCCATGGGGCGTGAGCATGGGGGATGCCAGCAACTGGAGCAATAGAGTCATAAACTGTGATACTGGTTCAGCGTTTAGTTAGAGAAGCCAGAATCATCAGGTTCTTACTTTTCTCCCTTCACTGGGAGCTAAATATTCCCTGACAGCCAGCAGGGAAGGAGAGGAGGCTGCAAAGGGGCAAGAGTCCCGGTGAACATGGGACCATGCAGGACAGCTGCTCTGTGTATGTTTACTTTCTGTCCTTCAGGACCCACTGGAGTGAGAAGGGTGGCAGAAACTGCTTGAGTTCCCCTCAGTGTCTCACTAGCAAGTCGCTTTTCAAACAAGGAGCTGCCCTTAGTTCTTCAGCTGTACCTGCACCCTCATTTTTTCTGAATCAGCAAAGCACTTTTTATTCAGGGACCTTAGAAGCAGCATGGAGGGACAGAGAGAACCCTTGTTTTGGACCCTGCTTTTGATATCTTGCTGTGCCATTTGCTTGCTCTGTGACCTTGGGAATATATTTATTTATTTGAGCTCATATTGATTTTATCACTAAAGAAAAGGTATTATCCACTGTGGAATTTTTGTGAGAACTAGCAGAAGCTATATGTAAATGACTGCTTAATTAATCTCATAACAATATGAGATGGCCTCCTATTATTAAGAGTCAGGCAGGGGTAAATTCAAACCCTATCTCTACCACTTAACCTCTGGGTAAGACTTTAGGGTAGTTCCTTGGCTTTTGGATACTTGGATGTCCTCTTTCTGAAACATGATGTTTATCTTGCTTATTGGTTGTAAGAATTTGTGGAAATCTTGATGTCATACCTAGCACAGTTTCTGGTACCTGCAAGATGCTCAGATATGACTGCTTCTCTTTTTATTTCTCCGTGTTGTTGCCTTGTGTCTCTCCCATTCTTTAGACTGTAAAGACTCCTTGAAGGCTAGAACCATGTTTACTTCTGGGCATCTTCAATACATTTATTTATTGAATAAGTAAACTATAATGATATGCTGAATAATTAGCTCAGCAATACTAGGAAGTTAAGAGAAATAAATCCATGGGTGGCTCCCTATAATATTCAGAATACAATTAAACTTCCCTATGTGGCACAAGACCCTCCTTGCTTGAGCCCTTGCACCTCACCTCCTGCTTGGCCCTTTCCTGCCTGTCTCATCACAGTACAGCCATCCTGGTCTCATGGTGTCCAGAAGTGGCCAACCTCTCAGACTCAGGACATTTGTGTTATTTCTTTTACCTGGACTATTATTCCCAGGAATTTGTATATGGCTGATTCCTTCTTGTCCTTCAAAATATCCCATCTTATTGAAATTTTACTTCTTCAGGGAGATTTTCCCAGGCTAAGCTCTCTAAGTTAGGCATTTTCTCCAGTTTTCTTTTTCACACTAATTTGCTTCTTTCCTGTTACTTACCAGCATTTACATTTTAGCAGCACATATTATTGGGTTTTGTTGCCCAGAATTTTCTTGGTTCAGGAGAGTTTCAGTTCAGTTTTTGAGAGCCCATGAGTTTTAGGTGAAGCTGACTTTATCCCAGGGCTCCAGGGATTCAATGATTGTCTTAACCGAGGTCCAGGATTGCATGACCTAGATTAAGACAATCATTGAACCCTACCCCTCTCCTCTCTCTGGCTCGAATCAGGAGAGTGTAGCCAAATGAAACTGAATTCTGGGCCATAAAATATTATTGGGCAAGTAGCTTTCTCTGTCTTGTGTACATAAATCAGGAAAGATATAGTGGCTAGAGCTAAAGTAGCCATCTTATAGTGAAGAAAGAGAAAAAGGAGTGTGTGTGTTTGTGTGTGTGTGTGTGTGTGTGTGTGTGTGTTCAGGCATGTGTCTTCTTTATAATCATCACGTGAGTACCTGGATCAATCTATACCTGAACTGGACCTCTGACAGGTCTTCAGTTACATAGCCAATATATTTATTTTGCTTATCCAGTTCGAGTTGGGTTTTCTGTGATGTTATAAAAATCATCAAGATAGATACACTTGTTTAGTGTCTATCTTTAATCCTAAACTAAAGCTTTAGGAGGGAAGGAATTAGGTCTTATCCTTAATTATACCATTAGTGCCTAGTCTAGTACTAGTTACCAAATCGATTCTTAATAAATGTTTGTTGAATGCATAAAGATGATGTAGTGTCAAGCTTCAAGGGGGTTCCAATCTTTTCAGGTGTGATCTCAGTTGCTTAGACTGTTTGGTGTTTCAAAAAGGCCTGGAAGGGGTTGGGTTGCGTCTGACAATGGTGACAAATGTGGGGCATTCAGAACACCAGTGTTTGCTTGCAGATTTTCACAAAGATTTTTGTACCTGGGAAGATTTAAATGGAGGCTGTGTGTCAAGGCAGTTCCTGAGCTCCCAGACTAAGACAGGAATGTCCAGCTTCACCAGAAGTCCTGCCTTTTCCTGCTGCTAAAATCACCCTGGGACTGCTGACACTGAGTCAGAGAATCAGAATTTTCAAATTCAAATAAACCCTAGGGATTCTTTAGCTCTTATTTTACAGAGGCAGAAACGTATGCTCAAATAGCTTAAAAATTGGTCATTCAGTCCACCATACTTCACTCCACACCACAGTCCTTTATTGTCTCCTCCTTTCTTACATCTTTCCTTTCTTCTTTCCCTTCTTTCTTTCATGTCAGATACCTTTATATATGACTTTTCTTTCCCTGCCCGCCATATTTGTAATATTGGGACTACACTTATGCTGGCAAATATAACATGGTCTTTGTTCTTTAAGCAAAATCTATCAGAAGATGAAAACAAGGCAAAAGACAACTCTAACTTGTGATAATTATCAAAAACTTTTGAAACCCGTTTGTAGGGCACCCTATTCAGTCTCCTGGCTGAGGTAAATGAGTTATGGTGACTGGTGGTCAGAGAGAAGGTTATGGAGGACTTCGAAGAGGTAAAACACAAACTGAGTCCCTAACTTTGCCTCAGTTAGAGGTTACCAAAACAATAAGATTAAGGTTAAGGTGACTTCAATAATTCAACAAGGTAGTAGTATGGTTTATCAGATGGGTAGTGTGGAGAGATGAGGCTGTAGAGGTACATGGGGTGTTTGGAGAGAATGGATTTGCTGGTCTCACAGGAACTGCTGACATTTTCCCAAGGATGGGAAGCCTTTTGAGAGATTAGGAGCAGGGAAGAAGCATGGTCAGATGGGCACTATAGAGTGACTGCTCTAACTGCCCAGATTGATGGGTGGGTAGACTGATGACAGGGAGATGAGTTAGGAGGCTGTGTCATTAATCCAAGGTGGGGGGCGGGGGGTGGTAAAGGCCTGCAAAGCTGTGAGAACACAGACTGCTAAGACAAGACGCCCTGACACTGAGATGCGTCACTACCCTCCCCCTTCCCTCTTTTCCTCACCTTTAATGATTTCTGGATGTTCTGAGGTGGAACCTGGCAGATGGCATTTTAAGAAAAAAAAAATTACTTCACAGCCCAAGGTTCCAATTTGATTTATATTTTTTCCTACCAGAAGGAGATGAGAATGCAGTACATTCTTAAGAATGAATGATTCAACATGGTGCCTTTACAAAATGAAATTGAAGCGGCGGGAAGCCTCATTTGCAGCCGTAAGAATTCAAAAGACACAAGAAGGCTGATTTGTGATTGTTGCTTTTTCTCAATAAAAATTAAACTGATTACAAAGAGCTGACAATGAGACAATGCCTTGCAGAAGTAATGTTTCTGACATTTCGCTGTGTTTACCACAAATATTCAAATTTATCATTCTTGACATTCTTTAGAAAAATGCTGATAAAGTATTATTTTGGTCCTGCAATATTTGCTCTTATGCATTATATGCATGTATAATTGACAGAAAATTAAAAGATTTCTGAGCTCCTCATCATACTCATTTTTTAAATTAAGGGTTCTCATAAAAGATCATGGAATTAAGCCCAAAGAGTTTTACTTTGGATAATAAATGAATTTAAGGAATGAAAATACCTATTTTCTGTAGAAAAAAAAAGCACCCATCATTAAAATCCTGGGTATTTTTTTGTATTGTTTTGGATTTTTTTTTGGTTAAGTCAAACTTTAGAGAAGAATTATTGACAAAATAATACTAGGTAACATTTATATGGCCCTTAAAACCTTAGAGATATGATCTTATTTAAATATTTTAACAATTATTATTAGATATTATTAGTGTCTCATTTCACAGTAGGAAGCAAAATTCTGCTCACTGCCTGATCTCAGACAGGTTCCTAACCTCTCTGACCTTTCTTTATCTGTAGATGCACCTGATTGTTCCTGTGTCATGGGGCTAGTGTGAGGATTATGGAATCCACATAAAACACAGCACACCATGAGTTCATAGTGCTGTTGATATTATTATCTGTCACAACCACTATCTTCACACCAAGTCTGTTTTTTTGTTCTTGTTTTTTTTAACATCTTTATTGGAGTATAATTGCTTTACAATGGTGTGTTAGTTTTGGCTTTTTAACAAAGTGAATCAGTTACACATATACATATGTCCCCATATCTCTTCCCTCTTGCATCTCCTTCCCTCTCACCCTCCCTATTCCGCCCCTCTAGGTGGTCACAAAGCACCCAGCTGATCTCCCTGTGCTATGCGGCTGCTTCCCACTAGCTAACTATTTTACATTTGGTAGTGTATATATGTCCATGCCACTCTCTCACTTTATCCCAGCTTACCCTTCCCCCTCCCCGTATCCTCAACTCCATTCTCTAGTAGGTCTGCATCTTTATTCCCGTCTTTCCCCTAGGTTCTTCTAACCATTTTTTTCTCTCTCTCTTTTTTTTTTTTTTAGATTCCATATATATGTGCTAGCATACGGTATTTGTTTTTCTTTTTCTGACTTACTTCACTCTATGTGACAGTCTCTAGGTCCATCCACCTCACTACAAATAACTCAGTTTCGTTCCATTTTATGGCTGAGTAATATTCCATTGTATATATGTGACACATCTTCTTTTATATTCATCTGTTGATGGACACTTAAGTTGCTTCCATGTCCTGGCTATTGTAAAGAGAGCTGAAATGAACATTTTGGTACAAGACTCTTTTTGAATTATGGTTTTCTCAGGGTATATGCCCAGTAGTGGGATTGCTGGGTCGTATGGTAGTTCTATTTTTAGTTTTTTAAGGAACTTCCATACTGTTCTCCATAGTGGCTGTTTCAATTTACATTCCCAGCAACAGTGCAAGAGAGTTCCGTTTTCTCCACACTCTCTCCAGCATTTATCGTTTGTAGATTTTTTGATGAAGGACATTCTGACTGGTGTTAGATATCTCATTGTAGTTTTGATTTGCATTTCTCTAATGATTAATGATGTTGAACATTCTTTCATGTGTTTGTTGGCAATCTGTATTTCTTCTTTGGAGAAATGTCTGTATAGGTCTTCTGCCCATTTTTAGATTGGGTTTTTTGTTTTCTTGATATTGAGCTGTATGAGTTGCTTGTATGTTTTGGAGATTAATCCTCTGTCAGTTGCTTCATTTGCAAATATTTTCTCGCATTCTGAGGGTTGTCTTTTCTTCTTGTTTATGGTTTCCTTTGCTGGGCAAAGCTGTTAAGTTTCATTTTGTCCCATTTGTTTATTTTTGTTTTTATTTCCATTTCTCTAGGAGGTGGGTCAAAAAGGACCTTGCTTTGATTTATGTCATAGAGTGTTCTGCCTATGTTTTCCTCTAAGAGTTTGATGGTGTCTGGCCTTACACTTAGGTCTTTAATCCATTTTGAGTTAAATTTTCTGTATGGTGTTAGGGAGTGTTCTAATTTCATTCTTTTACATGTAACTGTCCAGTTTTCCCAGCACCACTTATTGAAGAGGCAGTCTTTTCTCCACTGTATATTCTTTCCTCCTTTATCAAAGATAAGGTGACCGTATGTGTGTGGGTTTATCTCTGGGCTTTCTATCTTGTTCCGTTGATCTACATTTCAGTTTTTGTGCCAGTACCATACTGTCTTGATTACTGTAGCTTTGTAGTATAGTGTGAAGTCAGGGGACCTGATTCCTCCAGCTCTGTTTTTCTTTCTCAAGATTGCTTTGGCTATTTGGGGTCTTTTGTGTTTCTATAAAAATTGTGAATTTTTTTGTTCTAGTTCTGTAAAAAATGCCAGTGGTAGTTTGACAGAGATTGCTTTGAATATGTACATTGCTTTGGATAGTATAGTCATTTTCACAATGTTGATTCTTCCAATCCAAGAACATGGTATATCTCTCCATCTATTTGTATAATCTTTAATTTCTTTCATCAGTGTCTTACGATTTTCTGCCTACAGGTCTTTTGTTTCCTTAAGTAGGTTTATTCCTAGATATTTTATTCTTTTCTTACAATGGTAAATGGGAGTGTTTTTTAATTTCACTTTCACATTTTTCATCATTAGTGTATAGGAATGCAAGAGATTTCTGTGCATTAATTTTGTATCCTGCTACTTTACCAAATTCATTGATAAGCTCTACTAATTTTCTGGTAGCATCTTTAGGATTCTCTATGTATAGTATCATGTCATCTGCAAAGAGTGACAGCTTTACTTCTTCTTTTCCAATTTGGATTACATTTATTTCTTTTTCTTCTCTGATTGCTGTGGCTAAAACTTCCAAAACTATGTTGAATAATAGTGGTGAGAGTGGGCAACCTTGTCTTGTTCCTGATCTTAGTGGAAATGGTTTCACTTTTTCACCACTGAGGATGATATTGGCTGTGGGTTTGTCATATATGGCCTTTATTATGTTGAGGTAAGTTCCCTCTGTGCCTACTTTCTGGAGGGTTTTTATCATAAATGGGTGGTGAATTTTGTCAAAAGCTTTCTCACCATCTATTGAGATGATCATATGGTTTTTCTCCTTCAATTTGTGAATATGGTGTAACACGTTGCTTGATTTGTGTATATTGAAGAATCCTTGCATTCCTGGGATAAACTCCACTTGCTCATAATGTATGATCCTTTTAATGTGCTGTTGGATTCTGTTTGCTAGTATTTTGTTGTGGATTTTTGCATCTATGTTCATCAGTGATATTGGCCTGTAGTTTTCTTTCTTTGTGACATCTTTGTCTGGTTTTGGCATCAGAGTGATGGTGGCCTCGTAGAATGAGTTTGGGAGTGTTCCTCCCTCTGCTATGTTTTGGAAGAGTTTGAGAAAGATAGGTGTTAGTTCTTCTCTAAATGTTCGATAGAATTCGCTTGTGAAGCCATCTGGTCCTGGGCTTCTGTTTGTTGGAAGATATTTAATCACAGTTTCAATTTCAGTGCTTGTGATTGGTCTGTTCATATTTTCTAATTCTTCCTGGTTCAGTCTCAGAAGGTTGTGCATTTCTAAGCATTTGTCCATTTCTTCCAGGTTGTCCATTTTATTGGCATATCATTGCTTGTAGTAATCTCTCATGATCCTTTGTATTTCTGCAGTGTCAGTTGTTACTTCTCCTTTTTCATTTCTAATTCTATTGATTTGAGTCTTCTCCCATTTTTCTTGATAAGTCTGGCTAATGGTTTATCAATTTTCTTTAGCTTCTCAAAGATCCAGTTTTTAGTTTTATTGATCTTTGCTATCGTTTCTTTCATTTCTTTTTCATTTCTTTTTGTTCTGATCTTTATGATTTCTTTCCTTCTGCCAACTTTGGGTTTTTTTTTTTTTGTTCTTCTTTCTCTAATTGCTTTAGGTGTAAAGTTAGGTTGTTTATTTGTAATGTTTCTTGTTTCTTAAGGTAGAATTGTATTGCTGTAAACTTCCCTCTTAGAACTGCTTTTGCTGCATCCCATAGGTTTTGGGTCGTTGTGTTTTCATTGTCATTTGTTTCTAGGTTTTTTTTTTGATTTCCTCTTTGATTTCTTCAGTGATCTTTTGGTTATTAAGTAGTGTGTTGTTTAACCTCCATGTGTTTGTATTTCTTAGGATTTTTTCTGGTAGTTGATATCTAGTCTCTTAGTGTTGTGGTCAGAAAAGATACTTGATATGATTTCAATTTTCTTAAATTTACCAAGGCTTGCTTTGTGAACCAAGATATGATCTATCCTGGAGAATGTCCCATGAGCACTTGAGAAAAATGTGTATTCTGTTGTTTTTGGATGGAATGTCCTAGAAATATCAATTAAGTCCATCTTGTTTAACGTATCATTTAAAACTTTTGTTTCCTTATTTATTTTCATTTTGGATGATCTGTCCATTGGTGAAAGTGGGGTGTTAAAGTCCCGTACTATGATTGTGTTACTGTCGATTTCCCCTTTTATGGCTGTTAGTATTTTCCTTATGTATTGAGGTGCTCCTATTTTGGGTGCATAAATATTTACAATTGTTATATCTTCTTCTTGGATTGATCCCTTGATCATTATGTAGTGTCCTTCTTTGTCTCTTGTAATAGTCTTTGTTTTAAAACTATTTTGTCTGATATGAGAATTGCTACTCCAGCTTTCTTTCGATTTCCATTTGCATGGAATATCTTTTTCTACCCCCTCACTTTCAGTCTGTATGTGGCCCTAGGTCTGAAATGGGTCTCTTGTTGACAGCATATATACGGGTCTTGTTTTTGTATCCATTTGGCCAGTCTATGTCTTTTGGTTGGAGCATTTAATCCATTTACATTTAAGGTAATTATTGATATGTATGTTCCTATTACCATTTTCTTAATTGTTTTGGGTTTATTATTGTAGGTGTTTTCCTTCTCCTGTGTTTCCTGAGTAGAAAATTTCCTTTAGCATTTGTTGTGAAGCTGGTTTGGTGGTGCTGAGTTCTCTTAGCTTTTTCTTGTTTGTAAAGTTTTTAATTTCTCCCTCAAATCTGAATGAGATCCTTGCTGAGTTGATTAATCTTGGTTGTAGGTTTTTCTCCTTCTTCACTTTAAATATGTCCTGCCACTCCTTTCTGGCCTGCAGAGTTTCTGCTGAACGATCAGCTGTTAACCTTATGGGGATTCCCTTATGTGTTATTTGTTGTTTTTCCCTTGCTGCTTTTAATATTTGTTCTTTGTATTTAATTTTTGATAGTTTGATTAATATGTGTCTTGGTGTGTTTCTCCGTGGATTTATCCTGAATGGGACTCTCTGCACTTCCTGGACTTGGGTGATTCTTTCCTTACCCATATTAGGGAAGTTTTCAACTATAATCTCTTCAAATATTTTCTCAGTCCCTTTCTTTTTCTCTTCTTCTTCTGAGACCCCTATAATTTGAATGTTGGTGCGTTTAATATTGTCCCAGAAGTCTCTGAGACTGTCCTCAATTCTTTTCATTCTTTTTTCTTTATTCTGATCTGCAGTAGTTATTTCCATTATTTTATCTTCCAGGTCACTTATCCGTCCTTCTGCCTCAGTTATTCTGCTATTGATCCCTTGTGGAGAATTTTTAATTTCATTTACTGTGTTGCTCATCACTGTTTGTTTGCTCTTTAGTTCTTCTAGGTCCTTGTTAAACGTTTCTTGTATTTTGTCATTGTATTTCCAAGATTTTGTATTGTCTTTACTATCATTATTCTGAGTTCTTTTTCAGGTAGACTGCCTATTTCCTCTTCATTTGTTAGGTCTGTTGGGTTTTTGCCTTGCTCCTTCATCTGCTGTGTGTTTCTCTGTGTTCTCATTTTGTTTAACTTACTGTGTTTGGGGTCTGCTTTTTGCAGGCTGCAGGTTTGTAGTTTCTGTTTTTTGGTGTCTGTCCCCAGTGGCTAAGGTTGGTACAGTGGGTTGTGTATTCTTCCTGGTGGAGGGGACTAGTGCCTGTGTTCTGGTGGATGAGGCTGGATCTTGTCTTTCTGGTGGGCAGGTCCATGTCTGGTGGTGTGTTTTGGGTTGTTTGTGGCCTTATTATGATTTTAGGCAGCCTGTGTGCTAATGGATCGGATTGTGTTCCTTTCTTGCTAATTGTTTGGCATAGGGTGTCCTGCACTGTATCTTGCTGGTCGTTGAGTGGAGCTGGGTTTTGGTGTTGAGATGGAGGTCTCTGGGAGATTTTCACCATTTGATATTACGTTGAGCTGGGATGTCTCTTGTGGACCAGTGTCCTGAACTTGGCTCTCCCACGTCAGTGGCACAGCCCAGATGCCTGGCTGCAGCACCAAGACACTGTCCTCCACATGGTTCAGCATAAAAAGGAGAAAAAAAAGAAAGAAAGAAAGAAGAAGATAAAATAAAATAAAATAAAATAAACTTATTACAATAAAAAATACAAAATTATTATTCAGAAGAAAAAATTTTAAGTAATTAAAAAAAAACAAAACAAAACGGACAGACAGAACCCTAGGACAAATGGTAAAAGCAAAGTTATACAGACACAGTCACACACAGAAGCATACACATACACACTCACAAAAATTGAAAAAGAGAAAAAAATATATATCTTTGCTCCCTAAGTCCACCTCCTCAATTTGGGACGATTCGTTGTCTATTCAGGTATTCTACAGATGCAGGGTACATCAAGTTCATTGTGGAGATTTAATCCGCTGCTCCTGAGGCTGCTGGGAGAAATTTCCCTTTCTCTTCTTTCTTCGCACAGCTCCCGGGGTTCAGCTTTGGATGTGGCCCCGCCTCTGTGTGTAGGTCGCCTGAGGGCATCTGTTCTTCGCTCAGACAGGACGGGGTTAAAGGAGCAGCTGATTCACGGGCTCTGGCTCACTCAGGCCGGGGAGAGGGAGGGGTACGGATGTGCGGCGAGCCTGTGGCTACAGAGGCTGGCGTGACGTTGCACCAGCCTGAGGCGCGCCGTTCTCCTGGGGAAGTTGTTCCAGGATCATGGGACCCTGGCAGTGGTGGGCTGCACAGGCTCCCGGGAGGGGAGGTGTGGATAGTGACCTGTACTTGCACACAGGCTTCTTGGTGGTGGCAGCAGCAGCCATAACGTCTCATGCCCATTTCTCGGGTCCGCGCTGATAGCCGCGGCTCATACCCATCTCTAGAGCTCCTTTAAGCGGCACTATTAATCCCCTCTCCTCGTACACCAGGAAACAAAGAGGGAAGAAAAAGTCTCTTGCCTCGTCTGCAGCTCTAGACTTTTTCCAGGACTCCCTCCCGTCTAGCCGTGGTGCACTAGCTCCCTTCAGGCTGTGTTCTTACAGCCAACCCCATTCCTCTCCCTGGGATCCGACCTCGGAAGCCCGAGCCTCAGCTCCCAACCCCGGCGGGTGAGCAGACAAGCCTCTCGGGCTGGTGAGTGCTGGTCGGCACCGATCCTCCATGCAGGAATCTCTCCGCTTTGCCCTCCGCACCCCTGTGGCTGCGCTCTCCTCCGTGGCTCCGAAGCTCCCCCTTCTGCCACCCGCGGTCTCCGCCCGCGAAGGGGCTTCCTAGTGTGTGGAAACCTTTCCTCCTTTACAGCTCCCTCCCACTGGTGCAGGTCCCATCTCTACTGTTTTGTCTCTGTTTTTTCTTTTTTTTTTTGCCCTACCCAGGTACGTGGGGAGTTTCTTGCCTTTTGGGAGGTCTGAGGTCTTCTGCCAGTGTTCAGTGGGTGTTCTGTAGGAGTTGTTCCACATGTAGATGTATTTCTGATGTATTTGTGTGGAGGAAGGTGATCTCTGCATCTTACTCTTCTGCCGTCTTGAAGCTCCTCCTCCTACATTAAGCTCCAAGCCTGCTTTTAATTCTGACTTTCTTATTTCTATTTTAATTATCTTGAGTCATCCTAAAACTCATTATTCTGTTGTTTACAGGTTCTCCTTTCACAATACGCTCTTCTTGTTTTTTTTTTTTCCTCCTTTCCATTCCCTCTACAATTTGTATAAATTTTATAAAGTTTTCCTAATTCTGCTTATCTAGGCTTTACTCCATCATCCTTTTCATTTATTTCATTCTCCACAATGACACAGTGGGGATCTTCCAAAGCATTATTTAGCTTTGGTTATATTACTTTCCTGATGAATTCTCATTGTCTACAAGATTAAGAACATATCCCATCCCTGACACTCAAGGACTATTGTATCATGTTACCTTCTAATTTCTCCCTAAATGTTTCTAAGGAATGCTAAAACAAGAACACCTTTTAGTGAGGCAAGGCTTTATAGTTTACAAAGTGTCTGTGCTAACCATATATGACATTTAGTATGAAACCATTAACTTTCTCTGTCATAGCTATTAGATGCATGTTTAAATGCTTTACACTGGAGGTGCTATAGCTCTGCCAAGTAAGGAAATGCATTTTATCTCGATTCTTGAAAAAAGTGACTACTTACAGATGGGGTCCTTACAGATTTTAAAATTGCTAAAATTAAAGATAAAATGATAATATCAAGTTCTGTTAAGGATGAGGAGCTAACTGATCTTTCATACACTACTGGTGAGAATGAAAAATGCTACAGCTGTCTTGGAAAACAGGTTGTCAGTACTTTATTAAGTTAAGAATATGCTTTCTATATGGCCTAGCAATTCCACTCCAGAGTATTAACCACAAAGTAATGAAAAGTTTTGCATGTTAACCTTGTCACAAATGTTCAACTTCATTTATAAAAATTAAAAATAGCAGCTTCATTTGTCACAGCCAAAATCTGTAAATGACCTAAATGTCCTTCAGAGGGTGACTGGTTAAACAAACTCTCATAAATCCATACAATGGAATACTACAAGGCAATAAAAGTGAGCAAATTATTGATTTAAACAACAGCTTAAATGGCTCTTAAGCACAGTAAACTGAATGAAAAATGCCAGTCTCAAAATGTTGCACACTGTATGATTCTGTTTATTTAGCATTCTCAAAGTGACAAAATTAGAGACATGGGGAACACATGAGTGATTGTCGGAGATTAGATCGAGGACATAACTGTTAAGGGGAGACATATGAGATTTCCTATGTGGTGATGGAGTTGTTCTGTATCTGGATTGTTCTGGTGGTTATACAAATCTATACGAGTTCTAAAATGTCAGAAACACACACACACTCAAATGAGTGCATGTGAAAACTAGCAAATTCTGTAGATGTTCTGTAGTTTAGTTATTAGTATGGTGCCAATATTACCATGGTTACAGAAGACGTTGTCATTGGGGGAAAATAAATGAAGAGGACACAGGAACTTTCTGTATCATTTTTGCAACTTCTATGTTAGTCTAAAATCATTTCAAAATTAAAAGATTTTTAAAATGTGAGAGAGGTGAAATAGTTCCAATGTCATAACAAAGACTAAAAAGCTGATGATACAGAGAAAACCTAGACACAAACCTGTCTGACTGGCACAGCAGGGAGCTGTAGCATCATCTTCATTTTCATTAAGAGATAAAGCAACAGCCAATATGCTGGAAGGAAAGAAAGCTTTTTGTGGAGACCAACTGATAGAGACTCAGTCGTTAAAGTCTATATTTTGAGCAAACGCTTAAATCTACTCTAAGATCTTTCTAAAGCAGGAAGTAGTTATTTCCACACAAATAGTGTGAGGCAAGTTCAACGTATGACCCAAAATAGAAACCAAGCTGGGCAAAGCCAGAAATGTGGCAAGCCTATGTTCTACCACAAAGGTAATTTTTGAGCTGATTTAAAAGTCTTAGACTAGAAATTGTTTTCAAACTCTTGAAAAAGATCACACTCACACTCTGACACAAAGCAGGTAAGTCCAATAGGCTAAGTAAATCCTGGCCTCTATTGGGGTGATAGACGTCATAGAGAGATTATTTTACAAACCTTTTTACAAAGGAGAAACCAGAGCTACCAAGACTCATTATATCCTCTAGAATTGTTAGTATGTAGCTTGGTATGTTACCTACTTTGTACTATAACCATCTCACTTAACAGAACCTTTCGTATTTATTCATTAATTTATCTACTTACTTATTGAAGCAATATCAATTGCTTCTTTATTATGTGCCATGAACGATGTGAGTAATTGGGCACAAAAATGAACAAGGCAGGAAGACCTCATGAGGCCATTATAGGGGAGAAGCACCCAATAATTAAAACAATAATTAAAATTGTGATGAGTACAGTATTTGAAATGGACATGATGAAAACATATAAAAGGGAAGCTGATCAATTATAAATTTAATAATAGCTCCCTAAAGTCAGTCTCTTTCACCCTACAATTCCATTTCCCCTAATATCAGGTTGTGGTGAAAAGTTTCAATTCAGTGATGTGGACATGGTGCCCAAGGAGTGTCTTAATCACAGTCATGATCCAAGATAACAGGGATCCATGTAGTGGAGTAGAAGAGCAGGAAGGTGAAATCAGGGTAGGTAATTTCACTCAAAAATATAGAGGAAAATATTGTTGATTCCTGTGATGTCCTTTTGAGGTAGCAGTTCTAATGCTTTAACTGGTTGTGGGCAACACTCAATTTCCTAATGAGGAGAGAGAACTGGTGATCCAGCAGAGTTGGTACCTGGAAACACAGCACACATCAGGGAGCTGAGCAGAAGATAGGTATTTAGTTTCAGAAGTCCAATATCTGAACAGGGAAACTATGGATAGAAGACCAAGTTTCCTATCTAAGGCTGAGCTTGAAGCCTATGGGCTAATACCAGCTAGTACACATGCTTTTCCCAACTCTGAGGAATCTTTCAGCCTCCTGCCTAATTTCTTCAACCTTTGCCTCCATTGATCCACCTGTAGTTCTTAACCAATCCTGACTCAAAGCAGGAAAAGTTTAATCTGTGTGGGTTGTTTTCACCAGCTTTTGCAGGTCTAGTTGATAAATGACTGCTTCCTTTTAGACCTTAAATGTAAACTGGTTCTTCCAGTGCAATATCCTATCTTCCAAGGAATAAAAACAAGTTCCCTAGATGACATTAAATGGAGACATTCCATAAATCACTTAAAAATGCTGTCGATGACGAATCCTGAACCACTGTCCAAGGACTGATCATTTTGCCTTTCCTTAGCAGCCTATAGTCTGTTTGCCTACTCAGGTTACCAAGAACAAGGTTTGTTAAGGTGGCGCCCAAAACATCTCCATTTTTCCTTTACCAAAGTGCTCATCACATTTTCTCTGCAAAGGCCATGGATGTCCAGATATCTTTGACAGCACTGATACCTGAGAATTGCCAAGATGGGCATGCAGGTCAGAGTCCCCCAACCCACCATGAACCTTATCATAAAAGATTAACTGAAATTTTAAAGTGATGTATGGAAAAGGAGAATATAAGTTGAAAGTTCCAACAGTCTTAAAGGAGGGAGAAGTTACTTCTAGGTGAGGTGATTAGGGAGAGCTTCAAAGTGGAGGTGGTCATACAGAGAAGGACAAATATCATATGATATCACTTATATGTGGAATCTAAAAAAAATGGTACAAATAAACTTATTTACAAAACAGAAATAGAGTCACAGATGTAGAAAACAAATTTATGGTTACCAAGGGGAAAGCAGGGTGGAGGGATAAATTGGGAGATTGGGATTGACACATACAAACTACTATATATAAAATAGATACTAATAAGGACCTACTGTATAGCACAGGAAACTCTGCTCAATACTCTGTAAACGATCTATACGGGAAAAGAATCTTTAAAAGACTGGATATATGTATATGTATAACTGATTCACTTTGCTGTACAGCAGAAACTAACACAACATTGTTAATCAACTGTACTCCAGTAAAAATTAATTTAAAAAACAACAACAACAAAAACAACCAAACAAACAAACAAAAAAAAGGTGGAGGTGGTAAATGAATGAAGCGTTAAAGATTAGTAGTGCAGATGCCATGGAATTGCACCACTCAGGGCACTCTCCAAGAGAACCTACTGCAAAAAGTGCACTGATTGACCGCTTCCAGCTTCCATACCTTGTCTTTGAATTCACTATAAAGCACACCTGAGGCCATGACTTCCAACCAATGATGGAACATAATGGAGTTACGGGAGAAGGGCTATTTTTTCCCAATACCGGACTCCTCTAATGAGCAATCTTTGCTCACAAATCCCTATTGACCTGGTTGAGACGTTCTCAGAACTTCAATGTAGTCTGAGGCTCTTTATACCCCATCTTCCTCCCTTCCTTCTTTCTTTCATAGATGCAAGACCAACATCATAGTTTGAAGGTTCTTCTCACTTCCTCCTGCTTACACTTCCCTTTGTCCTTCAGGTGTTCCTGTGAAGAGATTTATTTCACCAATAAATCTCTTGTACATCTAATGTTGCCTTGGTGTCTGCCTCATAAAGGATCTGATACAGACAAGTTTTTCTGAGTGATTGATTTAATTAATGGATGGATTAATCAACATGATCACAGCTCTGCTTAATTTGATGAAAATGTTCATACTCAAGCATCAGTCATGTGTGGGATTTCCCTTAGTTCCTTAAGAATTGAGGCTGAAAAACATCTAGAAAGTGCAAAGTAGTAAAAAAGCAGCTACACTGATATCATCTTGTGTTCTGTCTGAGCTGTGGCCCTTGAGACCTCGGCCCTGCTGACCCTCAGATTTCCCTCAGATTCTGTCAACCCAAATTCCATCTAACTAAGGGGCAGAATCTGCCTTCTTGCTCTATAGACAGTTACTGCCCTCAGAATTTTTGAGAATATTTTTCACCCAGGCTTGTTTCTGCGTCAGTTTCTGGACCTCAGAAGACATTATCTTGACCTTTCGTGAACCTGTTTATTTATTCATTCATTCATCCAATAATCCTAAATGGGGGCTTGTAGAAGAGACTGTTAAAGTGCAGTGAATAGAGTAGACTTTGAAACTCGACTGCCTGTGTTCAGATATGAGCCCCACCACTTAAATCAATAAGACTTAAATTCTCTGTGACTCGGTTTCCTCACTTGTATAAAAGAATAGTAAAATACCTATCCTATAAAGGTATTGGGAGGATGGGATGTAAAGCATAATATGTGTAAACATCTAGAGCAGAATACGCTACATAGTAAGTATTCACAAAAACTATTATTAGTCAGTGTTTCTATGTGCCATCACCTGTGCTAGGATTTGGAGATACAATAGTTAATAAAAGACACATAACCCGTGCCCTCAGGGAACTTATATTTTAGTGGAAGAGACAAGACTCCCCAAGTAAATAGAAATTAAATACTTTTGCATGATATTAAGTGCTACAAAGGCGAAGGGGAGTGCTGGGCTAATATTATGCTACTTAATTTGGAGGGAAGGGATAGCCTCTCCAGGGAAAAGCATTTCAGGAGGAGACAAAAGCATATACAAACCCCTGTGGAAAGAAGGAGTTTAGGGTGTGGGAAAAATGAAAAAAAAATTAGCAACATGTCTTGATAAATGGATTCATCCTAGGACACACATACTCTAGACCAGCTCCTCAGTGCCACATGCACATTTTGGTCTAGCTTCCTGCTGGGGTTTGATACTGTTAGAACCCACTTGGTCTTTTACATGCTGCAGCCCCAACTTTACCCCCACATTACCCACAGGCATTTTTGCAGTGATCACCCTGATCATGCCCTGTTTATGAGCCAATAGCTACTCTACACTTGTCCCTGTGTTTATCCAATTCGTGACTCTGAGAAGCATCCAACTTAGAAGATAAGAGTGTAAATTCTGCATCCAGTTTCCAAAGTTCCCACCATCACTTGAGCTTGGCATAGCTACTTACTGTCCTGTGCTTCAGATTACTCATCTGTAAAGTGAGATTAAAAGTATTTTCTAATTCATAAGACTGTTGTAAGTGTTCAATGGATTAGCATAAATAAAAGAGTTCTAAACGTGACAGTCTGTAAATGTTAGCTATCAACATCATCATCATCGTCATCATCATCATCATCACATAGGCTCCTGCTATTACTTTAGGACTCTGTCTTTGGGGATGCTGCTCGTGTTTCACTGTCTTAAAGGGCATCTCCTTCCTTTCCTCTCAGGGAAAGTTTCCCACTGACTTTCCCGGCCTGGGTTTTGGACCAAGGGCTAGTCTCTCAAGCAGGAGAGGAAAATTCAGAGTGGCATTAGAAATGCCTCAGTGTTCACATGCACGCATCCAAACACACCTCTACCTTTGTGACTCCTCAGTGCCATCTGAAATGGTACACCCCCCTTCACTCTAGGCTCAGTCTCTCACTGCGTTGATAATCTTCCCTATGTTCCATCATAAATGATAGTGTTAGGGAAAGCAACTGACATTTTAAATAATCATGATCTTCAGTAAAATGGCACTAATTTTAATGCTTTCAACTGCTGCTCCTTTTCAAGGCACAAAGCAGCCAGACTTCCTTTTTACTGAAGAGATTGCTAATGTGATGACATGCAAACCATCAGCTGCCTCCCACGCGGATACTGACAGCTGGGGTGCTTTCAGCATTCTCCATAGTTATCGTCCCCTCTCCATTCGCCTCTTTCGCAGATTAGATTGAAATGGCAGCATTTCACTCCATTTGAGACCAGGGGTTTCTGCAGATTGACAGGTATAATTATCACGTTTGCTTCCCAGGATGTGGTATCTAAGTAATAGCCTCCATATTTATCCAACGTTAATCAGGAAAGAGTTCAATCAGTGGGAAAGGGATTTTTCAAATGAGGTCCTGCCTATAGAACTCATCCAATAAAGATGGTCCTCTTTTATGATATGAGGTTAGAGTCTTGCAACTCTGGGAACAACAGTTATCACTCAACTACTCCAGGCCCTTATAGGGGTAATTGGGCCCATACAGAGGACCTACAAAGAGGCCCAACTCCATTCATTCTGGGGAAATGAAGCAATGCAGGGACTTCCATCATAAGGAGAGTAATCAGAGTAAAATGAGTGCAAGAAAATAAAATATAATTCACCACAGTTTGGAAGTTTAGTTAGTAAAAGCAGTAACACATTGTTTTGTTGCTTTATTTTATTTTATTTTATTATTTTATTTATTTTATTTTTGTTTGTGGCAAAGGAATGAAGATCAGAGCTGTTTGGTGCTCTGATGAAATTTAAAGAAGATCTAGCCTGCCTTCCCTTTTCCCTTTTATAATGGGAAAATATCAGACTTTTCCCACGAGCCTACAGTCATTCGGCTCATTAGGGGGAGATCAGAATTTACATAGCAGAAGAAGCCAAGAAATGAAGCAGATTTATAAAATGGCCCACGCAGTTGTCACAGTTGTTTCAATTTATATTGCCTTGAGTTGAAGGGATGGAGGGGGACTTTAAACAGATGTGGTCCAACCCCCTTCTTTAATACCCCTGAGAAGGGCTGTCCAGTCTCTCCTTGGATGCCATCCATGAAGTATGAGCATCCAAGTGTCAGAAAGCTAGAAAGCTAAATGACAAAGCTGGGCCAAGCAGAGAGCCCACTTGGGTGCTGCTCCTAATAATGGTAATGGTAATGGTGATAGTAATAGTAATAATGATTCTTGAGAATGGGAACCAATCTCATATTGAACCATTGCTCACTCCAGACCAGGAAACATTCAAGGGCTTGACAAGAATCATCTTATTTAAACCTTTCCACAATTCTATGGAGCAGGTGACATTTTTCCCCTCAATTTGGAAATTAAGCTTAAAATATCAAGCAAATCCCTCTGGGTTACCCAGTGGTCAAGTGATGAGCTACAATGGCCTGATTACAGCTTTTTCTTAGCCATAATGCTACACTGCCTTGCATGTACTCCTTGCCTCGCTTGCATCAGAAGTTCAAAGAGAACATGCAGAAGAGAAAGGGAGTAAGCAAAAGGGGAATTTGGGCCTGGTGTTTCTTCAGGAAAAAGTCCATAATAAACAGAGAGAGATAGCATGTGCTCGCACAGAAATGAAAGCCTGACCCAGGCAGAAGTTAAAAGTGAATAAACACAGCCAGTTAAGTTTGATTCTCCAGTTGCTGTGTGTTTTCTGGAGAGGTTCATCAAATGGCCCACTGCCTCCCTGTTTATTTTATTTTGTTTGTATCTCACTGAGCAGAAACCGGTCTCTTCTCTGTGACACTCCCATAAAAGTTAAATAACACTTCTATTAAAAGACACAGGGAAAGCTTATTCCCATTTTCTTCAGAGACCTACTTGTCGCTATCCTGCCTCTAGTGTGACCATCTTAAAAAAGAATACTTTTCCTTAATACCAAGCATGGTTTATATTACATTATAATTGCTCTGAAAAAAAAAAAGAATACTTTTATTTTCCCAACAGGTATGGTAAGTCTGTTCAAATAAGGTAGGATTTTTTTTTTTTTTTTTCTAAATGTGAAAAGTGGGCAATCAGAATCACACCAAATCTTTTAGGCATACCTGGGAAGGGAAAAGTGAATGTGGATGTTTCTTAAAACAATTGTTCTTTATGTGCCAAGCATTATACTAAGTACCCACGTTACCTCATTGGATGCTCACAGCAATCTGTTGAAGCAGGCATTGTCATCACCCATGGTTTATAGAGCAGGAAACTGCAGTGCATGAGGGTATGCACTTTGTCAAGTTGATGGAGTCAGTCTGCTTCACAGCCAGGACACCCATGAGTCTCGCTTGAGGGCTACTTATAGGGACTCCAGGGGGAATGACATTTGTGTGTAGAAGTGATCAGGGAAGCCCATCCTGAGGAGAGAAAATCTGAACTGAGACCTGAAGGATGGGGAGAAGATGGAAAACAAGCATTCTGAGCAGAAAGAACAAGTGCAAAGGCTCCAAATGGAAAGAACCAACACTTTCAAGGAAGAGCCAAGATGTCTTGATTGCTTGAGGAGGATGTCTGAATAAGCAGTAGAACTGAGATTCCAATCCATGCAGGGTGGTTTCAAGCCCCACATAAACAACTCTGTTACACAGACTTTCTCAATCCTGTTGAATGCTGTAGTATCTCCCAAGGAAGACTAAGACATAGAACTTGCCCATTGATTTGCATTCTGGAGACTTTAACAAGAGTAACATCCATGGCAGGATGGTTGGCAGGATCCAGATAGGAATTGTGGGAAGTGTAAATGGAAGACTAGGAAGAACAGCCAGCAAGTGTCAAAACTTTTTCAAAAAAAATTTCTTGAGAATGCCAGAGGAGAATGTGGCATCAAGGGAGGGTTTGTGAAAGGAGAAACAAACGTGTGAATGCTGATAAGATTGATCCAGGAGAGAGAGGAAGAGTCATGATACATGAGGGAGAAATTGATTATGTCCAGAAACATTAGTGCATGACTTGATTCTTAGCCTTTGGCTAAAAGGGATTTATGGACATCTAGGAACTGGGGATGTGTGTTTCATCCTGTTTATCATGTTTCCATACTGTGCCCATCCCTCACTTGTGATAAGCCAAATATGATCAATATATAATATACACGTTGCTTTTATTTGCAGTGGTTTTATTTCTTTCCCGAAAGCTAATTGATTGAGTCTTTCCTTTGTGATAATTAAATGAGATAATCAGTCAATTAATTTATTATCTCATTCTCTCAACAAATATATTTGACTGTCTTCAATATGCCAGACACTATAACAAATTACGTGATAGAAATATGGATAATATAAGTGCATGATACCTGCTCCCAAGAAGCTCTTGCTCTTATAGAATGAGATGCAATATTCTACAGCATCTATCACAGTCCTTTTCTCAATCAAGTTAAGTTTTCTTGTGTATCTGTGGGACTGGAAAGAGACAGATATATAAATCAATGAGTCCGAGTTTTAAACATTTTTCAGAGCTTTTTTCCTTTATCTACTTTTCCTTAATTTTTGCCTCTTCTCGTCTTGAACGTTCACTTGTATATATTCAATTATATATATTATATTATATATTAAAGTGAATATATAGTATATATTACATCTGATGAAAGACATTATCTAGAACACATAACAAACTTTTACAAATCAATAACAAGACCAGTTAACCAATTAAAAATTGGGCAAATGATTTATACAGACATTTCACAAAAGAAGATATACAAATGACCAATGAACACAGAAAAATGTTCTCAGAATCATTAGCCATCAGGCAATACAAATTATAATCACAAAGAGATACTGTTCACATCCTCTAGAATAGCTCAAATTAGAAAGATGGACAAAAAATGTAGATGAGGATGTGTACAGGCTGGAATTCTCATACCTTACCAGGAGGTGGGAGTGGGTGTGTAAAATGTTACAACCAATTTGTAACACTATTGGGCAGTTGAACATATATGTACCTAAAGACCCAGAAATTTCCACACCTGTTTATTTACCCAAAAGAAATGAAAAGTTATCACCACACAAACATTTTTCAAGAACGTTTAGAGTAACTTTATTCATAATGGCCACAATTAAAATGTCCATCAACACTTCAATCAATAAACAAACTGTCGCACGGTCATATGAAGGAATATTATTCCTTAATAAAGTGGAACAAACGCCTGATGGATATATCATGGGCGAATCTTATAAATATTATGTTGAGAAAAAGAATCCAAATACAAAAGAATACACACTGTTTGATTCCATTTATTTGAAAGCAAAACTAATCTATGGTGATAGAAATTAGAATAGTGTTTGCCTGTGAACTTGGGGATTTACTGGAATGGGCACAAGGGAATTTCTGATGGAAAATGGTCTTAATCCTGATTGGGGTACTGAAACATGGGTATAAAAATGGTCAAAACTCATCAAATTGTACATTTAGTGTGATAAGCATAATTTTAAGAAGGCCCCATGACCTTTGCCATTGGTGTTACTCCCATGATTTTCCTACATATAAGCCAAAGAGGAGATTATTTGGGTGGGGCTAATATAATCATATGAACCCTTTAAAAGCAGAGAGTTTTCTCCTTTTGGTTGCAGAATGAGAAATCAGAGGGCTTTGAAACATGAGAAAGATTCAAGGCACCTTTTCTGGTTTGAAGATGAAGAAAGCCACATGACAGGGAATGAGGGGCCCTCTAGAATTTGAGAGCTGACTGACAGCCAGCAAAGATATTAGGACCTCAGACCTACGGTTGCAAGGACTGCATTCTGCCAATGTCAGTGGATTCTTCTGCATAGCCTCCAAATAAGAGCCCTGCTGGCTGCAATTTTGATTTCTGCCTTGTGAGACCTTACGTAGAAAACCAAGTTGACCTCACCCAGACGTCTAACAAACTGTAAGATAATAAATGGGTACTGCTTCATTTTTTATTTTTATTTTTACTTTTATTTAATTTATTTTTAATTGAAGTATAGTTGATTTACAATATTTCAGGTATACATCAACGTGATTCATTTATATATATTCTTTTTCAGATTCTTTTCCGTTATAGGTTAAGATATTGAATTTAGTTCGCTGTGCTATATAGCATGTCCTTGTTGTTCTATTTATACATAGTAGTGTGTATATGTTAATCCCGATCTCCCAATTTATTCCTCCTCCCCCCTCTTTCCCCTTTGGTAATCACAAGTTTGTTTTCTATGTCTGTGAGTCTATTTCTGTTTTGTAAATAAGTTCATTTGTAACATTTTTTAGATTCCACATGTAAGTGATATTATTTATTTGTCTTTCTCTGTCTGACTTAGCATTAAATTTGTGGTAATTTGTTATGTGGCAATAGAAAACTAAGACATTTAATTATTATTTAGGAATTTCACTCTATGTACATATTACCTCTCTTCCTCTGTGTTTGTGTGCGTGTGTGTGTGCATGCACACACACGTGCATGTGTCTATACCAAGGAATTTAGCTGGATTTAGAGTCACATTGAAGTTTAATAGAAAACACAGATTAGAAGCTGAGTTTATTTTGTGGATACAGAGTAAGCAACCTCTGCTTCCACATCTGGTGAGGTATAAGAAACATATGACAAACACAGGATTCTTAAATAAAGCTCTTTGCATTATTGGAAAAAAAATAAGTGTATGTTTAAGGACCCCGCCATTTTTGTTTCTCTAAACATGCTCTTCTCCAGGTTTCCCATAGCGAACATTTATTGAGCTGTTACCATGTACCAGCCATTCTTTTAAGATCTCTCCATGTATTAACTCATATAATCCTCACAATAGCACCATGAGGTAGATAGGTATTTTCATCATCTCCAGTTTACAGATAACTCACTCCAGGATAACAGATAACTTACGCAGTGAGGCAGTCTGCCTCTGGAGCTCCGGCTTTAACTATAATGATGTATCTTGCCCTGTAAAAAGTGGAACCATCCTGTGTCTTTTCCTCACACCTCAAATCCAATCCTATAGAATGTCTTAATGGCTCTACCTTCTAAGCATATTCTTACCCTATTCTGAGTCACCATGATGTCTCATCTGGACCATTGGGATAACCTCCCCCCCCCATTGCTCTCCCTGCTCCTGACCTTTGTCCCCATGCCCCATGGTCCTTGGTCCACAATATTGCCAGATTAGCTCATTTCTCTCCTCTTTTAAAACCCTCTGATGGCCTCAACTACACTTAGAATAAAAATTTTGCAATAGTTCTCAGGGAACTTTTGGCAGTGTCTAGAGGTATTTTTGGTTGTTATGGCTTAGGGGTAAAAGTGCTACTGGCGTCTGTCTGGTGGATTGGGAACAGGGATGCTACTAAACATTCTGCAATGCACAGGATGTCACCCCAAAACAAAGAATCATCCAGCTCACGTTGTCAGTAGGGCTGAGGTGAGAACCCCTGTTCTACGCTGAGCATAGCAACACATTCAAAGATAAGAGCATTATATACTTTCAAACCCTAGTGTTTAAGAGTTCCTGGGTTCCCCTCAAACTGCCATGGGGACACAAAATCCTGCTAGTCAGGGACATAAACTAAGCCTCGCTCTAGCTTGGAGCAGGGAGCTCTCTCTAGGGTGGAGAACTTCGCTCTGAGCTGAGACTGAAATCTTGAGATTCAGCGAGTGGTGAATTAAATTTTGAAGAGTGATGAGTAAGTAGAAGAACATTCTTCACAAACATCATAAAGGAATGGCTGCCACTGCTTTGACCTCAGGAACACCTGCTTTTCTCCTGCTTCCTAGGGTTGCTGATCACTGCTTAGATTAATTTAATGCCCTCATCCATGCTGAAATATTAATGACTAACATGGTAAAGACTTTACATAATGATCAATTTTTAGTAACATTCTTTATCATACAACAATATAAACTTAAAGTAAAAAAAATTGGAAGATATTTTTTAAGTTAAAAATCTGAAAGAACAGTGGAAAAGAAAGAAAAAGAAATTATAATTCCGCTACTCAGAAGTAATAACTGATAATACTTTGGTACGTGTGTGTGTGCAGGCAATATTTTATCATGAACATTCTCTCATGTCATTAAATTTTTGAAAACCATTGTGTAATAGTCTATCACATAGCAGTATGTTGACTTTAAGATTCTTCCTAGTTTTCATCATTGAGATTGATCACATCCACTTCACTGATCAGTTGTGAGAATGAAAGAAGTGATCATTTACTCAACGAACATTAATGAGATATTTTCTGTGTGCCAAACATTATACTAAGTGTTATGTGTAAGAGATGAATAAAACAGGATTTCTCTATTCAAGATGAATCAAACAGCATTGGTGAGTGTTGTGTGGGCAGAGAGCAGATGAGAAGTTGGTACTAGCTTACAAGGAGGCTCCTGGGAATCACCTGCTTTGGTGGTAAATATAGCAAATGAGACCATTTGTAGTGTCCTCCCTCTAATCCAGAAACTTCTCACTTTCACTGAGCCCTGCTCCTCTGCCCATCCAAAGAGTGTATTGACCTCTAAATCCCTGTACTGAAAACTATCTTATGTGGGTGTTTTATAGTCTTCTAAGGCTGCCATTACAAATTACCATAGACTGGGTGACTTAAACAACAGATTTATTTCTCACAGTTCTCGAAGCTGGGAAGTTAAAGATCAATGTCACAAACAATTTGGTTACTGTCAGATCTTTCTTCCTTGCTTGCAAGTGGCCACCTTCAATACCATCATGAAGGTCCCACCCTCATGACCTCATCTACACTTAATTACTTCCCAAAGGCTCCACCTCCAAAACCATCACATTGGGTGTTAAGGCTTCAACATATAAAATGGTGGGGGGGTGGGGGGGGCGGACACAATTCAGTCCATAGCAGGTTACCTAGAGTGTATTTCTTTTTTGGTCAGTGAAACTTTAATTTTATCATATACAAAAATGTATTCATGCACAGTGGAAAAAATATGCTATCAATTTAGTGTATATTTTCCTTTTATTATCTCATATATATGGGTCATGTTATACATTTTATACATACTATATTACACTTTAACATTGATTCACGTGTGTATGCCACAGACATTTACAAATTCCTATTCTGTGCTGGTTGCCATGGCTAGTGGTAGAGAGTAAGTAGTACTAATTAGCAAATAGGGATCTGGAATCTGACCTTACAGTGCTGAGAGTCTAATATAAATTGGAGTTGTTTTCCAAGTTCCACTATCATGCAATGCTTCAGTGAATATTATTTACATCTAACTCTGCACCTAACTGGCATCTCTGTTTAAGAAGAATTGTGTGTGTGTGTATCTACAAGCTAGCATGTGCTTTCTAGTTTCTTTCATACACTGATAGTCTGTTAGCACCTTTGAGACAGTCACTTTCTTGGGCATAGGGTCCATGTTCCATGAGTCCTTATATGCCCTGCACTTTTCACAGAGTCTTATGCATAATAGACATTCCATGATGTTGATTGAATGAATGATGCCCTCTCTGATTGTTATAATAAGCATCTGAGGAAGGTGCTGACATTCCTGTCTTGGTGAGCTCAGGCTGCCATAATAAAGTATCATAGACTGCGTGGCCTAAACAGCAGAGATTAATTTTCTAATAGTTATGGAGGATAGGAGTTCTCCATTGGGGTGGCAGCATGGTGATGTTCTTCTGATGAAGGTCCTTTTTCTGGCTTGCAGTTGGCCATCTTCTCACTGTATCCTCACATGGGAGGGGAGAAGGAGAGAGATGAAGGAAGAGAGAAAGAGCAAGCTCTGGTGTCTCTTCTTATAAAGGCACTAATCCTATTGGATCAAGACCTACAATTATGACCTCTTCTATGACCTTAATTACTTCAGTAAAGGCTCTAACTCCAGATATAATCACATTGAGAGTTAAGCCTTCAACATACAAATTTGGGGCAGAGGGTATACAAACATTCAGTCCATAGCAATTCCCATTTTACAGATAGAAAATCAGGACTGTGAGAGAATGACATCTTTGCTTCGTCCCCAATGCTGACTCCATCTGATTGGTAGTGGCTGCCTGGAGCCTGGTAGAGGAAGGATTCTGGAGCCACACCTGGCTCAGAAGAGAGCTGGCTGGCATGGATGGATTAAGCATGTGTTTGTGATTATGGAGCAGGAACCAGCAGCATGTGCACATGACTGCCATCACTGTGCTTGGCAGTACACAGTATTACCTTAATTTTTAATACTTATAACCTGCAAGGAACACATTTTCTTTCCCATTTTACAATGACTGACTTACAGCTAGAGAAATTAAATCTTTTACCACAGAGCAGTTAAAGGTAGAGCTTCTATCTGAACCGGCTTCAGTGTTTCTTTATGATACAACTGACTTAACTCAAATTCCTCTAATACTGAAGATTTAGTCAGTTCCTCATTTTATAATACATTTCAAAAAAATTAAAAAAAAAAACATTTTCATTGGGCAAATCACAGTGTTAAAGAAAGTAGAAGCACAACTGACCTTTAGAGATTATCCAAATTTAGTGATTTTTTAAAAAGTGAAATTATTTTGTCAATGAGACATTATTAGAACTCCAAGTATATGAAATACATGAAAAGCAGAGTTGATGAGGGCAAAGAGCTGCCTTTGCCACCCCCAAGCACCCGGGAAATATCTCCAAGAAAACCCAGCATTCCATGAAACATGATTTCTAAAACACTGATCCATCTCACCCTCCTTATTCAGTTGAGAGAGGCACAAATTACTTGCTAAAGGTCACACAGCTAATTAAAGTCAGGGCCAGGGATGTGGCTCTGGCCTCCTGATTCTTAAACCAATGCTGCTTCTCATGCACAGGTGTTGAGATATTTTTAAAAAAATCATCTGTGACTTTGAGGCACCAGGCTCCTCTGGAACCATAACTGAATTATGTAGGGCACGTGAGGTTTCCTGAAAATCCCAAAGAAAACAAAGGGAAATTGGAAAAGCACTGTGGGATTGACTGCAAACAATTGAAATTCTTCTCAGTTAAATGTCGAGATGAAAGGCCAAGACAAGCACCGTTCTGCAGAGGAGAAATGAAAAGTCAAGTCAGAAAGCCTTACAGATATCGATATTCTGCTGAGAAGACTTAGTTCCAGAAGGGAAGAAAAGCTATGGTTTCTGAGCACATACCCGCATTTGATTCAAGTATAAATGCCCAGTCTGACTCTGGCTCAACCTGGTGTGAGTTTAATGAATATTTCAGAGGTCCCTATAGATTGGAAGGACTTCAGAGGTCAATAAGGCCTGTCTACCACTTCACACAGGAATTCTCTCCACAGCAACTCACATTCCGTTATGCTACCAAATGTCACACCTAGTGGGGTAGCTCTGAAAACAAGCAAGTCCATATATAGAGAGAGATCTTAAAAAAAAAGAGAAAGGAAAACACTTTCTGTGAAGTTTTATTCACCTCCTTTAAATGTTCCAACAAGCCATTGAGGAAGGTGGGAGAGTCATCATTTTACAGATGAGATAAATGAAGTTCAGAAAATTTACACAATTGGTTGCATGATATCACACTGGTATTTGAACCAAGGTCTGCCTAAAGTCTTTCCACTGAGTTGTAGAGAACACTAGTGAGTACAACTTTTCGTGTTCTCTTTTCATTCCTGGGCAAAGAGCTAGAAGACATTTTCCAGATGCTCTTACTCAGCTCAGGTGAACCCAGGAAACCAATTTATGACCAATGTAAGCAGAAGTGATTGGAGCCATGTCCAGGCCTGTCCCTTAAAAGCATCTGCTCCCTTCCACTAGAGAAAGAAAAAAAGAAAGAAAGAAAGAAAGAAAGAAAGAAAGAAAGAAAGAAAGAAAGAAAGAAAGAAAGAAAGAAAGAAAGAAAGAAGAAAGAAAGAAGAAAGAAAGAAAGAAAGAAAGAAAGAAAGAAAGAAAGAAAGAAAGAAAGAAAGCAAGCAAGCAAGCAAGCTCTGAGGATTTTGAAGAGGATAGAGCCACAAGATGGAAGGAGTCTGGGTCATTGAATGATTTCATGGAGCTAAGCCCCTTCCCCAAGGCACACTGCATTCTGCCTTCTCACTGAACTCTGCTTCAGATTATTCAGTTATTGTTTCTAGTTGTGACTACAGAGTAAAGGACCCAGGAGATGCTTGGGAATAGCAATTTTAGCTCCTGTAATCAAACACCAGGAAAATGTGGCCATAACCACAGCTCCAGGGCTATTCTAGCCAGCATTGTGGCATTGCCTTTCAGTGTAGAACTTATACCAGATCACCTGATGCCTAATCACAGGCTAAAGTATATATCTGTATTCCCCTCACACTTTGCTGTAATAGGCTAAGAATTGCAATGGGGGTTGTGCAAAGCTACCAGACCCCTACTCCCATCCAAGACTGAAACACTCATTCTCCTAAAGCAAAAGAAGTGTTAACAGCTCATAGGTTGTCTTTGAGCCTCCCTCAAGAGATGATGATGGATGAAGAAATCCACCTCAAGGTCATAGACTCTTCCTAGCACATCATTTATCAAATGACTGGTCCAATGCTGAGCTACAAAGGACCTGCCTCCTTATCAAAATTCAGGAAAATTTTGTAGGGTTATTCCAGTTCTGGCCTCCTTTTCCATGCCTCCCACCCACCATGGGATTTGGCAGAATCATTTGTTGCCACTGTTTCATATCCCAACCTTTCCCTTTCCTCAATCCCGATGCAAATACCAGGAGCATCCAAGACTTATAATTTTAAAAAAAGAAGGATTTTAAATGATTACATATTTCTAAAAACATGTCTTTAGGATAATTGAGGGACCATTTTCTCTATCAAATGAGGGAGATCATGGCACACTCAAAGCCATGTGCCTCCAGAGAATTTCAGAACTGCTTTAATTTCCTTTGTGATATTCAGCCCACTAACCCTCACTCTGCCTGGTAATGATGTGTTTAGATTTAGTAGGAAGCTGCTGCTCTATCTTTCTGTGTAACCTGTGACCCTACTACTCTTCTTCCTTATCATCAGAATTATCCAATTCCTCTCTGAGACCTTTTCTGCATCTGGTACATGCTTTTGATCATTTTTCACCACATATTATCACCATCTACCAATTTAAACTGTTATTATCTATTTACTTGTCCTTTTCCACTAATCTAGGAATTCCTCAGGTACAAACGAGGAGAGTGGCTTATTCATTTCTGAACTTCCCAGAGCCAAACATTAGGTGTTCCTCAAGAATCATTTCTTCAATATTGACGGAACACATTCACCCCACCCTGCTTGATACATAAAGGCCAGTTGTAATGGCTTTATTTACCACTGTTCATGTGTCTCCTTCTTACAAATAAACACATAAACTGGAAAACTTTATAAAGCCCAACCCAGCCATAAGGTTGGGCAAGATGATATGAATGTGAAAATCCACTGTTTTTCTCAACGAATGGGAGAGGCCTTCCAAAAGAACAGAAGTTAGCCTGGACGAGGAGTTTAGAGAAGGAATTTTCCTTCTAATGTTGTGCTGAATAGGTTTATTTCTCTACATCTGTGTCACCTTATCCAAGTTGAAGCTATCATAATCTTACCCTTGGTCTGATGCCACTGGTCCACTCACATCTACTTGTGCCTTTCTCCAACCTGCTCTTTGCTATGTAGCCAGAACGCTATTTTCAAAATACCAAAGTGGTCATTTCAGAGTTACCTCTTCCCCTCTTTAGGATGGCATATGCACTGCCTTGTCTGCCCGTGACCCACCTCTCAGGACCCATCTCTTACTATATTCCCTCAGCCTCAGTTCCCCAGACTCACTAGCTGTCCTATTCTCTCCATGGGATTTCTGCTTTTGCTAAACCCTTTACCAGGACCCCTCTTCCTTTCAACTCTATTGCAATCTTTGGTACTTATTTAGCAGATCTCAACATACACAAAGAAACTTACCTACTATTTCTGGAAAGGTTCGAACCCTAATACAGCACTATTAACATCTCACACTTTAAGTTTATAGAATCCATCATGCAAAATATGTGGTTTTCTTCCTCATGCAAACACAGGGTCTAGCACATAGCAAGCAGATGATATAAGTGTGTGTTTAAGAAAAGAAAGGGAAGGAGAAAGATAAGAAAGAAGAAAAGAAAAAAAGAAAGAAGAAAGAAAGGAAGACATTAAAATGAATAAATTGAGGGTTATCTCATAAGTTTCTACTTTTTCATAACAAAGTTGAGACTTCCAACTACACCATACCAGCACTCTGATAGATTAGATCTTATTTGGAGGTATAATACATATAAAGCAGATAAATTCAATTGAGCTTGGGATCTGGACGGTCTCACAGAGTCATGCTAGGTCCTTCAGTCTTCCTAGAATCTGTGGCTTTCCCTTGATTCATGGTCTGATTCCCACTCTTAAGCAGTTGGCTCCATAATAGAACTGGAGAAAATATGGATAGTCCTTAAAAAAAGTTGAAAAGAACAAAAAATCCAGATGGTGGGTGTGTGAATCAAAACAACCCTTAAAGAAAGGATACTTTGAATCCAAATAAAATAGAACAGAATCTTCTACAGCTGAGAGAAAAAAAAAAAAAGCATATTAGTTAATTTTGAGGGCAGGGACACAATGAAGTATGAAATCTGGTATCTCATAAAAAGCTTCCAAGGTCAAAGTTATACAAACAGGCAACCCTATAGAGACTGGAAAATCTCATGACTCGCTGCTTGTGTCATTAATTGCTGAACTCCGAGTTACCCTAGTGAAACATTATATAATTTTTGCTCTGGGCATGGATGTGGCAATGCCTTAAAATAAACAAGACAGTCAATTAGAGTTAATCTGTTAAAAAATTGCTCCGCCAAGACAAGCTGTAGAAAGTGAAAACAAAAATACAATTTGTTGAAGAACAAGGAATACATTTCTGGGTCCAACAGTCGTCACTAATCTCATAATTCAGAAGGTCCATTTGCTAATATGTCCATCCATCCATCTTTCCACTCATTTAGTGTGAATTCCCCTTTTCCTGGAGGTTACTTAGACAGGCTGAGCTACTAGACTGGCTGCTAGATTGGGGCTTGGCTGCAAAGTTCTGAATGAGGAATGGTCAAGATGGTCTAAGCGAGGAAAGCCAACTTTAAAATCCAGAGGCTGAATTAAACACTTATTCCAAAGGAAAGAATACAGAATGATAATGATGAAGTCCCACAGGAAATGCATCCAGATACTGGTGGCTGTCTTCAAACACTCATGAGTGTTTTGGTGTCTCTTTAAGGACTATCACACGTGTATTATATGGACTCAAGTGGGTTCACCTTAAAAGTCGTGTCGAGATGAATCTCTCTATTCTTCAATCATTCTACCACACTTTCCACACTTTCATATATCCAACCACCTATTTAGTTCATCAAGTTGGATTAGTCAGATCAGATCAAGGCAGGGCAGTGCCTGTTGATCCAGTCCTGTTCACCTATATTCATGCAGCAAGTGCCACCAAAATCTAGGAAAATACCAACCAGTATGTACTATGGTATTAGCTCTGTTCTTCTTATCGACTATCTAAGACTGTTTTCTAAGAGTAAGAAGACTTTTCATGGTAATTAGGCAGGCCAGCTGGTGTAATACAATAAAAGCAGTTCTTTGGTTTCCTCTACTATAAAATGGAGTTAATACTAGAACCTACCTCATAGGGCTATTGTAAGGGTTAAATGAATTAATAAGTGCAAATAATGCCTGGCATTATTATTGTTTTTAAGAATAGTTATAGATAAATAGTAATTTAATTTTTTTTTTTTTTTTTTTTTTTGTAATTTAATTTTAAAGAGTACTATCATAAATAGTATTTCCTTTGATTCTCCCAAAACACTTTCACATAAAGTGCATTTCTTCTCATTTCATAGATGAGAAAATATCTGACAACCTTTTGACTCTCTCTAAAATAATTGAGCTGCTGGAAGGCAAGGCTAGGAATTTTCTATGTAGCCTGCCTAGTACACAGTAAATAACCGAAATAAATTGGTTGAGTGATTGAAGTGGCGAAATCCTCCTGGATCCTTCTCCAATCTGCCCTCTTCTCTACATCTCTCCTGCCACTGCCCTGGTTTAGGTCTTGTCACATCTCCTCTGGATTGTCACCACAGCCACCTAACTGGACTCCTTGATGCCAGGTCCATTTTTCTCTAGTGAGTTTAGAATCACCTTTTCAAAATTAAACTTGGCTATGATTATTCTAAAGTCCTCAATGGCTCACAATCTCAGCAGGATGTAGCCTTAGTTCTCAGTCTTGCTCACAAGCTCTTTGCAAGGGACAAAGGCCCACTCGCTGTTGCATAAGCCCTGTTTGCCAGCCCACCCCAGGGTCTGAGGACATGATCAGGTCACAGGAGAGAAGAATCAAGCCAAGGGGTGAGGGTGCACATCTCCCCTCCTGTCCCTGCTCTCCCACTTGGCATAGAGTATTCCTCTTCCCCACCCAACTCCCACTCTGGAATGCTGCTCTCTGGGGGATCTAGGGGGTAAGCTTGCCTGTGCTGAGCCCTGAGAGTAGAGAGGATGGAAATCTTTCAAGGGAGGAGGGTGCATTCTTCTCATTTTACTGTCTTTAAAATTTCAATAAATAACATCTGCTTATAAATAGGTAAATAAATAATTAAACAAACAAATTCATAAATAAAAGCTTGCTTTTTTACTGCTAGAACTTTAAGCTCCCTGGACTGAAAAATATTAAGTTCTTCCAATGCTAGGCCTGATGTTTTTGATTGTTTGTTTTCATCTTTTAAACAGGATATACAGGTAGATACAAAATTTTCCACTCCCTGTCCCCAGTGAGTTTTAAGCTTAGGATGGGAAAAAGACTTGTGGCAAACAACTATACTACAATGTAAGAAAAGTCTTAAGAGAAGTACATGTACCATAACACATCATAGGATAACTTGGCTATTTTCTGCATTCCAAACCTACCACTTGGTTCACTGTGGCAGCTATTCCTGGGAAGGATTAATGGCAACAGCTGGGACTATAGTGAGCATTTTTGTTACATTATATAATTTCAGTCCTGCAACAACATGTGAAAGTGGTATATTCAATTTTACGGATTAGAAGACTGACTTTCAAAATATGTTGCGACTGCTAAGGTCAACTAGGATATATGTACAGAGTTGGGATTTAAATTCAAATAGGTCATATTTATAGTGAAACTTAACACTGAATCTCACTAGTGAGGGGCCTCATATTCCTCGTTAACCCCTCTTTAAGTGAATCCCACTCTCCGTTCCTGGGCCAACCTCACCAAATTCTAGTCTACCTGTCAGGGGTAGTACATTTGAATTCCTAGGCATTTTTACAAAGCTCTCCAGTGGATACTGAAAGATTTGGTCCTAAACACTGTTCCACATTCTATATGGCATCAGGAATTGGTTTAAACAGCTTTCTGGCTTAGTTTAATGGATGTTGGGATGGAAAATTTGAGTGATTATTTTTCAGCATGAAAGACTGTGAGATCTGAGAGGGGCTTCCATAGGTGGGCATGGGGAACCAGAGAGATTTGGAAAAGTAGAGGAAAGCACCTAGTGTCAATAAGAGGTGGGGATAATGCCAGAAGGCACCTGGGAAACACAGTTCACATTGAAATGATTGATTTCTTTACTAATCTGCTTTCCCTTTAGACTGTAGGATACTTGGAGGCAGGGGTCATGTTTTAACTGAACTAGATGCATAGCTCCTAGAACAGTGCCTGACACAGAGTGTGTCTATCACACAGCTTGGGAAAACTGGTGACTTCTAAGTAGGATGAAGATTCCAAGAGTAGAACCACTGGCTTCATGGGCAATGCCAGTGCATCAAAATAGGGCCTGGGAGGTCCTGTGGGATTCTGCCTCAGCCTCTTTTTCAGCATCATTTCACACCACCTACACCTTCACTCACTGTGCACACTCCCACTTCACTGACCTTCTGTCAGTTTCTGGAATATGCCAAGCTCCTCTCCACCTCAGGGTCTTAAAGTGCTGTTACCTCTTTGTGAGATAGCCTCACCACATTCCACTGCATGACAACCACTTCATCTTAGTCTCAGATCACATCCTTCCCTGATGTGATCCTTTTACAAAATCTCAGAGGACATTTCATGTTTGTTATAGTACTTACACATTTGTAAGCTAAATACTTATTTAGTGATCCCTTGCTCATTACCTGCTTCTTGCACTAGACTAAAATCTCCATTATGTGGGGACATTGTCTAGTTAGCTGCAGCACTCTTAGTGCTTGTCACAGTGTCAAAGACATAGTAGGTACTTATTAGTTGTTAAATTAATGTTTCATAGGTTATGTGTCAGAAATTATGATGGCCAATGGGATAAATAAATGTCCCTGCATTTGTGGTCATCACGATTGAAATAAAGAATAAAAAAAATACTGTGAATTTTGGTAGCATAGAAAAAAGAGGGCTTGTAATGACCAGCCACCATAATCAAGGGACTAGGCACTGCTTTTTGTTTAATCAAAATTTTAATATAATCATGTGCCAAGTGCTTTATGTGAGATCTAATATGTGGGTAAAGATCATTGCTGAGTTGACAGTATTAGATATCCCTATATACAGCCTTCCATAGCATACAGACTCAAAAAGGGCAGAACAATCTAATTCAGAGAATCTTACAGCTGAAATGATGGATGTGGAGGTTAGAGTTGTTTATTAATAATGATGTACATGTGCATATTATGTTTCATAATTCACACAACACTTAATCAATCATCAATTCTCTTGATCCCATGGCTGTTAAGATATGATGAGTTACACTGATTCTGTCCTCTTGAAGATGGAGATCTGATATATCATGCTTAGCAATGGGAGCCATTTCCATAAAGGTTGGGATTCTGGAAAATGGGGCTGAGAGGACCATTTCACCCTGTATGTTCACAAAAGATCTTAAATTTAGATTTTTAAAATATTACCTACAAATGGAGATTGCTCTGGGTGTGTATTTCTGTGTTTATGTGTGTAGTTTTCATAATCTAGTCTTGAAATTTCTTCATCTTTTTTTTTTAAATTTATTTATTATTTATTTTTGGCTGTGTTGGGTCTTCGTTTCTGTGCAAGGGCTTTCTCCAGTTGCGGCAAGCGGGGGCCACTCCTCATCGCGATGCGCGGGCCTCTCACCATCGTGGCCTCCCCCGTTGTGGAGCACAGGCTCCAGACGTGCAGGCTCAGCAATTGTGGCTCACGGGCCTAGTCGCTCCACAGCATGAGGGATCTTCCCAGACCAGGGCTCGAACCCGTGTCCCCTGCATTGGCAGGCAGATTCTCAACCACTGCGCCACCAGGGAAGCCCTTCTTCATCTTTTAATATCCCAGAATCCTCAAAAATTGGGCAAAGCCTGTGTCATGGAGAGGCCCTATGTCCACAGTTCCTTATACATAAAATGGAAAAGATAGGTTCAACAAGCACTAGAACCAGTAAGGCCCAAACGTCCCTTTCCTCTGGTCCCCAGACCCTCCCTAGCTGCCATGCTTCTCAGCTTGTGCATGTTGGTGAATCATTACACCTCTCTGGGTGTCAAGTTTCTTCATGTATAAAATGGCAATTGAAATTTAAGTCCACGATCACGCTCCACAATTCTGAAATCTAAAAATCACTAAGATCTGAAAGATATTTTTTTCATAGGTTTGGAGCAAAAACTCTTTTTGGCAGCACAAACTTCCTAAATTGACATGCAGTTATTGAAGTCATCACTTATCACACTTAGTCTCCATATTCACAATGTAAGATGCAGAAATACCAATGTGATTATGCTGGAGATGTTATATAATATACAACATTTATATTGTGCTACCTTTGTACAGCCATAAAGTTTTGAATCTCAAAAGCCTGCAGGACCCAGGAGCTTCATGTGAGGGACTGTGGCCCTTTTCCTGTGTGGTGTGTTGCTAGGTTTGAAGAAGGTAGAATCCCTGGCTCATAGTGTGAACTCAGCAAGTGGTAGCCCTCATTTACAAGCTACGCTTTTGTCTCTAACCCACTGAACGCTAGCACCGCTGCCCCTTCCCTGGCTGTCTAGTTGGTAAACATCTGGCTTTGGATCAAGACTCCCATTACCCTTTAACAAATGCTGTCTTAGCTGGAGATTGTCTGAAACCCAGGGAGTCTCTTCTTTGGCTCCAATTATCTCTGTCAGACCAGGGAAATTTCTGGGCCCTAACATCACCAGGACTCTCATCACTGTTTCAGTAAGACTCCTACATCTGCTTGTTTACTTTGCCACGGATGGTATAAGTGGAAGAGAGCAGAGTGGGAAACTACAAAAGAAATATATTCCTTTTCAAAAATGAGTTTATTATCTTTGACCAGCACTAGCTTTTTCTTAGGAGGTAGGTAGTTGATTGATTCATTTGCTTATTTAGCAGTCTCTCCTCTTTCATTGATTTATTCAATTATTCATTCATTTATTCATTCACTCATTTATCCATTCTTTTGTTCATACAGTAATTTAACAAATGTGACTACTTTTTGCTGGCCTGTATTGATTCTATTTATGAGATGAGCCCCAAGAACTAATCAGAGAAATAGAAAATCAAATTTGTCTGTTTATCAGGTTTTTCTTTTTCCTCTGTATGTGTATTATTTGGTGAAAGTACATGGGTGAAAGAAATACTTTGTGTAGGATCAGAAGCCATTATTTTATAAGTTAGAACATATTATTAGAGACGAGCACGTCTTACAGTAAATGCATTATATGTATTGCCTGTTTGAATTCTCCACACTTTCTGAAAAGTTAAGACTTTCATCTGCAAGGTTTATAAATGTGCCCTGGTTACCAGTCAGTTTCAAACCCAGGTCAGCTTGACTTCACAGTCACCATGGACTTCCAGTTATATTCCACTTCCTCCCTAGAAGGACCCAGAATAGAAAGGGCCAGTGATAAGAGGGATGAACTGTGCTCACTTCACATCTTTGCTGAGGGTCAACTGGAATAGCTTTCAAAATAGAAAGAAGGTAAGCTCTAGGGAGGCAGTAAAAGTACGTCTAATTCAGAGCTATATCCTAAACATCTGGCTTAGCACCTGGTGCAAATAAATCTTTGAATAAATGAGATATGTGATTGAATATAACAGCAATTGATATTATTTAAGAGAGGAAAAAGAAGGGGAAGAGGAAAAGGAAGAGGAAGAAAAAGCAGAGAAAGGAGGAAGAGAAGTGAAGTGGAAAGAAGAAAACAAAACAAAGGAAGGAACAAAAGAAACGAGGACATAAGAATGAAACATGTGTGTTGCCCTAGCAATTGGGTTTCACTAATCATTCCTGTAAAACTGCTCTCTTTAGAGTCTCTGTTGATATCCATGTTGCCAAACTCAATGGCAAAGTGCTTAAGAGGAGTCTCTGAAATCAAACTGCCTTTTTGACACAAAATAGCTGGGTGATTGTGATGGACAGACCTTAAACGACCCCCCAGTGATCTTTGTTTCCTGATGTCTATGCATTTGTACAGTCTACTCCCCTTGGGTGTGGCTGGAACTTGTGGCTTCTTCTACTCAATGAAATGTGGCAAAGATTATGGGTTGTCACTCCCATGATTGCATTACATTATATAAGACTCTGTCTTGCTAGTAGACTCAGTCTAGAGATTCTACTTGCAGGCTTGATGAAGCAAATGGTCCTGTTGAGGAAACTCACATGACAAGGAAATGTGGGTGTCCTCTAAGAACTGCATGAAACCTCCAGCCAACAACCAGCAAAGAACTGAGTGAGCTTGGAAAGCAGAGTCTTCCCCATTTGAGCCTCCAGGTGAGAACACAGCCCAGGAAAGCCTTGATTGCAGCCTTGTGAAACTCTAAGCAAATAGCTCAACTAATCTGTGGCTGGATTCCTGACCCACGAAAACTGTGACATAATAAATATTGGTTTTGTTTGAGCTGCTAAATTGTAGAAATATTGTTATGCAGCACAGAAAATTAATATAGTGACTTTGGGTACTAAGCTCTCCATATCTTAGCTCCCTGTTCTATAAAATGGAAATGACAGTAGGATCTACCTGGAGCACTGTTGTGAACAATGTGATGATAATATATATATAACACAGAATAGTACTGACACATAAAGAGTTACATGAGCTTAGCTATTATAATCACTTATGACATATTACTTTGATATGACTTAACATCTCCTTGAAAGTTTTTTCTTCCTTGGCCTTTCTAATATATTGTTCCCTTGGGTTTTCTCCTATTTTGCTCATATTTTCCAGTCTCATTCATTAACTTCTCTTCTCGTTAGTTCTTAATTTGGAATCCTACCTTATTGTCTGCTCACCTTCATTGTCCCCCTGAGTGTTCCAGGAAAGAATTCCTTTCTCTTGTCTCATGGTGTACTAAGCACTTCTAGTGGATTAAATCCCTTCAGACCCCGTTGGAGTAGTTTCCGCTGAAAAGGAATGAGAAATTCCCAAAAACAAAAGGATGGAGTCAAGTGAAAATAATATTTTAGGCCCCCAATGTACCCAAGACATTGTGTCAGGCACATTTATATTTCACAATTAATCTACACAGATGTCCCATGAGGTTAGCATTATTGGCACCAAGAAAAGAAAAAAAGGAGGCTCAAAGAGGTGAGTGGTAGGGTGAGTAATGGAAAGAGTATCATCTTTGGAGGCAAACCTGAGTTCAAAATCGGCCCCTGCCTCTTGAGAGCTATGTAACCTTAGACAAGTTGTTTAATCTTTCTGAGCTTCTGTTTCCTTATGACAAAATGAGGATAGTAGTATTCATCTCAGAGAGTTATAAGAATCAAACAATACATGTGCATGGCAGGAACTCAATACCTAATGGTTCAATTTGTCTCAGGCTGCACTGTGAGTGCTGGCATTCATGTTTGGGTTTCCCACCTCAAATAGATGATAAGTAGATAGATAGATAGATAGAGAGAGAGAGATAACTGAAAATTCAACAAAAGAAATGTGAGGACTAAGTGTTCATGGAATATATAAGGTGATAATTGATGTTTCTTGATGGCTTTCAGGCAAAATGTCATGACAGAGTTGAGAGAGATTTTAAAGGCTTCCCTGGTTTATGGAGAGGGAAGGAGGGCTTAGGAAAAACACCTGTGTTCCAGACAGTCTCAGGAGAGTCTGTTGCTGCTTGCTCTGTGCATAAAAAGGTTGAGAGTTAAAGACTCTAAGTGCATTTTGGAAGCCAAACTCTGGTGCTTCAGCCTTTGAACTCTTAAAGTGTGTTCGGATCCAAGTGTCTACCTCAAAACCCGAGAACACCAATGATCTATTTGCCATAGTGTTCAATAGTGCCTTGCCATAAAAATCTATTTATTCTAGGACTCAGGCATCTCTGGGCTGATGGAGGGTCACTAATAAGAATCTGTATGTATTGAGAGGGTTTAAGAACCCCACAGAAAGAATTTATCCTAAGAGGAAAGGGAGATGGAATGCATAGGTAGGGTCAATGGAAAGAGGTGAATGAACAAAGAAGGATGGGGAGTCCATGATTCTTATCTACTCCCATCTACTTTCTGCTCTCCACCATGCTCACATTCTGGAGACTTTAGATCTGGGAAGAAGAGGTGGTAAAAATGAAATCTCACTAAAATCTCTGTAATTCCTAGAGAGGGAAGACATCCTGTCTCACTTCAATGTGAGAGATGAGGGACCCAGGAGTCCCATCTAAGGAAAATGTTTTTGAGTGTATCCTATAAAGACAAAGAACAGAACTGACATAGAAGAAGATCTTAAGCACTACTTGAAGGCATGTTGAAGCAGCTGTGAAGAATGTGAAGGTATCTGTACTACCAGAAATTATTTGGGTAAGAGCGAAGATGGCAAAATTGTGTTTTCTATATATAGAAATTGTATGTGTCTATAACCATTTCTATGTAGTAGAGAAATTTTTTGTTTCTATAGCTATTTAAAAAAATGTCGGCTTAGAAACATCTTCAAAACATCCTGACATGTGAACTGTTGAACCATTTGCACATACGAGTGCAATTTTATCAGTAAGTAAGGTAGCAACTATGTAGTGGTATCTAGTCACTTTTGTAAAACAACTAGTTAAGACAAGCTGTTGGCAACTGAGTCATGAGTCAGGGAAACACCCTCCTGAGGGGAAGGTAGGGACTCCAAAAGCAAGCACTGTAAGAGACCTCACAAGGCAGCACCTTTGGGAGATGGTATGCTGCTTCTCCAAGAATCTGGGTGCCTGAACTTTTAAGGAAATGTCTTGCCAACAGGAGATCTTTTCCTGAATTAAGTTAGACCATGTCTCATTGGTGGCTTGACAGGCTCACTGGCTGCTCTAGGCCTGATTCTTACTTGTTTTCCTTTGCCACATTTGAACCTTGACTCTCATCCATGATACCAACTCTGATATCTTCTGCGCTGGGTTCTTTGTTCCTTATACCCTGACACCTAGGATCTGATTTGGCTTCAATTCTTGCCTCTGACCTTGATTCCTAGACTATGCTTGATATTTGCCTGCAGCTCAGTTGGAATGGTTACCTTTGGACCACACTCTACTGTTTTCGTTCTCCATTTGGAAGTTTATGGCTTACATACACACATTTACTCCCAAGGTCATCACTGAAACAGAGATAAGAGGCTATCCTTCCCTTACTACTTTTCTCTGTAAGGTGCCCTTCTGTGACTTTGTCCATTGAGGTTAATAACAAATAGTCTGTTAACCTGATTTTACAACACACATGCAAATAGAAGTAGAGGAGCAGTGCTATTTTCTTTGAGAATAAAATCCTGAAAGGTACTTCTACTAGTGAAATGTTATTACTACACCTTCCAAAAGGGGAGAGATCTGATTAGTTTTAAAGGCAGAAGAAACCAAGTGAGTATAGGAGAAACTGAAAAGAATGTGGGAGAACTTGTTGATATGGTCTGAAGTAAACTACTACCTACCTGGTTATCTATTGTAACCAGAGCATTTCACTCCCCGGGATGGTTCACTGATGCACAAAAATACATACAGGTACATAAAGCAATGAATGACATTTTGGATGAACAGGTGTAGTTATTGGTCAGTGACCAATTTCAATAGTATCTGAGATCTTCAGTATTCCCATGTGAATAGCAGTAACTGACATTTATATACACATCTAAAAGCCTCAAAACCTCCTAAAGTAGTATTATTAATAGTCGTGGTAAAAAAGAAGTGGGATTTCCAGGGAATCATAGAGCACTTTAAAGAAGACTAAAGACCAAAGAGAGGTTTCAAGGAACTCATATTTCACTTCCAAGTCTCCAAGGACCACCAATAATCCTCAGTCCATTTCAAGTTATTTCCTCCACTGTTACTTCTCTGCAGTCTATAAAAACACTCTTTCCCCCTTTATCTAATATCCTTACTGGGATTGATTTATATCTCAGCAAATTAGATGGGGTTAGCATCTGGCTCACCTGATTTCATTCTTTTCTTAGGAGAGCTGGAATCATGGGAAACATCTGGCAGACATCTTTTTAAAGGGTATTTTAAATAGGTAGCTATGGCAACCACGAAGAGCTCTGTAAGAGAAGTTATAAAATCTCCTCTCCTGATCATCACCCCACAGACTGTAAACATTTTTCCATACAAAGCTAACTTTTTTTTTTTTTTTTTAGGTGAAAAGGGGTCAATACAGCATTTCACTGGCAAGGGCACTTTAGAGATTGAGTTGAGGTTCCCCAAAGCAGACAGTCGATTCTTTTGGAGAGAAAGGGAGATGCCATAGAGACTGGTAAAGCTGGAATTAGCTAAGTAAATGCTTTAATTTAATGGATTTCTTGTACTAATGAGGAAACTCAGGCTCAGAGACACAGTCATATGTATACATCATTCATGTTGAAAAAGAGTTTGAAAAAGACATGTATCAGATGCCATAATAGCAATAACAAAATCATTCTTATGTTTTATTTTTTAGATTGATCCTCAGAGTGTTTCATGCTACCTTTTTTACCTCTAGTGGCCTGGCACACCTTATCCACACATGCACTCTCATACATTACTTACCAAATAAAAGTTTTATTTATTCTTTATGTGTTTGCTCAAAATCAGTCCTTAAGACTTGAATTTTTATTTCTGGGGAAGAATTTCTCTTGTTTCAACATGTGCTGTAGTATGTTGTTTGTTTGCTTTTCTGCCAAGTCAAAATGACTTTTTCCACAAGCCCTTCCTCTGGTCCAAAGACCGACCCCCACCACCGCCTTTGTACTGTCTTCCGTGAGAGTCTTCTCTGTGGTGCACTAAACATTCTCTGTTCACGTCAATAGAAAGAGGGGCACGTTAAAATTGTTTTGCTACAAAGACATTTTTCTTGCTTGTATTCCAAGATAAAAGTGGATCAATGTCTTTCCTTTCTAAATTAAAAAAAAAAAGGGCATTACAATGGTATTTCCAGTATTCATATTATAAACAACGATCTTCATTTCCTCACTGACCCACAACTGTAATTCAAGACGTTTCTGCTTAACCACATCCTGCCTGCTACTATGTAAGTTAGATGGATCAGTTGAACTGCTATTATCCTACCAATTGTACATGACAGGAAAAAGGAGGAAAAAAACTAGTAAACTAGTATTTATTGAGGTTAGTTTATATGTCAGGTGTGTTTTCCCCTGCCACATACAGATATTTAGTTGTTCCAGCACTGTGTGTTGAAAAGACTCCCATTCATTATTGATATTTGTATTTGGTATTTTTGTCAAAAATCAATTTATATATATATACACACATATATATGTGTGTATTTATATATATATATATATGTATCCATATATACAGATAGCTATCTATCTATCTAACTACCTATCTATCTATTTACATACAAATATGTTATTTCTGGAATCTGTATTTCTGTCCATGTTTTAGGACTTCAATTTTTCTAATTTTTTTCACTACATAGATTTACATATTTTTTTTAGTTTCATATTTTTTATACTATATTAAATAATACTGCATTTTTATTTTAAATTTGCCTATATATAAAAACAAAATTAATCATTACTATTAAAGCATTATTAACTGTATATAAAAACAAAATTAATCATTACTACTAATTGTATATAAAAACAAAATTAATCATTACTATTAAAGCATTATTAACTATATTAGGTGACATTGCTAAAATCACTTATCATTTCTAGTAACTGTTGCAGATTCCTTTAGATTTTTTACATATATGGTATGTCTTCTTCAAATAACGACTATTTAGCCTTTTCCTTTCCAAATTGTGAGAGATTTATTTTCCCCAAATACAATGTTTAAGTAAAATGATGAGAGTGGACATATTGCTTTGCTATTGACCTTGGGTGTGGATAGGATTCAGTATCTCAATGTTACTTATAATGTTTACTAGAGGTTTTCTGGTAAATGTCATTCATCAGATTAAGGAAGTACCTTTTTATTTCTGATTAAAATTAGCTGATTTTTTTTTCTTTTCAATCATATAGGATGTGGAATTTTATCCAATGGTTTTCTTTTGCATCAACTTAAATGATCATGTTGATTTTCTCCTTTATTCAATTAATATTGTGAATTAAAGTGATTTTTTGAAATGTTAAACCAACCTTGCATTCACAGGATAAACCAAACTTGATTATGTGTTATTATGTTTTTATATGTTGCTGGACTTATTTCCTAATATTTTTGTTATATGTGTTTTGTAACAGCTTTATTGAAGCATAAGCGAGAAATAAAAATTATTTATATATTTGTTATACAACTTGATGTTTGATATACACATAATTGTTGTGAAATGATTACCACAATCAAGCTAATTAACTTATCCATCACCTCACATAGTTATTTTTTTCTTTTCTTTCCTTTTTTTTCTTTTTTTTTTGTGATGAGAAAATTTAAGATCTACCATCTTAGCAAATTTCAAGTATACAATACAGCATTGTTAATTATAGTTACCATGCTATGCATTAGATCTCCAGAACTCATTCATTTTGCATAACTGAAACTTTGCATTCTTTGATGAATGTAACTCCATTCCCCCTTGCCCCTGGCCCCTGGCAATCACTATTCTACCCCCTGCTTCTATGAGTTTGACTATTTTAGATTCCACATATAATTGAGATCATGCAGTGATTGTCTTCCTCTGCCTGACTTATTTCATTCAATATATATAATGTCCTTCAGGTTCATCCATGCTGTGACAAGTATCAGAATCTCTTTCTTTTTTTAAAGACTGAATACTATTCCATTGTATGTATACACCACATTTTCTTTATCCATTCACCTGTCAATGGACATTTAGCTTATTTCCATAGTTTGGTTGTTACAAATAATGCTGCAGTGAACCTTGGGGTGCAGATATCTCTTTGAAGTCCTGATTTTAGTTCCTTTGGATACATGTCCAGAAGTCTGAGTCTAGGTTAATGAGGGGTATAAGACTGTAGTTTTCTTTGATATTATGGTTTTCCAGGTATTGGTACCAAGTTAATTATGGCATCATAAACTGAGTTGGAAAGTATTATTTTTCTTCTATTTTGTGAAAGATTTGTAAAGAATTCACCTGTGAAGCTATCCGGGATTAAAGTTTTCTTTATGGGAAATTTTAATGTTATAAATTCAATATTTTTAATAGTAATAAGGATATTCAGATTTTCTATTTCTTAAATGTTATGGTAATTTGTATCTTTCAGATAACTTATCACTTCACTAATGCTTAATTAACTGGTATCACTTTCTTCATTATATTCCTTTATTATCATTTTAATGTTGAAGGAACTATAGTGATTTCCCTTTCATTTCTGATATTGATAAATGCCATATATTAGATAGGAAAAAACTTCAAGTGCATATAAAATCATCTTATCTATCATTTTGTTTCATTTTACCAGGAAAAAGTAGCAATTGTTATACTTCAGTAATTCAAATTTTGCTTTCAATACACTCTTGTCAATTAAATCTAAACTATGTCACTTGGGCACCTAAAGGTCATGAAGAAAAATTATATGTAGTGAGGTATCATGACAATATCACAAACTACCAACTCAGGCATATTTCCCCTATTTAATTTTGTAAAATTTAGTGGTGGGCTTGAGTACAATTTACAGCACTTATTAGCTCAGTAATCTTAGGAACATTATTTTACCTTTTCCGTGCCTTAGTAGTCTCTTCTGTAAAATGGTGATAATAATGATACATACCCTATAGGTATATTGTGAAATTATATGTGCAAGTCAGTATAATATGCTTACAAGAGATTCTCACACTAAGTGCCACATACTAAGTACTACATCCATGTTGACTTTATTACTATTATTATTATTATTATTATTATTATTATTATTATTATTATTATTACTAATCCCTTTACCTGTATTCTGGCATCACTCTTACTTTCTTGGCTTTTTTATCCTTAATCTTCATTTGTCTTGATGAAATAAAGACAAACCTCTCCCTTGACCATGCATTTCTCTATTTCCCAGCCTTACTCCTTTCTTCACTATAAAATCATCATTCTTTAACTTCTGTGCTTCTTTTTCCTCACCTCCCATGACCTCACTCCCAGTTATTTACTCTTTAATCCAAAATATTCAGTCCTATCTTCTTGGAATCCAGTGCTATTTTTTGTTTGTTTTTGTTTCCTTATTTAAACATTTTTCTAATTTCTGAAACAGCCATGATATGTCAAACCTCTTTCTTCTAGGGGGAGCTGAAATATGATAATAGTGAAACACCCAGAGTCATCCTTTATCCATCCCTTTTCAATTTGTCCAGGCTCAGTTCTAGCCCACACTTCACCTTCCAGAAACACATCCTGTGCCCAGCTCCATCTTTTTGTCTGTGTTGTTTCCTCTACTAGGAATGTGTTTGCCACCTTGGAGTAATGTCATAGCATCCTTGCAGACTTGCTGGATTAGATGTTCCTCTTCTGTGCTTATCATATTTTATTTGTCACATGTAACAATTTTCCAATGATGGCTTTTTATTCATCCTCTAGTGAATGAATTTCTAAGAGCAGAGATTGTGACTTACTCATCTTTGTGTTTTGAGCACTTTGCCTAGTTTCTGGACCTAGTAAGTGTGCAATAAATATTTATTAAATGCATGTATGTATGAACACTTTAATTATTTATATTAAAAGCTTAATGTGTATCCACATTTGTAGGATTTTCACAACTAAAATTATCTAACCCTCAAAATGTCCATAAAAGATGAATACTGCCTTTATGATGAGGCAATCTAGATAATTTTCTTAAAGTATGACCAGTGACCAGAGAGTGAATACAATGTTTAAACCTAACATTTTGCTTGCTCAAAGTTGTGTCCAGGGCTATGAAAATGGGTTCTCTGTCTAAGTAAGTTCCCACTGATGTTTTCTATCCTTGCATTTCAGTAATTTCCTTCATAGCAATCAGCCCAAGGATAATGACATGTTTATTTATGTGTTTGCTTAAACACCTTCTATCCCCAGCCCTAGATTTTAAGCCCATCTCCTCCATGATTTAGTTTAAAGAGCACAGCCTTTCTGTTCTGTTCACTGATGCACCACCAGCACCTAGCAGAATACCCAGCACATAGCAAATCCCCAAGATCAAGGCAAATCCTTTTTATGCCCCCCTCCCTTTTTTTCCTTTTTAAACACAATGCCATTTCTAGGATGGGTACGAACATGATGCAAAGAACCTATAAGCCAAATTGAGCTCAAATAGCTTTTTCACCAATTTCACCAACTACTCTGAAAAAGACATTTAATGTCACATTTTTCTTCTATAAAATGGTCCTAACAAAGCCTAAATGTCAGAGCTAGTATGAAAAACCCATTACAATAATCAATGTAAAGTGATCAACATGAGTTCCACAAAATTCTTTTTTCCCCATCCCTTCGAGGTTGTTTCATCCAATATTACGTTCAGTGTGGAAAGATATTTCACTTAAATTGTGAAAACAAAATTGTCATTTGAAAGAACAAACATAGTGCTGATTAAAATCATCTGAAAGAAGTGCTAGCCTTTAAGCTGAATTCATGAAATGAGCATTACTACAGTTCTCTGCTGGTGCTCTTGCTAGAATTAGTAAAAAAAAAAAAAAAAGGACATTTCAAAAAAGAAAGGAAAATAATTCCAGCTGGCTCAGATGTATCAGTTGAAGGAAATGCATGCCAAGAACATACGGCAATCCATTTAGCAAACATTTATGGGGTATCTATTATGTGCATAGAGCAGTAATATGTACTGGAAGATGAAAAAAATGTAAGTTGTTCCTCATCCAAGGGTGATCGTCGTGCCCTGGAAAAAGTCTGCATTTTGCACTCACTTTCTACATGATGTGGGGAAAATATATAGAGCTGAAGCTCTGAGAGCTGAAGTAGCTCTTGACTTCAGGCTCCTGACTTCAGCTTTTACATTTGCAAGACAATAAAAATAATTTCCAGGTCACCTTCACAAAAGCATGGAGAATTCCAAGGGAGATCAATCTGAAAGAGGCACTGATCCATCTATACAACAGACATTAACTGAGTGACTTCTGTGTTCTAAGCATTGGCCATACAAGGGTTGACCACGTATTCAAGTGCCTATCCTTACTGATTTTATGTGCTTTACCAGTTGGAAAGTACTTAGCAAATCATGAGTGCTGCACAAAGGCTCAGGTGCTAGAAGAATTTAGCAAGGTTACAACAGTGTAGTAGCAACAAAAGCAGTAGCTATCATTCATTTGCCAGATTTGGTTGAGGGCCTACCCCAGAAGATAATTTTATTAACAAAACACACTCTCCAAGGAAACAAAAAGCTTAGCATTTCGTTTGCACAGTCCAGGCTCCTATGGGCGTGTCTAATGTCTACGATAGTTAGAATGAGCCTTCCCAGACTCAACATTTGCTTCAGAATTATTCAAAACTTGTAGGACTATTAGCACTGACTTGATTTTAACAAAAAACTCAATATTTGATATTACTCAGAGTCAACAAAGCACAGTTCTCTAAGCTTATGGACTTGGCGTAATGATTGTCTAATGTGCTTCCAGTTTGGCTCTTGAGACTGAACCCAGATTGGGAGTATTTATCAATTAAACTACAGACAGATGTCCTCGACTTAACTTCAGTTAAGTTTGCATTATAACAGGTGGTTTTATGAATCAGCAATCTAATTGTTTAACGATGACCACGCTCATTTACACACTGACATATTTCCATATTTGACCTCCTATGTAGGCAAAATTTAGTCTCTACCATGGGAAGTATAAGGCTGCTGAAAATAGGCCTTTTGTTGAATTTTATATTTACTGCACCCTATGTTCCCACAACAATCTCTGTATAACTCTATCTCAAAAGTTATCCCACTGCATTATAATAATCCCCCGTCAATGTTTGTCATTCAAATCCTATTTCCATGCTTACCATCTGTGCAATCTCCCTCTCTTGTAACATGGTGGTAATAATATGTCTCTCACAGGTTTGTGACCATGAAGTGGTACATTAAGTGCACAACAGAATTATCACCAGCGCCATCTCTTTCTTTTATTGTTGTTGCTGTTTCACATAAAAATGTCTCTAGCTGAATCTTGTTGAATCTGGGGGTAGATCATCTCCTACAGTGGACCGTCACCTCCTCCTCCAGTTAGCTGGGGTTGCTTGAGTGGTTACCTTTTAAACTCAGGGATTCCAAATATAAATGCCAGGAGGAACCAGCAATTTGGAACCACCCCCATCTAAACTGGGAGAGGTCTGGGTCCAGGACTAGGTTTGCTCACATTCAAAACTCAGTTCCAGAATAAGCTTGGCACAGAGTTGAAACTCAGTACATATTTGTTAAGAGGGTGTAGTAAATAATTGTATATGATTATAAGAGAAAACAGATAAAATACAACTCTAATGGCCATTTGACAAATATATCTCAATATATTTGAGAGACTAGGCTATTCTGGTAAGCTGTGCTTGTTGCATGATAAATGACCATTTACCAAACCAATTCATTTTTGATATAAAGTTCACTGTGTAAGATCAAGTTCATGATTTTTTGTCTACTTTTGTAATTTGGAAGCCAATGCATACTCATTACTGTTAAAAATAATAATTTAACACCTAAGTTAGTTTTATTAGCTTAGCAAAAGGAACTCTGTGTTGAGTGCTAGATCTATGTTTGAAATTCACTGATTTGCTAAGTGTTTCCTGATGTGTTATTTGGAAGGAGAGACAGGTTCAGGGGAAATATGGGGTTTGAATTTAAAAAAAAAACAAGAATCAAATATCCCTAAGTCTCAGTTTCCTCATTTATAAATGGCATTAGTGATTCCTGACACATCAGGTTATTAGAAGGACTAAATAAAATAATGCCTTGTAAAATTCAGTACGCACTAAATAATTCATCCCTCTTTCCAAGAAAAATTGTCTACATTTATAAAAGAAAGTTAACATTTCTATCATAGCATTATGGGGATTGAAGTAATGTATCTGAAGTGACTTTAAATAATAAATTGCTATTAAAATATGACATTAATAAAATAAAAATTATTAATAGAGGTGAAACTATTTTATTCCAAATATTTTAGACTTCTTTTAAAGAAACTTAAAAGAGAGGTTTTTGACAAAATTTGATTTATTTTAAAAAATTAAAATGGGACAAGCCTAAAATTAGACTTTTGCACTATTTTTAGAGTCTACAAAATATATGTTCTGACTGACAAGGTATGTGTGCCAGTTCTCTGCCTGATGGAATTTCTCACTTTTAAATCATTTGGGAGAACAAATTTTACTGCTGAGTGAAAATGACACCTAATGTGGTCAATAAGATGCTCTTGAAGGAGCAGAAATCTTTTTTTATAACTTTTCTTACTACAAGGATATTATTTCATAAGCTATTCCTCTAGCGTTCCAATTAGTAGAAGCCTGAAACAATTGCCACTGTCCCCAAAACATGGGACAGCAGGTTAGTTGCTGGTGGCCTCTAGCATTTATTAGTCTAATGCTCATTTATCCAACATCACTAACAGATGTGTTTTTGGATAAAAGACAGTTTTGCAAACAACTGAAAGCTATACTTTCAACACAACAACTAAACTTGGTTAAATATTTGCATGGATACCTTACAAATGAATTTTATATTTCTCTACTTTATGAAATAAAACAATCTCAAATGTTGTGGTCTGTTAAAATTTAGAATGTTTTCATGGGTGTGAAGAATGAAAGCCTATTTGCCCCTACACTGAATGTCTCCAGATTGCTGTGCTTAGAATTATCATGTCTGGTCCTTTTACTTGTCTGGGCATTTCTCTCTGGTAAGTCAGTTTTCAGCTTCTGCTTTTCAACTTGTCATTTCATCTGCCTCCATCCTTGCTGTATCTCTTGCTGTTACTCTCGAGGTTCGCTTAGAATAGAATGACTGATTTTGGTCTGCCCTGGTCTTTCCTGGTTTTAGTACTGAAAGTCCACATCCTGGGAAACTCTTCAGCTTAGGACATCAGATGCAGCTGGTCACTATACTTATAAGCTGCTACTTAGCACAACTGAGATTAGAGCATGTTAGAAATCATAGTAAAGGAAAAGTGAATCGAATATGAATAAGAGACCAAGGGCCTCCTTAGCAAATAATTAACGAGTTTTGTCACATGTATTGTCACTGTAATTTTAAGGCCAGTTTTTCTTTCCATATGTATCCTCAGCTTGTTTCTGGATTGCTGAGGTTATACCAACTATATTACTTTTCCCTTTAGGTGGGGGAGCTGTGGCCCACACTACTTCAACTCACTCCAAATAGTTAGATTCTGCTAGCAATTGCTCAGATGTGCCCAGATGATGTTTACACAGTGACAAACAACTGGTTTAATAAGAGTTCAGAAAAAAATCAGCCCTGTTATTTCGACAACATGGATAAACTTGGAGGACATTATGTTAGTGCAGTAAGCCAATCACAGAAGGACAAGTACTGCATGATTCCAATTATATGAGGTACCTAAAACAGTCAAACTCAAATAAGCAGAGAATAGAGCTATGGGGGATGGGGGAAATAGGGAGTTATTCAGTTGGTATAAAGTTTTCATTATGCAAGATGATTTAATTTAAGAGACCTGCTATACAACATAGATCCTACAGTCATCAATTCTGTATTGTGCACTTAAAACTTTCTTAAGAGGGTAGCTCTCATACTGTGTCCTTACAACAAAACAAAACAAAGCAAAAAGAAACCAAAGAAGCACAAGGAGACTATTGGGGTTGTCTATTACCTTGATTGTGGTGATGGTTTCACAGATGTATGCGTAAGTCCAAACTCATCACATCGTATACATTAACTATGTGCAGTTTTTAGTACATCAACGTATACCTCAATAAAGCTATTTAAAATAAAGAAAAATAAATTTAAAAAGAAAGAGAAAGAAAAAAATCAGCCCACCCAAGTGATTGCATCTCTGTTTGTTGTCCTGTGTAACTGAGAGCTCGTAAACAATTCAAAAAGGTTGGAGGTACATCTTACAAGCGTGACTATGGTTTCCACAAATGTTTCTCTTGGGTAAAATGAGTGAGTGTATGTGTACACATCAGCAGTAATGGAAAAACCTCATGGGTTCTTGCCTCGCCTGGGTATGAATATTGACTCTGGGACTGCTTAACTGAGAAGCCTTAGGAATATTACTTAAAATCTTTTGGACTTAGCCTTTGAATTCCTCCCAGGTCATAAGGACTAAATGAGGTAACATATGGGAAAAGGCAGGGAGGGCTGCTGCCCTGTGCTCCCTTGCACCTATCCCTTTCCTCTCCTACTACTTGTGTCATTAAAGATTCTGTTTTACATGTCTCCAGCCACCCTGGCTTCCTTGTTTTCCTTGAACACATCAAGGACACTACTTCCTTAGAACCTGTTGTTTCTTCAGCTTGGAATGATTTTCCTTCAGAAATCCACATGACTCACTCTCTCACGCATGTCCTAAATCTGCTCACAATTCACCTTATTCAGTGGTCTTCCCTAAGCACTCTCTCCATGGTGCTTTTCACATGATATTTTATATGTAGTACACACATACATGTATGGAGTCATGTATATATTTTTGTCTATTGTTTTTCCCTATTGACTTTTTCTATCTTTTTATCTTTTGTTTTGTTTTGTTTTTTGATTAGCGTATTTCAGTGCCTAGAATTTTTCTATGCACATAAGTAGACACTCATTTAGTCTTTGTTAGATGAATGATGAATGGATGAATACATGAAAGTTTTTAACATAAATTGATGTTGAATTTTGTCAAATGCTTTTTTTCTCCATCTATTGAGATGATGATGTCATTTTAATTTTTCCTTTTGTTTATGTGGTGTATCACATTGATTTAATTATGGATATTGAGCTATCTTTGCATCCCTGGAATAAATCCTATTTGAACATCATATATGATTCTTTCTATGTATTGTTGAATTTGGTTTGAAAATATTTTGTTGAGGACTTTTGCATCTATTTTCATCAGAGATATTAGCCTGTAATTTTCTTTTTTGTAGTGTCTTTGTCTGATTTGGTGTCAGAGTAATACTGACCTCATAGAATGAGTTTGGAACTGATCCCTCCTCTTCAGCTTTTCAGAATAGTTTGAGAAGCATAGGTATTAACTCTTCTTTAAGTGTTTGGTAGAATTCCCCTATGAAGCTGTCTGATCCTGGACTTTTGTTTGTTGGGAGTTTTTGAATGTATGAATAGAGGTTTCAAGATAAATTTACCTATGGAGTAAACCCTATATACTAGTGTAGTTGAGGGAAATCTCCATCCTTGCATTTGCATTTGGAATGTTGAGACAGAAATTACAAGCAAAGATGAGCAAAGAGGCAGGCATGGCATTCAGCAGTGATTCTGCCTTTTTCTACTCATACACCTTTCACAAGTCATATTGCCTGGTCTAAATCTCAGCCTAGCCTGACTGTAGGAACACAAGTGCCTCCTTGGCTTATCTCACAGAACTGCTATGTGGCTCAACTAAGACAATAAATGTAAAAATGCCTTAACAACGTAAAGTTCTATTTAAAAAAAGATTGTTCATATATGAAAATTGACAACATTATATGTTTAAACCAGAGTCCTCTAAACTGGGGTAGATATGATTGCAATACTAGAATTTCTTTTTCCAGTTAAGTTTTTATTTCATTCTTCTGTAGACCCTGTTTTTAATGTTTATTTTATGATTTATATTCTATACATATATAAAGTTGTATTTATTTATAACTTACAGATGAACAAACATAAATGTATTTGTGGTGCATGTTCAGATTTTTTCCTGATGAGGTGTGCAAACAAAAAACCTCAGAGAGCAAAGTGTTATTTATTTAATACAGGCACACCTATACAGAAATCAATATGTACCTGACATTATTCTAAACACTTTACAAATATTGGCTTTTAGAATATGAATGGAAAAAAATGTAATTTTAAAATAGAATTTCTCCTAGACCAGGCATTCTCAATGAGGATTGGGATATTGCTCTTAAGGGGGTGAAAATTAGTTCTTGGTGGGAGAGGGAGAAGATCTTGCTCTTTTTATGTGTAAAGCACAAGTATACATTAAGTACATAAACATATACAGTATATCTGTGATACTGACATATAATGGGGATCAATTAGGAAAATAATGTCTAGAAAATCTCCTTGGGGTTGTTAATGAAAAAATAAAAATAAGAGATTGATAAACACAGTCTTAAAAACTGAAGTGAATCATATGTAAATTATTAAATATACTAATATAATTACGTATCTGGGGCCTCTGGGTCCCACAGGTCCATATGGTAGACACTACTGGTTTGCCTACCCTATTTTTGAAAAAAGTTTGACCATGGATTGTAACATTTATATATGTATGTAAAACATGCATGAAAAAATATTTAAAGCATGAGATTAAAAATAAGTAGAAATTCCATTTTTTAAACTTCCATACCATCTTGTGAAGCTCATGTTGGAGACCACTGCATTAGACAAAATTATCCTCCAATATTAAAAAAAAAAAAAAACTGAAGTGATCTAGGTTACTTTCAAAATGTGGAGCTAATGTTGGAGACCATTGCCTTAAACAAAATTATCCTCTGATTAAAAAAAAAAAAACAACAAAAAACTGAAGTGATATAGGTTATTTTCAAAAGGTAATATGGCTCAAGAAAGTTAGGCAGAAGCATTTAAAATGGAGCCAAACTATGTGTAGACGCTTCAAAGTTACCCAATATGTACAACAGAGGAATTCTAGTTTGTGAGTTACTTGGAAGAAGGGAAGGACAAAGATAAGATCTGAAAAATGTTTACTTGTGCGTCAACACATAAAACCACTCCAAAATGGCAAGTGCCACTGACATGGATAATGTGCTGCATTTATCAGTGATTTTTTTAGGCTTTTGAAATGCTTGTACATACATAATCTCATTGGATCTCTATAACAACTTTGTGAGGTAGGTTTTATTTATTTTACAAATGAGGAAAATGTTGCTTTGGAAAGTTAAGTGAGAGAATCCAAATCGCATTCTTTTAGCTTCAAAATGTTGTTGTCCCTCCCAGTAAGAGCAAACATTCAAAATATTTTCTTTCTTGAGCATGTATCATAACACTTTAACATCAACATTTGTGTTATACTCACTGAAAAAATATAATTTGTTCATTATAATTTAGAACATTTACTTCTTTCTGCCATGCATTTTAATATTTCAACACAGTATTTTTTATACAGTAGCAATAATATTATAATAGAATTATCACTAATTTGAGCACTTTTCCTTGAGGTATGTTAAAATGATCCATAATTTTAATTTAAAAAGTCCACTAAAAATGTGAACTTTTTAACTAAAACCAGACCATTGTTACCATTTCATCTCTGTTTTGTAGACAATGCCTGATCTGGACTCCACTGTGTAGTGTCTGGGGAAGTTGGTCCCCAACAGATAAGTGAAATTGAAATCTCTGCCTCAACACTAAGGCAGTGACAAGGTGGCTTGTTGAATGAATTCTCTGATCAGGTATTTCTATTTTAACTGAATTTCTTTAAAAAAGAATTGGGAGATTAATGGAAGAGAATCAAAATACCATTATGTGTTGAGTCATTTAATACTGTACTTGGTCTGTGAATCTGTCATTATCCACCTAAGTAGAGGTCACCATTGTCCAGGAGCCATTACTCAGGTGGCTGTGGTTTCTAGTTTTTCTTCTGTTAATTAGTGTTTATAATCCTGAGACTCAAGTAGGTATGGGATTTCTTCCCCTTTTAGAATGGAAATTCCTTGCAGCAAAGACACATATCTTATTTGTCTGACGGTCTCAGTACATATCTATATTCATTTGCTAGGGCTGTCATAACAAAGTATCACAGACTGAATGTCTTAAAGAACAGAAAGGTATTTTTCCAGTTCTGGAGGCTGGAAGTCCAAGATCAAGGTGTCCGCAGTATTAGTTTCTTGTGAGGCTATTCTCTTTGTAATGTAAATGGACATCTTCTCCTTGTGTCATTACATGGCCTTTCTCTGTGTGTGTCTGTGTCCATTTATATGGATATTAATCATATTGGACTAAGGCGACCCTAAAAACCTCGTTAAATATTAATTTCCTTCTTAAAGATCCTATCTCCAAATACAGTCACATTCTGTGTTCCTGGTGGTTAGGGCTGCAACATATCAGTTGAATTGTTTCTCAATAATTCAATGTATAGCAGTATCATAGTACCTGGTTTATGGTGCACTCTTCTGTAAGTGGGCATTGATCGAATTACAATCTTATACAAAACCCTAAAGAATAGCAGGGGGAGCTATTTTCATTTTTCTTCAATAAGCCTAATTCCTGAAACATAATATATATGCATAAAATGTACATTTTATAAATATTCAGCTTGATCAGTTATGAAAACATAGGCAAACCCATGTAACTACCACCACAAGTCAAAATATAAAATATTACCAGTTCCTTTCTGACTCTGCCAATAAATAATTCTTTCCTCCTCACCACCATCCTGACTTGTGACAGCATAAATTAATTTTACCTGTTTTTGTACTTTATATAAATGAAATCATAAAGTCTATATTCCTTCGCATTGACTTCACACCATAGTATGTTTGTGAGATTCATTCATATTGGTGCATGCAGTAGGAATTTATTCATTTCTATTACTATATAGTATTTTATATTATGAATATACCATAATACGTTTTGTCTATCTACTCATTATAAATAGTAGGGTAGTTTCCAGTTTGAGGCTACTATGAATAATGTCTACTGTGTACACTACTATATATGACCTTTTTAAAACATATATGCCCACAACATATTCAACATATACCTAAGAGAAAAAATGATGAAACATGGTATTTTTATGCTTAGTCTTGTAGATAACTCTATTTTTAAAAAATTTCCACTAGCAATATATGAGAGTTCCAGGAGCTCCATATATCCTTAACAGCACTAGGTATTGTCAATGTTTTTAGTAGCAGGTATGCAATATCTCATTGTGGATTTTGTTAGCATTTCTCAGATGAGTGCCTTTTCATATATTTACTAAAATTGAATATCTTTCATGAAGTATCTGTTCAAATCGTTCACCCATTTTTAATGATCTTTTTTCTTAGCAATTTGTAGGGGTTTTGTATATTTGAGATGTTAGTCTTTTATTAACCGTATATCTTGCAAATTTCTTCTCTCACTCTTTGATTAGATTTATTTTAATAGCTTTATTGAGCTATAATGGGCATGCAATAAACTGCACAATTTTAAAGTACACAATTTGAATTATGTATACAATAGTGCAAATATTGCTGTAATCAAGATTCCTCATGTCCCTTGGTAATCCCTCCCTCCTGCTACTTCTTACCCCTTTCAGACTATATATTTTCTTTTATCTTCCAGCTCACTAATCTTTTGTAAAGTGGGTTTAATCTGCTGTTAACCATGGCGCTACTAACATTTTGAACTGAATAATTCTTTGTTTGGGGGGCTGCCCTGTGTAGTAAAGGGTATTCAATAACATCTCTAGCTGCTACCCACAAGATGCCAGTAGCATCTCCCAGGGGATACAAGCCAGATTGTCTCCAAACATTGTCATACATCCTCTGGTGTCAAAATCATACCTGGTTGAAAAACACAAAACATCCATTGGGTTCATAATTTTAGTTATTGCATTGTTATATTTTAGAACTTCATGCAATTCCCTCTATTTTTATACTTTCCAATTCTCTACTCATTCTATTTTTTATCTCTATTTCATTAACATATAGTAAGTTATTACAAAATACATGTCTGAAAACTCTAATATCAAGATCTCCAGTGGTTCTTTTCCTATTTTATCTTTGTTTTTCTGTCAAATCTTTATCTACCTACCTGTCCATTTATCTTTCATTTCTAATTGGAGGCAGATATTCTAAATCCAATCGTACTAAGATAGCTGAAGTTTAGCTTCAGTCATCGGGAGGGCAGGCTTACTTCACCTTCACTCTTCTAGAGAGCAGCCCTTCACGATATTAAGGAAAAACTTCTGGTATTTAACAGGAACCCTTTATTTTGGTGGGTCCTGAACTTCACTCTTTGCCTCCCAGGTCTTTGACACTGGCCCAATCGTGCTCAACTTTTCAGCTTCATAGCTTCTGCTTTAAGAATAGTCAATTATCTCATGGAGGAAAGCAGCACCAAACACAGGCTTACTTATTTTGGCTTTACTTCTCTTCCAGATTTGGGTCTCTCAGTTCCTCACTGCCTTGTGAGCTCTGTGTGCCTTCAAACAGATGTTTTAATGTATTTTACAGTTTTTGCTAGTTGTTCTCAGAGGGCTGGTTATTTCAAAACAACCTAGATAGCCATTGCCAGAAACCTACCTTTTATATTTTCTTTGTTAAAAATCTATCTGCAGAAAGCTGGAATGCTCTAAGACTTGGATATATATTTTGCTGGATATCCAAGCTGGAGAGTCAGACCAAGTTGAAGGCACAAAGATCTGCCTGTAGGAGCTACATTATAAAATTACGGTATCTATTATTTTTTCCTTCTCTGTACATCTGTCCTAGATGATCAGTTTTAGTTCACAGCGTTACTTTGTTTGTCTTTTATTTTTTTCAAAAGTGTTAAAAGATAATGGCAACAAGAAAAAAATTCAAACACAAAATAAGAAAACAGTTTAATAACTTTCCCCCAAATCTTTATCACCCGATTCCCCTGAAATAAACAATATTAATAGGTATAACATTCTAACTTTTCCTTACGTTTATACACACATATACATGTGCCCCCTACACACCACCCACAAGTACAAAGAATTTCTGACTTGCTCATTTTTACAAAGCATAGCTTATATAAGTGTTAGTTTATATTTAAATTTTCTTTTCTTGAATAAAAGTATTTATGTGTCGTGAATAACTTTCCAGACCAGTGCATGAGGGTCTAGTTCCTTGTTTTTAAGAACTGCATAGTGTTATATGGTATAGACATAGCATATATTTTTTCAACTATTTTCATATTGAAGGACAATTAGTTTATGTCCATGTTTCTGTCTGGATGATGCTATAATGCCCACTTATACACATAAATGTATAGAAAAGACTTACCACAGTAGGATTACTGAGTCAAAGGATCTGAGTATTATATTGGGTTGACCAAAAAGTTTGTTCGGGTTTTTCCATAACATCTTAGGGAAAAACCCGAATGAACTTTTTGGCCACCCCAATAAATGTAATGCATGTTGTTCCAACACTTTGCAAAAAGTCTTCATCAATTAACATTTTCATTAACATTATTTGTGAACCTGCAATTCTCCAAAGTTTCAGTTGTATAGGACATTTTTGTGTTTTTTAAATTTCAGGCAATCTGAGGATTAAAATTGTCTCTTTTGTCTTATTTCACATCTCTCTGACCAATAGAAAACCACTCGGAACTGATTATGCATATATAGCCAAGTTTTTTTAAATCAATACTATGATCCCTGGTAATAATACAAAGTCAAAAATATGTACTCTAAAGTGCCAAGAAAATGGCAGGGTGATTTCAGTATAAATCTATAGAGAGATCATTAGAATGTCAAAATGAAAATTTTAAAAGTCAATACATGCTGAATGTACTGAGACTGGCTTATATTGTCAAGTTGAGGGAGGATGAGAGACTGTCAGGGATGTTTGTGAAGATGAAGCTGGAGTGTCAGGCCAAGTTGAAGGCACAAAGATCTCCCTGTAGGAGCTACATTATAAAATTATGAGATTAAGATGAAATCAAATGTTTCTCTCTATTAGGAATTTATTCAGTGTAATATAATTTTAGAATTTCATCTGTCATTCATCTGAAATGAACAACATTCTCAGACTGAAATTTGAGAAGATTCTAGGGGAATTTTATCCGGTCTTATGCATACTGGACCTCTGAACTTTTTCTTTAATTATCAGGTAGCATCCACCCAAAGTAGCTATCTATTTATAAAATGCCAAGGGAATGGCTTCTGTACTAGACAGGTAGGAATTTTCTTTAGGGCTCATGATATTCTTATCTGACAATTTGGTCTAAGAGAATGGCTGTACTTTGTTTTATGGCCTTTACTTTTTTATCTTTGCTTAAGCATTTCTTTAAACATCAAATTATTGATTACTCCTCTTTCTTAAATATTTTTAAACTTTCTGTATCAACTGGAATCCTAACATCAGCATTCAAACTTTCTCAAGTCTCTCTAACCATGAGCAAAATAAATGAAGAAACTCCCAAATCACATCTGCCTCTAACTCCTGCTCTCTCCCTCTCTCCTTCAACAAATGAACTTAAAGGTGGTCTCTACTTCCACTTCCTCCTCTTCCACTCAGTCCTCAGTCTACTCCAGTAGAGCTTCACCCTCTTCAAAGAGTTGACCCTAAGATCGCCACGATCATCCTCCTCAAGCTACTGCTGTCTCTTAGCAGAAGTACAGAAACAAACTCCTGAGTTTCTCACTCCCAGTCCTTCCTCTTTCCCCTCTTATGCAATGTAGCCAGAATATTATTTCTAAAACAAACACCTGATTATGTTATTTTCTTATGAAATATTTTCAAAGGCTTTCCATTGTTCTTAGGGTAAAGACCCAAATCTTCCAACTGTTCTACAAGGCCCAGCACAGTCTGGCTCTGGCTTCCTCTTTGGCCTCATTTATTCCACACTCTTCATACTGGCTGCCCGCATACCATTCTCCCTCCACCAGAGTGTTGGTACATGCTTTCCCTCTGCCTCTAATGCTTTTCCCTCTGGCCTAAGTCTTGTTAATGCCTACTGATTCTTCAGATCTCAGTTTGAGCATTCTCTCGTCAGGAACCCTGTCTGATTCCTAGATCTGGTCACATCCCCTTTAGGCACCCTCTTGGCAACGTGGACCTGTCCTTCATGCCATTCATCGCAGTTAGGAGTTACACATTACTTGGTATAATTGTCCTGTGTTTTCTGTATATGTGTTGTAAACATCCTGAGGACAGGATCCATGTCAACTTTTACTCACTAATATGTCCCTGGTACCTTGTCATACTTGCACATGACAAGAACTGAACTACTACTGAACTACTAAATCTTCTTCAACTCATTTTTATGGAAGGCTTGTTTCTCCCAATATACTCTGAAAACAATATTCATAGCTGTCATGTGCTGGAGCTCTCTGTCTAAGCCTTCTTTCCTTTCTATTCCTCTCAGGAATTTATTCAGATATGTATCAAAAATATCTACCATACAGGATTGTAGTAGATGGCATTAAAGCCACCTCCCCCCCTTTTTTTATGTTTCCCTGTACCTACTTGCAGTTCCATGTGACTTTGTATTTCCTTCCATTAGAAAGCCAGATTAAACGTTCTCCCCCTTAATTTTAGGTTCAGACTTCCTTTGGTTGTTGGGATATTAGCTGACATCATAATCAGAAATCTAGAAAGCCCTATTATAATTGGGCTTACTCTTTTGCATTATCGTCATCACCATGACAAAGGTATGCCCAGAATGGCTGCTAATTTCATGAGGAAAATGAGACGCAGCTTGACAGTCATCTTCAAATGACCCAGCTAGATCAGCCAACCCCCAGAACGCCTACTCAATACTTGTTACATTGCCTCTGAGATTGTTGTGGTTGTTTGTTATTCAGCATTACTGTACCACAGTTAAATGACACAAGGTGTTGGAGAGATTAAATGAGATATGGATGCAAAATATTTGCAGTAGAGCCTGCTTTTCCCCTGCATTTTCCTCCAGGTAATTTGCATGAAAATGACACACTCTTTCCAGTTTTGCATTTTTGTAGACAATATTCAGCTGAAACCTCAATAGGTCTTGGTGGTATGAGACAGAAAGCTAGCTCCAGTTGGACGGAGCCAAAGGCAGGGAATTGTGATGGTATAGGCAGAAGCTGCTATTTACTGAGCACCAGCTCTTCTTGGAGTTTCATTGATCATTTTTATGGTGTCTTTACCTGCTCTTTCATTTCATTTCTTCTGTTATCTTTAATATTTTCTTTTTCTTTCTTTGAGTTTACACTGTTTCTGGTTTTATTACTAACTTCTTGAGTTGAAGAATCCCATTTATAATTTTAATCTTTCTTATTTTCTTATATGAACATTAATGGCTACAGATACCCTCTACCCACTTTTCCACACCTGCCCTCTCAACAAGGATCACTTTTCTCAGAACACATAGCTATTAAGCTGGAGCATCAGGACTGAAACTCACATTACTACAGTGCCTAGCATTGTGTCTGACAAATACCAGGCGCTCAAATGGTTGATGATTAAATGTCTAAATAAAATGAATGAAATAAGAAGCATTTTCATTCTTTGGCATTGCTATCAATGCCAATTGAAGAGGTGGGAGTAGCAAGGTTCTTTCTTTTTTCACTTTACAGTTAAAGGGCACTCTCAAGAGATAGAGATGTCTTGGACATTTCTGAATTTGAGACTGCTACCAAGACACCCAGAGTAGAAATGATTAACCCTGGATGCTGTCTCAGTCAAGGCAAAACAGTCTGCAATGTGATACTGGCATTATAGGACTGCTCAGTAATTTATCATTCAAGTACCTTGCAAATGCTATAATTTCTTTTCCGAATCATCCCAATCCTTCATCTATCCTGTTGTCACGTTTAGAACAAAGCAAATGTTAACAGAGGAGAGGCAGCCAGAATTTTAATCCAAATTTAAATATTGGCTGCATCTCAGATGATGTACAAAGAGCTTTGTAGAAAAAATATCTATTACCTGTATTATTTCAAGACAGAGGGGTGAAAAAAAGCTTTACTTCAGTTACACAAAGTGTTTTAAATTATTCAGTTGAGAAATCAGATTTTGATTTCCAAAACAAATATTTTGTTTAAATCTCTGGTAGAAGTGTGAACATTTATAGTACTATTTGAAATTACTGTTTCACTTCCTAACTTGTCTCGATGGTTTTTATCTCATCCTCATACCATCAGTACATAACACAGCACCCAGACCGATGCTGTTAAAATATAGCTAAGACTGCATCCATCCTCTGCTCAATTCATCCTAGGAGAGTAAGAACCCAAATTCTAACAATGGCCACAAGGTCTTACAGTATCTGTCCCATCTTCCTAGCTTGCTGACCTTACTTCCTATGACCACTCCCAAACCCTTGGCTAAACTTACTCCAGCCATACTGGCCTCAGTTTTGTTCCTTGGACATACCTGGTGGGCCTTCCTTTGAGCCCTTAGTTCTAGCTGTTTTCTATGCCTTCAATGCTCTTCCCCTTGAAAGTTTCACAGCTTGCACTCTCTCTCTTCCATCTAGCTTACGTCAAATGTCATCCTCCCAGTGACCTTCCCTGAATAATCCATTTATAATTGAAACCTGTCTTTCCTGCCCTTACCTTGGCACTTTTGATTCCCCTTTCCATTTTCTATTTTTCTCGAGAGCATTTATTACCATCTAATATGCTAAAGAGATACACATACACACACGTTTTTTAAAATTATTATTTTATTTATTATTTGAATGTCCCCCAACAATGGTAGCTTCATGGGTTTTGTTTTATTTTATTCCTAATGTATCCTCAATTCCTAGAGCATTGACTGGCACCAGTAGGCAGTTGACAAATACTGGACAATGAATAAGTGAATGAATGAGTAAAAAATACCACTTATCGAATCTTTACCATGCAAGGCACATTTCTGTGCACTTTACATGTTAATTCATTTGGTCTGATGAGTTAGGTCCTCATGTATTCCTCATGTTAAAGTTGAGGAAAAGGAAGAACATAGAAATTACGTAACTGTTGCAGGACATATTATGGAATTTTAAACTAATCTTTCTGTTCAAAATAATTGACAAATTTTCCCATTGCCTCCTGAACAAAGAACTATTATTTCAGCTTTGCATTCAAGCCTCCCTGAAATCTGACCTCTTATCATCTTCCCAGATAATTGACTTATTTTCCCCTTTCCAATTATACTGAAAGTTCCCACAGGGGAGGAAAAAGGATAATTATAATAAGAGGAAGAAGACCTAGTGTAATGATCTTTGAGCTCTTAATGTGTATCAGGTACCACACAAATCTGATATATGTACCATATTATTAAACTTTAACCACAACCCACGTGAGAAGCTAAGGCTTAGAGAAGTTAAGTCATTCTTCTAAGATCACACAGGTAGTCAAGTACCAACTCTGTAATTTGTCCTGGGCTGTCAAAGTTCTGTATGTAGAAGTCTCAACATAGAGGATGAAATACAGCTTGGGTGCTCTGGTCAGGGTATTGAAGGGCTGAAATAAAATAAAGGTATTAGCTGGGCTGTATTCCTTTCTGGAGGCTTCTGAGAAGAATCACTTCTGAGCTCATTCAGGTGGTTGCAAGGATTATTATGATTGTAGGACTGAGGTCTCCATTTCCTTGCTGATTGTTAGGTGGGGGTCCTGGCATCCTCCATCTTCAAAGCCAGCAATCACACTTAGCAATCACACTTCAAATTCTTCTCATGATTGGAATATCTGATTTCCTCTTTTTCTGACCTCTACATACATATTTAAAAGCCTCGTATGATAAAGTCAGGTTCACTCATATAATTTCCCTATCTTTCCCTATCTTAAGGTCAACTGATTTTAGAGCTTAATTATATCTGCAAAATTATTTTTGCCATATAATGAACCATAACTATTGTAGTGATAGTTCATCATATTCATAGGCCTGGGGATTGTATAAGGGTGGTAATATTGAAAGACATCTTAGAATTTCTGCCTCCCTCCCACTGACACCACATTCCTTTTATTTTGCCTCAAACATCTACCCATTCTCTTGCTAACTACTCTGTCTCTTTCTTGGAAAGAGGCCCGCATACATATATGAATCCAGCCCACACTCAAAGAAGTTTGTCACTGACCTTGAACCCTCTCTTCCATATTATTCTTCAGGTCCTGAAGGTAAGGCAGAGAGGAAGGCAAGAGCAAAGACAGAAGGTTTTGCTTGTCATGTATGTTGATTTCCTATGGCTGCCATAACAAATTATTACAAATGTAGTGGTTTAGAACAACACAAACATTTATCTTACAGTTCTTTAGATCAGAGGGTTGACATGAGTTTCACTGAGCTAAATGCAAGGTGTCTGAAGGGCTACATTCCTTTCTGAAAGCCTTATGGGAGAATCTGTTTCTTGCCTTTTCCACCTTCTAGATGCTGCCTATATTCCTGGGTTCATTGCCCCATTTCCCCCACCTTCAAAGCCAGCAGTGTTGCATCTCTTTGATCCTTCTTCATCATCAGTCTCTCTATAACTACACCTGGGAAAGGTTCTCCACTTGTAAGGACACACTTGCTTAGGTTGGATAATCCAGAATAATATCAATGTCTATACCTGTAATCATATCTGCAAAGTCCCTTTTGCCATGTGAGATAACTTTCACAGGTTCAGTGTTATGATGTGAGTATCTTTGGGGAGGGTGTGCATTATTCTTCATATCACATCAGGTTAAAAAGTTTGGGCTTTCTTCTGAAGGTGAGCAGAGTCCTTGAAGGTGTTGTAGCACAAAGTGGCTAAGACATATTTGCATGTTAGAAAGATTCCTCAGCTCTAGGTTTCAAACTATGATAGGGGAATTGTCATGTTAACCAATAACAGCTAACTTTGTGTGGACTACAAACCACATCTCTGGTGCCATTTGAAGTGCTTTGAAACCCTTAATTCATTTAACCCTTATAAATTAGATAATATTCTACTAGTAATAACCCCATTTTGTAGATTATAAAATATATGCGTGAGAATTTTAATAACCTTGCCCAAGATTTTATAAGTAGCAAGTACCAGAGCCAGGATTCAGTCCAGGCACTCTGGCTTCCAGAGCCAATGTTCTAACCACTACATGCAACTGCCCTTAACAATGCAGAGAGTACCTCATCCCAGACTTTGAAAGAAGGAGAAAGCCTGGGCAGGCATAGTGGTCCAGGAATGCTTTATAGATGCAGTGGGCCATTCAAAGAGGACATAAAAAAGAGGGAGGATTTGAGAGTGTAGAAAGGAATGGAGAAAGACTCCTGATAAATACCTTAACTATAGTCAAATCTATGTCCTCCCTTTTCTTTAAAATAGGATCCTTGGCCCCTATAATTGCTTGACTCCTTAAATGTTTGAAAGAGCGAATCAGGGGCACTGCAGAACAATATGTGCTGATGGGTGTAGTCTTTCCCTTTGATTGCTACTTTGCAAGTTTCACAAATAACTAACCACCTGAGAGCTGTCTCCCTCATGCTGAATTCCATTTTGATTTTTTCATCTCTCTTGATTCTCATATCTTCATGCCAAAATTGTATTTTTCAAAAGATGTTTTCAAAAGTGTTTTTGTTCTGACTTAATAGGCTCAGTTTTCAATGTTTGGGCTGAAATTGAGGAGGTGCTTTATGAAAAGTGAATGCATTTGAATGGTGAAGTTTCCTGTGAACAGAAATACAACATTGTTCTACTCTGAACTTCCTAAGAGCCAGCCTCTGTTATTTTATTTCTAGATTTCCTTCCAACTTCTTCTTTAAAACTTTTCAAAATGACATCAAACAGCCTTCCTTTTGCTATGAAATACAGAAAGCCCTTTCATCTGTAGATAGGCTGATGGTGTGAGGATTATCAAGCAGGGACAACCAGAGCTATTGTTCTTGATAAATATATTAACTTAAAAAAAAGGAAACCTTCCTTTCCAGCTACTCACTGTGAAATACTGCTTTTATATCGTTAATCCTTAAAATAAGACATGGTCACAGAAAAAGAAAGTCCATCAAAAACAAGCCAGTAGATCATCATGTACACTTCCTTCAAGAATGGAACAATCACGGCAAAAGACAGAGAAAAGAAAGAAGCATTTATTGATCACATACTTTGTGCTAAGAAAAGCACTGTTACTTAATGTACCTTAAGTAACTTGGTCGTTTGAAAGTCCTCTGACAAAACTGCTCTTATCATCATTCAACAGATGAAGAAACTGAGAAACAGAGAAGGTAGACAATTTATTCAAAAGTTTTGTGAGTGACAAGGCCAGAGTTTGAATTCAGGTATTTCTTGCAGTAATAAATCACATCATTTACCTTGTCAACTTAGTATTGTTCTGAGAGATGATTATTTATGACAGTTTCTGCTTCTTATCAGAGATATAAGAGAAATAGAAGTTTAGTAAATTTGTGCAGAGGGAAAAATAATCACTTACTGACATCAAACATGTGTTGAATAATGTACCCCTGGATCTATACTTTAAAGCATAACTTAATAAAATACTATATGGATTCCTTCCTTCAAATAATTTTTTTTATTATAGGTTAAAAACTACCATTTCATGTCTATAGTGGAGTTAATAAGATAACATTTTATTGGTACTCAATTTTATAGCACAGACAATACTATCTAGTATTTCTTCAGCACTTTTGAATTTGCAAACATTTCCTAATGTGTTATCTTACTGAATTCCCTATCCTTCCATGAGATAGGCATTACTTGAGCTCCTGTACTTTTATTAACCTGAGGTTTAGAAGTAGTTCAGCGCCATGAGTAAGATAATGCAGTTAATAAACTGTGAAGCCAGAACTAGAACATTGTTCTTCAGATACCAAGACATGATTCTTCAAGCCATGTAATCTGACATCCTAATTAATCTATGAATAGAAATAGTGAAGTCTTATAAATACAAAGAGAAGACAATCTCTGTAGGACAGTCTAGGGCAGTCTGACAAATAAGTAGTTTTTCATCCTCCAGCCTTATGAAAATATTTTCTGTATCTTTCTCCATTTATTAGTCTGATCACTTGTGGCTTCAACATCAAACTCATACCCCTTCAGAATTGATGTGTATAAACCCTTTCCATGGTATTTCAGTTCAACTTTCTTCTACAGGTTTCAGTTTGGTTTATACTTCTCCATACCAATATTCCCTACAGGGTTAGAATTTTCTGCCATGAACATGGACACCCAGAGTCCAAACCACACATGTCTAGGCCAGTTGTGAATCCCACTGCATCAACAAGTAGGACCAAAAGCAGTTAATAAAGGTAGAAATCCTAAGAGGAGGCTTGGAGAAGAGAAACCAGAGCTGGGTTTTGGAAAATGGGTAACATACAGTGAGATAAGAGGAGGAACATGGTGAGGTTAAAGAAATGGATAGCAATATGAAAGAAATACAGGCTGGGTGACCACACTGTGTATGAGGAAAAAGATGAGAGGCGAAACATTGTCCATTAAATTCCAAAGTTGCTGCTGCAAACCTATCTCAATTTTAGTTCAGCTCCTGAATTATTTGCAAGTACACACACACACACACACACACACACACACACACACACACACACCCCACAGATATAGCTATTAGTTAAGGTTCACAGAATCTTCACTTTGCAGTTAGAAACACATGGACACAAAGGGTTTTGGAAGATTTTGTAAAGATATAATTACTCCAAATGTACAATTTTGTCAGTTTGCTTTTAGAATCAAAGCACTGCAGGAATTTCAAAGTAAATACAATCTTTGTTATGTTACAAAGCTCTGAAGTCACTGTCTTAAAAACTAAAGTAGGGACAGCTTCAGCAAACAGTTGTAAATCTCAGAGGCCTAAAGTCCTGATGTATTACCCCTATCAGTAATGTCCCCAAGAAGTCATACCTGATTGAAGTGGTCCATGGTCTGTTTGACACTTTATTATACATAAATATAAAGGGGGAAAAGGAAGAGATCTAGCAGTTATTGACCACCTACTAAGTGACAGGAACTAAGTGTTCTTCTTGATATTTTCTATGTCATTACATTCTCACAACAGTTCTACATTTAAAATATTTTGCACATTTTAATAAGATGACAGAAATGAGAAACAGATTAAATAGCTTTCCCAAGATCAGACACCCAGAATTTTTCAGAAACAGGCTTTAAGTTCAAGTCTGTTAGTTGCCAAAACCATGATATTTACACATTTTCAATTGCATGATATGATTAGCTTATATATAGATCTATATATTACTTTCACCCTGGAAGATGCATATATAGGTCCAGAAATGGGTATAGCATGACCTCCCTTGATTTATTAATTTGTTCCATTGATGTATTCATGAACTTAGAAGCAAGTGCTAGTTTTCTTTTCATTTTTGTTTAACTTCAGAGATGGAATACACTAGTGTATATACATAATAAGATCTGTCAGTTAAATATCATAAAATTCATTCAGAAATTGTCTTTACAAAAAATAACAACAATAAAAATATTTTGTTCCTACTGTGATCAGAATAGGATTTTTAATGAAAAATCCCAAATGTCAGTGGGTTAACATAATATTGTTACAAGCTTATTTTTCTCTTACTTTGCAGTCCATATGGATTAGTCAGTAACTTTTGTGGGTGGAAAAGGGTTTCTGCCTCATACAGTTTTCTGGGGGAGATCTAGGGTCCTTTCTTCTTGGAATTCCCCCATCTTCAGTACATATGATCCAACAGGAAGAGACCATGTGTAAGGCATGTAGGGCACATTAAAACCTCAACCCAGAGGTGGCACACATCATTTCTGGGAATATTACATGAGCCAGAACTGGTCACATGGTCCCACTTTGATTAAAGGAGATGGGGAATGTGATCCTGACTGGAACCTCTTCCCAATAATAATTCTAAACCATGTAAAAAGCCAATGAATTATTTGGTGGTCTGCAAGCCATCTCTTTCACTATCTGGCCTTCTGATCATCAAATATACAGGCACACCTGTATTAGGTTTCTATTACTATCTAACAAATTACAACAAAGTTAGAGCCATAAACCCACTATCTCAAACTTTCTGTAGTCAGGAGTTCAAGCATGGCTTAGCTGGGTTCCTTGTTCAGATTCTCAAGAGGCTGCACTCAAGCTGAGGATCAGGGCTCAAGTCTCATCTGGAGGCTCAATTCCGGAAGGGTCTACTTCCTACTTGTCTCAGCACATCAGTGAAATTAATTTGTTGTGGCTATAGGATTCATAGCCGCCTCCTTCTTCAAAGCCAGCAAAAGAGGGAGAGAGACTCTGGAATGTGTAACAAGACAGTATAATATAATATAATAATAATATAATATAATATAATATGATATAACCATGGAAACATCTCGCTATTGCCATATAATGTAATATGATTGTGGGAGTGGCATTTTATCACCTCTGCTATTGGTGATTAATGATTGCTATTGGTCTATTGATTAGAAGAAAGATATAGATCTTGCTCACTCTCCAGGGAAGGAGATTATTAAAGAGTGTGAATACCAGGAGATGGGAACCATGGGGGCTACCAAACATATTTGTTCGATCACAGAACACATTCAGCTCTACCCTACTGAAGAAAAAGAAAACATCCCATTTAGTCATTATGTCTAGCTTAAAGTACAAGATTTCTGGGTTAGGTATAATTCTTGCCATCTAACCTGAATGTGGCAACTCTGTGTCTAACAACTTAGGAACTAAAAATATGTTATCTTCTCCCACGCATATCACAATAATGCAAGACTGAAATAAGTCCAGAATGACCACAATATTTGTTTCAAAAATTGGAAAACTAAAAGGTCTATAACAGGAACTGGTCAATAGCAGTTATAGGATCCTGCTGGGTGGAGATTATGAAGATTGTCTGTCCTGGGAGGGGGAAAATTATTTGAGTAAGTACTGCTTCTCATCTCTAAGTAGGGGTTAGAATTCCATAGGCCACCATGCTCTATTGCTCTGGCTCTGCTGGGTTCTTCCTATTCCAGTACATTTTGGACACATTTGAAGTGGTCATGGGCTGTCTTGGGGGATCTCTTTGGTGCTAAGTGGATGTTTAAAGGTTTCTATTGGTCTCAACTATACTTTTCCTTCAGTAACTTAGTAAGCTGCTTATCCATTGGCTTCCAGGTGGTACCATGTACCAGAAGCTAGACCTAAACTCCTTCCCTAAGCAAAGTTTTTAAACTTGTCTTTACTTTTCCTATTTGTCATCCATAGTACCCTGCCCCTTACATTTCTCTCTCTCCCTCTTAGTTTAATGGTAACTTTAAACTATCAAGATTGAGTAAGAAGACTACACCCATATTGTGTTATATACTTTTTTTTTTTCCAATACTGGATTCTAACTAGTCTTTGTTACTCAAAGTCTTTCTCAACTTTATTCCCTGATGTTTTAAATTTAGAAGAAGTTGGCTTTTCTTTCAACTCAAGGTATCAAATTCTTTTCATTTTGTGTGTGTGTTTGTGAACCAGTTTTTTCCTGAATTAACTTTTCTTTTACATACCTTGGCATATCAATAACTACCATCACATATCACTGATACTCTGTTTTACCAGTTCTTTCATAGGGCTCCAAGTTGATTTTTCACAGTGTAACATGCTCAACATTTTTCCAGCCTATAACATCCATTTCCTTTCCACTCACTAAGCCATCAATGCATTGATATGTATTTTCTTAGGCAACTCCCTATTTCTGGTACCATATATTCAATCAGTCACAGTTTTATCAAGAAATTAAAAATCATTGTAGGAGTTGTGTACAAAATATTTGATACAGAGATTTAGAGGCTTATAAAACTGTTCATGTAGTTGGGGGTGTTGGAAATTATATATGCATTTACATATTCCTTGGTAAGACTAAATCTTCTTCCAGAAAGTGTTAATGGCACTGAATGGAAAAGACAGAATTGTATGGCACATTATGAGTATCTATTTATTGAGTCACAGAGCCATAGTTCTAGCCCAGAATATTGGGAGTGAACTTAACAATCATGATATCTGCAATTGGACTTAGAATTCTAACCAATGAATATATGATATGAAAAGAATGATGAGGAATTAAGACAAAACTGTATTTCCACTGATTATTTCACCACAGGTCCTTGGTATTTCTATGGGAGCATGTTTGTATTGGTGTATTTTTGCCAAGGGGGAAAAAAATTCATGACCTCTTTTTAAACTTCTTCATACTTAATGAGCCAGAGGGAAATTTTCAGTCTTTGTGGCCAAGCAGTGTTACTCAAGTAAACAGGAAAAAAAAAAAAAAGCTGAAAGGTATAAAGGAACTCCAAGAGCCCATACTGGCAGAGATCACCACTCAGCCAACCTCACAGGGAAGAAAATCACTTTTATGTTCTTTCATATCTATAGAAATATGATTGTGATTTAGGGTTTGAATAACTCTGCCACTTATGTGCTGTGTGATCTTAGGGAAGCTGCATAAAATTTTGAGCAAGTTATCCTCATCATCAAAGATGGAAAATTCCCATATTTCAAAGGCATAATAGGAATTAGATAAAATTAATTAAATTAGTGTTCAATAAAAGGTAGAAGATTTTACAATATTGGAGGATGAAATGAAGAGAGGTAGAAAAGAAGAGAAAAATGAAAAGAAAGGGTAACTAGAAAAAAGGAAGAAATAAAAGGAAACTGACAATGTGAGAACAGAAAATCATAAACCTAAAATGTAAAACAAATAGTGTTACTAGCAAGTAGACCAGAGATTGACTTCTGAGCTCCTTACTTGTTGGTGGATTCTTGTATTGTTTGTGTATTTAGTTGTCTTCTTTGACATTACATTGCTTCAATTCACATCAATATTGAACTTCTGCTGTCCAAGTGCTGTGCACTCTGCCAGGCATTATAAGGTAGGTGGTGCTGAGGGGCTGGAGTTGGGACTTGAGGCAGATGGTGTTGTGGGCAACTCCAAGAATCTCTACCAGGGTAATCAGAGAAAGATACTTGCTTGAACATTGTGAACAGACTTCAGACTCAGAAAAAAATCTTACAACAGGAATGAAGTGTGGAGGGGTTATTTCTTCATCAATCAAGTACACAATCTCAATAAGATTGCCAACATGTGGAAGCTACCATCAAAAGGTCCACTTTTCAGTAGACTGATAAAACATATTCTCTTAACTATAAGCTGCTGAGAACTTTAATTTCTGAATACAAGATACAGCAGACATTGTCAATCACAAAATTTAAAAGTACAAAATTAGAATGCCATTATATTCACTTCAAAAATAGAACCTCAACAGTTCCTAAAGGGCTGACAAAGTATTTCCCAGTGGTTTCAAGGTATGTGTTAAATTACAATAAAAAATCTTATCTTAATAAAACTCCCCATGGTTCCTCATAAAAATATTTAGGAAAGTTTATTAACACAATGAAAATTATTTGTTTCCAAAACAAATGTTTTGGAAAATGCTTAAATGATCCATGAAGTATTTTCTTTTTGGAGAAAAAATAAGATATAATGAGCAGTATTTTATTTTGAACAGATCTAGCTTCAAATCCTATTTTTTTTCTATTCACTATTTTTGAATCCTCAAATATTTTACTTAAACTTCACCTGTAAAATGGGGGAAAAGGTGGTGTCAGAAGAATTGAAGATGACAACAAATGCATGGAAAACACCTGTTATCGTGTATATGCTCAATAAACAGTAGCTGTTACTACTGAGTCCCAGATTCTAGTGCACACTCTGCAAATCTATCACTATGCTACGTCTACTACAACTTATTTAAAAAGAGATCAATAAAGTAGCTAATATCCCTCCTCAGTGTGGCTCTTTCTGTTTGTGTCTTATCTTCTTACTCTGTGTCATACAAAACTCATTTTCTTTTCTCATCCTTAGCAGACAATAGAAATAAAGCAATCCCAGTCCCCATGGCCTGAGATAATTTGGTTCAAAAGAGAGACCGAGAAAAGTCATGCTGTGTCATATATGAGACCAACCATCCTTATTGGACCATAACAGAAAATGTCAGCAGTAAAATTGAAAATGATTTGTAAAAAAGAAGGCAGAGTTTATCTCCGTAAGAAACATGTCTTTTGTGTATTTGTCACACTCCTGGCATCTAATTCTGTTGATGAGCACCAAATCCACTGAATCATAGAGTCTACAAATAGAGCATCAATTTTTCATTATTTTGACTGGGTATAAAGCTTGTCTCTCACTGCACTCTTGAGACAGTATTTTCAAATGAGATACCAATTTGAGGTTTCTTTGCCCCATTGGATAGAGACTGTCAGAGGTGTCTCAAGCTTTACCAGTTGCCTAGGATAATGATTCCCTAGCTTAACAAGCTCCTTCTGAAACTATCCTTTTCTTTGTCATTCATGATATTGTTCTGAAACTATCCTTTTCTTTGTCATTCATGATATTGTTCTCTTCATACATTTAAAATTACTTTCCTTCTCAAACTTTGTGAAATTTGCTTATTTATTTCTCTGTCCTTTCTCATGGTAGACTCCCATATTCATTTGCCTCTGCTATTCTCTCTCACTCTCAATATCTATCTCTATCCCAATCTCTCTTTTTCTCTCTCTCTCTTCCTCCCTTCCCACCCACCTGTATCTCTAGCTCTATGTCCATCACTATCTATCTCCCCCTCATACTCTCTCTCTCCCTCTCTTCTCCTTCTCCCTTTATTCTCTCATTTGGCTGTCTAATCTACCCACAATGTTTTCATTATTCCTTTTGTACAGATAAAACCAGGATCTACAACTTTAAAATTTCCTTTTTAGTTATAGATTATCATTTCCAGTCAAGTTCTCATTATCTTCACCTGGATTAGATTCTCAATAATTTACAATTTCTTAGACCCCAAAACTCTTTAGTCACTCCCTTATTGTACTGCATATAATAATATTTGCCTTGTCTTGAAATTATTTGCATAAATGTATTGTTTCTCCTCAATATTCTACCTTTAAGGTAGGAGAATGCTTTATTTACCTTTATATCCCCTATAACGACTGATGACCATAGCTAATCAAAATACTTGATGCATGGATAAAAATGTGTGTGTGTATATATATATATATATATATATATATATATATATATATATATAATGGAATATTATTCACTCATAAAAAATGAAGCCTTGACTTTTGCAACAGCATGGATGGACTTTGAGGGCATTATGCTAAGTGGAATAAGTCAAAAAGAGAAAGACAAATACCATATGATTTCACATATATGTGGAGTCTAAAAAAAAACTCATGTATACAGAAAAGAGATTGGTGGTTGCTAGAGGTGGGGGTGGGGGGTGAGCAAAATGGATGAAGTTGGTCAAAAGGTACAAACTTTTAGTTAATAAATAAATAAGTCCTGAGGATATAATGTGCAGTTTGGTGACTATAGTTAATAACACTGTTTGTATATTTTAAAGTTGTTAAGAGAATATGTCTTAAAAGTACTTACCATAAGAAAAAAAGTGTAATTATGTGTGGTGCTGAATGTTAACTAGACTTATAGTGTTGCTCATTTTGCAATACATATCTATCATTAAGTTGTACACCTGAAACTAATATAATGCTGTAGGTCAATTATATCTCAATTAAAATAAAAAGAATTATCACTTTAGATGAACTCAAATGGCTACATTCAAATGTTTATATGAAAGTAAGCAGGTGTCCTAGTGCCCCAAAAGACCCTTCTTTAGGTTGTTCCTGACCTACATACCTCCCAGGTTTTAAGACTGAGAGATTCTTGGTTCTCTAATTTGCAACAGAGCCCAATTTCTAAGGCCAAGAGAGTTAGAATTCACAAGAGATGGAATTTCCCAGTTCAAGTGCTGGATGTGACCCACACCGATTTTATAGATTGCACTTCTTATTAAACTCCTAGTTCCTCAAAGTCATTTACAGGATATGGAAGTAATGCCTGTTTCCTACCTGTTGGTGTTGCATCAAGATTAAATGGGAAAATGTAAATGATAGTCCTTTATAAACTGTAAAGCATTATATAAATACAGTAATTATTTGTCTCAAGTTATATAATGCCTAAATGTATGGGTGCTAAATATGTTTATTGAACTGATTAATTAATTAGTTAATAACCAAATAAAGAATTAATCTGCTTTGCCTCCAACCCCTCCACCCCCCATCTAGTAAAGCAGTTTCTGTGAAACAGAAAACTAGACCCAGAGCAGGTTGAGAGGTCCCTTATGGGTTTTCATTTCTTTAATACCTAGAATTTTTAAATGTTTATTAATTAAAATGTTATTCAGTACAATTAATTATACATTCACAGTGAGAAGAGATCTGGTACTGAATAAAAGATTATTAAGAGCTGTGGCAAGCCTGTTAGTTGCCTATCCAGTATCTATATCACTTCTTATTAAACAACCTCTGGGCTGTGTCAATATGGCCAGCTAAAGGATGACTCTAAAGCCCACTTGCACATAGAGAAGGTCAGTGACATATAAGTAGAAGTAGAAAGTTCTTTAAAGGCATTGGCTCAACTGGTAAATACCATTTTTGTCCTTCCCTCTTTTTCCTTCTTCCTTCTTAAAGCACAGATGCAAGTCTAGAGCTCCAGTACTTCAGGTTGAAATTTCAGATGCTAAAAAAAAAAAAAAATCAGAGCAGAAAGACAGAAGGAACTCAGGTCTCTGATACCACCATGTCCGCCATGAACGGACAACTTCTGACCTTGATGTTTTGTAAAAGAAAAATAGCTATTATTTGGCTTAAACCACTGTTATTTCAGATCTCTATTACTAGCAACAAAACACAATTCTTAACTCTTATAGAAGCTCATTTTTTTTTCAAAGTTTTGTTTAACATTTAAACAAAGAGGAAAGAAATACCATATTAATCATTTTAATAGTATAATTAATCTATTTCAATAAAATATGACTCTAGGACACATCAGTAAAAGTAAAGAAATATAAATAAAAACTATCACCACTATAATATTTACTAAATATAACACTTCCCAAACTAGAATTTAAACTTTGTTTAAAATATTACTGTGCCTTTAAAATTCTGTTTCTTTCACTGGATTATATGGTCTTAAATACTTTTTTTAAGTAAATGTTTTATGTTACAATCAATACATTTGTTACCTGCTAACTATTCAAGATTACCTCTGCATTAATAGTGCTTTTTTAACCAAAGTGTTAAGCTTATATCCAGAAATCTTTAGGAAAATAAATGCTTGTCAATCTTCATTGAAAGTTACTAAAATATTTGATAGTGATGGTCATCAACACTTTGTGGGATAAACTACCTGACTACTACTACTTTTACTCTAAAGAGGAGAGCTGCCAAAGGACACAGGACGTCTATATTTCTAAATTTTTAAGAGAATTGTTCTTTGGTAACAGGATTCATATACTCAAAAAAAAAAAACCCAATAAATTGAATTTATGTTTGTGGAAATTTATGTTTACTTACACAAGATTAGGCATAATGTTTACCTGATAAAACTTTTTCTTCACAGTGTCTCAAAGTAGATTAGTATTGTGATGTTATGAACTGTATTGCACCTCTGCTCTAAATTCACACTATGAAGCCCTAACTCCCATACAATTGTATTTGGAGGTAGGGACTTTAAGAAGGTAATTAAGTTTAAATGAAATCAGAAGGGTGGGGCCCTAATCAACCTAAGGATTGGTGTTCTTATAAAAGCAACAGATGCTAGACATCTGTCTCCCTCCACTTAAACACAGAGGAGAGGTGACGTGAGGATACAGCAAGAAGGCAGCCATCTACAATCAAGAAATAAAATGCTCACCAGAAATATAACTTGCTGGTACCTCAACCATGGACTTCTAGCCTCCAGAACTATGATAAAATAAGTGTCTGTTGTTAAAGCCACCCAAGTGGTGGTATTAGGTTTTGACAGTCAGCAGACTAATATATGCAAAATAGCATACAGTGTACAGGGGAATATCTTCAACTTAAGAGTAAGTGTTACTCTTTAAAGTCAACACTTATGTATTACCTGCTATTAATTGTTATTATTTTCTGATTCTAAACAGTTTGTTTCCTGTAGAAAATCTGGAAAAATAAGAGAGGAATTAAAACAAAAATAGAGCCAGGCTAGCTTCCCTGACAACAGATTTCCTAAATTCCTCAAGGCACAGGAAAAATATAACAGGCTGTTTTGAAAGCTTACCAACCCAATCTCAGGATCAGAGAGAAAACTGCATCAAATATTTATCCTGTTGAACTGATTTAAAATGTGCAATTGGTGTTCCTTCCACTTCTGTGGCGTCAACTGCAAAGAGGGGGAACATTCCCTTGTTCAGGTAGGAACATTTATCCCCCTCTCCTCCTGTTCTAGGAGGGACCTCCTTTAGAATGTTACACCACAAGGGCCCCTTATTCATTCCTCCCTTTAGAAAACACAAGCTCTCTTCTATCAGTCTTAGATCTTAGAGATGACACTGACAGAGTAGTCTTGAGTTTGTTTTGCTCTGCTTGGGACTGGACAGGTGTGTCAAATTCAGGGTAAAATAATAACAAGCCCACATGGCTGCAGACCTAAGTCTAAGTTCTCCACCAATTTTATTATTAAAAAACTGAGTTTTCATCTCAGTTTGCCTGGATTCTATGTCAACCTTCAGTGGACTTAGAAATCAGGCAGAAAAAAAACATGTTGCTAGATAACACCACCCCCCCTTAAAATAGCTGGCAAGACCTTTTGTCAACTTTCCCTGGTTTTCAAAGGCGTGGTTTGTTTTGTAACAGTAAGAAAACTGGGTTATTACCAATTTTCTGTGGTTCTCACCATGTTTTCCAATTGGTGTCTCCCAATTCAGAAAACGCAAAAACAGAAAACTTATCTAGAAATTGGGATAGGGATTTGTATGTGGCTGACAGTAGTATATTCCATCTTAAGAAGAGTAGTAGGGAAGGAAAAGATTACATTTCATCCAAGATCTCCTGGGTGAAAATCCTTTTGAAGCTGTTTATGGAAATGAGTAAGAATAACCTGCTCTTAATCTGCTAAGGGAGTGTGACTCACACCCAATCAGAAACAGGTCGGAACCCAGGGCAGGATACACAGGATGCTGTTCAGCAAGTGCTGAGTCTGGGTAGATACCCTTCTTTCAAAAATAATTAAAATAAAATCTTCAGATAATTGGGCAGTTGTAATAAAACATAAAATGTACAGTAATTGGAGTAATGAATCAAGAATCATGAAAAAATTTACTACAAAACAAGGTAAATGAAATAGTTTCACCAAAACTTGTGGATATTTAACCTCTGAAAATTACTTATGAAGGGAAATATTTTTTATGTTCTTAGTTAATTAACTTTAAAATAGTGAAGCAGATTTCTATAAAAAGACATTCTCTAAAAGAGCACCAAATCATAAGAGAAGAAAAGTCTAAGTATGATGGAATTGAAAGAATGATTGTTAGGATATGAAAGTGTTTTATTTGTATGTAGAGTAAAACAAGAACAGAGAAGAGTCTAAGTATGGAAAATAGGTAATGAAAATCCAACCTAAAAATGGTAGGTATTCATTTCTTTCAATACTGATAGAAAGAATTGGATTATTCTCAGACTTTTCTGTATCACTAAATGTTAGAAGACAAAGGAACAAGGGTTCAACATTTTGGAGAAAATAAAGTTTACCAAAGAATATTATATCAACCAAGATGTCATTTGTATTTGAAAACAATAGAAGCATTTTCAAATAACATGAAAATATTATGTTGCAAAGGCTCAAAAATATATGGTAAAAATGACCTTATAAATCACTTGAAGATATGCTTCAGTTGGCAGAGCAATAAATCAAAATTTAAAAAGCATAATGGTATGCAAACCACCTAAGTGTTGATGGATGAATGGATAAAGAAAATGTGAAATATAATATATATATATATATATATATATATAATATATATATATAATTCAGCCTTTAAGAAAAGAAGTAAATCCTGTCACTTATGACAATATGGATAAACATAGTATGCTAAGTGAAATAAGCCAGACAGAGAAGGACAAATACTATATGTATAGTATCATGTACATGTGGAATCTAAAAAAAAGGAAAAAGAAAAGTTGAACTCATAGGAACAGAGAGTAGAAAATCAGTTGCCAGGGGGCTGAAGAGTTTTAGAAAATAGGGAGAGGTTGGTAAAAGGGTACAAACTTTCAGTTGTAAGATGAATAAGGTCTGAGGATCTAATGTATAACATAGTGACTATGGTTGATAACACTGTACTGTATAATTGAAATTTGCTGAGAGTAGAGTTCAAACGTTCTCACCAACGGGGAAAAGAAAAGGACAAAATACGTGAGGTGATGGATGTGTTAATTTATCTGATGGGGGGGGAAATTCTTTCACAATGTATACGTATATCAAACCATCATATTGTGCACTTTAAGTATCTTACAATTTATTTATCAATTATACCTCAATAATGCTGAAAAGAAAAAAAAGAAACACCATAATGAAAAAAGTGTGGTTTTAAAGAACTTGTGGGTCTCCCCTTGCTTCCTATGTACCCCAAGTTCTATAATAATCAAGGTCATATGTTTTCCAGAGTGTCCTTCTCTAGTAGAAAAAGTTAACCCATTTTTGCTTTTATCTTTCAACAGTATCAGCATCTGTGTTCCCTAATAAGCAAGCTTTATCTTGATGTGTTTGATATCATTTAAAACAATTACTGATATTATTATTTTCTATCATTTAACTCAGGCCAAATGCTTGGGACACAGTGTCAGAAAAATTGTCCAATAAATCATGTTTTTTTTCTTGCTTTTTTATTTTTTTCACCCACACTGCAAGGTATATGGGATCTTAATTCCCTGACCAGGAATTGAACCCCATGCCCCCTGCAGTGGAAGCATGGATTCTTAACCACTAGACTGCCAGGGAAGTCCCAGTCATGTTTTATTTTTTCTTTTCTTTCTCACTAAAATAGGAAGCATTGAACTACATATGGCCATTTTCATTATCAAGGAAATGGAAAAATAATTTTCTGCAACTATGGAACACCTTTGAATTAAGCCATTTTTAAAAATCTGAAGACAAATAAACCATGCAGGGGCAAATTCTCCTACATCATTAATTCTTTCACAGTATGTTTTGAGTGTCTACTAAATGCTAGATATTATTCTAGATGTTAGGACCATATCTGTGAGCAAAATATGTATGATGGCTATAGGAGGGACTTTCTAATCTAGTGGGTGATATAAATACATTGACGATTGTAATAAGAGTAAACTGTTAGGGATAAACACATATGTCTTCAGAGCACCAGTCTCCTATGCCTAATCCTGTGTTGATTTTTTTTCCTTTGTTAAAATACCAGTATAGGGAGCCAGATTTCTACCATAGAAAATAATGCAGTAAAGAGTTATAAGAAACATTCTAAAAGTTTATTGGTGGTCATCTCTGGGCAGTAAAATTATGAGAAATTTTTATTTCTTTTCCTTCTTCTTTTGACTATGTTTTCCAAAATGTTCAAATTGAGAATCAGAAAATCATAAAACTATACATACAAACACTTGTCTATCTCATGTTATGAAGATTAAAGAAAGTTAAGTAGTAGGAAGTTCAGAGCTGCCATTTTCCACTAACTCTTTTTATTTTGATGGCATTTTCCAAGTTCCTGAGTTGAGTATATATTACTTTAAAATGAGGGAAAACACTTTATTTATTATAACTTAAAGAAGAAACTATGAGATAAAAACATTAATATTTTGTTTGTAAATTTTTATCTCATTTCTATTGTAAATATATATGCATGTCTAATTTTTATACTTTTAATACTTTCATATAAGGATTTTTCAACTTTAATTACAGACATTAAAATGTTATTTAACATGTTTTCATCAAATCTCTTTGATTGGATATGCCATTATGTACTTTATTATTCCTCAAAACATATGGCTGTGATAGCATTTTCACTATTACAAATAGCAATCCCATGAGCAGTTAGTACCTAAATATTTTTCTGGATCTCAAAATATTTGTTTATGATGGACTCCAATGGTCTGATGGAATCTAGATCTAGGAATACTGGATTAATGGATGTAAGCTTTTAACCTTTTTGAGATATAGCCAAATAACTCTCTATGAATGTTTTACATCTTTATAACCTTTGGATTTGTGTGCAGGCTCTGCTTCAGACAGAAAATTACTCAACTTCTCTAAACCTCAGTTTCTTCATCCATAAAGTAGGGCTAATACTGCCTCATAGTCTAGAGCAAAGATGAAATGAAATGATGAACTCACAGGATTTCACGCAGTGCTCAACACAGAACAGATGACCAGTAATGATTTTTTTCTCACTCCCTCCCCTGGAAGATAACTATGTCCGCTGCAATCTCACTTTTCTACCCCAAACCCCTTCTTCAATTCATTTTTCATCCAGCCATCAGCAACACCCCTCTAGCTCTGTTTTTTGTAGCTCTGTCTTCCTTTTCACATTTCTTATTCCCAGCCACACTGCCTGTGTCCCATCTATATTAGAAGGAGCTTATCTTATTTCGGCACTCTGTAAATAACAGACTGCTGATAAGAATAATAATGGAAAGTCAGATTGCAGCAGAGCAGAATCAGGGAGAAATAAAGGTAACACTGAGTGAACTTCAACAGGAAAGAAAGGATGCATGGTGAGTAAATGATTCTATACCCAGAGGTGATGAATGCTGTCAAGCAATAACTGTCCCAGGAAAACAAAACAAAAAAAGGTCAGCGTGAATACAGAGGAGTGAAAAGAAATCAAGGAGTAGCCAGAAAGCCAAACGGTACAAAAGAACAGTTCTTGGACTAAGAGAGTAGAAAAAATGGACATGGGCATGGATCGGAAGATAAAGGCAGAGAGGCAGGGGTGAGGGAAGATGGAGCTCATTATGAATGTCTTTCAGGCACAAAAGGAAGACACAGTCCGTGAAAGAGCCAGTGACGCCAGCAGAGAACGGCATTGACAAGGTATTGGTGTCTGGGTCCAGGGGAAACCAGATAGGATTTTAATCACCTGCAGATGGGCACAAAGAACAAGAGTGAGTATTGAAAATTGATATTTAAAATCAACCACAAACTTGTGTGACATTGGTGACTATGTATAGCACCTGGTCTGATGGGTTGAACCATAAACAAACAATTTTTTAAAATAACTAAATTTTAAAAAATGAGTCCAGCTTTGAGTTGTAGCTAATCCTTGAGTGGTCCATGGCCCCTCGTTACCCCTGTGAGAAGTAATTCTAAGCCGTCATGGTTGGCTCCTCCTTCTCTTCCTTAGGCTGGAGTCCTTCAACAAATTTCCAGTACATCCCTCTACCTCCAAAGGTGGCAGCCTGATGGGACTTCTTGAAACATGGCTGGGAGAATGTCAGTCTCTTATTCCAAAGCCTTCAATGTACCGCCTGCAGAGTTGAGCCCAAGTTCTGGCACAAAGATCTCCACCAGGTAGTACCAACTGACCTTTCCAACTGGACTCCCATATTCCCAGTAAGGTGTCTTAGACTCTGGAGTCTGTAGTCCTTTCACTTTTGTGTAGACAGATACCATACCCCCTGTCATTTGAATACATTGAGAAGCAGGGCCCAAAGGCCAGGTGAAGGGGTTCTCAAACATTTTGTTCTAGAGAAAAAATGACTCATCATGCTCGCTTCGTATGAATGATCTTTTAAGAGCCATGACAATGATCCTTATTATACGGGCATGGTCTTACAATCTTTTAAAAAATTTTTTTTATTGAAGTATCATTGATTTACAACATTGTGTTAGTTTCAGGTGTGCAGCAAAGTCATTCAGATATCTTATAAAATCCTCAAAGCAATTTCATGAGGTAGAAACTGGTTTCCTCATTTTACAGATGAGGTAGGAGGAATTATCCTCATTTTACCACAGAGGAGTTAAATAATGTGCCTAAAGCACATGTAATAAATTCCCTGTCAGTCTTTGCAGCCCTCTTGCAAAGTCTATACTTTAGCAATTAAGTATTCTCTTTCTGGTCTCTAACCAATTTGTTCTTGAAATGTTATTCCTGGATTTTTATCCTGGTATTGTGACCATTTTGGTCTGGTTTCCTTCTTGTTGAGTCTTTAAAATTGTTATCTTCAGACTCTGTTTTGCAACATTGAGCTCTGTTTTGGAATAACCCATGCGATTCACCCTGGAGGACCTGGGCACATGTTCTCTCTGCAAAATGGAAGAATTTGGTAATAATATTCCCCATGGACTCTGAAGTCAGACAGACATTAATTTCAATCTCAACTGTGCCACTTTCTAGGCTGTATATACTTAAGTAAGTCATGAAAATTATCTGTGCTTTAGTTTCCTTATCTGTAAGAAGGGAATTCTAATATTATTCCTTTCTACTCCCCAGAGTTATTGGAAGGCTCAGATTATGTGATGAATAAGAAGGTCATTTGTAAGCTATAAAGTGTTGCACAAATGTTCAGAATGATTATGACATCATCTTGCCATAGTCATTTTGTGCCTCTTAATCCAGGCACAGACCAGAACTGTCCGTAATCCTTGATTGGTCCTTTATGGCACTTAGTTATTACCAAAAATACCATCAGGTCTGGTAATGATCTTCTTAGAATATTGAAAATCATTCCTGAAATCCTTCAATCCTGGGTTGAATTAAAGCTCAGGGATTTTCTCATCTGATCCAAAAGTCAAATTATTATTCCAGGACTCATATGTTTCTTCATCCTTAGTGTGTCTATCTCTATAAACTTGTGAAAAAGAAGAAAGACAAAGCAATGCCACACTAAGTGGTTCACTTCTAGATCCCACAGAGTCATTCTGTAATACAGAAAGAATACATCTTCACTGATTTATTGCTTTGCCAATTAAAAAGTAATTTAGTCAGGTTTCCTTATAACTTCTCCATTATGAAGAAGCCAGAGGAAAAGTTTTAATTTTTCAAAGGCTAATCTTGCTGTATTTCATCTAAGAAAATTGGAAAACACCAGACTTTTCTTTTAAAAATTTTATGGGAATCTCCAGTCCTCAATCTCTCTCTCTCGTTTTTTCCCCAAAACTCAAGGTGAGGGGGTGGGGAAATTTTACTTTTTTCTAACCTTTTTTTGAAACCTTTTCTTGAGAAGATGTCCAGGTTACCAGGGAGGGAAATGAAAAAATAAATTTATAATCAAATTCTGATGGTAATGATGTTTATTTTTCAATCCTTTACTCTTTATATGACATAATTTGAATTTATTTTCACAGTAACCACTATGAGGTAGATGATATTAATCCCATTTATTTAGATGAATAAACTGAGGGTAGGAGAGGTGAAATGGCATGCTGAAAGATCCAGAATTAAACACCCAAAAACCTGAACAAATACTCTAAATGTTAGAGAGTGAAGTTGTGTGATTTGATCTTTTTACACATAGTATTTCATGTCTTCCTGCTAATAGTTTGAGATAGGAACAATGTTTCCCTTTTGAAAATTGAAGACATTGAGGCTTCAAGAATTAGGCAGCTTCCCTTTTGTGATCCAGCCAGTGATGGGAAAAGGCAGGGGGTGAATCCAGGCCTTTCTGACTCTAGAATCTTGTAAGACCCATGGGGCTATGATCATTACCTTCTTGGAAATCAGAATAAAGTCCAAAGAGTTCACAAGGAGAGCTTATCTTTCTTGATGAGAGCATGTCACTGTGGTCACAGCAGGATATTGAAGCTTCTTCCTCAGAGCCCAGGGCTTTAGAGGGAGCCCTTGTTGAGGGCAGCACACCTAGAGGTAATTGGACTCCCTGGGGCAGCCTGCTCTGAATGCATTAGATAGAAATGAATTTGAACACAGGAAGTTCATGTGTCAACCCTGCAGAACTCAGAAGAGTCCACACACTTCAGCCCTTGGAGGTTACGTGTACATGTTCTCTCTGCAAAATGAAGAGCCTTTCCAAGTGGAGCAAGATATGAGTTTAGCATCCAGGGAGCTGAGCTGCAAGAGACCTTCACAGAAGCTACTATGGGTCAGAGGACCATCTTGTTTGTTGCAGAGGAGAGACTAATCAAGGATCCGTTCCTTAGTTAGACGTTTAGCCTCAGTTTATCTCTTGTTCTCTGTGCCTACGTCTCCATGGCTTATTTAAGAAATGAACTCACTGCCCCAGGAAGCTCTCCTGCATTGAGTGTGGGGTGCAGCTGGAAACTCAGAGGTCTCCTGATTATTGGTCTGGGGGACATTGGGGCTTCGGGTCTGTCCCATGTGCCAAATAGATTGCAAGAACAATTAAATTCCTTAGGGGGAATCATGGCACAGAACTCAGTCCTGACCCCAAATTACTCAGCCTGGATTTTATTAACTGCTTACAGCTTTCCACTCGCCTCTTGCATTCTGAAAAGGGCCCTAGTAGTCCAAGTAGTAACAACATCTAACATTATCTACATGTGTCCCAAACTCTGTTCTCACCCCTCTTCCTTCCTAAGAGCAAAAGTCCTGAGAACCTTTCAGTAACTGACCTGATTACCAATATTGTGTAATCTTATAGAGACCATGTCCTGCCTGCCTCTCAACCTCTCTGTGTGTCTGTTACTGTCTCCTATTTTCTCTCTTAAACTACAATGTGTGTTGGGCTTAGATTGCCCAAGAACAAATTATTTTTTTAAATTTATATCAATAATATTTGCATATTTTTCTACACAATTTGCACATACTGTGTTAGCTTAATTTCTAGACACTTTATAGTTTGTGTAGCTATTGAAAATGGCATCATTTTTCTAATTGCTTATTTTGGCCTATAGGGCCATTGTTTGCAGTAACATTGGTAAACCCTCCAATAGTATTTAGTAGATGGTCTATACATTATTTTGATTATCTATGTCCATAATCCAATAAACTGTTAATATTAAGATCAGTTACCTGCTCCCCTGACCACTGATTTGGGATCTTTGAAAATTATTTAATTTTTGGGAGACTCAGATTCCCCATTTTTAACATGTGGTTGACATGAATTTCATAGGTGAACTGGGAAGATTCATAGAGCGAATGCAACTGAGGTGCTTGGTTCATTGTGTCTCCTGGCCTGGCCTGGAACTCAGCCATGTGGCCAAAGCCAGCTTTACAGAAGGCCAGGGAGAGTACTTTAGCTATGTGCCAGGAAGTAAAGGAATGTGTTCCAGTCTTTGCCAAAACACTTATATTCCTCCCTCTAATTTGTAGAGATTTGATTTTTACTTTTTTAAGATTTTCATTTGTATCTAATGGCTCCATATTTTCAGTTGTATTTTTTCTTTCAATGACATCTCTGTGGAAGGGGAATTGGTAGGAAACAAAGGAAACTAAATTAAAACAAAAAAGAATTTAAAAATAGATCTTTTAACACTTTAATCTCTATGTTCCCAGAAAAAAATGTATATATATATATATATATATATATGCACAGATTTATATATATGGAGGTCAGACAGAACTATAAAGGATTAATGAAAGAATTTCATTATGTCGTGGATTTTTCAGCTCAAGCTTAACTATTTTGGCTCCAGCCTTAGACTGAAAAAGAAAACCAAATGAGTTTACAAGACAAACCAGTAACTAACAGGACATTGAAGATGTATTTACAAGCAGAGTGATATTAAAACTCATCACCCCAGGTGGGTTCAAAATGCAGATCTTCACAAAATGCACGGCTGCCTTGCAAATCCACTGATGGCCATGTAACGTGTGGCCCTGTGCAACTTTCAGATGTCCTCAAATGCACTGTCTATAAAGTGCCATACACTCTGCAAAATGCACAACGAGCCATATATAACTAAACCCAAGGATTCACAATGCTTCATGCATAACTGTCTGAGAACTGCAAGGCTTCCTGTCAAAAAGCATACATCATTTTCACCAAACACACATCTATTGATATATTCAAAATACAGATCTGTCCATGGAATACAGTTTTCTTTGAAATTGTCAGCCACTCCCGAAATACACAATGGTAAGAACTGCAGTCTCCTCTGTTTTACCCAAGTCCTGGGAGTGGAGCACATACTGGGTGCCATGCATAGTGTTAGATAATTTGTGAGCAGGTGTTCACTAATTCTCAAACTGTCCAGCATAATTCCCTATTATTGTCTCCAACTTACAGATAAGGAAATGAAGGCTCAGAAAACTTTGGGAGACTTGCCAAAGATCACCCACATTAGTAGGTAGCATACTTGTGAATTAAGCCCAGGTCTGATTGCAGAGGCTGTCTTTTCTTTTCCTCTACCCTACTATGAGTATCTGAGTGAATAAATTCTAGGCATGAAAATTATGAAGACAAAGACCTGAGTCAGGAAAGCAGTAGACGTATTGTAGAATCAGAAAACAGTTCTTCTCTGTGCCAGATCAGCTGACACATAGGAACCATGAAAAGGAACTAGTGGGGAATAAAACTGAAAAAAATAGGTTGGGGTTTCTGGGGAGTCATAGTAGAAATTCCTTAAGATTAGGAGAATTGCACATTTTTTTCCCCTGCTCAGGTAGTTAGGGCATAGTAACAGAGAAGAGGAATATAGGTTCCAATACCGACTACCTTTCATTCATTCACTGTGTATTCCCAAATGAATTGTTTCATTTCTCTGCATCTCAATTTCTTTATCTTTAGCATGAGGCTAATTATGGTATCTACTGATGAGAGGATAAGATAATGAAAAATTATTATTACCATTATTAACTAGGGAACAGATTTTAACACAGCAACTTTATATATGGGACAGCACACAGGATCTGGAGTCAAGAAATGTCGAGTAAAATGTTATATCAAATAATTTCTGACTGTGGCGTTATTCACAGATGATTAATCTCTTTGGCCTCCGTTGGCCCACGTGTAAAATGAGGGTGAGTATAAGTCTTGCCACATCTACTGTACAGGCTTGTGAAGATCAAATAAAATCTCAAGGAACAAAAAGCACTTCCCAAGATAGAAATTTTCACCCTATGGCATTATTTCTCATGTAATGAGTTACCTGGGCTTCTTCCTATGGGTGTCAACTCTCCTCATATCTCTGAAACTGAGAGATTTTTCTCTGGACACAGAACTTTCAATGTTAAAATTCTGGGACAGTCCTGAGCAAACTGGGATGATTGGTCACCATATTATTCCCTGAGGATCAGAGGAAAGAAAGGGACATTGAAGAAGGAGTTTGCTGTGGATGGAACCACAGATAAGTTTTCAGTAGAACCTGGAGATGTTGGCTTTACCAAAGCAAATATTTACAACTGTGACTTGTTCAAACGTGCCGGTGGTGTTTTGTTGCTCAGTTCTAGAACCTGCCCATGGTCTGGCTTCACCATCAGCAGAAGCTGGGGTTAGGGTTAAGGTTAGGGAAGTTAGGAGCTCTTAGATTCATATGGTGGATTGACACTGTATGCCCCAACCAGTTTCTTGAGATTTGTTTCTCACTCTTGAGCTCCTTTGATGATACTGAAATTTCTTTTTCCATGACTCATAAATGACCACAGGCCTGTGGAGGTGTTTCCAAGGAAAGAGTGTTCCAAGATTGGCATCACCCCAAAGCCTCATACATTTGATTCAAATCACAATTATCTTTCATTTCCTGTTCTCTGACTCTTATTTTTGCTTCCTTTGTACCTTCCTACCTCTTACCTGCTCAACAGAAGTGATGGTGTCTTAATACTGCACTCCCTCTTCCCTGATTTTCAGCCAGGAGCTCTGGGCAGCTGTTTGGACCCTCCTATGTTGCCCCCACCACTGGAGCTACCTCCTCCCCATGGAGTCAGAATTATCTCAACTTTCTGAGTTTAATTTTTTCTATAATATTTCCCATGGTAATATATGCACAAGGTTTAAAAATAAAGACAAAATGAAAAGTAAAATAGGGTTTATGGTATGCAACAATTCCCTACAAGAATCATCCTTACTTCCAGGGAAAACTTTCAGAAGTAAAAAGCTAGTCACTGTATTTTCTTTTCTTTTTTTTTTATTTTTGATATTACTATCTTTTCATTTAACAATTTTAGATATATTCTGCTGTGATTAATATTGATCTAACTCCTTTAAACCTCTCAAAACTTCTCTCATTCACTTCTTCCAGTTTTCTGTTTGTCCATTGGTTTTCTTTGTCAACTTAGGAACATATTTGCAATTCATTCTTATTCTTCATTTCTTATTCATCAGATAAATGCATATCTTGACACCCCACTTGTATGATAAGAATATTAAAGCCTCTGCCCATTCTCTCAGCCCTCTTTCTACTTCCACCTTCCAACTTTCATTAGCTTTTTTTTTTTTAACATCTTTATTGGAGTATAATCACTTTACAATGGTGTGTTAGTTTCTGCTTTATAACAAAGTGAAGCAGCTATACATATACATATATCTCCATATCTCCTCCCTCTTGCATGTCCCTCCCACCCTCCCTATCCCACCCCGTTAGGTGGTCACAAAGCATCGAACTAATCTCCCTCTGTTATGCGGCTGCTTCCCACTAGCTATCTATTTTATATTTCCTAGTATATATAAGTCCATGCCACTCTATCACTTCGTCCCAGCTTACCTTTCCCCCTCCTGGTGTCCTCAAGTCCATTCTCTAAATCTGTGTCTTTATTCTGGTCCTGCCTCTAGGTTCTTCAGAACCATTTTCTTTTTTTTTTGGATTCCAATATATATGTGTTAGCATATGGTGTTTATTTTTCTCTTTCTGACTTACTTCACTCGGTATGACAATCTCTAGGTCCATCCACATCGCTACAAATAACTCAATTTCATTTCTTTTTATGGCTGAGGATTATTCCATTGTATATATGTGCCACATCTTCTTTATCCATCCATCTGTCAATGGACACTTAGGTTGCTTCCATGTCCTGGCTATTGTAAATAGAGCTGCAATGAACATTGTGGTACATGACTCTTTTTGAATTATGTTTTTTTCAGGGTATATGCCCAGTAGTGGTATTGCTGGGTTGTATGGTAGTTCTATTTTTAGTTTTTTAAGGAACCTCCATACTGTTCTCCATAGTGGCTGTATCAATTTACATTCCCACCAACAGTGCAAGAGGGTTCCCTTTTCTCCACACCATCTCCAGCATTTATTGTTTGTAGACTTTTTGATGATGATCATTCTGACTGGTGTGAGGAGATACCTCATTGTAGTTTTGATTTACATTTCTCTAATGATTAGTGATGTTAAGCATCCTTTCATGTGTTTGTTGGCAAGCTGTATATCTTCGGAGAAATGTCTATTTAGGTTTTCTGCCCATTTTTGGATTGGGTTGTTTGCTTCTTTGATATTGAGCTACATGGGCTGCTTGTATATTTTGGAGATTAATCCTTGGTAGTTGCTTCATTTGCAAATATTTTCTCCCATTCTGAGTGTTGTCTTTTTGTCTTGTTTATGGTTTCCTTTGCTGTGCAAAAGCTTTTAAGTTTCATTAGGTCCCATTTGTTTATTTTTATTTTTATCTCCATTTCTCTAGGAGGTGGGTCAAAAAGGATCTTGGTGTGATTTATGTCATAGACTGTTCTGCCTAGGTTTTCCTCTAAGAGTTTTATAGTGTCTGGCCTTACATTTAGGTTTTTAATCCATTTTGAGTTTATTTTTGTGTATGGTGTTAAGGAGTGTTCTAATTTCATTCTTTCACATATAGCTGTCTATTTTTTCCCAGCACCACTTATTGAAGAGGTTCTCTTTCCTCCATTGTATATTCTTGCCTCCTTTATCAAAAATAAGGTGACCATATGTGCATGGGTTTATCTCTGGGTTTTCTATCCTCTTCCATTAATCTATATTTCTGTTTTTGTGCCAGTACCATACGTCTTGATTACTGTAGCACTGTAGTATAATCTGAAGTCTGGGAGCCTGATTCTTCCAGCTCCGTTTTTCTTTCTCAAGATTGCTTTGGCTATGCGGGTTCTTTTGTGTTTCCATACAAATTGTGAAATTTTTTGTTCTAGTTCTGTGAAAAATGCTATTGGTAGTTTGATAGGGATTGCATTGAACCTGTAGATTGCTTTGGATAGTATAATCATTTTCACAAGGTTGATTCTTCCTATCCAAGAACATGGTATATCTCTCCATCTTTTTGTATCATCTTCAAATTCTTTCATCAATGTCTTGTGGTTTTCTGCATGCAGGTCTTTTGTCTCTTTAGGTAGGCTTATTACTAGGTATTTTATTCTTTTTGTTGCAATGGTAAATGGGAGTGTTTCCTTAATTTCTCTTTCAGATTTTTCATCATTAGTGTATAGGAACACAAGAGATTTCTGTGCATTAATTTTGTATCCTGCTACTTTACCAAATTCATTGATAAGCTCTACTAATTTTCTGGTAGCATCTTTAGGATTCTCTATGTATAGTATCATGTCATCTGCAAAGAGTGACAGCTTTACTTCTTCTTTTCCGATTTGGATTACTTTTATTTCTTTTTCTTCTCTGATTGCTGTGGCTAAAACTTCCAAAACTATGCTGAATAATAGTGGTGAGAGTGGGCAACCTTGTCTTATTCCTGATCTTAGTGGAAATGGTTTCAGTTTTTCACCATTGAGGACGATGTTGGCTGTTGGTTTGTCATATATGGCCTTTATTATGTTGGGGAAATTTCCCTCTATGCCTACTTTCTGGAGGGTTTTTATCATAAGTCGGTGGCGAATTTTGTCAAAAGATTTTGCTGCATCTATTGAGATGATCATATGTTTTTTTCTCCTTCAATTTGTTAATATGGTTAATCACATCGATTGACTTGCATATATTGAAGAATCCTTGCATTCCTGGGATAAACCCCACTTGCTCATAGTGTATGAGCCTTTTAATGTGCTGTTGGATTCTCTTTGCTAGTATTTTGTTGTGGATTTTTGCATCTATGTTCATCAGTGATATGGGCCTGTAGTTTTATTTCTTTGTGACATCTTTGTCTGGTTTTGGTATCAGGGTGATGGTGGTCTCATAGAATGAGTTGGGGAGTGTTCCTCCCTCTGCTATATTTTGGAAAAGTTTGAGAAGGATAGGTGTTATCTCTTCTCTAAATGTTTGATAGAATTCACCTGTGAAGCCATCTGGTCCTGGGCTTTTGTTTGTTGGTGGATTATTAATCACAGTCTCAATTTCAGTGCTTGTGATTCGTCTGTGTATATTTTCTATTTCTTCCTGGTTCAGTCTCGGAAGGTTGTGCTTTCTAAGAATTTGTCCATTTCTTCTTGGTTGTCCATTTTATTGGCATATAGTTGTGTGTAGTAACCTCTCATGATCCTTTATTTTTCTTCAGTGTCATTTGTTACTTCTCCTTTTTCATTTCTAATTCTATTGGTTTGAGTCTGCACCCTTTTTTTTCTTGACGAGTCTGACTAATGGTTTAATACGTTTGTTTATCTTCTTAAAGAACCAGCGTTTATTTTTATTGATCTTTGCTACTCTTTCTTTCATTGCTTTATCATTTATTTCTGATCAGATCTTTACCTTTCCTTTCTTTCTGCTAACTTTGGGAGTTTTTTTGTTCTTCTTTCTTTAATTGCTTTAGGTGTAAAGTTAGGTTGTTTATTTGAGATGTTTCTTGTTTCTTGAGGTAGGATTGTATTGCTATAAACTTACCTCTTAGAACTGCTTTTGCTGCATTCCATAAGTTTTGGGTCATCATGTTTTCATTGTCACTTGTTTCTAGGTATTTTTTGATTCCCTCTTTGATTTCTTCAGTGATCTCTTGGTTATTAAGTAGTGTATTGTTTAGCCTCCATGTGTTTCTATTTTTTACAGATTTTTTCCTGTAGTTGATATCTAGTCTCATAGCACTGTGGTCGGAAAAGATAGTTGATTCAATTCAATTTTCTTAAATTTACCAAGGCTTGATTTGTGACCCAAGATATGATCTATCATGGAGAACTTTCCATTAGCAATTGAGAAGAATGTGTATTCTGTTGTTTTTGGATGGAGTGTCCTATAAATATCAATTAAGTCCATCTTGTTTAATGTATCATTTAAAGCTTTTGTTTCCTTATTTATTGTCATTTTGGATGATGTGTCCATTGGTGAAAGTAGGGTGTTACAGTCCCGTACTATGATTGTGTTACTGTTGATTTCCCCTTTTATGGCTGATAGTTATCTGCATTATGTATTGTGGTGCTCCTATGTTGGGTGCATAAATATTTATAATTTTTATATCTTCTTCTTGGATTGATCCCTTGATCATTATGTAGTGTCCTTCTTTGTCTCTTGTAATAGTCTTTGTTTTAAAGTCTATTTTGTCTGATATGAGAATTGCTACTCCAGCTTTCTTTTGATTTCCATTTGCATGGAATATCTTTTTCCATCCCCTCACTTTCAGTCTGTATGTGTCCCTCGGTCTGAAGTGGGTCTCTTGTAGACAGCATATATACAGGTCTTGTTTTTGTATTGATTCAGCCAGTCTATGTCTTTTGGTGGGAGCATTTAATCCATTTACCTTTAAGGTTATCATTGATATGTATGTTCCTATTACCATTTTTGTAATTGTTTTGGGTTTGTTATTGTAGGTATTTTCCTTCTCTTGTGTTTCTTGCCTAGAGAAGTTCCTTTAGCATTTGCTGTAAAGCTGGTTTGGTGGTGCTGAATTCTCTTAGCTTTTGCTTGTCTGTAAAGGTTTTAATTTCTCTGTTGTATCTGAATGAGATCCTTTCTGGATAGAGTAATCTTGGTTGCAATTTTTTCCCCTTCATCACTTTAAATATGTCCTGCCACTCCCTTCTGGCTTGCAGAGTTTCTGCAGAAAGGTCAGCTCTTAACCTTACGGGGATTCCCTTGTATATTATTTGTTGTTTTCTGTTGCTGTTTTTAATATTTTTTCTTTGTATTTAATTTCTGATAGTTTGATTAATATGTCTTGGCATGTTTCTCCTTGACTTATTCTCTATGGGACTCTCTGTGCTTCCTGGACTTGATTGACTCTTTTCTTTCCCATATTAGGGAAGTTTTCAACTCTAATCTCTTCAAATATTTTCTCAGTCCCTTTCTTTTTCTCTTCTTCTTCTGGCACCCGTATAATTCGAATGTTGGTGCATTTAATGTTTTCCCAGAGGTCTCTGAGACTGTTCTCAATTCTCTTCATTCTTTTTTCTTTATTCTGCTCTGTGGTAGTTATTTCCACTATTTTATCTTCCAGGTTTGTTATCTGTTCTTCTGCCTCAAATATTCTGCTATTGATTCCTCCTAGAGAATTTTTAATTTCATTTATTGTGCTATTCATCATTGTTTGTTTTCTCTCTAGTTCTTCTAGGTCCTTGTTAAACGTTTCTTGTATTTTCTCCATTCTATTTCCAAGATTTTGGGTCATCTTTACTCTCATTATTCTGAATTCTTTTGCAGGTAGACTGCCTATTTCCTCTTCATTTGTTTGGTCTGGTGAGTTTTTACCTTGCTCCTTCATCTGCTGTGTATTTCTTTGTCTTCTCATTTTGCTTAATTTACTGTGTTGGAGTCTCCTTTTCACAGGCTGCAGGTTAGTCGTTCCTGTTGTTTTTGGTGTCTGCCCCCAGTAGCTAAGGTTGGTTCAGTGTGTTGTGTATGCTTCCTGGTGGAGGGGACTGGTGCATGCATTCTGGTGGATGAGGCTGTATCTTGTCTTTCTGGTGGGCAGGACCGTGTCTGGTGGTGTGTTTTTGGGTGTCTGTGATCTTATTATGAGTGTAGACTGCCCCTCTGTTAATGGGTGGTGTTGTGTTCCTCTCTTGCTAGTTGTTTGGCATAACGTGTCCAGTACTGTAGCTTGCTGGTTGTTGAGTGGAGCTGGGAAGTTGCGGGTGGAAAAATGTCCTGAACTCGGCCCTCCCACCTCAGAGGCACAGGCCTGACACCCGGCCAGAGCACCGAGACCTTGTCAGCCATATGGCTCAGAAGAAAAGGGAGAAAAAAAGAAAGAAAGAAGTAAAATTTAAAAAATAAAGTTATTCAAATAAAAAATTATTAAAAATTAAAAAGTAATAAAAAAAGAAAGAAAGAAAGAAGAGAACAACCAAACCATAAAACAAATCCCCCAATGATAACAAGCCCGAAATCTATAAAAAAAAACAAAAAAACAGACAGACAGAACCCTCAGACAAATTGTAAAATAAGGCTATATGGAAAAGAATCACACAAAGAAGCATACAGATACACACTCACAGAAAGAGGAAAAGGAAAAAATATACATATCTATCTATAAAAAAAAAAGGAAGAGAGCAACCAAATCAGTAAATAAATCTACCAATGATAATAAACTCTAAATACTAAACTAAGATAAGCATAAAGCCAAAAACCAGTCAGTCACATACAGCAAAACCCAAGCCTACAGTTGCTCCCAAAGTCCACCACCTAAATTTTGGGATGATCCGTTGTCTCTTCAGGTATTCCAGAGATGCGCAGTACATCAGGTTGACTGTGGGGATTTAATCCACTGCTCCTGAGGCTGCTTGGAGAAATTTCCCTATCTCTTCTTTGTTCACACAGCTCCTGAGGTTCAGCTTTGGATTGGCCCCGCCTTTGTGTGTAGGTCGCCTGAGGGCATCTGTTCCCGCCCAGAGAGGACGGGGTTAAAGGAGCAGCTGATTAGGGGCCTCTGGCTCACTCAGGCTTAGTGGAGGGCAGGGTATGGAATGTGACGCTAGCCTGCCGTGGCAGAGGCCGGCATGACATTGCAACAGCCTGATGTGTGCCGTGTGTTCTCCCCTGGGAAGTTGTCACTGGATCAAGGGACTCTGACAGTGGTAGGCTGCACAGGCTCCCAGGAGGGGAGGTGTGGATAGTGACTTATGCTTGCACACAGGCTTCTTGGTGGCTGCAGCAGTAGCCTTAACGTCTCATGCCCGTCTCTGGTGTCCACGCTGGTAGCCGCGGTTCACGCCTGTCTCTGGAGCTCGTTTAGGTGGTGCTCTGAAACAATGGTCTCTTACCTCTTAGGCAGTTCCAGACTTTTTCCTGGACTCCCTCCTGCCTAGCTGTGGCACACTAGCCCCCTTCAGGCTCTGTTCACGCAACCAACCTCAGTCCTCTCCCTGGGATCTGACCTCTGAAGCCCGAGCTTCAACTACCAACCCCCACCCGTCCCGGTGGGTGAGCAGACGAGTCTTTCAGGCTGGTGAGTGCTGGTCAGCACCTATCCTCTGTGTGGGAATCTCTGCTTTGCCCTCTGCACCCCTGTTGCTGTGCTCTCCTTCATGGCTCCGAAGCTCCCCCCTTGCTCATCCCCAGTCTCCACCAGTGAAGGGGCTTCCTAGTGTGTGGAAACTTTTCCTCCTTCACAGCTCCCTCCCCGAGGTGAAGGTCCAGTCCCGTATTCTTTTGTCTCTGTTTATTCTTTTTTCTTTTGCCCTACTCAGGCACATGTGGATTTTCTTGCCTTTTGGGAAGTCTGAGGTCTTCTGCCAGCGTTCAGTAGGTGCTCTGTAGGAGTTGTTTCATATGTAGATGTATTTCTGATGTATTTGTGGGGAGGAAGTTGATCTCCATGTCTTCCTCCTCCGCCATGTTGAAGGTCTCCCTTTCATTAGCTTTAATGAAAGTTTCAACATCAAAATTGGTACCACTACATCTAATCTGTAAAAACCTTCCTTCCTTCTTCTATATGTTGTTTCTAAATGTTAACAATAAATAGTTTACATAATTATGATTGAGTAAATATCAAAATACAGAGTTGATAAACTATGGTTTATTTATTTATTTTTTCCTTAGTGTTTACTCTGTGTTGCAACTTGCCTTGGTCTATTTTTTATTTTCCTCTTAAACTTTGACCTTAAACATAGCTCTTTGTTGATTAAATTTTTATTATATCAAGTGTTCTTTTGCAATCTCTCCTTTTTCCAGGGACCTCACTCTCAAGGCTCCCCTCCCTGTTTCTATTTAATGAAGACTACCCTCAAATCTTGTTCCATAGCTGTATTTTTAGGATTGTCTTCCCTAGCTCTCCCAGCTTGGATGAACTTTCGCATATTCCATATTCTTCTTGGTTTTGCTAGAATATATTTTCAGGTATTTTAGCAAGAAGTTGCTTAAAGGAGGTCAACTTTCAGAGTCCTTTCATGTCTGAAAAGCATCTCAATTATTGCTAACTTCAAAAGTAAATGTTAGTTCGGTTGGATAATGAGCTCCCTCATCAAATTCACATTTCACATATAAGTCATCCACCATCCTTCCAGGATGAAACTCCTTAATCCTCTCAATAACAAATATATTAATATAAGTAAGGTTATATTAATATATACTTGACATTAAAAGTAGAAAAATATATGCTGCAGGAAAGCAGAATGATTTTAGAATTCCTCATCTATTCTCAATAATTATTAATAATTAAAAAATGAGTCATTTTAAAACACAGGCGTGTGCTTATAATCTTTGTTCTTATTTTTTCTAGCTCTGTGGTTCTCAAACTTTAGAGTGCATAAGAATTACCCTGCATGGCAAATAGACCAAACTATGTACAGATCTTTATAAAGGCAATTTAAGGGGTTTTCAGAGATAATTCTTGACTATCAAATTGTATTATTTCTAAGTTACATATTTTCATATTTTAATATCTGAAATCATGCACATCTTATAAAAACAATGGCACTTTACACTTTTATCAGTGCTTTTTTGTACTTTTTAGTGGTATAGAGAATAATAAAGCTTCTTAAAGTTAATGCTGTATCAAATTCAATAAAATATGGCTGACTTCATAATAGAATTCAAGAGAATTTTGGAGGCATTGTTTTTTGTGTGTGTTGAAACATCACTCTTGCTCATTGAAAGTTTATTTTAATTGTTTCTTTTTTAGGTAACTTTCAGGATCTTTTTATCCTTGGTGTTTTAAATTTCCTAATGATGCTCCAAATGAGGGTCATTTGTTGTTTTACTTCATTATACTTAGTAATTGTTGGCTTCTTTTAAGTGAAATTCCATGTTGTTCAGCTCTTGTTTATATCCTTCTGTTACTCCTTGAATAATTTCCTCTCCTCTGTTTTTAGTGATTTCTCATCCTAGAACTCCTTTCAGTCATATATTGGATCTTAAGAGTGGTGTTTATGATTTCTTCTTCCTCATTTTGTATTTCTTTTTATTTTTATTATTTGGAGAAGAGGAATTTACTCTTTCTAATTTTCAACTCTTTATTGAATTTTGTTTTGACAATTATATTTTTAATTTCTAAAAGTTTTTCTTTCCAGGTTTCTAATTGTCCCTGTATCCACAGCTTTCTCTTTCTTTCTGCTTTTTTGTTTTCAATGCATTTCCTCATATTCTTGAGGATGTTAATCATAGTTTTTTTGTTTTTTTTTAAGTTCTATCCTCCAAATTATCTGTTTTGGGGGGATCATACTTTTCTGCTTTGCTTATCTTGATTTTTCTCTTTTGTTCTTCTATTAACTACTGCTGCACAACAAACCGCACCAAAACTTAGTGGCTTAAAATAACATTTTATGACTTCTAATGGTTCTGTGTATTGACTGGGCTTAGCTGAGCAATTACTGTTTTGTGTCTCTCATACAACTGTAGTCATATGATAGCTGAGTCATAGAAAGGATTTATTATTCTTGAAGTCCAATGTGGCTTCTCCATTCATATGTTGGGACTTCACCTGGGATGATTGGACTAGCTGGTGATCTCCAGAAATCACTATTTCTGTACACAGACTCCACACATGGCTGACTTAAGTTTCCTCACAGCATGGAAGGATAGATTCTAAGGGCAGTTGGACTTCTTACATGACAAATGGCTTACCTCAGTGTGAGTGCTTCAAGGGTCCCAAGCAGAAACTTCAGGGTTCTTTGCATCTAGCCTTGGAAGTCCCAAAATGTCACTTCGGTAACATTCTATTGGTTAATCAGGTCACTAAAGGCAACCTGGATTAAAGGGGAAGAGAACAAGACTGAACTTCTTGATTAAAGGAATACCACGTTCATACAAAGAAGAAAATATTAAGAAGTCCTGATTTCAATTCTTTGGGGTATATTCCCAGAAGTGGGATTTCTAGATTATATGATAATTCAATTTTAATTTTTGAGGGATCTCCATACTGTTTTTCATCATGGCTGCAGCATTTTGCCTTCACACCAACAGTGTACAAGTATTCTAATTGAAATTCTTCTTTACTTTCTATTCTCCATCTACCCTGGCCTTGCTCTGTTTCTTAACTGTATCACAAAGACATATTTTTTTTTCTATCTTATCTCCTTCTCTTTCTTTCCATAGTTGAAGTCAAACTGTTTATATATGTTTAGATCCTATGTATTTATTGTTTCTTGTCATATCATCATGTATTTTCCCATGTCATTAAAATCTATTTTAAAACATTATATTTAATGACTGTTAATTTCTACTCATATGAATTTCCCTAATATGATAGATTTCTTTCCATTTTCATGCTATTACAAAAACATCATTTTTGAAATAAAATGTATGTACAAATATCTTATTTTGTAAATAATTTTTATGACAGAAAAATCGACAGAAATCATTTTATAAAACAATTTCTCCTGTCTTGGTTTAGTAATTTTGTTTCCTGTATTGGTTGTTGAGAGTACTGCTTAAATGATTATTTTTCAAGAGTGGCCCATATTTTCATCCCTTTACATAGGAGGTTGATTTTCCGTGCTTCTTTCATAAAAGACTGCTTGTTAAGATAAATGATTCTTGGGTTATGGCCATTTTCCCTAAAAATTCATCAGGTCTTTCTCTGTTGTTTTCTGTTCTCTTGAACAGAAAATCTGAGATATCAATTTCATTACTCTGGAAGTACCTACAGTTATCTGCCCTGGAGAGTTATGGAATTTTTCTTGATTTTTTAAAATTACTTTTTAATGTAATCAGAAAGTGTTCTATTCATTGTATTTTCTTAGAATGTCATGAGCTTTTTGCTTTCTATTGTCAGATATTCTTTCTTCTAGGAAACTTTAACTTCTTATTGATCTTAAGACAGCTTCTAATGCTCCATATTATCTTTTTGTCAGGTTTCTGTTCCCTCTTTTCCAAACTAAATTTTTTACCATATTTTTTTTATCCCTTTGTTTTATTATAGGAGATCATTTTCAGTTTTTACTGCACAACATTAATTTGGCTGTTAATTATTATATCCAAGGTAGAATTTAATTTTGTGTTGGGTTTTACTGTCACCTTTATATCTCACACAGATCTTCTTCCACTGTGCTTTATTATCTATTCCTCTTACTCTTTTCTTTCAGTGTCCAGCTTTCTCTAATACTCAAAACACAGAAAGTACCTGAAAAACCACCAAGGTTCCCTCTCTTCTAACCACAGTTCCTGAGGTTGTATTCACAGTAATAACACTGTGAATCCAAAGGTCAGAGCAATAGAGACTTTAAATATATGAAAATTTTATGTGGAGCCACCTTGGAGAATAGATTTCTATTATAACTAGTGATATTTGGGAGACATGAATTCAAATTCAGATCAGCTTCTTAATCCACAAGTTCTGTTGTTGAGAAAATTTTGCTAATGATAATGCCTTATATGAGGATCAAATGAATTTTATAGGTTGAGCCAAAGATATGGGAGATTATTCATAAGCATTAGGGAAAAACAAACAGGATTTAGAGTTGGGAAGAAAAAAGGCAGATAAAACAAATAGAAGAAAAGAAACAGTTTTTGTGATGTCACTTTGGTGGGAAAAAAATAAGTAAAATACCTCAGTGCTTTTCTGTCTGCCAACAAGTGGGGAGCTGAGGTTGAGTGGGGAGCTGAGCTTGGGTGGGGTTTGAGGAGACATTTGATGGTCAGCAAGGTTCTGGTTTTCTCGGCCATGGAATTATCATGACATTCCCAACCACAGATACTGAACTATATATGCCCTCTTATTTTTTCTTTCAGTGATTTATTGAGTTGTTCAACAAATTTTGGGGACCCAATGATTATTTAGTATAAGAGAAATGTAGTATTGTTCCAGGGAAAATCGTGATTGATCTTTAATCTGAAATACTGGTCTTATGACCCTACTGCCAGGGACTGTCTACATGATTTGATGTACGGATGGTGAATTCAAGTGTGTATGTGATGGAAGTGGAGTTTAATATAGAAGGTGATCTAATAAAATCTCTACTGGTTTCAGTCCTTGTCTCTCCAAATATAGTCTATTATTAGTTGTTTTCAAGAAATAAAATGGTGGTACTTTAGAGTCTTCCTCTTACCTAACCTCTCAACATCATTTGACCCTGTCAACTGTGACTTTTTATATAAAATCTTCTCAGTTCTTACCCTCTATGTTGTTCTTAGGGGTAAGATACTACTTTTTCTGTTCCTTCTCTGCCTTCTTGCTTGTTTTTCTTCCTCTGTTTTACCAATAGGTTCTCAATACTCAGTTTTAAGCATACTCTTATTCACTCTAACGCCTTTAGGAGTGTTATATCCTATCCATCCCCTTGGCTTTAGCTGTACTCAAGCAGTTCACTAATATATGTTTCAAAGCCCATAACTCCCTTTTCAAATCATGAACCTCATATCTAAATGTTTACTTGACATGTCTTCTTGGATTTGTTAAATGCCTCTCAATCCTATGGCCCAAAATGAATTACTTCATTATTCCTCAACAAAATTAAATCTCTTTCACTCTTCTTTATTTCACTATAAAACTAAGCCATCTATTGAGTTAAGAAAGCTGGGAATCCAGGAATTATCCTGATAACAGCCTTCTCTCTCTCTTATGCATAATGCATCCCCAAACGCTGTCAATTTTTCCTCCTAAACATTGCACAAATGATCCCACTAGTCCACCTACCATCTACTTAGCAATAGCCTCCTATCTGGTTTACCACCATCTATCTGAAGCCAAATCCGTCCTCTGTACCCTGACACCCTGACACCGAATTAATTCTCGGAGACAGAGTTTTGGGTGAAGTAGAGTAACCCTGAGAGAACTGCTCAAAGGAGGTGAGGTGGGGAGCCAGGATATATAGGAGTTTTGCAACAAAAGGCAGGTATTCTGAATGTCAAAAGATTATTGTTAATTAAAGAAAACCAGATATCTCAAGTTAAGGAATTTACTGTTTCTCTATGTATGGGAAGACTCAAGAGTCTGGGCTCACTGAAATCATTCCTTTGATATGCACCTCAGCTATCTGGAGCCAGGGTCCTATGTTTTCACACCCTGAGTTTCCTCAGGGCTCACTACTGGGAGTGGGACTACAGTCTGATGCCTGCTAGAAGGCAGGTATTCTTTGCTTCCTGAGTCCCCTCAGGGCTCAACAGCCCACCATGGGCAATAGCTGCAATCCCCGATGACTGTGACATCCTTTGTTTACTGATATGGCAGGCAATATTCCATTTCTCAGCACCAAGAACACTGGCATTCTTCAGTTTCCTCTACCTTCCTTGCTGCCCCCTGACATAAAGCATTTGTGGTTTTTGTTCTCTCTTTCTTCCTTTTTTGTCATATATATATATATTTCATATTTTAGCTCAAATTTCACTCTCTTAGGAAGCTTTTCCTAGCCTCCTTTGATGAGGCCAACCTCTCCCACCTCCATAGAATACCACTCCTCCCTTTTATACCACTTTGGCCCAGTGAAATTATATGCTTGTTTGTGCAATCATTTCATGTTTTACACCCTGATTCCATGAGGGAAAGGACCGTTTTGGTCATTCAACATCTGTTCTGGCACTTGGCCTATAGCAAGATCTCAAAAATCTTTATTGGAAGAATAATGGATGAATAATAATGCAATTAATTATATTTAATAAATATTGCCTCACAATCTTCAATTCACATTCACATCTGATATTGATTCTCACATATTGACCCCAGGAGCATCTCAGAGCAAAGGTAATTACCTTCACTTCCTGAATGGGGAACCTTATTCGTATATTGCATTGCCATGGGGACTGGTAAAAATATGCTTGACTCTGCCAGGCCCTGAATCTCTGTAGAAGAAGGAAACCTGCTGAGTGAGTTTCTCTGCACTTCTTGCTAAAAAATTAACATTAAAAAAAAATGCCTATCAGCTCTTAGGAATGCCGTTAGACACTTTTCTATATATTCTATTATTAAATGCCGTTATGATTTTTCCAAATAGGTATTAGAAACCACATTTTATAGATAGGTAAATTAAGATTCAGGAACTTTAAGAGACTAACCAAGGTCACGCAGCTCTCTCCAGGTGCTGTGAAATTATTCTCCACTAACTGGAACTTTTGATGTTAAGCTATTAGGACACAGGCTACAACAGGCTCATGTTTATTCTGGGAGATACTATTTGCCAACTTATAATTTATTTTACCTTCACAGATATCAACCCTTAGAGCCAAGTAATAATGCTTTCCCCTAAAGCGAAAACGATAGCCTTATTTGAGATGGGTTGACAGATTTCTAATTCTAAGAGAGGGGCTCTCCTCTTTCCCTCTGCTTTGTTTTCTGTTCTTTTAGTACAACATGGGAGAAAAATAAATAAATCCCTGGGCATTGATCATGTTATGATTTAATGTATTTCTGATGCTACCTAGTCTACAGAAATAGACAGAAAGCTCAATTGGCATCATCTATTAAACAAGTTCTTAAAAACGGTTGCTTCAGTCCTAAAAAAAAGACAGCACAGAAAACATAACAATTGCTTCACCAAAGGAACATGAATGTCACAGAGCTTTACTGTAATAATGGGGCACACATTGGGTGTTCATAGAGCTGAATTCTTCCAAGACTTGTGATGGTGACCATGTAGTTATTTTATTACCTCATGAGTTGAGAACAGCTCTCCTCAAATATTAAAATAACTTGTACCCAATATTAAAATAACTGGTACCCTGATCATATTGGTAGGAAGATGAAACTTTATCACATATGTTTGCTAGTAATGTAGAATCGGAAACTTAGAGCATATTAACAAAACCCTTTAGCAACTGAACTTTTTATTTTGGGAGGAGGAACTATGCAGTGGAATGAGGTTAGGCTTTATAATCAGATTGAGCTTGTTTTGCCTCTACGACTTATCATGGACAAAGTGTGTGACATTATACAATCATCGGAAATCAAGAGATAATAGTTTCCAATTTTTCAGGGATTGGAGAGGTGGTTATCCTGAGTATAAAGGGTCTAGCTCCCTATCTTGATGTGCAGTGGCAGTCTGTAGAGTCTTAGACAATGATAATAATATTACTGTCATATTGATATTGACACATTGCTAATAACAGTCGTTCTAATATGTTCTGGGCTGTGCTTTATCTCATTTAATTCTCAACACAGCTACGAGACTGATAGCATGTGAGATGAAGAAACTGAAGATGACAAAATTGAAGTTGGGATAGGAAAGTGACTTGACCAGGGTCTCATAGCCACTAGGTGTCAAAGCTGGGACTCACACTCTATCTGATTACAGATGTGAAACTCTCAGTTTTCACATCTTCAAAATGAGTATACATTAGATAATTTATGCTTAGGCATTTAAAATACTTTTAATATGGGTGAAATAGACAATTACTCTGCCCCAGACCTATACAGAGCTCTCTGTGGGATGTTTATTTGTTCTGGGGAGGGACACTGCTCTCCCAAATCTTTATTGCACACTCTTCCCTGGGACCTTCTGTCTGGGGTAGTGGATTAAGCATCCCCCTAGAACATGTGTAGCCAGGAGCTGAGAAAAGAAGAACCTTCCTTACTGCTTATCAAGAAATGGGCAAACTTCTCCCCAGCGGTATCACTGTCCCCACTTGGGGTTTGTTTTGAGGTACTACTCTCATAGCTCCTCCACCTCTCACCCTCAGCATTTATCAGATATTTATTTCATTAAGCTCAGTTGCTGCTGAGAAGCTAGGAAGAGGAAAAGAAGTTCCCTTCAAGCATCTGGCATTTTTAAGGAAAGTTTTCATGTGCCTAATGATGTTAGATTGTGCAGGATAAACAGCACATTATAATCTCCTTTCTGTTCTCTCATTTTCCAGTCATTCTATCAGATTTCCAGTGAAACACTCTAGAATTCAAGTAACTTGAACTTCTCAACTCAAGTGAATTTTAGCTTCAACTTACTTTCCAAGAGTCACTCCTATGATTACACTTCAAACTATGTCAAGACCCAGAGCTGTTCCACTTCTGAAGTCTTGAACTCTATTATTAAAAACTTTGCTCAGTCTCCACGACTTACAACTTTCTTAAACCCACCACTTCTGTTCCTTGACTCAAATAGTCCTTTGGACCTTTTACGCCTCTACTTTGTTCAGACTGTAAAGTTTAAAGTGTTCCCTGACCAAGCTGGATATCATTTTTGATCATCTAAATTGCTCTTTTTAAAAAATTTTTAACAACTTCAATTCCATGACATCCCTGTCTTCTGTCTCACCTACCCAGCAGCATTCCAAGTCTGCATTTTCCCCATAATGTTTCTTCTTAAATTTAGGTGATTGAAAAAATACTCAGAGCATCAGAGAGCATGATGGAGAAAAAATGACAATGGTCATTGTACTCCATCCCAGCAGTGTCTTTTGTCATCATTTTGCTTAATTATTTTTAATCATTTTGCTTGTCCATGATCTCATTATACTCCCAGCAATCTTCAACATCATCATCATTTTCTTGAATCATGACTCAGTTAATAACCCCCCCCCCCATGTAAAATAGTCCCCCTCCCAGTTCATTGAGATTATAAAGCTTTCAAATATAAATTACCTCATTCTCATACTCCTTAACTCCCCACACACCTAAGTATACAATCACCTGCCTTTCTAGACATCTTTACTCCCCCCCACTCTGGCTCAAGCATGGATATCCCTTCTGCTGTGCATCACTGACTCCTCCACATGGGTTTCCATCCCATTCACTCTTTTCTCCTCCAAGACCCTCCTTCAACACTGGTGCTAACAGCTAGGATTTTTGTATCATCTATAGATTACTTCTAAGATGATCTAAGAAATCCTCTCAATTAGAATCTTAATCTCCTACACCTTTTTAAAAAAATTTACACTCCTCCTAGGCTGGTGCTTTTATTGCCCGCAGAACATAGTTTCCTAACCTAGTTTCCACACTTCACCCCCCACACGACTGGGACATGTGTCAGACTTCCTCCAAAATATGTCCACGGTACTCTTTTCAACCAGCAAAACCTTACTTGGTTGCTGGGTTTCTTCAGCTCTGCTTGTGTCCAACCAACCAAGGAGTAAGTTGTCAGTATTTCTTTCTTCCAAAAACATGTGTTATCAGTTAGCTACTGCCATGTAACAAACAATCTCAATATTTAGTGTCTTAATTAAATATTTAACGCATAACTCTTCAGGCAGGCAATTTCAAATAGATTCAGCTAGGTGGTCTTCTGGTATTGTCTGAGCTCCCTCATACATCTGCAGACAGTTATGTGTAGGCAAAAAGCTTCTGCTGATTTGTATGGGATTTCCTACATGTTTCACTGGGGCACGTGGGCTGACTCAGCTCTGTTCTACGTGTCTCATTCTCTAGAAAACTAGGTCTAGGTAATTCACGTGGTGTCTGGGAGGGATCCTGAGTGAAAACAGGGAAGACTTTTGAGACCTGGCACAATGTCATTCCATCTGATTCTATTGGTCGAACTAATCACAAGCTTAGCTCAGATTCACAGGCTGTGGGATAGATTTCATCTTTTTAAAAAAAATTATTTATTTATTTATTTATTTATTAAGTATAATTGATTTACAATGTTGTGTTAGTTTCAGGTACACAGTAAAGTGATTCAGTTTTATATATATTCTTTTTCGGATTCTTTTCCCTTATAGGTAATTCAAAAATATTGAGCTGAGTTCCCTGTGTTATACAGTAGATCTTGTTGGTTATCTATTTTTTATATAGTAGTGTGTATATATTAATTTCAAACTGCTAATTTATCCCTCCCCCCACTCTTTCCACTTTGGTAACCATAGATTTCTTTTCTATGTCTGTGGGTCTATTTTTGTTTTGTAAATAAATTCATTTGTATCAATATTTTTAGATTCCACATATTAAGTAATATCATACGATATACGTCTTTCTCTGACTTACTTCACTTGAATAAGATAATCTCTAGGTCCATCCATGTTACTGCAAATGGCATTATGTCATTCTTTTTTATGACTAATATTTCATTTTACATATATATATATATATATATATATATATATATATATATATATATATATATATACATGCCACATCTTCCTTATCCATTCATCTATCAATGGACATTTAGGTTACTTCCATGTCTTCATTATCATAAATAGTTCTACAATGAACATTGGGGGGCACCTCTTACAGGCAGCTTCTAAGTCACTTTGCAAAGGATGAAAAGGCATGTATTCAAGGAGCAGGGAGATAAATTGGGCCATTTTTGCAATAACTTAACTACATCCCCCAATTTCTACTAACAGTTTCATCGAACAATTCTGTGGGGTAAACACAGTAAGAGGAGGAAAAATGTCACATTGTTCTCCCCAAGGAACAGCTCCTTGGTCTAATGCAATCTCCTTGCATCCCTAGTGTTCTGTTTAGATAAGCTGAAGGGGAGTTGGATGATCTTAACAAGATGATTCTGCACCTTTTTGTAACTTTTCCAGCTTTAGAGTTGTTTTCAGCTTTGTATTCCACAAATATGCTCTGAATAGCTATCATGTGCCTGATGTTCTTCTAGGTATTTAGGTTACATAAATGAATAAAATATATCAACCCTCAGAGATTACATTCTGGGGTGGGGGAGAAAGACAGTGAACAATACTCATGTTAAATAAGTAAATTATAATTTGTTTAAATATGATATATGTTATGGAAAAAAGGAAAAAAGGAACAGTAAGCAGTAAGTAAGGGTCATTGGGGCAGTAAGATGAGAAATTGCTAGATTAGTTTTCACTGAGAGGGTTAAAATTTGTCCAAGATTGAAGTGAGGGAGTTAATCATGTAGATACCTGGGTATCTGAAATATTCTTTGGAGAGAGAAGGCTAGGGGCAAGAGATTGCATGTCATGTGTGGGAACAGCAAGAAGGCTGGTGTAGTTGGAGTACAGTGATCAAGAGAAAGAGTGTAAGATATAAGGTCAGGAAGAGAAATGAGTAAACAAGGATTATATCCTATAGGATAAGGATCAGCAAACTATGGCACCATGGGCCAAATCTGGACTACCACCTGTCTGTGTAAATAAAGTTTAACAGAAGCACAGACACATTGCAATGGTAGAATTGAGTAGTTGTGATAGAGACCATATGGTCCACAAGGTCTAAATTATTTACTTTCTGGCCCTTTAAAGAGAGTTTGCCAACCCTGATATAGGGGCTTCTAAGACACTGAAGAACTTTCTACTCTGATAAAACAGAGTCTAGCCATTGCAAAGGAATTACATAATCTGACCTTGACTTTTCTAAAATAAAAGATCACCTGGTTTCTGGTAAGAATGGGCTGTAAGGAAGTCAGGCTAAAAAGAGAGAGAACAGTTAAGAACTACTGACAATACAGGCAAATCATGGTGGTTTGGATCCAGGTGACAGCAATGAGATAATGAAATGGAGTCAGATCCTGCATATATTTGGAAGATATAACAGTCTATAGTTTCTTTAACTACAGAAAGAGCCCCACTCAATAGAATGTTACGAAAGCGAGAAGAATACCAGAGCAAAACCGTACCTTTTGAGCTGGACACTGGGACAGACACTGACCCATGTGAAGAGACTCCTCCAAGCTCACTTGGAGCAAAAGTGGAGCAGTCTTGTGATGTTCAGCCCAGTTATCTATCTGTGTAACAGATCAAGGGGGTTCTCCTAACTCTTTCAACTATCCCCACACCTCCTTTATCATATAGTACAGGAGACCCCTAGCTGTCCTTCCTGGAGGGTCTTTTTGCTCATTTGCATCAAGTTAAACTCTTTCTTCCATTAATGTGTTGCTTTGCTTTCCACCTACAGAACTTTACTATCTGGAGCAAACTATACATTTACAGTCAGGAGACCTGGCCACTGCTCCCAGTTCTATGACCTCAGCTAAGCTATTTAAACTCTGCACCTCAATTTTCTAACCAATAAAGTAGGGACCTAATTGTATCTATTCCACTCTGTTGTTTTGATAATAAATATGATCCTTTCTATTTAGGGATGTCACAGCAATTAGTAACTGGCACGTAGTAGGCTTTGAACCAATGTGAATTCATGGATAATTTCCCCTTCGTTATTGTTCTTTTCCAGGGGAGGTATTGTCTGATCTGTATGGGGAGGATGTTTTACTGTTCTCTACAGTCAATCCCAGCATCAGGGATGTCCTCAGTTCACCCTGGCTGGAGGATTATTGCCTGCAAATTTGAAACTTTTGCAGACTTGCTGTGAGGAAGGATCAAGTAATATCACGGACCTGGCCAGGGAGACTGCAGGGAGGACAACCTGACACGGATTATTCTTGAGGTGCCGCATAATCAGGGTCTGCAGATAGAGATACCAAGCTCTGGGAGCCGGTTCAATTAAAAAGCCCCATAAAAAGAAACGAAATGGAGTTATTTGTAGTGAGGTGGATGGAGTTAGAGTCTGTCATACAGAGTGAAGTAAGTCAGAAAGAGAAAAACAAATACAGTATGCTAACACATATATATGGAATCTAAGGAAAAAAATAAAAAAAGGTCATGAAGAACCTAGTGGCAAGAAAGGAATAAAGACACAGACCTACTAGAGAATGGACTTGAGGATATGGGGAGGGGGAAGGGTAAGATGTGACAAAGTGAGAGAGTGGCATGGACATATATACACTACCAAACGTAAAATAGATAGCCAGTGGGAAGCAACTGCATAGCACAGGGAGATCAGCTCTGTGCTTTGTGACCACCTAGAGGGGTGGGATAGGGAGGGTGGGAGGGAGGGAGACGCAAGAGGGAAGAGATATGGGAACATATGTATATGTATAACTGATTCACTTTGTTATAAAGCAGAAACTAACACATCATTGTAAAGCAATTATACTCCAATAAAGATGTTAAAAAAAAAAAACCCCCCCAAAACATAAAATAAAATAAAAGTAAACAGCCCGTGCTTTTTTTTGGATTCCACATATATGCGTTAATATACGATATTTGTTTTTCTCTTTCTGACTGACTTCACTCTGTATGACAGTCTCTAGGTCCATCCACGTCTGGTAAAACAACTATACCTCAATTAAAAAAAGAAAACAACAACAACAGCAAATGTAAAGAGCCCGTGCAGTGAGACGGGAGGGCTGGAGGAGATGGTCAGGTTCTGAAAGTGGGATTGTTGAGAGGGGTGGAGTCACTGTGGGGGAGTTGGATAAGCAGTTACTTGGAGTGGGGGAGGCACTGGGGAAAGGGGTAGCAGGCGCGGGACGTTTTTAATGAGCGGGAAAATGACTTCTGAGTTCTCTCCATTTGAAAAAGAAATCTTTCCCAAGCTTTCGAATGGCCAACCTAGGTAGTAAAACCAAACCCTAGTGTGAACCAAACTACACGTCCGTGCTTCTTCCTTGTCTCCTTTGAGAAGCTCCGGAGGTGTGAAAGGGTCAATAGAGTGCGACTTTAATTTTCTAACTTTAACATAATATTCTTTTCTTGTTTTCAAGGCAGTGCATTCTCAAAGAAAATTCAGAATCATAAAAGTAAAAGGAGATTCTCTCTCTCTCTGCTGACCCATATATCACCCTTGTTAACATTTTAGTGTTTTTATTGTAGTTTATTTAAAATACGTAATCGGTAGACACCAAGTTTGTGAAGAAAGTTTCCTGGGGTTTTTCACAATCACATTTCTGCCAAAAGTCACATATTTCATTCTCCTCATAACAAACCTAGGCACCTGCATAAGTTTCATTAAATATTTGCATCCCTCTCACTGAGTGATGATTTTTTTTCAAAGAAATAAAGTCATTACTTTTCAAAAGTTGCTGCCTTGCACAATAAGTAGACAATAGCCAAAATTTGTGATGTGAGATGAGAAATGTCCGCTAGGTTTGACAAGCTTTGCAAAACAGATGGTTCTAAATCATTCTTCAGCAACATTGAGTAGTAATATGTGATGTGATCTTGGGGTTCATATATCTACAAATATCCACCATCATTTATACATATTTTTAAACACACACAGGTATACATAATTAGAATTGGTAGCATATATGAAGTTTTGTATCATTTTCCCCCTTTGCTACCATAGCAGGGCACTTTTTCTTGATAAAAATATTCTAAAGCTAAAGTTTTTAAAACTGCATAATGGTCATTGTGTCATTAAGCCATTACTCATTTACACAATCTTCCATTGCTAGATATTTTGAATGTTTCAGATTTTGGTCACTGTAAATAGTGTTGGAATTTACATTATTGTGAATATATATTCATGGCATCTTTAGTATTTCTCTGGGATAGATTCCCATCTATGAAATTAATGGCTCAAAAGTTATAACCCTCTTAAAACTCTCTGTCCATATATGTGTGTATATATACATATATATGTCAAATTACTTTCCAGAACTATTGCACAGAAGTATTCCCCCATTACCTGAGCCCACTTTGGACGTGTTCTTGGTCACTTCTCCATTAATATTAGTATAAGAGAATAAACTTTTAAACAGCTATGACAATTTGACACAGCAATTTGTTTCCTTGTTTCTTCAGTTTTCATTTGTGTTACACTAGTAAGGTTGAATATTATCCTTATATTTATTAGCTATTTTTTCTTCTTCTGTAATGTTCTATTTCAGTTCTTCAGCCATTGATCTTCTTGAGGTTAAGTGCTTTTCCAATTGATTTGTATGAACTATCTGGACACTATTAATATTTCTTTTTGCACTTTTATGGCAACTACTTTATGAGGTTGTTGCTTGTTCATTTTGCACATGGCATTTTGACATTTAAAAAATATGCATTTAACGAAATCCTTTCACATCTCCTTTGTGATTTTCCCTAGGGTTCTTAAGACTCTCTCATCCCCAGATCACTTAAATTCTTATCCGTATGTAAAAATACTTTCATGCTGCATTTTGGTCTATGCTGTTGAGTCGAGTTAAGGTGAGAGAGGCTGAAGAGATAGGAAGGAGCCTACACATAAGGAGATATTGAACACTTATGGAAGAAGTACAAATGGCCAAGACACTTTTCCTTCTCTGAGTCATTAGTAGGAGGTTCTGCCCATTGTTTTGTTGGTTTGCTTTAAATAACAATCATTGCTTTAAACTAGTTTCTATCATCTCACTCCTAGATAATTGCAATCACTTCCCAATTTTGTCTCCTCACATCCAGTTTTTTCCACTTCCAACCCCTTCTTCACATTAGAGACAAGGTAGCCTTTCTAAAATAAAATTTTAAAAATCTGATCTTTTCACTTTCCAATTAAAATCCTCCCCATCAGCCTTAATGCGCACCTCCTTCAACCCTTAGCACCGCATCCTGGACCCTGATATCTGGTCTCTGTCTCCCATTCTGGTCTCCCCTTCTGCCTCTCATACTTTACATGATCATGTTATTTTACACTTGGTGCCTTTCTTCCCGGTTTTCCTCCTTCTTGAAATCTTTTTTTACTCTCTTACACTGAAGCCAGCAGTGTCTCTGACAGAAAGCACTCTACTATGTATGTCCTTCTCTTCTTTCTGTTTGTGGCACTCTAGCCTGGACTATATCTTAAAACAACTATTATGTTGAAATAACACTATACACATGTATCTCCCACTAGATCACAAATATCTCAACATCAGGGGCTCTCCTTTTCTTTTATTGTATTTCCAGGGCCTAATATATCCCCGTATATTGTACTTTAGGTGCTCAATATTATACAATTTTCAAAAATTGCCATCCCCTTAATGCCTATCAGAAGCCACATCAAGACCCAGAATAGTCATCTTCTTATTTAACACCAATTCAATGCTGCATCTTGTTTTGTGAAATGAGAATATAAACCCCTGCTACACATTCCACCCTGGACAAAAGTGAAACTGAAGGCAGTAATGCATGTGAATAATTTTGTAAATTGTGAGAAATTTTGTTTGTGTGGTTATGTGTGTGCATTTGTATGTGGAATTATTTTTACTGTTATAATTATTCTTATAGAAATATGACATTATATTACAGAATTGCAAAGTTTTAGAATGTTAGATGTACATGTGACCTTGACATAATGTAGACCACTGGCTTGCAAACTGTGTTCCCAGGTGCCCTTAGGTTCTTTAAAGGTGCTTTAAGGGCCATTTCTGAATGGTGTTGGGAAGGGGAAAGCAGATCTGGCAGGATTTCCAGACCCCATCTCAGCATCTACCAGAACAATACCAGTTTTAACTGTTTCATATGTTGGATTTCATATATGGTTTTGTCTAAATACAAATTTGAAAACTGCCGATTGTTCTAATGCGTTATTGCACGTAAAGAAACTAGAGCCCAGAGAGGTCATCAGACTTGCCCAAGGTCACACAGACTGTCAGTGTCACACCCAGGCCAATGTTCTTTCCATCACACACACTTCCTTAGGAAGCTCCTTCCTCCCCGGTCCCAGGACATTTTCCATGCGTGCTTTTCCCCACGGAAAAGGTTTTCAACCCCAGAACATGCTTCTAGCATCTTAAAGTAGTGTGGGTTCTGCTCAGTTCTCATCTATACATTTATCTTTCAAAACAGCACTGAGCACATTCCTAATGCTTGTCTTTCCATCATCTACCCTTTCAAAGACTCTATCTCGCTTAGATATTCCAGGCACATGTCTTCTAGGCCACCAGGCTGTAAAATCCACTCCTCAACAAGAGTTTTGCCAATAGCAATCTCTTCCAGTTTGGTGGCTTGTTAATCAGCACATTTTCATGAATTGCTCCATAATAGCTTGAGTCTAAAAGATGATCAAATTACCATCTACAGTGCTCTGCAATTGCTGGAGATTGGTTTCCTGGATGAATGGGAAACCTGCCACTATTTGGAAATCAGAGCAATGAATCAACACACAGTCTGAGCACCTCTGATATGTTACACCTCTTCTAAGGGTAGGACCACAAAGGGTATTTGATATTGTTACTGCCCACAAGGATCTCACATCCTAGTAGGAGCAAGACACACATGTAAACACAAACAATTCAGGGAAAACATGAAATTAAAAAGGAACGTACAAAATGAGAATATGAGCCATTCTCTCTGGGTATTGTCATGAGAACTTGGCCATGAAGATGAAGGCGGGGAAGATTTTTAAACACTAACACTTATTTTAGAGGGCACAAGATAGAAAGGCATTTTGCGTATGGAAATGACTTTCTAAAGATTTTCAAATTGTTTATTCAGTGATGATTGTTTTTTTTTTTTTTTTCTTTACTTCTTACTATGTATCAGGAACTGGGTTTGCAACCAGAAACAAAAATCAGTTCTTACCATCATAGCAGTGAGGGAAACAAGTCAATTAAAATTCTGTATTATACTATGGAAAGGGGAAGAAAAACAATTGAAGTATTTTTTTTTCTAACATAAGAGTATTGGAAGACCATGAACAGTCATAACAGGTGAGGCAGTTAGAGAGGTGGGCCATGGCCAGAAGGTGGAAGAAACCTTGCATCCCACAATGAGGAGCATGGTCTCCATCCTGATGACAAGGGAGGCCTGCTTGTTGAAAACTTCTGAGTAGGGGAATGCTACACCTTTTTCTTATAGAGAATAGATCTAAAATAGCAAAGACTATAGACAAAGAACAATCAAATCCAGAGGTAATGACAGTCATGGCAGACTGAAGTTTCAGGGAGGTTGATCTGGAAGTGATGTATCTTGAAAGATGTGTAGAACACCAGATAAGAGAGATGGTGTGCTTGTAGATTAAACACATAAGTTGTGTTCCTGAGCCAGGCAGTCATTAAAGAAAGCAGGTAAGAGTGAGATTTCAGGTCACTGATTTGTTCACTCAACAACTATTTGTTGAGTGTGAAATATACACAAAGTACCCTTTTTGGCTCAAAAGGGTAGAAGAGTGAAAATGCCGTCTCCATTCTGGAGGAACTTCTGGTTAGCTGAGAAGATGAACAAGAGCTCAGCTAACAGTGACAATTCAGTAAGCGCTTACTACATATGGTGTTTTATTGTGAATTTCCATTAGTTCTCACAACATCCCCATGAAGCTAGTGTTTTTATTACTCTCTGACCTCTCATGCTTCCACACTAGTAAAGGATAGGTAACAGTAGGAACAACTTCATGGGGATGTTGTGATCCTCGTGAAGTAAGAATGGCTCTACTTGCTACCAAATCCCAAACTTTCACCCATTGCCCAAGACTGCTTCCCAGGTAATTATGGTGCCAGGTGATGGAAGTGTCAATGAGTTGTATAAATAAAGTGCACTGGGAACTTGAAGAAAAAGGGGGAAAAATACATCCAGGACCTTAAAAGTTGGGTTTTGGAGGAACTCTAAAGAAGGTAGAGTGCTATCTGAGCCTGAAAAAGAAATTGACCTGGCACAAAATATCAATGCATAGCAAACATCACCTCCTCAAACCAGAGTTTTCACCTTTTACAAATCCTTAAAGAACAGGATGAAAGAAAGTTGTTGGAAGTTTTCGAGGAAATCACACTGGATAATTAGAAGGCAGTCACACTTAGACCTTCAATTGTGAGGCAAAGCAGAAAGTAAATTAAAGTCTTTGATTTAAAAAAATAAGGAAAAAATTAACAACACCACCAAAACAAAAACAAAAACTAATTAAAAAAATATATATATGTGTGTGTGTGTATATATATATATATATATACACACACACATATATATATATACAGGTGCTTAAAGGCACCAGGCATCAAACTGCAAGTCTATAAACTTCACACAGTGGAACTTTCTGGTAATGAATTCTATAAACTCTTACCTTGGTGGGGCTTCTCCCTTCTCTTCTCCTCCCACCTTATTAAACACAAGTCTGGAGTTTTACAGGCTTTGCAGTAAATGTGAGTACTCATGGCACTCATGGTATTTGCAGAAAAGTTTCAGTCGTCATTATCTCCAGTTAATAGTTGAAGGTGGGCAGGAGAGGAAGAGAGAGGGAAAGATTTGATGTACAGTTGTCCTTGTTCCAAAGTGTCCTTGACAGCCTTTTTAAGAATGCTCCTTAAATTCGCCACCGAATCATCTGCCAAACACTCTACTTCAGGGCAAAAACTCAGTTGGTTTTATGTGCTGCTGGATCAATGGCCTATTTCTCAAGACGGTAAAGTGGGTTCAGAGTTTGCTGGAAACTTAAGAAAGGAAAAATAAGAAGCTCATTTGATGGCTGGTTGCATAAAACTCAACACCTGCTACTTAGATTCTTTTTTTTTTTTTTAACATCTGGTTAAGGGAAAATGTCAAGGGCTTTTCAAATTTGCATCAATTTGAATAAAACCATTGTTATACAGCTTGCAAAAAGTCAAAACACTTTGGAGGAAATTAGAACAGATTTTTTTTTTTTTTTTTGCCGAGATTGACATAAAAGCAAAACCTCAGAGATCTTAATCTGAAGTAATCTTGCGAGACTTGCCCAGACCCATATTTGCCAATTAAACTTCTGTTCCAGAAGATAAGGTATTTGCTAAATTAGAGTATATAATTTGATGGATAAGGGAATCTTTTCCCTTCATAAATATTTTATCAGGAAGTGAAAACATGTAAGCTTATACTCCTGATAAAGCTATGAATATCAAGGAAAGGAGATCTTCTAACTTGTGGTTTCAAGGGAAATAATTTTGATTGAAAATCCAAGTTCCATAACATGTTTTTCCAGCAAATAAAATGCTATATATCTGCAAACAAAAACAAAATTTAAAAAATGAACAAAATATTTGCTAATGCATTTTATGTGAAAACTTAAATTAGAAAATAGATGCAACATGTATTTTTTCCTCTAAAAGATAAATTGAACCTGGGGGAAAAAAAGCTCAAGTATCTCTAATTGCCATTAGCTTGATAATTAGTTCTCAAGTAGATTTATGTGGTTTTGTATACTCAGAGATGAGCATCATGGTGTTCCATAAGTAGACGTTGCACTCCTAACTGTTATGAACTGTTGGATAGTGTGGCCAGCATTAAAATTGGAACTTACTTTGATAAGGGTGATTAGTAAAGAGTAATGAGATTTTTTCCAAGATGTACATGAGTCATTTAGGTGATACCTAGCTGAATAAAACCTAAATTTTAACTTTCTCATCTTGGGTCATTAAATTTGCATACTAATCAGTCTTACTAATTAATATCAGACCTGTTACTATGAATGAGTTGACTCAAATTAAGTTACTCTTCAAAATGAGACCAAAAGGATTTTCCAAATGTTTTGGTGGGCTACGTGGCTATCCATCCCTAAGAAAATAAGGATTTAATGAAATCCTCTGAAACCCCATTTGAGCTAAGGTATGAGGCTGTGGAGCTTCTACTTGTAAGATTACAGAGGCTAAATGCTCAGTCTTAGGACCAGAGAGACTTTTTTGGAAATAAGTTGGTAGGAATAGAAGAAATTATTTCATTTTTCTCATCTTACTTTTCTCTTATAATAATAATTCTCTTAGAATCAATAACCCAGGCCTGGGACTCTTTCTCACCCTTGGAATAACATAACCAAGGAAAGTTCTAAGAAAGGATGATCAGCAGCCTGGGACCACTCTGTTCTGGGCCCTACAGAGAGCCCCTTTCCATCCTGAACTACTATATCTTCTAGAACTAAAAAATTATTGAGTTTTTGCTGTGTAACAGGTACTCTGCTAAAGGCTGTGGATTGATTACCTTCTTCACGATCACAGGAATCCTATGAAGTAGGCACCATCACTATCTCCATTAAAAATGAGGAAAGTGAGGCACAGAGTAGTTAAGCAATTTTTCCTGGTATGTGAAAGAGCTAGGGTTTTAGGCAGCATAACTTCACAGCCTTCACTTTTAATCATTACATCTCACTGACTTTCCAATTTACATTATGATGAACAAACTGATGTTTGGAAGAGTACCTCTAAAGGCCAGAGCTAAGAATGGCTTATTACATTTTATTTTTCTGTTTTCTTGACTCAAAAACTTTAATATCTTGTCCTTATAGGCAGAATTCACAATTATGTGGAATTAGATTAACCAGAACCCACAGTATCTAATCTGTCTTCCATGACAGCAATTACTGAGTATCAAAAAGAGCCATCACTATTCATCTTTAGCTTTAGTTCTGGTCCTAAAGCAAAGTCACTTATATCAGACCTTGTTTCTCTGCTCATCTGCAGTGTGAGTCCTCACTGTGTCCCTGGCTCCTCCATCATCCCCTGTTATACTTTCTATTAGTTTGTCTATCCTTCACCTTGGCCTTAGGAGGCTGAGACCACATCTTATTACTCTCTTCATCTATCCTCAGCAACCGATACACACCTGGCCCAATGAATTTTGACTGAATTAAAGGATGGAGAAGCCTCCATTTTGACCTCTGTTTATGGGAATGATAATATTTACATTAACTATCTTGGAAGGACCTTATGAAACTTGGGTGAGATAATGCCTAGGAAAGTGTACAGAAATAAAACATAGTACAAAACAAGAGATTCTTTCTTTAAGATTTTCTGTAATTATTCTCATCAATAGGTAAATGACTTTTCTGACAGAATCACACCCAGAAAAAGTGGTTATTGGGAAAATTTTCCAAAGTCATTTCAAAAGCTGGATCATTCCATCCTTCATTTCAGTAAATCCTGGTCCTGTCTGTGAAAAAAAGAAATAAGAGATTTTTGGTTTCAGAGGTCCTGAATGAGACAATATTTATAGAACCAGAAGACATAAACACTTCAAAGTTGTAATTTTGAAGGAAGACACCAGCTACAGCCCAGAGTGGGGAAAATGGAGCACCTACTATGTATTTGGCTCCATGATAGGCACATTTATGTAAATTTCCACTGAATCCCCATAATCATTATATGAGGAAAAATATCCCAATATTACATAAAGAAAATTGAGGCTTAGAGAGGTTAACACTTCACCCAAGGCTCTACCTTAGATGTAGGATTGAGTCCATGTCCATAAGACTCAAAAAGCTTAGCAAACACCAAAATCAAGGATGATCAAAGCAAAAATAAATAAGTCTACATCAAACTAAAAAGTTCTGCACAGTAAAGAAAACCATCAACAAAATGAAAAGGCAACCTACATTACAGAATGGGAGAAAATATTTGTATATCATATATCTATTAAGGGGTTAATATCCAAATTATATAAGGAACCCATACAACTCAATAGCAAAAAAACCCCAAACAATCCAATCAAAAAATGCACAGAGGAATTGAGTAGACTTTTTTTTCTTTTTCTCAAAATAGACACACAAATGGCCAACAGGTACATGGAAAGGTCCTTAACTTCCAGTTACAAGATAAATTCTGGTCATGTAATGTGCAGCATGGTAACCACAGTTAACAATACTGTATTGTATACTTGAAAGCTGCTAAGAGAGTAGAATGTAAAAGGTCTCATCACAAGAAAAATATGTTACTATGTGAAATGATGGATGTTAGCTAAACTTATTTTGGTGACTGTTTCACAATACATACATATATAAAATCATTATGTTGTACACCTGAAACTTGTACAATATTATACGCCCATTATATCTCAATAAAACTGGGGAAAAATCAAAAGCTTAGTACTTTCACCCTCCACACCACCTTCATCTCCTGGTTCTTCTTTGACAAAGCCCGAAGTTGTTGTCTGCAGGTTCAGGAAGGAAACATTACTGTATTTATTCATGAATTAGGGTTATTATACCTGTAAGTGATCAAAACCCAACTCAAATTACCTTATGAATAGAAGGGAAATTATTCATGGATAATTGGGTACACTGTAAAATAGCTAAGGCATCAAAAGGAGAAAGAAGCAGGTAGACCTAAAGAACATCCAGAATCGAGAGCTTAAATACTATTAGAGCTGCTTCTCCATCTCCTAGGCCTGCTTCTTATTCTCTCTGTGCTAGCTTTATTCTCCCTCACTACAGACAGGACCATAGACAGCTCCCAAGCATTAAGAGCTTCATTATCCTATGGGAGAACATTGGATAATGTTTCTGTGATTCTGTGACTCTGAATCTAAACCTCAGATTAGAGGCTGAAGCAATTTGGCTAACTAGGGCCCCATGTCTCCCCTGTATCATCAAACTGAGACCAAGGAAATAAGGCAGAAAAGAACATTCCACAGTGCTGGAGGAGGACTAACATAGATCAATAGATACACGTCTCCCTTCCTCACCACCAGTACCCCACTATGTTGGGACTGAATCAGGTTAGACAAGAATAGGAGGCATATTTGGGGGGAAATGGTTCCTAAATGCAGAACATGTTGAAGTCCCAATGTCTCAAGACTCATTTCTTTTTCTCTATATTTTTTCTACCAAAAACTTTTAGCTCTTGATAACCTGGATTCACTAGCATTTTTGATTAGCAAGTAATAAAAGGTGAGAGATGTATTTCTACTTTATGTTCATAAAATTATCATTTAATCAACCTAGTTTGGGGACATCCAGGAAAAGTTAAATGTGCAGATCCAGGGTAAGACACAAGGTAGATTTGTCAGAATCATTAAGTTGTCATGTCATGAAAACAGGAGGTTTCTGGATTTATGACATCTCATTTTGCCATAGAAAAATAATTCTGCATAAAAGACACCCCTAGAGATATCTCAAAATGGTATTTTTCAACATGTATTCTTTCTAATTCCTATGTTAGTCACACCAGCTTACTTGTTAAAGATGTCAATTTCAGACCTACTGGAACAAGATATTTATGAGTGGTGTCTGGAACCTGGAGTTTAACAAGCTGTTCATATGATTTTTACAAAGTTTAGCATCCTTGGTCTCATGCAGTAACTGTTGCAAATATGTGCTTGGGACATACAACCTTTCCAGGTGATGGTATACATTGGTACAATCTTTCTTGCAAGCAACTTTACTATACGTGCCAAGATTCTTAAAATGTTCCTCACCTTTGTTCTTTATAATGTTACTTCTGGGAATTTTTCCTGAGAAAATACTGTGAAATATACAAAGAAAAAAACAAACAAAAAAACACTAAGTAGAGAGAATAGTCATCACTTCATATTATGAGGAGTGAAAATAGAGACCATAAGATGAGAATAGTTATATCAATTTTGGTTAATCTACCTCAGTGTAATATTTTTCAGACTTTAAAATATATGTGTGTGATGTGTATACAATACTTTCACAAATCTCTTAAATTATGATGTGAAATGAGAAAAAAGAACATATGAGTATAATTATATTTATGCATACCGAAGTTACACAATAACATTGGCTCTGAGAAGACCAGAAAGAAATATATTGAATGATAATAGTGGTTCATTGGATTATGAACAAATTTCTTCTTCTCTCTGCTTTTCTTTGTTTTCAACATGTTACTATGATAAACAGATGTTACTCTGTCACTCTGATATTTATTATCATGTAATAAAAATTAAATAAAATATTATTTTTATTTTATTTTACTAATATTCTTTTATTTTTATAAAATATTTATTTTTATAAATGTATTATTTTATTTATTTTTATTTTATAATAAAATATTATTATTAAGTTAAATAAAATTCTTACCAGTCAGAAAGAAATATGAAAACAATTCCCACTTCTTGCCTACTTCTGGATATACAGATGTTATGAAACCACAACGTCATAACTGGATCCTATGGTAAGCCTTTCCTTACCTTCTACTTCATGTTTTTGTGCCCAGGTGCCTGGATACCCCTGTCTGGATAGCTTTTCTTGCCCTTACTCTTCTTCCTCAAGGCTGCAATCCTGCCTCAGCATCCTGAGGGATAAAGCTGTGACTTCCCAATACCTTCTCCTGAGTTACTCACAGTGACCTCCTTCATGCTTTTATCTGCCTATGCAGTTCATAACCTTCTCTTACACCCTAGTATTGCAGATCTGTTTAGAACAATATAAACATCCATGTAGTTCATTCCAATGTAGAAAATCACTGGAGAATTAAGAAAACTTGGAAAGAGTGTTTTAATTGTATTTCTTTTTATACATTCCTCTAGTTATAATTTTTTTTTTTTATTGAAGTATAGTTGATTTACAAAGTTGCATGGGTTTTTGGTGTGCAGCAAAGTCATTCAGTTATATGTATATATATATATATATATATATACATATATACATTTATATATATCCTTTATCATATTCTTTTCCATTATGCTTTATTATAGGATATTGAATATATTTCCCTGTGCTATACAGTAAGATCTTGTTGTTTATTTTACATATCGTAGTGTGTGTATGTTAATCCCAAACTCCTAGTTTGTCCCTTCCCCTCCCCTTTTCCCCTTTGGTAACCATAAGTTTGTTTTCTATGTCTGTGTGTCTGTTTCTGTTTCATAAATAAGTTCATTAGTGTTATATTTTAGATTTCACATGTAAGTGATATCATATGGTATTTGTCTTTCTCTTTCTGACTTACTTCACTTAGTATGATAGTCTCTAGGTCCATCCATGTTGCTGCAAATGACATTATTTCATTCTTTTTTTATGACTGTGTAGTATTCCATTGTGTATATATACCACATCTTCTTTATCCATTCATTTGTCGATGGACATTTAGGTTGCTTTCATGTGCTGCCATAAACATTGGAGTGCATGTATCCTTTCAAATTAATATTTTCTCCAGGAGTGTGATTGCTAGATCATATGGTAATTCTATTTTTAGTTTTTTAAGGAAACTCCATATTGTTTTCCATAATGGCTGCACCAATTTATATTCAGCAAACAGTGTAGGAGGGTTCCCTTTTCTCCAAAGCCTCTCCAGCATTCCCTATTCGTAGACTTTTTGATGATGGCCATTCTGACTGGTGTGAGGTGATACCTCATTACCTCATTATAGTTTGATTTGCACTTCTCTGATAATTAACAACATTGAGCATCTTTTCATATACCTACCTATTTGCTATCTACTTATCTTCTTTGGAAAAAAATTGTCTATTTAGGTCTTCTGCCCACTTTTTGATTGAGTTGTATTTTTTTTGTTATTGAGTTGTATGAGCTGTTTGTATATTTTGGTTATTTGGAAATTAAGTCCTATTCGGTCGCGTCATTTGCAAATATTTCCTCCCAGTCTGTAGGTTGCCTTTTCATCTTGTTTATGGTTTCCTTTGCTGTGCAAAAGCTTATAAGTTTGATTAGGTCCCATTTGTTTATTTTTGCTTTTATTTCTATTGCCTTGGGAAGCTGACTTTAGAAAACATTGATAAGATTTATGTCAGAGAATGCTTTGCCTATGTTCCCTTCTAGGAATTTTATGGTAAGTGTTTAAGCCATTTTGAGGTTTTTGTGTATGGTGTGAGGGCATATTCTAACTTTATTGATTTACATGTGGCTGTCCAGCTTTCCCAACATCCACTTGCTGAAGAGACTGTCTTTTCTCCATTGTGTATTCTTGTCTCCTTTGTCGAAGACTAATTGACCATAGATGTGTGGGTTTATTTCTGGGCTATCTAGTCTGTTCTAGGTATAATCTTTGAGGTTATTTTTACTCTTCATTTCTTCTTCATAGCCCATATCATATTTCCTGTTTAATATAGTAGATTTTTTTCTTTGCAGCACATGATCCAGTGAGTTTTCATCATAGTCCTTCTTATGTCCTACAAATTTGTATGATTTTTAATCTCATGTTGCATTAGGTTGAGTCTTTCATAGTCCTCAGTTTATCATTGATTCCTGCAAAGGACCTGTCTAGTTGAATGCATTTATGCATGTATGTATGTATGTATGTATTATATTGCATCCTTATCCCCTATTCTTATTTCCTTCCTTTTCCAAAAACAACTATTCTAGTGTTTTTGACATCTGTCCTTTTACCTGTAAATAATTTTATAGAATATGGATTCTTTTGTTGTGAATATTTAACTTACATTATATAGTACTGTGCTATAGAATTTATGTTATCTTCTTTTCACACTCAACATTAAATAGTGAAGGTGTAGCTGTGTTTCTGGCCTATAGCTGCTAATTGGCATACAGTTTTCTATGGTACACAGCCTACACATTTTAATTACCATTCCTCTAATCATTAACACTTACACTGACTCTAATCCCAATGTGTATTTGTTTTAAAAATACCTGTGATAAGATATCTGTGCTGCAATTATTTTCTTTAACTTTAGTAGGAATAGAAGCTAAAAAAATTTTCACCTAAAAATGACAAGCAGTTTCTGGCCTCTAATTGGAGATAAATTCAGTTGAACTTTGGAATAAATATTTTTTTTCTGGGAGAAAAGAAAAGGGACTTTTTCCTTTTGGTTATGAAAAAGTTGAAAAAATCCTTATTCTTTGGTTCAGGAAGCTGGAGGAGAAATACTGAGCTCAAAATAAACATGGTCATCCCAGAATCAGAAGGTGTGTCCTTACTAGTTATATAAATTGTATATCTTTTTCAGCAGAATGTGGACTTTGGAGACCATGTTGTTTCTTTGCACCAAAAGGTTACTTTTTTCTGTGTGACTTTAGATTAACCAAGATTATATATGTTTTTCCTTATGAACAATATTTGTTCTTTTTCTTTGAGTGATTGTTCTTTTTCTTTGAGGGGTGAGATTATGAAGATGGCTGAAGGATTTATAGGCATGGATTTCATTCATTCATTCAACATAAACTTACTGAGATTTACTAGGTTCCTTGTACTAACATAAGGAATGTGTTATGGCAAGTAATAAAACAAAGCTCCAGCTTTTGTGAATCCTGTAGTTTTCATCTTATCCTGGAAGAATGAGTAGGAAAAAATAGTGCCTTCTCTTGGTGTTCCTTAAGTATACTTAGCCATTGATTTTCCGTATCTGGTATTACTATTCATGAAGCCATTAATTATAAGTATGCTAATATCTTGGGTGGGAAAAATATCACATTCCATAAATACATCAATAGGAATAACATATTTGGGGAAAAATGTCTTAAAACAAAGAAATTATATGTAAGAATAAATAGCAGTTTATATAATTAGAATTTTGTATCCACTTCCTCTCTGGAAACCCATCAAAATAATTTTAGAAAGAGTAAAAAAATAAAAATATAATACCATCTTCAAAAATACAAGGGGAGTGGCAGCCATATAACCAATTACAAAATATAAAGAATGTCTGAAATTAAATATTTAAAAATTAGGACAATAAGAGCCTATTCAAATTTATGGATAGATGTACAGCTCTCTAAAATAATTGTCACAGTGTTGAAAGACCCATCCGGTGATCCTTTAATGATGAAGGTATATAAGAGAGTTGTACAGGTAGAAGAGAATGTATCCTCACAGTGACCACAAACCAGCTTGGGAGATAGAGCAGAAGGAAGAACCATGAAGACAGGCTAACTTCATTAGTGGTAATATTAGCAAAGCAGCCACCTAGGGGCAATCTGGAAGGGGAGAAAAGCAGGTAACAACACAGAGAAAATGAGATTTCCAGAACTTTACTGTGAAACTTAAAACTTCTTGAATACTCAAAGTAGATGAATACATGCCCTTGGGCCAGAGGACATTGATTGAAGAACGATTGAGACCATTAATCAAAATGTAAGGTGTTGACCTTCTGTGTCCTTTGCTTTCTGTTAGCCTTCCCACTTGCTGCGAGTCAATAAATGACTCAGAAGAAACTGTTCTTTCCAAGATTCAAACACATGTAACAGAAAAGAAGTGGCTCAGGACTTATGCAGACTCTGAATTTAAAATAATAATAACATTGATGAAAGCAAAGTAACACAGCTAAACTTAGAATTATTCTAGAAAATGGCAAAGAATCAGACACCAGAATCAACTGAAAACACAGTTTCTCTGAAAAAAGGAAAAGCTCAAAGGATAAATCTTAGAGATCAAAAGGAAAATAAACTGATAATGCTACAGAAGAAGGTTAAAAAGTGAGACTAGATCAGAAAAAGAATAATAATGGAAGAGGAAAATAAAACCACTGTGGAAATGAAATTCATATTTGAAATAATGACTGCAACACCAACAAAATTAAACATGACTCAAGACATGGCCAGGAATAGGAGGATAATCATGAACAAGTCACACGTAGAAAATAGGAAAAATAATGTAAAATTTATATCTCTTGGAATATAAAATAAAATTTGAAGCATGTTTCACATTGACAATGTCTTTCAATTAAAGAATAATTCCGAATGACCTATTAAGTTTTACTATGATTGCATCTTCAGGGTCAAGGACAAAACCCATGAAGATGGATGGAATTTTCATGAAGGAAATGGACGTTTATCCTGGGACATTGTATATCCTGAATCAAGAAATCAAAACTAGAGAAGTTGACCTTAGAATAGCATGAGAAAGTATTATTTCCTTTACGCTCCTTTATGCTCTGTGACCTTGTAGAATGTGACCTAGTCAGAATCGAATTTCCATTAGAACCAACATGCTAGAGGATGCTTTTGCCTGGGAAAGATAAGACAGCAGTGGATTGCCAGGATTGTGTAGAGTCAGCCTTTAAGGACCAGTAACAGCAACCTGCAGTTTTAAATCATTTTCTATATTTCCTTTCTTTATCTATCTCTTATTTCCAATCTCAACTTTCATTGACTTATTGTAAAGTCATCTCTGGAGTTTCACAGTAGGAACTTAAGAGAAAAGAGAACTGTTCACTTAAAGGAACAGTACCATAACTGTTATGGACTAAACTGTACCCCACCCACTAAATTCATATATTGAAGTAATAACTCCCAGGACTTTAGAATGTGACTATATCTGGAGATCAGGCCTTTAAAGAGGTAATTAAGTTAAAATGAGGCCAAATGTGTGGACCCTAATCCAATATGCCTGGTGTTCTTCTAAGAAGAGGAGATTAGGACACAGACAAGCACAGAGGGAAGACCATGCCATGTGAGGACACAAGGAGAGGATGGCCATCTATAAGGAGAGAGACCTCAGAAAAAAACCAACCCTGATAATAATTTGATCTTAGACATCTAGCTTCCAGAACTGTGAGCAAAAAAAATTTCTGTTGCATAAGCCACCCAATCTGTGGTTTTTATTATGGCAGCCCTAGCAAACTAATGCAATAACCAAAAAATAGCTTCAGCAGTCATAGTAATGGTTCTAGCAGAAACATTTACAGAGCATTTACTACATCCTAAATAATGTCCTAAACACTTACATCTATTAATTCACTTAGTCTTTACTTCAACCCTAAGAGTATTAAACGAGTAAACATTTGCAAAATGCTTGGAAAAGTACCTGCATAAAATGAGTGCTTAGAAAATGTTACCTATTGATATTTTCTGTATTTTAGAGGTGAGGAGGCAAAGGCCCAGGGAGATTACATAAGTTCTGTACATTTTTGTAAATGCAGATGTTAGTACTCTTAACCACTCTCCCAGGGCCAGGTTGGGATAAAGCCCTGACCACCAGGGCAGGACTGCTGTGTTCAGCAGGACAGAAGTCCCCATGATGGACATCAGTAGTGACACTGCAGGGTGAGAAGATGATGCTGGTACCTTTACAGAAAACTGTGAGGGGTCATCCTGTGTTAGGGGAGGATTTAGAAGGATGCTAAAGTATGCACATTAAACACATCTGTACAAACCCACACCACTTCCCAGCTGAGCCCAAAGTTTTGAGTAACCTACTTACCTTCTTTAATGTCTCAATAAACAGTTGGGTCATTTTTTTCCACATTAAATTAATAGCAGCATTGACCCAGAATCCATGATCTAGTAACACTTTTTAGAGGTTATTCTTCACCCTTTTAGAAGTTAGAAGCTATCCTTCCAGGGAGAGAAGTAGATGAAGGATTTCAAACTGCCAGTGTGTGTGTGTGTGTGTGTGTGTGTGTGTGTGTGTGTATGTTAATTTCAATCAAGAGCATGACCATCCCCTGAAGTCAAGGGTCTTCCAGCCTTGCTTTCAGTGGAACTAACTTCTTTGGCTTTCCTGAGCTTCCCAGGCTATTAACTTTAGGAAATTTCATATCATCTGACATTTCTTTCACTATCTCAGAAATATGTGTTACACAGAAGAGACCAGCTCATCTCTTCTCTCTCATACTGGGATACTCATAATACAGGAACATACAGGAACAGAGAAAGGTTCAGTTAACAGAGACAACACATGACTAACCTGTCAAGGCCAACACCACATTCAACCCATTCCTTTTAGGATTGAGTGTAGTATTCTAATCTCACACACTCTGAAAGTAGAAGCCTGAGTGTGTTTGGGGGGATGCTTCCTAATTCCAGGAGCATCTTCATTGCCGCTGTGAGGCACCACATGTTCCTAGCAGATGCCACCATCATTAATCTGTCAACACTTGCCAACTTATTCTTTATACATTCAGCACTCCTAGCTGGAAGACAATATGGTTTCTCGTGTGTCTACTTTTTTGCTGCCTGATGCAACTGCCATTTTGAATTTTTCCTTGAACTACCAATTTGTAGTTCCTCCTCCCCTCACTGCTTGGGTAGTTAGTTACCTATATCTCAACAGCAGGGCTGCCTGTTGGGTAGGAGAGATGGTGTGGAGTGGGACAGAGTTTATTCTAGTATCTTCAGGAATAAACATGGATCTGTGTGTGTGTATAAGCATGTGTACGTGTGTGGAGGAGAATAGCCTGGACAAAGACACAGAAATGAAGCATGTTGCCTGGTCCCTTAACAGACAGAGGATATGCAGAAAAAATCTGAAGGGGCCGTTTAGACCTTATGATTCTCAGAGATAAGCTGTGTCACCCCAGAGCCCAGGTAACAAAGACTGACAAAATATGAAGGAAGGACCTTCTTTGCCACATAGGGGTCATGAGAGGATGCAATGTCATTTGGCTCCTCAACAGCTTTGCAGCTTTGAGTCCAAGTATCCTAGGAAGGCATAAGTTTTCCAATGAGGTGGCAGCGGTGAGGATACAAGTGACTTGGGGAGAACCCGGCATGAGAGCTGCAAAGGAGGAACATGAGCATGTTTGCTCTTGAGTGTATGTAAGGCTCCTGGCTACTCAAAGAACGATCTAGTTTTGATTGAGTGCAGAGGGCTGGGACAGAGGAAAGGATTACTTTCTATAGTCAGACTATAGTATCAACATGCAGGTATTAGTGATTATGCAATCTCATCTATACCGCATTGACTGGGAGACCGCTGAGTATCCAGGTTGCACATAATGACTTGTGCTGTCTTTGTTGACAGTAGGTTTTTGTTTGTATGTTTGTTTTATTTTTGGTGTGTGTATGTGTACATTTTGCATGCACAGAATAGAACAATTATGGCCTCAAGTCCAGACTTAAGTTCATGGCAATTTATTTACCTACCCACCAAAACTGCCCATCCCACCAGTGAAAAGACTGAGTGGTTATTTCATACATTTTTGTATGTGTTCTGAAAATAGCTTTGAGCATTTAAAACATGCACCACTTGGACTAGAGGCATTTCTGAAATAATGGGTCCTTTATTGTTTTAGTCTCCTAGTTAGAAGGAGGATTGGTAAAGAGATTTTTTAAAAATCAGTAAGATTTACTTATTGTTTTATACATGCCAAAAACTTAGAAACGTACTTGACATGTAATGACTCATTTAAAACCCACCATAAACCAGTAAGAAGATCATTGTGATTGTAATTCCTATCTTACAAATGAGGAAACAAAAACAGAGAAGCTACAAAGCTAGTGGAGCTCAAATTTGAACCAAAGCCATGTTGCTATAAAATCTTTGTTCTCAACTACTAGCTAGTGCTTCTCTTCCTTTTTCTTGGCATGCACATAAAATAGGATAAACATTTGGAAGGTGCACAAAGGAAAATGAAGGAGTTTGCTTGTGGATGGAGGCAATTATCCTGGGACTTGTCCAGTGGCCTTGATGTTTGGAATATTCAGTGTTTCTGCTTACCTCTAACCCATTTTGGGTGCAAGGATTGGAAAATTGCACAAACCTTTACTACTCCTCTGAGAAGAATATCACACATCACTTCCCTTGAGTCTACACCTAGCATCCTGCTCATCCACTATTCCTGGTGCTTCTGCATGCAAAGATTCTTAGCAGAATGCTGTAGCAGATGTTTAAACAGCTGAACGCAGCAACTCCAAAATGTTAAGTTATATACTAAGAACACGATGATTGCAAAGCCCAGAGGTATCATGGTGGACCACACAAGATTCATTCTTCTCTCTCCCTGCTGTGTAGCCACAGTATGTAGTATTAGGAATTGACTCTAGACCTGAGGAAGCAGCGGAGGGTGTTTCTGATTAGCCCAAGCTATTCTGTTCATCACGTCATTCTTATTTATTATTGATTGGCAAAGGGACATGTGGCCAAACTTTCACCAATGAGTCGTCAGGAGGAGTTGCCAGAAGATTTTAACACTTTGCTTTTCTTATAAGAGAGAACAATGGAATAAGTGTTTCTCTGTGTCCTGCTAGGTGAAAATAAAGACAATGCAAATAGCTCGATTGCTCCTGCAGCCAGGTCATGGTCATGAGGGAACCATCCTGTCTCCAAGCTGACACTGTGGATGGCAGAGTGGAGATACCTATAGAACCAGGGCCACCCATGTCTTTTGTGATCTACTGAACTAACCTAGCTCAAAGCCGTCTTACCTCTGCATTTAAAGTTGTTTGACATAATATGTACACTTGTTGTTAAATAAGTCCAATTTTCTGTTTCTTGAAACCAAAAGCCTCTGGGCTCTTCAGTTCTGCCTCTGGAAGCCCCTGTTAACCTCTCTCCAAGTCTCCTGTAGACACTGAAGGAGGGGTTCTTCACCTTTTTATGTCATGGCTCCCTTTTGAACTATGGTTTATTTTCAGGACTCTTTCCAAGAATAATATTTTTTACTGCATGAAATATAATACAAAGAATTACAAATGAAATCAATTATTGGATTCCAGTTATCAAAACACACACAAAAAATGAAACTGTGACATAGTAATACATGTCTTTATTAATATATTAAATAACACAATCTAGTAGTAGATTTAATAATTCCTGTAATAAAACAGTAGTGGTATTTTAAAATTTTAATTTTGAAACAACTATAATGTGATGAAAAGATCTGTGATTTCGTTGGTGACCAAGACACAGCTTCTCATATTCTATTGTGGTTTGTGCCCTTTGGAGTTTCTTGGACCTCAGGTTAAGGCCCCTGAGTTAAGGGAAAGATAGAGATGTTTAAGTCCATGGGCTCCCAAGGCTGTTGGAGCCAATCTCTGCTTCACAAATTCTTGGCCTTGAATCCTCCTCCAAGGCTACTCCAGAGACTCTTCTTATCTCATCTGCTTTATTTTTTTTTTTTGCCCTGAATCTTCCTGCAGATGGACATTCTCTCCCTTATCCCTGAGGCCTGCTGTGATTCCTTACTGTTTTCCCTTGAATTCCCAGAAAGAAATCACACACACACACACACACACACACAGAGACACACACACACATACACACACATTCTCCATCTTCCAGTGTTGCCAAGCTCTCTTTTTGTCCCAGCCTCTGTCTGGGCCACTAAGCTTGTACCTGGTGAAGTGATTATTTAGGCACTTGAGCTGGAAGCCTTGGAGCCCTGTTTCTGTTTGTTTGAAAACACTTTGAGGAGGGAGGATATACATTTCTCCACTTTGGAGTTTCCTCCTTTAATATTCAGATCAAAGACTGAGACATAAGTATCAGTTGTGCTTCACTAAAAATCATGTGTTATGTGTTCACCCACTTCCCTCCTCTGACTTCACTCTCCCTTATCCTCTTTTAGCTGATTTCCAGGCTATTCAACTTGAAAACCAAGCCAGATCAAACCAAAACATGCAGAGATTATGCAAGGAAATACACAACACTGTTAACAGGATGAGATGTGTAGAGTGGAATAAAGGGTGGCTTTTGTTTCCTTCTGAACATTTTCTTGTGTTTTTAAATGCAATACTGCAAGGATGCATTGCTTTTATAACATGAATAATAAAATATTTTTAAAACAACATATATAAGATACCAAAAATATGTAACTCAGACAGGAGGGGGTCGGCTATACCTACAACCCAGGAAAATTCCCTCAGCACTATTACTTCCCTTTTTGGGTATCTTCACGTGGATAATGAGCAGCCATGTAGGGGCCCTCATAATTTATAAAATATGATCACAACCCTTGCCTCGTTTGGCCTTCAACAATTCAATAAGATTGATGACTGGCAGTTTTATTTCATTCCCCATTTACAGAAGAGAAACTGAGACTCAGGGTGGTTTAAATGACTTAATTGTTGTTGAAGATCAAAATCTGGAGTGGAGAGGGCAAAACAGAGTGTTACAGGAATGTCCATGAAGCACAAGATGGAGCACTGCAGGTGGGGAGGGAAGGAAACTTCCCCTTCCTCTTGGATACCTCTGATGCACTGGCTGCTCCCACAGACTGTTCCCAAAACTGCCCCATGCAGATATGCTGTCATCCCATTTTCTATTTTTTTTCCTTTTTTTCACACTATTATATATAAAATAGATAACTAATAAGAACCTACTATATAGCACAGGGAATTCTACTCAATATTCTATAATGACCTATATGGGAATAGAATCTAAAAGAGTTATCTATATATGTATATATATATAACTGATTCATTTTACTGTACACCTGAAACTAACACAACGTTGTAAAGCAATTATACTCCAATAAAGATGTTTAAAAAATAAATAAATAAAAATTAATTGATACATATTTTTGCTGTTCCCTGACATATAACATTGTGCAAATGTAAGGTGTACAACACATTGATTTGACACATTTATGTAGTGTGATATGATTGCTATTGCAGCAATAGTTAGCACCTCTATCACACCACATAATTATCATTTCTTAGGGGCCAGCAGTGGAGGAATAGATGTTGTTCAAGGCTATTCTCCCATTTTGAGATGAAGAATTGGAAGCTCAGAGAGTTGAAATCACTTGCTCATACCCAGAAGCTAGAGCTGGGATTCAAATACGAGTATGCCTGTCTAAACCATTTCACCAACTGCCTTCCTGAGAAAGTGTTCACAGAGTAAGACCAGGATGTGTTGCAACCCTGTGTTTCCTCAGACTTCCCTGCTGGGCTATGGGAGACTCAGAATAGTGGATGTAGTCTCATTAGTTTCAGGCCCTCAGTGCCAGTAAAGTGACTGATTCAGAGCAGGAATTTAACTTGTGAAAGAGCCAAAAGAAAAAGGATTTCCTGATTTGGAGAGGCTGGAGAGCCAGCAGCTGAATCCTTTGGGCCCACAGCATGACGGAAGACATAGGGTGGGTTATTCATGCTCCACTTTCTTGCATTTGCTGTAATGTGAGCTGCAGCACTGCCACTTTTAATCAGGCATTTGTTGTCCAGTAAACCCAGGTCCAAGACACCAGATGCAGCATTTGAGGGGATTGGCAGGGCGGAAGGGAGTCTGGTATAGGGAATTCCTGTAATGAATTCCACCACTGCCTCCCCCCATCACCACCAGCCCCAGGCAGGGTGCAGGAGCTGGGGGACTGCCTTAGCAAAACCAAAAGGTTAAAATCCGTGTTGCGGCAATGGGCTTTGTGCTAGTCTATGGATTACGCTGTTCATTGACCTTTATGGGACAGAGCATTCTTCACAGCTGTCATTGTGTCAGCGCACAAGCCCAGAAACATCATTAGGGGAAGTGTCTTGGTTGGGAGTCTGGGCCAAACCTGGGGAAGGGGTCTGTACTGAGGAAGTATGACCAAAAATTCAATAAATGGAGCCACAGCCAAACATGGATGCTGATCCAGACAGAGAGATGAGGCCAGGATGCGGGGATGCTCACCTTTCTTCTGGCCCTGACTGCTTTGCATTTCAATAATCCATTTCCATGTCTGTCACCCTCACTGTTCTGCAAATTCCTCCAGGTCAGGAGTCTGTCATATTCCCCTATCCCCCAGCATATTGCCTGGCACATGGTAGCATTTCTGTAAACTTTTGCATAAGTGAAAGGAATCAGTTGATCAAAAAATCAGCTCACCAGTCTTCATTCAAGATCTCCCTAAAGCAGAGTCTGAGACAATGATTTGGATGCAAGTTGTTGATTTAGGACATGTATTATCTCAGTTGTCCAGAGAAACAGAACTAATAGGAGATTAGATGGATAGATAGACAGATAGATAGATAGATCGATAAACAGATAGATAGATATTTACCGTAAGGGAATCCGGCTTGGCTTATGTGATTATGGAAGCTGAAAAATCCAAGATCTGCAGTCAGCAAGCTGGAGAACAAGGACAGCTGATGGTATAAGTTCCAGTTTGATTCCAAGTCCAAAGGTGGGAGAGCACCAATGTACCTGCTTGAAGACAATCAGGCAGAGAGAGATTTTTTTTCTTACTCAGCATTTCTTTTTACTCAAGGCTTCAGCAGATTGAGTAAGGCCCACCCACATCAGGACACCAATCAGCTTCACTCAATCTACTGATTCAAATGTTAATCACATTCAGAAACCCTCACAGACACATCCAGAAATAATGTTAACCAAATATCTGGGTACCCTGTGTCCCAGTCAAGTTGACACATAAAATTAACCATCACAGCGGGGATACTATGAAGCAAAGATGGGGAAGAGGAAGTAAGATAGTGAAAGAACAGTCAATAAAGTCTGGGGTGTTGAGCTAGACACTGAGGTGAGTAGCTGGGGCTGAACCCTGTAGAAGCCATCTGAGGACTCTTGTAGAATGTGCCTCAGAATTGTTCCTCTGAAGCATAGGAAGCTGGGGCATTTATACCTCTACTTCTGTCCACTACAGCTGTGGGAAGTGACTACTCCTGTATTCCCAGGCTGCATCTGTTCCTGGGATAAGAAGCCCTACAGACCTGAGAGGTAACTTAGAAGAAAAAAAAAAAAAAAAAAGCAGGGTGCAGCTGGCACACTTGAGATGCCCACCAGAGCTTTGCTTAAATTATGTGAGCCAAGAGAATGGTTTGAGGGTTGAGCGGGGAGCACAGAATATGTCTGCAGCACTTCTCATCTAATCTTCACAGTGTCCTGGACTTTGGACCATTACAGTTCATACAAGGCTTCAAAACTTGTAAAGCACTCTTTCATTCATTACCCCACTTGCTCTCCTCAGCAACCCTAGGCATTGGGAAAGGACAGTATCTCTTTCTGACTCCTAGAGAAGAAGTAAACCTCAGAGGGGCTGAGTGCTTGCCCAAGGCCCTTCAGGTGACTGAAGAACTGAGCTAGAACTCCAGTCTCTGGGCTCTCCATTCAGTTCTCCTTTAGCTTCACCAGCGTTGGAATCTTTCTGTCTATTCTCCTCTACCTTAGGATTCTTAGAATGAGAAAAATGAACCACTAAAGGAAACATAGAATTAAAATAGACCCAGATTAGATTTTCAGGAAATCAGCTAGGGTTTGTACATGTCAGAGGTGAGAGGCAGGTGGGCAAGGAAGAGCCCTGGACTGGGAATCTAAACAGCTAGACCACTAACCAGCCACACAAACTATTTTTCCATTCTAAGCATTTCATTTTATCCTTCGGTCAAATGAGAACATCTCAATAAATAAGCAGTATTTTGTTTGTTTATCTCTTATTTTTGTCTTTTTTTTAAAATGATGGTGTCAACTGGGTAGCAAAACTATCAATTATTATAGAGGCACTAGTCTGTTGAAAGAAGGTTGGCTTTGAAGTCAGGGAGACCTGGCACCATCTTGGTTTCACTAGAGTAGTGTGATCTTGGGCAAGTGACCTGACTTTTCAGAGATTTGATTTACTTATATCTTAAGTGAGCCTAATATTCATCCTGCAGCATGAGTGAGAGATTAGAGAAAATATATGTGCAGTTACTATATCATTGCCTTACACATAGAACACACTAAAGATAACTGCTGTTGTTATAGTCAGTCATATTTTTATTAGAATTGTGTCCAATAAGCTAACTTTCTTAACTTTATTTTGACAAGCTTGCTCACTAACCAATAGATTAACTCACTTGACATGTCTTTGTAGTATAAGAGTAAAATTTATCACTCTATCGTCTCTGTTAAAAGCATTAAGAAGTTGTAAATATTCCTTTCTTTTTTTACTATTTTCCACAGATAGATCCAGAAGTCTATACTTGGCATTATAACTAATAAAGACATGAGTGCCAACATCTTTTATACACTACACACTCAAAAAAGAAAATATTAGCTTGGATGATTGATAATTACCCTTTCATTCTATTTAATTTAGTATTAATTTTTTCTAAATACATGAATATAAAACATAATTAATAACTCTAGTAAGAGTCCAAGTTGTTTTAAATCAGTTATCACCTTGAAATACCCGGTAAAATAAGCACGCCATCTGGACCAGAGGCCATTTAGAGGTCACATCAAGTTCACTTAGGGTTATAGGAATGGGTGTTTACACCTATACCTCCATCTTATGATGTATAGATTAGTGGCTGAGAGCTAGAGCCACAGGTTAGAAGATTTTTTTTAAAATGCAGAATTAGAGAGTATTGGATACAGCCCCCTTTTTTGCTTGTGATTTAGGATCTTAATTTCTCCTGCTATAAGAGGGAGACAAATTCATGAGGGGAAGACATGGCAATCTGCGCAAAAGCCCGTTGAGTTCTTTACAAGCCCTTATCTTTCCCAAAGGATCCCTAGGGCACTTAGAGGATTATCTTCTAATCTTGGGCTACTGTGTACAGGAAATTCTTGTTTAGTCTTGTATTCTCTAGGAGTCATCAACAATTCTGTTTGCTTGAATTTAATTAGTTGGTTGGTTAAAATAATATACTCTCCATCCATTTTCAATATACATCCATAAGGGATGACTCAGCTCCCAGCAGAATAACGTGAATAATTTTCAAAGGTTTTGAGCTTCATCAAAGTCCTGAAAGCCTCACAACCTACACTGCTAAGAGTAATGACTGCTGCAGAAAACAAAGAGAACAGAGAAATGAACAAACAGGAGAAGAGTAGGCAGGAAAGTGTGTTAGAACACGGCAGGTCTGAGAGGTCATCAAGTCGGAGACCTTGCCTTAACGCATCTTTGTACTGTGGAACCAGCCCAAGTGATTTTAAAAAATTACTAAGGCTCTAAAACACTTGAACATTTCTATCTACAAATGAACAAAGCGAAGGCAGTACTGGCTTTAGAGTCGAATACTTGAGAACTTGAATGTCACTTCTATGACAGGCTAGCTGAATGAGCTTGAGCAAATCTAATCAGTTCTCTAGACCTTAGTTTCTTCATCTGTAGATGGTGAGTTAGAGAGAAAAATGAAGATCTACTCTGAATAGAATGTTGCCAGCTACTTGATTATTGCTTGAAGAACTGGAATATATCCTTATAGTCTCTTTAATTTTTTCCCCAGTCTGTACATTTCCTAAGAGCTACGTTCTCCATCTGATGTCTCCATGTTGTGTAACTTACAGGAAAAGAACAGCTGTCAACCACACGTCAATTGGTGAATGAAAGCTTTGGCTCTAGTGTCTAGCAGACCTGGGTTGGGTTGCTCCATGAGACACTAATCTCATGACCTTGAGCAAATATTACCTCTCTAAGCCCCAGCCCCAACACCCATAAGAAGGATATAATAATAATTCAAATGGTTTTATGAGCATTAAATGAGAAACCACATCCCAAGCACTTAGCACAAGTACTCAGTGTACATTAGCTATTATGAACATGCATAATTTTAGACTAGGTAAACTGAGAACTCCAGGAAACCACACACTTATATTTATGCAAAAGTAAATATTTATAAGGATGCAACATCAATGATTTAGTTTATTAATCAAACACAGGTGAAAATTAAAAATATTGAACTTAGCAAAGCCCAAAGATAGAAAGATGTTCACTACAAATGATACTTAGGGAAGTAGTATAACTATCACTTCAGGGAAAATTAAGGTTTGGGGAAGCTACTGCAATAGCTTCCTTACAGTGTTCCCCGTGTTCAGTATTATACCCTCCAATCCATGTTCCACAGAGCACATAAAATAGTCTTCCTAGAATTCAAATTGATCAACTTACTCTCCGACTTAAATCCTTCAGAGAATTCCCTTGTCTTATGATGAAGTCCAAATTCTCTGACATGACTAATAAGATATCCTCAGTCTGCCTAGCTCTGTAAGCTTTCCTCTTTCTACTCTTCAACTCCTATTCTAAGTCTTGGTTATACTTACCCTCTTTTCAGAACGTGGGACAGAAAACACTCCCTCTTGCTTATGGTCTTTGCACCTGCTCTTTCTTCTACCTGGAAGAATCTGTCTTCTCCTTGACTGTCCCCAATGCCAACCTCCCCTCCCTCTTTTGTGTATCTAACTCTAATTATCCTTCAAGTCTTAGTTCAAATAGTTTGGTCCCCCTCTTCAGAACTTTGTGTTTCCTCATCTTAATAGTCAATAGCACTTTTGTTATTAAAATTATCCCTAATTACCCAAATTTAATTTGTTCCTGAAATTGTTTTGGATGATATATTTTGGGACAACCTGAGCCCACATTTTATTTCCTTTAAATTAAGAGAAGACTCGTGTCTTCCCAGCTCATGGCAGATGCTGTTGGCATCTAGACCATCACTTATCATCACAGGTGTAGTAAAGATTAATACTATATGAATCAGATACAAACTACATTTTCCTCCTTTATCACAACCAATGCATACTATAATGAAAACAAACCATAAACTAGGTTAAAATGTATCATGAATGAAAGTGGAGCTTAGAAAAGTAAGATCAATAAAAAACACAATTAAAAAATTGTTACCTATCCATTGAAGAGCTGTCTGAGTGAAGTTTGGTAATGAGAAATGGTAGATGGAGGCAGTAGTCACTGTGGCTGCTAGATGATGGTAAAAACGAGGGGAGGAAGCTGGTGAAAGAATGAGTAAAACAGTAAGTGCATCAGATTTGCTCATATCCAAATTTGAGGAGCTGACAAAGTTTTTTTTCTTAGAGTTTGTGATTCAAGAAATAGATGCCTGTAGATCAACGTCCAAAGTCATAGACCAAGCAATGAGAATGATAAGGAAAACTAAATATAATCTTCTATTTTTTTCTTTGCTTACAGTTGTACAGCTAACAATAACAAGATATTGAACTTATAATTGCATTTTTAATATGGTACCTCTGCCTATGTCACAGTGATACTTATTTACAACAATCATTTTGTCTGAATGATCCATAATTTCTTTTAAAGCTTTGGCATTGAGTATTTCATTGTGCTTTTTCCTCTTCTAGCTTCTTAGAAAATACTTTCACTTAATAATATTGGGAAGATTGTAGCAATAATACATGAGCACTGAATTATATCCTTATAAGAGAACACTTGAGGTATAACTGCAGTGTGATCCACATTCTATTGCCAGGATTTCCATATAACTTAAATGTTTTCACTAGCAAAAACATACAGGTTTTGCTTGTTGTTTTATATCAAATGGTAAAATTCACATAAAATGTCTTCAAGTTGTCATGGCAAATATTTGGATAGTGAGAGTATGAGAATTTAGTTAGGGATGGCTCTACATTTCATGATCTGTTTAATTACCTGCATAGTCCATCAGGTTCTAAGGTGTTCTTTATGAAATCTATGACTTTGTCTCCATTGTGGTGCCATATTTTTTACTAACAACTCTGAACCACTTGTGGCCATTTCTACACTCTCTCTTGTACCATCAAGGCTAGAAGACTGGAAGCCACTCTTCCCAGGCTCTCTTGCCATCACGGTTCTCTTTTGGTACTGCGAGGGGTAAGGCAAGGACATATTATTAGAAGATAGAAGGGAGGCACAGGGTGTTCTGTTTAGGGAAGAACAGTGACCGCAGACTTGTGCATGCCAGTTTCTGTAGCAACAGTAGTGGTTGTGTGGGGGTAGCACCAGAAAATCGCCAGCATCTGCAGCAGGTGTGCAACTCTGTGGCCTCTTGCAACAGCAGAAGCAAATTAGGGGCAGCACCCTGGGCAGTGATAGCAGCTTCCTGCAGTTCTAGAGTTTTGGGCAAGAATACCACACCTCCCTTTTTTTAATCTTTCAGACTTTCCAACAATATTGTTATCTAACTCTTGGTATTAAATTCCTCTTGCTTGGAATACCTACAGTCATTTCCATTTTCCTAGCCAAAGCCTGACTCATACAATCATTCAATGCAAGGTCCCTGAGAACTTGGACACAAAATGATGCTCAATTAGTTATTTAAAAAATCAATATAGGAGGGCTTCCCTGGTGGCGCAGTGGTTGAGAGTCTGCCCGCTAATGCAGGGGACACGGGTTCGAGCCCTGGTCTGGGAGGATCCCACATGCCGCGGAGCGGCTGGGCCCGTGGGCCACAGCTACTGAGCCTGCGCGTCTGGAGCCTGTGCTCCGCAACGAGAGAGGCCGCGATAGTGAAGAGGCCCGCGCGCCGCGATGGAAGAGTGGTCCCTGCTTGCCGCAACTAGAGAAAGCCCTCACACAAAAACGAGGACTCAACACAGCCAAAAATAAATATAAAAAATAAATAAATAAATAAAATATTAAAAAAAAAAAACCAATATAGGAAAGAAGAAATGCTCCACAGTTAGTGAGTGATCTAGCTAAGACTTCAACTGAAGTCTTGTACAATTCCATGCTTCCACATTGATTTTCAAGATGAATGAGTGTTTGAAGAAGGAGGCCAACAGAAAGTTTCACACCCAGAAATGGGGTTAGCTCTACAGATTTACATTTACATATTGAATTGAATTGTAGACCTGTTCATGCAAATGTTAATCTATTTTACTGAAGTATATTTTCTTTAGTTCTACTAACTATCTAACCATCTAATTGCAGAAAATTGTGAACTCATGTATTTTATATATAATTTGACAAACCTTCAAAATAGTAGTCCTCTTTCAGGTTGGGTGATATGTATTTTGGTTAAATAGCAATGGGGTAACCTCATCCCAAGTGAGGTCAGAAAGTAGAGTGGAGTATAGAGATGAAGATTTGGGGGAAGAAATGTATTTAATTTAACCAACTTAAATTGTTCGTGGTACAGGAATAGGATGTAAACACACACATATGTACATACTGGGTTGGCCAAAAAGTTCTTTTGGGTTGGAACTTTTAGCCAACCCAATATATAAAACTATATTCAATTCCATGTCATTTTATACTATTTATGTTTATTTTTTATTTTTATTGGAGTGTAGTTGCTTTACGATATTGTGTTAGTTTCTGCTGTACAGAAAAGTGAATCAGTTATACATATACATATATCCTCTTTTTTTCAGATTTCCTTCCCATTTAGGTCACTACAGAGCATTGAGTAGAGTTCCCTGTGCTATACAGTAGGTTCTCATTAGTTATCTATTTTATACATAGTAGTGTATATATGTCAATCCCAATCTCCCAATTCATCCTGCCCCCTCTTCCCCCCTTGGTATCCAGAAGTTTGTTCTCTACATCTGTGTCTTTATTTCTTCTTTGCAAATAAGTTCATCTGTACCATTTTTCTAGATTCCAATTATAAGCGATATTATATGATATATGTTTTTCTCTTTCTGAGTTACTTCACTCTGTATGACAGTCTCTAGGTCCATCTATGTTGCTGCAAATGGCACTATTTCATTCTTTTTTATGGCTGAGTAATATTCCATTGCATATATGTACCACATCTTCTTTATCCATTCCTCTGTCGATAGACATTTAAGTTGCTTCCATGTCCTGGCTATTTGTAAATAGTGCTGCAATGAACCTTGGAGTGCATGCATATTTTTGAATTATGATTTTCTCCAGATATATGCCCAGGAGTGGGATTGCTGGGTCATATGGTAGTTTTATTTTTAGTTTTTTGAATTAACACAGATTTATTGGGAAATCCATATTGATGGTAATATACTAGGACTAGATTGAGAGGAAGAATGCTTCTTATGCTTTGAGGAGAGTTTTCAGGAGGGAAAACAGAGAGCCAGAAGCAGTGTCCCCATGAGAGCATTTAGAGGTATCAGATGGATTATAGGCTGCGAGAGTGATTGGAGGAGTCCATTCCCCAGCCTGAACCTTCAACTCAATTGAGCCCAACAAATGCACACATTATGAGCCCAGTGACTGATACAGGCAATACCTGGGTGCCTCAAAGATGTTTGATGTAATCATGCTAATTCACTCCTTGTAGTCTCTGTATGCACTTATTTGGGGTCATTTCATCCCCAGCTTCTGTTTCAAATCTTTCTTGTATTTACATATCTCTTTTTCAGCCTTTGGTCTTGGGATTTGCTCTGGTCTCTTCAGCTACTGACTTGGCTCCCATTCAGAACTGGCTTGGATTGTCTTTGGTTTAAAGGCCATGCCAGCAGGCACTGTAATTTCTAATGGTGAGCCCATTTCTGTCTGGCTTGCCTCCTCTTTCAATATTGAGGGAGGAGTAGAAAGGGGGTTTAGACAGGTGGAAAAATAGAGTGGAATGTTTCAAAATTATGCAGGACTTTATGAATAATTGGCTAAGGAACATAGCAGTACAAAATTTCAGAAATTGTTCATTCATTTTTCTTTGGAGGATGCAACATCCTTTGTAAGGAAGGGACAACTGGTGTCCTGCCTTCTACTTGCTGGCCACCCTTCACCAGTCCCCACCAATGATTTCCAGCATGCATAATTATCTTCAATGGAAAAAAAAAATAAGGCTTGAAGGCTTATGTAGAAAGGCTTAAATTCTTAACTCTCCCATTATAAGTGGCCACAATTCTACTTCACAATGCATGTGAGCAGAGGTAATACAAGACTACCCCACAAAATATTCAAAATTTAATAACTTGACATAAAGAACATTCCTGTTTTCAATTCAGCTACAGAATAATTTCAGAAATGCAAAGTCTTACTAAATAATCTCTTAATTTAAATTTAAGTTAACTATATAGGCTCTTAACCCAAACTCCATAAAAAATGGTGCCCAAGGGAAAGAAATGAGGGCAGTGGTGTAAGAGAGAAGCAAGTTTATGGAATGAAAGGAGAAACTCCTAGGAGAAATAAAAATGTATATATGCTGTATGAATACCACAGACATTTATTAATAGGTGGGCCCATGCATAAGATAAATGATTTAACCCAGACTAGGTAGGAGAATAAAACCCATTACAGAAGACATACATTCCTGCATCAATCATCAAACATGCACTGAGGGCCTAATGCACAGCACAAAAGTTGTTCATTAGAGACTATTACCCGTAGAGTAGCGAAAACAATCTTTAAAAAAAAACATTTAAATGGGATTATGCTATTCCTTTCCATGGGTTGCAATTGAATAAAGTCTAAATCCCTTGCCCCGGCCTACAAGACCCTATAGGAGCCAACCTATCCATCTTTTCCGCTTCATCTCCTGCCTCTTGTTCTCTCTTTCACTGTGCTCCTGCCAGGCTGATTTTTTCTTAGTTCCAGTCCTTAGAAAACAGTCAGGCCAAATCTTATGCAAAAATATTTTATTTGACTGTGTCATCCCAGGGAAGCAAGAGTGAGAAAAACATGGGACATGAAGTAGGGAAAGAGGGAGACCAATTCAAGGTGGTACATGACCAAGCTGGCGATGGAGCCACAAGAAAGGGTTCTTCTCACTCAGGCTCCTGGACAACTTATAGAGACCATAGGCAAAACACAAACTATTTTAGAGTTTGTCAGGGAAGGAAGGATAAAGGATTTATCAGCTGCTTCCCTCCTGTCCTCTGTCTCTAATTGGCCAAAGTCTTCCCTGAAGAGTATTGACTTCTGTTAACTTTTGCACTATTGAAACCAGATGCCCTGGACAGCTAACAGAAAAACCTGAGCCTCTGTGGGCCCATCTGGTTGCAGACCTGTGTACTGGAGCTGCTAGAGTTCTGTCTCAGCTGGCTCAGAGGAGACTCACCCTGGGAGGCACAACAACTTGTGGTGTAAAGAAAGTACTTGTGCCAGCAGTGGTTTAAAATCATAGGGCTTCGTGACTTTGAAGACCACAGGAGCTGTTAGGGGGGCTGAGAAGCAAGCCAGCAGCTGGTATGAATTGGAGTTCTATAGAGAAACAGAAGCAATAGGAGGAGATCTAATATAAGTGGTATAAGCTCACACTATTATGAAGGCTGAGAAGTTCCACAATCTGCCATCTGAATCTGGAGACCCAGAAGCTGGTGATACAGTTCAAAGGCCTGAGAGCCAGAGAGATGATGGTGGAGATCTCAGTCTGGACCTAAAGTCCTGGGAGCCAGGAGTGTCAAAGGCAAGAGAAGATTGAGATCCCAGCTGAAGCATTTGGGCAGAGAGCAAATTCAACTTTCCTCACCTTTTCATTCTTTTCAGACCCATGATGGATTGGGTGATGCCCATCCACATTGCGGAAGGTCATCTGTTTTACTCAGTCCACCTATTTAAATGCTAACCTCTTCTGGAAACTTCCTCACAAACACACCTGGACATGTTTAATCAAATATCTGAGCATACTGTGACACGGGGAAGTTGATGTACACAATTAACCATCACAACTGGGGACAAATGAAGCTCAACAGATCTGGGGTATCTCATAACCTGGGTCCAGTACACTGGCTTTCTGCTCTTGGCAAAGGCCTAGCTCATTCTCAGATTAGGACTTCTATACTGTGCCCTACACATGAGACACTAGTTCTGTCCTCTTGTGAGAAAACTTTTCCCCCAGCTTTTCTCATCCTTGGGTCTTGGCTCAAATGTCATATCCTCAGAGAAGCCCTCCCTCACCACCCTGCCTATAGTAGTACCCACTCCCCTAGACTCTCTTTATCCTTTTTCCCTGTATTTTTCATTTTCATAAAACTTATTACTACCTAAAATTATTTTATTTGTTAAATGATTTACATGACTAGCATCTCCCACAAATTATAAGCTCCATAAGGCAGGGAATTCATCTGTCTTGTTCATTATCCTATTCCCAGTTTCTAAAATAAAATTGAGATAGAGGACATGATCGATAATTATTTATTGTATTTGAGGATGAATAGAGGGAAAAGATAATAAAAGATACATGGTCTTCACCAAGATATTGTGGGGAGACAGATACGCAATATCAAAATAGTGTGACTAATGCTATTTGCAATGAAGTCAAGGTGACAACGATCCCAGCAGAGACATCATTTCAGACTGAATCTATAGGTCTCACTGAGTGATTGATGCTTGAGCAAAGTCTCAAAAACCCAGAGGGAGTAAACAATCTATCCAAGAATCTTGCATTTACTGGTTCAATGCCAAGGTAAAGCTTAAGATCCTCAACTCTACCTGAGTTTGAATCCTGCTGTTCTAGCACTAGCTCTGTGGTCTCAGATTAACCAGATAAATACTCTTTGCCTCTGTCTCCTCATAAAAAAATAATAATAATAATAATAAGTGTAATATTAGCAGTCATCATAGGCTTGGTGTGAGGAATAAATGAGAACATGCATACACAGTGCTTAGCTCAGAACCTGGACCATTGTAAATGTTCAAAGCATGTTAACGTAGTATTAGGGCTAATACTTGTTACTTTGTGGATTACCTAAGAAGTACCAGGCATTAAAATATTTTGGGTGTAGGATGACAAGCAAAGCAGACCAAGTCCCTTCTTCATAGAGATGTCATAAGTTGGTGATAAACAAACAGATAATTTAAAAGTCTTTTTACAATGCAAGTGTGGTGTGTGAGGCAATGAAGCAGGAATGAAGAATACCCAAGAGGACAGTCAACTAAGGCTCACTGAGGGGATGACTTTTAAGCTGAGATCTGAAGGATGAGCAGGAGACAGTCACACAGAGAGACAGAGCAGAGCATTCTAGGACTAGGGAGCAGTGAAAACAAAGGCTGTGAGTTTTGAAGGTAGAAAGAGAGTTGTGTCTGAAGCTCTGAAAGAATGATCCATGTCTGGAGTGTAGAGATAAGTGTGGGGAGGTCTGAGATGAGGCTGGAGAGAGGAACAGAGACGGATCTTGAAAGCCAGCTTAAAGGATTAAAGCACAATGGAAGTTCATCATATGGCTTCAAGCAAATGAATAACAAAACCTAGTCAGATTTTAAAAAGACCCCTCTGGCCCCTATGTGGAGAGTGGTTTGAGGTGGCCAAAAGTGGGAACAAGGAGCCCAGTTAGTGGGTAGTAAATAGCAGACCCTAGAGCTGGAGGTTGACTACACAAGACATTTGTCATTCAGATGGTTTCTTTGGAGCCACTGGAGATTTGCATCTCCTTTCTGGTGGCTGCTTCCTGCAGTGCATGAGGAGCAGGTGATGGACGACTGTATTCCAGAACCGTGGGGGCAGTCCATATTCAGAGCTAAGTGAGTCTTCTTTGAGACATTCACAGACACCAATTTTTATGACCCTCCTGACTTTTCATCATAAATTGCTAAGTCAATGTTCTGTGGTCACGGTGGTCAACTGCTTTGGTGGTCAAAGTAATTAATCTGTTTAATTATCAGGTGACACTTGTTAGATTTTATTGCAACCCTCTGAGCCACCCCCTCCCATAAAACTTCACCTGGGTCTAATGACAGAGAAGACCTGGTTAAAAATCATAAGCTATTCATCAATTGTAGTACTTCTTTGGGGAGAAGCTAATGGCTTAGTGTCAAGAATATCAAACATCAGTTGAAGTAAATTGAAAGCACATTATCTCCTGTGATATTATAGATTTTATTTATTGAAAATATGTTTTTTAAAAAATCCTTGCCAATTGCCAAAATATGTTAACTGCTAAAACATCATTATCCAAAGATTAAGTTAAAATAACATCATCGTTATTACCATCATTATCGCCATCATCATCATCATCATCATCATCATCATCATCATCACCATCATTATAGCACAACAACAAAAATAATAATTAGCACACACTGAGATTTCATCATATGCCCTAGACTACACTAAACATTTTGCCTATTGATGTCTTTTAATCCTCACAACACCACTGTTAAGTAGATCCTGTTATTCTCCATTTTCTTTTATAAGTGAGAAGACTAAGGTTCAGCAAGGTCATAAAATATCTGCAGTATCCCCCAACTAGGACATGGAGTTGGTGCTCAGACTCAGGTAAAGACTCCAAAGGCCATCATTAACTACTGTCCAAATGATTTCCCTGCACCCTGTTTCAGGTGTAAAGAACAGCATCAAAATTGGGAGAGGAGTTCCGGAGACCTTGACTTAGGAAATATCTCCAAGTGAAATTACCTTTTTGATCTCCATTTTCCTCCATTGTGTAAAAACGGGGTTGAATGAGATCTCAAGTGTTCCAGTGCTGTGTTGGACTGAAATTTCTCCTCTTTTCCTCCTCACCCATGGAGGTCCCATCATCCACAACACTTTGGGGAAATGCACTTTGCAAAACATTTTCTTTAATAGTGTAGCAGAAGTCATTATGACATCCCTAGACCTTACTCACTGAAACACCAGAAGAGTAAGGATGTGCTTCCATCTAGTCATGTGTTTGTGAATGACTGCAAATCAGCTGTTAGCCTCTGGGCATGGTCATCAGAGTAGCTCATCTGATAACTTAGAAAATAATGAAAATTGTTCACCAGGTCTTCATAGCTCACCAGGTTCTGAGCAGCATCAAATTACTTTGTTACTACTAAATCTGAAAGAGTATATTTCCAAACTTTGTCTTTATGTTTCTTTTCTCAAAAGTAATGTTTCTTCAAAAGAATTAAATTCTTCAAAATAATTAAATCAAGATCTACTAGCAATATCTGTGCCTCATGTTCACTGCAGCGTTATTTATCATAGCTAAAACATGGAAACAATGTCCATTGATGGATGAATAGATAAAGAAAATGTAGTATTTGTACACAACAGAATATTTTTCAGCCTTAAAAGAGAAGAAAATCTTGTCATCTGTGGCAACATGGATGAACCTAGAGGACATCATGTTAAGTGAAATAAGATAGTCACAGAAGAACAAATACTGCATGATTCCACTTATGAGGTACCTAAAAGAGTCAAACACAGGGAAACAGAGAATAGAATGGCAGTTTCCAGGGAGTGGAGAGAGGGAGAAATGGGGAATTGTTACTTTATGAGTATAACGTTTCATATATACAAGGTGAATAAGTTCTAAAGATGTGCTGTGCAACGTAGTACTTATAGTTAACACAGTATTGTGCATTTTAAAATATGTTAAGAGACTTCGCTGGCAGTCCAGTGGTAAAGACTCAGTGCTTCCACTGCAGGGGGTGCAGGTTTGATCCCTGGTTGGGGAACTAAGATCCCTCATGTTGTGCAGTGACGCCAAAAATATATATATATGTCAAGAGAATAGATACCATTTTAAGTATTTTCAACACAACACATACAGAGACACACACACACACACACACACACACACACGACACAAAAGAACACGAGGAAATTTTTGGAAGTGATAGATACTTTAGAAACTTGATATGGTGATGGTTTCATGGGTGTATGAATATGTCCAAATTCACCAAGATGTATACACAAATGTGTGCAACTAAAAAAGATTAACATAAGGAGTCATTGCCCAGAAACAGGCTCACATCTTAGAGCATCATTATGAAGCAGACACTTCTTACTTCATCTCTTGTCTGTTCATCTTTGCTGGTCTAAGATACTGACTAGAGTTGGGGATAGCTCTTTCAGATCTGTTGCCAAACCCTTGGTCTTCATCTGCTAAAGTTGTCCATGTGCATTCTGCTTTCAAGTCATTTTCAATTCTTTCATAATTCTTATAATTGCTTACGTTCTTCATTGTTCTTCACTTGTCTGAGCCAAGCCTTTTTTCTCCTTTCTTACCTTCCATTCTCAGCTATACCTTCTCCTATGCATTCCTCAAAACTCGGTTCTCTCTCTAGAAAAGATTGTCTTCAGTTTCTTTTTGTTCTTCTAAATCTCTTCTCCTCCTTCTCTCTGACCATTTATTCAATAGTCATGCATTAGACCAGGTTTTTTTTTCTAGGTGAAAGGGGTTTAGAGAGATTGTTATGCTGAAAACCATTGGTATACATTGTTGTGCTGGTAGATGTGTAACAACTGCCCTTCAAAAAAAAGCCCTGGTTTGTAGAATTCTCATATTTTAATGGTGAAATCCTTCCACTATGGCCAACTTCAAGCTACCAACTTAACTTCACCTAACATGGAATTGGAAAGAAAAGTACACAACGGGCTCTTGCCAGAGAAGGCAGGCTACAGCCCAGTACCTTTAACATGCAAGTTCTGACATTCCATTTAAACCCAAGTATATTTAAAACAATATTAATGATGTGTAAGTATGAAAATCACAGTTCCCTTAAGTTCACATGTCAGATTAATATGTTAATACTGCACGTGTGTGACTACAGTTGGGCAGTTGTGCTTAACTTCCAACTCCTCCTCACCCAGGCATTGGGGACATCAACCAGCAGTCTCAGGGAGTCTTGTCTGAGACCTTCTCTCCTTTCTTCAGACAGGTTCTAAGTCATGCTATAAATCAGAGTTCTTGGTGTCCCTGTGTAGCACTTCACAGATGTCTCTCTTTGAAGTACAGAGTCTTATTAACTTTATTGCACAAATATAAGCATCTATTGTTTTATTTGTATCCCTCACGGTTGCCACAGAAACCTGTGCAAAATAGGGAGGTTTAGGAGGTAGAAATCTCCTAATCTAAATCTCCTCCCCGTGTTTCCTAACCTGGATGATTAGTGTGACACTAAACTCCTTTTTTGTTATATGCAGACTGAAGTTATATTCAGGAAGAATGCTGCTGGGCAGTTTCTACCTTTTTATTCAGGAGGTAAAATATCTGTTTTCTGTCTTCTTACTAAAACACCTCCGTGACCCAGCATCTGAAGTTAAAAGGTGAGGTCACCTGTTAGCTTGACGAGTATTTTCATGCCAACAATTGTCTCTATGATCCTTAAATAACATGACCTTCACTTTTCCTGTATCCAAGCTCTTCTGCCTCATGAGGTTATTGTGCATATGTAGTTGATCTTGAGAAAATTCATCTAAGGATAATCTGGAATTCTCAAAGAGAAAATTCTCCTCAACACACTAATGGGATGCATTTCATCTTCAGAATAATAAATAGCTTTAGTTAAATGTAAGAAAAAAATGATACTTTTTACAGCCAGGTTGAAAATCTGAATTCACAATCCATCATTGTTCTTTTCCATTTACAGGTTTATTGAATATATGCACCTAATTTTCAGCCTTGCAGGCCATTATCCTAGGAAGAACCTACTCAAGTCCCAGGAACACCTAACACTCACAGAGAGTTTCTCATACTTGTAATTATATACTGTCTGTGCTCACACACCTGTTTTGTCTGACTTTGTCGCCATGGTGGAGCAGAGATGTTTGCTCTACTCTATGCCCTACCTCAGTCCCCAAGCAAATCTCACCTCTCCACAGCCCCTGTCCATATTTGAGATAGGTCCTCATTATTTCCCTGACTCCCATACCATCCCCACTGCAGCTCATGACCCTGCCAGCTGACAAAATGATCTTACACAGTTCAAATCTGATCAGTCTCCTCCTGGAAATGTCTGCCTTCCATCACTTACAGGTACAACACACCATGACCACGTATGAGGCACATTCACAGCAAGTCTATCATGAAGCAGGGTTGGGGGAGAAGGAAATACAAAAAGAGGAAAAGGAAAAGAAGGGACAAGCTTTTAGAAGAGCGGCAAGAAGAGAAATGTGCACATTTCCTTCAGTATTTCACCAAGACAAAGAAAGAAAAAGGGTGGCAGGTAACAGAGTGCTTGAGAGCTGGTTCACATGTGTGAGAATATGTGAGAGTGTGTTCATACAGAAGCAGGAATGAGCAGTGCAGAGAGAGAAAGAGAAACACAGAGACAGAGACCGAGACATAAGGGGAGGGAGAGAAAGAACAGATGCATGTGTGTCATGCATGTGTTTGTGTGTGCATGCTTGGTGAAAAGTTGGATGAAATTACTTCAGCTGAACTGCAGAAGGAGAAAAGGGAAGAAGAATGAGTTTGTGCAATTCTCTCTGTCAGAAGAAACTGGAGGGCTCAATTAATCATTTCATCTTATTAACCAGGGACACCTTGGTGACTGCTTTTTGGTCTTTATTTTTTTCTCAGAGTGATGGTAATGAGAGAACAGGGGTATAGTTGAGAGCGTGGAGCTCAAGTTTTCTGGCCAGGAGGAAAGGCCATGTGAAACTTGCTATTATATATGGAATGCTTACCCACGTTCAGTTCCAACGTGAGTAGTGAACATAAATGTAATTGCATCAATTACTGCAGGGCTGCTTATTAACATAGAATTTTACCTTGAACAGAATCCCATTTTGTGGATGGAAAGCCTGAGTTACAAAGAAGGCAAGTAAATTAGCTGCTAGCAGAATATTATAGAACCACACAATAAGTGCTGCCCTTGTGAAACCCACAGGTGGGCTGACTGGCTCAGCTCTCTTGATGGAGAGAGATGGAAAGGTCATCCCTGGCAACAGGAAGAGAGGACTGAAGGGACAAGTAGCTCCGTGCAAAAGCAAGGAGGATGAGGGGGTAGAAAATCTTAAAGGTGCAGGAGAGCCTATTTCAGGGAAATTGTGATGTTTTAGGTGTGGGTGAGGGTCCTATCACTTTCAGAGTACAGTTGAGCTGTTCTGCAAAGAAACTTTAGAAAAAGCGTTTTGTTTGTTCATTTTTTCCAAGTGAGCCTAAATGTGATTTCCTCATCTCCACTTTCCTTCCCTTTTATCCTTCAAGTCCTTTACTTGTGTGCTTATTTTTGCTTATCCTCTTTGTTCTCCTTCTTTCTTCTCCTATCCTTCAATAGCATAGAAATATTTTAAAATATGATCAAGTGTGATTTTTAGACTTAGTGAGTCTCACTCTTCCTCATCCACTGAAACGGAGTGGTTACTATTTCAGAGAAGCAGAAAACCAAGATGAGAAAGAGGGAAAGTTATTTTATGTTTTGCTTTTAGAAATAGGCTCTTGAAACTCATTCAAGAACCAACATTGTACAAGCAAAGGCTTTTGCTTGGAAGAGTCAGACTCTTCTGAGAGATAGCAGTTGACTAAAATTCAAAAGCTTTCTTTTAAATTTCAAGAATCATGGGCTGGTTAGTTAAGATCACAGAGTCTTACTATTAACCATAAAATAGGAAAGATGGAAGATGTAACCTAAGGCAATTCCCTTTACACAGAAGAGTAACACCACTTCTGGACTTGGTGGGCATGTTTGGAGCATGTCAGAGGGCACACAGCCAGAGGGAAAATGATGCCTGACTCCATGAGATGTTGCCTGACTCTACTGCTAAATTTTGAGCCTTGTCCGAGGTGTCAGGAAAACTTACTTTGAGAAAGAGCCTGAAAGGAGAGGGTAATTCTGCCTTCTCCCCTTCAGAGATGCTCAGGAGGACACTTTGCAGGGTGTCCTATACTTAGGAAAGTTGAAATGGCACAATGGCTTGTTTAGACAAAAAGAGGGCTGAGAATCCTCTTCTGGTTTCCCATGGCTTGTGTAATATGTACTCAAATATCCAAGATTTCCTGCTTGTACCAATGAGTAGATATGGAGATGACAGTGGTCTCACTGGGCTAAAATTAAGATGTCAACAGGACCACACTTCTTGCTCTTTTCAGCTTCTAGAAGCCTCCCACATTCTTTGCTTAGTGGCCTCTTCTTCCGTCTTAAAAGCCAGCACCATGGCATCACTTTTACCATTCTTCCATAATCATATCTCCCCCAGATTCTCCTCTTCTGCACACTTCTTATGTCGTGATCATATTAGACCGACCCAAATAATTCAAGATAATCTCCACATCTCAAGGTCAGATAATTAACAGCCTAAATTCCTTCTGCAACATTAAATCCTTTTGCCATGTAAAGTAACATAGTCACAGGTTCTAAGGATTAGGAGGTAGACATCTTTGAGGGGTCATTGTTCTCTCTACCACAGAGAACTTCAGGCTGGAGGCAGTTACTAGGACACGGGAGACCACTTATATCATCAGCAAAACGAGCAGGTGCCGGAAACAAAGATTCGGCTTGGAGACCTGCATCCATTTTGCCATGTAAACTTCCTACTGGGCCCAGATAATACTCTGGGAGAAGGGAAAGGAGAGGAGAAAAGTAGAAAAATTTGTGAATAGACAGAATGAAACTGAAAACAGTCTATGATTTAAACTGGAAGAGACAGATAACATTAAAATAAGATTAATTTTTTTTGCTGACATCAGTGGAACTAGAGAGCTTATTACCAAGTTACTTGAGTTACAGAAAATACAGAAAATTACAAGAATGCGTAGGATAATAGCAGTATATAAATTTCAATGCCTCTACATTTTCTTATTTTTATATCTCCTTTCTTACTCAATTTTTTCTCCTCTATCTTTTCTCAATTTTCTTTTTTCTGCTCAGCCTCTCCAAACCCATTTAATTCTTTTCTTATTCTTTCACCATCCCCTTTCTTTTCCTCTCCTTATAATTGTATAACTTCTCTTCTTATCCTTTTCATTCTTTTCTTTCTGTTTTCTTGCATCCAACCTGGTTACAAGAAGACAGATGAAAGGTGAGACCATGTCTTATTCATATTTTTGTACCTAAGACTTAGCATGGGTCCTGGATGATAGCAGATGCTCAATAACCATTTATTGAATAAATGAATAAATAAGTTGAATCCTCAGTCATGCAGTAAGGAAGGGATGCTGCAAAATGTCAAAGAACACTTCTAGTGTTCTGAAAACACAGAGAATAGCTAGATTGCATTAAAAATAATTTTAATTATTTCTCCCTTTAATGATCCCAGTTTCTCCAGCTGTCAAGTGAATAATCACCTTTTAAACATGCCAGCTTAAAAAAAAAAATCTTTAAATTATAACCAGAAGATGGCAAAGAAGTCAGGGTAACTGGAATTAAATTTATACAGAGGAGTTTTCCTTTTTACTGTTGTTTAAATAGGTTCAAGTAAATTGAAAAAGCAAGAAACTTCCAAGTGGAAAAGCAACAGAATGTGATTGCGTCTCCCAAAACTAAGGGCTGGAGGTGAGATGATCAGGAAAGAATTATTCTCAAAAACAGCAAGCCAGAGTGCTCTTAAATTGTGAGGATAAGCAGGTTTCTCCCTCTGAAAAGGGCCTGCTGCGAAAATAGTTCACCATTCCCTGAAGGGCAGGCAATTGTTCCAAATTATAGGAGGGTCCAAAGTATTGGCTGAACACCTCCTGGTAATCATATTCCTAAAAATGTCACTTAAAAAAAAAAAAAGGCATGTCTGATTTCATGAAGTGTTTGCAGGAAAAAGGCTGTCCAAATGAGACTCTAGACTTGAGAAAGCAAGATGGGACTAAAGAGGAAAGGAAACAACCAGAGTGGGTGGAGAGCCAGAATAACAAGGCGAAGCCCTTGCCTTGCAGTTGAGATAAGTATCTGGTGTTACCCGGCCACAGGTGAGTAGGTAGAAGCACTGAAGCAGGTGGGCAAGAGGATACAAGTGAGATTCTTTTTTTCAGTTTTTAGAGAGGGTGATATATTGCATGCATTGTTTTATATAATCTTTTTCTATAACTTACCAACATTTATAGTATGATGCTCATTTTTCAGAGAAGGAAACAAAAAATTGATAAATTTTCAGTAACTTGACCACGTCATACAACTTAATGGTGGACCAGGGATTTGAACTTGAATCTGTGTTACTAAGCCTGTGTAATTAATCACTATGCTATATGAGGAAACAGTGTCATCCCTCTGTACAGTTTTTTTTTGGGGGGGGGGAAGTGTTATTTGTTTGTTGTTACCTTTGTCTATACAGATAACATATTGGCCCATGTAGAATTTACATATGTTCACTGGAACCATAAGTTAAAGCACAGGTCACCCTAGTCACAAAGCAGGTGTCAGAAAACTAGGGTCAGTCATCACCATGACCATCATTACAATTGCCTTTAACACCCAGCAGGCTGGTCATGGTCATCAGATTGTGGAATCTAACTACTGCCTCTTGCAATTTTTTCTTGGTAACTCCAAAGCAGGATATTGAAACCATGGATATTTCAGGAGGAGGAGAAATGTCTCCAGAAAGCCTAGAGCAGCACAAAAATAGTCTTCAACTTACTTCTGCCTTCCAAATGTTAGGCGTGTGCATGTGATCAATAAAGCTCTAATTTGCCTTCCAAATGTTAGGTGTGTACATGTGATTGGTAAGGCTATAACTTGCATTTAAAATCCTAGCTGTGAGGGAATCTTGGAAAGGTAGCTTTTACTTTTCAGTTTATAGAATTAAAAAATGACATAACAGAAGGAGGTGAGAATGGATGCTGGATACCAGTTTTATACATCCAACCTATGCAGGAAATTAAGAATTTTGTTTTCTAGCCTATATTGTAGAGGAAGGCAAAGATTAAAGGATGAGAAGGTGGGCTGATGCTGAGTAGAGTGTCTTTCTTAGAACACAATGTATGTCATCTAAAGAAAATTAGTATCAGGTTCTTCTCAGAAGCAACCTGAGAAAAGTTTTACCATTTCCTACTGGGGTTGAACTTAGAAGCTCATAGCTCTAAGTGCTCTTGGCAGCCATCTTGCAACCTCAAGAAGAAATAAAGCTAAGAAATAGAGAAAAAGTACACATCCAGAATTATATTAAAGTCCCTTTATCCAACCACACTTGAGGCCACATCTTCCCTTCAACTATTTGTCAGCTAATAAATGCCATTTAAAAAATTTCAGCCTTGTTACCTGTCACCGTCAACCAAAAGTATCTTAACTGAGTCCTTCCACAATTTTGAAGGCAAAAGAGACCTCAGTTCTTCAGATATTCAGTTATAATACAGAGCGACAATAGTATTAGGGTCAGGGATAACATAATTATTCCAATAATTTAATCTCAAAAATAAGCATGATAAACAGAAGCAAATCTAATTAGTAAGAAAGGTAGATAGCTAGATTGGTACACAGAGCAAGGCTCTGTTTCCAGGGCTTCTACCCTGAGAAGAGAGAGAAACCATGACTAAAAAGGAAGCCAGTAGGTAGCGGAATGGTCCCAACTGGAGCACTCAGTCCAATTAAAGCCCTAGTCTCTAAGGAACTAATGGACTTGAACTCTAACAGGATTGAGGAACATTATCTTTACCCAGAGAAAACTGAGACACTGCCTTAACCAAATAACATATTTCTAGCTTCATAGGAAAGTAGCAATAAAATATTATTTTTGTTTGTTATGTTTTGGAAATTTTGGAGGGTAAACATTACTGATAAATATTCACCAGCATTTATGTTTTTCCTCTAAGCACACAGAAGGTGGTACTTCTCAGCCATTCTGTGGCTGGTTAGAACATGAGAACTGTCCTAGTCAATAAAATATGATCATAAATGACACATGTCACTTCTGAGCAAAGACCTAGCAAAGCACATGCATCATTCTCTAGTCTCTTTCCCTGACTGAGGAATGCCATGGATTCTACATGAGGCAATTACAAGATGGTGAAGCTTTTGTGATTCTTTGACTCAGAACTCATTACCAACCCATGTGAATCATGTGATGTGAGCAAAAGATCAACTTTTGTAGTGTTAAGGCACAGAGATTACGGGGGAAGGATTAAAATTTTACTGTTGTGTTATCCAGCCTATACTGGCTAATACTGAGGTACTAATATGAAATGAGACAATCTCTCACCCTATTACATTTTGAGCAGGAGCAATAATTCCAAGACAGAGTTAGATCAGGCATAGCCATTTGTGCTTACCATGGAACAAGTTTCAAGGTTGATAAGACTAAATCAGACATAGTAGGATCTTAGAAAGTTCTTCAACCAATGAGGAAGAGTCACGGTGGTAAATGAACAATAGACAAACATCAGAGCAAGATCAACTCTAGTTTCAAATACCAGCTTTCCTACTTATTAACCGAGGGTTAGCCTATCAAATATTAAGTATTTCTTAGCCTCAGTTTACTTATCTATAAGGCAGAAATAAAACTGCCATTCTTGTAAGAATACTGTGAAAACTTATTTAGAACACATGAAAAGTACTACAGGCATTCAATAAATTCCCTTTTGCAGGTAAAGAAATCAGTGTTCTCAAAAAGTGGAATTAATTAACCAAGATCAAACAGTGATTTACTGAAGAAGTCAGAAATAGAACCCAGTTCCCCTTATTCCCAACCCCAGAACAGGTACCTTCCTCTTTACAAACTGCCTCTTCATATAACTATAGAGTCCATACAATTAAGGATGTGAACCATTCATTCCCCTTTATGTATCATTAGCATCCAATGCAGTCAATCAAGGTGTGTTGAAAAACTGACCAAACATGAATATGTTGAAATTGGTGTCCTCTCGTGACCACCCTCCTGCTTCAGGGTTAATTTGCCCCATATTCAGCTCAACGTTAGCTTCTTGAATATGTTGGGGAAAGGGAGCACTTATAGTCTTCCTTTTGCTTTTATAAAAAAAAAGAAGTAACGTGTATTTAATGTGGCTGATGTGAGTTGACAAATACTCTTTAGACTTAAGTGTTCTCCAAGACGAATAAAATGTCTCCAAGAGGAATGAAATGCCCCCAGGCTAATAGGATAGAGAACTCTTCACCTGTAGTTCACTGGTTCAAATCCTCCCTGATGAGGTCAGTAATGAGTCACCCTATCTGATGGTTGTTCACTGACCTATGTTAAATGAGTTGGAGGTCTTATTTCCATGAATAGAGGACACTGTCTTAAATGAAAAACAACACTGACCAGCATCACAGCAAAGTTTGGTGTCATATGACAAACCAAATGGGAAGAAAAGTGTTAATGATCTATTTGGAGGAGAGAAGCAAGTAGACCAAACATTGTTTTCTGGCCATCAGAGTTGGGTCACGTCAGGGAGAGAGGAAGTTGACATTGAAGTTCTGTTTCTTTTTAGCCTAGGGAGAAATTGTCCTCCTAATTCCTTAAAATGTATATTTATTGTACACATAATAATAAAACTTTTAAAAATAATCTTACTTACCTTAGTGAAATGATATATTAATTATCCCCAACTTATCACATTTCCTCGTGTCCACACCTTGTGCAATTCCCTCTCACATTGACCCACTGCTTAGCCACATGATTTGCTTTAATCCATGTGGAAAACAACAGATGTGACACAAATAGGGGCTTGATAAATGCTTGCACATTGGGATTTGCCTTTTTGAATGCAGTTGCCATGTAAAGAAGTTTTATTTTGTTGGATAGGTTACATAGATACCCTCCAGCTGATAGCCTCAGCCAGGTAAGGACACCCAGGAGAAAAAAACTCTCAAGAAACCTCACATCTGATGACAAATTCATGAATAATCCCAACAAAAACCATATGAGCTGAAATAAACGGTCTCAGCTAAGCCATGCCTAATTTGCCATCCCACAGAATTGTGAACAAATAATTAGCTGTTGTTTTAAACCACCACCAAGTTTTAGAGTGTTTTGTTGTACAGCAAATAATAACTGATACAGAAATCAACATTCTGACTCCACTGAGGATGAAGGTTTACAGGAATCCCTTCACAATAACAATTCACTTGTTCGTTTATTCATTCAGCAAATATTTATTGAGCATCTTGTATGTTCTACTCACTATGATACTTGCAGTGATGCAGCAGTAAAAATTATACAAACAAAGCATCAGATGAGACACTTTTCCTCATGGAGCTTCAACAGAGGTCCCAAACCAATGGTCCATAGTGCAAGTGTGGCCTACAAATATGTAATTTTTGGCTCACAATGTGCTTTTTTAAATATTGATTTAAAAATTGGAAGCTTTTACATTACATTTGGAAGATAGAGATTCTTTTTCACACTCAGAAGAAACGGAATCACTGGGTCTGCACTTCCATATGGTACAAATGGCTGAACTGAGTAGTGGCTGCTCTTCTCCTCCCAGGATGGGGCATGAACTCTCCAGAGTCACAATTTCTGTCATTGCCTGTGTTCTTCATGAATGTCAAGACTAGGGTTATTTATCTTTATTATTTTTTTATTTTTGTAGAATTATTTCATTTTGTTTTTTTTTTGTTTTTTGCCTGTGTGGTATCTGTAGGCATCTAAGTCTAAGACTTCCCACATACAAGATCTAGTGGAGTACAAAGACATGGTCATACAGAAAAATGCAAAATGTAAATATAAAATAAGATTAGACACTGAGTTTAACAATGAATAAATTGACAGCTAATTCAGCTTTTCCAAGATCCAGTAACCTATTCTTTTAACTCTGTATCATAGAGATTTAGGACACTCAACATAGCATTCTAAGAATTAGGTATAGCAGGTTACAGGACCACGTTTTAGGAAATAATATTAATATTTTTATGTGCCCGTAGATACCATATGTCACAAAACACTTATGATCTAGGAAAGTTCCTCAGGAAATCACGAGCCTGCACTGCAGGTTGTTCAAACCTAAGCCTACAGAGCTTAGGTAATGTGAAAAGGAGAAGAAATACCATGATCCTTCAGGTCATCAAACTCCATGAGGAACTCAACTGGAAAAGATTTCACACTGACCTTATGTTGCTGATGTATTCAGTGTATTTTCCTTGTGACCCATAATCTGAACCTATTTTAAGATTAGAAACTGAAGAAAACAAATGTCTACTTTATTAAAATTGATTTATAGAGAGCTCCTATTCTATAAAAAATAACTTTTGAATAGCCCCTCAAAATCTGGATCTCCAAGTTCCTCAGAAGGCATTGTCAGCTTTCCATGGTAGCTGGCAACCCTCCTGCAATCATGTCACTTTTAGATAATACTTTGTCTCTATCTTCAAATCTTATGGAAAATAATTTAGAAAGAGAAATACTGGAGAGATGGTGGATATGAAATAATGTCATCATTATCCTATTATTTATAGTGCTGCTCAGCCCAAGATATCCATTATCAGCAATGCCTTTGACTCTCAGCTTATAACTCTCTAGATTTTATATATAAAAGTCATATTTTAAAGGGGTAATTGTCATCAGTTGGCATTGGGAAAGGTTTGTTGTTTTTGTTTCCTCCTGTTAGGGTTTTGTTATTGTTGTTGTGACAATTAGAAAAAATATGTCTCTTGGCATTTGAGTGGAAACTACTACATGATAGACTATTTCAGGAATTGGAAAATGTCAATCTGAGGGCCAGATCCAGCCCTATACATGTTTTGTATATAAAGCATTATTGGAATGCAGCCATGCCCATTCATTTCTAAATTATCTATAGCCACTTTTGTGATACAGATGCTGAGTTGAGAAGTTGCAACAGAGGCCCTATGGCTCACAAAGTCTAATAAATTTACTGTCTATCTGGTGCTTTACAAAATATGTTAACTCACTTCTGGACTAAGTATTTTTTTGACTAAGATGGAGAAAGGGCAGATCATTTTTATAAGATCAAGAAAAGCTATGAATAAAAGTAAAAGGTTTCATAATCCTATAAATGATTTAAACAAGACAATTATTAGAGCAAGAAAAAATAATATCAGACCATCTCATACAATTCCCTCAATTACAGATGATGAAACTGTAGTAACTTCTCTCCACAGAGGACCTTCCAGTGGTTTATGCCTCTTAGTAGTCACACCCTTATGTGGCCCTCTCCCCTGGAATCCAGCTAGCCTTGTTACTAGTTTTTGAGCAGTAGAATGCAGGCCACACATCAATGTAGCCATGTGTGACTGCCAAGGCTAGGTCTGAGGAAACCTTGCCAACAGTTGTGACACAAAATGATGTATTTTAGAAGAAGCATGTAAAGTACAGTGGGATCTTGGCCATCTGTCCGAAAAGTCAGGGAAGGCTTTGCAGAAGAAGTGACCATTAAATTAATTCTTAAAGGGGAAGTAGCACTTTGACAGACAAACTGATGAGAGATGGGTAGTTTGAGAAAAGAGGATGACCATGAGCTTTCTAGACAAGCAGAAAAAAGTTATGGAGAAATGGCAAAGTTTTTTTTCATGCAGTCAACATCACATTTTCTGTAGCTTCTATTCATTAGTCCTGGTTCCACTCGTTAAAATCCATCAGACAAAGTCTACTACACACTTCATTACTTTTAGAGGGCAAAGAACTCTCATTCAAATCTATATAAATGTATGCATGTGTGTAATGTGTATATATATGTATATATATATATATATACATATATATTTGAATGGAATTTGAATTTTCAAGTGTAATTTGAATTTCAAATCCCAAATACTACAGTTGGTGAAATACATATGACATATAAATAAATAAATATATATGTGTGTATACAGATACATTTATATATTTGAATTAAATATAAATATATATTTATATATGTAAAATGTATGTGTATATATTTCACCAACCACAGAGATTTAAAATATTTCTTGAGTGCCGACTAACATAAATAACCCCTTTTCCAAAGAACAGCACTTTAGTCATTTAAAGGCCATTACCATGTTCTCTCTGAATCTTTTACCAAAGACAATTTTCTTGAGGAGCTTCAAGATGGCGGAAGAGCAAAACGCGGAGATCGCCTTCTTCCCCACAAATACATCAGAAATACATCTACAGGTGGAACAACTCCTACAGAACACCTACTGAATGTTGGCAGAAGACCTCACACCTCTCAAAAGGCAAGAAACTTCCCCACATACCTGGGTAGGGTAAAAGAAAAAAACAGAGACAAAGAAGAGGGACGGGACCTGCATCAGTGGGAGGGAGCCATGAAGGAGGAAAGGTTTCCACACACTAGGAGCCCCTTCGCGGGTGGAGACTGCGGGGGGCAGAGGGGGGAAGCTTCAGAGCCACGGAGGAGAGCGCAGCCACAGGGGTGCGGAGGGCAAAGCAGAGAGATTCCCTCAGGGACGATCAGTGCCGACCAGCACTCACCAGCCCGAGAGGCTTGTCTGCTCAACTGCGGGGGCGGGCGGGGGCTGGGAGCTGAGGCTCGGGCTTCGGAGGTTGGATCACAGGGAGAGGACTGGGGTTGGCTGCGTGAACACAGCCTGAAGGGGTTAGTGCACCACAGCTAGCCGGGAGGGAGTCCGTGAAAAAGTCTGGAGCTGCCGGCCGAAGTGACAAGAGACTTTTTCTTGACTCTTTGTTTCCTGGTGCGCAAGGAGAGGGGATTAAGAGAGCTGCTTAAAGGAGCTCCAGAGAAGGGCGCGAGCCGCGGCTATCAGCGTGGACCCCAGAGATGGTCATGAGACGCTAAGGCTGCTGCTGCCACCACCAAGAAGCCTGTGTGCAAGCACAGGTCACTATCCACACCGCCCCTCCCGGGAGCCTGTGCAGCCCGGCACTGCCAGGGTCCCGTGATCCAGGGACAACTTCCCCGGGGGAATGCATGGCGCGCCTCACGCTGGTGCAACTTCATGTTGGCCTCTGCTGCTGCAGGCTTGCCCCGCATCTGTACCACTCCCTCCCCCGGCCTGAGTGAGCCAGAGCCCCCACATCAGCTGCTCCTTTAACCCCGTCCTATCTGAGCAAAGAACAGACGCCCTCAGACAACCTACACGCAGAGGCGTGTCCAAATCCAAAGCTGAACCCCGGGAGCTGTGCAAACAAAGAAGGGAAAGGGAAATGTCTCCCAGCAGCCTCAGGAGCAGTGGATTAAATCTCCACAATCAACTTGATGTACCCTGCATCTGTGGAATACCTGAATAGACGACGTATCATCCCAAATTGAGGAGGTGGACTTTGGGAGCAATGAAATATATGTTTTTTTCCCTTTTTCTTTTTTGTGAGTGTGTATGTGTATCCTTCTGTCTGTGATTTTGTCTGTATAGCTTTGCTTTTACCATTTGTCCTATGGTTCTGTCTGTCAATTATTTTTTTTTATTAAAAAAAATTTTTTTCTTAATTATTATATTTTATTTTTTATTTTAATAACGTTATTTTATTTTATTTTATTTTATGTTATGTTATTTTATTTTATCTTCTTCCTTCTTTCTTTCTTTTTTTTCTCTCTTTTATTCTGAGCCATGTGGAGGACTGGCTTTTGGTGCTACAGCCAGGAGTCAGGGCTGTGCCACTGAGGTAGGAGAGCCAAGTTCAGGACACTGGTCCACAAGAGACCTCCCAGCTCCACATAATATCAAACGGTGAAAATCTCCCAGAGATCTCCATCTAAACGCCAAGACCCAGCTCCATCCAATGACCAGCAAACTACAGTGCAGGACACCCTATGCCAAACAACTAGCAAGACAGGAACACAGCCCCATCCTTTAGCAGAGAGGCTGCCTAAAATCATGATAAGGCCACACACACCCCAAAACACACCACCAGACGTGGACCTGCCCACCAGAAAGACAAGATCCAGCCTCATCCACCAGAACACAGGCACTAGTCCCCTCCACCAGGAAACCTACACAACCCACTGAACCAACCATAGCCACTGGGGACAGACATCAAAAACAATGGAAACTACAAACCTGCAGCCTGTGAAAAGGAGAACCCAAACACAGTAAGTTAAGCAAAATGAGAAGACACGGAAACACACAGCAGATGAAGGAGCAAGGCAAAATCCCATGAGACCTAACAAATGAAGAGGAAATAGGCAGTCTACCTGAAAAAGAATTCAGATTAATGATAGGAAAGATGATCCAAAATCTTGGAAATAGAATGGAGAAAATACAAGAAACTTTTAACAAGAACCTAGAAGAAATAAACAGCAAACAAACAGAGATGAACAACAAAATAAATTAAAAATTCTCTACAGGGGATCAATAGCAGAATAACTGAGGCAGAAGAACAGATAAGTGACCTGCAGGATAAAATAGTGTAAATAACTACTGCAGAGCAGAATAAAGAAAAAAGAATGAAAAGAATTGAGGACAGTCTCAGAGACCTCTGGGACAACATTAAACACACCAACATTCGAATTCTAGGGGTCCCAGAAGAAGAAGAGAAAAAGGGACTGAGAAAATATTTGAAGAGATTATAGTTGAAAACTTCCCTAATATGGGAAAGGAAATAGTTAATCAAGTCCAGGAAGCACAGAAAGTCCCATACAGGATAAATGCAAGGAGAAACACTCCAAGAAACATATGAATCAAACTGTCAAAAATTAAATACAAAGAACAAATATTAAAAGCAGCAAGGGAAAAACAACAAGTAACACATAAGGGAATCCCCATAAGCTTAACAGCTGATCTTTGAGCAGAAACTCTGCAAGCCAGAAGGGAGTGGCAGGACATATTTAAAGTGATGAAAGAGAAAAACCTACAAACAGGATTACCCAGCAAGGATCTCATTCAGATTTGATGGAGAAATTAAAAGCTTTACAGACGAGCAAAAGTTAAGAGAATTCAGCACCACCAAACCAGCTTTACAACAAATGCTAAAGGAACTGCTCTAGGCAGGAAACACAAGAGAAGGAAAATGCCTACAATAATAAACCTAAAACAATTAAGAAAATGGTAATAGGAAAATACATATTGATAATTACCTTAAATGTAAATGGATTAAATGCTCCAACCAAAGGACATAGACTGGCTCAATGGATACTAAAACAAGACCCATATATATGCTGTGTACAAGAGACCAACTTCAGACCTAGGGACACATACACACTGTAAGTAAGGGAATGGACAAAGATATTCCATGCAAATGGAAATCAAAAGAAAGCTGGAGGAGCAATTCTCATATCAGACAAAATAGACTTTAAAACAAAGACTATTACAAGAGACAAAGAAGGACACTACATAATGATCAAGGGATCAATCCAAGAAGAAGATATAAAAATTATAAATATTTATGCACCCAACATACGAGCACCACAATATGTAAGGTAAATACTAACAGCCATGAAAGGGGAAATTGATAGTAACACAATCATAGTAGGGAACTTTAACACCCCACTTTCACCGATGGACAGAACATCCAAAATGAATATAAATAAGGAAACACAAGGTTAAAATGATACATTAAACAAGACGGACTTAATTGATATTTATAGGACAATCGATCCAAAAACAACAGAATACACATTCTTCTCAAGTGCTCATGGAACATTCTCCAGGATAGATCCTATCTTGGGTCACAAAACAAGCCTTGGTAAATTTAAGAAAATTGAAATCATATCCAGTATCTTTTCCGAACACAACGCTATGAGACTAGCTATCAATTACAGGAAAAATCTGTAAGAAATACAAACATATGGAGGATAAACAACACACTACTTAATAACCAAGAGATCACTGAAGGAATCAAAGGGGAAATCAAAAAATAACTAGAAACAAATGACAATGAAAACACAACCACCCGAAACCTATGGGATGCAGCAAAAGCAGTTCTAAGAGGGAGTTTATAGCTATACAAGCCTACCTTAAGAAACAAGAAACATCTCAAATAAACAACCTAACCTTACAACTAAAGCAATTAGAGAAAGAAGAACAAAAAAACCCCAAAGTTAGTAGAAGGAAAGAAATCATAAAGATCAGATCAGAAATAAATGAAAAAGAAATGAAGGAAGTGATAGCAAAGATCAATAAAACTAAAAGCTGGTTCTTTGAGAAGATAAACAAAATAGATAAACCATTATCCAGACTTATCAAGAAAAAAAGGGAGATGACTCAAATCAGTAGAATTAGAAATGAAGAAGGAGAAGTAACAACTGACACTGCAGAAATACGAAGGATCATGAGAGATTACTACAAGCAACTATATACCAATAAAATGGACAACCTGGAAGAAACGGACAAATTCTTAGAAATGCACAACCTTCCGAGACTGAACCAAGAAGAAATAGAAAATATGAACAGACCAATCACAAGCACTGATATTGAAACTATGATTAAAAATCTTCCAACAAATAAAAGCCCAGGACCAGATGGCTTCACAGGCGAATTCTATCAAACATTTAGAGAAGAGCTAACACCTATCCTTCTCAAACTCTTCCAGAATATAGCAGAGGGAGGAACACTCCTAAACTCATTCTACGAGGCCACCATCACTCTGATGCCAAAACCAGACAAAGATGTCACAGAGAAAGAAAACTACAGGCCAATATCACTGATGAACATAGATGTAATAATTTTCAACAAAATACTAGCAAAGAGAATCCAACAGCACATTAAAAGGGTCATACATTATGATTAAGTGGGGTTTATCCCAGGAATAGAAGGATTCTTCAATATATGCAAATCAATCAACGTGATACACCATATTAACAAATTGAAGGAGAGAAACCATATGATCTTCTCAATCGATGCAGAGAAAGCTTTCGACAAAATTCAACACTCATTTATGATAAAAACACTCCAGAAAGTAGGAATAGAGGGAACTTTCCTCAACATAATAAAGGCCATATATGGCAAACCCACAGCCAACATCGTCCTCAATGGTGAAAAACTGAAACCATTTCCACTAAGATCAGGAACAAGCAAGGTTGCCCCCTCTCACTACTATTATTCAACATAGTTTTGGAAGTTTCAGCCACAGCAATCAGAGAAGAAAAAGAAATAAAAGGAATCCAAATTGGAAAAGAAGAAGTAAAGCTGTCACTGTTTGCAGATGACATGATAATATACATAGAGAATCCTAAAGATGCTACCAGAAATCTACTAGAGCTAATCAAAGAATTTGGTAAAGTAGCAGGATACAAACTTAATGCACAGAAATCTCTTGCATTCTTATACACTAATGATGAAAAATCTGAAAATGAAATTAAGAAAACTCTCCCATTTATCATTGCAACAAAAAGAATAAAATACCTAGGAATAAACCTACCTAAGGAGACAAAAGACCTGTATGCAGAAAATTATAAGACACTGATGAAAGAAATTAAAGATGATACAAATAGATGGAGAGATATACCATGTTCTTGGATCGGAAGAATCAACACTGTGAAAATGACTATACTGCCAAAAGCAATGTATAGATTCAATGTGATCCCTATCAAACTAGCACTGGCATTTTTTCACAGAACCAGAACAAAATATTTCACAATTTGTATGGAAACACAAAAGACCCCTAATAGCCAAAGCAATCTTGAGAAAGAAAAACAGAGCTGAAGGAATCAGGCTCCCTGACTTCAGACTATACTACAAAGCTACAGTAATCAAGACAGTATGGTACTGGCACAAAAACAGAAATATAGATCAATGGAACAGGATAGAAAGCTCAGAGATAAACCCACGCACATACAGTTGCCTTATCTTTGATAAAGGAGGCAAGAATATATAAGGGAGAAAAGACAGCCTCTTCAATAAGTGATGCTGGGAAAACTGGACAGCTACATGTAAAAGAATGAAATTAGAACACCCCATAGCACCATACACAAAAATAAACTCAAAATGTATTAAAGACCTAAATGTAAGGCCAGACACCATCAAACTCTTAGAGGAAAACATAGGCAGAACACTCTATGACATAAATCACAGCAAGATCCTTTTTGACCCAGCTCCTAGTGAAATGGAAATACAAACAATAATAAACAAATGGGACCTAATCAAACTTAAAAGCTTTTGCACAGCAAAGGAAACCATAAACAAGACCAAAAGACAACCCTCAGAATGGGAGAAAATATTTGCAAATAGAGCAACTGACAAAGGATTAATCTCCAAAACATACAAGTAACACATGCAGCTCAATATCAAAAAAACAAACAACCCAATTCAAAAATGGGCAGAAAACCTAAATAGACATTTCTCCAAAGAAGGTATACAGATTATCAACAAACACATGAAAGAATGCTCAACATCATTAATCATTAGAGAAATGCAAATCAAAACTACAATGTTATATCATCTCACACCCGTCAGAATGGCCATTATCAAAAAATCTACAAACAATAAATGCTGGAGAGGATGTGGAGATAACAGAACCGTCTTGCACTCTTAGTGGGAATGTAAATTGATACAGCCACTATGGAGAACAGTATGGAGGTTCCTTAAAAAAAACTAAAAATAGAACTACCATACAACCCAGCAATTCCACTACTGGGCATATACCCTGAGAAAACCATAATTCAAAAAGAGTCATGTACCAAAACGTTCATTGCAGCTCTATTTACAATAACCAGGACATGGAAGAAACCTAAGGGTCCATCAAAAGATGAATGGATAAAGAAGATGTGGCACATATATACAATGGAATATTACTCAGTCATAAAACGGAACGAAACTGAGTTTTTAGTAGTGAGGTGGATGGACCTAGAGATTGTCATACAGAGTGAAGTAAGTCAGAAAGAGAAAAACAAATACCGTATGGTTACACATATATATGGAACCTAAGGAAAAAAAAAAAAAAAAGGAAAAAAAAAGTCAGAAGAACCTAGGGGCAAGATGGGCATAAAGATGCAGACCAACTAGAGAATGCACTTGAGGATATGGGGAGGGGGGGAAGGGTAAACTGGGACAAAGTGAGAGAGTGACATGGACATATATACCCTACCAAACGTAAAATAGATAGCTAGTGAGAAGCAGCCACATAGCACAGGGGGATCAGCTCGGTGCTTTGTGACCACCTAGAGGGGTGGGATAGGGAGGATGGGGTGGGGGGGTGATGCAAGAGGGAAGAGATATGGGGATATTTGTATATGTAAAGCTGTTTCACTTTGTTATAAGGCAGAAACTAACACACCATTGTTAAGCAATTATACTCCAATAAAGATGTTAAAAAACAAACAAACAAACAAACAAACAAAAAACAATGACAATTTTCTTAACACATTTGATTCCTCCCACATAAAAAGACTTCAAGTGCCTTTCATTTACTGGCTTTTATCTATTGTGTGCCTGCTATGTGTTGGACAATGTGATAGATATGAGGGACACAACACTGAACCAGACAGACAGAGCCCCTGAATTCAGATCTCTTTGAAATCCCACTTGATTTTCTCTGAACCAACTCTAATTTGCCTGTATCTCACATAAGCAGAGTTGTACAACTGAAGGCTGGACTCCAGGCCTCATCCAAATTAATTTGCTTATCACATCATTCACTAGATAAATTATCATCCAGTTTGGGGGTTTGGGCATTGATGTTGCCCCTTACCTCCATTTATTGTGCACTCATGCACATTCTGTCCCAGGTCTATACAAATTGAGTATGAGAAATATCCTTATTACCAATGACATTAATGAGTACATTTAATTTAATTTCTACACTTAATAAAAGAAATTGTCCAAGAGATATTTTTATGACATGAATGAGAACTCATTACAAGGAGGTTGGATTGTGAAACGACAATAAGAAGTTGCTTTCTGTGACAACTTAACCCTTTTCTCTGGGAGAGAGAGGATGTGGTTATTACTTAATTGAAGGGTCCTCTGTTGTATTCTTCTTTTCCCTTATGGACATCAAAAGAGTGGATATTAATTGCTTGTTCTTGGCAAGAATTATGTTGAAGAAAGTGGGAATATGTAGCCTTGATAAGTCGAGATGTTTGATGATGTAGTAGTTTTTTTTGTTTTGTTTTCAAAATCTGATAGCTAGACATATGGGAAGGTACCTGTTGTGTCGGGCCAAAGAAAAAAATCGAGGCCAATATATTTCAATGACAAGGAAAAAGGTTTCAACAAGTTTTAAGGAGGAATGAAAGTTCAGAGCTACTAAAGTTTCACTGAAAGAGACAGAGTCCTATGCTTCCCAGGGTACAGAGGTTTCTAAGCAAATTCAAGTATTGCTTAAGTAATATTGAACTAGACGACTTTAAGTCCTTTTATATTTTAATATTCTAAGCTCATACCCATTAGATATCTAAACATGTTTACATATGCATGTATATTCATATATTATATAGAGATGTATTTACTGAAATCGGAAGAAATGTATGAAGAACTAAAAAATGAACACACACACATTCACACATACAATTATGAAAATTTAGATCCTAAAATATCACTCTATAAGAAATTATTTTTCACCTTTCCATTTACTCTTATTTGGTCATAAAATAAGAGTACCTACTCTTTTGGAAATATTAGTAAAATAATGACTACTCTTCTTTCCACTCCCAGATGAGTTATCTGTTTGCTGAAATTGGGAAGATGGAGTTTCCTGAGACTTGATGAATTTAATTCTGGTTCTGCACCATATTCCAGGGTAGGAACCGGGACCCCCTTCCCTACACTTATTGCTATCTGAGATCAGTTGTGTGAGACTGCAATTCTTACAGCTGGCAGAGACCATGCTTAAGTGGGATGTCCCAAATAAATTTTGGGTAAAGAATTAGAAAATGTGATTCTGTCCACGAATTAAATCACATGATCACACACAAGTGTCCTAGAAATGATAATAATATTTTGATCATAATTTTTCTGTGGTTATTTCCCAATGGATTAATAATTTCAATCTCATCAATAAACAATAGTGAGCCTAGAATGCAGGCCATCAAGATGTGAGAGAATTTTAAAAATTGTTTGCTGATTTTTAGATTTCTGTGAATGAACATAGACTATAAAGCTAAGAAATTCATATACTGCATGGTATTACTTATACATAAGACCTAATAAATCCAACTCATAGAAACAGAGTAAAAAAGTTGTTGCCGGGGGCTGAAGGTGGGGGATCTAGCAAGAGGTTGGTAAAAGGGTATAAACTTTCATCTTTAAAATGAATAAGATCTGAGAATCTAATATGAAACAAGGTGAATGCAGTTGATAACACTGTACTGTATATTTGAAATTTGCCAAGAGAGTAAAACTTAGAATGTTCTCACCTCCCCCCAATATAAAATAAAAACGTGATGTGATGGATGTGTTAATTAACTAGATGTGGTGGGAGGATCCTTTCACAATGTATATGTATATCAAATCACCACAATGCACACTTTAAATATCTTACAATTTTACATGTCAATTATACCTCAATAAACCTGAGTTTAAAAAGAAATATATAGAAAATATAAATTTTAAAATGTTCTATGTTTCTATACTTCTTATGTCTATAACATTTTCTATGGTGATTAGTATGGAAGAACTAGGTGCTAGGGACAGGAAATAGAGACTTCCCCTCTCCTGCACTATTCTCAGTGGTTTAGCCTCTTATCTTTTAATACTATTCACATCATACACTGGGCTGACCATGACCAAGAATGCAGGGCAGAGCAATGTGGGTGGAGGCGAACCACCTCCTACCACAGAAATACAAGCTGCCTAAGACCATTCTCTTACCTTAGCGTCTCAACTTCCTCCATAGACTGGAATCATCCAGATGGGGATGGAGGACAGTATTGTGTAAAGGGAAGAACATTCATCTTAGGACCAGAGATTAGTACTCTAAAACCATTGTGTTTTTTTGTTTGCTTGTTTGTTTGTTTGGTTAGTATTCTTTGTTTTTCTTCTTTTTTTTTTTCTCCAAAAAAAAAGAAAGAACTTACACTTACTGAGCACTTTTCTATTGGATTGGGCTCCCCATTAATGTTCTAATCTTGTCCTGCAATTCTTTTCCTCATTAACCACAGTGACTTTTTGCTGTTTCTGGAATCCAGTCAGCTGATTTTTCTCTGTCTTTGCCCCCTCCCCCAAGAGCTACATGGATGTCTCTCTACCACCCTTCAGGACCAAGCTGAAATGTAGCCTTCTCAGTGAGCTGCTGACACCTTGGCATTCTGAAGGAAATAGTTGCCTCATCCATGTTACAATCTTTGGGGACTCTATTTCCCCCTCATCTGTACACTGGGGAAAATAATAGTACCAATGTTAGAGAGATATCAGACTGTATCATGATGATACACCTCAGTGTCACCATTTAACTGGCACATATTATACCCAGAAAACATGTTTGTTTGTTTGTTTGTTTGTTTGTTTGCTTGCTTCTTTTCTATCTCTGAATCAGAATATGTTTCATGAAAGCAGGGATTTTTGTCTCTTTTATTTCCTGCTGTACTTACAGAGCCTATGACAGCACCTGGCATGTAACAGGATTCTGATAAACCTTTATTGAAGGAAGGAAGAAAGGAAGGAAGGAAGAAAGGAAGGAAGGAAGGAAGGGAAGAAGGAAGGAAAAAAGGAAGGAAGGAAGGAAGGAAGGAAGGACAAACCTAGAATTGTATGCCAAGTTTTTCTAGCTCCAAACTAACACATTTCTACCCCAATATAATATACTAGCCTGCCTGTATTCTAGTTAGATAAGAGCCATTTTCTGTACCACTTGTTTTAAATATCTGATGTGAACCCCATTAACAAAGTGTTTTAGTGTGAAAGTGTTCACTACTTATTATGTGGGGAGCTCAGAAGTTCTCCAAAAAAGGATAAAAAATAGATTTAAGGTCATACTTGTGATCTGGACACATAAATGTACATTCTATTAAAAAATGAATCCCAGGAAATGAGCCCAGACAAAACCCAAAGCAGCAGACAAAGCAGAAACACAGACCCAGCCATGCATTAGAGGCAAAGGAATAATGAAGGTGGAGATAATTTTGAAATACAAAGCACATTTATTTTCAGCATGGAAGAACATTATCTTCTTTTTACCATTGCAGGATCAAGTAGGAGGGAAAGATTCAGAATGCCATTTTTACTGGATATTAGAAATTTTACAGAATCAGCTGGGGAGGTGGGGCTTTCTCTGTGGATGTTCACAGAAGTTCAGTTAAAAATAATAAGACCTTGAGATGGATTTTCTCATCCTTAATAGCTAACACTGATGCCAGTTTCTTCACTCAAAATGTTTTCCTAATGATCTGTTGTTCGTAGGGATAAAACATGGAGAAAACATTGGTTTTTGAATGAAGCAAACCAAGGATTGAAACAGACCTGTACCACTCTAGCCAACACAGGAGAAGTATTTAACCTCACTGATTTTACTTCCCTTCTTTCTGAAATGGTATAATGGTACTCAAGTAGCTTACCTCAAGAGTACCTAATCTTAACGACCATGCTAGGGGCACACTAGTCCTTTTGCCCAGAGGGTACTCCACTTTCTCCCTTCTACTTATAATTTATATCACTCAAATGCCACTTCTTCTCCAGGAAACCTTTCCTGACCCCTTGGCTTAGGTCACGGCTGTATTACCTACCCTCATGACATTGGATGTCTTTCCTTACAGCAGCTTCGATGTTTTATAATTTTTTCTTCTACATTCTGTAATTTATCTGCCTTCCCTAATAGACTATAGACTTTGTGAAGGCAGGACTTCTGTGGGTCTTTGCTGAGGATCATAGACTCCGTATTCAGCACAGTGCCTGGATGAGAGCAAGTTCTAAGCAAATGTGTGTTGAATAAATAAACGTGTATACACATGTGAAAATATGAAAGTGATCCAATTACTAACTTAGAAGCAATTCTTCTGTGGCCTCTTTTAAGTTCCCTTCATTCTCTGTTTCTTCCTGGACCCAGGATGGTAGCTGATTCCAACCTGTGCTTCTGAGTCATGCTCACAAGTAAACCATCTGTCAGCGCCCACCATGTCCACTCTCAGAGTCACTGCATGGGCAGAGACAATTAGTATGGCCAGTGTGTGGGAACTTCAGCCTTAGGAAGTGTTTCAGTGCTGAGCTAACAATCATTGTAATTTCACTTACAAGGGGACCTGGAATTACTTTCTTATTTTTATACTTTCTCCCCATTTCCCAGGTCCCCCACATTAGAGCAAAAAAGCAGAACCCTATCCTGTAGCCCTGAAATTCTCCTATCGCAAATCTCAAAAAGATTATAGGCCTTAAACAAATCTCCTTACGGCTGCAGGAGTTAATTTATAACATAAACTCCGTTACAGCTTATGAGGTTGCATAATTCACTTCACAACAGTGAATGTAGGGAGTAATCAATCATGAGTGTTATGTTTTTACTGAACTTCTCCAAATGCAAAAAGAGCTGTATTTTCTTCCTTTCTTTAGATGGAGAATGGGCATCCTTCTATCTGAGATGTCTGAGTGCTCAAGAAATGATATAATCTATTGTCCCCAAAACTTACTCGGAGTGTTCTAAAATAACAGTGCAAGAGAAGTTTCATTCTTTTCTTTCCTTTCTACTTTTCTCTCCAACTGCATGACTTGAGGACTGGAACCATTTTTTTGTTTGTTTGTCTGTTTGTTTGTTTGCTTGTTTTATGAGACTTGGTTTAAGCCCAACAGTATTATTTAGAGGCAAAAATCGATATATTCATAGTGGAAAGATAATTTAGTAGAAGGGCCAAGACCAGGGTTAAGGACGGCACTCATCTTGGACACAAAATGTAAAGAGATACTAAAACTCAGTAGTCAAGATAAATAATGTTTTAATGCAATACTTGAAAAAAATCAAAATTAAGCCCAAGCAAGCATCCACGGTGAACAAAATGTCAACAATTTAAATAAAGACAACATCAGCATTGCTGATTTTCTTCTTTTGCTTCAGGCTACAGTATTGCTCAGTGTAACAGGCCTTTGTTTAAATTTTTGATGTTTTGCTCATCATGAAACATTTTACATAACTTTTTACTTTTAAAAAGTACTGCATATGATATTATTTATCTTGATTAATGAGTTATTTTGGTGTTCCTTTAAATTTTGTGCCTGAGATGAGTGCTTTATTATCCTTATCCTAGACTAGTCCTTGCTCTGCTTAGTGGAAAGAGAATTTAGAAAACAGAAATGGTCCCAGGTGCACCTCATGCAAGCAGGGACCTTAGGAAAGTCACAAAACCTCGGAATTACCTTAACTTCCTTTCAGCAACATTCACAGGTGTTTGTCACCTACAAATGCAGCTAGCATCCGATTCAATCTTCATCAAACCTGAGGAACCTTAGACTGACTCATCAGTAGATGGGATCTAAAATAATATTAATAATGGCTGCTATTTATTTACCACAGTTTTATGCCAGGCAATTTTATATGGACAATAATGATAATCCTTGAAAAAAATCAAACTAATGCATTTTAATTGTTTTTCTTCAGCCCTAAAATTTTATTTTCCCCAGAAAGGAGAGGGCTGAGACAACCAATGGATGTAGTCCATTGGAGTTAGCCTTCCATCTCCAAATAGTGTCTTTGAGATGCCTTGATTGAGCATATATGCCCATCAGCCACAAACATTTTCCCACAAGACCCGGATCTCTGCCATTTCCCCCCTAGGTTTCTGCTTTGCCTTCCCATATACATCCAAGTATCCTTGCTGGGCTGCTTCCATCTTGAACCAAGTTTACTTCTGCCATTCCCCTGATCTGATGGCTAATTTTGGCCAAGACTCTCTCGATACCTTCAGTAATGGACTGTATCCTGAACCAGACACAACAAGCCATTCAGAATCTTTACCTCAGCAGTTACAGTCATCCCTTGATATCTACAAGGGAGTGGTTTCAGAACACACATGGATACAAAATCCGCAAATGCTCAAGTCTCTTGTATAAAATGGCATAGTACATATCTTTTTCAAGCTTTATTTATTTTAAAGAAAAATTTTGATGCCACATTTCACCCACCACAACCACCCTACTTCGTGGGCCTTTTGGTGCTAAGATAACGGATAAACTATATCAGAAGAGGCAAGAGTCAATAGAATACAACTTATAAAACACCCATCATGAAAATCTAGTGATACACAATCACGTTGTAGAATTTGAGAATGAACTGTGTCATACCCTTACCAAGTCACAAAGGTAAACTGTGAACACTGGTATTTATAGAACTTACCCAAGAATCTCCTTCCTTGGGCTCAGTCTTCACTCCATCCAATTCCTTCCTTTATTCAAAATTTTGATTTTGTACACATTTTATTTGTAACACACTGTTCTCAAAATGTGTTTCAAAGAATCTTTAATCCATGAAGTGCTCTGGGGTGAGGTGGTCAAATAATTTTGGACAATGTTACCTATTGTACCCTTTCTTGGAGATTCAAAATGCTCATTAGCATATTAAATGGCTCTGAGAAGTACTGCAGTAGAGAAGGTATTTAACTTTGTTGAACTCAGCAATTTCCAAATTTTTTTGCTCACAGAATCTTTTTTTTTTCATAAAACCTATTTGTATCCTCTCATGCCAATATTTCATTTTTGGGGGGCCACTAGCGTAGCCAGTTCTCATCATGCTTACACACTTGTGTGCTTTCTTGGGAGGAAATGTGCTCATACTCCTTCCTTGTGGAACCCAACAGTAACCCAGACCATGCAAGCAGTCCACCTCTCCCACCTCTGCCATCCCAATAGCATCCTCACACTCCATTCAGGAAGTTCTTTGCCCTATTACCTGCCACAATAACACTTCTATGACATGCGTGTGCTGTTAATCCTTTGGTGGAAACATTCTGTCCTTCACTGGGGGGGACACCTCAAACCCCCTTCTTTTGTGGACCCCTATAGCACTTCCTGTCTAGCACAGCTTTAGCCATCTCTACACTCCCTACTTCCAACTATAGCTCAGAAAGTTGCTCCTTCTTAAGCTTTTGAAGTCTAAGAGTGATTGGCAGAGTCATCATGATTCTCATACATCAGATGGCCTCAGAATCCCCTGAAGGGTTTATTAAAACACCAATTTGGGGGGCCTACCCTAGAGTTTCTGATTCAGCAAATCTGGAGTGGAGGCCAAGAATTTGGATTTCTAACAAATTCCCAGGTGATGCTAATTCCAGGAGCATATTTTGAGATCAACTGAAATATAGAAACAGTTAAGTGTACAGAATAGCCTTGCTTTCAAGAGGGTTGCAGTTACCCTAGGTTGATTAAGACCAATACATATAATCCGTAGAAACAAACAAAAAACTCCACACAATTGTCTGGTTTTCAAGACAAGTAATCAGAGGTCTACTAGAATGCCAGCACCCTTATGAACTAGTAAACTGAGGCACAGGAAGAAAAAAAATAGAATTTCTGTTATATTTTTAATTTAAAAGGTAGAAAAGAAATCTGTGTGAATATTATTGACAATGTTTAACAAAGTATCCTTTGGGGTGGGGGGAAAACTGAGACATACACAATACAAGGGGGCTGATAGTCACATACTATTCACTTTTTATTCACTTTTAGTATATTTTAGTATATTTTATTAGTTGGGATTCTGGTTTTCTTGCACTAACAAAGACTAAAATATCAATGACTTTTAAAAAGTTCATTTCTAACTGCCCTAACAGCGTGGGCCTGAGCTTTCCAGTGCTGAAGTAGCAGCCCCATGGTGTCGGACACCCATGACCTTACAATAGTGTTGCTCTGCCATTCTGAGCACGAGGTTTCCCTATTGTGAACCAGGATGGCTGCTTCAGCTTTTGCAGAAAGTAGGACAGAAAGAGAAGGAGAGAGCATATTCCTTTTTTATTTAAGTTGTACTCATCAATTTGTTTGCATCCCATTAAACAGAACGTAGTCAAATGGTCAAATTAGCTGCAAGGGACACCAGGATACATAATCTTCCCATCCAGCTAATACGTCTATTTTTTATAGAGCACAGTTACCAAGGGGGGTGGGCAACCAACAGTCTCTACAGCATGTATTATAATGCACTGGGGTTTATGTACTCCTCGTTAATTATATTTACAGGTTGTGTGGTCTCATGTCAACTTTGTTAACACTCAGAGAGTAAGCAAGTGGTTTGGCAGGCTTTCTACAAGAAATGACTGGTTGAAGAAAATTCCGGTAACACAAGCAAAGCACTTGTAAACAAGAAAATGGCAGGATTGACGGTTCTTCTTCTCCAAGGTCTTTACTGGTCATATTAATGAATAAAAATAATGCCAACCTAGACAATTTGGACACACAGAAAGACAAAAAACAAGCAAACAAACAAAACAAAATAAACCCTGGAAAATCACTATAAACAGGTTCATAGCCACCGTCATCAGCATCAGCATTGCGGGTAAAATGCAAGGTTAATAATAGTGGGGTGTACACCTTATCATACACATATCATTCTATATATTGTGTTATAAAATTCTATGTGCATGGGTTATAGATACCCCATAAGTTACTTACATATCCTATAAAATAAATATATACAGTTACTACATATTATAATCCCACTTTAGTAATGAGAAGCAAAAAAGTTATATAAGATGTCTGAGTTTTATATGGTTGCTATAATGTCACCACAATTAGAAAGGCATTTAACATATTAGGTCACCTATATCATCTCCTTTCAATGTATATTAGAACATATGCACAATTTCCAAATAAATAAGCATGCATATATTGGGGATATATGCTCAAAACATTTACTCAAGATGTTTAATTCTCAAAATATTGCAGGAATGGATCAATGCATTTAACAAAACTATAAAAGAAAGGAAACCTTGACCAGGGAGCAAAGTGGGTGCTTTTTTTGACATCCTCACTCCATCTCTAAATTCCTCTATTTCAGGATGCCACAGAAGATTACAGTCTGACATTTAGGGATTCACATTATAGGTCTTCCGATGTGTCCTCTGAAAATCCAAATCGGTGAAGATGAACAGTTAATACCACTGAACCTCACCACAGAAAATATTGAACAGGTCTGAGAAAGCCCATATCCATATAAAGGGGGATGCAGGTGAAGAGTTGGAGCCATAAGAAGAGGGGTCCTTGCAAAGAGATCTGTAAAGGTAGCAAAGAGGACAAGTGAGTGTGTCTAAATGCATCCCTTGCTCTAAGGAGCTGAGGTCTGAGAAATAAGGAACTTTGATTTATAAAGACTTGGCTCTGTGTTTAGAGCTGAACCTTAGTGTTTTATCACTCTGCAAAGTCCCTTATCTTCTCTGGGCTCAACATCCCCATTTATCTTCTGTGAGGAGGAGGCAATGCCTCTGTCATCTACCTCACTGTGTGGGTACAGATCAAATAACACCACGTATACGAAAACCACTTTGCGAACTACAAATGCCTGTGTGCCTGGACTTTTATAGAAGGATGATAGGACTTGGATAGTGAGCGATTATGGGAAAAGTTATTTTAGGTGGAATTGAAGAACTAATATGTGAGAACATTTGCTTATAGTAAGAGACCTAGTGTTTTTTTTACACCACAATCCATAGGGCACTTTGCATTCAGTATCTCATGTAAACATCACCTCAACTCCGCAGGTACCACTCTTAATTCCTATTCTATAGATGAAGACAGTGAGGCTTACTGAGATTTCCTAACCTCTCCAACGTTACATGGTTAGGATGTAGCAGAGCATAGTCAAACCATGACCTGTCTAACTGCTCAAATCTGGTAGGTAGCATGGCCCTGGTGAAGCTACAAACCTATCTCACTGAGTGCATCTGTTCCAGAAAACACTTCAGAACTGGATAGAAGGGATGAGATAATGGGTCTCAAACTAGGATAAAGGACTTTCACCTGATATTTGGGAAATCAACATTATGTGTAGGGTTCTTAGCAGGGTGCACCCATCTGTGTGGATAGGATAGGGTAATCTGCTGGAGATAGTTTTGACAGCCTGAAGTGGAAGGGATTCAGATTGGCAGAGAGCAGTCTTCTGCAAGTCAGTAGGAACTCACCTTGAATGTTGATGTCTGCTTCAGCCAGTGTTGGATCATTTGGCTTTGGGCACAGGGAGAATGTGTCTCAGTGCATCCATTCTAAAATAGCTGCTTGGCAGGTAAGTTTCCCAGAGACTGAAGGTGATGTAGGCATAGGAGCACACTCAGCTTAATTGTCTAAAGTACTGAGGTCATGGACTTATGTTGAGATATTTACAGAACACCATCTACATAGAAGGTGCTATTCCAGATTCTGAAGATTAAAACAAGTAATAGACACAACTTTGGTCATTAAATGGCTAGTGGGGGAGACTGATAATAAAATGACAAATTCAGTGCACTCTGACATAGCCCAGAACATTATGGGAACAAATCAGAGTATATCTTCTCTTTTCCCAGTGTTAACATCCAAGGGGTGTTGGGAACATTGTTTGGACTGCTTGAAACCCCCAGCTCACTGTGGGAAGACAGGTCAGTACTATTCCCATACATGTCTGAGATTGGGATGATTCCCACACATGAGCTGTGGTGTGCATGTACTAACATGCACAGAGTAATTGTCCTTTATAATTGAAAATGTGGCCACTGACAGTTTTATGTTCCTGACAGTCAACCAATGTCAACAGGATTTTATGGTGAATTTATGGTGGTAGGCTCTGGGTGCTGGGTTAATAGGCCTTCTCCCTCTGTAATAAGGGCCCATTAAAAAAAAGGAGGAGGGAAGGCTTTCTAAACACAGCCTGATGTTTGAGCTCAGCTGCTGAGAGCTCTGGGGTTTAAATGGTTTCTTGACTCAGGTGTCTCGAAACAGATGATATTTCCTTATAGAGCCGTGGTAATCTCACCTTCCTAAGTTTTCTGGCCCAGAACCTGCAACTATGAATCATTATACCAGGAGCAGAACACTCATAGGTCTTTGGGGAAGATTCTTCAGTGATGCTTGATGTTTGGCAAAATATTGAAAAATAAACCAGCAGCTCTTAGAAGAGCTGAGAAGTTCGAAAATCAAGGCCATCAAATTTCCAGCCACTGTGAGTAACTTAATGAGCAAGAGATGAAAATAGACTTCATTGGGGAGGGTCAAGATTGCCACAAACAGCTTGTGACAGCAAAACTTCACAGTAAACATTATATCAACATGTGCATTCTATTAAAACAATGTCTATTTTTGCAGGTAGTTAAAATGCCAGACACTGTGCTAAGACTCATTTATTCTATTTAATACTTATGAGAGATATATTGCTACTGCCATTTAAAAGCTAATGCTGAATTTTTCTTTGCCCAAGAACAAAGAGCAGACAGAACGAGATTTTGAAACCAAATTTGACGTCAAAGTCTGGGCTCTTCAATTGCTGTTATGTGTCCTTTAAACCCCTGTTTTGTGTTTGTTTGTGTTTCTTAGCTCTAGAATCTATTTCATACTTTCTCTTGCCCAACTGCCCTGGAGATAGTTGTAGTCACATAGAGCTACTAAAAATCATCTTTCAAACAACCAATTTGAAGAGATAGTCAAGCATCCTTCTCTCCCATCTCTTCCCTTAGGGAAGAAGAATAGTCTTTGGCTACTGAGCACATAGCATTCACTGAATAAGCCCCTGTTTAATGTCACAGTCACAAACAGTTTTAATAAATAAAGATTAAAACCTGACCACATGTGCCTCATAGCCGGGAGAAAGAAAGAGATGGTGTATCTATGAATGCAATAGGTGCCCACAATCCCTTATCTGAAACTAGAAGAGCCAAATATGCATAAAGGTTTTCCAGATTTTATGATTCCCTAATATTAGGCAGCTGTCCTAGGGGACCCAGGGGCAGCACCACATGAACAAACATGTTAATATTTATGCAGTGAAACTCATGAAAATTCACACTACATATCAGACCTAGGGGCTGTAAACTAACTCCCTTTAGGTTCAGGTCAGGTCAGAGGTGCTACTTAATAAGTTAAGAAAAGTACAATTGTTTTTCAAAATTTTTATTTTCACTCCAAGATATCATCCTGGTAAATTCTCAAAAACACTCTCCGGTGGAAAGTAACTCATTCTTTCTAATGAGGACCTGATGTCCTTCTGGCATCAGAAGATAAAATCTCTTGCCCAACCCTTCTTATCTCTAATTTGTGTTAGGATTAGGCCTAGAATCCAGAGGGTGTGCCTCCTATTCTGGAGAGCATTTCTGCACAGCAAAGGCCAGAGCAGAAAATCAGAGTCACACAGACCTGGGTTCTCTTTCCCTTCTTGACAACCTGGAATGACCAAGCCCAGTCTTCACACCAGCTCCCACATCTCAAGATGCACAATCTCAGACTTGGAGATGGTGGTATTACAGGGTCCTCTGGGGGACTCTTTTGGGTGCTTTCATTGCTCCTACCTCACCTCTCTCTCAGTGCTGCCTTGCCTCCCTTCTCTGTGAATTCTCCAACTTTGCAAATGACTGAGTGCCAAATTCTGCCAAGATAATCTGAGTAAGCCCTTTAATGGTTACACAATTTCCTCTTCTTTCTCTTGTCCTAGCTCCTGGAAGTGGAAAGAATCAGAAACATTTACCTATTGATCCATCAGGAACCTAGGGTCTGTCTTTTGTTCCCATCATTGTCCAGAATGTGATCTCAAAAACCCACTGGATGCAGCAGTCATCTGGTTTACCAGGTGTGGGTGTTATGGGCTTTCCTTCCCTTTCAAGGAGACAGCACGTCTCAAGCATGAGATCAAAACATAAGAGCTTCCATTGAAATATGACATGTTCTCCACTTATTTACTCATTAATAAATGTTTATCTTCTGCATGGACATTTCTCTGCAGGGGCCTATAAAATTATTATACTGAACTTTATTTTTATATTATGGATGTAATATAATATTACAGAAAATCTTGAGTGTAGACCAAAAAAAAAAAAGCATGAATACACTACTAGTCCCACTCCTGTTTCTTTTTGATGTATTCTTTCTACTTTTTCCTATGCATGTTTTTAACCAATTCTTTAATCAGGGAGGATATATAATTCTGTGACTTTTTCCACTTTTTTAAAAAACATTTTCCATGTGTGCTGTGGTGTATTTTTAATGAATGAGCACAGTTGTTAAGAGTGTGCACTCTGAAGACAGACTGCTATGCTCTGAGTGTTTGTGTCCCCCCACAAATGCATATGTTGAAGCCCTAACCCCCCGTATGACCTGTATTTTGAGTTGGGACCTTTGGGAGGTAACTGGCTGAGGTGGTGAGGGTAGGGCCTCATAAAGAGATTAATGTCCTTATAAGAAGAGGAAGAGAGACCAGAGCTATTTCTCTCTTTCTGCCCTATGAGGATACAGTGAGAAAACAGCTGTCTGCAAGCCAAGAAGAGGGCTCTCACCAGGAACCAATTGTCTGGTACCTTGCTCTTGGGCTTTCCAGCCTCTGGAACTGTGAGAAATAGATGTCTGTTGTTTAAGCCATTCAGTCTGTGGTATTTTGTTATGGAATCCTGAGCAAAGACACAGACTACCAACCTTTTCGTTGGGTAAACTTGGCTAAGTTACATAGCTTTTCTGTGCTTCGTTATCCTCAGCTATAAAATGGAAATCATAATAGCAGCTATCTCAGAGTTATTATGAAGATGAAATGAGATATTACACATAAAGTGCTTAGAAAGTATTTGACAAATCATAAGCTCTCAAATAATAATAGCCATTGACTGCTGATGGTCATTTCCCTATCTTTTAATCTGAATAATCACACCAATCTCATGAGCTTTTTGTAAGGATAAAGGCCATATGTGTGAGAACCTAGTGCAGTGCCTGGTAGAAAGTAGGTTTGGAATTATGAAAAACATAAACCAAAATCTTTAAAAAAAGAATATTTTAAAACTGTTCAAACTGAGGCATTTATTTGAAAATGCCTTTGAAATGCTCAAAGCAACTCAGAAATTTAGTGTCAAATCTGGAGGTCAACAAATGTCCTTTGATTACTTTGGCCCACGTCAGTTTTCCACTTTTCAATCCAACTTTTCCAAAGAGGTCCTTTAGACCACATGATGAGAAGGGTGGTGTTACTGTTACTTCCTTCTGTGTAACAAATTACTCCAAAACTTAGCTGCTTATGGCATCATTTTAATATGTTCTCTGATTCCATGGGTCAGGAATATGGACAAGACATAGAAGGAGTGACTGACCTCTTCTCAGTAATAACTTAGGCCCCAGCTGGAAGATATAGCCTCTGGAGCTGACTCAGCGGCTGGGGTTGGAACCATATGAAGGTGTTTTTATTCATGTGTCTTGTGTTGGCTGGGACCCCAGGTGGGGCTAAAGACAGAAACATGACATAGCCTCTCCATATGGCCTGGGCTTTCTCACAGCATAGTGACCTCAGAGTAATGACATTTCTTACCTTGTGGCTTTGGGAGTCAAAAGCAATGTCTGTGTAATACAGACCAAGCTGTATTACATTTTATGATCTAACCTTGGACATTACATAATGTCACTTCTGCTGCATTCTTTTGGCTACAAGTCAGTCACTGAAGTTGGCCCAGATGAAAAGGGAAGAACACACAGTCTTCTCTTTTATAGGAGGCATATCAATGACATGTTTAAAACTGCCACAGGAGTTTAGTCCTGAGTATTGCAGGGAACAGTTTATTGAACCAATGAAATTACAGGTCTTCTCTTGCTCAAAGGTTCAGTTGGTTTACAAACAGTTCCTTAAGGTGAAGGACTTTTCTTAGTTATGCCTGCATCCCTTATTCTACCCAGGCCAGAGTCCTTGCAGAGATGATAATTGAATGTTTTCTGATTTACACCGAGCACAATTGACTTTATTATTTCCTAATTGTGCTCCAGATTTTCATTACAATAAAGCCCATTGCACATATTATATTAAACCTACCTATGTTTACTGAATTTTATACTTCCCTTGGTTGATATCCCCCCAAAATCATGTAATTTTATTTTTATAACTTGGTAAAATTTTTCTTATATAAAAATTTGTATTTAACAACAACAATAGTTATGATAATAATGATAAATCTCAGTCAAACAAATAAGCATGCTGATTCTATGAATCTACATAACATTCTGCCTTTGATTGGACTAACACACTGTATTAGTCAGGATTCTCTAGAGAAACAGAAACAATAGGCTGTGTATATGTATAAAATAGATTTATCTTAACACTTGACTCACATGATTATAGTGGCTGACAATTCCAAAATATGTAGAGTGGACCAACACTGTAGAGACTCAGAAAGAGCTACTGTTGCAGTTTAAGTCTGAAGGTCTCTGCTGGCAGAATTCCCTCTTGTTCTGGCGAGGTAAGTCTTTTTGTTCTGCTCCCTTCAACTAATTAGATGGGGCCCACCCAAATTATGGAGAGCAATCTGCTTTGCTCAAAGTGCACGGATTTATATGTTAATCTCACTCAAAAACATCCTTACAGAAAATTCATATTAATGTTTGACCACACATCTGAGCACCATGACCCAGCCAATCTGACCCATAAAACTAACCATCACACCCACTATCAAGATAGAAACTAATAGTAAACATCAATCACAAATTATGAATAGGAAAAAAAGTTATTTTAGAGGAAAATGTAGAAATGGATGGTGAATATATGTTCTAATTGATTTTCTCTGTCACTGTATTAAATGCTGGAAAGAATAAAAGAACACATTCAGCAGAAAAGAATAACACCAAAGGAAATCATTCCTTTGTGCAAATGTAAAACCATTTATAACCTTAACTGATTTGGTGACTTTTGTTAAAAAAAAGGTGGTAGCAGGTGTGGAAGAGTAGCAGCAGGGGTGGGTCTCTCTTATTGTTGTGAATTCAGAGTCCCTCAGTGCAACAGAGTAGTGTCTGGACGCATCAGCTCAGACAGGGAGAGGGCCTACATGCACTTGACACCACAGGAGGATCTAGGCATGTAGAAGGCAGTCTCCAAGATTTGCAGCCAAGGCTAGGAATCACTGAACCTTTGGAAAGTTCAAAGCCCAGCAAAATCATAGCCATGAGTTTCCTGACAGTTTCTATGGAAATCCAATACTGGTCACCAAGCTTCAAAATAGGTCTTCTTGGGCTCTAATATCCATGAGTAGACTTGGTGGTTATTTACTTTGGTAGCTTGCCTGGGAGTCATCCAATCAATAGCATGAACAGCAGAACCCAGATGGTATGAAAAGGGGGATCATGAGGTACCTAAAACAAATTATTTTTGGGTAACAGGAGACAGGACTTCTCCTAAGAGCACTTTAACAATATAAGTATTTTTTTTTTAATCTTCTATAATCCGATACATTTTGGGATGCGTATAGTATGAAGAAATCCCCATGTACTTTGTAAGGTTACTATTTTCAGCCAAATACATTGTAGAAGATGGTGAAGTATTGGATGCATCTGTCTTTGGGGGAAAATTGACTCACTTCTGTGAGGTGGGAAAGGATGCAGAGAGTTGAAAAAATTGAGTATGACTTCATAAATTCAGGGCAGTACATGTGAAAAGAGTATTCTCAATATAACCAAGTGAGCTACAGGAACCTGAAACCTCAGATTTGCCAGAAGCTTTGGGGCATGCTACTCTGGATTTGCCTAGAAACTTAAAATTCCCTTCAGGTGTCCTACCTGTAATTCAAACACTCCGCTGAAACCCTGCAGAAATTTCAATATTTGGGCAACTAAATTATAGTTTCTATAATCTCTCCCCCCAACCAGATAGGAAAAAAGAATGAACAGAAGCACTTGGTAAATACAACTTCATCTAATCATTCCAACATTATGTGACATAGGAGTTATCACTCCCAAGTTATATGAATATGTAAGCCACAGTTTTAGATGGTCTACCTAAAGGTCCTTAGGTCATATTACAAATAAAATGAAGAGGTAGTGGGGGACTTACCTGGTAGCCCACTGGTTAAGGCCCCGTGCTTCAACTGCAGTGGGGGAGAAGTTTGATCCCTGGTGGGGGAACTGAGATACTGCATCCCATGCGGTGTGACCAATAAATAAATAAATAAATAAAATAAAAGAAGAGGTACTATTCATATTCAGAAGTATTTTTCAGTGGATAGATAGTTGGATGGATGGTTGGGTGTTAATGAGTTCTCGGTTATTTGCTTTATTTGGGTCCTTCAGTGTGCTGACACTGTCTTTGACCCTACTGAGAAGGGGATAAAAGAACAGTAAAGGCGTGTTCAAAACAAATCTTGGACGCCCATATAATCTTTAGAAATGTATTGACTGTCAAATTTATAGCTACACTGGCCAGATATATGAAGGAGAGAGTGTGAAAGTATAGATATTAGAATGAAACTATTTATTTCTGTGAGTTGCAAGTGACCATATACCTCACAAGTAATGCTGAAGTCTGCATATTCCAGGAGATTCATGTTGTGTTGTATTGTATCATGGAGAATTGTTCATAATTCATTTGCTGGGCTTCCTTTGTTATGCTTAGCCTGAACATTTCAGCATAAATTTTTTTTTCTCTTTGCAGAAATGGAAATGCAACTGTGATTTTTTGGCAGCAGATCTGTCTGTGTTGGAATAACAGCGTTCATGAAGTGTTTGAATATTCGACCCTGTGTGACAAATGTCAATAGTGACAGGCAGGCAGTAGGGACACCTACACTGACATTACTCCACAATAATGCTCTTCCTATATATTCAAAGGCACCCCATCATGTGGCCATTTTACACCAGAATCCAATGGTCACCCAGTACATCAGTGACCCCCAAACTACACTGAAAATAACATACCTTGATACTTCCCAAAATTCAGAAGTAAATCATTATTACAGAAAGACTAAGTAACATAGAGTAACCAAAAGAAAAGAAAACTAAAATAAAATCTTTTCAAAGCCCACTGCCAAAAGGAATTATTTTAAATAATTTGATCAATAATCTGTGTATCTATGCATACTGCATAAACTGTTCTAGCTCTGTATCCACAAGTTTGCTCAATTCAGGGCTCTCTGCACCTGGCCCACATGGTCAAGGACGATCGTGGGAGCTTGCTCACCACACCAGGCATAAGGCTCCTGCTGAGTTGACAGATGTTCTGGTGCAGTAAGGTAAGGAGTCCACATGGGACAGTCAACCAGGACTGGGCATGATCTACTGACACTGCTGGCCATAGCTCCTGCTTGGCCATGAGCTAAAGCAGCTTGGAGGAAGACCACAATAATGCTCTTCCTATATATTCAAAGGCACTCCATCTTATAAATATGTCATAATTTATTTTGATAATATAATTTTTGGTTCTTTTAACCTATATTTTTTTACTGTCAGATAAATTTTACATTTGAAACTCACCTAGTCTCTGCTGGAGTGACACAACCTATGGGATCTTAAAAGAATGACTGGCCTCAGAAACACCATTTCATGACATGTGGAAAGTCCATTTTCCCTCCCTCCACAACTAATGTCTGTGAATTTGTAGGGCACTGAACTTCTCTGGTTTTATACTCTTCCTGACAGCTTTCATTTGTGTGTCTTCTCACCATCTTGCATGTGCTAAAACAACAACGTGGACCATTTCCACTTTCATACAAATATTTCTAATTATGCAGGTAGGCATATAAACTTTATAATCATGAAAGAATGATTTACAAAAAGGTTCAAAAAGTTACAATTTCCTCTCTGTCGTGTCTTCTCTCGGATGGCCCTGACTTTCTTTGGAGATGATCAGTGACACCCTTTTGGATTCCTATTTTCCTTCTCTGTCTCTCAGAGTAGAGTTCCTTTCACCTGTCTCCTTTATTTTTAAACTTTACAATCTCCCTTAAAAGTTCCTTCGAACTGAACCCCAGACAACCAGACAGAATAATAGGTATCCCTCATATCAGAGTGTGCAGAATTTTGCAGTGAAAAGGAAATGGATTAAAATCATAGTAAAAGTTACTATGTAAAAGTAAGCATTTATCAGAATGCTTAACCACAATTACCTTTTTTTCTCATCCATAAAATGAAACTAGTCAAATGGTATAATAATGATCATAAAAATTAAAGAACATATGGTATTTTGATATTTAGATAATCTTAATAAATCAGCATTGTAGAAGAAGAAATACCTGGCTTCCTTATAGCCTTGCTTTGAATTATGTGACCTTGAGCAAATTACGTAACTTCTCTTAAGTCTCAGCTTTCTCACCCTTCAAGTGGCAATAAGACTAATCATATTCATGAATATGCAAAGACATCAGGTGAAGTGTCCAATCCTTAACTATTCAGCTGAAATTTGCTTGAAATCCATGTCATGCACTATGAGACACCCATCTGTGCAAGATTCAACCACGCTGGGACTTTCATGGGATGCAGTGAGGGTGAGTAAGGAAAGGCTTCCCTGGTCACCTTTATTCCTCCATTAGATGAGTTCTGCCCACCCATGATCTCATTGTCCCTTTCATGTTAACACATTCTACCCTGTAAAGCCCAGTCCTTTTTCTTAGACCTAATCCCTGATAAATCCTAACTTAACAAGGTTTGTGGGTACATGGCTGACTTTATTGAGCTTTCTGAGAAGCATAGGAGGGATTACTCAGAACCTTGGTGTTCTGTTTGCTGTCTGTTAAAGGCACTTGGCCTCCCACTTTCAGTGTCTGTCTCCTCCACTGCCTATGGCCTCCAGGAAGCTTAATTCTTCCTCCCCTTATTGTGCTTAGGATGTGATAGGACACCTTGCCCTGGGCTTACCTTTCAGAGGCACAGTCGATCTGGCAAGGATTCCATGTTTCCCTCCTTTTTTTCTGTTCCTCCTGTCTCTGCCAAGGGACAAGTTGGTAAGATTTGTGTCCCCGTTATTTTGCCACCTCCCTGCAGGGCAGAAGTCACTACTTCTAGTTTTGTTTTGAAATATCGCTTCCTTCCTAGCCCTCCTTTCCCTCATGTAAAGCATCTTAAACTTCGTAGGTTCTTAATGAGGGTTGGAGGCGAGGGATGAGATTGAAGATGGGTTGATATGGATGGAGAGTGTGATCACGTCAGAAGGAAAAAGAATGACATTGAAGAAAAAGCATAGAAGTGATGTGACAAAAGATAGGTTCCGAGGCCAAGCGATCATATTTCTAAACACTCCTAATACCTAATGCCAAAGTACTCTTAATACTGTGAGTATGAAAAGCATAAAAACCTCTACTCTCTAAGTCTGGGTAACTTCCCCCCATGGCCTTCACTGTGGATACATAACCCTTCCTGGGTCCCCTTCCACCCCAGGACCTGTGAGTCAGGAGGCCATCTCTCATTCCTAGGCAGAAACACAGATGTGGGAAGGCAATGATTTCAGAGGGTTTATTTTAGAAACAGAAAACGGCTTCCTAATGACAGGCTGGTTGGAGGGGGCTGCATCTCATTGGTTTTGCTGGCAGATCACCCTCTGCTGAACTGTTTTGTCATTTTGTTGTCTGTTGAGGTGACAACAAAATGTTGGTGAGCAGCTGGTGGCAAAATTATGTTTTATGCAGAAACTGTGGGAGAAAATTCTGGCCCAGTGCTATAATTGCCTGATTGGATGGGGGCGGGAGAAGGAGCTGTGCCTTTATCTGAATTAAATGTGTTTTCTCCCCCCTGGTTCAGCATGTCCAACTACAGTTGGTGAGAATCAGTGAGTGGCACGCTTTACGCATTTCAGATGGGATTCTGTAAAAAAAAATACTGCTCTGAGCTCTGTGGAAAGTCAGAATCAGCCTGGAGTCTAGAATGACTGTGGTGAAGGATGTCTTGGTTTACTGGCAAGGAGTTAGGTCTCCCCAGAGAAGTGGGTCAAGACAGTGGGCATATTAATAGAGAAGAGGCACATGAAAAACCAGGGAGGATGCCCAGCAACAGGGCTTAGGAGGACATACAGGTGAACAAAACCCAGCACAGTAGAAACTTTAAACCCAGGTCTTGATTCCCTTTGTAAAACCTGGTATCTAATAGTCATGGAACAATAATTTCTTGCAGCAATTAGACAACTGTTGGAGGGAGCAAAAAGGGATAAGATGGGATAGGAGTGTGGAAGGAGATGAGAGCCATGTGAACAGGCTGTAATGGGGACAGCTGTCACCAGGAAACAAGGTCAAAGTCTCAAGCAGATTTTGGGCTATGACTTCAGCCCGTGTGAGATGGGAGACTGGCTAGAGAAAGTCATGCTTAGTTCTAAGGATCTGGGGAGATGGGATGGTGAATTAACAGTGAGGCTTAGGGACAGAAAATAAAATAAGGGTCTGTACAAGTACAGAGGAGGGTGGTCCAGGAGAAATATTATGACCTCATAGCCCAACAGAACTGCCACAATGTGCCCCTGCCATGACAATTATTCTTTCTGATCCTCCATTTCCTCATCTATAAAGTGTGGTTAATCATACTTCTCTCATAGGATAACTGAAACGCTTACATTTATGATATATTCAGAACACCTAATATACATTAGCTTTTATTAGTTGCATAGTAAGTTTCTTTTTTCCTTTATTTCATTCATTCATTCAAAAATATTTACTGAGCATCTCCTTACTCTCATGACACTTACTTTCCAGTTGAGAGACAGACACTAACTAAATCAGAATATAATACAATTCAGTGATATGTGCTATGAAACGAACAGCAAAGGAATGAAAAATCTTCATGATCTTATGAAGAAAAGTGTGTGCGATGTAGGGTATTAATCTACACACTCAATTTTTATTCTAAATGAAAAGAAAATGTTGCCATGGCAATGTAGCTATTGCTGTAATTATTGATGATTCCTCAGCTGCCTGCAGCTTGAAACAGGGGTGACTCATGGCCTTTAAGCTTCAGAGTGTCTTTAACTTTTAATTTTTAATGAAAACAGCTTTATTGTTTTTGTTCTAAGTGTTATATATTCTTGTTGTAGAAAACTCAAAACAATATAGTAAATTATGAATAAAATGGGAAAAAAGAAAAAGTAAAAATCATCCCAAATCCCAACATCCAAACATAGCAATTGTTAACTTTTTTTAGCCGAGTTTTCTGTTTGTTTTGGTGAGCTTTCTTAAACACATCTCTCAATATATGTTAATTCCTTTAGTAATGGTGATACACACACACAATACATACATCTCATGTATATATACATGGCATGCACATGCGAGAGATATATCCAGGGTGTAGGGAAAGGAAAGTGAGGCAGGAAACAAATACCAGCTTGCCCCACTCCAAGAAAAAACACAGCCAGTGCTCAGCACGAGGAACACTTCCAGACAGGCATGCAGGAGCCCTGTGCATCTCACATGCATGTGAACCAGGAATCAAACAGGAGTTAATCTGCCAGCTAGCTTCTGTTTCCTGACCCCTACTGGTAAATTCTGCCTCTCAGAGAATTCAGCCCTGACTCCCATTAGTACTTATGTGTTGCATCTTCTGACACCTTTGGGCAGCTTCAGGGATGTCAGATTCTCTGCCCTGTCCTGAGACATGCTCTGTTTGAGGCAAGATGCAGTGTGAGGAGCCACTGGCCATGGTCTCCAATGGGAGCACTATGAGCCCTCCCAGAGTTGGTCAAGATGGCAGTAGAGAAAGTGATAAGACTCTGCAGACAGGTATGGTCCAGATAACGTGGGTGGCGCTCAAGAGATGACCAATGCAAGAAAGGTACACAGCACTTGTGAAATATTTTACAGTGGATAAAATCTCTCATATGCGTTCTCTCCTTTGATCCTTAGGAATTTCCATGGAGTAATCGCAGAGGAGCACCCCAGGAAGCCTCTGAGGCATTTCCTGAACTCCTAGAGCTTCATTTGAAACACCCCTGGTTGTTTACATGTCTTTGAAAGTCAGTGTGAAAGAAGGATGTCTACCAAGTCCAATGAGGGAGATTGAATTTGGCCACACACTATCACTCAAAATCAATCAGAAGGGGATGCACACCCCACTTAAAAGACTCAGAGAGCAAAACATACAATGAACAGGTGATTCCAGCTATATGATCTGTAAAAGATCATTCCTTTTAAAAATACCAGAAGCAAGTATGACCACATTAATATTTGTCAGTCAAATACAAACCTCACAAGAGCAGGAATATTTGTCTCTTTGGTTTTCAGCCATATCCCCGGTTGCCAACTTGTTCACAATTGATACTTGTTGAGTCAATTAAAATGTTAAATCTGGATGCTGAGAATATAGGGGTTTGTTGTATTTTCTTTTCCTTTTCTGTATTCTTTAAATATTTTATTTTTATATTTGTTGCTGTGGTTGTTTTAAAATGAAACCCATTAGCATAAAGGAGATGGTCAACATGGAGGCTTAGCAAAATGGAGGAATATAAGAAGATAAAATTTGACAGATTTATCAGTCATTCCACAATGAAATAGACATTTTCCCCCTATTAACTCTATTTACATTTAAGAAACGTGACTCAACATGATTGTGATACTTGTAAAAGTCAAATAGTGAAAATTGGTTCTGGAACTCAAACTCAGCATCTGTAGGTGGTAAAAACTTAAACTTTGGAGCCAAATGGACATAAGGTTGAATTATGACCTCAAGTATTCTCATTTGTGTCAGAAAGAGAGGTTGAAGGAGATCAAAGGATTTAATAATATTCATGCAATTAGAAAATAAGTGCCTCCAATATTACTCAACATAGTTTTGGAAGTTTCAGTCACAGCAGAGAAGAAAAAGAAATAAAAGGAATCCAAATAGGAAAAGAAGTGAAACTGTCACTGTTTGTAGATGACATGATACTATACATAGAGAATCCTAAAGATGCTACCAGAAAACTACTTGTTGAGTCAATGAATCTGGTAAAGTAGCAGGATAAAAAAATTAATGCACAGGGGCTTCTCTGGTGGCACAGTGGTTGAGAGTCTGCCTGCCAATGCAGGGGACATGGGTTCGAGCCCTGGTCTGGGAAGATGCCACGTGCCACGAAGCGACTGGGCCCGTGAGCCACAATTACTGAGCCTGCGCATCTGGAGCCTGTGCTCCGCAATGGGAGAGGCCACGATAGTGAGAGACTCGCGCACCGCGATGAAGAGTGGCCCCCACTTGCCGCAGCTGGAGAAAGCCCTCGCACAGAAACGAAGACCCAACACAGCCATAAATAAATTAAAAAAAAAATTAATGCACAGAAATATCATGCATTCCTATACGCTAATGATGAAAAATCTGAAAGAGAAATTAAGGAAACACTCCCATTTACCATTGCAAGAAAAGAATAAAATACCTAGGAATAAACTTACCTAAAGAAAAAAGATCTGTAGGCAGAAAACTATAAGACACTGATGAAAGAAATTAAAGATGATACCAACAGATGGAGAGATATGCCATGTACTTGGATTGGAAGAATCAACATTGTGAAAATGAATATACTACCCAAAGCAATCTACAGATTCAGTGCAATCCCTATCAAACTACCAATGGCATTTTTCACTGAACTGGAACAAAAAATTTTACAATTTGTATGGAAACACAAAAGACCCCAAATAGCCAAAGCAATCTTCAGAAAGAAATGGAGCTGGAGGAATCAGGCTCCCTGACTTCAGATTATACTGCAAAGCTACAGTAATCAAGACAGTATTGTACTGGCACAAAAACAGAAATATAGATCAGTAGAACAAGATAGACAGAGATAAACCCACACACATAGGGTCACCTTATCTTTGATAAAGGAGGCAAGAATATACAATGGAGAAAAGACAGTCTCTTCAATAAGTGGTGCTGGGAAAACTGGACAGCTACATGTAAAAGACTGAAATTAGAACACTCCTTAACACCATATGCAAAAATAAACTCAGAATGGATTAAAGACCTAAATGTAAAGTCAGACACTATAAAACTCTTAGAGGAAAACAAAGTCAGAACACACTATGACATAAATCACAGCAAGATCATTTTTGACTCACCTCCTAGAGAAATGGAAATAAAAACAAAAATAAACAAATGGGACCTAATGAAACTTAAAAGCTTTTGCAGAGCAAAGGAAACCATAAACAAAATGAAAGACAACCCTCAGAATGGGAGAAAATATTTTCAAATGAAGCATCTGACAAAGGATTAATCTCCAAAATATAGAAGCAGCTCATGCAGCTCAATATCAAAAAGCAAACAACCCAATCCAAAAATGGGCAGAAGACCTAAATAGACATTTCTCCAAAGAAGATATACAGATTGCCAACAAACACATGAAAGAATGCTCAACATCATTAATCATTAGAGAAATGCAAATCAAATCTACAATGAGATATCATCTCACACCAGTCAGAATGGCCATCAACAAGAAATCTACAAACAATAAATGCTGGAGAGGGTGTGGAGAAAACGGAACCCTCTTGCACTGTTGGTGGGAATGTAAACTGATAGAGCCACTATGGAGAACAGTATGGAGGTTCCTTAAAAAACTAAAAGTAGAACTACCATACGACACAGCAATCCCTCTACTGGGCATATACCCTGAGAAAACCATAATTCAAAAAGAGTCATGTACCACAATGTTCATTGCAGCTCTATTTACAATAGCCAGGACATGGAAGCAACCTAAGTGTCCATCGACAGATGAATGGATAAAGAAGATGTGGCATATATACAGTGGAATATTACTCAGCCATAGAAAGAAACGAAATTGAGTTATTTGTAGTGAGGTGGATGGACCTAGAGACTGTCATACAGAGTGAAGTATGTCAGAAAGAGAAAAACAAATACCATCTGCTAACACATATATATGGAATTCAAAAAAAAAAAAAAAAAAGCAAATGGTTCTGAAGAACGTAGGGGCAGGACGAGAATAAAGTCACAGACTTACTAAAGAATGGACTTGAGGACACGGGGAGGGGAAAGGGTAAGCTAGGACAAAGTGAGAGAGTGGCATGGACTTATATACACTACCAAATGTAAAACCGATAGCTAGTGGGAAGCAGCCGCATAGCACAGGGAGATCAGCTCGGTGCTTTGTGATCACCTAGAAGGGTGGGATATGGAGGGTGGGAGGGAGACACAAGAGGGAGGGGATATGGGGATATATGTATACATATAGCTGATTCACTTTGTTATACAGCAGAAACTAACACAGCATTGTAAAGCAATTATACTCCAATAAAGATGTTAAAGAAAAGTGCCTATGCAAGATATAACTATTTATTACTATGTGCCAAAGGCTGTATTAAACATTTTTTTAATCCTCACATAGATTATCTGAGATTAACGGATTTAAAAAATAGTACCTCAGAGATGTTCTGTAACTTGACCAAGATCACACAGCTAATGCATCACTAACTAGGGATTCCATGTATGGTGGTTTGTGGAAAAGCTCACGATTCCAAAGGTTTTTTTGGTTTGTTCCAAAAACTCACGATGCCAAAGCTCACGATGCCAATAACCACTCTTCCACCCACAACCAAACATGGAGAAGACATATTGTCTTGGGTACAAACCCACTCCCTTTGTTCTTTCTCTCTCTTTTCTCTTGCTCTCTCAGTATGGCTCTCTATTTTACCCTAAGACCTGGACTGTTGATCTGAAGTCTTTATTATTGTCTCATCACCTTTCCATCTTAGAATTTATATTGAAGTAAAAGTTTCTACAATGTGCACCAGTGTTCACTCTCTTTTATTATGCCCTGAAAGCTGTACACACTAGCTTACTGTATGTTTGATAGGTCAAATTCAGAAACTCTTAAGAATCCCAAAAGAGGTTTTCCTAATGGTGTGCAAATAATCACATTTTGGACATCAAACAACCCTTCTCCAACGTTCTTTACTTTTGCTTTTGTTATATTAAGTATAAAACCCAGATAGTTATATATCAGTTCTTAAAGACTTCTAGAAAAAGCATGGTTATAAGCATGTGGATAATAGTATTAGATTTACAGAGGAGTGGTTTTGGAGTTTTTGTTTGGTTTGTTTTTTGTTTTTGTTTTTCTCTGGAGTCTTTTACCTCCAAAAGGTGGCGGAAGAGTAGCCTCAGGAAAGAGTTGAATCCAGCCTTAAATATTTAATTCCATCTTCAAATCTCAGATGTCAGGAGAGGTTTGGGGTGGCCCCATGCATGAGTTCAGCAACCAAAGAAGTCCCAAACCTTGTCCTTCTTTTCTGTCTTACATGTCACGGGACTTTCACTTGCTATTTATCTCTCAAATCTGACTCTCTCTACAGGAACTAAAACCCCATTTTTCTTAAACGGTCTGGTTTGATGTCACTACCACAGTGAAGTCATTATGATTCTCCAGGGCAATTTTCTTCCTGTACTAATAACGCTCCATTAGCATCTTTCAAAACCAGAAAATCTGTTCTAGGAAAAGGGAGAGAGGTAGCTAAAAGTGAAAAGCAGAATATAATGTGTCCCACTGGCTTTATGTAATCCTTTGCTGACACAGGATTTCTCAATTAGCCCTAGCCTCCCTATTTACCGCTGGTGAAGGATGGAGGCTTCTGTCAAACTGAGGGACAGGTTCTTTCCTTTTGTTGGCTCTCTGTCAGCAAACACACAGAAATGACCCTCAGGGCTTTCCAACCCATGAACAACCCAGATATGATGGAGAAAGCTGATAAAACTATATGTAGTTTCAACAAATTGGGAGTTCACTCTGGTTATATAATACTAAATATCATAAAACCTTGGCTTTTTTTAAACATTTGTGACAAATAATCTATCTTTTTAACTTCTTACAAGTGACACTAATTCTAAATTGTATGTGTATATGCATTTGCATTTACTTATATATAAATCACACACACATATATAATGTATATATATATATACGTATATGTGTGTGTACACACACATGCACACATATATACATATCAGAGCTAAATATTTCCTTGCATTTTCACAACTCTACCATCACTTGCTCTTGATTTATTTCTACTTTGCTGATTCTTCAGCAGCTGCTTTGTTGATGAAGATGCTGGGTAGAGAAAACAAAGGGATAAGATAAATTCATACTATTAAGGGCTAGGGAATACTAGCTGAAGAAGCAGAATATTTCTTGGAAAGTATGAAGAGAGGTTAGAAAGAGGAAAGCTCTAGCCATCTATGTTTTTAAGGTTTTAGAGACTTTTGGAGACTGTGAATGCAAGCCCACGGTAGTAACGACTAACATCACTATTTAATTATTTCTGGAATTTGGACTCGAATGTTTTCTGATGGCTGCATCCTGCAGAGAGGATAATTAGGCAGCAACCCAGCTTTATGGGAGTACACATATATTAATAAATAGATGCTTAAGTATACCCAGGTTATAGACCTAATTTAAGAGTGATAACTACTAATGCTGGCAAGTTAGTAATCTGTCTAATGGTACTATTTTCTTCAACAGAACTTATTTGAATAAATAATATATTAATTGTCTTTAGAAACGATGCAGTAAATAAAAATGATATTGTGTCTCATGGAATATTCTCATGAGTTGATGTCAAGTAAGACAGCATCGATGAGCTGGAGAAATAAATTCTTGTAACCAAGTCAATACTTTGCCATATAATATGGTTAAGACTGCAGGTTTTGGTGTCAGACTGCCTTCTAATATTACTTTATCACTTACTATTTATATAACCTTGGACAAGTGAATGAGTGTCTTTGTATCTCAGTTTCCTCATCTGTAAAATGAGGATAACAATATTTATGTTGTATGGTTGATAAAAGCATTAAATGAAATAATACATCTCAAGCATTTAGAACAGGGACCAGGATATAGTAAGTGTGGAATAAATGTTAGCTGCCATCTAACCCAGAACTGGACCCAGTCCTGCTATCCATCCAGTAAAAATGATCTTACAGGGACTTCCCTTATGGTTCAATGGTTAAGACTCTGTGCATCCAATGCAGGGGGCACAGGTTCTATGATCCCTGGTTGGGGAACTAAGATCCCACGTACCAAATGGAGCAGCCAAAAAAAAAAAAAAAAAGAAAGTGATCTTACATCCTGCACAAAGTGGTTGCAATTATTAGAGAGCATATAATTGTAAAGTTCCTAGCACAGTGTTTGCCACATAATAGATACTCTGTCCACAAGGGTGCTTTTCTATTGCTTGTTGACGTAAATTATGTGTGTAATAACTGTGTGTATACAGCACCTTACAAGTTACAAACAAGTTAACATGTTACCTTATTTAATCCTTTTACATGTCTTGACATGTACACATTTTCAGTCCTGCTTTAAAGGTAAGGCTCAACCTGTTTAAGTGACTTTCCTGAAGTTGTACAACAATAAATTAAAATTAGAAATGAAATAGGTTGTTTGAGCACTACCTTTTACCAATAACTTCATTTGGCATTTAATCTTTATGATGCTATTTAATCTTTCAAGGATCCCAAAATTTAGGGATTGTTATCCACTGGGGTGCAGAAAGCAAAGACCAACATCCACAGCTAGGGAAGTGTCAGAATCGGACTTTGCATCCAGGTCTGTCTGTAGATTCAGAGAGTTGATTCTTTCCACTAAACTACATATCACCTTTCTTTCATATGAGCATTTTGTTTTTCTGATTCTCCATGTTAAAATAAAGGAGAAAATAGTATCTCTTAGCTTCCCGCCTCATGCACTTGAAATGATAACTACATCTGTAAGGTTTGAATCAACACATTTTGCCATCCGCCATTTCCTTCTCCTGCCCCAAATTCACCTGAGTTTTACTGAGGACATTTTAAAGGATTGAAGGAAGGAAGGAAGGAAGGAAGGGAGGGAGGGAGGAAGGAAGGAAGGAAGGAAGGAAAGAAGGAAGGAAGGAAGGAAGGAAGGAAGGAAGGAAGGAAGGAAGGAAGGAAGGAAGGAAGGAAGGAAGGAAGGAAGGAAGGAAAAGAAAAAAAGGAAAAGAATGGCAGCAACAATGAAAACTGCTGGGTGAGTGTAGGCGGCCTGCCATGTCTGGGGTCCTGATCAGAGACTGTCCCTTTTATCTTCCAGTGCCTTAAGCTACTGTGATCTGTTCTGCCTTCTGTGGCTACATATGTCTCCAAGCAGAGCGATGGTTCCTAACAGCAGGAACTCTGCATTATCATCCCTTCTTTTGAATCGCTCTAAATTAAGCAGTGTGTCTGTGTCCATCGGCAGGAGGAAAGACTGCTCCCACACTGTCGAACTAGCCCAAAGTTTATGGTGTTTAAAGATCTTCCCAACAAAAAAAAAAAAAAAAAAGAAAAAAGAAAAGAAAGAAAAGAAGAAATCTAGCTCTCTTCTTTAAAAATCGCATAAATAATTGTTTTCTTCACACAAGCTTTAGTACCAGGAAATTAGAGCTCACAAGAAATAAGTAAATTATTTGTTTCAACACTACCCTGTTAGATGTGTTGCCAATAGAAGGAGAGCTGTGAAATTCTCTATAGGACAAGAAGGAGTTCAGCTGGGCTCTTGTGTTTAGACACAAAAGTAAATATAATATGCAAAAATAAGAGCTAGCAGAGAAAGAAGAAAAAACAAAGAAGTGAAAGGTATTTGCTGGGAATTATTCATAAATTGTCCCCAGTGAAAGGTGATCATCATCAAGCACCAGTTTTCTTGACATTATGCTGACATTAGCAGTGTCCTGGGTAAACTGCACGACCTTGCAGGAGCTCTTCTCACTAGGTCGGTGGCAGTAGTGATCATACAGCACAGAGGCAACCGGAGCCGGATCGGAGTTCCAGCATTCTGACCTACGTGTCAACTAAGGTAGACAACTTCCCAGGACACCTGGGAAATGTCCCTGATACCTAAGTCAGGTCACATGGATGCTGCTCTAAACTCTTCTGCTGGTGGCTTGGGGAGGGGGGGAGCAGTCTTGTGACAGTAACTTGAAAGAGAGAAGTTTGTTGTTTAACAGTCTTTAGCACGTCCTATGTGCAAAAGTGCTCTGCTTGGCATGCAAAGAGAGAAAGGAAGGGACAAGATGGCCAGAATGTGGACTCACCCTCCAACAGCTTAGTACAGAGTGTGGGAGGGAGACTTGCTCAAATAGGATGAATGGGCAAAGGAGAGCTGAGGTAGGAAGCTGGAGTGGTGGCCAGTCCCCATCACTGTTACACACAGTGCAATTAGCGTCAGGGCACCATCTTCTAAATCCTGACTCAGGCACAAGGTAAAGGGTCTTAACGGGGTCTGAGATTGACCTCCTAACTTCTCCCCTTGCCTCCAATTCCTTGCAGCATCACTATGTTTGATGCTTGCCTTTCCCCCAACACATATAATCTATACCCCATACAGCTGCTAACATTATCCTAATGCAAAATCTACCATGTTACTCTCCCTATGTAAAGCCTTTTAGCTACACATCTTCCATGCTTTTCTCTTCAAGATAACCACAAGCATTTCTAACAGGCTATATAAGAACTTTCATGATTTGGTCCCTGCTTTGTCTTCTACCTCACCTCCTCCCTGCCAGCTCTCCCTATATAGAACTAGTTGAAATTTCCCAGATGAGCCATACACACTTTCTGCTCCAGATTTTGCATGTACTCTTTCCTCCCTGCAGAAAACCCTCCTTTTCTCTGGTCTGCTGTATACTCTTCTTATGTCAGGCTTTGGTCAAAGTGTCACTTTCTCTGGAAGAGTCTTTCTCCACCCTGGTTGTCCATTGGCATCCAAAGGTCACATCACCTTAAGAGTGTTAATAAATGCATACTCCATCTTACTGTTGAATTCAAAACTTTCTGGAGAGACTGGGCATCAATGTGTTTTAAAATATTTTTAGATGATTCTACTGTATAGAAGGGTTTAAGAGATACTAGTACAGACAGCCTTACTGTCCCTCTTCCCAATTCTGCAATAGGTATTCTGTCCTCTGGAGCAGGGTTTTGTAAACTTCTATAAAGGGCTATGTAAGTTATACCCTGTCACAACTACTCAGCTTTGACTTTGTAGCTTGAGAACAGCCATAGACAACATGGAAACAAACAGACATGGTGTGCACCAATGACATTTTATTTTCAAATACAGGCAGCATTCTAGCTTTCAGGCAGAAGTTTCTCACAGTAGATTGTAATTGTCTATATTCACGTATATCTCCATGCTAGGTAGTAACCTCTTTGAAGGCAAAGACTCTGTATTACTCACCTACTAAGGTGAGTCCTTAGTCTCACAGTGCCTGACATCAACTGATCCTCAGTGAATACTTGTTGGGGGAATACCTGCGTGAATGAATATGAGGAAGGGGAGTGAGCAATGCTTAAATCCTGTTACAAGCCAGGGTTCTTATCCGAATGTGATTTTGGGCTCTGGGTTTATGTAGTAGGCTAGGTAAAGAGGAGAAGGGCCATTTAAAAACGTCATCTCACAATTATGATTGATGATGGAACCTCTTCATTTTCCAGTCTTTCCTAGTTCTGACATCCTATGGCGTATGAATCATCTCCTAGGAAAACGCTATTGACAAATATTTGTTTAGACAAAGGGAAGAATTCCATCCCAGTTTCCTTTCCTCCATTCCCTGATGACTCACCCAGAAATGTGCTGAAGGCAGCCAAAGAATCATGCAAAGTGTCCTAATATTGTTCAAGGCTTTCAAAAACATTGCCTTATTTACATACCCCCCCCCCACACACACACCCATGGATCTTAGATACAGAGAGCTTATTGATCTTACATAAATTGTACTTTGAATAAGATCCCTCTTCCCCAGATTCTTCCACAGTCGTTACCTCAGGCTTAAGATGAAAGGCATCAATTTAGCCTCTCAGATCTTCCACGTTCTTTCATGACTTGTTTATTGTATTTTGGGAAGACATAGCCTCAACAGTTTCTCAAAGTGCTTCAGGTCAGTCACAATCTAGAATCCTGGGTGAGGGTTAGGTTCACAGCAGAGGGTTAACACTGATGTAGGGAGATCTCTCTTTCTCTTTCTCCCAATCCCTCTCTCTCTCTCTCTCTCTCACACACACACACACACACACACACACACACACACACACACACACTAATTGTAATCTACCTGAGTTAATATATTTCCTATATAATTATCTATGTAATCTTGCATATATTATTTAACTTCACTGAACTAGATTCTAAATCCTTAACATTACTGAGTCATCAAGCTGTCATGAGCATTAAGAGGTGATGCATTTCGAGCATTTAGGATGTTACCTGGCATGTAGACAGTTCCCCAGCTGTTACCACTAATGTATTATGACTTTTATATCCTCTGACCAACTCTAAAACCCTGTGAGAGAGTCAAGGCAGGGATAATTAATTCTTTTTTGTAGGTGAGAAAACAAAAGCCCAGAGAGGTTAGGCCATTTGCCCAAGATTACAGAACTACTATAGCATTAAGCAATAATTAGTCGTACACCTTCTGATTGCTAGGGATTTTCCCAACATATATTGCACCTTTTGAAACTTTACATGTTTGAGAAATATTATGGCAAACTAACCCATGGGTTATTTATATATTTTTTAACAGCTTTATTGGAGTATAACTGCTTTACAGTGGTGTGTTAGTTTCTGCTTTATAACAAAGTGAATCAGCTATACATACACATATATCCCCATATCTCCTCCCTCTTGTGTCTCCCTCCCACCCTCCCTATCCCACCCCTCTAGGTGGTCACAAAGCACTGAGCTGATCTCCCTGTGCAATGCGGCTGCTTCCCACTAGCTATCTATTTTACACTTGGTAGTGTATATATGTCCGTACCACTATCTCACTTTGTCCCAGCTTACCCTTCCCCCTCCCCATATCCTCAAGTCCATTCTCTAAGTCTGCATCTTTATTCCTGTCCTGCCCCTAGGTTCTTCAGATCCATTTTTATTTTTTGATTCCATAAATATGTGTTAGCATACAGTATTTGTTTTTCTCTTTCTGACTTACTTCACTCTGTATGACAGTCTCTAGGTCCATCCACCTCACTACAAATAACTCAATTTCGTTTTTTTTTATGGCTTAGTACTATTCCATTGTATATACGTGCCAAATCTTCTTTATCCATTCATCTGTCGATGGACACTTAGGTTGCTTCCATGTCCTAGCTGTTGTAAATAGAGCTGCAATGAACGTTTTGGTATGTGACTCTTTTTGAATTATGGTTTTCTCAGGGTGTATGCCCAGTGGTGGGATTGATGGGTCGTATGGTAGTTCTACTTTTAGTTTTTTAAGGAACCTCCATACTGTTCTCCATAGTGGCTGTATCAATTTACATTCGGACCAACAGTGCAAGAGGGTTCCCTTTTCTCCACACCCTCTCCAGCATTTATTCTTTGTAGATATTATGATAATGACCATTCTGACCGATGTGAGATGATATCTCCTTGTAATTTTGATTTGCATTTCTCTAATGATTAATGATATTGAGCATTCCTTCATGTGTCTGTTGGCAATCTGTATATCTTCTTTGGAGAAATGTCTATTTAGGTCTTCTGCCCATTTTTGGATTGGGTTGTTTTTTTGATATTGAGCTGCATGAGTTGCTTGTATGTTTTGGAGATTAATCTTTTGTCCGTTCTTCATTTGCAAATATTTTCTCCCATTCTGATGGTTGTCTTTTCATCTTGTTTATGGTTTCCTTTGCTGTGCAAAAGCTTTTAAGTTTCATTAGGTCCCATTTGTTTATTTTTATTTCCATTTCTCTAGGAGGTGGGTCGAGTAGGATCTTGCTGTAATTTATGTCATAGAGTGTTCTGCCTATGTTTTCCTCTAAGAGTTTGATGGTGCCTGGCCTTACATTTAGGTCTTTAATCCATTTTGAGATTACTTTTGTGTATGGTGTTAGGGAGTGTTCTAATTTCATTCTTTTACATGTAGCTGTCCAGTTTTCCCAGAACCACTTATTGAAGACGATGTCTTTTCTCCACTGTATATTCTTGTTTCCTTTATCAAAGATAAGGTGACCATATGTGTGTGGGTTTATCTCTGGGCTCTCTATCCTGCTCCATGCCAGTACCATACTGTCTTGATTACTATAGCTTTGTAGTATAGTCTGAAGTCAGGGAGCCTGATTCCTCCACCTCCGTTTTTCTTTCTGAAGATTTATTTGGCTCTTCAGGGTCTTTTGTGTTTCCATACAAATTGTGAGTTTTTTTGGTCTAGTTCTGTGAAAAATGCCAGTGGTAGCTTGATAGGGATTGCAATGAATCTATAGATTGCTTTGGGTAGTATAGTCATTTTCACAATGTTGATTCTGCCAATCCATGAACATGGTATATATCTCCATCTATTTGTATCATCTTTAAATTCTTTCATCACTGTCATAATTTTCTGCATTCAGGTCTTTTGTCTCCTTAGGTAAGTTATTCCTAGATATTTTATTCTTTTTGCTGCAATGGTAAATTGGAGTGTTTTCTTAATTTCACTCTCAGATATTTCATCATTAGTGTATAGGAATGCAAGAGATTTCTGTGCATTAAGTTTGTATCCTGCTACTTTACCAAATTCAGTGATAAGCTCTAGTAGTTTTCTTGTAGCATACTTAGGATTCTCTATGTATAGTATCATGTCATCTGAAAACACTGACAGATTTACTTCTTCTTTTCCAGTTTGGATTCCTTTTATTTCTATTTCTTCTCTGATGGCTGTGGCTGAAACTTCCAAAACTATGTTGAATAATAATGGTGAGAGTGGGCAACCTTGCCTTGTTCCTGATCTTAGTGGAAATAGTTTCAGTTTTTCACCATTGAGGATGATGTTGGCTGTGGGTTTGTCATATATGGCTTTTATTATGTTGAGGAAAGTTCCCTCTATTCTTACTTTCTGGAGGATTTTTATCATAAATGGGTGTTGAATTTTCTTGAAAGCTTTGTCTGCATCAATTGAGATGATCAAATGGTTTTTCTCCTTCAATTTGTCAATATGGTGTATCACGTTTATTGATTTGCATATATTGAAGAATCCTTGCATTCCTGGGATAAACACCACTTGAAAATAGTGTATGATCCTTTTAATGTGCAGTTGGATTCTGTTTGCTAGTATTTTGTTGAGGATTTTTGCATCTATGTTCATCAGTGATATTGGTCTGTAGTTTTCTTTCTTTGTGACATCTTTCTCTGGTTTTGTTATCAGAGTGATGTTGGCCTCGTAGAATGAGTTTGGGAGTGTTCCTCCCTCTGCTATAATTTGGAAGAGTTTAAGAAGGATAGTTGTTAGTTCTTTTCTAAATGTTTGATAAAATTCGCCTGTGAAGCCATCAGGTCCTGCTTTTCTTTGTTGGAATATTTTTAATCACAGTTTCAATTTCAGTGCTTGTGATTGGTCTGTTCATATTTTCTATTTCTTCCTGGTTGAGTCTCGGCAGTTGTGCATTTCTAAGAATTTGTCCGTTTCTTCCAGTTTGTCCATTTTATTGGTATATAGTTGCCTGTAGTAATCTCTCATGATCCCTTGTATTTCTGCAGTGTCAGTTGTTACTGCTCCCTTTTCATTTTTATTTGTATTGATTTGAGTCTTCCCCCTTTTTTTCTTGATAAGTCTGGCTAATGGTTTATCAATTGTGTTTATCTTCTCAAAGAACCAGCTTTTAGTTTTATTGATATTTGCTATTGTTTCCTTCATTGCTTTTTCATTTATTTCTGGCTTGATCTTTATTTCTTTCCTTCTGCTAACTTTGGGGTTTTTTTGTTCTTCTTTCTCTAATTGCTTTATGTGTAAGGTTAGGTTGTTTATTTGAGATTTTTCTTGTTTCTTAAGGTAGGATTGTATTGCTATAAACTTCCCTCTTAGAACTGCTTTTGCTGCATCCCATAGGTTTTGCATTATTGTGTTTTCATTGTCATTTGTTTCTAGGTATTTTTTGATTTCCTCTTTGATTTCTTCAGTGATCTCTTCGTTATTAACTAGTGTGTTGTTTAGCCTCCATGTGTTTGTACTTATTACAGATTTTTTTCCTGTAATTGATATCTAGTCTCATAGCGTTGTGGTCAGAAAAGGTACTTGATATGATTTCAATTTTCTTAAATTTACCAAGGCTTGTTTTGTGACCTAAGATATGAGTTATCCTGGAGAATGTTCCATGAGCACTTGAGAAGAAAGTGTATTCTGTTGTTTTTGGATGGAATGTCCTATAAATATCAATTAAGTCCATCTTGTTAATGTATCATTTAAAGCTTGTGTTTCCTTATTTATTTTCATTTTGGATGATCTGTCCATTGATGAAAATGGGGTGTTCAAGTCCCCTACTATGATTGTGTTACAGTTGATTTCCCCTTTTATGGCTATTAGTATTTTCCTTATGTATTGAGGTGCTCCTATGTTGGGTGCATAAATAGTTAAAATTGTTATATCTTCTTCTTGGATTGATCCCTTGATCATTATGTAGTGTCCTTCTTTGTCTCTTTTAATAGTCTTTGTTTTAAAGTCTATTTTATCTGATATGAGAATTGCTAGTCCAGCTTTCTTTTGATTTCCATTTGCATAGAATATCTTTTTCCATCCCCTTACTGTCAGTCTGTATGTGTCCCTAGGTCTGAAGTGGGTCTCTTGTAGACAGCATATATATGGGTCTTGTTTTTGTATCCATTCAGCCAGTCTATGTCTTTTGGTTGGAGCATTTAATCCATTTACATTTAAGGTAATTATCGATAGGTATGTTCCTATTACCATTTTCTTAATTGTTTTGTGTTTATTATTATAGGTCTTTTCCTTCTCTTGTGTTTCCTGACTAGAGAAGTTCCTTTTGCATTTGTCATAAAGCTGGTTTCGTGGTGCTGAATTCTCTTAATTGTGCTTGTCTGTAAATCTTTTAATTTCTCTGTCAAATCTGAATGAGATCCTTGCTGGGTAGAGTAATCTTGGTTGTAGGTTTTTCTCTCTCATCACTTTATTTATGTCCTGCTACTCCCTTCTGGCTTGCAGAGTTTCTGCTGAAAGATCAGCTGTTAACCTTATGGGGATTCCCTTATGTGTTACTTGTTGTTTTTCCCTTGTTGCTTTTAAATTTTGTTCTTTGTATTTAATTTTTGATAGTTTGATTAACATGTTTCTTGGCGTGTTTCTCCTTGGATTTGTCCTATATGGGACTCTCTGTGCTTCCTGGACTTGATTAACTATTTCCTTTCCCATATTAGGGAAGTTTTCAACTATAATCTCTTCAAATATTTTCTCAGTCCATTTCTTTTTCTCTTCTTCCTCTGGGACCCCTAGAATTCGAATGTTGGTGCATTTAATGTTGTCCCAGGGGTCTCTGAGACTCTCCTCAATTATTTTCATTCTTTTTTCTTTATTCTGCTCTTCAGTAGTTATTTCCACTATTTTATCTTCCTGGTCACTTATCCTTTCTTCTGCCTCAGTTATTCGGCTATTGATCTCTTCTAGAGAATCTTTAATTTCACTTATTGTATTGTTCCTCACTGTTTGCTCTTTGGTTCGTCTATGTTCTTGTTAAAGGTTTCTTGTATTTTCTCCATTCTATTTCCAAGATTTTGGATCATCTTTACTATCATTATTCTGAATTCTTTTTCAGGTTGACTGCCTACTTCCTCTTCGGTTGTTAGGTCTGGTGGGTTTTTACCTTGCTTCTTCATTGCTGTGTGATTCTGTGTCTTCTCATTGTGCTTAACTTACTGTGTTTGGGGTCTCCTTTTCGCAGGCTGCAGGTTCGTAGTTTCCACTGTTTTTGTTGTGTGCCCCAAGTGTCTAAGGTTGGTTCAGTGGGTTGAGTAGGCTTCCTGGTGGAGGGGAGTAGTGCCTGTGTTCTGGTGGATGAGGCTGCATCCTGTCTTTGTGACGGGCAGATCCATGTCTGGTGGTGTGTTTTGGGGTGTTTGTGGCCTTATTATGATTTTAGGCAGCCTATCTGCTAATGGATGGGGTTGTGTTCCTGTCTTGCTAGTTGTTTGGCATAGGGTGTCCTGCACTGTAGCTTGCTGGTTTTTGAGTGGAGCTGCGTCTTGGCATTGAGATGGAGATCTCTGGGAGATTTTCACTGTTTGATATTACGTGTAACTGGGAGGTCTTTTGTGGACCATTGTCCTGAAGTTGGCTCTCCCACCTCAGTGGCACAGCCCTGACGCCTGGCTGGAGCACCAAGAGCCTGTCCTCCACATGGCTCAGAATAAAAGGGAGAAGGAAAAGAAAGAAAAAAAGAAGATGAAATAAAATAAAGTAAAATAAAATAAAATAAATTTTTAAAATAAAAAATAATTATTAAGAAAAAATAATTGTTTTAAGTAATTAAAAAACAAAAAAACAAAAAAAGGACAGACAGAACCCTAAGACAAATGGTAAAAGCAAAGCTATACAGACAAAATCACACACAGAAGCATACACATACACACTCACAAAAAGAGAAAAGGGGAAAAAAATATATATATCATTGCTCCTAAAGCCCACCTTCTCAGTTTGTGATGATTTGTTGTCTATTCAGGGATTCCACAGATACAGGGTACATCAAGTTGATTGTGGAGATTTAATCCACTGCTGCTGAGGCTGCTGGGAGAAATTTCCCTTCCTCTCCCGGGGTTGAGCTCTGGATTTGGACCCACCTCTGTGTGTAGGTCGCCTGAGGGCATCTGTTCTTCACTCAGACAGGACGGGGTTAAAGGAGCAGCTGATTCGCGTGCTCTGGCTCACTCAGGCCCGGGGGAGGGATAGGTACAGATGCCGGGCGAGCCTGCGGCGGCAGAGGCCAGCGTGACGTTGCAGCAGCCTGAGGCGTGCTGTGTTTTCTCCCGGGGAAATTGTCCCTGGATCTGAGGACCCTGGCAGTGGCGGGCTGCACAGGCTTCCGGGAGTGGAGGTGTGGATAGTGACCTGTGTTTGCTCACAGGCTTTTTGGTGGTGGCAGCAGCAGCCTTAGCGTCTCCTGCCTGTCTCTGGGGTCCCCGCTAATAGCCGCAGCTCACGCCCATCTCTGGAGCTCCTTTAAGCAGCACTCTTAATCCCCTCTCCTGGCGCACCAGGAAACAAAGAGGCAAGAAAAAGTTTCTTGTCTCTTCGGCAGCTCCAGACTTTCTCCAGGGCTCCCTCCCAGCTAGCTGTGGCACACTAGCCCCCTTCAGGCTGTGTTCACGCAGCCAACCTGTCCTCTCCCTGGGATCCGGCCAAAGCCTGAGTCTCAGCTCCCAGCCCCCGCCCGCCCCGGCCGGTGAGCAGACAGCCTCTCGGGTTGGTGAATGCTGGTCGGCACTGATCCTCTGTGCGAGAATCTCTCCACTTTGCCGTCCAAGCCCCTGTTGCTGTGCTCTCCTCTGCGGCTCTGAAGCTTTCCCCCTCCACCACCTGCAGTGTCGGCCCACAAATGGGCTTCCTAGTGTGTGGAAACCTTTCCTCCTTCACAGCTCCCTCCCACTGGTGCAGGTCCCATTCCTATTCTTTTGTCTCTGGGTTTTTTTTTTTTTTTTTTTACCCTACCGAGGTACCTGGGGAGTTTCTTGCCTTTTGGGAGGTCTGAGGTCTTCTGCCAGTGTTCAGTAGGTTTACTGTAGGAGTTGTTCCACATGTAGATGTATTTCTGATGTATTTGTGGGCAGGCAGTTGATCTCTGCGTCTTACTCTTCTGCCATCGTGAAGCTCTTCCCCCCATGGGTTATTTTAAATGAAATTGTGCTGTTACTGACATGGGATTAGAATTTTTTCCCATATAACTACAATTAGAAGAGGATGAATATCTGGAGGTTGCCAGTTGAGTCTTTATTAAGCTGCATGTCATTGGGCAGACAAATAATCCTGACCGGTCCTAAGTTTCCTCATCTATAAATAGAGAAGTTTGGGTAAAATTATCCTTCAGATCCCATCCCCTTCCAGAAATTTATAAGTTGTCCAGTTTTCCAGGCTCTGGATTCTCAAAGACTGATGCTAATAGAAAGAGGAAGTAGTAGGATAATTGAACTTCACAGATAATCCCTCAAGTTGTCTCTAAAACCTTGACCACCATGCATTCATCCTTTTATTTCAAGTGCTGACAAGTAGATGTAATTGACTGATTTGAGCTAGATCTTCCTTCTGATCTTATTTATCCTCAGGAGGAAAGGACTAATGAGCAGAAAAACTGCCAAACTGGAGGAGACATGAAAACAAAGGCATCGGTGATTTGTAAGTTGGTTCTTTCTTGAGCTACTGAAAGTGTCTTCAGTTTTTCCTCATGCTTTGAAAAGGTGTGTTGCTGAAGGACACTTTGCAAACCAATTTTCTGAAAACAAAGTGACATGTTCCATGCAGTGATGAGTCAATGAGGTGAATTAAAACAAAATAAAACAAACAAAAATCCCTGCTTCCCTCCAACCTTTCTGTTGTTTTGTAAAGTCACATGGACATCATTTTCCTTTTCCATCAAATGGAAGAGCATCGATAGTAGAGGGAGGGTAAACAGATGCAGGCAGAACTCAATTCAGAATTCATTAAAATTTGATGTTTTTACCTTTGAGGGTTCAGTTTGAAATCTATATATTTGGGGAAGGATAGATAAAAAATATGTGGCTTCCTTAAAATGGGGGAAACTGTTCTAAGTATGAAAGTTGGAATATATTATAGAAAGAATAAGATATCATTTAGTATACAGAGAGGAGATGATAAAATGTTTCCCTAAGTAGAAAGAAAACAAAACATTTCCAGATTATACTTTCTGCAAAATACAACAAATGCAGATTATTTAAGTCATAACTGCAGTTTGCTAAGCTGGTTATGCAGGTACTATTTGAAGCCTTGCAAGTGAAGCTATATAGCATACTGTTTAAAGATACCAAATCCAGGTTTGGTACCAAATTCCAGATTTGGTCCTTAGTAGCTCTGAGGCTTTGGGGAAATAATATAATCTCCTTGTGCCTCAGTTTCCTCATTTGTAGAATAGATATAAGAAAATAACTACCTTAGAGGGTATTTCCATGAGGAAGTAAACAACTTAATATATATAAACCCTTAGAACTGTGTCTCCAAATATTTTGTATTAAACAGTATTATTCATGAGATGATACCTAAACATATGATGTATGCATATCATATTTCTGTACATTATCATCTCTTAAACTTCAAGCATTGTTATGAAATAGAAACTATTACACATGCCGCAAATAAGGAGCCCCTGTCTTGCAACTAAAGGAGCCAGCGAGCTGCAACTAAAGAGCCATGGAACCACAATTAAGGAGCAGGCCTGATGCAACTAAGACCCGGTGAAAGGAAATTAATTAATTACTTAATTAAGTTAATTAAAATTTAAGAGGGAAGTTTATAGCAATACAATCATACCTTAAGAAACAAGAAACATCTCAAGTAAACAACCTAACCTTACACCTAAAGCAATTAGAGAAAGAAGAACAAAAAACCCCAAAGTTAGCAGAAGGAAAGAAATCATAAAGATCAGATCAGAAATAAATGAAAAAGAAATGAAGGAAATGATAGCAAAAATCAATAAAACTAAAAGCTAGTTCTTTGAGAAGATAAACAAAATTGATAAACCATTATCCAGACTCATCAAGAAAAAAAAGAAGATTCAAATTAATAGAATTAGAAATGAAAAAGGAGAAGTAACAACTGACACTGCAGAAATACAAAGGATCATGGGAGATTACTACAAGCAACTCTATGCCAGTAAAATGGACACCCTGGAAGAAATGGAAAAATTCTTAGAAATACACAACGTTCTGAGACTGAACCAGGAAGAAATAGAAAATATGAACAGTCCAATCACAAGCACTGAAATTGAAACTGTGATTAAAAATCTTCCAACAAACAAAAGCCCAGGACCAGATGGCTTCAAAGGTGAACTCTATCAAACATTTAGAGAAGAGCTAACACCTATCCTTCTCAAACTCTTCCAAACTATAGCAGAGGGAGGAACACTCCCAAATTCATTCTACGAGGCCACCATGACCCTGGTACCAAAACCAGACAAAGATGTCACAAAGAAAGAAAACTACAGGCCAATATCACTGATGAACATAGATGCAAAAATCCTCAAAAAATACTAGCAAACAGAATCCAACAGCACATAAAAAGGGTCATACACCATGATCAAGTGGGATTTATCCCAGGTATGCAAGAATTCTTCAATATATGCAAATCAATCAGTGTGATAAACCATATTAACAAATTGAAGGAGAAAAAACATATGATCATCACAATAGATGCAGAGCAAGCTTTTGACAAAATTCAACACCCATTTATGATAAAAACCCTCCAGAAAGTAGGCATAGAGGGAACTTTCCTCAACATAATAAAGGCCATATATGACAAACCCACAACCAACATCGTCCTCAATGGTGAAAAACTGAAACCATTTTCACTAAGATCAGGAACAAGTCAAGGTTGCCAACTCTCACCACTATTATTCAACATAGTTTTGGAAGTTTTAGCCACAGCAATCAGAGAAGAGAAAGAAATAAAAGGAATCCAAATTGGAAAAGAAGAAGTAAAGCTGTCAGTGTTTGCAGATGACATGATACTATACATAGAGAATCCTAAAGTTGCTACCAGAAAACTACTAGAGCTTATCAATGAATTTGGTAAAGTAGCAGCATACATATTTAATGCACAGATATCTCTTGCATTCCCATATACTAATGATGAAAAATCTGAAAGAGAAATTAAGGAAACAATCCCATTTACCATTGCAGCATAAAGAATAAAATATCTAGGAATAAACTTACCTAAGGAGACAAAACACCTGTATGCAGAAAATTATGACACTGATGAAAGAAATTAAAGATGATACAAATAGATGGAGAGATATACCATGTTCTTGGATTGGAAGAATCAACATTGTGAAATGACTATACTACCCAAAGCAATCTACAAATTCAATGCAATCCCTATCAAACTACCACTGGCATTTTTCACAGAACTAGAACAAAAATAATCACAATTTGTATGGAAACACAAAAGACCCGAATAGCCAAAGCAATCTTCATAAAGGGAAACGGAGCTGGAGGAATCAGGCTCTCTGACTTCAGACTATACTACAAAGCTACAGTGATTAAGACAGTATGGTACTGGCACAAAAATAGAAATATAGATAAATGAAACAGGATAGAAAGCCCAGAGATAAACCCACACACATATGGTCACCTTATCTTTGATAAAGGAAACAAGAATATACAGTGGAGAAAAGACACCCTCTTCAAAAAGTGGTGCTGGGAAAACTGGACAGCTACATTTAAAAGAATGAAATTAGAACACTCCCTAACACCATACACCAAAATAAACAGAAAATGGATTAAAGACCCTAATGTAAGCCCAGACACTATCAAACTCTTAGAGGAAAACATAGGCAGAACATTCTAGGACATGAATCACGGCAAGATCCTTTTTGACGCACCTCTAGAGAAATGGAAATAAAAACAAAAATAAACAAATGGACCTAATGAAACTTAAAAGCTTTTGCACAGCAAAGGAAACCATAAACAAGATGAAAAGACAACCATCAGAATGGGAGAGAATATTTGCAAATGAAGCAACTGGCAAAGGATTAATCTCCAAAATTTACAAGCAGCTCGTGCATCTCAATATCAAAAAAACAAACAACCCAATCCAAAAATGGGCAAAAGACCTATATAGACGTTTCTCCAAAGAAGATGTACAGATTGCCAACAAACACATGAAAAGATGCTCAACATCATTAATCATTAGAGAAATGCAGATAAAAACTACAATGAGATATCATTTCACACCAGTGAGAATGGCCATCATTAAAAAGGCTACAAACAATAAATGTTGGGGAGGGTGTGGAGAAAACGGAACCCCCTTGCACTGTTGGTGGGAATGTAAACTGATACAGCCACTATGGAGAATAGTATGGACATTCCTTAAAAAAACTGAAAATAGAACTACCATACGACCCAGCAATCCCACTACTGGGCATATACCCTGAGAAAACCATAATTCAAAAATAGTCATGTACCACAATGTTCATTGCAGTTCTATTTACAACAGCCAGGACATGGAAGCAGCCCAATTGTCCATCAACAGATGAATGGATAATGAAGATGTGGCACATATATACAATGAAATATTACTCAGCCATAAAAAAAAAATGAAATTGAGTTATTTGTAGTGAGGTGGATGGACCTAGAATCTGTCATACAGAGTGAAGTAAGTCAGAAAGAGAAAAACAAATACCATATGCTAACACATATATATGGAATCTAAAAAAAAAAAAAAAAAGTTTGTGAAGAACCTAGGGGCAAGATGGGAATAAAGACACAGACCTACTAGAGAATGGACTTGAGGATATGGGGAGGGGGAAGGGTAAGCTGTGACAAAGTGAGAGAATGGCATGGACATATATACACTACCAAACGTAAAATAGATAGCTAGTGGGAAGCAGCCGCATAGCACAGGGAGATCAGCTCTGTGCTTTGTGACCACCTAGAGGGGTGGGTTAGGGAGGGTGGGAGGGAGGGAGATGCAAGAGGGAAGAGATATGGGGATATATGTGTATGTATAACTGATTCACTTTGTTATAAAGCAGAAACTAACACACCATTGTAAAGCAATTATACTCCAATGAATTTTTTTTTTTTTTAAATAAAGGTTTATAAAAACAATTTTGACAATAGCAGAGAGTACCCTTTTCATCTCTGAGCAAAAATGCATTTCGTTATACATATTTTCTCCTAAAATGAATAAACTGGTCACTTAAGCATGCTCTGTTTATTTCCTCTATTATACTACAACATTCTCCATGTCTTAGGAAAAAAAATATTGTGTGGAATCTTTGGGATAAGCATGTGTGTGGATGGAACAACACAACAATTAATTATCTTAATGTTTGTGTCAATGACTCGTATAAAAATGTACTGAAATCCCATTTGACATGGTAATTGAGATGTACACTTCAGAAGATAAGAAATGAGTGCTTCACTAATGTATGGAAAACACTGTAAAAAATAAATAAATTCAAATTTAAAAAAAATTTATAAAAAAGAAACTATTATTATTTCCCATTGAGAGGGAAACGGGTCCCCAATTCAGGTCTTTCTGACTGAAAATACTCTGTTCATTCTCATCGTGTCTACATCTTCACTCAGGCCAAGGTGGAAGTCACAAGTGACAAGCCTGGCTTGGGTCCCAGACCTCAGAGGATGAGTCTTGCCTCAGCTTTTGTTTTAATGTCCCCAACAACTGATTATAAATGTTGCTGTGATTCTTGCAAGGCTTTGGATGTGTTTTGAAACCAGTTCTCCAGGCTTGTTTGAAACTCATATTTATTTTATTGCATTTTTAACAAACTAAGGAACAAACAAATGTTTGGACAACAAACTAAGGCTTATATATTATTCAGTACAATAGGGAAGGATTCCCTACCTCATCTGGTGGAGAAGGATTAATTTTTTAAAAAGACTCTTTTCAGGATCATAGGAAGCTTCTACTCTTCTAATGTAACCAATTCACAGTCTAGCCAGTAAAACAAGACTATCTGTTTCTTCTCATCCTCTCAAATTCTGGGTTATACTGTTTAACATTTGAAAGCCCATGGACTAAGCAGTTTCTTATTGTGCGTATAAAATAGGTCGACTACCTTTTTATATGTTTATTTATGATTTGCTTTTCATCTTCTGAGAACTGCTTTTTTAAATATATTATCCATGTTTTTAATAGATGATTTGTGTACTTCTTATTGGTCTTGATGTACTATTTTCAGATTAAGAGTAACATCTCTTAAAAAAAAAAGAGTGTATGTGTATATGTATAACTGATTAACTTTGCTGTATACCTGAAACTAACATTATAAATCAACTATACTCCAATAAAAATTTAAAACAAAATAAAATAAAATTACCCTGTAAAAAAAAAGAATAACAACTATTTGTCCTTTATTTTTAAATATGCTTTCTAGCCTGTTATGATATCTTCAGCCTTTTAAAAATCATAAATTTAATACAGTCAAATTTGTTTTTGATGTATCCTGAAATTTTTAAATTGCTTAAGACCTTTCTTTCACTTACAGATTTATAAATATTATCGAAAATTTTCTTCTAACACTTTAGATTTTTTAAATATTTAAACATTAACTTATTTGGAATGTTTTATACATTCTTAATTGTGTTTCCTTCCAAATGAATAAGTAATTATTCTTGCACTATTAATTAATAAAATATTATCTTTCATTGATATTGAAATAGTAGTTTTACTATATACTAAATATGGGGTTTCATTAATTTCTAGACTTTATATATTCCTTTTCTTTGATTTGGTTATCTTGGGGTGAAATCTATATGGTTTTAATTACATGGCTTTATACCAAGTTCTAATACCTGGGAAAAGTAAAAACATACCCCTTCATTAATCTATTTTATCTTTCTTTCTTTCTTTTTTTTTTTTGCTTAAGGATATTTATCACTATATTAATTTTTAAAAGTTATAGTCAAGTTAAAACAGCATTATAATGAAAATTGCATAGAGTCATTAATTTTTGGAATGATTGATATTTATATGAGATTACTTATTCCTATTCAGTAACAAATAGTTTCTTTTCATTAGTTCAGGTCTTATTTTATGTCTAACAAAAATATTTTGATTGCTTTCATATAGATTTTGTGTTCTTCTCTTTAAATGTATTCTTTTGTGTTTCTAGGTTATGTCTATTGTAAATTGTATTTTTTCATTTTTTTTCTAACTGGTTATTACTAGTATAAGGGAAAACATTAATTTTGTATATTTATATTGAATTCAGGCACCCTATCAACTTATTTTATTAATTCTAGTACTTGAGTTTTTTTCCTAGGACTTTTCTTATTTTTCTCCCTGCTTTCCTTCCTTCCTTCTTTGCTCTTTTAATTCCTTTCTAAAGCCTTTAATCATACTATATTCAAATAAATGTTATTTTATTTTCTAACATTTATATTGATATTCTTTATCTACTCTTGTCACGTTATCTAACACCTCCAAAATAGTAGCTGACATCTCTGCTTTATGATTAACTTTAGTGAACGTAACTTTGAGCATATCTTCATTTAATTTGATGTTTGCTATTAGAAAATAGTGTTCCTTGTATTAAATGTTTTTCTTCTATTTCTATTTTATGTGAAGATTTTTTTTTAACCAATAGTAGTTGACTTACTGATAAAGTTACATAATTTTTCTCCTTTGACAATTTTTGTCATGATGAATTATTAGCATAGATTTCCTGGTACTGAACCATTCTGTAATCTTGGTAATGGGTATATTGTTCTTCTCATATTTGGGGGGATTTTGGATTTTCTTAGCTATCTTTTCAAGTTTTAACATCTATATTTATAGGTAAAATTTACATGTTTCAATTTCTCAGTATTATCATTGTAAAGTTTTGATATCAAGCTTAAGCTTTATTCCTAAAACAAGCTGGGAAGCTACCCTATACCATTTAGAACTTTGAACAAATCTTGGAAATATCTTCAATTCAGAGGTTATTTAGAAATTTAGCAAGGGATTAGAGCATGTTTCTCTTTTAATTGGAATAATTTTATCTACCTTTATGAACTGTTCATATTTTCAACCTTTTTGCATCAATATTAGTCTATATTTTGATAGAAAACAGCAAAATACATATTACTTATTCTACATATTTAAATCCATTCCCATGCAATTGCACATCTGCATTCATACATACTATCTCATTTCTGATAGTCAAATTTTAAATTTTTTTCTCAATTTTACTTATCCTTATTCATCATTGATGTATATATGCTTTATTATTATTTTTTATCTCTATTAACTTCTTCTGGAGTACTTTCTAAGTTTTCCCTAATTTCTTAAAAAAAAAAAAAACAACTTTAATTCTCTCTCAACATTTTATTATAATATATTATAAATCAAGTCATCTATTCACAAAATAATTATAGAATTGTAAGAAACGGATACAAATAAACCTCATAATAGATTTTACATCCTGCTATTTTGAGAAGAAAAGGATCAATGAGACCAGAAGTACACAAAGAAGCCGGTCATGAATGATGTAGCTTAGGGGTTGAAAGGGGAAAGAGAATGAGCAAGATTCCCAAAACTATATGAGCTAATCAGTATTTCCACAAAGAGATTTCCCAGTTAGTTCATTATGGAATCACCATTTGTGTTAAAGAGAATTGAATTGTTCCTGAAATAGGGAAGTCATCTTGGGAACTAATTCAAACTGAAGGATTGTTTCTGTGTCCAGACCCTGGCTTATGTTAAACTTTCACTTTTCTCACTGGATCCAATAAAACCCAGGCTCTCAAACAGAATAAGAAGAAATGCCTGTTCGTTGCAAGGTCATAAATGCAGCTTTGACATTTTGACAATAACTCTAACACCAAATCCACAAATATGGTGACAATGTGATGCAGTTCTGCTTGAGGTGAAGAGAGACCTCATATGGGCTTGAAGGAGGATCATACACATCAATAGCCTGTAGACAAAAAAAAAATTCAACTCAATGAAAATGTTCAGAATAAATGCCCCTATTTTGAGATGAAAGAGGAAAAAGGGAGGGATCAATTTCCTTCAGATATTTCTCTTTGAAAATGATAGTATATTAAGAGAATGTAAAAGTAGAATATTTAGTGTTTTCAAGACCAGATTTGATCTATATAAGCATCAATGGACTTCCCATGTTCACAAAATAACAGAACAACTACCTCTGACCCCAGTCTTTATTTGTAAGACATGTAGCCTCAAATAATGGGATAAATGGTTTTCATTCAGGAGAGAGAAACCAAAGGAAACATTTTTGTCTTTAAATAGCCTTTTGCCTTAATTCAGAGGTAAAAAGAAAATGCAAAATGAAAGGACCCGTCTATGTCATGTCAGCAGATATGTGATATTTCCAATTTTATTTTCACACTCTCTCAGAAAAACATAGTCTCAAAAGTGCAGTTCAACTCAAAAAAGAAATTGCCCAACAATTATAGATTCATTCTATACAAGGTGTGTGGTTTCTGGAAAATGCTGTAACAACAAAATATTCCACACTTTGCTACCATTTTAGTGAATCATAAAGAATTTCTTGAAGGCCTAGTGCTTGGTAATAAAAAGTAATCTTTGCCAATATATTCATTAGACATAAGGCATTGTATACGTTAGACCAAAATATTTCTTGTTCAAACTTTTGTAATTCCAGAGACTTCCTGCAAGTTTTACCTATGTGAAAGAATTTGCTTACAAGTCATTACAAACAACTTGGTCTTTTTTTCTTCATGAGGAGTGTAAAGGCACTAGTACTGAAATGTTGTAAGATAAATGTAAGGCAAAAGGAGAAGTTGAAATTGTTTACTATTTTACTTATAAATACTGAAAAGAGAAAATTGAGAAGGCTGAATTTTTCTGCCACAGCATTTTTTAAATGCTCACAGTGATTTATTGAAACACAATTTACTTGCAATAAAATGCATAATCATAAGTGTATATCTTAATGCATTTTACCAAATGCATACACCAGTGTACCCATCACCTGGTTAATGTATGGAACGTTCTACTTGAAAAAGTTCTTGTCTGCCCTTTTCATTTAACGCCCCTAAAAAGCAATCATTATTCTGATTTCCAGATCATTGATTAGCTTTGCTTGTTCTTGACCTTTATATTGATATAAATATGTCTATCTTCTTTCACTCATGTTTTTGAAAATCATCCATGTTGTTGCATGTATTAGTGGTTTGTTCTTTTTTATTGGTGTTCCACTGTATGATATTCTACAAGTGCATTTATCCAACCCCCTATTGATGGGTATTTGGGTTGTTTCCAGTTTTCAGCTGTTATGACTAGCATACCTTGAATAATTTGATACAATCCTTTTTGTGAATATATTAATTTATTTATCTTGGCTATATGGTTAGGGATGGACTTGCTGAGTCATATGACATGGTGGCATTATCTCATTTTTATCTCAAAATTAAAGTTTCAGTTACAGTACAAATGAATTTTCCCCTAGCCCATCACTTACTTGATGTCCACCACTCTCAAATACTTTAGTGGTGTTTCCATGTACAAGAATATTCTCTTAAATAATCATTAAACAATGAAAATAAAATCAATATTTTACCACCATCCAAAGTTCAGATCCTATTCAAGATTTTCAATTATCCCAATAACGTATTTTACAGAAAAAGAGTCATGTCCAGAGTCATGAGTCGTATTTCGTTTATATGTATCTTTATTTTAACTTTTATCTGGAGCCTTTTGTAAGTCTTTCTTTGACTTGCATGATCTTGATACCTTTACACTACAAGCCAGTTATTTTGTAGAACATCCTTCAATTTAGATTTGATTAGATTCAGGCTATGCAGCTTTGGCAGGAATATCACTGATGTAATGCTTCCTATCCGGTCCATGTGTTTTTGACTTGTCCCGTATGAGATGATGCTCACTTTGATCATCAGATTAAGGTGGTGTCTGCCAGGCTTCCCACCATAACATTACTCTGTTCCCTTTTCTATTTAACAGGGATTTTATGGGGAGGTATTTTGAATCTACATAAATTTATTATTTCTCATTCAACTTTTAATTATTATTTACATATTTATAAAAAGATGGCGTCATGTGTTCCTATTATTTAATGGGTTATAATTCAGTTCATTCATTATTTTGATGTTGAAATTATCCTAAATTTGGACAGTGTAAGTGCTTCCAGCTGGCTTCTGCATCCTTTTGATAAGCCCCCTCATTCTTTGAGCACTTTCTTATTTTCAAATACAAGATGTTCCGGTCTCATCTTGTACTTTCCCTGCCCTGGCTGGAATCAACCAATTTTCCATGGTTCCTAGGTTCTTTTTGGTGGATCACAGTATTTAGAAGCTAAGATCTGCTTCCTGGGTGTGCTTTTCTACTCCCAGACCCGTTCACTGGGATGGACAAATGCATATGAATGTTCACACATATACATATGCACACACATTTACATCTATATTTTGTTTTTTATAGATGCTTTTTCATGTGTTTTCAATACCTCTGATGCTAATCCAACAACACAGGCTCAATTCTAGTTTTCTCTATTTCAATATTTGTAAGCTCTTTCTCTGACAGTAATAAATCTGGTTTCCATTACCCTTAATATTTAGTTATTTGATCAATTCTTCTGTATATAACCAATATTTCATGGTCACCACTACCTCCACTATATAGATGCTCACTTGACTCCACTCAGGCTCCAGCAGTGCACTCTGGGCTGTCACTGCTGTCCCCATGTTTGGATACTCTCTTCACCACACCAAACTCCAACCACTTAAGCTGGCTACCCCCGTATGGGAGCTTCCTTACCCTAACTGGTTTCTGATATCTGGAGATGGACCACCTCTTTAATCTATTTGGGCTCTGACACCGTACACTTTTCCATCCCTTGGAATGGGCAATCTCAACACCCTGCTTGGGCCCTGACACTACATGCCAGGCCATCCCCTCCAAAGGGACACCTTCTTTATCCAGCTTAGGCTTCAACAGCCTACTCTAGGCCACCAAGACCTCACAGTCACCTACCATGGACACCAACTTTGCTTGACCCCACTTAGTATCTGTAGGACTTAGTTCTTCAGCAAAGGAAGGAAAGAGAAGAAGAAGAGATGAATGATGACTTTTAATACTAATACACATTAACCGTTTTAGCAATTGATTCTCACAAAATTTATTTGTCAATTTTTGCCAAACTCTGGTATCCATGAACAGCTTATGGTTACAGTTCAAACATGTTTGACAAATGTAGTTGCAGATAAATCCATTAACAGTTTTGCCAATAAATTTATTGAGTCTGATATGTGACCGTCTGTTAAATTATTTCTCACCTTTGTACAAATCATATCCAATAAACTGAAACTTTGACCCAGCACTTAAGTCAAGCCCAGATTTGCACTATTTACTGATTATTATGGTGTAAATATTCCCAATAAAGGCCAATTTTAAGGTACCAACATGATGTGAGTGAACATGATTGATAAGAAATGAGCAGTAGTATTTCTATCATAAAGGTACAATAGACATATATACCCTCAACAGCAAACATAATAGTAAAATGCTATGAAATAATTAGGAAGTAATAAATTTTGAATATTTATTACATTTTTAATATAATTTATTTATTTGTAAGTATATATGATTTTATTTTTATTAGCGACTGTGTTTAATCACTGATTTGCAGCAGAAGTTTAACAATTGAATCTCATACGCCAGTGTAGGACAGCTCCAGCATATCAATGAGTGTTTTTCAAATTATTTGACTCCAGGATATTTGTCTTAATATAGATCTAATTAATATTAATGGAAATACACTCTGATAAATTCTGAAAATTAGGTAATAATAAAAGCAGTGGTCTTTTGGAAAAATAAACTGGATATCACATAAACAATCACACTTTATTAAATGTTTGCTCTCATAAGAAACTTAAGTTTTCTGAGACTACATTTTTTATGTGTAATCTGAGGACCTTGGACTACATCTCAGTAATTCCTATAGAAATGTTTATATCTAGACTATTCATTAATGGAGACAAAATCTTACTTATTTAATAGAAAATTGTTGAGCTCTGGTTGTGTGCCTGAGTTTGTGCTAATACCTGAGTTTATAGAGAAGATTATCACATAGATTGTACTTTGAAGGAGCTTCAAGTCTAATGAGATAGATATGTCAGAAAAGGCTATCATATAAAGTGGTAGCTATACTACAATTGATCTTGATAAGGTTGTTGTGTAGGAACAAGGAAGGAAACAGACCCGATGAAACAAAGAACATGCTAGAAACAGAGGTTTGGGTTTTGGGTTTTTTTGTCTGTTTGTTTTGTTTTTTCTGGTGTCTTTTATGTTGGAGATATCACTGGGTTGGCCTGATTCTCTTACATTTCCAGACAATTGTGAACATTTTATACTTTCAGATAAATCATCAGTGCTGTTTAAAACAATGCCCCTAAAGTTACAATCCTGAAACTTACCCTCTTTGATCAAGGAATTATAAATTGTTCAGAGCCTACACTCTAGGATAGAACATCTTCAGATTCATTTTTTACTATTTTAGTTCTCAACTCTACAGAAATAGACCCTTAATTCTATTTCAGAGCCTTCAAATGATTAAATAGTTGTGTCATTATTGTTATTCTTGTTCATTTTTTATTGAGGTATAGTTGACTTACAATATTATATTGGTTTCAGGTGTACAACATAGTAATTTGGTATTTTTATAGATTATACTCCAAACAAAGTTGTAAAATATTGGCTATATTCCTTGTGCTGTACAATACAACCTAGTAACTTATTTATTTTATACCTAATGATTTGAACCTCTTAATTCCCTTCACCTATTTTGTCCTTCCCCCACATCTGTCAGAATGGTTATCATCAAAAAAACAAGAAATAACAAATGTTGGTGAAGATGTGGAGAAAAAGGAATCTTCATGCACTGTTGGTAGGAATGTAAATGGGTACAGCCACTATGGAAGACAGTATGGAGGCTCCTCAAAGAATTAAAAATAGAACCACCATACAATGCACCAATTCCACTCCTGGGTGTTTATACAAAGAAAACAAAAACACTAATTCAAAAAGATATGTGGATTCCAATGTTCACAGCAACATTATTTACTATATCGAAGATATAGAAGCAACCTAAGTGTCCATCAACAGATGAACAGATAAACAGATGTGGTATATACAGTGTTCACTGCAGCTCTATTTACAATGACCAGGACATGGAAGCAACCTAAGTGTCCATCAACAGATGAATGGATAAAGAAGATGTGGCACATATATACAATGGAATAGTACTCAGTCATAAAAAAAAAAATGAAATTGAGTTATTTGTAGTGAGGTGGATGGACCTAGAGACTGTCATACAGAATGAAGTAAGTCAGAAAAATAAATACTGTATGCTAATACATATATATGGAACCTAAAAAAAAAAAAAAAAGGTTCTGAAGAACCCAGGGGCAGGACAGGAATAAAGACATAGACGTAGAGAATGGACTTGAGGACACAGGGAGGGGGAAGGGTAAGCTGGGACAAAGTGAGACAGTGGCATGGACTTATATATACTACCAAATGTAAAATAGATAGTTAGTAGGAAGCAGCCACATAGCACAGGGAGATCAGCTTGGTGCTCTGTGACCACCTAGAGGGGTGGGATATGGACGGTGGGAGGGAGATGCAAGAGGGAGGAGATATGGGGATATATATATATGTATAGCTGATTCACTTTGTTATAAAGCAGAAACTAACACACCATTGTAAAGCAATTATACTCCAATAAAGATGTTAAAAAAATAGAGAGATGTGGTATATATACATAATGGAATATTACTCAGCCATAAAAAAGAATGAAAGTTTGCTGTTCATGACAACATGGATGAACCTAAAGAGTATTATGCTTAGTGAAATAAGTCAGAAAGAGAAAGACAAATACTGAATGTTGTCACTTATATGTGGAACCAAAACAAACAAACAAACAAATATAACAAAATAGAAACAGACTCACAGATATGAAGGACAAACTAGTAGCTACTAGAGGGGAGAAGGACATGGCTGTTGTTTTTAATGAAAGTTAATGCCTCTTTAGGCTGAATCTATTCTGACTCAAAGGTAAACAGCAAGGCCTAAACCTTATCAGCCCTGAGGACATCATGTTTCTTTCCTCCTTCAACAGGTGGCAAAATGACTGCTGTGAAGGCAATGTAAGAGGGTTACTTATGAAGAGAGCAGAAAAGTGAAAAGAAACTAAACTGCTATAACCCGAATTGTGCAAGACCCAGTAAGGGATACAAAACACATAGATGACATTACATGGCATTTCAGGAACTGAAGATATGGTCAGCAATGGTTACGTGTCTCACTTAAGATGGACAGTATTACAAGATAGAATTTGGTTAAGAGTGAATGCAGAAAACAAAGTGAGAGGTCCAGTGCTCTGGGAGGTCAGCAAAGGAAGAAATTAAACCAGCTAGGGTAAGGAGAGAGTAGATCAAGGGAAATCTTTTTGAAAATAGGGCATTTGAAATGAGTTTTAAAAATATATATAGAAAAGACCAGAGTAAAAACACGAGAGCAAGGAGAAGCACTTCTGGCAAAATGAGCACATTCAATAAATGCTTGCATATACTAAAGGCATGTATAAGTAGGGTAAATGGTTCTTAGTCAGTTATGAGCCATCCCACATGGAAACATACGAAGCAGATGAAGAATCACAAGTGACTTGGTAATGAAGATGGCTTCTGCCCTAAAGGGAAAGGGTTAAATGAGATTTTCCTTTTATTTTCTCATATTCTGTATTTTCTAACTCTTTTGCAACTTTAATTCTAAATGTACAACTATACACAATGAGGAAGGATTGAATATTTTTAAGCAAAATAACAGACTAATCATGCTGTAGGGAGCTTAATCTGATAGCAGTATGAAGAATGGACTTTAGAACAAGTCTGGAATTTCAGGAGCATTTGGATGGTTATTGCAACAGAGCAGGTGAGAATGAAGGTGTTGGTAGGTGGTAGTGGGGAAAGGGAGGTGGAACTTGCAAGCATGGTGAAATAGTGTAAGCAACACAGCAGTGGAGGAAGTTGGGGACCTCCAAATCCTAGAGACTGGATCACTGGGATGATGTTGAAATCTTTAACCATAATACCCACATCAAAAATACAGACCAGAGGAAGAAGAATGGCTTCTAGATCTGTTTTGAATAAACTGAGTTGGAGCATCTAATAGGATTACCAGGTGGCCTTGCCCAGCAAGAAGGAAGGGAAGGGAAAAGGGAAGTCAAAGCCAGTGCTACACATATGACTTCTCCTCCTCCCACAGAACGTGAGTTATAGCTTGGGTGTCCCAGAAGGAGAATACAGGTCTAAAGTCTCAACAATCTAGAAAGATTTTTGTTGGAAAGAAGTGGGGATCAAATAAAAACTAGAGCCTACCTCATTTTCAAGGTTGTTTTAAGTTCATTCTTAAGTTAGATTAGATTTCTGCATGAATGTCAGGCCTCCTGACAGAGCCAGTTTCTCTTGGCCCATCAAAGACATTCCTGGTCCTGGACATTTAGGGTCCCAAGATATTTAATTTGTTCTATGGACGATGAATGAATGAGGGTAGATGTCAACAGTCTCAGGGGTATGGTGCCCTGTTGTTGATTAATCCAATTGATAAGAGCCTATAGAATATAATATCCGCTAGTCTGTGGCAATATATCAGATACCTCTAATTTCACTTTTTATAGTTTTGTGATGGACTAATTCTAGATGTCTGTCTTCCTATAGCTCTATTGTGATACCTTTTTCTATCTGTATTCTCTTTGTGCTGTAGTCTTCATGTCTATATATATCAGTCTTTTACACTCCAGTACACACAATAAGGATAGACACACGTGCTTCAAAATGTCAAAAAATTAATCTTGAAATTCTCTTAAGATTTTTCCTATAAATGTGAGTGTGTTTATATGTGTGTGTAGGTCTCTCTATCTATAAATATAGACAGAGAAATATATATATATATAGTACATGTGTGTACAACTCTGTTTCTTCCTGTGGTGGATTTTCATCTCAATGAACAGACTGAGCATTTATAGTGGGATGTTTTTTAAGGATATAAGACCTTGCCTAATATTTCTGTAATTAAGGGTATTGTGGATGTTCCAGGAGATTTTTTTTTTTTTTTTGGTAACTACAAAAACGTTGAATGCACTACTATTACTAAAGCAAAATGCACCTAGACATGGACCCTAACAAACATAGCTATTTCATTAACATATTTTCTTTAGCAACATCCTGAAAACAGCAAGTTATCGTAAACTCTCATGGCTTCAGATGACCAGCAATAGTTCCTTCCAAACATCACACTGGTAATTTATCAGCTGTTTCTCAGATTCAAGTCCTTACCTTACAGTGTCCTATAGTGCATGGAATCTCATTTTCCAGGACCCCTGTCCTCTGGATTCCAGGTAATTCTGTCCAATGGACAATAACATCACCATCTGGACAGAGCATGGAGGATGAGGAGGAAGGTGTCTCTTCCTATCATTCTCCACTTTGGGTAGCATTTATAGCAGCAGCTGCCTCATTTTGGTGGATCCAGGTCCGCTTGGCCAGGTCTTCCCCATCATATACTCATTATGATTCCAATTTCTGCTAAGTGGTCCCAAATTCTGGGCTCTGGTAAGAATAGGTCATCCCTTTGTCTGTCCAGGCTGAGTAACAGTTTCATGTGGTGCTAACCACCAAGTTGCTTCACAGGTCTCAGTTGGTATTTTCTGCTCTTCCATCACCCGTATAATCAATTCTTTGCATTAGATTCCTTCAATATGAAATACCAAGAGCAGTTTCTGTATTTTGACTGGACTCTGACAGAGACAAATATCTTCTTTAGAATTTCTCTTTTGCTCAGTCATCTGAGAGGTAGAAAAGGTTGAAATGAGAAAGTCTATCCAAAGCAGTTAATCCAGGGTGCAGAAACATTTGACTTGGATTAGAAATCTGGATTAAGATATTTTTTCTATACATCTTTTTATTTTGATGATATATATATCATGTTAATTTTGCAACTGCAGAAAAAATACATAGTTATTGTTTAATTCAAAAATAATAGAAAAAGTCACAAATAAACCACAGCTAACATTATTGTATGTATCTTTCTAGGTGTTTTTCTATATAGGTGCAGTAGTATTTATAGACATGCATATATAAATATATATATATGGAGAAAGAGAAAGAGACATATATATAATATATTGCATAATGAATTGTTATCCAAGAAAGGATGTAGTGATGTAATTACACATTCACCTTGGCCGTTTGTTCATTTAACAATCCATTGTGAACAACTTTTCATCTCAGTGAATTTAGATTCTCCTCATTCTTCTTATTGACTGTATTCATTCATTCACTTATTTCACAGATATTTGTCATGTTCCTAGCAAGCACTATCCCAGGAGCTTCAGATGAAACAGTAATCTATGTAGCAAAATTCTCTCTCAAGGAAGGTGTATTTTAGTGGAGGTAAATAATAAATGTGTAAACAAGTGAATATACAGTTAATGCTGCAATTAATTTCTTGTTAAACATACTTATGGGCACGAGTCAAATGTTTTTATAAGCTAAATCCCCGGAAATGGAATTGCTGGATTAAAATATACACATTTTACATTTTGAGAAATATTGACAAATTGAGATATTCTTTCAAAACTGCTGAAATCAGATACTTGATGTAATGGGCAAAAAAAAAAAAGAAAGAAAGAAAGAAAGAAAATGGTAACACAAAGATATCCATGTCCCAATCCCCAGAATCTGTCAATATGCTACCTTACATAGCAAATGGGACTTTTCAGATGTCATTCAGATGTTAAAAATCTTGAGATGGAGAAAGTATCCTGGATTATCTGTGTGGGCCTACTCTAACCACTACGTGAAAGAAAAATGCAGGAGAGTTAGTGTCAGAGTGATGCATATGACAAAGACTCTACTGGCCATTGCTGGCTTTGAATGTGGAAAGAGGACATCACCCAAGGGTTGAGGGCAGACTGGAGAAGCTGGAAACAGCAAGAAAATAGATTCTCCCCTAGAGCCTCCAGAAAAAAATTAAACCCTGCTGACACCTTGATTTTAGCCCAGTGAGACCCATTTCAGAGTTCTGACCTCCAGAATTGTAAGGTAATAATTTGTGTTGTTTTAAAGCCACTGAGTTGATGATAATTTGTTACAGCAGTAATGGGAAACTAATATGCTGGGCAAAGCCTTCTGATCTCAAAGCAGTGTGAAGTATGCATTCTGAAGCTGGGTTTTCTGAGTTTAAATTCTTGCCCTTCCACTTATCAATTATAAGAGCTTTGAGCAGGTTTAACATCTCTATGTCTGAATTTCTTCTCTTTTAAACTGGGTCTGATTTTAATAACATCTACCTCATAGATTTGTTTGTGTTTCTGTTATTGTTTTTAGGATAAAATGAATTAACATATGAAAAAATGCTTAGAACAACATCTGTTATACAGAACCCCCTATGTAATAGTTAGCTATTTTTATTGCAATTATACAACTATTGCATTTTCCTCTGTTATAAAGCAGAACAAATGACAAGCTTTTCAATATATTGCTAATAATAATTTTTCTTATACTACTATGTCACATAGTAAATATAAATATGTGTGCACTTCATATAACCCTAATTCTTCCTCTTTTTCTTTCCACATATGTGTGTGTATAGGTGTATGTGCACACACAAACACACACACAGTATATGTATTGTACAAATATGGATATAGATATTGACACAAGAAAGCACTAGGCACATAATGAAAACTGAAAGTGCTCAATAAATGTTATTTTTAGCCAGCTTAAGGTTGAGATAGGATTCATTCTGAGTCCAGTCCACTGAAGGCCAAGAATATCTGATTCTTTTTCCTCTGAATTTCATCCAGGAAAAAAAAAGCAGAATATACAACCAGGAAAAGCAGTAAAACTTAGTCATACCTGAGGGCTCATCCATTTCACAAAAATAGCAACCTTTCCACTTGTTTTACTTTCATTTCTTTGGAAGTGGGCATTTCCCTAAATAATGGTCCCCTTTCCTTGAGCCATGGAGGCTCTCGAAAGACCCTCCCCAAGAATTCCCACCCGGCCTATGTTTCCATTCCCTTTGTGTCTTCCAAGGAGCTAGCAGTTAAGATGTAACCATATCACCTAATCCTAATGAGTTACTGGTTTCATTAAGGAAAGAAAATTGTGGCAGCTCTTCGGTCTGGATTACAATAGTTTTAATGTGGATAAAAGAGGCATGGGGATTGTTAGTCATTTTTTCAAGTTTCCTCAATGGAGAATGCCAGCTGCTATCTTCCTCATGAATCCAGGCCTAGAGATTGTGTTCTTGAACCATCTGCTGAGAGGCAGGACAAAATCCTGATGAACACAGGGTGTTGAAAGCAGCCAGTTGTTGAGGAAAGGGAAACAGAGGAGGATCCCAAGTAATGCTGTTCTAGCCCATATTGGGCTACTTATAGACTTTATGACATTAGCTAGGCCGTGACACTGTGGACAGCTCTGCAGTTAAAACTGGTGAACACATGCTGTGCCCTCCTGAAAAGGCTGCTGGGAGGATATGATGCAATGGCCATGTTTAGCTCATTGTACTACAGGTAACTCTTTCTTCTCTACTGGAGTCTGAACTTCATGAAGCCAATCACCTGGCCTTTGTGTCCCAGGGTAGGGCATGGTGTCAGGTGCATAATAAGAATGCAATAATTTATTGATGATTGAGTAAATGAATCGCATGGACTTATGTTTCGAGTCGTAAGACAATGAGCAAACATAATATGGTATTATGTTTTTTATGATGTCTCTAATATCTGATCAGATTATCAGAAACACCAAAAGTGTTAGTGAGAAGGTGTATTAGAGGGTTTCTTTTCTGTAGACACATTGGCAGAGTCATCCAACACCTCTCTGAATGCCAGACACAGGACACTCCCCACATCCCAAATAATGCCTTGTCTCAGAGGTCCCTTCCAGAAGAAATTGTCCGGTGCCTGCACTTGAAGTAGGACAGGGTGTTATAGACCAGGTGTGTCTAGTTTCTGTATCTGTGCATAACATATGAAAATATTTAACAAGTGTTATTGTGCATTGGTATTTTTTTTTTAATTCCACAGCTTTTCTAGTTTATAGTTTAATTAGAAGCTATTAGAAGTGATAATGAATTTGCTATTTCTCTGCATAACTGCTAAGGATTTTACAAGGAAGGGAATCTGGTTCTCCAAGGGCTAGTAGGTTATTTCTTAGGGATAATCCTTTCCAGGGCCTTATCTATCCTGATGAAGCTTTCTTGGCTATTTACTTTCATGTGCAAAATAAACTCAGCTATTCCTTTGGGTACATTGTCTATACACCTAAAAATAAAACCTTATGCAGATTGAATTCTTCTCTAAAAGATTTTTAAAAATTAAATTTCTAAGGTTTTTACTTTTCTGATCATCTATCCAGGAGTCTGAAAATTATCTCTTGGGCATTTTATAAGCCTTTTACCTTTTATTCCTAACTCCATTTCTCTTTCCCTGTCAAATCTTTTTTTCAGCTCCAATACAAGACACTCTTTTTTACTTATTTATTTTTATTGAGATATAATTGGCAAATAGCATTATATGAGTTTCAGGTATAGAACTCAATGATTTGATATATGTATATATAGAAAAATGATCACAATAAGTCTAGTTAACATCCATCATTACACACAGTCACAAATGTTTTTTCTAGGATGAGGACTTTTAAGATCTACTCTTTTAGAAACTTTCAAATATTTGTATAAAATACACTGTATACAACCAGGATTGTTTCTCTCACTTGTCTTAAAAACCATCTTTTAGACCTTAAATTCTGAGAAAGATCTTCCCTAACTTTCCCACTCTACAGTACATAGAAAATGATACTCTCAGTTTGACACTCAGGGATAAACGGACAAATTTGTTTGTGGTCAGAGGAGAGTGTTAACATTTTGGCACACCAGGTAGGAAATCTTGGACTCAAGAGTGCACCAGTCCTTGAGTGTGGCATCCAAGTTCTTTTCCAACAACCACACTGTTATTCTAAGACCTCCAATTCTGCTTCTGCTTCACCTTGTTTGTTTTGCATTTTTCAAGGATCACTGTCTTCTCTTACCTCATGTCCAGTGTCTTTAAAACCATTATTTCATATACTTTGTCCTTTGATTTTTGTTTGTTTGCTTGTTTGTTTCAGTCAAGTAGGTAAAGCCTGACTCTGTGTAGGGGGTGTGGCACTAGTCCCTTTAATCCTCTTCCCTGTAATCTTCTCTCCCTGACCTCAGATAGTTAAATTGCATCCCAGAACAAAGCCCAATAATATTAATAAGAACTCAAAAATATGCATTACCCAATAGGATAAAATTTACAATGTCTGGTACTCAGTTGAAAATTACTAGGAATTCAAAGAAGCAAGAAGTTATGACCCATAATGAAGAAAAAAGACCAATGAGTCTAAACTGACCCAGAAGTATTACAGATGTTAACAGAAAAAAACAAACAAACAAAAAAAAACACTAAAGAGAAGGAAACTAAATTAGTTAAGTAGAGACGTGGAAAAAAAAATCAAAATCTAGTTTCTAGAGATGAAAAGTAATTATCTGTGAAATTAAAAATATAAAATCAAGGAATGGGATCAGTGGCAGATTAAACATTTCAGAAGAAAAGATTAGAAAACAGGAAAGCATAGAAGTAGAAAGTATCCAAAATGAAACATAGAAAAAAAGAGGATCAAACAGAAAAATAAACAGCATCATAAAGCAATATGTAAATGAAAGGTTGTGGCTGTATTTCAATAAAACTTTATTTATAAAAACAGATGGTCTGTCCATAGGCCATAGTTCACAGACCAACACCCCCACTTTAGACGAAAGCAGAGATAAACTTATATGTTCAGTCTTCCTTGTTGAACTGAAAGTCCACTGTGCCCCTACTAAAATATATTCATTTATTGTTATGATTCTAGGTACAGCAGGGGTTGAATGAATTAATATCTATTTAAAGAATGAATGAGCACACCACAAAATTTTGTTGCATGACTGAAATAATGAATCAATCTAGTTGGATAAATCCTCAGAAAACATAAACTCTGGAATTTCTTCCACTGATAAAATTGTTTGAATCTGCCACTTCCTTTCCCTCGAAGGGTAGAACCTGGGATGAAATGTGTACATCGAGTTTAATGTTTTTATGGGACAAGAAAATAATTTGGGAGCATATTCTGCAGTCAATTTCTGGAAATGGAGAGAGAACTTTCTTTCCATTTAACTTGAATGAGGTAAATGTCCTTCATTTGAAATTCATCAATGTTGTGAAAGCCATTCCTGGGGAAAACGCAGGTGTTGTTTTTACATAAATTATTTGGGCCTCTGCGGAGCCCAAGCAAAACAGAAACGGCAGGGAGTTTACAAAATTGTTTTCTATATTTGAAAATGCCACCTAAATGGAAAATGAGGAGAGCATCTGGCCAAGTACAAGTTTTTGTGGAGAGAGAAAGAGGGAAGAGGCAGAGCTCAGTAGGATTTTATCTCAAATCAAAACACTTCTCTTCCCACAGGAACATTTTGAATTATTTGATAAGATAAAAAACATCATACTATGGAATCATAAAACTGAAAATTCACATGAATTAATGTGAATTTGTTATTTCTTAGGGATAATCCTTTAAAGACCATCTCCTCTGGTCCAAAATTCATTCAATGTTTGAATCCTCTACACCATATACTGCCAAATTGTTATTGCTTTAGTGTTTGAGCACCTTAGGGACAAAGTGGTTCCCATATCTGAGGTGTTGTTTTATATTTATATAGCTTGCTTGTTCTTTTTAATATATGCAAATCCATTTTGTTTTTCCTGTCACACATGCAAGAAATGGAAGGTATTGATTAAGGAAAGCCTTCAGAGGCAATCACAATTAAAGATGGACATAGAAGAAAGAACCAGGAATGCCAGCTTGTTTGAACATAGAACATTTTTTTTTGTTTTTTGAAAGTTGAACGTGGCAGTCTCTGATTCTTTTTTGTTTTTTTAAGATTTAGCTTCTTCACCTATAAAAGGTTAGTGGTAAGTTAAATTAATGCATCAAATGCAATTGTATGTCTCAGAGTGAATCAGAATCACCTAGAGACATTTTTAAAGTACAGATTTTTAGACCCCCACACTCAGAGCTTCTTATTCAGAAAAATGAGCTGGGCCCTAGAATTTGCATTTCTAACTATTTCCCAGGTGATCCTGAGGCTGATGTATGAACAACTTAGTCATACAATCCTAAAGGCAGCTCTTCAGCACACATGTTTGGTAAGATGTTATCCAGGTCAGAGAACATGGTTAAATAGATTTTGGAAACTGTTGACATTGCATCTACCTCTCAGAAGTTCATATTTCACATTTTCATGATATAGGTTCTGAGAAAGTCTCATAATTAAAACAAAAGCCAAAAACTATTTGACTTCATTTTAACTAGTATTCACATTTTTTATTGTATTTGACATACATGCCTGTACTTTCTAATGATTGATCTATGAATACCATTACTGCTTTAGAGAACAGTGAATTAGTCTGAATTTCTTCTAGATTTTAAGTTTGTTAAGTTCTATGGGCTCTGCAGAAAATATCTGTAATTTATAGAATAAAAATGTGGAAAGGTGAATTTTCAACTCAGAGTTGTCCTGAGTTTGCTACTATATAGTCAGGATCCAATCAGGAGATAAAAATCTCACAGTGACTTAAACAAGGTAAAGTTTAGTATAAAGAATTTCACTATAAAAGGGGGTTGGAATAATATGGATGGATTGGTAATAATGGATTGGTAATAAGTAGAGAGAATGCTAACAAATACAGGAATTGCAGATATAAAGACCAACGATTGTCCCTAGGGCTGAGACAAAGGACCCAAAGAAGAGGACCCTCAGGGTTAATACTCAGACCTTCTCAGAGAGGGCACACTAATGACTCACTGGATGACAGAGACATCTCTGTACTACCATGCTAGAGGACATTTCTGAAAATCCCTCTTCTAAAACTTGCTAGAAATTCTCCCTTTAAGGTCCTGAAAAAAATGGTTCACAGGTAGGTATCTCATTAGAGGCACTCTAGTATAGACCTGCACAAGATTCCTTTTATTTCTTTTTCTTCCCTGATTGTCATAGTTAGGACTTCCAAAACTATGTTGAATAAAAGTGGAGAGAGTGGACATCCTTGTCCTGTTCCTGATCTTAGAGGAAATGCTTTCAGTTTTTCACTGTTGAGAATGATGTTTGCTGTGGGTTTCTCGTATATGGTCTTTATTATGTTGCGGTATATTCCCTCTATGCCCACTTTCCAGAAAGTTTTTATCATAAATGGGTGCTGAATTTTGTCAAAAGATTTTTCTGCATCTATTGAGATGGTCATATGGTTTTTATTCTTCAGTTTGTTAATGTAGCTTATCACATTGATTGATTTACATATGTTGAAGAATCATTGCATCCCTGGGATAAATCCCACTTGATCATGGTGTATGATGAAGAGCAGATGCTGGGGGAAGCTGCTGGCCACTGGGTGGTGTTGACCACCATGCGCTGCAGGAGCTGGGTACTGGAGAAGTTGTATGTACTGTAGGAGACAAACACTGGGAAAACTGCACTGCTGCAGGAACAAGGTGCTGGGTAAGTCAGGTGCACTACAGGATCCTGCCAAGTGAGCACACCAGAACCAGGAAGCAAAACCACCTAAGTTTTTTCAGTAAATTTCTCCACCCATGTAGTCCCAGCCTTATACTATTTTCTGACTCATCTCTCCTTTGATCTATTTTCCTTTCCTTTCCACCCCTCCCAAAATTAGGCCCAGGAAAGTCCCACTTTTTCTAGGTACTTTAGACTGGGCCAGTTGAGCTATCTCCAGCCCCAATTCATCCATTTGCCGCTAAGATTTGAATTTTGAAAACAATATGAGTGGTCGTCAGATAAAAAGAATCATTCATGAAACAGAAGTCACTTGTCTACCTGTCACAGGTTCGGTTCCTTGAGAAACAGACTCAGAGTTTATCAAGCAGAATATTTATTACAGAAGCGCTTGTGACCAACACCTGTAGAAATGCGGAAAAGGAAGCAGGATCAGGTAGAGGGAGAAATAGAGCTGAGATACAGTCTTGATAAACTCAACTCAGCCCACAGGGAACTCTGGGTATACAGTGTCCTGTTAGAACTGTCCCAAGTTGGACTGAAGTAGCTGAACCTTTATACCTCCATCTCAATCAGCAATTAAAATAGGCTTTCCTGGGAAAAGCATGCCTTTGAGCAAAATGGATCTGGTAAAGCAAGACCTGAAGTTTCAGACACTGAAAGCTATCTACTTACAACATGTCCAGAAGCTAAGGCAGTAAGTCCTTTGAAGAGAGATCTGGATAGTGCATCAGTGTCTCCTAAAGTACATTCATATTCACTGCTGTGTGTGGGGAGGTAACTCCTCATGGATTCCTGAGAGGGAACTTAAAAGAGGGATGTTAGTGAGGAAAACCTACAACTCTTGCCTAGGCAGTTAGCCTTGGGGCCACAACTGATACTTATCTCCATCCTCCATTCTCCCATCTACATCCCCTTTGCCTTCAGCTACCATCTCTGCTGGTTTTGGAGGCTTACCTTAGAGTAAGTCACAGACCCTTTTCTGTGTGGTGTGTGCCATGGTTACTATGCTCTTCCTGGGCCAGAGTTTCTGCTATTGTCAATTTACTATTACCATTGAGTAATGGATCACCTGGACATCAAACCTATTTCTACTTAAACTCCATTGTGTAAAAGAAGCCTTACCTCCTCCTCATGACCAGGGTTAATCATCTCTGTGAAGACAGTCACTTCTCTTGTCTGCTGTCCCTGGATACAAGAAACCTGAAGTGCCCAGGCACAAACTGTAACTCAATATACAACTCTTGTTTTGTCCCCTTGTGGAAATGCCCCCCACTTTGATAATTAAGATCCATAACCCTGCAGAGTCTAGAGTTTCAGGAAAAGGACATTCATTCTCCAAGTGGATCACTGGGAGTGATAGTTAAAGTGCCATGCCTGCTTCCACTCCTTGATTCTTAGATCCATGTCTTAATTTTACTGAGGAATATAAAGATTTGATGATTCTAGGTGTGTACCTGGAAACCTTCAAAACATATTTAAAAGACCTTCACTGTCTCTTCATTTCATTCAGGATACAATCCAGAATATTTACAATGTTCTCAGTTTAGCTCTTTGTTCTCTCTCTGACCTCACCTCCTTCTCCTTTTTCCTTTTAGATATTCCTGTTCCAACTACACTGGTTTTCTGATGTTATTGGAATATTCCGGATGTGTTCCCATCTCAGAGACTTAGCACTTGCTATTTGTCCTGTCTGGAATACCATTTCCATGCTACCTTCTAGTTCATTTCTTCAGCTATTTCAAGTATTTGCTCAAATGTCATCTTCCCAGTGAGGCTTTCCTTGGTCACACTATTTAAAAGTTCTTACATTCCCTGGACATGCAGGACTTCATATTTCTTTCCTGTTTTACTTTCATACCTTTTTCATATTACTAATCACCATCTGACATCCTATGCATTTATTTATTTATTGTCTGTCTCCCCCCACCAGTACGTAAACTCCATGAAGGCAGGTGGGTTTTTGTTTAGATATTAGTTTTGTTTTGTTTTAGCCTGTTTTGGTTATTACTGTTTCCTCAGTGCTTTGAACAGGATGTGGTACATAGTAGGTGCACAGGAAATATTTGTTTAATTAATACACAAAAATAAAAAGTGTCTCTATCATTACTCATTTACTAGTTTTGGTATAAGAAGATATAATTTGGAGTGTAAATACACACTACAAAAAGAATCAACTGGACAGGAATATGGGGCACAAGATTGGGACAGATGTGAAGGAAGTACACTGCTTTGGCCTTATCTTCTCAAGACTTTCTTTATTAAATTCCTTGTTGAGGGATCAAGACAAAAATATGAAACTAAGACTAATGTTGAATTTTCAGTAGCTTTTGCCTGACTTTGGCTTAGAGTTATAGCTTCTTAAAGCCTGAGGAAACTTGTAGAAGGACAAAATGATTTATGGAAGAATAACATCTATTTTTATTAAGGTGCCTTTCCACTAAAAGAAAGGACAGCTATTTAACTTGGTTTGATACTGAAAAATTTAAGAAGTTCCAAGTGTTACAGATTTTAGTCAAGTGAAGGAAGTCAGATGTCCCAGCATGAGTGATATTGTGGCTTATTTTATTCCTTGTATTGCTACCAAATCAACATGAGGCATATGTACAGGGATCCATTTACTCAATAAATTTTTTCAAACCTACTACACAGACAGATGTGACAAAACACAAACCATTAAAGAACTCAGACTCTAGAGGTAGCAACAGATAATCAGTGGCCCAACAATGGGATTAGTGCTAATGCAAGTTGTAGGAGGGTGGTGTACCTGGGGCTATAGGAGAACAACAACACCAACAAAAAGATGAGTTAAAGAAGGCATTGCATAGATGATAATTTAATAGCTGGACCCTGATGGATAAGTGTTATTTTGCATGATTAGAATAAAAGAGATTTTCTTTTTTGGCAGAGGGGTATATATGTGTATATATAATTGATTCCTTATAGAGTATGCTATGTCTATAAGTAGAAAATAATGATCGTAATAGCAGCAAACTATTTTATAGTGTCAAATAGATGGTAAAAAACTGTTATAAGTGCTTTATATCCATATATTTGATACTCATAGTATTTTTTAAAAAGAGTAGACACTCTTGTTGCATCTATTTTACAGATGAAGTGGATTAGACTTGATTCTCTAAGAAGCAGATATCAAGACAAAATTAAATATGCAAGACATTCATTTCGGGAAATATCTGTGAGGGACAATGGAAATGGATCAGCAGAGGTCAGGAGAGCTGTGCAGACCACAGTGCAGGTTTAACCTTTGTGAAGAATAAAAGGAAGGAAGAAATGTTGAATGAAATAGTTGAAAACTGTAGTGAATCTGAGGAAGTTCCACAAAGCCAATGGGAAGTCGTCAGACCAAAGACCGCTATCAGAGGAGTCCTATGTACTCCAGAAAGATGTCTGCTCCTGTAGCCCTTCTGTTTTCAGTCACTTCTTGGTAAAGCCTGTGGGAAGCATGGCCTCAGCATGAATGTGCTTGTATATTTGAGAGTGCAACATCTGGGGCTGTCAGTCCATCTGATGCTCCATGCAGTTGGAGACACATACTCATGGCCACCCCATGAAGAAACTAAGGAACTGAGATAATTCCACTGAGGTAACAGAGATAAAGTGGCAGACTTTACCTCAGGCAGTTTGATTACAAACTCATGCTTATAGCATAGTACACCTAAAGTAGGAAAAAGTTATATTAAGTTTTGATTTGAGAATGCAGTAGCCACTCTGATAACCAGATGATGGATGGAACAACACAATGAAAAGAAATTCAAATGGGAAAGACAAGAAAAGATCTGATGCAGTCATCCAGAAAAGAAGTTTTGAAGATCTAATAAAAAGGGGTAGCAGCATAGAGTAGGAGGATTTCAAAGATGCTAAGTCAGTAGAATCAAAAGGATTTGGTGACTGACAGTATATGGGGAAGGAGAAGGAAGAGTGGAAAATATCATAAATGTTTCTAGTGTTAGGAGATTGAGACTATTTACTGAAACTGAGAATAGTGGCATGGCAAGAAAAGTGAATTCTTGCATTGGATTTATGGAGTTTGAGAAGTTACTATATATCCAAGACTTTGCTAGGCACAGTGGGACCCTCTAAAGTAATATAAAGTTTATTTTTGTCTTTTGATAGATTTTTTTATTATTTACCATTATTTTTTATAATTTAAGAAATAACACTGGAAGGTAGGTATGTTTATAAGTGTAAACATTTTATTGGTGTTGAGATTGACACTCAGTAACATTGGTCATCTCTTCCAAGGTCATATAGCTTATGAAACACAGGATCCACTGTAATAGATCATTGTAAATAATACTGTAAAGGATACTTTCCAGTGTTCTCTCCTCTGCTCAAAGCTTTTTCCTTTGAATGTAAGAAGATAGAAAGTTGAAGATAGGGAAAAGAACCTAATTGAAGCTTCAAACAACACCTTGGGAGGTTGACTTTCATGCTATAAGAAGACTACAACTTATGTTGGATAGTTTGAGTTTACAAGCCCTTTAACATATTTCCAAAGTGGATCTTCACAATAAACCTGTTGGATAGTCAGAGAATGTGCCCATTTTACAGATATGCACACTAAATTCAGTGATGCAAGTGACATACCCAAGGTCACATGGATCCTGGATGAGAAGCCAAGATACAATGTCCAGTCCTCAGGTTCCATGTTCAGTGGGTGAGTTATGGAAAATTCTTGAGTTCAGAAGTGGGAAAACCATAGTTGTGCCCCAGGAGGACTTATTTGGTGTCAGAGGATAGGAAGGACTAGAAGGCAGGAAGGCCAAAGTCACAGACAGGTAGGTGAATCGTGTGAAGGTTGACATTTCTTTATAATATACACACAATTTTACAAATACAATATTACTGCCATCCTTACCTGGGGTAGCATGAAACCAAAGGACAGACCTGTCCCAGACTGATATGTTAAACCTGGTAGGTGAGTCACATTGGCTTGACAACACTGCAGTTCACAAGGCAGTTGTGTAACTTTTATAAGCCTATTTTTATACTGGCTTGATAAACTATGAGGCCTGAGGTTCAATCACAGGCATCGAAGCTCAGCTTTGTGGATAGAAGAGTAGGATAAAAAGAAACACAATCTCAAGGCAGTTATCAAAGGGCAGTTTTCCCCAAGCAATGTATTCATGCATTTATATCTAATTTAAAAATCATGGCAAATGAAGAAGGAAGAAGGTGAAGACAGTGAGAAGAGAGGTAAGAAGAAACAAACCCACAGTAGTCAAGGTTTGATTGGATTCCTCTCAGGGGGAAAAAACTCTCTTATATAAGAGTTCACCTTAATTGGAATGTTTGGGGACACATCCAAATATGCTAGAGTAACATAAAGAGATCAATAAACCACCTTGTGCCAGAGCTGCATAGGAATTCTTGAGTTTAAGAGAAGGAAGATGCAGTTGTGGAGAGAGAAATAAAGACGAAACTTTAAAGCCAGGAGAAAGAAAGAAAAAGAAAGAAAGGAAGAAAGAAAGAAAGAAGAAAGAAAGAAAGAAAGAAAGAAAGAAAGAAAGAAAGAAAGAAAGAAAGAAAGAAAGAAAGAAAGAAAGAAAGAAAGAAAGGAAGGAAGGAAGAAAAGAAAGAGAGAAAGAAAGAAAGAAGGAAAGAAAGAGAGAGGGAGAGGGAGGGAGGGAGGGAGGAAGGAGGGAAGAATTGAGAACTACCTGTGGCAGGTGTGAATGAGAAAGCTTTTAAATATCAGGACTATTTAATATTTGACATTCAGTATGGGTTCTGCTCTCCTCTGTTCCTCATGTCTATTGTAGCACCCAAGTCTCCTGTAAAATTCTCCTCCACATGAATTCCTTCTGTAAATGGTGCTTTGGGAAAATCTAAGCAAAGTAGCAGTGTTCCATGAATGAGGCCAACTGGAACAAACAAAGAAAATAGCCACGAGAGAAGATACACATATAAAAATAGGGAATCAGACTCATAGAAACAGAGAGTATAAGGGTGGTTTCCAGGGGCTGGCAGCAGGAGGAAAAAGGGAGATGTTGATCAAAGGGTACGAAAATTCGGTTAAGCAAGATAAATAAGTCCCAGAGACCTACTGTACAGCACAGTGGCTATAGTTAACAATACTTAAAATATAGTTAAAATATAATACTTTATACTTAAAATTTTGCAGAGAGTGTAAATTTTTGCAGTGTTCTTATCATAAACATTAACAAAGAGAATGGGAAATAATATTTGAAGGTGTTAGGTATGTTTATGGCATACATTGTGGTGATGATTTCATGGGTGTGTATTTATCTTCAAACTCGTCAAGTTACGTACATTAAATACATACAGCTTTTTGTATGTCAAAAGTACTTTCTAAAAAGTTAAAAAGAATAGAGAATCAGTTGAGAGGTGGCAATGAGCCATGGGCAAATGGCCCTGGGACTTGCCAAAATCTTGGGAATTGCATTAGGCTTCCAGAGAAAAAAGAATGACATTTGAGCCAAGCCTGTTTTCTCTTGAAGGACAGGGAGCCAGCTGACGTCTGCTTGACAAGAGATTTTTGTGACTTTGTGGTAAGTCAGTGGTGGTTATTAGGGTAAAAATAACCACCTGTTTCATTAAAACCTCCTGTAAACAGACTGACTATAACCACTTATTACATGTGTGACCTTGGACAACTACTTAACATCATTAAGCCTCATTTTTTTCTCACTTGTAAAATAGACATAATAATATGTAATAATATTTATGCAAAAATGCTGATTATTATTATTACTCTGCTCTCATTGATCTCTGGGTTATCTATGAACTTACTACTCTTTGAATACACTTCCCCAGATATGTTAAACACATAGAGAAGTTAGCCCTGATACTCTAAGAACCATCCTTGAATTCCTTTCTTCTCCTTCATCCCATCTGCTATCATGCTATCAGAATCTAGCTGAAAACTTTATCCAAATGCAGTTTACTTCATTCTATCTGGCCCTTCTAGTCTGAAGTCACCGTCTTTGCTCACCTGGGCTATGACATTTTCTCCTAATTTCTCCACGTGGCAGCCATGTAAATCAAACCATGTCACTCTCCTGTCTAAGACATACCAATGTCTTTCTATCATTGTTAGAATAAAATTTAAATTCCCTGCTATGACCTATCAGGCTCTACTGAATCTGGTCACTTACCTAATCTCACTCACCCTTTCTCACACTGTTCTAGCCACCCTGGCTTTTTGCTTCTCTCCTCCTCTGCTGACTCTTTGTCCTTCTCTTCCTCCTTCTCTTTCTTTATTTTTCCCCTGGAACCAGTGCAGCTTGATCCTGCCTTAGAGTCTTTACACCTTCTGTTCCCTCTTTCTGGAAGGCTTTCCCTCCACAAGTTCTCAGAGCTGGCTTGTTTGTGACATCCTGAACTCAGATTCTGAACTCACATAGCTCCTCTTCCTAGGGCCATTCTTGATCATTCAGTCTAGAAAGTTTCTCCTCCCATAACTCTATAACATACCTATTTTATTTTCTTTAGATCACTTATCCCCACTTGATAGTGACTTATTCATATATTTGTTTGCTATTTTTTTGCTATTTCCCTCCTAAAATGTAGCATAGAGAAATGACTGTAACTATTTGGTTCAAATAATAAATATATTAGTTTTTTCAATATTTAATTAAACTATTTGCTCTCAATTTTGGGGGATCACAGTCTTTCTGGGAATCTGTCATAAGTAACATATTCTTGCTACAGATAATTGCATACACTCATGTAATTTTGCATGAAATTTTAGAGGATGCTTGGATCCTCGATAAATATTTCATGAATAGTTGGTAAACTTCTGAAGGCAGGGATTAGAGAGTATACAGGTTTCCCCCATATCCAAAAGTAGAGTGTTCATATGAAAACTTTCCTAAACCAATGTTGCATAAATTGAAGAAGCAATTACCATAGGACACATCTTACTAATGGATATACAAAATAAATCAAGATAAAGCACAGATGCTCACAGACACAGTTCAAAGCTGTGGAGCTTGGTGTTGAGATGCTAAGTATATCTCCCAGGTAGGAGCTTGGTGGTCCCACTCAATAATCAGGGTGTTTGCTGCCTATAAAACGGCTCCTGCAAAACATACGCTGAAAGCTATTTTCACTTTTTGTATTTTTTATAAAACTGAAAATCCTCTTTGGATTTCTTTCCCTTATTGAAACAGGTGCATACTAATGCGTGCCTTTTGTAAAAGTGAAGTGGCATAAAGTGAACTTTTGAAAAGCAGGGAATACCTGTAACACTACCTATGGAGCTGTTGTGTGTTGGTCTCAGCCTATCAATAACCAATGTTGTGGCTGGACCAGCCCTTGTGGTTTTTATTATGATTGCAAGACACCCTGCTACAATAACCATCAGGAAATTTGGAAAAATAAAGGTTTATTACTTACAGAACCTTGAAATTACATAGCACACCTGAGTCCACACAGTGAGATCACAGGTAGAGAGAGACAGAGAGAGAGAGCTCACACACACACGGGTCTGGGATTCTGCTTTTATTGGGGTCGAGGGTGGGGATGTAGGGTTTTTTGCCTCACTCTTTATTGGCAAATTTAAAACATAAGAGCTGGAATTTAAAGCTGAGTGAGAGAGAAAAAAAAAATATTGGAGCCCAAGTGATCAGTTATTGAAACCAACAAAAATCTCTAGAATAAAGGAGAATACAGACACATAGTGTGACTGGCAGTGTGTTTATTTGAGATGGCCCTCTTTGAAGAATATGCCTTGGCAATTAAAGCCTAAGTCAGGCACTTGTTTTACAAAAAAAAAAAAAGTCAACTGCCAGGGCTTAAACTGTGGGAGCCTAGACCAGGTCTTGGCATAGAGAAGTATACAGTATATGTCCTTAGAGTCACAGAATGGCAGCATAGTAAAGGCCATTAAGAATAACTAAAGCAATATATCGGTTTTGCATATAAGGCAACTGAGGTCCAGAAAGGGAAAGCAACTTATCAAATGTCATGCAGATAATAAACTGCAAGGTTAAGAGTAGAACCCACTTCTCCCATCTCATGATCCGGTGCTCATTCTCAGAACTTGTGATGTTTTCTGTTTCCTTTCTTGCAAACTCAGTGAGTTGAGATAAGGCCTCTAATATCTCTTAGAGGGATTGCCAAGCCAAAGCTATTTTTGAGGAATCAAAAGCCAATTAAAAGTTGTACTTTTAAAACTAGATGATGTGTCTATAAATGTGACAGTATCTTTGTTTCTCAAGTCTTAGATCTAAAATCAAGTAAGAAAAACAAGAACAAGATGGTCAAATGAGGTAAGGCATTAATTCTCAATATGTCATTCAAGTTGAGATTTAAAGCAGTTCAAGGCCTAGGAAATTTCCAGCCTTCTTTTATCAGATATGTACAGAGAAATGGAATTTGTCTCTGTTTGGAAGGCTTATGATTTATCCTGAGGAAAGCTGAAATAAAGATACAGGATTTCTTAACATGACACAGAAAAGCTGGAGAGAGACAGACTTGGAAATTTTCTCTGCTCAATTCCTCATTCTACTCAAAGCTGGTATTTTCAGTTGCTGAGGGAGAAAAAAGAAAAAGGTGAAAACGATCTATCCTCTGTGCGAATGATTCATTAAATTCAATGAGTTAACTGAACTTCTGCAAAGAATCCAAGAAACACAATTCTTATCTCTTAGTTATTTAGGTTTTATTATAAACATTTTACTGTATGATTGTGACATGCCAATTAAAACCTGTTTATTATATGCAGCCCCATTCCCCCTCCAATTGGAAAGTGTAAAGTCTCTGCATTATCACGGGTTGCACGTACAGATATTTATGTTATGGGTCTTTAATGTGGAAAGGCAGACCATTTAAAGGTGTCCATGTTGTTTCAGAACAAGTTTCCTATTCCGTTCTCTGTACCACAATTATCTGTTCATCTAGGATCATCCAGTGAGATTATGAGACTGAATGACTAGCGTTTCTACTTATTTATCTTCCATTACTTTGTTCCAACTACATCTTCCTTTAAAAATGTGAAATCACGGAGTTTTCCCAAGCCATCCAAATGTCGTAACATCACATATAACACTGTTAGGGCCCAATTTACTAACTTCATATTACCGTCCCCAGCAACACCAATCCCTTACCCAAGTCATTATCCTTCTGCTTAGTCCACACTTAGAAACTTACATTTCCACTCAAATATACCATTAAATTATGTGTCTGTGCCTTTGCACATGCTAGACCTGCCTGGGATTCCTTCCTTCCATTTCTACATTTATTCATCTAAATAAAGGACTTTCACCTCTATGAAGCCTTCTTTGATGTTTAAAAACAGTTCTAATAGCTGCTTCCTTTGTACTATCCCATTATTTAGTGAGGGTCCCTATTTCTGCATTTATAGGATTCTGTATGCTCACATCTGCCTACTCTCCTCCCCTGCACACACACTCATACAGTGTCCTCACTGAGGTCAAGGTTCCTTTCCTATTGGTCTCTGTCACTTCATTGTATAATACGTTGTCTGGAGCAGAGTAGGGTGAAAGTATAAAATATATATGGACCACCCTTTGTAAAAGGTCAAGAGTTAGAATGATTCTGTGTATTAGGATGGGGGAGATTGTAGGGGGAGAAAGATAGCATTGTAAAGCACCAAAGGGATATTTAAAGGGAAACCTGGAAAAGAGGAAAGACGATCAAAAGAGAAATGATATAATGATAGGACTGAGCCCAGCTCCCCAAATGAACTGTATCAAAGAAGATAATAGAGAGAGGGGATGCCGGGGAGATGGCAATGACCTGGAGAAAATGACGGCTGTAAAAGTTTCAGTAGGTGCACTCTTAAAGGGCAAGTGTTCTGAGCCCCAGCAGAGCAGCTAATAAACAACTCCTTAATATCAGGTCTATTGAGTTGCAGCCTCAATACCCGATAATGCCTCATAATCCACCAGCTATGAAGGTGGGAAAATATGAGGAGAGTTGGAGGAAGAAGGAGTGTGGAAGAAGGGAAGGCAGAACAAAAGAAGGCAGAAGAAAGAACAAGAAAAGGAAGAAGGAAGAAATGAAAAAAAAGAAAAGATGGAGAGAAGAAAGCCTCATCAATACATAAATCTGACTTTGATGAAGATTTCTCTGCTTGAACAGGTTTTATTTTTATTTAATTGCTAGTATTCACATATTCCAGTATTCAAAAGAGATGGTCACATTGAGGCAATCAATGATACCGAATTTCTTATGTATCTTTATCCTTTCTGAGATATTTTATAAATATATAAAAATGTCTGTATTTTCTTTATTATTTTTATATAAATGTTAGTAGATTATACATACACATTATGCATACTTTTCTGCTTTGCACTCTTTTCACTTAAATACATTCTCAAGTTTATTATCACTGCATAAACAGCCTCCTTAATTTAAATGACTACCTTGAATTCTATTGAACATTTTTATACTGTTATTTAATTAGTATCTCACTGATGGACACTTAGGTAATTTCAATCTTCTGAAATCTAACAGTGTGTTTGTGTATATAAATACACACACAGTTTTTAACATCTGGTGGTATATTTGTTGAATAATAGAATTGCTGCCTCAAATATATATGGGCTTTGTGATTTTGGTGAATAGACCAAATCACCACCATGGATGAAGTACCACCATTTTACATTTCCATGATTGCTATGATGTGTGTGCCTCTTTTCCTATAGACACATCAAAATAGTATGCTACCCAACTCTCAGTTCTTTGCCTGTCCTGCAAGTGAAGAACAGTCTCTATGTTTAGTTAATATTTTTAGATATCAGGTTCACATAACTGAGTGATAATTTTTAGTTCATAATGCACTAATATTATTGGGCCATGTATGGCTCTCCTTGACAATATTTTATTTGCTTTACCAGTTAATTAATTAATTAGTGTAATACATGCATGATCCTCACCACACAACACCAAAATTAAAACATTAGCTGGAAATACATATAGTCATACCTCGGAGATATTTCAGGTTTGGTTCCAGACCACTGAAATAAAGTAAATATCACAATAAAGTGTGTCAAACAACTTTTTTAGTTCCCAGTGCATAAAAAGGTTATGTTTACACTATACTGCAATCTGTTAAGTGTGCAATAGAATTTCATCTAACAAATAATGTACATACCTTAATTTAAAAATACTTTATTACTAAAAAACGCTAACCATCATCTGAGCTTTCAACAAGTCATAATATTTTTGCTGGTGGAAGGTCTTGCCTCAAGTTGATGGCTGCTAACTGATCAGGGTGTTAGTTGCTGAAGGTTGGGGTGTCTGTGGCGATTTCTTAAAATAAGACAACAATTCTTTCTTTCACAAAAAAATTTCTCTGTAGCATGCAACACTGTTTGATGGCATTTTATCCACAGCAGAACTTTTTTCAAAATTGGAGTCAATTCTCTCAAAACCTGCTGCTGTTTTATCAACTAAGTTTATGTAATATTCGAATCCTTTGATGTCATTTCAATAATCTGCACAGCATTTTAACCAGGAGTAGATTCCATCTCCAGAAACCACTTTCTTGGCTCATCCATAAGATGAAACTCCTCATCTGTTAAGGCTTTATCATGAGATTGTAGCAATTCTTTTACATCTTCAGGCCCCACTTCTGACTTGGTTCTCTTGCTGTTTCCACCACATCTACAGACACTTCCTCTACTGAAGTCTTGAACTGATCAAAGCCATCATGGGGGGTTGGAATCAACTTCTTCCAAACCCTCTTAGTATTGATATTTTGACCTCTTACCATGAATCATGAATGTTCTTCATGACATCTAGAGTAGTGAATCCTTTCCAGGAGATTTTCGATTTATTTTGCCCAGAATCAACAGAAGAATCACTATCTATGGCAACTATTGCCTTACAATTATATATTTCTTCAATAATAAGACTTGAAATTTGAAATGACTCATTGATCCATGGGCTGCACAATAAATGTTGTGTTAGCAGGCATAAAAACAACATTAATCTTAGTCTACATCTCCATCAGAGTTCTTGGGTGACCAGATACATTTTCAGTGAGCAGTCATATTTTAAAAGAAAGATGTATTTTTTTTCCGAGCAGTAGATCTCAACATTGGGCTTAAAATATTCAGTAAACCATGTTGTAAACAGAAGTGCTCTCATGCAGGCTTTGTTGTTCCATTTACAGAGCACAGGCAGGGTAGATTTAGCATAATTCTTAAGGGTCCTAGAATTTTCTGAATGGTAAATGAGCATTGGCTTCAACTTAAAGTCACCAGCTCCATTAGCCCCTAACAAGAGAGCCAGCCTGTCCTTTGAAGATTTAAAGCCAGACATTGACTTCTCCTCTTTAACTCTGAAAGTCCTAGATGGCATCTTTTTCTAATATGAAGCTGTTTTGTCCACATTGAAAATCTGTTGTTTAGTATAGCAACTTTCATTAATTATCTTAGGTAGATCTTCTGGATAACTTGCTGCAGCTTCTCTGTGAGTACTTGCTGCTTCACCTTGCACTTTTATGTTATGGCTTCTTTCCTTAAACCACATGATTCAACCTTTGCTAACCTCTGCTAGCTTCAAACTTTTCTTCTACAGCTTCCTCACCTCTCTCAGCCTTCATAGAATTGAAAAGAGTTAGAAACTTGCTCTGGATTAAGCTTTGGCTAAGGGAATGTTGTGGCTTGTTTGATCTTCTATCCAGACCGCTAATACTTTCTCCATATTATCAGTAAGGCTGTTTCACTTTCTAATCATTTGTAGGGTCACTGGAGTAGCACTTTTAATTTCCTTTGCATTCACAACTTGGCTAACTGTTTGGCACAAGAGGCCTAGCTTTTGGCCAATCTTGTCTTTCAACATGTTTTCCTCATTAAGCTTAATCATTTCTAGCTTTTGATTTAAAGTAAGAGACATGTGACTCTTCACTTGACCACTTAGAGGGCATTGTAGGGTTATTAACTGGCCTACTTTCAATATTGTTGTTTCTCGGGGAATAGGGAGGCCCAACAAGAGGGAGAGAGACAGGGAATGGCCAGTTGGTGATCAGTCAGAACACACACATGTATCCATTTTGTTTGCTGTTTTATATGGGTGCAGTTCATGGCACCCCTGAAAAATTACAATAGTAACATCAGAGATCACTGATCACAGATCACTCTAACAAATATAATAATGGTGAAATATTTGAAATATTTCAGGAATTATCAAAATGTGACACAGAGACAAGAAGTTAGCAAATGCTGTTGGACTCTCCATGCAGGGTTGCCACAAACATTTAATTTGTAAAAACAAATAACACAGTATCTGCAAAGTGCAGTTAAGTAAAGTGCAATGAAATTAGGTATGCCTGTGTAAGTTAACAGACATATTTCGGACTTCATTGGGTTTCCTTTGCCACATTTTCAGGAACTATCATTCTCTATTCTAAGGGAGAATACAAGGTAAATCTTACCTCCTGTATCACATTTGTGCTCTGCAGAACTGTCTGACAGAATTCATGGCACCTCTGTCCTGCCCCTGATGTCTCACCCACCCCCCCATACTTGTTGCCATCAGCTTTATTCACCCTAATTCACTCTCTTGATAACCTCCCTGAAGTTTCTGTTGCTAAGGTAAAGGACTAGAATTCGGGGACAGGGGATATTGAATTTGCTGCCATAGTGATGAGAGAGGTACCACCATCCTGATGACAATGCTCAAAGCTATTTCCTACTTCCTGACATATATCTACATACATCTAATGAGATCAAAACTCCCTTCCTTGTCTCACTCACATCAATGCTCTCTCTATGGAGAGAGACAGAGGATTTACTAACACATGATGGAGAGAGAGGACCATGGAAGAGGATGTAACTTCCTGTTCATTGAAGACTTTGGCAAACGGTTCATAACATTTCATCTCCCCTCATCCTCTGACATAAAACTAAAGGACATCGAAGAATATCTACATGAATCTCCCTTCATACATCTCTGTCTTGCCTTCCCTTGTATCTCATCTCAGACATCACCCCCCAGGAGCATCCTGCAGCATGTCAACTCAGAAACTGTTATGCCTCTGAACTCACTAATGCAGACCCCACACTTTATAATCTACTAACCTCACAGTATGCCTACTAATCTATATCTATCTATCTATCTATCTATCTATCTATCTATCTATCTATTTTTTTACCTCATTAGACTATCTAGTGCCTTGAAACCCACAGGAACCTGTTGTGTCTACCATGCTCTCCCTCTAGATGATACTTTAAAGACCATCTCTTTATACTCAGGTCTACACTAAATTTTATGTGTATGTTTTTGCCATTTTGTCCATTCATTATATATCTTTTTGAAATATTCTAAAGTTGGACGGATTCCAGTTCTTCACTTTTATGTGATCTATGAAGTCCCCAACCAGAAGAGTTTTACTACTAGAAATTCACTGAGCTTAATCTCAGTTATAATTTAAAACCTGTCCCCAAATATCTTAATATGAATTTCTAGTCATTCTGATCTTTCATTGTTGTAAAGTCAGACCCCTCTTTTTCTCCCCTCACTCTTAATAGATATCACTTTCTTCTACTTTACATTAGAAACCACAAAACTGAAAATATTTGACATTTCCATTATTAATACACAACCCCCATTAATAAATATTTCCGGCAACATTAGCAGGAGCAATTTCAGTAGAGTAGCCGACATGAAAGAGCCAAAGTTGAAATGAGTTTAGGAGTGTTTCTAGAACAACATTTTCACCCAAAATATTTTAGGATGAATCAACAGATGAAAAATGAAGCCATGGAATGTAGAAAATAAGTAGAAAAAGTAACTGTTTCTTCCCTCTTACAGGCAGGAAGAAAAATGGGTAGAGATTAAGGTGGGTTTGTGGGCTTGTTTCAGTCCGCAACCTACTTGACCTTTTGGCAGCATTAGACAGTGGTGGTGTCTTCCATCTCCAAACACTGTTTTTCTCTGGCTTCTCATTTTGTTCCTAGCTCTCTAGCTTCCTCTTCCCAGCCATTAAATGTTAGAGATTCCCAGGGATCACTCGAAGAATCCTCTGGTCTCACAACACTTATTCAGTAGGCAATTATATTTATTTTCTGAAATTAAGTAATAATCTATTTGCCAGTGATTCTCAAATATATATACCCTATGTGGTCCTCTCTTCAGATGTCCAGACCGAGTTGTTGACTAGACATCTTTACTTGGATTCCTACAGATGCTCAAATTCCCTAGAGTCTTCTTATTGTCATTAGGATATTGTCTAAGTTTTAGCTTACATGATCTGGGCTCTGCCCTGCCATTCCTTCTCATCTAGTACCATTCACATTTATTGTCCAGTCCCTGGCCACATTCCAGCTCTCCAAAGGTGCCACAAACTTTCTTGTGCATTTCCCATTGCCTGGAACACTCTTCTCATCTCATCAGCCAGCAACTTGTCTTGTTCCTTCTCATCTGTAGGCTTCTCTTCATGCATCATTTCTTCTTCTTCTTCTTCTTCTTTTTTTTTTTAATAGCATCTGGAATTTATCCAGCAAATTAATTTTGTAATTTATTATTTAAATTATTTTTTATTGGAGTATAGTTGCTTTACATTGTTGTGTTAGTTTCTACTGTACAGCAAAGTAAATCAGCTATAGGTATACATACATCCTCTCTTTTTTTGGATTTCCTTCCCATTTAGGTCACCACAGAGCATCACTTCTTAAGAGAAGCTTTCTTTGACTCCCCAGAGGAAACTTCTCTGCTTTACATTCCTTAGCATGTCCTATTTCTGCATTACACACTTACATATTTCTAACTATGCTTCACGCTCTATCTTCTTTACCAAATTGTAAACTCCACAAAAGTGGTGCTCATAGGTGATTCACTGCCAAGTCCCCAGTCCCTTGTGGTAGTGGATACTGGAACCCTCACTCTCCTCATGTTGCTCTGAGGCAGGACCTGCATCAGTAACATTCTGGCCTCTCTCTTTCCCCTTCCCCATCTTACTCCCACACTTACTCTTTCCCAGGGGCAGAGAAGGAACTCAGCTGATTGACAAATTTGGGAGAAGGATTGGGGGAAATGCCGCTCTCCCCCTTTGGGAACTTGACTAACAGACTAAATACAGCATCTTCCAACAGCTGTATCAGAATATTCTTATCTTCAGCTCTCATTTTCTTTAGTCTATCTCTCAACTAATTTCAAGCTCAGGCAGAGAAAGAGAACTTTATTCATTGAACCCTCCAAAACAGCAAAATAACCCAGTGCCTGGCCCATTGTAGGTATATACTTGAATAAATTTATAAAAGAATTTGCTAATGAATTAAATTTGAGGTTATGAAATAATGGGAGAATCAAAGAGGGCTTTGGAATAAAATAAGAATAGAAACAAGGATGATATAGAGGAAGCAGAGAAGGCCGACTTTTAAAAAGATTAGAAAAGAAGGGAAATTATGCTAGAATATTTAATGAAGATCATGTTATTAATTCTCAAAACAACCCTGGGTAGAAAATAGAGAAAAAAAGATGTAATTAAAATACTTGTCAACATGAAAATTTTTTAAAAGTTGGAGAAATTATTTATTTTTAATCCTTTTAAAAGTCGGCCTTCTCTGCTTCCTCTATATCATCCTTGTTTCTAGTCTTCTTTTATTCCAAAGCCCTCTTTGATTCTCAAAGCCATTTTGGTCTCCCACATTGACTCCTTTAAAATGTGAGGAACCTAAAGGAAGGTCAAAAAGAATGATATACTGGGAGACTGGGAAAATCAGATGAATGATGGAAAATGTAGCATGGGATGAGAAAAGTGAATTAAGAAAACAAAAGGACTCATTTCTAATCATAGATGTTTTACTTTATTCAACATTTGGTATCTGTGATTTAATGGTGGTTTGGCACATAGAACAGAAAAGCAAAAAATAATGAAAATATAATGCTGGCAAGTTCATCCATCAATCTGAAATATAGAGTCCTGGCAGGTCTACACTCAGGATCAAAAGTCTTCATTTGGAACAGCCCAGTATGCTCGACCAAATACCAATATTTCATAGTTCTTTCATCTAAATTAGAAAAAGAAATTTCATCTGTCTATAACATGCACCCTATTGTGGTCTGTCTTCCAAAGAAAAACAAAGCAGCCAAAAGTTAAAGGGACCAGCATGTTATTTGGGGTGAATGTTGTTGCTCTTTTTCTATTTTCCAAAAGTAGTAGAGTGGGAAGTAAGTGGTAGCGATGTTTATTTGAAAGTCAAAACCTACTTCATCATTCACATTCTTTAGTGCATTTATTTGTCCACATTGTCAGATAACAGCAAGTATGGAGCCATTAAAATAGGGCAGAACTTTTATTTTTCTAGGTTTAATTGGATTATATCACAGATATAGTGTATTAAAGACTTATAATGTACCGCGCATGGTCTTTGGCTTTGTGAGAATATGGTCCTTGTTATCAAGTAGCATATAGTGTTTGAGGAAGGCAAAGAACCTGCACACAGGAGCATGCAATACTATGTCATACGGAGCTTATTTAAATAAGCCTAGAGCCAGTAAGAGAAAACTGGTTAATAAGAATAAACTTTTCTCTGAGCTGTTGATATTTGCCAGATATTGTTCTAAATTTTTACATAGATTTCTTCATTTAATCCTCATTACAATCTTTTCAGGATTGCTTTTCAGGAGTGAGAATTCTGGGGCAGAGAAAGGGTAAATAAATTTCCCCAGTTTCCAGGGCTATGGAGATACTGATTACATTCCAAGAGCTTCATAAACATGACTTTGAATTTACTTGATACTCTGTAATGACCTATATGGGAAAATAATCTAAAAAAGAGTGGATATATTTATATGTATAACTGATTCACTTTGCTGTACAGCAGAAAGTAACACAACATTGTAAATCAACTATAGTCCAATAAAAAATAAATAAATAAATAAATAAACAAACATGACTTTGTTTACACAGAAGTCATGCAAAAGAAATCATAAGTTTTATCGTACCTAAAATACAGCTATACTACATGTGCCTTAGTTATTTGGCTTCTGAGGGCTCATGTAAACCATCAGAAATATCTGGGGACTAATGTATGTACTATTCCCTAAACCATCCACACACAACAAAGAGAAATCTCATGATGGAGTTGATATTGAATTTAGCCCATGAATTTTGAAAAGACAGTTAATAAAGAGTGGAAGGAGGATGTTCCAGGCCAGGGGGAAAGTTAGTGGCAATTCAAAGATAATGGGAAAGCAGGGGCATCTGGGAGGAATAGGCAGGCCAGTGTGGCTCCAGTGGGGTGAGAGATGAGCTTGACAAAGTGGGCAGGAACCCATCAGAAAAAGCCTTGAATGTGAGGCTCAGGAGAGGGGAACAATTACAGAGTTCTGAAGGCTCCAATGTCCTAGATTGATGACTGGGTAGTTCTAAATTGAACCCAGGCTTCCCATTGTTCAGAATAGACCTACTCTTGGCAAAGCTTCAATCCAAGAAACTTTTAGAAGTTCATTAAAAATCTCAAAAGCTTTTTCAAACACCAAAAGGCCTCAGCACTCCATTTAAATGTAAATACATTTGAGAGTTTAAATTCTAAGATTTAAGAATGAATGGGGGAAAATGCTTGGAAATAAATGTTGTTTGGGAAGAAGAAATGGAAAAGTGATGAACAGTGTGGGACTCAGGAAAGACCTGAATACATCCAATGTTTCAGGTTTTGGAAATCATTTGAGCCATTATTGCAGTTCTCTCTAATTCTGATCATAAGTCAGGGAATTCAGAAGTTGACATCAGAGAGAGGAGCGCTGGACATCAAAATACAAGAGAATAAAAACCACAGAGTGAAAGCTCAGCTGTGTTTGGGCAGAGTTATGCTTCCAGGTGTCCGTGTGTATTAGAAATCCTTCAGGTCTGGATCTTTGATGAAGAGGTGACTGAACGGACTTTGGTCTACAGAGAAGCCCTGGTCCCATCCAGATGGTGCTCATGCTTACTTGGTGATGATCATAATCTTTCTTCCGCTTCTCAGTAACATCCATTTCAGTGCACTCTTCAACAGGAAATTAGTTTTATAGAATATTGTCTTGGAGACAAAGGAGATAATGGATACTGAGTTTTTTTGTTTTGTTTTAATACTGTCATTTTCAAAACAGAGTGCAGAGAAGCTAAAAGGGCAAGGCTAAAATGTAAACTTGTTATTGTTTATAATGAAGAAATACGCACAGTGGCTATTTCTAATGCTTACCCCCTTCTTTAATCTCTAAAGCAATTTATGAGACATAATTTTTATTTTATTAAATTCTATATTGTTTATAGAAAATATAAGCAATATAAAATTTTCTGATTTTTATAAAAAGCATATATTATATTAAACACCCATATAGTTTATATGATTCTATAAAATACCTAGCTTTTTATCACAGAATATATAATTATTAACTACTTTTAGAAAACACAAAATGAGCAATAAATAAAAATTTGTATATAAAATCAGCATAAAAAATAATATCTCTTAATATGTTCATTCAACTTTTTCTAGTTTTATGTCATAAACATGCTCATTTACAAACAAAGTTCTTCATAAAATTGGAATCATGCCATATGTAAATTATGTTTAAGATCTATATTGTTTATATGATTCTATAAAACAATGTAGGGTTTTGTAACATAATATACTATTTTCATTTTAAAAAATAGAAAAAAAAATTAAACTCAGAGCTGGATTGGTCATTAGTCACTAAGAGGTCATTCATCTTGTCCCCCAATATTGTTATAAAGGGCTGTTAGAATATTAACGATGATGTTTGTATCTTTCTGAGAGTCTTGAAATGACCCTGAGAATTTATTGAGAATTGCCTGCATAGTTTGGAACTAAATTAAAGGTTTATTTTCTTACCTCATAAGATCTTTTGGGTTTAATTGAGCTAATCAACAACATTACAAATAGCAATGGTGCAATTGGGGTAATTTTCCAATATAAAACAGAGGTGTTTTTTGTTTGCTTTAAAATTTTTTTAAACAGCCAAATCTATGTATTAATTAAGTACGGGTGAGTATAATATTGTATTTTAAATAAAAATCCCAAGTCAATGTGATATAGACTTTAGGCGTTAAAGTAAATTCTTGGAGAATGCTATATCCTTCACTTTGAAAGATTCATACTCCTGTTTGTGATGGCCATGAACCCTGATGGTCTAGGAGCTGTTTCCCAGATGATGCTTAACCTAATCCCAGCTATATTATGTTCCCCAACCCTTAACCATCCCCAAACTTTATACCAATATGCTTCATCCCCAACAGTTCCCAGTGCTGGGAGTTAGAAATAGGTTACATTCAGATTAGATGAGGCTCTGACAGAGGATGAGGACAGCTGCCATCTTTATAAAACGGAAAGTTTAATAGCCAGGTGTTTTATGTTGAGTCAAAAGGTCCCTGCAAATAACATGGTTTCATGTAGGTAGCACCCAGCCTTGGGAAACAACATTGTATAGTGGATGCAGCATGATGTGGGAGAAAGCCTGAACTTTGGCATAAAAATCCCTGGGCTTTAAGTGCAGGTCACTTAATATCTTTGATCTGAATTTCACAAACTTATTTTACATATTTCAGAAATCCAAAAACAAACACACAAAAAACTTTGTGAACAAGTATTAATGTTTCCAATAATTCTACATTGCAGAGAGAACCACATTCTGAATGTTGATGTGTTTACGTATAACTAAATATACAAAACTGAAATAATATAAAAGCTGTCTTATTTCCATCTTTTAAAGATTATTCTGTCTTTATCCTCTTTTGAAAAAACATGAATAGTATTTGTCATATCTATATAATATCATTTGTTGAATCATTCCTCTATCGTGAAATGCATAGGTTTGTTACCATCATTTATTATTATAAAAAATATTCTGGTGAATATAACTTAGGTACATCTTTGTCTGAATTCCAAACTAATCCACGATGGAATCCAAGAGTCCTTACAGACTTAAAAAATAACCATTAGTAAAGGTACTGATACTGATACTGATACTGCCATATTGTTTTTTTTAGTATTACACAATTTTACATTCTCACCAGTCCTGAGTGAGGACTGTCTCAATACACACCTTCAGTGTGACTGTTAGTTTTCTTCAAACTGTCACTTTGACTAAAAATATGACACTTTCTGATTATTAAAGTCACATCTATTTGATTTCTGGTAATATTGAAGATTTTTTTTCCTATGTCTATTGGACATTTGTGTCTCTTCTGCTACAAACTTTTTATTTATATACTTTGCCCATTTATCAACTGGGTGTTAGAATTTTTAATATAAATTTACAATGTATGATTATAAAGGTACTGTGAATAATTTATCCAATAATAATTGAGTAATTAAATAATTTTAGAAAATATTAAAAAAATCAGCAATAAAACTTTTATAGATAAACTCACCACATGACAATGACAGCTATTTATATGTTGGTTCATATTTTTCCAGTCATAGGCCATAAAGACACTCACTCACAGGAAACTTGACAAAGCTAAAATCATGCTGTACATAAAAATGTGTCTCCATCCATTTACTTTTGATCTCTGTGTGCCTTTATAGTGGGTTTCTTATAGACAACATATTGTTGGGTCCTGTTGTTTGATCCACTCTGACAATCTCTGTCTTTTAATTGGTGCATTTAGACCATTGATGTTTGAAGTGATTATTTATATGGTTAGATTAATATCTGTCATACTTGTTACTATTTTCTTTTCATTGACCTTGTTCTTTGTTCTTATTTGTGTCTTTCATTCTTTTCCTGCCTTTTGTGGTTTTACTTGACCATTTTAATTCAATTTCTCTCTTTTCTGAGCTTATCAGTTATACTTCTTTTTTAAGTGGTTGCCTTAAAGTTTGCAATATACATGTATGTCAATGAAAATGTAATCAGTCGATCTAAGAAAGAAATAGAAATTTTTATTCAAGCCAAATTGAGGATTATAACCCAGGAACAACCTCTTAGAAAGCTCTGAGAGCTATTCTGCCCATTAGAGGTCAAAGAACAGTTATATAAGTTGTTGAGACAGAAAGCTGTATATTAAAGGACGTACTATTGACAGTTTACACAATCCAGATCTACACATACAAATCGAGTAGTGGGTCATGGGTCATCATGGCCCCTTACAAGATTAAGAAGAAAGTTTATCTCTTAAGGAGTTATTTTGTTGATGCTAGAAAAATGTTGCTCTTTATGGGTGAGCAGGTATTTCTGCCAGTGGGAAGTTTTGATCAATGCAGAATGCATATACACCATGCAGAGTAAAAGGGACACAGGAGGCCAAAGAGCAGGGAGAATTTTTTATGCTTAAATTTCCCTGACTTGCCTTAGAATATTAATTTTTGTTTTATCATGTACAATTAATCTAAGTCCACTTTCAAACAACACTATGCTACTTCATGGGTAGTATATACTCACTTATACACTAACACTCACTAATTATATCTAATATTAATACTCACTATTATATCTTATAATAATGGTGATACTAATACTCACTATTATAGCTTATAATAACAAAATAATACAAATTCTTCCTCGCTCCTGTCCCTTGTGTCATTGTTGTCATTCATTTTGCTTATATACTGGATAAGCATACACACATGTACATATATTTATAAGCACATGTATGTACATGCATATGTACATCTGCATGCATGTGTATACATATGTGTATATATATACATACATATATACATACATAAGCATACATAATCAACTACAGTGTTGCTATTATTATTTTTAACAAACTGTATCTGTCAGATAAATGAAGAATAAGAGAAATAACAGTTTTTATTTTACCTTCACTTACTCCTTCTTTGATGTTCTTCCTTTTCTTGTATAGATCCAATTTTCTGACTTATATCATTTTCCTTCTCTCTAAAGAACTTCTTTTAACATTTCTTGCAAGACAATCTATAGACAAAAAATTCTCTCAATTTTTGTTTGTCTAAGAAAGTCATTTTTCTCCACTTTTGAAGGATAATTTCACAAGTCATAGAATTCTAGATAGGAGTTTTTTTGTTTTTGTTTTCTCTCAACACTAATATTTCACTCCATTCTCTTCTTGCTTGAATGGTTTCTGAGAAGTCAGATGTAACTCCTATCTTTTGGGAAACAGGGTAGGAAAACCTGAACTGTAATTGAAAAATAGCTGAAGACTAAGTGTGTGCAAGTCAGAGAGTAAAAACTCAGGGGGACCCAGACATGGGGAGGTCCCACAGTTTTGTGAGTTTTACTTCCAGGTAAATATTTCACTCCATTCTAATATTTCACTCCATTCTCTTCTTGCTTGAATGGTTTCTGAGAAGTCAGATGTAACTCCTATCTTTTTTCCTCTATAGATAAGGTGTTTTTCCTTCTAGCTTTTTTCAGGATTTTTTCTTTATCTTTGATTTTCTGTAATTTGAAGGTGATGTACCTAGTTAGTTGTTTGTTTGTTTGTTTGTTTTAAGCATTTATCTTGTATGGTATTCTCTGAACTTCCTGGATCTGTGGTTTGGTGTTTGGCATTAATTTAGGGGACCTTCTTTCTTAGTCATTATTGTTTCAAAATTTTCTTCTGTTCCTTTCTCTAATTCTTCTTGTATCCCATTACATGTATGTTACACCTTTCACAATTTTCCCTCAGTACTTGGAGGATCTGCTCTGTTTTTTTCAGTCTTTATTCTCTTGGTTTTTCAGCTTTAGAGGTTTCTACTGATACACCCTCAAGCTCAGAGATTCTTTCCTCAGCCATCTCCAATTGACTAATAAGTCCATCAAAGTCATTCTTCATTTCTGTTATAGTGTTTTTGATTTCTAGTATTCCTGTTTGATTCTTTCTTAGGATTTCCATCCTTTTGCTTACATTGCCCACCTGTTCTTGTATGCTGTCTACTTTATCTATTAGAATCCTTTACATATTAATCAGAGTTGTTTTAAATTTCCTATCTGATCATTTCAACATCCCTGCCATGTCTGGTACTAATGCTTGCTCTATCTCTTCGTGTTTTGGTTTTGGGTTTTTTGTTTTGTTTTACATTTCAAACTGCTGTAAAATAGGCCTTTACTAATGTGATGATAAGCTAGGGGAGTCGGAGAGCGTTCTATAGTCTTATGATTAGGTTTCAATCTTTTAGTGAAACTTTGCCTCTGGATAGTGAACTTCACAAGTGTTTCTCAGTTTTTTCTCCCAACTTATGTGGGACAGGATGGCTAGAGCAAAGTTGAGTATTTCCATTCCCTCAGTTCAATTAGGCTCTTATAATACCCCAGCAGATTAGGCTCTGATTAACTAGTTTCTCCTGAGGGCAGCTTTTCTTAAGAAGAACAGAATGCTCTGGTACATTTCAAAATGATTCCTTTTTCAAGAAGCATGAGAGAATTTTTCTCCAATATTTATTATGAGAACCTGATTGAGTTCCTGGAGGTAAAACTCACAAAACTGTGTGACCTCCCCATGTCTGGGTCCCCGTGAGTTTTTACTCTCAGACTCGCACACACTTGTCTTCAGCTATTTTTCAATTACAGTTCAGGTTTTCCTACCCTGTTTCCCATGTCAATTTCCACTTGTGAGTCTCTGCTCTGGGAATCCAAGGCTGTCTGTATTCACCAGTCTGTCTATCTAACCTTAGAGGCATGGCTTGCCCTATGTCCTCACCTCTCTTGTGGATCCAAAAAGAGAGCTGATTTTTCAGGCTTCATCTTTTTATTTGTTGTTAAATGGAGTGGCAACTTCCAAGCTCCTTATATGTGGAAGCAGAAACCAGAAATTAATAAAATTTGATCTCATTTTTCCCACTTACCATTAATTTTTGAGCATTTCTTCCATTATTAAATATTTTGTTAAAGTAAAATATTAAATATTGCATACTATTTCTTCATATGGGTGTGTCATTACATATTTAATCAAATATATTTGGACTTTGGTATTTTCTGCCCTTTCACAGACATGAATATCCTTGTACATAGATGTTTAAGTATAAAGAAGTATAAGACAGGAGGAGCTTCAAGATGGCAGAAGAGTAAGACACAGAGATCACATTCCTCCCCACAAATACATCAGAAATACATCTACATGTGGAACAACTCCTACAGAATACCTATTGAACGCTGGCAGAAGACCTCAGACCTCCCAAAAGGCAAGAAACTCCCCACGTACCTGGGTAGGGAAAAAAAAAAGAAAAAAAAAAATGGAGACAAAGAATAGGGACGGGACCTGCACCAGTGGGAGAGAGCTGTGAAGGAGGAAAGGTTTCCACACACTAGGAAGCCCCTTCGACGGTGCAGACTGTGGGTGGTGGAGGGGGGAAGCTTCAGAGCCATGGAGGAGAGCACAGCAACAGGGGTGCAGAGGGCAAAGTGGAGAGATTCCCACACAGAGGATCGGTACCGACCAGCACTCACCAGCCTGAGAGGCTTGTCTGCTCACTCGCCGGGGCGGGTGGGGGCTGGGAGCTGAGGTTGGGGCTTCGGTCGGATCCCAGGGAAAGGACTGGGGTTGGCGGCGTGAACACAGCCTGAAGGGGGCTAGTGTGCCACAGGTAGCTGGGAGGGAGTCCGGGAAAAAGTCTGGACCTGCCTAAGATGCAAGAGACTTTTTCTTGCCTCTTGTTTCCTGGTGCGCGAGGAGAGGGGATTAAGAGTGCCCCTTAAAGGAGCTCCAGAGAGGGGCGCAAGCTGCAGCTATCAGCACAGACCCCAAAGATGAGCATGGGACTCTAAGGCTGCTGCTGCTGCCATCAAGAAGGCTGCGTGCAAGCACACATTATTTTTTCTTAATAATCATTTTTTATTTTTTATTTTAATTATTTTATTTTATTTTACTTGATTTTATTTGATCTTCTTCTTTCTTTCTTTCATTTTTTTCTCCCTTTTATTCCGAGCCATGTGGAGGACAGGCTCTTGGTGCTCCAGCCAAGCATCAGGGCTGTGCCACTGAGATGGGAGAGCCAAGTTCAGGACATGGTTCCACAAGAGACCTCCCAGCTCCACATAATTTCAAACGATGAAAATCTCCCAGAGATCTTCATCTCAATGCCAAGGCCCAACTCCACTCAATGTCCAGCAAGCTACAGTGCAAGACACCCTATGCCAAACAACTAGCAAGACAGGAACACAACCCCATCCATTAGCACAGAGGCTGCCTAAAATCACAATAAGGCCACAGACACCCAAAACACACCAATAGACGTGGACCTGCCAATGAGAAAGACAAGATCCAGCCTCATCCACCAGAACACAGGCACTAGTCCCCTCCACCAGGAAGCCTACACAACACACTGAACCAAACTTAGCCACTGGGGACAGACACCAAAAACAACGGAAACCTATGAATCTGCAGCCTATGAAAAGGAGACCTCAAACACAGTAAGTTAAGCAAAATGAGAAGACAGAGAAACACACAGCAGATGAAGGAGCAAGGCAAAAACCCACCAGACCTAACAAATGAAGAGGAAATAGGCAGTCTACTTGAAAAAGAATTCAGAATAATGATAGTAAAAATGATCCAAAATCTTGGAAATAGAATGGAGAAAATACAAGAAACCTTTAACAAGGACATAGAAGAACTAAAAAGAAAACAAACAGAGATGAACAACACAATAAATGAAATTAAAAATTCTCTAGAAGGGATCAATAGCAGAATAACTGAGGCAGAAGAATGGATAAGTGACCAAGAAGATAAAATAGTGAAAATAACTACTGCAGAGTGGAATAAATAAAAAAGAATGAAAAGAATTGAGGAGCGTCTCAGAGACCTCTGGGACAACATTAAATGCACCAACATTTGAATTATAGGGGTCCCAGAAGAAGAAGAGAAAAAGAAATGGACTGAGAAAATATTTGAAGAGATTATAATTGAAAACTTCCCTAATATGGGAAAGGAAATAGTTAATCAAGTCCAGGAAACACAGAGAGTCCCATACAGGATAAATCCAAGGAGAAACACACGAAGACACATATTAATCAAACTATCAAAAATTAAATACAAGGAACAAATATTAAAAGCAGCAAGGGAAAAACAACAAGTAACACATAAGGGAATCCCCATAAGGTTAACAGCTGATCTTTCAGCAGAAACTCTGCAAGCCAGAAGGGAGGAGCAGGACATATTTAAAGTGATGAAAGAGAAAAACCTACAACCAAGATTACTCTATCCAGCAAGGATCTCATTCAGATTTGATGGAGAAATTAAAAGCTTTATAGACAAGCAAAAGCTAAGAGAGTTCAGCACCACCAAGCAAGCTCTACAACAAATGCTAAAGGAACTTCTCTAGGCAGGAAACACAGAGAAGGAAAAGACCTAGAGTAATAAACACAAAACAATGAAGAAAATGATAATAAGAACATACCTATCGATAATTACCTTAAATGTAAATGGATTAAATGCTCCAACCAAAAGACATAGACTGGATGAATGGATACAAAAACGAGACCCATATATATGCTGTCTACAAGAGACCCATTTCAGACCTAGGGACACATACACACTGAAAGTGAGGGGATGGAAAAAGATATTCTATGCAAATGGAAATCAAAAGAAAACTGGAGTAGCAATTCTCATATCAGACAAAATAGACTTTAAAACAAAGACTATCACAAGAGACAAAGAAGGACATTACATAATGATCAAGGGATCAATCCAAGAAGAAGATATAACAATTGTAAATATGTATGCACCCAACAAAGGAGCACCTCAATACATAAGGCAAATACTAACAGCCATAAAAAGGGAAATCGACAGTAACACAATCATAGTAGGGGACTTTAAGAACCCACTTTCACCAATGGACAGATCATCCAAAATGAAAATAAAAAAGGAAACACAAGCTTTAAATGATACATTAAAGAAGAGGGACTTAATTGATATTTATATGACATTCCATCCAAAAACAAGAGAATACACATTCTTCTCAAGTACTCATGGGACATTCTCCAGGATAGATCAGATCTTGGGTCACAAATGAAGCCTTTGTAAATTTAAGAAAATTGAAATTGTATCAAGTATCTTTTCTGACCACAACGCTATGAGACTAGATATCACTTACAGGAAAAAATCTCTAAAAAATACAAACACATGGAGGCTAAACAACACACTACTTAATAACCAAGGGATCACTGAAGAAATCTAAGAGGAAATAAAAAAATACATAGAAACAAATGACAATGAAAACACAATGACCCAAAACCCATGGGATGCAGCTAAAGCAGTGCTAAGAGGGAAATTTATAGCTATAAAAGCCTACCTTAAGAAACAAGAAAAATCTCAAATAAACAACCTAACCTTACACCTAAAGCAATTAGAGAAAGAAGGACAAAAAAAAAACCCAAAGTTAGTAGAAGGAAAGTAATCAGAAATATCAGATCAGAAGTAAATGAAAAAGAAATGAAGGAAACAAGAACTAAGATCAATAAAACTAAAAGCTGGCTCTTTGAGAAGATAAACAAAATTGATAAACCATTAGCCAGACTTATCAAGAAAAAAAAGGGAGAAGACTCAAATCAATAGAATTAGAAATGAAAAAGGAGAAGTAACAACTGGCACTGCAGAAATACAAAAGATCATGAGAGATTACTACAAGCAACTATATGCCAATAAAATGGACAACCTGGAAGAAACGGACAAATTCTTAGCAATGCACAACCTTCCGAGACTGAACCAGGAAGAAATAGAAAATATGAACAGACCAATCACAGGCACTGAAATTGAAACTGTGATTAAAAATCTTCCAACAAACAAAAGCCCTGGACCAGATGGCTTCACAGGCGAATTCTATCAAACATTTAGAGAAGAGCTAACACCTATCCTTCTCAAACTCTTCCAAAATATAACAGAGGCAAGAACACTCCAAATCTCATTATACGAGGCCACAATCACTCTGATACCAAAGCCAGGCAAAGATGTCACAAAGAAAGAAAACTACAGGCCAATATCACTGATGAACATTGATGGAAAAATCCTCAACAAAATACTAGCAAACAGAATCCAACAGCACATTAAAAGGATGATACATGATGATCAAGTGTGGTTTATCCCAGGAAAGCAAGGATTCTTCAATATATGCAAATCAATCAACGTGATACACCATATTAACAAATTGAAGGAGAAAACCATATGATCATCTCAATAGATGCAGAGAAAGCTTTCGACAAAATTCAACACCCATTTATGATAAACACCTTCCAGAAAGCAGGCATAGAGGGAACGTTCCTCAACATGATAAAAGCCATATATGGCAAACCCACAACCAATATCATCCACAATGGTGAAAAACTGAAACCATTTCCACTAAGATCAGGAACAAGACAAGGTTGTCCACTCTCACCACTATTATTCAACATAGTTTTGGAAGTTTTAGCCACAGCAATCAGAGAAGAAAAAGAAGTAAAAGGAATCCAAATCGGAAAAGAAGAAGTAAAGCTGTCACTGTTTGCAGATGACATGATACTATACATAGAGAATCCTAAAGATGCTACCAGAAAACTCCTAGAGCTAATCAATGAATTTGGTAAAGTAGCAGGATACAAAATTAATGCACAGAAATCTCTTGCATTCCTACACACTAATGATAAAAATCTGAAAGTGAAATTAAAAAAACACTCCCATTTACCATTGCAACAAAAAGAATAAAGTATCTAGGAATAAACCTACCTAAGGAAACAAAAGACCTGTAGGCAGAAAATTGTAAGACACTGATGAAAGAAATTAAAGATTATACAAATAGATGGAGAGATATACCATGTTCTTGGATTGGAAGAATCAACACTGTGAAAATGACTATACTACCCAAAGCAATCTACAGATTCAATTCAATCCCTATCAAACTACCACTGGCATTTTTCACAGAACTAGAACAAAAATTTCACAATGTGTATGGAAGCACAAAAGATCCCAAATAGCCAAAGGAATCTTGAGAAAGAAAAACGGAGGTGGAGGAATCAGGCTCCCTGACTTCAGACTATACTACAAAGCTACAGTAATCAAGACAGTATTGCACTGGCAGAAACACAGAAATATAGATCAATCGAACAGGATAGAAAGTCCAGAGATAAACCCACGCACATATGGTCACCTTATCTTTGATAAAGGAGGCAAGAATATACAGTGGAGAAAAGACAGCCTCTTCAATAAGTGGTGCTGGGAAAACTGGATGGCTACATGTAAAAGAATGAAATTAGAACACTCCCTAACACCATACACAAATATAAACTCAAATGGATTAAAGACTTAAATGTAAGTTCAGACACCATCAGACTCTTAGAGGAAAACATAGGCAGAACACTCTATGACATAAATCACAAAAAGATCCTTTTTGACCCACCTCCTAGAGAAATGGAAATAAAAACAAAAATAAACAAATGGGACCTAATGAAACTTAAAATATTTGCACAGCAAAGGAAACCATAAGCCAGATGAAAAGACAACCCTCAGAGTGGAAGAAAATATTTGCAAATGAAGCAACTGACAAAGGATTAATATCCACAACATACAAGCAACACATGCAGCTCAATACCAAAAAAAAAAAACAACCCAATCCAAAAATGGACAGAAGACCTAAACAGACATTTCTCCAAAGAAGATATACAGATTGCCAACAAACACATGAAAGAATGCTCAACATCATTAATCATTAGAGAAATGAAAATCACATCTACAATGAGATATCATCTCACACTGGTCGGAATGGACATCATCAAAAAATCTACAAACAATAAATGCTGGAGAGGGTGTGGAGAAATGGGAGCCCTCTTGCTCTGTTGGTGGGAATGTAAATTATACCACCACTATGGAGAACAGTATGGAGGTTCCTTAAAAGAAATAAAAATAGAACTACCATACGACCCAGCAATCCCACTACTGGGCATATACCCTGAGAAAACCATTATTCAAAAAGAGTTATGTACCAAAATGTTCATTGCAGCTCTATTTACAATAGCCAGGACATGGAAGCAACCTAAGTGTCCATCAACAGATGAATGGGTAAAGAAGATGTGGCACATATATACAGTGGAATATTACTCAGCCATAAAAGCGAACGAAACTGAGTTATTTGTAGTGAGGTGGATGGACCTAGAGACTGTCCTACAGAGTGAAGTAAGTCAGAAAGAGAAAAACAAATACCATATGGTAACATATATATATGGAATCAAAAAAAAAAAAAAAGAAAAAAAAAGAAAATGGTCAGAAGAACCTAGAGGCAAGATGGGAATAAAGATGCAGACCTACTAGAGAATGGACTTGAAGATACGGGGAGGGGGAAGGGTAAGCTGGGACAAAGTGAGAGAGTGGCATGGACATACATACACTATGAAACATAAAATACATAGCTAGTGGAAAGCAGCCGCATAGCACAGGGAGATCAGCTCTGTGCTTTGTGACCACCTAGAGGGCTGGGATAGGGAGTGTGGGAGGGAGGGAGATGCAAGAGGGAAGAGATATGGGGACATATGTATATGTATAACTGATTCACTTTGTTATAAAGCAGAAACTGACACACCATTGTAAAGCAATTATACTCTAATAAGGATGTAAAAAAAAAAAAAGGATAAGACATAGTTCTTCCTCTCCCCGAGTCAACTAGCTGGTTTAATAACATTCACATTTTAAATAACATTTAGAGACAATAATGAAAGAGGTATTATAAAGTGATGTCTCCCGATGTGTTTGGAGAGTTTGAAGGACAGGAGAAGCTCTGATTCTCTGTGTGGTCTCTATGGGATTATACCAGAGGCATTCCTCTCTTTTCCCATTTTTGTCACTTGAGAATATTCCACCCCTCTTCTCACTCACTGTCTCTCTGCCTCAGGATTCTCTCCATGACAAAATGTTTCCTTCATCATGAGAGATCTGACCTTGAATACATTCTGCTTTTATCAAACTATATTTGTCTAACATTCATTAAATCTTGGACAATCTCCATTTATAAATAAATAAAATACTCCCTACATCTCATCCTTCCTCATTCATTATCCATGTTTTATTCCTTTTCATAGAACTGATTACCACCTGACATTACATCATATGCTTATTTGTTTACTCCTATATCATATGTTTATATTCTACTAAATATTAGCTCCCAGAGGGCAGAGGACTAGTTTGTTGTATTCATCATAGAATCTCTGAAACCTAAAACTGTCCCTAACACAGTGCAGGTTCTGAAAAATATTTTTAAATAAATAACTAACGAAATGAATGTAAAACACGTTGAGTACGTAATAAAGCACTTTCTTATGGAAATAGCAAATTTCATTTCATCCTTCCAATACCTTTATGGTATGAGTCACTGATTCCCAATTCTGTGTCACATTCAGGCTCTGCTAGGAGCACTTTTGATGGATCTGGCACATTCCCTAATGTGCCACACTATCAGAGGTACTAAGGACTCCATTGGTACCAGCAGTGCTGGTCTTCATCATCTTCAGATGTCCCTTCTACTCATTATTTGTCCCCTCACCCTCCAGTCCTTTCTCTGATTTCTCAGCTTTCCCTGTCCTTTGGCTACAGTCATTATGGTTTTCCATACCCACAGACATTTCCTGCATGGGCACCTTCTTCCTAAGTATCTCTTGAGTGTGTTTTAGTGTTGGCCTCATAGGTCATAGTCACCCACACTTTCTACCATGCTTTTCTTACTTTCTCAGAGGTGGCCATCAAGACACTCAGTCCTCTCTTTCTGGCCCATTTCAACTTGTGTGAGAGCCTCACTCTATCTTCCATCATCTTCTGATGTCCCACATGATCAGGACCAGGTAGAAATAGCCAATTGTAACTCAACATATGTTTTCTAAGTTACTGAAACATAAAGTTAATAATTAAATTAATTAATTTATGAAAAAATAAATGTATTTTCACAGAAAATAAATCTTTTCTCTTAAGGAATTCTTCAATACTTTTATCAATTTTGGTTAAATTTCAGGATCCAGGGATTATTTGGGGGGGGTGTTCAATGGTATGAAATTATTATTTATTTTTTCATTTTATCTACATTTTTGTAAGTAATTTTGTACATTACTGTGCTAAAAGGAGACCTTGCACATTTTGTGACTATATTTCTGGTCCTAGATTAAATTTTCAATGTTATCCTCTAAAGGTCTTTGTAAAACATACAGAGTAACCTAAGGAAGTGTGAATTTCTGATAATAATATCTAGCATTTGTTGATCATGGGGTATGCAACAGGCATTGCATAAACATTTAATTCTCCCAAAAATCTTATATTGTCGAACATTGATTAGGGTAGGCTGTACTAAACTATAGTAACTAACTCAAAATCTCAGGGGATTAAGACACAAAGTTTTATTTCTCATTCATGCTGCGTGTTTAATGAAGATAGGCAGGGGCTCTGAACCACAGTTCCTCAAGGACCCAAGTTTATAGAGGTTCTGCCATATTATATCTATCCATCTAGAAAACGTGCTTCCACAGTCACCTTAGCAAGAAAGGAGAGAATATGTACACTTTTCTCAGAATCATCCACATTTATCAAACTTGAGTTAATGCCATCTTTGTCGTAGAAGAAGTATGGGTGCAAGTTCAACCAAAGGGCCATTTTAAAGCCCACCTGCTGTGTATTTGCACTGACTTTTGCCTTCCATCTTTGATGTAATATACAGAGAAAATTTAATTAGTGGATTTTTTGATGGTTATATACACCACAAAAAATTTATAGTGAATTATTTATATAACTCTTTGGAAATTACTACACTTCTCAAACTCCACCACTTTGATTTTTGAATCAGCAGTGGTGTATTCTGCTTATCACCTCTTTTTGGAATATCTGAGCTTGAACTCTACTTCAACTATTCAAAAATCGTATGGTGTTTACACAGTATTTCTTTTTCTGAATGAACCTCCTTTTCCACATAGGTAATATATGAAAATAACTATTTTTGGACTGTGGCTAGAATTATATGTTTAAAAATGTATATACCATATGTACATAGAATTATATGTAAAAATGTAATATCTAGCATACATCTGACACATAGTTTATGCTCAGTTATGTTACCTATTATCATAGAGCCAAATATTTATAGATTTAAGATAGAGTATTTTGAGAATTGTATTAATAAAATATAGATGGACAGTACTATGGAAATTCCAAAGAATAGGTTCCTTTTTAAATAACTCATAGGCCAAGGGGAAAATTGTATTTAAGGTAAACACTGTATAAATTGATGCTAAAATACACATTTATAATCTCTGTTTTTAGAAATTTAAAGCTGAAGTAAGAATTAGAGAGAGTTTCTGTTGATTTAGATAAAGTCTGCTGTGAGATTTTCAAACACTTTTTGAGATATTAAGAAAGGCTAAGAAATCTAATGTTGCATAATGCCAGAAAACGAGTATCCCATTCTAAAACCAGTGTTTTGAGTTTCACAATTCTAGCTTGTTCAATATGTCTTGATAGTATAGTTTGGAGGACACATTGGTAAGTTCACTTTTTGAATGTCTATCCAATTACAAATGTAATTATACTTCTAGAATGTATGCAATTTATATATGCACAGTTTCAAGATGATATTACAAGGTAATTTTTGTATTATGTTTTAAAGTAAAATAGAAATAATAGAAATGTCTATTTTTAGACAAAATATCTATTTTATCTTCATCTGTGGTTTTCAGAAGTTTGACTATAATGTACCCAGAACTCATTTTCTTTATCCTGCTTAGCGTTTGCTGAGTTACTGGAAACTGTGTGTTAATATATTAATAAGTATTTTAATATAAATTCTAAGCCATTGTCCTTTTAAATACTGGTTCTAACCCATTCTCTTCTCTCCATCTAGGACTCCCTTTATACACATGTAAGATATTCTGGTTGTCTCCCATGTGTCCCTTGCACTCTGTTTTGTTTTCCATTTCTTTTTCTTTTTGTGCTTCAGTCTGGGTACATTCCCTATTGGTTGTTTCTGAGGTCATCCATTCTAACTTCCTTGGTGTCCTGTCTGCTGCTAAATCATCCAGTGATTTCTTAATGCTAGCTATATATGTATTTGATCAGTTCTAGGTTATCTATTTGAGTTTTATAAAGATTTATTCACCTATTGAAATTCACTGTCTTGTTATCTATTTGTCTATGTTTGCTTCTATTTTCTTAAATATTATAATTTCAGTTTTTAAATATATTCTAGTTTTTTCTACTCATTTTTAAATTAAGACTTTATTTTTTAGATCAGTTTTAGGTTCGCAGCAAAATTGAGTGGAAAGTAGAGAGATTTCCCATATATGTCCTCCCCTACACATACATAACCTCCCACATTATCAACATCTCCCACCAAATTGGTACCTGTGTTATAATTGATGAACCTATCTACACATCATAATCACCCAAAGTCCATTACCATTCACCCTTGTGTTGTATATTGTATGTGTTTGAAAAATGACAAGTATCCATCATTACGGTATCATACAGAATATTTTCACTGCCCTAAGAATTCTCTGTGCTTCACCTATTCATCCCTTCCCCTTACACCCAACACCTGACAACCACTGATCATTTCACCAGTTTTCCCTTTTCCAAAATGTTACATTGTTAGAATTACATAGTATGTAGCATTTATGTTTCCTCTGTGTCTTGTCATAGCTTAATAGCTCATTTCTTTTTAGTGCTGAATAATACTCCATTGTCTGCATGGACCACAGCTTATTGATTCATTCACCTAAGGACATCTTATTTATTTCCAAGTTTTGGAAATTATGAGAAAAACTTCTACAAACAAACTTGTGCAGATTTTGTGTGGACGTAAATGCTCTTTATTCTGCAGAATTGTATTTCATCTTGACTTTATTACTTTCACAGGTTTCTACTACCTTAAAAATATATTTTTGTAATTTTTTTCTATTTTTTCAATGAGAACATTGACATATAGTAAAATGTTTTGTATTTTCTGGTAGCAAAAGCCTGAGACACAATTTTGGTTCATCAAATTGTTAAGAAAATCTACATTTTGATAACTCATTCTGTTGACAAAGTTGTGAAGAAATATATATGTTAATAAATTGCTGGTGCAAGGCACATGGAGAATGATTTGTCTATAGCTGTCAATGTTACAAATGTTTTTTTTTTTTTCTTTAATTTATCAGTTACACTTCTAGGAACTTATATTCTACTTATATACATTAAAATGACATATTACAGCAGTATTTGTTGCAACATCATGTCTAATAGCAAAGGATTAGCAATAATCCAAATGTCCATGAATAGGATAATAGTGTAAAATGGAGCACTAACTTAACTAATTATGGATTTCTAATTATGGATTTCTTTGTCAAGCAGCATGGAAAGATACCCAAGATATATTGTAAAGTGAAAAGATCAATGTGTAGATAAAGGGTGTAAAGATGTTAACATTTGAAAAAGTTGGGAATTCTAGGAAATATAATCTTTTGCTTACTTTTGTAACAAATAGCTGGAAATACACAAGAGAATAATAATATTGAACATCTATTGAAGAATGGTAGAGTAGATACTGAGTGGATGGAGAAAGGAATGTAGGGAGGCAACTTTTTACTGTATATTTTTATAAATAGATACAGATATACCATGAGAATTTATAACCAATTCATAAAACAAGACACATCTAAAAAGTAATAAAATCGATAACACTTTTAAGAGAAAGAATAAGTAGTGTCACATATAACATTTAACACAAGATAAACTTATTAATCCAAAATTGTACAGTATTTTTTGCCCAAAGCTGACCAAAATTTGGGGAAAATGTAGAGAATGAGCCATGAACCCAAGAACTGAGGATTAAACATACACAGTGATATTTGTCTTCTCTTATATTCCTAGAAAACTTAACTTCCAAAACTTCTTAGATAATGGTAACCACACACATTGAAGAGAGGGGAAAATCTTTTCTTACCCCAAGAAATAAACACTTAATAACCTAAGTCTCAGTGAATCCCACGCACATAACCAATTGTATTCTTCAGCGTTGGTAAGAATAAGCAAAATATCCTAGAAGATAAAGATATTTCAGGATAAATTAGGAACTACTCTTTATCAAATTAACAGAAAGAACTTGCTGGAAACTTAATGGAAGCTCTATGTGTTAAGTCAACTCATTGAGGAAAAAGAAAAGATTGCATGCCCGTGGAGTTTGTGTCTTAGAAGAAAAGTTGACAAAACCAGTCTCTAGCTTGATATTTCTCAGCAGAAAAGCAAGATGTCTTGGCTGTTGTTAAATGAAGAACTTGCAACTATTCATTCTTAATATTTGACGGCATCTCAGAATCCAATTACATGTCCTTTGGAGTCTTAGCATCCTCCAAGTATTCTGTTTTAGTGGATAGAGAAATGGTTTGAAAATCAGGAGACATAGATTCCAATCTCAGCTGTACCATTAGCTGACCTTGGGGCAATCCATTTCTCCTCTCCATGCATTCATTTCTTCCTCTGAAAAATAAGGTCTTGGATCTAGATAATTTCTATAATGCCTTTGAGCTTCTATATATTAAAAGAAATAAATGTCCTTAAGAATGAGAGATTCAAGTAACTCCATTCTTTATATTGAACTACAGAGAGTATGTCAGATAGATTATCTGGTTTGTACAGAAGCAGCTGGCTTAGGAGTCTAGCTGAGTCACTTTCCCTCTAAGTCTCAGGGACCTCCATTGTAGAACAAAGGAATTGGACTAAATAAACTCAGTATATTTTAAATGAGATGGTGGTTCATGACCTCAAGATAATGATGCTGAATACCTTGGTGTTGGAGAGCTCCTTGGCCTTGTCAGTTTATAATCTATTCGTATATTAAATAAACACTATCCTTACCCAAAGTACTTGGCCCAAACGTTTAAGGCACTTTTCCTCTACCTCTTTCTCCCTTCTAGTTCAGACAGTCTTAACCATTCCAATATCTACAAGGTAAGAGAACAGAAAATTAAAGAAAAAGAGAGCTGAGGACTCCAGCATTTCTCAGCATGCATCTAAGCATAAGCAGTAATAGGGGTTATAATATCTTCAGGGTAATCTCCTTTCACCAGCCAATAACCTCTCAAGAGTTAACACAAACACGTCTTCTGATTAGTCACTATTATGTCAAAAAATCATCTCTCCTAATGCTCTCTTCCTTTTTATTTTAGCTACTATTTATAGGACACTTATTAGCTGCTGCATATTATAAAAGCCCTTTCTGTATACCATCTCATCTAATCCACATGACAATCCTGAGATATCATTATTACAACTCCATTTTACAATAGAGAAAATTAAGACTTAGAGTGGCTTACCTGCTAGCTGAGGTCACACATGTAGTCCCAGGCATCTAGTTGTAAAACCAAACTTCAAAGTCAGGTTTATAAATTCTAGATTATATTGCCACTACATTGTTTTGCCTTCACTCCACGTAAACATTTTTTTCAAGTATGAAACATTATTTATTATTATTTTCATTTGTTTTGCATGTCTCCCTCACTATCTGAGACTTCACTATCCAAATAGTTTCTGTAGCAATTTGCAAAAATAATTTATTAAAATCATCCAAATTGAATACCCGCTCTAACAAATTTTTCATGCCTGCACATATGTACATTGTTTGCAAATCTAGGCCAGAGGAAGCAGAACGTGCTGAAGCCTTATCCCAGATATTTTTCCCATAGGACCATATCAAGGGCTTATATTGCTTAAATGTGCCATGCTTTACTAATATCGTCTTCCCCACATTATCAAGTGAAAATGATTGAAAGAAAGTACAAAAGACAATGAATATAATAAGAAAAATAAACAGAAAATTAATTAATTATTTAAAGAGCCTAGAAAAGCCAGTGATATAGGAGAAAAGTTGGAAGTAATTAAGTGAATTGAGGAAAATGAAAGCCATCATTCTCTTCTAAACATATCCCAATGAGACCTCCACCCTTTCCACCAATGTGACAATGGTAATCAATGTCACCAGTGACTCCACATTGCCAAAATGAACAGTTAATGTTCAACCACTATTTTACTCAGCTCCTCATCAGGATTGGACACAATTGTTTGGTCCCTTTTTATTGAAATAATCTCTTCACTTAACATGTTCTCCTGGTTCTCTTCTTATAAATGACTGCCACTTCTCATCTTTTCAACTTCTGAACTCTGGAGGGACCCAGATGTTGGTTTCTGAACTTTATTTCTTCTCTGTGTTTCTTCCCAAGGTAACCTCATCCAATTTAAATACTATCTGTAGACAGATGACTGTTAAATCTCAATCTTCAGTCTGACACCCTGTTGTACTTCACTGCAGCTCTCTGTACCTTGTATTCTTACCTGCTCTGTAGAAAAACAAAAAAACAAAAAAAAATGATATGTAGCATTTAGTGATTTTTATGGTGCAAATGCTGCTAATACATGACAAATGTTAAACCACCATTGTGACATTGGCTGTCTTGAACCAGTAGTATTTGGTTCCACACAACCACTGAATATATCTAACTGTGTACTTGGAATCTCTCCTTGGATGTCAAGTAGGCTTTTCAAACATCTGATCAAAACACAATTCTTAAGTTCTCCCTTTCCTAAACCTACTCCTCCACTAATTTTCTTTTTCATCTTAAATGACACCATCATTTACCCAATTTCTTATTTAATATTCTTGGGGGAAAGTCTCCCACTTTTTCTGTTAACCTACAGTTTAAGAGGTTGTGGAAGGGGTTTTCCAAACTGCTAGAAACCTAGAGGTAGAATTATTCTGGGATGGCGGTTACTGACCCAGTTATCTCCCCTGAATAAATATGTAAACTTGCAGACTCAGAGCTTGGTTCTAGAAAGAGGACTGCTCAACATTAGAGAACATCTCTTAAAAAGAAACACATGCAGTGTTACTGGAAGTATTTCTAGAAGCATGATGTAAGGTCATGTATAGAAAGAGCAATGATAATGTGAAAATTGAACTTTACACTTCAAGTAATACTCATCCTTGCAAGAGTGGCACAGACAACTTTGAGACCCCAACAGGGATTCTGAAAACCAAGGAAAACCATGCTGAATTAGTACTACATCTGTTTCTGCCAAGTTTGGCTACATCATTGCTAATAAGATTTTGTATTTTTGACTAACTAGAATGGATATCTAATCTAATCATTCTCTTGTTTGCACATGAGTTTGTGTGAGCATGTGTTTTCTTCAATTAACAGCTCACCAGAAAACCTGTTCCCCTTACACAAGCAGAATCAGAAACTGGAAATAAATCTGGATTGTTCATATTTTTATTATTAAAAAATCCAAACATAGAGAGAATTTTACAAGGTAATATAATAATGTACCCAATAAGGAGATCTAACATATGATAACAAATTGGAGATGTTTATTTTGTATCTTTTTATCAGCATGCTCATACTTAGTTGCAGCTGTTTTTGAGCCCTTCCTTGAACCCATTTCTCCCTCTTTACTCCAGGTATAACCATTACTATGAAGGTAATACGTATTCCTGGAAGACCTATTCTGAGAATACTTGATAGTCATGTCATGTGCAAAGTATGCAGGACTTGGTGCTACTACATTCTGATGGAAATATATGCCTTTCTGCATCCCTTCAACAGCTATTGTTGCATCATTCTTACTGCAAACAATAACTCCAGCCTGGCTCTAGCATGCATCTCCAAGAATAATCTTTCCATTATTTCCATAACTGCCAGAAATCTCCTCCCCTCTTTGGGAGGATTTCTTTAGAAAATCAAAAGTCTGTGCTTAAGCATTAAAAATAACCAATGCACTGCCCTCTCTCCTTTCTCCTATCTCACTTACAAACTCACAGGAATTAAAATATTCTGGGTACACTTTCAAACTAGTCTTTCAAAGTGCACTGCCCTTTGCATTTCTCTTCTGCCCCAGAGTTCTCTTACATAATCATAGCTACGTTTCAGAATAACTTTGCTCTAAGCACAGAGTGTTCAATATGTTTTTGGTGCAGATTTGCCTCTGTAAGGAGTCTTGGATATCCTCACTAGCATCCTACATGGAACAAATAGAAAAAATCACAGCTATATGATCACATATGCAAAAATGTAAATAAATAAAACTTTAAATACTTTACATTCTATATTAATATATTTGACATTAACATTATATGGTCATGATATATTTGTACATTTATTTAAAATACAAATGTGAATATATATTTTTTAAAGCACATATTTTGTTACACACTTATAAAACTGTGTTCCTATAACATTCTTTGTTTCTCTCATTTCTGCCTTTATGCTGAATATCTGTCTCAGGTGTATGTATACATTATATTATTGATTAGAATGTGGCCTCCTTAGAAGTGAGAGCTATGTCGATTCAACATATGATTTCTATGCTCTGCTTTGCATTGATTCTTAGAAGAAAGAAAAATTTATGTACACAAGATTTATGGAATTATAAATTTTTATCCCAGAAGGCAAGGTGAACAATGGAAATATCATAGAAAGAATAGATGCCAAAAGGAAAATAGATCTTCAGAAAATCTGACTGTCTTTACTCTGCTTTGGGAATAGCTGAGGCATGTAACAACCAAAGGTCTAAATTAAGGGACCTGCTAGCCACCATGTGGGCAAGGGAATAAAACCTGGTAGATTGAATGGAGAAAAGTCAAATTTTGTGGTGAAAATCAAATCAAATGTGAGTGGCCAGCAGTTTCAGCTCATAGATAGATAGCTAGAATGAGCATCTCTCCCACCCTTACAACAAGAAAACCTGCTGGGTACAGTTTTTTAAAAATTTATCAGAGAACTAAGGCCACGAGGACAAATAATTAACCTAAAATATGGAGAGAGACAGACATCAGTAATTAAAAGCAGGACTTAAGCATTTACTTACGTGGCACACTGCCACTGAATGCCATATAAAGTGGTAGGAAGAGTCAACTAGTAAATTTTAATAAATAGCTAAAGGTTGAGTATGGATTAGTGAGAGAGAGTGATGCTAATATGGGCCACAGACATGGAGATGTTCATGCACTGTCCCAGGCTTTCCCACCAGGTGCTCACAAGGAACACATGGGAGAATCCCAAGAAAACTTTCTCCATGGTACTGGCTAGGGGAGACTAGTAGGAGTTACTGCTGACACGGTGCCCAGCCCCAAATCCACTGTCTCCCCTTGAAAAAAAACACTTGATCTGCATAAGGAAAAGCAACCAAAATTAACTCTGAAGACATTGGTTAAAACCCACTGAAGCTGGGGGAGGGAAGTAGTGAAATAAAACCCCATCCTTGGGAAATTAGGAAGAATAGATGCAAGACACAGTATTACATGTGAAGGAGGTAAAGTCCATATCCCCAAGGTGAAGGTTCACAGTGCCTAAGACTAAGGCTTAATTAAAACATCATAGAATGCCCCCAGAAGCCCCTACTACACACTAACAAGCACTGAATAGATATAACATTGGAATACAGCAAGGATTGTTGTAAGAGACAGATTTTCTCTGGGGAGTAGAGTGAATAGAAGACTTCAGGGCATGTGGGCAGATCCAAAACCAAATGGTGAGGAAACTTCAAACCAAGTTTAATTACTGAGTAGATTAGCACAAATCACCACATTAAAGAAATGGGATGGGAAGAAAAGAATGATTATCTCCAAGCACAAATATTACTGATGTCAGTAACTGCTACCCTATACAATATGCCAGACTTTTAACTATATATATATATATATATATATATATATGGCATACACAGAAGCTGAATAAACATAGTCTGAAAACAGGCATCAGAACCAGACTCATATATTCACAGATATTGAAATTAGCAGACAAAAATATTGTAAACAATTATGATTAACATGGTAAAGCTTCTGTTGGAATAAATTAGAGGGCAAAATACAAGATCAGACAAGCAATGTCATCAGAGATAGAAGCCATAAGAAAAAAAACAAAATTGTGATTTAAAAATAAAAGCAAAAATACTGTACCAAATATGGAGTATAGGGCTTCCCTGGTGGCGCAGTGGTTGAGAATCTGCCTGCTAATGCAGGGGACACGGGTTCGAGCCCTGGTCTGGGAAGATCCCACATGCCGCAGAGCAACTAGGCCCGTGAGCCACAATTACTGAGCCCGCGCGTCTGGAGCCTGTGCTCCGCAACAAGAGAGGCCGCGATAGTGAGAGGCCCGCGCACCGCGATGAGGAGTGGCCCCCGCTTGCCACAACTAGGGAAAGCCCTCGCACAGAAACGAAGACCCAACACAGCCAAAAATAAATAAATAAACTCCAATCTCTAAAAAAAAAAAAAAAAAATGGCACTTCCAAAAAAAAAAAAAATATGGAGTATACCTTTAATGGGCTTACCAGTAGACTCAGCACAATCAAGAAAAGAGTCAGTGATCTTAAAATAGATTAATAGAAATTACGCAAACTTAAATGCAAAGAGGAAAAAAAGAGTGAGAAAGAAAAGAAAAGAGCATCAGAGAGATGAGGGAAAATATCAAATGATCTAACATGTATGGAATTGAAATAAATGACAGAGAAGAAATACTTGAAAAAATAATACTAAGAATTTTCCACGGAGACCTTCAAGACGGTGGAGGAGTAAGACATGGAGATCACCTTCCTCCCCACAAATAAATCAGGAATACATCTACATGTGGAACAACTACAGCACACCTACTGAACGCTGGCAGAAGACCTCAGACTTCCCATAAGGCAAAAAACTCCCCACGTACCTGGGTAGGGCAAAAGAAAAAAGAAAACACAGAGACAGAAGAATAGGGACAGGACCTGCACTTCTGAGAGGGAGCCATGAAAGAGGAAAAGTTTCCACACACTAGGAAGCCCCTTCACTGGTAGAGACAGGGGGTGGGCGGGGTGGGAAGTTTCAGAGCCAGGGAGGAGAGCACAACAACAGGGGTGCAGAGGGCAAAGTGGAGAGATTCCTGCACAGAGGATCAGTGCCAACCAGCACTCACCAGCCTGAGAGGCTTGTCTGCTCACCCGCCGGACAGGTGTGGGCTGGGACCTGAGGCTCGGGCTTCGGAGGTCAGATCCCAGGGAGAGGACTGGGGTTGGCTATGTGAACACAGCCTGAAGGGGGCTAGTGTGCCACAGCTAGCTGGGAGGGAGTCTGGGAAAAGTCTGCAACTACCTAAGAGGCAGGAGACCATTGTTACGGGGTGTGCTAGGAGAGGCGATTCAGAGCACCACCTAAATGAGCTCCAGAGACAGGCGTGAGGTGTGGCTACCAGCATGGACACCACAGATGGGCATAAAATGCTAAGGCGGCTACTGCACCCACAAAGAAGACTGTGTGCAAGCACTGGTCACAATCCACACTTCCCCTCTCCAATTACCAGAGATGGTTTCAACTCAGAGGTGGTCCCTCTGGGCCCCATTCGTACCATGGGCATGTGTGTTGAGTTTTTTAATTTTGCTTTTTGCCTAACCAAGCCAAATTCCATTCCCGAATGCCCTTCCTCTCTGACTCTCAGGAAGACCTGATCGAGTGCCCACCTCCCAAGCAAGCTACAGTGCTGAACACGCTATGACAAACAATGAGCAAGAAAGGAACACAACCCTACCCATTAGCAGAGAGGCTGCCTAAAATCACAATAAGGTCACAGACACCCCAAAACACACCACTAGACGTGGTCCTGCCCACGAAAAAGACAAGATCAAGCCTCATCCTCCAGAACACAGGCACTAGTCCCCTCCACCAGGAAGCCTACAAACAACTCACTGAACCAACTTTAGCCACTGGGGACAGACACCAAAAACAACGGGAAGTATGAACATGCAGCCTGCGAAAAAGAGACAACAAACACAGAAATTTAAGCAAAATGAGAAGACAGAGAAACACACAGCAGATGAAGGAGCAAGGTAAAAACACAGCAGACCAAACAAATGAAGAGGAAATAGGTGGTCTACCTGAAAAGAAATTCAGAATAATGAAAGCAAAGATGATCCAAAATCTTGGAAATAGAATGGAGAAAATACAACAAACGTTTAACAAGAACCTAGAAGAACTAAAGAGCAAACAAACAATGATGAACAACAGAATAAATGAAATTAAAAATTCTCTAGAAGGAATCATTAGCAGAATAACTGAGGTACAAGAACAGATAAGTGATCTGGAAGATAAAATAGTGGAAATAACTACTGCACAGCAAAATAAAGAAAAAAGAATGAAAAGAATTGAGGACAAACTCAGAGGCCTCTGGGACAACATTAAACACACCAACACTCGAATTATAGGGATGCCAGAAGAAGAAGAGAAAAAGAAAGGTACCGAGAAAATATTTGAAGAGATTATAGTTGAAAACTTCCCTAATATGGGAAAGGAAATAGTCAATTAAGTCAAGGAAGTGCAGAGAGTCCCATGCAGGATAAATCCAAGGAGAAACACGCCAACACGTATTAATCAAATTATCAAAAATTAAATACAAAGAAAAAATATAAAAAGCAGCAAGGGAAAAACAACAAATAACATACAAGGGAATCCCCATAAGGTTAGCAGCTAATCTTTCATCAGAAACTCTGCAAGCCAGAAGGGAGTGGCAGGACGTATATAAACTGATGAAAGGGAAAAACCTTCAGGCAAGATTGCTCTACCCAGCAAGGATCTCATTCAGATTCGACAGAGAAATTAAAACCTTTACAGACAAGCAAAAGCTAAGAGAATTCAGCACCACCAAACCAGCTTTACAACAAATGCTAAAGGAACTTCTCTAGGCAGGAAACTGAAGAGAAGGAAAAGACCAACTATAGCAAACCCAAAACAATTAAGAAAATGGTAATAGGCACATACATATCGATAACTACCTTAAATGTAAATGGATTAAATGCTCCAACCAAAAGACATAGACTGGCTGAATGGATACAAAAACAAGACACATATATATGATGTCTACGAGAGACCCACTTCAGAAGTAGGGATACATACACACTGAAAAGGAGGGAATGGAAAAGATATTCCATACAAATGGAAATCAAAAGAAAGCTGGAGTAGCAGTTCTTATATCAGACAAAATAGACTTTAAAATAAAGAATATTACAAGAGATAAAGAAGGACACTACATAATGATCAAGGGATCAATCCAAGAAGAAGATATAACAATTGTAAATATTTATGCACCCAACATAGCAGCACCTCAATACATAAGGCAAATGTTAACAGCCATAAAAGGGGAAATTGACAGTAACACAATCATAGTAGGGGACTTTAAGACCCCACTTTCACCAATGGACAGAACATCCAAAATGAAAACAAATAAGGAAACACAAGTTTTAAATGATACATTAAAGAAGATGGACTTAATTGATATTTATAGGATGTTCCATCCAAAAACAACAGAATACACATTCTTCTCAAGTGCTCATGGAACATTCTCCAGGATAGATCATATCTTGGGTCACAAATGAAGCCTTGGTAAATTTAAGAAAATTGAAATCATATCAAGTATCTTCTCTGACCACAACTCTATGAGACTAAATATCAATTACAGGAAAAATCTGTAAGAAATACAAACACATGGAGGCTAAACAACACACTACTTAATAACCAAGAAATCACTGAAGAAATCAAAGAGGAAATCAAAAAATACCTAGAAACAAATGACAATGAAAACACACTGACCCAAAACCTATGGGATGCATCAGAAGCAGTTCTAAGAGGGAAGTTTATAGCAATACAAGCCTACCTTAAGAAACAAGAAACATCTCAAATAAACAACCTAACCTTACACCTAAAGCAATTAGAGAAAGAAGAACAAAAAAACACCAAAGTTAGCAGAAGGCAAGAAATCATAAAGATCAGAGCAGAAATAAATGAAAAAGAAATGAAGGGAACAATAGCAAAGATCAATAAAACTAAAAGCTGGATCTTTGAGAAGCTAAACAAAATTGATAAGCCATTAGCCAGACTCATCAAGAAAAAAAGGGAGAAGACTCAAATCAATAGAATTGGAAATGAAAAAGGAGAAGTAACAACTGGCACTGCAGAAATACAAAAGATCATGAGAGATTACTACAAGCAACAATATGCCAATAAAATGGAAAATCTGGAAGAAATGGACAAATTCTTAGAAATGCACAACCTTCTGAGACTGAACCAGGAAGAAAGAGAAAATATGAACAGACCAATCACAAGCATTGAAATTGAAACTGTGATTTAAAATCTTCCAACAAACAAAAGCCCTGGACCAGATGGCTTCACAGGCGAATTCTATCAAACATTTAGAGAAGAGCTAACACCTATCCTTCTCAAACTCTCCCAAAATATAGCAGAGGGAGGAACACTCCCAAACTCATTCTATGAGGCCACCATCACTCTGATACCAAAACCAGACAAAGATGTCACAAAGAAAGAAAACTACAGGTCAATATCACTGATGAACATTGATCCAAAAATCCTCAACAAAATACTAGCAAACAGAATCCAACAGCACATTAAAAGGATCATACACTATGATCAAGTGGGGTTTATCCCAGGAATGCAAGGATTCTTCAATATATGCAAATCAATCATGTGATAAACCATATTAACATATTGAAGGAGAAAAATCATATGATCATCTCAATAGATGCAGAGAAAGCTTTCGACAAAATTCAACACCTATTTATGAAAAAAAACCTCCAGAAAGTAGGCATAGAGGGAACTTTCCTCAACATAAGAAAGGCCATATATATCAAACCCATAGCCAACATCATCCTCAGTGGTGAAAAACTGAAAACCATTTCCTCTAAGATCTAGAACAAGACAAGGTTGCCCACTCTCACCACTATTATTCACCATAGTTTTGGAAGTTTTAGCCACAACAATCAGAGAAGAAAAAGAAATAAAAGGAATCCAAATTGGAAAAGAAGAAGTAAAGCTGTCACTGTTTGCAGATGACATGATACTATACATAGAGTATCCTAAAGATGCTACCAGAAAACTACTAGAGCTTATCAATGAATTTGGTAAAGTAGCAGTATACAAAATTAATGCACAGAAATCTCTTACATTCCTATCCACTAATGATGAAAAATCTGAAAGAGAAATTAAGGAAACATTCCCATTTACCATTGCAACAAAAAGAATAAAATACCTAGGAATTAACCTACCTAAGGAGACAAAAGACCTGTAGGCAGAAAATTATAAGACACTGATGAAAAAGTTAAAGATGATACAAACAGATGGAGAGATATACCATGTTCTTGGATCGGAAGAATCAACATTGTGAAAATGACTATACTACCCAAAGCAATCTACAAATTCAATCCAATGCCTATCAAACAACCACTGATATTTTTCACAGAACTAGAACAAAAATTTCACAATTTGTATGGAAACACAAAAGACCCGAACAGCCAAAGCAATCTTGAGAAAGAAAAATGAAGCTGGAGGAATCAGGCTCTCTGATTTCAGACTATACTACAAAGCTACAGTAACCAAGACAGTATGGAACTGGCACAGAAACAGAAACATAGATCAATGGAACAGGATAGAACGCCCAAAGATAAACCCACACACATATGGTCACCTTATTTTTGATAATGTAGTCAAGAATATACAATGGAGAAAATACAGAAAACAAAAAAGAAAATCTTGAAGGCAGCCAGAAAAAAAAAAAAAGACAAATTACAGAAAGAGAAATATTTATAAGAATTACAGTAGACTTCTCTTTAGAAATCATATAACCAGGTAGCTAATGGAGTGACATAGTTAAAATACTGAAAGAAAGAAGAAGAAAAAAAAAACCTTAATTCTATATTCAGTGAATATATCCTTGAAAAAATATGGAAAGAACCTCTGGTTTCAGCTCAAACATGTAAAGAGCTTTGGAAATTCTCACTTCCATCGTTGTAACAAGGAAAATCTGAACAAACTGAATTTCACTGACTTTTCTTGAACGCATCATTGAACTGAGATCACAGAATATACTACTATCCCCAAATCTGGAGCAACAGACAAATCCAGAGATTTATGGCTGAGATCTGCTTACCTGGAGCAAAAGCCACTGGAACCATAAGCTGGTGAGGGAACTTAAGTTGTGATTTTGACTGATTGCCGGGGTCTGAATTATTGATTAACATCAGAGAGAAACTCTAGGGGGACCACAGATTTAGGAAGAAAGCCACAATTTCCCTCAGGGTTTTACCTCTAGGAGTCCCAATAGGTTTTAACTGTGACTATTAGAGCCTGCAATGTGGATCTGAAAGCAGAAGGGAGAGAGTTATCATTGTGAATTATGTGAAGAGTGTTCTCTATAACAAAGACCTACTGTCCAGGGGTAAAGACTATGCAGTAATATTTAGTAATTTTTAGTCCTCAAAGTACATTTCAGGAAAGGCCTGTTAGAAATGATGTATGTAATTCATCTGGCACAGAGACATTCCTTATTCCTGTTAACTACTCTTGTAATCATTGGCATGATATCTCTTTTTCTCAACTCCCTGGTTCATAACCTTTGAGCTCACACTTATTTGTGTATATTGTCCCATAATTATGTAATTTAACATATATTCTTAAGGCAAAAACAAACCTCAACATCCTTCTAGGAAGAGCTAGTGTGGTAAACACTATGATATCAGGAGATCTGGGATCACCTTCTGACTTCCCTGACAAAGTACCTTTCCCCAAATACCCTTGGTGCCAAAGTCAAATGAAAACATCTTTAAGAGAAGAAAAAAAAGATAGCAAGCTCATTGATATACTTCTTTTCATATAAGAGCCCAATTTTCTAGGAAGAAAGGGGTTGAAATTGGCTTCTAGGTACATAGATGGTGGAACAATGAGTGGTAGAAAGCTGAAGGCTCCAATGATGTGTCTTATGAAATTCACTATTTTTTGTAAGCTCATGGGTTTCTACTGTGCCTTATTTAAACTATCAGTGATTTTTGAACAGGAAAAATGATCCAACTCCTCAAACCTAGGACCTGTGGGAACAATATCTGAAGCAATGTTTCTGCTTCTTTGAATAGTGCTCTTATTTATCAAGAACATGCACTCCCTGGGTCAAAAAACTGAGATACAGGATTAACAGTGGGATCTGGGAATATTTCTTCTCTTTTTTCTAGATCTCTCCAGCTAGACCACAGTAGAGGACGCTGGTTTTTTCAGCCATATTTATTTTGCCTCTTGGATATCAAGCTGTGCTTTTGAGAAAAGGACCATGGGATGAATTAGGCCGTTGGTAATTTGCATAAATACTTGAAAATGCCAATGACACCTCGCCCCAGTTCTATAAGTGTTTCTGAATTCATTTTATTCTCCACAGCAGTCGCTTGTGCTGGAAAAACAAACAGCCCTGTGAATCAGACTCATGTTTGTTTACACCCCATGGAGAGCTGGCGGGGGGGGGGGGATAAATAGATTAAGTCAAAGGCTGACTCTGCACAGAAAGGATGGAGGAAAAGGAAAAGCTTCTCAGGATCACTATCATGGTTACATTTTGTGGTTCTCCATGAGACGTGTAGTACAGTTTTCTTGATTGGCGTGCTTATTATTGACAGAAGTACCATCCATCAATCCCCAAAATTCAGCCATATCTACTATGATTCATGACCAGAGTCATGGATCCTCTCTTTTAGGATATCTCCACTGATTCGTTTTTCAGTCTGTTATACTGATTCTTCTTCCAGGTATAACGCAAATGAAGAAGTTGGTTCCTGACAGGGCACACTGACCTCACTCTGTCCAGTGGTCCAAATTTGATCTTATTGAGGTTTCAGGCATAGACACTCTGCTACACTCATGGGTATTCAGCATACACTAAATATGTGGCTATTTAGTGGTATCCATGTCTGTAGCTCTGACCTCCTAACTGGTGGCAAGAATGAAATCTGCAGAGAGGGATAACCATCCTCATGCTCCATTTGTAGCTTCATGTATTGTCCTTTTCTCTCCCACATTTTCTTATAATTTTTTGGCCTTTCAAACATCCAAATTCTTTCACAAGCACCAACTCATTGAAGCTGCATAATTGCTTTGCAAGGTAGTTACTCAGCATTGTCATTGTCACACGAAACTATGGTTTAATAAGATAAAACACCTTGCTGAAGCATGCTCTGCTGGAAGATGGTGAAGCTAACTCTTTCAAAGACTTATAAATCCCATCCCACCTTCCTTTCACTAGAACAAGTCTGCTCTGTCTAATTCTATTAAAACCAAGTTAATTTAATGTTTTACATAGAATGGATAAGGGAAAGTCACTAAAAAATATCAGATTAATTTGTGAAAATACTACTTTAAAAGTGGAAAAGATAGTATTAATGTAGAAAGAATCAATTCATATTATCTCACTAATATCTTTAAATCTTATCCCACTTTAAGGAAAATGAAACTGGAAGTCTTAAAGAATTCTTTCGGAATGAGGTTTACACTGCAAATACAGTATGGAAATTCAATCAGAAACCTGTATTTAAATCAAAGATTTTGCCTTTACATCAAAACATTGCTGAATTAATGCATACTATTCTAAGTTAAAATGAAATATTTAAGGTAGGCATACATCATGTCTTATGATTCTTCAATTTAACTGACCTTCCTGATTATCCAACCAATGACAGGTCTCAATGGCATCAAATAAAAGGATTGCTCCTGCAATGTAAAATAACTAAAAAAATAAAAGTTTCCAAAATTGATGTAAAAGGCAGGAGCGGGGTGGTCAAATCCACAATGAGGATAGATATACACTGTTACATTTGTGTCATGGCTTCACTTGCTGTGTCCTTCCACTTGGTGGTCTCTCTCATTCTAAGGACTCCAACATGCCACCCAAGTCAGCCAAGCAGAGGGATCTTACCTTCTGAGAGCTGCTTCAGAGAATGGATACTCCTTGTGCTTTGTCTCTGGGATATATCACAATTCCAGTGTAGGTAGTGTATTGGGAGGGTCCACTGAACAGCAGCAAGAGTGGATGGAATGCCCACAGTGAGTTTGGCACCTGCATCTCAGCCTGGGCTCAGATGCCCAGATCAAATTCTCATTCATCATCCAGGGTCAGTGAAGCTTGAAAGTGAGAGCCAAATCCACAGACACCATCTGGGGATGTGGAAAGAACCTGTGAAGCAGGAGTCAGAAAAATTGGCTTTCAGGCTTGGTTGTGACTCTTTCCAATAGAAATATTCTAGGCAAGTAGTAAAATTGCTCTGCATCTTCAACTATAAAATGAAGGTAATAATTTCTACCTTGCTTTCCTTAGCAGTTTCTTGTAAATATAGGGAACAGAGACTCTTCCTGCATCTCTTCTGGAGGGAACTTTCTGCCCTTCTCCCCATGCTTTTGCCTCTCTGCACTCTTCCCGTTAGCAGCTTCTTCAAAGTGAGGTAAAGGTGCTAATTTGTAAATGTAGGACATTTACTGGAGCATGTTTTACTAGTGGACCTTGACCATCAAAATCTACATGTGGTCTTCATTCTTACTTGTAGTAAATTGAATTGGATGAGATTTTCCTCCTAGTGAAGGAAAACTTTCTCTATGGCCCAATTTGGAGCCCAAGCATTTCTATCAATTGAGGAGTAGGTATAAGGGAATAGATTCTACTTCCAAACCTCGTTCTTGCATTTCATTACACATAAAGTCTTGAATCATGAAATAAAATTCCTGCTATCAGTTCTATGTATTTTATCATCTGACTATTCATGGTTTGTATAACAGCTTTGGTCAGGAACTCAGAGGAGAATAGGAGTTAAATGGTGAGACAACAAAAAAACTACAAACTCCTAACTGTGAAGGTCAGACAATATATGTTTTATGAAATAATGTACGCAATACAAAACAGAATAAAAAGGTACAAGTGATGAATATAATCACTTCAGTGTCATAAATTGTTGCAAAGGGTAAAGGAGGAGACATCAATTTCCCATAGAAATGCAGAACTGTAATATTGACCCTGTTTTCTTGACTCTTGCAGAGTTGTACCTACTAGCCATTGTTGCTCACTTCCAAAAATGCAACATGTCTTAGATGAATGACCACTAAGCTTTCTTTTGAGTGAATATGAGGTGTTTTTGTTTTGTTTTGGTTTTGGTTTGGTTTGGTTTGGTTTGCTATTCAGTTCAAGCAAGAGGTCTCAGACAATGTAATCAATTGTCTTATGCCTCAGTTTCTCTATCTGCAAAATGGACTTCATTGAAATAATTATTTTTGTTTCAGCAGAGAGTTTAGGTGATCAAGTGAGATAGTATCTAGAAAAGTTCTTTGTAAAATACAAAACACAAATACACATAGACAGGCAAATATATATATATATATATATATATATATATATATATATATATGTGTGATTATAATTTTCGAGACAGGATATGTGCCTCTCTTCCTTTCTTTAGGAATGCTTTTTGAGCACCTGTCATGAGCTAAGCATAGTGCTAAGCTTTTGTAGCATGTGTTTTTTCACTGGAAACACACACCAACTCTTTTGAGATGGAAATTATTCCCATCTCTTCACAGATACACAAAATACGGCTTAAAGGGCTGCTCCCCACTGACCATGAGGCCAGATGCACAGTCTTTCAGAGCTTCTGACTCAGTTGGAGGGAGTAATGCTGGATGAATCATTAATCTTTAAACCTCCTACTGCCTGCTTGAACCACATTACCTTGAGTGAGATGTGGTGAGGATAGATGTAGATCAAGAGAGAGAAATCAAAAAGAGGTCTACTGTTTTATTATACTCACCATTCCCTGGAGACAACACAGCACAATGCAGGGCCACATGGGGAAGCACCAGGGTCAGTCACAAGGCAGAAAGAGAGAGACACTGTGAACAAGCACTTTTGTTGTGGTTCCTGCAGGAATAAATGGGTAAGGCAGGGCAAGTAGGCTTAGGATTAGCTAATGTAATTAATTTCAGCAGGCTCTGGGGCATAGGGGCTGTCCTTGGTTGCCTGGTACCTGGACCAGGAATATTAAGGCAGATGTATCATGGTCTGAAGTATGATATCTTGCTAAAGGAAGAGAATGCAGATCTTAGTTGGATGTTCAATAAAGAGAACTGACCTGCCTCTAGTCTAGACCTCCAAACTGGGTCAAGACAGCACACACAAAAACTATATTACACCACTTAACATTTGGAGTATACATTGATGATTTATTACAATCTTTTTCTTCTTTGAAAAAAATAATTGAGAATATAGTACATAGGGTGGCAATATGAAAAGGAAGTTAGAGACTCCATCTAGGGTCAAATCTCAGCTTTACTACTTACTAGATATACAAACTTGGACAAAATATTTAATCTCTTTATGTCTCTGTTTCTATATACATTATACTAGAACTTGATTAGATAGTGCCTTATAGTTAGTTCTCTCTATATATCAGCTTTAAAAAAAATTTTTATTAAATACTTTTATTAAAGAATGATATACAGCATGTTTGTATTTTCTTCAAAATTATTACATAAAGTTTTATGTATCTCTTTTATGTAAAGAGACCTCAGAGGGAGGTGGTATCAAAAGGACAGAATAAGGAAAGAGTATTGTCAAGAAGTTGTCATGAAAATAATTACATCCTTATGAATTAATAATAAGTTATTTCTAGATGTTACAGATTTCTTATTTTTATTACAGGAAATATGAAGAAATAAAGCATAACAATAGAAGAAACTCTGTAATACCTTGGAACCTTAAATCACCATGATTTCTAATGGCATCTTTCAGAAATTGTAATAATAAAAACACATAGTTATAGAGAAGAGGAGAAAACAGTGAATAAACTAGTAAACTTGAAAGTATTAAACTACCTCTTATGTCAAGGAAAATTAGAACATTTGTTGATGATGTTTTTACTTTTACTATTACAATTTATTATAAAAAGTAAAGACAGGGAAGTTTTTAAAAATTAAGAAATATATTTTGTTGACTTAGTGATGTTATCAAATTCTCTCAATAAATAGCTAAAATTTCAGAAACTTGTTATTGTCATGGACAGGTTCTGTATGAACTGGTATATGCTCTTATCCATTTTGTTAAGATATCTAAAATAGAAAGCACAAGTTTAAGCAACTCTGGGGGTGGCACTGCCACAGTATCTTCTTGTCTTTTTAACATATGCATTTAAAACTCTAAACTTACTTGTAAGTGCCAATTGAGCTGATTACCAAACCTCTTGATGTGTATGTATTCTGATAGTCATTCAGTTCTAAAGATTTCATATTTTCTCTTAGTATTACCTTCTTAACTCTTGGGTTATTTGGGAGTGTGTATATTTTTGATATATTGGTTTTGCCATCTTTTATTGTTGATGTATAATTTAATTACATTGTTGTTAGAGAACTTTGTGTGATGAAATTTGAGAATTGTTATGAATTCTTATGTTTCATATGAATTTGAGAAGAATGTACAGTGTCTTCTTTAAATATTCCTTTTTCATTTTAAAACAAATGAAAAAAAGTAAATCAACTATATTTCAATTAAAAAAAACAAATGAATGACGCATATTTTAAAGGGAGCGTATATACTAGCTTTTTAAAAATTCATTACCTAAATAAATTTACATAGGGCTGCATTTGTTCCTTCAGAACAATTTATGAAATTTTGCTACCTTATCCTAATTAAATGATAGCACTTAAGTGAGAAATTATAACGACTAATTAAAGAATCTAAGATCAAGTTTGTTAGAGTGAGTGGAAATAAAATGGAGTTATAACATTTAAAAATCTTGAAATCTCTTAAAATAATAATAAAAATTCCTCTGAGAAATAATGAGTGTTTGTTTTACTATATCAATCTCAATAATGGAGTCACTAAAAATTAGTGAAGGTGTATCATATATCCAAGATATCTTCAATATATTCTATTCATCCATTCTCTCATTACTAATGTGAAATGATTTACAAAGAAAAAAATGTTAGACTAGTGTAGAACCTTGGAGCCATCTGGTTTAGCAGCATTATTTTAGAAATGGACTCTTAATGGTGAGAGAGGAGTCCCATCTGTAAATATCCTTGAAGAAACTGAGTCCTCGAGATCACTGGAGCAGAGCCGATTCAAGTCCGTTTCCCTTAGCTGGGCTTTAGGTGTTCCAGAAGGCCAACCATCAGATATCCATTGAGAAGAGTCAGAAACAGCCTCATTAGAGGAGGGGGTGGGAGATAGATGAACTTGGAGTTTGGGGTTAGTAGATGCAAACTATTACATATAGAATGGATAAACAACAAGGTCCTACTGTATAGCTCAGGGAAATATATTCAATATCCTATGATAAACCATAACAGAAAAGAATATGAAAAAGAATGTATATATATATATATATATATATATATATATATATATATATACATATATATATATATATGTATAACTGAGTCTCTTTGCTGTACAGTAGTAATTAACATAACACCGTAATTCAGTTATACTTCAATAAAAAAATTTTTTTGAAAAGAAATAGCCTCATTAAAGCAGAAGCCTGTAACTTCTACTTCACTGTACATGCTCTGTGGGACTCCATTTGTCTGTGTTCTTCCTTGATACAGAGAACTAGAAAAGAATACTGGATGAGGGTCATGGCAGTGATATGGGTTTACAGAAGTCACTCCTCACTAAATCCTCGTTATTAAAATGAGCTGTATAATGATACTCACCTCCCAAGAATGTTGTGAAAATTTACCTCATGTGGCCAACATGTTGACTAGCACATAGTAGGTCCAATATAAGTCCTTAGTTGGTCTTGGTAGGTTTCCTCTAAATGTTTAATGTAATTTGTCTTTTTTTATACTCTTAAGCATTATAACCTCTTTCAAAGTTTAAATAGGTTGTTCAATTATAGTTCCAAAGCCCTTCGCCTATTCCTCAAAATGAACAGATGTAGTAAATATGGAAGCCTCTATTTAGCATCCATCAAACATGTACAATGAGAGTGTCTACTGTGTTCTGTGTTTCATGGAATAGTCTCTTAGATCTATTTCCTCAATCATTCATCACTTTATTCATTTATTAATAACTGAGCACTTGATATTAATTATTTTGGGAAGAACAGAGACATTTCAAGCATTGAGAGAAACACTGTGCATCACTAAAAGCATCTTTGAGGACAAACTTCCTTGAATGACAGGGATGATGATACCATTCCTTCTTGTCAAACTCCTAGGATTAGGGTAGACAAACCCAGCACTTGTCCCAAGCCAAGCTGTGCAGAGATCAATGTTTACACTGTGTGGGAGCACATATAAAATAAGCGACGTGAGAAGAAGGTTCACCATCTATTTTAAAATGCTACCTTCTATTTTAGATTGAACATGTACCATTTCTGTTTAGCAATTTCAGCTAATTGTTGGATTAACATTTTTGGGAACAGATTGCAAACTTCAAAATGGAAAAGATCATTTTAGGGAGGGAAGCTAGGCAGCTGTCAGTGAGTCAGAATTAACATACATTTGCATAACAGATGTACAGTAAGGTGTCTATGACAGACAATCACTGAATATTAATGCTATAGACCACGACATCATTTGCGTAAATGCTGTCTGCTGGGTATTGAGGTTGGTGTGCTCTTTGCAGAAGACAAAGGGCCAGAGAATGGAACAGATGCACCAGATTCGCCGATGCATCTTAATTTATGACATCCTCATGAAAGACCTTGTGGTGTGATTTCAGATTTTATTACAAATAATTTGGAGATAAAGGAACTAAGTAATTATCTTTTCCCCTACAGTTAGTCGCTCTCAAAGGAAGAGGGTTCATTTGTGGACTGCCATTGTGATGTTCTCAGGAGAGTGGCATTCTTTTTCTGAAGTGGGGGTGGGGCAAGGGAGAAAAAGAAAGCTTTCCTGGAAGTCAACATTGTGTCTTAAATAGATTTGGCTATTAGCATGTTTTCAGACACCTGTCACAGAGCAGCTCACCCCCTACTTGAATGAAGCAGCAGGTGATTCCATGGTAGGTTTCAAATAGTATTTTTTAAAAAGAGAATTAATGTTGAAGTATAAAACCCATTTTGTTAAGTCAATGTTATGAACATATGTTGAGCTTGTACTATGTGCAAAGCACTGAGCTTCCTTTCTTTGGTATCTTAATCAATAATTTGCTGTCTTCCAGTCTGTCTCTATTGAACACCCTCCCAAGTAATTACACTTCACAAAATTGCTTGCCTTCTTAGCCTCTCAATGCATAACAGGTTCTTGACAGGCTAATTAAAAATGTCACGTATTTGATCAATATGTATTGTAGCACATAACATGTGCCAGACCTTGTATTAGGTTCTGAGTGTGGAAAGACATAGTTTCCCTCCTAAAGGTTCACTGTCTAGTGGAGATGACAGTCAGTTGACAAATATTTATTGAGCAGTTACTATGCACTAGGCATTGTCAAAGTGCTAGAGGTGCAGCAATAAATAAAACTGGAAATCACTGCCCTGAAGGCACTTTATTTTTGGTGAGAGGGAGACAATAAGTTGGTAACCAAATAAATAAGATGATATCAGGAACAAGTAAAATAAGGTAAGGTGAGAGAGAGTGGTTAAGAGTGACTGAGAGTGACTGGCATGGGACAGGTCTGCTTTATTTTAAGTTACAAAAGACCTTTCTATAAAAGTAACAATTGACCTGATACCTGAATGGTGAGAAGGAGGCAGCCATATGGAGCATTTGGAGTAATCTCATTCAAGTAGAAGAAATTGCAAGTACAAATTTTCTGAGACAAAGTGCATAAGCATGCAAATAATTTGTTCACAAGGAGATAAGTTCTAAGCACTACACAATTTGTACATGTAATACATTGGAACAGAGGAGAGAGCTCCTGATCCAGATACATTGAAGTGAAGGTCAAGGGAGTTGGCAGAAAGAATTATTTTCTGCATTGTGCCTTTCCTGAATTGAAGCCCAAAGCACAGGGAGAGATTAAGTGTTCCAGAAAGAGAACATACCACATGCAGAGACCTTAGAAAGATACAAGAAAGCAAAGCAGTTCCTGAGAACTGCATTTTGTGTGTATTTGTCTAGATCATAAATTGTGTGGAGAAAGTGTTAGACTATAAAGATGTAAGGACAGAGTTAGGATTAGATTGAGAAGAATTTGTGTGCTAAATTATCGATGCAAGGGAATAAACAGATTTCTGATTTAGAAATCTCATCTGAAGACAATCATCTGGTTGAGAGGACAATGCAACATGCTAAAACATCTAACCCCTGTTTTTCGGGAAACCTCTCACCTATGTGATAAAGGGTATCACTTTAATAACTCACATTCCTTTGATTCTCACCACAGTGGCTTAAACAGGATTTTTAACTACCCCAAAATCCACCAGGGAGTTAAGAGAGCTGCCCACTAATCTGCATCCTTCTCTACTCCCCCTTATCAGTGTTATTTTCCTAAAAATAGTTCAGAGTGCTCATCCCCACCATTGTGTGCTGGGCTCTCTGAGAGAACCCCAAAATCTATCTTAGGGCAGGGGCTTCTCCTGGAATTTCTAACAATGCCTCCCCCTGTGATACCAGAATCGAGCTACATTTCTTGAATTAGGGTTTAAAGATCCTCATCCCACACATTGTCACACTTTAGTACCAAAGCAGTAACCACCCATGCCTCTATCTCTTAGGGACTTTCTTAGGAACCATTTCTTTGGTTTGTGCTTGATGTTTCTCTCTCCATAATCCCTAATACTATTTGCTAATATGCATTTTGCACATACTATGTTGCAAACTCTGTGCTACATTCTAAACATGTTTAAGCCTCACAACGCCCCTCTGATATATTTTCTGCATTTAATGGATAAGGAACAGAATTCAGAAAGGGTAAGCTACTTGCCCACGGTTTCCAAGCAAATGACTGAACTCAGTTAGGTACCCAGGAACACTGAATACAGAGCCCCCATTTATAAACACTGTACTATACTACCTTTCCCGAGACCTCAGGGGTGAGTACATGGGGTTGGGGTAAGGCAAAGGCACCAGCCATGCTTGTTCTCTCTGCCTTCAGGTGCTTACTAAAATCTCTTCCTTCAAATACAAATATCTCCTAAGAGTTCATCCCTTACCATGAGTTACCATGACATACCCAAACACTCTTAAATCAGTTTATCTAGGCTCAGAGGAACTTCTCATGCATCATTCTTCAGCTGCATTCTGCTTGTTAGTTATTTCTGTTTAAAGTGGGTGCAGACTTCCAGAATGCACAGATTACAGAATAAAAGGAATTTTGTAACACTAGTTCACCTAAACTGGCTTTAAATTTATTGTGCCTAGTCTGTTTTTTTGAGCTCTTCCATTGTAATTTCCCTGCCAAAACCTATTACAGGAGATATTTACAAGGGGAAGGAACAACTCATTAAAACCCTTACCTGATGGGGAACAGTATGATGTGGTGAAAAAAACAAACTCTGCTTCACCTTTGCACTGCCTCGATTATCATGGAAATGACACAAGAGATGAACAAATAGCTCAGCTGGAGATAATAGTCAAGGATGTATTGGTCTGCTGGTCCCTTCTCTTTGTTGGCCATCTAAATTTCCTTTTCCCTATGCCAACGGATATTACCAGTGGTGATATAAGTAGCCAAAGCCAAATTTTTTTTTTTTAATTTTATTTATTTATTTATGGCTGTGTTGGGTCTTCGTTTCTGTGCGAGGGCTTTCTCCAGTTGCGGCAAGCGGGGGCCACCCTTCATCGTGGTGCACAGGCCTCTCACTATCGCGGCCTCTCTTGTTGCAGAGCACAGGCTCCAGACGCGCAGGCTCAATAATTGTGGCTCACGGGCCTAGTTGCTCCGCGGCACGTGGGCTCTTCCCAGACTAGGGCTCGAACCCGTGTCCCCTGCATTAGCAGGCAGATTCTCAACCACTGCGCCACCAGGGAAGCCCCATAGCCAGATTTTTAACCTCCTGCCTGAAACCCAGCCAGTAGTGAGCATAATTACTTTCTCTTTTCTAGCTAGAATTTGAAGTCTCCATGTTCAAATTGTCCAGTAAGTGACCAGGTGTCATTTTGAGTGAGAAACTTCCTATTCTGTCAATGTTAGAAAATTTCCTCAGAGAAAATGTCCTCTGATAGGAGTTGCCAGGGTTAAGGATATCAGCATGTCACCTCACTGCCAGAGCACAAGACTCTGAGTTCCTTCTTGTGTTTGATTTCAGGGAAGAAATACCTGACCTCATGAACTGTGCATCAGTGGAATAAAGGGAATAATACAAATTGAGATGCTTCCTCCACACGTAGGTATCTAGTATTACTGAGTCTTATGATATTCCTACTGAAACAAGTATCTTTTGTGTTAAGAGTGGTCTTATCTTAGAAGTGAGCAGAGCTTAGAAAATTAGAGCTAGCCTGTGATAGAGGGACATAAAGATGTTTGGAAACCTCGAAGTTAGACTACATGTAGGAGAAAGACAGGGGATGGAGCTATCATGAAATAGAGGATAGATTTCAGAGTGCCATTTAAGACTAGTCAACAAGTTTGAATCGTACAATAAGGCAATAGGAAGCCATTCAAGTAGTTTATGGAGAGAATAACATACTCAACTTTATTTTTAAAAAAGCACTCTAAAAACAATGTGGAAAATGAATTGGAAGAGAGCAAGTGAGAATAAAGAAAACCAAAATGTTGATACATGATTAACATAGTCAAGATGAGGAATGATAACAGTAGTCTAGACTAAGGTTGAAACTGAGGTTGAAAAGAGATTCTTAAAAGAATGTTTAAGAGACAGAATCAAGAAAATTCAATGAATAATTGACTGTAGATATAAGAAAGAAAGTAAAAGCCAAGATCTTTCCTGAACTTCAAGTTTGGGAAACTGGGTGGAAAGTGAGACTATTTTCTGATGGCTCAAAAGATGAGTTTCCTTTTAGACATTTGAACATTAAGAAATGTCCACTAATAATTTGATTTATGGACCCAGAACTCAGTAGGGATTGGAATGGATCCAGTTGTAAAAATGTTGACATGGAAAGCTTGGAATGGTAATTGAAGCCTCAAGAATAAGACAAATGGGATAAAAAGGAAAAAATTAAAGTGTGTAGGATAGAGTCGCATGCAACATCAGCACTTAGATGGAAGATTGAACCAAGACTTCTCCCTGACCTGATAATAGATATAGCTAGGTACACAGAATCTCACAGAGGAGGTTAACGAGGGACAGCCAGCAAGGCAAAAGTAAAAGAAGAGTATGTGGGATCACAGAGGGGAAAGTTTCCTAGAAGAGAAAGTAGTAAATAGAATAAACTCCTCCGGGTGTTCATTTAGAAATAGGACCAAAAATGCCCTTTGGGCTAAGAATGCACTTGTGTTTGGTAGCTTTAGTAAGGACAGTATAATAGAAGAATAGAAGAGAATTAAATCCAAACTGCATTGGGTTGAAGAATGAGTGTGAAAAGAGGATATAAAGGCAGCCAGTTTGGGTGATGCACTTGAGAAGATTAATGTGAAGGTGAGAATAAGTAGAGTGGTAGTTGGAGAGAGACGGGTAATTGAGAGGAAATTTTGAGGTGTGTGTGTGTATGTGTGATACAAATGAGAGAGACTTGAGCAGGTTCAAGTCTGGTGGAATGTGTCTACAAAGGGGGAAATGTTGAAGATACAGACTAGAGGATGTCAAGTCAACACAGTGAGTTCCTGAGAAAGCAGAGGGATTACTTTTATGGAGAAAGGGAGTGGTAAGCATCAACATTTTAAGAGGAAGGAAGGAGGAAAGACTAGGAGGGTGGGTTTGTAAGTTTAGTGACAGATACTGGAAGAACATCTAGTAGCTTCAAGAGCTTCTAATCTCTCTTTGATGTAGAGAAAAGAGCAACGAACAAAACTCCATGAAGTGTGATGGAGTGATATGACAAAGCTCCAAAGTTTGGGAAGAATCAGTGGGGTTTGAAATAGCTCTTATAAAGAAAGAACCGAACATGGAAACCTGGAAGTGTCAGGCAGAGCTGAATTTTCTGACTCTGGTGCCTGAACTCTTGTGAAAAAAATGTGCTTCCCAGTGTCCTCTGGCAGAGCCATGATGGAAGCTGCACGCTCCAAGTTAAGAGGAAAGAGTATTTTTATTATAAAGCAGAATGTGCTGGTTCTCATATTTGATCAACTGTACAATTATTTTTCCAGGCTTAACCTCCTTCTCTGCCCACTCCCTCACTCTCTATTCAAATCAGCCTGTGACTGTTTTCTGCCAATTGTGTTAGTCATAACAGGAACACATTCATGTGAGTGAGTGATTTCTGCTCTGGCAAAATGTCCTAGTATCAGCACCTACCATCAGCATAAATTTCCCGGATTGGCCTGCCAGTGGATCTGACAGCTCCCCAACTCATCACCTCTTTCCCATTGTATCCTTCCAGCACCCACAATATGGGACGGGATTATACATGCCTTTGATCACTGGACTGTGACTTTGATGTGCTGAGGAGACACTGTTTTAGTTGCTTCATCTGATCTCATCCATTTATCTCATGACACTTGGGATCAAGTTGTAGTTTAATACGGAATAAGGAAGTACTTTATAAAAATAGCACAGGTGACACTGTGAGGTCACAAGCCACCAGACACTGGTGTACTATTTGGGAAGAGCTTGGAAGATTGCCTATGGGAAAATAAAGAGAATATTCCCAAGTTAGAGAGAAAGAAATCCAACAAAGCTACTTCACAGGTCTTTTCTTAGATTTGATGGTTATAGACTCAGGGAAGTCTATTGAAAATAAAATGCAAAATTGTTGCACATGAGGGAACTGAAGTATACAAAAATGATAAAGCTCTCAGAAGCAACAAGATGAAGAGAAGAGAGGATGGCCAAGGAATGTGATGCATGTCCCAGCTCACTGCTTTGCTGGCTGAATGACCCTAAACAACTTACCTAACGTTTATGACACCATTTCCTATTTTATAAAAGCAAGGTGATGTCTGTTTTGATGGTCGTTCTAAGGCTGTGTTGGCGAATATAGTACCCACTAACCACATGTGGTTATTGAAATTTAAATTATTTAAAATTAAATGACATTAAAATCAATTCCTCGGTTGAGCTAGCCACATGTGAAGTACTCAATACCCACGTGTGCTGGTGGCTATTCTGTGGGACCATACAGATATAGAACATTTCCATCATCACAAAAGTTCTATTTGACAACATTCTTTAAAAGATTAGAGATAATGTAAAAAAGAAAAACGCCCAGCTCACATTAGGTACTCATATGATAAGTAACTTTTTGTTCATCATAACTTATCTTTCAGACCATGTGCCAAAATCTGTGCAAAGCGTGTTGCATATATTATTTAATATAATTTCCACTCCCACTGGGGATGAGAATGGGAATACTCTTATTCTATAGATGAGGAAATGAGGCTTGAAGAGGTTAAATAATTTTCCAAGTTTACAAAGATTATAAGCTCTAACTTTTAGGAATATCTTCAAATCACTAAGAAAAAAATGTAATCAGAAATGGGTTTCAAGCACTCATTTGCCCAACCACAACCTGTGCTGTTATAAGCCTGGCAACGTGCTTTTATATATACTGAGAATAGTGAAAAAGTTCCAGCTGTGGTCAGAGGAAGACTAGAGAGTCTTGAGGGTTTCATTCAGGAAAGAGAAGAAAAGTGTCGGAAAAACCCTTATATGTAAAGAAATATGGGCTAAAGTAGATGTCCCTTAAGTTCTATAATTTTGGACTCTAAGATTCTGAAAGCCTTCATATTACATGTTCTATTCTGTCAGAGGTAATTGGAAGGTAGTTATTTATTGCAAGAAATAGAAGTATTTTCTCTTTTTGTCTTTGCCAATCAATACCTGCCTCTTTGAGGAGACCTATGTTCTGAGGAACATGTAGAGAGGAGCAATTTGATCTTGAAAGCAAAAAAAATATAGGTTGGGAAATGGGTCCAAGGAGTTGAGTGTCAGATCTTATGAATAGGACAAACTGTGCTTTTAAGAAGCACTGTCTTTGTCTGCCTAAATCCCATGCTTCAGACCTTTATCCATTGTCTTCTAAAAGAAATGTCAGGACACTCAAGTAATAAGCACAACAGTGCCTTGTTAAACATATTCCTGATAGAAAAACAGCAGAATCAACAACTACACAGCAAATAATAATAATCACACAACAATAATAATAATAATTGTTGGATTACTATATTATGAATAAATTAATGCAACATCTTAACAGTGATTATATTTAGTCAGGGTAAGCTAGATTATATGACAATAACAAATACACCAAGACATTTCAGTGATTTAAGCCAAAAAATAATTGCTTTCTCATTTACATCACAGCTAAACTGAATAACTAGCTTTCCTTGGTGGCTCTCTTCTAGATGGTGACTCTGAGACCCAGCATCTGGAAGTTGTGCTTTCCAAGGACTAGAGAGTCATGTAGGATATTTAAGGGTAAAGCCTGGAAGTATTTTACAGTACTTCTGTTCACCTTACAGTCACCATGATTTAATCACATGGTCTACAACTCAACTATAAGAGGTACTGGCATGTGTCACTTTGATTTTGGCCCAAGTATGATGACCAACTGGCCTTGTCTCTGAATCAGAGGCCATCAAACATGTTCAGGCTTAACCTATATGCATCTGCAAGTTCCTTGCTTATTTTAACAGACAAAAAGCCCCTTTCCTTTTAAATAGCTTCTCACTTTTATATTTCCCCCAAACTCTTGTTCTACTTAAATGCCACCTTCCCCACCCTTATCGATTCCTAATTCATTAAGAATATCACCCCCACCAGACAAAATTTCCACCTTCCTTTGTAACTGGTCATGCTCCTTTTGAGAGGAGCATGTCTCCTTCTCTTATATTAAGCCAAATCCTCTATATGAAACATTGAGCTCCTTTACTTCTTCCAGACCTTGATCTATTAATTATTACCTCTCTTTCCAGTATCTTTACTTCTGTGTATGCTTTTTTGTTTGTTTGTTTCTTTGGTCTATAAACTTGTTGAAATATTTTTCATCCTAATAACCCTTCCTTGACACTTAGATTGCACTCCCCCTATAAGTACAGTTCAATCTCTATGTTTACCCTTCATTACATAGTCTTGGAAGGATAATATATATTTGCTTCCAATTTATTTCTAAATATTTGTCTTCATAATACTTATCAAATATTTCATTATATACCATTATACGTTGTGTTTATTGCCTGCATCCCCCACTAGACTTCAAGATTGGGAAGGACCTGACTATATCTTTTTTATTCACCCTGATTCCCAGTGTTAAGCCCAGGGCCTGATACATGGTAGCTGCTTTATAAATATTTAATGATTTAATCCACTGCAACTGACGCAAACTAAAATAATCAATTACATCATCATTATTAAATCTAATGAATACATTTCTACCTTTACTTTCTAGAATTATTCCACTGCATTTTACACCATTGGGTACCGCATGTTCACTAAACAACATAATCCCTTGATGTCCTTGACCCGTCAAACTCTTGGCTGTTTTCCTACCTCTATGATGGGTTCTTTTCAGTCCACTTAATTTTCTACTGCAAATTCTGCTGTGCACTGCTCAAGTTTTATCCTTGAAAAGGGTGATTTATCTACTTTTAAGATTTCTGCTGCCACCTGTATGCTGATGCTTTCCAAAACATATATTAATCCTGGACTTCTTCCTTGAGTTACAAAATTTGGGGTCAAGCTGCCCGTTTGATATTATCATCAAAATATCTTATTGACATCTCAAACTCGACTGGTCCAAACTGGAATTCATTATTCCCCAGGGTTGCTCATCCTTTCTCACGCTGTATCTCAGGGCCATTATCCATACAGTTATCAAACTAAAAGCCAAAGAGCCCTGTCTTCTCCCTTTCCCTTCCAGACTCTATTCTATCAGTCCCTAAGTATCTCCTGCACTTGTACTTGCAAATATTTCTTTTCTACTTTCTCTCCTCTCCATCCTTACCAGTTTTCTTACTCATTTCTCCACCCTGGATTACAAAAAGCCTCCTGTCAATCTCCTTGCCACCAGATCCTTCCAGCTAAACCCATTTTCCACACTGCACCCAAGCCGATATTTTTAGAAGCAACAATCTGACCATTTCACATTTTGATTTAAACCCCCTCAAAGGGGGTTAATATATATAATGTATAGAAGGACAGATCTAAACACTTTATGATGACTTGGACTTTCCAAAATTTGACCTCTTCTTAGTCTAATCTCTTGCTTCTTTATATCTCTAATTTATTATTAGCAATATTAGTGTTCTGCACACACCCTGTTCATTGTTGCTTTGGTACTTTGCTTAAAGAAAGTTAAGCAAATCCTAGCTATCCCTTCTTATCTTTGCATCTTATCTCAGACCTCACCTCTTCCAGAAACTCTCTATCCCTTTCTACTCTGGGATAGGCACCACTCTTCTGTGCTCATATGATATCCTAATTCTGTGACTTTGAACTTCATGGAGCAGAGTCCCTTGCAAAACTTGTTGGACATACCATTTGAATGAGAAATAATTATTTTGTGGAATCAAGTCATTGAGATTTGAGGGTTAATTTGTGACCTCAGCATCATCTATCTAATTCTGAATAAACTATGGTTAGCATGTGATAAATAAAGAATGAGGCACAGAAAAGTGAGGTCCCCACTGTGTTCATACAGACAAAGCACAGTTCTCTTATCCTCTCCATCTCTAACATTCACCGGAGCTATTTTACTAGGAAATGTTCAAAGACAGCCAATTTGACTCAAGAAGGAAATGAAGAAATTTATGAAAAACTACTTTCTCTAAGTATGGCAAACATTTGTAGAATAAATGAGTTTGCAGTTTATAATCTGTTTTCCACTCTAGCAAAGCCAGTACTCTTCCATCTGAGCTGAGAAACTACTGGAGCTTGAATTATCCATGAAGGCTCTGCCTGTTTGTCATGCAGCCTGGCCCACAAAGGACGAGTTTACACATTGAAATGCAAGGATGTCAAATTGAGATCCAGCAAACACTGTTACATTTTGGTGGCTGGAATGTCATGTGCCTGCCCATGTTCAGGAGTCATTTCAATGTCCCTTGGGGAATAACGTCAAGGAAATGGGCCTTGTAGCACACATTTAGGGCTTTGCTCGATATTCACAGAATGTCCTGTCTCTCACTGTGCCTGCCCCAGATGTAGCCAAGGGAGGGAGAAGGAGTGAGATAGTGAAGCTCAGTTTGTGGAGTGTTACTTCAAGATGAAAAGATTTCCAAATATCTCTTGAGGAAAGGAATAAATATACCACATCACAACAAATGTTTAGTTCTTCAACAGATGAGAGGGATCAGTAACTGGCTCCATTCCATTGCGGATATTTTTGATTATTACCATATTTTATCTCTTGATTAGTACATATTAGTTGCTTTGGGGCTTTCTGGAATATAAACCCTTTTCTTATGCTTAGTGAATTCTCAACCCTATGGTCCTGGTGAAAAGCAGAGCCTGCTTCCCAAAACTTAGAAGCCAAAATACCAGATTACACTTTTCTAGCCTCTCTTGAACCTTAGGACTTGGCATATATCAGTTAACCAAATGCATACAACACTAACTCTGCACTGGGGAAAAGGAACAAAAAGAAGCAAGGGCCTCAGAGACTGCATTCTGGGGGCAGTGGCAGCGATGGTATCAATTTCCATATACTAGGGTAGCAGTACCTAAGATGACCACAAGAGGGACATAAACTGGGAAGTCCAGCATTCTTGGGCAACTGCCAGCAGGGCCTGGTCAAACTCATATGGGACTCTCAACAATTTTGGCTGGGGTTCTGATGGCCTCGTCTTCCTTGATCTGGGCCCTGATTCTCTAACCTTCCTGACAACTGTGTAATTCCCTGACAGACACTTAATAAAGTCTTCTCCTTCTTAGGTTACTCAAAGAAAGTTTCTGTTGTCACTATTACAATTCTTTGCTGATAAACTCCCTCGCCCACATGGCAAGATCAGGAACATTCCTAAAACTATTATCATAAAAATTGTTTTTAATGAAATCTGTTAATAAAATAGGTGAAGTGAAATGGTCTCATTCATGGTTACATTCAAAATCAATATAACTTGTAATGTTCTTGGTTTAATTTGTCATCTTATATAAATCAGAGGTTCTCAGCCAGGAGCAATTTTGTCCCCCAGAGGATATTTAACTAAGTTTGCTATTGTCATCTAGTGGGTAGAAGCCAGAGATGCTGCTTAACATCCTACAATACACAGGACAACCTGACAACCAGTGAATTATATGGACCAAAATGTAAGTAATGCAAAAGCTGAGGAAACTTTTCTTGGATTATTTGAGCTGAAACTAATTACATGGTTCCCTCAGATTCTAAGAGGTTCTTTAAACTTGTAGAGAAGATGCTCAAACTACTTCCCATGTTTTATGAAGATTTTTTTATGTTTAAGTCTTTCTCCATCCAATAAACAGTTCTTGTCAGCTCTATATCAGGTGCCATGCTAGGTTAAATAGGTTGAAAAACTAACAGGATGCTACCTTTCAGGATTTTCACACAAATTGGGAAGATAGACAACATATAAATCCATAGCTACAGCTGTTATAAAGATAATAAAAGGGAAAATATCTGGACTAAGCGATAGAAATTAGCAAGAGAAAATCAACTCAGAGAACGTGATCACAGAGACTTCCCTGAGAAGGAAGCATTTACAGCAAAGCTGGAGGAAGAGCATTATAAACAAAGAAGACTATGTGAATGAAGTCTTGGGACAGGAAAGGCATGATGACTGAAGAACTGAAAGGCAGCCAGTGTTATTACAGAACAATGGGTGAGGGGAGAGTAGCAGCGGATAAGGCAGGAGGTACAAAGAGGACATTGCATTGGTCTCACTATTGATACTGATAATATGGCTAGGAATGCATAAGGCATTCACCTAGGCCATATTGCTGGTAGGAGTTCCCACAGATTATTTCCCCCATGAAGGCCAAAGTTGTTGCTGAACATGGCCTTGTGGTTCTTATTATCACAGGACGCATTTCAGCAAAAACCATCAGAGAACTTTGAGAAACAAGATATATTACTCACAGGTCCTGGAGGACAAATGACACACCCAAGGGCCACATGGCAAGGCTGCTGAGGAGAGAGAGAGAGATAAAGAGAGAGGGGGAGAGAGAGAACCGGAGCTCCGCCTTTAGAGTCCAGGCTGGGACATCTAAGGGTTTCACAAGTTTATTCTTTCTTGGCTGATTTAAAACGTAAGAGTGGGAATTAGGGCATAAGAAAGGAGAAATGGGGTCACTCAGGTGGTCAGTTACCTAGGTTACCCAGGGCTTTCTGAAAGAGGGAGCTTCATGGGTGGTGGTAGCATAATTCCTTATCTGTTATTTTGCTAGTAGCTATGTCATACAGCTGGCAATATGCTTGCTCGAGATGGATGTCTTTTGAAATGGATACCTTAGCAATCAAAAGCTTAATGTCAGGCACTTAGACTACAAGACCATGTCCTCTAGAGCTCTGTAGGCTGTGAGGAAGAGGATTCTTTCTGCAAAAGAATTCTTTGGTTTACACACACTATGTCTTCTTGGATTCTGCGGTGTTCTAAACATGGAGATGCTTTGCATTTGCCCAGAATGATGAGAAAAGCAATTTGATAACATAGGTTACTTCACTATGACCAGAAGTCCAAATTGACAGTTCTATTTATGCCTGATTAATTAAAATGTAGATTCAATTATGTGTGTATTAGTCAGTATTACATATTTTAAAGCAAGAACATTGAAATCCCCCCAAAAAGTCCAACTACTTTATCTTACGCCAGATGAAACTGAAACACACAGAACAAATATGATTTGTTTAAGGTCACACAATTTAGAGAACCAAGTTTAAGAACTAGTTGTCTATATACCTATTTTGATGCTCTTTCCACCAAATCACCTGTCTAGATGTAATACATGTAGAAGTTAAGCTAATTAAAGGATAGAATCTGCTTTTCTCCTTTTGACCAAAGATTTCTCTTGAATTCTGAACTCACTTGAATGTGTGGCATTTTCCCCATTTCTCAGCATAAGTTGACATTTACTTCAAGAATTACCCTTTTCTTGTGCATCATGAATAATCATTGCCATCAGATTAGAGGCCAGCTTAATATTGTCTATATACTTGATCCAAATGACTGCCTAGGGGTTTTTTGGGTAAATGAACTATGCAGTCAGTAATCATTAATTTCCATTCTACTGCCCATGCATGGAAGCCTATGCCAGTGTTCAAACTGCTTTTCCTTTAGCTGACAAATACATTGTTCCCACCTTGATGCCTCTGAACTGAATTTATAACTGATGTTAATTAATATCATGTGTTTTTTTCTACTTAATGAACACCAGATAAATAAAAATCCCAAGGAGACCAATATGAGCAGGGACTCACAAGGGGAGACCTCTAAATTCCCATTATCTAACAGAGACAAGTAGGCCCTTGCATGGCATTACTTGTGCTACCCTGATTGAATTCTAGAAAGGGACTGTTTGCATAGTGTTGGAGAAGAAGTCCTCTGATGGATCTGAGATTAAATTCTAATGTTTCTATTTCCTATGTGTAAGACCTTAAAACATTTTAAATGCTCTAAATTTCTGTTTCCTCATTTACAATGGAAAGATGATAATATTTATAGCTAACATTTATTAATCCCTTACTACGACATCCCTGACACTTCTTTATATAGTTATTAGGAATCAATACAAGGTATGTATTAATGTCTTGATCATAAAGGTAAAGAAAAAGAAATTCTTTGAATAATTTGTCCAGGATCATACAAGTGCAAAACAACAAAACAATCATATTCCAAAGCTTTGTTCTTTTACATGCATAAACCCTATGAAGTTTTAGTCCAGCTATTATGTTTTTTTTCTGAAAAATGAGTAAACACTGGATTCCAGAGAGATAAAAATGGCAAGGCTATTCCGTGACCTTGCTAGGCATACAGCCTCAGCATCATTATTTAACCCAAGGCATTTTTATGAGAATTACGCTGCCTCAAGAGGAAAATTTGTTATTGTTCTGTTATTTTATTTTAGTTATTTTATCTTTATTTGCTTTTTAAACTATTAGAGATTAACTGAGCCTCATGAGAATTTTCCCAGAAGTGTGTATGTTCCAGAAAGCTTTGAATAGACCCTGAGTTCTGCAGCATTTCTTTGGGTTGTGGAACTGAAGCCATGGTACCTTTTTTTTTTTTTTTTTTTTTTTTTAACATTTTATCGGAGTATAGTTGCTTTACAATGTTGTATTAGTTTCTGCTATATAACAAAGTGAGTCAGCTATATGTATACATATATCCCCATATCTCCTCCCTCTTGCGTCTCCCTCCCACCCTCCCTATCCCACCCCTCTAGGTGGTCACAAAGCACCGAGCTGATCTCCCTGTGCTATGCGGCTGCTTCCCACTAGCTATCTATTTTATACTTGGTAATGTATATATGTCAATGCTTTTGTACCCACAAGGTAGCTGTCTCCCCTGGCTCACTCTTAGCCCTCTCCTTGAACTCCTATTGTGATTTCAGGAGCAATGCTCTTGCAGCACTGAGCAAGGTGCAGTCCACTGTACCACATAATCCCTGAACAAGACTGGCACATAGGATTTTTGCATTTATTGCATTCTTTTGGCACAGTAGCAGACCCAGACCAGTGCAAGGAATGTGAAATCACCCTCCAAACAAGCAAGATGGGATAGGGAACTTAGAATTTTCTGTCCTGTCCATTGAGGACATAAAAGGGAAGGAATCCAATAAAACAACATAAAATAGCCTACTGGGGTGCTGAAAATAGTAAGTGGACATATAAAAGGGCCTATCATAATCCATCCAGATCTCAGATGTCAGTGGCCTCAAGAGGCAAAACCAAGACTTGCCAAGGAGATTCCCTAAAGTTAGTGCTAGTCACTTGTTTGCTTATGCTGATTACCTCAGTTCTAACTTTATCTCTGGGTTTGAATTTTCCAAGATGTTCTTACAGTTACAAAGCAACAGAAATGAGATGCAAACCAGTCTCTTAAATTTTGGTACTGTATTCATAGTTCTGTATTAAGTTCCAATCCCAATTTTACTTTTTTGCATTTTTCTCTTCTACTTCCTTACACTTTATATGCTTTATATATCCTGGTCTTCACTTTATGGCTGTTAGTAAACATCTCTGAGATTTCAATCTGCCAACTGGTCATCTTTACTTGGATGTCGTAATCCGCTTGAACCTCCTTCTTCTCTGTTTCTCATCACAGGGAATGTGTTCTCTGTGTTTGTCAATTACTAAAGACGGACATCGGTCATCACCCTTATCTCATTCTTTGCCCCTTTACCCTCACATCCAATCAATTACCAAACCACGTTGAAACTATTACCTTCCAAACCACTCAGAATTCAATCCACTCCTTTCTTCATTGCCGCCACCATGTTGGTACCATTACCTCTCACACAAGTGGCTTTTAAATCCTAACTGTCTTTTATCTCTCCTGTCTTTCTCCCTTTCAAGGTATTCAGTGTATTCTCTACACTGTAGCCAGGATGTCATTTCTGAAGTTTGTGTGTGATCATGGCTGACTAAAGCCGTTGAATGGTTTCTAATTGCTCTTAGATCAAGTTGAAACATATTCTACAGCTGTCTGCATCTTCTGGCCCCTACTTGTTTCTCCAGCCTTACTTCTTCCCTCCCAACCACACCTCCCCCCTCAATGCCTGCCTTTCACACAGACTCAGAAACATAACTGGGTTCTAACATAGTAAGAGAGAGCCTATAAAAACTACAAATTTTGATTACTTTCTTTACTTGTTTCAATATATGAAAAGTAACTACTCTTTGAGAAAGCGTTCATTCCTGCTACTATCCCAGGTATAACACCACACAGATGATTCTCTCTTTGGAAAACATGACTTCCCAGCCCCTACACACATCCCAACACTTCTTTTCCTGTTAATTCTGTAGTGTATCAGTCAAGACTCTTTAGTTTGTAAGTGATAGGAATCCCTCTAAAAGTGTGGTATAAAAATAAAAGTCATTGCTATCTATTGGAGTTATATCCTACCCCTCTTCTCAAGTAGTTGCCTACCAGCCATCCCTCTACCACACGGATGGGCTCATGGAGCTGGGTTTTCTACATATGATGTCCTCCATTTGCCCTGGGCCATAGTAGATTAATCCAAGGTGAACATCTAACCCAGTGAACCAAGAACTACCTCTTCCTATCAGAAAATTGGAATCAGAGCCAAAATGCCTTTCCATTTGTCTGGACCCAAAGATATAATATCTCCTATGGTGAGAAGGCTACATCTTCCAGCATGCGTAGCAGGAGTAGAGAAAGACAATCTAGAGAAATAGAAAAAAGAAGAAATTAGACATACTGAAAAAAATAAAAACAACAGTAATAAGAAAGAGTAGAGATTCCTATATTCTCCTAGTCCAACTTTCCCATCTTTCTTGAGAACTGGAAGCATTTTTTACTTGAGTTCCACAAGATATCCATATTCCTCCTTCCCTGCTTAAGTTTGCTCAATTAGATTTCTATCACATAAAAGCAAGAGTCCATAATAATATATTGTTTGCCTTCTATGTAACAGGTAATACATATATATGTATATATGTGCATATACAATATATGCATTACATATACGTGCAGGTGCATACAGCATCTCATATAATTATAATCATAACTCTGAAGTGTTAATGTTATGATTCTTATCTTACCAATGAAAAATATGTGACTTCTTAGAGAAGTTTTATAATATATACAAAATCCCACAGATAAAAATTATGGAACCAATTTTGAAATCAAAATACTTTTTATTCTCAAGTGCATGTTTTTCTTATTTTTCTGTTTCCTGATCTCATTCGTTTGGATTTTTTTTTTAACATCTTCATTGGAGTATATTTACTTTACAATGTTGTGTTAGTTTCTGCTGTATAAAAAGTGAATCAGCTATATGTATACATATATCCCCATATGCCCTCCCTCTTGCATCTCCCTCCCATCCTCCCTATCCCGCCTCTCTAGGTGGTCACAAAGTACCGAGCTGAACTCCCCGTGCGATGCAGCTGCTTACCACTAGTGGTCTATGTTACATTTGGTAGTGTATATATGTCAATGCCATTCTCTCACTTCATCCCAGCTTACCCTTCCCCTCATTGTGTCCTCAAGTCCATTCTCTAGGTCTGCACTTTTATTCCTGTCCTGCCCTTAAAATCATTTTTTTTTAGATTCCATATATATGTATTAGCATATAGTATTTGTTTTTCTCTTTCTGACTTACTTCACTCTGTATGACAGACTTTATGTCCATCCACCTCAGTATGAATAACTCAATTTCGATTCCTTTTATGGCTGAGTAATATTCCATTGTATATATGTGCCACATCTTCTTTATCCATTCATCTGTCAATGGACACTTAGGTTGCTTGCATGTCCTAGGTATAGCAAATACTGCTGCAATGAACATTGTGGTACATGACTCTTTTTGAATTATGGTTTCTGCAGGTATATGCCCAGTAGTGGGATTGCTGGGTCATATGGTAGCTCTGTTTTTAGTTTTTTAAGGAATCTCCATACTGTTCTCCATAGTGGCTGTATATTTACATTCCACAAACAGTGCAAGAGAGTTACTTTTTCTCCACACTCTCTCTAGAATTTAATGTTTGTAGATTTTTGGATGATGGCCATTCTGGCCATTGTGAGGTAATACCTCATTGTAGTTTTGATTTGCATTTCGCTAATGATTAGTGATGATGAGCAACCTTTCATGTGTTTGGTGGCAATCTGTATATCTTCTATGAAGAAATGTCTATATAGGTCTTCTGCCTATTTTTGGATTGGGTTGTTTGTTTTTTGATACTGGCTGCATAAGCTGCTTGTATATTTTGGAGATTAATCCTTTGTCAGTTGCTTCATTTGCAAATATTTTCTCCCATTCGGAGGGTTGTCTTTTCATCTTGTTTAGGGTTTCCTTTGCTGTACAAAAGCTTTTAAGTTTCATTAAGTCCCATTTGTTTATTTTTCTTTTTATATCCATTTCTCTAAGAAGAGGGTCAAAAAGTATCTTGCTGTGATTTATGTCAAAGACTGTTCTTCCTATGTTTTCCCCTAAGAGTTTGATAGTGTCTGGCCTTGCATTAGGATCTTTCATTCATTTTGAGTTTATTTTTGTGTATGGTGTTAGGGAGTGTTCTATTTTCATTCTTTTACATGTAGCTGTCCAGTTTTCCCAGCACCACTTATTGAATAGGCTGTCTTTTCTCCACTGTATATTCTTGCCTCCTTTATCAAAGATAAGGTGACCATATGTGCGTGAGTTTATCTCTGGGCTTTCTATCCTGTTCCATTGATCTATATTTCTGTTTTTGTTCCAGTACCATACTGTCTTGATTACTGTAGCTTTATAGTATAGCCTGAAGTCAGGGAGCCTGATTCCTCCAGCTCCGTTTTCCTTTCTCAAGATTACTTTGGCTATTTGGCCTCTTCTGTGTTTCCATAAAAATTGTGAAATTTTTTGTTCTAATTCTGTGAAAAATGCCAGTGGTTGTTTGAAAGGGGTTGCATTGAATCTGTAGACTGCTTTGGAGAGTATAGTCATTTTCAAAATGTTGATTCTTCCAATCCAAGAACATGGTATATCTCTCTAACTCTTTGTATCATCTTTATTCTCTTTCATCATTGTCTTAGAGTTTTCTGCATACAGGTCTTTTGTCTCCTTAGGTAGGTTTATTCCTAGGTTTTTTGTTTTTTTTTGTTTTTTTGGCAGTGGTAAATGCGAGTGTTTCCTTAATTTTTCTTTCACATTTTTCAACATTATGTATAGGAATGCAAGAGATTTCTGTCCAATAATTTTGTATCCTGCTACTTTACCAAATTCATTGATTAGCTCTACTAGTTTTCTGGTAGCATCTTTAGGATTCTCTTTGTATAGTATCATGTCATCTGCCAACAGTGACTGTGTTACTACTTCTTTTCTGATACGGATTCCTTTTAATTCTTTTTCATCTTTGATTGCTGTGGCTAAAACTTCCAAAACTATGTTGAATAATAGTGGTGAGAGTGGACAGCCTTGTCTTGTTCCTGATCTTATTGGAAATGGTTTCAATTTTTCACCATTGAGAATGATGTTTGCTGTGGGTTTGTCGTATATGCCCTTTATTATGTTGAGATAAGTTCCCTCTATGCTTACTTTCTTGAGGGTTTTTGTCATAAATGGTATTGAATTTTGTCAAAAGCTTTTTCTGCATCTACTGAGATTATCATATTTTTTTTTCTTCAGTTTGTTAATATGGTGTATCACATTGTTTGGTTTCTGTATATTGAAGGATCCTTGTATTCCTGGGATAAACCCCACTTGATCATGGTGTATGATCCTTTAATGTACTGTTAGATTCTATTTGCTAGTATTTGGTTAACGATTTTTGAATCTATGTTCATCAGTTACATTGGGCTGTAGTTTTCTTTTTTTGTTACATCTTTTTTTGCTTTCTGTATCAGGGTGATAGGGGCCTCATAAAATGAGTTTGGGAGCGTTCCTTGCTCTGCTATATTTTAGAAGAGTTTGAGAAAGATAGGTGTTAGCTTTTCTCTAAAGGTTTGATAGAATTTGTCTGTGAAATCATCTGGTCCTGGGCTTTTGTTTGTTGGAAGATTTTTAATCACAGTCTCAAATCAGTTCTTGTGATTCGTCTATTTACATTTTCTGTTTCTTCCTGGTTCAGTCTCAGAAAGTTGTGCTTTTCTAAGAATTTGTCCATTTCTTCCAGGTAGTCCATTTTATTGGCACATAGTTGCTTGTAGTAATCTCTCCTGATTCTTTGTATTTCTGCCATGTCAGTGGTTACTTCTCCTTTTTCATTTCTAATTCTGCTGATTTAATTCTTCTCCCTTTTTTTCTTGATGAATCTGGCTAGTGGTTTATCAATTTTGTTTATCTTCTCAAAGAACCAACTCTTAGTTTTATTGATCTTTGCTACTGTTTCCTTCATTTCTTTTTCATTTATTTCTGATCTGATCTTTATGATTTCTTTCCTTCTGCTAACACTGGGTTTTTTTTGTTCTTCTTTCTCTAATTGCTTTATATGTAAGGTTATGTTGTATATTTGTGATTTTTCTTGTTTCTTGTGGTAGAATTTTATTACTATAAACTTCCCTCTTACAAGCTCTTTTGCCACATCCTATAGGTTTTGGGTCATGATGCTTTCATTGTCATTTGTTTCTAGGTATTCTTTGATTTCCTCTTTGATTTCTTCAGTGATCTCTTGATTATTTAGTAGCATACTGTTTAGCCTCCATGTGTGTTTTTTTTTTTTTTTACAGTTTTATTTTTCCTGTAGTTGATATCTAGTCTCATAGCCTTGTGGTCAGAAAAGAGAGTTGATATGGCTTTAATTTTCTTAAATTTACCAAGGCTTGATTTGTGACCCAAGATATGATCTATCCTGAAGACTGTTTCATGAGCACTTGGGAAGAAACTGTATTTTGTTGTTTTTGGATGGAATATCCTATAAATATCACTTAAGCCCATCTTCTTTAATGTATCATTTAAAGCTTGTGTTTCCTTATTTATTTTCATTTTGAAAAATCTGTCCATTGGTGAAAGTGGGGTGTTAAAATCCCCTACTATGATTGTGTTACTGTCAATTTCCTCTTTTATGGCTGTTAGCATTTGCCTTATGCATTGAGGAGCTACTATGTTGGGTGCATAAATATTTACAATTGTTATTTCTTCTTCTTGGATTGATCCCTTGATCATTATGTAGTGTCCTTCTTTGTCTCTTGTCATAGTCTTTGTTTTAAAGTCTATTTTGTCTGTTTTGAGAATTGCTACTCCAGCTTTATTTTGATTTCCATTTGCATGGAATATCTTTTTCCATTCCCTCACTTTCAGTCTGTATGTGTCCCAGGTCTGAAGTAGGTCTCTTGTAGACAGCATATATACATGTCTTGTTTTTGTATCCATTCAGCCAGTCTATGTCTTTTGGTGGGAACATTTAATCCATTTAAATTTAAGGTAATTATCGACATGTGTGTTCCTATTACCATTTTCTTAATTGTTTTGGGTTTATTATTGTAGGTCTTTTCCTTCTCTTTTGTTTCCTGCCTAGAGAAGTTCCTTTAGCATTTGTTGTAAAGCTGGTTTGGTGTTGCTGAATTCTCTTTGCTTTTGCTTCTCTGTGAAGTTTTTAATTTCTCTGTTTAATCTGAATGAGATCCTTGCTGGGCAGAGTAATCTTGGTTGTAGGATTTTCCCTTTCATCCCTTTAAATATGTCTTATCACTCCCTTCTGGGTGATTTTCTGCTGAAAGATCAGCTGTTAACCTTATGGGGATTCCCTTGTATATTATTTGTTGTTTTGCAGAGATTCTGCTGAAAGATCAGCTGTTAACCTTACAGGGATTCCCTTGTATATTATTTGTTGTTTTTCCCTTTCTGCTTTTAATATTTTTTCTTTTTATTTAATTTTTGATAATTTGATTAATATGTCTCTTGGTGTGTTTCTACTTGGATTTTTTCTGTATGGGAGTCTCTGTGCTTCCTGGAATTGACTGACTATTTTCTTTCCCATATTAGGGAAGTTTTCAACTATAATCTCTTCAAATTTTTTTCAGTCCCTTTCTTTTTCTCTTCTTCTGGGACCCATATAATTCGAATGTTGGTGCATTTAATGTTGTCCTAGAGGTCTCTGAGACTGTCCTCAATTCTTTTCATTCTTCTTTCTTTATTCTGTTCTTCAGTAGTTGTTTCCACTATTTTATCTTCCAGGTTACTTATTCGTTCTTCTGCCTCTGTTATTCTGCAATTGATTCCTTCAAGAGAATTTTTAATTTCATTTATTGTGTTGTTCATCATTGTTTGTTTTGCTCTTTCGTTCTTCTAGGTCCTTGTTAAACGTTTCTTGTAATTTCTCTATTCTATTTCCAAATTTTTGCATCATCTTTACTATCATTACTCTGATTTCTTTTACAGGTAGACTGCCTATTTCCTCTTCATTTGTTTGGTCTGCTGATATTTTAAGCTTGCTCCTTCATCTGCTGTGTTTTTCTCTGTCTTTTCATTTTGCTTAACTTACTGTGTTTTGGGTCTCCTTTTCACAGGCTACATGTTTGTAGTTCCCATTGTTTTAGTGTCTGCCCCTAGTGGGTAAGGTTGATTCAGTGGGTTATGTAGGTTTCCTGGTGGAGGGGACTAGTGCCTGTGTTCTCAGGGATGAGGCTGGATCTTCTTTCTGGTGGGCTGGCCTGTGTCTGGTGGTGTGTTTTGAGTATCTGTGACCTTATTATGATTTTAGGCAGCTTCTCTGCTAATGGATGGGGTTGTGTTCCTGTCTTGCTAGTTGTTTGGCATAGGGTGTCCAGCACTGTAGCTTGCTGGTTGTTGAGTGGAGCTGGGTCTTAGCTTTGAGATGGAGATCTCTGGGAGAACTTTTGTCTTTTGATATTATGTGGAGCTGGGAGGTCTCTGTTGGACCAATGTCCTGAACTCAGCTTTCCCACTTCATAGGCACAGGCCTGACAACTGGCCAGAGTACCAAGACCCTGTCAGCCACATGGCTCAGAAGAAAAGGGAGAGAAAATAAAGAAAGAAAAAATATAAAATGAAAAGAAATAAAGTTATTAAAATAAAAAATAAATATTAAAAATAAAAAAATTAAAAAGTCATTTTAAAAAAAGAAAAAAGAAGGAAAGAAAGAAGAAAGCAACCAAATCAAAAAACAAATCCACCAATGATAACAAGCTCTAAAAACTATATTAAAAACAAAAACAAACAAACAAAAAATAAACGGGCAGACTGAACCCTAGGACAAATGGTAAAAGTAAAGCTATACAGACAACATCACGCAAAGAAGCATACACCTACACACTCACAAAAAGAGAAAAAGGAAAAATATATATATATATATATTAAAAAAAGGAACATTGCAACCAAACCAATAAATCTACAAATGATAATATACTCTAAATACTAAACTGAGATAAACGTAAAACCAGAAGCCAATTAGACACAGAAAGCAAACCCCAAGTCTACAGTTCCTCCCAAAGTCCACCGACTCAATTTTGGGATGATTCATTCTCTATTCAGGTATTCCACAGATGCAGGTTACATCAAGTTGATTGTGGAAGTTTAATCCCGTGTTCATGAGGCTGCTGGGAGAAATTTGCCTTTCTCTTCTTTGTTCACACAGCTCCTGGGGTTCAGTTTTGGATTGGCCCTGCCTCTGCATGTAGGTCACCTGAGGACGTCTGATCCAGTCCAGACAGGACAGGGTTAAAGGAGCAGCTGATTAGAAGGCTCTGGTTCACTCAGGCCGGGGGGAGGGAAGGGTACGGAATGCAGGGCGAGCCTGCATCAGCAGAGGCCAGCATGATGTTGCAACAGCATGAGGTGCACTGTGTGTTATCCCAGGGAAGTTGTCCCTGGATCATTGGACCCTGGCAGTGGTGGGCTGCACAGGCTCCTGGGAGAGGAGGTGTGGATAGTGACCTGTGCTTGCACACAGGATTCTTGCTGGCTATAGCAGCAGCCTTAGCATCTCATGCCCATCTCTGGTGTCCATGCTGATAGCCACGGCTCACGCCTGTCTCTGGAGTTTGTTTAGGTGGTGCTCTGAATCCCCTCTCCTCGTACACCCCAAAACAATGGTCTCTTGCCTCTTTAGCAGGTCCAGACTTTTTCCCAGACTCCCTCCCAGCTAGCTGTGGCACACTAGCCCCCTTCAGGCTGTGTTCACGTAGCCAAACCCAGTCCTCTCCCTGGAATCCGACCTCCGAAGCCCGAGCCTCAGCTCCCAGCCCCCGCCCATCCCAGCGTGTGAGTAGACAAGCCTCTCAGGCTGGTGAGTGCTGGTCAGCACGGATCCTCTGTGAGGGAATCTCTCCGCTTTGCCCTCTGCACCCCTGTTGCTGCCCTTTCCTCCGTGGCTCCGAAGCTTTCCCCCACCCCACCATCCCCTGTCTCTGCCAGTGAAGGATATTCCTAGTGTGTGGAAACTTTTCCTCCTTCACAGCTCCCTCCCAGATGTGCAGGTCCCGTCCCTATTCTTTTGTCTCTGTTTTCTCTTTTTTCTTTTGCCCTATCCATGTTCGTGTGGGGTTTCTTGCCTTTTGGGAAGTCTGAGGTCTTCTGCCAGCGTTCAGTGTGTGTTCTGTAGGAGTTGTTCCACATGTAGATGTATTTCTGATGTATTTGTCGAGAGGAAGGTGATCTCCATGTCTTACTCCTTTGCCATCTTGAAGGTCTCCCTCTCATAACATTTTTTTGATTTTTTGATACTACTGTTCACAGACAATTCTCTATGGAGCTCTTACATTTCCCCATGTCTTGTGTCAGCCACTCTTCTGGATTAGCTTTTTAAGGAAGTTTGTATAGCAGCAACCTCAGAAGATAATGGTAGTGTCTTCCTCCAGAGCAGATTTGTTTCCTGGTCAATATGATAAAGATGTCTCCCAATGGGGCAAATATTGGGTATATTTTCTAGCAGTCTCATTTAAAAAACTGGGGTTTTCTAAGCTTGGAGTTCCTCAGCTGTGATACAGGCTCATTCAATGCATAGCATCTATGTGGTCCTCTCGGTATCACCCCATGGACTTTGGGGACAAGGTAAACCAATGTGAATATGAATCTCACATTGCCTACTATGCCATGAATAATAAAAGCCTTTACCTTTGATCCAGAAGTCCTTTGTCTCCCACTAGCATCTATGTGTCTCAAATTCACTTGTTATCGTGCAAATGAAAAAATCTCAGATTCTTCACTGTTCTTGACTAATAAAATCATTATGAGCTGAAAATTATGGAAAACACAACTTCATCAATGTTTATATGAACTTATAAGTTTTAGAGTCAATATTTGATCCCAGAACTCCCTGACTTCCAAACCATCAAAGAAAGTATAAAGGAGTTAAAGGAGAGGCACAGAATTTTAATTATTAAAATAGACCTCTCCTATCTGTCAGTTGTATGCTGCTATACAGTAGGTGCATGATAAGAATGGCTGGCATTGTAAAATATCTCAGAGACTGGCACAGGGATTGGAGAGTAGCAAGTAGTGTAGACAAATGATCTTAGAAGTTAAGAGAATTTTGAGTCAGAGAGCCCTAGGTTCAAATCTGACACTCTGCGTGACACTGAACAATTTATTTAACCTGTTTGAGAAGTAATTTAATTATCTCTATAGCAAGAATAATAGATCCTATCTCACAAGAGTGTTGTAAGCATTAAACGAGGTGATGTATAGAGCATTTAGCATGGAGCTGCACACACAGAAAGTACTCATTAAATGATAGATATTAGTGTTCCTAATAAGTCCTCAATAAAATTTGCATGACTGATTGATTTATCTACATCAGTTTGCCTGCACCTTAACTACCAGATCATTTACTGCTAGTATCTCTCTAATAGTTAACAACACAATCGGGTTTATAAATAAAGAGCACTACTTGAACCATTGAGGCTTTAAGATCTAAAATGGCCCCTTATTTTAAGTGTGGTGGATACTAATATTTCCTTTCTTGTAACAAAAATATCTTCAGGCTGCAATTTTGAGATAGCATTAAGGCTGAGCACTCTCTTTATGCTTTTCTACAATGGTATGAGAAATTACAAGGCTGGGGGTTTTCCTGGTTATCCATTTGTCTCCTTCCCATCTTGTAAGTGGAACAAGTACTGCTGTTGCCAAGCAACTGTGTAGTAGTGGGAATGATGGTGCATGTGAAATGTGGCACTCTGGGAGTGACGAGCTTAGTTCTAGTTCAGCTTAGTTCTTAGTTCAGCTGATCCAAGGGCGCTGAAACGGAACACTGAAGAGTGTACTTTTTCTTGACAGCTGGACAGTCATATCATTAATGTAAATCCTCCAATAATTAAGAGTTGCTTCCACTGAGCAATTCCATCACCAGCTTTCTGTGAACTGTGGAAAATCCTAAGAAGCACAGGGCATAGTAGCTCTTGAAAGTCACCATTTGCCATCTTAGTACCTTGGCCAAAACATACACCATAAATACAGCAACCTCCTTTGGCAAATAATCAGAACTCAGGATAGAGGGGTTGGGAATCTTTATCCCAAGCATGTAACCATACTGTGAAATTAAGAATAGAATGGTTCTTTTATTAAAGTAATAAAGAGAAGACCTTGAAAAAGGGAGTGAGAAGTACAAGGGGAGAATAAGCGAGAACACACAATTTGGTAACTGGTAAACATCTGTTTTGTGTCATTAAAGAGAAGAAAAAAACGAAGGTTGAGAATGCCTCTGTTACATTAGTAACTGAGGCCTCCCTAATTAGCTGTAGTCAAATGTCACTCATATGGGATAATGTGTTCAAACTTTTGCAGTGTGCTAAGCAATACTTTGTAGCAGTTAAACACAGGGTCAGGAACCAGACTGCCTTGGTTTTGATCCCGACTCTCCAGCTTACTGACTGAGTGAATTTTGGAAAGTCACTTAACCTCTCTGTGCCCTACATTTTTGTGTATAAAATGTGTATAATTATAATACCTATCTCATAGAACTGTGAAGATTAAGTGAGTTAATACACATGAACAATTAAAACTGAAGTGAGAATGTAGTAAATATTAAATAAATGCCAGCAATTATTAATAGTATTTTCACACATTTTTATTAAGAAAAGGGACTCATTTTATTTCTCTTTCTATTTTTTTTATCAAAAACTTTATCCAGCCATTAGTTGGTGCATGATAAATTTTTGTTGAATAAGTGAATAAGAGGGCTTTATAAAAATTCAATTACTTCATTTTAATTCAATACATTCTTAAAGCTGGCTAAAGAAAACACAGTTCAAAATCAGAATAGAAATAATATCAGGAGTTTACAGAGTAGCTTCACATACCTTTTCCCTTGCCTAATTCCTCAACTTAAAATACATTTTTAAGGAATGTTAAATTCAATATTGGACGCTAATATTGACACCTCTCCCACATTTTATCCTTCACAGGTGGATATTTCTGTCCCCTGGAGGCAGCAAGAGTGTTCTGGAGCTCAGTTTGAAGTTTTCAAATGTTGTGCCCTTGTCTTGAATTGAGCTTTAATGGAGAAGTCGTCTAGCCTCAATGGGAAGTGAGAAATAGCTCTGATAAGCTATGGCAACCCTGTGCCCTAGGAAAAGACTAGGGCTCCATTTGAGTTCTACCCTGGTCTCTAACTTGAACAAACAGCTTTATCTCTTGATGAACTGGTTTCTTCATCTTTAAAATGTAGGTCATAATTTCAGCTCTTCATATTTCATCAAATGAGATCATGCATATCAAAATGTAATCTTACTTGAGAGGTCCTTGAGAAAATTTTAGTCTTAGAAAATGTCTCATTTTGAAACCCACTTTTTAAAATCAAGCAAGTTATAGGGTTCCAGATTTGTTAGTGACATAAATGCTTTTCCCTCTTTCTTCTGGTATCTCTGAGATTGCTTTTCATTTTTCATATAAGGAGTGAAGTTTTTTCGGCAACAAGCACAGCAGAAATAGCTGTTGTTCCAGCAATCAGAAAAGCAAACATATGATAAAAATAAGATGAATGTTCAGAGAAACAGAGGTACAATCAACTTGATTATTCAAGACTTTAACAACTTTTTAGAAAATAAAAGTCATGACGGAGTCCCCAAAACATATGTAATTATATTAATAAAATCAAAATGATTCAATAAGTATTTCCTATTTTGAGCCAAGTATGCAAGGTTCTGAGATAAGACAAATACATATAAAGTTCTTAAAAACACACCTTCTATATTTCAGCAGATTGCAAAAATATCCCCAATTCTTTACCCATTGCTATCTATATTCATGCTTTTGGCCATGCAAATTTGTAATACCCTCTCACTCTGACTTAAGTTTAGGAATAAGAGATATATCGCATATATCCAGAGAAGACTCTAATTCAAAAAGGTACATGCACCCCAATGTTCATAGCAACACTATTTACAATAGCAAAGACATGGAAGCAACCTAAGTGTGTCCATCAACAGATGAATGGTTTTATATATATATATAATATATATATATATATAATATATATATAATATACATATATATCTGAATCACTGAAACTAACACAACATTGTAAATCAATTATATTTCAATAAAACTTGTTTTAAAAAAGGGATAAGTAGTTAATAGTATCTGGTTTCTTGTAGATAACATATCTATAATGTACCCGTATATTAACTATAATGTGGTATTAATTTTCTGTAACTGCATAACAAATTAACACAGATTTGGTGACTTAAGACAATACCCTCTTATTAGCACACAGTTCTGTAAGTCAGAAGTTCCTCATAACATGGCTGGGTTCTCCGCTCAAGGTATTACCGGGATGAAATCAGAGTCAGGCTGAGTTCTTATCTGAAGTCTCTTGGGGAAAATCGACTCCCAAGTTCATTCTTGTTGTTGGCAGAATTCAGAATCTTCCAGGTGGCCTGAAGTCCCTGTATCTAGGCTGTCTGTCAGGTAGGTGCCACCCTTAACTTCTAGGCTGCTCTCCGGTCCTTGCCATATCACCTTTTCCATCTCTTCAGTGGAGAATGTCACCTATATTCAACTCCTTTCATGCTTCGAATCTCTGCAACTTTCTTTTCTGTGAGCAGCCAGAGAAAACCTTCCGTTTTTAAAGGTTTTTAAAGGATTAAGTCAGACCCACCCAGATAATATATTAAGGTCAACAGTGTTATATAATTTAACCTAATATCAGAAGTAAAATCCATCATATTCACAGTCCTGTGGATTATGCAGGGCATGTTATGGCTGGATCATAAAATCTTGGGGAATATCTTCTAATTATGCCTACCAGAAGTACCAAGTGGATGTTATCAAATTTATTGTACAGAAAGTTCTTTAGAGAAATAAAGTGGAAGAAAAAAGAACCCAGTGAAAGCTTAAAATTAATCTGACAATACATGATATTAACAGGCATCCCAAGGCAAATTTCCTCCTTTTCTCCTTTCTGGAAGGCTAAGGCTTTCAAGAATTGAGTGAAAGGGTCACAAAATAACTTTCTGGAGTGCTGGAAATATTCTAGATCTTGACCTGGATGTTGGTTGCATGAATGTACTTGTCAAAACTCATTGAATTGCATGCTTAATATCTGTATACTTTACTGTATAAAAATTATAATTTAACAGAGAAAAAAGTACCTCTTAGCTTTGAAAAAAAGCCAAGCACACATTGAAAGATGTGTGGTGATAGAATAGCTCTGAATCATAAAAGTCAGGGAAATGAGACACAAAATTGGGTCCCAGGGGAAGCAACCAAAGATACTCTCTCCTTTCATCACTTTGAAGGTGCTGTACACCTTCAATATTCACTTTGGGGAATCTACAACTTTGATTTCCAATTAAATACAGACCATATGTAATTTTATGTCATTTCCAATGACTTATTCAATGTCTCTTGTGATAACTCTTCTATAAGGGTGCCTCTCTCATATTTCAGATACTCCCAAAGGAGTTTAGGAGTTGTACAAAAGAGAGGGGACCTTCAATTTCCTTATCCATTATTCCACACACTTAATACCTGGATAACAGTATTACCTTAGCAATGGCAAGAATGTTAAAAGAAACCAGCAACATTCTGGTAAGAAATCACTCTGACAAAATTGTACTGACTCACTATTATTTAATGTTGCTACTAAAATCACCCTACTCATGGATAAACCCCAAACGTGGAAATGGAGTTATGGTGAGATGTTAGCACCTACATGATCATTTTTGTTCCATAAGAGACTTCTAGAGAGATTAAAACAATAAATCCTTTTAAAGAAGTAAAATATCTGTGTTCCTGTGATCAGGTGGGGAGATTTCCAGGTCTTCTCAGGTATTTAAGAAAAAGGCCGATCTCACAAGAAGAATCTTGAAACCAGTGAAGATTTAGTACACATAAAGGAAACATAGGAAAGACTTCTGACTATTGCCTTGGTCCTTAAGGACATGAAATTTCTGCCCCATTGCTCATTTTAAAAGAATCAACATCATTTAGCTCTGAATGAGAGGCAACCACCCCTAATTTGCCAAGCATGCATGAAGAAGCTCAGGAGAGGAAAGAAGGCTTGGAGAGGGTAAGTTTTACAACAGCTACTGTGGGTAAAGGGAAAGGGGCTCCAATTAAAAGGAGTAGGTGGGAGAACTATGCTTCCAGTTTAAAATGGAAATGATTGATAAAACCTGCCTTTCCCTAGGCCTTGCCTGCTTCCTAATCCCAAAGAGCGTTGATATGATTAACAAAATGGACCCAAGCATTAATATGGATCCAAGCATCCCAGTTCCATTTACACAGACAACAGGGTTCTCACATCTTTCCCTGGAGAAAAATTTCCTCCAGTTTACTTCTTACCTTCTCCCTCTTTGATCACTTCTGATTCTTCTACAGTGGGGTCCCTGGTTATTGTGTTAATATTTTCTTAATATTACTGTAGAACAAAAATTGAGCACACATGGTTAATGCCAGTGTGATCATAGATTTGAAAATGTGTCTGATAGTGCAAATACTGTCAGGTCAGAATCAAATAAGTAAAAAAAAAAAACAAGCAGAAAACCCATCCAGGGGCCTGTCTTAAGTTCAAGATTAACTTTATCCCTTTAGTATGCCATTTATCTTCAAAATAGCTTTGAGGTTTGAAACTGTTAAAAGACTTGATTTTATCTTTCTCTATTTCTTTTTTCTCTATTTTTTTTTCATTTTCCATCATCTTGCCCTTTAAGAACTTAAGAGGAATGGTGAAAAGACAAGAAGCAGTGACTTATAGGACATAAATCTTTTCTTCAGTGCAAGCACCAGAATGCTGAAAAATAAGATGCTGCTAATGAACTGGATGAAATTAAGATTCTTAAATCACCTCTTGAACCAAGAATTTAATTGAGGTTTTTTTAACCACCTTAGCCCAGAAATGCAGAAAAGTACCACTTTTATAGCTAAAAACATGTGGCATCTATGTTTTGACAGAGCTGGGTGGAAATCCTGGCCCCAATACTATCTGTAGGTATTATACTGGATAAATTAGTTAACCTCACTGAGCTTCAGTTCCTCATCTCCAAGTTAATAGTATGTACTTCACAAGGGCTTGTGAGTTGTAAAAGTATATAAGATTTTGGAACAGCTGTATTTTTCCACGATAGAAAGTTGTGATCACATAAGTTGCAAGGATAAGGCAAGACTGTGTTTAAATAAGTTTCCCTAAAACTTCCCTAAATATCTAACTGTTGTGGAAAACTGGGTTCAGTTCTCCCCTGGGCCATCACTTGAAACACACTTTAGAACTGCCTCACCAGAAGGTGGGAAGTCTGTAACATTTACCCACTGGCTCCCATTGCCGTTATTTGAAGGTTGTTCCTGGGGCATTCCTATGGCTATGCACTTCTGGGTTGTGCCTTCTTTCCCACAGAAGAAAACTATCAGGCAGACAAGAGAGAAAAAAAAAAAAAAAAAATGAAGGCTTGAGGTGGGAAGCTGAGAGCAGGCTGGAAACTATCTTTGATGTGTAAACTCAGTTGAGCCAAGGGTATATAGGGCAGACAATCAACAGCATTTAACGTGGTGGTAGGGTGGCAATTAAGCTAGGTTGGAAAGCAGAAAACTGGGGACAAATCTCAACATTGTACTTAACTAAATATGAGTCATTTATTAATTCATTCAGTCATTCATTTAACAGACAGTAATTGAGCACCTACTAATTTCCAGGTAATATTCTAGGCAATGAGGACAGAGTAATGAACAAAACAAATAAAATTTCTGCCTTTACGTTTCCTTGAGTGTTTTGAATGCTCAAGTCCTATACATACTAATTTGCAAAAAAAGGGGTGGTTTAAGTTAGAATAGGGGTTACCTGTCTAGTGTATAGTGTATATATATATATATATATATATATATATATATATATATATATATACACACACACACACATAGCCATACACTGTAGTACATGTATATGCTAGATATATATACATATTTCTTTTCTTTCTGTATGGTTTTCCACCACTGTATATACAGTTGCATTTATCTAATGTGTTTTATTTTAAATTATTAGGAATTGATTAATTAAATATCACTTCATTATGTAACTATATAAAATATTACTTAGCTTCAAGATCAAAGCTATTTAGAAGAAGCCTAACTCCTCATAGAGTGTCCTCCACCCTATTCCTCTCTCTCCCATGTAATCCCAGACATTCTAATATCCCTTGTTTCTTGTAATGACAAGATGCTTTATCAAAAATGTGGATAAACTTTTTTTTCAATTTACAGTTTATCCTTCCATTTCTCCATTGTTTTAAATAAACTGTTATAAAGTGACTTTAAAATACACTTTTCTAAAATGAAAGTTAGTGTCTGTGTGCATCTTTTTCCAGTTCATACTTTTTCTTAAATAATATATCCTGGAGATCATAATAGGAAGGATAATTTAATATAACACAGTTAAATCAATGACTAGAAATATATAATGCCTTTTTTATGATTGTATATAACTGCTATGGGCTGACTTGAGTCCTCCAAAAATTAAAGGATCGCAGCCCTAACTCCCAGTGTAGATTTGGAGATAGGACTTTCGGGGATAATTGGGTTTAAATGAGGTCAGGAGGGTGCGGTCCTCATGATGGGATTAATGCCCTCATAAGAAGAGATTCTGAGCACTCTCTCTCTCCTTGCCATATGAGGACCCAGAAAGAAGGTAGCTATCTCCAAGCTAGAAAGAGAGTTCTCATAGAAACCAGCTATGCTGGCACCTTGGTCTTAGACTTCTAGCTTCTAGAACTGAGTCCACGGTATTTTGATATGATAGCCCAAGCTGACTAAGACAATAATTGAGTAGAATCTTCAATAACCCCCTTACACTTGTAGCAAGAACCCTGAGTAGTAATTTCAAGCATTGCCATAGCTCTAACTCTAGAACCTCCTCCTAGCATGCCTCTTTCCTGGCCAAAAATGTTCCTTAAATATCATCTGCCCACTGAATTAAATGCAAACTATTCCTCTCCAGTTGTCCTAATATGGCCCCAACCTGTCTCTTCAGCCTTATTCATATTGTCCTCTTTACATGTTCCACACTCTACTTGCCTCCTCTCAATCCATACTTCCCAATCTCCATGTGTATTACTTTGCTAAGGCTATCATTAGAAACTAGCACAGACTGGGTGGCTTAAACTACAGAAATGTACTCTCTCAGTTCTGAAGGCTAGAAGTCCATAATCAAGGTGTCAGCAGGGTTGGTTTCTTCTGAGGGCTGTGAGGGAATCATGTGTTACAGTCCTCTATACATGGCTTGTAGATGGCCATCTTCTCCTTGTGTCTCTTCACATTGTCTTTCCTCTGTGCATTGTCTCTTTGCTCAAACTTCCCCTTTTTATAAGGACACAAGTCATATTTGACTTCCACACAAGTGCCCTCACTTTAACTTGATTACCTTTGTAAAGACCCCATCTCCAAATAAGGACACATTCTGAGGTCCTGGGTATTAAAGGATTGAACATTTGTATTAGGGGAAGGAGGGACACAGGTCAACCCATAACATTATGTTTTTATTTGTGTCCTCTTCACTGTTCTAAAAACTTCTCCAGTTTTCTTTCATGACTTTGAAATCACATCATTTGTAATGCAACTTTCTTCATAGACCCTTTTTTCTCTTGCTATTCCCTGCTTCCCAAAAATATATACTATCTTCTTTCAAATATCCTCTATACTTAGTTTTTATTTTTCTCATGGTCCTTACTTCCTACCTCATATCGTATGTTGTACGTCCTTTCCTTTCTCCCCTTAATAGACAGTGGATGATCCTCTAGATTGTCTAACGTGATCCCACATAGTATCAAACGCAGGTTTTAGTATTTAGGAATTGAAATAGGGGGATGTTTGTGTGCACAGCTATTCATTTTGAACAAAAATTGGAGCAACTCATCTGGATTGCAATGGTTTTAACTCATTTGTATCTATGTCTTTAGTACTGGGCACAGTGTCTGGCACAGAAGCATGACTTATAAAAGTGAATGAATGATTCTTCTAAAATGGTATGTGCCAGGGAAGGGAGGGAAACAGGTGATAAGAAAAGTCGACAGAGCTAAGTGCTCACTACATAAGTCCTGCCATCACCTCATTGCCGTGACCCTCAAGACTGATGAATTGGATTGTCAGTCTTGGATTAAATGAGCTCCTCTCAGAAGAGGCATACATAGGGACCACTGTGGCTGGCAGAACATTGCAAGAAATGAGAACTTTGCCTCTATAGCAGGTTCTTTTAAGTTTCACATTGACACATATAAAGTCACAGAATAAAATGACCAGAAGAACATGATTTTATAGCAGGATATATTGGCCTGTCTATGAGACACCCGTTGGAAATAATAGTATGTATGAATAAAAAGAAAGGTAAAGAGAAATAGATTCCATTAGCCACAGTGATTTTGGCAAGTTGGGAGGGAAAAGGCAAGGAAGACACAACTCCTCCATTCTCTGGGCCTACTGTGGGTCCTTGCTTCTGCCCAGTACTGTATATTCACTTTGTGGTTTCAAACTGGGCTTATGGTGGTTTTGTGATGGTGGATGCTGAGAGGCAGGGGGACTAAGCAGTGTTTTAATATAGGTTTTATTATTATTCAGGTATGTTAAGGTCAACAGATTGGGAGATGAATATCATCAAAAAGAGTTTTTCAGTATGGAGGTTCCTTAAAAAACTAAAAATAGAGCTACCATATGATCCAGCAATCTACCCCTGGGCATATACCTAGAGAAAACCATAATTTGAAAAGACATATGCACCCCATTATTCACTGCAGCACTATTTACAATAACCAGGACATTTAAGCAACCTAAATGCCCATTGACAGAGGAATGAATAAAGAAGATGTAGTACATATATACAATGGAATATTAGTCATAAAAAGGAACGAAATAATGCCATTTGCAGTGACATGGATGGACCTAGAGATTGTCATACAGGGTGAAGTAAGTCAGAAAGAGAAAGACAAACATTGTATAATATTGCTTATATGTGGAATCTAGAAAAATGGTACAGAAAAAATTATTTGCAAAGTAGAAATAGAGTCACAGATGTAGAAAACAAACCTATGGTTACCAAGGGCAGGGAGAGGGGGTGGGATGAATTGGGAGATTGAGACTGACATATATACACTACTATATATAAAATAGATAACTAATGAAAACCTACTCTATAACACAAGGAACTCTACTCAGTGCTCTGTGGTGACCTAGATGGGAAGGGAATCTAAAAAAGAGGGGATATATGTATATGTATAAGTGATTCATTTTGTGGTACAGCAGAAACTAACACAATATTGTAAATCAACTATACTCCAATATCAATTAATAAAAAAAGGATAACAGTAACAACAAAAACCAAAAAAAAAAAAAAACCCACAGAGTTTTTATACTCACAAATCCCAAGAAGAGAGGAGCATGCCATGCCAGGGAGGGGGGCCCATGAAGAAGCGCTGAGTTTGGTCAGGAGGCAGCAGAGAAGGAGAAACTGTGGACAAGAGCCTTTACTGTGATCCCTTAGCAAGGAATGGGTGAGTCAAGGCAGACAAGTTTAGAACTGACCAGTTTGAATAATTTCAGCAGGCTCTGGAGCATAGGGGTTGTGTCTCCTCTGGTGCCTGACCAGTTGTCTGGTACCTGGAGTGATTAAAGCAGGTGACTAGTGACCCAAAGTATGAGAGCCCAATAAAGGAGATGGTTGGTGGGTGGACTCTAGATTGGTTGGTTTGCATTTGAAAAGTGCACTTGTGGGGCCAGTTGTTAACTATCTCTAGGAATTGACTAGCCCTGGGAGAGACAGTCCTTCGAGAGTCAACAAAGCCCCAGATGTCAAAGCATCAGAATACATAAAATAAAAGAAATGGTTAATACAAGCGGTCAGGCCACCTCCACCTCTTTCAAATGCAGCATCTAAAATAGGAATTTTATTTACTTGCATTGTTTCCCTAAATCCGCATAGTTACCTTTCAACATACGTCTTTCATATTCCCTTTTTACAAATGAGAAATGCAAGGCTTACAGAGACCAAATGATTTTCCCAAGTTCACACAGCCAAAATGGTAGGTAAGTTACTTCACTTTTTCAAGTCTAAGGATAAATTTGTTTTCCATTTTATACTATTATAGTCACTGTTTGCTTACACTTCCCCTGGGGCTTTTAATATCAAACCTGTGTGAAACATATGGAGCAAAGTTTTGGGAACCATGACTTGACATCTAATGGCTACCTTAAGATCTCTATGTTATCCTTAGCAGTGCTAAAGGGACTGAGGCTTCTGGAACCTGGGTCAGTAGTTCTACGTCTTATTGTTTGTTTTTGGTTTTGGGTTTTTTTTGGTTCTATTTTGTTTGTTTTTTAATTTATTTTTTATTGAAGTATAGTTGAATTACAATGTTGTGTTAATTACTGCTGTACAGCAAAGTGACTCAGTTATACGTATATATACATTCTTTTTCATATTCTTTTCCATTATGGTTTACCACAGGATATTGAATATAATTCTCTGTGCTATACAGTAGGAACTTGTTGTTTATCCATTCTATAAATACCAGTTTACATCTGCTAATCCCAAACTCCACTCCTACCCTCTCCCACCCTCCGCCTTTTGGCAACGACCAGTCTGTTCTCTATGTCCCTGATTTTGTTTCTGTTTCATAGATAGGTTCATTTGTGTCATATTTTAGATTCCACATATAAGTGATATGATATGGTATCTGTCTGTTTGGTTAGGTTTTTAATTCCAGCCTCAAAGACTTTAAGTAAGGACCTTTTAATGATCTTGAACATAACTGTTACCCCTTTCTTTTCTACCATCTGTTGGTCACTGAATCAGCAGTTACATTCAGACAAGCAGCTTTCATAGCTTCACTAACCTTTGCTTTTACTTCCATCAGTAATAATTATGAAGGTGAGTTTCAGCAATCTTGCAAATGAGGTCAGTTTTCTCCCCACCCTAACCTCCTACAAGTATAAAATACAGACAAGGTGAGGCAAAGGAAACAATGAAAGTCTCTGAATGGCCCTTGGATAACCCATAATGAAATTACACATATCTGAGTGTATACATTTTTTCTTTAACCACCATTTCCAGGGGGACACAGAGACTTTCAAACAAACTGCAAAACATGGTAGGATGAATTTGTGTTCAGCAGCCCAAGCCATTGCCTTTCTAAAATTGATCCCTATCGCTATTTATAAGGTCTGACTAAAAAGTGTCATAAACACAGAAAAGAAGCAAGGCAGGATGACAAATGGAAGGACTTCTAGATGCCTCCACATACAACATTTTCACACTGTTATAAAATTTTAATTTCTTTAAGGGAGGACCACCATGTTTCAAATTTGTGCAGGTGTTACACAGCCACAGGACACTTAACTTAACAAGAGATCAAAGGCAAGGGGACTGTAGATATTGTTGGCAAAGGGCAAAGTCTTTAGTGTCAAAGAGTCTTAGGTTCCAGTTCAAACTCTTACACCTTCTAGCCATGTGACCTCAAGCACGCATTATCAGTGAATGTCAGTTGACTCAGCTGTCAAACAGGGATCAGAGTTGGTTCGAGAATTTAATGAATGTATGGATGTAAGAAATTTAGTTCAGTTCTTATCAAACTCTCAATAAAATATAGTTGTTAATAATGATGTCTATAGGGCTTTCTATCGGGGATCAGTAAGAATGATTTTTGTTTATCTATTTTTTATATTCCGTTTCATTTTTAAAAAACCCCAGTGTTGTTCAGGATTATCATGAATTTCAGAGCTGGAAGAATTTTCACTACCCTTTTGTTCAATCTCTTCATACTGCACAAATACAAACTAGGGTGCATGATCCAAAGGTCATTTAGTCACCAAGAAAGTACAGCTAAGACAATGATGTAAATATTGATTTGGTAGACACAAATTCTGAAATACAGCATACAATCTGAAAGCTGATCATTCCTGAAGCCAATACCTTAGAGCAGAGAGATACAGTGACTTAAAAACTCTGAATAGTGTCATAACCATATACTGCACATTTTACTTACAGAAATGCTCTTCTATTAATTAAGACAGTATTATGATTTGAACATGCTTTTACAGTATGTGGGACATATATGGTAACACCATTATTATTGCCATTTCCAGAAAAAAATTGTTTTGTTCATTCACACTGTGGCTCTTCTGGGTCTGCAAAGTTGTGGCTGAAACATACTTTTTCAGGGGAAAGGATCCTTTGTTAGCTCTGCAATTGGCAAAACACGAAAGAGAAATTTCTTCATTGTTGGTTAACCAAGCTCTTCCATACTAACCCTTTCGAATGCTGAAACTTGAACTATGCAAACTATTTCTTACGGGTAAAGCCCACACTGGTCCCTTTCTATACTCTCTAGTCAAACTCTACAATAAATAAAACTCCAGTTTTCTATAGCCTAAGAAAATATTCAATAGCGTTACATAGGAAGGAAAATGAAATCCCTGTTTCAACATGGACCCCAATGAGGATATGACTGTTTCCCAAAATGGACTTAAAACTTCCACACCTTCACAGGATCAAGGAAGAGACCAGAGAGCCAGAGCGGTGAACAATCAAGAGAGATACCATTTTCAGAAGAGTAAATAAAATAAGAAACTCATATTTACTGGGAGCAATTGGGAAAGGAATGGTTGGAGAGAACATTTCAGTAATAGAACAATTGGAATATTCTGCACAAAAATTCTAAAGATTAAGTGTCCTTATACAAAAATGCATAGGAAAAAAAAATTGAACCCTTTTTCCCTCCTCCCAAGGAGAAGTAGAACATGACATCATAAAGAAAACATCTTAGTAAAGGGTTTTCAGCTGTTTCTAATGATCTAGAAATGAAATGTTTCTATTGGTTAACACTTATGATTATATATTGATTACGTATTGATTATTAACTAATCAAATACCAAAAGTTATAACACTTTTTTCCAGAGTACCTACTTTTTAAATAAAAACCTTTATATTTGGGTTTCATAAGTCCCAAGGTAAAGAGCTCAAGATTTCCTTATCGACAGTTATCTAAAGTGAGTAACTCTCTAAGTTAATCTTTAATATTCAAACCAGAATAAAGGTGTATAAATATCCCATCTAGGGCTCCCCTGGTGGCACAGTGGTTGAGAATCTGCCTGCCAGTGCAGGGGACACGGGTTCGAGCCCTGGTCTGGGAAGATCCCACATGCCGCGGAGCAAGTAGGCCCGTGAGCCACAACTACTGAGCGTGCGCGTCTGGAGCCTGTGCTCCGTAACAAGAGAGGCCGCGACAGTGAGAGGCCCATGCACCGCGATGAAGAGTGGCCCCCACTTGCTGCAACTAGAGAAAGCCCTCGCACAGAAATGAAGACCCAACACAGCCAAAAATAAATAAATAAATAAATAAATTTATAAAGAAAAATAAAAATATCCCATCCAGCCACAATTTCTTTTTAAAGGTTTTATTTCTGCTGAATACTATTTCAACAAAAATGAACCCGAATAGTTGCTGACATAAGCACGCCAAGAATATGGGGTTTTTTTTGCATAGAAGTTCTCATTTAAAATCTGGATAGGGGCAAGTCTTGATGAAGAATTTGTGATTTAGTGGGGCTGAGACCAGATGCTGACAATGAACTCACATTGAGCAAGGAGAGACCCGGTCATGTCACTGGCCAATCTGCTCCAATATGGTCTTCAGGTTAACTTTGTTTCTCCATAACACTTTCAGCAAGACAATTTGCATGACTCTGGTGAGTTGCAAGGGAGGTAGCTGAAACAAGACTTTTATCCAAAATAGTCCTAAACCCATGTGGTCTGTGTCTGCGTAGCTGGTGTGATAAATTAAGGATATGCAAATTATGATCTCCTGAATGAACAGGCACAAGCCACCCCAGTAGGGTTGGCAGAGAGTTCCCTCAGGACCCAAGCTCCTATTTCGGGGAAATGAAAACCCTGGGGCCACTTGGATAAAAGGTACAGTTTCAATACACTCATGTACAGGAAGTAAAGTCACAAGAGTTATTACTTCCAGGTACCAGAAATGGGGAGTGGAGGGGTACAGTGAGCCAGAGGAAGGGCAGTCCTCTGCCCCAGGTCAAGAGCAAGCAAGCAGCAGATAGAAAGCAGGGTACAAAGTATCTATTACTTACAGGGTGGTTGGGGCAAAGGTCACTAACTTTTCACAGGCTCAAGTCTAAGTGGTTGTTTTAAAAGGTGCCCTGGGAATCCCAAAACAGGAACTTTGGGCAGGAATACTAAGCTTAGGTCCTTATCTAAATGCCACACTCTGGGTGTGAGCAGGGTTGTCACACATTTAAATGCCGAGGCAGCAACTCAAAATTGCTGTTTTCTCATCACAACCGGTAGAGATCGACAAATCAATGACCAGGAATTATATCATCTGTTGATCTTTATGGTAAAAATAGGAAGTTGTAGAGAAATACCTAAAGAAATACAGAAAACAGAAGTCTTGAGTGGTGGAGATGCTGATAAATAACATACTAGGAAGAAGTAGCAGGTAACAAGTAGCAGAAATGGGGTAACTAAGTTATGTTTATTAGACTATTAGAACCTCAGTTGTATTCTGAATAGTCATGCCCAGTTCTCTGTGGCACTTGTACAGTTGTTGAAACTAAATTCTTGTCTCTCTTAATTCCTTGTGCAGTCTTATCAAAACAAACCACCAAAATAGGAACCACTATAATTTTATGGAGTCCCAATGTTTCCTTCTGTCAAAATCTCCAGCCTCACTTACTCCCATTCCATCCCAGACACACCTGCTCTGGCCCAGACCACACACAGTGTTTCCTTCTACCTTATTCTTATTCCTGATCATCCTTCATATTTCAATTCATTTCCTCCAGGAAGCCTTCTATGATCTGTTGAACTATAATGCATGTTCATCGGTATTAGGCAGGCTTCAACCAGAGGAGCAGAATTGAATATATATAATATGTATACACACATGTATGCATGCACATAGACATATACATGTGCATATATATACATATGTGTATTGTACATGTCATATACATAATCATATATATGGGAGTTGTGCATATATGCATACATGCACACACATACACACACACACACACACACACACAGAATTGGTTTCCATCATTGTAGGGAGAGGCTAAGCAAGTCTAGGCAGGCAGTTAAGAAAGGAAGATAAGCCCACATGATGCATGGAGTATCTGATTATCAAGAAGACCCCAGTCTCTTTTTAAAAGGCTTCTACCTGAGGAAGTCACACCCACCCACAATAATCTCTATTTTGATTAACTAAAAATCATCAACTAATTCAGAACTTTAGATTACATTGATAAAATCCTTACACAGAAGCAATAAGATTAGTATTTGATTGAATAGCTGGGAAAAGCTACAAAATGGCTACAGCCTTCCTTTCTACTCTCTCATTCTCCTGAGAGTGTATTCATTATAGCCCAACCTAACTGGAAATACACAACAAAAGAGGAATTCTGGGGAATGTAGTACAGCCTAGCCAAGCTGATATATCACAAAGCCATCACATTATAGCCCTCAGTACTTTGCCTTCATTGTACTTCTCAGAGGATCCAGTTACTCATGTAATTGTGTCAGCCTTCCCCAGGAAACCATGTACTCTGAAGGCAAGTGCCATGTGTGCTTCATATATCAAAATATTCCCCATCACTGGCACAGTACCTGCATAGATATTATGAAGAATGAATGAATAAACAGATGAATGGATAAATGCTTGTTATGTGAGTGTAGCTTGCTCCTATTTTGCTAAACCAATGAGAACCTAACAAATCTAACAACCACCACAGGGGCCTTGGAGGTCATCCATGTGGTGAGGGAACTAATCTCCAATGTGACGAGTGGGTGCATCAGTGCAAAGCTATATCTATTTTAGTTTGTTCCTTTGTCATCTCGTCTTCCATACCAGCAAGTTTCTTTCCAGCTTGCAAAAGACAAGAGTTTAGAAGGAGAAATGGTTTCAACAACTTTAATTAATTCAAATAATATTTACAGAGCCTCCAGTTCATGCCAGAACTGTGTGAGGCACCTGAGAAACAAAGATGGTATAGGGCAAGATCCCTGGCTCACAGCACAGTAAAGAACTGCAAGCAGGCCAGATTGCACATTACAGGGCTACAGGAACATGCTGGATATCTAGTCAGGGTATCATGGAGGGGAGATGAAGTTATAAACTTTCTGTGCTGAAGAGTCAGAGAAAATGATACAGGTGACATCGTAAAAATGTTTCACTCCTATTTGGTGGACAAGAGTGGCAGAAGGTACTTCAGATAGAGAGAGTAGCATGAATCCATAGCTCATTAAGAGAATTGGGAAAGGATTTCATTATGGCTTCATATAGGATGTATAGGAGCAGTTGAGATAGGATCTGAATAAACAAGAGCTGTAGTCAAGTCATAGAAGCTTCCCAGGAGTTCTCCCATATCACAATGACCATAAGAATCTCTGATCCTAACTGTCCTTTTGTCATGTCCGCTTACAGCTTTCCCAAAACTTCACAGAATCTCCTTTAACTCCAGGCTAGGTCTTCATTTTTCCCTTCAAATAATTCAAAGATATCATGCTCAATCTCCCTCCTAATGTCAGGTGCCCCGCAGATCACTCTTTTGCCGCTACAGGATCAGTTTCCTGAAAGCCCAGGGCAGAGTCAGGAGAATGTGCTCAATTTTTATTAAATAGGTAAGTATTGAATCAATGAATAAACATCAACTATGCGTTAAAGCAATTAAAGTAGCTCTTGATGTTAAAATGTCCCCTGTCGTCCTAAGCTGATGCCTTTAGCTAATCCAAGGGTTTTTAACCTCTACTTCATTAACATTTTGGGTCAAATGATTCTTTATTGTGGATACTACCCTGTATGTTGTAGGGTGTTTATCAGCATATCTGGCTTCTACCCACTAAGTCACTAACATCCCACTAACCAAATTGTGAAAACCAAAACTGTCTCCTTACTTTGCTGAATATTCCCTCTGGAACAAAATTGTCTGTGGTTGAAAACTATAGACCCAATTCCATATTTTGACTAGCACATTTTCTATATACCAATGTATACCAGAGACTTTTCTTACAAGTGCAATAGGTTTTCATGGAGCTTCTAATATTTTCACAGTTATAGATGGTATTAATTAAATGCAATTTGCCAGGTAACTGGTGAAGGCGTTGCTGCTATAAAGCACCATTTTACACACAAGAAATTTAGGCTCATAGAGTTTAAGTAGTTTTCCTAAGGGATAGAACCAGTTTGGAGTGGATTCAGAATTTGTATCCAAGCTGTCTGATTCCAAAGACAGTATTTTAGCCACCCTGAAACACCACCTCCCAGGCAAAGAAAAGGCTAGACTCCTAGAAGGTAGTTTTGTGTGGATGCTGGAGAACCTATTAAAGCCTAGTCTAACCAATTCAGTTTAGGAAACAGAATCCCCAAGATATTCAATGATTTGCCTATTTGACTACTGAGTGTTGAGATAAAAATAGTGGAGATCAACCCAGAGACACATATGCTGAAATGACTTATTTGACAGCCAAGCCAAGCCAGGCTGAGTTGTGTCCATTCTTTCCAGAGGGCTCTGCACATCCCTCATCCTAAGACATCATACAATATATTACCAATGTATCCTGCCTTACATATCCATTCTATTAGACTGGGAGTTCTTCAGAGCAGAAAAATTTTTACTTTTTTTTTTTTTTTTTGCCAAGAGCAAGCATTTTTTTCATGCACATAGAACTCAATCAAAGCTGACTGACTGAATGAATGGATGGATGAATGGATGGATGGATGAACAAATTAATCCTGTATATATAAAGAATTGTAAACCTACAGGATGAGAGTTTTAAGTGGCTCTTGGCAGCCCAGGTACAAATGAAAACCTGCCAAGTTAACCACTTACAGAAAGTGTTTTTCTGTTATCTGGACAGGAAGCCACCGGGAGCAAAGTACACAGACTTAAAGCAGCAAATAAAATAAGACAAAATTGGCCAGGAATCAATAAAAATTGTCCATCTTTTCTTTTCAGTTTTATAATCCAGGCCGTGGCTGCCCCAAACCACCCAACTCAATTCCACTACCCCCCTCAATTAGGACTATTACCTGCCTTGTTAAATATTCAGGGGCAATGCCCCTCCGGAAAGGATGCAAGCACCTTTAGCACCACAAATCGATCCACAGTGTCTCTATATGAGCATCCTGTTGAAAGAGATTGCAAAACACAGCTCTGGGTTTGACAAGTTTCCCAGACTTGGAGCTCAGCAGCTAGAGGCAATCAGGCAGCCTCCTCTGTCCCCACAGCCCACAGCTCTGGACGTGGAGAATTACCACTTTATTCCCCAGATGAATTACCCTCTTGGAAGATTTTCTGATGCATCCTTCTCTTTGCAATTTCTATTTTGCCTTAGATGATGATTTTTATTGGGTCCAGAGTCACACTCAGTCTTGAGATGGCAGCTAAAGTTCAGGAGGGAAATGACTTGCCCAAGATCCTTGGGAGAGATAGTTGAAGACCTGGGATTGAGCTTAGAAAATGTTGATGGACTAAATGCATTGGTTGAGCTGAGAAGCCAATGGGTTGGATCTTGCACCAGACCCAAAGGAAGGTTCCTGATAGACATTGATCCAACAGACTGGAACCAAGTTGGAGAATCCATTAACTAACAGTGGTGGTTATTCAGGGGGGCTGGAATTAGATTCATTCATTTATTTGTGCATCCACCAAATATTACTGTGCTAGATAATATGCAAGTTTCTAGGGATAAATGATGAAGCAGGCAGACAAAAAAAGGAATAAGCTAACAAAAAATAAAGGTAATATATATTATTATATAACACATCATGTGTAACTATGTTATATGTGATATTATATAACACATATTTTCTTAGTCTGCTTGATCTGCCACAACAAAATAATGTAGACTGGGTGGCTTAAACAACAGAAACTCATTTTCTCACAGTTCTGGAGGCTGAAAGTCCAAGACTGGGTGACAGCATGGTTGGGTCTGGTTAGGGATCTCTTCCCGGTTTGCAGGTGGCTGTCTTCTCACTGCATCTTCACATGGTAAAGAGAGAGCAAGCACTCTAGTGTGTCTCCTCATAATGCCACTAATCCCATCATGAAAGTACCATTTCATGGACATACCTAAATCTACTTATCTCTCAGAGACCGCATCTCCAAATGCCATCGTGTTGGGGGTTAAGGCTTCAAAATGTGAATTTGGAGCAACATAATTCAGTCTATAGCACATATAACTGGATATGATATAATGTATGATATATGATAAATGATATGATATGATATAATATAGAAAACACAGAATAAGAACTGAAGGAGAAAGAAAAAGGCAAGAGAAAAGTCCTTGCAGGAAGTAACATCTAAAGCCAAGTGTGTTCTCAAGTTCAAAGGATGGACACAGAGCCAAAGATTAAAAAGCAAAGATGCAAAAGGTCCTGAGTAAATATAAGAATGATAAGAAGGGAGAAAGGCAGGGAAGTCCAGTTGTTGGTCTCATAGCCTACGGAGTCAGGCAAACCTCATGCACTGGCCAGATATGACCATGAACAAAACCATCTGAATTCTCTAAATCTTGATTTCCACAATTGTAGATTGTAGAGAATAATAGTAGCTAATTTATAAAGTAGCTGTACAAGTTGTTTGAGGTTATTTACATAAAGAGCTTAGACCTGAAGCTAGCATACTGTGTTTGATAAATGGGAGCTGTGATGATGGAACTATTGAAAATATTCCATCAGGATGTCCATACCCTAACCCCTGATAACTGCTAAGTAAGTGGTCCCTATTAATATCATCTCTTGTCTGGATTGTTGTGGTAGCAGCCTCTTACTTGCTCTCTCTGCTTCTACTCCTGCTCCTTGGGGTTCTTTGTGTAGCGACAAGAGTGACTCATTCAATAAATAAATCATGTCACCTTCCAATGAATTACATCTCACTCAGAGCAAAAGTCTTCACATTGACTTGGACCCCTTACCTCTCAGACCTTAGTCCCCACTACCCCCACCTTACTTACACCGCTTCTGCCACCCTGTCCTCCATGCTTGTCTTTTGATATGTTAGATACCCTAGTACATAGTGTCTTTTTACTAGCAGTTCCTCTGCCCAAAATGTGTTTGCCCCAGGTATATTCATGACCTATTCATTCAGCTCCACTCGGGTTAAGTATAACATTAGCAGAAAGACCTTCCTTGCAAAACTGACCTAAATAGCAAATTCCACCAAGCATATCCCATTACCCTGGCCCTTAGTTATTTTCATTATTATCTGGCATAGTGTAGATTTATACTGATAATTGTCCATTGTCAACTATCTCAGTAGAATGTAAGTTCCATGAGGGCAGGGATTTGGTTTGTTCACCTGCAACAAGAAATGTGCTGGGCACATGGAAAGAGTTTCATAAATATTTTTTCAGTGAGAGATGAATAAAAGAGTCCTGGTCAAGGTGTCATCTCTGATTGACTATTGATCATATGGGACAGGGTGGCACCTCTGGCTGGAAGGCGCACAGACTGTAGGCCTGAATGAGACTCATGACCCAGAGCCCCTGATTGCCAGACTAGTGTCTTTTCTAGGAGCAGCCTGGAAAATCTGACTGAATAGTTCTCAGTGGCAAAAAGCAAGTAATCTTCATTGTTTAGCAATTCCAAGCAGTACCATAATGACCTGGTAAATCATCCTAATAATTTGAAGGTCTCTAAAATACAGTGATCTGAGACACTGATGACTCAAGCAGCCTCCAAGGGTATGTTGTTAGTGATGGGTTTGGAATGGGTTCTTTGCACGTACTTTAATGTTCTGTGTAGATTAGGGTACAAGGGAATAAGGGATAGTTCTTCTGCCTTTTATGCAGCAGAATCCAATTGATTCACAAGCAAGGTAGGGATGTAAATCCTGCAGAGTGTGTGTGTGTTTGTGTGTGTGTGTGTGTGTGTGTGTGTGTGTGTGTTTGGGTAAGGTAGCTTCTCTGGCATTATTTTAACCAGAAACCACAGTTAGGTGGAGTCATGAAGATATTTTGATATTCATATCAAATATTACTGAGGCCACTTCTCAAAAACAATTTGGCTTTCCACAGTTTTTCTTCCTTCTTTCCTTCTTGACTGCACTCAGGATGAAATTGAAGATGAACACTTGCTTCATCTTGAGTATAGTCACTATCTAACCTGTACCTGTGTAGCAGTACCCTTAGATGTAGACAACTAGGGCTCTCTCCTGGGCCCGATGCTTAGAAGGTGTTACATATTACACACACATTAGAAAGTGCATTTATTAAAAAATAAAACATCACCGTCACCTCTTCTTCTAGACATCCAGCTCTCGGCTCTGACACACCATGATCCCTCACCCTGAACCTCCACTCCTGGAAACATTCAAGTGCCTGGAAAATGCTTCTCCACATCTCTTGTCCTGGGTCCTCAAAACAAAAGATAAGTGCATCTGAATACAATGAAGATGTGCAGGTGTGCTACTGCCAACTCAGAGATGGATGCTGCAGAATTTGAGCAGCAAGAGCAACCTAAGCAAGAGAACAGAAAAATTGATTAACTTGTGAAATCTTTCCTTGCAGAAAGTACAAATGCTATAGATTTGAGCATGACAAAGTAGTAGAAAGCATCCATTTTCTTGCCTTGTGCTCATATTCGATCTCATGGTTCCAGAGGTAGACATGAGTTGGTGAGGTAGTCACATCAGTTCTTCAAGACAGCTAAGAAACATTTTCCTATATTAAGAAATTTATTTTGCTCTGAAAGTTTTACATGTTTGTACTGTAGATGTAACAGGCATGAAGCATGATACTGATTCTTTACAATGGTAACTAGATGGACATTATATACTAGAATAGTAAATAGCATTATTGCTAAAAAGGAAAAAAAAGAGTAAGATTTATTTAAACTGACAGTCAAAATATTTCAGTTTTATTTAAATAATTTAAATTTAGTTTTTGATATTTTGATATACAATATAATTTGAAATTTTATTTTACTTTTAATAACAATAATTTTAATAACATTTGAGTATTTTAGGAGAAAACTTTGAAAAATAAAAATAATGTTCATCTTTTGATTTTTTACATTTATTTTAATAACATTTTGATGAAAATTAATTAAAACTTTATAGACACTGAATTCAATTGTGTTTTACTTTTCAACCCTTTAAACTGTTTTGAATGAGTACAAATTGAGTTTGTAATGCAATCCAAAAGAATGAAAATATAACTCAGAGAAGAAAACAGCTAAAAAGTAAAATTTTTCAAAAAGAGAGTCTGCTTAGAACTAGAAATAATAAAAATGAATAAACTTCTTTTGATAGGAATCACATAAAATTAATGACTATTGAATTCCAAATTCTTGAGGTAAAGAAGATTTAATTATTAATCCAAACAATGAAAATGAGCAAAGAAATTACTGACATCAAATCTACAACTGAACAAGTCAGATGAAATCAATGCAACATTAGGATGTTTACTAAATTAAGACATAATTACTGATCAAAAAGAGAAGTCATAGGCCTCCATTTTTACCTTTGCTTTGGACCCTGGGAGTCAACCTCCCCCCAGAAGACACTGTAAAACAGGGTGCTGCATCCTCAACTTTCACTGCCTAACTGTTCCTAAATACAAGTCCATCAAAACTTCCTTTTCATAGTAATCATTACAGTGAAAAGGACAGAATACTATGAGAATGGCAAATATGGGGGAGCCACAAGTGGTCAGACCAAGTTCCTACTTGCCATGGTCAGTTCTTATCCTGTGAATAAAATTTACTTTGGGCTTCTCCCTTCCATTTTATTCATTTTGTTTAAGTCACACATGCACTGAATGCATGTAACATACAAGGTCTTTGCCAAGAGCCTTATATGCTCTACCTTATTTGATGTTCAAACAACCTTATAGAAGAGTTAATTTTACTTTCTTCACTCACAGATAAGGAAACAGGGTAGTTAGTGCCTTACCCCTCGTGATCCATATAGCTAGAATGCTGCTGGAATTTGAACCCAGGTAGTCTTGTTCAAGACCCCACAGATAACCTAAGCCGTCTCCCATTAAATTAAATGAACTTTGTGCTGAAGGCGGGGGAGTGTGCCCATACTTAGGCCATGTTTACTCCTCAAAGATCTACTTTTACTATAATAAACATCAGTGTCTATTCCCTTCCCATAGTGTGTGAGCTTCTTGAAGCATGGGCTACATCTCATTCATCTTTGCACCCCCTGTGCCTAAATCAGAGTTTGTGTATTTCAGGTGTTGATTTAGTATTTGATAAATGAATGAAGACAGTGCAATGAGTGACACTTATCTCAAGTGAATGAAGATTTCTAAGGATCTCCAGAGCATGTGATATCTGATTGGGAAACTCATCTCCCTCTGTGTTCCTTCCATACTGCAGGTAGAGGCATGGGTCCCCTTATAAGTATCAGGTAGAAGGATCCTCCCTTCTTTCCACCTCTCACTCAGTCCTCTCTGTAGGAGGAAGACTTATGTATCTTACTGCCAAGATTGGGATGGAGGATGCCTGTTGCAGCCCCTACGGGGCTCTCTTTTTGCCTAGTGAACTTGCAGAACAGAGGCTTTCTTTTCTCTAGCTCTTCATCCACATGGGATGTACACCTGATTAAGGGCCCAGGTATACCTTCTAAAGGCAGATCAGGAAGCTCACTTCTGTGACCATTTTCAACCTTTCTGGGTTCATAGAGGTGAGTAGATCATGATCTCCATATAGCAAGCTGGGCAAACATGTGATCTGCAAGCTCTACATGTGGGACCCAAAGCTGAAACTTAGGGGAAAGTAGCTGAAAGCCTGATTTGAATTGCAGGTCAAAGCCACATACTCTAATCGACCTTAACTGACAATGAAGCTGATATTTTTCTCCCTATGTACATGTCTCAGTTGATTCTGAGCTTCCAAGAGGAAAGAGGTTGTGCAAAATTCATTTCTTTAGAATGTTCTTCTAAGCAAAAATTATTCATTTTGGTAAAGTCTTACAATTTTAGCCATAAAGATTGATTGCAGTAGATCTCCATTCTCACTTTATTTGGCCCACTTCTCAGAGAGGCTTTCTTTATTCCTGTGTTAGCTTGGGCTCCCACTTCTCACCCGTAACCTCTAGAATAATACTCACCACAGTGAGTGTCATTATGAATGTCACTTGTTTTTTGTAGGCTTCACAACCCTCTAACTCAAAGCTCCTTAAAAGTAGGGATATGAAGATTTTATCTATCTTACTCTTCCCTGTATTCCCTGTTGCTAGCTTCAAGCCTAACATTTAGAGAGCACTTAACAAATAAATATAAACAAATATTAGTAAATGAGAAAATTATAAGCTAATTTAATATGTAATTCTAGTGCCCTTGAATTTGAACTATCTTTAAATGTTTAGAAAAATTATTTTTAAATGCATCAAGAGTTTAATCTGATATTTTAAAAGGTTGCTGAATCAAGCAAGCTAGTGAGAGGCTAAGTGCCAGAGAGGGAAGTGGCTTAATCTGGGAGTGTGAGGGCTCAGATGCTAGTGCCAGCTCTGTCTCCAGCTTGTAGTGTAAACTTGAGAACACGAGCTCTCTGGATGCATGATTCTGAGACTACATCTTGCGTTTTAATAGCATCCTTGGATTTTCATAAAAGCATGTGATGCTTGATTAGAAGAGAAAGTACGGAGAATGTACGAGGCTCTCCTTCCACTGAATGAGGAAGCTGAAACTGAAGAGATGGAGTGGGATGTCTAACCACACAAGAGTAGAACTGGGGCCAGCAAATGGGAGTCCTTTTCTACCAGGTCTGTGTGTCTCTCTGTGTTTCCCAGGAAGCTATCTACTCATGTGCCAGGATTTAATACGTACTAAAGATTGACTAGAAATCTGAAAGTCTGCTGTCTAGTGAAGGGGAAGATTAATCAAGCAACAATTACAAATAAAATTGAAAAATTTGATGATGGTGTGTGCTCAGGACCCAGAAGTTAGGAAACCACGCAGAAGAATCTTCTAAATTCACCTAGGGAGGAAGGATTTCAGACTATTTATTCTAGGTTTCCATACTTGGGGAAGGATGATGGATAAGTAATGGGGGTAGGTGATAGTGGCTGGGGGGAAGATCATTACAAGGAAAAAGATCATGTGGAAAAAAATCCCTTCACTCCACTTCCCACTTCACTTTCTACTCTCCATTTTTTCTACTTACTACAGCCTACTTTCTGCTTCCCTGCAGCCTCTTGCCTGTACACATGCTCATTCCTCAGTTACCTCACCAAACTTGTGTCCCCTTGCCTGCGCTCAGTAAAGCCAATCTACTGACTCTGGGTTTTGATGAAGGAAACTGCAGTGTTTATTGAAGGGCATCAAGTAAAGAGTCCAGGTAGCTAGTGCTTAAAAGATCCAAACTCCCCAAAGGTTTTCAGGGAAAGGTTTTTAAAGACAGGGTGGGGAAGGGTGTTGTGAGGTATGTGATAAGCTCATGGACATTCTTCTGATTGGTTGGTGGTGAGGTAATCGGGCATCAACATCATCAACCTTCTGGTTCCAACTGGTCTGAGGTCTAAGTGCTTGTGGGCAGCATACAGTTAACTTCTTCCACCTGGTGGGGGTTTCAGTATCTGCAAAACGGCTCAAAGGACATGGCTCAGAATATTATGTATAGCCCTTGAGGAGGAAATGTAAGTCCTTGACTTTGTTTTATGGCTAAACTATTATTATTTTGTCTTGCTTGACTGTTTTCCTTTCTTTCTACATTTCTCCCTTCTCTGATTAAATTTACTCTTTGGAAATAGGGAAAGGCCTAGGAGGCTAAAGGTTTTCTACAGACGAGAGTCAAGTGGAGAATGGGGGAAGGTTATCTTCCAGGAAAGCCCCTTAGGGTCCTGCTCAGTTATACCTCCACCTAAAATGTTTCTATCCTTATTGTCACATAGCTGCTTCCTCATTCTCCACAGTTGACCTTAAATGTAATTTACATAAGGAGACTTTCTCTCCCTGTCCCTAGTCTAAACTAGCATGCCCCATTATCTCTCCCATAGCCTAATACATTTTCATTAACCTATTAATACAATTTTGAATAATGGATTAACTTGTGGGTTTAAGTTTTCATGTCCATCTCTGCCATTGGGCTGTAAGCTCTTGAAAGCATATAGCATCTCTGTCTTGTTCTCCACTGTACACCCAGTGCCTTATGTAGTATTTGCACTTAATCAACCCTCACTAAAACCTTTTGCATGAATGAATTTATCATTGGATTAACCATTTTTATCATCACCCGTCCTGCACGTGTAATGTGAATGAATGAATTCAGCATCAATTGACATTTACTAAATACCTGCTATACGCTAGACACTGTTGTAAAGATTTTACAGTTTACTTCATTTATTCCTCTTAGTCTACTTAGGAGCTTCCTAAGGTAACTTGCTCAAGTTTGCATAAGTGGCAGGGCTGAAATTAAAATCAGGTGGACTGACTGGAAGTCAGTGCTCTTAGGTTAGATGTCACGCTACTTCTCGTGAATGTATGAGTGAATCAATGAATGAATGAAGTGTAAACAGCCGTTCAAGGAGCTGTCAGATGTTTAGTATGACTGAAGTGCAGTGTGAGTGATAAGGCACAGCCTGTGTGGTTAGGGAGATGGCTGGAGACAGTGAGATGGGGGAGAGGGTTCAAAGCATGGAGGACCTTGGGTACTAAGTACAGCATCCTCACCTGTTTCCAGGTGCATGGAAGACTCTGCAGCTGGACTGATAAAACAAGATTTCATTTAAGAGAGATCACTGGCTTTCCTTTCAAAATGATGATTTAATCTCAGATCTGAGTCAAGAATGCTAATTTCAACCCCTACACTGTATCTCCATCCCATTCCTTCATACCAACTGCTTCTTCTATGCTGAACTGCTCAAATTAGCCACGTTGGTGGACTGCCTATTTGTTCTGAGAAAGCCTTGCACCTCCTAATGTTTCTCCATTCTTCTTTGGCTCTGCTTTGCAATCAATTGAGTACCCCTATAATTAGAGACCCTCTATATCTCATCCTAGTGTCTCAGGCCCAAATCCTCTTGAAACATTTTAGGGTTCCTGGATATTATATGCAAGGTTATTGGCATAGGACTTACTTAGTAGACTGTGAGGCAGGGAGTTGAGTTGATCCATAGATAATAGTATACATGAGGCTAAGAAGGGAGAAGGATCTGGAATGAGGAGACTAGTACTAGTTGTAAGGTTATTGAAATAATTCAAGTTGAGTTTAAAATGATCTATATTCTGTTGGTATTTATGGGACAGAAAAAAGTTAAGAGATGCAAAATTGGATGCAATATAACTTGGAGAATGATAATAGAAAGACAAGACAGTTCAAGAAATCAGAGAAGCCTTTGAAGTTTTGAGTCTAAGGGTCTAAAAATATTTCAGGACCATATAAGGAAATAAGAAAGAAAAAGAAATAGAAAGAATGGTGAGATTCCTTTGGACATATTGAGTTTGAGACAGTGACTGAGTATCCAGGGATATATATCTAGCCTGAAGCTGGTAATGAGGTCTATGGATTGGGGAAGAACTTGGAAATTAAGACACAACTCCAAGAGCCATTCTTGTTGATGTGATAATTGAAATTGCAGCTTGAAAGTGAAGTCACCAAGAGAGAGCAAGTAGAAGTAGAAGAAAGCCAAGGAAAAGTGCCATAGTGATAATCACCACACATGAATACCACATTAAGTGCAGGAGGTGGGAGCCACAGAGATAGATAAACCTCAGCTTGGTTTGAATCTGGGCTGCAACACTTTCTGGTTGTGTCACTTTGGCAAGTTACTTAACTTCTCACAGTCTCAGCTTTCTTTTTAGTAAAATCAAGACAGTAATGTCCATCTCCTAGGGTCTTGGTGAGCAGTCATTGAACAAACACAGCAAGGACCTGACACAGTGGACAGCCCATAGTGGATCTCAGAAAAGACTAGCACCCTTGCCTCAATACAGAGGAGGTATGGCTACTATTATTGGTGCTTGAAAATCATCACACTTGCCTGCTACATGTATTTTCTCTTTAAATCATTAATACAATAACGTATGTAGGATTTATGTGGTTGCTTCCATCATTTATTTGAGGAAATGTAGGTTCAGAAGGAAGTAATTTGTCAAAGGAAGCTCAAAGTAATTAATTAGTAGGTGTAACAAACAACCCTCAAATCTCAGCAGCTTAACACAGCAAAATAGTATTCCTTGTACAAGTTATTACCAACTTTGGTTGAGCAGCGACTCTGGGCGACTGTTTTCCAGGAAGAGACTCAGGGATTCAGGCTCCTCCCATCATGTGTTCCATGTTTTTTTTTAAATCTTTATTTTTTATTATTTTTTTTTACCATCTTTATTGGAGTATAATTGCTTTACAATGGTGTGTTAGTTTCTGCTTTATAACAAAGTGAATCAGTTATACATATACATATATACCCATATCTCTTCCCTCTTGTGTCTTGCTCCCTCCCACCTTCCCTATCCCACCCCTCTAGGTGGACACAAAGCACCAAGCTGATCTCCCTGTGCTATGCAGCTGCTTCCCACTGGCTATCTATTTTACATTTGGTAGTGTATATAAGTCCATGTTACTCTCTCACTTTGTTCCAGGTTACTGTTCCCCCTCCCCGTGTCCTCATGCCCATTCTCTAGTAGATCTGTGTCTTTATTCCCGTCATGCCCCTAGGTTCTTCATAACCAATTTTTCTTTTTTTTCCATATATATGTGTTAGCACACATATATTTGTTTTTGTTTTTCTCTTTCTGAATTACTTCACTCTGTATGATAGATTCTAGGTCCATCCACCTCACTACAAAAAACTCAGTTTCGTTTCTTTTTATGGCTGAGTAATATTCCACTGTATATATGTGCCACCACTTTTTTATCCATTCATCGGTCAATGGACACTTATGTTAATTCCATGTCCTGGCTATTGCAAATAGAGCTGCAATGAACATTTTGGTACATGACTCTTTTTGAATTATGGTTTTCTCAGGGTGTATGCCCAGTAGTGGGATTGTTGGGTCGTATGGTAGTTCTATTTTTAGTGCTTTAAGGAACCTCCATACTGTTCTCCATAGTGGCTGTATCAATTTACATTCCCACCAACAGGGAAAGAGGGTACCCTTTTCTCCACACCCTCTCCAGCATTTATTGTTTGTAGATTTTTTGATGATGGCCATTCTGACCGGTGTGAGATGATATCTCATTGTAGATTTGATTTGCATTTCTCTAATGATTAATGATGTTGAGTGTTCTTTCATGTGTTTGTTGGCAATCTGTAAATCTTCTGAGGAGAAATGTCTATTTAGGTCTTCTGCACATTTTTGAATTGGGTTGTTTGTTTTTTTGATATTAAGCTGCATGAGCTCCTTGTAAATTTTAGAGATTAATCCTTTGTCAGTTGCTTCATTTGCAAAAATTTTCTCCCATTCTGAGGGTTGTCTTTTTGTCTTGTATATGGTTTCCTTTGCTGTGCAAAAGCTTTTAAGTTTCATTAGGTCCCATTTGTTTATTTTTGTTTTTATTTCCATTTCTCTAGGAGCTGGGTCAAAAAGGATCTTGCTGTAATTTATTTCATAGAGTGTTCTGCCTATATTTTTCTCTAAGAGTTTTACAGTGTCTGGCCTTACATTTAGGTCTTTAATCCATTTTGAGTTTATTTTTGTGTATGGTGTTAGGGAGTGTTCTAATTTCATTCTTTTACATGTAGCTGTCCAGTTTTCCCAGCACCACTTATTGAAAAGGCTGTCTTTTCTCCATTGTATATTATTGTCTCCTTTATCAAAGATAAGGTGACCATATGTGTGTGGGTTTATCTCTGGGCTTTCTATCCTGTTCCATTGATCTATATTTCCATTTTTCTGCCAGTACCATACTGTCTTGATTACTGTCACTTTGTAGTATAGTCTGAAGTCAGGGAGCATGATTCCTCCAGCTCCACTTTTCTTTCTCAAGATTGCTTTGGCTCTTCGGGTCTTTCGTGTATCCATACAAATTGTGAATTTTTTTGTTCTGGTTCTGTGAAAAATGCCAGTGGGAGTTTGATAGGGATTGCATTGAATCTGTAGATTGCTTTGGGTAGTATAGTCATTTTCATAATGTTGATTCTTCCAATCCAAGAACATGGTATATCTCTCCATCTATTTGTATCATCATTAATTTCTTTCATCAGTGTCTTATAATTTTCTGCATACAGGTGTTTTTTCTCCTTAGGTAGGTTTATTCCTAGGTATTCTATTCTTTTTGTTGCAATGGTAAATGTGAGTGTTTTCTTAATTTCACATTCATATTTTTCATCATTAGTGTATAGGAATGCAAGAGAGTTCTGTGCATTAATTTTGTATCCTGCTACTTTACCACATTCACTGATTAGCTCTAGTAGTTTTCCGGTAGCATCTTCAGGATTCTCTACGTATAGTATCATGTCATCTGCAAACAGTGACATCTTTACTTCTTTTCTGAATTGGATTCTTTTTATTTCTTTTTCTTCTCTGATTGCTGTGGCTAAAACTTCCAAAACTATGTTGAATAATAGTGGTGAGAGTGGGCAACCTTGTCTTGTTTCTGATATTATTGGAAATGGTTTCAGTTTTTCACCATTGAGGACAATGTTGGCTGTGGGTTTGTCATATATGGCCTTTATTATGTTGAGGTACGTTCCCTCTATGCCTACTTTCTGGAGGGTTTTTATCATAAATTGGTGTTGAATTTTGTCAAAAGCTTTCTCTGCATCTATTGAGATGATCATATGGTTTTTCTTCAATTTGTTAATATGGTGTATCACGTTGATTGATTTGCATATATTGAAGAATCCTTGCTTTCCTGGGATAAACCCCACTTGATCATAGTGTATGATCCTTTTAATGTGCTGTTGGATTCTGTTTGCTACTGTCTCTTTCATTTCTTTTTTATTTATTTCTGATCTGATCTTTATGATTTCTTTACTTCTACTAACTTTGGGGTTTTTTTGGTTCTTTTTTCTCTAATTGCCTTAGGTGTAAGGTTAGGTTGTTTATTTGAGATGTTTCTTGTTTCTTAAGGTAGGCTTGTATAGCTATAAACTTCCCTCTTAGAACTGCTTTTCCTGTATCCCATAGGTTTGGGTTCATCGTGTTTTGATTGTCATTTGTTTCTATGTATTTTTTTATTTCCTCTTTGATTTCTTCAGTGATCTCTTTGATATTAAGTAGTGTATTATTTAGCCTCCATATGTTTGTATTTTTTACAGATTTTTTCTTGTAGTTGATATCTAGTCTCATAGCGTTGTTGTCAGAAAAGATACTTGATACGATTTAAATTTTCTTAAATTTACCAAGGCTTGATTTGTGACCCAAGATATGACTTATACTGGAGAATATTCCATGAGCACTTGAGAAGAAAGTGTATCCTGTTGTTTTTGGTTGGAATATCCTATAAATATCAATTAAGTCCATCTTGTTTAAGGTATCATTTAAAGCTTGTGTTTCCTTATTTATTTTCATTTTGGATGATCTGTTCTTTGGTGAAAGTGGGGTGTTAAAGTCCCCTACTATGATTGTGTTACTGTCGATTTCCCCTTTTATGGCTTTTAGTATTTGCCTTATGTATTGAGGTGCTCCTATGTTGGGTACATAAATATTTACAATTGGTATATCTTCTTCTTGGATTGATCCCTTGATCATTATGTAGTGTCCTTCCTTGTCTCTTGTAAGAGTCTTTGTTTTAAAGTCTATTTTGTCTTATATGAGAATTGCTACTCCAGCTTACTTTTCATTTCCATTTGCATGCAAATATCTTTTTCCATCCCCTCAGTTTCAGTCTGTATGTGTCTCTAGGTCTGAAGTAGGTCTCTTGTAGACAGCATATATACAGGTCTTGTTTTTCTATACATTCAGCCAGTCTATGTCTTTTGGTTGGAGTATTTAATCCATTTACATTTAAGGTAATTATCGATATGTATGCTCCTATTACCATTTTCTTAATTGTTTTGGGTTTGTTATTGTAGGTCTTTTCCTTCTCTTGTGTTTTTTGCCTAGAGAAGTTCCTTTAGCATTTGTGTAAAGCTGGTTTGGGTGTTGAATTCTCTTAGCTTCTGCTTGTCTGTAAAGGTTTCAATTTCTCCATCAAATCTGAATGAGATCCTTGTTGGGTTGAGTAATTTTGGTTGTAGGTTTTTCCCTTTCATCACTTTAAATATGTCCTGCCACTCCCTTCTGGCTTGCAGAGTTTCTGCTGAAATATCAGCTGTTAACCATATGGGGATTCCCTTTTATGTTATTTGTTGTTTTTCCCTTGCTGCTTTTAAAATTTTTTCTTTGTATTTAATTTTTGATAGCTTGACTAATATGTCTCTTGGCATGTTTCTCCTTGGATTTATACTGTATGGGACTCTCTGCACTTCCTGGACTTGATTATTTCCATTCTCTTATTAGGAAGTTTTCAACTATAATCTCTTCAAATATTTTCTCAGTCTTTTTTTTTTCTCTTCTTCTTCTGGCACCCCTATAATTCACATGTTTTTGCATTGAAAGTTGTACCAGAGGTCTCTGAAACTGTCCTCAGTTCTTTTCATTTTTTTTTCTTTATTCTGCTCTGCAGTAGTTATTTCCACTCTTTTATCTACCAGGTCACTTATCCATTCTTCTGCTTCTGTTATTCTGGTATTGATCCCTTCTAGAGAATTTTTAATTTCATTTATTGTGTTGTTCATCATTGTTTGTTTGTTCTTTAGTTCTTCTAGATCCTTGTTAAACGTTTCTTGTATTTTCTCCATTCTATTTCCAAGATTTGGATCATCTTTACTATCATTATTCTGAATTATTTTTCAGGTAGACTGCCTATTTCCTCTTCATTTGTTAGGTCTGGTGTGTTTTTAACTTGCTCCATCATCGGCTGTATGTTTCTCTGACTTCTCATTTTGCTTAACTTTCTGTGTTTGGGGTCTCCTTTTCGCAGGCTGCAGGTTCGTATTTCCCGTTGTTTTTGATGTCCGCCACCAGTGGCTAAGGTTGGTTCAGTGGGTTGTGTAGGCTTCCTGGTGGCAGGGACTAGTGCCTGTGTTCTGATGGATGAGTCAGGATCTTATCTTTCTGGTGGGCAGGTCCACGTTTGGTGGTGTGTTTTCGGGTGTCTGTGACCTTAATATGATTTTAGGCAGCCTCTCTGCTAATGGGTGGGGTTGTGTTCCTGTCTTGCTAGTTGTTTGGCAGAATGTGTCCAGCACTGTACTTTGCTGGTCGCTGAGTGGAGCTGAGTCTTGGTGTTGAAATGGAGATCTCTGGGAGATCTTCACCATTTGATATTACATGGAGCTGGGAGTTCTGTGGTGGACCAATGTCCTGAACTTGGCTCTCCCACCTCAGAAGCACAGCCTTGATGCCTGGGTAGAGCACCAAGAACCTGTCATCCGCATGGCTCAGAATAAAAGGGAGAGAGAAAGAAAGAAAGAAAAAATGAAAAAGATAAAATAAAATTAAATACAATATAATGAAATAAAATAATATAAAGTTATTAAAATAAAAAATAATTATTAAAAAAATTTCAAAAGTAATGAAAAAAAGAAAGAAAGGAAGAAGAGAGCAACCAAACCAAAAAACAAATCCACCAATGGTAAGAAGCACTAAAAACTATACAAGAAAAAGAGAGAAAAAAAAGAGAGAGACAACCCTAGGACAAATGATAAAAGCAAATCTATACAGACAAAATCACACACAGAAGCATACACCTACACACTCACAAAAAGAGAAAAAGGGAAAAATATATGTATATCGTTGCTCCTAAAGTCCACGTCCTCAATTTGGGATGATTCATTGTCTATTCAGGTATTCTACAGGTGCAGGGTACATCAGGTTGATTGTGGAGATTTAATCCGCTGCTCCTGAGGCTGCTAGGAGAGATTTCCCTTTCTCTTCTTTGTTCGCACAGGTCTTGGGGTTCAGCTTTGGATTTGGCCCCACCTCTGCATGTAGGTATCCTGAGGGTGTCTGTTTTTGCTCAGACAGGATGGGGTTAAAGGAGTAGCTTATTAAGGGACTCTGGCTCACTCAGACCGGGGGGAGGGAAGGGTATGGAATGCGGAGCAAGCCTACGGCAGCAGAGGCCATCATGACATTGCACTAGCATGAGGCATGCTGTGTGCTCTCCCAGGGAAGTTGTCCCTGGATCACAGGACCCTGGCAGTGGGAGGGGAGTTGTGGATAGTGACCTGTGCTTGCACACAGGCTTCTTGGTGGCTGCAGCAGCAGCCTTAGTGTCTCATGCCCGTCTCTGGGGTCCACACTTAGAGCCGTGGCCCACACCCATCTCTGGAGCTCATTTAGGCAGTGCTCTGAATCACCTCTCTTCTCATACCACAAAACAAAGAGGCAAGAAAAAGTCTCTTGCCTCTTCGGCACTTCCAGACTTTTTCCAGGACTCCCTCCCGGCTAGCCGTGGTGCACTAGCCCCCTTCAGGCTGTTTTCATGCAGCCAACCCCAGTCCTCTCCCTGGGATCCAACTGAAGGTGGAGCCTCAACTACCAGCCCCCACCCCTGGCGGGTGAGCAGACAAGTCTCTCGGGCTGATGAGTGCTGGTCAGCACCGATCCTCTGTGCGGGAATCTCTCCACTTTGCCCTCCACACCCCTGTTGCTGCGCTCTCCTCCGTGGCTCCGAAGCTTCCCCCCTCCGCCACCCACAGTCTCCGCCTGCGAAGGGGCTTCCTAGTGTGTGGAAACCTTTCCTCCTTCACAGCTCCCTCCCACTGGTGCAGGCTCTGTCCTTATTCTTTTGTCTCTGTTTTTTCTTTTTCCTTTTGCCCTACCCAGGTACATGGGGAGTTTCTTGCCATTTGGGAGGTCTGAGGTCTTCTGCCAGCGTTCAGTAGGTGTTCTGTATGAGTTGTTCTACATGTAGATGTATTTCTGATGTATTTGTGGGGAGGAAGGTGATCTCCACGTCTTACTCTTCTGCCATCTTGAAGCTCCTCCCATGTGTTCCATCTTTAACACCTGTCTTATATGTTCATTCATGGAAGAGGAGGAGAGAGCAAGGAGGTTGCTCAAGTCAGGAGATTGTAGCTAGGACTGAAAGGAGCCTACATAAATTTCACATACAGTTTATTGGCCAGAACCTAGTCATATGTCAATCCCCAAGCTAATTTCAATTAAAACTTGCAAATACAGTCTCCTTGTCCAGGATAAAAAAAAAAAAAAAAAAATGGATTGGCGATCAAGACTTTGCTATGTCTTGTAACTCGTAAATGTAGGACTTGAAAGAAGTCATAACTATAGAGGTCGGACGGAGAAATAAAGACAGAAAAGGAAAGTTCTGACAAGTAAGAATAGACCTAATATAGTTTTCATGTTCTGAAAGCCAAAGGAAGAGAGAGTCTCTCTACTTATTAAATCCCTACTGTGTGCCATGCACCATGCTGGTTCAATGTTAACTCATAGAGAGGCAATAATCATGATGAGGATTTGGAAAAGTCCACTGGTTTCAGCATTTGGACATACAAGGGCTTTGTTTTGGGAGAGATGGGTAAGGAGCAGGGAAGTAGGAGAAAGATTTATATCAAGTTTTGTCATGCCAGAGTCATGAAACATAATCCTATCTCTCGAAAAGATTATTGTTGTTTACTTGGCTTTCACTGTCTTTGAGGAAGAACTCTATGAGACACTGAAGTCTCCTCAGAGAACATCAGTGATATATCCCCATGGTAAGGAAACATGACAGAACTAAAATGTAGGTTATGGGGGAACCTGTGGTATAACAGGGAGCTCAGCTCAGTGCTCTGTGATGACCTAGATGGGCAGGATGGGGGAAAGGGAGGGAGGTACAAGAGTGAGGGGATATATGTATATATATATAGCTTATTCACTTCATTGTACAGCAGAAACTAACACAGCATTGTAAAGCAATTATACTTCAATAATTTTCTTTTTTTTAAAAAGGTAGGTTATGGGGCAGGAAAGGTAAAGAAATTATTAAATACATATTTTATCTCTTTATACATTTATGTTTCTTCTCCCAGTTGGTGAGTAGCCTTTGAAGAAAAACAAAAACCATAAAAACAAAACAAAGATTAAAAATAAACAAACAAACATAAGCCAAAGATGTGGACCTGATGGAATCTCTGATTGGAATTGCCTTGAAACTAAAGAGCAGAGAGAACCCAGGTAGCCTTCAGATCTTGCCAGAGCCTCAAAGATACCTCCCCTGCTACCCACAAGACTTCAGGATCTCTAAAATAAACTGACGTAGTTAATCCCTCAGTCTCGTGACTGAATCTTTCCCACTGATCAGTTTCAAACTCTTATCCCCTGATGGCATTCCCAGTGTCTACCTCACTGTTTTGTTTTCTTTTTTTTTCCATTTTTTTAACTTTTTATTTTACATTGGAGTATAGTTGATTAACAATGTTGTGTTAGTTTCAGTTTTTACAACAAAATGATTCAGTTATACATATACATGTATCTATTCTTTTTTCAAATTCTTTTCCCATTTAGGTTGTTACATAATACTGAGCAGAGTTCCCTGTGTTATACAGTAGGTCCTTGTTGGTTATCTATTTTAAATACAGCAATGTGTACATGTCAATCCCAAACTCCCTAACCATCCCTCCCCCACCTACCCCCTGGTAACCATAAGTTCATTCTCTAAGTCTGTGAGTCTGTTCTACCTCATTGCTTTTTTAACCTCACTCTCCTTTTTTAACTTATGTGAGTTAATTATTCCTTTAGATTGTCTGCCTGACTTCTGAGTCAGCATGTCTCTAACATGCCACCTCTCAGAATACCTCCACAGTCTGATAAAAAGTAACGGGCTGCACCCATGACAAATCCAGAGTCTAAGATACTTAATTCCATATATAACTCAGGACTCTTTTCCTAACCCACCCCACCTGATGGGAGAAGCTCAAGCAGATATATCCCAGGAGAGACAGCAAGAGGAGGTTCTAGCTCAATATGCCTGGCTCTGCTCTGGGCTTCAAGAAAAATAAAGGAAACCTTAGAGCTCCCAGACTGTTTAGCCAACCTCCCTTATAAGGAAGTATATTAACTGGTTCATTCAGAGAACACACATGTATGTACCAGGAACTTCGCAGACAGTACACCAGTGAAGAAAACAGATCACATACCTGCGTCTCAGGAGCTCACAGTATAATGGAGCAGATGTGTAACTTCATGAGTAATTACAGCACATTTGCAACACTGGGGACAATAGGGGGTGATGAGGCAGCTCAAAGTAATGACCCAGCTTACAGTGAGGGAATGTGCTCAGGGAACATTTCCAAGGAGGTGAGACTAAAAGTCATGAGGCAAAAGCACTACTGAAAAATGGAATCACCTCAGACATAACTCTTAAATCTGGGGGAAAACCAGGCAAGCAAAGAAACAAAACAAAATGAAACAATAAAAAACAGTGGCAAGGGACTGGGTAACAAGCAAGGAAGAAGAAATCATAATAGCTGAAAATGAAACTAAAGGAAGATATAATGACTTCAGAAGCAGGAAATAGAGCCCGTGGAAGATTTTATTTAAGTAAAAATGAAACAACCTATATGTGAGATAAAGGTAAGTTCTCAATAAACAGAGAGATGTTGAGGGTGCCACAGTGAGGGGTCAGGAATGATGATCCCAAATCTGCCAATTGGATTGTTAGACAATTTCTTCTATGCAGAGCACTTGTCAGAAAGTGAGAGGTGAAGTGGAAGCATGGATTGTAATTCTAAGGCCTAGAGGATAATGAACATGCATACTCTTTGCTATCACTTTAGTGAAATGGAAGGGACATTATGTTCAGAGTCACATTGATTCCATGAATTTGAGAATTCTCTGAGTTTCTCTATCTTCTTTTGCAAAATGAGGGAACTGAAAGGAAGAATTCTATGGTTCACTTTTAGTGTGCCAACATGTATAGTCCATTTTCCCCCATAGATTTGCAATTCTCTCCCTAGGAAGAAATTCTTCTTCTTTACAAGCTCACATATAGAAACTATTGATTTTTGATAAGCTGTGAGACTTGAAAAACATGCATTTTAATCCAAGTTGCATGCCTAATCCAATATCATCCCATCAGGCATTCCATCAGGCTTAGGTTGGATCGGAAAGAAATTCTTGATCCCAAAACTCCCCAGTCTATTAAGAAAGCAAATTGCTTTTTGTTTATTCTATTGTAGTGATCATTTTCTTCCTAATTAACAAAGAAAATCCACCACAGAGTTTTAGAAAAACTCATTTTGGTGCTCGAGGGACTGAGTGAACCTGGCATTTTGTTCTGTTGGTTGTTGAAAGTGAAGTCTGTTGACTAGGAAAATGTTGACTTTGTTGCTCTGAGGGAAGGTGTGTGTATGTGTGTGTGCTCCCAGTTTGGTAGGTAAAAGTTTAAAACTGAAAATGATTACATTCTACAAGATATGGCATTTCACATTGAGCTCTATTTTACAACATTTTCAGGTGGAATTTCATGACTGTGAACAATTGACTATTGATTCATGTTTCTCAGAACTTAGCAAGCCACAGAGAAAAGTCTCAGCCAATTGCAAATATTTGGAAAAGGTTCTCAGACAATATGGCTTACAACCAAAAGTACTGGGAGTTTAAGCAAAATCTTAACAGTTCTCTCCTACTTTCTATCAATGAAATAACTTACTCCTACAAGCTGAGCCTCTCTGGGTCAAGTATACTCACTCTTCCTACTTTAAATGGCACAACAATATAAAATCTGCTCAGTGTGACCCTGGCATTTTCAATAATAAAGTACAGGCAAAAAAAAAAAAAAAAAAAAAAAAAGACATTGCCTTATAATAGGTGTAAAATGATGTGTGATTTGCTAATAAGGGTCACCATCTCCCTTCCAGTTTTCATATATTTACTGGATATGTGTTCTTCTTCTGTGAAATACATCTTTGTGTCTCTTGAATATTTTTCTCTTGGATTATTAGTGTTCTTATTGTATAATATTGATATTAATCTTTTGTTATTGTAAAAAATATTCCTGTTTTCTCTCAGTGTGTAATTTGGATATTCAATTTATTCTACAAGTCTTTTGACAAAAACCTTAATTTTCTTACTTTTAACAATATTCAACTCACTGAGTGGTTTCCCTCTCCTGATTGGACCCAAACAGATATGTAAGCATGCTAATGTAAAGGAAGACCTATTATCGTAAAGTAAATTAAATACAAATTGATCTACACAATCAAAAATTTCAAACAAAAAGTAACAACATGAAGAGGGAACTGAGATAGGGAGCTTATAATATCAATACTGATTGTAAAGCTTCCAATTAAGGGAGCATATTGTATTGATGCAGGTGGAGTACAGAATGGAATAGACTTGGGCTCCAGAAACAGATCCTTATTCATATTAAATTTAGTATATGACAGGAGTGATATGCCACATTAGTGCTGAATAAAAGGACTGTTGAATAGTTGGAGTTGGGGGAAAATGTGTATCCATTAAAAAAAAATCGTGACATATCATATGCTAAAATTCCATTTGTTTATACACATATCACTTCACCAAAACCCCTTATTTCCAATCTTATATTCTTATCCCTTCTAGTCCCCTGTCTCACCAACTAAGTTATATTTAATATTATGAATCAATATACATATATAAGCCATAATAACCTTCACTGCACAGGACAAAGAACTAATATAAAGCCTTTATTAGCTGTTATATATATAATTCCTACTTATAAACTAGAAAACCAGGGATGTAACCACAGGCTAGGTCTTCAGATGCTTTAGACACAATAGGAAATGTACTTGGGCCAAACTCCATTTTTCCTCGGCTTCTATAAGCTCCCAGTTTAACCAGAGAACCATGAGGACACTTCCAGGTTGTGTGAGCACAAGTATCATGAAAACTTTGTATCCAACAGTCTTAAAAATCTGAATATTTCCAGAGCACAGTTTCCCTGGAAGTTAAAAGAACTTTTATGAAATTATGAGAGGGGCATTTATTATATATTTGTGATGGAATTACAGGTTTTTGCTTAAAGGATTCTGGCTCTGCTTTTAATCAGTTGACTTCGGGTCTGGGAACCCACTTCAACCTGGAAATTCTACTAGTCAGCAAAATTATGAGCAACACAACTATTTTCCCCCCACAATTTTTCTGTTAAGAAAGATGCTGTGATGAGTCTACACTGTCTTATGGATAGTAGCTAATTGGTTGGCTAGCTACTTTCAGGTAATGGAAAAAAACAAAACTGGAAGATGGGTGACAAGATGGTCTGGGAAAGAAATATGTGGATAGATCTTTTGGCTTGCCTTTATGTAGTAAGTATTCTGTACTATATAAATGCAATAGGGGGCATCCACTGTGGAGGAGTTTTCAGTAAGAGAAGATAATCCATATTGTGGATGATAGTCCCTTTCCCAAGCTGTAGTGATGCTTTTTTCATTGTACAGAGTATCCTTAGCAGTAAGGAGTTATGCATGAATACCAAGACAAGAGTTTAGCTTCACCAAGACTGATTAGATACTTAAACAGCTTAATGCCTAGCTCAGTGACAAGAATGGATGCCAATACTGAAGACTAGATATTAACATCACCTAGTGGTCTAATGGCTAGTTGATTACATTGGATGCCCTCCATCATGGAGATGGTAGTAATTTGTATTTGGGGGAAATAGATATTTGAGAATCTTATTCTGGATAGGGACTTAATGCCTACCATGCTCTGTCAGCACCATCTCTTGTGGACTTACAGAATGCCATGCTCATCACCTTGGTGCCCCATATAACATATTTTCCAACTAAGAGACTATGGCAAATTAAATGAAACAAAGTTTTGCTTATGCAATTTATCTTATCATGTAATCCTTCATCCATAAACATCTAACCTAATAGAGTTTTAGTGCTCATGCCTAGCTTCCTCCCCTACTGCCAACGTTACTATTTAAAGCTTACTTATAGCATTAGCTGGAAGGGAACACAGGTATGAATGTTGTCTTACATGATGTAATAATGTGACTTAAACAGATAACCATCCTATGGTGTTATTTTCCTCAAAGTCAGGTAGAAACCTAGTAGTGGAAGCAGAAGAAACCATTCTCCCTATTATACCCTATAACTCACTTAGAGGACTTTTGAATCCTAATGATTGTATTCCTTAAGAAAATAATGTTTCCCTTAAAGAGAATAGCCAAGTTTCTATTAGTTAAAAGCCAAAAATATACCCTGGTCTTTTGTGTTCCCCATACTACTGAACTGACTGACAGAGAAGGTGATTGTTACAAGGGGCTTGATTATGTTTACTAAGAAGAAGTTAAGATGCTTCTACCCAATGGGAAAAGGAGGAATCTGATTGGAACCCAATGAGTCATTAGGGTTCCTTTAACACTCTTCTTGCCAATAGTCTTCGTCAATAAAATTGTGACAGCCCAACAAAGATAAAATATTTAGAAATAAATATTTGGGCCAACTTACAAGGAAGAAACTTCATCCAAGGGGTTGACAGAAGATAGGGAGAACCTGGACTCAGTGTTGGGAAAAGGAAGTTGTGATTATCAATAAGTCAATCAACGCGTAACTTAAGTTGTATTATTTTTTCTACACTCCTATTATACTACCTTTTTTGAAAACAGAGGCTGATGATTTATATACATTTGTGTTCCAGGTGGCAATGTTACAGAATTGGCATTGCTGCCACCAAAGCTAGGACTAGCGTGAAACAAGTGAGGACTGAACACAAAACCAAGAAGTTACTCACTCTCAGAGTCGTATAAATACAGGGTGCCATCTGTGCTGAATTATAGCTCCTGCTGTGTCTTTTCTAATTCACACTCTGTGCTTACTTCTATAGGAGTAGATTGATAACATTCTTTGTCTCTTCGTATTTATTTGAGCTCTTAAAGATGAGGAACTCTGTTTTGTTCAACCCAGTATTCTTAGTGTTTATCACAGTGTCTTGCCTATTATAGACACAAATTAAAATTTGTTTAATGAACTTATGTGGTCTTGGAAAGGTAAATACTTTTTGCTTTTTGTTTTATGTTTTTATACAGGTTATATTACACAAGTGCTCACAAACCAAGACAAATACTATTTTCCTTTTCTTGGAAAGGAAGTGGGGGCATTGTTGATAAAAAAGTGATAAGCAAAAAACTTGAAGCTAAAATATGAATAAAACATCATAGAAGGAATACATAATAAAAAATAGGCTTATAATGGAAAGTATTGATAGTAAGACTTAGGTTTGAGGACAAAATTTCTTATTTTCTAGTTCTGAGAGCTGAGACAAGTCATTTGATCTCACTGAGTGTCAGTTTCTTCTTATTTATAAAATAATGTATGTTACCTAGGATATTGATCTCACAGAGCTGTTATAAAAAATTTTAATTAAGGTTTAAGTATATGTAAAGATAATTGCAAGTTTTAAAAAATAAATAATAAATAAATAATATACAACTGTAAAGGATTCATATTTAGCAAATTCATTGCTTTTTTTAAACATAGTACTAATCACAGACTATCCAATGTGATAGAAAATTTTGCATATGTCAATCTTCTCTTTACAGTAAGCGTTCCTGTTCTCAGTGGAAATTGTATCTTTTATTTCTCTTCACATCTCTCTCCTTCCCTCCCTCCTCCTCCTCCCCTTCTTCTCCTACTCTTCCCCCCTCCCTCTTTCTCCTCTTCTCCTCCCGCCCTTCTCCTCCTCCAATCTGATTGGAACCCAATGAGTCATTAGGTTTCCTTTAACACTCTTCTTGCCAATAGTCCTGGTCAATAAAATTGTGACAACCCAATGAAGATAAAATATTTAGAAATAAATATTTGTTTTATGTTTTTATGCAGGTTATATTACACAAGTGCTCACAAACCAAGACCAGTACTGTTTTCCTATTCTTCTCCTCCTCCTCCCCTTTCTCCTTCTCCTCCTTCTTCTTCCTCTCCTTCTCCTTCTCCTTCAACTCCTTCTTCTCCTCCTCCTTCTCCTCCTCCTCCTCCTCCTCCTCCTCCTCCTCTTCCTTCTTCTTCTTCTTCTTCTTCTTCTTCTTCTTCTTCTTCTTCTTCTTCTTCTTCTTCTTCTTCTTCTTCTTCTTCTCTCTCTCCCTCTCTTTCTCATTCTCTCATTCACTCTCTCTCTGTCTTGCTAGTATCTTTCCTTAGAACTTCCCATGTTAAACAATTAATAATGTCTATTTTTTGAATTAACCTTTGTCAATGCCCACTTATTTAGCGTTTTCCTGCTAAGAATTGTACATATTTTTTATCTGACATGGCACAGCAAAATAAGTGTCTAAAATTATAGAATATAGACAACAACAAAAAAAACTAAACAAGAACAATTACGTTGGTAAGACATGGTATTAAACTATATTCTCTGGGGTCTCAATGAGGCAAGCTTGAGGGAGTACACACTTACAATCTGTGTTAGAGTAAAATAAGACTGAGTAAAGAGAAAAGAAGAATGGGACAAGTGAGGTTAGTTGGTCTAACACAAATAAAGGTTATGGTAGTAATGCAGTCATTGGTGCTGTCCATGGTACTGACAATTTTTTAACCTTGGAAAACAAGTAACTATTGTCCAGTTTTTCCTAGGATTTCTTAACCAGATAAGAGAAAAGATCATACATAGCAGACAAGAGAGGGACAAATCATAGATAAAAATGGATAGAGGTTTTGGTGATGCAAGATACTGATCATTTTATTAATTAGAAAAATTTAAGCAATTTTTAAAAAAAATAAAGATCATTATTTGAGCATCAGCATTCAGAAATCCAAAGTTATTGAGAAAAGAACCACAATATACCATTATCAGATTATCAAAGCAACTATAGGATTAGAAATATGTGAGCCAAGGAAATATAATCTGTCTTATTGTTGATATAACTAACTTGCCAGGATGCCAAGACAGAAGCTCTATTATCAATGGTAATAGTTTTTCTTTATTTTCTATCTTGATAAAAGCTGAATTTTTCTATCTTGTTGCAGAATGAATTAAATTGTGATGTATTTTGTAACATGTGTCACTGGTTTTGTACTTGTTTGATGGTTTTATCACATATTCTTGATTATTACAATTATTTTCAAATCTATAATTTCTTTATGTTTGAGTAGGGGTATGTCAGAAATCCTGGCTTTTCTTCCTCTACTTCCTGCCTGATGTTTGTGTGAGAGTAGTTAGCAATAAATGTTCTCTTATCTTCATGTGCCTGTGCAAATCAAGTCAAAAGTATGGTCATTCTCCAAGACCCAGTCAAAATATCATCTTAAAATATACCAGGGATAATGATTCCTTTTTTTATTTTATAATGCCACTGCACTACTATAGTTCTTGGATACCCTAGAGAATTACAGCATGCAATTATGAAATGTTATACAAGAAAGCATGGACCATAGAATTAAAAATATTTATGTTTAGAGTCAATATTCATTCACTAAGCAAATATTTGCTGAAGTCCTATTAGGACTAGGCAGTTTCCTAAGCATTGGAATAGTGAACAAAGTAGAAAAACGTCTTTGCTTTCATGGAGCCAAATTTCTAGTCTGTAGACAATAGTCATATACATGAAAAATAAAATAAAATAAAATACTTTCAGACAGTAAAAAAATATTACATAGAAAATCCTATATATGTTACCAGAAAACTACTGCTCATCAATGAATTTGGTAAAGTTTCAGGAAACAAAATTAAAACACAGAAGTCTCTTGATTCCTATACACTAACAATGAAAGATCAGAAAGAGAGATTAAGGAAACAACCCCATTTATCATCACATAAAAAAGAATGAAATACCGAGGAATAAACTTACCTCAGGAGGTAAAAGACCTCTACTCAGAAAATTATAAGATACTGATGAAAGAAATCAAAGATGACACAAACAGGTGGAGAGATATACCATGTTCTTGGATTGGAAGAATCAATATTGTGAAAATGACCATACTACCCAAAGTAATCTACAGATTCAATGCAATCTCTATGAAACTACCAATGGCATTTTTCACAGAATTAGAACAAAAAATTTTACAATTTGTGTGGAAACACAAAATACCCTGAATAGCCAAAGCAATCTTGAGAAAGAAAAACAGATGAATCAGGTTACCTGACTTCAAACTATACTACAAAACTACAGTAATCAAGACCATATAGTACTGGTGAAAAAATAGAACTATAGATCAATGGTAGAGGATAGAAAGCCCAGAGATAAACCCACACACATATGGTCACCTAATTTATGACAAAGGAGGCAAGAACATACAGTAGAGAAAAGACATCCTCTTCAATAAGTGGTGTTGGGAAAACTGGACAGCTACATGCAAAAGAATGAAATTAGAACACTACCTAACACCATACAGAAAAAAAAACTCAAAATGCATTAAAGACCTAAATGTAAGACTGGACACTATGAAACTCTTAGAGGAAAACATAGGAAGAACACTCTTTGACATAAACAACAGCAAGATCTTTTTTGATCCACCTCCTAGAGTAATGAAAATAAAAACAAAAATAAACAAATGGGACCTAATAAAACTTAAAACCTTTTGCACAGCAAAGGAAATCATAAACAAGACAGAAAAACAACCCTCAGAATGGGAGAAAATATTTGCAAATGAAGCAACTGACAAAGGATTAATCTCCAAAATATACAAACAGTTCATACAGCTCAATATCAAAAAAACAAACAACCAAATTAAAAAATGGGCGGAAGACCTAAATAGACATTTCTCCAAAGAAGACATGCAGATGGTCAAGAGACACAGGAAAAGATGCTCAACATCACTAATTATTAGAGAAATGCAAATCAAAACTACAATGAGGTATCACCTCACACCAGTCAGAATGGCCATCATCAAAAATCTACAAACAATAAAGTCTGGAGAGGGTGTGTAGAAAAGGGAATATTTTTGCACTGTTGGTGGGAATGTAAATTGATATAGCCACTATGGAGAACAGTATGGAGGTTCCTTGGAAAACTAAAAATAGAACTGCCATATGACCCAGCAATCCCACTACTATATATTCTGAGAAAACTATAATTCAAAAAGAGACATGTTCCACAAATGTTCATTGCAGCTCTATTTACAATAGTCAGGACACGGAAGCAACCTAAGTGTCCATCGATAGATGAACGAATGAAGAAGATGTGGCACATATATACAATGAGATATTACTAAGCCATAAAAAGAACAAAACTGGGTCTTTTATATAGAAGTGGATGGACTTGAAGTCTGTCATACAGAGTGAAGTAAGCCAGAAAGAGAAAAACAAATATTGTATATTAACACATATATGTGGAGTCTAGAAATATGGTACAGATGAACCTATTTGTAGGGCAGGAATAGAGACGTAGACGTAGAGAATGGACATGTGAACAAAGAGGGGGATGGGGAGGGTGGGACGAATTGGGAGATTAGGTTTGACATAAGTACACTACCATGTGTAAAATAGATAGCTAGTGGGAACCTGCTGTATAGCACAGGGAGCTCAGTTTGGTGCTCTGTGACGACCTAGATGGGTGGGATGGGGGGGTTGGGAGGGAAGTCCAAGAAGGAGAGGCTATAGGTATAAATATAGCTGATTCACTTCATTGTACAGCAGAAATTAACACAACATTGTAAAGCAATTTTACTACAATTAAAAAAATCCCTGATACAAATTGTTAAATAGATAAATAAATAAATAATTTAAGGCTGAATATACATGTAAATATATTTTTTAAATTGTGCCTGTGTGCATTTTATGTACAAAAAGACCTTGATTTCATGTACACAAAAATAGAATTGAACAGGAAAGCCAAACATTAAATAAAAAGTTAGAATGAAGAAATTTACAATAATGGATATATGTCTTTAAGTAATAAATAAAAATTTAAAACAAGGAATAATACATATAAAAATAAAGTCAAGTCAGGAAGGATTAGAGTGTGTGTGTGTTTGTGTGTGTGTGTAAACAGCTATTTATATATGTGATTGTGCATTCCAAGGAATTATCTATCTGAAATTGTCTGCAACTAAATGGTGCTGAAGAGATAACCTTAGCAGGTTACCTATATATATTTTAGTTTTCTCTCAGTCTTGAATATTGCTTTCCTAGATCTAAGAAAATTTATTTTCAAGTCATGAAGTTTTTTAAAAATTGCTTCTCCTGTGAGTCATTACCCTAGGATATCATTTCTCAGACGGGTCCTCTGCTTCGTTTTTCAATTCCTGGTTGCTATTACCTCTGTTTGTCAACAGCTAAGTGGTTAGTGCACAGATATATATTTTTGAGATTTCCTTGCATAAACTTTGAAGTTGTTGAAGACAAAGATTTTTTTTCCCTTTGTTTCTGAGATACGTGTGATAAGAACACAAGGTTTTCTCATTTGATTCTTGATTTTTTTTTGAAGTTGAACTACTTGAAGATTATTTTTTGTTTTCTATAACTTTTCTTCTCAATTTTGAACCGTTGGTTTAAAATCATATAAAACTATCATTTGGTAGTCTTTCATGTCAAAAGGTGACTATAAGGTCAGTACATTATGCTTTATTATGCTTCCCAGGATGGCAAAATCCAGGCTAAGCAAAGTTCCTCAATAATATCTGAAAGTCAGGATTATGTAGTGATTCCACCGACTGAAGTGGCTTTTGGCCCATGTGATTCCATCAGAGATAAAATTCTTAACTTACCATGTGTCACTAGCGTGCTTCCCACACACATTTGGAACACAAATTTTATCCTCATCCACAATCAAAATCAAATATCCACAAATAACACCTTCAAATTTGTTACTCTATTTCTGACTCCATTGTGTTAGAAATAGGCAGAGATGATCTTAAGGAAAATAAAAGGGTACTCTTCAGCTGTAAGGATTACTATTTTAGAGTTTAAGAAGCACTCTTACAAGAATGCACAAGAAAGGTTGATAATAAAGAGGATTGTGGGAAAGAATACCAACATTTGTACTGAGTGTATCCCGTGACTATTCCCATATCAGTCACGCTAGACTAAGATAGGTAGCAAGTAGAAATGACCCCCAAATCTCAATACTGAAAATAAAAAACATGCACTTCTTTCTTACTCATGCTGCCTGTTCACTGCAGGTCAGTAGGGAGAGTCAGTGCAGGTTCACTGCAGGCCAGTAGGGTGCATTTCTATTAGAATCACTCAGAAACCTGGCCTGGTGAAGCAGTCACTATCTCAATCATTACAAGTGAACATACCAGATAGAATGAAAGAACAGGAGGGTCTCACATTAGTAATTGAACACTTGTCCTTTATCACCATTGCTCACAATCCACTGGCAAGAATATTCATATAGCTCCACCTCACTACAAAAGCATCAGAAGTTCTATCCTTCCATGTGCCCAAAAAAAGAGAGCCAGAAATATCCAGAAAACAGAAACAGAGACTATCATCACTTCCATGCTTCACTTTTGTGTGCAATCCATTTTTACATATAAATAAATTCTCCTTTGATTTGTATTAAAGCTTCTGCATGGCAAGCACTGATTCCTCAAATGAAAGGAAGTGTTTTTTCTTTGTTAATATTTATATTTAGCAACAGAATATAAGACATCTTTTCTAAGACACTTGTCTTTATTTTCTATTTTAGCCGGAGTCTGATCCAATTGTCAGTGATATTAGCAGAAACAAACAAACAAACAAATACCCAAAGCTTTCATAATTATATAAAGCTAATCCCTTGATTTCACTGCTGCCCACTATCAATCTGAACAATGACATGCATTTAGAAAGAAAAGAGGAATTCAGTCTTTATCCTAAGAGCTGATACTGCAGTATTCCCTGAGCCCCAGAAAAACCTCCTCTTCCTCTGAATGCCATTCCCTGGGACTGGTTGTGTGACGTGGTAGGATAAACCCAGGTCTGAGTGTTAAAGGGGTCTGAATTTCATTCTTGGATGTATCATTTACTATCTATGAAATCTTGAGCAAAATGGTTTTTCTCTATAACTTTTCCTTCTCTCTGCATGATTGGAATAAATAAAATGCTTCATACATAGAAGACCTGCAGTAAAATTTTATATTGTTCCCTCAGCCCTTACTCCCTTAGCTTTCCTCCAACTCCCATAGCACTTTAACTACACTTTTTTTCTTTATTTTTAATTTTATGATAGTAATTTTTGCACATGGATACATGAAATTATATTGGACCAGAGTAAAATCTTCTACTTATGATAGCACTTACAATACTGTATCAGTTACTATATCAAATGGGACTCCATTTCACAAATGAGGCAACTGGGACCCCAAAGTAGGTGAATAATACCTGCTCTTGTCTACATTACCAAGTGGCTGGAATGACAAAATTCAAAAATATACGCTATATTTTGCCATATTTTTGCATATATATTTTTGCCATAGCACTCCTAAATGGTAATATACCATTTCCTTACAAATTATAAATTAAACTGCTTGCAGACAGGATCTATATCTGTTTTATGTTTTCCTTTGCAATATCAAGTCCAATGCCTGGCAATGGCAGGAGTTCAAGAAACGGTTGTTACCAACCAGCCTCTGAGAGTCTTTCCTTAGGCTCAGGAAGACCTATGAGATGAAGCAACATATAACATTTTTTACTGTCTGCACACTGACAGGGATTATAGACAGCTGGTGTGGTCAGGGAAAATCACAGTCTCTAGTCACATACACACCAGTGATCAAATTCTTGTTCTGCCTCTAAAATCTAAGAGTTCTTGAGTAACTTCAATCTGATTTCAGGTGTAGAAGAGTCAATAAAATGATACATATAAAATGCTTTGCACAACCCTTGGTGCATAGCAGGACCTCAGTAATGGTAGAATTTCTCCTCTATACCATTATTTTTAAGTGCTTAATATATGTGAAAGGTATAAATCTAAGGCATTAAAACAAGCCTTTCATAAATGATGACAGAGTTGCAATTACACAATGTATTACAATCAGTGGCTATTTCCCATCTTCCTGACCCAGGATATCTGTACTTTTGCATTTGCTGTGTAAGTATTGATAGTTCTTATATATTTAGCTCAGATGGTTGAGGAGAAAAGATTTATATAGTTGTCATAACTGAAATGCATTCATAGAGATTAAGGAAACTACTTCTAAAGCCACTTGAATTCCATCAACCAAGAAAACCTCAAACAGGAAAGTAAAATCCTCACTTTTGGGGCATCCACTTTGTACAGTAATGACTGTACACAGTAATGGACCTATTTCTGTGGAAACCAATTCTATAAAGAGAAATTCTGTATTAAACTGTTTCAGATCTTTCTAAAAGTCTATATCACCTAAATTTGTCCTTGGGTTTTTTTTCCACTTCATTGAGTCCTCTCCCTCTCTAAAGGAGACACAGAGTGGGAAAGACGTGCTAAAGATTTATCAGTTCATGTTTCTGCCTGTGGGTGGGTGTTGCACTGAAATCACCTATCCAAAATTCAAATTATCTAGGCTGATTATAAATGAAGTTATTTCCAGTTAGCTTTATTTCTGTGTTTGTTGATTTTGTTGGCTGACAATGAAAAGCAGTAAGTATTAAGATGAGATGTCTCAAGCATTAGATCAGAACAACTGATGAGTGGGTGACCTTGCCATGCAAAATTTCAGTGTGGGGACTGGAGAGCCCAGAGCAAATTTCCCTGGAGCCGTCCCTCCATTTGTGTCCAGGTGAGAGGAGGTTGTAATAAAGACCCAAGATTCAGATGTCCTAGGGGCAAGCACAAAGATTCTGGAGTCAGCGGGTCCCAAGTAAGTGTCAATCCTGATTTTACCCATTGCCATGTCTGTGACTTTGGAAAAGTCACCTAATCTCTGTGAGTAGTGAGGTATAACCTTGTTAAGGGAAGTGGCTTTGTCTAACTTGTTTATTACTGACTCCCCTAACCTCACACCTTTGCTGTTATATAATGATGCTGATTAGCTACTTTTTTTTTTAACTTATTTATTTATTTATTTTTGGCTGTGTTGGGTCTTCGTTTCTGTGCGAGGGCTTTTTCTAGTTGTGGCGAGTGGGGGCCACTCTTCATCGCGGTGTGTGGGCCTCTCACTGTCGTTGCCTCTCTTGTCGCGGAGCACAGGCTCCAGAGGCGCAGGATCAGTAGTTGTGGCTCACGGGCCTAGTTGCTCCGCGGCATGTGGGATCTTCCCAGACCAGGGCTCGAACCCGTGTCCCCTGAATTGGCAGGCAGATTCTCCACCACTGCACCACCAGGGAAGCCCTGATTAGCTACTTTATGATGTCGTAAATCAATGAGTAAGTGAACGTTATTTTTCCACCCTGTAATGTGGATCAATAGGCATCCCTTTCTTATAGGAAATAAGAGAGGAGAAGTATGCTGTGTGAGGCACCCTTAACAAAGGAAAAGAAAGAATAGCACAGCAATGTGCCCAATAAGGAGTATGCAACGTGAAGAAGGATAGCTCATGCAATTTGCTTTGGTGGTGAGATGCTACACAAACTTGCTTGACCAACTGATGGTTTGGGCAGAGAGTTGCACTATAAAGAGTATGCTTAGTGTTCTTCCACCTACTAATTAAACTTTAATTTTATCTTCTTTCAAGTGGAGGTGATAATGGCATCCTTCTTACAAGTTTGTTAGGATAATATTTTTTTTAAAAATTGAGGTGAAGTAACTTGAATAGAAACTACATATTCATGTAGTAAGTTTTCAATAAATATGAGTTATTATTATCATTATTATCATCCTAAGTTTCAAGAACTGTCCTGGCAGACAGCCTCACCCATCAGTACCCAATAGGAATTGCCTCTGCTAAAAAAGACTCCTGCCCAAGCTCACATGACCTTCCTGGGACTATCTGCACCCATGAGTATTCAATGTGAGGGTATAAACTAATCTTGGGTCCCTCACTCTCAACACTGGATGACTGAAGAGTCATCCCAGTCTCAGAAGCTCGACCGAGGCTTCTGATAAGACTGTGTTGCAAACTGACGTCTCCCTCTTCCAAATCCTGCTTCCTTCCTTTCCCTGACACAGGAGTGGACCTTAAGAGCACTGCCTGCTAGTCTCCACTTCAGTATGTTTCCCAGGGAACCCAATCTAAGGCATCATTATAATTCCATCACCTCCTGTAAGGTCTCTATCACCTCTACACAAGCCCCCAGCAGAAACCAGATTCAGAAAATGTAAGCTTCATCCAGGGCCTATGGAATAAGCCATTTATCCTAACTTTCCAATTTCTGGTCTATTTCCTGTATCTCTGGATGTTAAACATTCTCTTCCCTCTTGCTTCCAAACGATAATGTCACCCTTAAGACACAACTCTTGACCAAAGATGTTATAGTTTATTCAATTCTTCCTGTTCCCACAGTTACACAGCTTCTAGGAAAGCAAAAGTCAAAATAATAGAAAAAATGTTCATGAATGAAGTTAGTCACTAGAGATCTCCCTTTTAACATTAACACTCATCTTGATCTATTGTATCAATGTCTTTTGAATTAGACTCTCAAAGATTGTCAAGTGTTATAAATGCATTTGCTCTTTTGATATGGTATTCCCAACTTGAGGAATACAATACAAAGTAATTGCAAAGTAACTGCAAAATTTGCAAACAATTTTATTAAATTTGTGAAAGTGATGAGTGATTTTGAAGAAGGTCCCATTTCTCCTATAAAACCCCTGATAGATGAGAAAGTGGCAGAGTTAAAACAATTAACAATTGAGGAAAGGACAAACTGCAAAGATAACCTTAAAGTATTTCAAGAGAAAATAATTTGATTACCAAAAGATTAAAAAAAGATCTTAGTACGATGAGTAAAGTACTAAATATTGTTTTTAAAAAAAACAGTACTCTCTTTAAGGTCAAAGTACGAAAGGCAGGTGGGAACTGAAGACTATTTTATCCTGATCTCATATACTTGTGGTAAAAATCATGCACCCCCCTCCAAAACAATGAAATCCACTTGATCCTTTCTTTATTCATTCTAAGAATTAGATCAAGATTGCATTTCTAAACATAAGAAGAACTTATTTTCATAGTTGTTAGTTTCATTTATCATAATTATCTCAGTCAAACTTGCTTTTATTTTCTCCAGAATCTGTGTTCCCATTTTTATGGACAAATTTTAAGTGGCTTTATCTCATTATGAGATAATGAGAGGCACTCTGCTCCCGCTCCCCTGGGACTGACCCCTGATCTCCCTTGTATATCTCTAGTTCTACTGCACCTCTGACCCCTACAGTCAACCCTTGGTATCCACAGGGGATTAGTCTCTCCCTCATACTAAAATCCATGGATGCTCAAGTCCCTAATATAAAATGGCATATATTTGCAAATAACCTAAGCACATCCTCCCACGTACTTTAAATCATCTTTAGATTTTTTTTTTCTGAATATCTTCCATCCACCATTGGTTGAATCAGTGGATGCGGAGCCCACTGATATGGAGGGCCAACTATACATTACATTGATTATGGACTCCTTGCACAAACACCTTTCCATCCAAGCACACAGTATCCTAACAACCCCAGACCTTTACTGCTGGTGCTCCTCTCTGCATTTGAAACTGGGCACCAGGATCTAGATCTCTCCTTTTTTTCATAAATAAAAGACATCATTACTTTCATGAGTGTGAATAAAAAGTAATTGCAGATGCATAGCATAGAAATATATATACATATATAGGTATGTACGTATATATGCATATATGTATGTACATATTTATACATATTTATGTATTAAACATTGAAAAATCATTGGTATTTTTAGCCATTTAAGAATCTATGATAATATGCATTTTTATGGGTATGTGAAAATGTTAAGGATTATGAGTTTAATGTATATAATCAAAATGGTTTTAATTATCTAAAATCTTAGGCCTTACATAGCAAGACTAAATGATTAGAGTAACTGTGGGAACTTGGGGAGTTACCAGAGTTGGCTAAAAACTGTTCTGCCAGCAAGATCTTGCTTCCATGACAAACAACCAGAACATTCATTAAATTAAAATCATGTTTGAAGCAAAATCCTATTTGCATGACAAACAGCAGAGCATCAGTCAGAACAAACACCAGTGTTGAGGACTTGGTAAAAATTCTGCAGGAAGAAAAAGCATCAAAGGGAAATGGGTACCAAATTAAGGATGAAAAAGGGGAGGCCAGTGGCATAGGACTGTTGCATAGAATGAATCCTGTCCCAAGTTTCAGCCAAAAAATGTTCAAAAGAGGTTTTGGTTTGGTTTTTATCTTTGTAAAATGAGAACAAAATCCAACTGAAAAGAAAGAGAGAAGGGAAGGAGAGAATGAGAGAGGAAGAAAGGGGTTGGGAGGGGAGAGAGGGGTATTGAAAGAGAGAGACTGAGAGAGAGAGAGAGAGAGAGAAGGGATTCTTTCTTCCATGAGAAAGGAATGCAGGCATGGAGTCTGAAGGGAGATAATCATCCAGCCCAGGAGCCAGCAGCTAAAGGGTTTGGCAGGCTGCAGGAAGCAGGTGTGCTTGGCTGTAAAACAAGCATTGCCCACCAGGCCCTGGCTTTGTCCCAGACTCGTGTGTATCACACCGGCATGTGGAGCTGGTGATAAAGAGGGAAGGATGGGAGATGCAAGACTAGAATCATAGTAATAAACAGAACCCAACCATCTCACACATCCTCAAGCCCCCTCAGCATCTTTCCTACTCAGAGTTTTGGAAAGGAATCTTCCACCTGTTCCTCAGTCCAGCTTTAGGGACTGAGTTTGTTGTCATGGTGAGAATGTGAGCTCTGGATTCAGAAATGACCTCATCTAAAAATGGAGACAAGGGTAGATTTCTGTGCAAATTAAAAGATAATAGGTGTGAGTATGCTGGGTACACAGCACGTGCTGAGTAAATGGTCAGCCACTTCCCTCGGACATAAGCAGAGCCCATCTTCTCTCTCAGTCTAGTAACATCATGGTTACCAAATCTAGGTCTCATCTAATCTTGTGAAGAAGATCTTTGATATGCATTCCCTTCTTCTTTAATTATGAAGTAGCTTTTGTTATTGGGAGGCAGCATGAGAGCATGAAGTGAAGAATAATACAGGAGGTGCCCTGCACTGGGAGCCAAGAGAGCTGGAAATTACCCTGTTTTCTCCCCTAGGTACTAGCATGACCTTGGGAAGATCCCATTTCTATATTTCAGTATCCTCAACAGTATTAGGGTTCTCCAGAGAAACTGAACCAGTAGGAGATAGATAGATATATAGATAGATGATAGATAGATAGATAGATGATAGATAGATGATAAGTAAATAGATAGATATAGATAGATACAAACATATTTATATTTATATATATTTATATATATCTATCTAAAATAAGGAGTCAGCTCATGCAATTATGGATGCTGGGCAGTCCCAAGATCTGCCGTCATCAAGCTGGACACTGGTGACCCATGAGAGGCAATGCTTCAGTCCTAGTCTGAAGGCCTGAGAACCAGGAGAGTCAGTGGTGTACATTCCAGTCCAAAAGCCAGTAGGTTCAAGAACCAAGAAGAACGATGTTTCAGTTCAAGTCCAAAGGAAGAAAAAGCTGATGTCCCAACTCAAATCAGTCTGGCAGCAGGCGTGCCCTCTTATTCTGGGAGAAGTCAGGTTTTTGTTCTATTCAGGTTTTCAGCTGATTTCATAGGGCCCACTCACATTAGGGAGGACAATCTACTTTACTCAGACTACCTATTCAAATGTTAATCTCATCCAGAAACATTCTCACAGACATACTCAGAATAATATTTGAACAAATGTCCAGGCGCCATGTGGCCCAGTCAAGTTGACACATAAAAGTAACAATCACATCAACCATACTATGTGGAAGGAAAAAGGGAGGTGAAGGATGAGTAGAGCCCAGAAATGTAGAATTTAAGACCCAAGAAATGCACTGATATTTTAGCATCCTCCAGAAAACAAGATGAAACATTTAGATTCTGTAGAATAATTAGAAGGAGGCACAGAGGAAGCTGACATCTTATTGCATTATGAAAAAAAACTGGACATGGATTTCTTAGGAAACAAATTCTTAATGGTGAATAAGAATAGTAATATCATTATTATTTAGTGTGTGCCCACCATGACCCATGCATTTTACATGCGGCATCTTAGTTACTCCTCACTGTAACTGTTAGACCTGAGCTCCATTAGGTCCATATTGAGGAAGAGGCAGAGGCTCAGAGGGGTTGAGTAACATGCCCAAGGTCACTTAACTAGTTAGTGACAATGCTGAGATTTGCCTACCACCAAAGCTTCTTCTCCTTTTAGATTGTGGTTTTGTTCCCTGTAGCATGTATTATGTCCTGATGCCTAGGACATTGCCTGGCAAATGGCAGACACTCAACAAATATTTGTTGAATGAATAGTGAGTGACACCCAGATAAATCTTTTTTCTTCTGCCTTTGTTTTCACCAGGTCTCTCTCACTGGAACCTCATCGACCCTACCCACCTGTCCAGGTTTGCCCTGTTCCTGAGTCAGTCAATCCTGAATAGAGAAAGAAGATGATCCGTAACCTCAACCCCATCAGCTGATGAGGTCTCAAAAGTATTGAGTTTCTCCTATGATAGAAATGGACCCTGGAAACCCATAGAACCCCCAAATTTTAATGCTTCAAATCTATCTCCCCGTAGGACACTAGAAACAACATTCATGCTTGCTCTCTGATTTTCCTTTCCAAAGAAGCATACTGTACACTTTTAGGTACTCTGATACATGATACACAATAAAAATTCACCATCAACCAAATATGAGTTTGCATTCTGATCCTCCACTTTGGACTTTTATGAATTGGGGCAAAAAAATTAAACTTTTAGAGTCTTTCCCTATCTATAAATTTTGTATGCTTTTCCCTGGCACTTAAGGCTATTTTGGAGACTTAAGCACAGTGCCTGGTATATAGGACAGGAGGATGAAGGATGACCTACTAGCTATTGTCATTGCCCAGTCTCAACCTCCAGTTTCATCCTACAGGAAATGTTTCGTTCCTCCGGAGAGAAATTTCCGGTGTTAACATTATTCAAAATGCTACCTGAATCGAATATACTTTTTGGACTCTGCATTAGAATAACTGTCCTTGCCAGGGTCTGTTTTGCTAGTTGAGTTGGTTCTCCCTACCTCACACCCCTCTTCTTGGCTTCTTAGCATATTGGCTCAACAAAATACTCAGCTCTTGTGATTTCCCCACCCCCACTGCCTACACAGTCCACCAGCCTTCTGGAGTGGTCTTTACACAGGCATGTGTCACTTTCTCTATTAAAAAGTTCCCCTTTGTTTGAATTAACAGCCTAATCGTCCCAGTTCACCACTTCCAAAGTGACTCCAGTAAATAGAAACCAGAACATTTGGAAATCGCCTCCAGCCCTCTCCGTGCAAGTCTCACATAGAAATCTCTGGCAGCTGCATGCTTTCCTAATGACCTTCAATTGCTCAGAGAATGTATAATTCATTCTCCACCTATCTTCACTAATCCCACTTTCCTAAAGTAAATATTAACTGAACTTATCTGCTAAAACAAGCACCAATCAAGTCTCTTATCAAATGAACTCAGAGGCAGAACAGAAAGCTGAGAATCTGGTCCAGAGGAAATTGTATTTATTGGGAAGGCAGATCTAAAACTCCCTTTGGTGTGCAATTGCATTCAATCCAGTTCAACAAACCTTTATTTAACACTCTATATGCAGGTGGCAACAAGGCTAGAAAGGATAGAAAACTGGATTAGAGTTAGAACACCTCATACTAGAAGAATTGGATTTGAATTCCACCTTTACACTTGACCAGTTATGAACTTTGGGAAAATTACTGCTAGGCTCATTTGAGGTGGGATAATACATCATTACAATTACCAGAAACCCTCAACACCTCTCACCCACCTCCCTGACACACACAACTGTCAGTAAGGCTCCTGGGATTTTGCAGAAATATGACAGTGAGTATTTTGTATAATATTAGAAAAAAAAGTTGACATCTTGGTGCACGGATCATGGAAGTAAAAGTTGCAATGTCTCTAGCTCAATTCAAAGGAGAAAGTTATTCTTTTATTTTACAAAAATTTATCAATCTCAATGCCCATTAAAATATCTTTGCCAATCCAATTCTATTTTAGTCCATTCCAGTCCCAATATCCTCACAGCACGTTTGCTTGCTGCTATCATGGGCGATTACAAGAGTAAGTCTAGAAATGTGACTTATACCTTAAATTCAGAGGCATTTGTTACCAACCAAAGGAATGATCTGATGATCTCACTTTTTTGTTTGAGGTTTTGGATGGTACCATCTTGGGAAGCCTCCCTCCTTCTGGATTAGGCCACCTAGATCATCATCACACCAGGGATGTTATGTTGAGCATGAATACCTGACCCATCATCCAGTATCAATAAATAAGGAGTATCAAGATTACATAGATGACACATAGGAAATAGTTCCAGCTTTTTCTTGCTAAACACACAGCTTCAAAAGGCAATTTTAAAAACTTCTGTGAGAAAAGGTTACTGTCTAACTAGATAATGGATCCTTTCTGATAAACAAAAGAGGAAAGGAAAGCAAATCACAAAGTTGAAAAAAGTTTTAAGACAGCGCTGATGGACTTTTACCTCCAAACTTACTTTTGTTCCATATGCTTGGGTTTCCCCTTCTACCAGTCTCCCCAATAAAGCCCTCTCCTGCCTCCTTCCCAGGGATTTGATGATGGACTGAGAAAATGTTTGTAAAAGAGTCAGGTAGATTGTCAAGTCCTAAATTTGGCAGAGATTGTCACCACGATTAGCCACTGGAATAGGTGCTATAAGCAGTAAACAGATGAAAATCTCATGACCCCCAAGTATACATGAGTGCAGAGCCCAGTGAGAGCTGATTATAGGCTCTCCAACAAGAAAAATCCACTAAGAGTTATGTGAGAGGAATGATGATAGACCAAAAATAAAAATGTTTAGGAAAAAACCTGTGCTATTGAAAGAAAGTCAAAACCAAATGGGGCAATTATAGAGAAGAGGTTACAAATGCCTTAGAAACTTTCAAGGAAAACAATTTTTGCCCTCTGCAGGGACCTTCCAATGCATCCTCAGTAAAGCATCATTAAACCTGCATGGGCCTAATGAGGTAACTCAACATCATCCAGTTATTAAACAAAGAAAAGGTCTGCTCTAATTTGCCAGAGAGTTCTCCAACCCACACACCTTCCCTGAATTCAAATTAAGGAATTAAATATTCTGACTTTTTTGCACCAGCCTGTATTCATATCTTTAATTTACAGAGTTACAGACAGAAAAGGCAAGACAAGGGTACATTAATGAGTTTATTTCTCTCGTCAGCATCTACCCACCAGTACTTCCTTTCTAAAGGAAAATATGAACTAGCAACACATTTCATTGCTCTAAATACCCTTGGGGACAAGAGATATAGTAGAAAAATAATAGGAAAAATAAGACTAGAAAGAAAAAGACAAAAGTACATGGGTGCCTCTCAGATTATTTGTGTTCTTTTTTTCTCCATCATTCAATTTTTTCCTACATATTTTGATAACATGGAAATATATTATTTTTAATACACCCCCCAAAAGTTTTCAGTGGGCAACCAAACCATACATACTTGGCCATTTGGATCCTAAACTGATGAGGCTAATATGTGAAGAATTATTCCTGGCATCTCTGTAACGAAAAAGAAATAAAAGACAAGGACACACAGAGTTTTTTATCCAAGATTATTTTCCTCAGGTCGGGAGTTTTTATAAAGTCCAAGTCTCATGATGTAACTTCAGTGGAATTAAATGTGAGAACTTGTAGATACAGTGAATCCAGCCACAGGCCCTGTCTTCCTCCACTACCCTGCTCCTATCTCAAGGTACAGAAACTATTTCCCCTTAAGCCCTTGTCAGGATTGCAGATGGCTAACAGGGCTGGAAGTCTTCTGTCTATTAGCACAACACAGATAACCGTAGCTGCTACCCTGTCTGTCCACATGGATGAAATCAAAGTCTCCTCCAAATAACCAAAGAGCAGAAGCTGCCAATTTAGATTCTACCCACATGAGCCATTTATTTTGGTCACTTTTTCCCTATTAATTTATTTTGTTTTTGTTATTCTAAATCTTTGTTGGACCACACTTGTCCCACACGTTTCAAGTTGGTTCTCTGCTGCCTGAGTACACCATTCCTGTACGTAGTACACCATTCCTGTACTATGGATGGAAAGCCACAAAAATGGAAACTATTACCTTGAGACAAGGGGGCACTTGAAAAGCCCTTCACTTGAAAGTTTTACTTCTGCCCAAACATTTAGTCAAGGCAGACATGCTGAGAAGATGGCTTCCAGAAAGCATGACTTATGGAGACTAAAGCCACACTGGTGAGCTGCAGCTGTCTCACACTGGTTAGCAAGAGCCAATTGTATGCAGCTCTTCCCAATCCTCTAGTCAATGGCTTCTTGGTGGTAGTTTAAAATTAGCGGTGGAAGGGGAGCTGGATATTTACACCACTGAAATCAGCAAATGCTACAAATCTGAGTGTTTTCTTGTGTTTTGTATTGTTTTGTCCCAGCCAGGCAGCTGATAAACTTTTTTCTAGCATAGCATCAACTACAGAGAAAGGTCACTATTTTTTGTTTTTTGGTTGTTTTTTTTTAACGTCTTTATTGGAGTATAATTTCCTTACAATGGCGTGTTAGTTTCTGCTTTATAACAAAGTGACTCAGCTATACATATACATATATCCCCATATCTCTTCCCTCTTGTATCTCCCTCCCTCCCACCCTCCCTATCCCACCCCTCTAGGTCTCTGGCTCTTAAAGGCCTTAAGAGAAAGGCTTCTTCTTTCTGTGATTTCTCAAGGAAGTGCCAGCAAGAAAGGGAGATCCATCCCTGGGACAGTTTTTCTTTCCGTGCTTTAAAACAAACAAAACCAGAGTTCTGGCAAATTACCTCCTCTCCGCCCTTTGTGTAGTATAACCTTCAAAATCCTTTAATTACTTAAGCCACATAACATTTTACACCTTTACTGTGTTAGAACCCAGCCCGTCTAGTTCTGGAATGATGCTGTGAATGCATCAGCTTAAATGTCCCTCTTCTGCTGCTTTACCCTCAGGCTGTAACTTTCATTTCTTTCCAAACAAAGTTTCCCTAAGTGGTTTTCTCTCCTGCCTCCACTTTCTCATCTTCCAGCACTTCTCACTCACTCCCTGTCACCTGCCTGCTGCCCCCTCAGCCCAAAGTGCTTTAGTTCCAGTCAGCAGTGGCTACCTCTCCCCCAGGCTCCTGGCTGTTCCACTTCTCCCTCTCTCTCCCTTTCTCTGTCTGTGGAGTATGTGCCCCTGTCAGCCAAGTCATATCCCTAAAACTCCTCCCCTTGGCTGTCACAGCTATTCCAAACTGTGGTTCTCAGCCTTTATTTCTAATTAGTCTTCTCTCTCTTCTTGCTTGGATGGTTTCCCTACCCCTTTCCCCAAATTCAGGGTTTCTCCAGGAGTCTGGGGTGGGCACCTGTCACTGGGTCCACACAGCTTTTGGAACATTTGTTACAGCCATTGATACTTTATATTACTGTAGTGTATGCAAATATGGTATTTGCTCCAGTAGACTATAGATGCTTTAATTGCAAAGAGCAGGCCTTATTGAGCTCTGGATTCTTTACATATCCTTTTCAAATAATAAGTTGTATGAAGAAGATAGACTTCTTCTTCCCCAGCTGGACCTTCCCAATGCCCTGAGTTCTCCATATAACATAAAACAGTGGTTCTCAAGAAAGGGTGATTTGCCCTTCAGGGAACATTGGACAAAGTCTGAAGACATTTTTTTATTTTTACAACTAGGGAGGGCTTTATACTGGTTACTGGTGGTTAGAGGCCATGGATACCACTAAATACCCCACAATGTACAGAAAAATCCCCACAAAAAAAAAAAAAAAAAAAGAATTATCTGGCTCAAAATGTCAAGAGTGCTGAGGTTGAGAAACCATGACTTATCTCCCACAATAAGTGCAATAACTGCAATCTCCCACAGCAATTCTCTAGATGATGGGAATAAGAGTTGAGTCCTGGCTAAGTGGTACTTAAAGAAACACTTGCTCTTGAGGTATATAAGTACAGTTGTCTTTTATCAATTTCTAGTTAATACTTGCTTAACCACCCACTGACCGAAGGACATAAGATTTGTTGTACCCATCTGCTCATCTCAACCTAGCAACAGGAGAGTCCCCTGTTGGCTTCCTATAAGGTCTTTGTTCTGACCTAAGTCTTTACTGAGGCCACATCAAAGCCCCTCACTTTCAATCCTTGGATGTGTCTCTAATGTACAATAAACAAGCCATAGCATCAAAGCTCTGTGTGTGTGTGGGTTTCAAGCATCTGCGTCTTTAACAAGCATGTCAAATATTCAAAAGCATGACATACTCAGGTTTGACCATCATTAGTTTGGGGAAAGTTTAAGTTAGTGGCTAGTAGTTAAGAGACACTAGGTTGAATGACAGTGATGCTCCTGACAACTTGAGTGATTCTGAGTCTTTACTAATTCTCACTCAGTTTTCTGGTCTGCAAAATGGGGATGCTAATAAAACACACCTCATGGAGTCGTGAAAACTAAATAAAATAATGCAAGGGAAGTATTTAGCAGCTAATAATCACTTGGCAAATATGAGGTGGTATTAGTAAAACAACTTTAGATTCTTCATGGTTCAGAAAAAGAGATAGAAACAATGAGGCTCTTTTAATATTAGGAGATTAGAGATTGTCATCAAACTAGTAACCTACTTTCTAAGTACTTCATCAATCTTTCTTGTGTTGAATTTAAATGAATTGATTTCAGTAGAGTATACCTTTATCCCATCATTTGTAACTGGGCAACAATTCAAATAGAATAATACAGTATTTGAAAGGAATAATTCATGGGGCTTTAAAGCAGTGAAGAAAGGAAATACAGGAGAATACAGTATATAGAATACAAGATGTATTGCTGAAGGCCATGTCTTGGGTATCTTCCATTTCTACATTAGCCGGTGTCTCAGGAGTCCAAAGCATCTTACTAATATGATGACTCTCCACAACATCCAGGTATTATCATTTCAATTTTTTGAAACCTGGGCAAACTGAAATGCAGAGAAATTGAGTGAATTGCTCAAGATCACACAGAAGTCAAGCCCAGAATAGAACTGATGATTGATGGTTTCCCGTTCAGCCATGACCCTTCCCAGTACACTTTATTTGAAACAGTCTGGTGAGAGTGGCTAATGGATTTGATATTCTTGAACCATTAATATTTTTTCTCAGTAATACTCTTGCCAAACTTGCTTATTTTCCAGAATGAGAGATATTTCTGAAAATAGAGTCTGTACACAAAGTTGATTATCAGTCTAAAAGGACAGTCAGTCTGAAAGCAGTGAAGGAATTTTAACCTAAAAAAGTGGGTTTGGGGACTGTAATCAAAGGAACATTTTATATCAATATCAAGATCTTGAAAGATGGAAAGATTAAATAAAAAATATTGAATATCAAGGCAAGAGTTTTGCAAAGCCTAGAAAACCTGGATTCTGAATAAGAGCAGACCTTTAGCAATGAGCTTGAACTCCTGCCAAGTAATGCAGTGCACCTTGGCATCCTTCCCTGGCCTCAAAATCCTGGGCTTTGGCTTATATCTCAGGCTGCAGCCAACTCATTTCCTCCAGCCAATCGATGGCTTTCTAATAGCTGAGCATCCTGCTCTGAATCACTTGCAACCACTAAGATACACTTTCACTGTTTATTTTTTGACTTGAGACAGAGAAGAGCAAGGTCAGTTGATTCTTTCAATGATTGCTCTTAAAATAAAAACTTTCACCACAGTCTCTTGAACTTTTGAAAACTAATATCCAATAACATAGCCATTTTAACAAATTCAGTTGCTCATGATTTCATAGTTTTTCTAAAACTTTATTATCTATACCTATATGTCTATATCATATGTATAAATGCATCAGAATTATTTAAAGGGGATGTGCTTTTATATCTGCCAAATACAGTGTCTTACGTTTCATAGGCACACAATTAACATTGGAAAAGAAAAATTAAAAATATATAAAGGTAATAAATGGTTCCTTTATAATTAGGGGCTTACTTTTCATGCCAGGTAGAAACCTCTTATTGTAAGACTAAGCATATATTGATCATGTGATGGCGAGGAGAAAAGTTTCACTTGTGGGGAAGGTGCGTGTCCAGGAACTGTAGAAGACAATATTGAATGGGTTTGTAAATCAGGCAGAGAACATAGTCTTGATGTTATAAGATAGAGTATAGTATAGTATGGTTATACTATAGGATAGTATGAGCAAAAGAAAGGAGAGAGGTCCAGCCACAAGATGAGAGTTCTAGTGTGAAATTATTGTAGACAATACAGAGTGATGTAAGTCAGAAAGAGAAAAACAAATACCGTATGCTAACACATATAGAAGGAATCTAAAAGAAAAAAAAAAAAAACACGTGCTCATGAGGAACCTAGGGGCAGGACAGGAATAAAGACACAGACTTAGAGAATGGACTAGAGGACACGGGGAGGGGGAAGGGCAAGCTGGGACAAAGTGAGAGAGTGGCATGGACATATATACACTACCAAACGTAAAACAGATAGCTAGTGGGAAGCAGCCGCATAGCGCAGGGAGATCAGCTCGGTGCTTTGTGACCACCTAGAGGGGTGGGATAGGGAGGGTGGGAGGGAGGGAGACGCGAGAGGGAGGAGATATGGGGATATCTGTGTATGTATAGCTGATTCACTTTGTTATAAAGCAGAAACTAACACACCATTGTAAAGCAATTATACTCCAATAAAGATGTTAAAAAAAAATTCTCTACCCACATTCTCCTTGGTGGCCAACATTCTCATAAGCAGTTTCATCATCACCGCCACCACCACCATCACCACCACTATCATCATCATCATTATCATCATCTTATGCTTGAGGTTCAAAGAGAAGAAAACCCATCAAACTCAGGAAACTGGAGCATAAATATTGATATGCTCTACAAGCTCTTCTGGTGTTTATTTGAGATCATTTTTACACCAATGAGATAAGATTACTTACTTTCTCAGGATTTGAAACATCATAAAGTATGTGGTAAAGAATTTACTTTTGGTGGTCCACATCCAGATTCACTTAGTCCTCATATACCTTATTTGAACATGGCAAATCCACAGGCCTGGGGTTAGAATAAACTTTGCTGACCAGTTATCAAGGAAGTGGAAAAGTATGTGGTAAAACCAGTTTATCTATTTTAAAGCCTGTGTTATCTTTACCATCATTCTGTTTGAAATGGAAGATGCTTTTCCAAGATGCTGGTCCCTTTGGAAAAGCGACCAGAATATACCAAGATTTTTTTTCTCAGACTCCAAGTTCTATTTCAGATGGTAGTTGCCAGTTGCTAAGGGAACCTTTATAAGGTCAATTATCATTAAAATCGCCTCTGAAACTGGATATCTGATGGAGGAGGACTTGTTTTCTCATCTTTTAATGGCAGATGTTTGGGCTAATACTTTATCTCATGAGAAAAGCCCATTCATGCTCAGGCTCCTTTTCCTTTTCTCCCCACTTTTTGTGAAAATAGTGCAGGGCAGAAATTGCATAATGTCATGAATAAAAGAAGACTGTATGTATGGATGAATCTTGAAGTCAGATTGAACCCACAGACTCAAGACAGCTGTGATATAAGTAAATTGCATTTAAACTTGGAAAATGGTTTTTTTTTCTACCTTTAAAAAAATAGGAATATAATCTATATACAGTAAAACACAGATTTTATGTACATTTTGTTGAGTTCTGACAAATGTATACATTTGTGCAAACACCACTGTAATAATGATACAGAATATTTTCATCATCCCAGAAAGTTCCCTCTTAGTACCACATTCCTGTCAATTCTCACCCCGAGACAATTGCTGCTCTGACATCTGTCACCATAATTTAGTTTCTACTATTCTAGAACTTCATATAAATAAAATAATATAATACATAGTCTAAGAATTCCCTAGCTATCCAGTGGTTAAGACTCTTCACTTTCATTGCTGAGGGACCAGGTTCAATCCCTGGTCAGGGAAGTAAGTTCCCACAAGCCACATGTCCCGCCCCCCAATGTTTTTTTTTAAATACATAATTTATTTTCTGTCTTTTTTTGATAAAAAGTAAGGTTTTTGAGATTCATCCATGTTATTGTATTTATCAGCAGTTTGTTACTTTTTGTGACTGAGGAGTATTCCTCTAAATGAAGATGCTACACTTTTGTATCCATTAAGCTGTTGGAGGAGAATTGTTTTTTACTACTATGAATAAAGCTGTTACGAATGTGGTTTTAATTATCTGCTGTGAACATGTATTTTAATTTTAATTCAAGGATTTCTAGTAACAGGTTTGACTTGATGACTCTGTTTAGAAGAGGCTGCAGTGAGAGAGCAGATTTTTTTGAGCAGAAGGTCTTTTATTCACCTATGTTCCTTTGGTTGTCTCAGCCCAGGGTTTTGAACGATCCATCCCCAACCCCCAGTAACTGTAGAAGGTATACCTCATATTCCATATCTCCTAGGATATCACAGTCAAACAGTGTAATCATCAATGCCCCTTCCTCATTCCCACTCTCATTTAAATAATTAGGTCCTCCTTTTAACACTTCAACACTTTGTAGCTAATGAGGAGATACACAGTAACTCCTTTTTAGATTGAATGTCTCTTTTTAGATTGAAAAGCAGCCTAGCGTTTTCAGAATATAGGCATACCTCAATTTATTGCACTTTGCTTTATTGTGCTTTGCAGATGTTGTACTTTTTACAAATTGAGGGTTTGTGGTAACCCTGCATCAAGAGTCTAACAGCATTTGCTCACTTCATATCTCTGTGCACATTTTGGTAATGCTTACAATATTTCAAACTTTTTCATCATTATTATATTTGCTATGGTGAATCGTGATCAGTGATCTTTGATATTTTTACTATAAATGTTTTGGGGTACCACAAACCAATCCCGTACAAGACAGTGAACTTAATCTATAAATATTGTGTGTGTTCTGACTGCTCCACTAACTGGTCATTCCCCCATCTCCTCTCATTGAGTCTCCCTATTCCCTGAGACACAACAATACTAAAATTAGGCCAATTAATAACCCTACATTTCTTTTAAGTGTTTACAATATGGAATAGTCACACATCTTTCACTTTAAATTAAAAGCTAGAAATGATTAAGTTTAGTAAGGAAGACATGTGGAAAGCTGAGCCAAAAGCTAGGCCGCTTGCAGCAAGCAGCCAAGTTGTGAATGCATAGGAAAAGTTCTTGAAATAAGCAGTGCTACAAACAAATAATAAGAAAGTCAAACAGCCTATTGCTGATATGAAGAAAATTTTAGTGGTCTGCATAGAAGATCAAACCAGCCACAGCATTCCCTTCAGCTAAAGCCTAATCCAGAGCAAGGCACTAACTCTCTTCAGTTTACAAAGGCTGAGAGAGGTGAGGAAGCTGCAGAAGAAAAGTTTGATATTACTCATCCATAAAAAGGAACGAAATTGGGTCATCTGTAGAGATGTAGATGGACCTAGAGACTGTCATACAGAGTGAAGTAAGGCAGAAGGAGAAAAACAAATATCGTATATTAATGTATATATGTGGAATCTAGAAAACTGGTACAGATGAACCTCTTCTTAAGGCAGAAATAGGGACACAGATGTAGAAAACAAACATATGGACACCAAGGAGGAAAAGCGGAGTGGGATGAATTGGGAGATTGGGATTGACATATATACACTAATATGTATAAAATAGATAACTAATGAGAACCTGCTATATAGCACAGGGAACTGCACTTCGCTGTACAGTAGAAACTAACACAACATTATAAAACAACTATACCCCAATAAAAATAAAAATTATTTTGAGGCTAGCAGAAGTTGGTTCATGAGGTCTAAGGGAAGAAGATATCACCATAACATAAAAGTACAAAGTGAAGCAGCAAGTGTTGATCCAGAACCTGCAGCAAGTTATCCAGAAGATCTAATTAAGATAATTCATGAAGGTGGACACACTAAGAGTCAGATTTTCAATGCAGACAAAACAGCCTTATATTGGAGAAAGATGCCATCTAGAAATGTCATAAGTAGAGAGGAGAAGTCAATGCCTGGCCTCAAAGCTTCAAAGGACAGGGTGATTCTCTTGTTGGGGACTAATGCAGCTGATGATTTTAACTTGAAGCCAGTGATCATTTACCATTCCAAAATTCTTAGGGCCCTTAAGAATGATGCTAAATCTATTCTGTTTGTACTCTATAAATGGAACAACAAAACCTGGATGACAGCATATTTGTTTACTACATGGTTTACTGAATATTTTAAGCCCACTGTGAAGAATTACTGCTCAGAAAATATTCTTTTCAAAATATGACTGCTCATTGACAATGTCCCTGGTCACTCAAGAGCTCTGATAGAGATGTTCAATGAGATTAATGCTGTTTTCATGCCTGCTAATACAACATCCATTCTGCAGTCCATGGATCAAGTTTTATTATTTAAGAAATACATTTTATGAGGCTCTAGCCCCCATGGATAGTGATCCCTCTGTTGGATCTGGGCAAAGTAAATTGAAAACCACTGGAAAGTATTCACCATTCTTATTGCCATGAAGGACATTCATGATTCATGGGAAAAGGTCAAAATATCAACATTAACACAATTTTGGAAGAAGTTGATTCCAACCCTCATGGGTGACTTTGAGGGGTTCAAGACTCCAGTGGAGGAATTCACTGCCGTTGTGGTGGAAATAGCAAGAGAACTAGAATTCGAAGTGAAAACTGGAGATGTGACTGAATTGCCGCCATTTCAGGATAAAGCGTTAACAGATGAGGAGTTGCTTCTTGTGGATGAGCAAAGAAGGTGGCCTCTTGAGTTGGAATCTGCTCCTGTTGAAGATGCTGTGAAGATTGTTGAGAAGACAACAAAGGATTTAGAATATTACATAAACTTAGTTGATGAAGCAATGACAGGGTTGAATCCAATTTTGAAATCCATTCTACTGTGTGTAGAATGCTATCAAACAGCATTGTGAAATTGTTTGTGTAGGAAGAGTCAATCAATGTGGCAAACTTCATTGTTGTTTAATTTTAAGAAAACACCACAATCATCCCAGCCTTCAGCAACCACCAGCCTGATCAGTCAGCAACCATCAACTTGAAGAAAGGCTCTCCACCAGCAAAAAGACTATGACTTGTTGAAGGCTCAGATGATGGGTAGCATTTTTTAACAATAAAGTATTTTTTATTAAGGTATGTGCATTATTTTTTACACGTAATGCTGTTGTATACATAATAGACCACAGTATAGTATAAGTTTTACATGCACTGGAAACCAAAACATTTGTATGACTCACTTTATTTTGATATTTGCTTTATTTTGGTGGTCTGGAGCTAAACCCACAATATCTCTGAGGTAATTACTTCAGAAACTCACTTAGCTTTCCCAGAAGTCCCCCTGGGTAGTGGTTTTGAATCCCATAGGTTACCACTTTGCATATATTTTGCATGCATAGTGAAAGAAATCCAGGTTTTAACATTTCACATTCTAGGAGGATTCTGAGTGCATCCCTGCATTTTCTGAGCTGTAGAAAGTGTTATGTTAATAAGACCATATTTAAAATTCACCCCAGTGGTGCATCAAGATCCTTGCTGGGAAAGACGTACTGAGATGTTTGCTATAATCCACACTAAGACCTTTCTAAATATTTAAAGACTTTGTTACAGTGAAGGATGTTTTATTTGAGGAAGATGATCTGGCTGTGGGATCACTAGAGAATTTGTTTTGGTCTGGGGGGTAGTAAAGTTGTCAGAGCTTTGATGCTGGCATGCACAGCTATGCCTGAAGCTCTCACACATTTCTTGTGCTTCTGGGGGTGCCATATCTCTAGCTGATTTAATTCCATCAGCTGATTCATTTTGTTTTTCTCTCTGAGATGAACTGGTGTGCAGAGGACACCATTTAAACACACTTATTGTTTCATCTCCTGGTTTTTTGTTTTAGATGCTAACGTTACATGTTTTCCCAACCACTTTATGAACTTTGTTAACCAAATAGACAAGGCACACTGTATCCATTTTATAGATGGTAAGAATTAAGCTGATTAAGTGGCTTGTCATGTTGCATTATAAATTATGCCACTTTAAGCATTACCAGTTTCAACTTGTCTCTGTTCTGAAAGAAATCACTAGAGTAATTCTAATTTCTTAAATGAGAGACAGGTGGATGGTCATTTTAGGGGAGGGACTTGACAAGGTAGCCCCTCCAAATTCCCCTTGATATGTGCAGTTGACATTGAGGGAGGGATCAGTAAATTTGCAAATGAGAGAAGAAACGTCCTGAGAAGAAAAAGATCTAGATTCTGACCCCTTTCTCTTTTAAGGGCCACTATCTGAGAGTGTCTCTGATGGATTAAGAAGGTCAGAAGTAAAATTTGCTAGTGGTAAAGAGCACCAAAGGCCACCAAAGAGGAAATCATCATGGAGAAAAGTAGTTTGACAAATAATCTGAAAACACCACAGACTAAACTAGTAATACTCAATAGAAATATACTGCAAATCACAAATGTAATTTTAATTTTCTAGTTGCCACATTAGTAGGAAAAGAAGTGCCTAATTTTAGTACATTTTATTTAACCTAATACACCAAAAATATTATCATCCCAAAATAATTAATATAAAAATTGAGATATTTTTATTTTTTTTATTTGTTAAGTCTTTTAAGTAAAATATGTATTTTCTTTTTTATTGACATATAGTTGATTTACAATATTGTGTTAGTTTCAGGTGTACAACAAAGTGATTGTTATATTTATGTATATGTATATTTTTTTCAGATTGTTTTCTAAGTTACTACAAGATATTGAATATAGTTCCCTGTGCTCTACAATAAATCCTTGTTGCTAATTTATTTTGTATATAGTAGTTTGTATCTGTTAATCTCATATTCCTAATTTATCCCTCCCCCACTCCCTTTCCCCTTTGGTAATCATAAATTTGTTTTCTATGTCTGTGAGTCTGTTTCTGTTTCACATACAGATTCATTTGTATTATTTTTTAGATTCCACATATGTTATATCATATAATATTTGTTTTTCTCTGTTGACTTACTTCACATAGTATGATATTCTCTAGGTCCATGTTGCTGCAAATGGCAATATTTCATTCTTTTTTATGGCTGAGTAATATTCCATTCTATCTATCTATCTATACATTTTTTTTTTTCTCTCTTAAACCAGTCTTCTGTTGATGGACACTTGGGTTGTTTCCATGTCTTATCTATTGTAATTAATGCTATTATGAACATTGGGGTGCATGTATCTTTTATAATTAGATCTCTCATCTTTTTGGAATATATGGCCAAAAGTGGGATTGATGGATCATATAGGAACTCTAGTCTTAGCTTTTAAGGAACCACTATATTGTTTTCCATAGTGGCTGCACCAATTTACATTCCCACCAACTGTGTAGAAGGGTTCCCTTTTCCCCACAAGGAGTGTATTTTCTGTAAGTACACCTTTATTTGAACTAGTCACATATCAGGTGCTCTAGTCACTGAGTGGCCACCATGTTGGACAATTCATAAGAGAAAGGTAAGAAATACCCTCTTAGCAGCTACTCTCACAAAGCTGTAGTGCTTTAGAACCATAGAGTATAAGCCAGAGAGCTGTAACTATGAAATGTTGCTGGTTCTACCTCAGGGACACAAAAGGTAGTGAGGATGACACCGGAGAGCAGTAAAGAACCACAACACCACGTGGTGGACCACAAGTGGACTGCTAATTTTGCTTTGTTCTCTCTCTGTGGTATGGAGATAGAGTTAATCCCATAATTCTTGACAAGTTGCTGTAGGGGGCAGAAGAAGAACTCGGGAGATAATTTGATCTTATGGCAAATCAAAGCAAAGAGACTTCAGCTAAGAATCTGAAGAACCAGAGAAATATAACAATTTTGTTCTGGAAGCCTGTGAAGTGGGTCAAATCAGTCACAATTATTTAGTTGTGTGTCAGCCTTTCCTTCCGAATATGTCATGAGCCCCTTGAGGGGAGAAATTAGGATTTACCCTTTTATGGCAGATCCTGGTCCTTATGCAACACCACAATTGTGTTAAGCAGGATAAGGGTGGTCTTCTTCAACCTCTTTCCAGCATCTGAAGAGCACTCAGCACAGAGTCTTATAGGTAAAAAAAAATTGTCAAAAGACTGAGCAGAAAAACCTGAGCTTCCTCCCTCTCCAATGGCAGCTTCCTCCTTACAAAATGCATGTAACCAAGAGGCTTACTCTGCGCATGTCTCAAGTAAGTCTCTGTAGGTGTTACTATCTTTACCTACCTCACTAAGTCAGTGGGAAGAAAAATACAAGAAAAACAATAGGAATAAAAAAGGTTACATTTGCATAGTGTTTTAGATTGTATCAACAGCTTTCACATGCAAATCTCATTTAAATCTACACATTTTACTAATTCAGAAAGGGTGGGACACTAGGTCCAGTCAAGTCACTAAGAACTCATTCAGCTGGAAATTGAACCTAAGGCATCTGACTTCAAATCCAACTCATTTTCTATCTTCCTGCCCCTGCACCACAGCTGCATCCAGATGCAGAATCAGATTGTGCTGACAATAAAATACTCTAGGTAAATGTGTGATATTTCCACCATGTTTTTATCAGGAGGGGCCCAGTATGCCCAGACTAAAATGTCATCATTATTTGAAACTGCCTTTGGACTATCTTTACATATATTAAATACAACTATTGACCTATCAGAAAACCCAGAGTGGTTTCAAATAAAGATTTTCATTTTCCAGTTGTACCATGATAGTTTGTCTTCCAGAATAAAATGACTTCTTTGGAAGCAAGGGAGAATTGGTTTCTTAAATCTGACCCAGACGTCAGATTGGTGTGCTTTATTGTGTGAATCTAACTGAAAGTTTCTTAGCAGGAACTCCTGTTACTAAAGCAAGTAGATTTTACACAATTTGGTCTTCAAAGCTATGGGGAAAAATAGGCCAGACCACACAGCTGGCTTGGAAAACAATGTAAATGCATTTTTGTTCAGTAAACAATTAAAAAGAGAAAATAATTTCCTCCTAAGCCAACAGAAAGTGGGAAAGGACAAACATTTGTTCCTGCCAAATTCAGTCTGAATTATTTATTACCTGCTACAGATTGTGGTATTGTAATAATATTGTAAGAGGCAGAAAAATTCTGATACTGTCTCAAGAAATTGCTTGTAAATATCAGTAAATTATCACACATCAGCCATTGCAAGGGGTGGGTCATGGACTGATGTGACTATCCTAGATTCTGCATTTGGGGGAAAAAATCTTAATACTTCTCAACATGCTGTTGAGAAAGAAGAGTGGACTTGAAATCCAAAGATCTGGCATCATCTTTTGCAAATCACTGAAACTTACTGAGTTTCCCCTCCCCATTGTTAAGCAGGCTAATATCTACTTCAGAGGGTTGCAATGAGAATTAAGTGAGCTAATAGAAGTCAATTATCCAGGTGCAATACTCTATTGTAGAGACACCCACAGATAATTGATCCCTAGGGAAAACACACATTCATAAATATCATTTTTTAATTTAAATATGATTGAGAAATAGATATTTAATGTCTGGTAATGTGATACCATAGCTGTTTCAACACTGGACTTGAAATGATTTAAAGTAATACATCAGTTCATTTGTATCATTTTTTTTTTTAGATTCTGCATATAAGCGATATCATATAATATTTCTCTTTCTCTGTCTGACTTACTTCACTCAGTATGACAATCTCTAGGTCCACTCACAGAGAATGAACTAATGGTTACCAGCGGGGGAAGGGTGCAGGGGGGATAGTTAAGGAGTTTGAGATTCACATGTACACACTGCTATACTTAAGATGGATAACCAACAAGGACCTACTGCATAGCACAGGGAACTCTGCTCAATATTATGTAACAGCCTAAATGGGAAAATAATTTGAAAAAGAATAGATACATGTATATGTATAACTGAATCACTTTGTTGTACACCTGAAACTAACACAACATTGTTAATCAGCTATACGCCAGTATAAAATAAATAGTTTAAAAAATTTAAAAACTAAAAAAAAATTTTAAATAAGCAAATAAAAATAAAGTAATACATCATTCATTCATTTATTCTTTCACACTCATGGTCATTAAACGAAGTTTTAGTTTATTACTTACTGTGTGTAAGTCACTTTACTAGACCCTGAGTATGTACTATTTAACAAGGCAGAAAATAAATCTATCCACCATAGTCTACAACAAATAGGCTACTGTTTGGGGGTGGGGGTGAGGGTGGTAAAAGTCGTTAGACAAGAAGGATCTTGGTTTCCTAATATAAGAATGATGATTTTAACACTCACTATGAATGGCAAAGCATGTTCTGCAAAAAGATGTTTAAGACAACCATCCCCAACACTCCAGCTTGCAATCACAGGGTACCAGGCTGCCATGTCTGACAGAATTCCTTTCCAACAAACCCAGTAGGCAACCAGCTTGCACGGCATGTTAAGGAGAAGCTAGAGTTTATTGGCAATAAAATTATAAAAACCCCATATTAAACTAGTATTCTTTGAGCAAAAACAAAAGAAAAGTCTAGGATCTTAACTTTTAATTTTTTTTATAAATTTTAATTTAATTAATTAATTTATTTGGCTGCATTGGGTCTTTGTTGCTGTGCATAGACTTTCTCTAGTTATGGTGAATGGGGACTACTCTTCGTTGTGCTGCGTGGGCTTCTCATTGTGGTGACTTCTCTTGTCATGGAGCTAGGATCTTACTTTTATTAATAATAAAGGCTCTACAGCAGAAAGCAGATGTCCCACAACACAGTAATCAAGATAAACTCCAGGCAAAGATGGATTTTTAATAAATTGTTCTTGGACAATTTGGTAACCATTTGGAAAAAAGGTAAAATTAGATTCATATCTCACACCATACACAAGAATAGAGTCTAAGTGGATTATAAATCTAAATATAAAAAATGAAATCAACATGTACTATATGGGTGAATTCCTCTTTAAATTCAGTGTAGGATAGAATTTCTAATTATGACTTAAAATCTAGAGGTAATAAAAAGATTGATAAAGCTGACTACAGAAAAAAAAATGTAAAAATTCATAGCACAAAACACCATAAAAAATCAAAAGACAAACTGAAAAACAGTGAGAAAATATTTGTAATGTGTACCATCTACAAAAGTTTGATTAATGGTACAAAAGGAATTCTTAAAAATTGAAAGAAAAAGGACAAATAATGATGGAAAATAGAAAAAAAATATGGACAGACAACTCACACACAAAAAATATATATATATATATAAAAATTGCCTTAAAACATATAAAAATGTAATAATAAAAGAAATGTAAGTTATAACAACACTGAGGTATCTTTTCTCGTGTCCCAGATTGACAAAGACTAAAGAGTAGGAAAACAAAAGTTGCTGGAACAACTGGACATCCACAAGCAAAATATGAATCTAGACACAAACATTATGCTCTTCACAAAAATTAATTCAAGATGGATCATAAACATAAATGTAAAAAGCAAGACTGGGACGCTCCTAGAAGGTAACATAGGAGATAATATATGTGACCTCTGATATGTTGATGACTTTTTGGATAAAACATCAAAGACATGATCCATGAAAGAAATAATCGATAAGCTGAACTTTATTAAATTAAAAATGTCTGCTCTATGAAAGACACTGTAAAGAGAAAGAAAAGAGAAACCACACTGGGAGAAAATATTTGAAAAAGATATATCTGATAAAGGACTGTTATTCCTTTATACAAAGAATTACACAGAGAGAGACCTTCAAGATGGCTGAGAAGTAAAACGTGGAGATCACCTTCCTCCCCACAAATACATCAGAAATGCATCTACATGTGGAACAACTCCTACAGAACACATACTGAATGCTGGCAGAAGACCTTAGACTTCCTAAAACGCAAGAAACTCCCCACGTACCTGGGTAGGGCAAAAGAAAAAAGCAAAACACAGAGACAAAAGAATAGTGACAGGACCGGTACCTCTGGGAGGGATCTGTGAAGGAGGAAAAGTTTCCACACACTAGGAAGCCCCTTCACTGGTAGAGACTGTGGGTGGTGGGGGGAAAGCTTCAGAGCCATGAAAGAGAGTGTAGCAACAGGGGTGCAGAGGGCAAAGCGGAGAGATCCCCTCACAGATGATTGGTGCCAACCAGCACTCGCCAGCCTGAGAGGTTTGTCTGCTCACTTACCAGGGCGGGTGGAGGCTGGGAGCTGAGGCTCAGGTTTCAGAGCTCAGACCCCAGGGAGAGGACTGGGGCTGGCTGCATGAACACAAACTGAAGGGGGCTAGTGCACCACAGCTAGCTGGGAGGGAGTCCAGGAAAAAGTCTGGGACTACCTAAGAGGCAAGAGACCATTGTTTCAGGGTGTGCGAGGAGAGGGGATTCAGAGCACAGCCAAAATGAGCTCCAGAGACAGACAAGAGCTGCGGCTATCAGCACGGACCCCAGAGATGGGCATGAGACTCTAAGGTTGCTGCTGCAGCCAGCAAGAAGCCTGTGTGCAAGCACAGGTCACTATCCGCTCCTGCAAGCCTGTGCAGCCCAGCCCGCCACTGCCAGGGTCCCGTGATCCAGGGACAATGTCCCCGGGAGAACACAAGGCATGTCTCAGGCTGTTGCAACGTCACACAAGCCTCTGACACCACAGGCTAGCCCAGCATTCCATACCCCTCCCCCCTCCCTCCCCCACCCCCCGGCCTGAGTGAGCCAGAGTCGCCTAATGAGCCGCTATTTTAACACCATCTTGTCTGAGGGAAAACAGATGCCCTCAGGCGACCTACACACAGAGGTAGGGACAAATCCAAAGCTGAACACCAGGAGCTGTGCAAACAAAGAAAACAAAGGGAAATTTCTCCCAGCAGCCTCAGGAGCAGCAGATTAAATCTCCACAGTCAACCTGATGTACCGGTCATCTGTGGAATACCTGAATAGACAATGAATCATCCCAAAACTGAGGCGGTGGACTTTGGGAACAACTGTAGACTTGGGGTTTGCTTTCTGTATCTAATTGGTTTCTGGTTTTATGTTTACCTTAGTTTAGTATTTAGAGTTTATTATCATTGGTAGATTTGTTTATTGATTTGGTTGCTCTCCTCCTTTTTTTAATATATAGATATATATAATTTTTCCTTTTTCTATTTTGTGAGTGTGTATGTGTATTCTTCTTTGTGTGATATTGTCTGTATAGCTTTGCTTTTACCATTTGTCCTAGGATTCTATCTGTCCATTTTTTCTTTTTCTTTTTTCTTTTTGTACAGTTTTTACCTCTTGTTATCATTGGTGGATTTGTTTTTTAGTTTGGCTGCTCTCTTCTTTCTTCCTTTCTTTATTTTTATATTACTTTGTAATTTTTAAAATTTTATTTATAATAATTTCTTTATTTTAATAACTTTTTAATTTAATTTTATTTTTTCTTCTTTGTTTTTTTCTCATTTTTCTTCTTAGTCATGTGGCTGACAGGGTCTTTGTACTCTGGCCAGGTGTCAGGCCTGTGCCTATGAGGTGGGAGAGCCGAGTTCAGGACATTGGTCCACCAGAGACCTTCTGGCTTCACACAATATCAAATGGCGAAAGCTCTCCCAGAGATCTCCATCTCAACACTAAGACCCAGCTCCACTCAACAACCGGCAAGCTACAGTGCTGGACACCCTATGCCAAACAACTAGCAAGACAGGAACACAACCCCACGCATTAGCAGAGAGGCTGCCTAAAATCATAATAAGGTCACAGACACCCTAAAACACACCACCGGACATGGTTCTGCCCACCATAAAGACAAGAACCAGACTCATCCACCAGAACACAAGCACCAGTCCCCTCCACCAGGAAGCCTACACAACCCACTGAACCAACCTTACTCACTGGGGACAGACACCAAAAACAATGGGAACTACGAACCAGCAGCCTGTAAAAAGGAGATGACAAATACACTAAGTTAAGCAAAATGAGAAGACAGAGAAACACACAGCAGATGAAGGAGCAAGGTAAAAACCCACCAGACCAAACAAATGAAGAGGAAATAGGGAGTCTACCTGAAACAGAATTCAGAATAATGATAGTAAAGATGATCCAAAATCCTGGAAATAGAATGGAGAAAATACAAGAAACATGTAACAAGGACCTAGAAGAATGAAAGAATAAATAAACAATGATGAACAACACAATAAATGAAATTAAAAATTCTCTAGAAGGAATCAATAGCAGAGTAACTGAGGCAGAAGAACAGATAAGTGACCTAGAAGATAAAATAGTGAAAATAACTATTGCAGAGCAGAATAAAGAAAAAAATGAAAAGAATTGAGAACAGTCTCAGAGACCTCTGGGACAACGTTAAATGGACCAACAATCGAATTATAGGGGTCCCAGAAGAAGAAGAGAAAAAGAAATGACTGAGAAAATTTTTGAAGGTTAATAGTTGAAAATTTACCTAATATGGGAAAGGAAATAGTCAATCAAATCCAGGAAGGACAGAGAGTCCCATGAAAGATAAATCCAAGGAGAAACACTCCAAGACACATATTAATCAAACTATAAAAATTAAATACATAGAAAAAATATGAAAAGCAGCAAGGAAAATAAAAACAAATAACATACAAGGGAATCCCCATAAGGTTAAGAGCTGATCTTTCAGCAGAAACTCTGCAAGCCAGAAGGCAGTGGCAGGACATATTTACAGTGATGAAAGGGAAAAAACTACAACCAAGATTACTCTACCCAGCAAGGATCTCATTCAGATTCAATGGAGAAATTAAAACCTTTACAGAAAAGCAAAAGCTAAGGGAATTCACACACCAAACCAGCTTTAAAACAAATGCTGAAGGAACTGCTCTAGGCAGGAAAAACAAGAGAAAGAAAAGACCTACAATAACAAACCCCAAACAATTAAGAAAATGGTAATAGGAACATACATATCGATAACTACAATAAATGTAAATGGATTAAAAGCTAAAACAAAAGACATAGACTGGCTGAATGGATACAAAAACAGGACCCGTATATATGCTGTCTACAAGAGACCCACTTCGGACCTAGGGATACATACTGACTGAAAGTGAGGGGATGGAAAAAGATATTCCATGCTAATGGAAATCAAAAGAAAGCTGAAGTTGCAATTCTCATATGAGAAAATAGACTTTAAAATAAAAACTATTACAAGAGACAAAGAAGTACACTACATAATGATCAAGGGATCAATCCAAGAAGAAGACATAACAATTGTAAATATGTATGCACTCAACATAGCAGCACCTCAATACATAAGGCAAATGCTAACAGCCATAAAACTGGAAATTGACAGTAACACAATCATAGTCGGGGACTTTAACACCACACATTCACCAATGGACAGATCATCTAAAATGAAAATAAATAAAGAAACACGTAAATAGATAAGGAAACATGAGCTATAAGTGATATATTAAATAAGAGGGACTTAACTGATATTTAGAGGACATTCCATCCAAAAATATCAGAATACACTTTCTTCTGAAGTGATCATGGAATACTCTCCAGGAGAGAACATACCTTCGGTCACAAATCAAGACTTGGTAAATTTAAGAAAATTGAAATCATATCAAGTATCTTTTCTGAAAACAACGCTATGAGACTAGATATCAACTACAGGAAAAAATATAAAAAATACAAACACATGGAGGCCAAACAATACACTACTAAATAACCAAGAGGTCACTGAAGAAATCAAAGAGGAAATGAAAAAATACCTAGAAACCAATGAAAATGAAAACACGATGACCTAAAACCTATGGGATGTAGCAAAAGCATTTCTTAGACGGAAGTTTATAGCAATACAATCCTACCTAAAGAAGCAAGAAATATCTCAAACAAACAACTTAAACTTACAACTAAAAGAATTAGAGACAGAAGAACAAAAAACCCCAAACTTAGAAGAAGGAAAGAAATCATAAAGATCAGATCAGAAATAAATGAAAAAGAAATAAAGGAAACAATCGCAAACATCAACAAACCTAAAAGTTGGTTCTTTGAGAAGATAAACAAAATTAATAAACCATTAGCCAGACTCATCAAGAAAAACAGGGAGAAGACTCAAATCAATAGAAATAGAAATGAAAAAGGAGAAGTAACAACTGAGACTGCAGAAATACAAAGGATCATGAGAGATAACTAAAAGCAACTTTTTGACAATAAAATGGACAACCTGGAAGTAATGGACAAATTCTTAGAAAAGCACAACCTTCTGAGACTGAACCAGGAAGAAACAGAAAATATAAACAGACCAATCACAAGCCCTGAAATTGAGATTTTGATTAAAAATCTTCCAGCAAACAAAAGCCCAGGACCAGATGGCTTCTCAGGTGATTCTTACTAAACATTTACAGAAGAGTTAATACCTATCCTTCTGAAACACTTCCAAAATATAACAGAGGGAGGAACACTCCCCAACTCATTCTACAAGGCCACCATCACCCTGATACCAAAACCAGACAAAGATGTCACAAAGAAAGAAAACTACACGCACATATCACTGATGACATAGATGCAAAAATCCTCAACAAAACACTAGTAAACAGAATCCAACTGCACATTAAATGGATCATACACCATAATCAAGTGGGGTATATCCCAGGAATGCAAGGATTCTTCAATATATGCAAATCAATCAATTTGATAAACCATATTAACAAATTGAAGGAGAAAAGCATATTATCATCTCAATAGATGCAGAAAGCTTTTGACAAAATTCAATACCCATTTATGATAAAAACCCTCCAGAAAGTAGGCATAGAGCAAACTTACGTAATAAAAGCCATATATTAAAAACCCACAGCCAACATCATTCTCCATGGTGAAAAACTGAAACCATTTCCTCTAAGATCAGGAACATGACAAGGTTGTCCATTCTCACCACTATTATTCAACAAAGACTTGGAAGTTTTAGCCACAGCAATCACAGAAGAAAAAGAAATAAAAGGAATCCAAATCAGAAAAGAAGAATTAAAGCTGTCACTGTTTGCAGATGACATGATACTACACATGGAGAATCCTAAAGATGCTACCAGAAAACTTTGAGAGCTAATCAATGAATTTAGTAAAGTAAAAGGATACAAAATTAATGCACAGAAATCTCTTGAATTCCTATACACTAATGATGAAAAATCTGAAAGAGAAATTAAGGAAACACTCACATTTACCACTGCAATGAAAATAATAAAATACTTTGGAATCAACCTACCTAAGAGACGAAAGATGTGTATGCAGAAAACTATAAGACACTGATGAAAGAAATTAAAGATGATACAAACAGATGGAGAGATATACCATGTTCTTGGATTGGAAGAATCAATATTGTGAAAATGAGTCTACTACCCAAAGCAATCTACAGTTTCAATGCAATCTCTATCAAACTACCACTGGCATTTTTCACAGAACTAGAACAAAAAATTTCACAATTTGTATGGAAACACAAAAGACCCCAAATAGCCAAAGAAATCTTGAGAAAGCAAAACAGAGCTGGAGGAATCAGGCTCCTGGACCCCAGACTATACTACAAAGCTACAGTAATCAATACAGTATGGCACTGGCACAAAAACAGAAATATAGAACAACGGAACAGGATAGAAAGCCCAGAGATAAACCCACGCACATATGGTCACCTTATTTTTGATAAAGGAGACAAAGAATATTCAATGGAGAAAAGAAAGCCTCTTCAATAAGTGGTGCTGGGAAAACTGGACAGCTGCATGTAAAAGAATGAAATTAGAACACTCCCTAACACCATGCACAAAAATAAACTCAAAATGGATTTAAAGACCTAAATGTAAGCCCAGACACTATAAAACTCTTAGAGGAAAACATAGGCAGAACACTCTATAACATAAATCACAGCAAAATCCTTTTTGACCCACCTCCTAGAGAAATGGAAATAAAAACAAAAATAAACAAATGGGATCTAATGAAACTTAAAAGCTTTTGCACAGCAAAGGAAACCATAAACAAGACCAAAAGACAACCCTCAGAATGAGAGAAAATATTTGCAAACGAATCAATGGACAAAGGATTAATCTCCAAAATATATAAACAGCTCATTCAGCTCAATATTAAAGAAACAATCACCCCCATCCAAAAATGGGCAGAAGACTTAAATAGACATTTCTCCAAAGAAGACATACAGATGGCCACGAAGCACATGAAAAGATGCTCAACATCACTAATTACTAGAGAAATGCAAATCAAAACTACAATGAGGTATCACCTCACACCAGTTAGAATGGGCATCATCAGAAAATCTACAAACAACAAATGCTGGAGAGGTTGTGGAGAAAAGGGAACCCTCTTGCACTGTTGGTGGGAATGTAAATTGATACAGTCACTATGGAGAACAATATGGAGGTTCCTTAAAAAACTAAAAATAGAATTACCATAGGACCCAGCAATCCCACTACTGGGCATTTACCCAGAGAAAACCATAATTCAAAAAAACACATGCACCCCAATGTTCATTGCAATACTATTTACAATAACCAGGTCATGGAAGCAACCTAAATGCCCATCAACAGACGAATGGATAAAGAAGTTGTGGTACATGTATACAATGGAATATTACTCAGCCATAAAAAGGAACGAAATTGAGTCATTTGTTGAGACGTGGATGGATCTACAGACTGTCATACAGAGTGAAGTAAGTCAGAAAGAGAAAAACAAATATCGTATATTAACGCATGTATGTGGAACCTAGAAAAATGGTACAGATGAGCAGTTTGCAGGGCAGAAGTTGAGACACAGATGTAGAGAACAGACATATGGACACCAAGGGGGGAAAACTGTGGTGGGCTGAGGATGGTGGTGTGCTGATTTGGGCGATTGGGTTTGACATGTATACACTGATGTGTATAAAACTGAGGCCTAAAAAGAACCTGCAGTATAAAACAAACAAACAAACAAAACGACTAATACTAAACTTTCATTGGGTTATTTGTATGGAAATATGTTAATATAAATGTTTCAGACATTACATGAAATTTCTAAAAATCTTATATGTTCTGGTATAATGTTATAAGTCATAATCCTAGTTATTACTTTAAAATGTATATCTCAGAAATAACTAATTTTCTTGTCAACTGCATTATTATGAACTTTCATCAGATCTTTAATTGTGGTCATTTTTAAGTCTTTTGTCATTTACAGACGGTTCTGGGTGTACTCTGATTCTTTTGCAAACATGTTCCTATAAAAGGGTTTCATCTTCAAGAAATTCATGGAAAAGACTCTGACAAGTACAGGTTTCTGGTAACTGACTGTACTGCTGAACTGAATGAATAAGCATTTTCAGAACTCTAATGAAAAACTGATGAACTCATAAAAGTGCTAACAAAAGACCAAGATGAAAAAAAAATTAATTACATGAGACTGAGTGAACTGATGATGATGAGTATAATTTTTGTGACTTTCTGTCTGAATTAAAAAAAAAAAAAATCCCACAAGGACTCAGAGGCAAAGAACATACAAATCAATTTTCACTGCAAAGTAAAGGAGCTGTAACAGTGGAGGATTACTGGACTGAATGTCAATATTATGACATAGTATGAGTGTGTTTCATGTTTGGTAATTCCAACCATTGTTGCTTTTGTTGTGGTCATCCATGTACAATGCTTGGTGTCAGTCTATTTATCTCTTGTAAAAATAAAATACAGTACGTGTGTGTGAAAAAAAATAATAATAATTGGGCAAAAGACCTGGACAGACACCTCTCCATAGAAGATATACAGATGGCACATAAGCATATGAAAAGATATTCAATGTCATATATTATTAAAGAATTGCAAACTACAACAATGAAATACCACTATACACTATTAAAATGTCCAAGAATCAGAACCAAGATGGAGGAGTAGAAAGACATGCTCTCACTCCCTCTTGCGAGAACACCAGCATCACAACTAGCTGCTGGACAATCATCGACAGGAAGACACTGGAACTCACCAAAAATGGTACCCCACATCCAAAGACAAAGGAGAAGCCACAATGAGATGGTAGGACGGGTGCAACCACAGTAAAATCAAATCCCATAACTGCTAGGTGGGTGACACACAGACTGGAGAACACTTATATCACAGAAGTCCACCCACTGGAGTGAAGGTTTTGAGCCGCACGTCAGGCTTCCCAACCTGGGGGTCCGGCAACAGGAGGAGGAATTCCTAGAGAATCAGACTTTGAAGGATAGTTGGATTTGTTTGCAGGACTTCGACAGGACTGGGGGAAACAGAGACTCCACTCTTGGAGGGCACACACAAAGTAGTGTGTGCATTCAGACCCAGGGGATGGAGCAGTGACCCCAGGGGAGACTGAAACAGACCTACCTGCTAGTGTTGGAAGGTCTCCTGCAGAGGCGGGGGTAGCTGTGGCTCACCGTGGGGACAAGGACACTGACAGCAGAAGTTCTGGGAAGTACTCCTTGGCGTGAGACCTTCCAGATTCTGCCATTAGCTCCACCAAAGAGCACAGGTAGGCTCCAATGTTGGGTTGCCTCAGGCCAAACAACCAACAAGGAGGGTACCCAGCCCTACCAATTAGCAGTCAAATGGATGAAAGTTTTACTGAGCTCTGCCCACTAGAGCAACAGTCAGCTCTACCCACCACCAGTCCCTCCCATCAGGAAACTTGCACAAGCCTCTTAGACAGCCTCATCCACTAGAGGGCAGACAGCAGAAGAAAGAAGAACTGCAATCCTGCAGCCTGTGGAACAAAACCCACATTCACAGAAAGATAGACAATATGAAAAGGCAGAGGGCTATGTACCAGATGAAGGAAAAAGATAAAACCCCGGAAAAAAAAAAAAAAAACAACTAAATGACGTGGAGATACGTAACCTTAGAGAAATGAATTCTGAATAATGATAGTGATGATGATCCAGGACATCGGAAAAAGAATGGAGGCAAAGATCGAGAAGATGCAAGAAATGTTTAACAAAGACTTAGAAGATTATAGAACAAACAAACAGAGATGAACAATACAATAACTGAAATGAAAACTACACTAGAAGGAATCAATAGCAGAATAACTGAGGCAGAAAAACGTATAAGTGACCTGGAAGACAGAATGGTGGAATTCACTGCTGTGGAATAGAATAAAGAAAAAAGAATGAAAAGAAATGAAGACAGACTAAGAGACTTCTGGAACAACATTAAACGCAACAACATTCACGTTATAGGGGTCGCAGAAGAAGAACAGAAAGAGAAAGGACCAGAGAAAATATTTGAAGAGATTATAATCGAAAACTTCCCTAACATGGGAAAGGAAATAGCCACCCAAGTCCAGGAAGTGCAGAGAGTTCCATACAGGATAAACCCAAGGAAAAACACGTCGAGACACATAGTAATCAAACTGGCAAAAATTAAAGACAAAGAAAAAATATTGAAAGCAGCAAGGGAAAAACGACAGATAACATACAAGGGAACTCCCATAAGGTTAACAGCAGATTTCTCAGCAGAAACTCTACAAGCCAGAAGGGAGTGGCATGATATACTTAAAGTGATGAAAGGGAAGAACCTACAACCAAGATTACTCTACTTGGCAAGGATCTCATTCAGATTCGATGGAGAAATCAAAAGCTTTACAGACAAGCAAAAGCTAAGAGAATTCAACACCACAAAACAAGCTCTACAACAAATGCTAAAAAAACTTCTCTAAGTGGGAAACTCAAGAGAAGAAAAGGACCTACAAAAAAAACCCCAAAACAATTAAGAAAATGGTCATAGGTACATACATACCGATAATTACCTTAAACGTGAAAGGATTAAAAGCTCCAACCAAAAGAAACAGGCTTGCTGAATGGATACAAAAACAAGACCCATCTATATGCTGTCTACAAGAGACCAGCTTCAGACCTAGGGACACATACAGACTGAAAGTGAAGGGATGGAAAAAGATATTCCATGCAAATGGAAATCAAAAGAAAGCTGGAGTAGCAATACTCATATCAGATAAAATACACTTTAAAATAAAGAATGTTACAAGAGACAAGGAAGGACACTACATAATGATCAAGGGATCAATCCAAGAAGAAGATATAAAAATTATAAATATATATGCACCCAACATAGGAGCACCTCAATACATAAGGCAACTGCTAACAGCTATAAAAGAGGAAATCGACAGTAACACAGTAATAGTGGGGGACTTTAACACCTCACTTACACCAATGGACAGATCATCCAAAATGAAAATAAATAAGGAAACAGAAGCTTTAACTGACACAGTAGACCAGATAGATTTAATTGATATTTATAGGACATTCCATCCAAAAACAGCAGATTACACTTTCTTCTCAAGTGTGCACGGACCATTCTCCAGGATAGATCACATCTTGGGTCACAAATCAAGCCTCAGTAAATTTAAGAAAATTGAAATCATATCAAGCATCTTTTCTGACCACGAGGCTATGAGATTAGAAATGAATTACAGGGAAAAAAAGGTAAAAAACACAAATACATGGAGGCTGAAGAATACGTTACTGAATAGCCAAGAGATCACTGAAGAAATCAAAGAGGAAATCAAGAAATACCTAGAGACAAATGACAATGAAAACACGACGACCCAAAACCTATGGGATGCAGCAAAATCAGTTCTAAGAGGGAAGTTTGTAGCTATACAAGCCTACATCAAGAAACAAGAAAAATCACAAATAAACAATCTAACCTTACACCTAAAGGAACTAGAGAAAGAAGAAGAAACAAAACCCAAAGTTAGTGGAAGGAAAGAAATCATAAAGATCAGAGCAGAAATAAATGAAATAGAATCAAAGAAAACAAGAGCAAAGATCAATAAAACTAAAAGCTGATTCTTTGAGAAGATAAACAAAATTGATAAACCATTAGCCAGACTCAACAAGAAAAATAGGGAGAGGACTCAAATCAATAAAATTAAAAGTGAAATAGGAGAAGTTACAACAGACACCGCAGAAATACAAAGCATCTTAAGAGACTACTACAAGCAACTGTATACCAATAAAATGGACAACCTGGAAGAAATGGACAAATTCTTAGAAAGGTATAGCCTTCCAAGACTGAACCAGGAAGAAATAGAAAATATGAACAGACCAATCACAAGTAATGAAATTAAAACTGTGATTAAGAATCTTCCAACAAACAAAAGTCCAGGACCAGATGGCTTCACATGTGAATTCTATCAAACATTTAGAGAAGAGCTAACACCCATCCTTCTCAAACTCTTCCAAAAAATTGAGGAGGAAGGAACACTCCCAAACTCATTCCATGAGGCCACCATCAACCTGATACCAAAAGCAGACAAAGATACTACAAAAAAAGAAAATTACAGACCAATATCACTGATGAATATAGATGCGAAAATCCTCAAAACTATACTAGCAAATAGAATCCAACAACACATTAAAAGGATCATACACCATGATCAAGTGGGATTTTTCCCAGGGATGCAAGGATTCTTCAATATATGCAAATCAATCAATGTGATACACCATATTAACTAATTGAAGAATAAAAACCATATGATCATCACAATAGATGCAGAAAAAGCTTTTGACAAAATTCAACACCCATTTATGATAAAAACTCTCCAGAGAGTGGGCATAGAGGGAACATACCTCAATGTAATAAAGGTCATAAATGACAAACCCACAGCAAACATCATTCTCAATGGTGAAAAACTGAAAGCATTTCCTCTAAGATCAGGAATAAGACAAGGATGTCCACTCTCACCACTATTATTCAACATAGTTTTTTTGTTTTTTTTTTTTAGACTTTTACTTTTTTTTTAAGTATTTATTTATTTATTTACTTATGGCTGTGTTGGGTCTTCGTTTCTGTGCGAGGGCTTTCTCTAGTTGTGGCAAGCGGGGACCACTCTTCATCGCAGTGCGCAGGCCTCTCACTATCGCGGCCTCTCCTTGCGGAGCACAGGCTCCAGACACGCAGGCTCAGTAATTGTGGCTCACGGGCCCAGCTGCTCCGCGGCACGTGGGATCTTCCCAAACCAGGGCTCGAACCCGTGTCCCCTGCATTGGCAGGCAGACTCTCAACCACTGCGCCACCAGGGAAGCCCTCAACATAGTTTTTGAAGTCCTAGCCACGGCAGTCAGAGAAGAAAAAGAAATAAAAAGAATACAAATTGGAAAAGAAGAAGTAAAACTGTAACTGTTTGCAGATGAGATGATACCATACATAGAGAACCCTAAAGATGCCACCAGAAAACTTCTAGAGCTAAGCAATGAATTTGGTAAAGTTGCAGGATACAAAATTAATGCACAGAAATCTCTTGCATTCCTATACACTAATGATGAAAGATCTGAAAGAGAAATTAAGGAAACACTCCCATTTACCACTGCAACAAAAAGAATAAAATACCTAGTAATAAACCTACATAGGGATACAAAAGACCTGTATGCAGAAAACTATAAGGCACTGATGAATAAATTAAAGATGATACCAACAGATGGAGAGATATACCATGTTCTTGGATTGGAAGAATCAATATTGTGAAAATAACTATACTACCAAAAGCAATCTACTGGTTCAATGCAATCTCTATCAAATTACCAATGACATTTTTTACAGAACTAGAACAAAAAAATCTTAAAATATGTTTGGAGACACAAAAGACCCTGAAAAGCCAAAGCAGTCTTGAGGGAAAAAAAACAGAGCTGGAAGAATCAAACTCTCTGACTTCAGACTATACTACAAAGCTACAGTAATCAAGACAATATGGTACTGGCACAAAAACAGAAATACAGATCAATGGAACAGGATAGAAACCCAGAGGTAAACCCACACAGCTGTGGTCAACTAATCTATGACAAAGGAATGCAAAAATATACAATGGAGAAAAGACAGTCTCTTCAGTAAGTGGTGCTGGGAAAACTGGACAGCTACATGTAAAAGAATGAAATTAGAACACTCCCTAACATCATTCACAATAATAAACTCAAAATGGATTAGAGACCTAAATGTAAGACTGGACACTATAAAACTCTTAGAGGAAAACATAGAAAGAACACTCTTTGACATAAATCACAGCAAGACTTTTTTTGATCCACCTCCTAGAGTAATGGAAATAAAAACAAAAATAAACAAATGGGACCTAATGAAACTTCAAAGCTTTTGCACCGCAAAGGAAACCATAAACAAGACGAAAAGACAACCCTCAGAATGGGAGAAAATATTTGCAAATGAATCAATGGACAAAGGATTAATCTCAAAAATATATAAACAGCTCATGCAGCTCAATATTAAAAAAACAAAAACCCAATCCAAAAATGGCCAGAAGGCCTAAATAGACATTTCTCCAAAGAAGACATACAGATGGCCAAGAAGCACATGAAAAGCTGGTCAACATCACTAATTATTAGAGAAATGCAAATCAAAACCACAATGAGGTATCACCTCACACCAGTTAGAATGGGCATCATCAGAAAATCTACAAACAACAAATGCTGGAGAGTGTGTGGAGAAAAGGGAACCCTCTTGCACTGTTGGTGGGAATGTAAATTGATACTGCCACTATGGAGGTTCCTTAAAAAACTAAAAATAGAATTACCATATGATCCAGCAATCCCACTACTGGGCATTTACCCAGAGAAAACCATAATTCAAAAAGACACATGCACCCCAATGTTCATTGCAACACAATTTACAATAGCCAGGTCATGGAAGCAACCTAAATGCCCATCAACAGACGAATGGATAAAGAAGTTGTGGTAGATATATACAATGGAATATTACTCAGTCATAAAAAGGAACGATATTGGGTCATTTGTCGAGATGTGGATGGATCTAGAGACTGTCATACAGAGTGAAGTAAGTCAGAAAGAGAAAAACAAATATAGTATATTAACGCATATATTTGGAACCTAGAAAAATGGTACAGATGAACCGATTTGCAGGGCAGAAATTGAGACACAGATGTAGAGAACAAACATATGGACACCAAGGGGGGAAAGTAGCAAGGGGATCGGGGTGGTGGTGTGATGAATTGGGCAATTGGGATTGACATGTATACACTGATGTGTATAAAATTGATCACTGATAAGAATCTGCTGTATAAAAAATAAATAAAATAAAATTTAAAAATTAAAAAAATAATAAAATTAAATAAATAGATAGATAAATAAATAGATAAATAAAAAAATAAAATGTACAAAATCCAAAACACTGACAATATCAAATTTTTACAAAGGAGGATGTGGAGGAATAGGAACTCACATTCATTGTTGGTGAGAATACAAAATAGTACAATCACACTGAAAGACAGCTTGGCAGTTTTTTACAAAACTCATCATGCTCTTACCATATGATCCAGCAATCACACCCTTTGGTATTTATCCAAAGGAGTTGAAAACTTACATCCACACAACAACCTAGACACACATGCTTATAGCAGCTTCATTCATAATTGCCAAAACTTGGAAGCAACCAAGATGTCCTTCAGTAGGTGAATGGATAAACTGTAGTAGATCCAGACAATGGAATATTATTCAGTGCTTAAAAAGAAGTGAACTATTAAGAAATGAAAAGATATGGAGCAACATTAAATGCATATTGCTAAGTGAATGAAGCCAATCTTAAAAGGCTGCATACTGTATGATTTCAACAATATGACATTCTGGAAAAGGCAAAATTACGGAGACAGTAAAATATCAGTGGTGTCCAGGGTTTAGGGAAGAGGGAGGAATGAATAGGCAGAGCACGGAGAATTTATGGGGCTGTGAAACTATTCTATATAATATTATTATGGTGGGTAGAGGTTATTATATATTTGTTCAACCCATATAACACACAATACCAAGGGTGAACCCCAATGAAAACTATAGACTTTGGTTGATGATGACGTGTCAATGTAGGTTTATCAATTGTAACAAGTGTACCACTGTGGTGGGGGATGTTGAATGTGAGGGAGGCTGTGCATTGTGTAGGGCAAGGAGTATATGGGAACTATCTACTTTCCACTCATTTTTTCTGTGAACCTAAAACTACTTTAAAAAGCAAAGCCCATTTACAAAAATAAAAGTAGGATAACCCATCCTGTTAGCAAACCAGTGAGATAACACATTCTCTTCAAACATTACTGGCCAACATGCAAACCAATACAACCCTTCTGGAGGGGAGTTTAGCAAGACCCAACAAAACTACCTATGAACTTATATTTTGAACCCACAATTCCACTCCTAGGAATTTACAGCATGAAATACATATATGCACAAAGTTATTCGTTGCAGCATTGTTTACTATTACAAAATATTAGAAATGATCTAGATACTTCTACAAAAATTATTGAAAAAATTATGGTACATCTACACAATGGAATAATAGATAGTTGTAACAAAAATAGTGGAAGACCTTTTTAACTAATGTGATTTTCAGAACATACTGTTATGTGAAAAATGCAAAGTGCAAAAGTTTTACCTATAGTAAACTACACTTCATGTAATAAAGAAAAGAATATAAGAAAATGTATACACACGATTTTGCAAAAGATATACAGGAAGGATAAACCAAAAAATAAAGAGGTTGGTTATATGCAGAGGTTAGATAGGAAAGGGCTGGAAAGTAGCATGGAACAGGAACAGGTAGTAGGGTTAAGAAGGAAAGGATACCTCTTGGTATAGCTCTAACTCTTAGAATCACAGGAATATGTCACAAACCCCTACCATAAATAATAAATAACTAAAATCAACCAGAATGCAAGGGAATCCAAAGTGAAATAGAAACAATACCAAATGAACTTAATTTCATTAAAAAAAAAATTGAAGAAAAAAAATAACACTGAAGGGGTTGGGAAAGTAAAGAACCAGCTTAAACAATCTTTGAAAACCTAGAATTTGGATGAAATACTTAGTAAAGTGAAAGACGATAACTGTACACGAATGCTGTAGTTTAGTTAATAAATGTGCTTCTCATAAGGAGTAGGTTAGCAGTTCTGGAATATAGAGATATCGTTAATATTTCAGAAAGAAATTTGATTGTTGAGGGAATGAAACAAAGTTGACAACCAGATGTATGCAAACAGGCTATCTCTGCCAATGAAATTCCAGCCCTATTTTTCAAAATGTCATTTCTCTGTTGATAGATGTTCTTTCCACATAAGTCAAATAGTAATTGCAAATAACACAGAAACACAAAAGAAAGTCTACAGTATACCTTTATTTACATAGAACTGATTTTTGTTTTCTAAAAGTAAAGTTCTAAGATGCTCTTAAATATCAATTTCTAAAATTAAATAGGAAAATAAAAGGCTATTCTTTAATTGAATTCTTCAAGTTGGAGATCTTGGTTATTCTTAGAAGGTAGGAACAAAGAATTTGGGGAATAAGATAATTTTTTCTAGCAGCTTCAAAACTCTAGTTTTTCTTTAGAAATGGTTGAGACTATTATCATTACAGGATAAACATCTGATATAAAAGTGTCATTTAAAAAAACAGCAATTATTAATATGTAAAGAAAAATCTATTTTATAAAAACTAAAATGAGTAGAGAATTTTCTGAAAAAGTTACTTTGCTTTCAGGTTCCATTTATCAATATGTGTATTCAACAAAGACCCTTTAAGCATTTGCTCTGGACTGGCCCCACTCTCATTCTGGTTCTGAGCACACATCAATGAATGAGACCAAAAGAGCTTGAACTGTAAGAAATTCTTACAGATCCAGCCCCAGGAATTTAGAAAACAGACACATCTTTCTTCCATATTGAAGGAGAGGTTATGGTGAATGTGAAGAGTCTTCACCCTCTATTCAGCATGTAGAGAGAAAGGGTACTAACACTGGCTAAAAACCCAAGCACTTGACAGATAACACTTTGTCATAATCATGACCTTTCTCTATGACACGTACTTTCTCTGTTTTACAGACTTGGACACTATGGTTCAGAAGCTCAAGTAACTAATCAAGATTAGATGAAAGTAGAGATAGAGACATTTAAAGAATGATGAGAAGTTTCTGGCTTGAGCAGTAGGTCCTTCACTCTCATGATCATGTTCAAGAAAAAAAATGAATGAATCAATCAATCAATCGATCAATCAGTCAATGAAAGGACATAGGTATCCCATTCTACAGCTATTCATTGCCCATGTATGTGTGAGTTTCATGTTCTACTTTAGAGAATAAATGGTTGTCCCTTAAGTTCTGGGAAGAGAACTTCTATGGAGGTATTAAGAAGTTAGAAAAAAAAAGATAAGATTTTTGCACAGGTCTGATGAAGTGTCAAGGAGGCAGACAACATGGGAACTGTCTCTATCTTATTTCCAATTACTACCTCTTGGTTGAAGAGTTAACATCTTGGACTTCAAAGCCTCATCTGTAAAATAAAAATAATGAAACAGGTCTTGTAATACAGTTGTGTGTGTGAGAGAGAGAGAGGGAAAAAAAAAAACATAATGAAAGCAAATTGTCTGGGGGACAGTTAGCATGTGGTTACCAGTACCTCCCTTCATGGGTCCTGAGCAGAGGTCAAAGCAGAACCAGCAGAGACACTGACTTGGCTGCAGGCTGCTTGACCTGGAACAAGTCCCTGTGGGAGAGAGCTATGGAGGAAAGAAGCTGAGAGAATAGGATCTGGGTGAGCAGAGTCTACATGGCAACATTTTTGGACAAAGCCACAGATGTCATGATTGAATTTTTGAGTCATCCTCTGCAGGTCTTCAAGGTCAAGCTGACTCTAATCCAATGAGCTTTCACCCAGAAAGAACAGATGGTCTTGATGTTCTTTAAGGCCCCTTCTAACCCTCAGGCTCTGTGATAGAATCATCTTTAAAAGAGCCAGTCTTTAATTTTTTTTTCCAGTCCTTTCTTTTGTAAAGTTGGAGAGTGCAACTGATTGCTTACCTTCCCTTGCCTCTCAGTGGGGTTTATTATAGAATAACCACATGACAGCCAGAAATACCTTCAGATCAGGAAGGACACCGACCATCTGTTCTTTGGATAATGTGCTTCGAGTGACTTCTCCAGGATTCTGGTACTTAACAAAATGTTGCCACAGCATCATCCAATCTGTGTATTTATAGGAAGAAGAATGTGTGTACGTTACATATTTGGACTTGTCTCTTTCAGCAGAAGAAATATAGCCTCTGCCATATGTTTGCCATATACATAATTACCTTCCCACTCCATACATTCAATTTGAAATATTTCACTATTCATATAGCAGCAGGTTAGAATCTTCCCCTTGAGCCCAGATACTCTTAAACTCATCATCTTGGAAAAGAAACCTTTGTGCGATGATCATCAATCATATAATTACTAACTTTCAAGCTGATTCTCTAAATAAACATTCCCTATCTTGAGATACCTCTTGGAGCTAGGAGAGAAGGCCATGGTTCCCATGTTGTTTCTAAGTCATGTGCTTTCACAATCTCCCTGGTTTCCCCCAAGCCCTACTGCTCCTTTTGTGTAAATAAAAGAGTTGTTGAGAGTAATGAAAATCATAACTTTGCTGACTGAGCTTGTCCCTTATGCCATGCTGTGCTACACATGTTATGTGCATTATGTGATTTTACTTATCACAACAGCTTTGGGGGGTGGGATTCAGTATTCCCATCCTACAGATGAGAAAACTGAGGCTTAGAGGGGGTAAGTGGCTCATAAAGAACAGGGCTGGCATTCAAGCCATCTGTCTTTCTAAGGCGATTTAATTTTGTTGAATACTTTCAACATTCATTGATTTAACCAATATTTACTGAAAGCACCAAACATTGCTTTAGTCTCTGGGAATACAGTGTTGCATAATGAAGGCAGAGTCCCCTCTCTCATGGGATTAGTAATTCTGGTAGAAAAGGACGGACAATAAATGAAGAAGAAAACAGCAGGTAGTCATAAAAGTTGTTGCCCAGTAAAATAGGAACACCAGCATAGAAAGCATTTTTTTTTAATTGAATCATCTTTTTCCCTTTATTTATTTATTAATTTATTATTTATGGTTGTGTTGGGTCTTCGTTTCTGTGTGAGGGCTTTCTTTAGTTGCGGCAAGTGGGGACCACTCTTCATCGCGGTGCATGGGCCTCTCACTGTCGTGGCCTCTCTTGTTGCGGAGCACAGGCTCCAGACGTGCAGGCTCAGTAGTTGTGGCTCACGGGCCTAGTTGCTCCGCGGCATGTGGGATCTTCCCAGACCAGGGCTCGAACCCGTGTCCACTGCATTAGCAGGCAGATTCTCAACCACTGCGCCACCAGGGAAGCCCAGAAAGCATTTTTCTTTCATAGCACTAACAGCTAAAAAGCATACAGCATATAATATTTTGACCTTGAAGTGAGTAATCACGGAATTTCCAAGATTATATCCACTAGGTTAGCCTGAGTATTCATCTATAAAAATATTTTTTTAAAAAAACATGTAAACGAAAGTTATTGAACCAATGGGACTACATTAGTACCAGCAGAAGACAGTGATACAAGACTGCACATGTAAGACTAGGTATTGATTTTCACATGTACTTTTTAGGTAAAGGAAATCTCTATAAGTTGATTCCTGCAGCCAACACTAGCTGTGATAGTAGGATTTTCAGAAATCTTGAGATGGGCAGTTAGCTTGAGTTAAACCCTAGATAAGTACTCCCAGTCTAAAGCCCCATTAAGGCTGCAGGACTGAAATAGCTTTACTGGTCATCTGTCTGCTTGGATTTAGTACATTCGTTTAGTACAATGTTTGATAGAACATTACTGACCAGAAAACATGATGTCCTATCTCTAGAAAGAAAAACCATAGTAGTTCAATTCCCAATGTGTACCTTAGTTTTGTTTTTATTTTTATTTTAAAATAAGAATCTCTAAAAATAATCATAAAGTTTGTGATGGAAGCAATACAGGACAATTCCCAGAGACAGTCCTGTGGCTTCTTCAATTTTTGTTTTGATGGAGTGAGCTGAGACCAGAATGAGAAGAGGTCAGGTAAGTGAAGCTCCTGGGGAAGAACATCCCAGACAGAGGGATCAGCTCATGGTTGGGGTAGGAACAAACTCATCCTCTTACAGTTTCAGATGGAAGCATGGTGGAACCAGAGCCTCTGTGTGGGAGGGGATTCAGTATGGAAAAGAATCCCAGCAGCAAGTAGTCATGCAGATACTTGTAGATCAGGGTAGGGGGATTGAATTTTATTAAGGTGTTTAAGTGGCCACTCGTGGGGCAAGAAGTGTTTACACGGAGGATTTTTATAATCTGATTTACATTTTCAGAATTTGGAATGGATTGTAAGGTGGGGTGGAGTCGGTGAGAACAGAAGCAGGAAGAACCATTAAGATGCTATCACAATGTTACTGAGTCCAAGCTAGTACTGCTTGTCACATGACAGGCCAATAAATTAAGAGATGAGTCCTTGTGTCAAGAAATAGCAATTTTATTCGGAAAGCCAGCAGACTGAGAAGATGGTGGACTAGTGTCGCAAAGAACCATCTTACCTGAGTTAGAATTCAGGCTTCCTTTATACTAAAGGGTGTGTGGCTGGTTGTTGCAAACATCTGATGCTGGAATCCTTTTTTCTTGCAACTGTCCACGTAGGTCTGGTCACAATGTTCCTATAAACCTCCAACAAGACAGATGTTATCCTCTGTTTGTGTTTATATGAATGGAAAAGTGTTATACCTTTAAAGGTCAGAGCCTTGAGAATGGGCTATTCTGTATATTTCAGGCTGTAGGCAATTCCTTTACAAAAGGTGCAGAGCCAGCGTTACTAAGCACAGGCAACAGAGCACAAGGGTTAGAACTGAAGGAATAGATCCAACATGGAGTCAGGTTTGTTCTTCTTTGTTACAATAGCAACACCAGGTCAATGGGAGGAGTGTTACTTCTGCCTGAGTGGGGAGTGCTCAGGCAGGGGACAGAGCATGCTTCTCTTTGCGTTCTATCTAGAAAGATAAACAAGATATCATCAGGCAGGGAAAGGAGGAAGGATATTCCAGTTAGAGGGAACAAAGATTGCAAGTGTACAGAGGTTTCTAAGCACAGAGTATGTTCAGGAAACAGTGAATGGTTATCTCCAGGCTACGGTGGGACATAAAATTTTGGAAACAGAGCATGAGGGCCTTGAGCAAGTGCATCCTTATCTCATGTGGTGCTCTTCACTGTGTGAATGAGCAAAATCAGAATCTGCCTTTCAGCAAGACTCCCAGGTGAGTTGCATGAACATTTGATTCTGAGAAACACTGGTTTAGATAAACATGTTATTGCTCACAATACATCATGTCTAAGAAAGCCAGAGAGGACCTGGAACTGGGCAGAAACCCACAGTGTGACAGCAACTGGGGCCTGAGGTGGGCAGTGCTGTGTCAGGGGCAAAGGTGGGCACTGTATCTTCTGATTCCTCCTTCCAGCTGTGCTTCTGACACAGAGTTGTAGCCTGAGGAGTGTTCTCAGGGTCTTTCTTTGCCTGTGTTTACCTGTGAAGGTATTTCTTTAAATGGATACAAACACAAGCTTGGAAGGTTCAACTAATAAATAAATGACCTTTCTTGAAGAAACACACAAACATTTCCCTTGACTGTCATCAGAAGAACTTAAATTACACTGGAAAAAAGGAGAGATATTTTTTTAAGTGAGAAACTGTCTAAATCACTTTATGGATGCAAGAAATGTCCCATGAAGTTATCTATCTGTATGGAGTTTCAGTCTTTCTTTTGTGCATTTGAGTCTGCTCTTTTATTATATTATGTTATTGCTATACAAATGGAAGTCCCTTTTTCTTATACTATGTTGTTCATAATACTTCTCTTTTAACATACTATATTATTTTTAATTATAGTACTGTTTGGGTCTGAATATTTAGAGTGTGATCTCGGTCCAAGGTGGACTCCAGTTTGAGGTGCTGGGTCAGCAGGAGGAAAGTTGAAAAAAACCCTAAAATGTTAAATTACTGCTCAGTATATGTGAAATGTGTCTTTGAAGCTCATGCAACTTTTTTTATTTCAGTGCTGGATGATATGTCAGTCTGTCTTAAATCTCTGCAAGAAAAAATCAATTAGCATCGTAGAGCTGGTAATTCTACACTATATTCTGCAACAAGGGGAATGACAGAGAAAGAGCAATTTAGGCTGATAGCTACATCAACTGCAGTACAGTTGATTAAAAATTTAACAGTTTTTCTGATGAATGTCCTAGCTCAGATTTGGAAAACACTGACGGATTTAATTTTCCACTGACTAAATAATCATTTTATAATCCATGTATAATTCATGTAATGGCAATGTTATGGGCTTGTTAAAAACGACTGCTGCTAAACAGTTAACACTCTCTAGTAAGCAGAGACTTACAATGGATTATTATTGGAATTAGTTGGCACCCGTTAATGAGAATGGGGTTTGTCTTCTGAATCTTTAAAATAAAATGAGTTTAACCTATTAGCATAAGTAACACCCCATCCCACCCCTTGGCCACAACCCCAAAACACATGTTTGGGAAAAATGGAATCTGTTTCATTCTAATGCTATTTATCAGCCAAATAACATTGGAAAAGATCTTCAGCTTTCCTAAGTTCAGTTTTCTTACCAGGAAAATGGTAACAGTGGTGCTTACTAAACAGGGTTTGGGGGAAGAAAGTGAAGTGATGCTTTTTTTTTTTTTTTCCTTTTTGAAAACACTTCAGTTGTATTTTTTACAGAAATAGGAAAAAAAAAAAAAAAACCTAAACTTCATATGGAACCACAAAAAACCTCAGATAGCTAAAGGAATTTTGAACAAGAACGAAGTGGAAAGAATCATGATTTCAAAATGTATAACAAAGCTACAGTAATCCAAACAGTATGATGCTGGCATAAAATGGACACATACACCAATGGAACAGAATAGAGACCCCAGAAATAAACACACACATAAACGGTCAACTGATCTTTAACAAGGGTGTCAAGAATATACAATGCATAAAACCATAATTCAAAAAGAGTCATGTACCAAAATGTTCATTGCAGCTCTATTTACAATAGCCAGGACATGGAAGCAACCTAAGTGTCCATCATTGGATGAATGGATAAAGAAGATGTGGCACATATATACAATGGAATATTACTCAGCCATAAAAAGAAATGAAATTGAGTTATTTGTAGTGAGGTGGATGGATTTAGAGTCTGTCATACAGAGTGAAGTAAGTCAGAAAGAGAAAAACAAATACAGTATGCTAACACATATGTATGGAATCTAAGAAAAAAAAAAAAAAAGGTCATGAAGAACCTAGTGGTAAGACAGGAATAAAGACACAGACCTACTAGAGAATGGACTTGAGGATATGGGGAGGGGGAAGGGTAAGCTGTGACAAAGTGAGAGAGTGGCATGGACATATATACACTACCAAACATAAAATAGATAGCTAGTGGGAAGCAGCCGCATAGCACAGGGAGATCAGCTTGGTGCTTTGTGACCGCCTAGAGGGGTGGGATAGGGAGGGTGGCAGGGAGGGAGATGCAAGAGGGAAGAGATATGGGAACATATGTATATGTATAACCAATTCACTTTGTTATAAAGCAGAAACTAACACACTATTGTAAAGCAATTATACTCCAATAAAGATGTTAAAAAACCCAAAAAACAAAAAAAAAAAACCCACAATACACAATATACTTTGTAAAATATATCAATCAGTACACCTGTAAGACTTTAAGGGAGCTACATTTTCATCTTAAAGTGTAAGATTTCTCTTTCCTATCTGGTGAAAAATATGGGTTCTAGTTTAGCTGGATCCATAAAACTGATGCAACTAGACAATTCAAGTTTGTGACAAAAAATCAGTTATCTTAGAGGGTCCCCTATTCTTCTTCCACACACTGGGGTATAAAGAAAAAGGCACTCAGTCAACTCATGGCATGTAAGATAATACAACTGAATTGCTCAGTTGGAGTTTTCATCTATCACATCATCATTTGGTATCATATGATTTGTTCCTTTGCCTTTTTCTTTTCTTGCTTGCTCACTTCATTTTTTCTTCCTTATTTCTCCCCTTTCTTCCTTCTTTCCTCCCTCCCTGCCTCTCTCCCTCCCTTCCTTCTTTCCTCCCTCTTTCCCTTCTTTCTTTCTCTTTTGTTCTGTGTACCAAGCCAGGGCTTGGGATTCAAAGTTGAATAACACATGAGCTTCAAGGAGCTCTCAGTCAGGTGGGGGAAATATACATTTCAAACACTCACAATTCAATGAGGTAAGTGCTGCAAGAGCACAGAGGAGAAAGCGATATCCTCTTTCTTTTACGTTCAAGGAAGTCTTCCCAGAAGGAGTGACTTTCAGTTAGGCATTCCAAAATGAATAAGGGTTCTGCACGTACAAAGAATGGATAATTGTATCTTGTGCAAAGAGAGCAATGCACAGGGTCAATGAATGAGAAGTATCAGGCTGCTGCATGAAGAGACAATACTTATTGAAAGTGTGAATACTTACTGAAACGTGCCTTATTATTGCATATTGAAGTAGCACTACTAAGTATCAGGACCTATTCCAGGAGAACAAAAGGAAAAACTCAGACCTGATCCCTCTCCTGGAGTTCATGGTTGAAATAGATAGAAAATCACACCTGCACCTATAGTATAGAATAAAAAGTGCAATTCCAAAGGTGTGCATGAGTTGCCATGGAAACATGGAGACACTGAGTGATTAACTCTGCCTGGAGAACTGAGAGAAAACTATGCAGAGAGAATAACCCTTGAACTATGAGTTCATCAGGCAGGGAAGAATTAGGCCGTGGCATTCCAAGCAGTTGGAGCATCTTGTGGCATCAAGCTTGGAGTTAGGGCAGTCCATGACTTCATAAGGAATTGTTCAAAAATTATTAAGAATGTCAAATGGTGACAGCAGAGCATTAAACCGAGGTCAGAGCTCTTCTAAGTGTGGGGACTTTTGTGATTGCATAGGCTCAACAAAATTGCCCTGCCTGGGGAGGAATGTACGTGAAATTTACCACTGCTGTTTTCACCTTAGAATTCTTCAAATCCATCCTAAGGTCATTGGAAGTGACTCCAGAGTTGTTACTTTTCTGCATAATGAAACTTTGATGTTGGAAAACATTCAACCAAACAACTCTTTTTTTTTTTTTTTTTTTTTATTTATTTATTTATTTATGATTGTGTTGGGTCTTCGTTTCTGTGCGAGGGCTTTCTCTAGTTGCGGCAAGTGGGGGCCACTCTTCATCGCGGTGCGCTGGCCTCTCATTATCGTGGCCTCTCTTGTTGCGGAGCACAGGCTCCAGACGCGCAGGCTCAGTAATTGTGGCTCACGTGCCTAGTTGCTCCGCGGCATGTGGGATCTTCCCAGACCAGGGCTCGAACCCGTGTCCCCCGCATTGGCAGGCATATTCTCAACCGCTGCTCGACCAGGGAAGCCCCCCCAAACAACTCTTTATTGCTATAAAACCAGTCTAGGTAAGCCCCATTGAAACTCACTGCAGTAAACAATGGAGAAACACAAAAGGAAGTGAGAGCAACCACAGAGAATTCAAAAGAAACCAGGAGGGTAAAAACCCAACTAGAGCAACTCCTGTCATGCAGAGCAATTGTTGAAGATCAGAGGAGTTAAATGACTCCTCCAGTCCCAGATTCACTCATGATAATTGAAAAACAGTTCAGACTTTCCTGAAATCATTGCATTTCCCCTCCAAACATGGCTTGGAATTAGAATGCAAGATAAACAGAAATACCGTGAAAAATAGTCTAGGGATTAGAAATGTAAAACATTTTATGTTTCAGAAATAAAGGCCATAAAATGAAATATTTATATTTAACTCTTCCTGTGGATGGTAGTGAGATATTTTTAGAAGAGAAAAAGCTTATATGGCATATATGCACTCCCTTGTTTAGATCAGGTTAGATTACAATGTAATGACTAATCACTTCAGGTTTTACGATTAAACAAATCTTATTTATGTCTGTTCTCCTTATTGCTGTGCAGAATTTCTGCTTCATAGCATTGAATATGGACTGAGCACTTGTCTAAGATTTAGGAAGGCCTGATCATTTTTTTTAAGGAATAAAGTGTATCAATTAAAATAAATTGGCAAGGCAAAGCAGTCTTGGGGTTATCAGAAGAGATTTCAGTCTTCTCATTCCACTGCCTGGGAGATGTGCTCCTGAGCTAAGCCACAGAACATCTGCCCAGGCCTCAGTTTCTCCTTGGTCCTATGCAGTTCTCTACTTCCCAGGTTCCTCTTAAACTGTCTACAAGTGGGATCCACCTGAATATCCCCAGACCTACCCCAACTCCTATGCAAATTCTTGGGAATAAGGCAGCAACCTGAGTTCTCTATTCAGTGGTGCTTAAAATAGGAAGCAGGAGTTGACAAGGCGGTAGATATGTTATTATAGCAATGATGAATAATAGTCATCATTTACTGAACATTCACATGTGCCTGCAACAGGTTTTAGCATTTCACATGGATTACACATTTTGTATTTCATTTACTCATCACAACAATGCTATGATGTAAGTACTATTATTAGCCCCATTTTTAAAAAAGTAAACTGAGGTTCAGAAAACCCTTTCCCAAGGTAACTTAACTGGTTTTTGTCTGAACCAGGATTAAAACCCAACCAGTTAAATTATAAAGCTTTTATTATCAGCTACTGGGTCAGTGGTACCCAAACTCTGATCACTTTTGTGACACTACTAAAGTTGGTGGTCTTTAAACTTTAAAAATGTATTCATCTATTCATCCAAGTTCCATCTTTCTTAACATTAAAGTAAACATTAATTTATTAAAATACAAATTGTTGATCCACATACCCCAAGGTCATCTCACCTGGATTCATTTGAAAAGCATTTATTAGGTCTTTGCTGGTGGGCCAGGCAGGGCACATAGCAGGGAATTCAGGAAGGCAATAACCTTTGGAGAAAGAGATGACTGTCAAAGAACAGAAGACTCTGCAGACATCCCATAAGAGCCCAAGGAGACAGTCACTCTTGGGAGAGCCCTGCTGGGTGAGGGTGCAGACAGATTTGGAAACAGACAGATCTGCAAACAGATGGAAACTAGGGAAATGCTATATTAGTCTGTTTTATGAGTGGTTGGGGGCTTTCAGGACAGGGCATCGGAAACCAATAGCAGGACTCAGTGCTAGTGTAAGTAGCCCCCAGCTGGGAGGAGGTAGGGTCCTGTGCTCAATGCACCAGTGGACATAGGAATCTGGACTCCCCCTCAACTGTCCCTTCTGGTAGCTGGATGGGTAGCAAGGACCAGGATGAAACTCAGCTTTCCTGAAAAATAGCAAAAGGAAATAAATGTGTAAAAAGGCTTAGGATCCTCACACCTTAGAGAGGAGGAAAATAAAACCCATTCTCCAACATCCAGTAACTCCACAATAGGCAGGAAGCACAGAGGTGAACATTAGTAACTACTCAAATGAGTTCCACTAGGATAAAAGTTTTCTGAGGGCAGGGAATTCTGTCTACTATATCTCAATTCTTGGAATAGACCATTGCATCAAAGTATAGATGCTCAATAACTATTTGCTGAATTAATGGATAAATTAGAACAGATGCCTGCCTTCCTTTGAGACAGGGAGTTGGAGAGGTAGACGAGGGATATGGGTGGAAATTCATTGACATACTGTAAAGCCTTAACATCATGCTAAAAAGTTCAGATTTTTCCTGTAGACCCTGAAGAGCTATATGTATCCTAAAAATGTGACATCCAATCTGGTTTTCTGCTGGTGTAAATTATTATACTTTCCCAGAAGGCCTCATCCACCAAAGTCCCTCTCCCATCAAAATAACTGAAATTTACTTGGGGTTTGCTGGTCTGAGTGAGTCACATATATTATATGATTATTTTAGTGTTTAGACTAGGACTTCTGTAAACTTTAAAAAGTCCTAGCTTAAACTAGGACTTTTTTACAACAACCCATGAAGTAGGTGCCATATTATCTCAATTTTACAGAAGAGAAATTTAGATAATTTAAAAAAAATGTTTTCAAAACACACAGCTAGTGATTGGTAGACACAAAAGATTCAAACACAGGCAGGCTATGCTCTTAACCACTGTGATTTATTGCCCTTTCAATTCTATGGAAGACAAGCCCATAGCAAAATTGCAAGGTTGGCATCACTTACATTTTGGGAACTCATCCTCTCTTCTCTGTTACCTTTCATCCCTTTCAGCCCTTTTGTCCTTTACAGCCCTCAGGGCTTTGTCTAGAAACAGCCCCACCAACCTACTTTTATTTATAAACAGAGAGGTATTTGTTTTATCAAGAATGCATTTCTCTGGGTCATGATTCTCCAGGTTTACTGCCAGGTATCAGCTGATGAGTAGGAAGAAAATTGATTTTTTTTTAAATTAACAATTTCTATCCCCTCTTCCTCCTCTTATCCTGAGCACTGCAACACTAAGATAGAAACAGCATGGGTGAACTAAACTAGGACTGCAGTTAGACCCAGTCACATGGGGTCAAGTTCATGTCCACCAGATCTCATGTTGATCAATTCCTCTTGTGCTCCTCTGTGATGTTTCTCATTCAGACTTGATACTCAGTTCCAGCCTCATTCATCCTGTTACTTGGAGATCATCCTAGAGGCCTGTTTACCTCCCTGGGTTTGTCAACTAAGAAAATGGCTCTCCTTTCTGGTTCTGATGTCTGCTTCTGACACCTGTTAGTTGAACAATTTTGTATAAGTCCCTCAGTCTGTCTAGGAGCTGATACATGGGGGCTCCACTACCTGATTCCCTTCATGAGCCAACCAGCTTTCCAAGGTTATGACTAATTAGAAGAGACCATGTCTAATGCCTTCTTCCTCGCTCAGGTTCCATGAGTCTATCTACTAAGGGACACCTTTTAGAAATGTTACCAATTTGTCACTTCATTATCTTGATAACCAGAAGCAGCAATGAGTCAATGAAAAGGTCACTGAGATTGAAATCAAAAGAACTAAATTTGAATCTATGCTTAATTACATCAAGTCCCTTAGATGCAGTCATCTCATCAATGTAAATGATAATAAAGCCAGATTCACTAATATTTTAAGCCTTCAGTAAGATAATATACATGAAAGTGTGTGTTAAGTATTACAAGCTACAAAAATGTCAAATATGTTTTCATTATTTTCTGCTTCATTCTGTGTTGATAATATTTTTCCAGACACCATTTGAACTACAAGAGCAGATCGATTCAAATAAACACGCATTTCTTGGTCACCCACTTCTATGCGGGGCATTGTGTTTGGTGCTGTGTACAAAGGTAAGTGGGCATACCTGGAGCATACAATTTGTTCAGCACTGCAGAAATGGCAAATATCCTGAATTAAGCTTTGGAACATACCAAACTATGCCTAAAGGTTGTTGAAGATTCATTTCATCTGGAAAAGCGAGTTAGGCATGTGATTCTCCAAATAAAAACCTTTTAAATCTGTGTGAACCACATTTAAAGAAAAGTACTTCCCCCTCTGATGACTGGTATCACTTCATGAACTAGATCTGGTTTATAGGGAGCCCTCTAGAGGTCAGCTGACATTATTGCCTGCATTTTCTGGAAGGAGTCCTTAGGTCTTGCTTTAGTTGATATCTAAATTCCAGATGTGGACTGCTGAATCTCAGACAATGTAGCATTCACTGTCCACTTTAAAAATATTAATATATATTAAAATTGTGAATTTTTAAAATTAATTGTGTGATTTTCATTTATATTTTCAGAAAAAAAAATTGAAGCAGAATTTAAAGTACAACTCTTACGTCCTCTAGTACTTTTATCCCTAACTTGAAGCTGTTTCGTTCCTTGCTATACTTCTTTATTTTATCCCTTTACTACTTAGAAATGTATTTTCATGGATTTTGAAGTTTATGAGACAACACTATTTTTTAGATATTTGTTCATGTTCTTGATTGACTCATACATAAATTTTCTTTCACCTTTCATGAAAAGCCCTAAATTAACTATTTAGAGTTTAGAAAATAATGGGAACTTTTATGGGTCTTTTTAATACGCTATATATTCCTGTGTTCCTATTCATGCTTATTTTGCAACAGGTAAAATTTTTGCACAAGGAGGAAGAATTTTTGTTTGTTTGCTTTTGTTTTTTTTGTTTTTAAGTTTCTTCTTCTATCCTTATATATTAGTCATATAACTCATCTGGCAGTTGATCCTGGGCCATCCTGTAATGGTCTTATCTTGTGCTCTTAAATGTCTTTTAAAAAATTTGTGTATCAATCAAACTTAATTTTACTCTATTTTATATAAAATGTCTTACATATGGTAGGAACTCAATGAATATCTGTTGACTTAGTTGACATAATTCTAGTTTCCTAACCACTTTCCTCATTATAAACATTAGAAAAAAGAAAAGGGTTTTAGTGATTCTCATATCCATGGGATGGATTCCCAGTGATGACCAAACATCTCTCATCCCAAAGGTCTTGAAACTATTTAGTCATAATAGCTACATTAGGATAATGGATATTTAATTTGGAAATGATAGACTTGATATCTTTGCTAGTTTTTGTTATAATTTTTAAATATCTCTTGTCTCAGGAAGAGAGCAAGGATATTGAGACAATAGGACAGAAACCCAAAGGCAAGATAGGAAAGAAAGCAGTTGCTGGAATAGAGTGGGATGGGGGGAATGGGTGGGAGGTGTAGAGGCTTGTCATTCATGCTTATGTCAAAGGAATAACCAGATCAGAACTTGGTTTCATCTTATTTTTTTTTCTGGCAGATTTTCTGTTTCCTTCCTCTTTCTTCCATTTCTTTCTTTATATACCTGTTAGGGAAGAATTTCCATGCCCCCATAAGCGTGGGTTTCTATATGAAGGGACTTGTACTAGAAAAAGAGTGTTGGTCTCTCTTCTGACTTCCACTGTTCTCAGGATCTGACTTCCACTGTTCTCAGGATCTGACTTCCACTGTTCTCAGGAGATGGTGGGTGATTCATCTGAATGGTGAACAAATTAGAAGAAATTGAGAGAGCCCTGCTCAGCCCCTTCCAGAGGGTGCCCACCTATGACAATGACTGGGTTGACGAGTCTGTGTAATGTCGAAATGAAATAGAAGCAAGACTATCTGACTCTAAACCTAAAGTCATATTCTACCCCAGACTTTCTCCTACATCTTACTCTCAATAGTTCTAAACTTAGAATGGGAAATAGAGTATTATCTGTGACCACCTGAAATCCAAACAATTCCCTTCCTTTTCCTTTTGAGTTGAGGTGGATTTCAAAATTATATACAAAACAACAAGATAAAATACTAGTAAGTAGGGAAACAGAAGAGAAGAATAAAATAGTTAGAAAAAATAGAATAAAGCCAGATTTTTTTCTATTTATTCATTCAACATACGTTTATTGAGAATCCACAGTGCCAGGCTTGTTCTAGATGGAGATGTGTAATGATGAACGGGACAGGCATGGTTCCTGCTTCATCAAATTTACAGAACACATAAACTTCACACCATATGGTCTTACATTTTTCTCTAGAGGTGGGGGCAAAGTGTGCATTCATCTTATTAAAAGTCAAAGAGGGGAAATCACCTTCAATTACATGATGAACAGGAGTTTGTCAACCCAAAGGATTGCTTCTCGCCCCAGGTTTCTGGGGAATACTATTGTTAATCACAAGATTACCACTGAAACTGGCATTTTCTTTACTAGGATACCTAACTTTTGGCTCTAATGATTCATCCAGTGTTAGGTATCTAACCTACACCAGGTCAATCAGAGCCTTGACTCAATATTTTTAACCTTTTGTTACAGGGAATCCAAGTAATCTCCTGAAGCAGATGAAACTCAAGAGTTGTCAACAGCCATGGTTCTGGATCAGCAGCAAAAGGGGAGAAGTTACTGAGAGACAAGAGCCCTTGCCTTGTTCTAGCTGTGCCTGATAGTGTACCAGTGGCTTGCCAGTTGAACTACTCTGTGAAGCATGTCTGCATTCTTCCAATAAAAACACTGAGTTTTAAAACAGTTTGACTGCAGTCATAGATAGCTAGAACATAGCTGTTTGTTTTCAAGCGCTGTCATGTTGAGTTTCATGTGACATTTTCTACATATATACCTGTCTCATGCCCCTCCCCCATAAAAAAAATCTTTCAGCTGTACTAAAATCTGTGACAATTTTGCCACAGTGAGCTGCAAAACCCTAAAATAATTACTGAATCCACCTTTGGATGTTTTTAATATTTATCAGAATGCAACTCTTGCTTCTCTTTTCTTTCTTTTCCTGTCCTGTCTTGTGTTAATTTAAAAAGGGATTTCCATCTATTTATTCCTCAATCATCCAACCTGGACTCTCTTAAAAAGGCACCAACTGAAGCAAGGCAGTTATTTAACTTTACAGAACACATCAGGGACTTAGAATTTCATCTCTCTGTGTCTAATTTCTGACAGTCATTAGTGTTGATTCTGAATGATCACTACTTACCCCTAACAATCTTAAGCATTTGGAATAAAAACTATATCTTGCTTGTGTAATTTAAACCTCACTGGAGGCCAGAGATGAAATGAGATCTTTGGCTTCCACAACTTAGAAAGAGAGGAAGACGTTTAGATTAGATAAGATGTTATAGCTCACCCTGTTGTTGCCATTGTCAAAATGATGTTCCTGATGAAAGAATGAAGCAGTCTGTGAAATCCAGGTTGTTCTTCCACTCAGGGATGCCACATTTCCTTGGCAACACTTGGCCATATTTCACAGTAACTACCTAAGATTCTGATGATGGACTCTGAATGGTTTTTGTTTTGACTTTTCTCAGGTTATTAGGAAACCAAATAAATTTTGTCAGATCTATGATTAAGGAAACTGAAACTAAAATAGAGGAGAAAGATCTTCCTCAGATTAAAAGCAAACAACCACAGAAAGAAAGAAAAAAAAAAAAAAAACATATTCAGTGCTCAGAGCTCAGAAGGAAGTGGTAAAGCCTAGAACGCAGCTCTGTTGTAGCATCTACATACCCAGAAAACTCAAGAGAAAACTTAGATAAAGAGCAGTCAGCATTGTAAATTCCTTATCAGTGATGGTCAGAAGTCTTGGCAATTCAACAAAATCTTAGGGATTTACCACAAATCTACATTCTTTTCTTTTCTCAGTTGTAGCTCTCTTAAGCAAAAATCCTCATGGAATTTTCATCAATTGCAATGGAAAGTATTAAGCTGTTAGCTATATAAATGAATGGATTTGTAACAGCAATACAAAAACAGTCTAAATAAACCCAATCAATTTTACTCTTAAAAGGGTGTGCTGCTTTAGGTCTAGTGATAGTCATTGACCAATTTTGATCAAGTCAATCAAGATGTAACTGTTGAAAGTGGAATATTTTGTAAGACACCAGCTCCAGGCTAACTCCAAGCCTGTATCCTATTGAAGGTGACTCAATGTCTCAGTTTCAGTCATTTTATGAAAGGGAATGCATAGCCTAATACAGCAGTCCCCAACCTTTTTGGCACCAGGGACTGGTTTCATGGAAGAAAATTTTTCCACAGACAGGGGTTGGGGGGTGGTTCAGGCAGTAATATGAGCGATGGGGAGAGATGGGGAGTGGCAGATGAAGCTTTGCTTGCTCGCCCGTGGCTCACCTCCTGCTGTGTGGCCTGGTTCCTAACGGGCCATGGACCAGTACCGGTCCACGGCCCAGGGGTTGGGGACCCCTGTCCTAACAGACTCAAAATCTGTTCACACAATTACAAATTGTTGGATATCTCTGAGATTTTTTATATCTATCTCCCAAATTTTTGTGCTATGCCATCTCCTTGACAAACATATTTTGTTTTGGGTCAAGTGAAATTTTCTGGAAGCTCAACCTCAAAGATGAGGCAGATGCTAAATGACTGAGATACATCCTAAGAGTTGGAATCTAAAGGCAGACACAGAAACATAAGACATGATTTGTGCCCATCAAACCTATGAGTTGTTTCTGAAATTAGGTTTTCATTTCCACTAAATAGCTCTACAATTCTTTGACAGCTGTGACTCCATTGACTTCAGGGTAGTTTAGCAATGGGAATTAGATGCCATCTCAAGTCCCCCTCTGCTCAATCCACATGTCCAGTATTCTTCTGAGTGCTTGTACTTCCATTTACAAATGTCTTCCTCCAGGGACACCTCTTTGTTTCTGTAGCCTCTTCTCATTAACACTCACTAGCGTCGGTTTTTACCTCCTTTTGAGTTTGCATACCTGCAATCTATGGCCTGTGTTAATATTTGGAACTCACTAGTGATCCGATTCCTCACCCTACTTTCTCCACTTGTTTTGGTCACTGTATGTATATTGTGCATTACTGAATTGCTTAAAATATTCTTGTGATGGAAAGTGGACTGTATCCATTTGGAACTTTGCTATTTCTAGGTATGTGTGGTTACCCCAACGGTCTACCTCTTTACTATGGAGGAGCTATGATAATCACCATAGCATCACAGCGGAGAACATGACCTGGAATGGGAGTCGAACACAGGTGAGATTCAAGCTCTGTCCACTGCCTGCTAAAGAAAAACAGGTTTGTTTGCTTGTTTGCTTGTTTATGAACTTTTATTTTATTTTACTACTGTCTAGATGGTCACAGTGAAACAAACACTCTGAAATTAAATTCATTTTTCCATCTGATGATAACCTAAAACACATTGCCTTATACTCTCTTAAATACACCATTTTAAACAAGAGAAGGAGGTGACAAACAGGGCTTTGGAGTCAGAGTGCTCTGCCATACCTGCAGTTCCTTCTCCAACTTCTTTAAAGAGTTCATGAGTGCTTGAGCTAGTTCCTAAGCCCACACTGTGCCAGTGTTCTCAGCTGTATAATGGATATAAAAGCCATACCTACCTCATCATAAAGTGTTATGAGCATTAAATGTGAAACCACATTTAAGCATCAAGCCTGGGATAATTATGATGATAGCAACTTAAGGCATTCTTTGCAGAGTTACTGCTTACCAGGCTCTATTCTCTAGCACTTTACATAGACTTGCTTATTAAGTCTTGCATGTGCTATTTTGATCTTTGCTTAATAGATAAAGAGACTGATGTTCAGGGAGGTTAATATAAATTTTCCAATATCCCAAAGCCAGTAAGTGAAGGGTTTGATATTTGAAACCAGATCTGTTTGGTTTTATGGGTTATGCTCTAAGGATAGTGCTATCTTTCTATTAGATGGTGAACCAAAGCCAGACCACTGGTGAGAAATTGTGTTAGGAAACTGATTTTCAGGTTAGTGGGCTTTACAGTATACCAGGAAGGGAGTTTAAAAAATAACTGTAAGCTAACTGAATTCTCATAAGTAATTCTTGATATCCCAGTAGCCTTTAGGCTATGTGTAGTTTCATGCAATTGTGTAACATTTATCAAATGTGTACTTGGTGCCAGGTAGTATAGGATACCAAGGTTATAAATAGGAATAATTGTGACCTGTACCCTCATTTTTGCTGACCCCATTCCCTGAACCACATCTTTTTCTTTTTCTTTTCTTTTTTTTTTCTTTTTTTGAAGTATAGTTGATTTACAGTATTGTGTTAGTTTCTGGTGTACAGAAGAACATTGTATATAGTTCCCTGTGCTATTCAGTAGGACCTTGTTTTTTACCTATTTTATGTACAGTAATTTGTATCTTCTAATCCCACAGTCCTAATTTATCCCTGCTCTACCCACCTTTCTCCTTTGGTAACCATAAGTTTGTTTTCTATGTCTGGGAGTCTGTTTCTGTTTCATAAATGAGTACATTTTTGTTATATTTTAGATTCCACATATAAGTGATATCATATGGTATTTGCCTTTCTCTTTCTGACTTGCTTCACTTAGTATGATAAACTTTAGGTCCATCCATGTTGCTGCAAATGGCATTATTTCATTCTTTTTTATGGCTGAGTAGTATTACATTTTATATATATATATATATATATATATATATATATATACACACACACATATATATGTGTGTATATATATGTATATATATATATCACTTCTTTTCTATATCCATTCATCTGTTGATGGACATTTAAGTTGTTTCCATGTCTTGGCTATTGTAAATAGTGCTGCTATAAACATCAGTGTGCCTGTATCTTTTTGAATTATAGTTTTGTCTGGATATATGCCCAGGAGTGGGATTGCTGGGTCATATGGCAACTCTATTTTTAGTTTCTGGAGGAACCTCCATACTGTTTTCTATAGAGGCTGCACCAATTTACATTCCTGCCAACAGTGTAGGAGGATGAACCACATCCTTTATCATGGCCTCTCAGTGGTTAGAAAGAAGTTTCCCAGAATGAAAAAGTGGGAAGAAATTGATTTGGATTTGGGGCTGGGATCAACTCACACCAGTAAAATCTGATTTTGAAAATCCTAAGCCTTGGATGTGAGAAAGCAGTGATCATCATATCTGCTAACTTTGCTGTTATGACTTGAATTGTGTCCCCCCCAAAAAAGGTGTGTTGAAGTCTTAAACCCAGCACCTGTAAAGATGACCTTATTTGTAAATAGGGTTTTTGTATATTTAATCAAGTTAGTGGGGTCATTAGGGTGAGCCTAATCAAATATGACTGGTGACCTTATACAAAGAGGGAAATTTGGACGTGGACACACAGGAAGAACACCAGGTGAAGACACAGAGACACACAGATGGAAAACAACCGTATACGGGATGGAAGCAGACATTGGAGTCATAAAACCACAAGCCAATTAATGCTAAGGATTGCCCTTAGCCACTAGAGGCTAGGAGAGAGGCATGGAGCATATTATTCCTCAGATCCTCCAAAAGGAGCCAACCTTGCCAACACCTTGACTTAAGACTTTTAGTTGCCAGAACTGTGAGACAATAAGTTCCTGTTGTTTTAAGCCACCAGGTTTGTGGCATTTTTATGGCAGCCCTAGGAAACTAGTGCATCTGCCAAATGACAAAGTTGGGAAATAATTCTTCAGGGAGTCTAACATTCCAGAAGCAGGTAGAGAGAACTCACTTTTAGGTGGGTTTTTATGTCAAATAATAGAATTCAAGTCACAGTTCATTGAAATCTAGGCTCTAATGATGACAAGCAGATTATACATAGCCACCATTCTCCCCTAATCAATAATTTCCTAAAGGAATATAACTCTCAAACCCACCAGTCCACTGGTCCCACCTTCTCCAATATGCACAGATGTCTTCACTTCCCTACCTTTTTGCTTATAGTTTTCTTTTTACCTTTTCAGTCTACCTGTGTCCTCAACCAAATTTTGTCTTCTACTGCCCCGTGTCACTTTAACTTGAGCACATATGGGCTACTATTGTAGTCAAGAATTCACTTTATTATTTTCTATTTGTCCTTCCAAACAACATGTCCAGGATCCCACCATCTCTTGTATTTCACTCACTCCTTGAAATGCCTGTTTTAACACTTTTCTAAATAAAAGGAATCAATCCCTGAATGTGTCTTTCTTTGTTGAAAAAAAAAAGCTAAGAAAAAGAGGAAATGGAAGCTTCTTTCCATATTGCCTGAAGAGTGAGCTTTGATGGGTCCAAGATTCCTTAATTAAAATAACATTAGTGAGATTTAGACAACGTAGTTTTGAATCCCTGCTCTGTCACTGACTAGCTCAGTACCCCTGGATGTATTACATAATTTACATGCACCCCAGCTGCCAAACTGTAAGATGGGGTAACAGTGCTGCTTAACTTAAAGAACTGTTGTGAAGGTAAATTAAGTAATCATGCATATGTACTTCATGCCTGATACTTAGTAAGGAGCCAGTATACATTAGCTCTTCCTATTAGTCATCTATATTTTTGGTAAATATTTTATTTTTACAATAATGTGTTCACCAAGTTCTGTCTATTCCTTGTTTAACTGGGACTTTTGCATAAATTTTTTTATGGAATCTCTTAATAAGAAATCGAAGTGGTAAAATTGAAGAGTAAATATAATAAAAAAATAAAATAAAGTACAATCAATGCCAATAAATATTCCTTGGTGGAGTTTTTTTGTTTTTTTTTTTTTTAACTTGGCTTGCTGCAATTGATTTTACACCTGCATTTTATGAAGCATATTACATTCTTTTAAGTATTCAATTACACTGAATAGATGTACTAGTACAGGCTGATAGCTATGCCATAACTAGAAATAGCAGTAAATCCACATTTAGGAAAGCTTCCAAAGCTACTGTCGAAGCATTTCCTTTATGTCTGAGATTCTTCATCTTGGGAAGAAAAGGAAAGAAAACTTTGAGGAGTACACTGGAAGTCAGCTGTATTCACTGGTGAGGCCGAATCTGGCCTCTGTACTCTGACACCGAATTAAATCTCGGAGACAGAGTTTTGGGTGAAGTAGAAAAGAATTGCTTTGCCAGGCAAAGGGAGCCACGGTGGGCTACTGCCCTCAAAACTGTGTGTCCCCACCTGGATGGCATAATGAGAAGTTTTATAGTAATGGTTCAGAGAAAGCGTGAGCAGTTCTTGGACATTCTTCTGATTGGTTGGTGGTGAGGTAAGTGGGTGAGTCAGCACCATCAACCTTCTGGTTCCAACAGGTCTGGGGTCTCCGTGCTTGAGAGCACCATAATGTTAATTTCTCCCACTTGGTTGGGGGTCTCAGTATCTGCAAAACAGTTCAAAGATATTGTTATGTATATCCCTGAGGGAGAACAAGGACCCTACCACAAGGCTGCACTACTGTTTCTTTTGGCTTTCCCTTGTCTCTGCACCCCCTCTCTTTAATAGCATCTATTTGAACCTGCTTGCTGGAACTCAGGGAGGGTCCTGGAGGCTGAATGAAGCCTATTTCCTGTAATCAAGAAATGGGGGACACAGAAAGGCTTTTGTTCCCAGGAGCCCCACAGGGTCCTGCTCAGTATCATTGGCATGAAATGTAGGATATGAGAATGCAAGGAATGCAGTCCAATGTGCCAAGGCAATTTTGGGCTGTTGTCACTATAAAAACTCAACGTATAGTATAGATATACATTTATTGAGTTAGTAGTTGGCCCCTACTAAGACACAGAAAACATAAATGGGGCAATATACTTTCAAGAAGATAAGTCTTCATCTTAATTTCAATATATTAAGTCCAAAGGGATTTTATTTGTATTGTTTGTTGGGGTTTATTTTTTTCTTCCTTTATTTTCTTTCTTTGGAGGGGACCCTATTACATATGATTTAGCACTTAAATGATTTAAACTGATTAATGATTAGAAGAATGGGTAGATGGCTGGATATATGGATAGTAGTATGGACAGTAGTATGAAAAGTAGGATGTATGGATGTATGATAGGATGGGAGGTAGAGGGATGGATATATTCATAAAAGTCAGGTTTCTCCAAATACTCTAAAAGGCAATTACGAGATGTCTGGAACATAGAAGGCACTCAAAACATCTTTCCTAACTCAATTTTATAGGTACCTATTCTCCCAGACGTATAGTAAATTCTGCACCAAATGGGTATCAAAGTTGGCTGCTTATTGACTTCCATTTGGCATATATCTAATTGTCTTCTACAAACATAAGATGATAGGAGCCAGTGTCGGGGTGGACAGATTCTGCTCATCAAGGTCTACTCCCAATAAGAGGTGAAAATACAGGACATAGAAGTACTGAAGGAAAGAGGACACACTTCTTTCCCCACCAAAAGGCACTTAAATGGAGTGAGACAAGCATGAGATTTAAAATGAGAAGACATGAGTTAGTGTCCTCATATATGGCCTGCTTGCAGTATGATATTGGGCAGGTCCCTAAGCTAGCTTGAGTATCATTTTTCTCAAATGTAAATTGGGAAATATGCCTTCTTAGAGAATTCAGTTAAAGAAAGTTCATGAGCTTGTGTGTTAAACTTTAGAGTGCTCCACAGATTTAGTCAATATCCCTATCAGATGCAATAGGGAAGGTCAACTTCCTAAACTGTAAAAGTATAAAAGGTGAGAGACCTTCCACAGGCCGCTGAGGTCTAGAGACATGTGACTTCCAAGGACTATAGAGTTCTGTTAAATACATTTTTCAATATTTTGTTCTTGAAGCAGTTTGTATCAAATACAGTTAAACAGCAAAGCTTGGGAGCAAAAGGAATAACAACGGCATATTTCAACATATCTAACCTCTTGCAAATCATTCCTATAATTCCAAATTGTATTTTTACCAAGTAACGGGGGAGGTGCTTTTATCCTGGATAAACCCCACCAACCACAATCTGGACTGTGCCTGGAATCTCAGATGCTGTGTAGGACATAAGTACATTATAAAACATGAGCTTGCCTCCAGTCGGTGCAGCTTTATTGCATATTTATGCCTGTGGCTCCACTGTGCTTCTGAAACAGGAGATATCTTTGTTTACTGTTTGGACTGACTCCATTGCCACTCACCTGTGCTGAGCTTAATGTGGCAGCCCCCTTCTGAGCTCAGTAAAGCTTTTTTTTTTTTTTTTTGAGCCAGAAGGAGGCTGGAGAGTCTACATAAATTCAAAGAGTCCACATCAAGTATTGGCAGGAAGAACATACTGAGCTCTGAGGCCTTTCCAGCGCTTGCAGGATCAAAATTGCCAGGGCAATATCACAGGTGCACGGTGTCACAAAAGTTGGCCACCAAATCACACATGCTAATCAGAATGCCTGTAGGTTGGCAGAGTTCAGGCAGCAATTTCTCTCCCACCCATCTCCACTCGACTTTTCTGGGGAACCAACAGGGAGATGTTGGATCTGATTGTTAATGAATCAGGACACACTTTATTGGTCCTAAAGCACATTTGTCATGGCAATTTACATGAGTTAGCACCAGGCTACCAAAGCTTGCTGCAGAATCTAGCAAGCATTCATTTTAATGAGCTAACACACGCAGAACGACATATACTTTTTTATGGTATTTATTACATATTGTCATACACACTATTAAATTAAATTATGGGACCATTTGCAAACTGAAAAAAAAAAAAATAAAGTGTTCCTCATTAGAGCAAAAAGGAATCTTAAGAGACACCCACTCCAGCAGTTTTTACTCTGTTGGATATAGAAGAAATTCTGGTGGTATTCTATGCTTCATCCTAACTAAAAAGAGACCCAGAGACTTGCACCTAAGGCGGGGTCCTGGAAGTCTGGGATGGGAAGGACAGGCCCTTGGATTATACAAGGCAGAGTTCAAGAGAAAAATCAACTTTGACAAATAGGTAACCAAGTTATCAATTCTTAGGAACTAGAAAGAAAAATCCAAATCTTGCGCAGATTGGGGGATAATGCACCAGAACAAAAGGATTCAACATGAGGAGTGGGTAGAAGATACTGGAGAGACTCCTTGAGTAGGTGAAACACTGCACTCAACACATTTCGTATTAGATCGAGGTGGCAGGAAGCTCCGACAGCTTAGACTTTATCTTTTCATAAAAATTATTAATAATATCCTGGCTCTCAATGTACACATCCACTTGCAGTTGGAATAAATTGGTTTGATGTGATTTCTCTCTCTACGACTTTCTGGAATGCTGCTATTTGCCCTCCTCCACATTTTCACTAATTGCCCATACTCTAAGCTCCTGCCTTTCTGAGAATCAGTGTAGCATGATGATTTAAGAACATAGACTCCTGGTTCAAATCAGACCTACACCTACTGGCTATTTTCCCTTGGGAGACTTACTTAACCTCTGTATCCTGCACACTTATAAAATGGGAGCAATGATAATAACTATCTTTAGAGTTAGTGTGAGGATTGAGTTAAAATATGACAGGCCCTTAAAACAGTGCCTGGTAATTAATGAACGCTATTTAGGTGTCTCTAATACTTATTGATATTCATTATGTATCTTCTTCTCCTCTATTGTCTAAGGCTAGCCACGTGGAGGAAGGCAAGAATAACAGGCTGAGATTAAAAAATAAATAAAAGTTAACATAACTTTCAGTTGAATATTGTTGATTTTTTTTAATGTGGCATTTTGAAATAGGGATAATTAGGCACATTGGTATAAATAAGTAGAATGCTTTTGAATGCAGACTGACACAAGTGTGTTAAATTGGAGACTCAAATCATATGAACAATATCGCCGTCATTAATGTGATTTTTCAAAATGGTGATCAGTTATATAACTCAGAGTCAAGTTCTGAAAAAAGAAAAGTACAATTGCTTATTGATTTGCACATTCATTGCATTCTTGGACATCCAAGGTATAATAAAAATAAACAAAAAGTTCTTTGGGATTTTATGAAAAACAGACATACTTTCTGGGTCCACACAATTATAATCAGGTTTTTTACTCACATGAATGGCAGAATGGCAAAGTCATACAAAGCACAGAACAATTCTGTATTGTGTGGGAGGGACCATGCAATGCTTTGCAGGATGCTAGCCTCCCCGGGCCCTGCCTTCTAAATACCAGTAGCTCTCTTCTCCCCATTCATCATGATAATAAAAAATATCCCCCAAAATTTTCAAAATGCCTCATAAGGTAAAGCATTGACCTAAAGACTGTCCAGGACCGGGAGGAAGTTTATTGATAGAGAGAAAGCCACAAGCATTTGCCCAGGGAGTTCATACAGAGTAATAACAGACCAGGAACAAAATCCAGTGAAATACAAACATTTGAGGGACAAGAAAGGGTGAGAAGCAGCCTGCGAAGACTGGGGACACACAGATGGAGGACCAGGACCAAGGTCAAAGGAGAAGAGGGAAAGACAGTTTTCTAAAGAAGAGAATAGACAACGGTATTGAATGGAGTAGGTCAATTAGGTTAAATGAGGGCTGTTGTAATTCCACTGAATCTAAAAATTGAGGTCATTTCTGAACTGTCCCAAGGCTGTCAGTGCTGCCTTTGTGGGTAGAGAATATATTGTGGCCCATTTAAAAATGGACATCAAGAACTGGAGACAGTTTGCTGTCAACTCTTTCTGAAAGCCTAAATGAGAGGGGAGCAGGATGGGGAATAATAATTGATATGGCTCATTGGTTCAAACCACCTGAGTCTTAACTCACATTCTTTCACATTTCTTTCACGAAGTACCTTACCTTTCCATGCATGTAAAATGCGGAGCAATGTCTGACTTCAAGCAAAGCTGCAGATGCATTTTTATTTGTTTCTAAAACCAAAGACGTTTCAAATTTAAACAAGAGACACTTTTTCTTGAATACGTTCTACAAAGGGAAAGTGAACGTATATAGACCTTATCCTCTTCTTGAAGTCCCTGTCAATATTTTTAGGTATGTTCTGGATATAACCACAGGTCATGTAAACAATAGCACATTCCTTTCTATTTCCCCACCATTTGCCAATCTGGCACATTTTCTGTTTCTTTCCAGGAGAAAGAGGCCAATATTGCTGTGTCTGAAACCATTACAGCTTCTCCCAATAACTGTGCATAGCCTTAGAAATGTCAACAATTTCTGGCTGTGGAGAATCTGATTGCCAACATTTGTCTTCAGTCTTGCAGTTGAAGTGGCAAAGAAGAGCATCCTCAGAATATTATCTTAAGGATGGAAGAGAGTTGAGTATGTTTATACGCTGAAGAGGGCAAGGTAGAGAGACTGATAGAATGGAAGTTAAAGTGGTTAATTGTTGAAATAAGAACTTCAACAAGGCTGAAGGGAAGGAATCCAAAACATCCATCTTAGATAGAGGGAGAGACCCCTTTCTCATTTCATAGGAGGAAAAAAAAAGTATAGTCATGGCTATGGTGAGTGGAGGATGGGAGGGATGAGACTTTTCAGAAGCTCATGTACAGGCCTATATCACTTAGGATGCTTTAATAGATGTCCCAAGAAAATTTGAGTTAAACAATAAAGATATTTATTATCTAGTTTAAGAAGTAAAAAAAAAAAAAAAAATCCAGACTTAGATAATATTAATAATGTGAAGTAATTAATAGAGTTATCTGAAAAATGACCCTAAAATCTCACTCTTAGTTGCTAGGAAAACAGGTCAGCTGAGGCAATGGAGGAAGGTTGCTACCCCTTCCCCAAGCTAATTTCTATGCTGGGGGACCATTGGTTCCCTTCCCCTAGCACTCCTAGGCAGTTTCTGTAAACCAGTGGTTTTCAATAAATAATCCATGGTCCATAGACCAGCAGCAGCAGTAGCAACATCACCTGGGAACATGTTAAAAACATAAATTCTCGAACCCCATCTCAGACTACTGAATTAGAAACCCTCAGGGTTTAGTAATCTGTATTCTAACAAGCTAATGTTTGAGATCCACTGCTGTAAACAGCTGATACCCCAAATCCAGATGCAAAGACCAGATTACTGAGGATTTCAAAGTCAGTTATAAAGACTTTATAGAGACAAACAGGAGAATAGCTCTGTGTGATACCCACGTCATGTTGCTAGTAGCCATCTTCCTGGAGCCATTTCAAATGAATCCTCCAATTTAATTAGGAAAAGTGAAGGTTGCTGGTTTTTAGCAAATGTAACACAAATTTGATCAATCACAAGGGTATTCACAAGAACACTGCAGAGACAATGTCCTAAAGGTCATGCTGATTCAGTTTTACCTGAAAATTTGTCTCAACATTCTAAAGCTCAGACATTCATTATGGTATGAGAACATGAGACAGACCTAAACCTGCCAGGCCAACTCTGCCTTAGACTAGCTGTGAGGTCTGGTGTATCTTAGCCACTCTGAACATAACTTTCCTCATAAAGCTCATACATACTGAACTCAAAGTTATTGTGAAAAAAACAAACAAACAGGATAATGTATATTATACTTAGTGCAGTGTTTGAGGTGTCATAATAACTCAATAAGTGATAACCAAATTGCTCATTGCAGTGTGGTTTTTGTTGAGATTTTTGTGGTTGATGGCACCTGATCTGGGTGTCATGCTGAAGCTACAAAGAAAAACGATAGTAGATAAAGGGGGAGTATACAAAACCAGTAAGAAATGCAGTCTGGGAGAGAAGCGTCACAGAAAAGGCTTCCAAGAGCATGATACTTGAGATACACCTTGATGGTTGAGTAAGAGAGAGAAAAGGCATGAGGAAAGGTGACTCAGAGCTGAGGTTGCAGCTTGGAGATAGGCACGAAGGCTGAAGACAGTTCTGCCATTTTGAGAATGTTCACGGAGTGCAGCTCCAACAAGGAGTAGGATTCACGCCAAAAGAGGATGAGATGAGACTGAAAACTAAGCCGGGGACCTTGTCATGAAGATGCTACTTGGCCAAACGAAGATATCAGCCACCTTTGAAGAAAATGGGAATAGATCGGTGGACTTTCAGCAGGGGAATGAGATCTGCTTTAAAAACGCTACCCAGGCTAAAGGGAGGAGAATATACTGAAATGGAAAAGAACGTTGGAGTCAAGGGATTTGTTTGGAGCTTGTTAGCATAAATCAGGACTTTAGTTAATAACATTGGTTAATCAGTTGTGATAAATGTACCACAAGAATGTCAATAATAGAAGAAACTGTGAGGGAATGGGGGGTAGTTGGAGGAGCAGAGGGGTATTTAAGAACGCTGTAGTTTCTGCTTAACTTTTCTGTAAACCTAAAACTGTTCTAAAAAATAAAGGCAATTAATATAACAACAACAAAGAAAAAGAGAGCAAGGATGAGGGCTTGGGTAAGGCCATGGGAGGAGAGTGAGAGACAGTTTTAAGAGATTGTGATGAAAACTAATGTTTTGATAGATAATAGGAACCTCGTGATCAAGACTTCCCACATTAAGAAAAAATAATATATACAGTAGACTCTTTGAGCACATCTTATATGACTAGCAATGTGCCAGGAACAATGGGACTTGGTTCCTGAGTTTAAGACCACACGGCATCACTAGGAGAAAAAGATACATGTTCTGGACACTACTTGAGCATGCTGAGGACAGCAGGTGCTAAAAGCTAGAGCAGATGGAAGAGACCTAAGTAAAAAAAGGTCTTGAAAAAACTATTCTTGACCCAAAACCCAGAGTCCAAGGATATAGTCCTAACTGTCATTGTCTTGAGGGGTAGTGACATTGAGCAAGTCACTAACCCTTTCTGGCCTTAGTTTCCTCCTCTATATAAATGATGAAATTGGAATTGAAGTTATAGGGAAATGACCCAAGGCCATGCCCCTCCAAACACAGCTTACACCTGCAAGCTGGCACACTGAAAGTTATGGGGTAAGCAAAGTGCATTTTCTTAGAAAAGCTATTTTTTTCTGATAATAAGTAATTCAAAACATTACCGTTCTATTAAAATAAACACAGACATACTCTAGCATAAAATACAAATATGCATACATTTTAAAGATAAAACACAAAGCTTCAAAGACGTTATTTGGCTTGCAAGGTGTGATAGGTAGACTTCTAAGATGGTCTCAGTGATCTCCACCTCCTGGTATTTGCATCCCTGTGTAATCTCCTCCCCTTGAAGATATGCTAGATGTAGTAACTTTCCTCTAAAGAATAGAATGCAACAAAAGTTATGGGCTAACGTTTCTGAGATTAGGTTATAAGATACTGTGACTTTCCTTCTCTGTCTGCCTATCTCTCTCTCTCTTCACTTAATCACTCTGATAAAGCCAGTTGCCATGCTGTCAGCTGCCCTACTGAGATGTCCACATGGCAAGGAAGGGCCAGCAAAGACCTAAAGCCCTTAGTCAAACCACAAGGAACAGAACCCTGTTGATAACTGTGTGGCTGGGCTTGGTAGTATATCCTTCCACATTTGAGTCTTGACATGAATGAAACCCTGGTTGACCCATTGATGGTGAGACACCAGATAACCCCAGCTAAGCTCTTCGTGGATCCCAGCCCCACAGGAACAATGAGATAATACAGGTTTGTTTCTGGTGTAATTTGTTATAAAGCAATGGGTAACTAATAGAAGAGGGATCACTTGAGGCCGTGGCCAGAGATACCCATTAAAGTAGTGTCTCCTTTGCCTCTGCCCTTAGTAATACTTGGTGGAAATGTCTATGAAACACCCTTAAGAAGAGCAACCTTTAAAGGAGTGGGGCAGGCAGAGAGGTGTTTCATTGTAAGCGTAAACTCCCAGGTTTCAGATCTCTAGAATGCAAACTTCTCTGGGTCTAAGGAATGTAATGGAAACTAAATTATTTGCCCAAGATTTCCTGGCTGACTAATGATGAGCTGGAACCAAATGCAGGTCTTCTGATACTCATGTAGTCTTCTACCAAATGACTCTGAGCCCTGGTATATGTGAGTTTATCTGAATATATGTGATTACACTAATGATTAATGTTATATATGATATATGCATAAAATTATAGTCATTATCCTTACTGAATCCACAAATCCTTTTCTAGACATTTGCTGGTTCATTTATTGGTTTGAAGCATCTGAATGCAAAGTTGTTTCTTTCTTTTTTTTTTTTTTCCTGTTTGTATTCAGTGACTCCTAAAGGACACTATCAAGACTCTTTGGATGATGATCACACAGTGTTGAATTGAAAACATTTCCCAAAGCCCCAAGACATATTTCAACACTCACCTCCAGATACCATTGTTGCATGGCTGCCCAAGATAAGGCTGGCCCTACTTTATAATTCGACTCTACTTCAGGCCAGAGGGAGTGAAGCAGAACATCATAAACCCAGCCAATGGAATGTTCTTCCACCCTAAGGACAAGCTGTAGAGAAATGATACGGTAAATGTGGATAGACAGTCCCTGCTTTTAGAGAACAGCAAGTTCTTGGAAAAGCCAATGTAACCCTCAGAGCAACTATAATTGTCATGGATACCCAGAGAGCAGGGGACAAAGCTACTGTTGTTTTTGCTTCTACTTGGCTGCTGCAACTATTCTTGTTGTTATGTTACTGTTTTTGTTGCTGTCCTTTTAATGTCCCCCTGCCCTTGGCATGTGTCCTTCAACCACCTTGGAATGTCTTAATAATGTGGAACCCGATGCTATTTACCTATGTGTTGTGCTTGTCAGGATGATCTAGATTATGCTGCAGTAACAAACAATCCCATATTTCTGATTCATACTAAATGCTTACCATGGATTAGCTGCAGGCTTCTCTGGGTCCTTCTCACTCCAGAGCTCAGGCTGTCAGAGCAGCCATCTCTAAACCATTGCCAATTATGGTAGCACAGGGAAAGGCAATGTAGCAATTGTGAACTTGTTCTAAAGTGCTCTCCCAGAAGTGATACACCGACATTTCATTGGCCAAAGCAAGTCACACAGCCGTGCCTAACTGCAAGGAGAGAGAAAAATACAATACTAGCATATGCCCAGGGGGAAGAGAGTTATAATACTTGGAGGAGTCTGAATACCTATGAGACACATACCCTCAAGTTAAGGTTATATTAGAGGCTTATGAGCAGAAAGTATATAAATATACACATCGACATTAAATCTGCAAATTTTATAACAAGGCTAAGTGGTTTGCAAAGTCCCATTCTTTTTGGTCAAATGACATTCTCCCCAGTTTCAATCATACTTAGTGGAGAGAATACAGGTAAACAAGTAAGACATTGTTTCATGGACAATCTCTTCTTTACTCTCAGCTCATGTTCTCAGCCTCATCTCCCATCTCGATCAGGGATTTTGTTTCATCAATTTTTTTCTTCCTTCTGTGTCTCTAAACACATTCTGTATCTGGCATCCCCCATCCCTGTCGTCACTCTTTCTTCCTATCTTTTCATAGCCAAGGATCTTAACAGTAGTCAGTGTCAATTCTCCTCACTCTCTAACCTCACATTCTTCATACTTAGAGGCTCTACCCATACTCAAAGGGGAGGAGACTAAACAAGGGTGAGGGGCATCAGGGTCATCTTAGAATTCTGCCTGCCACAACTAACAAAGAGCCAAAGATCAAGAAAGTTCAACTACAGGTGGAAGCTGCATCTCACTTGCTTAAAATCTCTAACCAATAGGATAGTTCCTGTTGAATGAAAGAATGTACAAATCACTGAGGACTCTGGGTCATCTCTACATGGGTACCTCTACCCCTAACAGACACTAACATCACTGATGTCTTGATTATCTGGAAATCCTGGCATCTCAACAGGAATGCTTCTCTGTTTCCTGCCCTCAGTATAGTATAATGCATGGGCACAAAATCTCTGGAATCTAATGGCCCAGGTTCAAATTCCACCTTTATCTTTTAATGCCTTGTCATGCTACTAGAAGTCACATGTAACCTCACTCAGGCTAAGCCTTTTTCTAAGGATAATAATAATAACTGTCTCAGAGGATTTCACAAGGATTAACTAGGATGTTGTGAAGCACACACCTAGGCACACACTAAGCGTTCAACAAATGTTAGTTATTATTGTTATTATCACTTCCACCTATACCTTTATGCCATCAGTATCTTGTCTTTCACCTCTTTTCTCTTTTTTCTCTATTTTTCTCCTTTTATAGAGGCAGCCAGAAGCATGTTACATTTGCCCAAGTGCTGATAATAACAAAACCAAAAAAACCCGTTGGCTAACATACTCTCTCAAGAGGTGATATGATTAGCCAGTGTTCCCTCCCTGCCATGCCCCACCTGAACCCGGACCTGGACCACAGGACAGAAAGTTGAGAGTTTAAAACAAGGGGTCTGAGTATCCTTTTTTTTTTCTTTGTTTAAATACAGGGATGTGGAAAGAAAAGTCCTAAGGAGAGGCTAAAGTCTAGAAAAGAAAAACACAGATGGTTTATTAGAAATGGCTTTTCCATTAACCATCTGTGTGACCTTGGGCCTGTTACATTTCACCACTGCAAACCTGCGTGCCCTCCCCTGTAAAAAGAAGAGCTTGGCCCTTGAGACCTGACTTCCCACACTGACTTTCCGACATTTCTGATCTGACAACAGCACCGGAATTAGCCAGAGCCTCCTGTGCAGGAATCAAGGACACATTGTGCTGATGGCTGAAGCAGGCTAAGCTCATGCGTTTGACCAGCAGAGGAAAATGTTGCCTCCACGAGATAAGGCTGAAAGTCATAGACCAGAAAGGCAGCAGAAATGGAAACTCATGCTAAAACTCTTTAGTTCTGTATATTGGATTTTTCAACCATCTTCCATGTATATTGTTAATATGGATTTCACAAGCAATGCCATGGTTAGGTAGCATGGTCATTATCTACATTTAGTAAGACACAAGTTCAGGTTCTCCCCCAAGATGAGAGAACAAGGACAAACACCAGATGTAGCATTGTAAACAAGTTTAAAAGATTTCTGGTCTACAGTCCTAGATTTATGTCTATTGTCTTTCTGCTAGTTGACCTTGGAACATGACCAATAAGAAATTCTCTACTCTGAACCTTATAGTTTCTTGACCTGTAAAAGGGGAATAATAATACTAATAATGATTTAAATGTCAGAGAGTGGTTTGCAAGGCCCACATCAGATCATGCATATGATTTTACTTTACAAACTCTAAAATGTGTGTGTAGTAAGCTGTTTTGAGTTGTCCTGACACTTGGACCACATTCTAGCCACTCTTCCAGGCATGATCACTCAGAGATGGGCAAAATAATCAATATAACCTGTCTGGTAGATACACATTCCTGAGGCTATTCCTTCATCTGTCCTTTTCTGTGTGTCACACCACCTACTCACATACTGCCTTCACTCTTCTTCCCAAAGGTATGTCCATTGCTTAAAAGCAGTCATAAACTTCAACCTCACCAAGGACCCTTATGGTGATTAGACCCTCCCAATTCAGCCACTGGCCCCTGCTCTAGGCTCATAACTGGCTGGTCCCCTGTCAATCTGGCCAGTTGGACAATGTAACACCACCTATCTTGTCTACCTTGTCTTTGTCAGGTCACAAGTGGCAAACAAAACACAGAATTTGGGAGGATTAATTTGAAATCCAAGCCCTGCTACTAATAAGCCAGGTGATTGAGAGGAAATCGTTGAATCCACTAGAAGCAAAATTTCCTTGTCTACAAAGTTAAGAAAATAATCCCTGTCCTTCAACCCCATAGATTTCTGAACATCTAGAGAGGAGAAGTTGTAAAAGTGTCTTATTACCCATATAATGCTGGTCAGATAGTCCTTGCTCTTTTGTTATTTAAATATCATAATTTTATTTAATTTTTTTATTAAAGTCATATGAAAACTCCCATCTGAAAATAATCTCTGACTCCATGAACTTTCACAGTACTTTTTTAAGACAAATGAAAGACAGATTTTCTGGATACCTAATGAAAGCCAGGTGATGTGTTTTAAATTTATTTTCATTGCTTATCTCCTTTTATTCCTGCAACAACCCTCCAAGGAGAATATTACCCTCCCCTAAGAGAAGGTAAGGAATTCTCTCTGGTTTCTGGCCAGGTGGTGGTATGTACAATGGTGCCAGTGACAGACATAAGAGGAAGGGGAGAGGTAGGCTCTGAGCAGATCCTGTCAGAGGTACTTGCTGATACATGTGAGTGGCACTGTCTAGGAGGAGGCAGAACTTCAGGTCTGCACCAGAAGGGGTCTTGGCTGTGCTTAGACACTTGTGGCTCATCCATGAGGAGACAATTGAGGTTGATTGTGTAAATGTGATCAGCCAGGGAAAATGAATAGACTAGTATGTAGAGACCACGATGGAATACTGGGAACTAATGTTTTAAAAATGGGCTGAAGAAAAGGGTGAGATGGAGAAGACTAAGGAGCAGCTGGGGAAGCAGGGGGAATATCATGATAATATGCTGTTGCAGAATTCAGAAGAGGAGAGAATTTCAAAGAGGAGGAAATGTTCAACAATGCAATTGTTTAATTTTTGTAAGACAAGGATTGATGTGCCCAATAAATTTGGCAGTTGATTCTTGTTAACCACAGGGAGCCCATTTTAATGGCATCATGTTGGTGAGGGAGGTATATGTCCCTACAGTTTAAGGGATGAGTGGGAATTGAGGAGGATGCAGAGAGAGTGAGAGATGACAACTCCATGTGAAAGTGAAGACCCATGAGTGATAATTGGGAGAGGATGATGGCTCCAGGGAGAGGTTCAGGCATGGGGAATAGCTGATAAATTAACAGAAAGCTAGCCGTTATTTACCGAGGAGTGGTAAATTCATTCATTAACTCAGGAGTTCTGCCATCTTCTTCACTGCTCAGGGGTATCTGGAGAAAGGAGGTCCCATCAAGCCCCCAAAGTTGAAGGGAAACAAAGATAAACTATAGAGCAAACCCTGCACAAGAGATTAACATGAGAAAGGGATTCCACAATCCTGATGATACACATGTACCCACAGAGCACACACTACAACACACATAAAACTCACACGTGTACACTTATACAACACACATAACATGGACATCATACACAACATACATAAAATATGTGACATGCATAAAACTCAATGCATATCTAACACTTGCAACACACTATAGACAACACGCATGACACACATGGGTGCATGCATATATCACATACGTTCACACACAAAACACATACACACCATAACACACATAAACACACAACACACATGAAACACATATACAAAATACACCATGTGCATATCACATACACACACAACATACTTAAAGCACACAGAGCACACATGTACACAGCACACATAATCACTCACCACATGTACATACATATGACACACATGTGCATATACATTATGCATGCACCATCCACAGATACATGCATGCACATGTACCAAATGTATAACACACTCACATAACACACATGCACACACACACACCCTACAGTAGAGTTGCCTAGCAATGCAAAGTTATACACACCATGCACCCTGTGAACAGCATGGGAGGGAGGAAAGAGAAGCATGTGTGCTGGTCCTCAAAAGTCTATAAGACCAAACATTTAACCAAATAAAGAGGAGAAGGGAAGGCAACCAAGGGGAAAGGACCTGAGAACAAGATGCGGCTACCTCTACTCTCTGCAGATGCAAAGCACTGTGCTCCTGAGGGAAACGAAGCTGTAATCCTCTGACCTCACCCTTGGATGTCCAGCCCCTGAGTCAGAGACCGGCACAGCTGCTTTCAAGGGTAGAAACCTCCCCCCACCCTTTTTCTTTTGACTGGCCATGAATGAGGGGCCTCTCTCTTTGAAACTCTCACAGGTCTGCTTCACAGTTGCTGTTTGAAATACTGAAGGCACACACAGGCGATCACAGGGACTACAGGCTTTTAGTTCTGTTGTTAGAAAAGAAAAGCTTGGAGAAAGGACCAAACCTGCACTAGAAAGATTGAGGTATTCCATCATCAATGGGCACCTTCATTTTACACTGAGATGATCCCCCCATGACCAGACTCTGAAAAGTTTTTTTGGTTTTTCTGACTGACTCTTTTACATAAGAAGAATCCTAGCCTAAAATGAACATTCACTCGTTTCTTTTTTGCCTTCAGTGAAAATGGTTGAAGATGGGGAGAGAAAGTTACCCTCCTTTGAAGTTTTTTCTTATCTCCCTCTTTACCTCTGGGGTAGAAAATTCCAGAATGTACCTCCAGGCCCTCAGCAATGATATTTGGTCCCATTTCTTACTGCACACCTTTTCTCTCCCAGGTCTCTTCTGACAGCACCAAGTTGCCTGCCGGGCTGTCATAGAACATTCTGAAGTCGTGCAAAAGGAACTGGCACAAAAATAAAATAAAATTTTTCTCCTACACTGCTTAAACTAGTCATTGTCTCCAGCAGGGTTATTCATCCCCTCTCACTTCCTTGACTTTCTTCCTTTTCTTCTTCTTCTTTTTTTTTTTTTTATTCTGATGTGAGCTCAGTATAGACATCCACCCCTGAAGGCTCCAGGATGCCAAGAAATTTCCCCACCAACAGGTCCTTTTATTATGCTCCTCCTGAGTTGGAGAGGAGGTTTTGTCACTCTCTGGATGGCTATGGAGTGACTATTCTCACACACATCTATCTTTGCATTTCTGCACAGTCACAACCCAATAATATACAGTGATAAGGTGTCCCAACTGGCACAAAATTAAAGAGTCAAAATGCCCTCAGCTGTCAACTGTTAGCCAGATAGCTTGGCAAATGTTTTTTGTTTTTTTGTTTTTTTTAACATCTTTATTAGAGTATAATTGCATTACAATGGTGTGTCAGTTTTTGCTTTATAACAAAGTGAATCAGTTATACATGTACATATGTCCCCATATCGCTTCCCTCTTGCATCTCCCTCCCTCCCACCCTCCCTATCCCACCCCTCTAGGTGGTCACAAAGCACTGAGCTGATCTCCCTGGGCCATGCAGCTGCTTCCCACTAGCTATCTATTTTACATTTGGTAGTGTTTTAAGGTTTGCCTTGAGCTCAAATAACTGGCCCAAATTTCATTCATTCTTTGAAAATACATTGACTGATCAACACTTGTTCATTTTGAAGTCCCAGTTTAGGCCAATTTTCCAGGCATAATTATTAATAGCACCCATTTCACTCTCAAGAGTGTCTCCATTTGCACAGGAAGTTATGCAGTCATTCTACTGCGACAGGACTCAACTAGGCATTGCAGACACAAAGAGGCAAATGGCAGAGTAGTGCCTTAGAGGAACTCAGTCTCTTTTGAAAAATGGGCAATGGACCATTATAATATGACATTCAAGCTAAGAAAAAGGTGCTCAGAGCTTCATGCATCTTTGTGCCACTGGGTCTGTGGCCTCTGTGTCCAGCATAATGCCTAGAAAAAAGAGGTGTGTGACACTCTTTGTTTTCACGGTTTTTATTTCAACCAGTCACAGCGTTCTGTAGATAGGAGGTTCCACTTAATGATTTACCCTTCCCTCTGTCTCATCTTCTTTCCTGCCTCCTTTCCTCTCCTCCATAATTCTTGAGTGTGCTGGACACATAAGCTTGGGGAGATGGTTGGGGGAATGGGGGACAATCACAAGGGTAACAAACATACATTCCACTCCGAGTCCCTCCTCAACCCCTGCAGCAAAATCACTGGGACTGTTGCTGTGGCCCCTTCCCACCTGTTCTCTGCCTTCCTCTATTAGACGTTGGATCCTCTTTTTGATGGTCTTATTGGTTTCCTGCTGCAGCTCTGAGTGCCAAGGACCATCCCTTCCTGATTCTCCCAGTTGGCAGCTCTTTTTCCTGTTGTTTCTATTCCTGCAGGCTTGGGTATTGCTAACGTAGGCAGGTCTTACTAACAAGTGATCAAGACCAGTACTGATGGTTTGTCCAAACAAGGTCGAGTTGGTGCTGGGATTTGACCTAATGGTTCCTGTTACCTCCAGCGAAGGCATGATTCCCACCAATGTCACTGACAATGGACTTGCCCCTCTGCGATCACTCATAGGGGAAGTGAAAGGGAAGGCTCTCCCTAACCTCATCCACAACTCCTCTTTTTCTCTGAAAAGAACGACTTCACTCATCATTTTCTTATAAGATTCTCTTCTCCAGCCGCTCTTGTGTGTGACTCCCAAAAATGAATCATAGAAGCTGGAAGTTCCATCTGAGTAAAAATGAGCCTCTATTCTACAAATTTTAAAGGTTTCCAGGCTTATTATATATGTTTGATTTTTATAGACTAATTAAAATGTCATCACAAATTTAAGAGAGAAGGAAGGGACAGGGTAGGGTGAGAGGGGCATGTTAGAACATATCAGGTGGTAAGATGTTTCTTCATTTCTTTATCCTCAAAGTGTTTGGAATTTTTGACATTTCTGTATTTTTAGCAGCTTCAAATCCTGAAGTTCATGGGTTGAAAAATCCTGAAGTTTATAGGTGAAGCACTGACTTGCCAAGAGACAAGGATATGAAAACAAATGATAAATTGTTAAGTGAACAACAGCAATTCTTTGAGATATAGGCTGGAGCTGGGGTGAGAGGATGGGTCTCAGAGGGCACTGAAGACTGTCTAAATGGGGAACAGAGGGAGGAAAGAGCACAGGACTTCATTATCTCTCTTAGTTTTTCTGTAGTTGCAGACAACATTGTCTCCTAAGACATCTTGTCTCTTAAGATTGGGGCTTCTTCCAGGAGAAGGACAATGTTTTATTTCTCTGCTGCATTTCTCCATATTCCACAGCACAGTGTACAGCACACAATGGGAGGAAATGAGATAATCTAGAAAAGTCCTAGACTAGCAGACTCTTGCCCCCAAAGCTGCAAGTAAATTTTCACATGACCTTGAAGAATCATTTACCTCTCTGTTTCTTCAGCTGTGAAATAAGTATGACCAGATAATCACCAAGCTGCAAACTAGTTTTAAAACTTCATGAGTCTATCATTATCATTGTTGGATCAAGTTAGGGGAGAAACTCTAGGTCTTGATGACTTGTAGGCAGAAGTTGTTTCAAGGGATAAATTTGGGTTTCAGTTTCTCTATCTGTAAATCAGGGACACTAGAATAGATGATCTTTTTCATTCTATTTTACTCTAAAAATGCAAGAAATATCTGAATTAAAATGCTGAGCCTTCATTCTCAAAGATCAAACCCTAAATGGCACTGTATCAGGCCTCAGTATAAGGAGGAGGAATAGAACTTATTCACATATAATTCACCAGCCTGTTGATAAGAAACCTGTATTTTCAATGAGCTCATTTTTATATCAGCCATAAAATCTCAATCTTGTCTCAAACATGATATTTTCCCTTTCAATATAAGAGGCAACTTATTTTATTGTTACTTGAAACTAAGGTAATCCAATAAGCCTGTTTGGAGCCAAAGAAGATCATAATGACAAAATGATTGATCTTTTTATGATACATTGCATTGCTATTCTCAAATTGGAGAAATGCAATATAGAAGATATTCATTTGTACTACGGACCAGTATTCATCTCTGTAACAGAATATAACACTCCTTTGTATTTATTTTCATCTCTGTAACAGAATATAACACTCCTTTGTATTTATTAAGTACCTGTTACCACTAGAAATACAAAGTAAAAGGGCTTCCCTGATAATTTCTGGGCATTGTCAAATACTAGTGAAAGATCCATATGGGAGCTTGAGGCAGAAATATCAGCTCTACTGCATTGTGGGAAATAATAAGTGTTGTATCCAGGATCCATTGGTAGAAGTGTAAGTTAAGTAAACATATACTATTCAACAAGACAAAAAAAAAAATTTATAGGAATAAGAGCTGTTCAACAATTGGGTCTGGTGAAAGGGCACTAACCCCAGGGTCTGGTTCTAGGATGGGGGCATTACATACCATCTTGCTAAATCCTCAAAGCACCCTTCTGAGACATATCTAATTACTCCGTCACACAGATGAAAAAGCAGAGGCTTGATAAAGTTAAGCTCTTTTCCTTGGGCCGTTGAGCTAGTGCAGGCATACTTTGTTCTGCTGAGCTTCGTTTTATTGCAGATATTGTATTTTTCACAAATTAAAGGTTTGTGGCAACCCGGCATCAAGCAAGTCTATCGGCACCATTTTTCCAATGGCATTTGCTCACTTCTTGACTTTGTGTCTATTTTGGTAATTTTTGCAATATTTCAAACTGTTTCATTATTATTATATTTGTTATGGTGATCTGTGATCAGTGATCTTTGGTGTTACTTATTGTAATTGTTCTGGCTTTTTTCAGCAATGAAGTATTTATAATTAATTAATTAAGTATTTTTAATTAAGTAAGGTATGTACATTGGTGTTTTTAGACATAATCCTATTGCAGACTCAATAGACTACAGTATAGTGTAAACATAACCTTTATATGCACTGGGAAACAAAAAAACATTGTGTGACTCGCTTTATTGAAATATTCACTTTACTGCAGTGGTCTGGAACTGAACCCACAATATCCCTGAGATATGTGTTTGAGTGAAGGCTTGAAATGCATTTTGACTGATTCCAAAGCCCATGCTTTTTCATTATATCACAGTGTCTCTTTATGAAGTAGTCATGTTCCATCACCTGATGACCAAAGAAAGGCCAGCTGATAACAGGAATATTCAATAATTAATATTTACTAACTTCTTAACGTCTGCAACCCTTGGTCAAGAATAGTCTTGAATGAAATTGGATTTGGACAGTGTGAGGTCTTCAGGAACACATCCCTCCTGACCCTCCTGAGTATTCTATACTAACCCAATGGAGTAGGTGTAATAATTGAGAATTGTCACAAGGTTTTATAAATCCTGAGAATGAGTAGGATCATCATGAGAGGCTGCCTAGAGGAATAGGAAGGCAGAGGATGGTCAAGTTGCTGTACCATGTGTTGGCCGTTATTCCAAACCTCTACTCAGATGCACTAAGATTCTATGATCCTCAAATCCCTCCCAGCCACCTACTGAGATAATGCTAGGGAAACTTTCCTGGTTTTCCTACAAGTGGTGATACTTTCTTTGAATCCTCACAGTGAGAGAGGACTCAGCACTTCCCCAAAACTGTGCTCACTAAATTTTAATCAATGACCTGCTGACCTGTTTCATCTTTGTACAGCTCTAATGCCTAGAAAAATTTTCCATACATTCAGCTGAATTTTCTCTTTTTTAAATTCCCTTCTTTGACCCTTTTTGTCATTTAGAGTCAAGTAGAACAAATTCACACAAACCTTTAAAGTATTTAAGAAAAAGATAAATCTCCCCAAGTGTGTGGTGGTAAAGATGATGAACAGGTCACCCAGAAGTTACAAGTTTACTCTTAGTTTTGCTCCTCACTTGTTCTACAAGCACTTGACCATAGGTGGATCCCCAACCCTTCCACCCCAAACTTCAGATTTCTCCTCTGAAAAATTAGTGATTGAATGTGATAAATTTCTAAAGTTTAGCCTAACTTGGATTTTAGGTGACTCTATGATCCTTTAGGAAAAAAGCAGCTGGATCTCTACACCCTTCTTCAGCTGGTTTCTCAGGATTTCACTGGGGACTGGCGTTCAGTTCTGGTACTCTTTTCCACACAGAACCCAAGGATATTTTCATGAACCCACTCCCATTTTGCTCTCATTGTCTGATCTCAAGGATTCAAGGCAATAAAAACTATCTCCTCTCTTCCCACAAAGACACAGTGTTTCCAGCTGTACTGAACCCTAACTACACACCATCCCCACCATCACTGCCACCCATATCACCATCACCACCACCATCACCAGTCTGGGCCCACAACTTGCACTAATAATTCCAAATATTTTTCTATCAGATTCCCTTTCAAAAATATCAGATTCATATTTTGAAGACTTTCTTATCACACAAAATGTGTATTTTAGGTAATGATACTTAATTTTTTGATTACTATTTATATCAATTAATGGTCCATGTCACTACCCTTCAGGAATTTCATTCTTCTGGAAGGCTACCCATACCTGGAAGTTGCTGCAATTCCAACTATAAGCTGAGGCAACCATTATGTCCATTGACAATTTTGACTTTGATGCTGGCTAATATCTGATTTCTGTAGGACTTCTTGATGCATTCAGTGGTTAACAAACTTCCATGGATCCTTTTACTGATGCTCAGGAGAAAGAGGACCCTACAAGGGGAGGTTCTACTCAAAGCCCACTATGGCCCTTCTTGAGTTCCAAACTTATAACAACCTTGTCTTATGAAGACTCGGGTTTAAGCCACTAAGGCAAATCACAGGTGTGTCTGGGAGAACTTGGGAAGGGTGTACTATTTGAGGCAATCACTTATCTTTGATAGAGACAGAGAAGGACAAAACACTCAGTGTAGTTTTTTTTTTTTTTTTCTGTCAATGGGGTGACTCTTTGATGAGAAATCAGACAAAGATTGCATTTGTTCTGATTGCTCACAAATGCAGAAAGTGGATTTAACTCCTAGAAAACACCAAGATTGAGGAGTCTACAGTTGGCAGAGGGAACTTGTTTTCCCATGTCCTGTACTGACCAACTTCTGGAGACAGTCACAAAAGCCTGATTCTCCTTGTTCAAGACTCTGTGAGATGCAGTTTAGTTTCCCAAAATCCAGATGTCAGAGGCTAGAAATGTGTTCCTTAGAGCTGCAGACTTCTTATACTCCCTTTTGCCTTTCATATTTATTTGAAACAGAATTCAGCTTCCACTCACAATTGTGATTAATTTTTTTTAATTTACTTTTCTATTGTGTGATGAAAGAGATTTTTTTTTTTTTTCTTTCCAACCATTTTATGACTGCTGGAATGTTCCTGGGATTTACTCTGGAAAATATGTCCCATATTAACTAATAAACCACCCAAAATTTTGGTGACAGTGAGAAGCCGAGAAACACACTTTGAATTGTTCCAAACCTTCCAAATATTAAATTCCAAATTTAATATTTTAGTCTGACCACCACCCCCTTACTTATTCTGGTGACTGATCTTCTTTCCCTTCCCCCTTCCATGTCCAAATGAGCACATGACCCAAGATGGAGTAACAATAGTACCCCACTTCTGAGTAAAAAGAATTCATCTATAGAGTAGACACAAGTCAGGCCAATCACAGTCCTTCCATGGTAGGGAAGGGGCTCTTTCCACTCAAGTGCAGAATATGTAAGAAACTTCTAGAAGTTTTGAGTCCAGCATTATGGAGAAAGGCAGTCTGCAAGAAGAAAGATTGAAGCCAGATGCAGAGAGAAGCAAAGGTGAAAAGAGAGAAAGCTCTTATTATAGTCTTCTACACCCACAACCCTGCCCTTCCCACCACAGAGGTCAATAAATGGCCTTATTTGTTTCAGCTAATTCAAGTCTGGTTTCTCTCTCTTGCTACTAAAGAGTGTCCTGAGTAGAATAGTTCATGGATGAGAAGTACTTTTGATATAAACAAAGAGGACAACTGTTGCTGACAGAGGATTGGAAAGTCTACCAGTCTGAATTCCACGTTTTTTCCCTCTTTCTCACTATCTGAACCTCTTCAAGCTAATTAACTTCTAGGAACCACATTTTCCTTGAGAGAAAAATATGAATGATCACTTCTCTGTATTAATCATGTCTTTTTATTGTCTATATTTTTGATGCTTTGACATCTTGGGGCCTTGCTGACACTGGAGGGTCTACCTCTCCCAGGATAGTCAATTCCTAGAGATAGTAAAGAGCTTGTGTGGGACCATTCCTTTAATATAAGCAAACCGATCAATCCAGAGTTCATATTCCCCAACTACCTCCTCTATCATGATCTTACACTCCAGGTCACTCTTTCCCTGCCCTAATAACCCCAGGTAGCAAAGGACAGCCTCATGCCCCCAGAGTGCCCTGAAATTATTCAAATTAGCTAATCCTAAACCTGCTTGCCCTGCCTTACCTAATCCTTCCCACAGAAACCACAAGAAAATTTCTTGTCCACATTTTCTCCTCAGTCCCTCTGCCTCCTGACTGACCCTGATGCTGCCCCATGTGGCCCCCCCATCCTAGTTTAGATGCTTCTGAAAAATAGACAGAAGAAGTCTATGGCCACTGGAAGTCGTCTTTCTCCTTCACATGCTATATTTTTGAGGATGTTACACGTCACTCTTAACCCTACCAAAAATCAAGTTCACGCAATGTATGGGAAGCACCTCACAGTTCAGGGTCTCTCCAGCTGTGATGGGTGACGAATGAAATCAGCCTTATGCAGATGCATAGGACTCAGAAGCTGGTCCTGAACCAGCTTGACTCCAGGGAGGTGAACTCTCAAAATCCAGGTCCCTGCTGCTGCTGTCTCGTGAATATTAAGGTCCTGGAAGATGAGAAATTCTCACTATGAAAGTCAGATTCCTTTACAAATTAAGGGCTCATGGTGAAAATAAGAAACTTTCTGCTAGAAGCAGCACCCTTTTGAAAAACCAGGCAGAGTTGCAACCTGAAAGGAAATAATACCTAATTCCATGTAGCCAGCACTTCACAGACTGCTCAGTCTGAAAGCAGCTCAGAATTACACCACCAACCTGCAAGTGAGGAGACCTGAATACTATCAACCAAACACTTGACACTATGAGACAACCCCCCAACCCTGATCTGTGTCCTGTGTGCCCAAGGTTGATTCTGGCTGCTTTAATCTTGAGTCATAAGAGTGATTTATGGCTAAAAGATAGATAGAAACTGAAAATCTTCCAGCAGAACAGGTCCCAAGGGATCACAGTTAGAGGAAACTCCTGATGTCATTCAGAACAAGAAAACCAGGACTTTGGAAAATCCTGATAACTGACAAATTTTCACACAGGGAAACTTCGCACACATAAAGTTCATAAATTATTTGGGGAAAAAAGTGTTGATATTGAGCCACTTAAGCAAAACCTGATGGTACCATGCTTGATTGAAAAATAAAATATGGTGCCCCCTGTGGGCAATGCTGTGCTGACTTCACAAAATTGTTTCACCTGGAAGCCCAGGGAGGCTTGCTGCTCAGTGATGGGTGAATCTTCTGAGGTTTCGAGTTCAAGTTCAGTTCAGGTAATGGTTTAGCTGCTTTCATGCTTTCAGAAGCTTAACTGAGTCTGCGGGAGGAAAAGAGGTTTGGCAAAAGGGAACTGCTTTGAGCATCTGACTGCAAATGCACAGGTCAGAAACCCAAGAAGGACAGCTGGGGAGGCATGATCTTAGCTCAGGGTTGGCAAGTGGGGGGTGGCAGGAGGACCAGTCCTTAACAGCAGCAAGTGACAATGGGAAAGAAAAGGTATCTGCTCTCTTGTTTATTATCCTAAGGTCTTGAGTCAAATTAAAAAGATGAAGGTTATGTGTGTTGTTTCCTTTGATCCACTCCACATAATCAGCACAGTGCTTAGCTGATTTCTTTAGAACAGCACTGATTTATAGTGCTGTATCATCATTCATCCCCTCAACAAGCATATGTTTAAGACCCACCCTGTGCCATGCAGTATTCTAGGAGCTGGTCTTAGAGCCAGACTGTTCAGGCTCAAATCCTGGCTTCATCACTTATTTCCTGACTATGCTTGTGGATAGTGATATTTCCCATGACCTTGGGCAGGATGTTTAACCTCCTGGAATATCAGGTCCTCATCAGTAAAACAGAGATAATAATTGTACCTACCTACTGGGGTTATTGAGAGAATTAAATGAGTTACTATGTGTAAAGTGCTTAGAATAGTGCCAGGCATGTAATCAGGGCTACATTAGTGGGGAAAACAGATCCTGATTAAATAATCACCAAGACAATTAATAATTATATAGCCTGTGATTTATATTATGAAAGAAACACATGTAGGTCTACGAGACTTGGATTAGTCTGCAAGAGGAAGAAACAAAGAAGGTTACTCAAAAGTGATAATTGTGGAAGTGAGAAATCAAGTTGAGTGAGAGTTTAGTGAAAAGAAAGCAAAGATTTGTGAGAGTATTCCAAGCTGTTCCACAATAATGTACCTTCCATTAGGTCAGTGGTTGGCAAACATTTTTCTGTAAAGGTCTAGATCATATGACCATGAAACCTCTGTTGTTGCTGGAAAGCAGCTGCTCAGCACAGCTCTTTTTACCAGCAACCCCCCTCCCCTTGCATCTTAGGCACTTGGACTAATTCTCACCAACGAAATGCAAACAGGAGTGATATGTATCACTTCCAGGACAAGGATCTGGAGACATGTTATGCCTTCCCCACACTTTTTCTCTATCTCCCAATTATGTGGTGAGGAGGATGGTGAAGCCAGAAGATGGGAGGACCCCAGTGCTTCTAGTCACTACACAGGAAGCTACACATTGACTTGGGATAGCCACACTAGATTGATCTGTGGGTCAGAAGTAAACTTTATCATGTTCAATCACTATTACCTGTTTTGTTGTTGTTGTTATAGCAGCTAGTATTACCTTAACAAATACATCTTTTACTGGAATTTGAAATCCAAGTTAAAATTCGAGGCAGATCTTCTGCCCATTTTTTGATTGGGTTGTTTGGTTTTTTTGATATTGAGCTGCATGGTGGGAATGCAAACTGGTACAGCCGCTATGGAGAACAATATGGAGGTTCCTTAAAAAAACTAAAAGTAGAGTTACCATATGATCCAGCAATCCCACTCCTGGGTATATATCCAGAGAAAACCATAATTCAAAAGGACCCCAATGTTCATTGTAACACTATTTACAATAGCCAGGACATGGAAGCAACCTAAGTGTCCATCAACAGAGGAATGGATAAAGAAGATGTGGTGCATATATACAATGGAATGTTACTCAGCCATAAAAAAGAACAAAATAATGCCATTTTCAACAACATGGATGGATCTAGAGATTGTCATACTGAGTGAAGTAAGTCAGACAGAGAAAGACAAATATTGTATGATATTATCATTTATATATGAAATCTTACAAAAGGCTACAAATGAACTTATCTACAAAACAGAAGTACAGTTATAGATGTAGAAAATACACTATGGTTACCGGGGGTTGGGGGGTAGGGGTAAATTGGAAGATTGGGACTGACACATACACACTACTATAAAAAAATTTAAAAATATAATTCAAGGCAGATTCTCAGCTCCTTAAGGCCAGAGTCTGTGTCTTTTGTCTTTGAAGCACCCCTTATCCTGGGGCCTGGCACCAAGCAATTCTCAGGATACGGTTTTTGGAAGAAGGAATTGATGTGGAACTGAATGCAAAGGGTATTCACTTATCTCTCCTGGAATGGACAGCACACTGGTCCAGTTGGTGGGTGCGCCCAATTGTGGATTCTATCTATCCTTGACATTCTGTACCACCTCTTGGTAGTTTTTCCTGGGAAGCAGCCATAGGCCACCTCCTGCTGTCTGTAAGCCTCTCTGTAGAAGTTCCTACAGGCCTAATCTCTCAGAAGGTTCTGCAGTAGGAGGGTCTTTTGAGTATGCCTTTTCTGTGGTTCTGCTCTCGTTTTGGAAAAAAAAAAAAAAAAATCACTTCTTCCAGGGACCAGCCAGTTCATCTAGTTATCTCAGCAATATCACGCCAAGAGAACAGCCCTTTGGAACCTTTTAAGTAACTCACACAGAGGGTTTTAGAGTTGCTTTAGAGAATCAAGCTTTTTATCTATTTTCCTCAGTTCCCTTTTCCTATATCTTGGAGCAGAAAATAACTCCTCCAATTATCTTTTAGCTCAAGATGAGCTGATGTTACTCTAGAAATATCTGCCAGTGTGTTTCTTTTTCCTCCATTCTTGTGACCTCTGACTCTCTTTAAGACCTTCAGGTCTCAGTGAATTTCAACTGATCTCCTTGTCTACAGTCTCTCCCCTTCCAACCCATCAAACAGAATAATGTTTGTAACTCGAATCTTTCCACATCATTCCCAAGCTTAATGATGCTCACTTCCCCACGTTACTGGAGGAGGTGAGGACAATTACTCCTCACTGTGTCCTCAACTTCTCCCCTCTCCTGCCTTGCATCCCTGCCCTCCCATAGCATGAAACTCCTTAGAATTATTACTTTCATCCTATGGTTTCTCACCTCTGTGTCTGTGCTTTCTTTGCTGCCTCTGCCTGTAAGGCTTTTACCTACCTCCTTATCATCCTCTAGACTCAGTTTGGCATCTTTTCTCAGGGAGGACTTCCCTGGTCCCTCCCACACTGGGTTAGGTCCCCTCTCTGGCCATAATTCCCTATGCAGGTCTCTATCACTGAAGTCACTAGATTGCATGGTATTTCCATACTGTGTGTTCATCCTTCCCACAAGATCATGAGCTTCTCCAGAACAGAAACAGTGTGAGTCACCCTTAAAGCTCTTGTGCTCAGGAGAGTCCTTTAAACAAAGTAGAAGCTCAGTCAATGCTGAATTGAGCTCTTAATTCCCACGTCCCAACCTTAATATCCCAACAGCTCCAAAACACAAGGCGTAATGGCTTCAAACCAAGATTCACAAGGAACTTGACAGTAGTTTCAAATCCTTCTTCATTTGTCATATCTGATGGCTCAGGGGCACAAATACAAATCAGATCTCAAGAACAACTCAAGGGAGTTTATCATTCCCCAAGGTAAGCGTATAAATTAAACACAAATTATATCTCTGGACTTTGCCAACCATGGAATTATGTTAAAAAGACAGAAGAGGATATATAACTCTCTCTCTGCCTGCATTTTGCTTCACTAACAGTTAATATGGATTCTAGAGAAGCTCCATGCCTCAGTCTGTCTTTCAACTAAATATCATCCTTATTTCCTTATCCTTGGCTTGGTTTCACCTGAGAAACAAAACGGAAATTGGTCACCCAAATGTAACTTGCACAGAGACCTTGTTCTCTTCCTTTTTGTGAAACTGTAAGCTGTAAGAAGAGCAGTGTCTATTTTAGACATAAATTTACTGTGAAAATTTGCCTCTGTTGATTGTGTCCAAAACATGACTGTAAAAGCATGATACATCCCTTTTTCAGCCAGTGCAACCCAGCGGTCCCAGGTGCCGATAGGCTAGCTTTCCGTTGCCTCCTTGGGAAGGCCACTTTCTTATACAGGAAATATGGACTTGGAAACTAGAAAGGGAAAGCATTTTGCTTCTCAAGCATCCTGTGCAAATGAGGTTTGCTTCTCTGGGAGGCAGAAAAGTCCCCAAATACCTGCAACAAAGGTATTTCCAAACAAGTTTCTTCCTATTGACTATGCTGAGTATCTGTGTCCTTCAAAATTCATATGTTGAAATCCTAACCCACAATATGATGGTGTCAGGAGATGGGGACTTTGGTAGGTGTTTAGCACATGAGAGCAAAGCCCTCATGAATGGGATCAGCACCCTTATAAAAGAGACCACTAGAGAACTCTCTCTGCTCTCTACCACATGAGGATACAAAGAGAAGTCAGTAGTCTGCAACACAGAAGAGGGCTCTCTCCAGGGCCTGAATGTCCTGACACCCTGATCTCAGACTACCAGCCTCCAGAACTGTAAGAAATAAATATCTGTTGTTTATAAGTCACCCAGTCTAAGTTTTTTTGTCAGAGCAGCCCAAGCTAAGATTGCTCTGGGTCCAGAGGTCCTCTGAGCTGTCTAGAGGCTGAGGGAAAGCCCTGATACCTCAGATATCTGCGTGTATGTAGAGGGGCAAAATCACCTCATCACAGAAGGCACCAGCTCTCTGACTTACAAGCAGTATTGCACTTTAATAGTAACAATCTTAGTCTTGGAACCAGGAGCTAGATCTGCTTTCAGGGCACAGCTATGGCATCAGCTTAGGCTGTGGCCTTGGGAAAGTCACTTTCTTCCTCTGGGCTTCATCTTCCTCACCTCTAAACAAGAAGGAATATACTCAGTGCCAGTCAACATTTTTATCAAAGGGAGGTTGAGGTGGGGAGAAGTACAGTATCACAGAACTGTTTGAGAATCCAGAGAAGACTGTAGAGTCTAGAAAAGTGCACATTTTGCGTGTAATGTCACTGGGGAACAGATTTCATAAAGCCCATATATCAATCCCACAGCTACCCATGGAATCCAGGTACATAATCTCTGGGATAGATCCCCATCTAGCAGTAAAATTCTATGACTCCAAGGGAAAAAAAATTGCAGTATTAGGAAATAATAACAACAAAATCCTGGGAAGCTTGAAACTCAATCCTATTTTTCAAAAGGTTTTGATTTCTGAGCAGGATGACTGGCCTTAATTTGCATTCAATTTCCAAGTATGTTTCAGAGTATAAATTCTGGGTGATTTGATGGATAGAAATCTCCCCAGTGTCTGCATGTCCTTCTCCATATCTCACCGTAATATTCTGCATGTTCTTCAGCTCTGGATGTTATAGTACACAAAGGGGCCCCAAGCAGACCTGCCCCATTTGTTTCTGAAAGCTCTCCAGACCTCACCCTCACCCATCTTCCCTTCTCCCCATCACCATTACTACTCAAAGTCTGCTAAGCAGATGTAGTCCCACTTTTTAATTTATACATTTTATTCATTTCTTACTTCTTTCTGAAATATATTGGGAGTGACTTAAAAATTGAGAAAATCCTAAATATATTCTAAACACAGAAAAACAAACTCAAGACTAAAGAAAGATGGAGAAGGAAAACATTTGAACCACAAGTGTTAATAACGTTGCCTTAATTATGTGTCAGATTTGGCTTTGCAATTCCCTGCAGATAGGACACAGAAGAAAATCTAACATAGTTCTCTTTATAGGAAAAATAGAGATAGACAAATTCCTCTTAGGACAAAATTACATTTTTTTATCCTGCTACTAAATTCTGAAAAATATTTCTCATGTGAGCCCTTATGAAAATAACAGCATGGTATAATAAGTAGTATTGTTGGAATATTAACAATTATATGCACACACGTTTCCTGGATGTGTATTGAGAGCCTGGCAAGCTACTATCTTCTGGGGATTCAAAGTGAAAACAAGGGGTTTAAAACTTCCAAGGGATTCATGAATGGGACTGATTGTAAACTGATCAATTCCAGAACAGTAAGTGCAGAGGAGCAAAGTTGAGGAAGATACCACAGAGGATGGTGCACTTCATTCATTCATTCATTCATTCATTCACAGAATAGATGTTGACCTCGCAGTAAGAGACAAGCATTGCTTGAAGCCCTTAGGATATGTCAGTAAACAAGATGGACAAAATCCTTGCCCTCTGGGAGCTTACCTTACAGGAGGGGGGACAGAAGTAAAGAAGTTAATGCGTATGTGTGTCTATAAGGTCAATGATGAAAACAATCAAGAAAAAAACAAAGCAAGAGAGAGAGAGAAAGAAAGGGAAAAAGAGACCAGAATTGCTATTTTAACAATGATCAGCCAGTTTCCTCTGATGAAGCATATCTGAGCAGACGCGAGAATAAAATGAGGGGCAAGGCATATAAATATATGAGGAATGAATGTCCCAGGCAAAAGAATCATAAATTACAATGACCCTGCTATGGCTTGAGTTGTATCATCCAAAATTTTGCATGTTGAAGTCCTAATCCCCAGTATGTTAGAATGTGACTGCATCTGAAGATAAGGTCTTTAAAAAGATAAATAAGCTAAAACAAAGTCATTAGAGTGAGCCTTAATCCAATAGGACCATTGTCCCTATAAGAAGAGGAGATTAGGACATAGATATAGATATATACAAAGGGAAGGCCATGTGAAGACACAGGGAGAAGACCCCATCTGCAACCCAAGGAGAGAAGCCTCAGAAGAAACCAACCCTATTGACACCTTGATCTCAGGCTCTTAGAATCCAGAACTGTGAAAGGATACATTTCTGTTGTTGAACTCATCCTTCCCCCAAGTCTGTTGTACTTTGTTAGGGCAGCCCTAGCAATCAAAGACAGACCTGATGTGGGGATTTATTTGGCAATTTTGATGAAGAGCATGTTGCCAGAGAAGAGTGAATAAGGGGCAGGGTCTGTGTAGAAAGAGGTGAGGGTCGAGTGAAAGTCCTCATAGGTCAGGAGGACACTGGGGTTTCCCTGCCTCTCATGCCTTTGTGCCAACTGTGTTCACCTGCAACTACAGGTAAAGTCACCATCCATGCTGGTTTCACCTCACCCTGAAAGCCTGCTTCTCTTTGCTAGGCTGCCTGAGGGCCTTGTCTTACACCATGAAACATGCTTGAGCCACATCCAGCTTTCATGTGCCAGAGGCTTAATGCACCCAGGAGCAACCCTTGACCAACAAGGAATGGACATGGTCAACAAACACCCAGATTCACCAACCGTAGGTGGGACAGTTCTGAGGCATATTACACAAGTTTCTTCAGAGTGCAAGAATGATTAAACTCCAGTTGCCCACAGTGATAATCTATCCATCAAGACACTCTTTTGTGGCTTTCTCCCTTCCCTGTCTCACGTTCATCCCAATAAACTATTTGAATTCACACCTTTGTCTTAGAATCTGCTTTGAAAATATCCCAAATGAAAATACGAGTGTTTTGGAGGATTTTGAGCAAAGGACACATAACATGATCAGATTGGTCATTACTGATGACAGCTCTTGGGGATACTGGCAGCTTAGGCTGGAGCTTGAAAGATGAGTAACATTTGTAGGGATATAGGGGTTTTCCTAGTCATAAGAATGTAGCATATGAAAAAGTTCCTTGTGGGTCAAAGTTGGGTACATCTGGAGGAGGATCAGAGTTAGCTCCTGAGTCTGCCTGAGAAAATGACAACTGAGTGTGGGTGACATTGTCATTTTCCCCACTAACCAATGCCTTTCCTTGTCTCCTAAAAGGATGTTTAGACCTTATATCAACTCTCAGTCCTCTTGCAGTGCTGTCTGGGGCTAACTCTGCTGCTCTAAGTGGACTTTCCAGATTGTTAGAAGACTAAAAGCAGACAAAAATTCCAAAATCACACACCTGTACAAATTTCTGGCTCTGGGTTTGAAACTGGCATCCTGCCCCCAGCTTTGCCCATAACTTGCTCTATGATTTGGGAAAGTCTCATCTTCTTCCTAAACCTCCATTTCTCCATCTTTAAAATGGAGACTGAATCATTCCATCACTAAGATTCTTTTTACTTGTAACAACCACAGAAGGCATTGTGTGTGCTAACACTGGCCTTGTAAGAGCAGATGTTCATTTGGTGTTTACTACACCATGCCCCATACTTGATGTGCTTAAACTTATTTAGTCCCCACAGCAGCCCTGTGAGACAGGCCCTCTTATCATCCCTATTTCACAGAAGGGAACAGAAGCACACAGAGTTTAAATGACTGGCTTAGGATCACAAGAAAGTAAAGTTTTCCAAATTCAAAACCAGGCAATCTGGCTCCAGAGCTCAGAGCTTCTTTTGCATAAATGTTCTTTTTGAGATAGATGTTTATCTTAGCCCCATTTTAAGGATGAGGAAACTGAGCCTCAGACATTCTCCTAGGGTCTCAAATAAGTGGCAGACCCATGACATTTACCTAAGACTTTCTGCTACCAACACCTCCTGCTCTCTTGAACATTATGGGAGAAGACTTCCTTGCCAGGAAGTCTGCCTCAGCTGACATTCCAGTTTCTTCTTGAGACTGGCCTCTGATCTCGTGGCTTACATGGGGCCAGGCTGAGGTTTGTCTTGTTTTTACAGTGTTCTCTCCTACCTTACTCCTGAGCTGGCTGAGGGGGAGGGAGTCTGTCAGGAAACCGGCAGATTCCTCCGTTTTAGATTTATGAGATTCTGGATCAAGTTCCCAAAGAAGCAGATTAATCACAAGAAGTTATTTTCCTTTTAATTAAAAAATATTATCTACGGTGGCTCTGTCCCTGCTGATTCTCAGAGCAGACGATAAGGGTGAGCATAGCAAGCAAGCAATATTAATTTTCCCAACTAATTTAAAGATAATACCCCTCACATGTGCCAACGGCTAACAAGTTTGTTTGTGCACCAGGTCATCTGTTACCTCTGGGCTCTGTTTGAGTTTCCTCTGCCTTTTTATTGACTTTGGCGGCATCCCCAAGGAAGAAGATGGCAGAATAGTTGGCAAGGGACATGATTAGATGCAAGTGTTCTTTTTAGGAACAACAGTCATCTGGGAAGCAGAAGAGAAGCCGTTTTCAGCTAAAAGCCAAGAGGCTACATGTTTCATGGAGAAAAGCCCGAACTTCCAGATTCACCTCTGATTATATGACCATAGTTTTGTGGGGTGAATTGTGATCACCCACACCAAATGCATATGATAAAATCTCAATCTCCCATTATCTCAGAAGTGATTGTATTTGGAGATATGGCCTTTAGAGAGGTGGTTCATTAAAATGAGGTACTTAGGGTGGCCTTAATCCAATCTGACTGGTGTCTTTATAAAAAGAGGTGATTAAGACATAGACAAGCACAGAGGAAAGACTGTGAGGACATAGCAAAAAGGCAACCATCTACAAGCCATGGAGAGACCCCAAAAGAAACTAAACCTCCTGAGACTTTGATCTTGGGCTTTCAGCCTCCAGAACTGTGAGAAAACACATTTCTGTTGTTTAAGCTCCCCAGTCTATGGTATTTTGTTGTGGCAGTCCTGACAGACTAATACACAGGGGCAAGCCTATCTCATTCCCAGTCTTCAAATCTATGAGAATTGATCTCCAGGATCCCTACTGGTTCTGATTTTCTTAACTGGTATATCAGCGTGGCCACATAACTTGCCTGATTGTTCCCTGACACCTAACCAGGAATAAGAGATAAAGATCTTGAATATTTTGTACACTTCTCTGGAGGACCACTTTGGTAAAGGAACAGTCATTCCCTTCTGTCCTCCATGCAGGCTCAAGCCATCCACCTTCAGAATCCACATCTAAGTGAAGTTTTTCCTGATCCCTCCTTATGCTATTTCCATTCTCCATGCCCTTCAGATGCTTCGGGTTCATAAAATGTCCTTTCTCTGTACCCCATAACTCAACACACTTCCCACACTGCATTGACACAGATGGATTGTATAGTGGCCAAAAATAATGGTCATTTTTTATCCCTGTCCTTTGCAGTGTGACTTTGCACCTTCTCCCAACAAAACTTGAGTCTACTTCCTGACCTTTTGAATCTTGGCTGGCCTTGTGACTTGCTTTGCCCCAAAGAATGCAACAGAAGTGACTTTGTGTCAGTTCCAAGTCTATGCCTGAAAAGACTCACACATCCTCTCTTGTTCTCTTGGACTTCTATTTCTGTTATGAAAACAAGTGAAGGATATCCTTCTGCTGAATGAGAGATCACATGGTGGAGAACTGTGATGCTCCAGCCAGGGTTATTGTAGAATAGCCTACAGCTAGCCAACCCCCAAACAAGTGAGAAAGCCCAGCCAAGATCACCAAGTCATTTGCCTGATCAAAACTGGCCAGTAACTCATGAGTAAGCATGACTGAAACTAGATGGGCATCTAACCAGAGCCCAGCCTAAATTACCAACTCACAGAACCATGAGCCAAAGAAACAATCGTTTTTAAGCCACCAAATTTTGAGGAGTTTTGTTACAAAGCACAACCTGAGTGATAAACCACTTTTCTCATTTCTCTGGCTAGAATGTTGCCCCTTGAAAGCAGGGAGTATGCCTTGATCACTTGTATGATGTACACTTTATAATAAAGCTATGTGAAGAAAATTTATTTAATGAAGGAGGAAAGGTATTTTTCTCTTCATATCTTCAACTGGTCCTATGTGGTTTGTGACAGATTATATTTTCCAAATTGGCTATAGCAGTAATTCCCATCCCACATGTTCTTCTGCAAGGTGACTTTGCCTTCCCCCATCAAAAGGTAGAGTCTATTTCTCCAACCCCTTAATCTGAATGAGCCCTACAACTGCTTTGACCAATAGAATACAACAGAAGTAACATTGTGCCAGATCTGAACATACCTATTGAGAGCCAATTGCAATAGAAGAAGAGATACTACCATACTCTGTTAAGCCCAAGTCAAGTGGAGAATCCATGGGATATGAGATGACACAGAGAGAGAGAGAGGCACCAAGGAGCACCAAGGCACACGGTCATTTTAAGCCACTAAATTGTGTGATTGTCTCTTACATAACAATAATGTCTTAGTTCATTCAGTCTGCTCTAACAGAATACCATAAATTGGGTGGCATATATGAAACAGAAATGCATTTCCCATAGTTCTGGAGGTTGGAAATCCAAGATCAAAGTGCTGGCAGATTTGGTTCATTGATAGCCACTTCCTTCCTGATTCATAGATGGCTATCTTCTCGCTGTTACTCACATGGAAGAAGGTGTGAGCTTCCTGGCGTCTCATTGATAAGGGCACTAATCACCTCCCAAAGTTCCCACCTCCAAATATCATCACACTGGGGGTTAGGCTTCAGCATATGAAGTCGAGGGAGTCATATTCAGTCCATAGCAAATAAATAAGCAAAACATGAATAGCATGTTGCAGCTGAAAATCTAACTCTAAAACCTTTACTATGGATTTATATCCTCTTTTTACTTTTTACAACTGTGTGAAGATGAGGAGCTCACTTAAATTTTCTGATTCTCAGTGTCCTTGTCTATATGATAGATTTGCATTCACTCATTTAATAAACTCTATTGAGAACATGGAGGTAACATGATGAATAAGCCACAATCTCTGCCTCAAGGTGTTCACAGTTTGTTTGAGAAAACAAGGCAAAATGCCAGAAAATCATAGTGCAGGGCTGTCAGTTCTCTTATTTCACTAAGTACAGCAACCCCTGGAACCCATGGGATGGGTGGGAGGAGTACTAGATTCACTGCTAAGGCTGGTAGGGGAAGTGATGGAAGAATTAGAGTATAAACTGGGACCAACAATGCAGGGAAGTTAGCCAAGTGATGGAGATAGGATGGATCATAATGAAGATGTTTAAGACAAGGGAGCAGCATGTATTTAGAGTTCAGAGCTAAGAGAAAGTACAGGGCCTTAGGGAAGAAATAACCAGCTGGATTGGGAGTAGGTGTGAGAGCACAGGGTGTTTATATCCATTTTAAGTCCATTATTACAGAGTTGACCAATCTAAGAGACCTAAAATGAACTTCTCAGAAATGAATTATGCAGTCAATTTTAACCTTTAGGGAGGACACAACTTGATGAATGTGCTGTGAAAAAGGGTTATTTTAAGCATTCCTTGGAGGAAAAAAAAAAAGACTTTATTCTAGAAGAGAAGATGGTCTTACAATTCAGAGATGTGTTTGGGGAAGCAGTGGAGAATAAATACATAAGTCAATTAAGAAATGCAAACTTTTTTGTTTTGCTTTAAATAGAAAAAGTCCAACTCAAATAGTGCTCAAAAGAAAGGATTCCGTTTGAGTTGGAAAGTGTAACTCCCTGAAACAATTATCAGTGAGAATAAACATTATTTGATGCTGTTTCAAGCCCTGTGAAAATTATATCAGCTTCTGGATTACACCCATTTAATACAGGGACAGAGGATAGAACACTGAAACCTTAATTGAATCAGGGGTCAGTAGGTTACAATAAGACCTTCCAAGAACAATAAGTATGATGCATAAACCAAGGAGGGGAGATGAATGTTTCATTCAAGTGGTGGAGGATTGAGTTTCAGGGAAGCAGAGTCCTCAACCCAAGGAAAGTAGAGTCGGGGGGAAACCTGCCTTTACTTTGGAGCCTTAGGTCAGGCTATCAGCATATCATTCATTAAAGCAATGCTGGGGAGTTGCCTGGGCCCCTGCCTTGGCCCAACTATAAACCTCTCAGGAGGATAAAATATCAGGAAAATAAACATTGCTAGTAAATGACCTTAAGGAAATCAGTGTTCCTATACTAGGCATGTGGGTTCCCTGCCTGCATGTTCCCTTCTAGATCACATTCCAGGTTCTGGGAACCCGGAATTCCGTTCCCAAAGCATCCCAAGCCTGTTTCCAGGGCTTGTACAGTCTTTTTTGCTTAGGTCTGTCCTAATAAAAATTACTCAGAGATGAACTAAAAATGCTTCACACACAATGTTGTTTTAACCTCAGATCCTCTGGAAGTGCATTATCTATTCTGGTACAAGCCATGGACTAAGAAGTAGAAAATGCAGGAAATTTCCCCTGATCTCTGTATACTTCAAATATGGACTGGTCCCAGAATAATTTAGTAAGTGTTATGATCCTACGTATTAAGTAAGGGAAGTTGCTTAGTGTGAAAGAACCAATGCAAAAAATAATTAAATCTCTCCAGGAGGGAGAAGCATAGAACAAATAAGTATTGAATACCTTTGTTTAAGTTTACCTTTCCATGAATGTGTGATGAGTACAGCAACAAATATATGCAAAGTACATTAGGCACATAAACACACAGACAATTAGCACTAGTGTACCCTGCACAATGCGGAACAATTGTGACACCTTCTAAATGTTTAGATCACTCTTTGAGGATTAAATTCGGGAAACTGCCATGGGTGAGGCCATCTCTAGAAGTAAGTCACTGTTGACAGCCAGGTTCCCCAAGAGTTTTAGGGAGTCTCAGATGGAAATTTGAAGATGTATAACAGGAACATGACTGTCCCTGAGAAAATTTGAACCTCACCAGGTGAAAAATTCTGGTTTTGAGTTAACAAATGAGCCAACAGAGAAGGGATGTCCAGTACAAAGGTGAGAAATGGACAAATGAGATGGAGAATTGACACCAATAAGTCACCTACCTTGGACGTTCAGAGGAAAGGACATTGGAATGAGAACATTTGGCAGTAAGGTATCTGTGACAGGTACATGGAGAAGAGTGCTTGAAACTTCATAGCTTGAAGACATTGGCCATTATCATCATTTCTCTACCATTTCTTCGATTCCATGATTACTCATCAAGTAACGATTTGAGTATCATTTGGATTCCCATGTAGGCTAGCCAGTAGGGAAATGACTGGCTGCTTGTGAAAGTGACGTAACAAATGCACCCAAAGATGAACCCAATGAGTCATGGCCTTGCATATTGCCTACCCTTGAGTTTGGCCTATAATCAATACCTTTGTTTTGCTTCTTACCAATGAACTATGGCAAAGATGATGGATGTCACTCTTGTGAATGTTTCATTATCTAAGACACTGCCTTAGCAGACCTGACCTAGAAAGATTCCCCTGCTGGCCTTGGAGAAGCAAACAGTCATGTTGTGAACTGGCTCTGAAGAAGGCCACATGGCAGAGAACCATGGGCAGCCTTTAGGAACTCAGAGTGGACTCCAGCCTCCATCCAGTAAGAAGTGAGGCCTTTAGTCAGACAGTCTCAAGGAAATGAATTCTGCCATCAACCTGAGTGGGATCAGAAGCAGATTCTTCCCCAGTCAAGTCTCCAGATGAAAACCCAGACTGGGCTGACATCTTTATTGCACACTAAGGAGGCCACGGGGCAGAGGGCCCTCAGCTGTTCCCAGACTCCTGACCCACAGAAAATGATATAATAAATATGTGTTGTGTTAAGCTGCTAAGTGTTTGGTGACTTGTTATGCAGGAATATAAGAGAAATACGCTGAGTTTCAAGTCTACTTCTTATAACAAAGAGCAGGTAGGATGTGCTGTGTGTACTCATAACAGCAACTGGCAAGTGTAATGTATCTGTGTGTGTGCGCGTGCACATATGTGCCAACAAGCTTTGTACACAAACACAGATTAAATGAAGACCTAGTACTTAGAGAAACAAATAGGCTGGGGATGCTTCTTATTGGATAAGGCAAATGAAGAGGAGCACTTGGCATTCATAAATCTAAGATGCTTCCCACCCTGATATTGTATGGATTTGAGATCAATGGTTAAGACCATGGATTTGGGTGTCAAAAGACCAGGTTTCAAATATTTTTCTACTGTGCGATTTTAGAACAATTACTTAAATTCTATAGCTCAGTTTTCTCATCCATAAAATGAGAATGATAGTAGTTAGTACATACCACATAGAGTTGACAAGTACATTAAATGAGCTAATATACGTTAAGTGCTTAGAATCAGGGCTGGCATAAACTGAACCGTACGTAAACATTTGCTATTGTGAATCCACAGTTAAAAAGCAAAGGTGTCAATTATGAACCCAGGAATTAGGATGTGTGATCTCCATATTCAACCTTATTGTCCAGTGCCCTCAAGAAGACCCAGAAAGAGGCCCAACAAGCTTCAACATTATGCGTAGAAAAAAATGGGTCCTTTGACTTTGCACAATCCTAGACATACAACCACACATCTATCACCACTGAGATTGTTTCCTAACTTGTCTACTGTGTACCTGATGACAGCAAATAAAAACAAAAAATAATATGAGTGAAACAACTCTGTCTTCCTGTGCATAACGGATGGTCATAAATCATTCATCAGCAGAAAAACAAGCGAGTGATCATGCATCTCAGCAAATAAATCACCCATCAGCAATGTTTCTGGAAACTGAAACAAGAAACTTCTGCAGGGAACTGAGCAAGCCTACTGAGATGGATAAGTCAGGCACACCATTAGTCTGAATTAGAGTCTCGACTTTAAAGGAAAGTCCATCTCCTAACTGACAACTACAACCTCAGGTGATACTATATAATTCGACCTTGTCCTACTGAAATCAGAGTCCTAAACAGTCTGTTTCCTGGCATGTAAGAGAAATTTATAACTGGTATGAAAAAGCAAGCTTCCTGGACATCAGCTGGGAAACTGGCATTTCAGAAGCCATCCAGACCAGAGATGTGCTTCTGACACATTTTGGATACAAGTTGAAACTCAGAAAGGTGATTCTGACAAACCAAATATATAATTTTAATAATGAAATATTTTATCCTAAGGAAATATTTTAAAAATTGCCTATCAAAAAAGTCATAAAATCTTGAAGCTGAAAGGGACCTTAGAAATTAATGAGCTCAATGTTAGTGCGGTAAGATTAAAGTGGCTTTTCCCAAGATCACAAAGCTAGTGAGGGTCAAAACTGGGAATGGGACCTAAGTCTCTCATTTCTCAGCCCAGGCTAAGATAGAAAAATCAGGAAACTGAGGCTCAGAATTGTTAAGTAACTTACCCAAAGTCAAACTGTGAATAGGAGAAAGATTTATGGCTGGAACTTGTTTTTCTAATCCTAATATTCTTGCTTTTTATATCTTCATTATAGTACCTCCATTGTGAGGATAAGATATTATGTTCTGTTCCCAGGACGTGGCTTATAGCATGACATACATTCAGTAAATTTTATCTAATATTAAAATGATAAAAAATGAGAAAGTAGGATCATTATGTTAAATTGTCATTTTTCAGCACTACTTAAAATATGGAATGCTTGAGTCATAGACATATAATCCCATACAACATAGCATCTAACCAGGATATTTTGCCTCTTTATGATGAAAGAGACATAGGAGTGGGTCCAGGACCACGGTGTCTACTGATTAAATCACCTGGTTATTGACGGCCTGGTAGAGTGATGTTGGAATAGTGTGTTAAAGGCACGACTGATGCACTAACTTGGAGACAACACCTTGTAAGGATAGGAGGCTATGCTCCTGTATTCAGTACATACATTAAATAAGAGACCTTTAATATGGCCCTGTGTCCCCAATAGGAAGAATACATGAATCCAGACAACAAAAGGTGGAGGTAGGAGTGGTCCCTTTTATTATCATCCCCAGTGATGCACAGTGGGGGGAGTCATACTTCCTTGATCCCCAGCTCTGGGATCTACAACATTAGAAATCCTCTCCTCCAAAGAGGTTCAAGGATCACAATGAACTCCAAACTACCACTGGCTCTTGCACACTTTGGGTTTATTACGTGCAGGACTCATCAGGCAAAAGTGAGTCACCTCTTGTCACAGGTAATTGACTCCTATCAGCAGGAGGCAGTAGGACTCCTGTTACAGGATAGACGCAAAGAGGAATACGTGTCAATCTTGGGTAATGCATGTGGGCACCTCTTGGTACTCTCTTGCCAAACGTGACTGTGATTGGACGAGTGGAGCAATCTTGGCTCAAGAAGGGAATAGTTATCAGGATCTGAGACCCATGAAGAATGAAGGTTTGGGTTGTACACAGGTAACCCACCAAAACCAGTAGAGGTGATTACTGAAGGTGAGAGATTTAGAATGGATAGTGGAAGAAAGATAGGACAAACACCAGCTCTGTTCCCATAACCAACTGCAGCAAAATAGTCTGCAATTCATCCCACTAACCTCCCTATTATAAGTTTCCCCTCAGACAGAGAGGGCCACCTTCATAAAATCAAAGAGTTGAATGGTTACCAGGGGCTGGGGAGAGGGGGAAAAAGGGGAACTACTAGGCAACAATAATAAAGTTTCAGTTCAGCAAGATGAGTAAGCTCCAGAGATCTGTACAACATTGACCTATAGTTGATAACAGTGTACTGTACACTTAAAAACTTGGAGTCAAAACTCAGCATTCATATAAGGCACACTTCTAATTAAATATATGCATGAGCTACAGAATATATATATATTTATATGCTCATATATATGAGACTACTACAGACATAGAACATTTAGCCAATCATTTCCATCGTAAAATGCCCCAAATAAAGTGGGTGAAGGGCTCGTTCCAAATGGACAACTATTTTATGAGAACCTAATATGACATTTCATATCATCTCATTGGTCATTGGGAAAACAATGATAAGACAGAGCCCTTGACCTTAGACAGCTTCAGGCCAGGAGAGAGAAGCACGCTAACAGATTATTTTGGTTTCCTAAACAGCTTATTTTTGATTTGGAGCTATCAGGCAGTGGGGAGATTCCAATTTATTTTCACCCACATTTTGTTTAGTTTCATATTCCAGTTATGCCTGTACAAATGGAAGAGCTAGAAAACTCTGAATGCTAAATGTGAAATAAACTTTGCTGTCAGGCATAATTTAGTGACCCATGTTTTGTCATCCTCATTGGTCAGATATTTTAGTTGTCACTAACTCCCACTTGTTTTAGCCCAGTCAGCTCCCAAGGGAGAGTCCTCTTCTCAGAATTATTTGTTTCTAGGCAGCAAAAATTACCGATATCTGAGATGATTAAACTTGATAGCTCAACAAAGCAAGGTGGAATGGAAATGGCCTAAGTTCAAATTCTTGATTTAAAAAAAAAAAAAAATTGGTCTGAAACATAAGAATTGGGACCAGAAGGGCTAAAATATATATTCTTGTGCCATGAGGGGCAGTGCTCTAAAGGGTTATTTTGTACCATAAACAACAGGCTCCTCTGAGCCAGCATCATTCTCTGCTGCAGGAGTTGCATGTATATCATTAAGTTCTTAGTCAGCTGACTTCCAGTCACATGGGTCCTGCTTGAGTCTGGGCCCCCTTTGATTTTTATGAGGCAGGGAACTTGCCTCTGAATGGTGAGTTATTGGAACTCTGTTGCTCCCAATTTTCACATTTGTGTGATCTTACGGGGGTTTTGTTATTAGACTTGTTCTATGAAATGCAAAGTGAAGCCCTTTAGCAACAGCCATCCTTTTTTGATAGAGTCAAACAAATAGTTTCCCAGTCTCTTTCTTCTCTCACCTTTGTAAATGGAGCACAGTTGTCTGGGCGAAGCTTATATCATTACTCCTACATTCCCCTCACTGCAGTTTTTCAAAAAGAGGAAATGGGGGTAGAGTAGGAGATGAGAGGGAAGGGGTAAGGAGGCAAGGAGAGAGGAATGGAAAGAAGAGGAGGAGAGGAGAGGAGAGGAGAGGAAGGAAGAGGAGAGGAGTGGAGAGGAGAGGAGAGGAGGGGAGAGGAGAGGAGAGAAGTATATGATGACTTTACTCCAGCTATGCCCCAAGGACATACCCACCTTACAGTGGGGGCTTGAAGGTAATTATACAAAGTAGGTTTTACATTTATTAGGTATGTGAGTTTCATTATTACCATTAGGGGTCGAGTACATTTTTAAAGAATCTTTTTTGAAAAACAATATTCAGAATAATGCAATAAGAAATTTTGCAATTTTTCAATACTCGGAGAACAAATAGGCAATCTATTAATTGTCCATTCCAGTGGAATTTCTAGGAAATCTTCACAAATAAACACTTCTTGAACTTCCAAGAAAATGTTACATCATGCATAAAAATATATATTTAAAAAAAAAAAAAAACAATGTCATCACTGTCTTTTTAAAAAGTATACTTGAAAATTTTAATGTAAAAGCAACTATCTTTCCCAGTGACTAGGTTGAAATAGGACTGAATAACTTTTGGGACAATAAACATGGGAAAGGGGAAATGTTATCAGATAGTAATTTATTCTATTCCCTTACAAGCCAAAATAGATTCTAACCAGAATAGCTTAGTTTCAGATTGGCTCTTCCTACAGTATTTACGAATATAATTTTTAAATTTTTCTAACCAAAAGGAAAAGTAGATTATTTTCCAATAGCTATATGGTCCACGGGCAGGTATAGTTTTCTGAACCAATTTTCTGGTAAGTGTCAGAGATCCCAAGAAGAATTTCTCCAAGTCCATACTTTATCCACTCTCCTGCTTCTAGCATCCCCTCAGTAAAGACTAGAAGAGAAAGAAAATGTCTCTGATCTTTTCAAAAAACAAGATGTCGAAAAGATGAAAAACAGATCAGGTTGTGCAACTTTATATGTGAGAAAGGTAAAATTAGAGTGGCAAAAAAAAAAAAAAAAGGAAATTCTCATAACATGAACATCAACTATGTGCCAGACACTATTATAGGGGTGTTTGCTTTGTGGAAATAAATGAACACCATCCAAATGAGAACAAAAAGGGCTATTTACTGAGAGATGGCTATAGCAAGGGAGTCAGCCACTGTCACTTACATTTTGACAGAGATTCAAAAACAGGCAGAGGAGTGGGAAAGTTTTATAGTAGAAAAAAGAAAGTCTTTAAATATGCTCTGATTGCAGGCTGTGGGCACAGGGAAGCTGTAGGTGGGATAACTAGAAGAGGGATCTTCTATGTGATTAGTTGGGGTGCATATTTGGCTTTTTCTGGTTGGTCCTGAGTTGGAAACAGAAATAAAAATTAGGGAAGCTGGCAGTTATTAATCAAGTCTTGCTCATTTGGGATCAATTGTTACAGAGGTTATTGTTTGACTTACTGTATTTTTACTAGAGACAGCAGTCTGACTTCCTGGAAGTCTGACTTCTAGAAGCCTGTCCTCCTGGGCTGTTTATTGTATAAGGGATTCGTTTCCTGGGCTGGTTGCTGCAGGTTATGGGTCTGAATGAAATTTTATATGGTCTGGCCATTCGTTGTCCATTGGTATATTCAGGCTCTCAACAGATATTTTCTTCTCATTTTAGTTTTACCTCCATTCTGTGAATTAAAGACTATCTTCCCATTTTATGAAAAAGTAAACCAAACCTCAGAAAGATGTCAAAATCTTGTCTATAATGACTCAGTTGGCAAGTTCCTGAGAAACAGATTTAACCCAAGTTTGTCAACATATTACTCTATGTGGAAACAGAACACTTCTGGTTGGTCCACTGTTTTAAATCTTGGATTGTCAGGAAACACAAGCTTTCTTACTGATAAGAGTACTTAGGAGAATGTTTCCATGGGTGTTCCTCAGGGTCAGCAGTTCTACATTCCATACCCTAACTGCTTCCAAAGAAGCCTGTAGATCCAAGAAAGATCTAACGGATCTAGAGTTGCTCCTTTTCATCGATGTGCACATGTTCTCTGTCCATCATTGTTTTCCTCTGCTCATCAGTTTAATATGATGAACACTAATTGAGAACTTAAGTGCTAGAGGATATCAAAACGAATTAATTCACAGTTGTAGCCTATGATTAATTCTTATTATCGTGGGTGGGAAAGATATTTAAATACATGATATAATCAGCTAAGGATCATGTGAGAGATAGGCCAGGCCGTTGCAGGAGCTCACCATCAAGGCACATTGCCTCTGGGAGATCATGAGTTCAGGATCAAGAAAAGCTGAGTCACAAGGGCAGCAGCATCCAGCTGGAGGAAAGTCACGTGCCTTTGTCCTGAGCTATTTACTACCTGTTGCTTGGGCAACACACCCTCTCCCGAAGCTAAGCTATTTCTTATAAAGTTTGGTATCTTCCTTTGCCAGTATCTGTTTCCAGGACTGCCCTGATATTTCTGCAAGATCTTGTGTCATTTGCCATCATTGGTGATAGGTAGGGTTTGGAGTCAAATTCCAGAGCCTCAATTCCATCAATTTTCCCTGACACAGGACGTATGAGCTCAAGTTCATAGTGGCAAACAAAATACACTTTTTCTCAGAAACGGGCAAGTATTCAATGATTACAACTTACTGCAGGGCTCCTGGAGTAGGTGGAAACCGAAAATCAAGCTTTGCTAAGGCTACCATAACAAATTATCACAGACTGGGTGGCTTTAAAACAACAGAAATCTATTTCCTCACAGTTCTGGAGTCTGGAAGTTCAAGATCAAGGTGTTGGCAGGGTTGGTTTCTTCTGAGGACCCCGGTCTCCTTGGCTCGCAGATGGGCCCCTTCTCCCGTTGTCTTCACATGGTCTTTACTCCCTGCATGCCTGTATACTAATCTCCTCTTCTTATAAGAACACTAGTCAGATTAAATTTGGACCCACCCTAGTGACCTGATTTTACCTTAATGACATTTTTAAGAGCCCCACGTCTACATACAGTTATATCTGAGGTACTTGGGGTCAAGACCTCAACATAGAAATTTGGCAGAACACAATTCAGCCCGTAACACGAGGCGTAAGCTTGGGCATCAAGGTGGGTCTTTCGGAAGCTTCATCCTTGCATCTCAATGTTTGGATCGAATTCTAATTCCTCTTCTGTAAACCACAGCCAAGGAACCAGGAGCTGGAAGTGGGAAATCTGGATGCTTGCTTCTGCCCACAGGACAAGTCATGCCTGACCTGGAGGCTAGAAGTTAATATCTTGCCCAGTGCAAATATGCCCGGGAAGTAGAAATGGGAAGCAAAACAAGGTCAAGTGTCTTTTAAAACACAACATCCTGCCCATTAGTAAAGGGAAGTTGGATACATCTCAAGTTCTGCACAATCTGGTGAGCAACTTTGCCACTGTAAAGGAAGCATTGGAGGATAAAGGTGGGCTGGGGAAAAACGAAGAAACTTAACTATAAGATCTCTCTACTACAGTCAGAGGTTAAATTAATGTGGGAAACAGGGCAGGAATTGCCTTCTTGCTCTGTCTGCTCTTTGGTTCCTGGCCATAACCCACATGCTCAAGACCATCCACATTCTCCTCCTGCTTCCACCTTGGCTTCCCAGCCTTAGTGCTTACCAGAGCCTGGCTTCTCTTGCTCACCACCCAGCACGATGTTCTCTGCCTGTTTCATAATTTAGGAGCAAAGCATCCTTATCAACTCCTCAAGATCCAAGCTCTGCCAGGAACACGGTCTACATGAAATGTATAGATCAAAATCCCAAAGAGTTTGACATTTATATTTTTAATATTTCTTTTTAAAACACCCACAGGCTGTGACTGAAGTGGAAATCTTTGCTTTTAATTGCAGCATGTACTCCATTGACTCTGAGGCTGCGAGTCCTCCCTCTCCTCAGAAGCATAACGTTTGTATCAAACAGAGCTGGGAATGCAGAGAGGAACAAAAGGTCTGAAATGCCATGTGATAAGAAAACTTCTTTTAAAATTCTTCAATAACAGGCATCTGGAGAAAGTTTAATTCACAGAGGAAAAAGATTTAGCATACAGGGTTACTGTAAACCCTTTAATGATTATTTTTTTCAACCCCAAGCCCTTGTTTGGAAACATTGCATTTCTCTGCATCTAAAACATAAATACTGGCAAGTCTGTAGCAGCATCTTTATGTAACAGTCGCTTGTTGAGTGCCTCCTAGGTTCTGTGGGGGTACACAAAGATGAAAGAGGCATGGCGTTAGCTTCAAGTGGCTTAGAAACTGGCATATCCAAACTGGTTCTCCATACAGCTTACATGCCCAGGGAGACAGACGAGAAAACTTCCATCTGGGTCCAGGCAGCCTTGTGACCAAAGTTCTCCTAAAGGTTTTGCTTCCAAAATGTTCAAGCTCCCTGTTCACACATCTGAATCTAATATGTTCCACTATGTTATGAGTCAGGTTTAGTTACAAACATTAAGAATCCTGCTTTCTTGAATAAGAGGATTATAAGCCTTCTTTAGAGGTCTCAGAATTCAATTACTAACATCTCTGCATAACAATGACTATTTTTTCACCAGAAATATTTTCATTATGATGAGCAATGCTGGGTTGAAGGCTGCTCAGGAGATACCACAGATTTCTAGTCCCAACTGCCTGCATCTAAACAGAATCTGAGCAGCACTTTTGAAAGGACTTCCTGTAAAGGAGCCAAGTGCATGCAAGAGACCACCCTTGTCTCCTCTGCCTCCTTCCAGTTTCTGACCTTGGTGTTCCTTCGCCCCCTCCTCCCTGATACCAATAATAAACTCAGGCATCTTTATGCCAGAGAAGATAGCATATATTTGGTTGCCCCCACCTTGCATTCAGACTAGCTAAACTCTAATCTAAAATGACACAACTATCTCAGATGGGTAAGAGTCGGCACTTATTTTCAAGCAAGGCATGCTGATTTGGCACCTCATATGCACTCTACCCTGTACTGATCCTGCTCGAATACAAGTTGTGGAAAACAAGTTCTCTCTCCTCTCAACAGCACCCTTGAACTACTGTCACACAGTGCACCTTGTCACACAGAGACATCTGTTTTCTGGTGCAGCTGGTTCTCTCCTTCTCATATCCCAACATTTATCTGTGCTCTTCCACTCCACTCACCATTCCCACCCCACCCACCTAGTCCCCACCACCTGTGCCAGCAGATGCACTTTGCTAACACTGTCAGATCATGCATGTAAAAATATTGTTTCCATTTTAGAGATAAGAAAACTGAGGCTCAGAGAATATGTGACTTACATGGATGCATACTGGTTGTGAGTGGTTGAAAAAAATTCAGTTATTCTAACCCCAGAATTCATGGTCTTTTTGCTATATGAAGAATTCATAGTGTAATAATATCTTGCATTTTAGAGCTTTGTGGGAGGGATATATTTTTAGGAATATTATTTCATGTTGCTGTCATGACCACAGCTGTTTGGGAAAGGTAGTATGGTTCTGCACATAGGAGATATCCATGCATGGGCACTGGAATCCAACATTCATGGATTCTGATCTGGGCTGTATCCCTGACTAGCTGAGAAAACTTGGGAAATCCCTATGACACTTGAGACTCACTTTCCTTATCTAGAAACATTGAGAGGTGGAGACATAGTAATAACCCTCCCTTGAAATTCTGACATATGGAGTAAGTTAGAAGGAAAGTTGAACACATTACCTGGCAGTGTGTAGTGGTCCAGTTGAGTTCAACTCTTTTTGCCTGTCTTAATTCCATACTAGGCTAGATTGAATTACGTCATCTATAAAGGTTTCTTTCCAGGTTTAAAATTTTATTAAAACACCCCTAGCTATTTTTTATCCCCTTCCTTCTTTTAGCTACGTGACTATGTTTTGTTTCCAGAGTTCTTCAGGGAATTTGATCAAGATTGATAGGCTGGGGTTTTAATCCAAGCATATGGATGTGGCTTACAATTGTGCTGATTCTAGATGTGTCTAAGTGACATTGAGGGAACTTTATCTCCTCCTCCACCTCCACTTCCCAGGCTAATATTATTAACATAAGCCAGAGGCAAGAAAGTGATAGGTACAAGCAACAGACATGGCAAATGAATTATCTCAAGGTACTTATTCCTTGGCAGTGAGACTAGCAACCTAGCAATTCATCTGCAATAAAACTCCAAGTTTTCCAGAATGAGTTGGCATAGTGATCCCACTGGCTTACATTTTCAGCCTAATTTGTAAAGAAAAATTAGGGACATTCTGTTCACATTTTCTTTTTCCTTTCTTCTTCTCATTAAAAAAAAATAAGTACTTATTAATTCTAGAGGTCAATTAAAGAGTAGACAGGAAGATTGATAGTCAGGAATAGAGAAAAGGTGAGGTTAAAAACAAGGTCTGCACTAGACCTGCTTTTACATATTGATGCCAAAGTTACCCAAGCTTATTTGAGGTTGATAGTTGATGATGGAGCCACTCAGCTTCCCCCATGATGGAGATTAATGCTCCTCCTTTGCAAAGACCTCCACCATTTAGTCAGGGCTTCACTCTACTGGGCTTGTTTTCTCTCTTTTCATTTAATCTAATTTGATGAAGCAAATTCTTTGCACCAAACCACCTCCATCACCCACCTTCCTAACCCCACACAAAAGAAAAACAACAATAGTTGAAAATGTATTCAATACACCGAAACAAATGTATTTTGAATTAAAGATTATAAATACAGGTCACCCTTTAGAACAAGCAAACACAAGTCAAACATTATTCTTCTTGATTTGTTCTAGGTCATTGTTCTCCTCTGCCTGGTTGCAGGACACTAATGGATCATCTTGATAAAAATTCATTTTTCCATCCGTCTGTTATATTGTACTCTTAATGTCAATTTCTCCTAATGTATCTTGATTTTGCTCCAGCCCCAGCTGCAAACACATCACATTTTATTAAAATACAGTCTCATGTCTCCTATCCTCTAAATAAGGGAAGTAGCTGCAAGATCATTTTCTCCCCTTGTATTTGCAGTTTTAAATTTCAGCATATGTTCGCATAATGATTTCATTCAATATCGTTTCCAAAGACAGAGGCCTTTCTGAATCAATTTCTTGACTCAGAACCAGGTCAAAGCAAATAAGCAGTTTATACACATAAGAAAGGGAAATCTGATAGCAACAAATGTCAAAAGCAATAGAGAAGAGAATATTTCATTTGGAAAACAATTCTTAAAGCATAGGAAGTTTTGTTCTATCCTAATCAAAAGGGAAAATGCAAGGGGCAAAGAACCCTCTAATTCTTCCACAGCCATCTGACAAAACTAGGACGATGAAAGTTTTTAAAGTATGAAATGTGCACACAGTTTACTTCCCAAGTTCAAAAATGAATTGTAAAATTATTTACTAGAAAGGTGAAGGTGGCTCTGAGCAAACCCAAACCTAACATTCCTGCTCCAGCCATTAGAAGCCAGACCGAGGCAACTTGGCAAAGAATCAGAGGAAGATGTGACTGAAAAATCAAGGACACACAGCCATGTAAGAGGAAAGGCAAGGCAGATAAAGCCAGACACAGCTTGCAGATGAGGAAACCAAAAAACGGAGAATTTAAATGAATTGGTGGAGATTGACATCAGCAGCAACAACAACAACAAATCACATTGTTGGAGCTGGGTCATAACTTGTAGACTTTGGGACATATTGAAAGGATTTTAAGGGAGTACACAATGGGGACTGTAAAAAGCAGTGTTTTAGGAAATGAGTGAATGTATTAATTAAGGTTCTACAAAGAAACAGAACTAATAGGTGATATCTATCATCTGTCTGTCTATCTATCTATCTATCTATCTGTCTATCTATCTATCTATTTATCTATCTATCTATCTATCTATCTATCATCTATCTATCTAGATATATAAACAGTCAGGCAGAGGGTGAATTCTCCCTTACTTCATTTTTTGTCCTATTCAGGCCTTCAATGGATTGGATGAGGTCCACCCACACTGGGGAGGGCCATCTGCTTACTTAATCTACTGATTCAAATGTCAATCTTATCTAGAAACACTGCACAGACACACCCAGAATAATGTTTAATCCAATATCTGGGTACTCCATACCCCAGTCAAAGAACACACTCAATGAACCCTCTCGGTGAGTACAGCCCATCTGTTCTTCAATGCACTAAGTCATATTTCTTAGAGACTTAGGAGAATAGTCTATCAATTTCTATTCTTTCTGGGGATTGGTGGTCCCAAAGGTGATTATAAATCTAAAAATAATTCCATTTTCCTTTTTCTTTCTGAAATACAGTCTCCATTCCTCCTCATGGTCTGTAAAACCTATGAGACTTTGGTACCTCACCTCCCTCTCCACACTGCCCACACCTTCCTCCATGTTACTCCACCAACACTGGACTTTTTCCCACCACAGGAAAGTACCTTATGTAAAGTATTCTTCTCCAACACTCTTTGCCTGGTAGTAATTCTTTGCATTGGGCTTAATGCTATCTGATATATTCTTTTTTTTTTTTTAAACATCTTTATTGGAGTATAATTGCTTTACAATGGTGTGGTAGTTTCTGCTTTATAACAAAGTGAATCAGTTATACATGGGAACTGATATGTTCTTGTTTATCTACTCCACACAAAAACACACCTGTAGAGGAAAACCTTGGAGATATTGCACGTTCGGTTCCAGACCACTGCACTAAAGTGAATACCACAATAGAGTCACACAAATTTTTCAACTTCCCAGTGCATATAAAAGTTATATTACAATGTACCATAGTCTATTAAGTGTGCAATAGCATTCTATCTAAAAACATAATGCACATACCTTAATTTAAAAATCCTATTACTCAGCCATAAAAAGGAATGAAATAGTGACATTTGCAGAGATGTGGATGGACCTAGAGACCGTCATACAGAGTGAAGTAAATCAGAAAAAGAAAAACAAATATCATATAATATCACCTATATGTGGAATCTAGAAAAATGGTACAGATGAACTTATTTGCAAAGCAGAAATAGAGACACATATGTAGAGAATAAACTTATGGATACCAAGGGAGGAAGAGGGGGTGGGATGAATTGAGAGATTAGAATTGACATATATACACTACTATGTATAAAATCGATAAATAATGAGAACCTACTGTGTAGCAAAGGGAACTCTACTCAAGGCTCTGTGGTGACCTAAATGGGAAGGAAATCAGAAAAAGAGGGGATATATGTATACGTATAACTGATTCACTTTGCTGTACAGCAGAACCGAACACAACACTGTAAAGCAACTATACTCCAATAAAAATTAATTTTAAAAATAATTTATTCCCATCAACAGTGTACAAGGGTTCCTTTTTCTCCACACCCTCTCCAGCATTTATTATTTGTAGATTTTTTGATGATGGCCATTCTGACTGGTGTGAGGTGATACCTCATTGGAGTTTTGATTTGCATTTCTCTAATAATTACTGATATTGAGCATCTTTTCAAGTGCCTGTTGGCCATCTGTATGTCTTCTTTGGAGAAATGTCTATTTAGTCTTCTGCCCATTTTTTGATTGGGTTGTTTGTTTTTTTGATATTAAGCTGTATGAACTGTTTGTATATTTTGGAAATTTGTCCCTTGTTAGTAGCATCGTTTGCAAATACTTTCTCCCAGTCTGTAGGTTGTATTTTCATTTTGTTTATGGTTTCCTTTGTTCTGCAAAAGCTTTTAAATTTAATTAGGTTTATTTTTGTTTTTATTTCCATTACTCTAGGAGACGGATGCAAAACAATATTGCTGCAATTTGTCTCAAAGAGAGTTCTGTCTATGTTTTCCTCTAGGAGCTTCATAGAATCCAGTCTTGGTGCAATCACTATGCAGAACAGTATGAAGGTTCCTTAAAAAACTATGTATAGCATTACCATACGATCCAACAATCCCACTCCTGGGCATATATCTGGAGAAAACTATAATTCAGAAAGATACATGCATCCTGATGTTCATAGCAGCACTATTTACAATAGCCAAGACATGGAGACAACGTAAATGTCCATCAACAGAGGAATGGATAAAGGAGATGTGGTGTGTGTATATATATATATAAATGATACAAATGAACTTATTCACAAAACAGAAATAGACTCACCGACATAGAAAACAAATTTACGGTTACCAAAGTGAATTGGGGGGGGGGAATAAATTAGGAGTTTGGGATTAACATATACACACTCCTATATATAAAACTGGTAAACAACAAGGACCTACAGTATAACACAGGGAACTATACTCAATATCTTATAATAACCTACAATGAAAAAGAATCTGAAAAAGAAAAAAAATATATATATATACACACACATATGTGTGTGTATAACTGAATCACTTTGCTGTACACTTGAAACTAACACAACATTGTAAATTAACTATACCTCAATTTATTTTTTTTTTAATTTTTAAAAATGCAGATAATAACCCCCTACTCCATGGGGTTCTTCTGACCATTAAATGAGACCACATGTGTGAAAGTTCTTAGCACAGTCATTTTGAGAAGAACAGTGACTCAGAAACTGTTTATTGTTTAACTCTGAATGGTTTTGAATACTGGTATTTACAGAGTCAATTAAGAGGATGCTATATAGTAAATATCTATATCACTGCAAAAAAAAAATTCTTTACTGCTAAAAAATGCTAACCGTCATCTGAAAATACAGGGTTCCCACAAACCTTCAATTTGTAAGAAACACGTCTGCAAAGCACAATGAAGCAAAGTGCCTATACTGCAGCTTCTACAGGTATGCCTGTACTACAGCCTCCTAGAGCAGAAAACCTATCACTGATACCTGACACATACTAGAATCTTTGTAAATGTTTTCTGAATGAATGAATGAACTTGTTAAGGGGCGTATCAGGTGAACACCTGAATAGGTGTAGCACAACCACAGACAAACTGATTGGAAGACAAAATGCCACTTCAGTGTTGGTGCACATTCTGATTTGAAAGAAAAGGGATTAAAAAACAATTCTTCTTTTCTAGTATCTTACTACAATTCCCCGCTTCCATTAGCGCCCATTCCCCTAAAGTGGTCAGTATTCATCTTTTTGTTTGCATGTGTCCTTACAAAACAGTAGATTTTTTATACATTTAAATGTGTCTAAATGACATTGTGCTATATGTCACATTCTATTTCTTACTTTTTTCATTCAGTGCTATTTTGTTAAGGTATGACCATTTTTTAATTGTATGGTAATTCATAGCATGCATCCACAATATCTTACATTTCCATTCCCTTGTGCTGGGTAATTCCTTTTTGCTATAGAAACACTGTGACAAACTCCCTTATATGTGTTCTGTTATGGGCCTGAGAGAGGATTTCTCTAGGACATTGATAGAGGAGTATGATTTTTGAGTCATAAGGCATCTGTATGCTTAATATGACTGAGTGGTACATAAACACTGGGTTTCTGAATATCAACTTGCCTAGTGTACCTGGAATTATTGCACTTTTATAAGTTTTGTGAATCTGATAATTGTAAGTAATATATCTTTGCTGCATTAATTTTAAATTTCTATTTACTAATAAGTTTAAGCTTTTCATTATATGCTTTATATATTTCACCTTTACATTTTTAGTTCTATTTTTTTTGTGTGTTCCTATTCTTGATTTTTTCAAGCTAATGATCAAATCACCTAACTAAATGATACTCTTTTCTCTTATGATTTTTACTCCTCTGATTTATTTTCTTATAATGGGTGGCAAAACTTCCAGTCTATGCAAAGAGTCATTGTGATTACTTGTTTTTAATCTTAGAAGGAACACCTCTAATTTCTAACCTCTTTAGTTTTAAAGAGTTTTGTTGTTAATCTTTCTTGTTTTCTATAAGTGTATTCAAGGTTATAATACTGTAAAAATTATATATATGTTCCAGCTGTGTCCCACAACCTTTGCCAGTTATTTCCAAATATTTTATAATTTTTATAATTTTCTTTATAATATAAAATTATTTAGTAGTATGCTATTTATTTTTACACTTATAGGATGTTCAAGCTATATTTACACTATTGCTTTCTAATTTTACTGCATTGTGGCCATAGAATATATTCTATATAATACTGAGATTTAATTAGTGGCTTAATACTCTCTCTGTTTTAGTTAGACTAGGACATGCTTGCTGTGGTAACAAATTAACTTGACAGCTCATTGATGTAACAGAACAGAAATTTACTTCTTGTTTAGGTCAACAGAAGCTCTCCTGCATCTGCTAACTTGGGAATCCAGGCTTCCTCTATGTCATGGCTCTGCCATAAACATGACCTTATTGTCCACTCTAGTTCTTAAAATCTACATATATTTTGACTCTGAATCATTTTTGTAATCACCAAGCAATACATACAGCTCCTGTTCAAAACCAGCTGTACAGGGCAATGTCTTTAGTTTGGATTCAAGGCAACCATATGGCTTTAGGATGGCTCCCCCATGATAAGATTGTGTCTGAGATAATTCTGTACGTTGTATAAAACATTTTCTCTATTCCTCATTATACCTTATTTTGGATCTCTTAATTCCCCCAAACATTCTGATTCTCACAAATGGTCCAGCTTGTGTTTGATTCAACTAGCCTCAGGCTCTGATCCACTACGGACCTTCTGTTTTGTTGGCCATCTAGGCTCTCCCTCCCACTCTTGTCATGGTTGCCATTTAAGTCTTGACTTTTATCTACTTCCTGTTTCTATCATAGTTTTGGGACAGGAAATTCTGTGAGAAAAATCTGTTAATATGCTTAATATACATTACCTAGGAAGGAGGAATTCTTATGTATTACAATTTTTTTCAAATCCCCAGAGAGTAGAAACCCTGGTTATGATCACATGACCTAATTACTCCAGCCATCTCCCCATTATTGATGTGATATGGAAATGGTAACATTGTATAACTTATGATGGATTTAGCAAAAATATGTGATAATACAGATAAATATCAATGTGATTAAATAATTTGTTCAACAACATTCATTAAGTCTGCTCTGTTCCTGGCCTTGGTAGTGGGAATTCAGGAGGAATAAGATCCAATTTGAAGGAGCTCTCAATCTAGAAAGGAAAAATCCATTAACAGCCACTAATTTTTAAAATATGTAAGTTCAGTGATAGATATATGCACAAAGAACCAGACAAAGACACCTACTACATAAAGCCAATGGTAACCAAGATGGATCTTGAAGGTGGCTTTGTTAGGGGACCCCACTTCAGAAAGAGGAAAGAGCATGAGCAAAGACATAAAGATGAGAAATAGTATGATGTAGGGAGGGATATGAGGCATTAGATAGTGTGGAGGACAAGCATGAAGGAAGGAGTGATGGAAAATGATTCTGGAGATGTTAGGCAGGCCCGCAGGAAACCTGGGTGTCATAAAAGGATCCTGGACTTAACCAATAGGGACGGTAGAGCCCATAAAACGAATTAAGCAGAAAAAAGACAAGGAGTGACATAGATAAAACCTTTGCCCTTCATTTCCTTTACTACATGTGTGCAGTTTATTTTCAGAAACAGTGCTTTTCAGAAATCACTTCCTCAGTACCCCTCTGTGTTATACATCATCTGTTTACCTTCATCACCCAAACCAAAGAGGAGTTTAAGTCTGAGTGAACAAGCAACTGTGCCACCTGACCATAAAAAGACTGTCTGGAGCATCCTTCTTATACCTGTAGCACACCAGTCAGGCCAAATCACATGAACAGAATGAGAGCAAAACTCCTCCCCATCAGACTGCATATGGTGAATTCAGCTGAGAATTTGGTGCAAATTTATCAAATCTTCCCCTAGAAAAGTCAGACACTTGTATATATGCCAAGTTTCTACTTTTAAATATGTTCTGAGTTTCATTAATTCCACAAGCATTTGCTAAGCCCCTCTGTGCCTGGGAAAACCAAGATGAATAAAAGAATGTTGATCATTGTCAGATTCTCCAGGAGGAGACCCTGAGACAGGATTCCTGTGCATATGATTCTTAAGGAAATGTTCCTAGGAAAAAACACTAAAGTCAGTAGAAGAAACAGAAAAGGGAAGGAACGAAGTCAAGCAAGGATGTGATTTCAGGCAAAGTCCCACAGAAGATTGCTACACCCTGATCCTGCAGAGCCCTGGAATATAATTTAAGTTCCAGAGCTGGTCCCAATTCAGGGCAAGGGAGCTGGTGTTGCATACTCTTCAACAAGTCAGTCATTGACAAGGGACTGTATACTCCCAGTGACTTCAGGCTCTCTGTCCTGCATACAAACCAGCTCCAATAACCTAGGGTCTCAGTGTAGGTCCTTAGAAGCAAAGACAAGTAAGCTGGGGCAGAGAAACAGAGAGAGTAAAGATGGTCCGAGCAGATCTGGGCAGAGTAGCAACAGGGTCTTCTAGCGCCATCAAAGAACTTGTAGTCTAGACAGACATGATAGGAGAGGTGTAATTATGAGTTTTGGAAACTGTGAATAAAAATGAGTTTCCTATACAATTTGAGCAAAGACTGAAGTGATCAGTTTTCCTTGGGAGTTTGAGGAAAGCATTCATTTTGGTGGAGACGTTTGTTTGCTCTGTGTTCCACTATGTTTTATCTTTCCATGTTTCTGCTCTATGAAACTTGATTACTTTATTAACTACTTCTTCTAGTTTACAATCACTCATACTACATAGGAACTCCTGGCATTTGGGTGATCTGTGATGAATGTCACTAGCAAGTATTAGTTATTTGACTCCTTTCTTCACGTGGTAGAGCCTTCCTGTCACCAAAAACCTTCAGATGCTGCAAATAGCAATTGGTCATAAGCATCCAAGTCTATCTACAAAGCTACTTTGAGTAGTGCAACTACAAATAAAAAATTCATAATTTACAGTAGGACCAGGGTCTTTTCTTTATCTTTGTTTCATATGTTTATCCATGCCAAATTCAATTTATTGATCAGAACTAAAATAAATCCTTATCGACTCTCACCAGTTTATGGGTCTGCTTTCAGCCTATCTAGAATTTCTTACCATCACAGTATAGCACATGGCTAAGAATAAAACACTAGCTTACATGTGTAGTAAGAACAACAGTGATGCTATTTTCTTCCCAATCAATTGATTATATCCCAAATGGAACAAGAGGAGATTAAATAACTCTCCCTAAAATGGTACCTATTGTAATTGTCCATTTTTTTACTTAAAAATCGTCTCATCCTTGAAAAACATAAAATTGCATCAAATTTACTCATCGCATATCTAAGAACACAGGAAATTGCAGTCCTTTAGAATCTTTAGAAAATTTGAGTGAAAAATTTAGACTAATATTTGTTCCAATGAATATTTAATGTATCTTCAGAAAATATTATTCCTTCACATGATGACTTCTCACGGGCCAAAATAAACATTAGTTTTGTGCTTATCTTTATTCCCACAAATCTCCAGAACTGTTTTTTGGCAACTTATAAGATAGTTTAAAAGTTAACAGGATTGCAAACATTAAAGGTAGAGATAAAGAAAGTTGGCAAACAAGGGCAGGGACAAAGTGAAGCTGGTAAAAGCACAGCATAGCATATTATAATGTCCTACATATCTATTGGGGTAAAACTAACCGTAAACCATATTACGTGTGAGTTAGAATAATTTTTCAGGAAAATGCAGACTGATCAGAGGAAAACACGCTTTCTGCAAAAGCAATAAAAGAAAAAAAATGGTGTCTATAAGAGAAAATTAACATCTGATTGTATAATTTTTATCACACAAGTATAGTATTACTTGCACACACTTGGAAGAAAATCAAATTCTATTAAAGTCAATGCTGAGTAAGGATTAACTGACAACTCCAAAGTACTTATCTTAAAAAGACATGGAATTTCTTTTTTTTTTAAGGCTGAAATAGGCAGTTTTGTGGAACCCTGTGAAGGTGGCATAAACCACCCCAAGGAAAGCTGAGAGGAGCTAAAAGAGGGACCAAAAAAAAAAAAGACTTGTTTGGTATTGGAAACTAATACACTTATTTTAGCATGAGTGATTGAAATCTTTGGTGGCACTGTCCTGCTTGTCTCATGGCCCCTAGGTAGGTCAGAGTGTCAAAGAATCACATTATTGTAAATACCCACACAAGGATGGGCTTTATAATGAGTAAACTTTGTTGATGGGAAAAGATGGAGCCTCATGCTCCTGAAACCTTGGAAGAATTCGCTCCATAAGTAAAACCTACTGTGGATGAATTAGAAATTTAGCTTGAAGCTTTTTGGCAAGCAACACAAAAATAGAAAACTTATCTATACAAGATTCGAAGTATTCATGAAATAAAAATAAGTCAGTGGCTCAGGAGAATTGCAACTTTTCTTGATAAAAAGCTCCTATAGGAATTTCTCCTAGGGGTTCTTTAAAAAAAAAAGAAAGGAAAAAAAATCTTGTGATATGATGAATACAGTGACCTGTACAACTTCCTTACTATATATCCCACTAAGGTTTCAGAAGGTTATTTCTTATAATAACAAAATAGGCTGAACAGATGTTGTAGCAAGATCAAGTTCAGTTTAAAAAAAAAATTATCCTTCTAGGCAACGTCTTGGAAAAAGTTCTTCAATTATTCTATGTGATCCAGGTATATATTTAAGGATAGCTGAAAGAGAGGACAGACTAGTGTATCTCAAAGATTCCTCCCTGGATACCATTCTTCTCGGCTCATCTTTGTGCAAATATGGAGTAACAATCAGCTTGGTACAGTTTCTTCCTGTGAGATGCCTTGAATTCAACTTGCCCATGTTTTCTGTAGCATACAGAACCATGTGCCTGAAAGACCAGCAGATCAAAGGAAGGGAAATAAGCACTTATGAGAATTGAGGAGACATATTAGAACAAGTGTCTGAATGCAAGCCCGCCCCATTTCCAACCAGAAGAGAGGTGAGGAAGAACTAGCCTGGAGGCAGCATTCTCACTGAAGATTATTTCCAGTCTGCTCATGAAGACCACGTGACTAGCTAAGTAAGGCCCTGCATTGCTGAAAAAAGACGGCCTAAGTAGATACCCACCTAGCACAAAAACAAACACATTTTTTAAATTTTATTTTTTTATATTATTTATTTATTTATTTATTTTTGGCTGTGTTGGGTCTTCATCACTGCACGTGGGCTTTCTCTAGTTGCAGCGAGCTGGGGCTACTGTTCTTGTGGTGCATGGGCTTCTCATTGCGGTGAGAAGAGCATGCGCTCTAGGCACACGGGCTTCAGTAGTTGCAGCACACGGTCTCAGTAGTTATGGCTCATGGGCTTAGTTGCTCCGTGACATGTGGGATCTTCCCAGACCAGGGCTCGAGTCTGTGTCCCTTGCAGTGGCAGGTGGATTCTTAACCACTGAGCCACCAGCAAATCCCCTAAATTGTATTTTTATACAATTTTTAAAGCTTACTTTCCCTTAAAGTTATTACAAAATATTGACTATATTTCTCATGTTATACAATACATCCTTGAGCCTATCTTACACCCAATAGTTTGTACCTCCCGCTCCCCCACCCCTATATTACCCCTCTCCTCCCAGTGGCAACCACTAGTGTGTTCTCTATATCTGTGATTCTGTTTCTTTTATGTTATATTCACTAGTTTGTTGTCTTTTTGCATTCCACATATAAACAATATCATACTGTATTTATCTTTCTCCATCTGACTTACTTCATTTAGCATAACGTCTATCCATGTTGCTGCAAAAGGCAAAATTTTGTTCTTTTTTATGGCTGAGTAATATTTCATTGTATATATATACCACATCTTCTTTATCCTTTCATCTGTTGATAGACTCTTAGATTATTTCCATATCTTGGAAATCAAACAAACAAATTTTTAAAACACTTTAAGCACAAGTCAGGTATATTTGGGCTATCTTACTTTCTAAAGGACTGTCCAAAATAGACTGTTTAGGAGATATACAAACAGGTAACTCCATAAAGCCATTTGTTGAAGGGAATTACAATGTATAAGCAATGTAAAATGACTATCCTGCATCTCCACACTAATTTACATTCCCACCAGCAGTGAGTGATAGTGTCTAATTAGTCCACACCCTTGCCAGTACTTCTAGGATAATTGTGCCATATCTTCTGAAAATAAAATGGATTTTTCTGTTTACTCAATAATGCCATTTCTAGGAATTTACATATATACATGCAAACGTGATGAATGTACCAACTGAAATATCTGCTTCTGCAGAAAGGTGAAAATAATTCTGTCCACTGAAGACTGATTAAAGTTTATTCATACAGTGACTTCTACACTACTATCAGAGGGGATACATTTATATGGACTGATAGGGAAATATTTATTAGATAAGGTGCACAAGTGTGAATGGTATAACTATTGGTTGTATATGTACGTGTCTGTGTGTGTATGTGTTGAAAACCTACCACAGCAAACTACAAATAGAGAGAGAGAGAGAGTATGGGTAAATGAAAAACCAGACTCAGCCCACCAGGCCTCTCACCACTAATATCTGTGCTCTTTCGAACACATGAGAGAGTAGATATGTTTGGCTTCCATTTTCAAACCACTCAGCTAGTAAATGGTACACGGACACTTGTCAAATGGCAAACCCCATGGTCTTTTTTTCCCACACATTGTTTCCTATAATCATTGCTGTATCTTAGAGATTTGTTTTTTTTTTTTTTAATTGCCATAGAATCAAATCTCCTAAGGGGTAGGATCTTCATTTCAAAGAGACATCGTCCCAACCTCTTTTAAGTCATGCTTTTCTGGCAAAGAGCCTCATTTGTTGTTAGTATTGCCTTAGTTCAAGATTTATCACCACACTCAGGGAAAGCACAACTGTTCAGTAAGAGTGCCCTCCCGTTGGATGGATGGTCTGGCCGTTGATCTTAACTTGACCATCCCACTGCTGCCTTGGTCCATATTCAGGAACGCCCCCATTTTCTCACAGCGTCATTCGCAAACCCAGACAAATGTTCTCACAAACACCCAATAGCCTGATTATTCACATTGAGTTTGCATTCAATAAGGCTTTCACTCACTGATATCAAGCTTGTCCATTTTGTAGCACTGCCTTATGTGGCTATTAACTTATCATATAATACTTGTGTTTTTATAGAGATTATGTACTAAAATCACTGAATAAGGAAGTTCCTTAAAAAACTAAAAATAGAACTACCATATGATCTAGCAATCCCACTCCTGGGCATATACCCTGAGAAAACCATAAATCAAAAATACACATGTACCCCAGTGTTCATTGCAACACTATTTACAATAGCCAGGACATGGAAGCAACTTAAATGTCCAGTGACAGATAAATGGATAAAGAAGATGTGGTACATATACACCATGGATATTACTCTGCCATGAAAGGAACGAAATTGGGTCATTTGTAGAAACATGGATGGGCCTAGAGACTGTCATACAGAGTGAAGTCAGAAAGAGAAAAACAAATATCATGTATTAACTCATAGATGTGGAATCTAGAAAAATGGTACAGATGAACCTACTTGCAGGCAGGGATAGAGACACAGATCCAGAGAATGAACTGGTGGACACAGGGGAAGAAGGGGAGGGTGGGATGAACTGGGAGATTAGGATTAACATATATACACTACCATGTGTAAAATAGGTAGCTGGTGGGAACCTGCTGTATAGCACAGGGAGCTCAGCTTGGTGTTCTGTGATAACCTAGATGGGTGGGATGGGGGGCAGGTGGGAGGGAGGTCCAAGAGGGAGGGGATATACATATACATATAGCTGATTCACTTCATTGTACAGCAGAAACTAACACAACGTTGTACAGTAAGTTTACTCCAATAAAGGAAAAAGAAGAAAATCAAAGATGGTTCCAATGACCCTGAACAAGTACCCAAGCACAAGGTAAGGTAGTAGCCAACTTTAAGGTATGTTTTTACAAAATGATAATAAGAAGAATATCTTAGAATTATACTTATTATAGTGAATTAGTCACACTGTAAGAGGAATGACGGAAACTACTGACTGAAGGATGAGCAAATTCACTTAGGTGGATTTTCAATTGTTCTTCAAAAGCCCGAACATTTCTAAAATTCAATTGAGCGGCAAAGAGCAACATTCTTTGCACTTTGATGCTGAAGTCTCTTTTATACTCAACATCCACTTGTCCCCAAAACAAGGCTGTAGTCTATTTACTCTAAATGTAATATTTATTTTTTATATAAATTTTAACAATCAGAGCTTCCATTTGATTAGTAGATGTCTGTGTCAGACTGACTGAAATAACAAAGTACAATAAAATGGGTAGCTTATGAACAACAGAAATTTATTCTTCACAGTTCTGGAGGCTGGAAGTTCCAGATCAGAGTGCAAGCACCAGGTCAAGTTCTGGTCAGGGCCCTCTTCTGGGTTTTAGATGGCCATTTTCTCACTGTATCTTCCCATGGTGGAATGAAGCTGAGACAGCTCTCTGAGGTCCCTTTTATAAGGACACTAATCCCTTTCATGATGGTTCTACCATCATGAATTAATCACCTCCCAAAGACCCCATTTCCTAGTAACATCACATTTAGGATGTTTCAACATGTGAATTTTGGAAGGACACAACATTACATCCATTGCAGTAGAATACTTAAACTTGTTTGGATGCAATTATGATTATATGTGCCCAATGACAGTTCTATACTTATAGTCGCTCCATAGATTTCTTTTTTCTCTTTTTCTTCTTCCAGTTTTATTGAAATATAATTGTCATACAGCACTGAATAAGCTTAAGGTGTACAGCGTAATGATTTGACTTACATACATCATGAAATGATCATCATGATTATCTTTTAGTGAATATCCATCATCTCATATAGATACAAAATTAAAGAGATTAAAAAAAATTTTTTCTTGTGATGAGAACTCAGGATTTACTCTCTTAACAACTTTCATATATAACATACAGCAGAGTTCATTATATTTATCATGTTGCACATTACATCTTTAGTGTTTATTTATCTTATAACTGGAAGTTTGTTTTGGCTTTTGACTGCCTTCATCCAATTTCCCATCTCCCTACCCTCATCTCTGATAACCACAAATCTGATCTCTTTTTCTTTGAGTTTTGTTTGATTGTTTTTTTGTTTTTGATAACTAATTGACAAGCAACAATACGTTAGCTCCTGTTACACAACATCATGATTCAATACTTCTATACATTTCAAAATTATCATCGTGATAAGTCTAGTTATGGTATGTCACCATACAAAGATATTACTTAGTTATTGACTATATACTCCCCATACTGTACATTACATACCCGTGACTCATTTATTTTGCAACTGAAAGTTTGTACCTCTTAATCTCCCCCTCACTTATTTCTCTTTCCCCCCACCACCTTCTCTTCTGGCAACCACCTGTTTGTTCTCTGTATCTATGACTCCGTTTCTGTTTTGTTATATTTGTTCATTTATTTTGTTTTTAGATTCTGCATATAAGTGAAATCATACAATATTCATCTTTCTCTGTCTGACTTATTTCACTAAGCATAATACCCTCTAGGTCCATCCATGCTATCGCAAATGGCAAGATTTCATCTTTTTTTATGGCTGATCCATACAGAGATTTCTTAATCCACCAAGAATATCACATATGCATGATGATATGTTTCATCAATATTTATATTCATATTATCACCACAAATATAGTTTTTCTTTTAACTGTATTTTCAGTAGCACTTATAGTAATGTCAGATGTGTCATCTTTGACAGAATGAAATTCCCAAAGCTTCACCCTTACTTACTGAATAAAAAAACAATTGACCAATTTTGGGGATGATCTTAATTGACTTTTGGTTTACTTGAAAGATCAGATGATATCATTTAACTGTTGGCAAAGATTTTTTTTCTTCTAATGTAGCCAACATATTAACAGCTATGCTATTTTTTGATACATACAAAAAAAATTAAAATCAAAAACAAAGAAAATAAATTTAGAACAATACTCAGTTGATCTAAACAAAAAGCCATGTGTCACACCATCTGTGGTTGGAAGTGTTAATTTGTCACATCTATGCAGAATCTGCAGTCAGTGATATCACTATGTCCTTCTTGGTGGATGGTTAAATATCAACAAATATTTTGAGCAAGTTCCACAATTATTATTAGCTTTCCAAAGAAATTTAAATCTACTGCTTAATTTCTCATCAAACATGTACTTTTGCTTTTTGAGGTCATTGCTGGCAAAAAATAAAAAAGTGTATTGCAAAACAAGCAAAAAGAAAATATCAAACAATAAAATAAATAAGGTTAAAGATTTACACCACAAAACACATGACAAAGCCACTGTAACAAGGGAGTGAAACTACCCTCTATGTGTTCTGCCTTTGTGCTGTTCAGTAGCTACAACCTGAAAGTATTGAAGGAACACATAGCCTATAATTTCCCATGTTCCCCACTGATGACTGCTGGCTGGAAAACCAAGTGGCAGCAGGAAAGCAACAAATACTTCTCCCACCTCCACTGGAGAGCACAACAAATTAACTGTTTTTACTAGTATTCACATTCAAACACTTAATTTCATTATAAAGTGCCCTGCATGCTCTCCTTGAAAAGCAGGTGTTATTTTGAAACTGGAGAGGATCTGGAGAAGGGAGACAAGTTATCACTTGTTGTCCTTCAAATTTAACCACATGTTAAGGAGAGAACTCTGTTTACTGTACGTAGTATTAGACATCATGGCAGAAAATGTAACTTTTTACATAAACCCAGCATAATTAGCTGAAGGCTCACAGAGTGCCTGGTATACTGACATATGACCATTTTTTGGACCAAGAAACCCCTCTTTAATGGGATGTATCTGTGGGCACAAGATCCTTTGGTCCTTTCACAGAAGATGCTAACCTGATGGAATGATGGTATAGCTTCTTAAAGATTGAGCTAATGTACCAGCTTAGAGATGATACCCTGAAAAGATGTATCATATACCTTAAATCAACAGTATATGATGTAATGTTCTCCAATAGGTAGAATATACAGGTCTAGGAACCTAGGTGTGGAAGGAGTGGTCTTATTATCAGCATTCCCTGTGACACATTTGGGATATTTATGCTTCCTCTCCTCATGAATCTTGGCTCTATGAGTGTAGTGTTTTTTGTCCCAGAAGGGGGAAGACTTTCAAGGGACACACAGGAAATATCCCACCCAACTTAAAGTTTCTTGTTACCTTGGGTTCCTCATGCCTGTACATAGCAGGCAAAGAGAGGAATTTCCATTCTGGTAAATGTAATGGACCCTGATTGTCCTAGGTAGGTAGAATTGCTGCTACATAGAAGAATAAGGAGAAAAAATTAGGTGACCCACTGGTACCCCCATGCCCAGTTTTATTATAATTGGGCAAATAGACAACCAGGACTAAAAACTCAGAGCAAGGGCAGGGAAGGAATGAATAATTGTGAACTAAAAATACCATCTATCACAGCAAGTTAAACCAAAAATAATTTTGATTTGATCTGGATTGGAGCGAATTTCCTCCAGGTTCTACTTTGGGCTATTAATTACTTTCCATTATCATTAATAGTTGCCTTAGCAGAAGCATTAATTTCCCATTTATCCTCTTATAATACTAGGACAATGCCACATAACGCTGCCCAGTCTCAACATAACATTGTGGAAGGAGATTAGAATGCTGCATAGATTATTATTTTTTACAGAATTACTTTCAAGACAAATTGAATTTCATTGCCTAAGATGAATTTTTATGATTTTGCAGAGAAGGGACAAATAGGTGTCAGCCGTTACAAAGTACATGGTAATGACATAATTGAAAGAAATCAAACAGATTTTTATACATGAGATTTAATGCTATCTTTGAATGAGCCTAAGGAGGTTTCTGTCAAGTTCCAAACACATGATTCATCACTGCAGAATACAAGTGACAAAATTAAGATTACTGTGTTTCAATGGAGAGATAAAGAGGCTAATTCTCATCATCACAGCTATTTTTCAAACTCAAATACCAAGACAGCCTTGGAATGAAGGGAACTGAGACTTCTCCAACAATTATTCCTCCCTGAAATCTATATGGTTCCAACAATTTTTTATTACCAATATTAAACAGAGTTTCATTTAAAAATGCAACAGTATTGATGAAGAAATACGTCATAGAACATAGGAGGTGTCTTTTCACTATGAAGGCTGAACAAGTCCTATTATGCTGGATTATTCTTCTCTGGGATGTAACCTTCTACAACCTGAGGGCCACCAAGAATAGTTGGATGCTTCTCATTAGGACAATCTGACTCTCTCAGTGTTGAATTGGAGGAGGACTCATTGTGGATGATGAAGAAAAAAGAATTGAGAATTTCTCCCAGGTTTTTGGCTTGAGCTACTGAATGGATATGATGCCATTTGCTGAGATAAAAGGGGCTAGGGAAGAAAAGAAACCATAAATCCATTGTAAATATACCTTCCTGCCTCTTAAGCTATTGAGAGCTAGAAGTTTTCCTTTATTCATGAGGTTTTGATGATGGACTGTTTGAAAGGGAATTACTTGTCTTTCTCTTCTGCAATTCCTTTGATGGGACTCTCCATCTGAAACACTCCAGACAATGATTCTGAAGCTTGTTCTCTCTCTTCTCTGCACTCAACAGTATCACTCAGACTATTTTTGTGGGGTTTTAATTCTTCTTTTTTTCCTTCGAAGAAGCTTGTAGTGATATTGTTGTCTCATTTAATTTCAACTACTTCCTCAAGCTGAAATGTGTGCATAAATTTGCAAGATGGTATTTCAAAGGCCAGATTTACTGATGGAAAACAGAACAAAACAGAAGGTTTCTTTTTATACAAGAGAAGTTATATGACTAGAGATAACATATTTAGACATATCTAGGATCAGATGTAGCCTTATTTATGGTCAAGAAAAGATAATGTAATTTGAAAAAAATTACAACATCTGATTTCTGGAGTTTTTTTTTAAATTTTTTTGTTGAAGTATAGTTTATTTACAATGTGTTAGTTTCAAATGTACAGAGACAAATATCATGTGACATTGCTTACATGTGGAATCTAAAAACAAATTTTAAATGATACAAATGAACTTACATACAAAACAGCAGTAGACCCACAGACGTAGAAAACAAACTTATAGTTACCAAAGGGGAAATGGGGGGAGGGATAAATTAAGAGTTTGGGATTAACACAACATCTGATTTTTGTTCCCAAATATCAATTCTATTGTCTGCCCTTCATTCATTTCAGTTTTTTTCTTTCTTTTTTTTTTTTCTTTAGATCTTGAAAGTTGCTCTTCAGTTAATAGTATTTTCCCTTGCTTGGTAACCTCTAATCTCTTCAAAGACTATGGTCCAGGAGACTAAATGTACTGCCTTTGAGCATAAAGTCAGACCAGAGTTAGGATCTAACATTTCCTTCTTATTATCTAAAACAGTGCCAGGAAATTGAACCACTCAGAGTGAAGGCAAGAAGCAAGATCAAGCAAACAAGTGCTGTGACCTGACCATGAAGATATTATTGAAATTGGTCTTAAGAGATTTCACTCTTCTCAGAAATTGGCAGCCCTTCATATTCTTCTAAGGACTGGCAGTGCTTCAAGAATAAAAAAGAGAGAAGAAAGAAATATTACAATATTCTAACAATGCAACTGAAGGCTACTGTGGTTCATGAATTTCTTTATATATGTTAACTTGTTTAAACTTGGCAACAACCCTTTGAGTAAGGTGTTTAGGACAGTTAGAGGAGATTGCAGAGGCTATAAAAGTTACACACTTAGTAGTCAGGTAGGTAAGATTAAGACCCAGATCTGTATATCATGTTCCTATCACTCTCTCAAGAGGAGAGATGAATGAGCTGTAGATCTTGGTCTTAAAGGTTTTAAAGAGTATTGAACTACAACTATTTTCAGAGGAGGAGGTAAATTTACCACAAATTTGAGAACTACCAAAAAAGTTGAGAGTGTATTAATCAGGATTTTCCAAGTAAATAGAACCAATAGGAGATAGATAGATAGATAGATGATAGATAGATAGATGATAGATAGATAGATAGATAGATAGATAGATAGATAGATAGATAGATGATAGATAGATAGATAGATAGATAGATAGATAGATAGATAGATAATGACGATAGATAGATAGATGATAGATAGATACATTGATTTATGATAAGAAATTAGCTGACAGTATTATGGAGACTAGCAAGTCCAAAATCTACAGTGGGGGCCAGGCTCAAGACCCAGGAGATCCAGTGGTACAGATGAAGTCTGAAAGCCATCTGTTGGAGAATTCTATCTTGCTCAGGGAGGTTGTATTTTTGTTGTTGTTGCCATTGTTCTTCTATTCATGCCTTCAACTGATTGGATAAGGCCCACCCACATTATGGAAGGCAGTCTGCTTTACTCAAGTCCACTGATTTAAATTTTAATTTCATCCAAAAATACTCTCATAGAAATGCCCAGAATAATAACTGGCCAACTATCTGTGAATCCTGGAAAAGTAGTAGTAGTCCAGGAAAGTTGGCATATAGAATTAGCCATCACAGGTGATTACAATAAAAACTGGCTCAATAAAAACTAGCTAAGGGAACCCTCTTGCACTGTTGGTGGGAATGTAAATTGATACAGCCACTATGGAGAACAGTATGGACATTCCTTAAAAACTAAACATAGAATTACCATAAGACTCAGCAATCCCACTACACGGCTTATACTCTGAGAAAACCATAATTCAAAAAGAGTCATGTATGACAATGTTCATTGCAGCTCTATTTACAATAGCCAGGACATGGAAGCAACCTAAGTGTCCATCGAAAGATGAATGGATAAAGATGTGGCACATATATACAACGGAATATTACTCAGCCGTAAAAAGAAATGAAATTGAGTTATTTGTAGTGAGGTGGATGGACCTCAAGTCTGTCATACAGAGTGAAGTAAATCAGAAAGAGAAACACAAATACCTAACACATATATATGGAATCTAAAAAACAAACAAACAAAAATGGTCATGAAGAACCTAGGGGCAGGATGGGAATAAAGACACAGACCTACTAGAGAATGGACTTGAGGACACGGGGCGGGGGGAAGGGTCAGCTGGGACAAAGTGAGAGCGTGGCATGGACATATATACACTTCCAAATGTAAAACTGATAGCTAGTGGGAAACAGCCGCATAGCACAGGGAGATCAGCTCGGTGCTTTGTGACCACCTAGAAGGGTGGGATAGGGAGGGTGGGAGGGAGGAAGATGCAAGAGGGAAGAGATATGGGGATATAGGTATATGTATAGCTGATTCCCTTTGTTATAAAGCAGAAACTAATACACCATTGTAAAGCAATAATACTCCAATAAAGATGTTAAAAAACAAAAAAACAAACAACAAAAAAACCCAGTGTGCTACTAGTATAAAGACAGACATATAGACCAATGGAATAGACTACAGTATCCAGAAATAAAACCTTGAATATATGGTCAAATGATTTTCAACAAGGGAGGCCAAGACTGTTCAGTGGGGAAAAGACAGGCTTTTCAACAAATGATGCTGGGAAAACTGGATATCTGCATAAAAAAGAATGCATTTGGACCCTTTTCTAATACCATGTCCAAAAACTACTCCAAAATTGACCCATGACCTAAATATAAGACTTGAAATTATAGTACTTTTAGAAGAAAACACATCAAAATCTTCATGACATTGGATTTGATTTTTTGAACATGACAACAAAATACAAGCAACAACATTAAAAAATAGACAAATTGGAATTCATGAAAGTTAAAAGATTTTGTTCATCAGAAGATACTATAAACAGAGTATAAAGGCAACCCATAGAATGGGAGAAGATATTTGTAAATCATATATCTGATAAGAAATTAATATCTGGAAGATACAGAGAACTCCTAAAACTAAAAAACAAATTAACAAACAACCTGATTTTAAAATGGACAAATAATTTGAAGAGACATTTTTCCAAGGAAGATATACAAATGTCCAATAAGCATATGAAATGAAGTTCGGCATGACTAATCATTAGGTAAATGCAGATCAAAATTATAGAGAAATACCACTTCGCATCCACTAGGGTGGCTACTATCCAAAAAAGAAAATAACAAGTGTTGGTGAGGAGTGGAGAAATTGAAGCCCTTGTGCACTGTTGATGGGAATGTAGAAAGGTATAGCCAATGTGGGAAATAGTATGGAAGTTCCTCAAACAATTAAAAATAGAATTACCATATGACAGTAATTCTACTTCTGGGTATATACTCAAGAGAATTGAAAGCAGGGACTCAAAAAATATTTGCACACCCATATTCATAGCAGCCTTTTTCACAATAACTAAAATGTGGAAGCAACCCAAGTGTCCATTGACAGATAAATTAATAAAAATTATATATTTGTATATATATATATGTGTACATATATATACACACGTAGATATATTCACACACACACACACGATGGAATATTATTTATGATATTCCTTATAAAGGAAGAAATGTCTGATACATGCTACAACATGGATAAACCTTGAGGACATTATGTTAAATGAAACAGCCAGTCATCAAAAGACAAATACTGTATGATTCCACTTTTATGAGGTACTTAGAGTCCTCAGAATCAAGAAAGAAAGTAGAAGGGTGGTAACCAAGGGCAGAGGGAGGAGAAGAATGAGGTGCTATTATATATTGGGTATAGAATTTCAGTTTTGCAAAATGAAAAGAGTTTTGGATGTGAATGATGATGATGGTTGCACAAAAATGTGAATCCACCCTATATTGCTGAACTATGCACTTAAAAACATTCTTTAAAAAACAAAATTTAATAGTGTATATATATGAATCCCAATGTCCCAATTTACACACTACTTTATATAAAATAGATAACTAATAAGGACCTACTGTATGGCACAAGGAACTCTACTCAATACTCTGTAATGACCTATATGAAAAAAAAATCTAAAGAAGAGTGGATATATGTATATATATAACTGATTCACTTCGTTATACAGCAGAAACTAACACAACACTGTAAATCAACTATACTCTAATAAAAATTAATTTAATTTTCTTTTTAAAAAGCACTGAAGTTTGCAGACCTGAGACCTGTTATGAATAGCTAAAGTAACTTTCCCAGTTGAATCATCCAAAATGACTCATATTCAGTTGTTCATAAAATACTTATTGAGGTTCTGGAACAACACTGGAGACGCAAAGAAGAGATACCTTCAAGGGTCTCCTGGCCCTGTGGGTAAACCCAGAAATCACAGAGTAAAGAAAACAAAAATAGAGGTGTGTACAGAGTACAAACAGAGCAAGACATGAGGGAAAATTCTGATTTAAAGATGAGTAAAGGGGCTCAAGAAAGCCCTCATGGAAGACTGTAATAGCTGGAGCTGGGCTAAAATGAACCTAGGGACTTATCTGTTGGTCCAGTGGTAAAGAATCCTCCTTCCTATGCAGGGGACCTGGGTTCAATCCCTGGTCGGGGAACTAAAATCCCACACACTGCAGGACAACTAAGCCCATGTGCCACAGCTACTGAGATCGTGCTCCTCAACAAGAGAGTCCGAGTGCCACAAACTACAGAGCCCACACACTCTGGAGTCTGCACACCGCAACTAGAGAGAGAAAACCCACACACCACAACTAGAGAAAAGCCCTCCGCAATGAAGACCGACGCAGCAAAAAAAAAAAAGAAAATAACTTAAAAAAAAAAATAAAATGAACCTAGAATTTAATGAAGAGGAATAAGTAAAAGGAGCACTCCAGGCAGCGAGAAGTTCAAGGCTAAGGACTAAAACATCAAAGGACAATTTTAGCTATGCACCACATAGAGAGAAGTCTAGTGCGGGAAAAACCCAAGTAATTCCACCTTGAGTGTTGACTGTGTATTGTAGGGTGAGCCACTCAATCTTTCTAAAATCCACCCTCCCCATCAGTAAAATAAGGATAACAGTGCCTACCTTATAAGGATATTGTGATAATTGAATGTGCTTAGGGGTGTTTATAGTGAGGTACAGATGCTGTCACGTGGGAAATGCCCACTCAATTATAGCTTATGACTGTATATTCCTCAGAGAATACATGCCAGACAAGCCTGCTGACTGAGCCTCACAACCTGTCCATTTGGACCTTAGGACTACAACTGACATGTAAAATGCTGAAATGTCCTGTGAAAGAAGCTGATCCCTGAGCTTTCCAGGTGAAAGTTTAGTGAAGGCTGCAGAAGGCCAGCAAGCTGTGAAGGAGAGACTCACTCTCTGAGCAGACTTCATCAGAGATATAAATCAACTTCCTCAGAGCTATAAATCAACTCCCTCCACTCCAGCCTTGATAACTTTATGTTTAGGAGCCTGGAGGCTGCTTTTCTTTCTCCAAACCAGGACATGGCAATAAGTTATTGATTCCAACTGGTGCAGGGCCAGGTCAGATGACCTTTCACACAGCATAGGGCACTGACCTAGAGGAGAATGTGCATCCATGTGAGAAATTCTTAAACATGACGCAGGAAGTGAGCTTAAAAAAACAAAACCAAAAACAAGCTCTCCAGAGTCCATGTTTCTCCTTCGGGATGGAAATACCTCCCAATACCAGCAACATTAGCCTAGTCTTGGTCTAAACCTTGTAATCTTCCTGACCCCATCACTTACTTCTCTCACACCAACCTTTTGAAACTACTTCCAGGTCCTCATATATTAACTTCTATTTCAATTATCCGAACATTTGCAGGGGAGAATCCCTTGGCCTGAAGCACTTCTCCACCCTCTTTCAGCTAGTTAATTTCTATGTACCCTTCCAAAAACACTCAGCTCAAGCTTAATCTCTCCTCTAAGAAGTTTTCTTGGTCATTCCCTTCCCACTCAGACTCTGAGGTCCCCCCTCTGAGCTGCATCACCCATCAACTGACAATCCCGACATTTTCATGGTATTCTGTGCATGTTAACTGTCAAATAATATCACGCTGTTTTATAATAATTTATTTCCCTGCCTTTCCCATTTGAAGGAGTTTTCCTTAATGACAGGCACCAAGTTCCATTCATCTCAGTTTCCTCAATGCCTAGTATAATGCATCCAATATGTATATGTTTTCCTTCAATTTTTATTGATATTTAATTGACATACATCTCTGTATAAGTTTAAGGTGTACAGCATAATGATATGACTTACATGCATCATTAAATGATTATCACAATAAGTTTAGTGAACATTTATCACCTCATATAGATATAAAAAACTAAAACTAAAGAAATAGAAAACAATTTTTGTGATGATAATTCTTAGGATTTACTCTTAACAACTTTCATCTATACATACAGCAGTGTTCATTATATTTGTTATGTGTACCTTACAACCCTAGTAAGTACTTATCTATCTTATAACCGATAGTTTTTACCTTTTGATTGCTTTTATCCAATCCCCCCCAAAAGACACACACCTCTGGTAACCACAGATCTGATCTCTTTTTCTATGAGTTTGCTTGTATGTTTGCTTGTTTGTTTTTGAAGTATAATTAACCTACAACACATGTTAGTTCCTGTTACACAACATAGTGATTTTTTCCTATACATTTCAAAATGATCACCATGATTAGTCTAGTTATAATATGTCACCATGCAAAGATACTACTTTCAAAGCAAACAAAAACACTAATTAGAAAAGATATATGCACCCCTATGTTCATTGCAGCATTACTTACAATAAGTGCCCAGCAACAGATGAATGGATAAAGAAGATGTGGTATACACATGCAATGGAATACTACTTAGCCATAAAAAGAATGAAATCTTGCCATTTGTGAAAATGTGGATGGACCTTGAGGGTATTATGCTAAGTGAAATAAGTCAGAGAAAGACAAATACTGTATTTCACTTACATGTGGAATCTAAAAAACTAATGAACATACATTAAAAAAAAAGGGAGAGAGAGTTATAGATACAGAGGACAACCAAGTGGTTACCAGAGGAGAGGAGGATGGAGGGAAAGAAATAGGTAAGGAAGATAAAGAGGTACAAACTTCCAGTTGCAAAATAAATGAGTCATGGGTAACAAATGAACAGTGTGTGGAATATAGTCAATAACTAAGTAATATCTCTGTATGGTGGTACATTGCATTAATATATTTTTAATGCATGGATGAAGGGATAGACAAATAGAAGGAGGGAGGAACAAAAAGAGGAAAGAAGGTAAAGAGGAAGCATGAGTTTCTCAAATCTCCCCTCCTTCCCGCTACCTACCACCACAGTGGACAGACCTATGTTCCCAGCCAGTTTCTTCTTATTGAAGTGATCTACACCTTGCTTATTGGTGCCATTCCACTGAAAGTTTTCTCAAGCCTATAATTTGCTCTAAACAATCACCTCTTTGGACATCTTTAGATATGATATTGCAGAAAAAGCATGTGTTTTGGACTCCTCCAGACATCTGTTTAATCCCCCTCTGCTACTTAAAATCTCTCTGATGTTAGGAAAGTTATTTCACATTTTTGCCTCATTTTCCTCATCTGTAAAAACATTATTTATTATACCCACCTTGAAAATAAGAGTAAAAGGACATGAGGAATGTTTGAGTTGTAGGGAATTTTATTAGGACCTAAAGCAATCAGCAGGGGATCTCTCAGCCCTTAGAGTTATTATGAGGTTTTTCTGTTTCATTCACTTTTTGAAACCCCAAGGAAGTTTTGTAAGTAAACATTGTAAAAATGTCTTCTGCTTCTTGCAATCACACACCTAGCGAACTAATAAAATTAGACCTCCTCTTGGCTCAACTTATGACTCCCTTAGCTTAAATATTTCCTGCTAAATGGATCTTTTAAAAGTCCTTGGGAAAAATATTTGCATTAAATATGCCAAGAAAATAAATACATACCAACATAAAATTCAGATTAGTGAGAAAAAAATCAAGTTCACAATACATAAATAGGCATTGCATATGCATACCTGCTAGAGGCAAGTAATCGGCAGTGAGGTCCAACAGAGCAAAGTTCCAAATTTGGTTCCATCATCACATACTCTGACTTACACAAAGTTACTTAATTTCTCTCAGCCTCAGTTTCCCCATCCATAAAATAGAATCAAAACAATATCTTTGTAAGAAAGGTAAGGTGAAGATTAAATGAAAATTCCCTCATATTCAAAGATAGGTAAATTTAAATATTAATGAGATGCAATTTATACCTACTATATTAACAAAATTTTTTAAAGTGGCAATACCCACTGCTGGCAGTGTAGTTGGGAAACTGATCTGTTTGTACTTTTCTGGAAGCAAGGCAAATGATTTCAATGCCTTAGAAATATACACAGGGGAGAGTTGTATAGCGATTTCAAGAAATATTTACAGATTTTCACCCAAAATTCTATCCTTGGTTATTTATTCTAAAATAGGAATTTTCAGCTGTTTTGAAGAACCCTGGGACTACCTCTCAGAGGTAGGGTAGGGTGGCAAGTAAGCTTTATTTTTGCTTTTATATATATTGCAAGTCTGCAATATTTGATAGAGGGGAAACAAATTTTTACTTAAAACATTTTATCTTTTGGAAACAGTTGTTCAAAGGCAATAATCCAAAAGGTAAAACGTTATAAACACAATAAATTTTAATTAAGCAATAACTTATATAAGATTGAAAATAATGTGAGTTGACTAAATATCCGAGTGTAAATTATTTTTTTAAATGATTGTTCACTTGATAAAATGCTTTGAAATTTAAAAAAGTAATCACTATGAAGAATATATTCTAACACAATAATAGAAATAGATGCAGGAGGAGGAGTGGAAGGAAAGCTAACGTTTTAACTTTTATTGCTGATTATATGTCAGACACGGAGCTAAGCACATGTACAGAATGTGGGGAAAGCCTGTGGTATCCATTATGTGAAAACAACAGAATTCAGTACACTATATATCCATCATCATTATAACTTAACCAAGTATTTACTTTAAGTTCTCTTATAGTTCCCGACCTCTATGCTCATGGTTGGGAACTATAAGAGAAATTAAAATAAATACTTGATTTTCTAAGATGGAGAGGTGAATTGTTTTCTTTCTTCTGTTTCCTTTCTGTTTGTTTAATAATGGTTTTGTAATAAAAGAAAATTATACTCTAATCTAAGAAGAAATTTATAATGAAAAGCCACAATTTCCAGTTTGAAAGAGAACAACTGAAAGGTTTTCCAGTTTTCCAAAAATGCCTGATAAACAGATTGTTGAAAATAAACCCTTTATAATAGAAAATATTTTGTCATTGTTATTTTTTTTAATTAATAGAGGCACACCAATTCCGAGACTCCAAATAGAAACTGAGAATTACAATAGCCTCCCAGCTTCCATGTCTGTCCTCCTCCACTCAATTCCACTTAGCAACCAGAGTGATCTTTTTAAAAGCAGATTGTACCATTCCCCTGATAAAAATTTCCAAAGGCTTCCCCTTGCACTTATAGAATAATCTGAGCTCCTTACCATGACCCATGGGGCCCTACCTGACTTAGTCCTCATTTCTCTCTTTAGATTTCTCTTTCCCATCCTCCTTTGGGTTCTCCATATTGTAGCCACATTGATTCTCATTCTTCTTTCTCAAGATGAATCTACCTCAGGGCCTTTGCACTTGCTCTTCCATTGTCTTGAACATTTTTCCTCCTAAGATTTTCTCCAAATGGGACCCTTTTCATTTCTTAGATCTCCTATCAATAATCACTGAACTGTTGGACTCTTACAATGTACCAGGCTCTGTATTCAGTGCTAGTAGTCAGCAGCTCACAGGGCCAGACCCAGCACTTAAGGAGATCAGGACTTTGTGGAGCACTCAGGAGGTAAACTTGCAAGCACAATTCACTGTGATATGTGCAGTGGGTGCTGAGAAAACAGAGGAAACATGGCAGGGAAGTTGGAGTTGCAGAACCAAGGCTTGAAGGATCAGGAAAACAAATTCCAAAAGAAGTTATATCTAAGCTGAAAGATCAGCAAGAGAAAGCAAGAGAAGTGGTAAACAAATTGTCCCAGCTACAGGGACCAAGGGAAAAGATGTCTCATTCAGGAACTGTGAGTACTTTGCTCGAGACTCTAGAGCCTAGTGGGTTCACCCAGAACTCTGCATACACAGGTAGAGGAGTTCTTAGTCATCTTATTTAAGAGGTAAGAATTCTTGGATCTCAACCAATTCACCCAAGGGTCAATTGCCAAAAAAAGAAATGATGTGCTGCTGTCCTCATAGCTCTACAAATACGCAGTGCTGACCTGACTTTCCTCCCATTCAGGTTTCTCAGGAGAGTGGTGGTGGATCCTAAATTTTCTGTATGGGATCCTAACAGCCTCCCTTCTCCTTCTAGATTAATCAAGGGTATCTGGGTCAGTCCGCTCACCCAAACTGCCTCAGAGATAAGAAAGCCCAGAAGCCCCAAGGAGATTAGAGTTTATGCTTAACACCCAGGACCCCACGGGAAAAGAGGACAAAGGCTTGACCATGGACTTTGAAAGGCACTTCATCCCACCATGCTCAGCTGCATCTTCTGAGCTGTGTGCAGATGGGGACTATAAAGAAGGACTGAATGTGTTTTTCTTGTTTTCTCACCAGTATAGGCTAATACTAAAATAAGGGTCAGATTGGGGTGAAGTGGAGAACAGAAATAACCCACATCCCAACAATAAACGACCCTTGGAAAGAGTCTGAAATGCCAATAACCTGGTTCCTACCCTTCTATTATATCTGAAACTGCTATAACAAAATACCATAGACTGGGAGGCTTAAACAACAGACATTTGTTTCTCACAGTTTTGGAGGCTGGAAAGTCTGTGATCAGGGTGCCAGCATGGTCAGACCCTGATGAGAGCTCTCTTCTTAGCTCGCAGACAGATGCCTTCTTGCTTTATCTTCACATGACTTAGAGAGGGGCAGTAAACTCTTTGGTCTCTTCTTTTAGGGCACTAATCCCATCCTATGGACACCACCCTCATGATCTCATCTAAACCTGTGTATCTCCTAATGGTCCCATCTCAAAATGCATCACCTTGGGGGATTAGACCTGCAACATATGAATTTTGGGGACACACAATTCAGTCCATAGCACCTGCTGACTCTGACTTTCTTGGGCGTTCTCTGTTTCTTCCCTTTTCTGTTCTTTCCATTCCCTCCCCCTGTCAAATAAACAGTACAACACCAACAACAGCTACTTATAGTTATAAAATACAGTATACCAGATACTGTTCTAGAAGCTCGATGTGTATTAACTCTTTTAATCCATGCATAAGCCAAAGAGGCCGGAACCACTATTATCCTAGTTTTACAGATTGTAAAACTGAGAGAGAGGTTAAGAAACTCCAACAAGGTCAACCAAACAACCCTTCCACAGAAGGAATCCTAAAGATGTAAGGGACAGCTGGATTTGAGAGATCCAGACTGAAATGAGGAGGGTGTTGCAGGCAGGGGGAGAGGTGGTGAGAGGGGGTGTGGCCATAGGGAGTCACAAAGCGGGTTCAGAGGAGCATGAGAATGCACTAAGCACTCTGGACCGCACCTCCTCTGACTGTGCATCCCTTCACAGTGCTTTGCATGGTCTCAGCCCACAGCACTCAAATGATTAGGTCATCCGTTATGGAATCCAAACTCTACATTTTCAGACCTCCTTCAGGAGGTCCATGTTTCCGTGTCCTGAAAATAATTTTTGACTCCTCTAATTTTTAAAGTATCTGAAAAGAGAAACCTATTAATAAAATGGATAAGGAGGAAGACAGGTCAACTTGAAGCTAATGTCTAAGGAAGTTTATTCATTCAGCTTTCGGAGAGGGTGTATCCATATTTGTGGAAAGGAAATTTGATGGCAGCAGTCCTGGGAATTGTTTTCTAAAACATAATTGGCAAAGGAGCGTTTTGTGAATGCTGCTCTAAGCAGAATTGTCAGGGGAGGAGCCCCTGCAATTATGGCCACTGTAGATGAAGGATCTATATTCAAAGGCGTCATTGTGAAGATGCAGGCGAAGGGGTAGAATTAGTGAAATAATAGAAGTTAATTTCTATTTTCCTCTATCTGAGTGAATGAGGCATATAATTAAGTCAAATCACCTTCACCCACTTACACGTATGCTGAGCACGTGTGCACATGCACACACACTCACACAGAGCCTCTTCTGTGTCTATATTCACAGTCACTCACACCAGAGGAGCATCAACACAAAAATAATCAGTTTTCTGTAAAAAGAGCCACACCTTTTTTTCATACCACACTCACCGCCATTTTGTGGCTTGACCTGTCCCTTTATTAGTAACCCATTCATTGTTACCTTGTGGTAACAATGATGATTGTTAAATCACTCCTGATGATTTAGATAGCAGATGTAGATTTCAGTCCCGACTACATCAAAAGGAACTGTATAAGCTTATCCTGGTCCTCAATTCCCTCACCATACACCTGCAATGATAATATGGAAAGGGGCAGTGTGTTTTTTTTACCTAAAGGATGCAGATTTTCCTGATAAAGAACCTGAGAGCTAATGTAAATGAAGACACCATATTTCCTTGCTGCAGAATTGCCTAGACTAAAACACCTTTCCCATGGGAAAAATTTCCTTCTTCTCTGCACATTTGTTCAGCTGGACGTTCAGTCCCTGCACATTCCTGAACCAAAACATCTGGCGAAGCTACCAGATACTGAGCCCCAAGGGGTTGATGAATATCATGAACTCTGCCAAGGGCAACTCATGTTCCTGTCCTTCTCAGGTCACTAGGGTGAGGCAAGTGAGGCACATTGGGGGGCAACATTTAAGGAGATGCCTGCCTACTGTCAGGTCATCCAAGTGCCAGGTCCTTGCATTTTATACCCCAGGTACCTCACTTACCTTACCCTTGTCTCAGTCCTGGTCTTTCTCCAGGTTTTGAAACTCCCAAGCCTTGAATCATACTTCTCACTGTGACATCCCTAGTGCTTTGGGAGAACATGCTACTAGTCCACCATTTCCCCCTACAATGTCCCTCATCCTTCCCAAAATGTTTGGCTAACTTCCAGCAATTTAACCCACATCTTAGGCAGGTCCTTCTTCTTCTCTTAAAAGACACTGTTGGATATAAGCACCTTCCTTTCTCTTTTTTGCTGACCTCACAGCTTTCTGGAGAAAGAACCAAACTGCACACTTGTGGTCCCTGGAGGATACACATCTTACTCAAGATTAGTATTAAGACAGTGTCTATCAGCCTTTTTAAATTATGACCATCATCTTCTGGGCCAGCTCCCTAACACACACATTCTCAATAGGGGCAATACAACTTCCCCCAGGAGCTTTTTAGACATTTTTTTTGTCCTGCTTGATCCTCCCTTCATAGAATTTTAATAGTACAGGTATACTAAATACCTGTTTATATTGTCAGGTAGAGTTCAGCTTTGGAGGGCAACAAACTGTTGTGTTACTTAAGATTTTTTCACCCTCATCACCCTAAGGATGGCTCTTAGAGGTGATATTGTCCCCATTGAGAGTGAAAGTATTCAGGAGCTGGCCCAGGAAGATGGTAGCCAGATTCTCCTTATGTGCTGTTCATCTCTTACAAGGGATCACAGTGTAACCCTTATTCTCACAGTGTAATCCCTGGTTGATTACAGACTTAGTGGTTAAGCTCCTTAGGTTAAGAGAACTAAATTTTCAGGAAAGTTTTAGGCAGTGGGGGCCTTCACTTTTCCATATTTTCTCCCAATCTTGTGGTTTCATGTGGGTGTTTCCCTGGTTTTTCTCCCCAGCTGGTAGAGGAGATCAGGAGGGTTTAGTAGTCACTGGTCCACATTTCTTTCTTGGTGTAGCTAATCTATTAAGAATCTACAAGTCTTGGGGGTTCATTCTCCCATTTCCTTTCTACCCAGATCTGGCATAAGGTGATGATCCTGCATAGCTGTGTCTGTCTGGTGGACCTAAACTTTCCTTCGAGAAATCGTCCTAAAGTCTAGACTTGAGGCAGAGTAAATGAGCATGCTCTTTCGGCCACAGTTCTAAAGCCACGTTCTCCAATTATTCACCGGTAGTAAAACTAATCATTTGACCTCCATCTTTTCCATGCCTTATTGTCTTAATGCTCATTAGGTTCTAAATTCAGGAAGGGAAAAAAAGAGGTGTAATTTGTATGTTTCCTAACACTCTAACACATAACTTCCTCATGTAGGTTGTAGGCTTTCAAGAGTACAAATCATGAGTTATATTCCGTCCACTGTCCTGGAGTCTAATATAATATATTGAAGATAGTATGTTTCATTAAATATGTTTGGATAATTGACTGATGAATAAATTATTTCTTTGAACTTTGAACTGGTGCTCAGAAATATTTATTTCAGCCTTGATTCTGCGATAAATAGGCTATGTGCTCCTGAATAAGTCACGTTTGTGGTCCTCAGTTTCTCCACATGAGAAATGAAGATCGGTGCTCTATGTATCTGAAGGTCCTTTCAGCTCTGCTTTTCTAGGCTGCTGTGGCACAAACGCATAGATATGATGTAAACTAAAAATTTAAGGGGATGGGATATCAGGCAAGGAAAGAAATCCCATGGGATGTCCATAGTCCTAAACTATAATTGTTTAGTAGGACAATATTGCTTCTTCTCAATTTCTTAGGACCTGGATAAGAGCTACTCAACCTTTCCCAGGAATCCTGGAGCAACTAGGAAAGGAGAACAAGGTGGGAGGAAAGGGATGAATGAGAGAGGGAAGGAAGGAGAGAGAATGAGGGAGAGACCAGAGAGATGGTCAGAGAGACAGAGGCAGAGGGGGAACCACAGAGAGGCAGAGAGAAAGAAACCTAGAGGGAAATGGAGACAGAAGCAGAGAGTGAGATAGAGGAAGAGAGAGAATCAGAGAATCTGAGAGATAAAGACTGATAAACAAAGACACATACAGAAACAGGCAAGGGAGAGAAAAAATAGAGAGGGAGACCAAAAGACAGACTCAGACAGAGATAGAAGCACAGAGAGAGTCACAGAAAGAATCAGGGAAAGTGACAGAGAGGAAGAGATTGAGATAAAGACAGAAAGAGAGAGAGAGCTCAGGACCTGCTGGTGAGACATAGCCACTGAGATTTCCAGGGACGAAAAGGAGAAAAAGAAAAAAGGCATTTTATAACCTTTTCAAATGATCACCGTTACTAAGATTTTTCCTTGCAGGTACCCTAGGAGTGGGTGGGAGCCTTGGCTCTCTCCTCCTCCAATGCTCTGCTTATGCACAAAAGACAAAGTTACTTGAGTCCTGGGTGCTGTTAAATGCTCTCTTGCTTTTATTTACAATGTGCTAGAACATGATGTTCCTCAGGAGATCTCGTGTAGGAGAAAAGTCCCCGTAGCCAAGAATATCAGGGGCCTCCAGCCTTCCTCCCCAACCACGGCACCACCAAGAGCAGGAGCGTGTTCACACTTCAACTTCTTGAGTTTGCAACCTCAGTTTAATAGGCCCAGCAGTGCCAACACCAAACAAATCCCTCCCTGGCCCAAAAGCAACCCCACCCCCAGGCTGAGCGCCTAAGAAAGCACTTGCTTAAAGTAGGAAGCTGCAATTCTGGTAAGGAGTCCACTTGCTGCAGGGACTTGTTGATTCGCGTGTTCCCTCCAAGGAGCCTGTGAGTTCTTGATTCATCTCTGCTTTTCTGGACTTCAGGGGCTGTCAACTTGAATGGTACCTTCAGTCATTTGTCTCAATTTGTGTTCAAGCATCAATAGCAGTCCACACATGACTCTGCTTTTCTGTTTGCCTTTTTAGCCCCATCCTACTTCTCAATCTTTCCTTTCTCTTCTGGATCCATTCTGCTGATTAGTGGAGATTAGGAAAAACCAAAAACAAACTGAAAAATCACCCTCCGTGCATTGACTTTTATCATGTGCCCTCATGAACACAGATTGTATTATTCTGCAGGGGCTGTCACATTTCTACTTAAGTGATACTATGCTATACATTGTGCTCATTGCATGTCTGTAGTAAAAGAACCTAGCATGGTGCCTGCCACTTAGTAGACACTCCACAAATATTTTGAATAAAGTAATGAGCTTTGATCTACATTTTATCATTCTTCCTTACAATAACTCATGGCCAATGAGTGAGGTTCACACTGAAGCAGGGCTTCAGTGGGCTTCCTACAGGAGGTAGGAGGGTTTTAATTCCCTTCTGACTTCTTGGATGTGCCAAAGAGGAGTTGAATCATCTGGGACCACCAGGGTACAATGTAAAGACCATGGGAATTGGAATATGGAGAGGTGGGATATCCTCCTGGTGCTACACATTTGTTACTTGATGGATATCAATTCCATTATTTCTAAAATATGGGTAACAAAACCTACCTTGCTTACCTCTCATGAGGGTCTAATGAGTTAAACATGGAAAGGTTTGTGTAAATGGTAAGAACTTAATCTCCTGCCCTTGTTTTAGGTTGTCTCCAGTGTCATTAACTCAAGGCCAATAAAAATGATTTCATTTTAAGTTCCATGGAGAATAGTGCCTGGCTACATAGTAGGCACTTAATCAATATGTATTGAATAGGGGAATGTTCTTAGTCCCCTCCCTCAACTCTCTTTTAGTCTGTCTATTCTATACCTACCTGACTTCTGGATGTACGGCTTTCTCTTCCTTTTCAATCCAGACCCTTGTGTCCTTGACTAAAGGATAAAAGAATTCCCTCACTTCTCGTGATCGTCAGTGTTCCACTGGACGTGGACAGTATTTACCCTCTGATCTCATCAACACCACTATCTCTAGAACTCATGTTCTTTGGAGGATTTTGACCACATTATCTTCCTCACTTCAAACTCACATTTCATATCAAATCAATAGCCAATAAAAATAACCTATCTCTGTGTGAAACAGGCCATGAGAGAGGAAGGAATTTCTAACCCACATTGGTATCAGAGATTTAAAGGGAAACACTCTGCCCCTGGGGTCTTAGAGAAGTGGGAGGAAAAGCAGTTAGAGGGCCTGCCCCAAAAGGAAGGGGTAGAATTGAAGTCACTTGATCAATCACCCATTCTACCTAGTAGTGTCCCTCTCAGTCCTTTTAAACTCAAACCTGGGTCTCAGAGGTCAGTCTCTTATACTCTCCAAGGAGTCCAGCAATGCCCCACCTGTGAGGATGAAGAGGCTTTCTAAATATCTGGAAAATTTCTAAGGAGAAACAGCACTGCTTTTGTGCTCTCTGACCACTTCCCCAGTCATAGCCCGCTAATAAAACAGCCTCAAAATTCAGGCTACATCTGAGTCCAAATTTTCAAGCCTTCACTGTTAATCCTTTTTTAATTGACATGGAATGTATCCCCAACTATTAATGGAAAGTGTACTTTCTGGAGTCTAATTAAATGCTCTAATCACATTTCTACCATTAAAAATGGTTTTAGGTTTTGTTGGGTTTTTTTTTTTTTTTTCCTAATGAGCTGTTTACTCTGCTGATAACTACAGTGTGGATGAAAGGGGAAGATTCAAAAACATCTCCAAAAACTCAAAAAGAAATAGCTTTGCTATTGATAAAAATAATAACGTCCTGGAAAGCAGGGGGTGGTAAGAAATCCTAAATTTATTGCTGCTGTATTGAATGCACAAATGTCACTTCCTTAAAGAGAGAAAATTAGTTTTTAAGCCTGGTTTAGCAGGCAGAATCTCGGGCTGTCTGCATAATATTGGATTTTCCAAGGCTTCTATGATGCCCCGACGTGGGGTGTTTTGCATGCAAATTGCAAATTATATAATGCTAAAGATGTTATATAAGGAAAAAATGAAGACTGTTTTCATTCCTTTTTTTTTTTCCAGTCTCCTCTTCAACCTTTCTGGTCCTTTGACTCCAGCTGACGTTTATTCAGCACTTACTGTGTCTTAGGTGCTCTTATATCATTTAAAATTTGTGACGATTATTTGAAAGAGTTAGATTTATTCCTCTTTGGTGGATGAAAAAACTGAGGCTCAGAGAGATTAAGCCATCCCCTAAGGAAGAGGTATTGCTCATTCTCTACACTAGAGCTTTTCAAATTTGGGTATGTATGAAAATCCTCCGAAACACAGTTTCCTGGGCACCACCCCCTGAGTTTATGATTCAGTAAGTCTGGGGTGGAGCCCAAAATGTGCATTTCCAACAAGTTCCCAGGTGATGCTGATGCTTCTGGTCTGGGGACCCACTTTGAAAAGCACTGCTCTCCAGCATGCTACCTCTTCCTCAGGTGCATTGACCTTGCAGCAAGAAGGGATTCCAAGACGTCATTCAATCCATGTCTCTGCTTTAGATAGGTAAAATATTAATTAGACCTATTTTATAAATGCATCATTAGAGAATTGTTGAGAGCAGAAAAAAATGTCCTATGCAAAGTCAGCCAGGTAGTAAGAACCAAGTTACTAACATTTATCATTAGGTTAACATTTAGCAGATAGGACATTTTTAAAGTAGGCAGTCATCTAATAAACTAATTCCCCATTCTACCCCCTATCCTGTGAGCCAAACCCCAGTGAGAAGTCAGTCAGCTGGTTAGAACCAGTTCCTTCCAGACACCATGATCCAAGCCTGTCACCCACGATGGGGGTGTGGGGAGTGAATGAGGCTAGTGGTGGTAGGCAAGAAGGGTCCCTTAGTCCAGGCCTGGACCTCAACTTCTCTAAGGCCTTCATCCATTCCAGAAGGGGCTGTTCAGGTTCCTCACACAGTCCCAGTGAGAGACTGGGAGGTTGAAGGAAAACATTCATCATTTTATCATAAACTTGTATATGCCCCCTGTAATACACTATGAACTAGTTTTTTAGTAATGGCTTAAGCTATTTTCTCTTAAGCTATTTGTACTCTTGCCCTTGCAAAAAGTTTAATTGAAGAAAAGGCTTAAATATTTCAATATAAACATTTAAATAAGGTACAATTTTTGTAACCCTATTATATTTCTTCAAAAAAGAGTGAGCTGGGCCTCTCTCTCATTGTTGAAGAGATTCTAATCACGGTACCTGTGGGTGTGCAGCAATCACACTTCACAAAGCAGCATTTATCAATGTCTAAAGGAGAGAAGAATTGCAGAAAAATCCTGGATATGTGTGCAAGCCCACACCTCTCAGGACAGCCCCCGCCTGCCCTGGTGAAGTAGGAGGAGCATGGCCTCGTACATTGCCTGGCTATGAGATCAGGGAAATCTCTGTCTGCAGAGCCTCCAATCGCTCTCCCCCCATCCTCCCGAAACCTATGCTCCACACTGCACCAGGGTTGCTGCAGTAAAAATCAGGTCTGAGCATTGCATTCCCCTTTGGCACCCTCCATGGGGACACTGGTGTAGGGCAAAGCCCTCATCCCTGAGCACAGGTTTCTCCTCTAATCGTCAGTGATTGAGAGTGCCAGCTTTGTTTGCAAGCCATCTCAAGGTTTTCATGAAAATAATTAGTGTATAAAGTCACAATCAAGAATAACAGATATTACCATTTAGGATTTCACTTCTGTTTGGATATGACTGAAATGAAGAAGGGAAAGTTCAAATTTAATCACTATGTAAACATAAATACCTTTGCCTCTCCATACCCCTGGGTTCCACATTTGTGGATTCAACTAGCAGTGGATCAAAAATATTTTAAATAAAAATTCTAGAAAGTTCCCAAAAGGAAAACTTGGATTTGCCCCATATTTATATAACATTGGCATAGTACTAGGTATTATATGCATTTTAGAGATGATTTAAAGTGCATGGAGGTTGTGTGTAGGTTATATGCAAATATACACCATTTTCTTTCCTTTTTTTTTTAAAACATTTTATTGGAGTATAATTGCTTTACAATGGTGTGTTAGTTTCTGCTTTATAGCAAAGTGAATCAGTTATACATATATATATATCCCTATATCTCTTCCCTCTTGCATCTCCCTCCCTCCCACCCTCCCTATCCCACTCCTCTAGGTGGTCACAAAGCACCGAGCTGATCTCCCTGTGCTATGCGGCTGCTTCCCACTAGCTATCTATTTTACATTTGATAGTGTATATATGTCCATGACACTCTCTCACTTTGTGCCAGCTTACCCTTCCCCCTCCCCGTATCCTCAAGTCCATTCTCTAACAGCCACTATGGAGAACAGTATGGAGGTTCCTTAAAAAACTAAAAATAGAACTACCATACGACCCAGCAATCCCACTACTGAGCATATACCCTGTGAAAACCATAATTCAAAGAGTCATGTACCACAATGTTCATTGCAGCTGTATTTACAATAGCCAGGACATGGAAGCAACCTAAGTGTCCATCGAAAGATGAATGGATAAAGAAGATGTGGCACATATATACAATGGAATATTACTCAGCCATAAAAAGAAATGAAATTGAGTTATTTGTAGTGAGGTGGATGGACCTAGAGTCTGTCATACAGAGTGAAGTAAGTCAGAAAGAGAAAAACAAATACCATATGCTAACACATATATATGGAATCTATAAAACAAACAAACAAAAAATGGTCATGAAGAACCCAGGGGCAAGATGGGAATAAAGACGCAGACCTACTAGAGAATAGACCTGAGCACACCATTTTATATAAAGGACTTGAGCATCCATCGATTTAGGTATGGAAGGGTTGGTCCTGGAACAAAGTCCCCATGGATACTGAGTAATGACTATAATTTTTTCTTCATCTTACTTTTTCAATAAAGTCCCAGTACTCCTCCCTTTGTGTTCATTGAATTTGAACTTGTACCTTTAAATGCCAGTATATCTCTAAGATTGTTAATGCTGAATCCAGAGATGTGAGTGATCCAGAAAACGGGGGAGTAGAGGCACTTACCAGAAGACATTCATGTGGGAAGGTACAGAATTGAGACCTGCCCCCATCCCTTTCATTTCAGCTTGTGCTCTTGATTCCCATGCCACATGTCTGCACCAGGTGGGACAAGGGGAAATTATATCAAGGCAGATCCTGGGACAAGGCCCCCACCATTCACAAGTCCAGTGTGCTAAACTCACTGAACAAACCTGGTCGATCTCTTTGTCCATTTTGGGGCCTCAAACTCCTTATCCCTTAGTTTCTTTCCAGCTCTGAAATTCTGAATCAATAAAAACCATTTGTCTTTCTTCATCTTTACAGATTTCATAGTCAAGAGGTAAAGAAAATGAACCTTTTTTTAAATTCTTGCAGATCTAAAATACAACTTAATTTCTTTAATGTCATAGCTGTTCCCTCCCATTCTCTTTTTCTGTCCTTTCTTATTTTTCTTTTCTCCATTCTTGTCCCCTCTGCTTTTCATTTTCTCCCCTTTGCCTTCTGTGGGTGGCTAGCATCTTCCACCCCTCATTGTCCCTCAGATTGCAAAGTGGACAAAACTACTTGGTCAAATCTCACAAGTTTGCTGGGTGATCTAGGACAAGCTATGTACCTTTCTGGGAATCCTCATCTATAAACTGGGAGGTTTGGACCAAATAATCTTTTTGATTCTTTTGTCTATACAATAATTTTAGAATATTTCCCCCTCCACATGAGGATAGAAGAATTGTTGATGGCACTCTTGTGCTCCTTCCCACCTCCTCCAATGTCACTATCTCTTTTACCTTCCATCTTGCTCTGTAGATGTGAGATTTCCCAGGACTGCTGAGTGCCCCAACTCTACCTGAGAGGAGAGTACATGAAGGCCTCAGACACTTCTTGGCAAGTGAGCAGAGCAGCTAAATGGTGCCACCGGTCACTGATGAGCAAGTTGCAACTCAGCAACCAGAAGAGTTTAAGGACACCTCAGTAGATCTCAGACAACGGACTCAAGAGCAATGAGCAGTATGAATCTGTTAACGACAAACCATGTCATGGAAAATGGATGAGCCTTGGGATGAGCTTTATAAATGAGGGCATGAAAGGGACAGAGTGGCTTTGATGTTGCATAACTGAGGGACACTTCTGGCCAAGACTAATGAAATCATGGGATTGGCAGGCAACAGCTTAAAGGAGAACACAGTTCAGATGAAGACATAGTTGTGCAAAGAATAAAAATTAACCATAAGCTCAGAAGCACTGCATGCTATAGTCTATATTACTGCTTTAATATTGAATGATTTTTGGTAACCATGTTCCCTGTCCTCAGAGTCTTGGTAAGTTCTTTGCTCAACAACAACTCCATTCATGGTGGACAGAGTAGGCAGTGGTTGTTCTGATTCAGCCTGGGTGTGATATGAAATGCAAAGCCTCAGATCACAACATGAACCCCTCTTTGTCTGGTCTTTACATTCTCCTCGGACCTAATCTCTATACGGGACAAATATTAAGCTGATATGCACTGATTCATACATTCCAGTTGGCAGAAAATTGAAATGTTTCATACTATTTGCTATAATAGTCATGGCCTGAGCTCCCAGAATGTCCCTACCACTTGCTTGGTCTTCCCCTTAGTAGTCCCCAGAATTTTCCAAGATCCATTAACTAGAGTGAGTGCCTGATTCTGCTGTGTATCTCCTGTTCCTGTGTTACGTCTGCCCTCTGCTCCAGTTGGTTGGAGTTTGTGGCAGACAGAGATGGACGGCCCAAATCCTCTTTCATTGAAGCACTTACTATTTCTTTGCAAGAAATCTCTCCAGGACTTGCTTTGGCTGCCGAGAACAGGGGCCATGCTCTTCCATATCAAATAAATAAGCGAGATGTGGTTTAAGGGCCTGGCCATTTCAGCTCAGTGGGGACCCTTCTGATACACAACATTTTCTCTAGACTTCCCTGTGGGATTGGCCAAATTTTTGTTGGACTTGGATCTTGGTGCAGCATCTCTCCCTGCCCAATCTCCCTTCCTCCTTCTTCCTGTCACAATGAACACATAATAAACATTTGGCACAACTAATTTTGTTTCAGTATCTGCTTCCAGAGAACCCAGTCAAACACAACATAGGGTTTTATGGGTTTTTGAATATTTTTACTACCAGCCCTGTTAACGTAAACTAAGTTGTTTTCAGTTCCTAAACCACTTCATAGTCTCTCTAGCTTCTAAACCTTAGCATTTGCTATTCCTTCATTTTAATATATCCTCCCTGTCATCATTCTTCACCTGGATTATTCTACTCATTCTTTCAGAACTCATTCTCATAGTCGGAAAGTATTAGTCCTGGGAAGACTCTCAAGACCGCATTAGAGTTCACTTGCTCTGTAACAAACTATTACACACGTAGCAGCTTAAATGAATAAATTGACTGTATGAGTTGCTTATGGGCAGGAGTTAGTTGGATAGTCTGCTCATAATCTCACAGAGCTGAAATCAAGGTGCTGACCATGACTGAAATCTCATCCAAGGCTTAGGGTTCTCTTCTAAGCTCATTCAAGTTTTGTGGTAGAATTCAGCTCCTTATGATTAAGTGATCAATGTCTTCATTAGCTGTTTGCTTTCTTTCAGGTCAGCAAGGAAGTGCCTCTCTAAGGCTTTACCTTCTTTGAAAGAGCTCACCTGATTAGGCCAGGCCCATTCAGGATAAACTCTATTTTGATTAACTCAAAGTAGACTGATTAGTAATGTAATCAAAGGAGTCATATCCTATTATATTCACAGGTTTTATTCACACTCAAGGGGAGTAGACTATCTCCAGAACAGCCAGCCACTGTGGCAGAGGAAATATATAAAGCTTTGTACTAATAATGAAATGTTCTCACATGGAGTGATACAAGCACTTTTTTTCACAACTCATTGGCCAGAACTAGCCACATGACTCACCCAACCACACAGCAGCCAGGAAGTGCCCAGAAGGGGGACAACTGGAAATGTTTTAGCAGTCACTAAAAACTATCACAGAGGGTAAAGATGTTGTCTTCTATTTCTGGATCCCTAGTACTTACCCAGTGAATGAAACATGCCAGCAAATATGGATGTCAAGACAGAACTTTACTAAGATATCTTTATGGACCTTCTTTCCTTCCCTTCTTCTACCATCTTGAAACTAGAAAATGACAATTCATTCAACTGTGTTTTCAAGACTGTTTTGTATTTATTATTGACTTGATAAAAGTTTTGCTATTGAAATTAAGACAAACAAAATCCATATTTTAGACATAGAAGGACATAAAAACACTTCAAAGTTATTATTTTTAGTGAAATATGGATCTTTAATAAGTATAAGATCCTTATCGAATTTTGGTCCTTAGGAGTCTTCAAGGGACTGCCTCCTTGCCCATGTATCAAGGGTAGCTATTCCCTCTACAATCCCGAAAAACAGATGTTAAAATATGGTTAGAAATTAGGTGTGGTGTGAGTTAAATATTCATAGCCAACATTTTCGTTATCCTTATAAGAAAATGTCCTTGAAGAAGCAAATTCAGAACATTCCCTACATTGTGGTATTTTTTGATCTTGTTATCAGTATGATACAGATAAACCGCAGAGCAGTGATGCACAAAGGTTCATTCACGGAGCCAGGGCATTGGAATGATGCATTTGGAAGGAACAATGAGCAGACTGAGGCTCTATCAGCCTTCCCCCAAATGACTGGTTTAAAATAGAACATTGCAGTTAGTACAACGTTTTGTCTGCATAAAATATGTCTAAAGAATCATCATCAGTGACTTCACTTTGATTCTTCTTGTACATTTGAAGATTTTAGACATAATTATCAAGTTAATGCATTTTAACATCCTGTACGATGGACAAAGTAGTGTAGCAGATAAGTAGATATGGAAAAGGTGGTGCTTCTAATACGAATATCCAACAGTCTCAGTCTGTCAACACACAAGTCCAATTCTTGTCCTGTAAAAGGAATACCAGTCATGGGGATGAGGGCAAGAGTTAGGAGGTCTGTCAAAAAACCTGTCTGCCTAGTGCCCATTCCTTGGTATTGAGCAACAGAAAGAAATGTTATTACCCAAAGTTCCAGTCACGGGAGTAAAAGATCCTTAAGTATTCAGATTCTAAAAGTTAGAGATGTCAGATCCAGGCTTAGGAGGGCAGGGAGAGATGAGTCAAGCCAGTCAGCACAGAACGTCTGAGTGAATAACACAAACCCAGGCTTGTAGGAGCTACACTCCATGTAGCAAGACCAAACCATGTGCAGGCAGGCTAAGGCAACAGATCTGGACAGATGTGGGCAAATAAAACAGACCATAGGGACAAGAATACAGCAGTTTGGGGCCAGGGCTCAGTGACTATTCCAGGAAAGAGAAGCTTATCAAAACTTAAGTGGAAAGAAGAGAAAAGAGAAAGAAGAGAAATAGAAATGGTGCAAAAGACACAGGATTAATGCTAAAAGGAATGATAAACAGGTATGCCAGGTATGCCATAGGATCTAGAATTCAGGTGGAAGTCATATCAGTTTCCTGCAAAAGCACATTTTTCTCTGGTTCCCTTTTTGAAGATTCAGGGATTCTTTGCCCTTTTCTTGCCTTAAAGCTAACATCATTTCCAAAATTTATGCAGGAAGCAATGAACAGGTATAATAACCACCATAGAGTCTGAGGTTAGACCACTGTAGTTACATGGGAACAAGAGAGCATGGTGTCAATAATAACAAGTTGGAAGAGCGAGGACACCTGTGTAGGGCAGGCCCTCCTTGCATGCCGTTAACAATATTTTTGAGCATCACTTTTGGGTCATGCTCTGTGTGATGTGACAAAAAGATAGATTCAAGACAAACAGCAAGCAGGTGCTCAATGAATACTTTTTGAATGAAAACAAAGCCTATCTTTGCCCTCAAGGAGCTCACAAGCCAATAGAACAGAAAATTGAGCATAACTGTGTAGCATTTCATTGGGGTTCTCTCAGCTTCCTTGGTGAGTGGCAGTAGCCTCTTGACAATTGTCCACAAGATCTGTAACCCTGTTGTAATGATGGGAAGATTTCTGACAGAAGTATAGAAGTTTCTATGTATTGTCGGTGTGACACTGAGGAAGCTTTAGGGAGGTACCTGAGATTGCACATCGTAAAGAGTCCCACCGCATCTGCAGCCCCAATAAATTTCACAAGGGGAAACCCCCCAGAGCAGTAGAAACCACCTGATTCAACAGGATGATGGAGGCACTGTGGTCCACCCAGCAAAAATTTGAGCAGATAGTCACATGGGCTGTACATATCTGGTGGGCTGTTTGACAGATGCTTATTTTTTTTTATTTTATTTTTTTTAATACTAGTTATAGGCTATTTTAAACATACCAGTTGTTTTTTTTTTTTTTAATAGCTACTTTATTTATTTATTTATTTGGCTGTGTTGGGTCTTCGGTTCGTGCGAGGGCTTTCTCTAGTTACGGCAAGTGGGGGCCACTCTTCATCGCGGTGCGGGGACCGCTCTTCATCGCGGTGCGCGGGCCTTTCACTATCGCGGCCCCTCCCGTTGCGGGGCACAGGCTCCAGACGCGCAGGCTCAGTAGTTGTGGCTCACGGGCCCAGCTGCTCCGTGGCATGTGGGATCTTCCCAGACCAGGGCTCGAACCCGTGTCCCCTGCATTAGCAGGCAGATTCTCAACCACTGCGCCACCAGGGAAGCCCCGACAGATGCTTATTTTAAGAAAAGGAGATCCTTGAACTTGAGAAGAAAGGCCCTCCTTCCACTCTTCTTCCTTTGAAAAGAAATCCAGTTGTTACTCCAAACAGGCTACATAAGGCTTCCTTTGTCCCCAGTTTTCAAACGACCCAAGGGGCTTTATGGGGACTTGTTAATCATCAACACTGACAGAAGATTTCACAGCTTCATCTGATACTGTCCATTTGATCCCAAATTCAAGTCACCTTCACTTTGTTGATTGTTAATATAGAAACAAAAACCAACAATTACCAAAGACCCCCTGAAGTCACGACTCTATTCTTGGGGCCCCAGACCATACAACATGACCTGTGGGGCATGCTGGGAGCTCTGTAATAAGATGAAGAGGGAATAAGATGAAATCCAGGATGAGAGAATCTGGGTGGTAGGAAAGTCAATCATTCAAATCATCAGGTCCTAGAGAGGTAAAGCAGCCTCAGATCCCATCTGAACCAGGGTTTGGTACCTTAGGGCAATTATCTGAGTGAGGTCTGGGGTGAAGGAGAATTACTTTTCATAATAGTGGCTCTCAACATTAAGATGAGGGTGGAGGACCAGACACCATGCAGTGGTCAGTAAACAGCCAAACTCATTACTCCAAGAGTTGATGCAAGTGGAAAACACAGAAGCTCAAGGAGTTAGGAAAACAACAGTGTTGTCTTTAATTCCCATAATAGGCTGTTTGCAGTTAAAATCTGGAACAGTAAAAGATCTTTCCCAAATCTGGTAGTATAGGTAAGTAGAAAAGCAATGTTGGCTATAATCCCTTTATAGTCTGATTCTTCTCTAAGGAGACCAAATCTAAGGAATATTGGGCCACAGGTGTCCCTTGTATGGTGATGCGCTTGACCTATATTTCTTGCCTCTTCCCCAGGCACTCTGTACCTGACTTAAGCTTTGGCCAAAAGGAACTTACTTGATGAATAAACCATTCTCTTGCTCCCAGGTTCCTTTGCTTATGCTGCCCTTGATTTTTTTGAATGCCTCTACCTGGATTACTCCTGATTATCCTTCAAAATACAGCCTGAAAGTTTTCTCCTCTATTTATACTTCCCCAATCCTCCAAAATGTTAGCATATCCCTTCTCTGTTTTCCAGAGCGTCTTGGGCTTACTCTGCATACATTTTTATTCCTTTGTTATTGATATATACTTGTCTGTGCCACTAAGCTGTGAGCTCCTCAAGTCTGGACTGTGACCTCTATCTTCAAGCCACAGTATTAGGATTAATGACTGAAATATTAGTAGTTGCTGAATAAATATTTGTTGTGTGTATAAATAAAAGAATAAATGAAAAATTACAGGGGCTGAGATCTTTGAAACATTATGAAATTTTTTTAACATCTTTATTGGAGTATAATTGCTTTACAATGTTTGTTAGTTTCTGCTGTATAACAAACTGAATCAGCTATACATATACATATATCCCCATAACTCCTCCTTCTTGCATCTCCCTCACACCCGTCCTATCCCGCCGCTCTAGGTGGTCACAAAGCACCGAACTGATCTCCCTGTGCTATGCAGCTGATTCCACTAGCTATCTATTTTACATTTGGTAGTATATATAGGTCCATGCCACTCTTCCACTTCGTCCCAGCTTACTCTTCCCCCTCTCCGTGTCCTCAAGTCCATTCTCTACGTCTGTGTCTTTATTCCTGTCCTGCCCTTAGGTTCTTCAGAACCATTTTTATTTATTTATTTTTTTAGATTCCATGTATATGTATTAGCATAAGGTATTTGTTTTACTCTTTCTGACTTACTTCACTCTGTATGACCGTCTCTAACTCCATCTACCTCACTACAAATAACTCAATTTCGCTTGTTTTTAGGGCTGAGTAATATTCCATTGTATATATGTGCCACATCTTCTTTATCCATCCATCTTTCGATGGACACTTAAGTTGCTTCCATGTCCTGGCTATTGTAAATAGAGCTGCAATGAACATTTTGGTACATGACTCCTTTTGAATTATGGTTTTCTCAGGGTATACGCCCAGTAGTGGGATTGCTGGGTCATATGGCAGTTCTATTTTTAGTTTTTTAAGGAACCTCCATACTGTTCTCCATAGTGGCTGTATCAATTTATATTCCCACCTCAGTGCAAGAGGGTTCCCTTTTCTCCACACCCTCTCCAGCATTTATTGTTGTAGATTTTTGATGATGGCATTCTGACCAGGGTGAGGTGATACCTCACTGTAGTTTTGATTTGCATTTCTCTAGTGATTAGTGATGGTGAGCATCCTTTCATGTGTTTGTTGGCAATCTGTATATCTTCTTTGTAGAAATGTCTATTGAGGCCTTCTATACATTTGTGGATTGGGTTGTGTGTTTTTTTGATATTTAGCTGCATGAGCTGCTTGTAAATTTTGGACATTAATCCTTTATCAGTTGCTTCATTTGCAAATATTTTCTCCCATTCTGAGGATTGTCTCTTTCATCCTGTTTAAGGTTTCGTTTGCTGTGCAAAAGCTTTTAAGTTTCATTAGGTCCCATATGTTTATTTTTGTTTTTATTTCTATTTCTCTAAGAGGTGGGTCAAAAAGGATCTGGCTGTGATTTATGTCATAGAGTGTTCTGCCTATGTTTTCCTCTAAGAGTTTTATAGTGTCTGGCCTTACATTTAGGTCTTTAATCCATTTTGAGTTTATTTTTTTGTAGGGGATTAGGGAGTGTTCTAATTTCATTCTTTTACATGTAGCTGTCCAGTTTTCCCAGCACCACTTACTGAAGAGGCTGTCTTTTCTCTATTGTATATTCTTGCCTCATATCAAAAATAATGTGACAATATGTGTGTTGGTTTATCTCTGGGCTTTCTATCCTGTTCCATTGATCTATATTTCTGTTTTTGTGCCAATACCATGCTGTCTTGATTACCGTAGCTTTGTAGTATAATCTGAAGACAGAGAGCCTGATTCCTCCAGCTCCATTTTTCTTTCTCAAGATTGCTTTTGCTATTTGGGGTCTTTTGTGTTTCCATACAAATTGTGAAGTTTTTTGTTCTAGTTCTGTGGAAAATGCCATTGGAAGTTTGATAGGGATTGCATTGAATCTGTAGTTTGCTATATGTAGTATAATCATTTTCACAATGTTGATTCTTCCAATCCAAGAACATGGTATATCTCTCCATCTGTTTGTATCATCTTTAATTTCTCTCATCAGTGTCATATAGTTTACTGCATACAGGTCTTTTGTCTCCTTAGGTAGGTTTATTCCTGGGTATTTTATTCTTTTTGTTGCAGTGGTAAATGGGAGGGTTTCCTTAATTTCCCTTTCAGATTTTTCATCATTAATGTATAGGAATGAAAGACATTTCTGTGCATTAATTTTGTATCCTGCTACTTTACCAAATTAACTGATTAGCTCATACTAATTCGTTGATTAGTAGTTTTTTGGTAGCATCTTTAGGGTTCTCTATGTATAGCATCATGTCATCTGCAGAGTGACAGTTTTACTTCCTGTTTTCGGATTTGAATTCGTTTTATTTCTTTTTCTTCTCTTATTGCTGTGGCTAAAACTTCCAAAACAATGTTGAATAATAGTGGTGAAAGTGGACAACCTTGTCTTGTTCCTGATCTTAGAGGAAATGGGTTCAGTTTTTCGCCAATGAGAACAATGTTGGCTGTGAGTTTTTCGTATATGGCCTTTATTATGTTGAGGTAGGTTCCCTCTATACCTATTTTCTGGAGGGTTTTTATCATAAATTGGTGTTAAATTTTGTTGAAAGTTTTTCTGCATCTATTGAGATGGTCATATGACTTTTCTCCTTCAATTTGTTATTATGGTTTTTCACATTGACTGATTTGCGTATATTGAAGAATCCTTGCACTCCTGGGATAAGCCCCACTTGATCATGGTGTACAATCCTTTTAATATGCTGTTGGATTCTGTTTATTAGTATCTTGTTGAGGATTTTTGCATCTCTGTTCATCAGTGATATTGACCTGAAGTTTCTTTTTTTGTGACATCTTTGATGTTGGTATCAGGGTGATGGTGGCCTCATAGAATAAGTTTGGGAGTGTTCCTCCCTCTGCTATATTTTGGAAGAGTTTGAGAAGGATACGTGTTAGCTCTTCTGTAAATGTTTGATAGAATTTGCCTGTGAATCCATCTGGTCCTGGGCTTTTGTGTGTTTGAATATTTTTAATCACAGTTTCAATTCCGGTGCTTATGATTGCTCTGTTTATATATTTTGTTTCTTCCTGGTTCAGTCTCAGAAGGTTGTGCTTTTCTAAGTTTGTCCATTTCCTCCAGGTTGTCCATTTTACTGGCATATAGTTGCCTGTAGTAAACTCTCATGATCCTTTGTTTTTCTGCAGTGTCAGTTGTTACTTCTCCCTTTTCATTTCTAATTCTATTGATTTGAGTCTTCTCCCTTTTTTTCTTGTTGAGGCTGGCTAATGGTTTATCAATTTTGTTTATCTTCTCAATGAACTGGCTTTTAGTTTTATTGATCTTTGCTTTTGTTTCCTTCATTTCTTTTTCATTTATTTCTGATCTTATCTTTATGATTTCTTTCCTTCTGCTAACTTTGAGGGTTTTTTGTTTTTCTTTCTCTACTTGCTTTAGGTGTATGTTTAGGTTGTTTATTTGAGATGTTTCTTGTTTCTTAAGGTAGGATTGTATTGTTATAAACTTCCCTCTTAGAACTGCTTTTGCTGCATCCCATAGGTTTTGGGACATTGTGTTTTCAGTGTCATTTGTTTCTAGGTATTTTTTGATTTCCTCATTGATTTCTTCATTGATGTCTTGGTTATTTAGCAGTGTATTGTTTAGCCTCCATGGGTTTTTTATTACTTACAGATTTGTTTCCTGTAAATGATATCTAGTCTCATAGTGTTGTAGTTGGAAAAGATACTTGATACAATTTCAATTTCCTTAAATTTACCAAGACTTGATTTGTGACCCAAGATAGGATCTATCCTGGAGAATGTTCCATGAGCACTTGAGAAGAAAGTGTATTCTGTGTTTTAGATGGACTGTCCTATAAATGTCAATTAAGTCCATCTTGTTTTATGTATCATTTAAAGCTTGTGTTTCCTTATTTAATTTCATTTTGGATGATCTGTCCATTGGTCAAAGTAGGGTGTTAAAGTCCCTTACTATGATTGTGTTACTGTCAATCTCCCCTTTTATGGCTGTTAGCATTTGCCTTATGTATTGATGTGCTCCTAGGTTGGGTGCATCAATACTAACAATTGTTATATCTTCTTCTTGGATTCATCCCTTGATCATTATGTAGTGTCCTTCTTTGTCTCTTGTAATAGTCTTTTCTTTTAAGTGTATTTTGTCTGATATGAGAATTGCTACTTCAGCTTTCTTTTGATATCTATTTGCATGGAATATCTTTTTTCATCTCCTCACTTTCAGTCTGTATGTGTCCCTAGGTCTGAAGTGGGTCTCCTGTAGACAGCATATATACAGGTCTTGTTTTTGTATCCATTCAGCCAGTCTATGTCTTTTGGTTGGAGCATTTAATCCATTTACATTTAAGGTAATTATCGATATGTATGTTCCTATTACCATTTTCTTAATTATTTTGGGTTTGCTATTGTATTTGTATTTGTTATTTGTTATTTTTCTCTTGTTTTTCCTGCCTAGAGAAGTTCCTTTTGTATTTCTTGTAAAGCTGGTTTGTGGTACAGAATTCTCTTAGCTTTTGCTTGTCTGTAAAGGTTTTAATTTCTCCATCGAATCTGAATGAGATCCTTGCTGGGTAGAGTAATCTTGGTTGTAGGTTTTTCCCTTTCATCACTTTAAATATGTCCTGCCACTCCCTTCTGGCTTGCAGAGTTTCTGCTGAAAGAACAGCTGTTAACCTTATGGGGATTCCCTTGTATATTATTTGTTGCTTTTCCCTTGCTGCTTTTAATATTTTTTCTTTTTACTTAAATTTTGATAGTTTGATTAATATGTGTCTTGGCATGTTTCTCCTTGGATTTATCCTGTATTGGGACTCTCTGCACTTCCTGGACTTGACTGACTATTTCCTTTCCCATATTAGGGAAGTTTTCAACTATAATCTCTTCAAATATTTTCTCAGTCTTTTTTTATTCTCTTCTTCTTCTGGCACCCCTATAATTCGCAAGTTTTTGCATTAAATGTTGTACCAGAAGTCTCTTAGACTGTCCTCAATTCTTTTCATCCTTTTTTCTTTACTCAGCTCTGCAGTAGTTATTTCCACTATTTTATCTTCCAGGTCATTTATTCACTCTTCTGCCTCAGTTATTCTGCTATTGCTTCCTTCTAGAGAATTTTTAATTTCATTTATTGTGTTGTTCATCATTGTTTTTTTGCTCTTATATCTTCTAGGTCCTTGTTAATCATATCTTGTATTTTCTCCATTCTATTTCCAAGATTTTGGATCATCTTTACTATCATTACTCTGAATTCTTTCTCAGGTAGACTGCCTATTTCCTCTTCTTTTGTTTGGTCTGGTGGGTTTTTACCTTGCTCCTTCATCTGCTGTGTATTTCTTTGTCTTCTCATCTTGCTTAACTTACTCTGTTTGGGGTCTCCTTTTTGCAGGCTGTGGGTTCATAGTTGCCTTTGTTTTTGGTGTCCGCCCCCAGTTGGTAAATTTTGTTCAGTTGGTTGTGTAGGCTTCCTGGTGGAGGGGACTGGTGCCTGTGTTCTGGTGGATGAGGCTAAATCTTGTCTTTCTGGTGGGCAAGACCACATCCAGTGGTATGTTTTGGGGTGTCTGTGAACTTTTTATGATTTTAAGCAGCCTGTTTGCTAATGTGTGGAGTTGTGTTCCTGTCTTGCTAGTTGTTTGTCATAGAGTGTCCAGCACTGTACCTTGCCGGTCATTGAGTGGAGCTGAGTCTTATCATTGAGATGGAGATCTCTGGGAGAGCTATTGCCGTTTGATATTACATGCAGCCGGGAGGTCTCTGGCTGAACAATGTCCTGAACTTGGCTCTTCTGCCTCTGAGGCTCTGGCCTGGCACCCTGCCAGAACACCAAACCCTGTCAGCCACATTGCTCAGAAGAAAAGGGAGGGGAAAAAAAAGAAAGAAAGAAAAAATTAAATTAAATTAAAAACAATAAATTAATTTATTAAAATAAAAAATATATTAATAAAAATTAAAAATTTAAAAGTAATAAAAATTTAAAGAAAGAAAGAAAGAAGAGAGCAACGAAACCAATAAACAAATCCACCAATGATAACAAGGGCTAAAAAGTATACAAAAATTTTTAAAAAAGAAACAAAAAAAACCGGACAGACAGAACTCTACTTCAAATGGTAAAAGCAAAGCTATACAGACAAAATCACACAAAGAAGCATATACAAATACACTCACAAAAAGAGAAAAAGGAAATATATATATATATGTATATAAAAGGAAGAGAGCAACCAAATCAATAAAGAAATCTACCAGTGATAATAAGCTCTAAATACTAAACTAAGATAAACGTAAAACCAGAAACAAATTAGATGCAGAAAGCAAACCTCAAGTCTACAGTTGCTCCCAATGCCCACAACCTTAATTTTGGGATGATTCATTGTCTTTTCAGGTATTCCACAGATGCAGAGTACATCAAGTTGACTGTAGAGATTTAATCCACTGCTACTGAGGCTGCTGGGAGAAATTTCCCTTTCTCTTCTTTGTTCACACAGCTCCTGGGGTTCAGCTTTGGGTTTTGCCCCACCTCTGCATGTAGGTCTCCTGAGGGCTTCTCTTCCCCACCCAGTCAGGATGGGGTTAAAGTAGTAGCTGATTAGGGGGCTCTGGCTCACTCAGGCCAGACACATTATGAAATTTTGAATCTAGAAAAGATTTTTTAAATTCTTCATTTTAGAGCTGTGGGACAAGTTTTTGATAATCTTCAGAATTTTTTTTATAATCCGTGTATTTCAGATGTGAATGCAGTTCATCCAAGTTGTTTTCACTGATGTAAGACCTGTTTCTCAGCAGCAATCATTTGGAAAACTACATTGATTTGGATGCTATGTTTCCTGAAACCAGGTTCATTATTTAGACACTTTCTTCTCTGTGAGTTTGTTTAGTTTCAACTACTACACAAGTAGTGAATAAACTGTGAGATCTCCAAAATTATATAATCACAGGTCTATTGGTGGTTTGGTTGGATGCTGATAAGAAGAGGAAGGGACTTCCTTTCCTACAACCAAGGATATAGACCTAAGAGATAGATCTATCTCATCATTATTTTTGTGTTGTTATATACTTTGAACTTTCTAAAGTGATGTATAAGCAACATAGAGGAGAAAAAATGGTGTGGATACCATGCTCTATATAACTTCTGTAAATCTCTTTCAACCATTTCTTCATCAAAGAGTCCATTACATTTTGGGTCTAGCCAATCTTGCAGACTCCCCAGGAGACCTAAGTTTCATCATGGAAAGGGTCAGCAATATGTCCCAAGGTTCAGAACCTCAATTTTTACCCAAGGTCCCAGGAACAATTTTTTATGACTCCCATGACTTCCATTTACTTGTGACTTGGGAATCAGAGAACCAAGTTCAAGCTCTTTCTAAATTTATCCTGTCAGAATATTTTCCTGACAGATCCAGATCTGAAGTCCAAAATCTTTCTTTAAAATAATTTATTCCTTCTAAAGTTAAATTTCAAAACTTGAAAAACTATTTCCTAATTAGCCATGTTATTAGAAAGATACAATTAAGAAAATAATATAAAAGAGCAGAAAACTCCAAAACAACTTTATTTTTCTTCATCCCTAGCAACCAATCTTCATGTTTTTGTCTGACTAACACTTATAGGAGAGTGAGCTTGTATTTAGTGACTGCATGGTACCCTGGGGCAGGAGAGTAGGAAAGAGATTCTAAAATATATTCATAAAGATAATGATGATGCAGTATGTTTAAGTAGGTTTCAGAATTCATAACATGTTTTCATTTTCTTTAACTTTCACAACTGACCTGTAAGGGTTGGCTAGGTGGATAAGCAAGATTATTTTCCTGCTTATAAAAGTATAAAATTAGAAAACCTAGCCTCCAATTCCAGCAGTACCATTCATTAGCTCTGTGATCTTCATCTGGTGGCTTGTTCTATCCCAGCATATTTCTTTATAGCTAAGATAATGATACCAATCTCACATCTACATCTTTCACTCAAATAAGCACTTACTGAATGTCTATCATGTTCCAGGTGTCTGTATAAGTTTGGGTATGCAATGATGAAAGGTTACATTCATAAAAATTTTTAAAGAGGAGTAAATTAACTAACCAACATGAAGTGCCTTGAATATGACAGATGCTTGTTAAATATGGTGTTCCCCTACAATTCTATTTTATAGGTAAAGATATTATTAAGTTAAGAATAGTTATATGATTTGTCCTTGGTCATACACCTAGTAAGTGACCAAAAGCAGCTCTTAAGACGACATATCATTCAAGGTTCTGGCAGGAAACCAAACCTTCAACTGGAATTTTGGAAGAGATATTATAAGGATGTAACTATTCACAGAATTTTTGGTCAGGTAAGGTCCCAAAAGCAATGTTGAGCCACCCAGAGACTAATATCAGCTGGAGGTCCTTAATAGCCCCTAGTCCTAAATGGGAAGGGGGGAGTGGTGTAAAACAGAATGTCCACCTGTAGAGCTGTAGCTATGGAAGAACACTGCCACCACCAAAACCACTGTGAAGCAGGGAGGGAACAGAAAGAATAAAGCCTTAGTCTTGCTCACCTCCTGCTCTCTGGTCTCATAGTGGCACCTCCCACTGGCCAAACTTAAGGAAAGTCAGAGGACAAAGAATCCCTTGTGCTGCTGCCTGCAGAGCTCAGCCTTGTGATGCACAGAGAAGTACAGACAAAGGAAGCATTTGCCCTTTTGCCCCACTGATTCACACACCCTGACATACCAACTACACCTATCCTCTCTCAAGAAACGCTCCCCCACCCCAAATCCCATCAGTCCATGATCTCATGCTCTGTCTCAAGTACTGATGTGGATGAGGATACCTGGGGCCAGATCCTTGTGTGAAGGTCCTCTTGAACTAGAGACCTATAAACTAAAATAGCAAGTTACCTTTTCCCTAAACACCCAACATGCAAAAATGAGACAGTGTCTTAGTCCATTTGGGCTTCTATAACCAAAATATTGGGTTGGCCAAAAAGTTTGTTTGGGTTTTTCCTTAAGATGTTACAGAAAAAAACCCTAATGAACATTTTAACCAACCCAATATTATAAACTGGGTGGCTTACTAACAACATCAATTTATTTCTCACAGTTCTGAAAGCTGTAAAGTCCAAGATCAAGGCAGTAGAAGATTCAGTGTCTGGTGATAGCCCACTTTCTAGATGTCTGTTTTTTTGCTGTAACCTAACATGATGGAATGGACAAAGAATCTCTCCAGGGTCTCTTATATAAGGGTGCTAATGCCATTTATGAGGACTCTGCCCTCATGATCTAATCTCTTCCCAAAAGTTCCACCTCAAAATAACCCTCACATTGAGGATTAGGTTACAATGTATAAATTTTGGGTTAAACACAAATATTCAGTCTACAGCAAATAAGAACAAAATAATAGCAATATACAGATTAAAAAGGAAGGAACAGGAGATTCATAGCAATTTTTGGTCCATAGCAATTCTGAAATCCAGCTAGGAACATGTCAAGTCCTTTGTTCTAAGGCCAGGGAATTTTCTTAATTAGAAAATCAGCTTTGTAACCTGAGAGTGATTCCCTAGGCCACTGTTCTTTTCAACTCTTGGCTCCACCCTTTTCAATAAATGAAAATGAGAGTGGTTTATCTCACTATAACTTTCAAAGAGCCACTAAAATTTGTGTCCTCCTGTACCACCATCTTGAGCTCAGCTGGTCTTAGTTCTCTATGGATAATGCTTCTATCGGGGAATACAACTATAATACCATTACACAAGAAGCAGAAAAACTACTGCCTGGCCATTTGGGGTTCCTCATACCATTGAAACTATAGGCAAAAGGGAAAGAATACTGAACAGACTGAGGTTACTGATTCTAACTATCAAAGAGGTAATAGTTCGCAGTAACCCAGGAGTCAGGGAAGAGTATGTCTGGAACACAGGAACTCCTCTGGGGTACTTTTTGTATTCTTGTGTGTTGTGATAAAAGTTAATGGAAAACTACAACAACCCAATATAGACAGAACAGCAAATAGTACAGGTCCTCCTGAATGAAGGTTTGAAGAAAGAACACAAGGAATCATGATCACTTGAGGTGATTACTGAGAGCAAAAGGAATGAGAAATGAATAATGGAAAAAGTTGTAAATACCAAGTATGATCATGTCACCATTTGCAGATCTGAGGACTGTGCAGTTTCTTCCTTGCTTTGGTATATTTATTAATATTTTTTGTATAATTAGTAATTATTTTGCTCTTTTTCTTTTTCCCTATCGTTACCCTACTATCTGATAAAAAGTGTTTTCATAGTAGTTAACTTTATATCTCATTATTTAACATACTAGAGACTAAAGGGAGAGTGTGATTCAGCTAGGAGAAGAATGAGCACCACAAAAAGGAGAATAAAGTGACATAGAAGACTTTTGCATCTTATTTGGGGGCTAGACAACATATTTTTAGTTATAAAAGGGATAGATGTTACTATGTAAAATTGAAATATGATTTTGCTATTACTTAATTTAAAAGTTCAATATTACAAAAAAAAGAAAAGAAAAAGAGGGTTGTATGCACTATTTCATAGTTTACATGTAGTCGTGCCAAAAGGCAGAAGGATGATATGACATTTAGAGACATCTTTTCTGAGCTATGAGCTATGTCTAGTCTTCGTGCAAGTTTCTCATATGTGTGCTAAGTAGCATACACTAGTTAAGGTTTGTTAAAGCAACTAATTTGATAAACCACACATGTAACACTGGCAGAATAATACATTGTTAAAATAGCAAGTGTGATTTTTTGACTTTCTAAATGATTTAGGACAGCTTGCTATACATGTATAAACAAATTTGACTGTACATTGTGATCATTTGCTTAATATGCTATGTTTTAATAAAAATGGGGAAATTTCTTTAAAAAAGAAAGAAAAGAAAAGAAAAGAAAAGAAAAAGAGAGTTGTATGGATGCCGCACGGGCAAGGGGTGGACTCTGCTACATTTTGCTGCTCCATCAGCTAAGCTAGGAAATGTATTTCCTCAAATCACCTTCCCAGTGTGGTACTATGTTAGAATTGGCCAAAAGAGGAGCTTGTATGGGATTTGGGAGGCCTCTGATTTTTAAGTTCTTTGTGACCAGACACAGTGACAAACAAATGCAGAGAAGGTTGGTGGATTCCATGTTGTCCTCACCCTCTGCTCCTCCACATCTCGCTCCTCTTCCTGTCTGTTGGCCTAAGTAAGAGTCAACACTAACTGCCAGATATCCAAGGCCATCGTAGATCATCCAGCACAAATCAAGCATCCAGATGACTGCTACCTCATGAGGGGCTCCATATGAGACCAGCAGAAGAACCACCCATATAAGCCCAAACAAAATTGCAGACCCACCAGGTTTGTAAGTAAATAAAATGTTTGTTTTTGTTTTCATGTTTAAACCACTAAGCTTTGGGGGGTGGTTTGTTGTATAGCAATAGATAAATAATACATTTGGTATTCATAATGGCAGATGTCATTAAATAGATATTTTAAACAGATAAAAGAAATGTTTAAATACAGATTTGAAATGTGCTTCTGAGCCAGTGACGTAAGTAACTAAATTTATTAATGGACACTATAAACCCCAAAGGATCTTTTTTCCACCAGCTCAGTGAAAATGTTCTTTACATGACGCTTCAAATGTTTATTTCTCTTCTTTCCTTTTCCCTTTCCCAGAGGTTTGAGACTTCACCAAAGCAGAGACTTGCGTGCTGCTGAAGAGAAAGTGGGGCTCTCGCCAAAGCATCCATCTCTAGGGCAAATGGCTAGTTTAAATACTTGGCCTGTGCCTCAGTGTGTTCATCTGCAAAGGGAGGATTCTAGAAGACCTACAGCATCAGATGGTTCTGGATGAATTTGATTGGGAGGAACACCACAGAACTAGAGATGCAGCAGAATAATGCAGAAACCGAGCTCTGGTCACATCACTCCTCTGTTCCAAACTCCTCAGGGTCCCCTCATTGGGGAAGGGCAGAGGACAAATTCTTTAAAGCCTGCTTCTAATGACTTCTGCAATCTAGAAAAGACACATGGTCAGCCCAAGTTCATCCCAAACACTACATTCTTCCTCAGTACCAGAATACCTGCTATTTTCTCAGTGTGTTCTGGACTTCCAATTTGTCAGGTCCTAGTGAAATGTCTTACTTTACTCCTGAAGACTTTTCCCTGAGATTTTTCTCCTGTGGGAAATCTCCTATTGAAGTCTTCATGATATCCCAGTTAAAAGGTTGTGAGTCCCTCCTATTTACTCCCATTATACCTAGTTTGTGCCACCATATTAATACTAATTAAATTTTATCAGGGATTAAAATGCAAGGGAAGCTTCTCCTCTACTTGCCCATTTATTTTTTGAGAGAGGGGTGATATCTTACTCATTTTTTTTTCTTATTCATTTTTGACATTCCTTATTGCAGTTAGTGTTATTGCCTTGCACATATTATATGTTAAATAAATATTTCTCTATGAAAAGATAAATAAATCAATGGGTTTGAAGAGAGATCTCACATATAAGGAATAATTGTGTTTGGGAAGAAAAATGTTAAGTCATAAGCAATTTCAAAACTCACTTTAAAAGAGTTAAAGTCTAGAACTTAATCAAGTTACAGAAAAATGGATGCAATAGAAAATGATAAATGATTAAACAAGGGCTTTAATTTTGTTTTCAGATTGTCTGGTTACAACCTGACCATTATGGACGAATAAACAATTACTGTCAGGCTTGGTAAATTGTAAATGCTAACTAAACATAGCAATTTGAATGTGATTGCACTATGTAAATAGTATTGATTTTTTTGTGTGTTTGTATTAGAGTAAATCACTGTTAGAAAATAGCCTTCCTAGTCGATCATTCTAATTTAAACCTAATTATTTTAAGTATTCCCCAGAGCAATCACATTATATTCTATCCACATATTCCAGGAGAGTATACTGAGCATATGTACATATACACACACACTAGAATCCAGACAGTTTGCAACTCATCCTCTCTCATTGTATAAACTCTTCTTAAGTCAAACCCCACCCCTTCTTTAAAACCCCACTGTTCATGCCCACTCAAGTTCTCTTGTAGAACACTTCCTGTCACTACCACAGGTTGGACCCAGTATCTGTATTTGCATCATCATTTGATTCCTGTGAACTAATTCCTGGTTCAAGTAAAGGTGAGAAAATGTGATAGTGATTGGCCTGGAAAACTTGTTCTATGTACTGGGGTGGGGGGTTCCAACTTGAGGACAGATGGCATATATATATGTATATATACACGTATATATGCAGAAGGGACTGCACACATATATATGGATGGATGGATATATATGTATATATGTGTGTGTGTGTGTGTGTGTGTATATATATATATATACACACACAAAAGGGTGGGGCAACAAAAAGCAACCCTTATGAACAAAACTAGGAAAATATTTTTGCATATGCATTTGGGGGGCGGTTCAGGAACAGGAGGGAATGCTCTTTGCAATTATTCAGCCACCAGCTGCATGGACTTGTGGCAGTCCTGAAGAGAGAGGTTGTTTTCACTTAGCCCTGAGATACAGGGACACAGCATCACTGCTTCAGTGTTTAGGGGAAATGATGTTGGGGAGTGAGGCTTCCACAAGGGGCTCAAAGTGCTCTGATGTTCTGCGGTGGGAGCAAATGCCCCATGGACCCCACAATGCTGACAGCTTCTGGAGAAGCAGCAGCCTTGGCAGAGACTTCAGTGTTCTGTACCCAGCTGTGGCAGAAGAAAGTGTAGCCCTCAGTGGGTGGATACTGTGGATACTGACAAAGGAGAACTAGAGCAGATGAATGACCAAAGGAAGAACTGGAGAACTCATGTGACACAAAATATGTTTTTAATTTTTTTTTATAGAAGTATAGTTGATTTACAAAGTTGTGTTAGTTCCAAGTGTATGGCAAAGTGACTCAGTTATATATATATATATATATCACATATATATATTCTTTTTCAGATTCTTTTCCATTATAGGTTATTGCAAGTTATTGAATATAGTCCCTTGTGCTATACAGTAAGTAAGTCCTTGTTGTTTATCTATTTTATATATAACAGTGTGTATCTGTTAATCCCAAACTCCTAATTTATCCCTCCCTGTTCCTTCCCCCTTGGTAACTATAGGATTGTTTTTTATGTCTGTGAGTCTATTTCTATTTTGTAAATAAGTTCATTTGCATCTTTTTGTTTTAGATTCCACATATAAGTGATGTTGTATGATATTTGTCTTTGTCTGGCTTACTATACTTAGTAAGATAATCTCTAGGTCCATCCATGTTGCTGCAAATGGCATTATTTCATTATTTTTTATGGCTGAGTAGTATTCCATTGTGTATATATACCACATCTTCTTTATCCATTCATCTGTCAATGGACACTTAGGTTGCCTCTATACTTGGTTATTGTAAATAGTGCTGCTATGAACATTGGGTGCATCAATCCTTTCTAATTAGAGTTTTCATCTAATTTTGTCAAAAATTCTTAAGGTCTCCAAGAACGCAGGCATAGGGTTAAACTAGAGAAACTGTCATTACATGGCTGTATTTGGACAGGCCAAATGATAAATCCTGGAGAAATTCTTCACATAAGAAACAGTTGAAAGAACCATTAACCTGGGGAAAAGAAGGATTTTATTACTTTACTTATTTTATTATCTTTTATTATCTTAAAGACCATTTACAGAAGGGGAATTGGAATTTTAAGCAACTCTAGGGAAGTCACTGGTGCAAGTTCAATGAAAGGCCAGTCAGTTTGGCTTCAGCATTGACCAACATCAGCATTGACCAACAATCAGAAAAACTGCCTCAGGAAGTAGTGAGCTCACTCCCATTGGAAGTAAGTAAGCAAGGAGACAAATCCCATGAACAATGTAGAGCTAATTCTTTTTTTTTTTAACATCTTTATTGGAGTATAATTGCTTTATAATGCTGTGTTAGCTTCTGCTTTATAACAAAGTGAATCAGCTATACATATACATATATCCCCATATCTCTTCCCTCTTGCGTCTCCCTCCCACACTCCCTATCCCACCCCTCTAGGTGTTCACAAAGCACTGAGCTGATCTCCCTGTGCTATGCAGCTGCTTCCCACTAGCTACTTATTTTATATTTGGTAGTATATATAAGTCCGTGCCACTCTTCCACTTCGTCCCAGCTTACCCTTCCCCCTCCCCGTGTCCTCAAGTCCATTCTTGTAGAGCTAATTCTTGAGCCATGTGGAAGAGTAGCTGTCATATGGAAGTAAAAGAGACTCATTCAGCATGACTCGAGAGAGCAGGAAAAGGGCTAGTCAGTTGAAGCTACAAGGAAATAGATTTTAGCTCATTAGCAAGAGCTTATTACCAACAAACAGGCGGCCTTACAAGTTGGTGCAATAGCTCTTTATCACCAGGCATGTTCAAGCAGAGTTTAGCTGACTACATAACAAGGTTGCTTTGTTCTGGATAAAATTAGAAAAATACCAGAGTATCTTTGTAAAGTATTTTCTTAACAGCTAACCCCTCTCATCAGATGAAGTGATATGTAGATGATGATGTGATGTAGACATTATTAATAATAACAGAAAAGACTTCATAGCCCTTACCATATGCCTTCCACCATTCTAAGCACTTTAAATGTACGCACTCATTCAATTCTCACACAATTCTATGAAGTAAGCATTTTTTTTTATTATTACTTCTGCCTTACAGATGAGTAATTGGGGCACACAGAGGTTAAGTAATTTGCTCTAGGTCTCATAGCTAATAACCGGGATCACACCTAGCAAACCCAGCTCTACTATCCACCCTCTTAACTAACATGCTATGTTAGCTAAAGTGGGATTGGGAGACTAAGAGACCCACCCATCAGCCTCAGCAACCTTGAGGTACCTTCAATAATCTAGTTCACCTTAGAGCACAATTTGGACAATCACTGAACTAAAAAGACTATTAGTGCTCTTCTGACTCTAGTTTCTATATGAAAGGATTCACAAATGCAAAGCTCAGAAGACTTGGACTCTGTAGAGCAAAATGGATTTTTTCCTTCTTTACCTGGACCGTGTTCCCCAGAAGGGGTCACCCCTCAGCAGAGAGAAGACTCTGAGCCAGCTACAGAGAAAACCACATTGCCTGTGGCCTCTGTGTTTTCCAAGTTTCCAGTAGATAGAACATGTCTCATAGAAAACTCTCTCTTCATCTTGGGGTCACAGGTTAGCAAAAAGGAGAGGGAAGGAAGGAAGGAAGGAAGGAAGGAAGGAAGGAAAGAAGGGAGGGAGGAAAGAAGGGATGGAGGAAGGGAGGGAAGGAAAGAAGGGAGGGAGTGATGGAGGGAAGGAGGGAGGACACAAAGGAGGAAGGCTCAAGAAAGATACAATGACAGACAGATACAAAGAACAGGAAGTGAAGCATGATTCTGAATGCTAAATGTCAACCTCCTCAGAGGGTGGAGAAAAGCAGACTTCACTTATGTAATACCCCTAACTAGAATAGTCCCCTAATTCTACTCTCTCTTGTGTTATTTGCTAGAACTGGGAAGGCACATGAGCCAAGGAACTTAACAAGAATCCACACTTTATTTCAAAGCTACCATATGCTAGGCTTGAAACCAAACTCTCTAGCATATGTGCCCAAGAGCAACTGAATGCGAACAATTACACTGAAACATCAAGCACAGAATGGCTTTATGCATTTGTCTTCAGGAATACCCAGAGACTTTCTGAGCATTGTAAATCCTGTCAGCTTACTTTGTTCCTCTTTGGGGCACTACTCAATTCATAGACCCTGGGGCTGTAAATGCTTTAAACTCTCTAGGAATTCCTCATAAATTAATACAACCCACCAGCTTTACCAACATTAAACAAACACACAAGAGAGAATAGGGTAAGATATAAGAGCTGAAAGGGAGGAATTTAAGAGACCATTAAATATAACTACTATTTTTCAGATGAGCCTTAAGGATAAAAAGACACTAGGGCAGAAACTTGAATTTCTGGCCTCTATTCCAGCATTTAGGGTTGAGTTTATTTCCCCTGTCATTATTCCACATGATATATGTCTTTCCAGAGCATTGCATGTCTCCTTTTTCTTTAGTCCTTCTCTAATCTAAGGCTCACAGAGGATATTCAGTAAATGTTGCTTATCAGCCCTACGTTCCATCTATTTTGAAATAAGACAAAATCTACAAGAGTTCTATCTGGCCAGAGATAAATTTCATCACAGAGGAATCCTCAATTCTTGCTCATTTTTTGTATGTTATAAGTTTGCTGAAGGTCTAAGAATGATTTCTCAGGATAATAGGTATTGACTCCAGAATAGCATAGATGGTCTCTGATGCCTACCTCTATTCAGTAAGCAGTTCTAGACAAAGCTGACCCTGTTCTCTCTCCTTCCTAGTTCCATGTGGCCTCTTAATACTCTCATTCTGTCTCTCTTCCTCCCTCCCAACCTCCCTCCTTCATGTTCTTATCCTCTGTGCTTTATCTCAGTATCCACAAGCAGACCTGAATATGCTGATACAAGTATTTGATATAGTGGAGGACAAGACTCAGCTTAGACCTTGAGCTTAAATTGTTCCTGCAGTCATCTTTTCCCATTCTCTTTCTAATGCAGTCAGGGCAACTGTGAAGAGAGTGCTGCTTATACAGATAAATAATGGTATTATTGGATTTTAACCCATAGAAATGTACAAGTATCCATGAATTTTACTGGTATAATAACGTCAAATCTTAAATAAACACATAGATAAATAAATGCATACATACATACATAAATGGATAGCTCTTTCTCACTGTAGAATTCCAATTAATAAGTGTAGAAGGGAAGGTGGAAATCTAGAATCACCAGTAAGCAAGCAGTAAAAAGTATTACAGATAAGATCCACGAGTTAGAGGGTGAGAGTTTGAGGAGAAATAGGATTTGCATAATCTCAAAATATCTCACCCAAGATGTTTTCCAACAACAAAAGAAAAGATAATAATTTTACAGTGGGAAAACTTGGCAGATGCTAAGTTAACCAAGTGATCGAGGTAATCATCACCCATGATGAGATATATCGACAACATGAACCCCTCGATATGGTGCATGGAGGACACCACAACATTTTTGTGGCATTCTTGGTAAAAATACATAACCATTCCAATGTTAAGAAAACATTGCACAAATTCACAGTGAGGGACATTCTACAAAATAATTCATCAGTACTCTTTAGAAGTGCCAAGGTCATGAAAGACAATGAAAGAATGAGGAACTGCTACAGATTGGAGGGGGCTAAGGAGATACAACAACTAATTGCAATGTGATCTTGAATTGGATCTTAAAAGGGAAGAATGATATTGGAAAATTTGGTGAATTTTGAAAAAACTCTGTAATTTAGTTAATAATATTGTACCAGTGTTAACTCCCTGGTTTTCATAATTGCCCTATAGTTATATAAGATGTTAACATTGTTAACATTTGGGGAAGCCTGCCTGGTAAGGCATATAAGGAAACTCTTTGTTTTTTATTTTTGCAACTTTCCTCTAAGTCTAAAATTAGTTCAAATTAAAATGTTAAAAAAAGAAAAAAAAGAGCATGCTACTTTGATTTTCATTCTGCTCTTGTACCTTGCATGTGTCTTCCAGAAGTATGACTGTCCCTGGTCATGATACTAACAAAATAGCAACCAATCCCAACATTGATTCCTTGTAGAGTTCATAAGAAAATTGATGGGAAGGTTTGATTCTAATTCTTCAACCCAAACTACTATTTATAGATGCCATGAAGGAAGATGAAACAAGTAATGGGATTTATACTTGCCTCCCTAAGCCTCAGTTTTTTATGACTGTGATAACAGCAATGTTTACAAAAGGAAGAGAAAGAATTTAATCTTGACAAATCAGTTGTGATTTGGAGTTAGATGTCCTCTATAACATTTATTTGCTTTTAAAATACATGTAATGTTATTTTATTGTTTATCCCTTTAAACCCATAGTTTCTGTTATATCTTGATTTCACTAGCAACAATCTTTACCAACAATAACATTTTCCAGGAATGTAATCCCTATGGTTGGCAAGAGTTATTATTTCTAGAAAGATGGACTAACACGTGCAGATGAGTTGTTTCTACAATAAGCTACATTTAGGATCATATTGTAAAAAAGAGGTTTTACGCATGCATCATGGGAACTCAACTGCCATTTCTTAGAAAAAAATCCAAGAATGTCCGACAAGGGCAGACAAACTTATGATAACTACTGTTCATTGAGTTTCTTCTGGATCCCAGGGACATGCTTGATACTTGACCTATATTATCACAGTTAATCTCATATTGGACCTTCAAGATAGCTATTATTATACCCATTTTAAAAAATGAGAAAATTTCACCAAGGGGGGAAAGAGGGGGAGGGGGGAGGTGGTGTGATGAATTGGGAGATTGGGATTGACATATATACACCAATATGTATAAAATAGATAACTAATGAAAACCTGCTGTATAAAAAAATAATAAAATAAAATTCAAAAAATAAAAAATGAGAAAACTGAGATTCAGTTTTCACACAGCTAATAGGTAGTGGGAACCAACAGCCAAATCCTGATTCCTCTGCCTCTAAACCACACAAGTCTCTTCCTCATAACAGGAAGTCCAAGACATCAAAAGTCTATCATCTTTAGCAATAGGGTCAAGAGGATTTAGCCAAGTGAATGCCTTAAAAATATACAGCGGCTTTTTGTCTGAGAGCACTGATGACACTGTTTGTGCTGGCTGTGTCAGAATTATCTGAGCACTTGCTGTTCCCTAGCTGATGTCACAGGGAACAGTTCTGCTTCCTGTCCAAGAAATCCTGAGGGCATCAAGAAGGGAAACTTAACCAGTGCTCCACTGGCACCTTCCAGAGGAGGTGACATTTAAGCTTAGTCTTGAGAAATGAGTCATACAGCCAGACAAGTGTGGGAACTGGATTCCAAGCAGAGAAAACCACACTCACAAATGTACAAAAGCATAAACTGGGAAGAACTGCACGTAGACAAGTATAGATAGAGCAGAGGGACTTCACATGGTGCCTATGTGCATGTAAGAAACACAGAGAGAGTTCAATCACTATTGGTACCTTTATAAAACTTGCAATCTCGCCAGGGAAACCCAACTTCTACACAGGAAGCTGGTGAATTTTCGAATGAGCAGTAAAAACTCATCTCTTAATACCCGGCAAAATGCCTCTCAAACATCTGGCCTTCTCCTCACTCTTTTCTACTTCTACCTCTACAGTACAACGTAATTTGAAAAACAAAAAGCTGTCTACTTCTCAACATTTATTAGGTCGAAAACTTAATGGTATACTTTTTTTTTTTTTTTTTTTTAGTGAAGATAGCATATAAAGCTGTTATTCTTGCCAATCAACTTCCTTGATATAGGAGTCTGATTCAGGTGAATAGATTTGCCAATTTTACTCTGAAAACACTACTAGGACACCTTACTCATGTGTTATGCCACCTTAAGCAATGACAGAACAAATACCAAGCAGTGGGAAACAGGATTGCTATTTATCATCAGCTACTGTGTCTTAAGCACTGAGCATAGTCAGTGAACATTTATTGAATGCTCACTCTGTGTCAGACTTACTGCTTCACAAGGATCTTCTTGTTTAATCTTCACAATCACTCCAAGAGGAAGGTTCTAGATTTATTGTCCTCAGTTTAGAAAAAGAAAGTGAGGCAAAAAATGGTTAAGAAAACTGTCCAAGAGCACCAATAAGTAAGTAGCAGAACCAAGAATTTACGTGAACTATATATGACAACGTAGAGCCTCATGTGATCTATCTGAAAGCAGTACAATTTACTGAATGATTATCCTGGGGCAGAGGTGTGACCCTGGACTCCCCAGACCTCGCTAGTTATAGGCAAAGTTGAGGATGACTGTTATAAATCTACTATGCTCTAGCCCCCATCCAATTTTTATTATGGGTACTCTAACTTCCTCTGTGAAGAAATGTGATCAGTAAGCAGCAGCCATGGGTACTTGGTGCTTTCATAAAAAGAGAACTAGGTGTGCTAATGGCACATCTTCCCAACATAAAGAGGCCATCTGGCTGGTGGCACAAATCCTCTAGGACTCAGGCATCTCTACATGCTGGAAAGAAAGCTAGATCTCATGTCTCTCAGGGATATCACAGGAGGAACACTGTGTTCCTCACAGGAGGAACAAACTGAATGTAGGGCAAAGGAAACATTTCAAGTGAAATGCCTTAATTCTATTTGTCTTCTACTGAGTGTCTAACTTTATACTCCTGCACTCCAGTGGTGCTAAGACTTAAAGAGTTTGAATAACTTGCCCAGGATACACATAGTTGATAAGTAGAAGAACAAATGCTCCAAAAAGCCTTCTATTTCCTTGTCTGTTGTTCTAATGTCAGAATTGTGCTGCTTTTCATTTGATGCTTACAACCTTATGAGAAAAATGAGAGGGATGGTCAGAAGCCATCCTGCCGTGAGAAAGTTCTATTGTGCTCCAAACCTCATTTTCTCTCCTCTCTTCCCTCTCATAATAGGGGCATAATTTCTCTTTCTAAAGGGTTTGAGGAGATTAAATGAGGTGATATATGTATTAGCATGATAAACAACACAGGGCAAGTTCATGGCAAAAGAGGCTCAAACTGATGTTTAGATTCTAATAGAGCCTCATTTGTCTTCATCTTGGAAAAAGGACAAGAGTGGTAATAAAAAGTTAAGGAAGAAGAAGAGGATAGAAGGTAAGGAAAATAACAAGGAAGGAAGGAAAGAGAAAAAGTAAGTGCATTGACCAAGGAACTTCCAGCCAGCTGAAGCTCTCCCAAGACCTGTGATTCTCCTTCTTCATATCATTACACCCTCTTCTCCTCTCTGAGGTGAATCTAAAACCAGTTCTCTAGAGAGTTTCAAGAGCCATCTTTAATAATTGCATGAAATAGTTAAATAAAGCATTGTTGAGATAATGGTTTAGCAAAAGTTTGGAAAGTATGGGTTATATTTTGACAATCTATTGTTTTTAAAAAGGTGAATGGACCAGAACTAAGGTTACTTGAAGCCAGACTATGCAGTAACACTGTGAAGCTACTTGCACATGACCCTGGTGAAATACTATATTGATCAGAGTTCTCAGGTACAAAGAGCAGAACCCGACTCTGGTCGCTTAAAGTAGAAAATGAACTTATTAAAAAGCTATTGGGGGAGATCAGCTTGGTGCTTTGTGACCACCTAGAGGGGTGCGATAGGGAGGGTGGGAGGGAGGGAGACGCAAGAGGGAAGTGATATGGGGATATATGTATATGTATAGCTGATTCACTTTGTTATAAAGCAGAAACTAACACACCATTGTAAAGCAATTATACTCCAATAAAGATGATAAATAAATAGATAAATAAATAAATAAATAAATAAATAAATAAATAAATAAATAAATAAATAATTGGAAAGATCACAGACTCGTCAGGAGTCTGGACAACCAAAGTTTGAAAATGAACAAGAACAAAAGATTGTAACCCTCATCACTGCCATCAGAAGTCTTGTGAGTGAGAATCTTGCTGCCTAAGAAGCCAAGTGGGCTTGGCAAGAGATTTAAAGATCAGCAAAAGTAGAATATCAAGTTCAGACCATTCTCGTCTTCTTTGGCACAGGTTGGAACCAAAAATGGCAGCTCCCACTAGTGTGACCTCTTTTATGTTCTAAAGGACAGATCACAAAGCTCCAGCTGTGGAATCAGAAACCCTAAGTTTCAGCTGCATCGTGGTCACTAACCAGATGGGTGGTGACCTTTGGAATCACATAACCTTCCTCCAGTCCAAGTTCTGCATTTTCCAGGTGGGGATAGTAACCCCCAACTTGTTCCTGCACAGGGCTGCTGTGAGAAGTAAATGGGAAGGGAGATATAAATGGTCTTGAAAACTCTTAAGTCCCTGCAAAATGCTAAGAATCTTCCTCATGATCATTAATTTTTAATTATTACTAGAAGGTGATATAGCACATGTCAAAAGCAGTCCCCAGGGACAGTCACCCCAGGGTCAAACTCTGGCTCCACCTCTTACCACCTTAGTGGCCTTAGAAAAGTCTAGTTGAGTTTCTGAGTCTCAGCTTCCTCATTTAGAAATGGGAATAAGATTGACTATTTCACAGGATTAGTGTAAAGATCAAAAGAGATATTACATGTGATGCAGAGTGCCTGGGACTTAAAAAAAGTGGTAGGTAGTAATCATCAAAATATGCATTAGTAATAGTAATAAGAATAGATCAAGCCTCATCTTCCCCTGGTTGCTACTAACCCTCTCATTACCTATAACAATTAATCACGTATGATTTTATAACATCTTTGAATTACTGTTTGGAACTAATAAATAAATTTTTATTTATATTTTGTTGCTGTTGTTGTCACTAACTTTCCATCTATTAGAGGTCTGTTTGATTAGACTGATTTTCACCCCAACCAAGAAAGATAAAAAGCCTTCAAGAATTCCTGCATTTCTTCTGTATCAATCACAGCAAGTAAGGGGTTACTGGGGATTTGGAGCACTTGCTAAAGCATAAGGCATCTGACCTTGTCAGGAACCCTCGGGCTTTTGCCAGTACTTCTGCTCTTCTCTGCACACAGCCCTCTGTGGAAAAGTACTGCCAGACTCTGTGAATTATTAATCTCATCATGACATCAAATACCCACTAGATAAAAGGAACCAGTGGCCTCCACAATGAGAATCTCAGAGGAAACCAAGAGTCAGTGATACCCTTTTGACCACAATCAAGATTTTTTCTGCTCCCCTCTGGGGTGGAGGACACCTCATTTATTCTCAGCTCCTTCATACACATAGGTTGAGGGCCATCAGGTGCTATAAAATACAACTGATTCCTTTTGGGGGCTGATCTGTAGGAAAAGTCTTTAAGTGACCCTCCCTTCAGTTGATGATGCCACACCAACTTTAAATGTTTCAGTTTTGAGTTCATGAGAACTGGAGCATAAGTAGGGACTTGACGTCTTTTCAATTGTCTGTTTTCCCTTCAAGGACCAGTTGCTGGATCTAACCAGATCAAAATCACCAGAGAATAGAAAATTATTGACACATGGAAAATTCCAGTAGTAAAAGGTAATACATCTGTCATATTCCACATTACTTGACAAGGCTTTGAGCCAAGTTCTTAGTACGGCTAACCTTTGAAAGAATGCATTTATTTTTAAGTCAGAGAGAAAATGTCAGGACAGAAAGATCACGGCTCAAGAGATTTGGACTCTGTAGCTTTGAGCTTTCTTTCAAACGCATTTACTGAGCACAGGTACTCTGGAGTATACAGACAGGCCCATCAGTGAAAACTATCTACCACTTATGCAACACCAAGTGTATATCAGACTCCACCAGGTGGTTTACTCATAGCATCTAATTTACCCTCACAACAACCAAAGGATATAGGGTTTGTGACCCTTTTGCTTTAGAAGAAATTGATGCTTAATAAGACATGCACTGACTAGGGTCAGCTGAAATTTAAGCCTAGATTCATCTGGATCTAGAAATTCTTAATAAACATAATTTAGCAGGAGAGCCTGATGAGTAAACAGCTAGCGCCAGAGCAATACACAATTAGTAAGATAGAATTAAACCTGTAACAGCTAGAGAGGGTCGAAAGCTGTAGGGAGGTGGTAGAATGAACAACTGCCCTGGTTTGTCCAGGACTGAGGGGTTTCACAGGGTGCAAACTTTCAGTGCTAAAGCTGGGACCATCTTGGATAAACTAAGACAATTAATCACCCCAGAGGTAGGAGGCCAGGTACTAAAGGACAATTTGTACCCAGGTGAGGAGTTTGACCTTTGTCCTATAAAGAACAAGATGACTGATACGGGTACATGACTGTTTTAAAAGAGGAGGGGACAGAGAGAACTCTGGCTGCTGGGTGTATAATGAATTAGAGATGGTGAGGCTTGTAGGGCTTGAATAAAGAGGGAAGACTGGGAGAGCGGCATAAGGAGGAAGGAAGTGAAATAAATGACATATTTCCTTTTTGCTTGAACACTGCAATTCTAAGATTAGATTTCTCAAATGATGAAATCTAATCTAATCAAAACAGAAATCTATATGATATACTGACTAAATAGACTAGAATATTTTTAGCATATAATTCACTACTTATTGTTATGGGTTGTATTGTGTTCTCCACCATCCCCCCCCCAATAGAAATATATATTGAAGTCCTAACCCCTAGTACCTCAGTATGTGACCTTATTTGGAAATAGGATCAATTCATTGCACATATAATTAGTTAAGATAAGGTCATATAGGCATAGAGTGGACCCCTAATCCAATATGACTAGGGTCTTTATAATAAGACTGCTATGCGAGGACAGAGAGACATAGGGAAAGTGTCATGTGATGACAAAGTAAACATTGGAATTATGCAGCTGAAAGCCAAGGAAAGCCAAAGACTGTCAGCAAACCACCAAAAGCTAAGAAGAGGCAAGGAAGGATTCCGCTACAGGTTCCAAAGGGAACATGGCCCTGCTGACACCTTGATTTAGAACTTCTGGCCTCTAGAACTGTAAGACAATAAATTTATGTTCTTTTAAGGCACGCATTTTGTGGTAATTTGGTATGGCTGCCCTAGGAAGCTAATACACTAGCCCAAATATGTACAAACTTTGTTTTACCAAAAAGGGATAGAATGGAGATAGGGCAGAATATCAATAATCTGCTAAGAAACGTCTAGGAAGCAGGCACCAAGCTGAATGCTTTCTTGGGACTTTTTCAGTGAATCATGTCAACAGTCCTATAAAAATCCAGGCACAGGTGGGAAACTCAGAAAGAGGTTGCAGCTCATCCACAAGTACGTAGCTAGGAAGCGGCAGACCCAGGGTTTGAACTCATTATCTATCTGACTTCAAATTCCTCCCTTGAATTTCCTAAAAGGAGTGACAGGGAAGCCAAGGCAGTGAGCCAGATGGCTCTGAGAACCTGGCAGAGCTCTAAGCAATTTACAAAACATGAGAAAACACAGTTTTGAGGGTACTGGGATTGGGGTTGGGGAAGGGCAAGCAGAAGTAGGACTTCTTGCCCCACAGCTCCGGAACACCAACACATGGTGACATCCTTATCATCAGGACTTGCCTTTCATCTTCCCTTTGGGCTCTGGAACACAGAGGGAGGTAAAGACAAAGCATGTTAAGAGAGAGCTGAGAATAAAGAAGTCTTTTTAGAAGCCCTGGGCCTTATAAGGAAGACACTTTCTTAATTACTTTCTGGATGAACATCTGATTAGAAATATCATTTGCAAGCCCCACCTGCCGTGATGTCTCCTGTTTTTAAAGTTGATGTTCAGAGAATGTTAAAATGCTAATATATAACTTCATTTCCCATGGAAAACAGAACAGTGATTATTTTTGGCCTTGGGAAGTTAGGATCCAGTCACGGAATTCATCATTACCCTTATATAATCTAGGAGAGCAGTGAACAGAGCCGATGAGAAATCTCAAAGGAAAACATACCGCCTGCAGAATTAGCCTGAGTCATTTCTCGAAGTAAGAAGCTGTGTTTAAATCAGGAATTATTTTTAAATTTCAACCAATGACCCCTTCACCCTGACAATGAGGCTGTCATCTTTGGAAATGAGCCAGTATATTTTTGTCTGTGTGTTAAAGATGTTCTTGCTACAATATTCATAATATAGAAGAAAGGCCCAGGGCCCAAGGCCAGGAAACTGAATTCCAGTCTGCACTGTGCAACTTAGTACATCATGTTCCTCTCTGTGTCTCAGCTTCCTCATCTATAAAAGTTTTGATTCCAACATGTTTCTTTCTCTCCTGGCTCCACTTCCTTGTCACGCCCTCCTTCATCTCATCTCCTTTCCTTCTCAACCTACACTTTACCCTTGCCATGAGAAGAGCGAATGTAAGTTGAGGGTTTAGTGACAAGACACAGGAAGGGCCCATATAATGAATTCATTCATTCATTTATTTCACTGAGCACCCACTACATGTCTCAGTCAATTACTAGGCTTGGGACTAAGAGAATAGAACATCATCCCTGGCCACTAGGATCCTACAGTCCTGGTGAGGAGAGAGAGAGATAAATAAATAGTTAATTATAAATGAGTGATATAGGTAAGAAAACACTCAAATGCAATGGAAGCAGGTATTACAGGGCTTTAGCCAGACCATTTGGGGCGTGGAAAGCTTTCCAGAGGAAGCAAACCTGGGAGAGAGAGTGAGAAAGAGAATATTCTAGAAATAAGGAGCACTGAGAATAAGAAAAAATTCAGGAAGTTCAGTATATCTGCAGTTTTACGGCATGTGGCTAAAGCAGAGAATGAAGGGTCAAATGACAAAATGCCTTATGGGTCTTGTTAAGGAAAACAATTGACTTACCAATCATGGTCCACATAATCACTTTGCTTGTGCTAGCATTTCCAGCAGTGAGTCCAGAACTATCAGATCCCTGAGCATGAAGGACATCGCTTAGAAGAGTGATAAGAACTATTGTGTGATATTCCAAAGGACTAGAATTGAAGAATAGAAACTACAGAAAAGCAGGAATTTTAAACAATCAATGTTATTACATTGTAAGAGGATGCCTAGCACAGCAATAAATTCTCCATCAACGACTGGTCTATCACTAGGTAGAAATGTATCGTAGTTGGACAACACAAGCTTTAAAATCTCTTCCAAACCAGTGAAGCTTATTTTGTGTCCATTTTTCCTCCCAGTGGACATCCACTGAATCATTTATAAAAGAGAACACAGACCAAATTGGTGATATTTCTGAGAGTTTTCACCAACAAATGTTTAAATAAATTCTTTCTTCCTCACTTACCCAATATGGCCCCAATCTTCAGAAGATTTCTATCTATTAGACAAATTGTATTTATCAAGCAGTTAATTAACCTTATGTTTCAGTAGTACAAACCCAAGAACAGTATTGTGATTTAACTAGAGATTTCTGAATATTGAAACTAGCTTGAAGTCTAACCAACTGGGGACTCAAGATTGGAAAACTCCAAAGAATATAATCTCCAAGATCCCCTCCAGCAATGACAGTATATGACTCTAGGGATTAGAGTGAGAGAGGAGTGAGAAATTGGATCCCCTCAAGATTTTGAAGACATGCTCTGAGAAGAGAAAGGAAAAGTGAGTATGTATGTACCTCAGTGAGGAGGGAAAGCCATTGGTAGGGAACATGTCAAGAACAGTCTAGAGTAGCAGGGAATCATGGAATACTGTGGATAGAGCATGGGGTGCATGGATTTGCAGATCTGGCTATGGGTTGGCTACTTATTGACTCATTAGAGGCAAGTATTTCACCACTCTGAGTGTCATTTCCTCTTTTGTATATCGGTATCGGGCCAATGATTCTTAGCTTGACAGTGTCATTGTAAAGATTAAACAAAATACTGTATGTAAAACAACTAACTATCCTCAGCACACAGTAGGTTTTCAAAGGACAGTAGTCATCATAAGGCAGTGATGCTTTAATCAAGAAGTTTAGACACCAAGGAGCAGCTTAATTTGTTTACTGTGCAGAAAGATGAGAATCTTTATTGCTCTAATGACAGTTAGATGCCTTTAGAAGCTGCCTAGGGATACTGTGCAGTTGTCATTCTGATAATAAAAGCAGAAATGAGAGGAGAATTAATGAGGAAACCAGACAAATCCAAAATGCTGGGCCATCATCTGTCTGGATCGCATCAATGCAGGGGAGGGAAGGGATGACGTAAGTGTTTATTTCTAACTCTCCCTCTCTGAGAATGTTGAGTGTTTTCAGTCTGGCTTCTGCATTTAGAGCTCCCAACACACCTTGACTCCAAACTGCATTCCTTTTTAAATCTTTTGCTGCTGTTCTTGTTGGCCTGGATCCCTAAATCACCTGTGTGCATGATTATATTCCTGGTATGTGGGTAGGAAGGTAATAAAGATATACTCCCCAAGAACTAGGAAATATGGCAACGAGATTGTCCTCCTAAGAGTTAAACCAAAAGGTCAGTACTGTTAAAATGAGATATGCAAAATCACCTCCCAAAGACGAGCCAGCAGGATGGGGGCTAAGCTCGATGAATATATTAACGTATCTACAGAAAAATTATTTGGTCAGAAGGAAACTGACTAGCATGGAAACAGAGAACCACAGAAGCAATGGGTGCAGTGTGGTCCTCACCCTGTCCGAGGTCGTGCCAATTACCAAATGCATTGGAATCTCATGGACGCCAATCACCTTGAGGACAAACCCCCAAATTCCTTACTTGGCTCATGAGACCCTACATCATTTAGCCCCAACACATCTCCCCCATCTCACTTCTCTTCACTCAGTTCACTCTCTCCCTGGCCTTCTTGTTGCTTATGCAACGTCTATTCTCTTGCCCGGGGATTCTTTTTTTCCCAAACTTTGCATGGCTCCCCCGACCCCTCACTTCATTGCTCAAATTTAACTCCACCTATACTTCCTGACCACCTATCTAAAATCCAGCCCACAAAGAGCCAGGGTCCCACAACATGTCTGTAGCTTGTGAAATGGCCAGACATTGTCCTGAGACCTATGAAAGCAGTGCCAAAAGAAAAAATTCAAGTGCAAAAGCCAACAAATATCATGCCAGGAAGAGCTGGTTTAAAAGCTGAAAGAGAGGTTCACTCTGCACAACAGAAAGCTGGTGAAATATTCAGCCTCACAGATTGTGAAACTGCAGCAATATTTCCTGAATAGGGAAGAAAGTCATCCAGAAGAAGCTTATTTATTGGAGCAGGGTTTCAGAGTTATGAATCTGGCTCGCTAAAGCAAGTGGATGTCTTCTAGAATACTTATCCACTGTGTCATTTAAATATATTTAGTAAAAATTTTAAATTACTTTTCCCCAATCCCTCATTTTCTGAGACTTTAATTTTACCAAATGAGGTCTGTGAAATCACGGGTCTTTAAGAAAGGGAAAGTGATAACTCGGTTTCATTCCAATTTGGCAAAAGCATCCCAAATGGAAGTTGGAGATATCAGACGATCCAATGACTTTCAAATCCAATAAATGCCCTTTGTTCTGATCGCATTCTCACTAAGAAATGTTCTGATTATGACTTGGCTGTTCCCATGGCTCTGCTAGGGAAAGAAAGATCTAGTAATTTGGACCTGAACTTTCTGTCTTCCTATGTCAATTTGTGTTTCTCATGGTTAATCAATATATATCCCAAATGCCCTACTGAGTAGTTAACTTGTGCCTTTGTATTTGTTTGTTTGTGTCTGTAATATTGTAGCAAGAAGTTTACTTGAGCACTCTGATGGGGATGAAAAGGATAAGCCTGTGGACCTTTACATCAGGGAAAAATTGAAGGAGAGGGGAGGATAAGGACTTTTTGGTTACCAGCTTCTGGGCGCCTCCTAATTACCATCTAGTTCTATGTGGACCATCTGGGGAAACATAAAGAATTTGGGATGTGTGTGTGTGTGTGTGTGCGTGTGTGTGTGTGTGTTACTGTTCCAAAATATTATTTGGGAAGGCAGAGGTGGGAGGAAACTATGGTTGGAATTCTGGTGGATCCCATTAGACTTAGAGAAGAAAAAGAGCAATCCATATTCCAGTATGGTTCCTCTGAGGAACTGAGGTTTGGAGAAGAATGGTTCTGAGAACCAGACTCCTGGGATCCAAAGTCCAAGGCACCCATGGTCAAGCTTGGTACAGGGGGAATAAAGCCATCCTCCTCTAAAGGACACTGAGAGACTGAACAGGAAACTGGACAAGTGAAACAATCCAGTAGGAGAAGCTTGGGTCAATTCTAATAATTCAAAGGTCAAAAATGAATGGTGATGTGAACATCTGAGAATCTAAAGATCTTTACATTTGTTACAAACGAATTGGCATCTCACATACCCTTCTCTGCTCTCACTCAGCATGCAGACCAATGAAGATTCTGACTTTGCACACTGAGTGTCACATAATGCTACTTTCCCTTGCCAAAAAACACAGTGACCTGGGAAAATTATAATGTTGGAATCATTTTTGTTTCTTCAGTATTAGGACCCTACCCTCCTTTCTTTCAACCCATATTTATTGAGCATGTACTGTATGCAAGGATATTTCAGGAATTTTATAGAAGTAAAAATAAGAGACTCCTGCTGTAAAGTGAATTCACATAAGTAGAAGGAATGCATCATGACTGGATGATAATAAGAATTCAGTCCATGTTCAAAGGTAATTTCCTAACAGAACTACAATGTTATGCACCCCCACCCCTCCCAGTTGTGGTGTGCACACGTGTGCGCACACACACACACACACACACACTCTGTCCCCTTCCTTTACAGATCAGGAAAGAGTATAAAGATACAGAGATGAGAATTTTGTCAGCTGATAGATAGATGGAAGATGCTGTCTCTAAAAATGACCTTCAGGGAAGCAGAAGAAAAAAGATCCAGACTGATATTTGTAAGGAGGATACATTTGCATAATAGCAAAATGGTGTAGACACCTTCCTAATCTTACGGAATGCAATATCCTGGGTGTTTGGCTATCTTGCCTTTCAGCATGTTTTGGTTTGGCAGAGGCCATGGGCTTCAGAACATACTAGTAAGCTTGTTAAAATGCAGGTCCCTGGGCCCCAGACCAGACCTCCACTGAATCAGAACAGCTACAGTGCCCAGGAATCTTTCATTTCATCCAGCCTTCCCAGGGGATTCTCATCCAGGTCATAGTTTGAGAACCACTATTGGAACTTTTGTTGTGGTAGATTGGTCAGAGCTAATAACATACCAGGAACTTTGTTCTGATTCTCTGTTGATGGTTAAGAGTGTTTATTTTACTGAAATAAAATGAATTATTAGAAAAAAAGATAAAAGAATTCAGTTCATGTTTAATTCTATATGGGAGAGTTTTATAAGGGGGGAAAAGCATAAGGGCAAGTTTCAGGAGGAAGAGGTAAGAGAAGATGATGTACAACTTCAGGAATAAAAACAGAATGTCGAGTCCTTGGGACTTAGCAACATCCCAGAATAAGGACAGGATCTAAAGTCAACAACCAAACTCTAAGAAATCTAAAATTCTCAAACTTCAGTTGCTTCTCTAATGTTGGGGGTCTCATTATTTCCATCAGTTTCCTTGTAGGAAGTGAAATTAAAATCCTTAATTCAAAAGAGATCCTGTGGGCTCATCCTTGGCAGCACAAAAAACGGGAGCTGAATAGATTTTTTTAACTGATTCAGAGAGCAAACTGGTACATGGCAGTGAACATTCTGAAGAAGATCAGAAAGAAACTGAGTCTCTTGGACCTGTGATAAGAAACCAACATGAGCACAGGAAGTAGCTCTGGCTTGAGAGGAAGCCCTGGGGATGAACAGTGGATAAGCCCAGGGGCTCCTGGATAAATAAAAATAACTCCTACTAAGTCCACTCCTAGGGCCACTATAGAGCTCCAAAGAAATACTAGGAGTGAAATCACTACCCCTGTGTTCTGATGATGTTCTCTGCTAGGCTCTGGACCAGGCACTTGGGAATCCTGCCATGAAACCCCTACCTCTGAATGTTCATGCTTTGTTTTCTCCAACATTTTTAAAGACTTTCATCTGTATTTCTGGACTCAACTTATTGCTGTAGCAGAGCCTTGTTGGCTGTTTAATGACAGTCTAATGAGGTCTCCGAGTGTCCTAAAGGAATGATTCTGGCCTGCAGCTTTCCCTTTAAGGAGGGGCCTTTGAATCTAGGTCTGCATTAAGTATGAATGAAGCTTTCTGTCTGTGTCTGGTGCACACATGAGTGAAATCCACCTCCATATCACTTGTTCCTGGAGGGGATTTTCTCTCTGCATTACACCTGCAAAATGCTATCCTCTTTTCTCTGGCAAGCTTGGATACATGATTAATATTTTAAGCCTCCCAGGTCCCACTTTCCCTAGTTTCAAAAGTACCTGAATGTTGGACTTTTAAAAAATGTATTTATCTCCTTATTCAGACTGTTGAGGAGGAATTGCAAGGAGAAGGCACAGCCAAGGGGGCCAAAGCAAATCCGGGCAAATCTTTAAATTGCTTCTGCAGTCATCTGGGTTTTCTTTCATTACCATCGCAGATGCTACTTCTCTCCCCTGCTGACCTTCATTTTGCAAAGGAAGAGAGAACAGTTTTAAGACGGCATTAGATCTTTTCCTTCTAAACAAACTTGAAATATATGGTGAATGTTGTCAATTCAGAGAGAACTCTGTCTGGCTTCCCCTCCTGACCTGGGCACCGCCATCCTCCCCAGCTCAGCTCCCAGGAGATTCCTCTAATTTATCCCTCCTTCTCTCCAGGAAGCACTGCTGAAGTTTCCCCCACAAGGCTTCTTGCATTCACCTCACGGATGGCTGCAGGCACCTGGTTATCTCCCAATCCGCAGTCTCCTTACAGCATGGCTCTTTTTGCTCAAGAAGCAGAAAAAAACCTTAGATACAGAGGCAGGAAGGGCTGGCCACACACCCCAGAATCCAGGATATGAGTGTTTTTGTTCAGATTCAGCTCTGACCCTTACTCCTAAACTGGGGCACATAGGCTGATCACATTATGCTTCAATTTATTTACCTGTAAAACTGAAGGTGGCAATAAAGGAAAGAAATAATAAAGAGTAAATAAATAATAAATGACGATACAGGAAAGACTCAAATGTTACAAAATTTGTACAATCTACTACACAGATCCATTGTTTGCATCTGCAGTACAGGTGAATGGAGCTTGGGAAACTGTGGTCTGGAAAGATGCTTGCTAAATTCCCCTCCCTCTCTAAATTTGTAAGGGTTGACGCACATAATAGATAACTATTTATTGAGGTACCATGTCTGTGTTGGATAGTAGAGACACAGAGAAAAATGAGGGACAGTGTTTGCTTTTGTGGTGTTCATAGTCTAGTGAGTCAGACAAAGCTACACACAGCTACAGGAGAAGCTCTGGCCGCTGCCCTCCACTTAGCCAAGTAGCTGGGACAATGGAAGGTGTCCCTTCACTGGGCAAAGTATACTGACTCATTCCCAGAACATGCTGAATGTTTGCAAACAATAGAGTCCTCTCTATTACACAGTTACACTGTGTGCTTCTGCCCCCACCAGCTTTTGAATGAACACCACTTGTCCTGATTGCACCGAATCAAAGATCTCTATGTATTGGCAATATATTATGATAAGCTGAAATGAAAACGGGTGCAAAGTAGCGGAGGCACCTGCCTTCAAAGAGCAGTGCTGCAGAGCAAGGCAATGACAGGACTTGAAGCCAAGGACACAGCACCAGCTGTGGCTCTCCCTGGTACTGTGACTTTGGGCAATGCACTTGACCATTTGAGCCTGTGTCCCCACTTGTAAGATGGAGATGCATCTACCTGCCTGTCAACAGTGTTGTGAGAAATAAATGAGGTAATACATGTGAAAGTGTTTTTTAGATTGTCAACCTTCTTACAGTGTTATTTTCAGAGCCTGGCATAAAGAAGAAGCTAAAGAAAATTCATGGATGGAATAATGGAAAGACATGAGGGAGGAAGGGAAGGAGGAAAGAGATAAGATACACAGATGGCATTTTTAAAAACTATAAAATAGAGAAACACCTGCCAAGGACTGATGGGTTATAGGAGTTCAGAGCAGGAAGAGATGACAGAAGAGTAATAGGATCATGTTTGCATTTTAGTATTAATTTAAAATTATTTTAGTAACATTAAATACGATAGATTTGTGAGGAGCAATATCAGAGATAAGGAGACCAGTTGAAAAACAGCTGGAATAGTCACTAATAATTAACTGAGGCAGTGTCAACTGGGGTGAACTCAATACATTGAAGCCAGTCTAAGGTGGAAGACATTTCAAGATGCAGCGAGGAAGGTGTTAGAAATAATTTCCAGATTTCTCACTGGGGTAGGTGGCTGGATGAATATGTCATTTCACTGGGACAGGGAATATCTGAGAGAAAGAAGGTTTGGGCAGGAAATGGTGAATTCAGTTATAGACATGTTGAATTGAAGTTGCTATAGGACAGCCAACCTAGGACAGCAGATAGCTGGATATAGAGAGCTGAAGCTTAGATTCACAGATGTGGGACTGATGCAAAGAAAATGACTGAGATCATCCCCTGATAACTGTGTAGGGTGAGAATAACAAAAGTGGGCTCAAGAGAGTACCCTGAGAGCTCCATATTTATAAGGTTTAAAAATTTGTTGTCAAGGTTAGACAATTCATATGCAATGGTCAATGACAGTTTAAAAGCACCGAATCTGGAGTCAGACTAAATGGTCTCCAATCCCAGTTCCATCACTTACTGACCTGGGTAAGTCAGTTCAACTCTCTGAACCTTGGTTTTCCCATCAGTAAAATGGGAATACAAGTGGAATCACCTGTTGGGAGGACTAAACAAGATAATGTGGGTAAAGTGTTTATCCCAGTGCCTAATTCATAAATACATACATATATTTAAAATGTTAGCTGTTTTAAGGGACTTTGGAGAAAAGAATTTTATTTGTTTGTGTTTTTAGATTTTTTTCTAGTCTCTGAATGAGAGCTGTTTTCCAGGCCACCAGTGTAGGAAAAGACCACTGAAAGATCTGTCATTTTTTTCTCAATTGGCCATTGAGCAGCCTCCAGCATTCCTGATTCCCTTTCCCTCCCCTCGGCAACCTTAAACCCCACCTCAGGCATCAACACTTTTTCTCCTTGCTCTCAGAATGCATGACCTCTGTGCATGCTGGTCTTGAAAGCCCATGGCTGTGCCACTGGGGGCCCCAGGCTGGAGCATCTGCAGCCCACCATGCAGCCCACTGGTTGCCAAAACCCCCATCATCACAGACTCCGGTCCCAGAGAGCCATACTCTTCACACCCCCTGTCCAGGCTACTCTGCCACTTCCTGCTGCTGTTGCTTCATCTCTGCCCCAGATGCTACTTATTGCAAGCAGTGGCCTTGCTACCATTGCCTCTGTCTCCCAACACCCCAGGGATTTGGTGATTCATTCATTCATTCATTCAAGAAATAATTATCGAGTTCCCACTATGATCCAGACACTGAGCTAGGCATTGGAGATACTGAGGTAAATAATACCTGTCCTCTTGGAGTTTATCACTTGGGAAAAATATAATAATCAATCAAACACATAAATCAAACAATAAGATAATTTCAAATAGTGATGAATGTGATAAAGAAAATAAACAGAGAGATATGATAGGAATAGGGTAGGTTTGAGATGGATCTTTGGTAGCAACATTTAATTGAAACCTGGACCCTAAAAATATTGTGAATATGAATGTGAGTGGATGCATGGAGGGAAGAGCTTAGAGACTAGATTTTCTTATTTGAGAAATTGTTAAAGCCAGGCACGTTGCTGAATATCTTCTTAAATTTGCATTTCTCATTTGCAACTTTCTTTCTCCTCGAAGCAAGCCCAATGAAAGAAATGCTCTCCACACCCTTTCCAATGAGCTACAGAGAAGAGGATGTGTTGAATTAGGTGGTAGATTTTTCTGTTCCTGCCACTCTAGGTGCCTCCATATTTTAAGGTGTTTGATGAGTGAGAACATGAGGTTCAAAGATGTTACCACATAGAACATGTACTAGAAGAATTTCTTTCCACCAACTAAAATCTACAGGAGATCCAACCAGTAGGAAATAACCACCTCTCAAACCTGTGCAGGGCTTGATAGTTTGCAAAGTACTTTTATAGACTTGATTATATTTAAGATCTACAGCCAGCATGTGAAATAGTATTTTTTCTAATTTACAGATGAGGAAACTGAGGCTTGGAGAAACCATGTGACTCTAAAAATATGCCACTTGTAAGTGATGAAGCTGAGTTTTTAAAGCCGTCACCCAACAGTCTTTGGGTATATTTTTCTACCACTGTTATTCCAGGGCTTCTGAAATAGTCTCAGGTCAATTTATGACACTGGGTCTGTCCAATTTGCTACTGTTGGCTTGTATTCAGCCATAACTTATGTTGTCCATGTTTCCTGTGGTTTTGCTGTTGTGAGGGTGAAAATAGACACCACTGTTTTTCTGGTTCATTTAAAGCTCCCACGGACACTTTATTCTTGCTTCCCATACCCAAAAGCTAGCTCCATCTGACTCTTCCCCTGTTGGTCCAAAGAATGCAGCAGCTGGGAGGTGAGGGCACCTCCACCTCTATTGGCACCATCTATCAGACCCTCCCCTCCATGCCCACCTAAGATCCCAAAGCGTCAATGCAAGTTACCCTGGGGTGAATCGGATTCTGCTCCTCCTTACATCACTGCATTTAGGCCTTTCTGCTGCAATCTGGTGTGGTCTTACTCTGAGTGTCTCTCTGTTACAGGCGAGGAAGCCAAAACACAGCAAGGTCGAGCCATTTGTTCAAATCCACATGGGTAGTAAGTGGTAGAAGGGGTATTAACCCCTATTCTCCCCTTTCTCCCTAAGAGAAAGCACTCAGCCTCAGAGAACAGATGCAATCACACAAGCTTTGTCTAGCAACAGTGCCTCTGCCATCTAATAAGGTACATCACTCAGAGTTGTCCATTATCCGCCCTCATGGACTCAGGTCAAAATGCCTGGGATAAAGATGTTGCAGATTAAAAAAATCAAAAGAAACAAGCAAACAGTGCTTGGTCATCAAAATATGATGAATCTCTCTTCACACACACACCAATGGGATGTTTGGTGCATTTTACCTGTCTGCCCCACCCTGCCCAATAGTTTGATAGTGTGTCTAAAGAGCCAGCATCTCTCCAGCTCCTAGCTCAGTGCATGGTACATAGTAGTCACTGAAAACTTTTTTTTCAGTGAATGAACAGAACATGGAGTGTCTAGATATTAGTGACTCCTTATTGAAGCTTTTGAACTAATTATTTTTGATCACATATATTTTAATAAAGGAGCAAAGTTACAAAGGCAAGAGCCAAGTTTAGCATAGACCTGGGTTTAATTGTGACCTTTTATAAGCTATTTTGTTTTCCGAATGGCAGCATACCAAGCTGCAGTAAAGGGCTGATAATGTGATGAGGATTATGAATGTATTGATAGGTAAGTCCCTCAGCACCGTGCTCCCTGGGCACAGTGGACACTGGGTAAATGCTTGTTCCCTTCTTTCAACTTCTTTATTGGTAAGTTCAACCCTCAGTGACTGCTTCTTATCTGACCCTTCAAGGTGTGAACAAAGAGAAATGGTCTTAGGAATCAGGATAGCTGATCTTCATTCTGAATCTCTGGAAGTCAAACTATTCAGATCTGCCTCATCTCACATTCCTAATCAAAGAATAGGTATCTTCACATGTATTCGTGAAGAGGAAATGGGACTATACCTTGAAAAGGAGGTACAACAAATCACTTTTATCAACCTCAGCACTATTGACATTTTGGGCTGAACAGTTCTTTGTTTTGGGGGCTGACCTGTGCGTTGCAGGATGTTTAGCAGCAACCCTAGCCTTTACCTACTGGATACCAGTAGCACTTCCCCTCCCAGTTGTGACAACCAAAAATGTCCCTAGACATTGCTACATGTCCCAGGGGGAGGGGGAGTAGACAGGTGGTGGGTGTTATTATTGGTCTTTTTCTGGCATAGAATTAGAATAAGAAGTGTGTGACTGTCAGTGTGGAAATAAGTAAAACTCCTGCTTGGACACGCTTTCTCTTCAAGAGAAAAGCTCACCCCATTACAGGTGGGGTTTAAGACAGGAATGCTTTACTTATTATTTTTCTCTATTTTATTTTTAATTGAAGTATAGTTGATTTAAAATGTTGTGCTAATTTCTGTTGGACACAACTATAATTCAAAAAGATACATACATCCCTATGTTCATAGCAGCAATATTCACAATAACCAAGACATAGAAACAACCTAAATGTCCATCAACAGACGAATGGTTAAAGAAGATGTGTTACAAATATACAAAGGAATGCCTTACTTCTAATATGTGTGTGATAGACTCTTGTTTTCAGTGAACCATATATGTCTTGGCTCTTCCCCTCTTTGTGTTAAACAAAAGATCGTATATTGATACATCTTTAACCTTACCTTTCACATACAAGCAAATGTACACTCCATTTAGAATAAGAATTAAAAGCAAATCACACTCCTGGGTACAAATTGAGTCCTCACCACCTTTGATTCCCTTTCCATCTGAGAACAGGCAGGAATCTCCTCCCTCTTACTCTCACACCCACCCAAAGCTCCAGGCTCATTCCATAGCCTCTGGCATCTCTTCAGTGTCATGAGAACCTCATTGCCTTCCATATAACTTTGTTTGTCACAGTTCAAAAGCTCAGTCGTGTCTCTCACCCTCTGGAAAGGCAGCTTTTCAATCCTACCAGTCCCAGAAGACATTCTTACGCTGCAGACTTGTAGATTTCTGATCTCTGACTTCTATTTAATCTCCTTAACAATATCAGGCTTTCCTTTGTCAAAACTAAGAAGCCCTGATCCAGCATTTCCACTTCACGATATATACCCAAAAGAACTGAAAGAAAGGTCTCCAAAAGACATTTGCACACCAATGTTTATAGCAGCATTATACACAACAGCCAAAAGGTGGAAGCAACCCAAATGCCCATCGTCAGGTAAATTAATAAACAATGGAATGTTATTCAGCCTTAAAAAGGAAGAGAATTCCGACACATGCTATAACATGGATAAACTCTGAGGACATTATGCTAAGCAAAATAAGCCAGTTAGATATAGATATAGATATAGACATAGACATAGATATAGATATAGATGAGAGAAAGAGAGAGAGAATGATTCTGCTTATATGAGGTGCCTAGAGTAATCAAATTCAGAGGCAGAAAGTAGAATGGTGGTTGTCAGGATCTGAGGAAAGGGGGAATGGGAATTTAGTATTTAATGGGTACAGAATTTCAGTTTTGCAAGATAAAAAGTTTCTAGAGATTAGCTGCACAACAGTGGGACTATACTGGACACTAGTGAATTCCACACTTAAAAAATGTTTAAGATGGTAAATCGCATGTTTTGTGTACTTTGGGACAATTAAAAATAAAATTAAAACAAGCAAAAAATACTGAGAGACCTATGTCCCCTCCCCATCTCTGCAGCATGGATTCCATTTCCTCAATAGTTTCATGTGTCTACATCTTTTCTTCCTCTTTGCATGATCCTTCCTTGGCCCTTTAGGTGGGTTCATCCTCTCCACGTCCTTCCATCCAGTTCTCACCAGGAGGCAAGACTTATTTACTAGAGAGTTAAGGCAATGAGTCTCTCCTCCTCTTCTCCCTCTCTTTTCTGACACCTCACTCTCTCTCTACTTTCATCTTCATTGGGGTCACACTTGCTCTATTTCCTACATCCTGCCTCATGGAATATAATTTTTCCAAACCCCACATTGGGTAGTTTAGCTCATTTCAGCCACTGGAGTTAAGCTCCATTGTCCAATTCAAGTTTTACCTGCAATAAATCTGACTTCTTTTTCATCATTATCTGGCTCCTGGGGCTATTTTTCCATTGGTTCAGAGCCCACAGAAGAGGGGCTGTGATTAATTAGTGCCCTCAACTTGATCCAAATGTCCATAGACTCCTAGAGAATTTTTTTGGTTTTGTGTCAACCTTGAACTACATGAAAAGCAATGGACCAAATTTGATCCCCAAATTATATAATATATTCCACTATATAAAGCCCTTATTCAACAATTTTACAGGTGGTTGCCCATTTTCTTAGCATCATTTGAAGTTAGTACCTCACTGAGAACATTGTAGGCCCCCTTCACAGCTCTGAACTCTGTGTCAGGTGCTGAGTAGAGCTCCTGTCTGTTTGCTGATTGGCTGAGTGTTGTTACAACACAAGAGAGAAATGACTCTCTAAACACTGCCCGTTTGGGTCATTCTTGACTTGGACAGATATTATTCTCAGTAGTTTGCAGCATGATAGGGCAAAAGGAATGGGTGACTGAGGATAAAAAATGTCTTATCTTACTGACTTAGATAAAACATACGTCTAACTTTGATGAATTTAGGCAACAAATATCTTGCTCTTTTGAGTCTCCATTCCCTTGTCTATAAAATTAGGGCCTTTTCATTGATTTCTAAGCTCTCTTCTATTTCAAACACACTCTTAACTCTATAGTTCAATTGTAGATTTAACCCAGTATTAACAGATTAAGGCAGAAATGCTCCACCCTTCGCTCCCCACTGACTCTGGCCTGCAGAAGCGTCCAGCAAGCATTTTTTTCCCCCCCGCAGGCACTGCAGGATCCATCAGGCTGTTGAACCATACTATCAAACTCCAGTCAGATGATCCCCCACTGGGTTTTTAAATCCACATGGAATGGTTCTGGCCCAGTGTGAGGGTGGCTGAAATTGACAATCCAAGGGTGGGTGTGGGAGGTGTCCCAAGGAGCACTCTTGATAATCAAAACGAACAAAGTTGTTTCTTTCATCAAGATATTAAAAATAAATCTAAACCATAGGTTGTTTTTGTAGGAACACCATCCAACGCTAATCTTATTCATCCCTACGTTCCACTGTTCTACCCGCCCTGGCTTGGCAGCTTGCCATAGGGGGGAAGTGAGCTGTTAGGCTCTGCATTTAAATATTACTCACCCAGCTCAGTTCAAGGTACAGGTCAGCCCATAGGATTAAGTTAAGTACACTGCGAAAGACATTATCTTTTGGGTCACTGGGATACAATTCAGTGAGCAGCAACAGGATTTCCTGGTTGATATATGATTTCACAAGAGGTTATAGCTTGTCTGCCTTATAAATAATAGTAAAAATCCCTTACATTCATATTCCACTCTGGAGTTTGTGAAGGATTTTTTACATCCATTACTGACTAGGACACTCTCAGTGGAGTCAGCCCAGCCCAGGAGAGAGTTAGACACAGGCTCAAGTGCCTGTTTCCCACTTTCCAAGCTGTGTTACCTTGAGTAAGTCACATCATCTCTCAGAGCCTCAATTCTCTTACTATAATTAGGAAATGCCAATAATATCTGCCTTGTAGGGGAATCAAGGAGATCAAATGAGGTGATGTTTGTGCATAGCATATGTTTCTTTTAATTATGTCACAGAAAAGAACCTGTTAGATATGCTCCTTAGAAGCAAAATTAATAATCATGAAAAGAGGTCTCAATTTACCTTCTAAAGCCTTAAAAACATAAACACAGTAGAGCTAAAATAGTTTTTAAATGGCCTTCTCTATTTTTCTTTTGATTGTCATTCATTCATTGGGTACATTAGCACAATAGTTGTAAAACTCAATCTCTGCCTTCCAGGAACTTGTAAAATTAAGACATATACAGATATAGCTACTGCTATGACTTTAGGTAGAGAACAGAAATGGAGAAGTGAGGTCAGTCTAGCAAAGGCTAGATGTCAATGACTGCAAATGATATGATGCCATTAAAGGATTCCCAAGGAAAGAGATTACACTGGACCATGGTATTGATACAAAAGCATTATCAACTGTCTTATTTTTAAATAAGAAAAATATTCTTATTTTTAAATAAGAAAAATAATTTAAAAATCCATCTTCTATGTGACTAGACATCACAGCATGTGAGTAATTCGGCTTTTTTTTAACCTACAAATGTAAAGTCAATGTGTCAGAAGTAAGATGTCAAATTTAAATTACATATGAAATTTGGATGAACTTTAATAAAAAGGACCTAAAAAATGAGGAAAGTGCTGGTCCTGCTTTTCCCTGTGCTGGTCAGACTTTACTTCAACTTAGTGCAACATTTAGTTAAGCATATGCTACATGTCAAACCCTTGGAGTAATGTACACAGATTTTAAAAGAGATCCAGCACACAATATCCTGGAATAGAAACAAGATTATGAGTGGGTTTGAAAAATATGACATATGGGAAATGGTTAAAAGGATGGGTCATCTGGACTGAATTCACAGAATTAGGTACATATAATTGTATGCAACTCTGGTTGAGGCAGAGCCCTCTTCCTGAAAAGGAGAGAAAATTTCCAGCAAATATATCGTAGCTTTTGGAAGAGAAGTCTTTGAGACCAGGGCAACAGAGTGACTTGGGCACAGCTTGTTTTGTCATTAGCTAGAACATCAACTGTGCTGTATCTTTCACAAAAGAACCCCAAGGTACCTTGTCTTTGGAATGGGAAGATTAAAAACTCTTGCCTAATATCTCCACCACTTTCCAAGGAGTGAGTTTTCTTCTAAACTAGAACGAGAAGAGAGAATACAAAGGACGAATGTGGACAAAACACATACTCAAGCCTCTCCATGTGGTCTGGGCTTCCTCACAGCATGGCAGCTCAGTCCGCAGGCAAGAGTCCCAAGAGACAGCCAGGTGGAACTACATAGCCTTTTATGATCTAATATCGGAAGACATGGAGGGTCACTGCTTCCGCATTGTATTCATTGGAATGGAGTCCCTAAGGCCAGCCCATATCCAAGGAGAGAGGAATCAGAATCCACCCCTCAATGAGAAAAATGTCAAAGAATTTGCAGACTGTTGTGAAGAAAAACACCACAGTACAGCCTCTAACCGCAAGTGTTTAAATTCCTCCCATATGAAAATTACCTTCATCCTCTCCTCAGACATCTCCCACTCCAAGCAGTTTCATTTATCATTGCATTAAGCTCAAGCTCCAGGCCTGGGATCTAATCACCAAATTTCTATGTAATGGAAATTATACCTTCTCCAACAACATAACATGACTATACTAAGGATCACATTACAAATATGTGTACAAACACACATGTACACACACACCATTCATACACACACATAAAATCATGATGCTTTTTTCAAAATAGAAACTTAATTATACAGAAATCACCTCCATTCATGCAATTTTTATGACTACCTCCAGGTAATTAATTTTATGGAAATTTATAATCCTTGTCCTCCTGCTTGCACCCCTCCCCACACACACAGAACCCCTAGTACTCTTGGGAATATTGGGCAAACACTCTCACTAAGATATTACATTAAGAAGTCAAATTACCATTAAACATTGTATGACTCATGCATCAAACAAGATATTGTTTTAGACACTGAGATTTTCTAGGCAACCTCCAAATGCTAATATGTTTAACCTCAACCATTGATTCCTTGTTCTGAGATGGCACTTAAGACATTGAGATATACCTCCTTCTGAATTCACCCTTCCAGCACTTATGGAATTTCACTGTATTTTGCTGAGTTTGGGCAGTAGCCAGAAAAATGTCTCCTATGAGACAAAGATGGCTTGTTATTTCTCCAGTATCTATTCTGCTCTTCTCCTGAATAATAAGCATTTTAGCTAGGCACATGGCCATCTAGATAAAGAGTTCATTTCCCAATTTCCCTTGAAGGTAGCTATAGCCACGTGACTATATTCTGGTCAACATTATGTGGGTTCAAGTGCTGAGTTGTAACTTCTGGGTCAGGCCCTTAACATACAATGAGCATAGTCTTCCTTTCTCTTTTCTATTCCTGTTGACTGGAATGTAGATGTGATAGCAGAGCTACAGCAGCCATCTTAGACCACAAGGTGAAAGCTACATGTTGAGGTTGGCAGAGTAATAAAAAAGTCCACATCAGCTTAACCTGATATGGCTGACTGCTTATACTCAGACAGGTACCTAAGAGAGAAAGAGCTTTTATCTTGCTTGACAACATTATAGCAGGAAAAGAGAATGTTAACTGGTAGACCCACTCAGACTACAATCATCTTCCAGATATGACCAGCATTGGCCCTACCCCATTCTTTACATTATGATGTCTTATCTTCCTGCCCTCCAGGAAGTCATGGGCCACCCAGTGACTCTTGCCTGCCTGATCTACACTCTACCTGACCCACATTTGCCACTAAAACTCTCTCAGAATCCCCAGAGGGAAGGAGCTTAGAAACTCTGTTGATCAACACTTTGCTTGTAGTCGTCTCGTGTCTAACAGGTCCTCCAAAGTACTGTTGACAGACATAAGAGTGAAAATACAACTAGAAAGTTGCAGGCAATGAGCAATCAGAACGGACACCACTCACAAGCAATCACTTAGGACACTGTCCTGGGCAGTAGCATGACCATCAAATACATACCTGCTGATTTCTGCAAGATGATCTCTCCTGCCTCCAGGCCTGCTCAGTTCTTCAGCATCCATCCCTCTGCATACTACAACACTGTTGTAGAGACTTGTTACAAACAAAAAAAAAGACATTTCAATTAGAAGATAGATGTCATCTGTGATTAAAAATTAAAAGGCGTGTGACCTTAAAATAGGCTACAAGACAGAATATCTCTTCTGCGTTTTTATTTATACCTATGGAGTCCCCAGACAAGTATTAACATTCGCATAAACTCAGACTTGCTCCAGCCCACAAACTATAGCCCTTGTACTCTTGGTTTTAAATTGTTACTGGCATATCAAGAAACAGCACACTGTGACCACAAGCAATCCTGCAATTAGCAAAATATTTCAACATTCAAGTGGGAGAACAGTGTTTGCACAAATGAGGCACATTGATATTCCAAGCAGCAACTGTCACAGCAAAACAAGAGACCAGCATCATAAGGAATGGGTATTTCAGGCTCAATGACATGATAGCTGTTTTCAGTACCTCAATTTAATCCAACTAAATATTCACCAAGTGCTTCTCTGTACCAGGCACTGACTCTACCAGGTGTTGGGGAAACAAAGGTGATGAAGACAGGGTCCCAACTCTCAAATGAACAAATTGATAAACAAAAAGCCTGTAATTTTCTGTAGGTATCATAGTAGGTAATGTCTAGAAAATGTTATGGGAACACAGATGAGGCAGCAATCACCTCTGCCTGGCATTAGGCTGCCTAGAAATGTTCAGAAAGGTCACACTTGAGTCAGGCTATATGGAGTGAACTGGTACTCAGAAAGACAAAGAAAGAAGAACATATCTGGTAGTGGGAATAACAGAGGCAAATGCTGTGCAGACAGGAAAAGGTACAATGTGACGGGGAGGGCACCAGCAGGGTAGGTGATAAAGCTGCGAGATGTAGTTCTCAAATACTGGTGCAATTAGAACCCCAGGAAGCTTATAGGAACCACCATGCCAGCACCAATCAAGACTATTAAATCAGAATTTCCATCCCTAGGCATCAGGATTTTGTAAAAGCTCCCCAGGGGATGCAAGCATGCAGTCAAGGTTAAAAACCATTGCCCTGGTTCTGACCAAGAAGGTCAGAATGTCATCCTGAAGAACTACCTGCCCTCCAGGCTATGGGAATCCTAAGTGGTCCTGTCTACAGCATCTTCAGATTTTAGATGACCTGTATAAGGTTGTGTACTCTCATATCACTAGGTGAGGGACAGCTGATGGGTGGCCAAGGAATTCATCTCCTGGAGGAAATCCAAGTATCTCAGTTATAGACAGAGTCAAGTTCCCCTAGGAGGGATGAATGCTCCATCCCAGTCCTGTGAAACTGTCCTACTTCTATCAGAGTAGAGTCTACATCCCTTAGATTGACCTAAAACACACATATCTTTCCTGTATCTTAGTCAATTACTTACCTTCTCCTAAGAAGATGGAGAATTCTTTGTGGAACCATTAAAATAAATAGCTAGCTCTTTGATGGTGTTTACTCTGTGTTGGAAGGAGCTGGAGGAAAAAGTAACTCTAATTCTCATAACCTCAGGAGGTAGATACTAGAGTTAATTCCATATTCTAGATAAGGCATTTGAAATAAAGACAGGTCTGGGACTAGAGTGCCTCACTCGCCTCACCTTAGTCCCAGCCCTACCGAGGGAAGGACTGAGAGCAGGAAGGAAGAGGAAGCAAGAGTCAAGCCAGGCAACTGAACTCAGAACTTCCACTCATAACAACCCACCATTAGTCTTTCTTGTGCACCCTCACCCTAGAGTTGCAGAGAGGAACTGTGAGCACCTGGGAGTTCAGAGGGTCCCAAGACCACCCTCAGGTTCAGTAATTCACTGGAAGGATTTACAGAACCCAACAAAGCTGTTGTACACAGGTTATGGTTTATTACAACAGAAGGACAGAGATTAAAATCAGGAACAGAAAGAAGTATATAGGGCCGGGTCCAGGAGAGTTTCAGACACAAACCTCCAGCTGTCCTCTCCCAGTGGAGTCGCAGCCAGAGCTACTTCTCCTAGCAACAATGTGAGGCAACACACGTGGAGTATTACCAACCAGGGAAGCTCCCCCGAGCCTTAGTGTCTAAGAATTTTACTGGGAGTTTGTCACATAGACATGGCTGGCTGCCCACATGGCTGACCTTAATCTTCAGCCTCTCCAAAACATCAAGCTGAAACTGCCTGGCCCAAGACCCCCATGATAAATCACACTGTTAGCATAGACTATTTGTTATGGCCCAAGACCCCAGGTAAACAGAGAGGGTATTCCAAGTGCTTAGAGGTTACATCCCAGGAGCAGTCAAGGGTCAAACTTTTCTATGGGCAAGGTTAATCCTTTACTGCCCAGAACCAGTCCCATCTTGGAGTTCCATAAAGAGGATTTACATCCAACTGCTATCACTTCCTGGCTGAGTGGCCTGCGGAAGATTCCTCAAGTTCTCTGAGCCTTTTTTGTTTCACTTGTAAAGTGACTATAACATCTCAGGTGACTGTTGAAAGGCTAATATGAGGTTAAGTATAACCAGGATGTTAGAAACTATAAAAGTAATGAAAGTTAATTATATCCTGCCTCAGTCTAAAGTGAACCAGTGGTTATTCTTGGGAGAAAGTCCTAGAAGTTGCAATACTTGGGACATGGGCCTCAACTAAGAGACATTCCATTTCTACAGGAACACAATCATCATTTCATTCAACAGGCATTTCTGAGGTATCTATGGGCCAAGTCCTGGAGATGCAAGGATGAGGAGGCTACATTTCTAAGCAAGCTGCTGTGATTTGGAAAGTAATGAATGGAAGGGAGTTAGTTAGCATGCAGATTAGCTCAGGTCCAAGGAGATAAGAAGCAACACGCCTCCCTGAACTTCTCAAACTCCCACAGTCAGCTCTTCTCACGAGCGCATCATACTGTTGGGCCCAGTGTGCTGGAACAATCTATGAGATATTAATACTTTTTTTCTCCTTAACTATAGCTTTTTTAAAAAATACCCTAAATAATGTACTAGCAGCACATACACGCCCTCTTTTCTGATACACTAAGGACACAGCTGTCAGTATACTGCAACACTTTGCATCAGACAACTCGGAGGAGGTGTTTTAAATACCTTATGCTCCCTTGCAGATGTTTTGAAAGCTGCTGGATTCTAAAATTTTAAAGAAGCAGATTTTTCTTTAATGTTTCATATTTTATTGAACTTAAAAATCTCTAGTCCTCAAGACTTAAGGCCTATAGAGTTCAGCGGTATTAACTCACAGATCCAACCAATCTTTATCAAGCACCTACTATGTGTCTTCAGTGTTGTAGGCACATAGGAAAGAAATAAATGAGAAAACAAGGCTTTTTTTGAATATCTCTGCCCCTGTGGAACTTACATCCTTGTAGACTCTGACAGAATATCAGCTTTGGAAAGTTATGAACTCAGCACTAATCACTTATCTGCTGAGGGACCCTGGACACCTGACCAAACCCACCTGAGTTTGTTTCATCATCTTGAAATGGAACTAATCAATACCAACTTTCTAGGGTTGTTGTGAAAATAAATTAAACAACCACGGCAAAGCACCTAGGACAATTTTGTCTCGTAGAAGCTACGTATATATGTTAGGTCTCCTTTCCTTTCTACCTTTTTTTCCCAGGACCCCATACAATCTCAGTTATAAAACCAAGGGAAGAGAAGGCACTGTTAGGTAATAGATTAACTAGAAGCACTAAATGATCATCACTGGAAAAACTCAGAAATAAAATCCAAGTCTGGTAGTTTAATCAGATCGCCTGCTACTTCACCCTTCCCTGTACAAATTTAAAGAAGACAGTATGAGGTAGAGGGAAATACTCCAGGCCAGGTTAAGAGACCTGGTTTTAATTCTAGCTTCTCCAACAATAGCTGTGTGTCTTTGGACAACTCACTTTCCCTCTCTGAGTCTCTGTTCCCTGAGTTGCAAAATGAGGTGCTGCACTAGATCAGTGCTCTCCATCCAAGCTACACTTCAGAATCCCCTGTGGAGCTTTTACAACATCCAGATGCCCAGAAAATTAAACCAGAATACCTGAAGGGATTTTTTTTAACTTCCCTGTTATGAAGCCAGGACTGAGAACTTCTGGGCTCCTCTTTCAGCTCTGACACCCAAGACAGAGCTTGCAAACTCAAATACCTGCAGAGACCAAGCAGGTAATGTAAGTGCGTGAAACCAGACAGGCACATCTGCCACATATAAGAATAGTGGGGCTGTGCTGACTGGTAGACACCCTGTGGGAAGGGCAGCAGGTGACCCCTGCCAGACCATTGTTTCCCTGTGGGGCGCTGGAGGTGGGGATCAGGTTAGAGGTCCAGGGCTGCCAAATATTCCATTATGCAAGAGAAGCTGGCTATCTTGTGTATGTGTGTGTGTGTGTGTGTGTGTGTGTGTGTACACATGCACGCACACACGCAAAATCTCCAAAATTTAAAATGGTGACTCAGCTTGGACTGTTTTCAAGCTGAGTTCCTTCTTAATGTTGTTTAAGCAAAAACAAAAAAACAAATAAACAAAATCAAAAAGTCATTGTGTATCCTGGTAGTGCTAAGGTCTACCAGTTGCTGACGCATTCTCCAAGACTTTGGACAGATTCAATTCTTGGAATATGGAGGTCATGATGAAAATCTGGGGCTTAGAGATTCCTTTTCTTCCTTTCTTTATATTCTCTCATACCTTTTTTTCATTATTTCTCCTCCTCTAGAAACCATATTTGACATTTTTCTCCCTAATCACACTTTCCATTAAATTTCAATACTACAGATATGCTGTCTATCTGCTTATGTACTCCATGTGCTTATATATAAAAAGAGTATGATTTCTTCACCACTGCTTCCAAGAATCAATTTTTGCAAGGTGCCCCCATTGAGAATGCATGCTTTTTATAAGTGAATTGAGACATCTTGACCTGTCTGCAGGTAACTAAAGTCTGGGTTTGGTCTTGTGTTCTCTATTGTGTCCACCCTCCTCCCACCTATCACACCCCCTACCTTTCTAAGAGAGAGACTGACTGAAACAGGAGAGCTGAGGTCTGGGTTTGCAAGCACAGAGGATCAGTTAGGTATGCAGCCTTCAGTAAGCTTCTTACCTTCTGCAAGACATTTCTCACACCCACACTGATATCACAGAATTGTTTTAAGTGTGAAGTGAAGCCAAGGCTGGGGCAGAGACTGGGGGTTGCTGAACACTGTGTTCTGCCATCCAGACGCTCCTTCTGTGTACACATTGTTGCTGGGAGTGGACAGCCTTCATCTGTCTGTCCCTTGGGGGATGGCTTCAGGTTGCCCACCTCCAGTGATCAATGAGGGAGCATAAAGGCCTAATCATCTCAGCCCAACAGTGAACAACCCTGAAATGCCACTCTAGCTAGCTCCAGGGTGTCCCTTGGGTCAGGCCAAAGTTGTTCCTGGGCCATCATCTCAACTCATCTCCCTCTGCCTACTCCTGCTTTATTCTGCCTCTTCTACAAATCTGGGGTCCAAGGATGCACCTGTACAAATATCCTACACACAAGACTCCATTTCAGAATCTGCTTAGCAGGGGAATTAAACTGCCACAAGTGGTAATATAAAGGCAATGCAGTAATACTACTGTTGACATTGTTCACGAATATAACTTCTGAAGCTTCAAGTATTTGCACACAAAGTTGTCAACTGAATTTGCAGCTGGAATTTTGCACAGTCCAATCTGGACATGCTTAACACCAGGTTTCCTGGTATCAGAGATGCTGTGAAACATGAAAGTGACCACAGCAAAAAGCTCACAATTCTGGGCCAACCAGAGACTTGAACTCAGTAGAGTAGAGGGCCTTGTTTAGTGTATTTTCTTCTTTTTTTTTTTTGGTGATCTATCCAGCCCGTTTTATTCTTGTTCCGGGAGACCTGCATAACTTCCATATAAGTGAGGTGTCTCTCCCTTGACAGGCAAGTAAATAAATTCAACTTCACTTTGGATCACTGTTTGATATCTTTGTTCTTACTATTGAACATCACAAATCACTGGGGGAGGGAGGGCTCACAGGCTTCACATCCCGTTACCTCACGCCAGGAGGCCAGCGTCCTGAGGAAGATGCTGAAATGGACAATCACACAAAGGGCAGTGCATGCTGAGATGGGGGGGCTGAGTCATCAGACTGAAGTCACTCTTGGTCCAGAACTGAGGGGAAATGCCCAGTCCAGGGAGAGGACTAGGCCCACAGTTCTGAATTTGGGATGATTTCATGTCTCCATCCCAGAATTCAGCAGTTCTCAGCTAAGGGGGCCCTGGGTCCTGTGCAAGAGACTCTCCCTCTGCCCTGGCCAGCCCTACATTGGAACTGGAGTCTCCTATCCAGGGCTGGTGGGGAGGAAATCCACCCCATTCTCAGAGGAACCCCGTTAGAGTGAGGCACTGAACATGAGTCACTTTCCTTTAATATTTAGTGTTCCTCAATGCCAAACCCACTACTTTTTGACTGAAGTTTCTCAGACTTGAACTTTTCATTTTTAAGACACCCAGTATGTAGACATTCATTATTTTATTCCAACTGTGCCTATCAAGGGCTTTTTAAAAGCCAGCATAAAGGACCAAATAATAGGTTTAACTTTGCAAAGGGTTATGTAAATGGCCCATTGACACATCTCCCGAGCCTGGCAAAGCTGGTGGCCAAGCTCCAGCAGAGCCTGAAAATGAATGTCCCTGTACTCTGGTTCCAGGGCTGCAAGACACAATTTCCCCCCACTTGGCAGTCAAGTGACTCCCTAAGCCTACCCCCTTTCTTTCTACACCAATTCCTTCATCTGGAGGATAAGGAAGGAAAGGTAACATTTCAACCTTTGGTTTTCTCCAGGTGTGACTATGGATAGGACTCTTGTCCTAGATTTACTAGCACAGACAGCCCATTTGTCACTTACTCATTATACGTAAGCTCTTACGGGATGCAGTAACTGAAAGTGAGAACGAACTTTGTGTTCACACAGATCTCTCATTTTCACTTTTGCTGGGTGTCCTTAGCAAATTTCTTGACTTCTCAAGATGTTCATTTTTCCTCTATATGTTGAAATATTAAGAAAAACTGCTTTTTGTGTGTATCATTGAAAAGATTAAATAAGTTAACATGTGAGAAGTGTCTAGAAGCTTCACATGGACTGATAGCTGCTGGGAGAGGAGGTGCTGGTGCTGGTATCAAAATAGCAATGGAGGGACTTCCTTGGCAGTCCAGTGGTAAGGCTCCGTGATTCCACTGCAAGGGACATGAGTTCGATCCCTGGTCAGGGAACTAAGATCCTGCATTCCATGCAGCATGGCCAAAAAATAAAAATCAAAAAAAAATTTTTTTTAATTAAAAAATATAAAATAACAATGGAAACAATCATGTGTGGGAGTTCGTTTCCCCCTTAGACAGAGAGTCTACCCTAAATCTCTGATCTTTTCTGACCCTGGGGAGCTAGGTCAGCCTAAAAGGAAACATTTGTTTGCTAGCGCTCCCTCTTGAGATTAGAGTTTTCCTTTTGACTCAGTCTTGAGCACCTGGTTCCCTGTTCCCTCTTGCCTGAGAGGTCCCTATAAAATTACAGGAAGTTCCCAAGAAGCAAGTACTCCAAACAGCATGCAGAGATTTAACCCAAAAGTCTGCCACAATGAACCTGAAACTACCTTCCAAAATGTGTCACACACACACACAAAATCAACAAAAATTAAACTCCACTTCTTTCTGGCTCCAGGGGAGAGTTCTGCCTCTGCTTTGGGGGTGGGAGTGGAGGTGGTTCCTCTATCTCCTCTGAATACCATCAACATTGCTTTGAACTTGTCTGAAAGCAAGAAGAAAAACATTAATTGAGAACTTGTCACTTACTTATTGTTTAATCCACATGAAAATCATATGAGCTGAGGATTATTATTCTCATCCCAATTTCCATACTGAAAAAACTAAAGCTCAGAGCAACAAAGTAAATACCCCCAAAGCAGTGTCAAAATGTGTATTCCAATCCCCATCCCTAATTTAAATTTCAGTATTCTTTCTGTGATGTCATATTGCCTTTCAATCGTGTTTCTCTCAAGTCTATTTAACACTGATTTAACAGGGCTTGAAAGAGGAGAGGCTTGCCTGGTGCAAGAGGCTGGATTTTGTCATGGACTGGATGGGGAATTTCATGTTAGGTATTGTGACACCTGCCTGAAAATAACTAGAGGTTTTGTTTTTGTCTTTGTTTTTTAAGACACTGCAGGCACAAAGTTCACAAAGGAAAAACTAAACAATGTCAACGAAAAGGCAGATGAGTTTTATTCCCTCACCAGAATACAGCTTAACCTCTTCCCAGTCCATTGGCCTCACATCTTTTGCCAACACTTGACTTCCTACTTCATTCCTTTCATTGTACATCTCTCTTCTCCTCCTTCTCTGAGCTTTAATTGGCTTTGAATTGCAAGTGTCAGATACCCAACTCAGACTAGTTGTGAAAAGGGAGTTCCTTGGCTCACATGACTAGGAAGTCCATGGATAGGTCTTGGGATCTGTCTTTCACTCCATGTATCTACCTTGGTTGGCTTTGTCTGCTGAAAGGTTCTCATATGCTTACTCCCATCTCTAAACCCACGTCTTCTTAGTTTGGCAATGCCAATGGAAAAAGAACTCAACTCCCAAATCCCACATATTAATCCTGGTAAAGATGCTGGCTGACCCTGCTTGGGTCATGCATACCTAGCTGTAAGCAGTCATTCTACCCAGGGGGATGGGGTGCTCTGCCCAGTAAGGGTCAAATGTTCCCTCTTTAACTGGGGGTAGAGTAGAATGATTTCCACACACTAACAAGACCACACAGATTGAGGGAGGGGTTTTCCAAAGGGATCAAAAGAAAAGAGATTGGAAACAAACAAACAAACAAACAAAAAATTTGACTACAACTATCTGATATAGCAATAAAGAGAACAATTTTAAGATCTTTACAACTTAGATACATGCACCACAATGTTCATTGCAACACTGTTTACAATAGCCAAGTCCTTCCTGCCCTGCAGCCTCCCTGCTATCTGTGAACATTTGGAAACCTGAGAACAGTCCAATTCTTTCTTCCCACAGTCCCCTGAGCAAGGTGCTGCCAGGTATTATTCCTTATTGTGTCTGCCTCATCCTGTGGCCCAATGTCAAGCTATAAGATATGGGTTTTATATGATGTTGCTGCTTACTCATGAAGCTTCTATTGAGGGCTTTCTGGTTGGTGATAAACAATAAAGCATTTCTGCTATGTCCCTATTTCTTTTTCTGGTCTAAAATAATCACAAAATGTATGGGGGCTTCCCTGGTGGTGCAGTGGTTGAGAATCTGCCTGCCAATGCAGGGGACACGGATTCGAGCCCTTGTCTGGGAAGATCCCACATGCCGTGGAGCAACTGGGCCCATGCGCCACAACTACTGAGCCTGCGCATCTGGAGCCTGTGCTCCGCAACAAGAGAGGCCACGAGAGTGAGAGGCCCACGCACCACAATGAAGAGTGGTCCCCGCTTGCCACAACTAGAGGAAGCCCTCGCACAAAAACGAAGACCCAACACAGCTAAAAATAAATAAATTAATTAATTAATTAATTTAAAAAAAAATCACAAAATGTAGATCTGCAATCTTTTGCCCAAGATAAGTTGAGTTGATGCTGAAAAAGTGCAAAAATCAGAGTGGCATTACTGTATAAAACCCACTCCTTTAGAGTTGATTCTTGTGAGAATTATTTTAACATGAGTCATGATGAGCAGGATGTGAGAAATGAAGTGAGGTGATGAAGAAAGTCCAATTACTGTGGAGAGTACTGAGGGAAGAGTCAGTCTTATTATTCCAAGAAGGCAGTGATTAATGAAACTGTACAAAAGAAGCATCCAGCCCATTGCTATTGCAATAGAAAGAACAACATTTCAACCCAAGCTTCTCAGGGACTTCATATTTGCTATCATAAAATATGATGCCCAGGTAACGTGAAAGATAACATGAATGCAGATTCAGTTACACTGTTATACTTGATCTGTTAAACTTAGTTTTTCAAATACATATTGAAAGTCCCAGTGAAAGTGCCATTCCTCAATGGATGGTGTTAACTCTAAAGAGTCCCAGAACCAGTCAAGGAAAACTGAATTGTTCATTGTCTCCTTCTTTGCTTTGGCTACCAGGGGCCAAAATTTTGCCCTCAATTTTTCAAACTTTACATGCAAGTGCTTTTACATTCATCATGTCAATCTTCATCACAGATATAAGGTGCTTGTTCTTTTTTTTTTTAATTTTTATTTATTTATTTATTTATTTATGGCTGTGTTGGGTCTTCGTTTCTGTGTGAGGGCTTTCTCCAGTTGCGGCAAGCGGGGGCCACTCTTCATCGCGGTGCGCGGGCCTTTCACTATCGCGGCCTCTCCTGTTGGGGAGCACAGGCTCCAGACGCGCAGGCTCAGTAATTGTGGCTCACGGGCCCAGCTGCTCTGCGGCATGTGGGATCTTCCCAGACCAGGGCTCGAACCCGTGTCCCCTGCATTGGCAGGCAGATTCTCAACCACTGCGCCACCAGGGAAGCCCCAAGGTGCTTGTTCTTCTCCAGAATGTATAGATGTAGAACTGAGAGACTCAGAGGGATGAAGATCTTTTGGTGGCAGATCCACAGCTAGACTCCGGTCTGGTAAAGTCCAATTTCAGTGCCCTTTTCTGAAACCCCTATTCTGAGCCCAATTTGAGTTGGCCTCTGCCCTGGCCTCCCCCAGATTGGTAGACATGCTACATACAGTAGGCTATCACATGGATGAATACCAATGGGTCACCACATTAAGTCCATATTTTTAGAGGTTTTAAACAACACTGATGTACTTAGTTGTTTAAGTATTAAGCATGTCTTCTAATGTTATAAAGCCTCTATGCTTCAATTCTATTCAACCTTCCAAACATTTATTGCATCTGGGTAAATAAGCCAAACTTATGTTTTTCCAGAACATGAGTTTTATGTTACTAATATTGGAGGCTCAGAGGCAGCTCCAATTTTAGTGCTGAGAGTACATCAAAGAAATGACTCTTTGGACACTGCCAGTTGCATGCTCATTATCATACTAATGTTGCCCCTGCAAAGCTTTCGGTGACATCCTCAGATATATGCAAATATGCATTGGGAAAAATGGAAATGTATGTAAATGACACAGAGGTTATACTGGACTATTAACATCACAAATCCCCTTTACAGCCCACTTTTAATTTAAGTGATCTTTCTATTAGGAGGACCACTTATGAAGTTAATCTGGAACGGAATCACAGCATGTCAATTAAAATGGTGTGACAGTGAGACTACCATCAATTGGTAACTCTTAGCAGATGTCTTAATTAAGCTTCTCAGTGGCAGGTTGACCGATGACACTCTGTGAAAGTCATTTTCAAATTTGCATCTGAGGTCTCTCTTCTCCTTCAAACTTTTCCTCTTTTTCTTCTTTCTGTTTAAATCTTAGCTATTATGAGGTTTTCCCTTAGTGCATTTTTTCCCAAAGACGTGATTATTTTTCTCATTTCTTCTTACTGTGAGTAAGAATATTCCAGAGAGAATATTCCACCCCCAAGGGCTGAGGCACTACAAGCTTTATTTTATTTGAAGTCTTTTGTTTTATCTTAAATATTCATATGAAATTTGCATTTTCTTTCTTAAAATATCCAGCCTTACTTTAATATAAAAATTTGCTTCAAATAGTATACTGCCTAGTAAAATTGAAGCCATGTAATTCTGTATTTCTGTATATTCTTGCCTCATGCTAATGCTACTTGGGGAGTATTAAGGGTGGGGCTGCACATCCCTCAATTTGGAAAGCACAAGTTTCATGTAAAGGGAGTTTTGGAACCATTCAGATCTGAGATTAAAACCTGGCACTGCTATTTATTAAGTGTATGACTTGGGAAATGTTATTCAATCCAGACTGACCTCTCCCAGGCTAGGAATTCTTTTCTTTTTTTCTCCCCCAGCTTTACTGAAATATAATTGACATATAACGTTATGTGGTTATCAGGTGTATGATGTGTTGAATTGCTGCACTTATATATTGCAAAATGATTACCACCATGTCTTTAGCTAACATCTGCATCAGGTCAATTTAAGATCTACTCTCTTAGAAATTTTCAAGTATATAATACAGTATTGTTAACTATAATCACCATGCTGTACATTTGACTCTCAGAGCTTATTCATCATATAACTAGAAGTTTATACCCTTTGATCAACATCTCATTCTCCCCAACCCTTAGTCCCTGGTAAACAGCATTCTACTCTGCTTTTATGAGTTCAAATTTTTCAGATTCCACATATAAATGAGATCATACAGTATTTATCTTTCTCTGTCTGACTAATTTATAATGCCCTGAAGTTTTATCCGTGTTGTCACAAATGGCAGGATGTCCTTCTTTCTCATGGCTGAATAACATTCCATTATATCTACATCTTTTTTATCCATTATCAGCTGACAGACACTTAGGTTGTTTCTGTATCTTGGCTATTCTGAATAATGCCGCAATGAACATGGGAGTGCAGAGATCTCTGAGATCTTGATTTCATTTCCTTTAGATATATAACCAGAAGTGGGATTGCTGGATCATATGGTAGTTCTATTTTTAATTTTTTGAGGAACCTCCATACCGTTTTCCATACTCACTGCACCAATTTACATACCCACCAACAGTGCACAAATATCCATTTTCTCCACATCCTTGCCAACACTTGTTATTTCTCGTCTTTTTGATGATAGCCATTCTAACAAGTGAGAGGTGATATCTCATTGTGGTTTTGGTTTGTATTTCCCTGATGATTAGAAGTGTTGAGCATCTTTTCATCAACCCATTGACCATTTGTATGCCTTCTTTGGAAAAATGTCTGTTCAGTTCCTCTGCCCATTTTTAACTTGAATTGTTTGGGTTTTTTTGTTTTTGTTTTTTTGTGTGTGCGCTGTTGAGTCATATGAGCTCTTCATGTATTTTAGATATTAACCCCTTTTAGATATATGATTTGCAAATATTTTCTCTCATCCTGTAGGTTGACTTTTCTTTTTGTTGATTGTTTTTTTGCTGTACAAAAGCTTTTCAGTTTGATATAGTCCCACTGATTAATGTTTTTCTTCTGTTGCTTGTCCTTTGGGGGTCATACCCAAAAAAATATTGCCAAGACCAATGTCAAAGAGATTTTTCCCCTATGTTTTCTTCTGGGAGTTTTATTGTTTTAGGTCTTACATTTAAGTTTTTAATCCATTTCAGGTTTTTTTGAAAGTTGTGTAAGATAGAGATCCAATTTCATTCTTCTGCATGTAGTTGCCCACTTTTCCCAGCACAATTTATTGAAGAAACTGTTCTTTCCCAGTGAGTATTATTGGCTCCCTTATCAAATATCAGTTGACCATATATGCAAGTGTTTATTTCTGGGTTCTCAATTCTGTTCCATTGGTCTGTGTGTCTATTTTTATGCCAGTACCATGCTGTTTCGATTACTTTAGGGAGTCTGTCTCCCCTGCTTCCCTTCCATCCCTAACACCTAGCTGAGGACTTGACATCATAACAGGCACCCGGATATTTTTTTTGAAAAATGAATGCTGTCTCTATGCGTAAATATGTTTTCTTTCTAAAATGGAGATAAGAACTACATCACAGTGTTTCGGTGAGCACTTTAAAGAAATGTTCCCCATCTTAAAAAAAATAATTTCCCTGTAGAAGTAAATAAGTATTTTGTGATGAGGAAATGCCTAAGCAAATTAAGATACTATCAGATAAGACAAATGTTTTATGGTTTCTCTTGAGAAAGACAGGATGAAATGGCATGTGTAGGACGTAATTAGAAAGGTAAGATTGAAGTAGCTCCTGTTGTCATAGACCAGGAGTCAGCAAACATTTACTGAAAAGGATCAGATAGTAAATATTTTTAGCTTTGCAGGCCATACTGTCTTTGCTGCAACTACTCAGCTCTGCCATATATTGCAAAAATAGCCAGAGGAAATACTAAAAGAATGGGTGTGGGTAGCTATGTTTCAAGAAAACTTTATTTACAAAAATAGGTGGTGATTTGGTTTTGGCCCCAAACCCTATAGACTGCATAGACCCCTGTATAGATTATGCAAATATTTTGACCTTGAAATTGTATTAGACATATATAAATTGTTGTTTGTAATTTTAAAAATAAAGATAGCAGATAAGCTTAAAAATAAATGTAAAACATAAAATACAATTCAGAATACATGATAGGTTACCTCTAATACTGACTGACCATATTTTTCGTCTATAAGACATGGTATTCATCCTGCCTTCTTTAAATAAACTTGATCCTAGAACATTTTGCATTGACTTTAGCAATGTCTAGTGTGAGGTTGCAGTACTGTTTCTACACAGATTTGAAGCTCTAATCAAAAATGGTTTCAGGGTGTGGGATTGTTGTCTAATGGTGAGGGGAGACAGCCAGATCAGGCAAAGGCTTGGCTCTTTGGTGACCTTGTTTAAGTCACTAATCCATTGCCCCAAAGATGGTAACAAAGATAGAATAAAAAATGTTTCTCTTGGGCATTCAGAGAGCCAGGGTAGAAAGTGCTTTGTCAAGAGAAAAAGCAATGGCCTTAATTCCCTTGCAGTGATGTAGTGTTTCAACATAAACCACAGGTAGCAATTTAGTGGAATAGAAAAAACATGGACTTTGCAGACAAAGATCCAATTTCAGATGTTATTTTTGTCTCTTAGCTTGTGATGAGGACAAAGTTCTTTAATCTCTCTAAGACTCAGTTTCTTCATGTGCAAAGTACAGATGATAAAACCTGTCCTTAAAGGGTGTGGTTTGTTGGGAGATTTCAATAAGCTGGATGTATGAGCTAATATTTGTTCTTCACACAGTCGATGATGTACAGTGTGAGCTCCATAGAAGTTCATTTCTTTGCTTTCCCATCTCCTTTCCCCAACAACACATAATATAAGACCTTTCCACTGCTCTCAACCAGACCATCCATTTCCCCTGATAATAAATGAGTTTTATCGCTCTTTCCCAGATGTGGAATTATACTATTGATATCATGCCGACTGTATCTTAATCCCTTTGTTAATGTACCATTTTACCTTGAACTGTTACACAGTGCTTTACCCTTCCTACTCCTCTCCTAGCTTACTACAAAGTCATGAGTCAATTCTTTTCAAATATTATTGTTCTAATAATAGCACTCTCACAAACCATCTCAATCATCCTCATCTCATCATACTGTACAATTCTTAAATCATCTAGTTATCTGTTTCTAATTGGTCCTTTTCCTTATATAGTTGCAGCAATCCATGTAAAGTCCTCAGTTCAGTGTGTGTGTGCATACACACACAGGTATACCTTTATATATATCTTCTTATATATATATATATCTTCTTATATATATATATATATATATATATCTTCTTTATACATAAACATATATATATATATATATATATATATATATATATATTTCTTTCCTCTACTCTTTTGAGTCTTCTTTTTGGCAAATAAGTTATTAGCAAATGAGATTTGAGAGAAATGCATTAATATATGTAAGAAATTACTAGCTTTTAAGGCATGGTTAAAAGTGTGCTTTAGCTGCAACATCTGCATCCTCCTGATGCTTTAAATTCCAATTGTTTCTTATCTATTCATTAAAGCAGATCAAATAAGACTTGATTTTAACAAATTCTAACTTTCCTACTTCCTTTACAGCGTATAGTAAAAGCTTAATATCTAAGGATTTCACCTTCAATGTTGATATCACATACAAGCATAAATTTGAAACCATTGGGCTAAAGGCCTGATATGCCAAAGAGAGTCCTTCAGCTGGGATATGAGATTAGTTGAGTGAAAATTCCATTTTGAATATATTTAAGTACTCACACAAGTGGACAGAAATATCTGGAGTGTGTGTCAAGAGTCCACTGAATTCTTAGAAGTGGTAATTACCCCAAGAATGACTAAATGAGTTTGGAGATGAGCAGACCTCAACAAAATGTTTATCTCGCAAAAAACAATTTTAGTTTAGCTTCTACTTTTCACATTACTATTGAATGAGATTAGGGGCAATCTAGGATGAGAGATTTCTTGTTTAAGAGTGAGGTCCAATGTGGACAGTTTAGGGAACATTTCTACACTTAAATTGCTTAAATGCAGCAAAATGGATGCAAAAACATGTATGTCTTGCAATATCTCCTCCTCCTGGAAACATCAGCTTGGAGAATGGCAGAATCATTGACCTGGTCATTCAAACCAGAAGTGGGGAGGAGGGGCAAGGGCATTCTGAAGTCTCTCTTCTCTCTCACCTCCTTCATTCAACATCTTCTCAAACTTTGCCAAGTGATGTTAGTGTCACCTCTCCATCTCTCTACTGCTGCTTAAATTAAGTGCCCATCTGGTCCTGCTGCCTCTGGTTCTGTTCTTCTGTCATACAGTATTCTCACTGTGGCCAGAATTAGCTTCACAAATTTCAAACCCAATCTTGTTTCCTTGCATAGCATATTTCAATGGCTCTCTATTACAGGCAGCAAGACATTCAAATTTTAAAGATGATTTATAAAATTTTACAGTCCCTGCTTATATTTATAACCCCATTTCCTAATATTCCTTATGCATAGGTTTGCCAGACATAGCAAAAAGGGGGAAAAAATTTGTATATGTATGCCCCATGCAATATTTGGATGTACTTACACTAGAAATTTATTGTTTATCTGAAATTCAAATTTAACTAGTTGCTCTGTGTTTCATCTGGCAACCTCACTTACATAGATACCAAAATCAACTGAGCTGAAATACTTTTGCATTTTTTTAAATGTACTCTTCTATCTCACTCAACTCGAAGTTTTGTGAGGGTAGGACCATGCACTCAGTCCCACATGCTTGACATATGATTGATATAGACACTCAAATGTGTGTTAAAGGAAGGAAGACAAGGAAGGAAAGAAGGAAAGAAAGAGATAAAGGGAGAGAGGGAAGGGTGGGGTGAGAAAAAATATCTTTAATATGACAGACATATTCTCTTTAAAGTAAAAACCTTGTACTTCTAAGTTCCTCTGGAAATCCTTTCCTAACTCCTCTTGATGGAGTTAAATGTTTCTTCTTCTGAGCTTCTGTAGCATCATGGACATACAGCTGTAAAAGCATTCATCATAATCTTGCTATTATTACTTAGGCATCAAGGATTCCGAGTAGACCATGAGTTCATAAAGTAGCAGAGAGTAAATTTTCCTTATTATTTACCCATCCCATGGTGCCTGGAACATTGTAGGCATTCAACAAATGCTTGGTTAAATGCCTGGTTAAATGAAAAGTATGTAAAAATAACTAGCAAAACCCGTGATTTAAAAGAAAAATAGGTTCAGAAAAATCTCAGGCCATTTTTGAAAAGAATCCAGGAACAATTGAGAGAGTTTTCTTAGTCCTTCAAAGTCAAAATGGAGCGTTGATAAAGCCTCCCTGGTCCTACCCAGATAGGAAAACAAGTACTTTGGGAGATTCAGGGCAAGGAGACTGCCAAGGCTGGCACTACTTTGAGTGTTTCTCCATAAGTGGATCAATTCAAGGCCACCAGACACCATTAGTGGCTGATGTTTTCTTGTCAACAGCATTCAGGTGTGCTGCATGGAATGCAGCCAAGATGACATGGAGACTGCCATCTGGAAATACAAGTACCTCTCATAGAGTTTCCCATGACAGATTTCCTCTGCGGGCAAAAACCTCTTCTTGAGGTGTTGTGAGTGGTACAATTCCTGAGGCTTTTTCTCCCTTGGACTACTCTGCACATCTAGTTTATGGACATCTGGAGTCCCAAGTCCAGTGTCATTGGCCCTAGCCTGAAGCTGAGGATTGTCTGTATCTATATGCGCAATAGAGATTGCACCAAAAAGTCCTAAATGAGCAGCAGCTGCCAGACTGGTCCTATTAACATGTGATTCTGATATTATCACTCTTTTGCTCAACACCATCTTGTGGATCTCTATCCTACTGTTACCAAGCTCAGACCCAGCTGCTTGTTGCTCAAAAGCCAATACTCAAGAGGCAAGTGTTGGTAGAAAGGAAAGGTTGTTTTATTCAGGAGGTCTGCAACCAGGGGAGAAGGTGGACTTATGTCCAAAGGCCATCTCCCCACTGTTGATCAGTGGGCAAGAGCTTTAAAAGGAGAATGTCAGGGGTGTATTGGTGAAGGGAGGGGGCTACATGCAGAACAGCACAGTTAGCTCTGACAATTACCTTGAAATTAGTCATGCAGTGGTCTGATCAGTGTCATCTTGATTGTTTTAAGTAGAGTCAATCTTTAGTTCCAGGGTTGATTTGTCCCCATTTCCTTGAGGTCAATTCTCGGAATTGTGGCAGCTTATGTCATGGCTACAATCTGGTCATCGTGTAGTTAACTTCTTCCACTTTGTGGGGGTTTCAGTATCTACAAGACAGCTCAAACAATGTGGATCATAATATTATCTATAGCTCTTGAAGAGGAACAGAAAGTCCTTGACTTTGTTTAATGTCTCAACTATTATTATTTGGTCTTGTTTGACTGCTTTACTTTGCTTTTACATTTTCTCACTTATTTGATTAAATTTATTTTTTGGCTAAAGTTTTTCTACAGACAAAATGCTACAGGAAAAGGACATGGGGAGTGGGGGTGTCTGTCCTGGGAAGGATCCATCGGGTCCTGCTTCATTTCACTACCCAGAATAAAACCAAAGTACCAAAAGGACATACATGACTGACACTTTGCCACCTCTCCACATCCTGCTCTCACACTGTTCCAACCACAGTGGCTTCCTACTCTTCCTGAAACTCTGCAGCACCTCCAGCAAATGCCACTCTCAGGGCTCTTGAACTGGCTGTGCCCTGGGCCTAGGACATTCCTTCCCAACAAATGCACATGGTTGGTTCCCTTACCTCTGTCAGGTCTTTCCTCAATGTCACCTTCTCAGCCAAACCCCTCCCTGTACCCCTACCTCTTTATATTTCTTCATAGACATTACCACTTCCTATCTTACTATATTATATTATAATATATTTTGTTCGTTGTCTTCTTTTAGAATGTAAGCTCCATGAGGGTGAGATTTTTGTCAGCTATATTTATATTCCCAGAGCCTAGAAAAATTCTTGGCCATAAGCTCACTTAATATTTGTTGCATGAAAAAGCACCTGCATTTATTTTGACTATTGGTTTTAATCAACAACAGCAAAAGTATGGAAAAGTAAAAAAGGATGATAGGTATCAAAATTCAGAGAAAGATCAGGTCAGCTTGGCTTTTCCTCTCGTGTTGGGTGCCCAGAGACTTTGTGAGTCTCAATTTCTTCCTCAGTGAAATGGAAACATTTCCTGCTTTACCTAACTTAATTGTAGTTCTGCCTGTCCCAGCCCATCAAAGCTGTAGGTTATAGATGGTTCTCCAGTCTAGATTCTGAAGCAGCTCTGAATCTTGGAGTGGGGTCTTCCCTGAAGGTAAAGTCTACACTTTGTCTGGCAGCTGTTAGCACAGTGACTAATGTGGCTGAGGTGAGTTGCTGGAAACCACCAGGTTGAAGACTCTCAGTGGCCCTTTTGCACACACTCAGTTTGTAGGATTTGGCGTTAGTCACAATGAATAGACCTGAAGCCCATCCCAGCTCAAGTCCTAAAATCCTGCTCAGATATGTCAAGTTCTTCTCTCTAGAAACTAAACCCTAACCCTACAAATCTATATATTGGACAACCTCAATCCCAAAGAGACCAGGATGCCTTTCTACTCCTGGGAAGGGATGAAACATGAGGTAGAGTCAGACACACTCCAGTCCAAGCCTTGCCCTCTTCATCTGCCATCAGGATCATCCTGAGCAAGTCACCCCCCTCGGTCTTTGTTTCCTCAGTTGTTAATGGAAATATTATCCAGATCTCAGGGGGATTGTAAGGATTAACTAAGGTACTACAAGAAAACTTCTCAACACAGTGCAAGCACAGAGCAGGCATTCAGCAAATATGAGGTCTTTTCTCCTACTTTTAGGAAAGGCAAGCTATTCTTCCCTGTCCCTCCTCCTCTACCACCTCCTGGTTGACACTTGCTCATCAATCCCAGCCTTCTTGCTCTGTACAAAGTTCAACATGCCTCACTGAAACCTCAGATTGAGCCTGCTGGTTGCCCCTCTCGGAAACACAATTTGTGTCCTACTGAGCTGTCATTTGATCCTCGTGAGACCTCCTTACATGCTCCCGATACCCGAGGCATTTTGTGAGAAATATAGGGTATGTGAGATTGAGTTGAAAACTGAAGTATTGCGCCAAATGTGATGGACAATCATTTTTGATGTAAACTTTTAATCTTGTAGATAAAGACAAAAAGAAGAGAAATATCCATGTATCAGGAACCTCTACAAAGTTATTGTGATATGCATTTTCTCACACTATCCTTGATTCACAATGACTTAGCCAGTTCAATACTAATCTCCACATTTTAAAAATGGGACAACTGAGACCTGGATAATTTAATGCCTGGGTTTACATGGCAAAAATGGAGTAAAGAAGGATTCAAATCTAAATAGGTCTGACTTTGGGAATTCCCTGGTGGTCCAGTGGTTAGGACTCCACACTTCCACTGCAGGGGTATGGGTTCAATCCCTGGTAGGGGAACTAAGATCTTACAAGCCACATAGCATGGCCAAAATAAATAATTTAATTAAATTAAAAATAAAAACAAACAAGTGCTTATATAAATTTAAGGATTGGATATTCTAGAGCTCTCAAAAATATTGAAATTAACCCAAAAGTTTAAAAAAAAAATAGGTCTGACTTTATATAGATCATGCCTTTTGGACTTCACCATGCTTCCTGCTAGGATATGTTTAATAGACCGAATATTATTCCAAGCCAATTCAGATTGACCAAAGAGCCCATCTTACTGCTGCTCTCTTTCAGTGAGAAGTGATTCCTCCCTACATTTTTATGTGGACAATTAAGAAAACAATAGTTCATGGAATAGAAACCACTGGAATAAAGGTGCTGTGACTCACTCATGTGTCTAAGCACAGCAATCCTGTCACCTATAAGTTACCATAAAATTCTTGTTGAATGTAGTCTTTATATCTAAAATTTTAAGTTGTTTTTCATAATTAAAAATAGTAAGGTTTTTATAACATATGAGGAAAGGAAAAAACAAAACCACTCTTCTTTTTACTATCCAGATATAACTACTGTTAATATTTTAGGGTATTTTCTTCTAGTTTGAATGATGTGCATGTTTTTAATTATGATGTTAGGGTATATTAAAATTAAATGTATTGTCTACCTTCTTTTCATTTTAAGAGAGCAAATTTCATTCTTGTAGAAAAATTGAAATTTCAAAAAGTACAAAAAAGAATAAAATACAGTGTGACTTTTTAAAAATAATGATAATCACCTATATAACTAATGATAACCAGAGATTGCTACTTTTGTTTATGTACTCCACTTTTTCTATGTATTTTAATGTGTTTGAAGTAATGGCATACATATTGCTTTTAAGCATAAAGAACTCAGACATAGTTCATAGTTGCTATATGAAAAATAAAGAGTGACTTATTGACAGATAATATCTGCCAGTGGGTGGTATATTTCTTTCCAAAAACTCAGGTGCTTCATATAAATTTTAAAGATGCAGAAAATCACTATTCAGTTTCTGTAATGTTGAAAATGGCCATATGTCACTCTCTGCAGCTCCACTTTTGTAGGGATGAAATGGATTTTTTGTTGTTTTTTATTAATCCTCTCGGAGGTGCTTTAAACAACCAATATTTTATCAATAATTACTAAGTGTTTGAACAGAAAATAAGAATTATTATTTAAATGAGCATCAATCACAGACACAGAATCATATTCATTGAATTCACTGCTCTTACCATGTTCCAGACCATTCTGAAGCAGCTGGCTTAATAGAACAGTGGAATGGCCTTTTGAGGTCTCAGTTGCAATGCCAGCTAGGTGGCAATACTTTGCAGGGCTTGGGTAAGGTTCAACAGGAATCTGTACATGCTCTGATTTACTGTCCCATATGTGGTTCTGTTTCTTCCATATCCAAGATTCATGGGTCCAGGAATTAAGAGGTGGAAATGGGAGTGGCATCATATTGCTCCTAGTGATCCACTAGCAAAATTTTTGCTTCCTTTTTCTGTAACCCTAGCTCGGTTGGCATAGACATGTTAGTTCCAGAGGGAAGAATGCTTCCACCAGGAGACACAAAGGTGAATCCATTGAAATGGAAGTTAAGATTGCCACCAGGTTACTTTGGGCTGCTCATGACACTGAATCAATAGGCTGACAGTAAAAGAGAGTTATTATGCTGGCTGGGGTAATTGATCCTGACTGCCAAGAGGAAACTGGATTACTACTCCACAGAGGAAGTAAGGGATAATATGTCTGAAAAACAGAAAATCCCTTAAGGGGTCTCTTAGTATTACCACATCCTATGATGGAAGTCAATGGAAAACTACAACAACTCAAATTAGGCAGAACTAATAATAGCACAGACTCTTCTGGAATGAAGGTTTGGATCACCCTACCAGGTAAAGATCATGACTGGCTGAGGTGCTTGCTGAGGGCAAAGGGAATGCAGAATGGGTACTGGAATAAGATAATTATAAATACTAACTATGACTATATGACCAGTTACAGAAACTAGGGCTGTAATTGTCAGAAGTATTTCCTCCTTATTTTGTTATGCTTTTATGTGTGTGTGTGTGTGTGTGTATATATATATATACACACACACACACACACACACATATATATACTTACTTAACATAAAAAAGTATTTTCTTTTATATTTAAACAAAATATATAAACTTGTTTACTTTGTTTGCTTTGTTTGCTTTTCTACCTGATTCCTTTATCATGTAACACAAGAAGTATTGACTTTATATCATAATATTTAAGTATTATTAATTTTACATCATAGTACTTAAGTTATGAGATATCAAGGAAAAGAGTAAACATTACTCAAGGACTTTACTTCTTTTTTGGAAAAGTTAGTACATTTTTGGTTGTACTCAGGATAGTTGTTCCATGCTAGGCAGAATTATGACCTTGTTATTGTCTTTATTTGGAAATTAAGTATGGTTTAAGGAGATGCATGTGGGTGCCAAGTTGATAAGGGTTGGATCTGTGATGGTTAATGTTATGTGCCAAATTGACTGGACCATGGAGTGCCCAGATTAAACACTATCTCTGGGTTTATCTGTGATGGTATTTCACATGAGATTGTATTTGAATGAGTAAACAGAGTAAAGCAAATTGTCCTCCCCAATGTAGGTGGGTATTGTACAAAGTGTTGAGAACCTGAATAGAAAAAAGACAGAGGAATGGGGACCTGGCTCTCTCTGTCTGATTCTTTGAGCAGGGACGTGGGTCTTGTCCAGTCCTTGATTGGGACACTAACATTTAGACCTCCAGTTTTCAGCACAACATATTGGACACCATGGGCTTCCCTGGGTCTCCTTTTGCACATAGCACATCAAGGGAATTCTCAGCCTCCATACCATGTTAGACAACCCTTATAATAAATCATATATTAAATTATATAATAAATCATATATATATACCCTATTGGTTCTGTTTGTCTGGAGAATCCTATTATAGTGCACAGTATCTTTTTCCACTTAAAAATGTACAGATGCAATTCTATTAAAAGACACTTTGGGGGGGACCTTCAAGATGGTGGAGGAGTAAGACGTGGAGATCAACTTCTTCCCCATAGATACATCAAAAATACATCTACATGTGGAATAACACCTACTGAATGCTGGCAGAAGACCTCAGACTTCCCAAAAGGCAAGAAACTCCCCATGTACCTGGGTACGGCAAAAGAAAAAAGGAAAAACAGAGACAAAAAAATTGGGACGGGACCAGCACCTCGGGGAGTGAGCAGTGAAGAAGGAAAAGTTTCCACACACTAGGAAGCCCCGTCACTGGTGCACACGGGGGGTGGGTGGGGAGGGAGCTTCAGAGCCACGGAGGAGAGCACAGCAACAGGGGTGCAGAGGGCAAAGTGGAGAGATTCCCACACAGAGGATCAGTGCCGACCAGCACTCACCAGCCAAAGAGGCTTGTCTGCTCACCCGCCAGGGCAGGTGGGGGCTGAGAGCTGAGGCTCAGGCTTCGGAGGTCAGATCCCAGGGAGAAGAATGGGGTTGGCTGCATGAAAACAGCCTGAAGGGGGATAGTGTGCCACAGCTAGCTGGGAGGGAGTCCAGGAAAAAGTCTGGAACTGCCTAAGAGGCAAGAGACCATTGTTTTGGGGTGCGTGAGGAGAGGGAATTCAGAACACTGCCTAAACGAGCTCCAGAGATGGGCACGAGCCACGGCTATCAGCACAGACCCCAGAGAGAGGCATGAGATGCTAAGGCTGCTACTGCAGCAACAAAAAAGCCTGTGTGCAAGCACAGGTCACTATCCACACCTCCCATCCTGGGAGCCTATGCAGCCCACCACTGCCAGTGTCCCGTGATCCAGGGACATATTCGCTGGGAGAACAAATGGCACACCTCAGGCTGATGCAATGTCATGCCAGCCTCTGCCGCCACAGGCTCGCCCCGCATTCCGTACCCCTGCCTCCCCCTGGCCTGAGTGAGCCAAAGCCACCTAATCAGCTGCTACTTTAACCCCATACTGTTAGGGTGAGCAACAGACGCCCTCAGGTGACCTATGTGCAGAGGAGGGGCCAAATCCAAAGGTGAATTCCAGGAGTTGTGCCAACAAAGAAGAGAAAGGGAAATTTCTCCCAGCAACCTCAGGAGCAGTGGATTAAACCTTCAAAATCAACTTGATGTACCCTGCATGTCTGAAATACCTGAATAAACAATGAATCATCCCAAAATTGAGGCAGTGAACTTTGAGAGCAAATGTAGGCTTGGGGTTGGCTTTTTGCATCTAATTTGTTTCCGATTTTAAGTTTATCTTAGTTTAGTATTTAGAGCTTATTATCATAGGTAAATTTGTTTATTGATTTGGTTGCTCTCTTCCTTTATATATATATATATATATATATTTTGTTTTTCTCTTTTCATGAGTGTGTATGTGTATGCTTTTTTGCATGATTTTGTCTGTATACCTTCACTTTTACCATTTGTCCTAGGGTTCTGTCTGTCTTTTTTATTTTTCCTTTTTTTTTAGTATCATTTTTAGCACTTGTTATAATTGGCGTATTTGTTTTTTGATTTGGTCTCTTCTTTCTTTCTTTTTATTACTTTTTCATTTTTCTATTTTTAATAATTTATTTTTACTTTTTATTTAATAACTATTTTATTTATTTATTTTTTCCTTTCTTTCTTTTTCTCCCTTTTCTTCTGAGCTGTGTGCCTCACAGGGTCTTGGTGTCCTGGCTGGGTGTCAAGACTGAGCCTCTGAGGTGGGAGAGCCAAGTTCAGGACATTGGTCCACCAGACACCTCCCAGCCGCACATAATATCAAACAGTGAAAGCTCTCCCAGAGATCTTCATCTCAACACTAAGACCCAGCTCCACTCAAAGAACAGCAAGCTACAGTGCTGGACACCCTATGCCGAACAACTAACAGGACAGGAATACAGCCCCACGCATTACCAGAGAGGTGGCCTAAAATCATGAGGTCACAGACATCCCAAAACACACCACTGGACACAGTCCTACCCACCAGAAAGACAAGATCCAGCCTCATCCACCAGACCACAAGTACCAGTCCCCTCCCCCAGGAAGCCAACACAACCCATTGAAACAACCTTAACCACTGGGGGGAGACAACAAAAACAACAGGAACTACAAATCTTCAGCCTGTGAAAAGGAGACCCAAAAAACATTAAGTTAAGCAAAATGAGGAGAGAGAGAACCACACAGCAGATGAAGGAGCAAGGTAAAAACCCAAGACACCAAAAAACAAAGAGGAAATAGGCAGTCTACCTGAAAAAAATTCAGAATAATGATAGTAAAGATGATCCAAAATCTTGGAAATAGAATGGAGAAAATACAAGAAACATTTAACAAGGACATAGAAGAACTAAAGAGTAAACGAACAATGATGAACAACACAATAAATGAAATTTAAAATTCTCTAGAAGGAATCAATAGCAGAATAACTGAGGCAGAAGAATGGATAAGTGACCTGGAAGATAAAATAGTGGAAATAATTGCCAGAGAGCCAAATAAAGAAAAAAATGAAAAGAATTGAGGACAGTCTCAGAGACCTCTGGGACAACATTAAACGCTCCAACATTCGAATTATAGGGGTCCCAAAAGAAGAAGAGAAAAAAAAAAAAAAGGGATTGAGAAAATATTTGAAGATATTATAGTTCAAAACTTCCTTAATATGGGAAAGGAAATCATCAATCAAGTGCACAAAGTGCAGAGTCCCATACAGGATAAATCCAAGGAGAAACATACCAAGACACATATTAATCAAACTATCAAAAATTAAATGCAAAGAAAAAATATTAAAAGCTGCAAGGGGAAAACAATAAATAACATTCAAGGGAATCCCCATAAGGTTAATAGCTGATCTTTCAGCAGAAACTCTGCAAGCCAGAAGGGAGTGGCAGGACATATTTAAAGTGATGAAAGGGAAAAACCTACAACCAAGATTACTCTACCCAGCAAGGATCTCATTCAGATTTGATGGAGAAATTAAAACCTTTACAGACAAGCAAAAGCTACGAGAATTTAGCACCACTAAACCAGCTTTACAACAAACGCTAAAGGAACTTCTCTAGGCAGGAAACACAAGAGAAGGAAAAGACATAGAGTAACAAACCAAAACAAGAAAATGGTAATATGAACATATGTATTGATAATCACCTTTAATGTAAATGGATTAAATGCTCCAACCAAAAGACATAGACTGGCTGAATGGATACAAAAACAAGACCTGTATATATGCTGTCTACAAGAGACCAACTTCAGACCTAGGGACACATACGGACTGAAAGTGAGAGAATGAAAAAGATATTCCATGTAAATGGAAATCAAAAGAAAGCTGCAGTAACAATTCTCATATCGGACAAAATAGACTTTAAAATAAAGACTATTACAAAAGACAAAAAAGACACTACACAATGATCAAGGGATCAATCCAAGAAGAAGATATAACAACTGTAAATATATATGCACCCAACATAGGAGCATCTCAATACAGAAGGCAAATTCTACCAGCCATAAAAGGGGAAATCGACAGCAAAACAATCATAGTAGGGGACTTTAACACCTCACTTTCACCAACAGACAGACCATACAAAATGAAAATAAATAAGGAAACACAAGCTTTAAATGACATATTAAACAAGATGGACTTAATTGATATTTATAGGACATTCCATCCAAAAACAGCAGAATACATTTTCTTCTGAAGTGCTCATGGAACATTATCCAGGATAGATCATATCTTGGGTCACAAATCAAGCCTTGGTAAATTTAAGTAAATTGAAATCATATCAGGCACCCTTTCTGGCCACAATGCTATGAGACTACATATCAATTACAGGAAAAAATCTTTGAAAAATACAAACACATGGAGGCTAAACAATACACTACAAAGTAACCAAACCATCACTGAAGAAATCAAAGAGGAAATCAAAAAATACCTAGAAATAAATGACAATGGAAACACGATGACCCAAAACCTATGGAATGCAGCAAAAACAGTTCTAAGAGGGAAGTTTATAGCAATACAATCCTACCTCAAGAAACAAGAAACATCTCAAATAAACAACCTAAACTTACACCTAAACCAATTAGAGAAAGAAGAACAAAAAAAACCTCACAGTTAGCAGAAGGAAAGAAATCATAAAGATCAAATCAGTGATAAATGAAAAAGAAATGAAGGAAACAATAGCAAAGATCAATAAAACTAAAAGATGGTTCTTTGAGAAGATAAACAAAATTGTTAAACCATTAGACAGACTCATCAAGAAAAAAAGGGAAAAGACTCAAATCAATAAAATTAGAAATGAAAATGGAGTAGTAACAGCTGCAGAAATACAAAGGATCATGAGAGATTACTACAAGCAACTATACTCCAATAAAATGGACAACCTGGAAGAAATGGACAAATCCTTAGAAAAGCACAACCTTCTGAGACTGAACCAGGAAGAAATAGAAAATATAAAGAGACCAATCACAAGCACTGAAATAGAAACTGTGACTTAAAATCTTCCAACAAACAAAAGCCCAGGACCAGATGGTTTCACTGGTGAATTCTATCAAACATTTAGAGAAGAGCTAACACCTAGCCTTCTCAAACTCTTCCAAAATATGGCAGAGGGAGGAACACTCCCAAATTTATTCTACGAGGCCACCATCACCTTGATACCAAAACCAGACAAAGATGTCACAAAAAAAGAAAACTACAGACCAATATCACTGATGAACAGACATTCAAAAATCCTCAGCAAAATACTAGCAAACAGAATCCAACAGCACATTAAAAGGATCATACACCATGATCAAGTGGGATTTATCCCAGGAATGCAAGGATTCCTCAATATATGCAAATCAATCAATGTGATAAACCATATTAACAAACGGAAGTGTAAAAATCATATGATAATCTCAATGGTTGCAGAAAAAGCTTTCAACAAAATTCAACATCACTTTATGATAAAAACTCTCCAGAAAGTAGGGATAGGGAAACTACCTCAACATAATAAAGGCTTCATATGACAAACCCACAGCCAGCATCATTCTCAGTGCTGCAAAACTGAAACAATTTCCCCTACGATCAGGAACAAGACAATGTTGCCCACTCTCACCACTATTATTCAACATAGTTTTGGAAGTTTTAGCCACAGCAATCAGGGAAGAAAAAGAAATAAAAGGAATCCAAATTGGAAAAGAAAAAGCAAAACTGTCACTGTTTGCAGATGACATATTATACATACAGAATGCTAAAGATGCTTCTAGAAAACTACTAGAGCTAATCAATGAATTTGGTAAAGTACAGGATACAAAATTAATGCACAGAAATCTCTTGTATTCCTATGCAATAATGATGAAAAATCTGAAAGAGAAATTAAGGAAACACTCCCATTTACCATTGCAGCAAAAAGAATAAAATACCTAGGTATAAATCTACCTAAGGAGACAAAAGGCCTGTATGCAGAAAACTATAAGACACTGATGAAAGAAATTAAAGACGATACAAACAGATGGAGAGATATACCATGTTCTTGGATTGGAAGAATCAGCATTGTGAAAATGACTATACTACCCAAAGCCATCTACAGATTCAATTCAATCTGTATCAAACTACCAATGACATTTTTCACAGAACTAGAATAAACAAATTCACAATTGTATGGAAAGACAAAAGAACCCGAATAGCCAAAGCAATCTTGAGAAAGAAAAACGGAGCTGGAGAAATCAGTCTCCCAGACTTCAGACTATACTACAAAGCTACAGTAATCAAGACAGTATGGTACTGGCACAAAAACAGAAATATAGATCAATGGAGCAGAGAGAAAACCCAGAGATAAACCCACACACATATGGTCACCTAATCTATGACAAACGAGGCAAGAATATACAATGGAGAAAAGAGAACCTCTTCAATAAGTGGTGCTGGGAAAACTGGACAGCTACATATAAAAGAATGAAATTAGAAAACTCCCTGGCACCATACACAAAAATAAACTCATAACGGATTAAAGACCTAAATGTAAGGCCAGACACCATCAATCTCTTAGAGGAAACCATAGGCAGAACACTCTATGACATAAATCACAGCAAGATCCTTTCTGACCCAACTCCTAAAGAAATGGAAATAAAAACAAAAATAAACAAATGGGACCTAATGAAACTTAAAAGCTTTTGCACAGCAAAGAAACCATAAACAAGATGAAAAGACAACGCTCAGAATGGGAGAAAATAATTGCAAATGAAGCAACTGACAAAGAATTTATCTCCGATATATACAAGCAACTCATGCAGCTCAATATCAGAAAAACAAACAACTCAATCCAAAAATGGGCAGAAGATCTAAATGGACATTTCTCCAAAGAATATATACAGATTGCCAACAAACACATGAAAGGATGCTCAACATCATTAATCATTAGAGAAATGCAAATCACAACTACAATGAGGTGTCACCTCACAGCAGTCAGAATGGCCATCATCAAAAAAATCTACAAACAATAAATGCTGGAGAGGGTGTGGAGAAAAGGGAACCCTCTTGCACTGTTGGTGGGAATGTAAATTGATACAGCCACTATGGAGAACAGTATGGAGGTTCCTTAAAAAACTAAAAATAGAACTACCATATGACCCAGCAATCCCATTACTGGGCATATGCCCTGAGAAAACCATAATTCAAAAGCAGTCATGTGCCACAATGTTCTTTACAGTTCTATTTACAATAGCCAAGACATGGAAGCAACCTAAGTGTCCATCGACAGATGAATGGATAAAGAAGATGTGGCACATATATACAATGGAATATTACTCATCCATAAAAAAAACGAAATTGAGTTATTTGTAGTGAGGTGGATGGACTTAGAGTCTGTCACACAGAGTGAAGTAAGTTAAAAAGAGAAAAACAAATACTGTATGCTAACACATATATATGGAATCTAAAAAAAAAAAAAAATGGTTCTGAAGAACCTAGGGGCAGGACGGGAATAAAGATGCTGATGCAGAGAATGGACTTGAGGACATGGAGAGGGGGAATGTTAAGTTGGGACGAAGTGAGAGAGTCAATGGACATATATACACTACCAAATGTAAAATAAATAGGTAGTGGGAAGCAGCCGCATAGCACAGGGAGATCAGCTCGGTGCTTTGTGTTCACCTAGAGGGGTGGGATCGGGAGGGTGGGAGGGAGACGCAAGAGGGAGTATATATGGTGATATATGTATACATATAGCTGATTCACTTTGTTATACAGCAGAAATTAACACACAATTGTAAAGCAATTGTACTCCAATAAAGATGTTAAAAAAATAAGATGGACTTAACTGATATTTATAGGACATTCCATCAAAACAAAAAAGACACTTTGATATTCAATACTCCAGAATTTCTAAATTTTGTCTCTCATAACACAATATAATTTTCTGTAACCTCAGTTATGTTTTTAACTGCTTCTTAATGCTCACTGTACCTCTGCAGTTGACTTTTAGTTTCCTAGAATTTCTTCCTCATCTCATCCAGCTCTTTTTCTATGTCATTTTATTGTTCTTTCTTTACGATATCTGCCCTATTTTTACGAGGTGGTCATTTCTTGCGTCTCATCTAATGTTGTCAAAAAATCTCCTAAAAAAAGAAAATCCATTTCCTGCAGCAGATCTTTGTCAAAGGTTATTTTTCCTTTGTGTTTTCATGATAATCTTTGATAATCATTGTTCAAAGTTCCTGCACTATGATTGTTGTCATTGTTGGGGCTCATATTCTTTGTGTTTTGTGGTTTTTTCATCTTTAAATAAAAGAAGATATATCAAAGCCCAGTATTTGCCAGAAGACCTCAAGGATGAATGCTTCCTGACCTCACTTCCTTCTGGTCAATTCCTCTTTTCCAAAGTACAACTACCCACTAGTTGAATGGTCACAATTCCAAGATAAATTCCACCTACCAGCAGGCTTTATTAACTGTGGCTCCATGAGACTGAAATGGAATTCTCTCCACATTCCTTCTGGATTCCTGGTGAATCCAACAGTTATTGAGTATGAAAATAATCATCATCTCCCCCACCACATGTACTGCTATTAGGGTCTTCCTAGTTCTTCTCCCCACCAAAGGGGCAGGAATTACATTTTTCCACCTCAGGTGGCTGTGTATCACTGCCATTAAAGCTCTCCTTTTCTTTTGTCTTTGGAGATTGGCCATCTGTGAAGTAGTAAAATGAATAATTGGAGAGGAGAGAGACCAGAACTTGCCTCAAAAAAATGGAAGAGCCACACAGGCAAAGGATGGCTACCAAGAACAGACAGGAGGCAGCAAACCAGCCGCCCATGGGAGGAATCTGAGGCTCAGACACGTTAAAAATGGTTAGCACCATTTTTAAAGTAAATATTGGTGCAATACGAAAAATAAATAAATAAGAGCATACAAATAAAATCTAGATTTCCAGCTTCTCTTAAACTATGGGAAGATGTGGTAAATTTGTTTCTGTGTTCTTGCAAGACAACAGTTGGTTGTCTTTACATAAAGCACATCTTCTCCAGTTTGCCTCAGTCTTTACCCTGGTCAACCCACTCATTTTTGTTACCTTAGGTGTTTGAATTTTCAACTCCTGATATAAAGTGAGCTTTCCAGTATGTATTAGTTTCCCAGGACTGTCTTCACAGATTACCACAAATTTGGAGGCTTAAAATAACAGAAATTTATTCTCTCACAGTTTTGGAGGTCAGAAGTCCACATCAAGATGTCAGCAGGGCCATGCTGCCTCTAGGGGCTCCAGAGGAGAAAGCTTTCTTGCTTCCTCCAGCTTATGATGGCTTCTGGCATTCTTGGCTTGTGACCATATCACCCCAATCTCTGCCTTAGTCTTCACATAGCCAACATCTCTCTGTGTGGCTCTGTGTGTCCTTTTCTGTCCCCTATAAGAGCACTTTAATTGTATTTAGAACCTACCTGAATCCAGATGATCTCATCTGGATCCTTATCTTAATTATATCTGCAGAGACCCTATTTCCAAATAAGGTCACATTCTAAGATTATAGGTAGACTTGAATTTTCACCTGGGAATCCATTCAGGGATATATAAAATGGGGGATACACAACAGAGAAGGATAATCGTCCTATCCACCTTTTTTTCTATAGAATAACCACCCAAAAGCATACCCAAGCCATGGAATGTGCTCTTCTCTCCAGTTCCATTGACCTTAAAGGTGGCAAAAAAAAAAAAAAAAAAAATCCTCCTGGATCCAACTTTTAGTTAATTGTCAGTCCAAGTTTATGGCTGTGTTTTGAGTTTACATCTTCTTCTAAACCTTATTGCACATTACAGAGAAGCTCTGCCAGGAGCTGTTGGCAGATACCGTTTTAAACCAGCAGTCTGTGAATCAACTTTATAAGCTGCAATTTAGAAAATAAGAAAAGGATGAAGCATTTCTCCCCTCCAAGTACAGTCCTCATTTTCTCCATACTCTCACCCCTCCTAATTCTTCTCCCCAAATGCCTCAATCACATGGGTGACTTTCAAGTAATATAGGAAGAGGGATACAGTAATTGCCATCTGAGTGTACAGCAAAAGACTAGATGAGACCGAGTGAGACATTGTGATACAACTGCTAAGATCTTTAAATTCTGAGCTCTGAAGCTTTCATTTGTTAATGTTGATTAAATAATGAAAACAATTCCAGGTTAGGAAAATGTTAGTAATCAGCTCTGCACAATAGCTATTGTCACTGATTTGTATATTAAATGAAAAAATGAATTACTGTATATTCATTATTTTATTTTGGTTAATATACCATAGCAAATGTGGAAAAATGAAAGTCTTTAAGAACAAGAAAAATGTCTCACTCTTAGGAAGACTAAAGGAAAAAAACATTAAAAAAAAAAGAACAAGTACCTTACCTGTTCTATAGCTCAGCTCTGTAAACTGAGGTCTAGAGTGGTAAAAGGACTTGCCCTAAGTCACCCAGCTAATTGGCAATGAAACTGGAACCATAGTCCAGGCCTCCTGCCATCCAGGTTACTGTTCTCTACAGAAATAGTACAGTTAAATCATTTAAAGCAATCTAAGAATATATCATTTTCTATACTAATTCCATTCATTCATATATTACTTTGCAGTTTCCAAATGCTTTTACAAAGGACATGTGTCATTTGATTTCCACCAAAATCCTGTGATATAAGAACAGTAAGTATTACCATTCTAGCCTATAGGTAAGGGGATTTGTATTTCTTCTCTTATCCACTTGGTGAACAAAGAGTAGATGTTCACCAAGTGGATAAGAGAAGAAATCCATTCCAGTTGGAAGGAGAGAATTACAGAGGGTGAGAGACATGGGTGTAAAACATGGTATATCCTTTTAGATGGCTTCTGGGAAGGGCATCGTTTAGGAAAGAGATCCCCAGAAAGATTTAGATCAGGTCATGAAGACCTTTCAATGCTAGTGTGAAGAGTTAATATGCCAGATAAGAAGGCTGGTGAAGGTTTTGAAAGCAAGAGTGTGACGTGATCAGAATTGTGTTTTAGAAAAGTACATCTGTAAAGTAATACCTTCAAATTCAAATACTCTCCCCACCACCACCCCAGGTTCAGGCAGGTAACAAAAAAGTAGAGTATAAAATAATAGTAAGGCAGAAAGATTATGACAAACTGGAGAGAAATATGATGCTCGAGCTAAAAGGAACGGCCACTATTCAGCCTCACCCAGCTGCTGCTCCAAGTGGACCAGTGAGGTAAGATCGTGCGAGTCTTCAAGAGACACTGGAAATGTGGATGTTTATATAAAATCATCTGATTTTTCAATTTTGACATCTTATTCCAAAAAGTGTTTTGGACAAAAGAGAAAAATAAAATGCATCGGTGAGCTGCCTTTATCCAGCAAGTCATCATTTTGTCACTTGACCTGTGTACAGTATGGGAGAGTGGTTTGAAATCTATTTCAAAAGTATAAACCTAAGGCAGGGCCTGTGTGGAATGAAAAGAAAGGGGACGGCTGACTGTCAGAATATAGAATCCAGAAGAAAGCTACTAGGTGATAGATGAAGCAATCTGACCAGTTGTTTGGACTCTGTGATTTTAGTCCTTGGTGTCACTGTTGTGATTGCAGATACAGGTTTTACTTTTTTGTTGTTACTGTTAACACAGACGGGAGTAGCAAAGAATGGGTTCTGTAAAACAAGCCTCCAATACTACCCAAAACTGACTTCCCCTGAGCCCTCCAAGTTCAAAATGGTGCACAGCGGTTCCAGTTTGGATTCAGAGCCAAGTTGAGAAGGAAGACAAGTGTTCTCTCTGTTTCTTTGCTTCAGCCTCTGAGGTATTCAGTTAATGTTCTCTGCCATAAAAAAAGAAATGGTTGGTCTCCTTTCCCTAACTGCTGTCTCTGATTTAAGTACTTTTCACCTGTGAATGTCCTTGGTTACTTCTGAACTGTATTCTGTCCTATAAAAGGCACGAAATTGAAGACTGCTTTGGCTCTATGTTTTAGCGAAGTGATTTTTGGAAAGTGCTATAACACTGCTCCTCCCTTCAGAAAGCCAGTGAAGTTCACCTTAAATGCCACCTTCTTTCTGCAACTTGACCCAAAAACCCACCCCTTTAATACTCAGCTCAGATGACTTCTCCCCCACAAAGCCTTTTCTCACCACACCAGCACCACCTTGCCACCCCCAATAGGCTCAGTGCCCCTAGACTGCATAAATCACCATCATACGTCACCATCTAATTCATTTCCACTCTTCAAAACCTATACACCATGCTCTATGCAGCAGCCAGAGCAGTCTTCTTAAAATATGAGCTCAGATCATATCACTGCCCAACTTAATTCTCCACTGGCTTTCTTTTGAAGTTAGAATAAAATCTAAACAACTCTTTAAAATGATTTGCAAAATCCTGGATTAACATCCTGTCTACAACTTCAGCCACTCTTCTCTTTTTCTGATAACATTCCAGTCACACTGGCCCTCGAGGACCCTTGGATACCACCATAGGGCCTTTACACAACTGTTTCTCTATTTAAATGCTTTCCCCAGACTTTTCACATAGCTGCATCTTTCTCATTCTTCTGCTCTTGGGTTAAATATCATCTCCCCAGAGAGATCATCCATCTCTGATCATCTAAATGCTCACTTTCCCAGGTTATTGTCTCTCAGCATCTGGATGGCTTACTTCATTGTTGTGACAGCATAATAATTGCCTTGCAGACCTCCAAATGCTGGAGTACAATTGTCCAAGGGCCTCCACTGTTGCTTTCTGAAATCCACCCATACACATGCTCTGATGTCACACTTCCCATTGGCTGCTCTCAGCCAACAGCTGAGCAGGGCAGGGCCACTAAGGCAGTCTGTTTCTGGGAGACATGGGACTCCTCTGACCAGTGACTTTGGTTTGGGGATTCCCATTGGTTTGCTGAAACTTTCTTAGACTCCATGGCAGTCTGAGGCTTTCCCTACCTGACCAAATTTTCTTCCTTATTTCTTTCCTTTTTCTTTCTTTCTTCCTTTCTTCCTTCCTTCCTGTCTTTTTTTCTTTCTTTCTTTCTTTCTTTTCTTTCTTTTACTTTCTTTCTTTCCTTCTTTCTTTCTCTTTCTTTCTTTCTCTTTCTTTCTCTCTCTTTCTCTCTTTATTTCTTCTTTCTTTTTCTTTCTTTCTTTCTCTTTCTTCTTTCTTTTCTTTCTTTCTCTCTTTCTTTCTCTTTCTTTCTTTCTTTCTTTCTTTTTCTTTCTTTCTTTCTCTTTCTTTCTTCCCCCCTCCCTCCCTCCCTCCCTCTCTCTCTCTCTTTCTTTCTTTCTTTCTTTCTTTCTTACTTATTGAGTTTCTCCAATAAAACACTATCTCCTTGAAGGAAAGGCTCTCATTGGACTCACTCACTACCATGTCTGCAGCACTAGAACCACTCTGGCATAGAATAGGTGCTGTTCAAAATTTGTCCAATTTTGTACATAGGTCTATCAACACACTGACACTTATATTGAAATTATCTATGTGCCCACCTTCATCTCTCACTAGATTGTAGAATTTCTTGAGACTATTCTATGATTGGGGTTTGTTCCCAGCAGATAGCCCAGAGTCTAAGGCACAGTAGCAGCTCAGTGTTTGTTGAATTGATTCAACATTTCCTCCTTCCTCACTCACTCCCTCCTACCTAATGCTCCTCACACACCCCAGGCAATACACTCTGAATCCCTATCTGTCTTCTGTAATGCAGTCTACTTTACCCCAAGCAGTTCCTCCTACTCTGTCCTATATCTCTGTGAATGTCCTCACTGTTATGTCAGGTTTCCATGAATTCTTCTGCATCGCTGGCCTTCTACCTCCCCCCAGCATCTCAGGTTATCCAAACAATTACTAAGTCCCACCCTTTCACCTCCTAAGTAATTTCTCATTTAAGGAGCTTCCCTCTATTTCTACTGCAACCACCTGGGTCCATCATCTCTTCCCTTGACCAATACAAACACTGCCTTAATAGGTTCCTCTTCCTCCACATTTGCATCCCTACTACACAACCCTTATCCAACAGCAAGAATGTTCTTCCTAAAATGTAAATTTGACCAGGCCACACCCTGCTTAGAGCCCTTCAAGTTGTACCAGTATGTTGAAGAGGTCTCTCGGGGCCTGCTGTACAGTTCACTCATCCCTGCCTCGCCTTTACCCTCACCCTACACACATCTCACCCAGTGCCCCAGTCACACAGAGCACTTTGCTATGCCCCAAGCCTGTCTCCCTCCTTCTTGGAGAGCTGTCTTCCTCTAATGCACCCCCACCTTCATTATGCTAATTTTGCTCATGTCACTTTTTCCAAGAAGTCTTCAGTAGACAGGTTCAGTCTGGATAAAGCAGTTTTCCTTGAAATTCCTATAGGAACCCAACTACTACTCCGTTACAGTACTTGTCTTAGTCAAATTGGGCTGCTATAACAAAAATACCATAAACTGGATGTCTATAACAACAAATATTTATTTCTCACAGATACAGAGACCGTAAAGTCCAACATCAAGGTGCAGGCAGATTGGATGTCTGGTGAGGGTCCTCTTCCTGGTTCATAGATGGTGTCTTCTTGCTGTGTCCTCATGTGGCAGAGAGAGAGAAAGAAGGTCCTCTGGGGTCCTAATTTTATAAGGACACTGAGGACACTATTTTATAAGGACACTAATCTCACCTATTCATGAGAGCGCTACCCTCATGACCTAATTATTGATACTTCCCAAAGGCCCCAGTTCCTAACACCATCACATTGGGGTTAGGATTTCAACATAGTAATTTGGAAGAGGACACAAAGATTCAGTTCATAAGAGTACTTATTACATGGGCTTGTTTAATTATCTGTGCCCCAATGAAACCATGTGAACCTTGTTTCTAAAACAAATATTTGACCAAGTCATCCCGTTTCATCAAATCCTTGAAAGATTTTCTCATAGCCTCCAGGTGTGAACATGACCAGCTACCTCTCTAGCCTCACCTCTTTTCACTCCCCAAAGCTCTCACCATTCCCTGTTATAAACAGAACCTCACCCATGGGGCACTAGCTCACAAATCTTTGCATATATTGCTTCTTTTGCCTGGTCTACCTTTCCTCATCTTCCTTCTGGTCAATTAGTCTCCATCCTCCAATGCCCATCTTGAGTATTCTCTCTTCCATGAAGTCTTTCAGATCACTCTGTCCTCTAGGTAGGTTTGACCACTTCTTCAACCATGGCCTCATGTTATTCATACAGATTTCTATTACTTATCTCCTAGCATTTCTTGGGTTATAATTCAAAATCTGTGTCTGCACTTGACTGCAAACTTTTCAAAGGTACTGACAAGGTCTTATTCAGCTTTCTTTCCCCAGTGCCTGCTACATGTAAAGAAGGTGTTCTATACATATTTATTGAATGAACAATGAAAGACTCCATGCATTCTTCAGGGTTCTACAACTGTCGCCTCTCCAGTTATTCTGTCTCCCATGAACTGCAATCGATCAGATAGACCTATTTTCTGAGCTTTGTACATGCATAGCCATACGATCTTTTTTAGTAGATTCTGAGTATCTAAAGAGCAGGGACAAAGCTTTAGTCTCTTTGTCTCTACCTCTAAGCCTTGCAGATAGAAGAACTCAATATTCTTTTGCTAATTGATTGTTATTGTTCAATCTACTATGTCTTTTTGATTCAGCAACTTACCGAAAAAATTTTAAAAGAGAGTCTTCTCAGAAACCAAACAACTAAAATCACAAAATGTTCTTTTCTAAAAATAACATATCCCCAAAACACTCAAGGCAGAAACTCTTTTCTCCTCTCCCATTAATGAGAGAAAGATGAGATTTCTTCCATTTTTATTTTATCTATGTCATGTCTGTGTTGCCTGGAGATTTGTGGCTGTTGTTTCAAAAAAGATCAAATGACAACGGGAGAAGGATCATCTTCTTGATTAAAAAGTGGCACTCGGAAACATCGTCTTCCTCAAATTCAATGAGGAGAGAGTTATTTCACAGCTAGTGCCTCCTTCAGAGACAAGAATCCCCGGGAGCAGCTGAGGCTGACCGCAGCCCATTCAGATCTGCTCACACAAATCTCAAGGGCTTAGAATTTACCATTGATTAATTCAAGATCATCTTCTGAGAGATAAAAGAATTGGTATGGCATAGTCAGACCAACCTGTTTTCAAATCCGTCTCTGACAGTTACTAGTAGCCTTGCTAAGCTTTGGTTTTATCATGTGGAGAGTGGGGGTGATAATAACTTACCAGTGGAGGTGCTGGTGTGGTTGAATGAGATAACACAAAGTGTTTATTCTGTTCCTTAGTGATCATTAATGGTAACCACTATCATTAAGTAGCCAGAAGTCCATCGGTCAAGATAGCTACCAGTGTTGAATGCTTACTGGGTGCTATATACTATGCTAGTTGTTTTTATATTGATTTTTTTACTTATAAATCTCATAACAGCTCTTTAAGCAGATATTATCCTCATTTTTTTAGTTAGAGAAGCTAAATTTTTAGGAGGCTAAGTAACTTATCCAATATCACCCAACTACTGAGGTGGTCTTTTTAGCAAAATAATTTGTCCCTTTTTCCATTGTCCCATGCCTCTGTTTTCTATCCTAAAGAGAGTAAGATGTGGTCAGGACCTCAAATCCCATCCATATCCCACAACTTCCAGAGGGATTTGTGACAAAGGGGCAGGCTTGCCCAGTGAATTCTCATTAATAACACTAATTTAGGTTTTAACCCCTAATTTCTCTTACACTGGACCCACATATGAGCTTCAATAGTCCCTTTAATCACTTTAGCTCAAGAGCACTGTTCCTCAGATCTTCCTACTTCGATGGAGGAAAAAGAACAGAGCTGAAAATCCCCCCACAACATCACCACCAACCTAGAAGAGAACTCAGCTGTCCCCTCCTCACCCCTTTTCCCATGTACAGCATCCTGCCCATAGGTTTCCAAGGACAAAACTGTCTGCCAAGTAGGAAAGATCCCTAGGTCCTGTCTTGTCCCCATTGGACTCATAGATAAAGAGTGAACCACTAGCCTTTCCCCCCTCAACAAAACCTGTCCTCCTTTTTTCTTCCCACTAAATATTCCCATCCACCTAGCACTGTGGCTTTTTGTTTTCATCATTTAATCCTTACTCCATCAGAGCATCTTCTTCCTTGGGCAGAAGTTGTGGGAGATGGAAACAGGCTTTGAGCTCCCTCTAGAGGTTTCAATGCAACCAATATACAGGACCCTGCAAGGGAAATGGCCAGGGGCAATGTCACATTCATCTGTGTGTGCCAAGAGCCCAAAAGGAGTGTATTCAAACCAGCATATCCTCCCCTGGAAAAGTGAACTGGGGCCAAAGTAGCAAACCCAACAATCCCCTCCAAGTGAGCAGATACAGAGACAACTGCCCACTCCAATGAGAAGACAGATGACTTCAGCCCCTGGAACCTCCTGCATCACAGCAGAAAAAAAAATGGGAAGCAACAGATGGGCCAGCCAGGCCCCAGGTCTGAGCTCTGAGGCCCTACCTGGCCTCCAGAGACAGGAAATGAGAGACAGGTCCTTCCTCCTGGCACCAAACACTGACTAGTGAGATGTACCCAAGGTAACAGCCTGCCCAGTGCCAAGCCCTGGAGGTGGACAGAGGCTGCCTGCCTCAGATTAAAAAAACAAACAAACAACAACAAAGAAAAAAACAGCTACAGAATAAAGCAAGCTGGTATCTTGAGAATCACTGGCTGTATTTCCTGCCCCTGTGCTCAGTCCATGCATGGAAAATATTTGGTGCTTGGTAAATTCATTTTGGAATAATGCCGAATGAATACACACCTAACAGCTGTCTAGGGTCTGCCTAACTAGGGGCTGCTCTCTCTATCTAGTACAGAGTGCATTTGTTGTGGGTAGAAACATATACCCCAAGAGAGATATATTCCATTCTTAACTCCTAGTACCTATGAATGTGACCTCATTTGGAAATAGGGTCTTTGTAGATATAACCAAGTTAAGAGGAGGTCATACTGGATTAAGGTGGGCCTTAATCCAAAGACAGGTATCCTTCTAAGAAAAGGAAAATTTAGACACAAATACACAGAGACACATGGGAGAACACCCATTTGTGACTGCAGAAGCAAAGATTGGAGTGATGTGTCTAAAAGCCTAGGCACACCAAGAATTTCTGGCAACCATCAGAAGAGGGGAGAAAGGCAAGAAAGGATCCTTCCCTAGAGTCTTTGGAGGGACATGGCCCTGCAGACACCTTAGATGCAGACTTCTAGCTTCCGTTACTGTGAGAGAATAAATTCCTGTTCATTTAAATCATCCAGCTTATGATAATTTGATATGGCAGCCCTAGCAAACTAATACAACACTTCACTCTTTTTTTAGCACAGTGAAATAAAAATTTCAGGGCACTAAGAGAGAGGATTTTTCACTCATTTTTTTTTCCTCAAAAACCCAAATGACACCCAGTTATTTCACAGCTTCCAGTCCTCTGCCCGAAGATAAAACTTTTCAATCATGTAATGGTTCTGGGACTCAGAATTCAAGGGCACACCATGGAGGGGTTGCTGGTAACTTCTGCTAAGCTCTGCAGGCCCCACAGGGCTTCTGTTCTAAGCAGTAGGTGAGAGGAGAGAAAGCAGACGTTATGGGCACACCTCAATTGCTTCATGTAGGACACTGAACAGCAGTTTTCTCTCTAATCTTTTTGTAAAAGTGTATTTTGAAAAAGCAGGCATATTTTCCAACACCATGACACCATGACACCTGTATAGGTCACTTTAGACATTACATGCTCTCTTACTTAGTTGCAGAAATAGCTTATCCTGTGCTTGAGGACAATAAAAAATCATCAAGATTAATCTCATCTGCTTCCCAGGAGAAGGGAAAATCATCACATGGATCACATGGAAGTGACAGAGGGTCTCAACACACCCCCCAAAAGGGATTATTCTCAGGGGCTTCCCTACAAAGGACCCTGGAGCTTCAAGAGAGAGGAACAGTCTGTTTTTGTCTTTAAATCCATGATATCCAGTACCAGGTCAGCATCTTGCAGGTTCTCTGAGAAAGTCTGGAGATGGGAGGGATGGAGATGGAAAGGGTCCTCTCAGTTGGCAGGATCTGAACCCTGAAAAGTCTCCTGTTCCATGCCCTTCTTACCAAAGTCTGTAAAGAGAACTTTTCATCTGAATTTTCTTTATCAGTCAGCATTAATTCAGGGTTAAATCCTCTATAAAACCCCATTCATACAATGACTGGGCTTCAATCAAGCCAGCTGTACAGCCCAAGACCACATGTTTGAAAAATTCTTCCTGTTTAAGGGGACAAGGTAAGGTGAGCACAGCATTGTTAAATCTACCCAGGTCCAGGAAAGTCGGTGCTAATCAGCCTGACTCCTAGCAATCTCTTCTGTCAGTACTGACCTTGGGTCTCTGCACCTGCTGACTCTCTAGACTGCCTGATATGTTTTCTTCCCAACAGGGCTCCTGGAAAGCCTCCATTTGGTCCAAGCTCCAAATTCCCTCTGATCAGCTCTCTCAGCACTCATCCTTCTGAGTATGACATCTGCTGAGTGGGATGGCTACCCCACTCCCCATCCTGATTCTGGAAACTGAAGTCTCTACTTTGACTCAGGAGGGAAGGAGTCCCAGGAGAGCAGCTCTCCCTAACTTGTGGCTTCTCCAAAGGTCTTCCTTGGATGGAGTCTTTGACCAGCCAAACAAGCAGTGACGCTCAGGTAACTCTCCAGAAATGTTCTCCTTTCATTGCATCGTTTAGGTTTTCAAAAGAATATGAGCCTTTAGGAGACCTGACTGGGCCAGACTACAGAGAAATGTTTTATATGATCTTGGATAAACTTGGCGATGGCTAGAAGAAGATAATCAGAATGAAAAAAGAAAAAGAAAAAAGAGGGAAAGCAGGAGGGAATGTAGGAATAACTGCTTTTGCAAATCAGCCTGTGGAAAGAGTGAAGAACTGCATTTTCTATCTGTTGGGGAGATGGATTTCTGATTCCAGTGGGGACAGGGGTAGGTGGTAGCAGGTCCAAGTACCCTGAAGTGCTCTCATGGAGCGTGAATAAAGATCTACATGCACACACAAATGCACACACACACATGCACACACACATTCCCTAGCTTAAGCATCCAGGCTCTTTGGATCTCTGGGTTCTAGAAGATGGGAGCCAGCCTAACAACCTGGAAAGTAGGCAGACCTGAGGTTACTGGTAGGAGCACAGCGGAGCAATCGCAGATGGAATTGGTGAAGACAGTTTGTGAGGGCAAGTGAGAGGGTCACCAGAATTCACCAACAGCGTACCTCAATCATCCTATTACCATGATGATGACATCGAGGTCCCAGGAGGATCCAGGAGGAGGCTGTTTCTGAACCTAAGGCAATTCACTTGCAAAACGAGTTGATAATGACAGCTTTCTGTCTACTGAGAGGCACTTGGCAGGATTACATAAGACAATGCTTGTTAGGAAGCTTTGAAAAGTACTAATTCCAAACAAGTAGAGAAGCTTATGAAATTCTCATGACAAATTCCTCCTCACTGGCTGAAGGCATAAAGCTTGCTTATGGGGGGAAATGGAGCATTACAAATTTGAGGTGTGGTCTGGGTTAACCAAGGTGCTTAGAGAGTGAATCACCTCACAGTCAGATAACCTCGTTATACAGTTTCAGGTGAAACTGTATTTGGTGACACCAGTAGAATTTCCCTTGAATCATGGGACTGTCAGCAAGAAAAGCACACAGTGAAAGCTCAGTTAGAGTGGAATCAGGTGAAGAGCCATCAACGGAGAATCAGGAGAACTGAATTATCATACCAGGTGTGGCAAAGCAAGGGCCTGTGTGGACCGTCACTGTGCCTCTTTGCTCCCCTGAGATAAAAGTGGCATCTCTTAGTCTCCTCCACTTGTGGCATTTTGTGTGTGCATGTGGGCATGTGTTATAATGTTTATGGGAGAGGCAGGGCCTAACTCGTTCTATACCCTAGATTTTGTTTTACTCTTTCCCAACAGCAACACATTTTCATGAAATTCTTAGTGTGTTGTCTTCTCTTTTGAGTTTACAAGAGCAGGCTCCAGCTAAATGAAGAGCAACTCTACAAGCCTTCATTCAAGTGCTCATGTATTCATTGAACACGTGCTGATTGATTATTCCTCTGACCTTATCCAGGTCCACTGGCAGCTGTACATTCTCTGACCAACCAGAAGAGAATGTACATTTGAAGTTCAAGGTCTTGCATTGGGGGAAAAGTGTGGGTCTCCATTTAGTTTCCAGCAACCTGTACATGGCTAATGAGAGACCAATGCTGGGAGCTCTAGGAATGGGCCTGTTCTCTCCCTGGAGGATGTGTATTAGGCAGGGGGGGGGGGATGTCACCTGGAGGGAAGGCCATGAAGATGCAGAAGTTATTAAGAAAATATTTAGGCTTAGGGTCTTTACTAGTTCAAAAATAAGCCCATAGTGGATTGGGAGGGAAATGGATTCAAGTAGACATGATGGGATAACTCGAAACACTTTTAGAACACAAACTTTCTTATTTCTCTACAGAAAATTTTCTCCAGAAAACTTTTGTAGTCAGATTCCTCAGCAAAGGCAAACAGAGATAAGATAAACCATAGAGGGCCTTTGTGTGTGTGTGTGTGTGTGTGTGTGTGTGTGTGTGTGTGTGTGTGTACAAGGTCCTGCGTATGTCAGTGCAACAACTTGGAAAAGACTAATTTTCCTTCCACAGCATATACTCTGACCTTCATTCAACTCACCAATCTCTGCAGCTCTGCGGTTCATGCAAAGGGATGTGAAATATGGAGATATGATCCTGATTGCCCAAGGAAGTGCATCCCTTCCCCCATACTCCACCAGTATGGACTGTGTAAACTTGGCTAAGTTACCTACCCTCTCTGGGCCTCAGTTTCTTCATTTGTAAAACAGAGATGGTAATTGTATGTAGTCTACAGGAGTAGGATGAGAATTCAATAAGATACTCCATGTAGATCATTTAGTACAGTGCCTGAATTTTAGAAAAGGTGAAAACAATGTTATCCCAGCAATAAATAGTATCACTATTATTATTATTACTATTAAAACTCTTATAGTGTTTTATACCCCCCACATCGATACACATCCCACCAAATTATTTACAGTTTGTATTTACTTGTGAACTTCTTGTGTATTTACTTGTTGGAATCTCGCACTAAATGGAGAACTCCATGAAGGCAAGGACCGGGCCTGTCTCCTTCATCACTCTATTCCCAGTTCTTTGCTGAGTACCTGGCTTACAACAGGTGACTGGTACACATCTTACTGGATGAATGAAGGGTTTGAAGCAGTGCTTCTCAACCCTATTGCCCACCAGAGTCACCTGGATAGCTTTAAAAATCTTGACCTCCAGCCCCAGCTCCAGAAATTCTGATTTAATTGATCAAGATTGAGGTCCTGACATGAACAGTTTTTAAAAGCTCCCAGGGATTCTCCTAGGCAGCTTGAGTTGAGGCCGCTTCAGTCTCAAAGATCATCCAGGCCAGTGATTTCCAAACTTTTTACTTTATTTTACAGTAAAAATATTTTTTTTTCACTATAACCCCTTAGGTTGAAACCTAATGCATAAAAGAGAATGAAGCAGGGTGCCCCGGTACAGTTGGGGAAGGTGGGCCCTGAGGCTCTCCCTCCAGCCACGTGGCTCTGAGGTGGTTCACAAAGCCAGCAAGCACCTCGGGACACAATTTGCTGGCATTAGAAGCATCCTGCCCTGAATTCTACACAATATCTTCCCACCACACAGCACTGCTGGCCACACTGCAGTCCCGTGGAACATAATGCAATCGTCACCCTAAAACTTGTCCTAAGACAAACTGCAACTGTTTTCCTCTTATAGCCAAATTCAGGCACTCTCAGCCCTCCATGAAAATCATTTGCAGGCCTTGCAGAATAGGAGAGGGAAAATAACACCTAAAATATATAAATAATTCAAGGCTGAGTTTATTCATGACGTTGTGTTTTCTCCAGGCAGTGGTTTGTATAATCTCTCTTACACTACCAGTTGGGCTGCCTCCATAGCATTTATTACTGCAGACAACCTGTTAGAAGCTGTTTTGATGCACCTACATTCTATTATGGAGGTAAGTTTTTGTAGCACACAGCGGTTTCTGCTGTTGACATCGTAGGAAGAGGGTGGGGGAAAAAGACAGTAGAGGAAAGAATTGGGAACAGTCAGTCTGCCAGTCTAAGGAGGGCAAGAGAAATGCACCTATATACCTGTATAAAATATTCAGTTAGTTACTGATAAACATACACACACACACACACACACATGCCTGCATAAGACAAAAAATGTTTATGGAACATCTACTAAGTGCCAGCTTACTCTTCTTGGTGATGGGGACATATTGGTGAATTAACTAACAGAATCCCTGCACTTATATTCTTGTTCCTGCCAACGTGCTCCTGGTGAAATGATGTTACCACCACCTTTGTCTCCCCAAACAATGTTTAGCACAGTGTTGACAGATGGTAGATACCCTATATCTGTTGAATGAATGAGTGAATCCAAGGTGAGGAATAAAGTGAATTTATGTTGCAAGGTCACTTTTCAGTTACCTCTCTTCACAGTAATGCTACATAAGAAAAACTAAACAAAACCTCATACAATCATAAGTATTTATTGCTCATGTCTCTAGGATGTTAGGCTGGATGGCTCTGTTCATCTTTGCTTGGCTCACTTAAAGAGTTTGGAGATGGCTGGCTGTCCACTAACCAGGTTAGCCTCTTCTGGGACAAATGGGGTGATTCAGCTCTGCTCCACGGTCTCTCTTCACCCAGTAATCTACAGGATGCCCTTATGGGCATGTCACGAAAAACAGAGAGTAAGTAGAAACTCACAGGCCTCTTGAAGTCTAAGCTTGAAACTGGGGAACCATTACTTCTAATGGATTTTATTAGCCAAAACAATCACAAGGCCAGCACAAATTCAAGGTGTAAAACATTCCATCTCTAGTGAGAGGATCTGCAAAATGACATAGTAAAGGACAAGGCTAAAGGGGTGAAGAATTGAAATCACCATTTCAACCTGCCATAGGCACCCAACAAATTAGCAAAAGCTATGCCTGAAACCAACCTCCTAAGAAAAGTCTACTGTCCTTTCCAGTAGTGCCCAGATACATTCTGACCCAGGCCCTGAACCAGGCTCCCTGGTAAGTTTAGGAGGAAAGTATGTATGCGTCGGAAAACAGTCCAATGTGTCCTGAGTATCCCCCCACCTTTGTCACTGGTCTCTTCACCTGGACCGCACCTAGGTTTAGCACCAGCCTCTGATGCCCTCTCCTTAACCCCACTTGTTCTTCCTGCTCCCTTCTTAACCCATCACCTGAGGAGATAGAATGTGCTTATAGTAAAATAATGAGACAGAATTTTAGCTACAATGTATTGAGGGCTTACCAAGTCCCAGGTAAGAACTTTGCACATATTAGCTCATTTAATCCTTACAAAGACTCTATGAATTAGTTATAACTATCCCTCGTTTTACCATTAAAAAAAAGAAAAATACTAAGAGAGATAAAGTCATTGTCCAAGGTTTTACAGCTAGTAAATAATCAAGTCAGATTTCAAATCTAGTTTGTCTGAATCAGAGCCCATGTTTCTAACCACTAGTATGCACCCCGTTCCTTAAACCCAGAGGGTCTCCATCACTAAACCATGATACCCCGGCAAATAATAACTACTTTCTTAAAGCAAAAAAACATTATCTTCTGCCCTGCATCTTCTCATCAGACACTGGAAAGGAAGGATCCAAGTTCATATAGCTTCTTGGGTTATTTTCCTCTAGGGACAAGGGGTTTAGGGATGTGGGGGCAGGTTGTTGAACTTCCCATCCTGTATAATTTCCACCAGCTCCCATCAGAATATCCCAGGCTTTGTTAGAGTGACTGCAAATGAGACCATAGATTCCATTCTTCTTTGGGCCAGTTGGATTCCATGCAATGCATGGTGTATTTTGCTCGCTCACATGGGCACCAATAAGTCTTTGTGTAATTCCCTAGAGTTGGTCAGAAAAAAAGGCTGGTTGTGAACCGGAGAGAAGGTATGAGAATCCCATCCATATTACTGCAAAAGTATTGAGTTCCTACAGAAGTACCTTGATGTGGATCAATGGGTGTGTGTGACCAGAGGAATGAATGGCAGCTCATTCCAAAGTCGAGCTGTGGAAAGACACTGAGTTCCCCTAAATAGACTCTCTGTCCAATATCTACCTTCTTTAGGGTGTGTCCAGCGGCCTCCCTTCTCACCTCCATTTGACATTTACACACAAAGGGCAACGGACAAATGGAAACCTACCTCTGGAGTCATAGGTCTCCAGGCTTGTGATTGTTCTAATGCAGAACCCAAGTGAAAGCTGGATTCAAGATCATGGCTTAGACTGGAAGCCCTGAGAGGAGCATGCTCAGGGATGCTAGAGAAGAAAGGAATATATACAAATGGTCAACAAAAAGACTTGATGCATTTAGCCAGCCGACTGTGTAGGTGAGAAAAACAGGCCTGCTTCACTCCACTGCTCAAAGGAGAGAATTCAGTAGGCACAGCTTGCATTGGGGAGGAAAGATAATCCTTAATAGGGGTTGCTTACTACATTAGAGAAAAATGTGGAAGAGGGCATATTATGCCCCAGCACAAGGAAGAGTGGAGATTGAAACCCTGTCTTTAAGGCACAGTGAACTCGTCCACTAGCAAACATGCTTAGACCAGTCACACTGGCCATTCCTCTCCCTGTGGGATAAAGTGAGTGAAGGATTAGGGAGAGGATTAGGGAAAGGATTAGGGAGAGAGGCATATTCCCCCTTCTTAGTGTTCCTCACATGGGAAAATGGACAGAAGTCACTTAACCTTTGAAAAAAATATAAAGAAATGGACATCAGCATACCTTCTCTCTGTGGCCGAGTAGAGGGAGGCTAATTTTGAGGACTGGTCAAGAAAACAGCAGGGAATGTGAGAACATGGTCAGAGAGAAGCTAGAAAGATTGAGGGACAGCCAGTTCAGTGTGGCCTTTGCCTCCTGGGAAGTTGACCTGTCTCTTAGGCACAGCTGTGGTGTGTGGATCAGAGTTGGGTCCATGAGGGAATACAGAGGCATTATCAGAGGAGCAGATGCTAAATGGTTCTTAGAATGAGGCAGGAGCTGAGGTGTGAGCCAAGTGGGAGGCAGGGGACCAGAAAAAGGAGGGAAGAGACCACCAGAGAGGACAAAAGGAAGGTGGCGGGAACTCACTCTGGACATGGCCGCCTTCCCTTGCAGGCGAACTACTACCTCCCCCAGAGGGCTCAGGCTAGGGTGGGATGGACAGTGTCCAAGGGAGGCTTAATGACATCCTTATTTTGGTTTCTTTGTTCTATAAAGGCATGTACAACTGCATTAGTATGCTCAGGAAAAGGTCTCCTTTTGTTGTGGCAGGTGCTGTAGGAATTCAGAGCAGCTGATGTTTTATCAAATCACGAGCCTGCAGGGAGCCCTGGGAGGTCAGAAAGCCCAGGCCCCTGCCCCTCACATCTGCTTCATCAGTTGAACGGTGCTGCAGCTCAGAAATAGTTTTAAAATCCTGTTTATTGTACTTCATCTTCTTATTTCAAGAGTGATATAACTTCATTGGAGAAAATGAGGAGCATGGCAGTAAAGCACAGAGGGATAAACAATAATTATCTCTAATCTGACCACCACCCAGTGGGAGCTGCTGTTAACATTTTGGTGGAGAACTTACTGCTCTCTTGCTCACTCTCTCTTGATCTCTCACCTGTGGGGTACAGGTATCCGTGTATGTCTGTATGTGTGTTGTAAATATATAAAAAGTAAGTGGGACTTTTCTTATTACTCCAGAATTAGCAAATAAAAATGTGAACAGAGAAATAGTAAGTGCCACATAGTCTAAATAGAGCCAAACACCTCTCTCAAGCCTTACCAAGAAGTGGCTAAATTGACATTGCTCCCATTAGCCATCACCCAACACCATCAGCACCTCCCTTCCCATCAATAAAGGAAGCCTGAAGAGAAAGGGGCAATATGACTGCTGAGTGGAAATGTTGGGCTCTAGCATATTCAAGAGCTAAATAGGGAGTCTGTGAGATATGGAAGAGACTTTCCAAGGAAATAACTCATAAATACTGAGAACACTTGCAAGAAGGGACTACTATCACCACATTCCTTGGTTGGCCAACTCATGAGACAGCAGCTTTGTTGATTTGTTCTGTTCCTGCCTAAGTAGAAAAACAGAATAGTGAGAGAGCAGGGCAGAGAGAGGACATCTGTGGAGCAGCCCATTCCTCCAGTTGTCATGGCAAAGATGCATCAACTTTCTGAAGGTCAAATGGACACTATAAAATATAGCTTTGACCCAACTTCCTAGCCCTCCACCCAAAAGAATGGGTTGCCAATAAAGAGAACCTGAGAAGCAGGAGGCTGAGGGTGAAGCTCCAAGGGGGGCATCTAAGGGAGAGTTGGAAGTTGTCATCTGGCATTAGATTCTCAGAGGAACCTGAGAAAATTGACAATGCACCCACCAGTAGTGAGTCATGAAGAGGGGACTCTGCCATGGAGAGGGCCCTGAGGTCCCATCAGTGTGAACCAAAGAAACTATGATAACCAACAGAGTGAACTGCAATAGCAGCCAGCTCAATACTCAGTGTTTGTCCTTGCCCTCTCTTTCCACCACTCCCCCCATACCAGCAGACTTGTCCCCTATCTGAAGGAGCAAAGAGAACTCTTCTCAGAGAAATGAAGGAGGAAAAGTAAAGAGAAATCAGACAGGAAAAAGAAAAAGGATCCAAATTGGAAAGGAAGAAGGAAAACTGTCACTGATTGCAGATGACATGATACTGTATATAGAAAACCTAAAGACTCCACCAAAAAACTATTAGAACTAATAAATGAATTCAATAAAGTTGCAGGATACAAAATTAATGTGTTGAATTTCTATACTCTAATAACTATCAGAAAGAAAAATTTGAAAACCAGTCCCCTCTACAATTACATCAAAAAGAAAGAAAGAAAAAAAAAATACACAGGAATAAATCTAACCAAGAAGGTGAAAGACCTGTACTCTGAAAACTATAAGAAATTGATGAAACAGATTGAAGATTACACAGATGGAAAGATACACTGTCCTTGTGGATTGAAAGAATTAATATTGTTAAAATGTCCATATACTATCCAAGGCAATCTACAGATTCAACACCATTTCTATGAAAATACCAATGGCATTTTTCACAGAACAAATAATCCTAAAATTTGTATGGGACCACAGAAGAGTCCAAATAGCCAAAGCAATCTTAAGAAAGAAGAACAAATCTGCTGGTAACATGCTGCCTGATTTCAAACTATATTACAAAGCTACAGTTATCAAAACAGTATGGTTCTGGCACAAAAAGAGACCTATATAAATGGAACAAAGTAGAAAGTCCAGAAATAAACCCATATTTATATGGTCAATTAATCTATAACAAAGGAGGTAAGAATATACAATGGGAAATAAAAAACAGCCTCTTTAATAAATGGTGTTGGGAAAACTGGACAGCTACATGCAAAAGAATGAACTAGACCAGTTTCTCATACCATATAGAAAAAATAAACTCAGAATGGATTAAAATCTTAAATGTAAGACTTGAAACCATACATTTCTGGAAGGAAATACAGGCAGTATGTTTTTTGATGTTGATCTTAGTGATATTTTTTGGATCTGTCTCCTCGGGCAAGGGCAACAAAAGCAAAAATATACAAATGGGACTACCTCAAACTAAAAAGCTTTTGCACAGTGAAGGAAACCATCAACAAAATGAAAAGGCAGTCTAATGAATGAGAGAATATATTTGCAATCGACATGTCCAATAAGGCATTAATACCCAAAATATATAAAGAACTTATTATATACTTTTGACATAAATTGCAGCATTTTTTTGATCCATCTCCTAAAGCAAAGGAAACAAAAGCAAAAATAAACAAATGAGATCTAATTAAGCTTAAAAACTTTCACACAGCAAAGGAAACCATCAACAACCTACTGCATGGGAGAAGATATTTGCAAGTGATATGACCAATAGGGATTAATATACATATATAACATACATACATAAATAACTTATACAACTCAGCATCAAAAATGAAAAAAAAGCAACCTTATTAAAAAGAACTGAATAGCCATTTTTCCAAAGAGGAAATACAGATGGCCAACAGGCACATGAAAAATGCTTAACTTCGTTAATCAGCAGGGAAATGCAAATCAAAACCACAATGAAATATCACCTCACATCTGTCAGAATGGCTATCATCAAAAAGACAAGAAATAACAAGTGTTGGTGAAGATGTGGAGGAAAGGGAACTCTCATACACTGTTGACGGGATTGTCAATTGATGCAGCCACTATGGAAAACAGTATGGAGGCTCCTCAAAAAATTAAAAATAGAACTACCATATGACCCCGCAATTTCAACTCTGGGTACTTACCTGAGGAAAACAAAAACACTAATTTGAAAAGATATAAGCACTCTTATGTTCACTGCAGCATTATTTACAATAGCCAAGATATGGAAACAACCTAAGTGTCGATGGCTGAATGGATAAAGAAGATGTGGTATATGTTATAAAGAATACTACTCAGCCATTAAAAAAAGAAGGAAATTTTGCCATTTATAAAAACATGCATGGAACTTGAGGGCATTATGCTAAGTAAAATAAGTCAGACTGAGAAAGACAAATACTATATGTTATCACTTACATGTTGAATTTAAAAAATAAAACAAACAAATAAATATAACAAAACAGAAACAGACTCACGGATACAGAGAACAAACTGGTGGTTATCAGTGAGGAAAGGGAAAAGGGGAGGGGCAAGATATAGGTAGAGGATTAAGAGGTACAAACTACTATGAATAAAATAAATAAAATAAGGATACACTACAGGGATATTGACAGAGGATAGAGTCAATAGTTTATAATAACTTTAAATGGAACATAATCTATAAAAATATTGAATCATGATGTTGTACACCTGAAACTAATATAACATTGCAAGTCAACTATACAACTCTCTCTCTTAAATTAATTAATTTTAAAAAAGATCAGGCTAGGTCCTTCCCACTCACACTGCCCCAAGTCTCAAGCCTGGATAGCACTGAAGGAAGAAGAGATGAGGGTGATTTTTTAAACTAGAAAAACTCATTATAACAAAAGGGAATAGGAAATTATGGAATCTGCTACCCATTGGATAAAAGAGATTTGACACACATCATTGGGAAGCATAACTGGGGGCACAGTGGCTAGAGGGAAAATCCTTTGATTTTTGTAACTCAGCAAGTTGGTATGCTTCCATAAACCTAAAACACAGGCACACACATGTGTATATCTATATATATATAATATATATAATATATATATATGAAATATATATTATATATAATGTATATATAAAATATATATATTATATATATATACATACATAATCTGGACAAAGCAAAATACAACAAAAAGGAACTTAATTTTTTCAACACCCCCTACCATTTTTCCCTGATCTTGTGACCCTCCCTTCCCAACACCTGTGAAATCTCACGCAGTTTTCATCATTTCTCTACTCACTTTCACATATAACAAAAACCAGTCTAGTCTCATACAATGTCTCATGTAATTTAAAGTTTCTTTCCTCCCTGCAGCTCACACCTGCCTCCGGCTGGGAAACCTGGATGAGGAAGGACATAGTGGTTACAAGGTCAGTTTCTTCACTCTGACTTGCTACCTTGATCTCATTCTCCTTCACTTTCTAACTGCTATTTAGGACCCTATAAAGAGATTAGAGGGTTGGTGGCTTTATTTGTCAACTTAGTTAAGTGGAAAGCCAATTTCCAAAATTCGTGTGAGGTTGGAGAGCTATAAGAGAAACGTACATGAGATATATTGGGTTGGCCAAAAGTTCATTCAGGTTTTTCCATAACATGGTAAGGAAAACCCAAACGAACTTTTTGGCCAACCCAATAAAAGGCTGCAGTGAAGCATCGACCAATTTTTGCTCCTTGAAGTTTGGGCACAGGGGACTATGGCAGCTTGCACACATTGTCACTGCAGCTCACCTTGTTGGTGTGAAGCAGAACCAGGGCCTGCAGCTCCTCTAGCTCCTTGGATTTCTTCCTTCAGCTTGTCTAAGTCCTGAATAAGAAGCATTCACAGCTCCATGGCAAATTTTCTCCAAATGTTCTATGTCCCTATCTTTGTCTTTGGTTTTCTCCAAACATGCAGAGTTCTTCAGGTTGAAGGGTGTCTACATGAAAACACATAGCTATTCGCAAAGGATTTTTTAAACCTACATATAATTGGCCATAAAGCATCCCAGAACCCTCTGGAATAAATATTAATAAGCATAATGTAAGTAGAATTGATGGCCTCGAGTTTGTACCTTTCTACACTGATCTTTAGGAATGATAGTGGGGAAGCACAAACTTCCTTCAACAGTTACCACACCATCATGATTAATGTTAACAACAGCTATCAATGCTTGATCAATTATTCAAGATGACATGGTTTTACCATTTAACTCTTACTACCAACAGCATTCTGTGAGAGGTACTTTTAATATCTGCACCCTACAGATGAAGGAACAGGATCAGGACAGTTTAATGACTTTCCCAAGAGTCCCCAGATGGTAAATGATTGATCCTGCTCTTGCCCTGACTCCAGAATCCACACTCTTATCTGCGTTTTATTCCTCAAACCCCATCTCGCTGGCAGACAAGAGTAAAAACAGAATTGGCTGTCATTCATTAAGCCCTGCTGATTACGCCTTATCATCCTTGGTGCTTATAGATGTGGGCAATGTTAATTTATATCACACTAGCATACAAGAAATGCCATATCATTTTGTTTGTCTAAATCAAGTGAAGTCTACCTAGGAGCCCCCAATGGACAGAGTGGCAGGGAGCTCAACAGTAGTTATTATTGGGGAGCCCTCCTTTTCTCTAATGCTGTACATGTGCCTTATCATACTTCTTGGTCTAGAACATTTGGGGACGGGACCTCTAGTCTTCACTCTGTCTGTGTCATCCCTAAACTGTGCTGACCTCCCTAGGGGCCATTTCCAAGGCTCTGCCATTTCCAGAAGCCCCAAAATCCTTTTCTTCTCCAAGTCAGAGAAGTACCCAGTGCCAGTGTATAAGCCAGTGTTTAGAATCATTCTTCTGGGGCTAGTGCTTAAGAACAATAGCTTTCCACTTGAAGGATCTCTGAGAGAAGCTTCAGGAGGTTGGACACACCAAGGGACTCTTCAGTCAACCATGGATAGAGAAAGGAAAAAAATATGTGTTGAGCAGCTACACTGTGCCAGACACTTTGCCATATCTTGTTCTATTTCCCCTACAACTGCAAGGTAGAAATTATTATAACTGGTTTTTAAGATGAAAAAACAAATGATCAGAGAAAAGTTCCCAAATCATACAGCTATTTCATTCTTGGGAGATGGCCTGGGGAAATCTTGTAGCTCATCTTAATAATAAGTATCATTTCTTGAGCTCTCACTCTGTACCAAGGCATTGCACCAAGCACTTTATATCTGCCGGTTCCCATAACAACTCTATAAATTATTTCTTTACCTCAACCTAAGTTATGAGAATCACTGGAGCTGAGAGAAGCCAAGTTGTTTGCCCAAGGTTGTCACACATCTGGGGCATGTTGGAGCCTGGATGTGAAGCTGCTGTATTAAATCCAAAGTCTGATTTTCCCTGGTGCACGTCACAGCTTTCCTCAAGCCTTTAACATGGAGCTGCAGCCTCAGTGGGGCTGGGGCATTGTGGGAGGGGTGAATGGATAAAGTAAGCAGGGAGGAAGAGCAGGGAGAACTGACTGGTGTCCTGATGCTCTCTCGGCCTTCCCACTGAGTATCTCACAGGAGTGAATCACAGAACAAAAGGGCAGAGGCCTTGCTTACATTGTTTCACAAACCACACAGTGCAGAATGAGAAAAATTATTAGTCATCTGTGAGCTTTGTGATGCTGGTGGCTTAGTCATTCAATAAGTATTCTAGATCATGTATTCCTAATCCTCTAAGTAGAGCCTCAGCCACCTATAGAATCCTTAAACAAGCACCAACTTCTCAGATTCCCCTGGGGCAGGGGGTGGCTGCAGACACACTCTGCAGAAGCTGTGCATTCTTCTTATTAAAAGATGAAAACATTTTGGTCAATAGCATTGTGAGAAGTTGCTCAGCAGAATGCACAGGATTTCCTTCCCTGTTTTCAACAAAGTTCCTTTCCAGCAAAACAGATACTCCAATCAGTTTTAAGTCTCCCTTAGGGCACAGGAATTTCAATCTCAGCTATGTTTACTTGAGATTTATGAGAGATCCTATGTATGTGAAAGAGATGGGAGAAGAAAATACAACAGGCATATAAATGGGTAAGGATACCCAAAAAAAGCACTGGAGTTGATGGAAGACAGAAAAGCACACATAACCTTTAATCTGGTAGCACCACTCCTGGAAATTCATCCCATAGATATCATTTAAACTGTCAGTAAATCTTTAAGCACATAGATACTCATCAAAATGTTACTTATCAACATCAAAACCTGCATATGAAACTCCAACACCTGCATATGAAACTCCAAGGCCTTGTTTAGGTAAAGTGTGCTATGTCCAATCAGTAGATTATAGCCTTTAAAGTGTATGTTTTTAAAGGCCTTATAACATGTAAAAAAAAAAAAAAAAAAAAGTTACTGAACAACCCCATCTTTTGAAGGGAAGGAAAAAAAAGACTGAAAGGAAATAGACCCAATGTGCACAGTAGTTGCTTTGGAAAGTGACTCAAAGGTCAACTCTTTTTCTTTCTATTTTTGGGCATTTTCCAAAATGTTTATGAAGAGCACATAGTGCTCTTACAATGGAGAAAAACAATAAAAAACACCAATGTATTATTTGATTGATTATTCTTATTAACTCAGTTCTACCTATAATTAATCCATATTACAGTTGGTGACAGCAATAATCCAAGTGTTTAAGAATGAACCCTGTTGGCATAGTTTGGTATTCCAAGCCTCACTTCATCTTATCAAGTCTACCTACCAATCCAAACTTCTCTCTTGTTATGGTCCAAAGGACAATGACACAGAAGTCTTTGCAGGACCTGACCTGGCCTTTCTGTCTCCCTGTTTTTGTTGTACCAATTCCTCTTCCCAATGGGCCTCACCTCCTTTACACCATCTCTCTCTGGCAGCTAATATCAAAGAGCTCAGCCCAAACATCATGCCTTCATGAGTGATCTAAGGCATCTAATTGTGCCAGCTATCTCAGTGCCTGGCATATAGAAATCACTTGGTTATTGGATTAAAACAGGTATTATTTGTGATGATAGCAGACTCTGGCAGATAAGAACCTGTTGCTATATGATTTTAGATAACTTGTCTCCATAAGAAAGCACAAATTAAGAAGGTAGTCAAAAAAAGAAAACATTCTTCCTACATAGGAGAAGAGCTTTATCAACTTTGATCAGAAAGAGGCTTTGGAAAACCACCTGCAGGCAACACTGGAAATCTTCCCATACAGAGCAAAGAATAGCAGAAAATAATATGGACATTTTCCTCATCCTCTCCCTCCCCTATCTCAAAAAGAGAATTGGCTGTGTTTTTAAATAGGCTTTTGCAGTTTTTCAAGAATCAGCTAGATACCAGTGCATCCCCACAGCTGAATAAGCACTACTACGATGAAAGATATATCCTGGGGGCAGTATAAACTGTGATCCAGCTGCCCCTCAAGTTGTGTAACTTCTCTTGTTTGCTGAGAACAGAGGAGGGAGCAGAATGTCCCCATATCCTACATCATACAGGGTTAGCGGCCTCAAAGTTCATTTTGAAAGGAGAGCCACGACGCCTAGGAACCTTCCTGTATTTCATCTGGATCTTGTTTACTCAGAAAATCCATGATTCTAATGATAGCGAAGATTCTTCGGCTCAGCTTTTATAGAGAAACCAGCCTGATCCACAGGCAAACAAAGAAATCCTTTTCTTTCCATCTGCAAAACTTGATGCAGCTCTTTAGCATAAAGTAGTCACTCTTAAACAAACAAAATAAAATATTATACCTGATGTATCATCTTATTGTTAGATGGTTCTAAGGGAAGGGTGCTTAACGGAATAATGTTTCGAGGAGAGACCCAGGAGAAGGTTGAGCATAGCATTTGTAGAATATCTTTTGGTTCAGTGAAAAGCAGGATGCTTGACAAATTTTCTTCCAAATCTATTAAATTATTCATTCATTTAGCAAACACTCAACAGCAAACTACTTTTTGTTTGCTTTTTCATTTATTCATTCAATAAACATTCACTGAGCACAGAACGGATACCACGTATTGTCCTGTGTGTTATGAAGAATATAAATAGTAAATGGGAACATTTGTTGAGTGATTACAATATGTCAGGAATCAGCTAAGATCACAGAGCTGTTCAGTAGAAACTCTCAGTTTGTATCCAGGATCCTGACCTACAACCCATACCCCCTGACCATATGCTATATTGCCTTCTAAAGATGTAAGATATCCAGATGTTAAGATGCAAGTCCTGACCTCAAGAAGCTTAGATTTTAGGAAAGCTGAGTCCTATAAGTGCTTTAAGAGAGACTCAGGAAGAACTACCAGAAACATGTGGAGAAAGAAGAAACTACTTCTTTACTGGAGAAAGAGAGAAGTCTCCTTAGAAATAGTGGAATTTGAGGTTACTCTTAATGGACAAGTAAAATTTGAATAAGCAACACTGGGAAAAGGTATTCTAAGCTAAGGGAACATCATCAGCAAATTACAAAGGAAGGAAAACAGGAGATGTGGAAGAGGGCTCATTGTTCAGTTTGCCTGGAGCATCAATGCCTGTGAAGAGCGGTATGTGGGGAAAGAGCAGGAGGTTAAGGCAAGTGTGTATGTGAAATTTGCCTTTTCTGGGTATCTTCCCAGATAACATTCATTCTGCTAAAATATATTCTGCAAGCAGTTATTGACCCCTACTGATGGTATTTGCTTCTTTAGGATGAGTAATAAGGTATTACTCTAAAAATTCCATGAGGAAGTTTTCCATTTTAAAAGTTAGCTAACAGACTCAAGCAAGACAGTTATGCTGGAGTTTCTAAGTCCTTCTGTCCATCTTGGGAACCTGTTAATATGATAACAGGTCTGCAAGTCTGGACAAGAAATTTGAGGAAAGGCTCCTCTTTCACTGAAAAATTTGCCTACAGGGTCTGACCCAGTGGAAGGAACTGTTGGGTTCCTTCCCAGAACAGAGAAGGAAAATTGTGCTGTCCACACCTAATATCCAGTCTACTGCCTCTTGCTTTGTGCTCATCAGCAACGTTCAGAGACCAATTTGACCCTCCTGGAGCATCTGTGTTGGACAGGGGAAAGATGCTCAGAGAATCAGTGTTTTATTTATCAGTACACATGAGAGAATTGTCCTTTGAGTTTGTTCAGCATTGGTCAGTCCCCTCCTGGCACCATTCTACCCAATCTTTGCTCCAACTTAAAGGGAGGGAAGCAGACTTTATATGGGGAAGGAATGCACATCCAGTTATATGATCAATAATCATGTTCACTCTGTATAAGAGAAGACTAAAGAGGGGAGGGGGCAAGAGGTATCTTCAAATGTTTAAAATATGATCGTATGTAAAGAAGGAGTCTATGTGACTCTAAGAGACAGAACTTCAGCTAATAGGTGGACTGAAATTTGGATGTATTATGTACTAGGCATTGATAAATAATTATATATGCAATCTTATCTAATTATTACAAAAACTCTACACTATTACGGGTATTAATATTCTCATTTTTTTCAACTAAAACTTCACATTATTCAGGAGTCTCAGAAAGATTGAGAAACTCACTTGAGGTCCCACAGATAACAGGTGATGAAGTTGGAACTCAAACCCATATCAGCCTAACTCTGTCCTCCAGCTCCCCAGGTTGTGCCCTCACTATAACATGCCTTAAGGCTCTTTTCTGTAAATTACAATAGGGAATAAACAGGAAGGAACTACAGCGAAGCAAATTTTAGATCAACATAAGTAACTCTGTCACACTTAACTGAATGCCTTTGGGCAGGAATATGTCCACACTCTAGATCTCAGATTCCCTTTCCAATAATCAGAGTAGTACACATGAGCCCATTACATTGTTTCTTGCAGTAGCTCTTCATAATCTATAAGATGCTCTTGAATAGATACCTACCTTCCTAGTAGTTCTCCATGATCTATAATATATACCCTACTGGATAAATAAAGAAGACTTGAATAGCTCTCCATATCTGCAAGACACTACTGGGATAAACAGAATCCTCTCTACAAGGCATTCAAACACCTTCATGATCCAGCTCCTTCCCATCTCTCCTCAATCACCTTCCACCCATTCTAGACACTTGTCTTCTCTTCCAACTCCCCCAGATCACTCACTAGTCTCTAAATGCAGAGCCACACCTCTCAGGCTTCAGACATCTTACTCCCTCCACTTGGATAAAACTAGGCAGTTGGCCTTCCTACAAGCTGATATTCCTTTTTTTTTTTTCCTTTAAATATTTTCAGGTGAAGTTTTATTTTTATTTTTTTAATTTATTTATTTTATTTATTTATTTTTGGCTGCGTTGGGTCTTCGTTGCTGCGCGGGCTTTCTCTAGTTGCAATGAGCGGGGACTACTCTTCGTTGCAGTGCGAGGGCTTCTCATTGCGGTGGCTTCTCTTGTTGCAGAACACAGGCTCTAGGCTCATGGGCTTCAGTAGTTGTGGCATGCGGGCTCCGTAGTTGTTGCGCAGGGGCTTAGCTGCTCCGCAGCATGTGGGATCTTCCCGGACCAGGGTTTGAACCTGTGTCCCCTGCATTGGCAGGCAGATTCTTAACTACGGCACCACCAGGGAAGCCCCAAGCTGATATTCTTAAACATTTTTCAATATTTATTGGCATCGGTGGAGAGAAAATACTTTTCTATCAATTAAGATGTTAAGTACATTCTTCTTTAGGTCAGTTAATAATGTATCACTTACCACTTCACTTTCTTCTTTAAACTCCTTTAAAACAAAATGCCACTCCTGTAAGTATATGAGTGAGTGACCAAGGTGAATCTACTCAACATTTCATAGAGAAGATGGAGGGGGGCATTTATAGCGCACAGAACGTAGCACGTTATGGGAAACGGCACCATGCTACAAGTCTTGGCTTAGAGGCATCTTTTCTTAGCCACAGTAGGACTGGGTCTTCTCCCGGCTCTTCCCCATCCCCATTCCCAAAATAACAGCTCCCCAAATCACGTACCCCCTTCTACAACGATGATGAAAATTATGTTTATAAGTAGCAAAGAGGAACTCTAATTTTTTATAATATATTAAATTCAAACTAAGGGTTTTATTATAAAGAGGGAGACCAAGTTACTTTCCTCCAAACACAGCAGGAACCACATGTAGAAATATAAGTCAATCGGCACCTTATTCCAATTTATTCTACAGATATTTTGTGCCTGTCATATAGAGTAGGGCCCTGCTTAGTTGCCCTGTATCTTTATCCAGATCCATGCTGGCAAACTCCTGCACACTACAAGATTTAGCTGAACAAAACATTGCCTCTCTGTGAAGCCTGGCTTGACTCTACCCATCCTTAACCACCCTCCAGTCTCCCTTTGATGTTCTCCCAATTTCATGTAGGCTTCAGTACCACAGTTATTTATATCACCTACCAATATTGAGGCATTTATCAATTTATTGGTGTGTCTGCCTCAGCTAGACTGTGAAATCCTAGGACAAAGATTTTGTCTAATTCAGCTATGATTCTGCATAGTCCTAGAATAGAGACTAAAATAGGGCTTGTTTTAAAAAATGTTTGTTATATTAAATTGAACAATTAACTCTCTGCCAACTGCTATTTAGATAGATGTATACATACATACATGCACATATACATGTATATATACATACATATATGTGTATACACACACACACACACACACACAATCTTGATTCTAGGCCAAGTTGACAGCCAATTGACTTTGATGGCAAAGCCTGACCAGTATTTCCCTCTTTTAACCCAGGAAAAAAGAAGCTGTCTTGACCCAGTCCTAAGAACAGAATTCTCTGTAGGTGGGAGAAATATGATGGCGAGAAAACAGGAGGTGATTTGTAAGGGAAAACGAAGCACACGGCAAGTTAGATTCCCCAAGGTTCCTAACCTGTAGTTAATTGAATCCAGTGTTCCAAGACCTTAATTTCAAACAAGGTCTTTGGGAAAAACAGTCAGTTGTTCTCCCTCAGGCAAAATGAAAGAGCTTTTCCTTAACTCTGAGACCTAACAAAGCTCTCAACTCCTGCCTTAATCCTTGTGCACCCGGGGTAAGGCTGCACCCTCGGGAACCTTCGAAGGCAAGCCCTGAGCTTCACTTACTCTTGCTGCTCCTGCACCCCAGCTTACCTGCAAACCCCTATAAGTATTCTTTAATTCAAAGCTCTCTGCATAAAAACACCAGACTTCCAGGATGCGAGTCCTTGCCAACCTGGCCCAGGCCGTATGTGGCCCCGAGATCTTGATTTGGAGCCAAGGTCCAGACTGAATCTCTCCATTTCCTATAGCAATATGCTTTGTCCTGTATTATCATTCCCTTGTTCCCTCTTGCATTAGACTGACCTCATTCACTCATTCATTCCTTTGAAAGTAATATTTATTGAATGTTTACTATGTGTTAGGGCTGAAGGGACACAGAATAATAATAACAGCTGACATGTATTGAATTTATTATGCCCTGTAACAAAAAATAGGTAAAAAGAAAACACAATCGCTATCATTCTCCATCTCATTTAATTCTCACAAAAATCCTGTGGGGTACGGACTAGAAGCCTTGCTACTTTAGAAATGAGGAAACAAGGAACAGAGAGAGTGAATGACTTGCTAAATCAGTTTAGAATAATTTTATCTGAAAGTAACAGAAAAATCAACTCGGTGTGTTTTAAACAATGAGGGAACCATACTATTTAACACAACAGGAAAAACAGAAAGAAGCAACTCCAAGACTGGTCAGTTCTGTAACTTCATACCTGGGTTATTTGTAACCTTTCACTCTGTCAGTCCCTTAGTCGTCAGGTAGGGTCTCCTCAGAGCTGCAGCAAAGTTTCAATGATTCATCGAGACACAATAATCCAGTGATGATACTGACAGCACATCTTTTCTTAGCTTCTGTTAGTTTCCTGGAGCTGCTATAACTAAGTACCGCATACCAGGTAACTTAAAACAACAGAAACGTATTCTCTCACTGTTCTGGAAGCCAAAAGTCTGAAATCAAGGTGTCAGCAGGGCTATGCTTTCTCAGAAGGCTCTAGAAAAGGATATTTTCTTGCCTCTTCCTGACTTCTGGTGGTTGCCAGCAATCCTTGGTTCTCATTGGCTTGTAGACACATCACTCTAATCTTTGCCTCTGAGAGACCGTTTTCCCTGTGTGTGTGTTCCTCTGTCTCTTTTCCCCTTCTTATAAGGACGCTAGTCATGTTGGATTTAAGGCCCATCCCACTCAGTATGACCTCATCTTAACTTGATTACATTTGCAAAGACCCTATTGCCAAATAAGGTCACATTCTCAGGTATGGGGGCTAGGAGGACAAAATCCAACCCACAGCAGTGTCTTATTTTAAGAGCTAGAAAACCTTTCCTGAAAGCCCACTTGTCAACTTCTTATATCTCACTGCTCAGAATTGCATCATATGCCCAAGCCTAAGCCAATCACTACCAAAGGGAATGGGCACCACCATGATCAGCTTAGACCAATCAGGACCTACCCTAGAGCATGGGAAAGGGACCAATCTCCCCAAAGCAGCATGTGGCTAGAAGAGGAGAGTAAATACCTGAACATCACTGAGGAAGAAACAAGTGAAAATTGATGAAGTTGATGTCTCTAGGAAAAACAACCAACAGTGTCTGCTATACTTGCCCATGGCTCCACATGAATATCTGATCCCAGTACCTAAAGTCTATGAGCTTTCAAACCTTCATTTGAACACCTGCTATAGCACCATTCCTTACATTCTTCAAGGCTCTGTGCTGTGGGGTTTATAGATATCTTCTCCTTTAACCCATATCATTATCCAATGAGGTATACACCATCATTATCCCTATTTTAGAGATGATAAACTGAGTCATCAAGCCCAAGGATGCACAGCCCTTGGTAGTAGATGTTTATGAAATGCAGCAGCCCATGAGAAATTCAAAGCCAAAAACCACATTGAACTCATTTTTGTAAACCCCTCACCCAGTACCATGCCTGATATAGAAAAAATGTTTGGTAAATGTTTGCTGCATGAAGATCTGGCCGTTCCCTCCCAGAAAATCCTTTGTTAATTTTCAAAAGGTTATTTGAATTTTAATTTCTGCAAAGCGTTCATTTCTCATTCATCAGGTCCACCACGATACCTAAGAAACTCTTATTTGCACACCTAAATGGAACGTTGTTCTTTTGATCAGAGGAAATTAATGTTTGAGTTGAGGTCCTTTGCTCCTCCTAACTTGTTTGAGCCTTTAAAAATGTCCCCTGCCTCATAGATGCACAGTCAGTTGTTTTTCTTGGAGAAGGAACGGCCACTGTGTAATTCGTCTCCCAAATTCCTTATGATGAGTGCTGTAACTGAAAAGCCATGTGTTCCATGATCAGGAAAGAGGCAGGAAAGCATAGAGGGCAAAACCTGAAAGGGAAACTTCAGATGATTCTTTTGTCAAGGAAGTTGAGAGAATGAGCACTGGTCTTAGACAGACTGGATCATTTCATAGTTCGGCAGCTAATTAACCTGGCTCATGACCTTGGGCAAGTCACTTTCTTCTTCAGGACTCAGTTCCCTCATTCTACAAAATGAAGGGGTTAGACTAGATTATGTTTAAGTTCTCTTTAGCCATGATATTCAAAGCTTGGAAATCATGTCTCCCTAGGTTTACCTTGAGCATTTCAACTCTGCTTCTCCCTCTCCCTTTCTTCTTAGGTCTATTTGTTGATTCATGGATCTGTATGGTGACAATGATATGAAGGATAATAAGTTAAAATTATGTTTCCACTGAACAGCTTGGTTTAAAATTGCTTTCATGTTCACTATCTTGATTCATTCTTATGATAGCCCTGTGAAGGTACTGATTTTCCCATTTTTAAAAATCAATAAATTGGAAAATAATAGGGTTTGCCAAAAGTTACTCAGCTAATAAGTAACAAATCCAGACCTGCAGTCATGTGTTTAGCTACCAGTTAGTACCCTAGAGTATGACTCCTCAGCACACACAGAATCTCACTGCACACAGAACACCCCTGCTTCACCAATGCTGGGAAAAACCTGACTCAACATTTATCCTGAGGAGATAAAATAGTGTAGATAAAATCACTAACTTGGACCACAAATACCCTTGCTATTTTAGAATTAAGCTGTAACTCATCCACAAGGAATCCAGTACAAAGAAAAACTGTCTAAAAGCAAAGTTGTCTAAAAGACAATGAGTTGCTTTGTGAGATAGTGAGCTGCCTATCACAGACAATATTCAAGCATAGGATAAATAAACTCCTGATGGGACTATAGGAATCAGACTTTGGTTAAAAAATTGTATTCAATCTTCTGTGAGATGTCATTTGCACTGAGATGATTTGGAGACTTGTTCTGAGCCTGCCTGGAGATTTTTTTCTGATAAAAGTAAAAAAATCTATATACAAGCAATGAACAGTTGGAATTTGAAACTGAAAGCACAACACCATTTACAGTAACACCAAAAATATATTGAATTCTTAAGTACACATCCAACAAAGTATGTATAAGATCTATATGAGGAAAACCACAAAACTCTGATAAAAGAAATCAATGAGAATCTAAATAGATGGAGAGATATTCCATATTCATGGATAGGAGGACTCAATATTGTCAATACGTCAGTTCTTCCCAACTTGATCTACAGATTCAACATAATCCAATCAAAATCTCAGCAAGTTATCTTATAGGTATCAACAAACTGATTCTAAAATTTATGTGGAAAGGTAGAAGATTCAGAATAGCCACCTTTGTTCTTCTTCAACGAGAATTTTTAGAGCAGTGAAACTACTCTATATATGACACTAAAATAGTGGATACTTGACAATAAATGTTTGTCAGAAACCCATAGAATGTACAACATCAAGAATAAATCCTAATGTAAACTATGGACTTGTGGACTTGTTAACTGTGTTAATAATAAATTATCAATATTGGTTCCTTAATTTTAACAAATGCACCATGCTAATGCAAGTTAATTCTAGGGGAAACTGAATAGAGCCAGGAGAGGGAGAAGGTACTTCATATGTGCTGGGATGTTCTAGCTGAAACTGCATGTAAACATGTTGTGAAATTTTGACAGTTAGAAACATGCCTCTGACATTTGAAAACTGCCAGTAATTCTTCTGCTTCTTTGGAGATGGAGGCTCAAATTCTCCATGAGGGAAGATAATGCCTTTGTTTAGGGAAAAATACAGGGCATTTTAAATAGACAAGGGTAAAGTAAGATCCTCTTCTGAAATAAAAATGAGAAAACAGTTACATCTGTGAGACGTTTTGGGACCAAAGTTTTAGAAGGAGGCTTGGTGATTCTCCCTCAAGGCCTCCAGAGGGTTGAGGGCTGGGCTCAGGTTAGGAGAAATCCACCTATTCAGGGCTCTCCCTCTCAAGGCTCAGGAGAGCACAGCAGCGCAGGGCTCCTCTACGGAGAAACTTGGGCTTAGGCCGTACCTCATAATATTCACCTGTATTGTAATTTCTTTCTTATTTCACAAGCTTTCAGATAATGTTCTAGAACTTGCACTCTAGAGAATTAAAGGACAGACCTAGCTTGTGTTTACGGAAAAGCAATATTGAGGGGGTCACAGCTTCAAGGAAAGGCAGACTTGTGTAAACCAGAGGCAACCTGAAAATACTCACAATCCCAGGAAAGCAGGGCAGTTTGTTTTTGATTAAAGGCACAGACAATAAGCGTTTTGCAGGTCCTGAAAAGGGAGAGAATGCTGCATGATGGAAGGATCAAGGAAGACAGATGGGTTGCACCCTGAAATATGTACGATTGGGAAGCTGGAGGCAGAGAAGGCTTTCCTGGCAGAGGCCCCATATGAGCAAGTGTCACAGTGACCCATTTCATAAAAAGTAACTTCCTTCTGAAAACATCATTTGATACATTTTTCCTGCCAATTTGGTAGCAAAATATTGCCTCCTTGTGAAAATTTTGGAACCAGTTTGTCAGCCAGAAGATGACTGCCCCCACACCACACACACACACACACACACACACACACACACACACACACACTCACACACACACACACACACATGCTGAGTAGTCACTCAAGGAGTCACAGAGTATGTCCAGCTCACTCTGAAATTATTTTTTCTTCACAGACTTGAACACAAAATTGTGCTTTCATATTTCTTTCAATCCAGGTCCTGTGGATCTGCTTAACAAGATTCAGATTTTCATTTTTTCCACCTCGGAAACTGAAGAAAGAGAAGTCTCCAGGGGTTGGCGCTGCTTGAATTCTCAGCAGACTTGACAATGGAAAAGTTCAAACTTTATTGCCTCCAGTCATTTTCTAAAACAAACAAAACCAAAGCAAGCCTCGTAGGTTCTTTAATGACTTACATGACTAAAATCCTCTCCCTCTCATTTTCCCTGGTTTAATTTTTCCTTTCCTCCCTCTTCCACATATTCTTCAAAAACATGTGAGTCATGCAAACACTTGGAACTCGATTGACAATTCCCCATTTATCAGTGTGAAATGTCAGTAAGCAAATTAAGCAAAAGTTCTGGCTGGGGAGATAACTGGAGGTGACGAGCTGCAGGAGCTGCTTTTTCAGATCTAGTTTCCCCGGGGGAGAGAGGACAGGAAGGAGACTGAGACCAGAGAGAGAGGCAATTGTCAAGGACAAAACTCAGGGCTAAGGCTGGCCAGAAGACAACATGGGGAGAGGCAGGAAGTTGCAGCAAAGCCAAAGCCGTCAGCACTCCCATGAGGCATGCAAGACCTTGGCGGTGGAGGGAGGAGAGTGGATGAGATGAGACAGGCAGCCACCCTGGGGACTGATCCAGAAAAGGTGTTACCCTGTGCAGTCTTTGCAATGCAGTTAACCAACCTCCACACACCTACAATCTCTTCCCCAAGCATCCCCATCACTTCCTTGCCTTAACTGAGAACCGGCTTTCCCCTGGTAACATGATTTCCTTGCAGTCATCTCAGATGGAACCTGCCCATTCTTAACATGTCCCTATACATTCCTCAGAGTTGTGGTCAGCATGCTGGCTCCCAGTGCTACCACCAGCTGCATATGTACTTATGCCAAAGTCCCCCCTCCTCTTGAAGCTCAGGTCTTCCAGCTACCTCAGCCTCTGCCCCCACCATGCTGTCCCTAACCACCACTTGGACATTACTCATTCGCCAATGCTCTAAATGATGTTCTAATGGTGATGGTGGTATCCAGCCTATAGACTCCCCTTCATCCCACATCATCCCACGTCACTTGCACATTCACAATGATAAGCCTGTATGATCACCAGACTTCTCAGATCCATGGCTCCCTCATCTCAAAGTCTCTCCTCCCCTCTCCATGCAGCACTCACTTCCATTCATCATTCCACAAACAATAACCAGCATCTACCATTCACTGTGCACTGGGCATGGTGTTGAGGATACCAAAGTGAATACAGTCCCTGCCTTCAAGGAGCTTATGAGGAGAGAATCACATAGAAGAAGGACACATAGGAACTCAATCTGGTAAGAGGGATGCAGCAACAGGGCCCCTCTCTGCGGAAGGGCAGGACTTACAGTGTTGAGATGTAGGATGACTCACCTGGGCTCTAGCAGGAACCCATCAGTGGACCCCATCAGAGGAGTCCAACTCCAGTAGAAGTTGGAGGAGACTTAGCATTAGCTACAGAGAGTCTCACAAACACTGTTCAGGTTAAGTTTTCAAATGAGGATAAAAGCTGAAATCAATGCAGAAGCCCAATCATAAGCACAGGATCTTATTTATCTGTATAATCTGGCATCTAATACCATGCTAGCTCATGGCAGGTGCTCAATAAATGTTTTTGAGACAGAACTCATCTATGATGAACATAATAAGCATGATAAGGGCTTAAGAGGAAAGCTACAGAGCAATCTACAGAGCACCAAGCAGACAGACTGGATACCTAAGCAAGACCATTTCTAGATCCTACTTACCCTTGTGGATGGGACTCCTAAAGTACTCCAGAATTTGGTTTTCATCCTGGTTGAGACTACAAGTGGGAAATGGTCAGCATCAGAAGCTGAATGGGCTCAGGACCATCAAGGCTAACTCAGAGTCACCCTAGCTCAGAAGCAGTATGTGGCACCAAGAGGAACCCAAAACAGAAGCAAATCCATCTTCTGACTGAAGCCTCTTCTATGCTTTTTGTTGTAGTGGGAATGAACCAGCTTACTGGAATATGGACCACCAGACTCTAGAGCAGGAACTCTTAACCTGGGTCCCCAGCAGAGTCCCCTGACCCACAGGAGTCTTCAAAGGTGACCAGGGGATTCACAGGGCATTTCTATTATCCTTAGAATCTTAATAGAATTTAAAGCTGTACAGGTTAATCAAGATATCCTTGTTTCTCACTGAAATTAGCACCAACTCAGTGTGCTAACACAAGGCATGTAGATCAGAAAATATGATTAGAGGTTATATATGCATTTGATTAAATTTAAATGGGAAAGTGAATTAAATATTTATTATTAAGTGCAGTTTGCTTGACAAAATCTTTCTAAACATGTTATACTTTGCAGGGAGTTAATAAAAGAGACCTCTTTGGTATAGAAAGTTTGAAAATCATTTGACAAGAAGCAAGAAAAAGTTGTATATTTCATCAGCTCATTACATGGAGCCAGAGCATCTCATTCCCTGCATGAGGAGATGCTGAAAATGTGTGTTAATCCTGGGCTCTTGTTCAGAAAACTGCATGGCTTTAGACAGGAGGAGACTGGTTTACAAATCAAGCATATATCCTGCCTTTTCTGTACAAAGCATATCTGAGGGTAATCAAAGAATTAATGAGGGTGTGCTCTTCATAGAAGTATTCAGCTGTATTCCTTGCTCATGGTTATACACATCATTTCATAAGAGAACACAAGCATCTAGATATTAACAAATCTGGATTTGAAACCCAGCTCTCCCACTTATTATGTACATGACTTTATACAAATGCATCATGGAAGACATGCAGCTGCAAATACAAAAAATGTCAATAAATAGTGGCTAAAAAAACTGGGGATTGTTTTTCTCATATAAAAAGGAGTCAGAAACAATAATCTCAGAATGGAGCAATTCTGTGAGAAAATCATCAAGGAACTGGGTACCAATTCGGTTTTTGCTTCTACCTGAGTATGTATGTAAATGTTCATCCCCTCTGTGGCATGATCACTGCTACCCCTCCAGTCATTGCATCCACATCCCAGGTCAGAAGAAGAATGAAGGGAGAAAGGCAGAAATTATGCACTAACTAAATCTGTCTATTTTATCAGGAAAATATTAGCTTATTTGGCAGCCTCATTTAGTGGATTTCTGCTTATGTTATATTCATTGGCGTACTACAGGGTGAATAGAGATAATAACCAATTGATGAAGAATTGACACTTAAAGTACATAAATATAATGATTTTCCTCAAATAGAAATAAAGGCTCTAAAAAGTAACAAATCCTATTGAAACCCATCAAATGTGTTAAAGTTAGTTAAGGTGTTTTAGTTATAAAATAGTTAAAAATATGTTTAAAAGAGTTAATAATGGGCAAGAAGGGAGGAAGGAAAAGGAGGGTGAAGAAGGAATAAAAGAATGCAGGGGATTAAAAAACTAAAAATAGAACTACCATACGACCCAGCAATCCCACTACTGGGCATGTACCCTGAGAAAACCATAATTCAAAAAGAGTCATGTACCACAATGTTCAGTGAAGCTCTATTTACAATAGCCAGGACATGGAAGCAACCTAAGTGTTCATCGACAGATGAGTGGATAAAGAAGATGTGGCACATATATACAATGGAATATTACTCAGCCATAAAAAGAAACGAAATTGAGTTATTTGTAGTGAGGTGGATAGACCTAGAGTCTGTCATACAGAGTGAAGTAAGTCAGAAAGAGAAAAACAAATACCGTATGCTAACACATGTATATGGAATCTAAAAAAAAAAAAAAATGGTTATGAAGAACCTAGGGGCAGGACAAGAATAAAGACGCAGACGTAGAGAATGGACTTGATGACATGGGGAGGGGGAAGGGTAAACTGGGACGAAGTGAGAGAGTGACATGGACTTATATATACTACCAAATGTAAAATAGATAGCTAGTGGGAAGCAGCCACATAGCACAGGGAGATCAGCTCTGTGCTTTATGACCACCTAGAGGGGTGGGATAGGGAGTAGGGAGGGTGGGAGGGAAACGCAGAGGGAGGAGATATGAGGATATATGTATATGTATAGCTGATTCACTATGTTATAAAGCAGAAACTAACACACCATTGTAAAGCAATTAAACTCCAATAAAGATTAAAAAAAAAAAAAAGAATGAAGGGAAAAATCTCATTGATCACTTGTTGTTTGGAAAATTTGGTAAGTAGAAGTAAAAGTAACCAAGGCTTTTCTGTGCACACATATCTGAGAGTATTCAAAGTCATAATGAGGGGATTCTCTTTAAAGCAGTATTCCAGCTTAACATAAAAATGAAAAATAGTAAAATTAGAAACCCACATATTGTGAACCCTAAAGAAATAATGGATCTAGAAAGTGATCATGAATGGCTGCTAACATCACAAAGAGAGAGTCCACTAGACATGATGGAAAAATACACCATCATCTAAAGAGAGTAGTGTTCTTGCCAAAAACTCCAATCTGAATCTATCAAGCTTCAAGATCTAACTACCAATTTACAGGAAATAGAGGGGCAGAGGAACATGTGAAATGATGTTACAGGGATTCAATCAGCAAAATCCAGAAAACAAGAAAGGTTACAGAACAAACAGGTAGCTTTTCAACAAATAAATTACAAGGGGGAAAAAAAGATTACAGGGAGAGAAAAGAGATTGAAAAAGACTCGAGGCATATCTAACAATTGCAGTGTATGAAACTGATTTGACTACTGATAGAAAAACTATAAAAATAATAGAAAATAATTAGAAACATTTGAACACTGAGTCAATATTTCATTACTCTAAGTAATTGTTTTTAATTACTCAGAGTAAAAATAGTATTGGCATCCTGTTTCTTTAAAGAGTACTTACCTATTGAATACATGCTGAAATCTGTGTATTTTAAATTATATCATGTCTGGGATTCACTCCAAAATAATTCAGAGGGGAGGGGGAAGTAGATGGAGACACAGACAAAATAATATTGGCCATGAGTTGATAATTGCTAAGTTGCATTATGGGTACACGGGGTTAATTTATTATACTATGCTCTCTACTCTTTCATGTGTTTGAAACTTTCCATAATAATTTTTAAAATACTAACCAACCTCAGAATGAATAGCATTAGACAAAAATACCATTGGACTTCACTCAAAGTGAAGAAGAAGCCATTCTGAGTCAATCATTTCCCTCATGGAACAGGCAGAGTTCTCCCCAGTGCCCTAGTGAGATGAGTCTGAAGTTGATATCAGAACCAGAGGGTCCTTATGCAGAAAGTAACAGTCTAACATAGTGTATGATTTCCATGAAAGCATTTTCCTTGTATCATCTTCACAAAGTTCTGACTTAAAAAGATCTCTTCAGATTTTACTATAAATAGCTACACAATATGATCCCACATTACCACAAAAATCAATGTATGACTGTCCCAAATGATCAAAAGCAGGCAAATAGCCCCTTGGAGAGTATTTTGACCTAGCAAAGATTCTTTTTTTTTCCTCTCCCCAGGTATGTTTCAAGTTACACATTCACATATATTTTCACATAATTAGAGGTTTTAAGGAAAATAAAATGTGACCATAGAGAAATAAGATAATCTTCAAGATATCCCAAATTAAATTTGTCCGTTCACTTAGTCAACAATTATTGAGTGTCTCTTCTCCACTGGACACTGTCCTGGGTTCTAAGAGAGAGTGTCAAGGGAAAACAAAAGGTGGGTTTTTGCCTGGTGGAACTCACAACATGGGGAGACCTCAGGAGACAGAGCACACACCAAAGACATCCACGAATACCTGTAAATGACAAATGAAGTTCATAGCAGAATTATTCTCAGATGTTGAAAAGTGGAAGCAACCCAAGTGTCTGATAGAAGAATGTATAAACAAAATGTGATAAATACATACAGTGGAATATTACTCAACCTTAAAAAGGAAAAACAAGAACATTCTGGCACATGCTACAACATGGTTGAACCTTGAGGATATTATGCTAAGGTAAATAAACCAGTCACAAAAGGACAACTACTGTATAGTCCACTTATATGAAGTATCTAGAATAGTCAAGTTCATAAAGACAGAAAGTAGTACAGTGATTGTGAGGTGCTGGAGAAGGGGGAAATGGGGACTTATTGTTTAACAGACACAGAGTTTCAATTTTGTAAGATGCAAAGAGTTCTGTGGATGGATGTTGGTGGTGATGGTAGCACAACAATGTGAATATACCCAGTGCCACTCACATGTGCACTTAAAAATAGTTAAGATAAAAAAAAGTTAAGATGTAAATTTTGTTATGTGTATTTTGCCACAATTAGAAAAAAATGTTTTAAATTACAAACTAGGGTAAATACTAACAAGGAGAGTTATACTGTTTAAGTGGACACAGTTAGTTGCCACTCAGTATCGATTCCCCACTCTCTCCTTCATAATATAACCCATATTTGTTTAGGGGTCCATTTCTCCCCCACAGAGTCAGGTGACTCAGGAGATACTAGTATCTTTTCTACCTTTATCCGTGGATCCTGATTAGTCCAAGACAATCACATCATGATACCACTCTGACAACTATTATTGGTCTGAAGAGTGCTTTGGTACATGAAATATTTTGGATCAATCACATTGAACTAAAGCTTTAATATTCCATGGTTAGAAGAAATGGAAACAAGGAGAAGGCTGGCTCCATTGCTGCTGGCAGCCATTTTGTGAACATGAGGAGAACCTCATATTTTAGACTGAAGGTAATGCAGGGAACAAATCATGGAAAAACTCAAAGAACGTGGTCACAGAGAGGTCATTGCTATGGCTGAGCTACCAAAAACAACCAACTCTGTAGGCTTTTCTACCTCTGGACATACTGTTATATGAGATAATGCATATCCTTATAATATAAGGCATTTTAAAGTGTCTTTCTGATAGTTCAGCCCAGGTCATCCTATCTGAAGTAATAATACCAAAGAAGCAATGAATAGGAGTAACTGTCCTAGTTGTAGCATTCATGACAAGTAGCATCCAGACTGAGGCAACAGCAAAGGTCTGTGGCAAAGGGAATAAAGTTCTCATCCAGGAAGTGAAGAAATCATGTCCAGCAGAAGCTCAGGAAGGGGAAAAGTGAGCTATGTTACAAGATAAGGTTGAGAGATAGGAGGAGCCAATCCTATATGTAGGTCCTACTAAGACTTAGGTTTTAGTCTTAATGTCAGAAGCCAATGGAATGTTTTATAACATCATGAGGACATGATCAGATTTGATTTCCAGTAGATACTACAATGCAGAGAGCGGATTGGAGGGAAGTCAAAATGGAGACAGAGAAATGAGCATTTTAGGCAAAAGATGATGGTAACTCAGACTAAGGCTGTGGTTGTGGAGATGGAGAATAGATATGTGAGGTTTTAAAAAGCAATATCAGGGCTTCCATAGTTGCTCAGTGGTTAAGAATCCGGCTGCCAATGCAGGGGACATGGGTTCCAGCCCTGGTCTGGGAAGATCCAACATGCCGCGTAGCAACAAAGCCCTTGAGCCACAACTACTGAGCCTGCATGCTGCAACTACTGAAGCCCGCATGCCTAGAGCACATGCTCCTCAACAAAAGAAGCCACTGCAATGAGAAGCCTGTGCACCACAATGAAGAGTAGCCCCCACTCACTGCAACAAGAGAAAGTCCACACGCAGCAATGAAGACCCAACGCAGCCAAAAATAAATAAATTAAAATTAAAATTAAAAAAAGCCATATCAATGGAACTTGGTGTTAAGTCAAATATATGTTGTGGAAGAAGAGGGAGGTGTCAGGGATGATTTCTAAGTGTCTGGATGTTACAGGATGAACAATGAGCCTTTATAGTAAGGGACACTGAAAGAAAACCAGATTTTAGGAGAAAGATCTTGAACTGTAAGCAAGGATAGAACTCATACCTAACTTAAGCTTGATTTAGATAGCACTTAATTATAATTAATAGAATAGTAATAGTTACCATTTACTAAGTTTTTATTATGTGACAGAATCTATGCAATGCACTGCAGTTTATATTCACCATTGCTGCAGACTTTATTTTCCCAAGAGTTTCACAACAATATGTCATACTCTTCTACAATGCCACCTCGCCACCTCTCCCATCAAGAAATTGTGTCAACTATTAGTGGGAATGCAAAGTGGTGAAGCCACTATGGAGAAGAGTATGGAGGTTCCTGAAAAAACTAAAAATAGAGTTACATATGATCCAGCAATCTCACTCTTGGGCATATATCCAGAAGAGATGAAAACTCTAATTTGAAAAGATGCATGTACCCCAATGTCCATAGCAGCACTATATACAATAGCTAAGGTATGGAAGCAACTTAAATGTCCATCAACAGATGAATCAGAAGGGAGTCAAGGTCAAGATGGTGGAATAGGACGACCTGTGTTCACCTATCCCACACGTACATCAAGAATACATCTACAAATGGAAAAATTCACAGCTGAGCTCCTCACTCCTGTCCCTTCAGGCTGTCTCCATGCAGCCTACAGCAGCCCTCTCCCTGGGTTTGTTCTCCTAACACCATGCTTCAGCACCCAGCCCCAGCCAGCATCAGCAGACACCAGTCTCAGGCTGGGACGTGCAGGGCTGTGTCACAGACTGTCCGTGCAAGTCTCGCTCTGTCCTGCTTGCCATGGACCAGCCTCTGTACTTTCTTCTGCTAGCCCCCAAAGCCCACCCTCTATTTGAGCGTATCTCGCTGCCAGTGAGGGGGTGTCTCCAGTTGCGGTAACCTCTCCTCTCCTTCAGCTACCCCCAGGGGTATGGATCCTATCCCATTTCCTATTTTCTTTTTCTTCCCTTTCTCTCTTTCATCCTACTTGTTTACACTGGGATCTTTTCTTGTCCTTTTAGGTGTCTGAGGTCCTCTGCTAATGTTCAGCAGGTGCTCAGTGGGAGGAACTATGACCCTGCAGCCTGCAGAAAGGAGACCACAAACACAGTAAGTTAGACAAAATGAGATGACAGAGAAATATGTTACAGATGAAGGAGCAAGGTAAAAACCCACAAGATCATATAAATGAAGAGGAAATAGGCAATCTACCTCAAAAAGAATTCAGAGTAATGATAGTAAAGATGATCCAGGATCTCAGAAAAAGAATGGAGGCCCAGATTGAGAAGATACAAGAAATGTTTAACAAGAACCTTGAAGAATTAAGAACAAACAGTTATGAACAATACAATAACTGAAATGAAAAATATACCACAAGGGATCAATAGCAGAATAACTGAGGCAGAAGAATGGATAAGTGAGCTGGAATTTAGAACTGTGGAAATAACTGCTGCAGAACAGAATAAAGACAAAAGAATGAAAAGAAATGAGGACAGTCTCAGAGACCACTGGGACAACATTAAATGCACCAACATTTGAATTATAGGGGTCCCAGAAGAAAAAGAGAAAGAGAAAGGGTCTGAGAAAATATTTGAAGAGATTATAGTTGAAAACTTCCCTAATATGGGAAAGGAAAGAGTCAATCAAGTACAGGAAGCACAGAGAGTTCCATAAGGGATAAACTCAAGGAGAAACACACCAAGACATATATTAATCAAAATAAGAAAAATTAAATACAGAGAAAAATATTAAAAGCAGCAAGGGAAAAGCAACAAATAACATACAAGGGACTCCCCATAAGATTATCAGCTGATTTTTCAGCAGAATCTCTGCAGGCCAGAAGGGAGTTGCATGATATATTTAAAGTAACGAAAGTGAAAAACCTACAAACAAGATTACTCTACTTAGCAAGGATTTCATTCAGATTCAACAGAGAAATCAAAAGCCTTACAGACAAGCAAAAGCTAAGAGAATTCAGCACCACCAAACCAGCTTTACAGCAAGTGCTAAAGGATCTTCTCTAGGCAGAAAACACAAGAGAAGAAAAATACCCACAAAAAGTAACCCAAAACAATTAAGAAAAGGCAATAGGAACATGTGTATCAACAGTTACCTTAAATGTAAATAGATTAAATGCTCCAACCAAAAGACACAGACTGGCTGAATGGATATGAAAACAAGACCCATATATATGCTTTCTACAAGAGACCCCCTTCAGACCTAGGGACACATTCAGACTGAAAATGAGGGGGTAGGAAAAGAAATTCCATGCAAATGGAAATCAAAAGAAACCTGGAATAACAATACTCAGACAAAATAGACTAAAATAAAGACTGCTATGAGAAAGGAAGGACACTACATAATGATCAAGGGATCAATTGAAGAAGAAGACATACAACTGTAAATATATATGCACTCAACATAGGTGCACCTCAATATATAAGGCAGATGCTGACAGCCATAAAAGGGGAAGTCAACAGTAACACAATAATATTGGGGGAATTTAACACCCCAGTTACACCAATGGATAGGTCATGCAGACAGAAAATTAATAAGGAAACACAAGCCTTAAATGACACATTAGACCACATAGATTGAATTGATATTTATAGGACGTTCCATCCAAAAGCATCAGAATACACTTTCTTCTCAAGTGCACATGGAACATTCTCCAGGATAGACCACATCTTGGGCCACAAATCAAGCCTCAGTAAATTTAAGAAAATTGAAATCATATCAAGCATCTTTTCCAACCACAATGCTGTGAGATTAGAAATCAATTACAGGGAAAAAACTATAAAAAACACAAACGCGTGGAGGCTAAACAAAATGTTACTAAATAATCAATGGATCACTGATGAAATCAAAGGGGAAGTCAAAAAATTCCTAGAGACAAATAACAATGAAAACATGACAATCCAAAACCTATGAGAAACAGCAAAAGCAGTTCTAAGAGGGAAGTTTATAGCAATACAATCCTACCTCAAGAAACAAGAAACATCTCAAATAAACAACCTATCCTTACACCTAAAGCAACTAGAGAAAGAAGAACAATCAAAACCCAAAGTTAGTAGAAAGAAAGAAATCATAAAGATCAGAGCAGAAATAAATGAAATAGAAACAAAGAAAACAAAGCACAGATCAAGGAAACTAAAAGGTGATTCTTTGAGAAGATAAACAAAATTGACAAAACTTTAGCTAGACTCATCAAGAAAAAAAGGGAGAAGATTCAAATCAATAAAATTAGAAATGAAAAAGGAGAAGTTACAAAGGACACCACAGAAATACAAAGGATCATAAGAGATTACTACAAGCAACTATACACCAATAAAATGGACAACCTAGAAGAAATGGACAAATTCTTAGAAAGATACAACCTTCCAAGACTGAACCAGGAAGAAATAGCAAATATGAACAGACCAATCACAAGTACTGAAATTGAAACTGTGATTAAAAATCTTCCAACAAACAAAAGCCGAGGGCCAGATGGCTTCACGGTTGAATTCTATCAAACATTGAGAGAAGAGTTAACACCTAGCCTTCTGAAACTCTTCCAAAAAATTGCAGAAGGAACACTCCCAAGCTCATTCTATGAGGCCACCATCACCCTACTACCAAAACCAGACAAAGATATCACCTTAAAAAAGAAAATTACAGGCCAATATCACTAATGAACATAGATGCAAAAATCCTCAACAAAATACTAGCAAACAGAATCCAACAACACATTAAAAGGATCATACACTATGATCAAGTGGGATTTATCCCAGGAATGTAAGGAATCTTCAGTATACAGAAATCAATCAATGTGATTCACCACATTAACAAATTGAAGAATAAAAACCATATGATCATCTCAATAGATGCAAAAAAAAGTTTTCACAAAGTTAGAAAATGATTTATGATTTAAAAGCTCTCCAGAAAGTGGGGCTAGAGGGACCATACCTTAACATAATAAAGCCCATATATGACAAACCTACAGCTAATATCATACTCAATGGTGAAAAGCTGAAAGAATTTCCTCTAAGATCAGGAACAAGACAAGGATGTCCACTCTGGTCACTTTTATTCAACATAGTTTTGGAAGTTGTAACCAAGGCTATCAGAGAGGAGAAAGAAATAAAAGGAATCCAAATTGGAAAAGAAGAAGTAAAATTGTCACTATTTGCAGATGACATGATACTATACATAGAAAATCCTAAATATGCTACCAGAAAACTACTAGAGCTCATCAATAAATTTGGTAAAGTTGCAGGATACAAAATTAATACACAGAAATTACTTGCATTCCTATAGGCTAACAATGAAATATGAGAAATAGAGATTAAGGAAACCATTCCATTTACCACTGCATCAAAAAAAATAAAATACCTAGGAATAAACCAACCTAAGGAGACAAACGACCTGTACTCAGAAAACTGTAAGATACTGATGAAAGACATCAAAGACGACACAAACAGATGGAGAGATACACCATATTCTTGGATTCGAAGAATGAATATCATGAAAATGACTATACTACCCAAAGCAATCTACAGATTCAATGCAATTCCTATCAAATTACCAATGGCATTTTTCACAGAATTAGAACAAAAAAATTCACAATTTGTATGGAAACACAAAAGACCCCAAATAGCCAAAGCAATCTTGAGAAAGTAAAATGGAGCTGGAAGAATCAGGCTCCCTGACTTCAGACTACACTACAAAGCTACAGTAATCAAGACAGCATGGTACTGGCACAAAAACAGAAATATAGATCAATGGAACAGGATAGAAAGCCCAGAGATAAACCCACGCACATATGGTCAACTAATCTATGACAAAGGAGTCAAGAATATACAATGGAGAAAAGACAGTCTCTTCAATAAGTGGTGCTGGGGAAACTGGACAGCTACATGTAAAAGAATCAAATTAGTACACTCCTTAATGCCATACACAAAAATAGACTCAAAATGGATTAAAGACCTAAATGTAAGACCAGACACTATAAAACTCTTAGAGGAAAACATAGGCAGAACACTCTATGACATAAATCACAGCAAGATCATTTTGACCCACCTCCTAGAGTAACGAAAATAAAAACAAAAATAAACAAATGAGACCTAATTAAACTTAAAAGCTTTTGCACATCAAAGGAAACCACAAACAAGATGAAAAGACAACCCTCAGAATGGAAGAAAATGTTTGCAAATGAAGCAACTGACAAGGGACTAATCAAAATATATAAACAGCTCATGCAGCTCAGTATCAAAAAAACAAACAACCCAATCAAAAGTGGGCAGAAGGCCTAAATAGACATTTCTCCAAAGAAGACATACAGATGGCCAACAAACACATGAAAAGATGCTCAACATCACTAATTATTAGAGAAACACAAATCAAAACTATAATGAGGTATCACCTCACACCAGTCAGAATGGCCATCATCAAAAAATCTAGAAACAGTAACTGTTGAAGAGGGTGTGGAGTAAAGGGAACCCTCCAGCACTGTTGGTGGGAATGTAAATTGGTACAGCCACTATGGAGAACAGTGTGGAGGTTCCTTAAGAAACTAAAAATAGAGCTACCATATGACCCAGCCATCCTACTCCTAGGCATATATTGAAGAAAACCATAATTCAAAATATGCCCCAATAGTCATTGCAGCTCTATTTACAATAACCAGGACATGGAAGCAATCTGAATGTCCATCAACAGAGGAATGGATAAATAAGATGTGGTACATATATTCAATGGAATATTACTCAGCCATAAAAAGAACGAAATAGTGCCATTTGCAGAGACATGGATGGACTTAGAGACTGTCATACAGAGTGAAGTAAGTCAGAAAGAGAAAAACAAATATTGTATAATATCACTTATATGTGGAATCTGGAAAATAGTACAGATTAACTTATTTACAAAGCAGAAATAGTCATAGATGTAGAGACAAACTTATGGTTACCAAGGGGGGGGAAGGAGGGGTGGGACAAATTGTGAGAGTGGGATTGACATATAGACACCACTATGTATAAAATAGATAACTGATGAGAACCTACTGTATAGCACAGGGAACTCTACTCAATGATCTGTGGTGACCTAACTGGGAAGGAAATCTAAAAGATAGTGGATATATGTATACATATAACTGATTCACTTCACTGTGTAGCAGAAACTAACACAACATTGTAAAGCAACTATACTCCAATAAAAATTAATTTTAAAAAACAGATGAATGGATAAAGAAGATGTGGTACATATATACAATGGAATATTAGTCATAAAAACAAATGAAATAATGCCATTTTCAGCAACATGGATGGACCCAGAGATGACCTTACTAAGTGAAGTAAGTCAGAGAAAGACAAATATCATATGATATCACTTATATGTGGAATCTTTTAAAAAATCATACAAATGAACTTATTTACAAAACAGAAACAGGCTCACAGATATAGAAAACAAACTTACGGTTACCAAAGGGGAAAAAGGTTGGGGGGAGAGGGATAAATTAAGAGTTTGGGTTAACAGATATGTACTACCATATATAAAATAGAGAGAAGCAAGGACCTACTGCATAGCACAGGGAACTATGTTCAATATCTTGTAATAATCTATAATGCAAAAGAATCTTAAAAAGTATATAAATATGTGCATATATACATATATATATGAATCTCTTTGCTGTACACCTGAATCACTGTAAATCAACTATTCTGCAATAAACAAAATAAAATTAAAGAAAAAGAAGTGGTGTCTATGTCCCCACCTTAAATTTGGGCAGGCTTGCAACTGCTTCAAACAATAGAATATGTCAGAAGTGACACTATTTGATTTCTGAGGTTAAGTCATAAAAAGCCACACAGCTCTGACTAGCTATATTGGGGCATTCATTCTGGGGGAAGTCTGACCATGTGAACAGCCCAGCTCTTCTGAGACCACCACACTGGGAAGCCACATATAGGCACTCTAGTTGTCAAACTTAGTTGTCAGAGCTCCTAGCCAACAGTCAGTGCCAACTTACCAGCCAGGTGAGTGGACCACCTTGAAAAAGCATCCTCCAACTCCAGTCTGTTCACTGCAGCTGCAACCATGAGAAGCAGAAAGAAGCCGTCCCCACTGAGCCCTGACTAAAAGAAAAAAATAACTGATTGAGCAAAATAACTGATTGTTGTTGATCTTTTATGGCACTAAATTTAGCGGGGGTGGAGGGGTAGTGATATGTTACACTCTCCCCCCCACCAATGTATAGGTGAACTGATGAAGACTGACAGAGATTAATATAACTTGCCCAGGATTACAGAGCTTGGAAGTACAGGAGCCAGAATTCAAGTAAAATCTCTCTAGTCCAGAACCTGTGCTATTTCTTCAGTCTCATTGTTTCCACCTTTTTGGTCACACCCCAAAATTAAATGGCAATTTCTAATCAAAATCTTGCACCTTATCCCACAACATGTCTTCAACTGCTAACCTCAAACACATACATTTTGAAAGTAACCTATTCCGCTTAAAAACAGCAACCCACCAGTAGAACATGGACAATTGCAAGTGCTGAAAAAAGGTTTTTGTATGTGTGTCTCCCATCCCTCTTCCCAGGCAGTCAGGAATTGATATGAAATTAAAACAGACAACTTCCATTTTCTTTCAAGAGAGATTTATGACCACTGTCTGCAGAATTTCAAGCTGTGAAGAGAACTGTAAAACAAAATGTTTTAAAATATGTTTAAAGCAAAGTAGTGTTATATACAATTAATGTAAAAATGATCAGAAGTGATGGTTGCTAAGTAAAAATAAAAATAGAGAAATATGAGCTATAAGGGTAACAGCATTTCATGAAGCACAAATCTATCAGCAAGAAGCACAAATCTAGGGAATAATCGTGTATACTAATAATTTCAGAGTAACCTTCTCTTACTAATCAGACATCTTAAAGTGGAACTCGATCCCTTGGCCACTGCCTTAGTCCAGGCCCTTACTATTTCGACCCTATACCCCTGCAGCCTCTCTTCATTGCTCATCCCACACCCCAGCCTCACCCCCAGTGTTACACCAACATCCCATTTCCCATCCCACCTCCTCTTTTCCAGGGCCACTCACTCTTCTGGGGATGCCCACCCTCTACAACTGGTCAAGATAAAGCTTGCTGATGCTACAAGTTTCCACTCACATGCCACCTCCTCGGAGCTGCCTCCCTGGGTGTGTTTTCCAATCAGAGATGAGGTACTTTTCCTCTGAGTTCCTACAAAACAGCAAACCTCACTCTGCAGCCCCTCTCCAGCCAGCTCGTTAACCCACATTTACAAAGCACTCACTATGTAACCACACTGTTCTAGGGGCTGGAGAAATGATAGAAAACAAGGCAGATTATGTGCCTGCTTCAGGAGCCATACCTTCAAGAGACAGAGCTTCTCAACTGAGGGCAATTTTCCCCCAGGGAACATTTGGCAGTGTCTGGAAACATACGTTATTGTCGTGCCTGGGAGGATGCTACGGGCATCTAAGTGAGTAGAGTCCAGGGATTCTACTAAGCATCGTATACCTCACAGGACAGTCTCATAACAAAGAATGATCGGGCCCAAAATATGAATGCCAAGGTTGAGAAGGTTAACCCTCAAATTATACATAAATACACAATATCATTTTGGGAACTGTTGAGGGCCTTGAAAACATAAATAGGAAAATGTGATCTAGCAGTGGGGTGAGACAGGAGAAAGGCTGCTCTAGACAGACAGTGAATGTTGACTGGAGAAGCCATGATTCCAACTCCACCAATCTGGTTCGGGTCCATGAGCTTTCACTACTTCTCTTGGTGTTAATTATTCATGATAACACCTTCTGACCCTGAGTGCCTACCAGGTGCTAAGGACTGGCCCAGAGACAGTTTCTTCACCATCTCATCTCATTTATTCCAACATTTGATGTGAATTTGTTATTTCCCCAAATTGAAGTTAACTTGAGAACATGACTTGGGTTTGTATTTCTTGTAAAATACCTACCACAGCCATGCACGTGAATGAATGAATGGGAATCAATGATGGTTGCAGAAAATTGATGAGACACTCAGGAGTTGACCTCTGCCAGCCTGATGTGACTTAGAGTAATGTATTAGTTTCTTGCAGCTGCTGTAACGAAGTACTACAAATTGAGTGGCTTAAAGCAACAGAAATGTATTGTCTCATAGTTCTGGAGGGCAGAAGTTCAAAATCAAGGTGTCAGCAAGGCCATGCTTCCTCGGAGACTCTGAGTAGAATCTTTTCTTGCCTTTTCTAGCTTCTGGTGGTGGCTGGCAGTCCTTGGCATTCCTTGGCTTGTAGCTGCATCACTCCAATCTCTGCCTGTGTCCCCACATGCCTTCTCCCTGTGTGTCTCTGTCTCTTCCTCTTATAAGGACACATTGGGTTAGGACCCACCCTATGACCTTATCTTAACCTGATTACATCTGCAAAGACCCTGTTTCCAAATTAGGTCACATTCACAGATATTGGAGGTTAGGGCTTCAACATATTGGAGGAGGAGGGGGAAACACAATTCAGCCTATAATAGGTAGAAGGGATGAGATGGAGGTGACCTAGCACCTTCTCATACATCATCAAATGCAAGCTGCCCATTAATCCATGAGGAGGCAGAACCAGGACTGTCACCCCATCTCACAAAGCTAAGTTTCCTCATCTGTCAGGTGGTAATTGTAATACTAATCTTCACCTGCTAGGCTAGGATCCCATGAAATAACATACGTAAAAATCTGAAATAGTGGACGTTCAATATATCTTTTGTAAATCAGTAAACTACCTAGCACAAATGTAACTTCTATTTCTCCTTCTGGACTCACAGTTTCCTCTAATATTTAAATAGAGTGACTCATGTCCCCATCCTGCATATTTCTGCAGGAAAGGCAGGCCCCTCCTGAACGTGCCTGTGGAGTGGACTGGGGAGAAGGAATTTCTGATGCGTATGGCCTCTCACTTCCCATTCCAAATGCCTCCAGCCTTGTAGTCATCTCATTTTAGCTTCTGCTAGTTGACTACTATTCTCTCTATGTATTTCTTCACCCCAATCATGGATGAAGCTGTCTCTCTTTGATTCCCCAAAGCCCCCACACACAATGCTGCTCTGTGAGACAGATTTTCCTGAAAGCTTCAGGATTTGCAGCATGAGATAGGAAAGAAATTTGCTTTCAGTCATCACTGTTTCTAAAGTTTATCAATCAATCCCTCCCAGGACATTTCTCTCCTGGGTATATACCTCCTACCCAGTCACTGGGACCTGCATTCTCACAACAGATCGTTTCTCCCATCACCTGCTCCCAACTCAATAACCAGGTGACAGCCATCATCCTCATCTAATTCACTGTCTCCCACCCTCCAAGTCTCTATAATCTCCAGGAAGAACCTTAAAAATCCTATTATTGTATTATATAGGGCAATTTTAGATCTCTTTGATCTATCTTTCCATTCTAAAGTAGGCTCAGGGGCTTTATCTTTTATAGCCTAAAGACTCATTAAATAATAATAAAAATCATGAATTCTGCCATTGACCCCTATATATCCAGAATGTAGAAATGACTGCAGCCTGATTTTATATAGAAATTCTTCCCTCACACTACAAAGAGTAAGTTCTTAATACATATCAGTTTCTCATGTACAGATGGGGACACTAAAGCTGGAGAGGTTGGCTGATTTTCCAGAGATGTTCAGTTGAACAAACACGCAGTATCCACCTACCTAGAGCAAAGCTCAGGCAAGTGGCTCACTTAGATCAGAACCCAGGCCTAATGACCCAGCACCACTCCAGCTGTGTGTGCCTAAAAATGCCTAAAGGACACTTTCCAACACGGCAAAGTGTTGTCAGCATTTTGGAGAAACTGCAGTCCCAAGTAAATATCTCATCCTGGTTTTGATATGCTCATTCAGATGACAAACTCCCACTTTAGTCTGCCACACCAAGCTTTATCCTTCTCAGATTTGTCTTTGAGCTGACCTTACCGCTCATTACTGCATAATGTATTCATCAGAGTTCTTAGATACCAGTAACAGAAGAGGCAACTGGTCACTTTAGACAGAAAAGGGATGTAGGAAACAATATTGACAACTAACAGAATCTTAAGGAGCACTGGAGAACCAGGCTTGGAGCTACACATCCCAAAAACTACACCCAAAAAATAGACCCTTAAGGAAACCTGGAGTTATTTGATCAAATATGGTGCAGGGTGGAACTAATAGAGAAGGGAATACTACCAGAAACCCAAGGGTCTGGTGTGAAAGTCCAAGCAAAAATGATGAAGGTCTGAACTAGGGCAGGCATTATAGAGGTAGAGTGAATAGATAGAAATAGTTGAAAGGATATTGATAATACCTGCAGACTTCTGAGATGGGAGTGAGGGAGTAGAGCATACTAGGACCACTCCCTAGTTGCTCTTTGGGTAATAAGGCTGATGGCAGTGCCACTGACAGCATAGGGAATGCAGTTGGGGAAGTGGGGAGGCGGATGGATGGCAGAGGGAAGGGATGAGAGCAGTCTGAGACACGCTGAGGTAGAGATAACCGTGTATGTCTCAGTGAGTATGTCTGTCAGCAGATGGACTGAAGTTAAGGGGAGCTGTTGGAAAGAACACACAGAATGGGTGAAGAATTGGAAGTCAGTGGAATGAATACATGAGATTTTCCAAGGAGAGATTATAGAGAATAAAAATGGACTGGGGTGGCCAGCTCACCCCAGAGTGCTTGAAATTTTCTGGGCTGAAAGTCCCACATCATGGAAAACTCCTCAGACCCAGGCAAGTTAAAACCCACTATGTAGGGCAAAAGAAATAAAAGACAAGGGAGATGATTTGCCCAGTTGTCTGGAATACCGGCAGGTTGCAAAACCATGGCTAGAACCCAGACTTCCTAAGTCTCAGGCACTTTCTTCCTCTTCTGCCAAACAAGAACTAAATTGAATTAAATGAATAGGAAAGAGAAGTCCTAGGGTCCAAATCCTAGATTCCTGACTCACTTGGCAAAGAACCTCAAGTAAACCTGTTATTCTCTCTGAACCTCACTTCCCTTATCTAAAAAACAAAGGAAATATATGTATACTCCCTAATTCCAGGAAGAAATGTAAATCAAGTAAAAGCATAGAGGTGTTGAGAAATGAAGATTCTGCCCGCCAGCTGCCGAGAAAGGGAAAGACCCAGGAACACACGGACCGCTCCCTGATTTTGGAATCCAACCCCAAGGGTGGTGGATCACTCATGGCCCAGCCTTCACATTGGTTTGAAAAGTTTAACCCTCGCTAAAGCGCCCTCACCACTCCTTTAAAAACTATGGTCCCGCTACTAAAACTGTCAGAAGTAAAATATATTTCCCGTTGAAAATGCTAGTGGATTTATCACAACTGGGCCATTCATCTGTTAAAAAGCAGAATGGCATTTATTGCCAATTGCTCCCTTTATGGGAGAGAAGAAACTGGGAGCCTAATAAGCTTGGTTAATTTTTTTTCTTTTATGGCTCCAGCAACTGCACTAAATATTCCATCTGCTTTTCTTACACAGTTTGGAGACAGCTTTGAACTTCAGAAGTGTTACAGGAGGATTCCAGAAGAACTGCGTGCTGCTGCTGCGGGAGGAGACGAGTAGAAAAGAGGTTCTGAGAACCAGGATAGAAAAGAGGCTCTGAGGACCACCTCCAGGAAATGTCCCTGGGACATTCACATGATCACTGATCAGTTTACAACATCAAGCATGTAACTTACAATCCAACAGTCAATGGGCAAGTTACCTGTAATGATTGGGCAGAACGATTTTGAAATACACTGGGTTTTTAAGTCAGCTAGAGAAGCAGAGTTGGTTTTTGAAGGGAAGGGCTGTGGAGTTGGACCCAGGTCTAAGCCCTGACACTGTTTAATGGTGTGAACTTGGTTTATATCTGGTGACATCCAGAAGCCTACTTTAAGTGCTCACCCCTCACTATCCCACAACACTCACATTTCCACCGTGATACTCCTGCTAATCTCATTCATCCTACTTAAGCAGTTTGAGAGCATCTGCTGTAGATCTCACGTGACTTTCTCTGAAGTGCAACGCTGCACAAAGAACATCAAAGGTGTGGTTTTCCAATCCCAGTTCTACCATTCAAATGACCTTCCAGGCCAGCACTATCCAAAAGGACTTCCTGAAATGATGGGAATATTCTAATATGCACTGTCCAGTATGGCAGCCACTAGCCATATGTGGCTAATGAGCTCTTGAAATGTGGCTAGGGCGATGAGGAACTGAATTTTTAAGTTTAATGAATTTTAATTTTTATAAATGTAAATATAAATTGCCACAGCTCAGATCCAGCCTGCTTGAGCCACAGCTCCTGCATCTGTAAAATGGCAGCTATAAAGTACATTCTAAGCAAGGTTGCTTTGAGGATTGAATGTTATAATGCATGGAAAACCCCAAGGCTTGTGCCCAGCATGGAGGCAAGGCTTGATAAGACAATAAAGTGGGACCCCTCATGGATCTGTCTTCATTTGGCCCTGGAATCAGTACTTCCAGGCTTGATGTTAACTGGGGGTGTCAGGCAGTATAAAGATTCTGACCAGCAGTTATCATAAGGACACAGGAAAGCAATCCATCTTTTAGCAAACTTTTCCATTGGTGGCCAAGAATGTTCTGCATGAGGAAATCTATTAACTGCCTCATGTGTGTGAATATTTACAGGAAGTTAGAAAATGCTGACTTTAGCTAAAGAAAATGCCCCTCTGTGGAGTTTCATGGCCGATTAATGCTCTGGAATTTCATTGAAGGGATTTATAGATAAAGGTTACTAACTAACTACACAAGTGTATTTTTAAACACACTCACAAACTGGAGGTTCTATTCAAGGTGTAGCACTGGGTTTCCAACGGGCAAAGGAGAACTTTTTATACAATCCTGAATAAAAACAAACCTATAATGTTCCAAGGTTGTCAGCCATGGGCAGCATTTCACAAAGGCTTAGACTTTCAGCCTCAGAAGAATCTTAACCATCATCTCATCCCAGCCCCCCTCAAATGCTTAAATCCTCCCAACACATTAGCTTCAGTTTAAATGACTCCTGTGATGGGGATCTCCCTGTGTCCTAAGGCAATCACTGCCTTGTTGGACATATGATATTGTTAGCAAGAGCTTCCTGTGGTGAACAAAAACACAGAGAAAGAACACTGTGCCTTAGAAGAGTTTTGAGCTCTGCCATTTTCAACTCTGTAAGCCTCAGAATCTTCAGACATAAAAGGGAGATAAGAAAACAGTAGTGTAGTGTTGCTGGGAAGACTAAGCTAGATAGACATGCAAGGTGGTGTGTTCCATTCCATTTCCTTTCACTGGCTCTCTTCTTTGGCTGTAGAAGTAAGCTGAAGACTGTTAAATTTTCACAGTGCCTGTCTTCACAGGTGTAATAGCAGTAGTAATAGAAGTAGATGCACAACTATTGTTATAGCATTATTTTTATTAATATTCCGAATTCCTCTTCCACAAACTTGAAAATATATGGATATATGCCACCTCCCTTCACCAGGCTCAGCTACCTAATTTCCTTTGATGTCTCTTCTGTGCTAGAGTTTCAAGTACTTCATGGTCTTAATAATTCAACAGGCATGGATTGATGTGCTGGTGCCTGGCTGACACAAGGAACTGCAGCATGAGTGACATCTAGAACTTGTCCATCACTCCAGCCTCACTTCCTTGATGGTGATGATAATTATGGTAATGGTGATGGTGCTGATCATATGACAAGTAATAGTGATAATATTGATTTTTGAGGATGGCTATAAGTCAGGTACTATGAGAAGGACTTAGCATAGATAATTGCATTTAATCTTCATAACAATCTATAGATAAGAAAATGAAGCAAGGTAAGTTAACTAACTTCCCCAAGAATATATAGTTGACACTGGAAATTAATCTGGACAAACCAGAGGACAGTGATTTATCTAAGGTGACTTCATCATGACAAAGCCTGGATTCAAATCTTGGTCTTCTATTTCACTGCTCTGTCAATGATACAATGCAGTACATGAAAGTACTTTGAAAAAAAAATCTGCTCTACAAGTTTATGATGTATTTATTATTGTTAGCATCATACCTCTCCCACCAGGCAAAATGTTTTTCATACAATCGGTGGCCGACAGACATGTTTAGGCTATAAAAAGTGGACCTAGGAATATAATTTAAAATTCAAGGTCTTCGATAAAAAGGTCTTTTTAGAAATATATATGAAAGGCATTTTTGCAGGGCCAACATTCCATTAGTACTTCAAATCATTAATCATATTTTGTGCTTCAAGTCAACCCAATGCCTTTGCCTGTAAACTTCTAACAGATTGGAAACAGGTGACTGGTTTCCTGGACTCTCCTTCATGAGGGAAGCACTTGGGAAAAACTGCATTGGTTAGCACCTCAGGTCCAGGCTATTGAGGACCTGGACTGCCAATGAAACTGAACTGTGGAATAGGCTGGGGTATCATGGGAGCTCATGGATCTTATTGAAGAAGTCGGTCGAGGAAACAAGATGACCAGTTTACTGAGCAGGAGACCAAGGTTCCCCAGGGACTGTGTGCACAGTGACTGAACTAAGAACGGATGGAAATGGAAACCAAACTCACATCTTACAACTCCAAAATTCTAGAGCATTAATCAAATACTTTCACCCTAAAGATATAATTCCATTATGGAGGGGAAGTAATCAATAGCTAATTGAAACTTATATCTATTGAGCAAATGCCTTTTGCCTAAAACTAGACTGACTTGGGATTTCATGTGAACTGTTTGACATGATTTCAGCCCCTCAGAGTGTCTGTAGCAACAATTAACATTAGAAATGTTTGGAAGAAATCTCTAAGGATCTGTTCAATTTTTGCATGATTCTGGTTGATCCTAAAGCCACATGACAAAGTGGCTAAGAGCATGGACCCAGAGCCAAGTTACCAAATCTCTTCTAAGCCTCAGTTCCCCCCTCTGCAAAATGGGACAATATTAGTACCTATCCCATAGGGCTGTTGTAAAGGTTAAATGAGTTAGCATCAAAAAACCCTATGTCATGACTGAGCACATAGTAAGCATTCTTTGAATATTCATTATGTCTCTATAGATAGGAAAGTCAGGGCTGACAAAGTGTCAAAGTCCCCAAAGGCAGTGCAGGCAACAGTGACAATATAAGAGTCGAAGTCGAAGGTCTGTTGTTATGATGATATGCGAGATGTGAGGCAAAGGCAATTGTTGAGCTACCCTGACAGTACTGGAAATGGACAATTCTACTCAAACTCCTTGGTGTAGGTACTTATTTGGATGTAATAATCTGTTTTTAATCTTGTGTATAAATGAATACAGAGGTTAGTCGGTGGGTGCATATTAATCTAAAATAAATGAATATATTTGAATTAATCAGATCTTCAGTCTATGTAAATTGATGATTTATAATGATATTAGCACAGATTGCAATTATAAATCATTTTAAAATTAGATTTAGGGTTCCTTAAAGCTGCAAGGACTCTGGAGATTTGAATATAACTTGAGACAACTTTAAGTTGTAAATTGGTCTTTCTGTAGCTTCATGGCAGAAGCAGGGGACAGGGAGACCAGAGGGCAATGTTGAACCACATTCTATGAAGGGGAGATGGTAACAGGACCTGCAGGTCACGAAAATAAGAAAAGAACAAGAAAAAGTCAACGAAACAGAAATATTTTGAGTTTCACAGTTCATTTTCTGGCTTGGGACAGAAAACCTTAAGACTTTGATTCAACTCAATTCAACGAGGATGAATTAAATTGAGGCAGTTTGAAGAGGAAAGGTTTCTGCTGGTTCCTCCACTTGTTGATGACCTTGGGGCAACTGACTTTGCTCAGGCTGGTGATTTCATCTGAAAAATGGGTTTTATCATCCCAACTTTAAAGTATTGTTATGAGAATTATATAATATTGGATGTAAAGTGAAATTTCCAGTTCATGCAGAACAGAGTAGTAATTAAAAGAATAAAGTTGGACTGCCTGGGTACAACTCCTGGCATTGCCATTTCCCAGCTGTAAGACATTGGGAAACTTACACAGCCTTTCTTTTTAATTAATTAATTAATTAATTAATTAATTAATTAATTAATTTTGTCTGCGTTGGGTCCTCGTTTCTGTGCGAGGGCTTTCTCTAGTTGCGGCGAGCGGGGGCCACTCTTCATCGCGGTGCGCGGGCCTCTCACTATCGCGGCCTCCCTTGTTGCGGAGCACAGGCTCCAGACACGCAGGCTCAGTAGTTGTGGCTCACGGGCCTAGTTGCTCTGCGGCATGTGGGATCCTCCCAGACCAGGGCTCGAACCCGTGTCGCCTGCACTGGCAGGCAGATTCTCAACCACTGCGCCACCAGGGAAGGGAAGCCCCTACACAGCCTTTCTGAGTCTCAGTTTTCTCAATTATAAAATAGGGATAATTTTAGGGCTAATCTCTTAGGATTGGTGTGAGAATTAAATGTAAACATGCAGGTCCTGTAACTAAGGAGTCACTTGGCAAATATTATCAGCATAAATGATTGTCATTGATGTTACCATGACTCCAGAGTAGTGATACTGTGAAACTGACTTAAGAGGAAAGAAAGGAGAGACAGAACTGTGATGAATATACCAATGGAAGAGAGAATATGTGGCCAGAGTGTCAAGAAGAAAAGGAAGAAGGTAACTGTGCAGGGAAGCTAATATATGGCAGCTGACCTCAATTCCTTTCCCTCATGCAAGAAATACTGCTAATCACATACATCTTCCCTGGACTTAACCTGATCATTTTTTTTTTCATATGTATGAGGTTGGAGAACTACCTGCAGAAACAATCACCTGAAGTTAAGAAACTGAGCAAGATAAAGAATAAAGGGTCAGGATTGCTCTGGGCTTCCTCTCCTGAGAATAGGTCCTGTGTAAAGAATAATGATGATCTGTGATAAGCCTATGATTAGGTAAGCAAATTTGCCCTGGTGTCTGTGATTCTTACCTGTAACTGTTTAGACATATAAATATCAATGCCCTGAGATCCAGTCAGAATTTATGAACCACCTGGCAATAACATCATTTTGGCATCTTAAGAAGGAAATCCCAAGATAGCTATAGAACACTGCTCCATAGCTATCTTGGGTGGGAGAAGAGAATGTATAAAAGAATAACTGCAGCAAGAAATCATCAACTACAAGTTTGTGACCCACCAGAAAATCTTTGTGCACATGTTATGAAAGGAAGTATCATTCTCCTAAGAGCTTGGGATGAAGATGAGGTAACCACTTTTTATGGGCTGAATATTTGTGTCTCCCCAAAATTCATATTTTTAAGTCCTAATACCAGAGTTCTCTCTCTACCATGTGAGAACACAGTGAGAAGGTGGTCTCCCTCAAGCCAGGAATATGCTCACCAGGAACTGAATCAGCCAGCACCTTGATCTTAGACTTCCCAGCCTTCCAAACTTTGAGAAGTAAATGTCTGTTGTTGAAGCCTCCCTGTCTATGGCATTTTGTTAGAGCAGCCTGAGCTGACTAATACATACTTATTCTATGATTAGCACTTGCCGGAGTTGGGAAAGAAACTTGTCAGGGTTGGGGAATATGATACCTCATATTTAAATAAAAATTATCCTATGTGTGTAAGCACACCTGCATGCAGACACATACATGTGTATGCACACACATGCGCACACAAACACACATGCTCATATTTAAAACACACAAACAACTTGACCATAAGTTGCAAAATCACAACATTAACTGTATTCATTCTCTCTAAAAATCTTACTTTCTGAATTATCTTATAACTTATAAAGAAAAATAGAATGTTTTCCTCTAGACAGAAATAAATGGTGGTCATCTGACAGTCAGCCCATTTACCAGCAAATTCTTCCTCATCATCACCTAGTGCATAATTGCTATAGCTTTTGGACTTTAGTCCTAAATTAACAAACCATCACTAAATTAACTATTTCTAGGAGAGTCAAATCAAATATTTAAAGGGACATGGGAATTTTCAGAGACACACAGATCTGTTGAGGGATATCCTCCCTAGAGAAACACTCCCACATGGGTCCAGAGAGTCATGCACAATACACAAGGATGCTTATTATATCATCATGTGAAACAATAACTAAAGTTAAGAAGCAATCTAATGTCCATCAATAGGGGAATGTATAAGCAGAAATGTTTTGCCTTGTTTTGTTTCAATGAAGTAACTCTATAAATATTAGATCTCTAAAAAGTATTGTTGACTGCAAAAAAACAAACTTCAGGTAGACATAGAGAGGTGGGATAGGGAGGATGGGAGGGAGGCTCAAGAGGGAGGGGATATGAGGACATGTGTATGCATATGGCTGATTCGCTTTGTTGTGCCACAGAAAGTAACACGGTACTGTGAAACAATTATACTCCCATAAAGATCTATTAAAAAAAAACCATATACTAGGATGTGTGCTAAGTAGTTTACATACATTAATATACAACAGTGTTTTTAGGATTTTGTGAGTTTACACAACTTAAATAACTTGCTGAAAGTCCCACAGCTATTGAGAGGCAAAATTTGAGTTTCAATCCAAAACTGTCTGACTCAAGATCCTAAGTTCTACCCCCAAATTATGGAGCCCTTATCAATCCCCAATACTTTGATGAGGCTAAGAAGGTAGGCAGAAACCACAATCACATGATGTTGGAGTGCCCAAGGGCTGTGTTGTAGTATAATTCTCCGTGGGACAGGATACCACATCCCCCTCATTATTTGGTCTTTTTTATCCAGACTGCCTGGTTTTGAATTCCAATTTTACAGCCTATTAAATGTGGGTAGGTTGGATGATTTACTTGACAATTTTGTCTTACTTTCCTCATCTGTAAAAGGGGAATAAATTAAAATATCTACCTTAAGGGGTGTTATATTAAATTAAATAATTAAATAATGGTATAATTAATAATTATGTATAATAAGTCTACCTAACATTTATATAGGGTTTACTATGTGCCAGCCACTATTCAAACTACTTTTCATTAATTATCTCATTTAATCCTCACAGGGACCTTTAGACATAGTACTGTTACTCTTCTAAGTTTATATACAAAGAAAATGAGACAGGGATAGTTTAAGCTATGTTCCTGAGGTCACAGAGTTAATAAATAGCAGAAATGGAATCCTAGCTGGGCAATTTGCTTCTTGATATCTACTTTCAAATCAAGAATAGTCTGATTGCCAACAACAGCAGTGATTTTTTTTTTTTATTGTGGTTGATGTGTTATTTAAGAGAATGTACTCAGGGATTATGCCCACACTAGGGTCCTACCACTGGGCTCATTTACCCCCTGCCTGTGAAAGGACAACCTAATGACTGGAACAGAACCAGATAATGTACAGAAGACTCTTAATAGACTGCTCCTAAAGAGAAAAGCTGAAACACCAGGGCTGCAGGGCTCTGACCCAGGCTGTTCCTCTCACTGCAGATTAAAAACAAATAACTCTCAAGAGACCCACTTATGAAGCCTTAAACTAGATTTTCTGGCAAGGAAGCTGAGGAGGCACTTAACACTTAAAGTCATGTCCCTGAAGTGTTTGCTGCTTTTAGGATGATTGATCTAAGTGGTTCCAAATAAATAACAATGAGCTGGAGATGAAGGTGTCCTCAGCTTCCAGGCTTGAGACGTTGGATGCAAGCACCACATACACACAATCACCTACGGTTGCCTTATTGCTCAGACTCCTGTCTTTCCCAAAGGAAAACCTTGTCCTTTCTGCTGATTTTTTTTTAAAATGGAGACTGGTGGATCACAATAACAGGGCTTCAGTTTCATCCCATCATCAGAACTAGGAACAGAAAAGCACAAAAAGATTGAGTAGCTCACCCAAGGTCATATTGCTGGATGTAGAAGAAGAAATGCCCATCCCATATTTTCCTGTCTCCCTTGTCTCTGCTCTTGTAGCTACAATAGTGTTTGGGAAGAGCTTGTTACCAAACCAGGTTCTTTTGCCCCACACGCAGCAAGCCAAATGCTGAGATGCTGAGGTTTGCAGCAGAGAAAGGGTTTATTCACAAGGCAGCCAAGCAAGGAGATGGAAAAACAAATCCCAAATCCACCTCCCTGAATATGAGGGCCTTGGGATATTTACAGGATAAAGAAGCGGGGTGATCTGAAGCATGGGGAAAGGTGGTTGGAGGTAAGAAAAAAGTAAAGTAATCAGTGTTATGTGCAGGTGTATCTGAGTTATATCCTTCTTCATAGGGACCATGTTGAGAAAATGATGGCATTAGCATGATCTGAGGTTGGAGTTTTTGGCCCTCTGATGTCAAAAGATCATCCGTCAGATACTCATGCAGGCCCAGTTGAATGGTCAGTGGCCTCTACCGGTTTGAACTGGGCAAGACTAGCTTCATGATCCTGAGAAACAACTTAAGCAACCTTTATTACAGTGACCCATACATCAGAGGTGTTATCCATAGGGGACAGTTAAAGGAGTCTTGTAATATATTGTTTAAGCTACATGAAGCTTGGAACGTATGCAATTTGCAGGAACATTTAAGGTTAGCTTGACTGGCAAAGGCAAGTTAGAGGGTATTATTTATTAAGCAAGTTGTAATTTAAGGAATCTAACTGATGACTGCCCTCAATTTCAAGTTTGCCTCAGTAAGTGTGATCATCTCTATGCAACTGTGAACCAGAGCCCCTTTGAACCCTTTCCATCCGCTATAGAAAGAAAAAAAAGTATCACAGTAAGATGATAAGAGAACTAGATTCAGAAATTCAAAGCAAAACTGTCCTCTATTGAATTTCTATTACTTAATACATTTGTAAGAAGTCACAAATTAATCCTCTAAGCAAAAGATAGACCCTAAAAGATTTTAATTTATTGGTGAGTCTTGCTCAGTGGTATTTAAGGCTATCAAGTCAAGTAATAATGTAGTATATGGATTATAGAAGAAGAGTCTAGACTTAGAAAGACAACTTAGGAAGTAGTAGTAAAGACAATTCTGTGTCTGCCACAACATCTCCTCTTCCTGTACATAAAAAAAAAAAAAAAAAAATCTGAATTTTCCAGTTTACGCTGCAATTTGGCTGAAGCCATGAAGCTGAGTTCTGGCCAAAAAAAGATGGGCAAAGTGATATATGCCATGTCTAGCCGTTCACTATCAGCAATTTATCCTTAAGAAATGCTTGTACAGTTGCATGAAATTATATTACAAAAATGTTCATGCAGCATTATTCATAATAGTGAAAACTTAGAAAGAAACCAGAAGTCCAACAGGGTACTACTAAATAATTAATTGGCATATCCAAAACTTGGAATTGTATACAGCCTCCAAAATGAATAAAATAGTCTCAATTATTATGAGTAGCTTGTGACATACTAATCCTCCTGTTGAGAACAAACTAAAAGCTGGATTAAATACATTTTAAAAAGACACTTTTGAAGGCATCAGAGAGCAACCAGTGCAAATGAGAATCAAGGAGCTAGAACAGCAAAGAGAAAGTAAAGTACTAAGATGAGATTTACTCCATTGTTGATTTTGTCCTTTGGGGCTTTGCCAATCTGCAGCAAGGGGTACAAAGGGTAAACAGAAAGTAGTGACAGAGAGTTTGCAGTAGTTTCATTGAAAAAGGGAGACAAAAATTAGAAATAAGGGTGATTAAGGCAGCCAGGACTAGAGGGGCCCAGATCACATAGTAAAGAGCCACACAGAAAAGTGAGCCCAAAATTACTCATGCAATGTCCCCAAATTACTCCCTGATCCTAAACTGTGCATTTATGGAGCTAGATAATGAAATTGATAGCAGAAATCAACTGCTAAGAGGTTACAATCTAAGCAAAGATTCAAGCAGTCTTATGGTGATGGGAGCAATAAATTGGAGTCCAGAGTCCATCATGGAAGAAGGCCCTGTAGAAACCTAAGCTTTCAGTTGAGAACATTACAAACTATGTTCAAAAAGTAAGGGAACACATAAAAAGATAAGTCCTAATAAAACCAGAAACTCATGCTTAATTGGATCAATTCCCATACTTTACATAGCTGCCAATAGAAAAGTAAATCCTCTCTCCAGGAAATCAATGTCATCCAGAGCCTCTAAAATTTTCCATACACAATGTTGGGTATTTAATAAGAAATTAAAATCATGCCAGGACAAAATAACAAATGACCAGAACCAAAAGAAAAAAAACAGACAATAGGGTCTGGGCAAGATGGCATAAGAGTAAGACGTGGAGATCACCTTCCTCCCCACAGATACATCAGAAATACATCTACACGTGGAACTGCTCCTACAGAACATCCACTGAACGCTGGCAGAAGACGTCAGACCTCCAAAAAGGCAAGAAACTCCCCACGTACCTGGATAGGGCAAAAGAAAAAAGAAATAACAGAGACAAAAGAATAGGGACGGGACCTGCACCAGTGGGAGGGAGCTGTGAAGGAGGAAAGGTTTCCACACACTAGGAAGCCCCTTCGCAGGCGGAGACTGCGGGTGGCAGAGGGGGGAAGTTTCAGAGCCACGGAAGACAGCGCAGAAACAGGGGTGCGGAGGGCAAAGTGGAGAGATTCCCGCACAGAGGATCGGCGCCGAGTAGCACTCACCAGCCCGAGAGGCTTGTCCGCTCACCCGGCGGGGCGGGCGGGGGCTGGGAGCTGAGGCTCAGGCTTCAGTCAGATCGCAGGGAGAGGACTGGGGTTGGTGGCATGAACACAGCCTGAAGGGGTTAGTGCACCACAGCTAGCCGGGAGGGAGTCCGGGAAAAAGTCTGCAGCTGCCGAAGAGACAAAAGACTTTTTCTTACCTCTTTGTTTCCTGGTGCGTGAGGAGAGAGGATTAAGAACGCCATTTAAAGGAGCTCCAGAGACTGGCGCGAGCCGCGGCTATCAGCTCGGACCCCAGAGACGGGCATGAGACGCTAAGGCCGCTGCTGCCGCCACCAAGAAGCCTGTGTGCGAGCACAGGTCACTATCCACACCTCCCCTCCTAGGAGCCTGTGCAGCCCGCCACTGCCAGGGTCCCGTGATCCAGGGACAACTTCCCTGGGAAAACGCACCACGCGCCTCAGGCTGCTGCAACGTCACGACACCTCTGACGCCGCAGGCTCGCCCCGCCTCCTCTGTACCCCTCCCTCCCCCCGGCCTGAGTGAACCAGAGCCCCTGAAGCAGCTGCTCCTTTAACCCCGTCCTGTGTAAGCGAAGAACAGACGCCCTCAGGCGACCTACACGCAGAGGCGGGTCCAAATCCAAAGCTGAACCCCGGGAGCTGTACGAACAAAGAAGAGAAAGGGAAATTTCTCCCAGCAGCCTCAGAAGCAGCGGATTAAAGCTTCACAAACAACTTGATGTACCTGCATCTGTTGAATACCTGAATAGACAACGAAGCATCCCAAATTGAGGAGGAGGACTTTGGGAGCAGGATATATTATTTTTTCCCCTTTTCCTCTTTTTGTGAGTGTGTATGTGTATGCTTCTGTGTGAGATTTTGTCTGTATAGCTTTGCTTTCACCATTTGTCCTAGGATTCGGTCCATCCATTTGTTTTTTTCTTTTACTTAAAAAAATTTTTTTCTTAATAAATTTTTTCTTAATAATTTTTTTCTTATTTTTTATTTTAAAAAATAAAAAAATTTATTTTAAAAAATTAAAATATTTTTTTCTTAATAAATTTTTTCTTAATTTTTGTCTTATTTTTTATTTTAATAGCTTTATTTACTTTTATCTTATTTTATTTTATCCTCCTTCTTTCTTTCTATTTTTTCTCCCTTTTATTCTGAGCCGTGTGGATGAAAGGATCTTGGTGTTCCAGCCAGGCATCAAGGCTGTACATCTGAGGTGGGAGAGCCAACTTCAGGACACTGGTCCACAAGAAACCTCCCAGCACCACATAATACCAAATGGCAAAAATCTCTCAGAGATCTCCATCTCAACACCAAGACCCAGCTTCACTCAGCAACCAGCAAGCTACGGTGCTGGACACCCTATGCCAAACAACTAGCAAGACAGGAACACAGCCCCATCCATTAGCAGAGAGGCTGCCTAAAATCATAATAAGGCCACAGACACCCCAAAACACACCACCAGACGTGGACGTGCCCACCAGAAAGACAAGATCCAGCCTAATCCACCAGAACACAGGCACTAGTCCCCTCCACCAGGAAGCCGACACAACCCACTGAACCAACCTTAGCCACTGGGAACAGACACCAAAAACAACAGGAACTACGAACCTGCAGCCTGTGAAAAGGAGACCCCAAACACAGTAAGATAAGCAAAATGAGAAGACAGAAAAACACCAGCAGATGAAGGAGCAAGGTAAAAACACACCAGACCTAACAAATGAAGAGGAAATAGGCAGTCTACCTGAAAAACAATTCAGAATAATGATAGTAAGGATGATCCAAAATCTTGGAAATAGAATAGACAAAATGCAAGAAACATTTAACAAGGATGTAGAAGAACTAAAGAGGAACCAAGCAATGATGAAAAACACAATAAATGAAATAAAAAATACCCTAGAAGGGATCAATAGCAGAATAACTGAGGCAGAAGAACGGGTAAGTGATCTGGAAGATAAAATAGTGGAAATAACTACTGCAGAGCAGAATAAAGAAAAAAGAATGAAAATAACTGAGGACAGTCTCAGAGACCTCTGGGACAACATTAAACGCACCAACATTTGAATTATAGGGGTCCCAGAAGAAGAAGAGAAAAAGAAAGGGACTGAGAAAATATTTGAAGAGATTATAGTTGAAAACTTCCCTAATATGGGAAAGGAAATAGTTAATCAAGTCCTGGAAGCACAGAGAGTCCCATACAGGATAAATCCAAGGAGAAACATGCCAAGACACATATTAATCAAACTATCAAAAATTAAATATAAAGAAAACATATTAAAAGCAGCAAGGGAAAAAAACCAAATAACACACAAGGGAATCCCCATAAGGTTAACAGCTGATCTTTCAGCAGAAACTCTGCAAGCCAGAAGGGAGTGGCAGGATATACTTAAAGTGATGAAGGAGAAAAACCTACAACCAAGATTACTCTACCCAGCAAGGATCTCATTCAGATTTGATGGAGAAATTAATAACTTTAGAGACAAGCAAAAGCTGAGAGAGTTCAGCACCACCAAACCAGCTTTACAACAAATGCTAAAGGAACTTCTCTAGGCAAGAAACACAAGAAAAGGAAAACACCTACAATAACAAAAACATTTAAGAAAATGGGAATAGGAACATACATATCAATAATTACCTTAAATGTAAATGAATTAAATGCTCCCACCAAAAGACACAGACTGGCTGAATGGATACAAAAACAAGACCCGTATATATGCTGTCTACAAGAGACCCACTTCAGACCTAGGGACACATACAGACTGAAAGTGAGGGGATGGAAAAAGATATTCCAAGCAAATGGAAATCAAAAGAAAGCTGGAGTAGCAATTCTCATATCAGACAAAATAGACTTTAAAATAAAGACTATTATAAAAGACAGAGAAGGACATTATATAATGATCAAGGGATTGATCCAAGAAGAAGGTATAACAATTGTAAATATTTATGCACCCAATATAGGAGCACCTCAATATATAAGGCAAATACTAACAGCCATAAAAGGGGAAATCGACAGGAACATAATCATAGTAGGGGACTTTAACACCCCACTTTCACCAATGGACAGATCATCCAAAATGAAAATAAATAAGCAAACACAAGCTTTAAATGATACATTAAACAAGATGGACTTAATTGATATTTATAGGACATTCCACCCAAAAACAACAGAATACACATTTTTCCAAGTGCTCATGGAACATTCTCCAGGATAGATCATATCTTGGGTCACAAATCAAGCCTGGGTAAATTTAAGAAAATTGAAATCGTATCAAGGGTCTTTTCCGACCACAACGCTATGAGACTAGATATCAATTACTGGAAGAGATCTGTAAAAAATACAAACACATGGAGGCTAAACAATACACTACTTAATAACGAAGTGATCACTGAAGAAATCAAAGGGGAAATCAAAAAATACCTAGAAACAAATGACAATGGAGACACGAAAACCCAAAACCTATGGGATGCAGCAAAAGCAGTTCTAAGAGGGAAGTTTATAGCAATACAAGCCTTCCTCAAGAAACAGGAAACATCTCGAATAAACAACCTAAACTTGCACCTAAAGCAATTAGAGAAAGAAGAACAAAAAAACCCCAAAGTTAGCAGAAGGAAAGAAATCATAAAGATCAGATCAGAAATAAATGAAAAAGAAATGAAGGGAACAATAGCAAAGATCAATAAAACTAAAAGCTGGTTCTTTGAGAAGATAAACAAAATTGATAAACCATTAGCCAGACTCATCAAGAGGAAAAGGGAGAAGACTCAGATCAATAGAATTAGAAATGATAAAGGAGAAGTAACCACTGACACTGCAGAAATACAAACGGTCATGAGAGATTACTACAAGCAACTCTATGCCAATAAAATGGACAACCTGGAAGAAATGGACAGATTCTTAGAAATGCACAACCTGCCAAGACTGAAACAGGAAGAAATAGAAAATATGAACAAACCAATCACAAGCACTGAAATTGAAACTGTGATTAAAAATCTTCCAACAAACAAAAGCCCAGGACCAGATGGCTTCACAGGCGAATTCTATCAAACATTTAGAGAAGAGCTAACACCTATCCTTCTCAAACTCTTCCAAAATATTGCAGAGGGAGGAACACTCCCCAACTCATTCTACGAGGCCACCATCACCCTGATACCAAAACCAGGCAAAGATGTCACAAAGAAAGAAAACTACAGGCCAATATCACTGATGAACATAGATGCAAAAATCCTGAACAAAATACTAGCAAACAGAATCCAACAGCACATTAAAAGGATCATACACCATGATCAAGTGGGGTTTATCCCAGGAATGCAAGGATTCTTCAATATATGCAAATCAATCAACGTGATACACCATATTAACAAATTGAAGGAGAAAAACCATATGATCATCTCAATAGATGCAGAGAAAGCTTTCGACAAAATTCAACACCAATTTATGATAAAAGCCCTGCAGAAAGTAGGCATAGAGGGAACTTTCTTCAACATAATAAAGGCCATATATGACAAACCCACAGCCAACATTGTCCTCAATAGTGAAAAACTGAAACCATTTCCACTAAGATCAGGAACAAGACAAGGTTGCCCACTCTCACCACTATTATTCAACATAGTTTTGGAAGTGTTAGCCACAGCAATCAGAGAAGAAAAAGAAATAAAAGGAATCCAAATTGGAAAAGAAGAAATAAAGCTGTCACTGTTTGCAGATGACATGATACTATACATAGAAAATCCTAAAGATGCTACCACAAAACTACTAGAGCTAATCAATGAATTTGGTAAAGTAGCAGGATACAAAATTAATGCACAGAAATCTCTTGCATTCCTCTACACTAATGATGAAAAATCTGAAAGTGAAATTAAGAACACACTCCCATTTACCATTGCAACAAAAAGAATAAAATATCTAGGAATAAACCTACCTAAGGAGACAAAAGACGTGTATGCAGAAAATTATAAGACACTGATGAAAGAAATTAAATATGATACAAATACATGGAGAGATATGCCATGTTCTTGGATTGGAAAAATCAACATTGTGAAAATGATTCTACTACCCAAAGCAATCTACAGATTCAATGCAATCCCTATCAAACTACCAATGGCATTTTTCACAGAACTAGAACAAAAAATTTCACAATTTGTATGGAAACAAAAAAGACCCTGAATAGCCAAAGCAATCTTGAGAACGAAAAATGGAGCTGGAGGAATCAGGCTCCCTGACTTCAGACTATACTACAAAGCTACAGTAATCAAGACAGTTTGGTACTGGCACAAAAACAGAAACATAGATCAATGGAACAGGATAGAAAGCCCAGAGATAAGCACATGCACATATGGGCACCTTATCTTTGATAAAGGAGGCAAGCATATACAGTGGAGAAAAGACACCCTCTTCAATAAGTGGTGCTGGGAAAACTGGACAGGTCCATGTAAAAGTATGAAATTAGAACACTCCCTAACACCATACACAAAAATAAACTCAAAATGGATTAAAGACCTAAATGTAAGTCCAGACACTATCAGACTCTTACAGAAAAACATAGGCAGAACACTCTATGACATAAACCACAACAAGATCCTTTTTGACCCAGCTCCTAGAGAAATGGAAATAAAGATAAACAAATGGGACCTAATGAAACTTAAAAGCTTTTGCACAGCAAATGAAACCATAAACAAGACCAAAAGACAACCCTCAGAATAGCAGAAAATATTTGCAAATGAAGCAACTGACAAAGGATTAATCTCCAAGATTTACAAGCAGCTCATGTAGGTCAATAACAAAAAAGCAAACAACCCAATCCAAAAATGGGCAGAAGACCTAAATAGACATTTCTCCAAAGAAGATATACAGATTGCCGACAAACACATGAAAGAATGCTCAACATCATTAATCATTAGAGAAATGCAAATCAAAACTACAATTAGATATCATCTCACACCGGTCAGAATGGCCACCGTCAAAAAATCTAGAAACAATAAATGCTGGAGAGGGTGTGGAGAAAAGGGAAACCTCTTGCACTGTTGGTGGGAATGTAAATTGATACAGCCACTATGGAGAACAGTGTGGAGGTTCCTTAAAAAACTAAAAATAGAACTACCATATGACCCAGCAATCCCACTACTGGGCATATACCCTGAGAAAACCATAATTCAAAAAGAGTCATGTACCAAAATGTTCATTGCATCTCTATTTACAATAGCCAGGACATGGAAGCAACCTAAGTGTCCATCATCAGATGAATGGATAAAGAAGATGTAGCACATATATACAATGGAATATTACTCAGCCATAAAAAGAAACGAAATGGAGTTATTTGTAGTGAGGTGGATGGAGTTAGAGTCTGTCATACAGAGTGAAGTAAGTCAGAAAGAGAAAAACAAATACAGTATGCTAACACATGTATATGGAATCTAAGGGAAAAAAACAAAATGTCATGAAGAACCTAGTGGCAAGACGGGAATAAAGACACAGACCTACTAGAGAATGGACTTGAGGATGTGGGGAGGGGGAAGGGTAAGATGTGACAAAGAGAGAGAGTGGCATGGACATATATACACTACCAAATGCAAAATAGATAGCTAGTGGGAAGCAACCACAGAGCACAGGGAGATGAGCTCTGTGCTTTGTGACCACCTAGAGGTGTGGGATAGGGAGGGCGGGAGGGAGGGAGATGCAGGAGGGAAGAGATATGGGAACATATGTATATGTATAACTGATTCACTTTGTTATAAAGCAGAAGGTAACTATATATATATATATATATATATAGTTCTTAGTACACACACACACACAAAAAACAGAGAATAGAAACTTTCCCAAAGGTGATCTCACAATTGAATATATCAGACCAACATTAAAGAAATTATAATTAATTAATTCAATAAAATATAGGATAAGGTGGAAAGTTTTACCATTTGTAAACTGGTATCTATAAAAATGGCCAAATACAAATTCTAAAATTGAAAATTATAATAACTGAAATTAGAATAAAAAGTCAGATTAAAGAAAACAAAGGAGAGAATTAATGAACTGAAACAGATCAGTAAAAAAACATGTCCATATTGATGCACAGGGTAGAAAGATGAGTATAGAGAAAAAAGTGAAGGTTTCTGTAACATGGAGGAAATGTCTAATATATGTGTAAGAAGAGGAAAGAGCAGAGAAGAGAAAAGAAAATTGATCAGAAAAGTACTTAAAGACAGAATGGCTGAGATTTTCTGAAACTGGTGAAACAACAAACTAAAGATTCAAGAATATCTTGGAACCCAAACAACATGAATACAAGGAAATAAATCACAAAAGAAACGTCATTGAAAAACTGTTGAAAAACAGAAACAAAGTCAAAATCTTAAAAGAAGAAAGAGAAAAAAAAAAAAAAGAAAAACAACTCATCATTCTTAGGAAGAATTATGGAAGCCAAAGACAATATAATGAATTTTAAACTGCTGCCAAAAACAAACAAACAAAAAGCAAAACAAACAAACAAAGAAAAAAAACCTTACCAAGCTAGAATGTTTTCTCTAATAAAATAAATATATCTTTCGAAATGAATGCCAAGTACATTTTCAGAAAAATAAAAATGGAATTTGTGATCAGCAGATCTATAAGAAAGGAAATACTAAATGCAATTCTTTAGGCAGAAAAGTAATCCCAGATAGAAGCATATTAACATAAAAAGAAATGAAATACAACAGTAAAGGAAAATATGTGGAATGATAAATGAATATTTACTACATAAAACAAAATAATAAAACATTTGGGTGTTTAAAATATAGAGAGAATCAAAATACACAATAGCAATAGTACATGAGTTGGTAGAGAGCTAAAATGAATTAAAATATTCTTAGGTCCTTGTATTATCCATAAAATGGTAAACATACTAACTTGCATTAGACTTTAACAAGTCAAGGATGCATTTTGCAATCTCTAGGGTAATCACAAAAAGAATAATAAAATTTTATTGTGTATTATATGCATGTGTGTGTGTGTGTGTGTATCTATATATATATATATGAAATAAACTAATAGAGTAAAATATAATTTATGAAATATGCTTAATCCTACAGGAAAGAAAAAAATAGAAGTGAATAAGACAAATAGGCTAAGCAACTAATAAGAAGGCAAGATTAATTTAAATAAACAAACAACTTATATTAAATGTAAATAGACTAAATCTTTCCATTAAGAACAAAGATTGTCACACTGGGATAGTAAGGAAACATATCTTAAATATAGGTACAAAAATGTTTGAAAAATCAAAGAATAGAGAAATATATCAGGCAAAAAATTAATTGAAAGAAAACTAATATGGGGCTTCCCTGGTGGCGCAGTGGTTAAGAATCCGCCTGCCAATGCAGGGAACACACGTTTGAGCCCTGGTCCAGGAAGATCCCACATGCCACAGAACAACTAAGCCCATGTGCCACAACTACTGAGGCTGCACTCTAGAGCCGCACACCACAACTACTGAAGACTGCATGCCACAACTACTGAAGCCTGTGTGCCTAGAGCCTGTACTCCATAACAAGAGAAGCCACCATGTTGAGAAGCCCACGCACCACACCAAAGAGTAGCCCCCGCTTGCCAAAACTAGAGAAAGCCCGCACGCAGCAATGAAGACCCATCGCAGCCAAAAATATAAATAAATAAATAAATAAATAAATGAAAACTAATATATCTATATTGACCTTATATATAGCTTTAAGGTAAGAAGTATTACTAAAAATAGTTTTTATAATGATAAGGGAGTAAATCAAAAATAGATATAAAAATCCTAAATTTCCAAACATTAAAAAATGTAGTATCAACATATTTATGCTAAAAATTGACAAAAAGAAAAATCTATAAGTGTAGTTAGAGATTTTAACACAGCTCTCTCAGTGACTGGTACAACAAACAGCCCTCAAAAAATCAGTAAGGATGTCACAGATCTGAATATCATGATTAACCAATTTAACTAAATGATCCTGTATACAGTATGGCATCCAACAACTGCAGAATAACATGTTTTTCAAATATACATGGAATATTTACCAAATGATCTTATGCTGATCTATAAAACATATCAGTAAATTTCAAAGAATAATTATGACAAAATATGTTCCGTGACATCAATGGTATTAAGCTAGAAATCAATAACAAAAACAAAACTAGAAAGATCCACAAGTGTTGGGATTTAAGAAATCAAGCAATGCCCTTGTAAGCAACACAAGGGTAAAAAGAAAAAAAGCACAATGAAAAATTTTTTTAACATTTTGAACTGAATTATAATAAAACTACATTATTCCAAAGTTTGTGACAGATGGATAAATCAGTGTTTAGACCCTTGTCTTATTCCTCACCTTTCACTGTGATATTTTGCTGCAAGTTTCATATAGATATACTTAATTAAGTTAAAAGATCCCTATTTCTAACATTCTAAGATTTTTAAAATAAATGTTGACCTTCTCAAAAAAAAAAAAAAGAAAAATGTATAGCTTTAAATGTTTATATTTTTCCCCTGCTCTCATTAACCTCAACATTTATTAGTGTAAATTTGAAACAGTAAATAATCAAGTGTGTTAATTGCCATGTGAGGATAGACGTTCAGGCTGTCATAAGAGCATGTAGCAGAGGTGCTAACCCAGTCAGGGATTCAAGGAAATCTTCGTGGATGAAATGACTTCTGAATTGGTATGAGGAGGAATCATTAGCTATTCAGGTAGATAGGGAGAGAAAGGGTACTCTAAATGGAGTGAATATTATTCCTAAAGACCCAGGACTGAGTCAGCATGGGACATATTTGGGCACATGAGACAGGTGGAATATGTATGATAAAATATGTCTGGTAGAATGGAAGGCAAACTCCTTCCACACCTAATTCATCACCCCTGCAAATTTCTAATTATTAAATTCCTTGCAAAATTCAATTTTTCTAACCTCTCTGACAACACTCAGTCCAGCTAATTTGCCTCTCACCTGGATTCCTTAACCATCTTCCAAGTAGTCACACTTTATTTTAGTTTGCTACCTGTCCCCACTTACAAACCATTCTCTAGAGCATAAAACCCATCAGCCTTTCACTAATCTAGCTAAATTCTCAAGTTTATGTTACTTTATAAGCCTCTCTACACCCTTCATGATGTGGTCTTTGTATACCTGTCTACCTTCCTAATGTGAACATCCTCTTCCCTTCAGTTACCACAACTGCATATATTAAAAAATAATAATAAAGGCTAAAGATTCATGATTCAAACATTTATCTGAAGTAGCATGAAAAAGAACAGTAAATAAAACTCAAGGAAGTAGAAAAAGGAAAATCATAAATATAAAAGAAAAATCAGTAAAATAAAAACTGTAAAAAATCAGCAAAGTAAAAATTTGGTTATTTTTAAAGACTAATAAAATTTTTAAACTTCTCGTAATTCTAAGGAAAAAAATGAAAGGACACAAATAACATATATCAAAAAGCAAAAGAGAACATTATCACTGCTTGTACAGTGATTAAAAAGATAATAGAAAGATAATATTAACAACTTCTGCCAATAAGCTTGAAAGCTTAGAATAAATAGACAAATTCCTTAAAAGCACAGCTTACCAAAACTGACATAGAATAAATAAGAGATCTGAATATTCCTGCATCTCTTAGGAATTTAATCCATAAGTAAAAGCCCTACCACAGAGAAAACTTCAGTCCAAGATAGCTTAACCAGGGAATTCTTTTGAATATAGAAATAAGAAATCATGCCAAACTTACATCAATTCTTCCCAGGAATGAAAAAAAAAAAAAAAAAAGTGTGGTATCTCTTGTTATGATATTGGCACAACCTCAACCCCAAAATCTGTCAATGAAATTACAAAACAAAATATTAAAGATCAATCCTAATGAACACACACACACACACACACACACACAAGTGTCTGAAACAAAGTAATAGCAAATCAAATGCAGTGATACCTAAAAGGACAATGCCTTGTAACAATGTAGGAATGTAGGGTTTATTCCAGCAATGCCAAGTTGGTTTAATATTTTTAAAAGTTAATCAGTGTTGTTCACCACATTCACAGAATGAATAAGTACTCCACATGAACATCTAAATTAGTATAGAGGAAGCATTTGATAAAATCCATCATGCATTCATGATTCTAAAAAAAGTACTCTAGAAAAGAAAAAATAGAAGGAAACTTTTCTAATCTGATAAAGACTATCTGGTTTTAAAAAAAAAAAAAAGAAACCTACAGTAAGCATAATATTTGTGATGGAATATTAGAAACTTTTCCCCTAAGATCGGGAATGAAACAAGAATATGTGCAGACTGAGATTCTCTCTGCTGCCAAACTTTTAGTCAAGATCCTCTGAGCCTTTTGCTCACCTAGCCCAAACTGTGACCTTCCATGTCTATCCTTGTAGGTCCAGGTTTAGCAAGAATCCTGCTATCTGTTTAGTCAGAATCCCCACCCTCAAAATCTTATTACCCTGATATTTGATCAAAGTCCTCATCTCCCACCATCTCCCAGGTAATATCTGATCACCCTGCCTGCCTTCAGCAAGAATCCTATTAGGTCAATTTAACAAAGAATTACCCTACCCTCAGAGTAATTTTTCATTCATCAACACCGCCTCCCCTTGATCCTTGGCTATAAATCTTTACTTTTCCTTGTTGTATTCTTAGTCAAGCTGAATCTCTCTCCTGTACTGTAAAATCCTGTGACAGTCCCTGCATCTACCATGATTATCTTTTACAGTTTCAACAAAAGTCATGAATAATTATTTTCATTACACTGCTATCACCTCTTCTATTCATTATTGCTATAGAATGTCTAATGAGTGCAATAAGATACAAAAAGAAAGTAAATAAAGTTAAAAATTAAATAAAAGGAAGAAATAAGTAGTATTATTCATAGAACATGACAATATAAATATAAAATGCAAAAAAATCTACAAATAAATTCTGAAAATAAATAAGTAAATTTTACAAGATTTCTAATTACAAAGTCAATATAAAAATTGATTGTATTTCTATGTTCTAGAAACAATTAGAAATAAAATTTACAGATTTTAGTATACCTACCCTTAAAATACATCAATACCTAGGAATAAATCTAATTTTTAAAATGGGCAAGATTGCAACACAGAAAAACACAAATATTACTAAAAGAAAATTAAAGAATTAAATAAATGGAGGGTTACACCATGTTCATGGATTACAAGACTCAATATTCTAAAAGTATCAGTTCTTCTCAAATTAATGTATAGTTTGCTTCCAACCAAAACTTCACGGAAATTGATTAGATGATTATAAAATGAATATAAAAATGAAAAGGGTTAAGAATAGTGAATACAATTCTAAAGAAGACCAAAGCTTAATGACTTACATAACAAGATACCAAATCTTATAAAACTACAATTCTAAGTTGGTAGTGGTGATAGGATATACAATAAAACAAAGAAATAGAAGAGACTCCAGAAACAGTTCCAACAATATACAGACTTCTGATTTATCACAAAGTTTGACCATGATATGTAGTGAAAGAAGCATGGTCTTTTCAATAAATGATGCTAAATCAAATAACTTTACCCCTTTCCTCACATCATATACAAAAACAAATTTTAGATGCATCATAGATCTAATTGTGATAGATAAAACAGTAACACAGGAGATAAGATAACAGCTTCATTTGGGGTAGGCAAAAAATTCCTAAATAGAAAACAGGAAACACTAACAATAATACAAGAAAATACAAATAACTCAGTTTCATTAAAAGATGACTTAAAGAGCAAAAAAGCAAAACACAGAGTGGGAGAAGATATTTGCAACACATACATCCAACTTACATTCAGAATTTATAAAAAACTCCTATAAATCAGCAAGAAAGAGGCAAACAACCCAATAAAATTAAAGCAAAAGACTTGTCCAGCCACTTCTCAAAAGAAATTGACCAACTGATTCATAAGGTGTTCAACCCTTAGTCATAAGGGAAATGTGAAATAGACACAATAAATTACCACTAGAAAGCCACAAAATTGGCTGAAAGATAATTTTTTTTAAAAATGACCATACAAAGTGTTGGCAAAGATGTAGAGCAGCTAGAATCCTAATACAATGACTATGGAAATAAAAATTCTTACACTCACTTTGGAAAAACTGTTGGCAGCAGCAACTAATGCTAAATATGCACATGACTTATGTCATAGCAATTTCACTTCTAGGTATGTGCCCAGGAAAAATGTATATATATTCATCAAAAGACATGTGTAGGTATAAAGATAGGCATAAAGGTATTCACAATAGCCCTAAAACAACACAATCTAAAAGTTAATCAAAGCACAACAAATAGATTATGTTACAGTCATACAATACAATACTCTGCAGCAATAAAAATGAACTACTACTCCATGCATTAGTGGAAAAATTTCACAACCATACAAGCAAAGGAATCCAGACTCAAAAAAGTTAATGCTAAATGATTCAATTTATATTAATCTTAAGAAAAAGGAAAACTAATCTATGGTGATAGAATTCAGAAGAGTGATTACATTCAGTAATGTTGAGTAAAATGACTGGGAGGGATAAGAAAGAGAAATCAGGGACAGTGGTTATATTCTATATCTTAATTTAAGTGGTGACTATATGGATACATTCATTTAGGAAAATCATAAAGACCTACACTAAAATTCTGTGCATTTTACAGTATACCTTAATTTTTTAAAAGTTTACAAAACCACAATGAGATATCACCTCACACCTGTCAGAATGGTTGTCATCAAAAAGTCTACAAATAACAAATGTTGGTGAGAATGTAGAGAAAAAGGAGCCCTAGTACATTGTTGGTGGGAATGTAAATTGGTGCAGCCACTATGGAAAACAGTATGGAGCCTCCTCAGAAAACTAACAAATAGAACTACCATATAATCAAGCAATGCCACTCTTGGGTATATATCCAAAGAAAATGAAAACACTAATTTGAAAAGATACATGCTCCCCAGTGTTCATAGCATTACTATTTACAATAGCCAAGATATGGAAGTAACCTAAGTGTCCATCAACAGATGAATGAATAAAGAAGATGTGATATATATATATATATTATATAATATATGTTTATATATACACAATGGAATATTACTTAACCATAAAACAGAATGAAATTCTGCCATTTGCAACAGCATGGATGGACCTAGAGTGTATTATGCTTAATGAAATAAGTCAGAGAAAGACAAATACTGTATGTTATCACTTATATGTGGAATCTAAAAAATAAAACAGATGAATAAATACAACAAAACAGAAACCAGCTCACAGATACAGAGAACAAACTAGTGGTTACCAGGGGGGAGAAGGGAGGGAGGAAGGGCAAGATAGGGGTAGGGGATTCACAAGTACAAACTACCATGTATAAAATAAATAAGCTATAAGGATATATTGTACAGCAGAGGAAAATATATCCATTATTTTATAGTAACTTGAAATGGAGTATAATATACAAAAATATTGAATCAGTATGCTGCACACCTGAAACTAATATAATATTGTAAATCAACTATACTTCAATTTAAATTAATTAAATTAAATTAATAAATGTTTAAGTTTAGATCTGCATGTATAGACATAGAAAGATGCCCAAGCTATAATATTAAATGAAAACAACAAGTTGTAGGACAGTCCCTATTGTATGAGCCTATGTTGGAATAGTAAACTTATAAAGCATAATGTGTGCAGATCTGAAAGAATACACTACCTACGGTGAAGGCTATGTGTGATAATGAGACTTCCCTCCAAATCTATAGTCTGTATTATTTTAGTTTTTTCACAACAAACACAATTACTTTGCTGATTGGGATTTTTTTAAGCTTCTGAAAAGCTATTAGGCAAGTGACGGCTGGAAGTGAACTGAAATAAACACATGGCATCAAGAGACTTTTAATATTAAAAAATAATTTGAATTTGATTCTTTTGCCCTGAAGCATGCCTGAACAAATGAAATGAGAAAGGAGTCTAGATGTCTGCAGTGTTTTAAGCAGGGACCATAACACCAGTATCAAAATTACATATTTTAACCCAATCCCAAAAATTAAAGGATATATTCAGATCTTCTATCGCCCTTCTCCACCTTTCTTCCAACCCTTTTCTATATGCTATATTTTCACCAACTTCATTTCCCTCCAGAGTCTTCCGTATTTTCCCCCTCAGGAATAGAACGTATTCTGCCATATTACTTTCAATTATCGTTTAATAATTTATGAAATTACTCCGCATCATACCTGCAGTATTTCAGTCAGGCCCCATTACATTGTAATGAGGTTTGATTTAACGTGGTCATTATAAATGCTGCTAAAGGTTAATAGGGAAAAAAAGTTTCAATCCAATGCATTTTATTTCACTCATTTAGGAATAAAATAAGCATCTGTCACTAAGCATAGGACTTCCTTTTCCTGTAAGCAGCAGGGTATGATTACTCTGCTCACAAAAGTTTAGCAGAATATAAAGGACTACCATCTGGCAGAAAGCCAACTTGTGGGAGGCACAGTGTAAAACTGCCTTTTCCAAGGATTGTGCTATAGAGTTTGGGGGCAGGAAAATTCTTTATTGTGCAGGACTGTCTTTCCCATGGCGGAACATTCAGCATTCCTGACCTTTGTCCATTAAGTACCTATAGCAATCCCAGTTACTGTTACAGCCAAAAATAGCCCCGTGAATTTCCAAATGCCCTCTGGGGGGCAGCACTTCTCACAGTTTGGTACCACTGGTTTAAAAGGTTGAGCACTAGTTTTACAGTCTAGAAAGTCTAGTTTTGAAAGTCTAATTTATGCTAAACAGTTCATTTGAATGTAGTAAGAGAAAAAAAGTAACTGTTTATGATCTCAACCATCCTCTAAGGAGGGTGGAGCCTTTGTTTTGTGAGCCACTACCGTGACTGGAAGGGCCAGCTTATACCCCCAAGAGCTGGCCATGTGCATCTCTTCCCAACTCTACCTTCAATGGCTTCACCTTGGAACTTTGAAATCAGCCATGGTGGGAATTTTTGGAGATCCAGTTGTTAAACATTCACCAGTGTACCAATGTTCTTAGGGGATGTGACTAAATATGTGAGATAAGCAGATCTGAATTATTACGCATGATAGAGAGAAAAGAATCTGCGGCTCCTAGAGAAAAGTTACTTCAGTACATGGATAGAGAAAAGAAACAAAGAGCAGAAAGTTGCAGCCTTGCTGTGTTGTGACCATCAATCTTCAGTAAATTCTTCTCAACTTAAGAAGTGCTTGAAGCAAGGGAGCAACCAAGACAGATGCTGAGTTTTGCCTGAATGTGGGTCTATTCTTTCATTCAACAAATATTTAGTAAGCACCTATCAAGTGCCAAGCATTGTTCTAGGCACTAATCTGACATAGCCATTCAAAGGCAACCCACATAACTGCAGAAACAGGAAACAGGAGAATCATGAAAAGGTAATTCCAAAGACTATGTAGAAACTTTATGGAGGATTTTGAACATTTCCTTGGAATCAGTGAAGTGCCAAGCAAATCATATCTGAATGTGAAAGGAGCAAGGAACTGAATTTCATATGGAAAATGGGAATTTAATAGAGGCTTAGCTGGAATGAAGCATCCAATTTCCTGGCATCCAAGACTGAATTGCTTCCCTTCCAGCAACCCTGAAAGTAGTATCCCTCAGCCATTCACTGAACTCTGGTACTTGGGAGAGGCTGAAGTCAAGGGGACACCAAAATGGTGTGGAGTCTGGAGGCCATATAACATGAAGACACCAGTCTTAGAGAAGCTCGGGGGCGGGGGTTGGGGGGACATGAGATCTGTCTTCAAATGCCTGAGGGCCATCGGTTTAGAGAGAAATTACACGTTTCCTCACTAGCTCTAAGGGCAGGAGTAAAATCAATTTGACAGAGTAGGTGGGCAGATTTAATCTCAAAAAGAGAAAAAAAAAGATACATATACACAACTACCTTATATAAAATAGGTAAACAACAAGGACCTACTGTATAGCACAGGGAACTATACTCAATATCTTGTAATAACCTATAATTGAATCACTTTGTTGTACACTTGAAACTAACACAACATTGTAAATTAACTATACTTTGGTTAAAAAAGAGAGAGAGAAAAAACTTCTAGCAGTCACAGCTGACTGGCCCTGGAGTGACTGTATCTCAACCTTACTCCATGTCAACAGGATAAAGTCCCAGTCCTTCCTGACAACTAAAGTTGTATTTCCCAGAAGAGGGTAATTATTTATGAAATGTCCTTAGCAGGATGTCCGTTGTTTAGAATCGCTTGTGGCAAACAAACCTAGAATCTATGGATTTAATGATTTCCCAGGGCACCTAACCTAAGTTGTACAATTATCTGGAGTACAAAATGGAGATAAGCCAAACACTCTCCTCCGTGTACAGTAACCTGCAAAGCCTCATGATAGGTAGAGACTTTACCTATCATGGTTGGCCAGAGATTTCATATCTGAGGCAGGAAGAAAAGACCTGGGGAACCATACAGAATGTCCAAGACCTCTCCCTGCTTCGCCTATGCCACTTGATTGCTTTTATCCCTGAAATTACTAGTAAATCTTGGTGTGGGGTAAGATCTTTGAATATGTAAGTCAGATTGGACAATCCAGTCCTCTGTGTTAGCCCACTAGCATAGTGACTGCCTCAATAAATATTGGTTAAACCAAATACCCAAATAGAAAGTGCCTTATTATAAGTCAGTTCTCATTTGTAGAATTACTACAACTGAAGCTGAAAGAATATTTCAAAGATACCATCTAGTGGGGTTCTATGTTTGATGACAGCTTGTACTAGATTAAACTTTAAAGTCCTCCAATGTTAACATTCCATAATATAATGATCCCTCTTTGAAAGCTTGAGTCTCATGCACTCTATCTCGCCTCAGACCTCAGTTGAATAATAAGCCAACCTGCAACAGCATAAAGTTCAACTCACATGGCTCCTGCTGTCACAGAGTGACTTGAGAGGCAAAGCCAAGAATGATTGACTTTTATCAAAGCCATTAAAAATATCTTGAGAGAATTTTGATACATTATTTCTATGATCTTGGTAAGAACCTTGTAAGGTTATAAGGAGAAAAAGATACTCTTCTCTCTGATTAGGAAATAGACTCAGAGAGGAAAGTGATTTTTCCAAACTTACACAGCTAATATTTACCAGAGATGGTCCTAAAATACAAGTCTTTGACCTTCAGGAGCCAATGCTCTTTCCTTAATGTTACACGTAATGCCTCATTCTTACCAACTGTGGACAAAGAAGTAGCCACTAACCTCTCTGAATCTCAATTCTCTCTTCTGCAAAATGGCGACAACAGTAAACCCTACCTCACATACAACATTGTAAATGCTTTATGATAGCAAATGTGTGTTCAGTAATCTGACAAAATTCAGAGTACTGATGGAATATCATAATAATGATTCTATGTCTCCACCAAATTTTGTAATATCATATTCCTTTCACATTCATTATCACTTACTTCTCCCAACCATCTTGCAAGATGAACAGGGTAGATATTTTCCTTTTCTTTATGGAAAGGAAAGCATGACTTAAAAGGTTAAATGAACTGGCTAACCACACAGAACTGAGAGTAAAACCTCTTCTTGTCCAGTTCTAAAACTCTATGCTAGATGTTACAAAGATTTTATAAAACAGCAAGAAATTTTACTTCCTCTCCTCTTGAGAAACTTACAGCATGATGAACATGTAGGGCTATTTAATATGTGATGTATGTTATCTAGAAAATGTGACCCATCTTGAAAATAAGATATGTAACTATGGTTTCAAATAGTGTTCAGATATCAAAAGTAAAGAGAATTTTATTGTTCATTCATATATGAAGAAATCACTCTTCAGTCAGAAAGCTAGTAGAACTATGACCACCACTGGATTCCAAGTATATAGAGACAGTGAACTAGGCACATTGTAGATATTCTATAAATCCTTGGTTTTATGAATAATTAACTTTGGGGCTGGAATATAAATAGAGAGGTGATAAAATGATCTTGAAATTTTCCCAGATCCATGCATTGGTAGCCAAAATTTTCTCAAAGAATTCACTTAACAAGAGTTTCACTGACTTCTTCAGTAAAATAGAAATTATAGAGTACCTGTAAGACTTCCTACAAAAAGAATTCCAACTGTCCACTAAATCTCTTCTTCCTTTCTTCCTTAGTACAGAACTAAATTGCATTTTCCATTTAGTCACGTGATGGGGTCATGCAATGTAGTCATGTGATGGGGTCTGAGCCAATGGGATGTGAGTAGAAGTGATGTGTGCCTTGTCAAGATCTCGGCCACAAAAACTTCCAAACTCTTCCGTGTTCTTCTCCTTTGTGTGGTCAGAGACCAAGAAGGTCATTGGGATAGCAGTGGAAGCCATGTGTTGAAGATGGCAGAGCCACTACCAACCTGAGTCCCTGAAATACTCCATGGAGCAGAAATTGTCTCCCCCACACCAACCACCTCTGCTGACCTGGGATATCCCTGCTCAACTCTTAGGAGAGAAGAAATCAAGCCTTCATCGTGTTTGAGCTGCTACATTTTTAGCTTCTTTCTTGCAGCAATTTAGCCCACATAAACTAATACAAATCATAATGTACTCTGCAACTGGAAAGGATTCTTTTTCTTCAGTATTATTATTCTAAGCTCAGCTCTCTACCAGTTTAATTTTTGTGACATATGCCAACCTGTTCCTTTTAATAATATGTTCACCATAATGAAAATATCTCTGTGTTGCCATTCTACAATTTCTATTAAACTGTAGCTTTTATCATGGCAATTCTAAATCAAGAAAATTCAGTGGTTCCTAACACCAATTATCCAAGCTTGGAATGATCTGATGCAAGAAACAAGCTAGTCACACCCTGTGAAAGAGGCAGTTTATGAAATAGGTAATTCTCATTTACAACCAAGGAAACAAACCCAGAGAGCTAAGTAATACGGCGTGATTTAGGAGCACCAGGGAGGCCCTTCTCTTTTAGCCTGTCTGCCATTTACAGAGCATCACTGGTAAAGGTTTCTAGTCTCTCCTACTTGATCCATCCAAATATCACTTTCAATTTGGCTTTGTAAGGCACTACTTTATTCTTTTGTTCCCAAACTCAAAAACTTATAATGACTCCCTAATTGTATTTTACCCTGGCTTTCAAAACTCTCTTGCAGAATCTGGCCCTACTTTGCCCTCAGCCTTATTTCCCACCACACAGACAAAGACCTTTCCAAGGAGTGAACTCCCAGGCATGGCCCACAGGAAGTACCTCCAATCCAGGGACCACACATTCTCTCCTAGGAAAGGGTGAGGGGAGGCTGCAAATGTTCCTATGTTCCTACTCCCCTGTGATTGCAGGAGACAGGAAAAGAGTTCACTTGCAATAGTTCTCAATATCATTTCAAAAATGCAATATTAAGATTTAATCTCAAACAACAAATGCTGGAGAGGGTGTGGAGAAAAGGGAACCCTCTTGCACTGTTGGTGGGAATGTAAATTGATACAGCCACTATGGAGAACAATATGGAGGTTCCTTAAAAAACTAAAAATGGAATTACCATATGATCCAGCAATCCCACTACTGGGCATATACCCAGAGAAAACCATAATTCAAAAAGACACATGCACCCCAATGTTCATTGCAGCACTATTTACAATAGCCAGGTCATGGAAGCAACCTAAATGCCCAGCAACAGATGAATGGATAAAGAAGTTGTGGTACAGATATACAATGTAATATTACTCAGCCATAAAAAGGAACAAAATTGAGTCATTTGTTGAGACATGGATGGATCTAGAGACTGTCATACAGAGTGAAGTAAGTCAGAAAGAGAAAAACAAATATTGTATATTAACGCATATATGTGGAACCTAGAAAAATGGTACAAATGAACTGGTTTGCAGGGCAGAAGTTGAGACACAGATGTAGAGAACAAACATATGGACACCAAGGGGGGGAAACCGCGGTGGGGTGGGGATGGTGGTGTGCTGAACTGGGCGATTGGGATTGACATGTATAAACTGATGTGTATAAAATTGATGACCGATAAAAAAAAAAAAGAGATGTTAATAAAAAAAAAATATTTAATCTGCTGTGGCATCTAGCACAGCAGAGAGTCCTCCTAAGCTCTTGAAACCATCAAACCATCCGCATGTCCCACATATAAATGGGGCTCCATTACCACCCATGACTCTCTGATCTGGCCCCGAATGACTTACAGGATTCTCCTTTACAGACTACGTCCCCACCTGCCTAATTCTGTTATCATCCAAGATATGGTCTTACCTTTCTGGGTTCTATCTTCCTAACTCAAGGTTAATGCCTCTTCCTGAATACAGTTGAGTCCCCCCTCCAGCTCTGCCACCCCAGTCACCTCAGAAAATGCTCCTCTCCCATTCCCAGCCCTCTCAGTTTTTACAAATTTTGCCCATCACCCTGTCTCATACCTGTGAGAGGACCCCAGGGTTCAAACCATAACATGTAGGAGGAGCTCAGTAAAGGTCTGCTGATCTCATCATTTTGAATAGTTGAGCTGAGATATATATCAGTCTTTATACCCCTCTTATTTTAATTCCTAATAATAATAATACAATCATTTATTAACTGAGCCCACCCTCAGATTTCCCCACTCAGTGGTCTGGGGTGGGGACTGAGAATTAATATTTCTAACAAGTTTCCAGGTGATGCTGCTGATGGTTGGAGGACCACATTTTGAGAACAACCGTTCTCTGCTTACCCCTGCCCTAAACCAAGTGCCTCAGGTATACTCACAAGGTCATCTCCCTTACGTGTCAAGAAGGACAACAGTGTGGGCTGGATTTCCACCATTATCAGCCAGGAACACCACAAACAAATAAACAAAAAGAATGAGTCAGGAAACTGTCCTTTCTTTCTCAGAGAAGCTATTTGTCCCCTGTCCCAAGCTCCTGATGGGTTAATGTGAGGGTAGCGGTGCCAGGCTGAGAAGCCCTGGTGAGGGCTGAGCACAAAGGTGGATGAGACTTACAGGTCAAATTACAGCAGCCACCAAACAGAGAGGCGACGGGAGTCATGGCAGCGATATCTGAGAAACGACATTATGACGGAACGGATCCCAAGGCCATTGACAGCTAGCTCTGAGACAGGCCCTCTTATCCACCAGAACAAAAGTACATGGCGTGCTCTGGGTAAACCTCCAGGGAATGCTTTAGCCCAGATCTCCTGACTGACTAATAGGAGTTTTTCCTTTTCATGGCGAGGGAGCCATTCTTTCTTGATGCCTTTCTGAGTATGTCTGTGGCTGATAACAAACTAATTTCCCTCGGAAAATGTCCTTTCCTTCTCTCCCTCTCTCTTTTGCCTTTCTGTTTCCTACAGGAGAGAAAGGGGGAGAGAGAGAGAGAGAGAGAGAATGAATGAATGAATAGCAATTTTTCACAGTGTTCCTTAAGTCATCTCATGCTGATGGGTCCAGAATAAGAAAGTCAAGGCCAGGACACAGCCTCTCACCTGCCCAAGTCGTGGAGGGGGGACTGCCTTCCCTGGCGAAGTGGGCACCTGGGCAACCTCATACACTTCCCTATGAGTACCGAGCTGCCATCATCACGTGGGTCAATCCCTCCCTCCTCTGGGTTATCTGGTTAGGTTATCAGGAGCCAGTGGGGCTGCTGCTGAATGCCCCTAGGTCACCTGATAACTGTGGCTGCCCCTGGAATCTCCGTGGGAAAGGGGAAGGGGCGGGGCCATTCACCCAGGATGCTTCTTGATTTCTGCCTTTAGAGTTCTCCCGGATATCCCACTCCCCCCCTTGCCTGGAACTGTCTGGGCTCCTCAGATATGCAAGTGATTCATTTTCCATCCGTCAGAGATGAGACTTAAATAAATAAAAAGGTACTTCGTGGGGCGGCTGGGCCTAATGATAAGCAATTATAGGAAGCCAAATGAAGGCAGTGCTTTGTGCGGGGCCTGTGAAATTGGTTAAGCAAAAAGAATAATGGCCCGTTTCAGTGATTCATCCCTTTGCTCATTTCAGAGGGAGCATTATCTCAGTTAAGTGATGCAATTAATATGAAAATGAGGGAATCATTGTTTAAGGAGGTGAGAGGAAAGTGGAGTGGGGGCCCGGATGCCACAGTGGGAAGAATAAGGGCCACTGAGATGGAAATTTGCATAGGTCAGTAGCAATGTGACGCCTCTAGCACGTATTCAAAGCTTAGCTTGCATTGTAATACGTAGCCATTAAATTCTCATTACGGTGACCTGTGTCCAATACAATTCAATTTTTCAGAATCTTAATGATAAAAACTTAATTACGTTAAGGTGAAAACCTTTTGTACTGAGCCCTAAAATAAAGCACAGAAAGGGCATTGTGAGTACCTCAGGACACTGCAGGTAGAGCCAGGGGGGCTTAAATTACTGTTCTATTAACCATAACATGATTTGCTAGTTGACTTTTTTGTGAGCTTTGCAGATCTTTTGTAATGAAGTCAAGAGTGATAAATAAGGTATTTGCCTCTCCTCTTCACTTTTTTTTTTTCCTTCCCTGGTTCTCTGATGGTATTTTTCCACTCAGTAGCTGGAAGACCATATTCCAGGGACTGGTTCACATCTTTGGACACAGAAAAGGAAGAGAAGAGGGATCGGAGTGGAGCGTGTGGCAGAGAGCTCAGAGGGTCAGGAGTCATTGGACTCGGATCTGGCAGGGTTGCCACCAGCTCACTCTGTGCTTTGGGCATGGCATTTCACACCCAAAGGGCTCCAAGCAGAGAAGGAGAAAAGAGCATGACCTGTTTTTTACAGCAGAGGATAACTTGTAGCTTCTGCCACTTATCTGCTCTGTGTCCTTGAGCCAGTTACCTAACCTCTCAGAGTTTCATCATCTTCTTGGGAGCAAAAGATAATGTTGCCTTTCTTGAAGGAATTGCTATGAGGATTTGGAATCAAGAATATACCATGTTTCATGCCAGGTAGGGGGAAGGGAAAGGAAGATCATCATCATCATCTTCATTGTGGTGTTAGACCCTACACCTCACATGCTACAGGAATACAATAAGCATCAGCTCCCCTCCCACGGTGACCTTCCATTTCTTCCTTTATAAAACTGGAGGGCAAATCATGATTTTTATATCTTGACAAGATAGAAAAGTAGCAAAAATTGCTGGCTCCCTTCACATAATCTAACACTGGAAACTCCCAAAACAGAGAAAGAGAAGTTGACAGATCTATTAAACTACCATAAGAACTGTGTGAATCCAAGAGAAGGTGGTTGGATCCCTTGGGAGGCGGGTGGTGGAGGATGTAGGAAAGACAACAACCCAGAGGAGAAGATGTCCAGGGTAGACCACTGCAAGGCAATGGCAACAGGGTAACATCAGGTTGGCATATGGGCCAGCTGAAGTGGAAGCAGCTAACAACGTATGCAGGCCAACTAAAATCTTCCTCCTCCCACACCTCTGTACCCAAAAGCCAGGCATTTTCAACAGAAGGAGAAGACAATCTTAAAGAGCATCAATGTCAGGGAAGTGGTAGGGTTGTAACTGTAAAATTTCTCTGTCTTGAGATGTAATACTCCTTCCCTTCCTCCCTATACTCACCAAGAGAAGCTGCAGCCAAGACCTGCAACTTAGCCTTCAGTGTTAACAGAACCAGGAAAATATCTGCTCCAAAGGGGAAATAACACAATATTTGATCAGTTAAATGACTCTAGTAATACTAGCAAAAGCTTACCAACACTAAGTGTGTGTGAGACATGGTACTATGTGCTACAAATATCAGTCTATTCAATCCTCACAACTGCTCTGTTAACCCAATTTTAAGTATCAAAAAGGAAGCACAGAGAGGTTAAGTTATTTGCCCATGATTACACAGCTGGGCATTGGCAGAGCTGGGTTTTGAATGTAGGCAGTCTGGCTCCCACTAAGGAACAAAATTCAACTGAGTAAATCTGAAGATCTAATTGGCTTTATTCAACAATTCATGAATCAGGCAATGTCCCATCTAGCAGACAGAAAGGAGCTCCAAAGACCTATACAAAATGGAAGACTTTTATAGGCAGAAGGAGTTGGGACAAGGAAGTTATTAGCAAGTGCACTGTTTGTGGCAAGGTCTCCTTCCTCTAGGAGATGACAGGGGTCTATCAGGCAGATTACCTCACTAGTGCTGAAGCTGAATCTGGCCTCTGCACACCAACACCGAATTAAATCTCAGAGACAGAGTTTTGAGTGAAGTAGAAACTAATAGCTTTACTGCTTTGCCAGGCAAAGGGGGCCACAGTAAGCTAATGCCCTCAAAACTGTTTGTCCCGACCTGGAGGGGGTAGTGAGGAATTTTATAGTAATGGTTCAAGGAGGGCGTGATCAGCTCGTGGACATTCTTCTGATTGGTTAGTGGTGAGGTAATTGGGAGTCAGCATCATCAACCTCCTGGTTCCAACCGGTCTGGGGTCTATGTGCTTGTGGGCAGCACACAGTTAACTTCTCCCACCTGGTGGGGGTTTCAGTATCTACAAAACAGCTCAAAGATATTGTTATGTATATGCCTTGAGGGGGAACCAGCTCCCTGCCCCAAGGCTGCACTATTGTTTCTCTGACTGTTCCTCCCTTGTCTCCACATCCCCTCCTTTCCCTAATTAGCAACTGTTTGAACCTGTCCTTGGAACTCAGGGAAAGTCATGGAGGCTGAATGAAGCCTATTTCCTGTAATCAAGAAAAGGAGGACACAGAAAGGCTTTTGTGCCCAGGTGCCCCACAGGGTCCTGCTCGGTATCAGTGATGACCAGGTAATTCCAGATTGACTGATTTAAGATTCTACTCCTCAGAGAGGTTAAAACTATAATTAAGTATTAAGTCTTGGTTTGGTGAATGGGCTTAGAACAGGTGACTCTATTGTGGGTCTGTTGTCTCTTTTTTAACACTCCAAAGCTTATGCTTTTACCAGTACACTTTACTGCCTTTCTGGCAAAAATATGACAAATTGAATTATCTGCACCAGATAAAGAAAATTAATTGATCAGATAAAACATAAGTTAAAGATCAAATTATTAAATATCTCCAAAGAAATAAGGAGAATATCAGAAACATAAAGCAGGAACATGAAGAACAAAATAAAGACACTATATTATGAAAAACATGATACTTATAGAACCCAATAAATGGATTGAAAATGAATATAGCTGCAAAACAAATCAATGACATGAAAGATTAGATCGGAAATGCTATGAATGGCATTAAAAAGGGATAACTGATGAAAAGTATGAAAAAATAAAATCTAGAAGATAGAATTATAAGCACCAATATATGCATAGTAAGACTCAGAGAAAAAATAGAGAAAAATACCTATACAAGTAAATGACTAATTTCTCAAATTAGAAAAATATTGAAAAGGTTTATAGAATACAAACATATAAGAAACCACCCATATTTTAACTCACTTTAGAGAAATTTATTAACATTAAAAACAAAGAGAAAAATAACATCAATAAACACTTAAAAAATTCTTTAAAAACTTCCAAAGAAGAAAGTCACCTACAATGAAATAAGGGTCCAGTTGATATCTGATTTCTCAGCAGCAAAAATAACATGCAAAAAACTTTGAAACTAAAATTTTATATCCATCAAAACTATTATTTGGATGCAAAAGTCTTTTTAGGTACACAAGATTTCACTTGGACTATCAGACAAAACTCTCTTTAAAATTTAATTGGAGAAGTATTTCTAAATGAAAATAAAATACAATTTTATAAGATATAACTACAGTAAATTTTAAAACAAAACAAAAAAACAGGAAACATGGCCAAAGATGTTTAAAAACATATAATGACTACATTAAATATTAAGAGATAAACTCATATCTCAAGAGGCAGAGACTCATGGGTTGGATCAAAACAAGATCCAATAATTAGTTGTATACAACAGGCCCTCATAAAGGACAATAAAAATGTTGAAAGTAAATATGTCAGGAAAATATGAACCAAGAGAAAGTGAGAATAATAATGTAATACCACACAAAGTAGAGTAGAAGGCAAAAAAAAAAAAAAATCAGGAGGGACAAAGAAAAATGTTGTATGCTACTAAAACAAACAATAAATCAAGAAACTATAAAAGTCATGAATATACCTCTACCCAAGAATATAGCATTTTAAAAATCTGCTGATTTGAATGTTATATATTTTTGTTCCTGCAGTCCTGAAAATAGTAATAAGACCCCCAAGTGCCTCCACACTCCATGTTGTTTTCTTAGTCTTGCCCACACTTCTGTAAGTTATTCTTTCATTAAAGTATCTTCAACTGAATCATCCAAGTTGAATTCTGTATCTTACACAGATTCTGGCTGATACAACTTTATAATAATAAAAAAAAAAAAACCCTAGAAACAAAATTCTATATTTATATGGAGAATAGGATGGAAAAGGGGCAGTATATGGATTCTGGAGTTAGACATACCAAGTTTGAGTCTTAGCTCCACTGCTTACCATTTGTATGACCCTACACAAGATGCTCAAAGTCCTTGAGTTGCGGTTTCCACAAATATAAACATTATGTAGTAATACCTGCCTCGTAGTGCTTTGTGAGTACTCCCAACATTGTAATCAATCAGTAAATTTTGGTGGTGATAGGAATACTAGAAAAGTAGGAGTGGTAATATAAATACTAACACTGATGCCAATACTAATAATAAAAAAATATGAATGTTAAAATTACTATTGGACTTTTAATAGTGCAAATGATCCTTCATGGTCAATCATACTATACACATAAAAACAAGGGATATATTCTTTCTTCAATAGCAAGAAAACCCAATTTATAATTCTGGTATCTTGATGAGTGTGCAAAGCACTCATATATACCTACCCTGATGAATTGCTTAATCTACCATGGAGATAAAATATCTAATATTATGAAGCAACACTCTCAGCAGATCTTACTCTGAATACATTCAGATGAGGTTGCATAGAGTCACCTACTCTATATTTGGATGTCAGGAAAAATGCCAGGACCTGGATAACAATGGATCAAAAAGAGAAGTGAGAAATATGCACCAGAGTGGGAAAAAAAAGGGGGGTTCTTTGTAGAGAAGGAAGGAGATATATTCATCAGACTAGCTGTTTGGTGGCATTTTGAGGGTGATAAAGAAATGTACAAACATGACAGGCAGTGAAAAACCAACAAGACACAGGAAATCAAAAGGATGAGGTATCAGAAAATAAACTTAGGGACTTCCCTGGTGGTGAAGTGGTTAAGAATCCACCTGCCAATGCAGGGGACATGGGTTCAATCCCTGGTCCAGGAAGATCTCACATGTCACGGAGCAACTAAGCCTGTGCACCACAACTACTGAACCTGCACTCTAGAGCCCATGAGCCACAACTACTGAGCCCGCGTGCCACAGCTACTGAAGCCTGCACGCCTAGAACCCATGCTCCACAACAAGAGAAGCCACCGCAATGAGAAGCCCATGCACCACAATGAAGAGTAGCCCCTGCTCACCGCAACTAGAGAAAGCCCACGCACAGGAACAAAGACCAAATGCAGCCAATAAATAAATAAATAAATTTATTAAAAAAAAAAAAAAAAGAAAGAAAGAAATTAAGTCAAATTTGCAATGAGACTGAAATCAAAGCATCCTTCTGCCCCTGTCAAGAAGCCATTTATATTTTTCCTGCTGGGACACAGAACACTCCAGAATCCATTTTTGAGACTCAGGGACTCATGACTAAGGAAAGTATTCAAAAATATTAGTCCCAGTCTCATGAACGTATTTAGCGTATCTTCAGCCAACTTGACTCATTTTATGGATCAAGGCATTCCTAAAGATTCATGGCATTCTACATCAGTAATTCCCAAGCATGGTTTAGCATACAGTCAACTGAACAATCTGGTAAAGCACATATTCCCAAACGGAAAGCTCTGGAATAAGAGCTCAGGAAGCAGTATTTTCAACAAGTAATCCAGATCATTATTATGCAGCCAGACAGGAAGATAAGTATAGGACACAAGCAATTTGTGGAACCACTTTTTTGTAGAGCCCTAAATAGTCCATTTCTCTACAAGTCCAATACTAAATATCTCTCCTCGCTTATTGACTTTCCTGGGATATTGGCATGTCTTATTAACAAATTTATTCATTAGTGTTTACTGAGTATCTACTACAGCATGAGTTAAGAATGAGGCAATTCCTGACCTCCCTCAAAGAATTCAAAGTGCAGAGAAGTTCAGGTCTGGGCACTATGAACCTAACAAAGTAGAGTAAAACAAGTGCTGTAAGGAAGTAAAACAACAGAGAAGAAAGGGGATATTGATCTTGACCAGGGTGATCAGAGAGTATTCCTTAAAAGAGGTGGCATTTGAACTGAACCTTAAACAAAGAGCAAGATTTAAGTTACAGGCAAAAGAAAGAAAAGTGTTTTGTGCTGAAGGAATACTACAAGCAAATGCTTGGAGAGGTAAGAAGGTAGAAGGCATATTTGGCTAATAATGAATAGTTCAATATTGCTAGAATATCTAGGGTACTTCACCTGGGACCACATTAAAAAAGGTCTTGAGCACCTTGAAAGGAGAGTGAACCTTTGTTGGTAAGCTGTGGGGAGACATTAAACGTTTTTAAAGATGAAAACAAACAAGAAGGAGAAGTTACAACTGACACCACCAAAAGACAAAGGATCATAAAAGACTACTACAAGCAACTATATGCCAATAAAATGGACAACCTGGAAGAAATGGACAAATTCTTAGAAAAGTACAACCTTCCAAGACTGAACCAGGAAGAAATAGAAAATATGGACAGGCCAATCACAAGTAATGAAACTGAAACTGTGATTACAAATCTTCCAACAAACAAAAGTCCAGGACCAGATGGCTTCACAGGTGAATTCTATCAAACATGCAGAGAAGAGTTAACACCTACACTTCTGAAACTCTTCCAAAAAAGTTCAGAGGGAGGAACACTCCCAAGCTCGTTCTATGAGGCCACCATCACCCTGATACCAAAACCAGACAAAGATATCACCAAAAAAAAAAAGAAAATTACAGGCCAATATCACTGATGAACATAGACGCAAGAATCCAATAACAAATTAAAAGGATCATACACCATGTTCAAGTGAGATTTATCTCAGGGATGCAAGGATTCTTCAGTACACTCAAATCAACCAATGTGATACACCATATCAACAAATTGAAGAATAAAAACTGTATGATCATCTCAAAAAATGTAGAAAAATCTTTCAACACAATTCAATACCAATCTATGATAAAAAATCTCCAGAAAGTGGGCATAAAGGGAACCTACTTCAACATAATAAAGGCCATATATGACAAACCCACAGCAAACATTATTCTCGATGGTGAAAAACTGCAAACATTTTTTTGAAGATCAGGAATAAGACAAGAGTGTCCACTCTCACCGCTATTATTCAATATCATTTTGGAAGTCCAAGCCATGGCAATCAGAGAAGGAAAAGAAAAAGTAAAACTGTCACTATTTGCAAATGACATGATACTATACATAGATAATCCTAAAGATGCCACCAGAAAACTTCTACAGCTAATCAATGAATTAAGTAAACTTGCAGGATACAAAATTAATACACAGAGATCTCTTACATTCCCATACACTAACAGCAAAGATCAGAAAGAGAATTAAGGAAACAATCCCATTTATCATTGCAACAAAAAGAATAAAATACCTAGTAATAAACCTACTTAAGGAGGTAAAAGACCTGTACTCAGAAAACTATATGCTATTGATGAAAGACATTAACAATGACACAAAGCAATGGAGAGATATACCATGTTCTTGGATTGGAAGAAATAATATTGTGAAAATGAATATACTACCCAAAGCAATCTACAGATTCATTTCAATCTCTATTAAACTACCAATGGCATTTTTCACAGAATTAGAACAAAAAATTTCACAACTTGTATGGAAACACAAAAGACCCCGAATAGCCAAAGCAATCTTGAGAAAGAAAAACAGAGCTGGAGGAATCAGGCTCCCTGACTTCAGACTATACTACAAAGCTACAGTAATCAAGACAATATGGTACTGGCACAAAAACAGAAATATAGACCAATGGAACAGGATAGAAAGCCCAGAGATAAACCCATGCACCTATGGTCACCTAATCTATGACAAACGAGGCAAGAATATACAATGGAGAAAAAACAGCCTCTTCAATAAGTGGTGCTAGGAAATTTGGACAGCTACATGTAAAAGAATGAAATTAGAACACTCCCTAACACTATACACAAAAATAAACTCAAAATGGTTTAAAGACCTAAATGTAAGGCCAGACACTATAAAACTCTTAGCGGAAAACGTAGGCAGAACACTCTTTGACATAAATCACAGGAAGATATTTTTGACCCACCCCCTATAGTAATGAAAATAAAAACAAAAAGAAACAAATGGGACCTAACTTAAAAGTTTTGCACAGGAAAGGAAGCCATAAACAAAATGAAAAGACAACCTCAGAATCGGAGAAAATATTTGCAAATGAAGCAACTGACAAGGGATTAATCTCCAAAATATACAAACAGCTCATGCAGCTCAATATCAAAAAAACAAACAACCCAATCAAAGAACAGGTGGAAGACCTAAATAGACATTTCTCCAAAGAAGACATACAGATGGCCAACAAACACATGAAAAGATGCTCAACATCACTATTTATTACAGAAATGCAAATCAAAACTACAGTAAGGTATCACCTCATACCAGTCAGAATGACCATCATCAAAAAATCTACAAACAATAAATGCTGGAGAGGGTGTGGAGAAAAGGGAACCCTCTTGCACTGTTGGTGGGAATGTAAATTGATACAGCCACTATGGAGAACAGTATGGAGGTTCCTTTAAAAACTAAAAATAGAACTACCATCGACCCAGCAATCCCACTACTAGGCATATACCCTGAGAAATCCATAATTCAAAAAGAGTCATGTACCACAATGTTCTTTGCAGCTCTATTTACAATAGCCAGGACATGGAAGCAACCTAAGTGTCCCTCAACAGATGAATGGATAAAGAACATGTGGGACATATGTGCAATGGAATATTACTCAGCCATAAAAAGAAATGAAATTGAGTTATTTGTAGTGAGGTGGATGGACTTCGAGTCTGTCATACAGAGTGAAGTAAGTCAGAAAGAGAAAAACAAATAACGTATGCTAACACATATATATGGAATCTAAAAAAAAAAAAAAATGGTTATGAAGAACCTAGGGGCAGGACAGGAATACAGACGAAGATGTAGAGAATGGGCTTGAGGACACGGGGAGGGGGAAGGGTAAGCTGGGACGAAGTGAGAGAGTGGCATGGACATATATACACTACCAAATGTAAAATAGATAGCTCGTGGGAAGCAGCTGCATAGCACAGGGAGATCAGCTCGGTGTTTTGTGACCACCTAGAGGGGTGACATAGGGAGGGTGGGAGGGAGATGCATGAGGGAGGAGATATGGGGATATATGTATATATATAGCCGATTCACTTTGTTATAAAGCAGAAATTAACATACCATTGTAAAGCAATTATACTCCAGTGAAGACGTTTATAAATAAATAAATAAATAAATCCTTAAAAAACTAAAAGTAGAACTACCATATGACCCAGCAATTCCACTACTAGGCATATACCCAGAGAAAACCGTAATTCAAAAAGACACGTGCACCCCAATGTTCATTGAAACACTATTTACAATATCCAGGACATGGAAGCAACCTAAATGTCCCTCAACAGAGGAATGGCTAGGGAAGCTGTGGTATATATATACACTGGAATATTACTCAGCCATTAAAAGGAATGAAGTTGGGTCATTTGTAGAGATGTGGATGGACCTAGAGACTGTCATACAGAGTGAAGTAAGTCAGAAAGAGAAAAACAAATATCATATATTAACACATATATGTGGAATCTAGAAAAACGGTATAGATGATCTTATTTGCAAAGCAGAAATAGAGACACAGACATAGAGAACAAATGTATGGTTACCAAGGGGGAAAAGGGGGGGTGGGTTGAATTGGGAGGTTGGGACTGACATATATATATACTGTTGATACTATGTATAAAACAAATAACTAATAAGAACATACTGTATAGCACAGAGAACTCTACTCAGTGCTCTGTGGTGACCTAAATGAGAAAGAAACCCAAAAAAGAGGGGATATATGTATACATAGAGCTGATTCACTTTGCTGTACAGTAGAAACTAACACAACATTGTAAGGCAACTATACTCCAATAAAAATTAATTTTAAAAAGACAAAAAAAGAAAACAAACATGATTTGAGCCTTGTTATGGGAAGGTGACTCTACTGCAGCGTAAATCAAAGAGGCAAATGACTAAAAGTGGGGACATCAATTTACTAGCTATTATAATGGTCCAAATGAGAAATAACGAGGCTTGAATGAAAACAATAGCACTGGATGTGGAAAGGGCGGGGTATGACAACTGTAATCAGAGCTTTGCCACTTACTCTATGCATGTCCTTGGGCAAAGAAGTTAACCTCTCTGGGTCTGTTTCCCCCCTTTAAAAGGAGATTAATAATTACCTGCTAGGTCTCCTTCCCAGGATTATCATGGGATATGTAATCACAGAAATCACATAAAGTGCTTTACACGTATAAGAAGTTATTAACATTAATGATAATGATAAAGTCCCTACCTACTGAAGGGAAGGCACTCGGAGACAATTGTGAGACCAGAAGCACTGGAGCAGAGCAGGCTGACCTTTCCCTTTTCTTTTAAAACACTTTCACCTTTAAACAGTCTGAAGCTCTTATTAACTCCCCTAACACTCAACTCAGACAAATTCTAAATCAACCACCCCACCTTTATTTTACTAATTTTGGACTATAAGCTACCCTTTTATGACACTCATGCATCTTAGATCACATATTTTCCAAATGGGCACTCAAATTCCAACAGCTGGGCATATTGAAAAAGTAAAGGAAAAACCTACATCTTACCTGAAGCTTTATGTCTTTAGGCAAATGAGAGAATGGTTTCCTTATTAAGCAAATGAGCTGTTTTTCCTGCCAGGAGAAAAGGAGATAATACAAAATGTAGGTCTTTGGAGACAAGACTTTGGCTATTATCGTGAATGTGTATTTCATTATTTCCGGCAGACAAAGGTGTATATAGGAGGTGACACTGTTCAGCCTTTTCAATGATGTATTTGGCTTCAGTGTGAGACCCTAAGGAGCCTTAAGCAGAAGTCTCCATGAAGTTTTCCACTTGCCTTCCATTCATCTTTTCTCCCTCATCTGCCCCAAGATCCCTACCAAATCTCTCTCCCAGGGTACAGTGCTGATTGTCCATAGCACAGAAATATCACAAAGAAAGGATATATCTCAGGTTCCGAACACCCCAAACCATGATTTTTGGTCTCCAAATCTGCTCCTCCTCCTTTGTTGCCTCTCCAAAAATCCCGTTGAAACCCACTTTCCCAGGTCAGAGTCAATTTCCATTCCTCCTTGTTCTTACTCCCAAATTCCACCTGGTCTTCAGGTCCTGTCAGTTCCCAAGCTGTTCCCAAGCTGTCCCCAAGCCCACATGGGACTCAGCCAGGATGGAGGGGGCCTGACTCACACCCCATTGCTCTTTATCTACCACACAAGGGAATCCCTTGACTAACCTCAGCATGAAGACAGCCACTATAGAGAAAAGTATGGAGGTTCCTTAAAAAACTAAAAATAGAACTACCATATGACTCAGCAATCCTACTACTGGGCATATACCCAGAGAAAACCATAATTCAAAAAGAGTCATGTACCACAATGCTCATTGCAGCACTATTTACAATAGCCAGGACATGGAAGCAACCTAAGTGTCCATTGACAGATGAATGGATAAAGAAGATGTGGCACATATATACAATGGAATGTTACTCAGCCATAAAAAGAAATGAAATTGAGTTATTTGCAGTGAGGTGGATGGACTTCGAGTCTGTCATACAGAGTGAAGTAAGTCAGAAAGAGAAAAACAAATACCGTATGCTAACACATATATATGGAATCTAAAAAAAATAATTGATTCTGATGAACCTAGGGGCAGGACAGGAATAAAGATGCAGACGTAGAGAATGGACTTGAGGATACGGGGAGGGAAAAGGGTAAGCTGGGATGAAGTGAGAGTAGCATTGACATATATACAGTACCAAATATAAAATAGATAGCTAGTGGGAAGCAGCTGCATAGCACAGAGAGATCAGCTCGGTGCTTTGTGACCACTTAGAGGGGTGACATAGGGAGGGTGGGAGGGAGGCGCAAGAGGGAGGGGATATAGGGATATATGTATATATTTAGCTGATTCACTTTGTTATAAGGCAGAAACTAACACAACATTGTAAAGCAATTGTACTCCAATAAAGATGTTAAAAAAAAAAGAAAGAAAGAAGAACAAAGTAGGCTCCAGCTAGCCCTGAATCAGCTCCGACACTAAAACTGGGAATGCAAAGGAGCTGGCGATGGCCTCCTGATTTATGGAGAGATCAGAAAACTAGGATATTAATTAGGGTCATTATATTCCCTAATAACGAGATTCAATTGACTTATAACCAGTTATAAGCTCACTGTCTCGCACTACATCGTTAATTGTACTTACTCATTTTTACCGTTGCTAAATTATGAGATGTGCTATATAGTTGTGAAAGAAAAGGAAGGATTTATGCATGTTCTATGCTAGGTTGTGCAGTTGAAAGTGAAACAAAGTGTTGAAAGAGTTCTTCAGAAAGCCAACGTCAGTCTTCCTCACTCAGAGAGTCCCCAGCTTTCCAGAGAAGAAATTGTCGACAAAGAAGAAAGCCTGGACTGCCATTTCATTCTGCAGCCACTGTGACCTGGCTTCAGTTTGTGGACCAGGTTTCCGGGAGCAGTTTGTGATTCCAGGATTTGTTCAAAATTTGTTTCACAACCACTTGCGAGGAATCCCAGGCCTTCCTAGTCACTCAAACTCTAGGATGAGAGAACAGTCTTCAAAGACCAAAATTTTCACCTTCATCATCATCATCATTATTTTTCTCCAAAATGCTTTGTGACCTTGAGCAGGTTACTTATATCCTTGAGTTTTATTTTCTGGTGTGTAACGTGAGTTAAAGTAGCTTCTTCCTCCATAATCCAGGGTTTCACACACACAAAGGGCTCAAGTCCTATTTACTGCTAGTGGTATTAATCACAGTAGTATGTCAAGCCAAAAATTACCCATATTCAAATCTACATCCTGACCAAAGGACCTCGCACTATAGTGTGGTTTCTGTCTTTCAAACAAGCCTCATTTATTTGGTTTAGGAGAGGAGGTTGAAACAATCAACGATGTTACTCCCCAGAACTGTCCCCACTACACGTAGGAAAGTAGCAAGTAGCCCTACTTCACCAGCCCCAAGTGGATGATAGACTGCCTTTTGTTGATCACAATCTTATACGCATATACATATAGCATTATACACAGAGACAATGACATTGGAGAAAGATTATCTTAGCTGCTATTACAGGAATCTCCCTTGTGAAAGACCCTGAATTTTTGTTTGAGAATAAATAGTAGACAAGACATTTCAGCTAAGGGGTGAGACCCAAAGGAACATGCCCAACCAAAGCTAGATGCTTACTTTGCTGCTTTCTAAAGAAGATAGATTTTTCTGGCTGAAGGAACTTTGTTTCGTTAAACTCCTAGTGTCTTTGCTCTATAAATCTAAGAATGTGACCTGGGAAGGAAGAACTTGCTCTGCTTAATATAAATAGATAAAGTATTTGGAGTTCCCCCAAAGGAAACCTAGGAAGAAAATTCCTAGAAGGGATGAGCCTTCACCTTGGATAGAGAAAAGAGAGGAGGAAATCCCAGAGGTGATGGGACTTCAGTGGATAAAACTTTCTCTAGTATTTAGATATCAACTAGGGAAGTCACAGCTTCTATCTGCCTGCAGCTTGAAGCAGGATGAAAAAAGTAGACCTAAGGGACTAAGGTAAAATCTACAAAATACATAGTAGAGCCAAATTAAAATAAGTTTAGTGAGTTCTTTTCACAGCTTAAGTAATCAACAACAATTTATGTGGATTCAGTTGTGGATCCATAAACTATAGTAGTTTTTACCCATTCTAAGATGCACATATTTTTTCATACTTTAATCTCTCTGCAGTCAGGTTTCATCTTACAGTTGGTGATGTGTTAATATTACTTGGCAATATTTTTCTTTTTCTTTCTTAGAGGTAAGGAGAAGAATGGTGGATCTTACAATCAGTGACATTTCAGATTTTTTTGAAATATGGCAGTGACTTCAATAGATGTGTCAATAACTTCAACTCTCCAAACCATGTTTCACAAATACTGGTATTAACTCAGTCCTTAGGGTTTCAGGGTTAGATTCCATGCCCACAAAAACAAGTTCTTTTAATTTTTTTTATTTCAATTGACATCTCTCAGAGTTCAGATGGTTCTTATCTGAGCTCTAACATGAGACAGAGCCCAGAGCAGAGGCAAATTTAATTTCACCTGACACCTTTGCCCCAAGCTGATTAGCCAGCTAACAACATGCTTTGATTAACTCACTGCATCATAAGTATTTTGAATCTTTCTGCTTTCTTATCAAGACAGTGAAGGGCAATTCAGAGCACTGCGCCTCCATAAATGATTAAGTCCAATTAGGCTATGTCCTCTCTCTGCAAGACTCATTGGCCATTCCCATTCAGTGAAAGAAACTTACCAGATTCTTATTCCACATTTTTCTTCTCAAAGAAGAGACCTGAGCTTTCTAAATCTATCTTAGCCCAATGTGACTCTGGAGACCAAAAGCCTAATACAATGTCTTTAACAGAAGTGTGTGTCTTTCACACACACACACACACACACGATGCTTGGCATACTTGAATTTCTTGTTAAGGCCGTAAGTTTTGTATCTAGATAGAGATAGGGACAAAACAGTCAGCATGTGTGATTGAGGAAACAGCTGGCACCTGTAACGCACAAGCATTAACTAGAGTCATCCATGTACAAAGGTTTTAAAAGATGTGACAAACAGAAAAAGGAGGCTACACGAATTTTTGGTGGACCTTGTTGTTTGGGTGACCAAGGCAAGATCAGCAATAGTTAGGCTCCACGGATCACTCACTATGTTCCAGACACTCATATACTATATCACTAACACCCATGACGATACTGTAGAGGAGGTTCCATTGTCCGAGGCTATGTAATGAGCCTGAGGTCACAGAATCAGCAAACACTGGGGCTGAGATTCAAACTCAGGACCCTGTCCTGCCAAAGTTCTTGCTGTCTCTCTTCTGCCAAGTCGCCTGTCATTTTCAGGCTTTGTCTTGTTTTCCAGCCCTCAAAAGAATTCCCCACACTTCTCCGAATGAAATTACAGCTGCATCTCCAGGTGGTGGGTGACCTTCTCACTTTGCATCTAACCTTGTGTTTCCCATTCAGGGCTGACAGGTAGCCATGGCCCTTCCTTTTTGAAAATGTCAGTGAGCCATCTTCAAGGGAAAAAGGCGATGCTGACATTCTACTTTTCCTGTGACTCCCTGGAGAGCGTTTAATCCCCTTGACCTTATGGCTATTTAAAAAGAGTCAATCCCCAGACCTTGTCAGCTGGTGACAGCCAGCATTTTGTCTAATGGGCCCGAGGGTGGGCACGGTTTGCAATGGGGAAGGGTAACATCTGGCTAGTGTTTAAAAATCAAATGGGGTTTCTCAATGATTATTATTCATCAACAGTATTCAAAGGCATGTTTTGCCTGTATTGTTGTTTGTAGGCAAAAACAAATCCCAAGCACATACTCAAATTCTACATTGTTTTTATGATGAACCAGCAAGATGCAGCTTTCTGCTGGAGAAGCAAAGATGCCTAATTTGATTTTTATGTCACCAAAAATTGAATATTACAGGATTATTAAGAAATATTAAAGCATAATATCTATGGGCATTAATAACTATCACTTATGAAGCCAGACAATGACTTTAGTAATTTACATTATGCACTTGTATCCTCATAATGACTCTCCCATATGTATTTCCCATTTTACAGACGAAAAACTGAGACTAAGTCAGAGACACAGGACTGGGGCTGCTTTGAGAAATATTTGTCATTTGCTTATGACAATATTAGTATAGAAATTGAGAGTGTTTAGGAACTTTTACAGGCATTTGACAACACCATGACAACCAAGCAACCTCTCATTTTGCTAGTGATTTATTTTTACTTTTTGTATTTTCCAAAAGTATCACAAATGGATTGGAAATTAAAAACCAATTTGTCTTTCACCACAGATGGTTTTAGAAACACTGTTCCAAAAAAACTCTTCCTCTGGACTGATGGTCAAAATGTAGGAAAAATTAGATTCAAATAATTCTAACTTGCCATTTAATGATTTGTCATCTTCATCAAAGTGGTTAGGCTGTAAGAGTGGCTGATGGGGTCCAGGCATCTATATTATTTAAAGCTCTACAAAAGATGTAAGGCCTGGGAGGGTAACATCTTTAGTCTGTCTAATATCTCCCAAAGGAATGGATATAACCCAAAGGAACAGTGTCTGGTACTAAGGAGATGCTTATTGTTAAATATGTGAACAGATGAACAACTTCTAACGAACAGATGTGCTTGAGAACCATTCTTTTCCACACTCTCATCCACTCTCGAGATTTTACCTATGTTGACACGCTAAAGGTTCCCATGAGCTTATATCCACACCCTAACCTCAAAACCTGCGAATATGTTAGGTTACATGGCAAATGAGAAATAAGGTTGAAGATGGAATTAAGGTTGCTAATCAGTTGACCTTAAGATAGATTCACCTGGGGTTATCTAGGTCGTCCCAGTATAATTACAAGGGTCCTTAAAAGTGGAGGAAGGAGGCAGAAGAGGAGAGTCTGAGAAAAATGTGACTACACAAGAATGGCCAGAGATGCAATGTTGCTGGCTTTGAAGATGGAAGAAAGGAGTCATGAGTGGGTTCTATAAGCTGGAAAGGGCAAGGAAATGGATTCTTCCTTAGAAAAAGGAACACAGACCCACCAATACCTTGATTGTAGCCCAGTGAGACCCATGTTGAACTTCCAACCTACTGTAAGATAATAAATTTGTATTATTTTCAGCAAGTTTGTAGAGATTTGTTACAGCAGCCATAGGAAATTAATACACTGAGTGACAATATAAAAGGTAAGTAGAGAAGGCACTTTGAGGAGCCTCATGAACTTACAACAGTCCAGGGAAACACTAAAAAATAAAAGAGTCAGCCATAAAAACAGCTGGGGGAAGATTCCAGACTGAAGAATTGAGTACTGAGTCCCAGAGGGAGGACTCACCTTGGCGTATTCCAGGAGCAGAACGGAGGCCTGAGGGGCTGAGCTGAGGGAGTGAGAGGGAGTGTGAATGGGATAGAGCTGGACAGGTGGGCAGAGGTCCCATTCAGGGCCTGCGGGGCCACGGCAGGGAGGCTGAGGTTTACTCTAAGAGCAGTAGACTGCTGTCAAGGTTTCAACAAGGAGATAATACAATATACCAATGATCTCGTGGTTATAATCTCCTGGGTACTTCACAAGCAGCCCAGACTGAACCAAGTTCAAAGCTGGTCAGTAGTACTGAGATTGACCAAGTCACCCAACCCAGGGGCCTGAGAGGCATCCCAGACCTCTCTTTCCCAATCCAGGCTCATTCATTTCCCCTCCTAAACAGCTCTCCATACACATACCCTGTGCTACATTCATGCGTCAGGAGAGAAACTCTCACAGCTACCTCCCAGATGGGTCCCTGCCTCTGGCATTGCCCGTCGTCGCTAACCATCCTCCACACTGCAGCAAAGCCACATGTCCAGTAGGCAAACCTGACCATCCCCTGCTTTAAACACTTCAAAGTTTTCCTATAGAAAACAAGATGAAGTCTAACTCCCAGGGCCTGCACTAGGGTGAGACAAGTGAGGCACTTTCCCCCCGGGACAAGATTTAAGGAGGTGCCAAAACACTCAGTAATCAAAATGAAAAATATATTAACTTTATTGTGATTTAATTTACATCCCAAAAAGTTCATCTGTTTGAAGTGTACAATTCAATGGTTTGGTATATTTACAAAATTGTGCAACCATTACCATCTTCTAATTTTACAGCAGTTTTTTAAAATTTTTACTGGAGTATAGTTGATTTACAACTAATTTTATAACAGTTTTATCACCCCAAAAGTAACTTTGTACCTATTAATAGTCACTCTTCTGCACTCTTGCCACTCCCTCGAGCCCTAAGCAATCACCTAAACTACATTATACCCCTCTATATTTCCCTATTCTGGACATTTCATAGAAATGGGATCATATAATATGTAGTCTTTTGTGACTGGCTTCTTTCACTTAGCTTATGCTTTCAGGGGTCATCTATGTTTCAACGTGTATCAGTACGTCGTTCTTTTTTCATGGCCAAATATTATTCCATTGTATGGATATGCCTCATTTGTTGATCCATTCAACAAAATGGATGGATATTTGGGCTGTTTCTATCTTTTACTTACTATGAATAATGCTGCTATCAACATGCATGTACAAGTTTTTTATGGACAGATGTTTTCATTTATCTTGAGAAAATACCTAGGAATGGAATTGCTAGGTCATATGACATCTCTCTGTTTGACTCTTTGAGGGACTGCCAAGTTGTTTTCCAAAGCTGCTGCACACTATTTTACATTACCATGAGCCAGGTAGGAGAGTTCCAATTTTTCCATATCCCTATCAGTATTTATCATGCTCTGTCTTTTTTATTATAGTCATTCTACTGAATGTGAAATATTATCTCATTGTGGCTTTGATTTCCATTTTGCTAATGACTAAGGATGTTGAGCAACTTTTCACATGCTTATTATAGCCATTCATATATCTTCTTTTATGAAATGTCTACTCAAATCCTTTGCTCATTTTTTATTTGGGTATTTGTTCTTTTATTATTGAGTTGTAAGCATTCCTTATATATTCTGGATACAAGTCCCTTAACAAATATACGATTTGCACATATTTTGTCCCTGTCTTTGAGCTGTCTTTTCAATTTCTTGATGGTATCCTTAGGAGCACAAAAGTTTTTAAACGTGATGAAGTCCAACTTATCAATCTTTTATTTTATCACTTGTGGTTTTGTTGTCATATCTAAGAAATTATTAATTAACTCATGATCATGAAGATTTATTCCCTGTGTTTCCTTCTGGGAGTTTTAGAGTTTTAGCTGTTACATTTAGGACTATGAAGATATACTTTCAGCTAATCTTTGTGTAGGATATGACGCATGGGTCCAACTTCATTCTTTTGCATGTGGATACACAATTGTTTGGGCAACATCTGTTGAAGAGATAAATACGCTTTAATGCAATAAAGACAAGATCAGTAACAGTGTCATGCTGAGCCTTATTGGATCCTGAGGCAAAATTAAAAAACCAGTGATACTGATTCGTCCTTACTTAAAATTTTGATATTTTTATCTTGATTGCTAAGTTTTTGGAGCCTCTTTAAATGTGACATTTGAAGCACATGCCTCACTCACCTCGCCCTAGCCACAGTCCTGATAACACCTAAGCTTAGCATAACACCAAGTCTTCCAAAGCCTCACTCCTACCTGCCCTTCCAACCACCTGCATCTCAGTCCATCATACCTCAGCTTTATCACTAATAGTACAGATTTGTTCATATTTCCTGCACACATCATGCTGTGTCAGGCATCTGTCATTTTGATCATAGTCTTCACTTGGCTTGGAACACATTTCTCACTTTCCATTGCCTAGCTCATTGCCATCATACAAGGTCAGGTGCCAACCCCTCCAGAAAGACTTCCTGGAATCTCCAGGTTGGATGAGATGTTTTTCATCTGTACTCCCACACTGCTCTGTGTTCCTGCAACATCACCTATCACACTGTGTAATAATGATCTATTGCTTGTCTTCTCTCCCTCTGGATTGCAACTCTTTGTCCTTATGTCCAACTATGTCATATCCACCTAGACAGTGCCTAGAACATGACAGACGAGGACATCGATGTTTGTTTAACAGTTCATATAAATGGGAGTATGTCAGGGAGAAACAATTTCATCTGCCTAGAGTGAGCAGAAAAGGTTTCCTCAAGGAACCTTCCTGGTAGGAAGACAGGAGCTAAGCATCTGTCACAGAAAGCCTGCCTGCTGAAAAGAGAGAGAGCAGAGGCTATGCCTGAGGCAAGGGCTGCTTTTCAGCACTCCGACGATGAAACAAAAATCCCAAAACCATACTAGAGGGGCAGCCCCAGGTACAGGAGGGTGATACAGAAATTCAACTGCAGAAACTGGTCCTAGGGGCCTGCAAGTGAGACCAGGGAAGGGCTGCCTCCAGAGACTGCAGCAGTGAACTAAAAATAAGCGCAAGTCCCCACTGAGCTCACTGAGCTCATTCATTCATTCATTGACTCACTCACCAGTCATCCCACAAACACTTATGGAGCATCTTTTGGGCACTGGTTGAGCCTTGGAATATAGGAGTCAAAGATCAGACTCTCGGGCTTCCCTGGTGGAGCAGTGGTTGAGAGTCTGCCTGCCAATGCAGGGGACACGGGTTCGAGCCCTGGTCTGGGAAGATCCCACATGCCGCGGAGCGACTAGGCCCGTGAGCCACAATTGCTGAGCCTGCGCGTCTGGAGCCTGTGCTCCGCAACAAGAGAGGCCGCGATGGTGAGGCCCGCGCGCCGCGATGAAGAGTGGCGCCCGCTTGCCGCAGCTAGAGAAAGCCCTCGCACAGAAACAAAGACCCAAAACAGCCATAAATAAATAAATAAATAAATAAATAAAAATTTAAAAAAAAAAGATCAGACTCTCACCCTAGAGAAAGTCATAGTCAAACTATAGCAAAACTACTACGTGCAGGATGGGATACCAAGAAAATAAAAATGTTCATAACAAAGTCTGGCTTTCAGTGGTTTGTTGGATTATTTCATTTGCCCCTCTAAATCCACTCTCCACTTTTATTCACTCTGCTATACCCTGGGAGGCTGAATTCCTCAGAGTACACCATTGAGCTCCTTTGCCCACTCACTTGCAACAGAGTTTGGCCAGTGTTGCACACCAACATGAGAAGGAAGAGAGAGAGCAGTTAAGAGTGTGGCATTTCTTACCATTGCTGTGGGGTTGCCGTGGGCTGGTTTTGCCAAGGCCAGGGATCTTGTTGAAAGGTCCATTTCACACAGGCCTCTCTGTCTCCTGATTCTCTTTTTCCTCTCTCCACTACTTCGGACCTATGATGGCCAATAGATATCATAGCCCCGTGGTACTGGGCTATTCTTTGTGGTTTCCCTAAACCCTGCCCCAGCTTTGTAAATAGTCCTTTATTAAACTCCTCCCAGATTACCCTAATGTGAGTGTGCCCTCTGCTTCTCACTGGGACATCCTAAGGGAGATGTGACAAGAACATCAATAAACAGAAGATGGAAGGAGGAATCCCTTTGGACAGGTAAATGAATGCATATGGCCACACACTGGGAACTAAGAGCATGGGGAAGAGTCAAAATCAATGCCTTGGGATTGTTTGCATTTGTGCCCAGGAGGCTGGAATAGCGCAGGGCAATGATTGAGTGTGTCTGGGAGTCTGCACCTAAAAGATAGCAGATTTGGAGGGCAGGGAATTTTTTTTTTTCTCCAGAGAAATGCCCAGGGGTAGACAGCAATGAAGCATTAATGAGCTTAACCCTTCAAGGTCAGTCCTTCTTCCCAGGTCACCCTGGGACCTCAGAGCAAAAGAAAGGGCAAGCTGATGCACCTCAAGGTCTAGAGAAAGAAAGAAATATTGTTGTTTCCTAAGACTTATAGTATATATCAACAATAAAAGGACAAAACAGAACTCTGCCAAGTTACCTTAAAGGACAAAATGATTTCCAAGGCCTATAAAAGTTGCCTGCAACCTGACATATCTAGAGGCTCTCTATGTTTCCAGTGTGGGAACATCCACATTAGAAAGAAGCATTCATCAGGCTCTTTTAACACGATGTCATCAAGCATTCAAATCACACTACTCACATCCCTCTTTTCAATTCCATCTCCCTCAAAAAACCTTAGGAGTATTATTTGTCTCCTTAATTGTTTTCCTGCAAAGGGGGAAAAATTATATATATATATATATATCAGATATAGAGTACCTAACAAAAATATTTCATGTTGAAAATCAATGTATTTTGCATTAGTTATTATTATTCCTCAGTCTTCTGTAAGCATTGTTAGCATGGGTCCACATCCCCAAGTCCAGTAGGCTCTGGAATACTTGGAGTATGTGAATCCCCAAAGCTGGGGAAAAGTCACAAACGTCAATACTGGCCAGAGGTCCCTTGGCAGGCACCACTCAGTGGCCCCTGGACACACTAAGACACAATAGTACCTCAGCGGACCCTCTTTCCTTCATCCCCTTCTTGCTTAGTTGATTGCTTGACCAAAATTCAGTACCTTACCTTAATCTATTTTCAGTTTCATAGGGTGACTTTTGTCCATTGTTCTTCTTGACTGATTCTGTCAGTCACAGTATCTGCTGACTCTGTCAGACTAGAGTAATCCACAAATTTGACAAGCAGGTATGACCCAAGTGATTGATAAAAATGTTAAACAGACAGGCAGAGGAGCTCTTCAATCATACCCTGGTTGCTCATCTTTTAAAACTGGTCTATCTTTTTCCCTTGAAGTACAGAGCCCAGAACCGAAATCAAGGTTACAGGTGCGGTCTAATCTGTACATAACAGAGCATGACCCTCACCTCCCTCACCAATTCTGTGCTCCTACTGACCACGGTGAAGAACAAAATATCTCCCAATTCCATCATGGCTCAAGTTGCTGCCAATGAAACACCTCAATGATTCTGCTGGTATTAAGTCACATCAGTCTATCTTGTTGGTTTTCTTTGGGACTCAAGCATAGGTTATTTGATTCTTGTTCATTTCTGTCTTATTATCCTCAGACTGCTGCTTCAACCTGTTGAGATCTATTGGGAAACTGGGACAGTGGATCAGACACTTGGTACCTCTCATTCCTCTGCTTTGGTCTAACTCCCTAGCACCATCCTGTCCCTACTTTTGTCTCTGTATTTTAGTTCTAAACTAAAGAGGCATGAACTGCTCTGGGTCTCTGCAGTGCCCTCTAGACTGTGAATGTGCTGCAAACTCTTCAACACAGAAAAAGTCTCAGATTAACACAAAGGTCCACACCCCAGGCTCTGACCCACTCCCCTCAAGCACTGGTCCATGCCACAGAAGATCCAGTAGCAAAAGGATATGGGAAGTCTCCAAAACCTGTGGCCAGGAGGCTGGGGTCTACCTCTCTCTCCACACTTAGAAAGCTATCACAGGGTGGTGAGCAGCATATGGTACAGCAGACTGAGGATACGCCAGGAATTTTTCTGCTATTCTCCAGCTGCGACAGAGGTTGTTCTTTGCTCTACAACATCATTCCCTTCTTCTCTAAAGAACAAAACTCCATTTTTAGCAAAGCACATATGACCATCTGGAATCAAAACATTTCCAGCTCCTTTACAGCTGACAGTGGTCATGAGACAAAGTTCTGACCAATGAGATGCAAGAGATTGTGTCATACAGGACTCTGAGGAAGGATTCTTAAAGGGGTGGGTAGGGGGGAGTGATCTTTTGTCCTTACCTGCTGATGCTTGCTGCTTTCCTGGAATGTGAATGTGGTGACTGGCCGTCCATCCACTGGTTTTTCCTGCAACCATCTTGGGACCGTGCCGTAAACCTGAAGGTAGAAGTGGGCTGTAGAGGATTATGGAGGAGAAAGATTGAAGCCTGGTCTCAAGGCCATCATACCAGACCTAGATTACTTCAACACTGGCTTATTTTATAGAAGTAGCAAATAAGCCTCCATTAACTTAAGCCACACTGGGACTTCTCTGGTGGCGCAGTGGTTAAGAATCCGCCTGCCAATGCAGGGGACATGGGTTTAAGCCCTGGTCCGGGAAGATCCCACATGCCGTGGAGCAACTGAACTCATGTGCCACAACTACTGACCTGCGCTCTAGAGCCCGCGAGCCACAGCTACTGAAGCCCACGCATCTAGAGCCTGTGGTCCACCACAAAGAGAAGCCGCCACAATGAGAAGCCTGCACACCACAACAAAGAGTAGCCCCCACTCACCGCAGTTAGAGAAAGCCCGTGTGCAGCAACGAAGACCCAATGCAGCCAAAAAATAAATAAATAAATAAAAATTATTTAATTTAAAAAAAAAAAAAAAACTTAAGCCACCTTCCAGGATCTGCTTTCTGATGTATTCAAGTAAAGTTATCCCTAGCTGCTTGACTTTGGAAAAGGCTCTTGCTGTCTAACCCTATTTCTCCAGCTGCAAATTGAGACTAATAATGTGATATGGAAGGAAAACACACACTGGATACCCCACTCTTCCTTATTCACTTAGCACACTTTTACTCAGCACCTGTCATAGGTCAAGCATTACAAGATGCTAAGAATATGACAGCAAAGATACAAGGAATTCAGTCTGCAGGTTTTGTTTTATGACCATTTTTCATTTCTTTATTTCTCTCTTTCTTCCTTTTTTTCATTCCTTCTTTCTTTCAACAAAAACTTATTAAGTATCAACAGAGGTGACAGCCTTGGGACAAGCCCTGGGACTAGGGCTACCATATTTAGCAAATAAAAATACAAAGACAACAAATAATTTTTTCAGTATAAGCCTGCCCTTTGCAATTGTTTTATACTAAAAGTGTATTTGTTGTTTAACTGAAATTCAAACTTAAATTCAAATTGTCCTATATTTTATCTGACAGTCTTCCCTTGGGCTACCGTGGTAAGTAAGACCAAAAGATTTGGTCTTCAAAGAGCTCCCTTCCTAGTGGAAGGGACAGCTAGTAAACCAGTGGGGAGCTGAACATCATCACTGAAGGTAGGGATAATCAACATGAAGAAAATAAACCAGCTATGGTGACAGGAGAGGCTGCTCTTCCAGATAGCTGGATGTTGACATGGAGCCAACCAAGCCAGAGGAGGCCAAGTCCAGGCAGAGGAGGCAGCAAAAGCAAGAGCAAAAGCAAAAGCCCTCAGGTGGGAACATGTTTGGAGTGTCCTGAAATTCCAAGGCCAGTGTGGTCAGTATCAAGGAGGAAAAGGTAGACCCGAGTCAAGTCATGTAGAGTCTATAGGTGAAAGAAAGGCAATGGACTTTATTTTAAGAGTAAGGGGCAGCCATTAGAGGGTTATTATCAGGGGAGTGGTAAGATCCAATTTATTTATTTTTATTTAGTTTTTTAAATTGTGGTAAGAACATTTAACATAAGATCTGCCCTTTTAATCGATTTTTAAGTGCACAATACAGTGTTGTTATCTAAAACGCACAATGTACAGCAGATCTGTAGCACTGATTCATCTTTCACAACTGAAACTTTACACCTGTTAATTAGCAACTCCCCACTTCTCCCCTTCCCCAGCTCCTGGCAGCCACCTTTCTATTCTTCACTTCTATGAGCTTCTTATTTTAAATACCTCATGTAAATGAAATCATGCAGTGTTTTTCCTTCTGTGACTGGCTTATTTCACATAGCATAATGTCCTCCAGATTCATCCATGTTGTCACAAATGGCAAGATTTCCTTTTAGTTTTAAAAGACCTTCCTGACTGCTGGGTGGAGATGATATAGAGCTGGAGTGGTGAAGGCAGTAGCAGGGAAAAGAATGAGAAGGCTTTTCAATAACTCAACTGAACTGATGGAGGCTTCAGCTGGGGAATAATAGAGTTGCTGGTGAGGATGATCCAATAGGGGGTGCATGTTGGAAGTAGAACAGAAAGGACTAGTAAATAGAGTACCAATGGGGGCTGCAGGAGAGATGGGAATCATATATGACTTCTAGGACTTAGTCCTGAGTAGCTGAGAAAAGGGGTTCTCATTTCCCAAGATGGGGAACACCACTCCAGTGGGTGGGGTGGAGTAGGACATCAAGGAGTCTGTCATGGCCAAGTACCTTCCATTAAATATTCAAATGGAGATATTAACTATTCAAAGTTTTTTTTTTATTACCCCTAATTTATAAAAGAAAACTGATCTCCAGAAAAGTTTAAAAAGCAAAATTCACACCCAAATCTGTCCGGATCCAGCTTATTTCACTAGACCACATTATTTCAACCCCCACCCCATGCAGAAATAAGCTGAGTACCGAATGAGGTGATAGATTTTCAACTATAATGACTATGAATGTGGGATGCTGTCTGAGGATGAACCAGGACATGGAATCCACAGGATTGAAGGAACAGGTGAAATGTGCCCAGCTCTGCCTGGGAGTTAGGTCCACCATATGCCAGAGTCAATCACACTTCCCAAGACAGGCTGTTCCAAAGCCAGGAACACCATCACACCATCACCTGTGAATCATTTACACTGCCTTCACTAAATAATTGACCTCCTCACAGCAAAATGGGTCCACAAGCTCCCCAAACATCAAGGGGCTGGTGCATAATTTGCAGAGCAATGCTCGACCTCTCCATGCAGGGAGAATGAAGCTTGGACAGCTGCCAAAGTTGACAAGGGCGTCAGCTGGAATGGAGAGGAGCAGCAGCTCCAAGGAAGATTGTGTCTGAGAAGTAAAAGCAACTACTGAATCCTAGATTCCCAAGGCAAAAGCAAGGCAGGGAAATATGAGAGTCAGACTACCTCTGTGCAGGAATTGGAGCCAGGAAGAGGGAGCATATTGTTAGCATGTGTTTTGGAAGTCTAGGAAAATACTATTGATGCCACACTCTTCCTGATTCCTGAGAATCTGAAACCCAATCAATCAATCCTGTCTTTGCAAATCATCATTGCCTCTGGCAAGGAGCATATTTAGTAAATAACCAAGCATTTTGAGATGATGGGATATAACAATGTGGGTTTGGGGAAAGAATATTGGAAGTGTGGTTTTCTGTGCCTGGAATCCTTTCTTCTCTCCCCCTTATGCACTTGAAAAATTCCTGCTCCTTTTTCAAGAATCATCTCAAGGATCACTTCCTCCAAGAAGCCTTCCTTCACACACTCAGGCAGACCAAATTTCCCTTCTCATGAAAAACTACATTTTGTAAATGTTGGTCTCCTACAGTGGACTGCGAGATTCTTGGTGACAGGGAAAATGCTGAAATCTGTAGTCATAATAAACAATAGATATATAGATGGTATATGGATAAATGTTTGTAGAACAAATGAATGAAACAAACAAGACAAATACTGTGACTTACAAGATATTTTCCCAGCCATTGCATGGAGTATTGCTGCTTTAAGAATCAACAGTAATATCAGAAGAGCATGTCAAAATGAGTATGAAAGAAGCAAACACAGTTTACTCGACATCTTCAAGAATCTTTCTGCACCTTGATCTACATGAATGAATACTTGCCATTTCTGACCCTATGTCGGCTTCAACCCTTTGAGTTTGGCATCTGGTTGATGCTATAATGACCTGACTTTTAACTGGGTGATTGAATTCTTGAATCGACACACATATTTTCAGAGTGAGTTTCCAGCCCTGTCACTTGGAAGCTGTGTGACCTCGGTTTAGTAAGTTAACTTCTCTGAACTTCAGCATTCTTATTTGTAAAGCAAGCACATTACTAGTATATTATCAATATAACTACCTCTTTGTGATGCTGTGAATATTAAATGAGATAGTGCATGTAAGGATCTTAGCATAAGTATCTAGCACTTAGTAAGCATTGAATATAAGTTGGCTATTACTATGTTTTTGCTTTACTCCAAGATGTATGGTTTACTCTGTCTCTGTACTTGTCTTCTATTTTCTCTACCAGCACCACACATCTTCAGCTTGGCTCTGGGACTTGCTGTCTGAATACACAATACCCAGTGAGCAGTCCCAGAATGTGTTTGGCAACCACAGGCTCCATCCTTTTAATGGTAACCTATTTCCATTCTCTGGACACTTCTGAAGATCAGAATTAAAGAACTGAATGATCTTAAATCATTTTTAAGTTAGCAGTCTGTGCTACTTTGAAAGCAACTCCCCACAAAGACTGGGGCATATAAAGCCCTGGCTTACATTTGGGTTACTTGATCTTAAAGCTATAGTAACAGGTAAAATTTAAATAGCATTAACTATATGCTTGGCACTTTTCTAAGTATTTTACATTTTTCTTATGATAAATTGAGGCACAGAAAAGTATCCTGTGTATGAAGATAGGGCTTGTTATACTGTGTTTAGGAGAGATTGCTATTTGGGGGTAGATAATAAGTTCATATACATGAGGAAATAAATACATTATCACTACTAAAGTGTCCAATATTTCCCAGTTTTAGACATCAAGGAAGAGACAGGTTCTGGTACAGAAAACCAAGCCTTGTAAGGTGTAGATGGGCAAGAAAAAGGGTGCTCATCTTCTTCTGAACCCACTCTCTTTAGCTAAGATTTTGATGTATCTCAACATACTTGAAGGAAGGTGGGAGAAATTGGCAATAGCCTCAGAAAAGTGTGTGAATGTGGGCAAAGCTGGGAGACAGCCTGTGAAGAGCCCATGGCTGCTGTTAGATAACAAGTATCCTATAAACCAAAATATCAGGTGGTGCACTGCTCTCTGGGGTTAAGTCTCTTCTGTGACCTTGGAGCTCTGCTGGCCATTCTTGCCTGATTCTGTTGAACCATGGAAAATGAAGGAATGGATTTAGGTCTACCTTGGATACATGTGAAAGTAAGTCTCTGAAAATAGCTTTGTTGGCAGCAACAATAATAATAGGCCAAAGGGATGGGTGTGTCTCTGGGATAAGAAAGAACCCTTCCCTACTATGGGGAGCTTCCCCATCCATTGTTGTCCAAGGTGGATGAGGATTAAATTTTTTTTTTTTTTTTTTTAATTTATTTATTTATTTATTTATTTTTGGCTGTGTTGGGTCTTCGTTTCTGTGCGAGGGCTTTCTCCAGTTGCGGCGAGTGGGGTCCACTCTTCATCGCGGTGCGCGGGCCTCTCACCGTCACGGCCTCTCTTGTTGCGGAGCACAGGCTCCAGACGCGCAGGCTCAGTAGTTGTGGCTCACGGGCCTAGCCGCTCCGCGGCATGTGGGATCTTCCCAGACCAGGGCTCGAACCCGTGTCCCCTGCATTGGCAGGCAGATTCTCAACCACTGCACCACCAGGGAAGCCCCCAGGATTAAATTTTATTAAAGGCTCTGGTAGATTTCTTTACCTGTCCAAAGGTGAGCGAAACCCATAGGAGAATGAAAAAGGAGGTTTCTTTCAGCCAAATCTGGAGGCTGCTCTAGGTCAGGTAATTGGGGTCCCAGGGAAAGAAAGAAAAATAAATTAAATTCCTTCATCTGGAAAATAAATACCAAATGGAAAGTTAGTGTATGCACCGCATGAGTGAGTAAGGGAGGTTTAATTCTCTAATCATTGCCTCTAGTTTTCCCATGGAGATAAGCAGCAAGTTGGTGGGGAGAGATAATCAGGACATAAATACTGTGCCTCCCTGGCTTCTCTTACCTAGTTAAATAATAAAAATATTTCCCCTTAACGACTTAGTTCTGTTTACAAAAATTTTAAGACAATATTTTAATCTTATGCTTGATTTGAAACAAAACCACAGATTTACTTAGCAAACTCCAATGACACTGAATTCAGTGTTGGGACTTCAATATGATAGGATCTAAATATGATGAGCTCCCCCGAAAGCACCACTTCTGACCCCCCTGGACACTTCTCACAACACACTTCCACACACTTCTATGACATTTTAGATCTCAAATGGTGTTTTTTCACCATTTCAGCATCCATTTACAAAATTCACCACCAAGAGTCTATGATTTCACTAATATTCACCTATGTTCTTTTGAAATATTCTGTCTATCAAGCGAACTATATATATTAAGTAATAATTAGTTTCCCCCATTTTGTATTTAAATTTTCCAAAAAGCATTTCTTTCAAGTGATCGACTTGAAATTGATCAATAGAATCCCAGCCAAAATGTACGTATTCATTCAAAGATCATGATTAGAGTGAGTGCCTACTATGTGCCAGGTATTGTTTGGGATATTTGGAATAAGACAGTGAACAAAATGTTTTTAAAAATTCCCGGTCCTTGATTAGCACAAATTCTAGTGGAAAAGTAAAGTCAAGACAAATGTATAAGAAAATAATAAGTAAATTATATTGTGTACTCTAAGGTCATAAGTGTTATTAGAAAAAGGAAAGCAAGGTCAGCACAATATCCATGAATATGTATGGGGGTGACATGGTGAACATTGGTGGGGGTGGTTAGGGGGTAACTTAAAATAGACTGGTCAGCCCAGAATTCACGGAGAAAGTGCCGGTTAAAGGAAGTACGAGTGAGCCATATGTATATCGGGGTTGAGTATTCTAAGCAAAGCCAGGAACATCAAAACATGCTTAGTGTCAGGGGCAGAGCTAGCCCTGGTACAGCTGGGCAGAATCCAAGGAGAGAGTTGTAGATGACGCAAAGAGATAGCTGAAGAAGACATGGTGGAGAGCTGCATTGGACATTGGAAAGACAATGCCTTCACTCCAAGGAATGGAGAGGCTTGGAGGATTTTAAAGCAAGGAATGACATGGTAAGAAAAGTATCATTTTTCCTAGGCTGTGCACTTCTATTTCATCTACCTATAAGATATCCAGCAGGCTTCCTGGAGTATTGAAAATACCTGAAGCATCTTCCAGGATCACCTCTGGTCTACAGGAAAAGTCCAAGAACCCAGGCCTGCTGCCAATATTTGTGTTACAGAGGAGAAAATGGAAACCCAGAATGGGCAGTGGACTAGCCTATGGTCAGCCCCTGAGCTGAGACTTAAACTCACAAGTTTTGGAAAAAATTCTAGTGAGGAAGTAAGCTCATTATATAATATTTGTCAGACTGAAATCAATCAAGTACCTTCCAGCTGATGGGAAAGATAGCTTTTCAAGAATAAGAACTTGTCTTTCATTGCTCAGACCAAGGCAACCCCTTCTAAGAAGCTTTCTCTACTCCCATCCCCAAGTGGGAAATGAGTGAGTGCAGCCAGTTCCAGACCTCCATAGCTGTTGGTGCACATTCATGACAACTGTCCTGTATAGAGCCTTTACTGTGGGCCAAGAATTTAACCTCCATAATCTCTAAACTTCTCAGCAACCTCTGAGGCAGGTACAATTATCTTTATTTTACAAATGAATACATGGAGCCTCAAGGAAGTTCAGTAATTTTCTCAGAATCACACAGCTAGCAAGTTGCAGAGGTCTACTGCACACAGCCTTGGAAACCCATCCTGTTGCAGATTTGGATTCAAGTCCATTTTCAGCTGTGAATAAGTGCCAATGAAGGCTGGGAGCTCATCTCTTTCAGTCACACTGGATCCCCAGCACCTAGACTAGTACCAGGCCCAAAGGGGATGCCCAGTGGATATTTGCTGAATGATGTTCTCTCTGAGGCTCAAATTCCTAATACATAAAAGTCTGATTCCATATAAAAATTGAACTAGATAATAAAGGAGAAAACGTTTTATAAGTCACAAAAACCTATATAATGGTTATTCCAAACCTGAGATGCTATGATTTGACCTTTACTTGTTGTTATGTCTGTACCTTTCCTCTCTTAATAGCCTGTAAATAAGCTACGATGTATGATGGAACATTGTGCCACCATGTAGTCTGATGAATAAATAATCAGGAAGAGGACTTTGTTTGGGGGATGATACAAAAGGCATACAAGAATTAAATCAAAATAACTATGCATCCCTCAAACAGTATCTGTGCACTGTATCCTATAGGACCTGGCCCTTTAAAAACTGACAACCAAAGTTGTCACTCTTAAGAGTCTGAACTCCTCTCTCAAGTTCAGGACTTCTGAGTTGCGGGTCATTCTCCTTCAGTGCCTATATCAACTTGCATAAACAACTACAGAAATCAATGGATGCTGCAGCTGGATGGGGGGAGACTGCAAAACAGATGATTTTCCTCCCTAAGGAAGAGAAGAGGTAAAGGGGAATTGATTGAAGGTGTCAGGCCAGTCCTTTCATTTTGGGGGTGGGGGGCAGTGCTTAGAGCCCTCAGGAGGGCAGGTTGCCACTCTAGCAGCACAGAGATGCCTTCTTTTGACAGATAAGGTTGCCAGAACTGCTTAGGGGGCCCGAACTGGCTTCCTGTTACTCTCCAAGGACTTGGCCTGGTTTTCTCTCTGAAATCGTACTGTCAGCCTCCACATTCTCTCTGAGTTATTGCCCTAAAAACCTGCTGGTGGAGAGGGACCCTGGCTTCTCAGCCACAACCCACCCACCCCTTATTGCTGTCACAAAAGATGTGCACAAGGGTCTTATGTGCCTCCTGTGGAGAAACACAGATGTCCACAGCAGTCATGCCTGCACACAGGGCTGATTCACAGCCTAGGTGTCTGGTTCATCACCCCAGGTTCTGTCTATAGAGCTTCCCAGTGGCCCGATGGTCTCTGGCTATCTTCTCTCATCCCTGCCATATCAGGGATCTGATTCCTGATCATCCCTGCAGCCTCCCCTCTCACCAAATCTGCTCTCTCCTCAGACCCCATTCTTTCTGGATTCCAGGCATTCCCCAACCCCTCTTTTTTAATGGGTACCCAGGATTTTTTTTGACCAGATATGGCAAAACACACCAACACAGAAATGACTGTCATGAAGGAGGAAGTTTACTCACCATTCTCATGCACCCACACAGGACCATGCAGGGAAGCACCACAGCCAATCAGGAGGCAGAGGGGAGAGGGGGACTGTGGGCAAGTGCCTCTATTGTGCTTTCCACAGGAAAGAATCAGTGAGGCAGAGTGAGCAGGTTTAGGACTGGCTAGTTTGAAGAATTCCAGTGGGTTCTGGGGCATGAGAGCTCTCCGTAGTAATCTGGTACCTGATCTGGGGTGATTAGCACAGGGAAAGTGGCCTGGAGTGTGAGAGCCCGATAAAGAGGATGGTTGGTGGTCTAGCCTGTGGATTGGCTGGTTTGCATAGGAAAGACTCACTCACAGGCCAGTTATCTCTAGGAATTAGCTGTCTCTGGGAAGGGTAGTCCCTCAATAGTCAGCAGAGCCCCAGGATGTCAAAACATCAAATATATAGAACAAATATATAAAATTGCCTTTGTTAATTACTTCTCAACAAAGTTGGAAAAAATATAGAATGAAAAGACATGATTATTACATCCCCCACACTCTCCCAGGTATCCTAGAAAGGCTGGTTTCAGACCTATGGGCACCCGGAGGGAGGAGGCTAATTGTTTGGCATCCCTAGGTATTGGGGAACCCATCACTCCTAATTCCCAGCTCACCTCAATCAGCAGTCAAGGAGAACTCATGATTGAACCAGCTCACTGAACCAAGTGCTCCACTGTGCTTTGAAAGAGGGACCTGGGGGTGAGAAAGATAAATCCCTGCCCCTAAGGAATGTCCCTTAATTGTTTAGTCAACATCTCTAGAGGACCATGAGTCAGGCACTGTGCAAGGCTTGGGCGGATAAACGTAGTGAAATGGACACAGCCTTTCTGTGTTAGTTTCCTGGGGCTGCCATTAAACTGTACCACAAACTGGGAGACTTTAAACAACAGAAATTTATTATCTCCATTCTGGAGGCTAGACATCTTGAAATCAAGGTGTTGGAGGGACATGCTTCTTTGAAGTCTCTGGGGAAGAAACCTTCTTGCTTCTTCCACCTTCTGGTGTTGCTGGCAAACCTTGGTGTTTCTGGGCTTCTGGCTGCATTACTCTGATCTTTGGCCCCATCTTCACATGGCTGTCTTCCCGCTGTGTCTGTGTCTCTGTCTTCGCATTGTATTCTCCTCTCTGAATGTCTGTATCCAAATTTCTCTCTTCTTATAAGGACACCAGTCACTGGGTTATGTACAGCCCACCCTACTCCAATATGACCTCATCTTAATTACATCTACAAAGACCTTATTTCCAAATAAGATCACATTCACAGATATTAGGTGTTGGGGGAGGCATAATTTAACCCACAATACTCCCCATGATGTATTCTCCGCCTAGCCAGAAGAGAAAGACGCATCCAGAAATGACCTGAGATATTTTGTGGGGGAGGTATTTTGAAAAGATCCCAACACTTGTATCTTGATAACATGTAAAGTTCTTTATTCACTCTATCTATCTCCTTACTTCCCTCTCAAAATCCTCTCTGATGGCAGATGTAATTTTCATCATGACTAGACAGCACCTCTGTGTCCTCAAAGAATGCCAACCAAGGTCACTGTAGAATCCAAGGTAAAGAAAACCTGATCACATCTCACTTCTTGCCAATGCTGCCCTGAGAGAGTATCATCAGTGAATTTTGTCGTTTGGGAAAGTATATGTCTTAGTCTGTCAGGTGCTTTAACAAAATACCAGACACTGGATGGTTTATAAATAAGAGAAATTCATTTCTTACAGTTCTGGTGACTAAGTCCAGTATCACGGTGCTAGCAGATTCAGTGTCTTCCAGGTTGCAGACTGCTAACATCTGGTTGTGTCCTCACATGGAAGGGGAAGGGGCAAGGAAGCTCTGTGGGGTCTCTTTTAAAAGAACACTTACCAATGGCAGAGGAGTAAGACATGGAGATCACCTTCCTCCCCACAGATACATCGGAAATACATCTACATGTGGAACAACTCCTACAGAACACCTACTGAACGCTGGCAGAAGACCTCAGACTTCCCAAAAGGCAAGAAACTACCCACGTACCCGGGTAGGGCAAAACAAAAAAGAAAAAGCAGAGATAAAAGAATAGGGATGGGACCTGCACCTCTGGGAGGGAGCTGTGAAGGAGGAAAAGTTTCCAAACACTAGGAAGCTCCTTCACTGGTGGAGACAGGGGGTGGCAGGGAGAAGCTTTGGAGCCACAGAGGAGAGTGCAGCAACAGGAGTGCAGGGGGCAAAGCGGAGAGATTCCCACACAGAGGATCGGTGCCAACCAGCACTCACTGCCCTGAGAGGCTTGTATGATCACCCGCTGGGACGGGTAGGGGCTAGGAGCTGAGGCTCGGGCTTTGGAGGTCGGATCCCGGGGAGAGGACTGGGGTTGGCTGCATAAACACAGCCTGAAGGGGGCTAGTGCACCACAGCCAGCCGGGAAGGAGTCCAGGAAAAAGTCTGGACCTGCCTAAGAGGCAAGAAACCATTGTTTCCAGGTGCGAGAGGAGAGGGGATTCAGAGCACTGCCTAAACAAGCTCCAGAGACGGGCACAAGCCGCGGCTATCACCACGGACCCCAGAGACAGGCATGAAACACTAAGGCTGCTGCTGCAGCCACCAAGAAGCCTGTGTGCAAGCACAGGTCACTATCCACACCTCCCCTCCTGGGAGCCTGTGCAGCCTGCCACTGCCAGGGTCCCATGATCCAGGGACAGTTTTGGCGTGCCTCAGGCTGTTGAAATGTCATGCCAGCCTCTGCCCCAGCAGGCTCACCCCGCATTCTGTACCCCTCCCTCCCCTGGCCTGAGTGAGCCAGAGCACCCTAATCAGCTGCTCCTTTAACCCCATCCTGTCTGAGTGAAGAACAGATGCCCTCAGGCGACCTACATGCAGGGGCGGGGCCAAATCCAAAGCTGAACCACAGGAGCTGTGTGAACAAAGAAGAGAAAGGGAAATTACTCCCAGCAGTAATGTCTCCACAATCAACTTGATGTACCCTGCATCTGTGGAACACCTGAAGAGACAACGAATCATCCCAAAATTGAGGCGGTGGACTTTGGGAGCAACTGTAGATTTGGGGATTGCTTTCTGCATCTAATTGGTTGCTGGCTTTATGTTTAGCTTAGTTTAGTATTTAGAGTTTATTATCACTGGTAGATTTGTTAATTGATATGTTAGTTCTCTTCCTCCTTTCTTTTTTTTATATATAGATATATATTTATTTTCCTTTTCCTCTTTTTGTGAGTGTGTATGTGTATGTTTCTTTTTGTTATTTTGTCTGTATACCTTTGCTTTTACCATTTGACCTAGGGTTCTGACTGGCCTTTTTGTTTCTTGTTTATTTTTTTTAGTATAGTTTTTAATGCTTGTTATCATTGGTTGATTTGTATTTTGGTTTGGTTGCTCTCTTCTTTCTTTCTTTCATTTTTTTTTCTTCTTTTTATACTTTTTAATATTTTCAATTTAATAATTATGTTTAATTTTTTATTTTAATAACTTTATTTTATTTTTTCTTTCTTCCTTTCTTTTTTTTCCCTTTTCTTCTGAGCCGTGGGGCTGACAGGGTCTTGGTGCTCTGACCTGGTGTCAGGACTGTGCCTCTGAGATGGAAGAGCCAAGTTCAGGACATTGGTCCACCAGAGACCACCCAGCTGCATGTAATAACAAACAACAAATGATCTCGCAGAGATATACATCTCAATGCTAAGACCCAGCTCCACTCAACGACCAGCAAGCTACAGTGCTGGACACCCTATGCCAAACAAAAAGCAAGACTGGAACAGAACCCCACCCATTTGCAGAGAGACTGCCTAAAATCATAATAAGGTCACAGACACCCCAAAACACACCACCAGACGTGGTCCTGCCACCAAAAAGACAAGATCCAGCCTCATCCACCAGAACACAGGAACCAGTTCCCTCCACCAAGAAGCCTACACAAACCACTGAAACAACCTTAGCCACTGGGGGCAGACACTAAAAACAGTGGGAACTATGAACCTGCAGCCAATGAAAAGGACACCCCAAACACGGTAAGTTAAGCAAAATGACAAGACAGAGAAACACACAGCAGATGAGGGAGAAAGGTAAAAACACACGAGACCTAACAAATGAAGAGGAAATAGGCAGTCTACCTGAAAAAGAATTCAGAGTAATGATAGTAAAGATGATCCAAAACCTTGGAAATAGAATGGAGAAACTACAAGAAACTTTTAACAAGAACCTAGAAGAATTAAAGAGCAAACAAACAATAATGAACAGCACAATAAATGAAATTAAAAATTCTCTAGAAGGAATCAATAACAGAATAACTGAGGCAGAAGAAGGGATAAGTGACCTGGAAGATAAAAGAGTGGAAATAACCATGGCAGAGCAGAGTAAAGAAAAAAGAATAACAAGAAATGAGGACAGTCTCAGAGATCTCTGGGACAACATTAAATGCACCAATATTTGAATTATAGGGGTCCCAGTAAAAGAAGAGAAAAAGAAAGGGACTGAGAAAATATTTGAAGAGACTATAGTTGAAAATTTTCCTACTATGGGAAAGGAAACAGTCAATCAAGTCCAGGAAACGTAGAAAATCCCATACAGGATAAATCTAAGGAGAAACACGCTAATACACATATTAATCAAACTATCAAAAATTAAATATAAAGAAAAAATATTAAAAGCAGCAGGGAAAAACAACAAATAACATACAAGGGAATCCCCATAAGGTTAACAGCTGATATTTCAGCAGAAATTCTGCAAGCCAGAAGGAAGGGGCAAGACATATTTCAAGTGATGAAAGGGAAAAAACTACAGCCAAGATTACTCTACCCAGAAAGGATATCATTCAGATTTGATGGAGAAATTAAAACCTTTACAGACAAGCAAAAGCTAAGAGAATTCAGCACCACAAAACCAGCCTTACAACAAATGCTAAAGGAACTTCTCTAGGACGGAAACACAGGAGAAGGAAAAGACCTACAATAACAAACCCAAAATAACTAAGAAAATGGTAATAGGAACATACATATCAATAATTACCCTAAATGTAAATGGACTAAATGTTCCAACCAAAAGACAGCGACTGGCTGAATGGATACAAAAACAAGACCTATATATATGCCATCTACAAAAGACACACTTCAGACTTAGGGACACAAACAGACTGAAAGTGTGGGGTTGGAAAAAGATACTCCATGCAAATGGAAATCAAAAGAAAGCTGGAGTAGCAATTCTCATATCAGAAAAAATAGACTTTAAAATAAAGACTGTTACAAGAGACGAAGAAGGACACTGCATAATGATCAAGGGATCAATCCAAGAAGAAGATATAACTATTGCAAATATTTATGCACCCAAATAGGAGCACCTCAATACATAAGACAAATGCTAACAGCCATAAAAGGGGAAACCGAGAGCAACACAGTCATAGTAGGGGACTTTAACACCCCACTTTCACCAATGGACAGATCACCCAAAATGAAAATAAATAAGGAAACATAAGCTTTAAATGATACATTAAACAAGATGAACTTAATTGAATTTACAGGACATTCCATCCAAAAACAACAGAACACACTTTCTTCTTAAGTGCTCATGGAACATTCTCCAGGATACAACATATCTTGGGTCACAAATCAAGCCTTGGTGAATTTAAGAAAATTGAAAGCTTATCAAGTATATTTTCTGACCACAATGCTATGAGACTAGATATCAATTAGAGGGAAAAATCTGTAAAAACTACAAACACATGGAGACTAAACAATACACTACTAAATAACCACAAGATCACTGAAGAAATCAGAGAGGAAATCAAGAAAAACCTAGAAATAAATGATAATGAAAACATGACGACCCAAACCTATGGGATGCAGCAAAAGCAGTTCTAAGAGGGAAGTTTATACCAATGCAATCCTACCTCAAGAAACAAGAAAGAGCTCAAGTAAACAATCTAACCTTATACCTAAACCAATTAGAGAAAGAAGGAAAAAAAACTCTCAAAGTTAGCAGAAGGAAAGAAATCATAAAGACCAGATCAGAAATAAATGAAAAAGAAATGAAGGAAATAACACCAAAGAAAGATCAATAAAACTAAAAGTTGGTTCTTTGAGAAGATAAACAAAATTCATAAACCATTAGCCAGACTCATCAAGAAAAAAAGGGAGAAGACTCATATCAGTAGAATTAGAAATGAAAAAGGAGAAATAAAAACTGACAGTGCAGAAATACAAAGGATCATGAGTGATCACTACAAGAAACTATATGCCAATAAAATGGACATCCTGGAAGAAATGGACAAATTCTTAGAAAAGCACAACCTTCCGAGATTGAACCAGGAAGAAACAGAAAATATAAACAAACCAATCAGAAGCACTGAAATTGAAACTGTGATTTAAATTCTTCCAACAAACAAAAGCCCAGGGCCAGATGGCTTCAGAGGTGAATTCTATCAAACATTTAGAGAAGAGCTAACACCTATCCTTCTGAAATTCTTCCAAAATATAGCAGAGGGAGGAACACTCCCATACTCATTCTACGAGGCCACCATCACCCTGATATCAAAACCAAAGATCTCACAAAGAAAGAAAACTACAGGCCAATATCTCTGATGAATATAGATGCAGAAGTCCTCAACAAAATACTAGTAGACAGAATCCAACAGCACATTAAAAGGTTCATACACAATGACCAAGTGGGGTTTATCTTAGGAATGCAAGGATTCTTCAATATACGCAAATCAATCAATGTGATACCCCATATTAAAAAACAGAAGAATAAAAACCATATGATCATCTCAATAGATGCAGGAAAAGCTTTTGACAAAATTCAACACACATTTATGATAAAAACTCTCCAGAAAGTAGGCATAGATGGAACTTACCTCAACATAATAAAGGCCATATATAACAAACACACAGCCAACATCATCCACAATGGTGAAACACTGAAACCATTTCCACTAAGATCAGGAAGAAGACAAGGTTTCCCACTCTCACCACTATTATTCAACATAGTTTTGGAAGTTTTAGCCACAGCAGTCAGAGAAGAAAAAGAAATAACAGGAATCCAAATTGGAAAAGAAGAAGTAAAACTGTCACTGTTTGCAGGTGACATGATACTATACATAGAGAATCCTAAAGATGCTACCATAAAACTACTAGAGCTAATCAATGAATTTGGTAAAGTAGCAGGATACAAAATTAAGGCACAGAAATCTCTTGCATTCCTATACACTAATGATGAAAAATCTGAAAGAGAAATTAAGGAAACACTCCCATCTAGCATTGCAACAAAAAGAATAATATATCTAGGAATAAACCTACCTAAGGAGACAAAAGACCTGTATGTAGAAAATTATAAGACACTGATGTAAGACATTAAGGTGATACAAACAGATGGAGAGATATGCCATGTTCTTGGATTGGAAGAATCAACATTGTGAAAATGACTCTACTACCCAAAACAATCTACAGATTCAATGCAATCCCTATCAAATTACCACTGGCATTTTTCACAGAACTGGAACAAAAAATTTCACAGTTTGTATGGAAACACACCCCAAATAGCCAAAGCAATCTTGAGAAAGAAAAACGGAGCTGGAGGAATCAGGATCCCTGAATTCAGACTATACTACAAAGCTACAGTCATCAAGACAGTATGGTACTGGCACAAAAACAGAAATATACATCCATGAAACAGGATTGAAAACCCAGAGATACACCCATGCACATATGGTTACCTTATGTTTGATAAAGGAGGCAAGAATATGCAGTGGAGGAAAGACATCCTGTTCAATAAGTGGTGCTGGGAAAACTTGACAGCTACATGTAAAAGAATGAAATTAGAACACTGCCTAACACCATACATAAATATAAACTCAAAATGGATTAAAGACCTAAATGTAAGGCCAGATACTATAAAACTCTTAGAGGAAAAAATAGGTAGAACACTTTATGACATAAATCACAGCAAGATCCTTTTTGACCCACCTCCTAGAGAAATGGAAATAAAAACAAAAATAAACAAATGGGACCTTATGAAACTTAAAAGCTTTTGAACATCAAAGGAAACCATAAACAAGACAGAAAGTCAACCTTCAGAATGGGAGAAAATATTTACAAATGCAGCAACTGACAAAGGAATAATCTCCAAAATTTACAAGCAGCTCATGCAACTCAATATCAGAAAAACAAACAACCCAATCCAAAAAGGGCAGAAGACTTAAATAGACATTTCTCCAAAGAAGATATACAGATTGCCAACAAAGGCATGAAAGAATGCTCAACATAGTTAATCATTAGAGAAATGAAAATCAAAACTACAATGAGGTATCACCTCACACCAGTCAGAATGGCCATCATCAAAAAATCTACAAACAATAAATGCTGGAGAGGGTGTGGAGAAAAGGGAACCCTCTTGCACTATTTGTGAGAATGTAAATTGATACAGCCACTGTGGAGAACAGTATGGAGGTTCCTTGCAAAAGTAAAAATAGAACTACCATATGACCCAGCAATCCCACTACTGGTCATATACCCTGAGTAAACCATAAATCAAAAAATTCATATACTACATTGTTCATTGCAACTCTATTTACAATAGCCAGGACATGGAAGCAACCTCAGTGTCCATCAACAGACGAATGGATAAAGAAGATGTGGTACATATATACATGGAATATTACTCATTCATAAAAAGAAACAAAATTGAGTTATTTGTAGTGACGTGGATGGAACTAGAGTCTGTCATACAGACTGAAGTAAGTTAGAAATAGAAAAACAAATACCATATGCTAACACATATATATGGAATCTAAAAAAAAAAAAAATGGTCATGAAGAACCTAGGGGCAGGATGGGAATAAAGATGCAGACTTAATAGAGAATGGACTTGAGGACACGGGGAGGGGGAAGAGTAAGCTGGGACAAAGTGAGAGAGTGCATGGACATATATACACTACCAAAAGTAAAATACATACCTAGTGGGAAGCAGTTGCATAACACAGGGAGATGAGCTCAGTGCTTTGTGACCACCAGAGGGTTGGGATGGGGGGGGGTGGAAGGGAGGGAGATGCAAGAGGGAGGAGATATGGGGATATATGTTTATGTATAGCTGATTCACCTTGTTATAAAGCAGAAACTAACACATCATTGCAACGCAATTATACTCCAATAAAGATGTTAAAAAAATAAAAAATAAAAGTAAATAAAAATAAATATTCCAACAAACAAAAGCCCAGGACCAGATGGCTTCACAGGTGAATTCTATCAAACATTTAGAAAAGAACTAACACCTATCCTTCTCAAGCTCTTCCATAATGTAGCAGATGGTGGAACACTCCCAAACTCATTCTACAAGGCCACCATCACCCTGATACCAAAACCAGACAAAGATGTCACAAAGAAAGAAGACTACAGGCCAATATCACTGATGAACATAGATGCAAAATCCTCAACAAAGTACTAGCCAACAGAATCCAGCTACACATTAAAAGGTTCATAAACCATGATCAAGTGGGTTTTACCCCAGGAATGCAAGGATTCTTCTATATATGCAAATCAATCAGTGTGATAAACCATATTAACAAATTGAAGGAGAAAAACCATATGATCATCTCAACAGATGCAGAAAAAGCTTTTGACATAATTCAACACCTATTTATGTTAAAACCCTTCAGAAAGTAGGCATAAGAGGGAACTCACCTCAACATAATAAAGGCCATATATGACAAACCCACAGCCAACATCATTCTCAATGGTGAAAAACTGAAACCATTTCCACTCAGAGCAGGAACAAGACAAGGATGTCCAATCTCACCACTATTATTCAACATAGTTTTGGAAGTTTTAGCCACAGCAATCAGAGAAGAAAAAGAAATAAAAGGAAACCAAATTAGAAAAGAAGAAGTAAGACTGTCACAGTTTGCAGATGACATGATACTATACACAGAGAATCCTAAAGATGCTACCAGAAAACTACTAGAGCTAATCAATGAATTTGGTAAAGTAGCAGGATACAAAATTAATGCACAGAAATCTCTTGCATTCCTCTACACTAATGATGAAAAATCTGACAGAGAAAGTAAGGAAACACTCCCATTTAGCATTGCAACAAAAAGAATAAAATACCTAGGAATAAACCTACCTAAGGAGACAAAAGTCCTGTATGCAGAAAACTATAGGACACTGATAAAAGAAATTAAAGATGATACAAACAGATGGAGAGATATACCATGTTCTTGGATTGGAAGAATCAACAATGTGAAAATGACTATACTACCCAAAGCAATCTACAGATTCATTGCAATCCCTATCAAACTACCAATGGAATTTTTCACAGAATTAGAACAAAAAATTTCACAATTTGTATGGAAACACAAAAGACCCTGAATAGCCAAAGCAATCTTAAGAAAGAAAAACGGAGCTGGAAGAATCAGGCTCCCTGACTTTGGACTATACTACAAAGCCACAGTAATCTAGACAGTATGGTACTGGCACAAAAACAGAAATATAGATCAGTGCAACAGAATAGAAAGCCCACAGTTAAATGCACATACATATGGTCATCTAATCTATGACAAAGGAGGTAAGAATATACATTAGAGAAAAGACAACCTCTTCAATAAGTGGTGCTGGGAAAACTGGACAGCTACAGTAAAAGAATGAAATTAGAACACTCCTTAACACCATACACAAAAATAAACTCAAAATGGATTAAAGACCTAAATATAAGGCCAGACACCATAACACTGTTCGAGAAAACATAGGCAGAACACTCTATGACATAAATCGCAGCAAGATTCTTTTTGACCCACTTCCCAGAGAAATGGAAATAAAAACAAAAATAAACAAATGGGACCTAATGAAACTTAAAAGCTTTCGAACATCAAAGGAAACCATAAACAATACAATAAGACAACCCTCAGAATGGGAGAAAATATTTGCAAATGAAGCAACTGAGAAAGGATTAATCTCCAAAATATACAAGCACCTCATGCAGCTCAATATCAAAAAAACAAACAACCCAATCAAAAATGGGCAGAAGACTTAGACATTTCTCTCAAGAAGACATACAGATCACCAACAATGAATGCTCAACATCACTAATCATTAGAGAAATGCAAATTAAAACTATAATGAGGTATCAACTCACACCAGGCCCAATGGCCATCACCAAAAAATCTACAAACACTAATTGCTGGAGAGGATGTGGAGAAAAGGGGACCCTCTTGCACTGTTGGTGGGAAAGTAGATTGATACAGCCACTGCGGAGAACAGTACGGAGGTTCCTTAAAAAACTAAAAATAGAACTTCCACACAACCCAGCAATCCCACTACTGGGCATATACCCTGAGAAAACCATAATTCAAAAAAATCATGTACCACGATGTTCATTGTAGCTCTATTTACAATTGCCAGGACATGGAAGCAACCTAAGTGTCTATCGACAGATGAATGGATAAAGAAGATTTGGTATATATATACAATGGAATATTATTCAGTCATAAAAAGAAACAAAATTGAGTTATTTGTAGTGAGGTGGATGGACCTAGAATCTGTCATACAGAGTGAAGTAAGTCAGAAATAGAAAAACAAATACCATATGCTAACACATATATATGGAATCTAAAAAAAAAAGAAAAAAATGAAGAACCTAGGGGCAAGACAGGAATAAAGACACAGCCGTAGAGAATGAACTTGAGGACACGGGTAGGGGTAAGGGTAAGCTGGGACGAAGTGAGAGAGTGGCCTGGATTTATATATACTACCAAATGTAAAATAGATAGCTACTGAGAAGAAGCCGCATAGTACAGGGAGAACAGCTTGTTGCTTTGTGACCAACTAGAGGGGTGGGATAGGGAGCGTCAGAGGGAGACACAAGAGGGAGGGGATATGAGGATGTATGTATGTATAGCTGATTCACTTTGTTATAAACCAGAAACTAACACACCACTGTAAAGCAATTATACTCCAATAAAGATGTTTAAAAATAAATAAATAAATAACACTTACCCCATTCATGAGCATGAAACCGAACAGGACCCTATGGGGCTCCTCAGCATGAAAGCCTTTCTGTGTCCCCCGTTTCTTGACCTTCCCTGAGTTCCAAAGCGCAGGTTCAAACAGTTTTTGATCTGGGAACAGAGAGGATGTAGAGACAAAGAAAGAGCAGTCAAGAGACAATAGTCCAGCCTTGGGACAGGATCCTGGTTCCACCTCAAGTGATACACATAACAGTATCTTTGAACTCTTCTGCAGAACTAAAACCCCCAACAAATGGAAGATGAACTACTTGATGAGACATTCTTCATTCCAGAGAGAAGGTCATAGTTTCATAACACTGAGTACCACAGCTCATCAAGAGACCACCTGAGGCTAGGTTAAAGGAATGCAGGCCCTGCACACACCCTGATCCTTATTAGCAGCCCCACCCTTGAACCATTGCTATAAAACTCCTCACCATATCCCTCCCGGTGGGGACACACAATTTTCAAAGGCACAAGTTCACAATGTACCCCTTTGCCTGACAAAGCAATAGAGCTATCCCTTTCTACTTTACCCAAAACTCTGTCTCCAAGATTCAATTCGGCACCAGTGCACAGAGACCAAGTTTTCGGCATCAAGGGTTCCACCCTCATGTTCTAAGAACCTCTCAAAGGCCCCAAGTCCTAATACCATCACATTGGGAATTAGGATTTGAACATATAAATTTTGAGGGGACACATTCAGACCATAGCAGCACTGATGCCGAAAGCTCAGCTTCTCTGTGCACCAGTGCTGAATCGAATCTCAGAGAGTTTGGGGTGAATTAGAAAAGGATAGCTTTATTGCTTTGTCAAGCAAAGGGGGACATAGCAGGCTCCTGCCTTGAAAAACAGTGTTTCCCAGCCTGGGATGCTTTGAAGAGGAGTTTTATAGCAATAGTTCAAGGGTAGGGTTGCTGATACGATTAGGGTGTGCGCAGAGTCTCGGGTGGTCAGTCTCCTAATCTTGATGAGTTTCTTTGGTCCCTTTAATCTTGCCTCAGGTGGTTTCTTGGTTGCTCTTCCCTTGATTAGCAACTGTTCGAATCTGCCCTTTGGAACTCAGGGAAGGTCATGAAGGCTGGAGTCTTGCCTACAAGAAATGGGAGACAAGAATGTTTCCATGCCCAGGAACCCCACAGAGTCCTCCTTGGTTTCATAAGGAAGAAGGTGAGCCCTAAGTAACTGCTGGGGCACAGGGACCCCACACTTGTAGATAGAGACCTACATTAGGTTGTGACAGCAGTGAGATAAGAACCTCTGAGGGCTAAGCCACTGAGATAGGGGGACTGCTTTGTTCATAGATAAGCATGCCCTAAACAAGTGTGCAGTTCACAGAAAAGTCAATGGTGTCAGCTGAAAATCAAAGGAAGAAGTTAACTAGAGTCGACAAGACCAGCATTGTAGAGTTCGGATTTACATAATCACACAGGAGAAGGCGAAGAGCCTGTACTCAGGCTGGGGCAGCACCTGCAAATGTGGTGAGACTGGAAAGTTGAAAGCATATGTCAGGGGATAAAAGGGGGACAGGGTTCAATCAAATGGGGAGGTGGTAAAAATGGAGTGCGTGCGGGTGAATAGTGATAAGTATCCTTAGCTAGTTAAGGTCTGGGCAACTTTGAGTCTCAGGAGATTGGGAAAGAGGGCAGAGAAGTCAGGGCTAATGCAACAGATGAAGGGAAATATTAAAGATGATTGAACAGGTAAACAACTTGATAAAAGCAGTGTGCCCAGAAGACGGCAGGGCAGGCCATGTGCCAGATAGATTTGAGGCAGGTGGAGGCAAGGAACCGAGCTAAGAGGCTATTGCAACAGTACAGGTGAGGGGTGAGGAGGGCTTCACCTGAGGCAGGGGTGCGGGGGTGAAGAGGAAGGCACAGGGGAGGTTACAGTGATAACAGTTTTGTTTTGGGGGCACCTATTTTGTGCCAGGTGATTTATATACATCATACAATTTTTTTTAATCAGAAAACTTTTGTAGCTTTTATTTCAAATAATATATTTAATTGAAGTATAGTTGATTTACAGTGTTGTGTTAGTTTCAGGTGTATAGCAAAGCAATTCAGTTATATATTTTTTTCAGATTGTTTTGCGTTACAGGTTATTACAAGGTACTGAACATTGTTCCCTGTGCTATATGGTAAATACTTGTTGCTTCTTTATTTTATGTATAGTAGTTTGTACTTGTTCATCCCATACTCCTAATTTATCCCTCTCCCCACCCCTTTCCTCTTTGGTAACCATAAGTTTGTCTTCTATGTCTGTGAGTCTGTTTCTGTTCTGTAGATAAGTTCATTTGTGTCATATTTTAGATTCCACATATAAGTGATATCATATGATATTTGTCTTTGCCTGACTTACTTCACTTAGTATGATAACCTCTAGGTCCATCCATGTTGCTGCAAATGGCAATATTTCACTCTTTTTTATGGCTTATGTATCATATCATTTAATCCTCAAAATTGTATGTGGCAGGGCTATGGCTCCATGTAACAGTTGAGGAAACTGAGTCACAAATAAGTTCCAAGGTTACTAAGTCAGTAAATGCCTGAGCTGGGGCTTAAACTTGGGTATATGACTCCAGAGGCTTCTGTCTTAACTACCATGTGGGGATAAAGGTAGTTTGAAAGGAAGAAACTCAGGTACACTGATAAGCTGATCTCGCTTAAACACTTCCCAGCCCACCCCCCACCTACACCCTCCTTCCCACTCCCGAAGAACAACGTGAGCTTGAATGACAAATTCTGGATCATTTTTATTATCTTCTAAGCATCTGCCCATGATTACATAATACATCCTTTTCAAGAAAAGGTGAAAATGCAGTAAAAATGTAAATTCTTTCCTGGCCAGGCTGCTCAAGGCCATAAAACCAGGTGCACCATTAACTCCAAGTAGTGCTCGGACAAGAGCAAGGATTCCAAGTACAAATCTGCCCAAAGGAATGAGCTGCTCTCAATTTAGAAAGAAGAGGACAGCCCTGCGCCTCTGGCCAGATATGGAGCAAATAAACTAGAAACTTTACGACGTTATCCCTAAGATGGAGTTTCTCAGCCCTAGCAGCACAGAAAAATTATCTGAAGAAATCCTAAGAAAAATACCGACACTCTGGGCTCACAGCAGAATAGCTTCATCAGAATTTCTGGAGTTGAGGCCCAGGCACTGTATTCTTTTTTTTTTTTTTTAATTTTTTTTTTTTATTGAAGTATAGTTGATTTACAATGTTGTGTTAATGTCTGCTGCACAACAAAGTGATTCAGTTATATATATATATATATATATATATATATATATATATATATATACACACATTCTTTTTTTTTTTTAACATCTTTATTGGAGTAAAGTCAGAAAGAGAAAAAAAAATTACCGTATGCTAACACATATATATATATGAAATCTAAAAAAAAAATGGTTCTGATGAACCTAGGGTCCGGACAGGAATAAAGACGCAGACGTAGAGAATGGACTTGAGGACGTGGGGAGGGAGGAAGGGTAAGCTGGGATGAAGTGAGAGAGTAGCATTGACATATATACACTACCAGGCACTGTATTCTTGAAAATCTCCCAGGTGCTTCTCAGGCAGGAGGAGGATTGTGGGGGAGGGGCACCACCCTCAGGTAATGTTGAGCAAAGCAGCTGTTCATGTACCATTTGGGGACCCTCATTCAAGATCACTCATTTTGTCCAAAGTGTATTTATCTGGCATCCCTTTATGCTGGAGATGCAGAGATGAATGACATGATCTTGTCTGCAAGGATTTTACCATGAAGTGAGTGAATGGTGAGGTTGGCTAAGTGTTAGAACAGAGCTGGGCATGGAACACAGTGGAGGATCAAAAGGAGACTCAGTCTTGAGGGTCAGAAAGGACCTTGAATAGGAGTCAACACCCAAATAGAATGTTATAAGAGGAATGAAAATAAGCCAGGGGAATACAAGAGTGGGGAATGTATTCACAGTTTGTGCAAAAGAAGACAGGTAGGAGGAACAGCACGGAGCACTGTGGGACTTAAAGAAATTCAGACCAGAGGAAGTGGGGCTGGAGAACATGAAAGAAAAGGTAGACCCTACAGGGGCTGGTAGGCCATGCAAAAAGTGCCAGACTTTTGCTGGAGGGCAGGTTGCACATTTGAGAAGATGTCTGGGATCAAAGAATGAAAGTATGAAAAAAATGTTGAGATGTAAATGCAAAATATTTATCTTGGTAATAGGTGCATATATATTGTACCAGTAGCTAGCCTTTACTGCATACTTACCATGCATCAGGCCCAGCTCTAAGCATTCACCGTTATTCATTCCATCATTCAACAAATATTTCTTGGCCATCTCCTGCTATGGGCCAAGCAGCATTGGAGGTGCAGAGAATACAACAGTGAACAGTCAAATATCTCTCCTTGTGGGGTTTACATTTTGGTAGGGGAGGAAGACAACTGGTAAAATAGTGAACTAGATGCTGATGTGCTATGGCAAAAAAACAAAAGAGAGAAAGAGAATAGGGAGTATTTGAGGTGTGATTGTCCTTTGATATGTCAGCTTGTCTAGGCCACACCCACCTTACTGCATCAAGCACTAATCTAGATGTTACTGGGATGATATTTTGTAGATGTGATTAGAGTCCATAATCAGTTGCTTTTAATTAAGAGAGATTGTACTAGATAGTCTGGGTGGGCCTGATTCAAATAGCTGAAAGGCCCTAAGAGCAGAGTTGAGGTTTTCTGCAGAAGTTCTACCTGAGGACTGCAGCATCTGCTCTGCCTGAGAGCCCCAGCCTGCCCTCCCTGATGGCCTTATGGATTTCAGACTTGCCTAGCCAGCCCACAATTACATAAACCCATTCCTTGTGATACATCTTTAATATATGTCTCCTACTGCTTCTGCTTCTCTGGTTGAGCCCTGATTGACATAGGTGAAGTTGTCATTTTAAGTAGGGGAGCTCAGACCTCACTGTGAAGGTAATATCTAAGAAAAAACCTAAAGATCGTGAGTGAATGAGTGAGCAAATATCACATGGCAATCAGAGTTGGGGGAAGGAGCATTCCAGACAAAGTAACAGCAAGTACAAAGGCATTATTCCATTTAATCCTCGTAATGACATTATGGAGTAGGAATTAATAATATTATCGAGAACTGTGAAGAGTCTGAGATTTTTCCCTGCTTGCCAGGTAACAAGGCAGCCTGTCACATGTAGAAGCTGTCAAAAGATATGAGACTCCTGGCTCAGAAGCTAAGGATGTTATTACTCACAGCACTTCAGGTGGCAGGAGCTTCATGTGTGTGTCAGTTACCCTTGCTCCCCCCCAAGTCCCACAGGGGTGAGGCGGGTGGATCCATGTGGATGCTGTGGACACTGGGACCCTGTATGGCATTTATAGAACCTGAGCACAGGAAACCCTCAATCTTATAATGAGGGCGCTGTCAAACCTGCCTAAATTTTGCCTCAGAGGGAGACATTATTTTCCATATAATGGTCAGGAAAGAACTCTGTCCTCTCCATGAAGGAAGATGCTATTCCTTCCAAGACTGTTTGCTACACAGGTATACTTGAAAACTTGGTCAAAAACAAAGGCTGTTAGCAAAAGGTACAAAAACATGAGAGATGCATGGAGAATTATCTCTCATCTTGCATATCAGGAAGTTGAGGCACAGACGGGTTAAATAATTTGCCCAAAATCACACAGCTAGTAAATGGAAGAACAGGGATGTGTGATCATCTGTCTTCCCCCACTGGAATGAAGCACCACAAGCCAGAGACTTTATTAAATGGCCAGATACGCAGAGCTTAGAAAAGCGTTTGGCACTTAAATGAACACCCAAAAAATAAATATAGCATGAATAGACACATATTTGTAGGTGCTCACATACAACAGAGAACAGAGCAAGAATGGTTCTTGCTTACATAAAGCTTAGAGTTCAGATAGAAAGTCAGGCATTAGACATATATTTAAATAAATTACTATATAATTACAATTATGATAAGTGCTGCAATGGAACGTGTATGCTATAGACTGAATATTTGTTTCCCCCCTAAAATTCATATGTTAAAACCTGACCCCCAAGGTGATGGTATTAGGAGGTGGGGCCTTTGGGAGGTGATCAAGACAAGAGGTGGAGCCCTCATGAATACAATTAATGTCCTTATAAAAGAGACTTCAGAGAACTCCCTACTCTTTCTGCCATGGGAGGCTACTGTGAGATGATGCCCATCTATGAGATAGTGGGTCCTCACCAGACACTGAATCTGATGGTGTCTTGATCTTGGATTTCCTGGCCTCAGAACTCTGAGCAGTAAATTTGTATTGTTTATAAGCCACTCAGTCTCTAGTACTTGGTTATAGCAGCCCAAACAGACTAAGATCACACATGTGTTTACATGTTTGTGTGTGTGTGTTTGTGTGTGTGTATGTATGTGCAGGTGTGTGTCTATACGTGCATATTCCTCAGGGCCCTCACTTACAGGTAAGAGATATAATTAGCTATATAATTTGACCAAGTAAGCAAGAAAGCAAAATGGGCAAAATAAAAGATGTTTGGTGCCATCAAATATATTTCTTACTTACTTTTCACCATATTTTGTGGCATAAACACACTTATAAGATGAACATTATCTTTGTTCCACATTATGGGGAAACTGAGGCTTAGGGAAAAACCATCCTGATTCTTTGCATTCACCACCAGCTTGATACTTGGATATCCTGTGAATGATAGGATTTTAGGTACAAGAGGAAAAGGCTTCTGGATTCCTCTAACTGGAAAGTGTATTCCTTCACTATGCCTAAAGTTTCTTCAAGAAAGAAAGCTTCTTTTATTTTCACTGAAGAATGAGATTTAAACTATAAGTGGTGTTTTTACAATACCCTTCCTTATACTTATTCAGAGGAGCACACAAGTGACAGTTTTTTCCATGATAAGAGCAGTGAAGCATTTGAAGACCAAAAGATAACTTTAGCATAAGAAAGGTGAATTTGGTCCACTCAAAGTTATACCTAATACAAAAGCTATTTACATTATATGAAACTTAACAAGCTCTGTGATCTCATGAAGTCATTTCACTTCTCTGAACCTCTGTCTCTTCATCTTCCAAAGCAAGATGTTGAATTAGATGGTCTCTAGGCTCCCTCCCAGCTCTGCTATTTTATCACAAATGAAAAGAAGCCCTTGAAAATCTCATTTGTCAATGTTTGTTAAATGTTCTCCTTTCTCCCCAAATCTTCTTGGGATCCACATATAAAAATACTTTCTACAAAAGTTAAAAGAAAAGAGACTTCTTACTTTCTGGCATCACAACTCTGAATTCTTTATACTTCTTTGGCCTTAGCAGCACAGGAAAATTTTAAGCTCTAGACTTCCAAGGCAAAAATGATTGGCAGTGAATAAGACAATCAGTGATGAGTGAGATGAGGTTAGAGGGAGACAGGCAAAGGTCAGATCATGTAGAACCTTGCAGATTGTCATAAAAATGTTGGATATCCTAGTAAGCACCATTGGAAGCCCCACTAAAGGATTTTAATTGGAGAATGGCATAAAAACTTTGCTTTTTTGGAATATCATTTTTTTTGAATATCTCCACTCATTGCTGTGTGAAGAATAGAATCAAGGACAACGGAAAAAGTGGGGGAAACTGTGTGGAAATCAGCACCCTAGTGCAGGTGAGAAACGACGGTGACTTGAACTAGAGTGACATCAGTAGGCCAACGCAAAAGTGTTTTGAAAGATGAATTAACAGGACTAGGTATTGAATTTAATGTGAGCAGTGAAGGAGAGGAGGTATCAAGAATAACTCCCAGGTTTCAGACATGAGCAACTGGTCATTTATGGAGCTGGAGAAGCTTGAGAGAAAAGTATATCTGGAAGAAAACCACAGGTTCCATTTTGAACATGTTCATTTTAAGATGTCTGGGTGATATTCAAGTAGAATTGCTGAGATGGCATGGAAATGTGAGCCTGGATGAGAGACAGGCTGGAAGAGGGATGAACTGGAAAGCGTTTGGTACATAGAAGTTTTCTGATGCCTAGAGGGGAGTGTGGACAGAGAAGAGAAGAGTCTCAGCACTGTTACCAAAGATATTCCAACATACAGAGTTTGGGAAGAAGAGAATAAGCCATAAAAGGAGCTTCTAGAGAGCTAGCAAAAACACCTGAAGGGTTTGAAATCACAGAAGCCCCAACAAAAAAGTATTTCAAGAAGGAAGGGGTGACCAATAGTGTGGAATGCAAAAAAGTCACATTAGATGAGACCAAAAACTGTCCATTGGACTCAGATCTATGGAGACCATTTGGTGAACTTGGGAAACACAATTTTTAGGGGGGTGGTAGAGGAGTGGGAAGTGGTAGTAGCCATGTTAGAATGGGTTGAGAAGAGTTTTAGAGGTGAATACATGAAGGCAGTTTGTGTATATGTATTTTTCAAGCATCCTAAATATGGAATGGTGCCCAGAGACAACTAGAAGATCAAAGGATATTTAAAGTCTCCTAAAAAGGATCTAAAAATGAACAACCAACTGAAAGCATAGAGAAGAGCAGAAATAAACAATAGAGTGAAAACCAACAGAAGGAGATGGAATCTAGGCATGAGATCTAGAGCAACGTGGAAAGATTTGCCTGTGGTCAGAGGAGCAACACAGGCCAATTAAGGGAGAGGATGGGTAACAAGGAAATAAGGATTGTGTGTCACCATTAGGGGAGTAGGAGTTAACAATCTTCACATTTGCATCACCCTTTACAGCTTCAGAATTGTTCACATTCACCACCTTAATTAATCCTACCCTGTGAGGATTCAGGAATCATTATTCCTGTTATACATATGAGGAAACTGAGGTTCAGACTGGTTCAAGTGATCTGTTAGAAATTTTATAAGATGTTAATAGCAGAACCAGAATTCAAACCCAAGTCTTTAATCTTTAAATACAGCCCCCACTCCCCTCTACCTCTCTCCTCTCCTCTTTTCCCTCCCTCTCTCTCCCTCCTTCTCTCTCTCCCTCCCTTCGTCTCTGTAACTCTATCTCTCAATCTCTATCCTTCTGACTTTCTCTCTCTCTCTCTCTCACTCACTCATTCTCCCTCCTGCCTTACTTTTCTTCTTTGAATGCCAGTCAGTTCCTTTAGCAAAATCAGTCTTGGAATTAGTGCCCTGAAACCCTTAGGCACACTTTTCTCAGCCTGGGTTTTACATGCTATCAGAAGATAGATTCGTCAGCAGAGTAAAGCTGTTTGAAGCCTTCTTGAGTTGTATGCCTCAGTTGTTTAGAGCTATGGATCTCTCAAGTTCTGTATTTTCAAATAGACTTTCTTTTTTTTCTTTTCAATTTTGTTGACAACTTCCATTAGAGCCATGTTATCCCTCTGGATTGCTCCAATATAACTGCTTTAGAGGTTAAAGAATGCATTTGCCAAGGTTGGAAGCCGACTAGAGCCTCCCGAGTTCAATGCTTCACCCTAAATTCCAAACTTCTTTATAGTTCAAATTCATTTACACTTGGCATCAAAATCAACACATCCTGTTTTAAAAAGACAATTCAAATGGCCTTTAAAGAAGAACATAAGCAGTGGACATTAAATAATTCATCCAGACAGCTTTTATGAGAGCAAACGTGTAAATGAATAAGAATCATATGGGTTACATTTTATTTGAAACCCACTAGAAAATAAATAAAATGTTTGGAAGCTCGTCTGAAATTTCATAAACCTTAAATACATTGAGTTCCAACCACCTCATTAGTATAAAATAATACATTAGCCCAAGTCACTTCATGTGCTCAAGTGGAAAACTTTGGTACAAATAAATTATTTGTATGAAAAGATATCTGCTTCATTGCGCTAAATGGTACTCTTGTGGCCCAAAGTGTTAATGATGCTTCCAGTTGCCTCTAATGACATGCACTAAAATCACACTGTTGTTTAAATAAAGATAGAGGGCTATTACCAGTGTTGGGAATCACACAGTAGAAGGGAAAAAGAGTGCATAAATTTAGAGTTAGATGTGGGTTCCAATCCTGGATCTGCCATATTTTAGCTGTGTGTTTTGTGCACATTGTTTGACCTCAATGAATCCCTGTTTCCTTGTTTTATAAATAAGGATGGCAAAAATAACTTAAAACCCTCTCTTAGGCTTGTTGTAAGCATTACTTATGTGAAAGTGGCCAGCATGGTGATTGGCATCTGGTAAGCACTAGATGTTATTTTCTGGAACCCTTAGCTTCTCAGCACCCCTATGTCTCTGCTCAATCAACATTGGACTCCTAACTGGTTTTCAGAGTGAAGCAGCTGGCTCAGTAAGGCAGCTATTCCATTGTCAACCCTTTGCCGGTTCCCCATTTCCTTCTCCAAGTACCTACATCCTACATCTGAAGTAAGAGTCTTATACTGCATGGAGAGAAATCAGAGATCACACTGTCTTCCCTCTTTTCTTTACAGATGAGCAAACTTGTTTCCAAATAAAGGAAGTAACTAGCGCCATGTCCCATAGCTAATTAACATAATTTCTTAACACTATATTTCCCTGACCAAATATGAGGAGAAGGGGACATGTGAAGTGCATAGCACGTCCTCTCCAATTTAGGCGAGTTCTCAGGGACAGACCAGGGAATGGTTAGAGAGCTCATTTTGTGGAAATCAACCAATTTATGATCATCATTCAATGCTTATTAAATTTCCCTCCAGCACAAACCACTGCTGGAGTTGCTGAACAGAGGGGCTTAAAATAAACACAGGCATATAGTCTGGGAGATCTGACAAATATCTAATTACTAAAATGCCAACGATGATATATGACACAGCAAAGTCAACATGACCTACCTGAAGAACAAAATTAGAATGTTACTATAAATTGCATGTACTTGTTTTCTCCTAAAAAGGAAGTCATTTTAATAATCAACTAAACAAGTATTTATGTATACCTAATTCTATATGGGGTATTGTAGGAAAATAAAAGAAAAATATAGTTATATAACACTACAGGTGACTTCAAGGACTTTATGACTAACTGAAAAGATAAAACGCAGCCTTGAAATCTGGTTAACAATACGAAGTAGACTACTGAAGCGAACTGAAGGGGATGCTGCATGGGTTATTCCATCAACAAAAAATATATTTTTTAGCAGCTATAATATGCAAGTAACTGTATTAAGCCCTGGAAAAATAAAGAATTAAAAAGCATTACCTTTCTCTTTAAGATGATCATATTTTGTTTGGGAGATGGCAAATAAATGGACAATTGTAATAGAACACAGGGCAACAAATAGGACTGTTGGCAAGGCATTGTGAGAGTACAGAAGAAGAGAGATAAGCAAAGGCTTCATGGTAGAGGTGACATACTAAATGCTGAGCATTAATATTTTGAGAGATGTCAGCCAGGAGCAAAAGTCTTCTATATTGCATGAGCCTCATGGGGAGGGGACAGAGTTGAAAACACAGAGTCAAATTCTCAGATTTGAAAAGTCACCCTTCCAGGGAGAAAACTTTGAGGATTTGATTGGCTGATTGTGTTTGAGGGAATGTCAAAAACTTGCCTGTTCATTTCTAGAGAATAATTGAATGATGCAAAGCAGACGTTATACCATAATCCAGAGAGTAGGAAAGAACGAATAATCACAGAATAGCTTTTCACCCCAAAGAAGATAAAAGTCCAACCAGCTGGGGAGAGTAGAAAGGTGTGTCATGTGTAGACCCTGGAATCAAGAGCAGGATCACAGACAGCAACAGATGCAGCCTCAAAAGAAAGAAGCAGCCACCGAAAGAAATGAGGCACAGGGTCCAGCAAATGCCTCCCTATGATGCCGAGGAGACACATCATCCCCTTGGCAACTCCAATCACCCTGGAGGACAGGGCATGAGGAAGAGTCTTAAATTGACCACACTGGCATTCTGAGTTAACCATGTTTAAATCCAGAAATGACTGAGTTGCTATAAAGTGGCAGGAGAAATTTTTCCACCATGAGCAGAAATGGGAATTTCTGAGTAAACTAGAAATAAGGAACCGGGGTTCATAAAGAACATAGAAAAAGGAGGAGAGTTGCATCCTTGCACATCTGAGTGGTGCAAGTTGAAATCACACCCCAGTCAGAGTTATCCAGGTGATTAAGAACCCAGGGCATTAGTACGGTGTGTGCCAAAAGCATTTGGTGTTACTAGGAGAGCAGGTCTTAGTTGAGGAGAATGAAGGAGGGCAGTCAGAGCTTGCAAGCTTTACACTGTTGGGTGAGAAGCTCAGATTTTATCTTACAGATAATGGGAAGCTGCTGGAGAGTGCCAATCAAGGAAAGTCATGTCAGACTTGCTTTTGGAACACCTCTTAGCTTGCTGTGTATGGCGGGTAGAGTTCAAGGGGATTAAAACCAGCCAGAGAGGTCCTTTGGGGAGGAAGTGAAACATGCAAGGGGTATGAGAAATGAGCATAGGTGTTGATGAAGGTGACTGGGAGAACGCAAGTAAAGGCACAGAGTGGGACTTCACACACAATGTCCCAGAGGGAAGGCAGACAGAGGATGACCACAGTTATGAACTCAAAGAAGGAAGTAAAGGACTCAGGGACGCAGTGTTTGCCACAAGTTGCCCTTTCCCCAGAATCCTGAATGCCAGAAAATTCAAATACCATATCTTCAGAGTCTTGCTTTTGCTTTGCCACAAGTTACCCTTTCCCCAGAACTCTGAATGCCAGAAAATTCAAATACCGTATCTTCAGAGTCTTGCTTTGTTAAGATTCAGAACTGGAAAACTTCTGTTTCTGTAAATGAAGTGTTGTTAACAGAGCCACGTTCATCCATTTCTGTGTCATCTGTGGCTGATCTCTCTACAGGGGCAGAGTTGAGCAGCTACAACAGAGACTCAATGGCCTGCAAAGATGAAAATACTTACAATCCATCCCTTTATAGAAAAAGTTGGCAAACTCCTGCTTTAGATCCGCAATTTTGATTATCACATGTCAACTTTGTTACCAGATCATCAGGTCGCTAAAGCATGTGGTATCTTTCAACCATGAAATGGAAACCCAGCATTGGGAGACTAGAATCCTGGGAACCTAGGTATACAGGTGAGCAGATTTGGGCTAGAGTTCCACATCATTTACTAGCTGTGTGATATCGGGCACCTCTCTGAACCTCAGTCTTCTCATCTGTACAATGGGTAAAATAACAGTATTTAACGTATAGGCTGTTGTGAGGAGGCAGTGAGGTAACATGTGAGGTTACATAACCTCTTTAGCGAAGTGTGTGACACATGGTGATTGTTCTTCTTCTCTCTCTCTATCTGTCTCTATCTGGACATGATCACGGAAGAATGTAAAGACCTTAAAGGGAGCCAGCTATGAAAAAAACAAAAAAGAAACAAATGAAAAACACCATCACACACAAGGAGGGAAAAACTAAGAGAATCACAGAGAAGAGACAGATGCCTCACATTCCATGCCCAAGACCCACCCTAACCCTGACCTTCCTGTCTAAATGATATAATCTTTTGTTGTTTAAGCCATGTTGAGTTGGAGTTTCTGTAATTAGAGCCATCAACACTCAACTTGGCACACAGATTTCCAATAAACATCTGTCATGTAAACAAATGTCATTAGATGTTGCTAAAATCTGTCCTCAGACAGAGATCTTCTGAGGATCCCCTGGGACGGAGATTCATATGGAATGTGCTTTCATCATAATCAATTCCTCATTCCTGTCCAGAGCTCATTTGAACCATTTTCTGAAGTTCTAAGAGGAGCTATGTTGGTAGATTAAGTGCATACTTGGTATGAGCCAAAAGGAGCCAAAATCATCTTTTCTCCCAACTGAAAATACCTCCTTTATTGACCTGGATGTGGTGCTAAAAATTCCCACAGGACACACACTCTTCAATCAAACTAAAGAATGTTTCTGTGAAAAGAGCAATGCAAGCACTCACCAGTCAGTGAAGAGGCACCACGACCTGGGGCATTTCCAACCCCCTCATAGAGGGTTGGGCTGACCTGCTACTGTTCCCCACCTCAATCCACACTAGCTCCAAGATGAAGTGAGAGCCAGGATGCCAGGAGACGGGGTGGGGCTTGTGGACTAAAATGATAGAGGAAAGGGGCAAGAATCCAGACTACTTCCATTTGAAAGATAATCCACGTTTCAGGGTCAGAGTGGCAGTGTGGCAAAATCTGTGCTCACACAACCAGACAGACCTTTTTGTCCTGGGCCTCAGCTGGGGGCTTTGCCTTGACTGGATCTCTGCTGAGGGAGGAAAAGGAGGAGAAAAGCAAGTCTAGAGGAGCCACTATGATAAGGAGCCTTTGGAAGTCTTCGGAATGGAGTCCCCCAAATCAGAGGCAAAGACCCAGGGAAGGAGGGAATTACCATAAAAGGCAGCCCTGTTGTAGGGGGAAGAGAGCTGTCCTTAGGTTCAGAACATTTAACTCTAAATTCTGGACCTGCCATTTAGTAGCCTTGTGATCTTGGACAAGTGTCCTTAACCACTTCTCTAAGCCTCAATTTCCTAATCTGTAAAAGCCATAGGGTTATTTTTGGGATTTAATGATGCATGTGATCTTTCTTAGTGATTTAAGGCATGCTATGTAAATACTGCAGATTCAAGGCAAAACCAGCCATCTGTCCAATCTTTCCTGGGCCTGAGGGCAGACAGGTAAGATGTAACACCTGGGATCTTTATTTTTTTCAAGTTTTAAAGGCCCTTCTCCAGCTTTCAGATGAGATATAGAGCTAGGAAACACTGCTTTCCAAGAAGCACTGCACCTATTCCAGCAGGCCCCGAGCCCCATGAATTGTCTGAACCAATAAATACAGCAGGTGTCCTCTCTAGTGTGTAGGTCAGGTAGTAAATTCACTTCCTTGTACTAGAGACACTTGGCTGCATGGTAAAATAATGCAATGCTGTGATTCCCACACCTGCACATGAGGTTGGTCCAGTAACTTCTGCTCAATTCCAGGTGGCCTGTGCTCAGTGGGAGTGCTGTCTGTTCAGGCTCCCCAGCTGACTGCTTGGATGGCTGGAGCCACCTAGATCTGGACGGAAGGAGGTGTAATGGTGAGGGGCATGGACTCTGGAGCCAAATTCTGCCCTGATCTAGGTGAGTCTAGGCAATGCATTTTAAGTTCTCTGTGCTTCTGCCCCTGTATTAGTTTCCTACAACTCCCATAAACTGGGTGATTTAAAACAAAAATAATAATAATTTTCTCACAGTTCTAGATGCTAGAGGTCTGAAATCAAGGTGTCAGAGAGGCTGCCTTCCCTCCCAAGACTGGTAATGAATCCTTACTTGCCCCTTCCAGCTTCTAGTAGCTCCTGGTGTTCCTTGGCTCCACAGCTATAATCTTGGCTTCCATATTTTCACACAGCCTTTTTCCTGTGTGTCTCTCTGTGTCTTCTCTTCTTTTCATAAGGATACCAGTCATTGGATTTAGGGTCTACCCAAAATCAAGTATGATTTCATCTCCAGGTCCTTAACTAAATACATCTACAAAAAACCCTATTTTCAAGTAAAGTCACATTCTGAAGTCCTGGATGGACATGAATTTAGAGAGCCCACTATGGTCCCCTCATTTGCAAAATGGAAAAAAACTCTAGGCACCTACCTTACCAGATGTTGTAATAAATGAGACAATACACATAAGAGAGTGTTTACTGTAGTGCCCAGCATACAGAAAGCACTCAATCAACATGACCTATTGACAGTATTAGGGCTAGATCCACCAATAACTGACTTTCTCACCTTGGTTAAGTCATGTCACCTCTCATTTTTCCATTTCCTCATTAGTTAAAAGGGAATGCAGATGCTTCAACAGTCCTGGGGTCCAGAGTTCTAGTCCAAGACTTAGCATTTTTTGTAGATGGCCAAGTAGTAAATATTTTAGGTTTCATGGACCATATATGGTCTTGGAGGCAACTGTCAACAAAGTCCAAGCTCGCTCTGCTCGCCACACGACAGGCCAGTGAATCGGAGACAAGGTGCTGAGGCAAGAAATACGACTTTATTCGGAAAGCCGGCAAACCGAGAGGATGGCAGACTAAAGTCTCAAAATAAACATCTTATCGGGATTTGGATGCCAGTTTCTTTTATAGCATAGTGAGGGGGAAGAGATGAGGAAGTAAAGTAAAAAGGCCATAATTTTTGCAAATATCCCCTGGAATAGCCAGACTCGGGGAGGGGATGTGTTAATTACTTCTTTCTTGCAGCCATCCACAGGTGGAACGGGGTCCGGATGTGTCCCTGAACAAATGCACTTTGGTTTAACATTCAGGCAGAGGGGCAGGGTTCCCCAAGGCAGGCCTTTATGTATAGACAGTATCCTTTTAGTGAACAAAAGCAGCAGAAAGCAACAGTTAAAGTAAAAGAAACAGATCCAACATGTAGTCGGATTTGGCTCTTCCCTGTTACACAACTACTTAATTCTTCCATCACAGCGAGAAAGCAGCCATGGACAATACATAAGCAAAAGGGCATGACAGTAACATTTTATTTACAAAAACAAATGGTTAGCTGGATTTGGCCCCTCTTCCAGTCTCTCTCCCCTCCAGCTAGCCCTCCCAGACCTTCACAGAACATCATCTCTCAGTGTTTTTTGCCTCTCCTTTGCATCTGAACTTGTCACACTTTAGTCCCTTTATTAGGACACCAACCACTTTCTAACTTACTATTTGTGAATACATGTTATCTCCTATCCTAGACTGTGACCTCCCTGAGGGAGGCCCATGTGTGATCCGCCCTGTATCACCCACATGCTTTGCACACAGTGGGTTCTTGTTAATGAACTTGGACAATGGTAAAGCTCCAAGGGCTGCCTTTCCTCTGTTGGCTTCCAGAACTTACCCTGAGAGAATATTGAACTTCAACTTTATTTAAGGGGTTTGAATATTATTCCAGGAGCAATGGCAGGTATCAGAAATGAGAAGAACTCATCCATGTTTGGAGTCCTAATGAGTAAATACCCAGAAGATTAAACTTAGCCTAAGGAAACTCAGAGTTGCTTCAGTTACCAAATGGTCATATTTCCAGCAATCAATAACTGTCCAAAAAGTCACTTCTTCTGGTACCCTTATAATTTTATCTCCCACTGAGATGAAAAAGTCTTAGGGAAGCAGTTAATCAAGTGGTTTGGGTTCTAATATCGGAGCTGATCTAATATCTAATATCCATGTCAGGTAGTATCATTATTAGCAGTATCACTTCTATAACTATTAATAATGCCAGGCAGCAGGCTTTCTACAGAGCCTTTAATGTTTAATTAACAGTTTTACTTTTCTCCCCCAGTTTCCTGCCTGCAGGATAATCCCAGGAATCACTGTGTGTGCATCGTCACCTCTGCTAATGATACTGAGTCTACACATACTTTCCCAGCCTCCTGCGACACTGAGGTCAGCTGTGGAATTCACTAATGTCTCAGGCAGACGTTTTCTCCTCAACCCATAGTAACTTCCTGAATCAAAATTTGAATAAGCCTGAGGTCTTCTGACCCAGAGTTGATGGCCACTGCCCCCTTTTCAGATTTCATTTTCTTAGGGTCAGTTCTGCATAGTTTTTGCTTTTTTGATCAAATTATGAACACAAGGACAATAACACTCACCCAACATCTTTATCCCAAAGCGATGTAAAGGCCTTCAAGTCCATCTGCCTATTCAGTGAATCTTCCATCCTTAATAAAAACAAGTTTCACGCACCAACTTCAAACCCTGATGCAGGTGAACCTGCCTCTCGGGGAGCAGGTGCCCTACATGCATATTAATGTGCAAAAATCAGAACGGGGAGGCAGGGCGGAAACTTCAAAGGCACGGGATGTGGAGTAGGAAGGTGAGGATTCTCTTTAGAGATTTCCGACTTTGGGCAAGTCATTTAACCGCAGAGTCTCAGTTGCCTTGTACGTAAAAATGGGGATAATACTTATGCCTCACCCATATCACAGTTTGTTGCAAGAAATATGTGAGACTATCACCGCGGAAATGATGGGTGGATGGTATGCTTTCATCATTACTTCTCAAAGGGGTCATTCTATCCAAATGTTGGGCCCCTCTAAATAAAGCTAGAGGTTTGCCTCAAAATGTTTCAAAGGTCCCTTCTACTCTAACGAAAAAGCAGAAGGAAAAACTGTTTGTTGTATTCACTAGGGAGTAATATTAACTGACACTGAGTACTTGCTAAGTTCCACATGCTATTCTAAGAGAACTTATATAACCTCAGAGCAGTCCTGTGAAATAGGCAGTATTATTAACTTTATTTTACAGATGACATAACTGAGGCACAAACGCCTCAGTTAATACCTTTGCCCATGTTTACTCAGGAGAGGAAAAGCTTATTTTCCTTTTTTTAAAAAATTTTTATTGGAGTATAGTTGATTTACAATGTTATGTTAGTTTCAGGTGACAACAAAGTGAACCAGATATATATATATATATATATATATATATATATATATATATATATATATATATATATATATATTTCTCCATTCTTTTTCAGACTATTTTCCCATACAGATTATTACAGAATTTTGAGCAGAGTTCCCTGTGCTCTACAGTAAATCCTTGTTAGTTATCCATTTTATATATAGTAGTGTGTATATGTTAATCCCAATCTCCTATTTTATCACTTCCCCCCTAGATTGCCCTTTGATCAATAGTTTTCAATATTTGTCCAGTGACCCCCCCAGAGATACTTTCAAGGGAGTCTGTGAGATCAAAACTATTTTCATAATAATACTAAAACATTACTTGACATTTTCACTCTCATTCTCTCACAAGTGTAAAATGGAGTTTTCCACCAGACCCTACATGTCATGTGATATGACAACAGATTGAATGAAGAAATGAATAGGAAAATTCTGTTGTCTTCTACTAAACCAGATTTGCAAAAATGTAATACAATGTCAGTCTTTTCACTTTTATTTTAGTTTTGGAAAATATAGTTATTTTTCATTTAAAATGTTATTTATTTTAACATGCAATTCATTTTATTGTTATGTTTAATGAATTAATAAATGCATATTTTTAAGTTCTGTTTTAATTTTTAATGTGGTAAAGATCAGTAGCTATAACAAATATAAACAAAAGCTCTTTGAGGTCCTCAATAGTTTTTAAGGGTGTAAATTGGCCCTGACACCTAAGTCTTTGAGAACTGCTACTTTTAGCTAGATAAGTGTCTCTCCTAATCCCCCACAAAAGCTGTATTTCTAGTTTTTGATGAAGAAACTGAAACATAGAGAGGTTAAGTTATTCAATAAAATAAATAACAGCTCACAATAAAAACTTTCAAGAAACAGGATTTTGCCAGTCTCATTTTGTTTTTCAGTTTACTGTGACTCTCCCTACCCTGTGTGCCACCAGACACTTCAGCTAGTACACAACTCTGCCATTCAATTGCCTCTATGTGCATAAAAGACCCCAGTACCTAAACAGTTCCAAAAAGTCTTATAATTTCCTTCTGAATCTCTACTTGTTTGAATCTTGATAACATTAGAGACTACACACATTACTCTTGCCTCTCTTCTCTCCCACCAAATTTCCTACCAGATCAGATCAAATGCCATTCTGATAGTGAACTTGATATTTTGCCACCACAGAGCATGGGCAACACCACCTGTCTCTTCCCCACATTTCATCTCCCTGCTATCAGAGCCTCAATTAGTTTAGTCCAATTAGTTAGGAGTCCAAGAAGAAGATTTATCATTGGCTTGAACCAGTTGTGGTAATTTTGTTTGAGTTGACAAGTGGTTAGTCTAGAAGAGGTCATGTGACTCAGTCCTGGCCAATAATGTGGAAAATCACTTGGTTGAATTTCTAGAAAACCACCACTTTCAGGAAAAAAATATAGATTTGAAGCATGATGTTTTTCCTACTTGGAATACAACTGTGATGTCTAGAGGTTTTTAGTTTTCTTGGAACAATGAGATTACCAACATAAGTAAAACAACTAAAAGAATAACAATAATCCTTACATTATTGAGCTGTTGAATTAGTACCAGATATCTTATGAGACAAATAAACCTCTATTTATTTAAGTTGCACTTAGTCCATTTTTCAGTTAATTGAAGCTAAATGCATTTCTAACTGATACAAAGAGCAAACTGCAGAGCTTTTTCTATGCACAAGAATTTCTTTGCCAATAAAATTAGATCCAGAAATGACATAGATAATGAAGGCATTTTAAAGTTATATTTATATATGAGAGTTTACAAGAAAACATGAAAATGATGAGAAGAGAAATAGGAGAAATATACAAGAACAAGTGGGGCCTTCTAGACCTGAAAAAATACAATATCTGAAATGGAAAACTCACTTCATGGTATTAACAACTGATTAGACATCAACAGAGGAAAAAAATCAGTATGATCTGAAAACATAGCAATAGGAACTATTCAAATTTAAGCACAAAGAGAAAAAAAAGGCAGAAAAAATTAACAGAGCCCCAATAACAATAAGGGGTGATATAAAGAAGTCTAATATAAATGCAATTGTAGTCTGAAAAAAAAGAAAAAGGAAGAAAAAAATATTTACAAAAATAATAGCTGGAATTTTATGAAAATTTGATGAAAACTATAAACACACACAGCTGAAAAGTTCAACAAGCTCCAAGCAAAATAAAAACAAAGAAATCCACACCAAGGCTCCTCATAATCAAATTGCTATACACCAGTGATAAAGAAAAAAATCTTCAAAGAATCCATAAGTAAGAATGACACATTACATTCAGAAAAACAAAGATAAGAATGACTACAGATTTCATATCACAAATAAAAGACAGAGGACAATAAAACATTTTTAATGTGCTGAAAGGGAGAAAAATGTCATTCTAAATCCAGTGAAACATCTTTCAAAAGTGAAGAGTGATTTTAAATATTTTCAGATAAGTTAAAACTAGAAGAATTTACTGAGGACATCTCCGCTACAAGTAATGTTAAAGAAATTTCTTGGGGCAAAAAGAAAATCATACCATATAGAAATGTGGATCTATTCAAAGGAATTCAGAACAGTTTAAATGATAACTATCTGTATAAAATAAAAATTTCCCTCATGTTTTAATTCTTTAAAAGGAAATTGCTTAAAGAAAAAAGTAAAAACAATGCATATCATAGAATTTATAACATGTAGAAGTAAATTGTATCATAATAATAGTATAGTACCTGGGGAGAACAGAAGTAGACTGTTACAAGGGTCTTACATTATAAAATTAAAAGGATACAAAATGATATACACTGGAAACACTGATAATAAGAAAATTGAGTGTCTATGTTAACATCAGACAAAGTAGGCTTTAGGACAAAACACAGTGATAAAGAGGGGCATTTCAATATAATGAAAAGTTTAATTTATCAAGAAGACTTCACAATCCTAAATGTGTGGGTACGTAAGTAACACAGTTTCAAAATACATGAAGTAAAAACGGATATAACCAAAGGAGAAATGAATAGATTTCAATTATATTTTGAGATTTCAACACTCTTCTTCCAGTAGTTGATAGATAAATTAAATTGAATAGTCTCTAATAGAAGACAAACAACAATTACCTCCAACTTGATCTAATTGACATTTATAGCACAAGTAACCAAACAACAGATTACAGATACTTTTCAAGTGTGCATGGAAAATTCACTGAGATTATATCACATGCAGGGCCATTAAAAAGTCTCAATACATTTTAAAGGATGGAAATCATAAAATCTATTTTCTCTGACTACAAGAGAATTAAACTAAAATTAAAAAATGAAAAAATATCAGGAAAATCCCAAATATCTGGGAAAACAATCACTTCAAAATAACCAATTTTTCAAAGAAAAACTGAAGCAAGGAATATTAGAAAATATTACAAAATGAATGAAACATACTATATCAAAATTTGTGAGATGGGGACTTCCCTGGTGGCACAGTGGTTAAGAATCCCCCTGCCAATGCAAGGGACACAGGTTCGAGCCCTGGTCTGGGAAGATCCCACATGCCACGGAGCAACTAAGCCCGTGCGCCACAACTACTGAGCCTGCACTCTAGAGCCCACGAGCCACAACTACTGAGCCTGCATGCCACAACTACTGAAGCCCACACGCCAAGAGCCCATGCTCCGCAACAAGAGAAGCCACTGCAATGAGAAGCCCACGCACTGCAACAAAGAGTAGCCCCTACTCTCCACAACTAGAGAAAGCTTGCACACAGCAACAAAGACCCAATGCAGCCAAAAATAAATAAATAAATATATTTATTAAAAAAATTTTTGTGAGATGCAAACAAAGCAGCGCTTACACAAAAGTGTATAGCTTCAAATGCTTATATTGTCAAATTTTTTACATGTCCAAGATCAGTTATCTTAACTAATAAATAAAAAATAAGAACTGAAATCCAAAGTACAAGAAAGGAAGTAATAAAAAGTTTAAATCAATGAAACTAAAAAACAAAAAATAGAGAAAAATCAAGGAAACCATAGGCTGCTTGTTTAAAAAGATCAATATAAATGATAAACCTCTAGCTAAACTGATCAAGAAAAAAAGACAAAAATATTTATATCAAAAATATAATAGGCTGTCAACATCCTTTGACATTTCAAGAGCATTCTCTTGAAATTAAACAAATGATAATAGAATGTTATGAGCAACTCTATGCCAACAAATTTGACAACTTGAGTGAAATGGACAAATTTATTGAAAGACACAAATTACCAAACCTGACACAAGAAGAAGAGAAAATTAAAACAGCTGTATAGCTCTTAAAGGCATTAAATTTTTAATTAAAAACTTTTACAGGAAAGAAAAATCTCCAAATTCAGATGACTGCTTTCACAAATAGAGATGCAACAGTCCTTTATAAAACAGGAACATATTAAATCTAACAATAATCAGAAAGGATAATTCAACATGAACAAGTGGGATTTATCTTATGAATGAAAGATTGGTATAACACTCAAAAATCAATAAGTGTACTTCCCCATATACACAGAATAAAGACAGAAAATGATCAACTCAATACCTATAGGAAACATACAAATAGGCTGAATGTTTAAAAAGTGGGGGAAAAAAGATATACCATGCATGCGGTAACCAAAAGAGCATTGTAGTGGCTATGCTGAGATCACACAAAATAGACCATAAGACAAATATTTTTATTAGAGATAAAAAAGAACATAAAAGAACATTTTATAATAATAAAAATGGTCAACTCATAAGGAAGCCAAACAATTTGTCATCATATATGCACCTAACAAGAGAATTACAAAACTAATGAAGGAAAACTGACAGAATTAAGTAGAGAATAGACCATTCAAAAATAATAGGTAATGGTGGCATAGTGGTTAAGAATCCGCCTGCCAATGCAGGGGACACTGTTTCGAGCCTTGGTCCGGGAAGATCCCACATGCCGTGGAGCAACTAAGCCTGTGCACCACAACTACTGAGCCTGCATTCCAGAGCCCATGAGCCACAACTACTGAGCCCACGTGCCACAACTACTGAAACCCGTGTGCCTACAGCCCATGCTCCACAACAAGAGAAGCCACCAGAATCCATACCAGTGTATGGTACTTTGTTACAGCAGCCGTAGCAAACTAATACACCCTATGCTGTAGGAAATGGGACAGGATTTAGGGACTCAGGATCTTAGCTATGTCTTCCTTGGAAGGTATATAAATCAGAAATCCCTTGCTCAGCTTCAGCATATGTACCAAAGACCTCTTCCTCTCCTTTCTGGCTCCACCCCTGGGAGAATGAGTAATCTTCTGATTCACCTTGTCCTGGTCTTTTAATTTAGGCCAGTCCTCCCAGATCCCAACCCCAGAAGCATGTTCTGTTCCAACAGAAGTACAGACCTCAGCAGTTCGTATCTGAGCTCTGTGGTCAGACAGACTGAGTTCTCATCCTTGCTCTTCTACATTCAAGCTGTGTGACTTTCAACAAGTACCTCAATCACTCTCTGCCTCCATTTCTGGGATGGTAGAGCGTGCCACCCGGGGTTGTTCTGAGAAGCACAGTGTCTGGTACATACCTAATGCCCATTAAATGTTAGTTTTACAAATAATACCTCAAAGGACAGCTACTGTTATGCACAATCACCCCCAGATTCCTCCCCCTATCAAAGAGTATAGCTCAATATCTCAGTTTTGGAGAAACCTTTGGCCTGCTCTTCTGATTTTGAGTTTTGGCCTTCCACACTATTCCTCCCTGAGGAATTGCTCCTATTCCTCCTGTTGCTCCTTCTGAGGTTTTGGTTTCTCCTATAGTCCAGACCCAACTTCAAAACTCCTCCTCCTGGGCCTATCCAGGGTCCTGCTTCAAAGGGAGAGATACTGATAATATAGATAAACCACCAAAACCTACTCTGGAAAGCCCTAGTCACCAAGCAAAACTGCCTTGAAGAGGGTTACATAAGTAAGTGTTGTCTGTGGAGGTGGGACCAGGAAATAAAAAGATGAATAGATGTATATGCTGGTAGGCTTGCAGCAAATGGAATATGTAATCAATTTTACTATTCAGTCTAAGGTTCAGAACTTGTGATGCTGGTCAGAGCAAAACAGGCCTTGGATCAAAGTGTTCCAATTGTTATGCTTTGGCAAGCACAGCGCAGAGATGTAATTGTGCATCAGGGAGGCTTTGATGAGTCTGATGCCACACCTCCCTCAAACACAGGAAGGGCCTCGGCAGAAAATATGACCAACTAACTCCCACAGACAGGGGCTGTGTGAGTCACCCTGGGGAAATCAAGACCTCAGCTGCTGAGATGAACAATTTCAAAGCTGAGAGTTTGCCAGAGACAATTTTGTGCACAGCAGAAGAATTTCTGCTGGCTTCTGCTCTGCTTGTTCTGAGCAGCAAACCAGTGCCTTGTGTGAGCTTGCTTACAATAGTGGTTCCCACCTAGAGGAGATTTTGCCTCTCTGGGGATGTTTAGAAACGTCAGGAGGCATTTTTGTTTTCACAACTGGAGGAGAGAGTACCACTAGAGTCTAGTGCATAGAGGCTAGGGATGCTTCTGAATGTCCCATAGTGCACAGAATAGCCCTACACAGTGAAGAATTATTCAGGCTAAAATATCAATAGTGCCTCTTAGTTGAGAAGCTCTGTCCTACAAGGAAGGACCAGGATTAATTCCATAGCTTTCACAGAGCATTGTGCCATAATCAGGCCATGATCTGGTTGACCAGCCTCACTGTTTATGATGGCCATTGGTGAAGAGCATAAACATCTGAGTTCAAATTCAAACTACCACACTTACCAGCTTGAGCAAGATACTTCACTCTAAGTGTTCTGTTCCCTCATCTATAAAATAGGGATTTAAGTAAAATTTGTCTCACAGGGTTGTTTAAGGACTAAATAAACTCTGTGAAATAATTCATGTAAAGTGCTTCATTAAGTACGTAACACTTAAGAAGCAGTATTAACTATGATTTTTCTTTACTACTGCTTTATTTTACTTATTGTTATTTTTGAGGACACAGTGTTTTGGCCATGCCACCAGCTGAGAAGCCCTTTGTCCTTCTACCATCCCACTTGTGATCATTCTTGTCCTTCCTCAAAGATAAGTTCAAATGTTTCCTCCCAGAAACCTTCTCAGACCTGCACTAGGGATCAGTCAGTTCCTGCTCTGAGCTCCCTGGCATGTTGTTTACTCCTGTGTCCACCCTGATTACCTACCATTTGCCAGCTCCTAAATGGCAGGGAACACATGTCACCACCCTGTGTATCCTGGTTCAGGCTACAATAAATATCCATTAAATTGAACCTCAATCTGCCTTTATCACAGTTGTCCGCATTTCTTTTGACCCTTACCATCCTGAAAGTGTTTCCTTACTCACTGATTTTGCTGCATGAATAATGATATCTCCAGTCTCCACTGTCTCTTGGGAGCTGACTATGGGTCTGAGGATTTGCAAGACTTTCTCTGAGATGTGATTGGGGGCAGAGAGAGTAGAGCTCTAACATAGACATTGATGAGGGGGAATGAAGGAGGAATGAAGACTCTCTCCCCTCTTCGTAACCAGGGGACAGAAATAGTAGTCATTGTTCATGGTCAAGGATCTCTATTGGTTAGGCACTGTGTGAGTCTTTTCTATGAACTATCTTCTTAATAGTTCCCATGAGGGAGATATCAAAATTATCCTATTGTTATAATTACTTGACCAATGTCCATTGGCAAGGATGACTCCCAGGTAGGTCTGGTTGACCCAATGTTTGTGTTTCTAATCACTCTGATTTACTTTTTTTTTTAATCGGAGTATAATTGCTTTACAATGTTGTGTTAGTTTCTGCTGAAGCTAACTAATGAAGTGAATCAGCTATATGTATACATATATCCCCTCCCTCTTGGACCTCCCTCCCACTCCACCCCCATCCCACCCATCTAGGTCATCACAGAGCACTGAGCTGAGCTCCCTGTGCTATACAGCAGGCTCCCACTAGCTATCTATTTTACACATGGTAGTGTACTTATGTCAATCCTAATCTCCCGATTCATCCCTTCCCCCACTGTGTCCACAAGTCCATTCTCTATGCCTGTATCTCTATTCCTGCCCTGGAAATACATTCATCTGTACCATTAACTCAATTGGCATCATTCCAAGGAGGGTACAAAAATCTGGTGACAAATTCATAAAACTCTTTAGACCCACAACAGCAGTTATAAATGACAGCTGGATGGTTTTTCAGTCTTTTGTTTCTCTAATAGCAGAAAACATTCTTCAAAAGAAAACCTAAAACCGAGTCTGTTTTGACTCACAGATATAGAAAACAAACTTGTGGTTACCAAAGGGGACAGGAAAGGGGGAAGGAACAAATTAGAGATATGGATTAACAGATACAAACTACCCTATATAAAATAGATAAGCAACAATGATATACTATATAGCACAGGGAGTTATACCAGTTATCTTGTAATAACCTATAATGGAATATAATCTGCAAAAATACTGAATCACTGTGTTGAACACCTGAAATTAACACAATATATTAAATCAACTATAGCTCAATTTTTAAAAAACAAACGAAAAAACAAGTCTGTTTTGTAGACGATAAAACACTGAATTGTTCTCAGTTGAAGGAGGTGGGGAGACCTCTCAAGCCACAACCACCTGTCACCCCCTCCCAGTTTAGGCGCTCTTAAAGGGGTTCTGAGGAACCAGCTGATCCCACCTTTACATTTGAATTTGAATTTATATATCGAGAGAATGTTTGGTTTTCTGAATTTTGATAGAAGACACTTCTATCAGTTTCTCCTTTTGTCCTTCGACACTCTACTTTCTAAGATACTAGTTCTAAGCTGTTTTTTGGATTAAAGTCTCTTTGGAATCTGGTTAAAGTTACAGAAACTCTAGCTAGAAAAATGTGCATATGCACTGGGACAGTTTGGGACACAGTGTGATGGTCCCCTGAAGTCATTCCATGGAAACCATACATTTTACTCTGTATTAATAACTCCCATTTCTGGACCTCAAATATTCCCTATTTATTCTGTCCCTATGGAAAGGAAGAAGGAGTCTGCTATCCACTCTTACAAACGCAGAATTAGCTTCTGTGCCAAAGGATGGGAGTTCTTTTTAACAGATTTACTGAGATATAATTTATATTAAAAAAACAGTGTAGGGAATTCCCTGGCGGTCCAGTGGTTAGGACTCCGTGCTCTCACTGCAGAGGGTGCAGGTTCAAACCCTGTTTGGGGAACTAAGATCCTGCAAGCCGCATGGCACGGCCAAAATAAATTATTTTTAATTAAAAAGAAACAGTGCATAATTAATGTATATAATTTGATGAGTGTGGACATAGGCAACCATCCATGAAACCATCACCACAACCAAGGTAACAGACATATCCATCACCTCCAAAAGTTTATGTGTGTCTTTTTGTGTTTGTTTTGGTAGTAAGAACATTTAACATGAGATCTGCCCTCTTAATAAACTTTAAGTGTACGATACAGTATTATTATCTATAAACACAATGTTGTACAGCAGATCTGCAGCACTTATTCATCTTGAATAACTGAATTGTTATCCCTGTTAATTAGCAACTCCTCATTTTCCTCTCCCCCCAGTCCCTAGTAAACACTATTCTATTCTTTGCTTCTATTTGTTTGACTACTTTAAATACCTCATATAAGTGGAATCATGCAATATTTATCCTCTGGATATTTCACTTCTCATTATACCTTCAAATTCCATCCGTGTTGTCACAAATGGCAGGATTTCTGTCCTTTTTAAGGCTGAATAATATTATATTGTATGTATATACCACATTTTCATTACCCATTTATCTGTTGATGGACATTGTGTTGTTTCCATATCTCGGCTATTGTAAATAGTGCTGCAATGAATGTGAGAGTACAGATATTTCTTAAAGATCCTGATTTCAATTCTTTTGGAGAATCGAAATACATAAATCTATATAGATATAGATACAAATAAATAAATATCCCTAGAAGTGGAATTGCTGGATCATGTGGTATTTCTTTTTTTAACTTTTTGAGGTACTTCCATACTCTTTTCCATAGTGGCTGCACCATTTTTTATTCCCACTAAAGGATGGCACCTTTGGATGGAGGGGCAAAGGAATCAAAGTTCCATTCTGGCCAAGCTAACTGTTTCCCAGCCACCATTGTCATAACTAAAAGTTCTTAAATTTAAAAAATGAGAAATCCTAAAAATCAAAAAGCAAAATAAAGCAAGTAAAGCTAATTATGCTTAGAGTTAGTGGCTTAACCACTCAGAAAATAACTTCAACTGACTTTTAGAATACAGTAATTTGTTCATCCATCTAAAGACAAAAACAACTATAAAGGAATATTAAACTCTTTTCAGTAATTATATTGTTAGTGGTAATATTGATATTGTTATTTTGAAACTGTAAGACCTCAGCCAAGTTATTGGAGATTTTATTTGCCTGGGTTTCTGTTAGTTTTAAAGTAGAAAACCATAGAAGATGTTCTCATGAGTTGGAAACACAGTGGGGAAAGACAGTGGGTATTCTGAATCTAGGCCAATCTTCCCATCAGCTTTGGCTCTGGCAAACATATTATCACTGCAGCAATTATTAATTTTCTCCTGAAGAAAACAGACATCTCCAATGATAAAAAAAAATTTCTCCACCCACATGACTTGGCCTGTACTCCTTTTAAGAAATGAAACCTTGATCTTACTATCAGTTGACTAACTTGTCCTGATTTGTCTGATATTTTCCTGTTTTTAGCTGGAAATTCAGTGTCTTGGGAGACCCCTCAGTCCTGGGCAAACTGGGACAGTCTGTCACCCTACTGTACAAATGATTCATTCACCTTTTCACTGGGATGGCTTTCTTTTTAAAGCCCTCTGTATCAGCTGAGAATGATTCTGGCCAACCCCCCTAGAAAAGATGACACCATGCCAAATACTTCTTTTCCAACCCCCATATTTCTCTTTTGATAGAAGAGGGGACAGAGAGTTGGGGATGGGGTAGGATGGAGACGCTACCCCATGTGTGTATTATTCCCCCATGTGTTTCTTCCCTAGCACCTTATGCTCTTCACTGCTCTTAAAAGTTCTACTTGCCTTCCCAAACATGTGATACCTCCACAGCTCCATTTTACTGGCTACATGGAAAGGAAGGAAAGGAAAGAAACAATTTCCAAACCCAGCTGAGTGGATACCTGGGGCAAAGGAGACAGTTGGGAACATAAGTTACTGAAAGTTTGGGATCTATATGTGTGTGAATGTATTTTGAGGCAAGGCGAGGCCTGGGATGAGGGTGGAGGCTGGCTTCCAAAAAAGACAGAGAGACAGCTTTCAGTGGCAAAAGGGAAATTAAAGTCAGCTTGTCCAATAGATAACTAATAAGAACCTACTGTATAGCACAGGGAACTCTACTCAATACTCTGTAATGACCTATGTGGGAAAACAATCTAAAAAAGAGTGGATATAAGTACATGTATAACTGATTCACTTTGCTGTATAGCAGAAACTAACACAACATTGTAAATCAACTATACTTCAATACAAATTAATTTTTTTTAAAAAGTCAGTTTGTCCAAGTCATCTACCTTTAGGGCGTGAATAGAGAGGACATGACCAGCAAATGGCAGGAAGGAGTAAAAGAGTTTAAGGAGGAGCTTGGGAAGCAGACTGTGGAGAAATTCGATGAAAAGAGAATATGGTCACCACTGCTCTTTTGTCTGGTTTTAAAATATTTATTCGGAAAAATTACAAACATACAAGAGTAGAGAGAAGAATATAATGACACCCCATGTATCCATTTCCGGCTTTCAACATTTATCAATTCATGGTAAATCTTATTTCATTTATATCTACCCCACTCTCTAACACCTGATAATTTCAAAGCATTTTTCAGATAGTGTATTATTTCATCTAGAAATATTTTAGTATGTATCTCTCAAAAACAAGGCCTCTTTTTCAATGTATGTTCACAATTCCATTATCATGTCTAAAAAATTAACACTAATGCCATAGTATCAGATTTCCTATCTGTTCACAATTCCTCCATTTCCTGATTACATTGATTAATATGTACCTATGGGCTGTTTCTACCTCTTCTTTTTCCTTACAATTCATTTGCTGAAGTAATGTATAATTTTGCCAGTAGAGTTTTCCACATTCTAGATTTTGTCAAGTGCATGCCTGTGGTTGTGTTTAATATGTTCCCCTATCCCCTGTTTTTCCTGAAAACTATCAGTTACATTTAGAGGTTTGACCACTTTCAGGTTCAATTTTATCGCTTTTTATGGCATGATGAGGCTCCATCAGGGGGCATCTAACGTCTCATTACCTCTGTTCACATGATGTTAAGATTGATCAGTGGGTTTCAGTGTTATTCTCCTGATCCATCTTCCATAATGTTTCACCTAATGATTTTAGTAGCCATTGATAATCATTATCTGTATTTATTATTTCATTAGGAGTTGCAAAATAGTGATGCTCTAATTCTAATTTTCCTTCTTAATTTATTAACAGGAATAGTTTTATAAAGAATAATCTTTCCCATACCAACTATTTAATTACATTGAAGTAAAGGAAATACAGAATAAATACTTCATGTTTTCCTTCACTTTCCCTTATTTACCAATTTTCTCAATAGTTATTTGGGTCCCTAGAATCCTCCAAAAGTAACCAGTAACTTTTTTGTGTTTGTTTAAAATATCATTATAAGTTCACAGATTTCTAACATATTTGATGTATTTCAATATATTGCAGCTATTATTCTTTTCAGTGTTTAAAGTTTCCATCTTTAGCCATTGGAACTACTTAGGAGCAACCTCACATTTCTTTTAAGTCATTTTAACATGGCCTCAAGGGCCTTTGATAGCTTCCATGCTTTCTGGCATGGCAAGATATTCCAGACTCATCTAATGCATTTCCTGTCTCAAACCTGTAATCATCCATTTCTCCAAGAATTCCCAGTTCTTTAGTGATAAATCTTATTTGGAGACCTCAATTTGTATGTGAAGGATCCTTATTGCTACTGGGTTGATCATTCTTTCTAGGCTTTTTCAGTAGACAGATCTAACAATTTTTTTAATAGAAAATATATCAGGATTCATTTTACTTATACCTCTTCTCTCTAATGAGGAGACCAGTTCCTAATGACACTGGAATTATTACTTATAGTACATTTATGTGTATGTGTGTGTCTATGTCTTTATATGACAAAGAAGGGATCTGAGCAGAGTCTCCATTCTCACAACAGAGGGAGGGTGGTGGGACACCAGCAGGAGGGGTACTTAAAGTGGAGCTGCTGGAAGAGGATGAGGAAAGATGGAGAAAGAAAGAGCATCAAGGAGTGAGGGAGCCTTCATACAGAATATTCTCTGAAGGCAAAATTGCAAGGTCTTATGCATAAGGTAAAGATGTTTATATATCAGCAGACAACCCCTAAGAGTAAGACACTATGAAATCACATTCCTTGACCACCCCTACAATAATACCAAAACTTACATAGCATACCACGTGCTAAACATTGTTCTAAGTAATCACTATATAAACTCATTGAATCCCACAACAACATCAAGAGGTAGACATCATTGATATTATTACCATCTTATAAAAGAGTAAATTGAAGTACAGAGAGGTTAAACCGCTTGTCGTAGGTAAAATTACTAGTGAGTAGCAGAGCCAAGATCCAACCCAGGCATTTTGACCTTAAGTACCATCATGATGCTATATGCCTCTCAAGATAGGGTACTAAGGACAAACATACAAACACATGCAAATACTCACAGACACATACACACATATATACATGACTTTGGAAGAGGAACACTAGCAAACCCAAGTTATAAATGTCTCATTGTAAAATAGGATTTGGAAAACCGTGAGAGTTCTACACAATTCAGCACCACTCACAGGGGTAGGAGACCATAAGGGGATTGGAATTAAAATTCTTGATAGATAATAAACAGATTTATTCATCCATTTATTCATTCATTCTTCATTCACTAAATGAGGACACTAAGATTTAGGGAGATTAAATAAGAAGCTTCCCCAAGTCCCTCATCTAGAACTCTATGAATTCAGAATCATGTATTCCAAAGACTTTGTAATGCCTCTAGCTTTGAGAAACCCAGTGTGACAGAGGTGATGGGTGAATGGTCTTAAATATAGGACCTAGCCTGCCTCCTCTCAAGAGACAGCACTAACAGCATCCATAAGGCTTCCCTTCTGAAGAGAATTCAATCCAACTCTTCCTTGCAATGAGCTAGAAATAGCCCATTTGTACCAAGTTGTCTCAACCTAATGGGTGAGAGGGGAAAATCCCTAATGAAAGCCAGAGCAGATGCAGGAAGACATCCACCTCCTCTCTACATCCCAGAGGGCCAATCATCACTGCCTCACTGCCAAGGGGACTGAGAAGCAGGGCCTACAGCTGGGCTGCCCTCATGCCAAGAGTGTGTAAACCCAAAATGGAAGCTGGAAGGAGAAGGAAATCAGGCTTAGCCCATCATTTCTCTGGCTTGCTCCGAGTTGGAGTTGGAGCTGGGGATACCAGACATAAAAACATCACCAGCTGGTGTGTTTCAAGGCAGGGACACCAGCCACAGCCTTGCCTACCCCCAGACATACACATGCAGCAAACAACTTCCATCTGTAGCCCCATTCCCTTTGTTTACCAGGCCTACAAGGCAGGAAAAGAGAACAAGCCAATGTTTCGGACGCCCAACAGGACATGGGCTCTGCCTCCAGTGGAACACGGTTGATGGATGATAGGCTGGCAGTCAACAGATGAAACCTCATTATACTTGTAAATCTAAGTACAAAATAAATGAGCACTCCTGGCACCACTGCTGCAGCGCCTGTCCTCAGCAGCTGCCTTGCCTGCCCGCCCTGCTCACACTTTCTCTCAGCAGTCCTGGCAGTTCCACTGGGCTGGGAGAAGGAGGAGAAAGCCTTTGGCCAGGGAACTCCAGGACAAGCCAGGGCCCACCTGGCAGGGTTGAGGGCAGAGTGGGAAAAGCCCACCCTTCTGTGCTTTGTCTTGTATACTCGTCTGTCCAGTTGACGTTTTGGCCCCTTGTCTCTCATTGCAGAAACTGCAGCCTCTTACTTGTTATTTCCTGGAAGACCCAGAAATGGGCAACAAGGAAGAAAGAATGAGGGAGAGTGGGTTTCCATGCCTGACTTCCAACATGATTTTTATGTAGAAAACAAACTTATGGTTACCAAGGGGGAAAGGGGGGGGCAGCAATAAACTGGGAGATTGGGATTGACATATACACACTACTATATATAAAATAGATAACTAATAAGAACCCACTGTATAGCACACGGAACTCTACTCAATGCTCTGTAATGACCTATATAGGAATAGAATCTAAAATAAAGAGTGGATATATGTATATGTGTAACTGGTTCACTTTGCCATGCAGAAGAAACTAACACAACATTGTAAATCAACTATACTCCAATAAAAATTAATTTTAAAAAATTCATTTATGCATCCTCTCTTTTCTTCTCTCCCTTCATTTACCCACACACTGTCTGCCATTATGACAGTTGAAATAACCTTTTGGCAAGTTCTCTAAGAAGATTCCAAATAGACAGGTAAAAGCAGAATCGCCAGGCTTACTCAATTCAGCAAGACTTTTCCAGCACCAACCTCACGTGCAAGGCACAAGATACAAGATGAAGAACAAGGAGCTCCCCGTCCTCATGGGAACAACTTAAATCCAGCACAAATACAAACGAGAATTCAATGTGTTCATCATTCATCCATTGCATAAACACTTATTGAGCACCTCTTATTAAAAAGAGAAATGCTGGGACTTCCCTGGCGGTCCAGTGGTTAAGGCTACGTGCTTCCAATGCAGGGGGCAAGGGGTTCGATCCCTGGTTGGGGAACTAAGTTCCTGCATGCGGCACAGTGCAACATAAATAAATAAATAAATAAGAGAAATGCTTTTTAAAGTAAACTGGACTGTCAATTATGACACCAGTGAAGGTAGGCAAAGTGCTTTCCTAGCATGAAGACTTGAATTGAAAGAATTTCAGACTGATGTGTAGCACAGTTGAACATTTGTCCAGTAGCTATTGTATGGGTGGTGCTGAGTGTTAGACCTTGTGAGGGATACAAAGATAATTAAGTCATGGATCCAGGTCTTTAGATATAGAGAACCAAGTGAATCCAGAACTTAAAATGTATAAAATCAAGTGGAGAGATTAACAGACCCAGACCTGGTAGAGTATCACTCACAGAATGCTTTGCAGTGGTCCACCATCTCAGCCCACCCTTCTTTCTTTTCTTCTTCCCTTCCTTCCTTTGTTCCTTCTTCCCCTCCTCCCTTCAAAAGCATATTTAAGTCTATTTTTTCTTGAGAAAAACAAATCCAGTTGAATAATAAAGAGATTTTACAACAAACTCATCAAAAAAATATATTGCTTCAGAACTAGATTTGATGGGCTATCTTAACATGGTTGAATTTGTTAACGATTGTGTCTAGCTACCAAACATATAATAAATTAATTTAAAAGTTAAAATTCATTCCTTCAAATTCAGGTTTTAACAGCAAATTAATAACTAGCGCCTTCATATTACAAAAAGAAAGGGGTTTTGGTTTTGGTTTATGCTTACCCTTATTATTTGTTTGTTGTCTTGCTTTGGTAATCTCTAGCAAAATAGAAGTTCTTGTGAGAGAAAAGAAAAGGTGCAAATAGCCCAAATATTACTGAAAGGAGGCAGAGTCTGAGTGGTCAGTACAGAGCATGCCTTGCTGGCGGTTACCAGTGAAGCCCCCTAGTAGGCAGGATAATGAAAAAGTGCATGGGCTTTGGAGCCAACAGGCCCATGAACTCCACCAAATTCTCTGATGCTGGCAAGTCACTTCTTTCTTGGTCTTATTGGGAAGGTGGGGACATTGCTCCACATCCTTCTTGCAGGATTTTTTAAATACTGAATAAGATGATTCATATAAATCCCTAGCACAGGGCTCAGAACATGATAGGTATTCAAAAATAGATCCCTCCTCCACAGTCTGCCTCCCACATTCACTTGCCCTCTCCCCATAGGACTTTGTACACATCTCTGTTATAACACTCATATCACTGCATTTTAATTTTCTGCTTACTGGTCTATCTCTCCCATTAGATATGAGCCATTTAAAGAATGCAAGCCATGTCTTACACATTTATCTCAGGTAACCAATAGAGTGAATAGTAGTTGCTCAGTTAACCATTTCTCACATGATTGAGTTTGAAAGCTCTCAACTCAGAAACTTCAAAAAAAATGACTGCAAGTCAGTGCATAATATGTTGCTGAACCCTGTGGTGAAGGCTTGTCATGGGTGTTGAAGTTCAGGGCAGAGGAGCCAGCATGAAATAGGGGCCACCAGAATGAGTTTGATGAAGGAAGGGGGACTTGAGAGGATTGGGCAGCCCTAAGTAGAATGAAGGAAACCACTTTAGAAAGGATGAAAATGAGCAAAAGTATGGAGGCAAAATGAGCATGTCACATTCAAGCGATAAGAAGGAGATGGATGTGATGTGCTCAGAGCCAGGCAAGGGCATTTGCACTTGATGTGGTGAGAACAGGGAACTCTTGGGGGCATCTGAGGAGGGGTGTGACATGGTGTTACTGATGTGTAAGCAAGGCCATTGAACACAAAATCCAAAAACTTCCCCATATCCAAAGGAGGAACATCCTTTGAAAAGATTCAAGCCTTGCCTAGGATTGTTGGGGAAGAAAGTCCATGGAAAAGGAGTGAGAACCCAGAGCTTCCTGCATGAGACATCAGTAGTGGTAGGTCCAGTCCCATCATACTGGTGCTCTGTTGACAGCAAGAGACCAACCTGAGGGTCATCAAGTGCCAGCCTCCCAACCCAGCATCTCACGCACAACTCAGCTACAAGGTTCTGACGAGGAGCCATCACTTCTCAGCTCCGTGGCGACCTCAGAAGGACGCTATCACAAACCAGCTTGTATTAGTCAGGATTCTCTGGAGAAGCAGAATAACTTGTGTATATATGTAGAAAGAGATTTATTCTAAGGAACTGGCTCACACGGGTAAGTCCAAAATCTGCAGTGTGGGACAGCAGGCTAGAACCTCAGGAAAGAGCCAGTGCTGCAGTTCAAGTCTGAAGGCCTCTGATTAAGAATTCCCTCATGCTCAGGGGATGGCAGTCTTGTGTTCTATTCAGGACTTCAAACTGATTACATGAGGCTCACCCACATTGTGAAGGACAATCTGCTTTACTCAAAGTCCACAGATTTAAATGTTAATCACATCCAAAGACACCTTTTAGAAACATCCAGTATAATGTTTGACCAAATATCTGGGCATCATGGCCCAGACAAGTTGACGCATAAAATTAACCATCAAACAGCCCCACGACTTTCAAAAAATTATGACAAAGAACAAGTTGAAATAAGTTTGGGGAAGGAACATCTTGTTGGAAATGGGTGATAAGTTTCCAAAAAAGAGAGAGAGCCATAAATGTGAAAAGACAATAATTAAGACAGTAAGGATCAATTTTGTGTGTAAAGTACTTTTCACATACAGTTATATGTGTCATTCACTCAACAACTTTGTGAGGCAGGCCTTATTCCCATTTCACAGATGAAGAAAGAGAGGCTTATGAAATGACTCTCCCAAGATCACATAACCTCTAAATGGTGGAGCTGGCAGCGAACCACAGATGCTGCATTTCCTAAATCCACTGTGTGCTTCTTAGAAACAAAACTGCCTGTCTCTAGAGGAACTAAGTTGCTCTGAGCACAGAGCATAACTCAGAGAAGTAAAGGGGACAGAAAAGCAAACACTGCCACTCAAACTCACAGAAGCACCAGCATGTAAATCTCGGTGAATGGCCAGCTCAGAGTAAGCTGCGTCTTAGTTCCTTTGGGTAAAAAAAGCAAGATGTGCTTTCCAGTACCCTTGCTGGCTCCAGCTTTACATGGGATACATTAGAAGGTCAAGAAAGATTTTGTATAGGTAGCTCCTTTAAGAATAGGTAAAAGGGGCTTCCCTGGTGGCGCAGTGGTTGAGAATCTGCCTGCCAATGCAGGGGACACGGGTTCGAGCCCTGGTCTGGGAGGATCCCACGTGCCGCGGAGCAACTGGGCCCGTGAGCCACGACTACTGAGCCTGCGCATCTGGAGCCTGTGCTCCGCAACAAGAGAGGCCGCGATAGTGAAAGGCCTGCGCACCGCGATGGAGAGTGGCCCCCGCTTGCCGCGGCTGGGGGGGGCCCTCGCATAGAGGCGGAGACCCAACACAGCCAAAAATAAAAAAAGAACTATAAAAAAAAATGGTTAAGATGGAAAAAAAAATTAAAAAAAAAGAATAGGTAAAAGTATCATAACTTCTCAGGTCTCTTGCAAATTGCCTGACCTAGAGTCTTGTTTATTACCATTTCCAAATGACTAAAAAGCTTTTCCTTCCTTTGTGATGGTCTGAAAATTGAACAAAATAAGAGGACCCCATTCTCCACTTCTGATTGCAACCCACAACTGGGTTTTCTTACAAAGCACAAAGGAAGAAAAAAGAAAGGGCATCTTTTCTTTCCAAAAGGGAAAATAAACTGTGAGCTGCTATGAAATTATGTTGTTACTATTTTAAGCCTAGGTATAAATCTCTGTATCTGGTGGGTTATCTTATAACTGGCATACACATAGTCAGTCTAAACTGAGAGCATCTTTCATTATTCTGTGTATCACTGGACGAGGAGCAAAAAGACCAGACTCAGCCAAGCCATGAACGAGCAGGGCAAGCTCGAGAGAGGGGATGTAAGCTTGCTGATCCCTGCCTTGTCTACTTCCCAGGAGTGTTGACACATGGTCAAGTGTTTTGCAATCCATTAGGCATCATATCAGTGTAAGCCATTATTATCACCATGGTTAAAACAACAACAGCACTTATTTTATCTCTAATTTGTAATTTTGTGCCATCATCCATCTGGGGTCTGTTGTGGTCTGCAGCTTCTGGGACCTCCATAGTCAGTGACAGTGAAGCTGGAGAAAGTCTGACACAGGCAGAGAGGACCTGGAGGGCTCCAGATTATTATGGAGCTTTTACTTATGTAATAGCACTGGTCAGGGTTTTTGCATCTGACGACAACAGTAATTCCTGCAATGGTGGAAAACACATAGAAATAAAACAAGAATAATCTTTAGAGTCAGGCAGACCATGATTTAAAGCATCTCTGCTACGTAATAGCTAAGTAACATGGCTGGCTACATAGCCTTTCTGGACCTCAGTTTTTTCATCTTAAGAAACAGGCAATTAAAAGAATCATATTAACATACGTATTTAAAGTATCTGCACAATGTTGCATGATAAATTCTAAACAAATGTTCATTTCCTAACACTTATGCTCTTTTCTTCATAATGCACCAAAATAGAAATTACATTGTTGCAATTGTGACCTATCGAAAAGGTCATACCTTCTCAAATTACCAGGGATTGTTTCTTTCAGATATTATTGCATACCTTGTATGTGCCAGAAATGATGCCGGACACCAGACATAAAAATGTGAAAAGAAATTATCTTCAAAATACATGATATTTGATGAATGGAATAAAGCTGAGTCCAAAATATTAAGTGAACTATCAAGACACAGTCTATTGGAAAATGAAGGTCCTTTGGGGGCTTTTTGGTAAAACCAAGGTTATGATGTCCATGAAGGCAGAGCTAGGTCTCTCTTGGTGGCTATCACAGTTTCAGCACCTAGAAGAGAGGACCTTCAACAAATGTTTTCTTGAGTAAATCTATCTGTAAACAGGAAACAGCAGTGAGTAATTAACATAGTACCCGAGTGGCTACTTATAATGTGTTGGGAGACGTACTATTGCTGAGAGAATCTCCTTCCACACACCTTCAGGATAGAAGAAAGAATCATCTCTCGGGCAAGAACTGCTTAGTGAGATTCTTGTGTTGCAGGTGGTTGGAGAACTACATGGGAATCATCACCTGTTCAGTCCAAACCCCTTCTTCTCTAGATGCTGACAAAAACCACACAGTTAGGTGGTAAAGGAGACAGGATCAAGCCCAGATATTCCAATGCCCACCAGAACTCTTTTTGTGGTATGTCTTTAGAACTACATTTGACTAAATGTCTACATAATCTTGAGGAGCTGAAATCTCCCCTCCCATAACCATAGACACCCTGAAATAAAAAGCCAGTTGAACTGCAAACAAGTTGTGTGTAAAAAAACACACAGTGTTCCAGGTTTCAAAGAAGCACTCTGCCACTCAGGCAGCTCTGTTCACAGATCTGGCAGAAGGGAAAATGTGGTTTTGTTTCTAGTTTAGTAAAAGCCTCCATAATGTTTTGTGGCCAGTTCCAAGAATGAGTGTCTCACTCACTTGTGTTAACCAGGAAAAGAACAGTCTGAACTATTTACCCTTCATTCCCACTTTAAAACAGTTTTACCTGCTATACAAATGCTAGTAGGAGGAAAATCTTAAAAAACAAAATGATACAAATGAACTTATCAATAAAACAGAAATAGACTCACAGACATAGAAAACAAAGTTATAGTTACCAAAGGGTAAAGTGGGGGGGGGGGATTATAAAACAGGAGTTTGGGATTAAAATATATACACTACTATATGTACAATAGATAATCTACAAGGACCTACTGTATAGCACAGGGAACTATACTCAATATCTTGTAATAACCTCTAATGGAAAAGAATCTAAAAAAGAATAGATTTTCATATATGTATAACTGAACTACTTTGCTGTACACCTGAAACTAACACAACATTGTAAATCAACTATATTTCAATTAAAATATTTTAAAAAAAAGAAAGTGGGAAGTTCTGGTGATCAATTCCATCTCCCATTATCTAGAATAGCTTTTGCAAACTAAGGGTCTTCATGAGAAAATTGAGGAACTCAATGTGATTATCTTTGACTTCCCACCTATATAGGCAAACCTATATTTATTAATACAATCTGACCTCATGGTTATTGAGCTCTGTGCTAAGTGCTATCTGTATATCATCTAGTCCTCATAACAATCCTAAAGATGGGTATTAATACCATCATTCCCATGTTATCAATGACAAAACTAAGGTTTAAGGGGCTCCATCACTTGTAAACAGCAGAGACTAATGTAAACCCAGACCATCTGGCTCTGAAGCCTGGCACTTAGACCTCACATTATAATGTCCCCTTCTTTTGCCACTCTCAGGAAATGGTATGCTTCTTCTCTACCCTCCCAGCAAAGAGCATCCCCTCAACCCCTTTTTCCTCATTGCCCCTGCCTCCTCAGTTGTATATATTTTTTTTCCCTCCTCTTTCCTATATTATCTACCGCTATTTCTCTATTCATTCCTTCCTCTAAGTATGGATCGCTCCCATTGGAAAAAAAAAAAAAGTTGCTCAATCCTTTATCTACCCCTAGTTCTGTATCTTCTGTGTTTGATCTTATTTCCTTCAGAGCTGAGCTTCTTGAAAAATTTGTTTGCACTGTCTCCAATGTCACTTCTCATTTGCTGTTCAACTTTATAAAATCAGGAGTCCTTATAATACCACCCCTGTGAAGATCTTCCAGTCAATGTCACAAATAAATCCAAGTATATATCTATGGGCCACTCCACCCCAGTTCCAAACTTGTATATCCAAGTGCCTATTGACATCTCTGTTTGCATATTTCATAGGAATCACCAACTTGATCTGTCCCCCTGACTCCCCTCGTTACACTCTAGCCTTCCCTATCTCAACTGGCACCACCACCACTCAGCTGCTCACTCTAAATGTCCTCCTTGATTTGTCCCTTTCTCTCAGCCTCCAATTAAATCCAGCTGAACAGCAAGTTCTGATGCATTTATCTCTAAAATATATTTCAAACTCATTCACTTATGTCCATCTCCACTGAATTCTCCAAGGTCTACGTGGCACCACCCCACATCTGGACCACTGTAACAGCTATCTAACTGGTGTCTGCCATACATGTTTGCCTTCTTACAACCTCCGTTTTATCCAACTGCTAGAGAATCATATTAAAATGTAAATTAAGGTATGTCACTCCCCTGCTGAAAGCCTTTTGATGGCTTTTAATGGTTTCTGGAATAAAATCCTAGGTCCCCAAAATCCTTGCATGATTTGGCTCTTTTCTCACCTCTCCAAGTGATAAGAACATGGACACTGTTGTCAAAAGAATCTGTATAATTTTCCATGTAATGCTGGTCAAGTTATATGTAAAGATACTAATGTCTACTTCATGAAGTTTCATAAAGACTTTATAAATTAATCTTTTGTTAATTGAACTAATGGATTTCTAGAATTGTGATATATTCCAAAGTTAGTATTTCAGACTGCATGATATAATATGGACCATTCAAAAAATGGTGCTGGGACAATCAGTTATATGTTTTGAAAATAAAATATAATGGATGCCTACATCACATGATACACAAAAAATTATTCTAAATAGTTTACATATCTAAATATGAAAGGCATTTAAACTTCTTTTCATATCTTCATTACTAGATTTTGTTTAATAAAGATAGCTAAAATATTCAAAAGGTAAATGTCTATAATTTTTTAATATCTGTAGTTTTTTTTCTAACGTATTTATTAGAGTATAATTGCTTTACAATGGTGTGTTAGTTTCTGCTTTATGACAAAGTGAATCAGCTATACATATACATATATCCCCATATCTCTTCCCTCTTGCATCTCCCTCCCTCCCACCCTCCCTATCCCACCCCTCTAGGTGGTCACAAAGCACCGAGCTGATCTCCCTGTGCTACGTGGCTGCTTCCAACTAGCTATCTATTTTACATTTGGTAGTGTATATATGTCTATGCCACTCTCTCACTTCGTCCCAGCTTACAATTCCCCCCACCGTAACCTCAAGTCCATTCTCTACATCTGCATCTTTACTACCTTGCTGCCCCTAGGTTCTTCAGAACCTTTTTTTTTTTTTTTTTTAGATTCCATATATGTGTGTTAGCATATGCTATTTGTTTCTCTCTTTCTGACTTACTTCACTCTGTATGACACACTCTAGGTCCATCCACCTCACTACAAATAACTCAACTTCGTTTCTTTTTATGGCTGAGTAATATTCCATTGTATATATGTGCCACTTCTCCTTTATCCATTCATCTGTCAATGGACACTTAGGTTGCTTCCATGTCCTGGCTATTGTAAATAGAGCTGCAATGAACATTGTGGTACATGACTCTTTTTGAATTATGGTTTTCTCAGGGTATATGCCCAGTAGTGGGTTTGTTGGATCATATGGTAGTTCCAGATTTAGTTTTTTACGGAGCCTCCGTACTGTTCTCCATAGTGGCTGTAACAATTTACATTCTCACCAACAGTGCAAGAGGGTTCCCTTTTCTCCATACTCTCTCCAGCATTTATTGTTTGTAGATTTTTTGAAGATGTCCATTCTGATTGGTGTGAGGTGATACCTCATTGCAGGTTGGATTTGCATTTCTCTAATGATTAGTGATGTTGAGCATCCTTTCATGTGTTTGTTGGAAATCTGTATATCTTCTTTGGAGAAATGTCAGTTTAGGTCTTCTGCCCATTTTGGGATTGGATGGTTTGTTTTTTTGATATTGAGTTGCATAAGCTGCTTGTAAATTTTGGAGATTAATCCTTTGTCAGTTGCTTCATTGGCAAATATTTTCTCCCATTCTGAGGGCTGTCTTTTCGTCTTGTTCATGGTTTCTTTTGCTGTGCAAAAGGTTGTAAGTTTCATTAGGTCCCATTTGTTTATTTTTGTTTTTATTTCCATTTCTCTAGGAGGTGGGTCAGAAAGGAGCTTGCTCTGATTTATGTCATAGAGTGTTCTGCCTATGTTTTTCTCTAAGAGTTTTATAGTGTCTGGCCTTACACTTAGGTCTTTAATCCATTTTGAGTTTATTTTTGTGTATCGTGTTAGGGAGTGTTCTAAATTCATTCTTTTACATGTAGCTGTCCAGTTTTCCCAGCACTAATTGTTGAAGAGGCTGTCTTTTCGCCATTGTATATTCTTGCCTCCTTTATCAAAAATAAGGTGACCGTATGTGCGTGGGATTGTCTCTGGGCTTTCTATCTTGTTCCATTGATCTTTATTTCTGTTTTTGTGCCAGTACCATACTGTCTTGATTACTGTAACTTTGTAGTATAGTCTGAAGTCAAGGAGCCTGATTCCTCCAGCTCTGTTTTTTTCCCTCAAGACTGCTTGGTCTATTCGGGGTCTTTTGTGTCTCCATACAAATTTTAAGATTTTTTGTTCTAGTTCTGTAAAAAATGCCATTGTTAATTTGATAGGGATTGCATTGAATCTGTAGATTGCTTTGGGTAGTATAGTCATCACTATTCACAATATTGATTTTTCCAAACCAAGAACATGGTATATCTCTCCATCTGTTTGTATCTTCCTTAATTGCTTTCATCAATGTCTTATAGTTTTCTGCACACAGGTCTTTTGTCTCCCTTAAAGTAGGTTTATTCCTAGATATTTTATTCTTTTTGTTGCAGTGGTAAACGGGAGTGTTTCCTTACTTTCTCTGTCAGATTTTTCATCATTAGTGTAGAGGAATGCAAGAGATTTCTGTGCATTAATTTTGTATCCTGCTACTTTACCAAATTCATTGATTAGCTCTAGTAGTTTTCTGGTAGCATCTTTAGGATTCTCTGTGTATAGTATCATATCATCTGTAAACAGTGACAGCTTTACTTCTTCTTTTCCGACTTGGATTCCTTTTATTTCTTTTTCTTCTCTGATTCCCATGGCTAGGACTTCCAAAACTATGTTGAATAATAGTGGCGAGAGTGGACATCCTTGTCTTGTTCCTGATCTTAGAGGAAATGTTTTCAGTTTTTCACCATTGAAAATGATGTTTGTTGTGGGTTTGTTTTATATGGCCTTTATTATGGTGAGGTAGGTTCCCTCTGTGCCCACTTTCTGGAGAGTTTTTATCATAAATGGGTGTTGAATTTTGTCAAAAGCTTATTCTGCATGTATTGAGATGATTCTATAGTTTTTATTGTTCAATATGTTAATATGGTGTACCACATGGATTGATTTGCGTATATTGAAGAATCCTTGCAGAACTGGGATAAATCCCACTTGATCATGTTGTATGATCCTTTTAATGTGTTGTTGGATCCTGTTTGCTAGTATTTTGTTGAGGATTTTTGCATCTATGTTCATCAGTGATATTGGACTGTAGTTTTCTTTTTTTTTTAATGTGGTATCTTTGTCTGGTTTGGGTAGCAGGGAGATGGTGGCATAGTAGAATGAGCTTGGGAGTGTTCCTTCTTCTACAATTTTTTTGTAAGAGTTTCAGAAGGCTAGGTGCTATCTCTTCTCTCAATGTTTGATAGAATTCACCTGTAAAGCCATCTGGACCTGGGCTTTTGTTGGAAGATTTTTAATCACAGTTTCAATTTCAATACTTGTGATTGGTCTGTTCATATTTGCTATTTCTTCCTGGTTCAGTCTTGGAAGCTTGTATCTTTCTAATAATTTGTCCATGTCTTCTAGGTTGTCCATTTTATTGGCGTATGGTTGCTTGTAGTAATCTCTTATGATCCTTTGTATTTCTGTGGTGTCTGTTGTAACTTCTGCATTTTCCCCTTTTTCATTTCTAATTTTATTGACTTGAGTCCTCTCCCTCTTTTTCATGATGAGTCTGGCTAATGGTTTATCAATTTTATTTATCTTCTCAAAGAACCAGCTTTTAGTTTCCTTGAGCTATGCTATTGTTTTCTTTGTTTCTATTTCATTTATTTCTGCTCTGATCTTTATGACTTCTTTACTTCTACTAAGTTTGGGTTTTGTTTGTTCTTCTTTCTCTAGTTCCTTTAGGTGTAAGGTTAGATTGTTTGTTTGAGATTTTTCTTGTTTCTTGAGGTAGGCTTGTATTGCTATAAACTTCCCTTTTACAACTGCTTTTGCTGCATCCTATAGGTTTTGGATCGTCATGTTTTCATTGTAATTTGTCTCTAGGTTTTTTTTTAATATCCTCTTTGATTTCTTCAGTGATCTCTTGGTTATATAGTAATGTATTGTTTAGCCTCCATGTGTTTGTGTTTTTTACAATTTTTCCCTGTAATTTATTTCTAATCTTATAGTGTTGTGGTCAGAAAAGTTGCTTGATATGATTTCAGTTTTCTTAAATTTACTGAGGCTTGATTTGTGAACCAAGATGTGATCTACCCTGGAGAATGTTCCATGTGCACTTGAGAAGAAAGGGTAATCTGCTGTTTTTGGATGCAATGTCTTATAAATATCAATTTAATCTATCTGGTCTATTGTGTCATTTAAAGCTTTTGTTTCCTTATTAATTTGTTGTTTGGATGATCTGTCCATTGGTGTGAGTGAGGTGTTAAAGTCCCCCACTATTATTGTGTTACTGTTGACTTCCTCTTTTATAGCTGTTAACCGTTTTCTTATGTATTGAGGTGCTCGTATGTTGGGTGCATATATATTTATAATTGTTATATCTTCTTCTTAGGTTGATACCTTGATCATTATGTAGTGTCCTTTCTTCTCTCTTGTAACATTCTTTATTTTAAAGTCTATTTTATCTGATATGAGTATAGCTACTCCAGCTTTCTTTTGATTTCCATTTGCATGGAATATCTTTTTCCATCCCCTACCTTTCAGTCTGTATGTGTCTCTAGGTCTGAAGTGGATCTCTTGTAGACAGTATATATATGGGTCTTGTTTTTGTATCCATTCAGCGAGCCTGTGTCTTTTGGTGGGAGCATTTAATCCATTCACGTTTAAGGTAATTATCAATATGCATGTCCCTATTACCATTTACTTAATTGTTATGGGTTTGTTTTTGCAGGTCCTTTTCTTCTCTTGTGTTTCCTACTTAGAGAAGTTCCTTTAGCATTTGTTGTAGAGCTGGTTTGGTGGTGTTGAATTCTCTTAGCTTTTGCTTGTCTGTAAAGCTTTTGATTTCTCTGTTGAATCTGAATGAGATCCTTGCAGGGTAGGTTGGTTGTAGGTTCTTCCCTTTCATCACTTTAAGTATATCATGCCACTCCCTTCTGGCTTGCAGTGTTTCTGCTGAGAAATCAGCTCTTAACCTTATGGGAGTTCCCTTGTATGTTATTTGTCATTTTTCCCTTGTTGCTTTCAGTAATTTTTCTTTGTCTTTAATTTTTTTCAATTTGATTACTATGTGTCTCAGCATGTTTCTCCTTGGGTTTATCTGCCTGGGACTCTCTGTACTTCTTGGACTTGGGTGACAATTTCTTTTCCCATGTTAGGGAAGTTTTTGACTATAATCTCTTCAAATTTTTTCTCAGGTCCTTTCTCTCTCTCTTCTCCTTCTGGGACCCCTATAATGTGAATTTTGTTGTGTTTAATGTTGTCCCAGTGGTCTCTTAGGCTGTCTTTATTTCTTTTCATTCTTTTTTCTTTATTCTGTTCCATGGTGGTGAATTCCACCATTCTGTCTTCCAGGTCACTTATCTGTTCTTCTGCCTCATTTATTCTGCTATTGTTTCCTTCTAGTGTATTTTTCATTTCAGTTTTTGTACTGTTCATCTCTGTTTGTTTGTTTTTTAATTCTTCTAGGTGTTTGTTCTTTAATTCTTCTAGGTCTTTGTTAAAAATTTCTTGCATCTTCTTGATCTTTTCCTCCATTCTTTTTCTGAGGTCCTGGATCATCTTCACTATAATTATTCTGAATTCTTTTTCTGGAAGGTTGCCTATCTCCACTTCATTTAGTTGTTTTTCTGGGGTTTTATCTTGTTCCTTCATCTGGTACATAGCCCTGTGTCTTTTCATCTTGTCTCTCTTTCTGTGAATGTGTTTTTTTTTTTTTTCCACAGGCTGCAGGATTATAGTTCTTCTTGCTTCTGCTGTCTGCCCTCTGGTGGATGAGGCTATCTAAGAGGCTTTTTCAAGTTTCCTGATGGGAGGGACTGGTGGTGGGTAGAGCTGGGTGTGCTCTGGTGGCAGAGCTCAGTAAAACTTTAATCTGCTTGTCTGCTGATGGGTGGGGCTGTGTTCCCTCCCTGTTGGTTGTTTGGCTTGAGGCAACCCAACACTGGAGCCTATCCAGCTCTTTGTTGGGGCTAATGGAGGTCTCTGGGAGGGCTCACACAAGGAGTACTTCCCAGAACTTCTGCTGCCAGTGTCCTTGTCCTCACGGTGAGCCACAGCCACCCCCCACTTCTGCAGGAGACCTTCCAACACTAGCAGGTAGGTCTGGTTCACTCTCCGATGGGGTCACTGCTCCTTCCCCTGGTTCCCGATGTGCACACTACTTTGTTTTTGCCCTCCAAGAGTGGAGTCTCTGTTTCCCCCAGTCCTATCGAAGTCCTGCTGTTGATCTGATTTTGAATCCTAAGGTTGAGGTCGAGTGGTGGTCGCAGACATGATCATGGCATGGTCACAGAGAGAGGAAGGAGTCTCCGCTTCCCAAACCCATTAGCAATCACTGCATGTTCTTCATTCACTGCGCCAAGGAGCAATCTTCCACTGCAAGGAATGGTGGGACATCCATGTTAGTCAGGAAGCTTCCGGGAGAAATCCAGCACATATACCTACAACGTCCGGCTGCGCGTGACTCTCCTCCAGTTGGACCCACAGGTCGCTGAACTGCCGGATCTGCTGCCTCCGCTGAGGCTGCCTCCGCTTATTCTGGAACTTTTGTCCTGCCTCCCCCAGCAGGTCAGCACTTCTGGGCAGAGACATGTGAAGCGGCGACAGTCCATCCCCTCACTTTCAGTCTGTATGTGTCCCTAGGTCTGAAGTGGGTCTCTTGTAGACAGCATATATATGGGTCTTGTTTTTATATCCATTCAGTGAACCTGTGTCTTTCGGTTGGAGCATTTAATCCATTCACGTTTAAGGTAATTATCAATATGTATGTTCCTATGACCATTTTCTTAATTGTTATGGGTTTGTTTTTGTAGGTCCTTTTCTTCTCTTGTGTTTCCCACTTAGAGAAGTTCCTTTAGCATTTGTTGTAGAGCTGGTTTGGTGGTGCAGAATTATCTTAGCATTTGCTTGTCTGGAAACGTTTTAATTTCTCCGTCGAATCTGAATGAGCTCCTTGCTGGGTAGAGTAATCTTGGTTGTAGGTTTTTCCCTTTCATCACTTTAAATATGTCCTGCCACTCCCTTCTGGCTTGCAGAGTTTCTGCTGAAAGATCAGATGTTAACCTCATGGGGATTCCCTTGTATGTTATTTGTTTTTTATCCCTTGCTGCTTTTAATATTTTTCTTTGTATTTAATTTTTGATAGTTTGATTAATATGTGTCTTGGCGTGTTTCTCCTTGGATTTATCCTGTATGGGACTCTCTGTGCTTTCTGGACTTGATTGACTATTTCCTTTCCCATATTAGGGAAGTTTTCAACTATAATCTCTTCAAATATTTTCTCAGTCCCTTTCTTTTTCTCTTCTTCTTCTGGGCCCCCTATAATTCGAATGTTGGTGCGTTTAATATTGTTCCAGAGGTCTCTGAGACTGTCCCCAATTCTTTACATTCTTTTTTCTTTATTCGGCTCTGTGGTAGTTATTTCCACTCTTTTATCTTCCAGGTCACTTATCCTTTCTTCTGCCTCAGTTATTCTTCTATTGATTCCTTCTAGACAATTTTTAATTTCATTTATTGTGTTGTTCATAATTTTGTTTTTCCTCTTTAGTTCTTCTAGGTCCTTGTTAAAGGTTTCTTGTATTTTCTCCATTCTATTTCCAAGATTTTAGATCATCTTTACTATCATTACTCTGAATTCTTTTTCAGGTAGACTGCCTATTTCCTCTTCATTTGTTTGGTCTGGTAGGTTTTTGTCTTGCTCCTTCATCTGCTGTGTGTTTCTCTGTCTTCTCATTTTGCTTATCTTACTGTGTTTGGGTTCTCCTTTTCACAGGCTGAAGGTTCATAGTTCCCGTTGTTTTTGGTGTCTGTCTCCAGTGGCTAAGGTTGGTTCAGTAGGTTGTATAGGCTTCCTGGTGGAGGAGACTGGTGCCTGTGTTCTGGTGGATGAGGCTGGATCTTGTCTTTCTGGTGGGCAGGACCACGTCCAGTGGTGTATTTTGGGGTGTCTATGAACTTATCATGATTTTAGGCAGCTTCTCTGCTAATGGGTGGGGTTGTGTTCCTGTTATGCTAGTTGTTTGGCATAGGGTGTCCAGCACTGTAGCTTGCTGGTTGTTGAGTGGAGCTGGGTCTTAGCATTGAGATGGAGATCTCTGGGAGAGCTCTTGCCATTTGATATTATGTGGAGCTGGAAGGTCTCTGGTGGACCAATGTCCTGAACTTGGCTCTCCCACCTCAGAGGCACAGGCCTGACACCCGCCTGGAGCACCAAGACCCTGTCAGCCACATGGTCAGAAGAAAAGTAAGAAAGAAAGAAAAGAAAGAAAGAAAGAAAGAAAGAAAGAAAGAAAGAAAGAAAGAAAGGAAGAAAGGAAGAAAGAAAGAAAGAAAGAAAGAAAGAAAGAAAGAAAGAAAGAAAGAAAGAAAGAAGGAAGGAAGGAAGAAGAAAGAAAGGAAGGAGGAAGGAAAGAGAGAGAAAGAAAGAAAGAGTAAAAATAATAAAATAAAGTTATTAAAATAAAAAATTTTTTAAATTATTAAAAGTAAAAAAATTAAAAAGTAATTTAAAAAAAAGAAAGAAAGAAGAGAGCAACTGAACCAAAAGGAAATCCACCAATGCTATCAAGTGCTAAAGACTATACAAAAAAAACAAAAATCAAAAAACAGACAGAACCCTAGGACAAACAGTAAAAGCAAAGCTATAAGACAAAATCACACAAAGAAGCATACACATACACACTCACAAAAAGAGAAGAAGGAAAAAATATATATATATTTTTTTTTTTTTAAAAAAAGGAAGAGAGCAACCAAATCAATAAACAAATCCACCAATGATAATAAACTCTAAATACTAAACTAAGATAAACATAAAACCAGAAATAAATTAGATGCAGAAAGCAAACCCCAAGTCTACAGTTGCTCCCAAAGTCCACTGCCTCAATTTTGGGATGATTCGTTGTCAATTCAGGTATTCCACAGATGCAGGATACATCAAGTTGATTGTGGAGATCTAATCTGCTGCTCCTGAGGCTGCTGGGAGAAATTTCCCTTTCTCTTCTTTGTTCACACAGCTCCTGGGGTTCAGCTTTGGATTTGGCCCTGCCTCTGCATGTAGGTCACCTGAGGGTGTGTGTTCTTCTCTCAGACAGGATGGGGTTAAAGTAGCAGCTGATTAGGGGGCTCTGGCTCACTCAGGTCAGGGGAGGAGGGAGGTGTACGGAATGAGGGGCAAGCCTACGGTGGCAGAGGCCAGCATGAGGTTGCAACAACCTGAGGCGTGCCATGTGTTCTCCCGGGGAAGTTGTCCCTGGATCACAGGACCCTGGCAGTGGCGGACTGCACAGGCTCGTGGGAGAGGAAGTGTGGAGAGTGACCTGTGCTCGCACACAGGCTTCTTGATGGCTGCATCAGCAGCCTTAGCATTTCATGCCCGTCTCTGGGGTCTGCGGTGATAGCCAACGCTCATGCCCGTCTCTGGAGCTCGTTTAGGCAGTGCTCTGAATCTGCTCTCCTTGCGCAGCCCGATAAAATGGTCTCTTGCCTCTTAGGCAGTTCCAGACTTTTTCCTGAACTCCTTCCCAGCTAGCTGTGGCGCACTAGCCCTCTTCAGGCTGTGTTTCCTCTGTGCGGAAATGTCTCTGCTTTGCCTTCTGCACCCCTGTTGCTGTGCTCTCCTCTGTGGGTCCAAAGCTTCCCCCTGTCACCCCTCGTCTCTGCCAGTGAAGGATCTTCCTAGTGTGTGGAAACCTTTCCTCCTTCACAGCTCCCTCCCAGAGGTGCAGGTCCCGTCCCTATTCTTTTATCTCTGCTTTTTCTTTTTTGTTTTGCCCTACCCAGGTATGTGGGGAATTTCTTGCCTTTTGGGAAGTCTGAGGTCTTCTGCCAGCATCCAGTAGGTGTTCTGTAGGAGTTGTTCCACATGTAGATGTATTTCTGATGTATTTGTGGGGAGGAAGGTGATCTCCACATCTTACTCTTCTACCATCTTGAAGGTCTCCCCTAAACTTTTTAAATATATGTAAAAGAGCATATCCTTATGACTCAGGGCAAATAACATTTCTTAAACAAAATACATCAATAAATTATATAAAATGAAAAGATGAGCCACAGGAGACATATCAATCTATATAAATAGATATGTAGATATATATTATATTTATGAGAATATATGGACGATTTTATATTTTTTAATGGAACTAATTTAATACATAATATATATACAATAATTACATACAAATTATATATGTAATAATATATAATTTGCATATATACATATAGAACATAGGAGTTGTATAATATATGTGTATGGGAATATATACATAGAATACATTTGCAAAACAAAACCAATAAAGATTAGTGTTTAGAATATATGAAAACTTCTGCAAGTCAATAAGAAAAATACAAACATCCCAAATAGATAAATAGGCAGAAGTCATGAACAAGTATTGCACCTAAATCATAAACTGTCAATAAACATATTAAAAGATACTGAACCTCATTAGTAATTAAGAAAATTCACATTAAACCACAATGAGATACTATTTGACACCCACTAGCTTGGCAAAAATTAAAAAGATAATACCAAGTGTTGGTAATTAATACAACTGTTTAAGAGTTGTATCATTTGGGTTAAGAGGAACATGTACATGATTCTAGGTCTTTATACATGCTATGGCCTGTACTTAGAATGCACTGCTTCAAATTAGGTCTAGAAAACTCTTACGCATGGCTTAAAACCCTGTTTAGTTGGCATTTACTTATAGAAACCTCAGGTTCCTTGGTGCAGAGTGACTCACTTCCTCTTCAGTGCTACCTGTACGAAGTTGTATCATCTCATATACATGTAATATAAGTATGTGTTTCCACTTCTCCTCAAGTAGACAGAAACTCCTAGAAGGCAATGGCTATTTCATTTCACTGCCCCAGGCTCAGCACATGGCATTCAAGAAATTAACTTAAGTGAATGGGACTCCATGTCTTCCATTTCCCATTTCATAATCACACCTCCCCTAACTCTGTGGCAGCTGCAGGTGTGATCTGTGTCTCCCCTCTTGGGAAACACTGGACTCTTACACCATTTTCTGCTTCTCTCTCAGCTTCACAAATCTCAGCATTAGAGTTCTGATGCATTTTCACAGGATCAGATCCCAAAGCCAAATGAAACAATCAAGGAAACCTAACCATATTTTGAATGGAGTATCAATCAAAAATATCTCACTCTTGAGTGATTTCAAACTCCAAAGCTAGTTTTGATTTTAAAGGACATTGAACTCCTAATTCTATGGACCCCTGTGGGAGCCATTTTCCCATCAAGGACTTGGATGGAGGTGACTGCCTGCAACCAATTAAGATGGATATTTGGTGTTTGGCAGCTCCTTGACCCACGCCTTCCATCCCTTGATCACCAGGGAACATGTATTGAGTGACAGATGCAGACAAAGCAGCAGTGACTTGGTTATGCTGCAGCCTGTGTCATTTGGCTATGTTTGTAGGCAGCCCAGCTGCAGCTGGTCAGTAGCTATGACACTTGGGAACAGCAGTTGCTTTTCCAAGTCAATATAGGATGTTTCATGGCATAAGAGAAAGAATATTATAGAAGAAGAACTGAGATAGATTTCCAGCTCCACTGCTCTGCAGTTCTGTGACATTCCCCAAAAACATAACCTCCCTGGATGTCACTGTCCCATTTGGAAAGCAATAAATACCCTGTCTATTACCCCAGGGCAGGGAAAGGTTTTAAGAATTAAATGCAATGATGAATTTAAACTCTATGGTACTATACAAATATTAATATTAGCCAACATTTTTAATGCTTTCCATGTACTAGACATGATTCTAAGTACTTTATTTAATCCTACAGCAATCTTATGAGTTAAGTACCATTAAATATGGAGAAATAAATTTTTAAATATGAAGAAATAAAAGCACAAAAAACATTTAAGGAACTTGTTAAGATGACAGTAGATATATTTATACGTATAACTGAATCACTTTGTTGTACACCTGAAACTAACACAACATTGTTAATCAACTATACTCCGATGTAAAACAAAAAGTTTAAAAAAAAAGTAATGGCAAGATCCAGGGTCTGAGCCAGGCTCTTCACCAGGTTAAGGTGCTACACTGAACATCCCAGGAACCTTTTGTTTTAGATTTATATTTAATAATATCCATCATACAAAAAAAATTGGTACTTTATTTATATTTCTATAAAAGCATTTACCGTTTTGTTATAATTTGGTTTTTATATCCTTGTCTCCCCTATTAGACTGTGAGCTCTTTGAGGGCAGGAACTTTATGGTAAACATCTGTAATTGTTTCAGCACTGAGTACTCAGTCTGACATATTGTAGGTAGGAACATCACTGTCTAGAATTTGTGAGTTGGATAGATGGAAGGAAGGGAAGGAATAAAGGGAGGGTGAATAAAATGGATGGATGGATGGATGGATGGATGGGTAGATGGATGAATGGATGGTTTCCTCCACATTCTCAGGATTAGACTCCATCAGAAACACTGATGCAGGCTGACTAGTGTCCCCTCCCTAGTGGCCTTGGTCCCAATCCTCTCCTTCAAGTTCTGATGGTGCTACCTCTTTCCTTCATTCCTCCATTTACCATCTCTTGCTGCCTCAGTGGGTTTGGGTTTTTTTTCTCCTGTTTAATCTTCCAATCCCTATTTAATCAATTTTCTATATTAAATTATCTCTGTTAAAATTATCAGTTAAAATTCCTGCTTTCCTGAATGAACCCTGACTGATTCAACTTACTATATAGTCTCAGGTACTATGCTAAGTCCTTTACAAATATAATTGCCTTTGCCCTTTACCAAAACCCTGTGGGAGCATATCGTCCTCTTTTTTGGATGCAAAAACTGAGACACAGAGTTATTAAGTTCATGTCCAAGCTCAACACAAGCTTGAATTGTGGTGCTAGAAGCTTCTAACTCCACTGCAGTCCTGTCTAAAAATATCTATTTCCATGAGACTTATGGCTCCTAGAGTGAATTCATGTCCTTAGTGCCAGGGTCCTTCTTAGAACGAAAAAATATATGCACAGTTCCCTGAATAAACTGTGCCATTCTCCCTCTCCACCCACAGATGGCAATCACACAGAGATTTATTACCGACAGATGGCTGCAATATGGGAGCGAGACACGAGTATACCTGGTACACTTAAGATCAACACAGCAATCCGAAGTTATTTCCCACCTACACAGCTAAAAAGGAATCAAATTCCAATTGAGAAATGATTACACCTTTCCCCAGAGTTTCTGATGAAAAAAGCAAATAAAGTTCATCAAATCGGCTGGAAGCCACCCCAGATTATAAAGTTTTCTTTTTCCTCGTCATAGCACCTATTCTTTCTACTGCTGTCAATCTCTTGTCTCCTTTTGTGCATCTTTCTATCTCACAATCTCCTTCAGCAGGTTCCATTCTTTTTATTATTTTGTCTCCCCATCTCTCTCTCCTATAAGTAAAATAAATTCTTGAAAGACAGCTTAAGTCTTTGAGGGAGAGATTGGGTTAACTTTTTGAACTTTACACAGAAAAATACTCCCAATACTTATTTTCTCATCAAGAAGTCATCTGTAACCCAAAACCTTCTAAAGACCTAGTAATTCCTCCTATTGTGTGTGTGTGTGTGTGTGTGATTGAAAGTTGTGTGCTGAGTGTGTGATGACAAAGTTACACTTGCTCAGATCAATGGGCCTCAGGAGAGTCACTGTGTTTTTCTTCTACACAAGAAACCATGATCAGCCTTTAAGTTCTATCTATCTCATTTCCAGTTATTAAAAAACCAAAAATGACATGTCTCACATATCTCTCTCCATTTGTTTACGATTATACTGATTTTTTATTCTGACATCCATTTCTTATCAAGTTGAGATTCTGGCATTTGGCATTCCACCTAGTATGGCTTTTTCCAATCATCTAAAAAATAGCCATTTTAAATGGGGTTCACTGGTATCTCAGGAAGGAAGAAAATGGCATAGTTTCTTATGGTAAACTTTACCACCAAAAGTCAAAATTATTCTTGAGCCTGGAATAGATTCACCATACCTTTAACAGACACCTTCTTTCTGTCTGACAGGGACATTGTGGGAGGGCACTGTAGATGGGACCAGCAGCAACCTTAATTAACATGTCCATCATTGCAGATGACAGGAGGAGATAGAGACAGTAATGTAATGGGAGCAAGACAAGGCTGGGTGTGAATCTTAGCTCTGCAATTAACGAGTCAGAGCCTTGGCTCTCTCATTTTACAAAATGCAGATCATTCTTATCCCCTAAAGTTAGTAAGAAAGAGGCAATATCCATGCTAATAAACCTAATGGTGCCATACACAGCATTAGATACTTATGATAAGCACATTTAATCCATACAGGAGTCCTTCAGCTTGGCATCTTTCATTTTTCACATGAGGAAACTGAGTCTCAGGTAGCTAACTAAGTTTCCCAAGGTCCCAAAACCAGTAGATATTCAACCCAAGCTTAATCAATGGTCTACCCCAGAGTTATCATCTTTCCCAGCAAAGAATGGTTGGATGCACAGCAGACAGGCTGAATGGTGACAAGAGGGGAAGTTTCCAGAGCTCATTAAATTACATCATATCTCCCCTTCAAGGACATGACAGCCATAGCAGGAGAAGGATGCGGAAGAGAAGCAGAGTGGGGCAGAGTGTAAACAGCAGGGAGAAACTCTCAAACTGTGAGGGCAGGTGGAGGCATCAGATGAATTTGGTGGAAAAATCTGCCTTCACTTCCTTCACTGAAGTGTTATCAGCCGAGTGCATCTTGGTGGAGTGCTATATAATATTGTTGAGGTTTGAGAATGACGATATATCACTTTCTTCTCATGTAAAGATTCTGACCCAGGGGCTTCCCTGGTGGCGCAGTGGTTGAGAGTCTGCCTGCCAATGCAGGGGACACGGGTTCGAGCCCTGGTCTGGGAAGATCCCACATGCCGTGGAGCAACTGGGCCCGTGAGCCACGATTATTGAGCCTGCGCGTCTGGAGCCTGTGCTCCTCAACAAGAGAGGCCGCGATAGTGAGAGGCCCGCGCACTGCGATGAAGAGTGGCCCCCGCTTGCCACAACTACAGAAAGCCCTCGCACAGAAACGAAGACCCAACACAGCCATAAATAAATAAATTAAAAATAAATAAATAAATAAATGTACTAAGTACAGTAAAGTATGAAAAAAAAAAAAAAAAAAGGATTCTGACCTGATAGGTAAGTAGACCCAGAAGATAGATGGGAATTAAAATACAGTGTCTGCTTTATTACTGGTAAAGCTGACTTGTAGAATGATGCTTGGACTCAGATCCAAAATGGGCTTCTTGAATGACTTACCCCTCTTCTTCTACAGCATTCTCCCAGAGGGATCTAAGATGTTAGGCCATACATAAGACTCACTTTCAACACTTCAACCTGCACCCTAACTCCTCCTTAAAATGGAAGAAATATTGGTGAAAGAGCCTATTAAATAGCCAAAGGAAGGGGAGAGTATCCCCCCTCCAATTTTATTAACATAGTATTATAAAATGTTATAGTCCTACTTATTAAGACAAAACAAAATAATACTCTTTACTTTGGGAACTTGATGATTAAATAGACTTGCCTAGGAACCTAACCTTTATATGTAACATTGTTTCTATGGGGAAATACATTCCAGCTTCCAAACAAGCCAACCCCTAAAGGTTGGGGATTCAATCCATTTATAAGTACAAATATAACACTCTATTCTCACAGTACTCACTATTTCTTAAGAGAGGGTCAGCTCTCATTTTTAATTGTAACAAAAAAAAAAATTGCTAAACTCTAGGGACCATAAGGATGAGGAAAAATACAAATTCCATTGATTCCTTTCCCTTTTGTCTCCTTCTCTGTACATAATACCCTCAGCTTATGTTTGTCTTCTTTCCAAAGACCTAATTATATAAAAATAGAAATATTTTTTAATGAGAAAAATGCTTGTCGATGTGATGCGAATTCGTTTTGTTAGGGCTTTGGGAGGCTCAGTGCTTGTGGGGTCCAGGGAGAGAGAATTTACCAAGTAATTTCCCCCAAGACCTATTTTGCTACATTCTATTTTTACAGGTTAGTGTCCTCATTTTGGCTCACTGTGGAATAGGATCCATTTATTTCTACCTCACCTGTGCACATGAGGAAAGAGCCTCAGACTGTAATTTGACTGTCATTGTGCAACAACTCTTCATTCAACAAATATTCCCTGAGAATTTAGTGTTCCAGGAATCAATAAGTTCCTGATAAATGACAATATAGAGAATTTCAGGTTGGTAATTTCAGTATCAATATAGATGATCCAGCCAACACTCTAGCTTCTCAATTCTTTGACTTCCTCTCCTACAACAACTGTGTCATCCATCCTCCACTGTCATATTCCAGTGCTATCTCTCAAGAATATCATCTTTAAGAATCCCACACTTACTACCAACTCCATATCCATTATCAGTCCTCTTCATATTCTCTCAGCTTTTCTTTCCCTCACTCTTGGGGGAAAAAAATTATAAACCATGTTTAAAGTCAATCAAGACAGAGGAATGGATAAAGAAGATGTGGTACATATATGCAGTGGAATATTACTCAGCCATAAAAAAGAATGAAATAATGTCATTTGCAGCAACATGGATGGACCTAGAGATTATCATACTAAGTGAAGTAAGTCAGACAAAGACAAATAGCATACTAATATATCAGACAAAGACAAATATCATACTAAGTAAAGTAAGTCAGACAAAGACAAATATCACTTATATGTGGAATCTAAAAAAATAATACAAATGAACTTATTTACAAAACAGAAACAAATTCACGGACTTAGAAAACAAACTTATGGTTACCAAAGGGGAAAGGTTGGGATTAACAACCAAAGGAGTTTGGGATTAACATATACATACTACTATATATAAAATAGAAGGCAAACAATGACCTACTGTATACCACAGGGAACTCTACTCAATATCCTGTAATAATCTATACAGGAAAAGAATCTGAAAAATAATGGATATATGTATATGTATAACTGAATCACCTTGCTGTGAACCTGAAAATAACACAACATTGTAAATCGACTATACTCCAATATAAAATAAAAATTAAATTTAAAAAAAGTCAATCAATTCTCCACCCATTCTGTGCTTGAAAACATGTCTGGAGGAAAACACACAAGTACACAAATGGTTCCATTTTGAATTCATGAGCACTGCCCCCAGAGAGTCCTCACTGCTGATCATGAAATACACTACATTTTCCTTCCTAGTCAACCATCTCTCCCATTTTCCTGGCTGGCTGTTTCTCACCTTCTTATGTCTCTCTAAAGTTCTGTCATCTGTTTCCACTTCCTTACTCTTAGCTAAAGACTTTGTGTCTTATTTAATTGAGACAGTAGAGCAATCAGAAGATAACTTCTATGTGTTCTTTCTAAGCATACAGAAAGAATTCAATAAATAGGTTAATTCTTTTTATTTAGACTTTTCAGGGCTCTTCTCCTTCTACAGTAGGTGTTCCCACAAATGACGACAATAATCTTTCATCCCACATGTCCACTTGCAATATGAATTGATCACTCCTTCCAAAAAGAAGTAGGGCCTATTTCCCACTCACTCCCTCCCTCGAATATTCTAGGGTAGCTCTATGACTTGTTGTGATGGATAGAATGTAGCAGAAGTGCTGCTATGTGACTTCAAAGCCTTGGGCTTCTGTTTCACACTCCTGAAAGCCAGCTGCCCTGTGAAGAAGCTCAGGCTAAACCACTGAATGGTGAGATACCACCTGCAGAGAAAAGCCACATGGAGGAAACCTGAGGTGCCCCAGCCAACAGCCAGCACCAAGACACCAGATGTGTCCATGAAGCCATCTTGGATACAAGCACTTGATGAGTCCACTGTCTCTCTAGTATAGTCTGAGCATTTACTTACTAAAATTTTGTACATACTATAGCAGACCCTTGAACAACTTGGGTTTGGACTGCGAGGGTCCACTTACAAACAGATTTTTTTCAATAAATGTGTACTACAGTACTACATGATCTGAGGTTGGATGAATCCACAGATGGGGAACTGCAGATATAGAGGCCCAACTGTAAAGTCATACGGGGATTTTCCACCACATGGAGGGTCAGCGCCCCAACTCTCATGTTGCTCAAGAGTGAACTGTATGTTATCTTAAAGTACTTTCCTTTAATTTCTATTTTTGCTATTTTGGGGCATTATATTGATTTGCTTTTGGAATGATATTGTAGATGGGTTATATTACCTTTTCAATACAATGAAGAATATGTTTTAAAATATTTGTTATAAAAAGGAAGCATAGATAGTAGATCACTGTCTTTGGGCAGCTTAACATAGATCCAGGAGCACCCTGACTAGCGTTTGGTTATACATATATTATCTATAAAAACAAGTTATAGTTTCCCACTAACTCACTGATTCATGTCTTCTCTCATGGATATCTCTACCCTGTAGACCAGGGTTTCTCAACATTTTCAATCCAACTAACATGAAAACAATCTCTCTCTCTCTCTCTCTCTCTCACACACACACACACACACACACACACACACACACACACCATTTTGCTGTGAGACATCCTCTTCCCCCACAGAAGGCCCCCCTCTAGTCACTGCCCTGGATGGTAGACAGCAAGCTCCTTGAGGGAATCAATCAATCATCTGGTGCATCTCCATACCCCACTCCTCTGCCAAAGTACCTAGAATATGGCTGAAAATGTAGTAAATATTTGGTTTACTTCTTCACAGTTGACTTCATAAAGCCGAAGGAAATATTGCCTGAAATTAATATCAACTTGTTCAAATTTCTGACTCGCCGTTTTCTAATCACCAGAGGAAATATTTACCTCGACATCTCCCTCCATGCATGCACAGAAATCCAAGAACCCTAAGAATTCTTTCATGCTACAAGTATCTCCACATTAAATGCTACTTTTGTACAAAACCAAGTCAATTGCCTAGAAATACTCAGGGGGGTTGTATTAATTTTTTTTTTATAACTGTGGTTTACAAAGCACATTTATGCTTTGTAACTAGGAGAGGACTAACATTTACTGCACCAGGTTCTTTACACAATTTATCTCAATGGCCACAACAGCTCCCTGAGGTAGTTATTATGATCCCCATTTCACAGATGAGGAAATCAAGCAAGCATGACTATTAGGCGGTTTGGCAGCCAAGGTCATACCCTGCCCAGTTGCAGAGCCCAGTCCCTGAAGGTTGAGTTCAGGGTGCTTTCTGCTACTGTGCAACTGACAGCAGCTGTAGAAAGGCTACGAGGCATCAAGCAATTACTTACCTTGTTGGTCCTCCCTTTTCCCATCTCTAAAATGGGGGGAATAATATCATCAACATCATAGACCTGTGCACATCACATGAGATGTTACAAATGAACTGCTTGGACCTCATTTGGCATATAGTAAGCAATATTATTGTCAAGCTGTCTCTTAAAACAAAAACATAAATTGGTAATCATTATGTCTTGGCCTCTGCTGTTTTCTACAGAAGGAATTTCTGTGTTCAGGGCAGTGAGGAGAGTCAGCTCTGACAAGGACAGGGAAACCACAAGTAAAGAGCCTGTGCCAGGACTCTCTTGTAACAACCTACTTTGTATTGCCCAGGAAAGGGGTTTTCAACACTTGGTCATATCCAATGCCTCTTTTCATCATTCATTATTCTGACTTCAAAAAGCATGTTCCCAGCACCCAGGGTCATGAAAATCCACATTGTGAAGCCCCAGCATTGCCAGTGCCACAGACACAAGACATTTCAATCAGGTTGCCCATGCTGGGCTGCGGGGAATCACAGAGTGGAAGGGATCTTAGTATTTGTACTGTGACAAGATGCTCCATTTTACTGAGGAGAAAACCAAGGCACAGAGAAAGTGGCTTGTGTTCTCAAGCTATCCCCTCAATAGCTCTATGAAGTAGAGATAGCCCTCCCTATTTTATCTTTTCCTGCTACCCAATGCACACCAAATACTGCAGCCACTGCAAACCATGTATGAGCCCCCATACACCACGGTCTCTCCCCAGTGCCTCTCTGCCTTGTAGACGCTACCATTCTTCAGCCAGAAACCCCTCTCTCCATATTGCCCACGTGGTTATTTCCAGTGTGTCCATCCAGCTCAGCTCAAGTCCCCACCAGCTCTCACCCAGACTCTGGCAACAGCCTCAACTTGTCTCCCTGCTTCCACACTTGCTTTCCTGAAGAGCAATTTTGATTTTTTTTATATAAATCAAGTTGTGACACTCCTGCTTAAAAGCTTTCAATGGCTTTCTGACACCCTTAAGATAAAACCCAAACTCCTTCCTCTGCCTACAAAGTCCTGCAGAATCTGGCCCTGCCTACTTCTCATCTCACTTCCTGACACTCCCCCAGACTATGCTCCATCCACACTGGCCTTTCTTCTGCTCCTCAAACACTCCGGGTCTTGTTGAAGGCACCTGCTCCTCCTCTTCCCTGAAACTCTTGCCTGCAGATTTTCACAGAGGTAACTCCTTCTTATCGTTCAGATCTCAAGTCAATTTCACTGCCTCAGAGTGAGTCCCCCCCATGACCACATAATTGTGCCGCTTCCCATACCCTTGGTATTTCTCTAATAACATTTCCAACTATCTGGAACTATTGTGTTTGTACATTTACTGCCTGTCTTCCACTAGATGCTCTACTCTATAACGAAGGAATAGGGTCTTTTTTTGCCGATAATCTTCAAAGCCTAACCTAGTGCCTGGCGCAGAGTTGGTGCTCAATAAATATTTACTAAGTGGATAAGTGAATCAATATTCAATTCTGCATTATAACCTCTCAAGGCCAGTGTTTTCAAAAAACTATAAAATGGCAATTAACATCTATATCAATTCCCCTCCAGTTCTCTGCTGTCTACTATCTGTCAGTTGAGGTTTCCCATGATAGTCCCAAAATATTCGTCTCATCATATTAGGTTTCATGCATTGCTTTCTCCAAATGACTCATTGTTCTACCCACTCATTCTTGTTTGGGAATTTGTTTTTAATATACTCCCCACATTGATGTTTAAGTTCAAAAAAATGGCTAAGTTTAGTCTTCCGTTTGGTCAAAGATGCTAGAGATTCCAATATTAATGTATCTACTTTCTCCTGGGTAAGCAAAGCAGAGCCCTCATCTCAGAGTGGCCCCAGATGGGAGGAGGATAGATCCCTGTGCAGGAAGTCAGCATTCTCAGGGTCTCATCCTCTCTGAGAAGTGACTTAACAATTATTCAATGGCTCATTATCTTCTAAAGTACATTGGATGTTCTCTGAGGTCCCTTCCAAGGCTAGAGTTACATTTATTCCTTCAACAAAGACAGGTAATTACACCATGCCTCTGTGCCAAGCACTGTCAAGGTGCTGGGAAAACAGTCTTGAAAAAAGTAGCCAAGAACATCTCTACCTTCAGGAAGCTTATGTGATTCTCTAGAGCATAATCTGCTATTTAATTATCAAAAGATTTGATTTTACATATGGTATATTCTAATTATGACAGAGTGAATGTCTTACCCATTTCCACCCTGGGATGAGACGTCTATTCTTCATCTTCCAGCCTTATGCTCTGCTTTCTACCGTGAGTAAAAGAAACCGCAGCCCTGTCTCTTCTCATGTCCCTGCCATGTTTTTTGCTGACCCAGTGTTTCAACTTTTCTGTTCTCTTCTCTCCCAAACACTCCCAGTCAGATGGGGCAGGGGGTCAGCAGTAAAAATGAAGCCGCAGTTATGTCTGTGAAAAAAAAAATGGGTTAGGGTTCAGGAACCTGGCATTGATCTTCACTCTGCCACTCATGAGACCTTGAGAACGTCTCTTAATCTCTCCAAGTCTCAGTTTCCTTATCTATTAAATAGAATGTGGTGGCCATAAAAATGTACCTCTCAGATTTCCCATTGCATAGAATGTAATTGACCAAAAGTCCCAGGCATGCTGTCTGAAATCCATCACCACACTGGCACCACCAGCCAAAGTCTGAGTATAGCAGGGTCACTTCTGGGAGAAGCAGGTGGATTTCTGGGAGATGTAGGACCCCTCTGACCAGTGACTTTGGCCCAAAGACTCTCTATCAGCTTTGTCAAAACTTTCCTTGAACTGCACATCGGTCAAAGACTTCTGCTACTCAAAATTCCTTCCTCTCTCCTCCAAGGGGGTAAAACCTGCATCATGGTCTGATGGTTCCCCCATTCTCCACTGTTCCTTCACCTTTTTCCCTCAAGGTCAATTTCCATAATCAATCTCTTACATATTTAATGGCATCTTAGCATCTGTCTCTTAAAGGACTTGAAGTAACACATTGAGACGACATCCACATATGTGGTTGTGAAGATGGTATCAGTGAAAATGTTTTACAAAGTACACAAGGTTTTATAAGGTATAAAGCATCACATGAAAGATAAAGCATCATTCATTTATTCATCACTTAGGTACTGAATACCCACCATGAGCTGGGCTCCAGGCAAAGGATCAGGAGATACAAAGGAATAATGTTCTTTCTTGAGATCATAGGCTGGAGGAGCTATCCAGATCGCTCATGACTTTGCATACATTAGGTAATAATATATTTTGGTAGGGAAATGGAAAAAAAAGAGTAAGGAATAAAGATGAAGGAAGGAGGGAGAAAGAGCAGCCATTACACCAAAGCAGTGCAAGTGTCAGATTGTAGATATTCAAGTGTATGTGAAAGTTTTTTAAACTGTGCTCTGCTAAACACAATTTGACGCTCCACTCCTGAAAGAGCCTTGCAGCACGTGGGTAGCTTTTGGGGATGCAACGGTTGCAATGCTTTTGCAGGGAAATTCTTCACTGTTGTCACCATTTCATGGCCCAGAATATTCAGCTCAACAACAGACCTCGAAAGAATATGCTCTGTGTTGTAATTTTCCAAAGGCAACATGATTATAAAACCCAAACAGATGGAAAGACGATTGCACTGGATGAAGAAAGCTGTTAGCAGTTTCCATTTGTAGACAAAACCATTGTTTTTGAACAGATCGCTGCCAGAATTTGATGAATCTGGTACTCTTTGCACCCTCTGCTTTGCAGAAAGCCCTGAAACTCTGGCAGACTTTGCAAACAGTTGCAGGATGCTATTTTTGTACATTTGTTTATGTCGAAGGCATTGACTCAGAGTTTCACATTTAGCTTGCTGCTAATCTTGAAACTGCCATTAATGTACAGTTCCCAACCCTGAAAATTGGACTACAAAATAAATGGCTGTGCGATCATCTTTTATTTAAAATATTACTGCACCCCATCACTCTATGTCAAGGCCTGGCTTGTTTATGAGCATGCTTGATTATATAATTACATATTAGAAATCATTTGTAAGGAAAATTGATTGGTGTACTTTACAGCAAGGATTTCACCAGAAATAACCCTGTCTTTAGCTGCAGGAGTGGAAGACCAGGTTAGAAATGACAAAACAACTTCAGGAGCCTGTCACCATCTTGTTTATTCCTCATCACAGAAGAAGTAATTGCCCAAGGAACAATGAGGGACAGAAGTGTTGACTTTGAATAACTATGATCCACAAATCAGATTTTAGGCAATATTATGGGGTACTGGAAAGAGTTTTCAACAGGGATTCATGAGGCTTAAGTTCTAGCTTCAACCCTGCTGGTAATTTCTAGGCGATGCTCAGCCTCCTGAAATCTCCACTCCTCTGTCAATAAAATGGGAATTCAACAGTGGGTTGCTGAGGCTAAGAGGAAGGCAGTGTCCACACAGATTCAGGGGAGATGAGCAGCATCTTAGGCTTAGATGAGCATCACTCAAGACTAGAAGATCGATGGATGATGAGTGGATGGCTAGCACTTGGTGGTCCCTCCTTACAGGTCCAGGGTCCCAGATGGAGGCTTTCCATTCCTCTCTCTCATGCTTTCCTGTCTCTTCCCCAGCCTGGGACCACTTTTTTTTTCCATGATCTCTGCCAATAGGAAAATTTGTCCTGTAAAAAAGTGCCTCTACATCTTTTCTGTGGCAAGAGTTTGTAGCCTTTGTTTCTAGTTCTGCAGATTATTTGTGTCTAATGATCTGGGAATGAAGAAAATACACCAGTTAAAACCTCAAAATATTACCAGTCCAAGGAAATAGAATAACAATAACAACAATAATACTAATGATACCTGTCCTTCCAAAAGTATTGGCTTCTCCTGAGGAACAAATGCCATGAAAGGAGAATTGTCAGAATTGTTGAAGTGATTCTTCGGCTTAAAGGAGTTTTTTTTTTTTTTTTTTTTAATTACTTTTTCTTGGATTTTTTTTTTTTAATTCCTGAAGTAATTTAGATTAGTTGTAGAAAACAAATGGGAATACACATGAGGAAAATAGAGGAAGCAGAAGAAGAAGGAGAAGGAGGAGGAGGAGGAGGGGGAGGAGAAGAAGAAGAAGAACAAGAACAAGGAGAAGAAGAAGAAGAAAAAGAAGGAGGAGGAGGAGGGGGAGAAGGAGAAAGAGAAGGAGAAGGAGGAGAAGAAGAAGGGGAAGGAGGAGGAGGAGGGAGAGGAGAAAGGGAGGGGGGAGGGGAAGAGGGGAGGGGGAGGAGCAGGAGAAGGAGAAGAAGGGGAAGGAGAAGAAAAAGAAGAAGAAGAAGGTGGTGGAGGAGAAGGAGGTAAAGAAGGAGGAGAAGGAGGAGGAGAATAAAGGGGGGATGAGGGGAAAATGAAAGAGCGATGAAGAGGGAGACAGAGAGAAAAAGAAAAGAGAAGAGAAGAGGGGAAGAGAGAAGAGAAGAGAAGGGAACAATTCATAGCCCCTCTTCATAATTCCTCCATTGAAAGAGAACCACCATTAACATTTTAAGGCATCTTCTCATATTTTTTCCTGTGAATGCAAAATAAAAATTTACAGGAGTGGAATCACATTGTAATATTGTACTACTACCTGCATTTTTAACTCCACTATATAACAAAAATAACTTCCCATTTTATAACATATTTCTTTGCACCATTTTGAACAGTTGTGTTGTATTCCATTGTATATATGCACTGTAATTCATAAACATGCTGGAAATTTCTTGGTCACCATATCTTTTCACATGTTCTTACTTGTTTCCAGTTTCCTGGCATTTTTCTAAGAATGTTACTGCTGTTATGAAGGCAAAACATAACAACTCTAACCAGACCAAAGATTCTCTTGGAAAGCAGATATGTTGAAAAGTTTGCAAATGAGACCTTTCCTTATAAACTCATTCATCTCTTCTACCAGGTTACAAGCTCTTTCAGACAATTGCCTCCACTGGCTGTAACATGTTTGTGATCTTCCTGAGAAGAGCTATGATGCTTTACTTGCCTCCCCAATACCAGTGCCCATGCTAGGGTTCAGCACATAGTTTACACCTCAATAAATAATTGTCAAAATGAACTAAACTAAATCCTTCCCCCTCATCCTGCAAGTCTCAACTCAGAAATCACCTGATTTTTCTATGAATGCATAGCTCATGTTTTCCACTACAGTATTTTATTCATATCCTCTAGCATTTATCACAATAGATTTGCTATGTCTGCATAGATTTCTTTCTCTACATGCTTATTCCCAGCACCTAGAAGATTCTGACATAAAATAACAGAATTAACAGCCAGAGATTTTTTGGTTTTTTGGGGTTTTTTTTTGCAGCTAGCATAAAATCGTACACAATGTTGATACTTAATGAATGCTTGCTGAACTGAATTGAACTGAATTGGTGCTAGGATTTCCAACAGCAGAACTGAATAAATTGCTACCTCTTTATCTCTAGTTTGAAACTTAATGATCTTACTGAAGTCCAATGATAGATGAGCACAACATGAACTGTTCCCCCTTGTCACCTTTCAAAACCAAAAATGCTGACACCTTTCATGCCCTCTTGATTTTTTTCCTTCTTAAAAAGGATAAGGTCAGACATGGTTTACTTGCAGTGATTGTATTGATTTCATTCTAGAGATGCAATTGGATCTTCCCCTTGCAGAAGATTGTCATTGACTTTTACTTGGAGAGACAGATACTGACCATGGGATGTTTTAGGGAAAGACTCAGTATTCAGATGTGACCAAACCAGTGAGCTGAAATTTTTACCCCAGAATAGCTAACCCTCATCATCTTGTTGGATGGGCTCCTTCATGTCATTTCCAAAAAGCAAAGAAATAGTAAATTTTTTAAATCAAATCAAATCTGTATCCTTTTCAAGCTCATCATTGTTATTACAAGTCATGTATGTAGGACACCAAAGAATAATGAGGATAAGAACTAACTGAGTGAGCAAATCTGGGATGAATAAGAGTATAAGTCTTTACCTTGGAAGAGGGCTGCCCAGTGTATAAAACACTGTTGTAACCAACGACCAAATTGTCTTTGAAAACATTCCTACAAGAAAGAATATATTTATCCCCATTGTACAGAAGGGAAAACCAAGGCTCAGAAAGCATAAAGAACAAACTGAAAATAACAGAGTTGGTCTAATGTCAAAACCCTTGCTCTTTCTACAATATCTTTCTACTATATGATTTAGCTTTTGTGAAATGAAACTGTTCATAAACACTTTTATTTTTAACATCTTTATTGGAGTATAATCGTGTTACAATGTTGTTTTAGCCTCTGCTGTACAACAAACTGAATCAGCTATATGTATACATATATCCCCATATCTCCTCCGTCTTGTGCCTCCCTCCCCCCTCCCTATCCCACCCCTCTAAGTGGTCACAAAGCACCAAGCTGATCTCCCTGTGCTATGCAGCTGCTTCCCACTTAGCTATCTATCTTACATTTGGTAGTGTATGTATATGAATGCTACCCTCTCAATTCGTCCCAGCTTACCCTTCCCCCTCCCCGTGTCCTCAAGTCCATTCTCTACCTCTGCGTCTTTCTTCCTGTCCTGCCCCTAGGGTCATCAGAAACTTTTTTTTTTTTTGATTCCATATATATATATGTGTTAGCATATGGCATTTGTTTTTCTCTTTCTGACTTACTTCACTCTGTATGACAGACTCCAAGTCCATCCACCTCACTACAAATAATTCAACTTTGTTTCTTTTTATGGCTGAGTAATATGCCATTGTATATATGTGCCACATCTTCTTTATCCATTCATCTGTCAATGGACACTTTGGTTGCTTCCATGCCCTGGCTGTTGTAATAATGCTGCAATGAACACTGTGGTACAAGTAGCTTTTTGAATTATGGTTTTCTCAGGGTATATGCCCAGTAGTGGGATTGCTGGGTCATAGGGTAGTTCTATTTTTAGTTTTTTAACAAACCTCCATACTGTTCTCCATAGTGCCTATATCAATTTACATCCCACCAACATTGCAAAAGGGTTCCCTTTTCTCCACACTCTCTCCAGCATTTATTGTTTGTAGATTTTTTGATGATGGCCATTCTGACTGGTGTGAGGTGATACCTCATTGTAGTTTTGATTTGCATTTCTCTAATGATTAGTGATGTTGAGCATCCTTTCATGTGTTTGTTGGCAATCTGTATATCTTCTTTGGAGAAATCTCTATTTAGGTCTTCTGTCCATTTTTGGATTGGGTTGTTTGTTTTTTGATATTGAGCTGCATGAGCTGCTTGTATATTTTGCAGATTAATCCTTTGTCAGTTGCTTCATTTGCAAATATTTTCTCCCATTCTGAGCATTTTCTTTTCATCTGTTTATGGTTTCCTTTGCTGTGCAAAAGCTTTTAAGTTTCATTAGGTCTCAGTTGTTTATTTTTGTTTTTATTTCCATTTCTCTAGGAGGTGGGTCAAAAAGGATCTTTCTGTGATTTATGTCATAGAGTGTTCTGCCTATGTTTTCCTCTAAGAGTTTAATAGTGTCTGGCCTTACATTTAGGTCTTTAATCCATTTTGAGCTTATTCTTGTGTATGGTATTAAGGAGTGTTCTAATTTCATTCTTTTACATTTACCTGTCCAGTTTTCCCAGCACCACTTATTGAAAAGGCTGTCTTTTCTCCACTGTATATTCTTGCCTCCTTTATCCAAGATAAGGTGACCCTAGGTGCGTGGGTTTATCTCTGGGCTTTCTATGCTGTTCCATTGATCTATATTTCTGTCTTTGTGCCAGTACCATACTGTCTTGATTACTGTAGCTTTGTAGTATAGTTTGAAGTCAGGGAGCCTGATCCCTCCAGCTCCGTTTTTCTTTCTCAGTATTGCTTTGGCTACTTGGGTCTTTTGTGTTTCCATACAAATTGTGAAATTTTTTGCTCTAGGTCTGTGAAAAATTCCATTGGTAGTTTGATAGGGATTGCATTGAATCTGTAGATTGCTTTGGATAGTATAGTCATTTTCACAATGTTGATTCTTCCAATCCAAGAACATGGTATGTCTCTCTATCTGTTTGTATCATCTTTAATTTCTTTCCTCAGTGTTTTATAGTTTTCTGCATACAGGTCTTTTGTCTCCTTAGGTAGGTTTATTCCTAGGTATTTTATTCTTTTTGTTGCAATGGCAAATGGGAGTGTTTCTTACTTTCTCTTTCAGATTTTTCATCATTAGTGTATAGGAATGCAAGAGATTTCTGTGCATTAATTTTGTATCCTGCTAATTTACCAAATTCATTGATTAATTCTAGTAGTTTTCTGGTAGCATCGTTTGGATTCTCTACGTATTGTATCATGTCATCTGCAGACAGTGAGAGTTTTACTTATTTTCTGATTTGGATTTCTTTTATTGCTTTTTCCTCTCTGATTGCTGTGGCTAAAACTTCCAAAACTATGTTGAATAATAGTGGTGAGAGTGGACAACCTTGTCTTGTTCCTGATCTTAGAGGAAATGGTCTCAGTTTTTCAGCATTGAGAATGATGCTGGCTGTGGGTTTGTCATATGAGGCCTTTATTATGTTGAGGTAGGTTCCCTATGCCCACTTTCTGGAGATTTTTTATCATGAATAGATGTTGAATTTTGTTGAAAGATTTTTCTTCATCCATTGAGATTATCATATGGTGTTTACACTTCAGTTTGTTAATATGGTTTATCACATTGATTGATTTGTATATTGAAGCATCCTTTCATTCCTGGGATAAACCTCACTTGATCATGGTGAATGATCCTTTTAATGTGCTGTTGTGTTCTGTTCGCTAGCATTTTGTTGAGGATTTTTGCATCTATGTTCATCAGTGATATTGGTCTGTAGTTTTCTTTTTTTGTGACATCTTTGTCTGGTTTTGGTATCAGGGTGATGGTGGCCTTGTAGAATGAGTTTGGGAGTATTCCTCCCTCTGCTATATTTTGGAAGAGTTTGAGAAGGTTAGGTGTTAGCTCTTCTCCAAATGTTTGATAGAATTCACCTGTGAAGCCATCTGGTCCTGGGCTTTTGTTTGTTGGAACATTTTTAATCACAGTTTCGATTTCAGTGCTTGTGATTAGTCTGTTCATATTTTCTATTTCTTCCTGCTTCAGTTTCGGAAGACTGTGGTTTTCTAAGAATTTGTCCATTTCTTCCAGCTTGTCCATTTTATTGGCATATAGTTGCTTGTTGTAATCTCTCATGATCCTTTGTATTTCTTCAGTGTCAGTTGTTACTTCTCCTTTTTCATTTCTAATTCTGTTGATTTGAATTCTCCCTTTTTTTCTTTATGAGTCTGGCTAATGGTTTATCAATTTTGTTTATCTTTTCAAAGAACAAGATTTTAGTTTTATTGATCTTTGCTATGGTTTCCTTCATTTCTTTTTCATTTATTTCTGATCTGATCTTTATGATTTCTTTCCTTCTGCTAACTTTTGGGGTTTTTTGTTCTTCTTTCTCTAATTGCTTTAGGTGTAAGGTTAGGTTGTTTGAGATGTTTCTTCTTTCTTGAGGTAGGATTGTATTGCTATAAACTTCCTTCTTAGAACTGCTTTTGTTGCATCCCATAGGTTTTGGGTTGCTGTGTTTTCATTGCCATTTATTTCTAGGTATGTTTTGACTTCTTCTTTGATTTCTTCAGTGATCTCTTGGTTGCTTAGTAGTGTATTGTTTAGTCTCCATGTATTTGTATTTTTTACAGATTTTTTCCTGTAATTGATATCTAGTCTCATAGCACTGTGGTCAGAAATGATACCTGATACGATTTCAACTTTCTTAAATTTACCAAGGCTTGATTTGTGACCCAACATATGATCTATCCTGGAGAATGTTCCATGAACACTTTAGAAAGTGTATTCTGTTGTTTTTGATGGAATGTCCTATAAATATCAATTAAGTCCATCTTGTTTAATGTGTCATTTAAAGCCTGTGTTTCCTTATTTATTTTCATTTTAGATGATCTGTCCATTGGTGAAAGTGGCGTGTTAAAGTCCCCTACTATTATTGTGTTACTGTTGATTTCTCCTTTTATAGCTGTTAGCATTTGCCATAAACACTTTTCTATGTAGCATCTCATCTGATACAACTCTCCAACTATTGGGAGTACTAGCTGCTGATGGTTCACAGCTGAGTTCTTCCCCATGACCTTTGGCATAGATGAGCTGCCTCATGCCATGTTACACTTCTTCCTCAGGGATAGCCCACATCCAGTGACTAGGAGATATGGAGGATACAGACCCAGCTGCCACCTAGATTTGTAACAATTCTGAAGGGCCATCCCAGCTCCAAAACTCCCTATGAAATCATCTGAGACCTCTACTGCAAATGCACTACCTTTCCCCTCTGACCTCACTCCCTCTCCGTTGTTGTTGTAAAAGTACTCCCTATACATAAATCTTTATCTCAGGATGTTTCCCAGGGAACACAAACTAGGACAGTGCTAGGAGTGGTCTAAGGAACAGATTTTAACGTGGGACTTTGGAGCTGGATCACCTGCCTGCTGGTGAGGTGATGAGGGCTCCATCGCAAGCGGTAGATGAAATACTAATAGCCCTAGACAGTTGTTACAATTTTCACCTGTAGAGAACAGAGACAGAATATTGGTGAATATTGGTGGAACTAGCAGGGGCAATATGTCAAGTGTTACAAATGTTTGGGAAAAGCAATAATTACAAGGACTGTGGAAGTGGATGACTTTTGCTGGGGGATGCATTAGAGAAGGGTTGAAGATGCTCAATCACAAATTTAGGGAGTTCCACATCAAGATGATGACTATGTGAGGATTCCAGCCCATACTGACTTAAAACAAGGAGTGATCCTGCCCCTGGGGCCCCTAGATCAGGAATGGAGCGATTTTTACTTCCTGACAGGCAGGGTCAATGCCCCTACCCAGCCTTGAAGTAGTTACAGAAGGTGGACCATCTCCCCTCTGCTTCCCATAAGAATATGGGAGTAAAATCTCTGTGGGGGAATGAAGCACGAGGGAAGGAGGCAGAGCACAACCTTTAAAAGAATGACATAGCCATAAGACATGACAAAAACTGGTTAGAACCAACTAGGTCCAAGATGACAGAAGATTCGACTTCCAGTGGACCTTGAGCCTCATTATATGCACACTGTAATACATTAGCATCTAAATGACACACCCACAGGTGCCATGATAGTCCTGAGGCTAACCATAAAAGGCTAAAGAATGGGCAGTGACCCAATTCCTGGAAATCTCTGCCCCTTCCCCAAATAGTTGGAATAATCCTTCCACTCATTAGCCTATGGAATTACCCAGCCCACAAAAACTAACCACACCACATTTTGGGGCCTCTTGCCTTTTGAGATGGCCCACACTCTGTCTGTGGCATGTATTTCTCTCTAAATAAATCCACTTCTTACCTATCAAAACAAGAACAAAAACAAACAAACAAACAAAAACAAATTTAAGGCAATGTGCAAAACCCAGAGATCCTCCTTGGCAGCATACAGATTCTTCATCTTCTGCAGCCAAAGGACAGAAAAAACTAAGGATCAGACCCAGGATGTAAGTAGAGGGGAAATGGAGCTCAGAGAAGTTTGAATTCTCAACCCTCGCACGTCTCCTTTGCTATGTCAGAGCTCTGATTAGAAAGGAGTGGGACTCCAATGTGCAGGACGGAGACCTTGGTGTCAATGCCCTCAGAAATCTTCAATCTGCATGTTCTCCTGACACCTGTGGACTTGGAGAAGTGGCCCATTCCTCCATGTTAAACCCTAGTTCTCCTCCCCTTGCTAAAATATGATGCAGAGGTCTCTGCATTGCAAGATAACTTGAGCCCACTCCCCAATCCCAGGTGTGCCTCCATCTCCCCACCCAGCCACCAGACCAATAACTAAGGTCAAATCACAATATCATTCAGCCAGGAAAGTGCTTAGCCTGCTGAGCGAGGAAAGAGATTATACTCTGAAGGAGCTGCAGGACCTGGTCAACATGTACTGGCAGCTTCTGGGTGAGTATGTACAGGACTGGATCAGAGGGTACGGGATCCGGGTGGGTGTGGGTGAAATATAAAGACAGATAAAGGAGATTTTGTTGATATTGTCACCTACTCTGTAATATTGGATTTGCCAGGATTAAGACAAATCTCAGGACCCAGGATAGACCCTCAACTTCATATATAAGAACATGGGATGCTACATGTAACTGAGGAGGACATGAAAGTTACTGTAGCTTTTCAAAGTGTTGATCAAATAATGGGTGTGTCCTATAAAACAAGATGCTACATGTCTATATATAAAGAGAAAATCTAAGTGGCTGCAAGGTAGGAAGGCCAAGTATGGACCAAGAAATCAACCAAGAGAAAATTTAAGGCATCCCATGGGCACAGAGTACTCAAAGGGGACAGAAATTTTCAAAAAGCAATCTGATTCTTACACTCTTATCAGTCAAATTCAGATTAGAGCGGACAATAACAATCCGGATGCAATAAAAACTCCTGGAAGAGTTTCAGGGGTGAAAGAAAATTTTCTTCATGTGGTATTTAAAAGAAGTCAATTTAATGACTAGGGTATTTTAATTGTTTTGGGGTTTTTTTGCTTTGTTTCTGCTTTTAACCTTAACAAAATATGTATACTCATAGCTATGTCTAAAAAAATTTTCAACAGGTAATTATACTATTGGGTAAACATAGAAATAAGTATTGTGAAATGAAGCAATATGTACAGATACTTTGACCCAGCGACTCCACTTCTGGAAATATAACCTACAGATAGATATCTTACCGATATCCATGTCCCTGTGTGTGAAAATATATGTAGAAGGACATTCACTGTAGCATGGTTTGCATTGGCCAAGGAAGAAAAAAAGTAAAACAACTAAATCTGTGAGGCTAATTAAAGTATGCCACACTAATATGATAGAATACCAGCCAGCTCTCCCTTTAAAAATGTAAGTTAGATCATTGTGCTGATAGCTCCAAGATACAGTTTTAACTGAAAAAAAAAAAAAAAGTACAGAACCATTCTGCCTCAAGTTTGTTTCAAGTTGTATGTATGTGTTTTTGTATGAATTCACACAAGAAGTTTCTGGATGAATACAAAATCAATATTAGTGCTGACCTCTCTTCAGTGCAGGATGGGGGGTGGGGGAAACTGCACTTCTCAAATTTGAAAACGTCTCATTGTAACTTTTAGCATTCTGTACCATTTGCACTGCTTAAATGTTTCATCCTGTTCATTTATCAAGTTATTTTTAAATAATAGAAAGGTAATGTTTTAGGTGAAAAAAAGAGAACCAAGAAATCCAAACTAATTTTAAATGGTAAAATAGAATGTTGACTAGCATTAGAAAGTAATTCTTATGGCTGAGCAAGGTGAGCAAAGCTGAGAAATTTGGTTCGAAATTCAAACTCATAACAAGGAATCAAGTAACCAGCAGTCACTGGCCTTGACAGATAAACATCATGTACAAGAAGCATTGATCCTCAGCCTGATCACAGAACAAAACGAGACAAAGTTTTGGCTATATTCCCATGACACTGAAGTGTCTAATGAAAACAAAAGCACACAGCTAAAGACCTAGTTACTCTGCCCTCATGATACGATGTCTCAATCTGGAGACATAATATGGACTACAGACTGATTTTTAAATTTCCATGTGGGCATCTAGAATGGGGAAAAAAAGAGAGACATTGGCCATTATTAAGAATTCCAGTAGGTGACACTTAGGAGAGAATGTCTTTTTCTTTCAAGCTCTTGATTATAACAAAAAGGGAATTCAGAAAGGGTTAATATTCTCCAGAACCAACTGAATTTACCTGTGCCATGTTGAATGCTTAAGTTCCCAAACAGGATCAGCATAACTTAGCAGAAACGCCAAGAAATTCGAGGTCAGAAAAGCTGGTTTCAAGCCTCAGGCGTAATAATAACGTTAAGTCACTTAAATTTTAGACCTCAATTCTTTAATGAAAGAGGACTATAAAATTTCACAGGTAACTTAGGTATTAAATAGAAAGCAAAGCAGTCTAATATTCATGTCCATTTGCAGAATGAGACAGATCACAGACACACACATGTGGGCACACACATGAACACACACATACACTTTCAACAAAATTTTAGAATGTTCTTAAACTCCATAAAACCTATTCGTAGACTCTCGATAAGAATCTCTACAAACATATCATCTACTCATTCTTATGAAAGATACAATGTTAATGTTTAATCAAAACAACATATATATATGTGTATATATACACATATATATGTGTATACGTGCTCCATGTAGCAAAGATATATTTCATAAACTCTTATTTCTTTCTCCAAAGGATTGACAATCACCTCATTTCAGACACCCACATAACAGCTAGTGATAATGGCAACTTCTACTTTTGAGGGATTACCCAGCACCTATCAAATGTTTGCACACAGATCCCAAGAATCCTAACCACATAGTTAATAACATTTTCATATGTTGCCTCTCTTTTGAATCCAACTGCTAAAGAAAAAAATCCTTAAAAAGCCTATCCAAGGAATGTAAAAGGAATGTATGCTTTTCAACAAATTCATTTAAATATCCATATTATGGGATACTTATCCCTCTATCCATCTTTTACTCAGCGTTCCTATCAGCCACAGGGCAATTATTAATGCGTACATTTCTTATTATTTTCTCTTACATTTCTTTCAGTTGAAATTAAGCTTCACAGACTAACATCTTCTATCATAGTCACATTGCCTTTTCACATGTCAGACTTGATCTTTTTCCCTGAATTTTACGAAGTGATATTTATGTCCAATTACAATTTTAAAGAAAAAATAATTTATATAGTCTCTTCTAAGCTTTAACATATCATAGTGCCACACTTTTCTTCATGCCATGCCCTCTTCTTCCAGTGCTCTCTCTCCACTTCACCCCACATACACTCTGCTGTCTATCAAACTCCTATGTAATTAAAATGAGCCTTAGTGAAAAAAAATCCCATGAGGACTGCTCCTTTTGGACTCTTCTACGTACAACAAAAAATGCTTTTCCCCTTTTTTCATTGAGTGGAGGAAATGATTTTGACTAACCCTAGAGGATGCTCTTAGACAGGGAAAGAGGGATGAAGAGTTGGTTTTGCTTCATGCATGCCAAAGGCAGCTATGGAACTTGAGCTGTCATCACAGCCCTCAGGCTACTGGTCTACCTTGGGATGTTAAAGGTGACATGTCTGCTCTTCCCTCATGGAGCGCCATCCACCCCTCTCTCCATGAAGAAGGGGATAAAGGCTGCTTATCAAAACCTGTTTATTCTATATATCAAGAGTAGGAGAGAGATTGAGAGGCCTCCCTGAGATGCTTCCATGCTCTGGCTTATCTGCTCTTCCACCAGGAAGAAAGCTTTTGCTGCCTGATCCATCTTCCTCCCAAGTTTCTTCTGCATGTGAGAAAGGGGCAAGGTACCTGGAGTGCAGCTGGTCTACTGCATACAAAAGCAACCAAAAACACTCATGTCCAGGACACTCACTTTTGGGTAGTTGATTCTCACCCTGACATAGCTGCATGTGGCCAGATAAGGTCCATGAGCCCCAGTTCCACACATCACTGCATCCCCATCACTGTGCCACACTTCTCACCCACCCTTTAGAACCCAGCTCAAGCATCCCCTCCTCTCAGAAGTATTTCCTCAGACATCCCCTCCTCTCAGAAGTATCCGCTTTCCCTTTTCCGGCACACAGAATTCCTGTCTTTGCATCCGCTTCACACCATGAATACAATCCTTATTACACTATATTGCAATCTTGTCTGTTTCCCTCAATAGACTGTGAGCTTGGTTCTGAATCCCAGTTAAGAAAGTAGATCAATTTAACTGAATAGTCACAATGTGCCAGGTAGGATGCAAAATACTTCATATAGATTAGCTCATTGATTTCTCCCGCCAAACACATTACTACCCCCACATTTTACAGATAAGAAAACTCACATTGGGAAAATTTAAGTAACTTGCACAAGGTCACACAACTAGAGTCAGGATTTGAACCCAAGCAGCCCAATGCCTAACCTACATTTTTTTAACTACTATACTATATCACCTCCCTTTAAGACATGGAATTCTAAAGGATGAAGAGCAGTCCACTGGGTGGGCAATGGAGAGCAGGCAATCTGGACTCAATAACCTACAGATGTAAAGGCTCAAAAGTACAAAGTCAGATGTTGTTTATGAGACGGCAGTGGCTAGTGAGTCAGCAAACTAGGTGAGAAAAAAGTCTTGAAAAATTTGTTTTTCCAAAATAAAGGATTTAGAACTTAAACTTCATCCTTTAACCACCTGGGAGTCATTGAGGGTTTTAAGTAGAAATGGGACAAGATTATATTTATATTTTAGAAAGATATTTTTGTTGGCAGTGTGGATGATTTAAGAGAATAGAATTTAAAAGTTGCACTGGGCAATAAAACAATGACTATTATGTGTCAGGCATTGTACCAGGTTCTGGATTGGGAGACACGAGGTGGAGGATAGTATAAGAATGAGGAATAATGATCCCTAACCTCAAGATATTTGCAGAGTGGAAATGAAAGGAGACATACACAATGACAAAAGACAAATCATGACTACACATTAAGTGAGGGCACTAGTTAAAATACGAACAAAATGCTGACAGTATACAAAGATGAGAATGGTTATCATATGGCACCCTTTCCTGCATTTCCTTCCCATGTTCTGCCAATATCCTATAAGAAGGCAAAAGGTGGAGAGAGGAACTAGGCACCGTGATAAAAGCTACAGGGTGGATAAGATATGGGAAACATGTGACACAACTCCTCCCTCCAGGCCCACAGAAGATATCATCCCTGAATCATGGCTCTTTCTGCAGAGTGCAGAGGTGAGCTCAGGCACCTTCTCACATCATCATAGGCACCCACATCCAGCGGATCAGGTTGGCTTCCAAGGTAAAACTATTTGCCCCCGGAGAGAGCTAGAACTTCTAATGTGGGATGAATGGTTATAGTAAAGGGTGGCTACCTTAGAAGGAGAAAGAAGACAAGTTTCCCTCTTCAGTTTATCCTGCTGTTATTACAGGTGACCACAAACTAGAAAGCGCTTGAAAAATGCTATTTCAATCAGGAGTTAGAAAAATAAATATCCTTTCTCTATCCCAGGCAGGACAGCAAGGCAGATATCCATGTATAACTTTGTGGTCACTGATAGTGACTTTCCACTATGAATTGAGCCCAGAGTCTAACAGCCTATAAAGCTGCACAATTAGCTGAGGGCGATTGTGTATGAGAAAAGGCAGGAAAATGATCTTTTAATTAAAGAGTGCTCAAATAAAGCCACTTTCAAAGTCCTTTCTGCCCTCATGTGACTTCTATGGGTGTAATACACAGGGTGACTCCACTCTCCTCTAGAAACCTCCAGGAACATCCTCCCACTGTAACTGACCAGAGAAGAGGAAGAAGCTCCCTTTTTAATCCTTCAGGAGCTGCCTATGTAATCCTCCCAACAACCTTATGAACATCCGCATTTCACAGATGAGAAGAACAAGGGGCAGAAGAGTTTGGTAACTATCCCAGCGATGTCCAGCTCTGTAGCAAGACCAGGATGTGAATTCAGGTCTGTCCACCCCGAAGATGCTCCAGCCACTGCACCTTGAACTCCTTCTGTGGCTGCAGCCGTACTTTAACAGGTTCTGTCCAGGAGGCCTGTCTGGAACACTGGGCCCACTGACTTTCACTTAAACCCGTCCCAGGCGGTAGAAATGAGATCAGCAGGAAAAATTCCCAAAGTTAACCACTCTGTGAAGGAAAGAAGAGGGAAAATCTAGACTTTTAGCCCTTGGGAGCAAGCAAAGGAGGCTAAGGTATCTTTTTATCGATAATCCCATTCAGCTTCACCTCAAAAACCCCACATTCTGGTTTGTGTGATTCTGGCCAGTTGGGACTAACATTGGATTTTTTTTATATCACAGGCCCAAATAACACTTTGTGGCAGAACTAAAGTCATCCAGTATAGTCCTATTTGCCTAATGCCCTTATCTAGGTGGACTGGGTTAGCACGGCCTGCCAAGAAGACTGATGAGAGCTCTGCCAATGTAAGGGGGGACGATCACATCCTTTCACTTACAGTCGTGTTTAGCAGAAAGAAAGTGAAACTTTAAAAAGAGAGATTTCCTTCTTTACCTTGTCATCCTTCCCTCCTGTCAAAAACAGACTTTGGTCCAGATAAAGATGGCCCAGTTGGAAAAGCAAGAGAAATAATAGTTTGTTCTACGGTTTTGAGTTATAATGGGCCCAGGTCAGATGATTTAAGCATAATTGAAGGGTTCCTTCCCTATTTTTTTCTCCCAAGTTGACTTTAACTGTAACTGATGTTCACTTTATACGGTAATTCCGGAATCTTTAACTTCCCCCCATCCCTATCCCAATTCCCATGAGGATTAGACTCCACTCTTAGCTTGGAGAGAAGTGAATGGATTTGAGAGCTCTGCCGAAGTAGATTCCAGGACTTGGTAATTGATGAGATGTTAGAAGGAAGAGGAAAGAATCTAGGATGACTCCCAGGTTTCTCCACAGAGTTCCTCATCTTCTCGTTGGCGTATCAAGAACAAGCAATAGCTCTGGTTCTGCACAGAAAATTGGCCTCAAAAAATGCCATTTCCCCTTGATGGTCCAGAAACTAAAACTGCACACACCTTTACATAATCAACTAAAAGAAGAGTAATAGGAACATGAGTTTGTAGCAGAAAAAATATATAGATAGGCTCCTGACTTGCAGCAGGAGGGCTCAACAAAAGATAGCCCTTGTACTTTCAGGTCGTTTCAATCCCAAGTATTTCTTAGTTAGAAAGACTTGTGCAGATAAAGATAAAAATTGTGGATTAACACTTGGTTTAACTACTTTTTGCTTTGATGTGCCCAGTGTGTTTGCAAGTTTGAGAAACCTCAAGCATTCCTTACTATGTACACCTCCGTACCCCTCCTAAAACTACCCTCCCTATATATGCTTTTCTGTTTTGTTTATAAAAGCATGCACCAAAGCACAGTTCAAAATTAGTGCAAAAAAATGCATCGCTGTTTTTTTTTTCAACTTTGGTTATCATAAATGAGTTAACAAATGTTTAATGTGTGCCTATAATATGAAGACCTGATGTAAGAATATAGGTTAGGGTGTCCCCAGAGAAAGAGAACGAGGAATAGCTTTCTTGACATAAAAGAACCCATTTTGGCCTAAACCATTTTGTGATCTAAGTCTGGCCACAATGCTTGCCCTTGAACAGGTCTCAGTAATCAATGATCTTAAGGGAACAAAGGAATGCAGGAACACAGAAAAGGCAGTCAAACTAACACACCATTGTAAAGCAATTATACTCCAATAAAGATGTTAAAAATAAATAACAATGCAGTGATAAAAACGGAGTCCTAGTTCCTCTTCAAGGGATATACATAATAATATATCTTTGAGTTCTGCAGGAACTAAGGACCCCACCCAGGTGGAGGACATGGCGATGTTGACCCTCCAGACTTTAATCAACTAAAGCTTGGACTCCCTCTATCTCTGCCCCAGTTTTATGCTGAATTCTCCTCTGCTCAAGCCTCTTCATGAATACGCATGTACCCTTAGCTTAAAACTTCCCCAATTTTGGGCTTCCCTGGTAGCGCAGCAGTTAAGAATCAGCTTGCCAATGCAGGGGACACTGGTTCAAGCCGTGGTCCGGGAAGATCCCACACGCCACGGAGCAACTAAGCCCATGCGCCACAACTACTGAAGCCTGCACGCCTAGAGCCCGTGCTCCACAACAAGAGAAGCCACCGCGATAAGCCCGCACACAGCACCAAAGAGTAGCCCCCGTTTGCCGCAACTAGAGAAAGTCCGCGTGCAGCAATGAAGACCCAAAGCAGCCAAAAATTAATTAATTAATTAATTAAAAAAAAAAAAAACTTCCCCAATTTTGCTGCTGAGGAGGCACTGCTTTGGGAAAGATTCCCCGATGTTCTCCTTACTTGCTGCCAACTAATAATAAGTCTTTCCTTCTCCCCATCTTTGGCTTGGTTGTGTCTATTGGTTTGACACCAACCAAGAAGTGAACCAGTAAACCAGTTTTTGGGTAAAACACTACTGAAAGGAATATATATCTATCTCAACTTTCCAGCTGGAAAAGGTGGAGTTGCTTATAGCAGCACACAGAAGTGGTTGTGTATAGCTTGGGAGCTCTAAAGATAGCCTGAAGTTATTATCATACACACAAAAAAAGCTTCCAAGTCTCATATTTTAGGTTATACGTTCATAGAAATTTTACGTTATACTCCTAAACATATGTTTGCTTTTTTATTACAGTTATAGAAAGAGATGCCCCATGCTTGTTCTGCAGTTTTACATAACTCCTGTCACATCCGCATGTGTCCAGATGTAGCCATATCTCAGTGGAAGGAATGCTGACTTCAAGTTTCTGTCTTAAAGACCATAGCCCTGCCACACACTTGGCCCAACACAGAAATAGAGCTCTGCCTCCTTACTGATGTAAGTGATGTCAGCCTTTTTCCTAAGTTCTCTATCCTGACCCATCTTACTCTCTGCTTGCCACTGTTGAATCAGTTTTTGATCCATTTCTCTTCACTTTATATTGATCCTTGGCACTGTTTTCTGGCTTTGACATTTAGCTTGCCCCTTCCTCCTCATTCTGGAAACTCCCTACATTGTTTTGATACACCTTTGTCTCTCCCAGCACCAGTCTGTACTTTTGCTCAGACTGTCAGCATGATACACCCCCATCAGCTTCTCCCAGCACCCAGGAGTGAGTCCTCCAAAAAATGCTATTATGTCTTACAAAGTGTTAAGAAGACCAAGCCTGGCTCAAGTAATATTCAGTGTATTAGCTTCTTAGAGCAGTCATAACAAATTACCACAAACAGGTGGCTTATAACAACAGAAGTTTATTCTCTCACAGCTCTAGAGGCCAGAAGTCTGAAATCAAGGTGTGAGCAGGGCCATGCTACTTCCAAATGCTCTAGGGGAGAATCCTTCCTTGCTTCTTCCAGCTTCTGTTGGTTGTCAGTAAGCTTTGGCCTTCCTTGGCTTGCAGCTGCATGACTCCAACCTCTGCCTCCATCTTCACTTGCATTCTCCCTGTGTTTGTCTATGTCTCTGTTTTCTCTTCTTGCAAGGACACCTGTCACTGTATTAGAGCCCATGCTAATCCAATGTGACCTCATGTTAACTTATTACATCTGCAAAGACCCTATTTCCAAATAAAGCCATATTCTAAGGTTCCAGGTAGATATGAATTGGGGCAAGGAGGAATACTATTAATACCATTACCCCAATAAGCATTGATTCCTTTCTTTGTAATGTGAGGAAAGGGAGAGGAATGATGGGCTACATGATGTGTATTAAAATCAAGTTTCTTCAAATAGTTTGACAGGGCTATGAAGTTCTTCAATTCTAGCGTCCTCTCTGAGACACTTTCTTGTCATTAAATAGTGTATATACTTTGGGGTATCTGAGGCAATCACCACAATTCGTGAGGTCCCAGGAATGATTCTGCATCTCATCTTGCTTTGATTGGACTGTATCACACACACCCCAGAGTCCTAGGAGGAATCAAGTCCCACACACTCCTGATTACTTTGTTTGCCTTAACTAGACACTATGCACTCCATCTGATCAATGATTGATGTTCATATCTCTCACAGAAAGTGTTCACTAGCTGCTTTTGAATTAAATAAATAAAACAATACCAATAACAATTACACACTTAACATTCACTGAGAGTTTACTGTGTTCTAGGCCAACACTGTTAAACAGAAATATAATGAAAGCCATACATGTTATTTTTAAATATTTTGGTAGCTACATTTTAAAAAGTAAAAAGAAATGGGTAAAACTATTTCCATAATATATTTTTTTAACCCGATACGTCTAAAATATTATCATTTCAACCCAACATATCCAAAATATTATAATTTCAGTATTTTAAAATTCTTAATAAGAATTTTTAATTTTCTCTTTTTTTTTTCATTCTAAGTCTTCAAAATCCAATGTGTGTTTTCTATCTACAGAACATCTCAATTCAGACTAGCCACATTTAGGAGCTCAGTAGCCACACTTGGATAGTGACTACCATATCAGACAGGGCAGTTCTAGGCACGATGGTAAATACTTTACAAATACTATTTATTTAAATGTGATGACAAACTGCAAGAAGATAATATTTGTGTTTCCATTTCTTAGATGAAGAAACTGAGGCTGTGAGAGGTTACATAATTTGCCCAAGGAAACAGAACTAATGATTGGCATAGCCAGGATTCAGGTGTTTTTGATAAGATCCTATGCTCTTAACTGTTGCACTACATTGCCACTCAACCTGCATAGATGGATTGGTGGATGAATATACAGTTCTTTTGAGGTTATTCTTTGGATTCTTGGTTCTTTGTTTTCTTTTTTCCTGCTCACTTCCTTCCAACAAGCAAGTACATATACATACATACACACAGACACACGCGCACACACACACACAAGCGTAAATATACATACACACATACACATGCACTCATCTGCTGGGCCAGTATTTTTCAACCATTCCCAAAGTAGTTACCACCTGCATCAGAACCACCTAGACTCACATTCCCAGTATCCACCCCTATATGATTCTCTTCCAGTAGGTTAAGGAGAGCTCATGAACCTATGCTATTAATTTCCCCGAATAATGATTTGGATGTCCATAAAAGCAGTGTTCATAACCTTGGCTAATATTAGAATCACCTGGAGCTTTAGAAATACCATGCTTTGGCTCCATTTACAAACATTCTGATAGAACCAGTTTCGGAGAGGACCTGAGCATCAGTATTTTAAAATGGACAGCTGGGGTTGAAAATTCTGCATTGAAGTTTGAGATCCAGTCTCATCATGCTTCTATGTTCCCAGCCAGTCTGGATAATTATGCATAATAATGTTTAGAAGAATCCAGAGAAACGAATTTAAAGCTCTGTGCTTCCAGGTGTCCAGGTGGTCAATTAGGACTAGGAGCCAAACTGAAAGCAGCAATCAAGCCTTTATTCACTCACTGCAACAATGCAAGCAAGAGGCGAAAAAGAAAAGCCGGCTCCCCAGTGCTCCATTTTTTCCCCACAGAACGGTACCAGGCGAGGGCTGGTGGATGCAGCACAGATGGAAAGGATGCCCTGAATAAAAGGTTCCTACGTCTCTATGGACATGTGGGCCAGAGGGATGGGGGGGTGGGGGTAGAGATAGAAAGGTACTGAGTCAAAGTGGACAAAAGTGCCTTGGAATGGAAGTGCCTGCCTAGGAATACAGACACGCATTTATGAGAATAGCTGGTCTGGGGGTGGACGGCGGGGAGGTCCTGATCCTCGACTGCATCTCCCTCCAGAAAACAGCAATGCTAGTCTGGTGTAAGGAGGGCAGCTTCCCCCATTCTGAGTTAGGCAAAGCTAGTCATGTACCTTCACTGCATTCCACAGAGACCCCTACACTACATGATGCCTTAGACACCCAATTCTCAGCTCCTCCGGCCATTCCAAGTACTCCTTAGGAATTTTTGTCAGTTAAAAATGACAGAAAACCGGGCTTCCCTGGTGGCACAGTGGTTGAGAATCTGCCTGCCAATGCAGGGGACACGGGTTCGAGCCCTGGTCTGGGAAGATCCCACATGCCGAGGAGAAACTAGGCCCGTGAGCCACAATTACTGAGCCTGCGCATCTGGAGCCTGTGCTCCACAACAAGAGAGGCCGCAATAGTGAGAGGCCTGCGCACCACGATGAAGAGTGGCCCATGCTTGCAGCAACTAGAGAAAGCCCTCGCACAGAAACGAAGACCCAACACAGCCAAAAATAAATTAATTAATTAATTAATTTTTTAAAAAATGGCAGAAAACCAATTTAAACTAGCTTGCACCATAAAGTTCTTGTTCCAAGCTGCTAAGCAGTCAGACCAAAGGAAGGGCTGACTTTAAGTGTGGTGAGATATGGAGATTCAAATATCTCAGGAGGATTACATGGGTTATATGCAAGTGTAATTTTTTTATAAGGGACTTGAGCAGCGGCTGGTTTTGATATCTGCAGGGGGTCCTGGAACCAATCCCCCAGATACCAAGGGACGACTGTACCTCTGAACATGACACCAGCCATTTAGGAGAGAGGGCAGTGACATTCCTGGCTTCTCACAACTTCTAGTGTGATCTCCCACGTAGAAATAACACGTTCCCTGTACAGTTTCCCTCACTCCCTACTCATCTCCCATAGAATCTCCGTGGAGGAAACCAAGGAAACTGAACCCAGCCCAGGGCTATTTGCATCCCTAAGCACACTAGCCCATCACAATCAGGAGAGTTCAAGCTGCTTATAAAACCAAACTAATTTGATCTACTTCATATAATGGCACTTGGTACTTAACTTTTGTTTCCAGTCATCAAGGAAGAAATATTAGGTAATGGAAAGAATTTAGTCTTTGAAATTACATAGATGGTGGTTTGAGTTCAGTCTAACGTAGTTTCCAGCACATAGTAGGTGTAGATGTTAAGGTCTTTCTCTTCCCCACCTGGACAGTTCAGTTCAAATGTAATGGAGTGGAAGAAAACTTGAACTAAAAGCCAGAAAATTTGTATTCCAGTCCTCCCTCTGCCACTCATTTCTTCTGTGACCTTGTTAAAGTGATGTAGGCTCAATGTTCCTTGGATCCCTCATTCCTCAAATGAGAATAATAATGCCAGTCTACGTTATTAATAATAATGCCAGTCTTGCCTCCAGACTATTGTGGGGATTAAATAAATGAATGTTCATGAATTCATTGTGAAAAGTATAAAGAGCTATCCAGATATTAGGGATCACATTGGGTCATAGCCCTCATCAATAATCTCTGGGACAGCCTTTAGGGAGCAAGAATGCCGGCAGAAAGAATGCAAAGTGGCTGTTTCCTTTTGCAAGGTCACTGCTGTGCTACGGACATTGACAAGCCTGAAGAAAATGGACGCCAGCTACTAGGAAAATCCTTCATGCAACAGAAGATTTTTGTCAGCAGAGCTGAGCAGAATGCCAACTCACAGACGGCTCCCTAAAAGCCTGGTTAACTTCCTGATCAACCTTTTGAAGCAACTTAGAAAAGTCATCACAAACCATAGACTCCCGGAAGTTTAGACTCGGAAGACTACCTCAGAGAAGTCACAAGTCCAAATGCTTCATTTTCCAGTCGAGGAAACTCAGGCCCAGATTCACACAGCTACTTTCAAATCCACATTTCTTTCCACTGTGCTAAATATTTCCTTGTGATATAAATTAGGAAGGAGAAATTCTCAAAATCCTCAAACACCTCATTTAACTAGATTCCGTACTGCACAGAGCCCTTCAACCTGGACCCCAGAGGGGGTTGAACCTTCATAAGATTCAGAAATTGGGAAGAAATATGGGCAGGATACGGAAGCCCCAGAGACAGCATAATTTATAAAAGCAGCATGGCATTTGAGGCACTTCAGATGAAAGTCACCACAGAAATGCCCGACTTTTCATGAAATTACTAAAAGGAAAAAGGTGTTTCACATTATATTACAGCTTGCAAGGTTTCCATTAAATTTCAAAGCTGCCCTGTTTAGTTAAAAGACTTTTCTGAAATGACTAACTTTAGAGTTTTAACTTTTCTGTGGTAATTTTACCATGACCCTGTAAATGTTTCCCTTCAGGCTGGACGCAGGATTTTGTCATGGAAGAGGTGCCACCAGAACAAGGGAACCCGTAGCCTAGGAGTCTTGTGACCCCATTAGGAAGTGGGAAGCCTCTATTTCTTTATTCGTTGGAACACTATAATCCTGTTAGGATACTCAGAGAGTTGTGTTCAGCCAAACAAAAGTTGCTCACAGAGGATGTGCTTGTAAACACATGTACGCACACAACTAATATAAGCTTGGAGCTGGGCCCCCTCTTCCCACCTGCAAGGTAAACACTTAAAGCAGCTCCTAACCAGAACTACTTATTTCCTTGATTAAATAGTTAGAAATAAGGCCCCAAGCTTTCATAAATGAAGCACCCTTTGTTACCTTCTGCTATAATTTTAATTGTGGCCACCCCAAAATAATATGTTGGAATCCTACCCCCAGTACCTTACATTGTGACCTTATTTGGAAACTGTGCCCTAATAAGAAGAGGAGACAGACACACACAAAGAAAACACCATGTGACAACGGAGGCAGAGGTTGGAGTAGCGCATCCACAAGCCAGTGAAGGTCAAGGATTGCCAGCAACCACAGAAGCTAAGAGAGAGGCCTGGAACAGGGTGTCCCCTGGAGCCTTCAGAGAGAGCACAGCCCTGCTGACACCTTAATCTTGAACTTCCAGCCTCCAGAACTGTGATGCAATAAATTTCTGTTGTTTTAAGCCATCTAGTTTGTGGTGCTTTGTTACGACAGCCCTAGGAAACCAGAAGACACCTTCCAACTCCATGGAGGATGAAAACTCAGACATGGGACAAGAAAATGCAAAGAGAAAGGAACAAGAAGCGACTGGGCCAGTGTTCAGGGCCTCCCAAGCCTGGCAGGCTGGGCGCTTCAACTCATTTGAAAAATGGTCTGTCCTGTCTTACAGTTGTGGAGAAAGAGCAGAGCAGGAAGTCCACCTTTACTGCTGACCTAGCATCATAAAAATAATTAGCAAATTGCCACAAGGTGCTCCTGGAAGGTGATTCACACCTCGCTGCCGTTCAGCCTGAAAGAGCAGCAGAGCGGCCGGCCAGCATGTTAATGCATCACTTTCAGAGGAAATGGCTGTGTTTATGAACAGATATTACTCTAAATTGTTCTCCACAGCACAGAACATATTTTCTGCACCGGGGACCTCCATATTTGGCTCACAGAGAACACTCTCAGGTGTGGGATGAAGGTCACATCGATCCTCTTAAGTGGATGTGACAGTTCCAACCAGGTTCCAAAGCCAAAGGGCAGCCGGTCAGCTCGCATGGAAACAGGAAGCTTGGTCAGGCAGCTTCCCAGAAACGGGCTCAGAAACAGGAAGGTCAGTGTGCAGGACGCAGGCCTCAAAGTCAGAAACTGTAGAGCTTCGTAGGCGTATAAGCATCTAGGAAAGAAAAACTTAAGTGCCTTGCTCAAAATACCTTTAGTAAGATGTTCTCAAACTTGATCTCCAGCTCCTCATCAAGTTCTAATAATGAGGCTCTCATTCTGCAATTTAAACCAAAGTATGCTTTACTTTATGTATATATGCAAGAGATCATCTCAGGGCTATCACTTTAATTTTCATTTTCTATTATTCGTTGAGAAGATAAACGTTGACCTTACATATGGAAAAAACCGAGCCAGGCGGGCAGGGTAAGTGATGGTCTTTGCCACCATTTGTTACCCCCTTGACATTCCAGACACTGTGCTGAACTCTTCAGTTGCATGATGTCTTTTTTCATCCTTGCCCAAGCCTATGAGTCAGGACCTATGATTATTCCTGAGTTGCAGATGAGAAAACTGAGGAACAAGTAATTTCCATGAATTCCAGTGTCCCACAACAAGTTAGAGCAAAGGTGTGATTGAAGCAGAGGTCTGTTTGCCATCAAAGCCTGTGCTATATATACTGTCATCTTTGCAATGGAAAACAATTCCAAAAACGGGTTGATTCCAACACTATGAGTGAGTCTCCCTTGACCTCTGAGACATTCTCTACCTTTCCCAGGGCAGGTAAGGATTGGTAAACTGTAAAGTGCCATCCTCAAGCAATGAACAAGCTTTTCTTTGCCCTTTCTGGCAATGCTTGGCAAGTGCCCAGCAGGTAATTTTTCTGCTTCGGAAGGATTTTGAGCAAAGCCAGCATGGGGAGGACAAGTGGGTGTGCTCCACGTAAGGCAGGCAACAGGAGCTAGCAACTGGATTTTATTATGACATTGGTAGCAAGGGAAAAAGGCACAGAATGAAATGGATTCTCCGTTGGTGTGGGAACAAGAGAGTGAAGGAAGTCTCTAGACAAAGATGGTAATTAAATCAACACGATCAGGGTACAGAACCATCTTTTTCTCCCTTGTGAGAGTCTCTGACCCACAGAGGGAGAAATCAATTGAGAGCTTTGAACAAAAAGCAACTCATTTAGGATTGTTATCTCGCCCCTCCCTTTTGGGACCTATAAAATGTCTCACTCGTCTGCTTTTAAATCAAAAACAGAGAATTTCATTCAATAAGTTCCACATATGGTTATACAAACTATGGTACAGCACAGATTGGAGTAGCATGCTCTCATTAGAAGTCATATTTTCAATGCAAATCAAAACTACTATGAGGCATCACCTCATACTGGTCAGAACAGCCATCACTAAAAAGTCCACAAATGATAAATGTTGGAGAGGGTGTGGAGAAAAGGGAACTTTCCTACACTGTTGGTGGAAATGTAAATTGGTATAGCCACTATGGAGAACAGTATGGAGGTTCCTTAAAAAACTAAAAATAAAATTACCATATGATCCAGCAATCCCACTTCTGGGTATATATCTGGAGAAAATTATAATTCGAAAAGATACATGCACCCCAATGTTCATAGCAGCAATAGCCAAGACATGGAAGCAACCTAAATGTCCATTGACAGATGAATGGATAAAGAAGATGTGGTACATATGTACAATAGAATAGTACTCAACCATAAAAAAGAATGAAATAATGCCATTTGCAGCAACATGGATGGACCTAGAGATTATCATACTAAGTAAGTCAGACAGAGAAAGACAAATATCATATGATATCACTTATATGTGGAATCTAAAATATGATACAAATGAACTTATTTACAAAACAGAGACTCACAGACATAGAAAACAAACTTACAGGGTTTCCCTGGCACTCCAGTGGTTAGGACTCCGAGCTTTCACTGCTGAGGGCATGGGTTCAATCCCTGGTTGGGGAACTAAAGCCCCTCACACCTCCTGGCGTGACCAAAAAAAAAAAAAAAAGAAAATAAATTTACAGTTACCAAAGGGGAAAGGGGAAGGGGAGGGATAAATTAGGAGTTTGGGATTAGCAGATACAAACTACTATATATAAAATAGATAAACAACAAGGTCCTACTAGAGCACAGAGAACTATATTCAATATCTTATAATAAACTACAAAGGAAAAGAATATGAAAAATAATATGTATACAAATACATATATTCTTTTTCATATTGTATATATGTGTGTATATATGTGTGTGTGTATTACTGAATGATTTTGCTGTACACCAGAAACTAATGCAACACTGTAAGTTAAGTATAGTTCAATTTTGAAAAAAGTGATATTTTCAAGAATACCTAATGCCATGAGACAATGCTAACAAGAGGTTAAGCATAAAAGTCAGGAGTCCAATGTGCCTCTATAACAGTATCCTATTTCTTTAAAATACATGTACTTTCTGTTGATTTGAGTGGAAAAAGACTGGAAGGAAATATACCCAAATTGTTACTGGTGGTTATCTCTGGGTGAAGGGATAGTAGCTGATCTTTATTTTTTTCTTTACAGTTTTCTGTAGTTTAAAACAGATTTTGCAAGGGCCATATACTATTTTATCGTGAGATAAAATAATCAATATTTTAAATACTTTTGGCAAATACTGAATAAGAATATTGATCAGTGAATCACAAAAGTCAAGTTTCCATTCTGACTCTACTTCTAATCCCTTCCCTAGCCTATGCTCCAGTGTCCTCAACTACAAAACACAAAGGTTGCCCTCAATATCTTGGGTTCAATGCTTTTGTTATACAGTTGCCAATTTGTGATTATAGGAGAGAGCCAGAGAAGTGTGGAAGAAATTGAAGGGAATAGGAAGTACAGAGGAGTCAGACAGAGAAGAAGGAAAGAGAAAGCTAAGAAGAGAGGGAAACAGACAAAGCAGGTATGAACTCAGAAGATTTTTGAGATGAACGTTGATTTTTAAGTCACAGCCTACTGTTCATCAGGCCTTTGTTTAACAGTCACAGTCCTGGGACTTCCCTGGTGGTCCAGTGGTTAAGACTCTGGGCTCTGGGCTTCCCTGGTGGCGCAGTGGTTGAGAATCTGCCTGCCAATGCAGGGGACACGGGTTCGAGCCCTGGTCTGGGAAGATCCCACATGCCGCGGAGCAGCTAGGCCCGTGAGCCACAATTACTGAGCCTGCGCGTCTGGAGCCTGTGCCCCGCAACAAGAGAGGCCGCGATAGTGAGAGGCCCGCACACCGCGATGAAGAGTGGCCTCCGCTTGCCACAACTAGAGAAAGCCCTCGCACAGAAACGAAGACCCAACACAGCCATAAAAAAATAAATAAATAAATGAATAAATAAAATTAAAAAAAAAAAAAGACTCTGTGCTCCGAGTGCAGGGGGTGTGGGTTCAATCCCTGGTTGCTGCACGGTGCAGCCAAAATATAAATAAATAAATTTTTAAAAGTCACAGTCCTTTGAAACTTTGATTATTCACAGATCATCATCTGCTTTAATGATTAAACCTCTAAACATCTCACAGAACTGTTTCAGCACGCAAGTCCACCAGGATAGAAATTAATCTCTATACTAAACCAGAATGTGATGCAGTCAAACTGAAATCTGGCTCTAGTGCCTCAGGCTAGAAATGACTCACCCTTGAAATAAAGCTATTATTCCTGTTATCTGCTCACTTCACCTTTAGCATTTGGCTTAGGTGGAAAACAACTCAGTTAAAGATGGTGCTGATTAACTCCATTCCACAAAATACTCACACCTCCTTTCTCTCCAGACTCCCAGGCACCAGTGACCTGGGGACAAAACTTCCTCCTGTCTGTGGGCTACCAGGGTTCTGAGGAGCATGATGAAGGAGACAGTAGTTTTCATTCTAAGAAAATCGGGATCTCCATTTCCTGTAATTGTCTTGCCCTTCAGAGCATCCCACTGTTTGAAACACAGAACACACTCCATAACGCCTTAACTCTAGGACAGTCATAATGTTTCAAGTACAGAGAACTTTAGGGAACATCAGAGAGCCATAAAAACAGGGCAAAAAGTGAGGCAGATCTTTAGTTTAAAAGTGTAAAATTGAAACAGGAGGAAAGGGGGCAGGGCACAACCTTTAAAAGAATGACGTAGCCCAAGGACACGACATAAACTGATTAGAAACAAATAGGTCCAAGATGATCTAGAAAATGGTACAGATGAACCAGTTTGCAAGGCAGAAATAGAGACACAGATGTAGAGAACAAACGTATGGACACCAAGGGGGGAAAGGGAGGCGTGGGATGAATTGGGAGATTGGGATTGACATATGTGCACTAAATAATATGTATAAAATAGATAACTAATGAGAACCTGCTGTATAGCACAGGGAACTCAACTTCCCTTTGCTGTACGGTAGAAACTAACACAACATTGTAAAACAACTATACCCCAATTAAAACAAACAAACAAACAAATAGGTCCAAGATGGAGGATGAGTTCACTTCCACTAGACCTTGAGCCTCAGTATACACTCACTATAACGCATCAGCAAGGTAAATGACACACCCTCAGGCACCATGACAGTTCCAAGGCCTACCATAAAGGTCAAAAGTGGGCAGTGGCCCAATTCCTGGAAATCCCAATCCCTTCCCCAAAACAGCTGGAATACTCCTCCCACTCATTAGCCTATGAAATTACCCGCCCCTATAAAAATTGACAACCCCATACCCTGAGGCTGCTCTCGACTTCTGAGGTGGCCCACTTTCTGTCTGTGGAGCGTGTTTCTCCCAAGGCCTCTCGCCTTCTAAGATGACCCACATTCTGTGGAGTGTGTTTCTCTCTAAATAAATCCACTTCTCACCTATCACTTTATCTCTCACTGAATTCTTTCTGCGATGAGACATCAAGAACCTGAGCTTCATAATGTCCTGAGACCAGGTGTGTGATCTCAGTTAAAAGAATGTGGGTTCAAGTCCTAATCTGAGCTGCACGGTTTCAGAATGGCTGTACCATTGTACCATTGGAAGAAATTTTTCAATTCCTTATGAGTATCCATCACTTTAGAGTCTACAATCAGTTATAATCCTGGGGTAGGCAGTAAAGCATCAATTTTCCAAATTTATGGAGACCATGCAGATTGCAATATTATATTCAGTGAGACCTAAAGCTGAATCCTAGTAAGATTTTGCTCATTTCTGCAAGAAACGTTGAGCGAAGTGTTGAGAAATCAGTCACAGGGGCCAGATGGCTTGGGTTCAAATTCTAACTCTGGCACATACTGGTTATTTAACCACTCAGTGCCTCAATTTTCTCAGCTGTTAAATGGGGCTTTCTTATGGTACGAGGTAGGGTCGCATGGAAATCAAATAATTAATCTCTTTACCTAGTGCCTGGCACAGTCCCTGAAATTGTGTTGAGGAAATGGAATAATCACCAACCCCTATTTGATTATAGATGTGCATGTAATTTATCCTTCCTCCTAATTCCTACAAATTAGAGGACACTCACAATAAAAGCAGGCTAGGCAGTGCGTTTATTATTCTCATCAGAAAGTAGCTGAACCCAAATGCCTTTCAACAGGAAAATGGACAAACTGCAATATATTCATACCATGGACACTAATCAGTAATAAAAATTTTAAAAAGAACTGCTACCTGCCATAATAAGAGTGAACTCACACAGATACGGTGTCGCATGAAGGAAGCCAGATGCAAACAAGTACATATGTCTGACTCCATTGAATGAAGTTAGAAACCAGGCAAAATTAATCAATAACGACCGAAGACAGAATTGTGTGACCAACCATCCTGGTTTGCCTGAGGCTTTCCCAGTTCTAACACTGACAGTTCCACATCCCAGGAAACCCCTCAGTTCCAGGCAAAGTATGACAACTGGTCACCCTGGTGATCACCCCAAAAGAGGTGCCAAAGATTGAGCACTTGCACTTTACAGTATGTATCCTCAATCTGTTGTTTTTTTTTTTAATCATTGTGTTTGGTTTTTTTTTTTTAATTAATTTATTTCTTTATTTGTGGCTGTGTTGGGTCTTCGTTTCTGTGCGAGGGCTTTCTCTAGTTGCGGCAAGCGGGGGCCACTCTTCATCGCGGTGCGCAGGCCTCTCACTATCGCGGCCTCTCTTGTTGTGGAGCACAGGCTCCAGACGCGCAGGCTCAGTAGTTGTGGCTCACGGACCCAGTTGCTCCACGGCATGTGGGATCTTCCCAGACCAGGGCTCGAACCTGTGTCCCCTGCATTGGCAGGCAGATTCTCAACCACTGCGCCACCAGGGAAGCCCCTTTTTCTTTTTTTTTTTTAAGGATCTGGACTAGAAAGGGTGAAGTGTTGAAGAAGTGAGATGGCCAACAGTGCAGTTTTGCCAGTTTTGCCAACGTATTCACCACCCAAAACAAGGCACTGAAATTTTTCATCCCCTCCGAAGTTCCCTTACTAGTGGGACACTTTTCATCATGGTGAAGAGCCAGCAAAAAGTTATCCGTTTCCTTTAGGCGGATGGGGTCAGATTCCCAGCTGGCTTGTTAAATTGCACTCCAGCAAGGGACTACTCCAACTCCAGCTATAACCTCAAACAGCGCCTTGTAATTTTCTATCTAAAACAAAGAAAACTCCATTTCATTTCTGTCCCTGAACTATTGAGTTTTATTTCCCTAGGCTTCATTGACCTTCTAAAGGTTTTTTATGTTTTCTTATATCCTGGTTCCTCCACTTATCTTAATTATTGAAGTACCAGTTTTTCAGAATAGACTATATAAGTCCTTTTATAGCATTGGACTGCAATCTTATATACTAGATATCTGGTGGGAGGGCTATAAACTCAGGACATTGTGGTAGGTATGGTGCTTTGGACTTGCCGTAATAATTTTTTCTGTCTGGCTCCCTATAATATCACACATTATTAGAATCTATGACTTAAAATCCATCTGGTTCTCAACCTGTGGGATATGCTCCATATAACCTTTCCACACTACTCCAAATTTTTATCAAATTTATCAATCCCAGAGAAAGGAAAATTGTTTGTTAGAAATGCGGTAAAGGCTTATGAACTGGCTCCAGCTATTAATAAGGCAGTCATTTTGCCAGATGATGAAGGACATGCCAGGTTCTGTTGTTCTAGATATTTGTCAGCCTCTGTGCCCAAGCAAGTTAAAAATAAAACATTTCCAGGTATTTCCATGTACTAGCCAGCAGTGACCTCGACAGCATAAATGTGAAAGACATCCAACCTGATTCATCAGAAAAGAAGCAGACGTAGGCAAAAGTATGAGGGAAAGAGCCATGAGATCTTGTCCCTGCTGCTTCTTCCTCCCACTACAGTGACATTGTTCAGACCCTCATTGCTTCTTGCCTGGACTATTTCAACAGTCTCTTAACTGGTCCCCCACTGCTGGTCTCACCTCACCTCCACCCTCTATACCTTGGACAGTACGAGCTTTCTCAATCATTCTCTGATCAAATAGCTTCCTATTTGTAATTCTGCAATGACTTCTCCATGCCTGGGGAATGATGTCTGCACTCCAACATGCTGTTCGAGGATCTCCATAGAGTAATTTACCTCTCCCCTGCCTTCTCTGTACCACTCCTACTTATACCCCCAAGTGTTCCCTTCTGCAGTCCTACAGACCATGCTCAGGACAATGCATGCTCTCCCAGACCCCCTTACATTTGCAGCTGCTTTGTCCTGTGTCTGAAATTTGTTTCGCTCTCTCTTCTCCTAGTTAATTCATCATGAATTAGCTTAGATGTCATGTCCTCCAAGACTCTTCCCAAACATTTCTGAAAAAATCATGTCTCCTCCTCTGCACCCCTGTAACTCTCTGTCATAATGTCTTCAGTGTTTCTGCTTTCCCAACTCCAGAGACACCATTCACATCAAACACTGTAAGAAGAGGACTCCCCCACATTGTGCGAGATGGCAGCTCTGAGCCTTTGCTCCTAAATCAATTGTTTACCTGTCTGTCTCCCCACCCCTTTGCATCCCCCTTAGCAACCTTCCACTTATCACTATGACCACAACTCCGTTTCAGAGACACCCTCCTCTGCCTGTAAGTCCTCAGGTTCCCTTCTGGATCCACACATGTTTTGAACCTGTTTACTCCATCAAACTAACCCTTTTTGCAGACCCTATGCTTTGGGATTTGAAAGTGTTCATTTTTCCAGTGGTTCTTAAGTTCAACTTCTCCTGGGTCAGTATCATTGATTTCCACTTGGCTATATCTGGCAAAAATAGGCAGGACAATTCCCCACACAGGCCCAATTCCCAAAACTTCACCCTGGCCAGAGTCCCAGGCCTCAGTCACCAATGAGAAGAATTCAGCCCCACAGAAGGCACTCAGGAAGAGTTTGGGACTCCTTGCCCCTTTAGTTTCTAAATTAGTTCCTTGCAGACAGGGGTCATGCCTTTAATTTCTTCAAAACATTTCTCTCTCCCCAAGTTGGCGGAATCATAAACTGTGCATAGTAAATACTCATTTAATGCTTTTTAGGTGAACGCATTTATAAATTAATGAATAATTTGAAGCTAAGAAACGTTATTTATCTTTAGCTGAGAGAAATGCATTCTTAAAATAATAAATTAAGCAAAAGTTAGTTTTGAAACATAAAGAATCCATGAGCTATTTTGTTGACTTTATTAGTACACATTTTCTACAAACCTGAGAAGAGTTGCTTGCCAAAAATCTGGAAGATGTCATCACATAAATGCCCATTTTCATACCTATAATCAATAAACAATCTTTCTGATGGGAAGCATCCTCCACAGAAGATCATATTGTAATTTTCCTTAGGTTGAGTGTCGCGTATTCACAGTTTATTCCCAGAGACACAAAGATAGTAAAGTCTTCCAAAATCATATATGAAAACCAATGGACCGTGGGAGAGAAGAGGATGGGAGCAGTGGGATAGAAGGAGGCTTTGGTTTTATGCCTGACAGAAGATGAGAGTCATTCTCTGCTCTCAACCTTGGTCCTGCAGCAACCTTGAGTCTGCAGCTTTCTGGGACAGGCCATAGCTGTTAAAGAATCAATCTGCTTAAATTTTTCTTCGTTTAAAAAAAAAAATCAGCTTTCTCTTTTGAAACCCTTAATGGCAGAATGAAATAATTCGTCTCTCGCTTTGGAGTTCATACTCCGCCGGGTAACTATAGGCAGCTGAGATGTCTGCCCGTGAATCTTTATTTGGTCAAGTTTCAGATCATATTCCATTCTTAATCTTTCATCATAAATCAGTTCTTCTGGTCTTTTAATCACTCTTGTTGCTGTGTTCTGAACTGGTTTCAGGGCAATAAATCAATTAAGAAGTGTTTGTAAAGTGCTTTAAAAGGTAAAAAATGTGGCTAAGTGCAGCATGTTACAGAAACGGGGCAGTTGAATCTGGTGTTCTAGGTGCGGCCTTTGTATGGGGAGGGGCTTGTTTCTAATAAATTTCACAGTAATTACTGAGATGGATTGATTCATTCCCCCTTTGATATTTCTCTTATTTCCTAGAAGCAAAGCCAAATCACATTTCTTTGAGATATTTGTTTGGGTTGAAGGATAAGGACAGCTATTTTTTTCTGGCTGTGCCATGCGGCCTACGGGTTCTTACTTCCCCTACCTGTGATCGAACATGAATCCGTGTCCCCAGGGAATTCCCAGGACAGCTTTATTTTTATAGCAGGAGAGACTGTATTTGGATATGAGATCTTTCTGATGGCAAAAGAAGAAAACAAATAAATGGTTGACAAAAGGAGATGGTGGAGATTCTGTCAATGGAGATCTTCAGGAAAATAAACAAGCAAAAAGAGAGTTCTCTTCAATTAAGACCAGGGATAGCAGATAGACTTCAAGTTAAGTTGACTTCTGATCAACTCTGATCAGTTGGTAGCAGCTGCCTGTAAAAATAGTTTTAAAAGAATGTGGAAGCTACATCCAGACTCAGATGGAAAGCATCATGATCAATTAACAATGTCTTCCCTGAGTGCAAAGGAGGCAGGTAAGAGGCATGCATGTTACCTACCTGCATTAGACATTAGACAACCTGAAGGCAAGATTTAGAGGTATGGTCTGACACAGGACAGGTGTTCTCCCACTCTAAAAGATTCCAAATTTTTATTTAAACAGCCTCACAGTATGCTCTACATTGCATAGAGGATGTATGGCCTATCAGCCAACACAAACTGCATACCTACTGGGCATAGAGATGGATGCTAATATTGGAGGTGGTGAGAACAAAATGTATTCCATTTGTGTCATACCTTAAGTTTACAGACATTAACATCTATGCTGTCTTATTTTATACTCATTTTAGTTTTCAACAAGTATGTATTGTGCCTACTGGGTGCCAGGTAATATACTATGAGCTGGATGTAATAGGTAAGTTGAAAATAAATACAGTCCCTGCCTCTTGGAGTTAATATTCTCATGGAGGATAAGAGGGATGAAAAGGTAGGTATGGACTTCATTTTGAAGATGAGAAAACTGATGCTCAAATAACATATATAACGCATCAATTAAAAAAAAAAAATGACATGTGGAAGGACCAGGACTCCAACTAAAGGTTCCCAGTATAATTTTTCTCTCTGTTTATCCCTGGAGTCCTACTCCATTGTTTTACGTAGCCCCTGATCCCAGACCTGGCAACCACACGGTTCTACTTTCTGATAATCCTGAGGACCACTTATCCCCTAGACAGTGCTGACCTTCTGGAGCTCCCTCATCTGATTCTCTGAGGGCTTTCCCAGTGACGCCCTCAATCCCACAGGCCTCTGATGGCTCCTTCAGAGAATGGTGCCCTGTGTCTGGAATGGAGAAGAGGGCTTCACAAGCAAGATGGAGTCAAGCCAGATTTCAGACAGCAGGTAAGATCCAAGGTGGAGAAGAAAGGGAAAGGCATTGTAATGGGGGAGGGTGGGGGGATTAAGAAGAAATGGCATGTGAAGTTAGAATATTATAAAACAAACATGTGGCTTCAGGGAACAATGAGCAAATGAGTTTGATTAATCCAAAGAAAAAACAAAATATTTAATTAGCACCTATGCACCATAGGCACCGGAAAATAATTTCATTTAGTCCTCACAACAACTGCATGAGTAAGAAAGGATGCCATCTTCCCACGTTACAGACAGGGTAACTGATATTCATCACATTAAGTAACTCACCCGAGGGCACAGACTAGGAAGTGGCAGCGCCAGGTTCATGCCCAGGTCTTTCCATCTCCATATACAGAGTTCCTTCTGCTCAAGTGTGCAAGGTACTCAATGCACAAGAGGGCGAGATTTATAGAAAGAGTGAAAGCAGACATCAAAATTGGGCTGGAGAGAAGAAAGACTACCTTTGCCAATTTGACACTGTTGTTGTTACCTGCTCTTGCCTGATATATGATGTGTTCAGGGGAAGATGGCAGACAACTCTGTCAATTAATCCAAGCCTTCTGCCACGAAGAGGAAGGCTTGACTGTTACTACTTTGGGGGATGCTAAAAACTTAGAGATGGACTCCTCACAGATCCTCTCTTTTCTCCTGCTGCCTTTTCTCTGCAACAACTGTTCTCTCTCTTTGCCTCTTGCTGAAGATACAGCTTGTTGGCTTCTCAATATTGACCCCCTCTCCCTCAACCTTCCTATAGAACCTCAACTGCACTCATTCATCCACCCTTCTCTGAAGGCCATGTGCAACAGAGGAGGCAAGATGTACCCCCAACCTCAGCAGGTAACTACTGCTTAATCGAAGATGGTCCTGGTGGTCCCATTTTCCTTACCAATGCGGACTTAGGCATGAGCTTGTGATGCAATTGGGTGAATGAGACATGAGGATGAGTTTGCCAGGAAGCTTGTGGGAGAGGGTTTTTATTAATAAAGGGATGCAGAAAGAAATGGCTGCTACTTCCTCTGGATACTTTTCTATTTGTGATGCCTGGAACTGTGGCAGCCATGTTGCAAACATGAGGGGGCCAGACTAAAGACAGACCATCTTTGCCAATTTAACAATGTTCCCTCACCTAATTTTGTCTGTCATGTGACATATACAGAAAAAGATGGTTCACTGTGCTGATTCACTGTGCTTGACAGAGGGGTTCTTTGTGGGTTTTGACAAATAAGAGCTTCTGAAAATGGAGTTTGGGCCATGGAAGAATGAGACAGAAGGAAAATAACATTATAAGAAGGATCACTTTAGTTATTAAATGGGTACCATATAATGTCCTTTGACAAGAAGGAAAAAATAATGGAATTTAAAAAAAATTTTTGGTTGTTGAACTATGCTTCTTGATTATGACATCACTCAGAAACTAGACCACAATGATCATAATTTCAATAGTATGAAAACCAGCCTAAAGGAAATGAGTCACAACACAAGAGACAGCTCTTATTTGCACATTTGTTGATTTTATGCACTCTTCACTGTAGAACAGGGATTGGCAAACTACAACCCTAGGGCCAAATCAAGCGTACTGTCTGTTTTTGTAAATAAAGTTTTGTTGGAACACAGCCAAATCCATTTGTTTACATATTGTCTGTGTCTGCTTTTGTGCTAAAATGTCAGAGTTGAGTAATTTCAACAGAGACTGCAGGGCTCATAGAACTGAAAATACTTTCTGTCTGGCCCTTAACAGAAAGTCTGCTACCCCTAATTTAGAAGGAAGAGAACTGAACTGATAAACTGAGTATACAAGTAAATACTGGCCAGACCACATAAAAAATGACCACACGAACCCATATGAATTCTGACCCACAGTCTACAGCAACCAGCCCAAGAAACCAATCCATTACCAACAGTAACCAGCTCAGGAAGTCAACCTGCTACCTGTAAGTCAGGCTTGTAGGAAGTCAGACCACTACCTCCGGCAACTCGTCCAGGAAGCCAAACAGTAAGTCCTATAATAATCAACCCAAAACAGCTAGGACTTGATTAATAACTGACAGCTTTCCTAACTTTTGTCCCCGTTTCTGACTTAGGACGAACCAGAGACAGTTAAATCTGCATCCCTAACCAATCACATAGGATGTCCTTCTTCTAGTTACCCAGACAATTCCTCATGCTGCAGCCTCCAATTGGGACACATATGAAGCCTTCCCTTTTTTCCACAATAAAGTTTTTCTATTCCTCTGCCTGTCTTTAAGTCTCTGCCTAAATGTAAGTCATAGTGGCTGACTCCTTTGCTAGAGCAAGTTCAGAAAAAAATAGTCTTTGCTTTTCTCATTTGTTTGATCCCCATTTATCTCCACAGAATTTGGAGTCACAAGAGCTGAGTCCTAATCCTGAATCTGCCAATCATTCCATATGTGACACTGAATAACCCAACTTTTCTGTTTAAAAGATAGAGAGAAAGAGGCAGGGTCCCTGCCCGCCGTAGCTCACAAGCTATTTACTCTTTCAGGGTGAGATTATTGCCATACAAGAAACATCTGGAAAGGACAGAGGTAGTTCTGAGGAAAGAGCAACAGAGTGTATCTGGGTCATTTATCGAGTAATTGTCTGGCATCGATTAATTGATAATCATTATCTTTGACCACTATTAATATAGTTGATAGGAAAATATCTTTCCCCTAAATTCACGAATTTCTTCCTTTTCAAGCAAAACTGTAAGCCACTCATTTCAAAATATGGATAAGTCATTTGTTTGAAAATCCAATTTCACAAATGGCTTATCTGTTAAAGTAATATTTTAATGGATCTTGATTCAAACCTTGATTCAAACCGTTTTTCTAAGGTTTCCATTAGTAGAATCATTTGAGTCTGTCTAGTTTGTTTCCTGGATGCTTAAAAATTTCCACAAATGATACACTTCAGAATGTTTTAGATGTCTTTAATATTTTGTAGAAATTTACTTGATTTATGGTATGCAAAACAAAATACTAATTGTACAGAACATTCACTAAGATCTCATTGAGTGCCTTAAGTAATACTTCCATAGTTTTATTGTCCATGAGCATTCTACAAATGTCTTCATGTAAGTTCAAAAATGTTCATTGTTTAAAAAAGCCTTTTAAAGCCACAGTTGCCATTTCTTAAAAAAGCAATATATGAATACTTGTTTGAATTGTTCAGCTTTAATCCAAATGTTATGGGACATATAAGCAAAGCCCATATTGTAAAATCTGTAATACTCCAAATTCTCCTTCTATATGCAAGTTGAAAGGTACCCTGGACAGTGTGGGAGTCTTGGTTTACAGTCTGGAATCTACCCTCTACTGTCTGAGTAACCTCCAGAAAATAACATCACATCTTTGGACCCATTTCCTCTCTTGTAGGCTATCACTAAGTTTCATTTCAAGACTAAAAAGCTACCATCAGTCAGCTCCAGGAATTTTAAGAAGTACTAGTAGAAAATGACATTTTCCAGATGCTCAACTGGGTGGCTTCCATCCTGAAGGAGGCCTGAGCTCATGAAATTTCTACAAGTTTTATACAAGGAGCACTGAATTCAAAGCTTAATCTACAAAGACTTCTATCCAGGTGGTGTTCCCAAGCATAACAATACTTTGTTAGCATCATCAGCAAAGACTAGGGTAACTGACAATGTCACTGAGGGGGATCCATTCATAGATCAAGGGCTGAGCTACATTCTGGGGATTTGGGGGTAAGTAAGACACAGCCCCTCCAGATGCCCACAGCAAGTGAGGAAAGAAATGGATTGCACGCACAGAGCAATGAAGACCCAAAGCAGCCATAAATAAATAAATAATTTTTTTAAAAAAAATGGATTGCATATGAATAGAGACCATTCACTTGGCCTTGATCTCATTGTATGACCCATTGGAAAATATATGTGTGTATTCTTGTTATTATCAGAGGTGATGTGGTAGTTACCAGCAATAAGTCTAGAACCAGGCTTCCCAGGTTCAAATCCCCACTTTGCCACTTTGTGTGATCTTGAACATGACGTAAATGCCCTGTGACTTAGGTTTTTCCTATCTATAAAGCAGGGATGATAGTAATACACACCTGGAGACCTTCAAGATGGCAAAGGAGTAAGATGTGGAGATCACCTTCCTCCCCACAAATACATCAGAAATACATCTACACGTGGAACAACTCCTACACAACACCTACTGAATGTGGGCAGAAGACCTCAAAATTCCCAAAAGGCAAGAAACTCCCCACGTACCCGGGTAGGGCAAAAGAAAAAAGAAAAAACAGAGACAAAAGAATAGGGACAGGACCTGCACATCTGGGAGGGAGCTGTGAAGAAGGAAAAGTTTCCACACATTAGGAAGCCCCTTCACTGGTGGAGATGGGGGTGGCGGTTGGGGGGAAGCTTTGAAGCCACAGAGGAGAGCACAGCAACAGGGGTGCAGAGGGCAAAGCAGAGAGATTCCCACACAGAGGACTGGTGCCAGTCAGCACTCACCAGCCTGAGAGGCTTGTCTGCTCACCCACCAGGGCAGGTGGGGACTGGGAGCTGAGGCTTGGGCTTCGGAGGTCAGATCCCAGGGAGAGGACTGGGGTTGGCGCCGTGAACACAGCCTGAAGAGGGCTAGTGCACCACAGCTAGCCAGGAGGGAGTCCGGGAAAAATTCTGGAGCTGCCTAAGAGGCAAGAGACCATTTTTTCCAGGTGCACAAAGGAGAGCGGCTTCAGAGCACTGCCTAAATGAGCTCCAGAGATGGGTGCAAACTGCGGCTATCACCGCAGACCCCAGAGACGAGCATGAAATGCTAAGGCTGCTGCTACAGCCACCAAGAAGCCTGTGTGCAAACACAGGTCACTATCCACACCTCCCCTCCCAGGAGCCTGTGCAGCCCGCCACTGCCAGGGTCCCGTGATCCAGAGAAAATTTCCCCGGGAGAACACATGGTGCTCCTCAGGCTGTTGTAACCTCATGCTGGCCTCTGCCGCCGCAGGCTCACCCTGCATTACGTAGCCCTCCCTCCCCCCTGGATTGAGTTATCCAGAGCCCCCTAATCAGCTGCTACTTTAACCCCATCCTGTCTGAGCAAAGAACAGACCCCCGCAGGCAACCTACATGCAGAGGAGGGACCAAATCTAAAGATGAACCCCAGGAGCTGTGCGAACAAAGTAGAGAAAGGGAAATTTCTCCCAGCAACCTCAGGAGAGGCGGATTAAACCTCGACAATCAACTTGATGTACCCTGCATCTCTGGAATACCTGAATAGAAAACAAGTCATCCCAAAATTGAGGCGGTGGACTTTGGGAGCAACTGTAGACTTGGGGTTTGCTTTCTGCATCTAATTTGTTTCTGGTTTTATGTTTGTCTTAGTTTAGTATTAGCAGTTTATTATCATTGGTAGATTTCTTTATTGATTTGGTGGCTCTCTTCCTTTTCTTTTCTTATATATACATACATTTTTTTTCCTTTTTCTCTTTTTGTGAGTGTTTATGTGTATGCTTCTTTGTGTGATTTTTTTCTGTATAGCTTTGTTATTACCGTTTGTCTTAGGGTTCTCTCTGTCCGTTCTTTTTTGTTTGCTTCTTTGTTTTAGTATAGTTTCTAGCACTTGTTATCATTGGTGGATTTGTTTTTTTGGTCTGCTTGCCCTCTTCTTTCTTTCTTTCTTTTTTCTATTTTTTATTACTTTAAATTTTTTTATTTTTAATAATTCTTTTATTTCTTATTTTAATAACTTTATTTATTTTGTTTCATTTCATTTTTTTCTTTCTTTCTTTCTTTTTTTCTCCCTTTTCTTCTGAGCCGCATGGCTGACAGGGTCTTGGAACTCCAGCTGGGTGTCAGGCCTGTGCTTCTGAGATGGGAGAGCCAAGTTCAGGACATTGGTCCACCAAAGACCTCTTGGCTCCACGTAATATCAAATGGCAAGAGCTCTCCCAGAGATCTCCATCTCAAAGCTAATACTCAGTTCCACTCAAAAACCAGCAAGCTACAGTGCTGGACACCCTAAGCCAAACAACTAGCAAGACAGGAACACAACCCCATCCATTAGCATAGAGGCTGCCTAAAATCATAATAAGGTCACAGACACCCCAAAACACACCACCAGATGTGGTCCTCCTCATCAGAAAGACAAGATCCAGCCTCATCCACCAGAACTCAGGCACCAGTCCCCCCCACCAGGAAGCCTACACAACCCACTGAACCAATCTAACCACTGGGGTCAGACACCAAAAACAATGGTAACTACTAACCTGCAGCCTGTGAAAATGAGACCCCAAACACAGTAAGTTAAGCAAAATGAGAAGACAGAGAAACACACAGCAGATGAAGGAGCAAGGTAAGAACCCACCAGACCAAACAAATGAAGAGGAAATAGGCAGTCTACTTGAAAAACAATTCAGACTAATGATAGTAAAGATGATCCACAATCTTGGAAATAGAATGGAGAAAATACAAGAACCGTTTAACGAGGATCTAGAACAGGTAAAGAGCAAAGAAACAATGATGAACAACACAATAAATGAAATTAGAAATTCTCTAGAAGGAATTAATAGCAGAATAACTGAGGCAGAAGAATGGATAAGTGACCTGGAAGATAAAATAGTGAAAATAATTACTGCAGAGCAGAATAAAGAAAAAAGAATGAAAAGAACTGAGGAGAGTCTCAGAGACCTCTGGGACAACATTAAACGCACCAACATTAGAATTATAGGGGTCCCAGAGGAAGAAGAGAAAAAGAAAGGGACTGAGAAAATACTGGCAGAGATTACAGTTGAAAACTTCCCTAATATGGGAAAGGAAATAGTCAGTCAAGTCCAGGAAGCACAGAGAGTCCCATACAGGATAAACCCAAGGAGAAACACACCAATGCACATATGAATCAAACTATCAAAAATTAAATACAAAGAAAAAATATTAAAAGCAGCAAGGGAAAAACAACAAATAACATACAAGGGAATCCCCATGAGGTTAACATCTGATCTTTCAGCAGAAACTCTGCAAGCCAGAAGGGGGTGGCAGGACATATTTAAAATGATGAAAAGGAAAAACCTACAACCAAGATTACTCTACCCAGCAAGGATCTCACTCAGATTTGACGGAAAAATTAAAACCTTTACAGACAAGCAAAAGCTAAAAGAATTCAGCACCACCAAACCAGCTTTACAACAAATGCTGAAGGAACATCTCTAGGCAGGAAACACAAGAGAAGGAAAAGACCTACCATAACAAACCCAAAACAATTAAGAAAATGATAATAGGAACATACATATCGATAATGACCTTAAACGTAAATGGTTTAAATGTTCCAAACAAAAGGCATAGACTGGCTGCATGGAAAAAAAAAACAAGACCCATATATATGCTGTCTACAGGAGACACACTTCACACCTAGAGAAACATACAGACTGAAAGTGAGGGGATGGAAAAACATATTCCATGAAAATGGAAATCAAAGAAAGCTGAAGTAGCAATTCTCACATCAAACAAAATAGACTTTAAAATAAAGACTATTACAAGAGACAAACAAGGACACTACATAATGATCGAGGGTTCAATCCAAGAAGAAGATATAACAATTGTAAATATTTATGCACCCAACATAGGAGCATCTCAATAAATAAGACAAATGCTAAGAAGCATAAAAGGGGAAATTGACAGTAACACAATCATAGTAGGGGACTTTGGCACCCCACTTTCACCAATAGATAAATCATCCAAACAGAAAATTAATAAGGAAACACAAGCTTTAAATGATACATTAAAAAAGATGGACTTAATTGATATTTATAGGATATTCCATCCAAAAACAACAGAATACAATTTCTTCTCAAGCGCTCATGGAACATTCTACAGGATACATCATATCTTGGGTCACAAATCAAGCCTTGGTAAATTTGAGAAAATTGAAATCATATCAAGTATCTTTTCTGACCACAGCCCTATGAGACTAGATATCAACTACAGGAAAAAATCTGTAAAAAATACAAACACATGGAGGCTAAACAATACACTACTAAATAACCAAGAGATCACTGAAGAAATCAAACAGGAAATGAAAATACACCTAGAAACAAATGACAATGAAAACCTGACAACCCAAAACTTATGGGATTCAGTAAAAGCAGTTCTAAGAGGGAAGTTTAGAGCAAAACAATCCTACCTCAAGAAACATGAAACATCTCAAATAAACAACCTAACCTTACACCTAAAGCAATTAGAGAAAGAAGAACAAAAAACCCCAAAGTTAGTAGAAGGAATGAAATCAAAAAGATCAGATCAGAAATAAATGAAAAAGAAATGAAGGAAATGATAGCAAAGATCAATAAAATTTAAGCTGGTTCTTTAAGAAGATAATCAAAATTGATAAGCCATTAGCCAGACTCATCAAGAAAAAAAGGAAGAAGACTCAAATCAACAGAATTAGAAAAGAAAAAGAAGTAACAACTGATACTGCAGAAATACAAAAGACCATGAGAGAATACTACAGGCAATTATATGTGAATAAAATGCACAATCTGAAAGAAATGGACAAATTCTTAGAAAACCACAACCTTCCAGAGACTGAACCAGGAAGAAATAAAAACTATAAACAGAGTAATCACAAGCACTGAAATTGAAACTGTGATTAAAAACCTTCCAACAAACAAAAGCCCAGGACCAGATGGCTTCACAGGTGAATTCTATCAAACATTTAGAGAAGAGCTAACACCTAACATTCTCAAACTCTTCCAAAATATAGCAGAGGGAGGAATACTCCCAAACTCATTCTATGAGGCCACCATCACCCTGATACCAAAACCAGGCAAAGATGTCACAAAAAAAGAAAACTACAGACCAATATCACTGATGAACATAGATGCAAAAATCCTCAACAAAATGCTAGCGAACAGAACACAGCAGCACATTAAAGAATCATTCACCATGATGAAGTGAGGTTTATCCCAGGAATGAAAGGATGCTTCAATATGCAAATCAATCAATGTTATAAACCATAGTAACAAACTGAAGTGTAAAAACCATATGATAATCTCAATGGATGCAGAAAAATCTTTCAACAAAATTCAACATCTATTTATGATAAAAACTCTCCAGAAAGTGGGCATAGGGAACCTACCTCAACATAATAAAGGCCTCATATGACAAACCCACAGCCAGCATCATTCTCAACGCTGCAAAATTGAAACAATTTCCCCTATGATCAGGAACAAGACAAGGTTGTCCACTCTTGCCACTATTATTCAACATAGTTTTGGAAGTTTTAGCCACAGCAATCAGAGAACAAAAAGAAATAAAAGAAATCCAAATCACAAAAGAAGAAGTAAAGCTGTCACTGTTTGCAGATGACATGATACTCTACATAGAGAATCCTAAAGATGCTACCAGAAAACTACTAGAGCTAATCAATGAATTTGGTAAAGTAGCAGTATACAAAATTAATGCACAGAAATCTCTTGCATTCCTATACACTAATGATGAAAAATCTGAAAGTGAAATTAAGAAAACACTCCCATTTACCATTGCAACAAAAAGAATAAAATACCTAGGAATAAACCTACCTAAGGAGACAAAAGACCTGTATGCAGAAAACTATAAGACACTGATGAAAGAAATTAAAGACGATACAAAGAGATGGAGATATATACCATGTTCTTCGATTGGAAGAATCAACATTGTGAAAATGACTATACTACCCAAAGCAATCTACAGATTCAATGCAATCCCTATCGAACTACCATTGGCATTTTTCACAGAACTGGAACAAAAAATCTCACAATTTGTATAGAAACACAAAAGACCCTGAAGAGCCAAAGCAATCTTGAGAAAGAAAAATGGAGCTGGAGGAATCAGGGTCCCTGACTTCAGACTATACTACAAAGCTACAGTAATCAAGACAGTATGGTACTGGCACAAAAACTGAAATGTAGATCAACGGAACAGGATAGAAAGCCCAGAGATAAACCCATGCACCTATGGCACCTTATCTTGGATAAAGGAGGCAAGAATATACAGTGGAGAAAAGACAGCCTCTTCAATAAGTGGTGCTGGGAAAACTGGACAGCTACATGTAAAAGAATGAAATTAGAACACTCCTTAACACCATACACAAAAATAAACTCAAAATGGATTAAAGACCTAAATGTAAAGCCAGACACTATTAAACTCTTAGAGGAAAACATAGGCAGAACACTCTATGACATAAATCACAGCAAGATCCTTTTTGACCCAGCTCCTAGAGAAATGGAAATAAAAACAAAAATAAACAAATGGGACCTAATGAAACTTAAAAGCTTTTGCTCAGCAAAGGAAACCATAAACAAGACGAAAAGACAACCCTCAGAGTGGGAGAAAATATTTGCAAATGAAGCAACTGACAAAGGGTTAATCTCCAAAATTTACAAGCAGCTCATGCAGCTCAATATCAAAAAAACAAACAACCCAATCCAAAAATGGGCAGAAGACCTAAATAGACATTTCTCCAAAGAAGATATACACATTGCCAACAAACACATGAAAGAATGCTCAACATCATTAATCATTAGAGAAATGCAAATCAAAACTACAATTAGATATCATCTCACACTGGTCAGAATGGCCATCATCAAAAAATCTAGAAACAATAAATGCTGGAGAGGGTGTGGAGAAAAGGGAACCCTCTTGCACTGTTGGTGGGAATGTAAATTGATACAGCCACTATGGAGAACAGTATGGAGGTTCCTTAAAAAAACTAAAAATAGAACTACCATACGACCCAGCAGTCCCACTACTGGGCATATACCCTGCGAAAACCATAATTCAAAAAAAGTCATATACCACAATGTTCATTGCAGCTGTATTTACAATAACCAGGACACGGAAGCAACCTAAGTGTCCATCAACAGATGAATGGATAAAGAAGATGTGGCACATATATACAATGGAATATTACTCAGCCATAAAAAGAAACGTAATTGAGTTATTTATGGTGAGGTGGATGGACCTAGGGTCTGTCATACAGAGTGAAGTAAGTCAGAAAGAGAAAAACAAATACCATATGCTAACACATATATATGGAATCTGAAAAAAAAAAAAGATCATGAAGAACCTAGGGGCAAGATGGGAATAAAGACGTAGACCTACTAGAGAAGGGACTTGAGGATATGGGGAGGGGGAAGGGTAAGCTGGGACAAAGTGAGAGAGTGGCATGGACATATATACACTACCAAATGTAAAACAGATAGCTAGTGGGAAGTAGCCGCATAGCACAGGAAGATCAGCTCGGTGCTTTGTGACCACCTAGAGGGGTGGGATGGGGGGGGGAGGGAGACGCAAGAGGGAGGAGATATGGGGATATAGTATATGTATAGCTGATTCACTTTGTTATAAAGCAGAAACTAACACACCATTGTAAAGCAATTATACTCCAATAAAGATGTGAAGGAAAAAAAAAAAAAAAAAGAGACATGTACCACAATGTTCATTGCAGCACTATATACAATAGCCAGGACATGGAAGCAACCTAAGTGTCCATCAACAGATGAATGGATAAAGAAGATGTGGCACATGTATACAATGGAATATTACTCAGCCATAGAAAGAAACAAAATTGAGTTATTTGTAGTGAGGTGGATGGACCTAGAGTCTGTCATACAGAGTGAAGTAAGTCAGAAAGAGAAAAACAAACACTGTATGCTAACACATATATATGGAATCTGAAAAAAAAAAGGTTCTGAAGAACCTAGGGGCAGGACAGGAATAAAGACTCAGAGGTAGAGAATGGACTTGAGGACACGGGGAGGGGGAAGGGTAAGCTGGGACAAAGTGAGAGAGTGGCATTGACATATATACACTACCAAATGTAAAACAGATAGCTAGTGGGAAGCAGCTGCATAGCACAGGGAGATCAGCTCAGTGCTTTGTGACCACCTAGAGGGGTGGGATAGGGAGGGGGGGGAGGGAGACGCAAGAGGGAGGAGATATGGGGATATAGTATATGTATAGCTGATTCACTTTGTTATAAAGCAGAAACTAGCACCATTGTAAAGCATTTTTACTCCAATAAAGATGTTAAAAACAAAAATTCTAAAAAAAAAAAAAGAATAGTAATACCCACCTCATTCTGAGCATCAATTACTCAGCATATGAAACATTCATATGGTGCCTAGCAAATTGTAAGCATCGTTTACATATTGGTAATAATTCGTTCCCATTTTATTGAGCATTGTGTAAACAGTGTACACGCATGATGTCATTTAATCCTCCCTATGGCAGGTCCTATTATTCCCATTTTATAGATAAAGAGAGTGAAGCTGAAACAGCTTAGGTGAGACCATGACTGTATACTGTACAATATTTAGAGATAATGAATGTAATGTATACCCCTGTATTAACAATAACTGTTTGTTTCACATTAAAATCCACAGTAATATATATTTTAACCTATAGCTATTAGAGAACTATAGTTTTGAAACACAAGTGATGCAAATATTTTCATTTCCCACAGGAAGGCCAACAGAGCAGTGTAACGTTCATCTAATAATGTACAACAATCTAAATTAATAAAGATGAAACAAAACAAGCTGCCATTTATATTTATCAAGTATAAATAGCGGCATGTGAAAAGCACAAGCTACAGACTGCCCTGATGAAACATGATGACTAATCGTCCTTCCAGAATATAGCGGGAGTGCTGGCCCCCTGGATGCAGCCATGCATGGGAGCTTTGTGATGACGCTGCTTGACTTCCTCCTGAACACCAATTCCAGCCTTCCCCATACTCCAGTACTGGCTAGTTTCAACTTCTAAAGGCTAAAACGTAATGTCCCTTAATGACTCACTTAAAAGATAGAAGTACATGACGCTAACTGTGGAAAGGAAAGGAGGGATGAGGGAAGAAAAACCTATGGAGTTTTGCATTGTCCACCAACAAGAACAGAAGAAAGGATATTCTCTGAATTTTTAAAAATCTTTCCTCCCAAAGTCTAGGGTACAATTCTGATCAAGTTTGTTTTTTTCTTCTCACTGGAGTTCATAAACTCTATGAAGCCATGGTCACCCCAAAAAGAGAAATTCCATCAGGCCCTATCTTAAGATTCTGTCACTTCTACTTTACTAACCAAGTAGCAATTCATTATTAAATTCAGAGTGGAAATTCTTTAGTCACTGCCCCTGTGAGATGAAATTATCAGTAAAGCAAGACAAAAATGCATCAAGTTTTCCCACTTTCAGCCAGATAAAGCTTGTAGTAGATATCTGGGGAGGTAATGGAAGTTCCAGTTACTACCATATCCTACCTCTTAGCAAGTTTATGACCTGGGCAAGAAAGACATCCAGCCACTTTATTTGAAAATTCACATGGCTCTTATTATACCTTTAAAGACAGAACTTTCATGCATCTTTACTTATATCCTTATCCTATGCTCTGCTGGCCTGTTTCCCCTCTAAAGCCCTCTAATTTCCATTTTTTTAATACAAATTATGTCCCGACATAATAGGTATACCCTTCATTTCAGCATATACCAATGTTGAATCCCATCCCAAGTCCTGGTGACTCTAAAATGTCACATCTACCACCTTTTGTCATTAGTTTCTTTTACTTCTCATAGTCTGCCCATTTGTATGGAGATCCTGAAACCATAATTTTCATCCTCCTTGAAAATTGTTCTTTCCTATAAGTCCCCAGACACATTCTACACCTCCATTCTTCTCCCTGAGTCATAATTATTATCACTCTAAGCAATTGTTTTCATGAGTGTTTCTCCCTTCCCATCTATATTAATTTCCTAAGGTTGCCTTAACAAAGTTCCACAAACCTGGTGGCTTTAAATGACAGAAATGTATTGTCTCACAGTTCTGGAAGCTAGAAGTACCAAGTCAAGATATCCGCAAGATTGGTTCCTTCTGCAGGCTCTGAAGGACAGTCTGTCCCATGCCTCTCTCCTAGCTTCTGGCAGTTGCCAGCAATCCTTGGCATTCCTTGGCTTGCAGAAGCATGGCTCCAATCTTGGCCTCTGTCTACACATAGCTGTCTTTTCCCTCTGTGTCTCTCTGTGTCTTCATACAGCCTTCTTATGACACCAGTCATTGTTTGTAGGGGTACCCTAACTCAATATGGCCTCATCTTAACTAATTACATCTGCAACAATCCTATTTCCAAGTAAAGTCACATTCACAGGTACCAGGGTTAAGACTTCATACCTTTTTAAGGAGACACAATTCAACCCAACACTACTGATATTTACTTCGCATCCCTGCGTTTCAGTCAACTACACTTCAGAACAAATAACCTGTTCTTCATGCTCAGAATGGAGCTAGCCCAAGAAGCCATCCTCCTCTACTCCTTAGCTCAGGATGTCAAGCCCATTATTCAACCCAATCTATACAGTGGCCTTGCCTCTCCCAAATCTACCTCTCCATCCCAAGATCAAAATGTCTATCTGGAAACAATGAAAACTTACTTGCACTCTCAAGTTCTCCATCTTTCTGGAGATATTTCCCTGATGCCCTGACAGTGCTGTTCTTCCACACATGATTAGGAAGAACTGATAATAAGGTGCAGCATGCCCTTGATCACACCCCAGATATACCCATCATGACAACAGCCCGCTTTCATGCGGCCAGACCCGGGGGTAAGAGTGAAGACGCTTCTAAGATAGACCTGGCTATGGATAAATCCTGGCTCTGCCACTTACCAGCTGTGTGACCGTGAACAAGATGCTTGACCTCTTTTTGCCTTAGAAAACTGAAGTTACTAACAGTACTAGTCATGGGATTATTATGAACATTAAAAATAATTATGTAAAATGTTTAGCTTGATGTCTGTGATGGACTGAATCATGTCTCTTGAAAATTCATATGTTGAAGCACTAACCTGCCCCCCAGTACTTCAGTACATGACTGTATTTGGAAAAAGCGTCTTTAAAGATTAAGTTAAAACAAGGCTGTTGGGTGGGCCTTCATCCATTCTGACTGGTTTCCTTATAAGAAGAGGAAATTTGGAGGCACAGAGAGACACCAGGATGCAGGCACACAGAGAAAAGACCACATGAAAACACAGAGAGAAGACAGGCATCTGCAAACCAGGACCAAACCGGACCACACCTTGATCTTGAATATCCAGCCTCCAGAACAGTAAGAAAATAAATTTCTATTGTTTAAGCCACTCAGTCTAAGGTATTTTGGGGCTTTTTTCCTTCCAGCTTTATTGAGGTAAAATTAACAAAAATTGTATATATTTAAAGTGTGTAACGTGATGTTTTTACATATGTATACTTTGTGAAATGATTATCACAATCAAGTTAATTAACCTCACATAGTTACCACATTTTTGTGTGTGGTGAGAATACTTAAGATCTATTCTCTTAGCAAATTTCATGTATACAAAACCGTATCATTAACTATAGTCACCATACTGTATATTAGGTTTCCAGAAATTATTCATCCTGTGTTACTGAAACTTTATACCCTTTGAGCAACACCTCCCTTCTTCCCCCATACCCCTGCCCCTGGCAACAAACCATTCTACTCTCTGCCTCTATAAATTTTACAATTTTAGACTCCACATATCAGTGAGATCATGTAGTATGTCTTTCTGTGACTGGCTTATTTCACTTAGCATAATGCCCACCAGGTTCATCCATATTATCACTAATGGCAAGATTTCTTTCTTTTTTAAGGCTGAATAATATTCCATTGTATGTATGTACCACATTTTCTGTATCCATTCATCCATCAACAGACACTTAGATTGCTTCCATATGTTGGCTATTGTAAATAACGTCGCGATGAACATGGAGGTGCAGCTATTTCCTCAAGATCCTGATTTCATTTTCTTTGAGTATATATACCTGGAAATGAGATTGCTGGATTATATATGGTGGTTCTATTTTTAATTTTTTGAGAAACCTCCATACTGTTTTCCATAGTGGCTGCACCAATATGCATCCCCACCAACATTGCATTAGGATTCCCTTTTCTCCACATCCGCACCAGCAATTGTTATCTCTTATCTTTTTGATAATAGCCATTGTAACAGGTGTGAGGTGATACCTCACTGTGGTTTTGATTTGCGTTTGCCTGATGACTAGTGATGTTGAGCACCTTCTCATATACATGTTGGCCATTCGTACACATCGTCTTTGGAGAAATGTCTATTCAGATCCTTCATCCATTTGGTAATCAGGTTGTTTGCTTTTTTGCTATTGAATTGTTTGAGTTCCTTATATATTTTGGATATTAACCCCTTATCAGATGTATGTTCTGCTGCACTTGCCTTTCTCCTCCACCAATCAAAATCCAAATGTCTTTCAAAGCTTGGCTAAAATTCTACCTCCCGGATGAAAGGTTCCACTGAGAATCATCTGTCCTTTCTCTGCCACATCCCAGCAACATGGAAACAGAACCCGAAATCCCTCTCAATTTACCTTCTCTGTGTCACTGAGCCCAGGGCCCCACGGATAAATCCTTTTTTTTTTTTTTTTTTTAACGTGTTTATTGGAGTATAATTGCTTTACAATGGTGTGTTAGTTTCTGCTTTATAACAAAGTGAATCAGTTATACATATACATATGTTCCCATATCTCTTCCCTCTTGCATCTCCCTCCCTCCCACCCTCCCTATCCCACCCCTGTAGGTGGTCACAAAGCACAGAGCTGATCTCCCTGTGCTATGTGGCTGCTTCCCACTAGCTATCTATTTTACGTTTGGTAGTGTATATATGTCCATGCCACTCTCTCTCTTTGTCTTTTTGGAATTAAGCAAAGTGAATGTAAAGCTGCAGCCTGGAGCAGAGAGACTGGGGAGTGCCAAGACGTTGTCTACTTAGGAAATAGCTTTATGTTTGAAAATTTGTCAAAGTACAAAACAGGAAACACTTACAACTTGAATTCCAAATCCAATTGCATTCATAGGGATGAGATTCTACCAACCCCTCCAAGAAATATGCATCCCTCAGGCACAATGAGGAAAAACCTCCTCCTCCAGTACCTCAAATTCTCAGCCTCTCTTGAGTGAACAGAGGGGCAAATGGGTTCTAGAGGGGAACCACAGAGGGGGCCACAGCCTCACTCATCTCTGCAGGGCTGAAGGCCCAAAGCCGAAATGGCTTTGAACGGTAATTCAAATGAAAAACGGAATAAACTGTAAATGTTGCCAGAGACAAGCTGCAGAAGTGTAAAGTTCAGTTTGCACCGCCCATAACACACATTGAGGCACTGGGGACCCAACCGTGAGGCAGGTAGGCAGCCTGCTTCATGGATGAGACATAAACCCCATGACCACAAGGCCTGCATTCAAACTGCAGACCCATTGTTTACTGACAGATGACTTGGGACAAATTGCTTAATCTTTCTGGGCCTCAGTTTCCCTTTATTCAAAAATACAACCATATAAGTTAACATTAACTGAGTTCTTACCATGTGCCAGGCACTGTGCCAACTGCTCTCCGAGCAGTGTGCAACAGGATTCAAGGAGTTAATGTACACAATGCTCTTGGTTCAGAATCCAGCACAAGGTAGGCATTCATAACAATAAATGTTGGTTATTTCTAAGCAAGGCATTATCCCTATGGCCTATAGGCAGATGGATTAACAGATTTTTCATTTATCAGAAAGTTCAAGCACAAGTTCTGTCCCCCACCAGCTGCATGACCTTGGCTAAAGTTCTGAAGTATATATATCAGCCTTCATTTTCTCTGATCACCCAAAAATGCATGACAATCTCTGTTCCACAAGGTTGTTGGGAGACCCAGGTGGAATCTTGGAATGAAAGGCTGTAGAACTTATTGTACTATGCATGTGGATAATTTTATTCTGATTACTGCCCTGCCCCCCCCCACCACTGGGATATTTTCTACCCCCATTCCCACAGTAAATGGCCATGACTCAGTGTTTAAGGGAAGAGGAGAAATATACTCACCCGCCCCATGCGTAAGTGAACGTGGCCAGCTGTTACTCCCTGCTATGTCACTTCAGAGATCTAAGCCTTATATTCTCAAATTCAGAGGACACCAATAAGCCACACCCTAGACAGATCAACAGACCAGTAAGAGGGTCAAATGTATTTAGTCCATCCGTCTGTCCCCTCCAGTTGCTGTCACACCACTCTGGCTGCAAGGAGGGTCAGTCTAGTCAGAATGTAGTTGCAAGGACTACTTGAGTGACGTGGTAGGCTTTACCAAACAACTGTGGGGTGGGGCTGGGTGGGAATGAGTAGAAAGGGAATCATAGATTTTCAAGATACATAGGCAATGTACACTCCTGGCCCTTGTTTAAATGTCACTTCCCAATGAGTTCTTTTTTTTAATTTTTATTTTATATTGGAGTATAGTTGATAAACAACGTTGTGTTAGTTTCAGGTGTACAGCAAAGTGATTCAGTTATACATATACATGTACTGTATCTATTCTTTTTCAAGTTCTTTCCCTGTTTAGGTTATTACAGAATATTGAGCAGAGCTCCCTGTGCTATACAGTAGGTCCTTGTTGGTTATCTATTTTAAATATAGCCATGTGTACAAGTCAATCCCAAACTCCCAGTCTATCCCTCTGCCCACCCTTCTCCCCTGGTAACCATAAGTTCTTTCTTTAAGTCTGTGAGTCTGTTTCTGTTTTGTAAATAAGTTCATTTGTATCTTTTTTTTTTTAGATTCTGTATATAAATGATATCATATGATATTGGTCTTTCTCTGTCTGAATTACTCCAGTGAAGTCTGCTGTCTAAAATATCCCACCTCTTTTCATTACTATCCAACTCTTTGCCTCAGCTTCCCTTAATAAATTGAAAGATAATCATTATACCTCTTTTAGTACAGTGGTAAGGATTAAATGTATCATATAGGTAATTGTTTACAACAGGGGTGGCACGTAGTAAGTATTTAATACATTATCAATTTTATTACTATTACTTTTTAATCTAAGCACTATTTCATTCTAGCGTATTTGATATTCTAGGAAGCATTATTTTGGTAATCTTCTTATTTACAAAGTTGTTATCTGACTTCCTAACTAGGTCTTAATCTATAAGGAGGGGCCAAGGTTATCTCCCCACTAAGTGCTTAATGAATAAATAATTTAATGAGTGAAAAGGCGACCACTACTTTCATTACACTCATCCCTCCTATCCCAACCACATACTTGTAGGACAGAGTTTTCTTATCGAAATATTAGTCATGAAATAAATAGTGACAGAGAAAAAAACTGAGTGATTTGTTCACACAGGAATGTGAGTGAGCAGCGATCTGGCTCAATGCCAAACACCATGCAAAGCCTGTTGATTGATTTACCCGGCCTTCTGGTCATTCAATCCAAGAACATATGCTAAACTCCTGCCCTGGACCATGCCGTGGGCTCCCCAGCCCATCCACAAGGGGGAGCTGTCTTTAATCCTTGACTACATCCCACCGTTATGATCTCAGTACCCCCAGGGGAAAGCAAGACACAGTGAAGAGGAGGCAGGGGACCGCGGCTCCCCCACCTCCCCACCCCCCAGCAGGTCCTGAGTGCCTGCGGCTCGGCTGAGTCTTCTCCCTGCGACATCTGATTTCCTCACAGATGACTGTCACAGCCAGAACTGAAGTGTCCCCAGAGCAACAAGGACATCTGGGTTCGGTTTCGTCGGTCTGCAAGTGCAGCTTTGTTGGCTCGGGCGGGGTGAAGTGAGGGGAGGGTGTTGATAAGCATCTCCATAATCGGGACTTGCCGTCCATGACTTACCATTCATTTCCTAATCAGTCATCACATTTTGTTCAAGCTTAGCGCTGACCTACTGCATTTAACGCCACATTCTGCAGCAAAGAGCTACTGCTGCGTTTATTGGGGGGAAACCAGCCAGCTCCTGTCGCTGCTGCTGCAGGAAGCAGAAGAAACTGAGATTTTAAGGATTCTTCCCCGCTTTATCTAGGAGTTTTCATTTTGTTCAAAGATTGTCTCCCCCTCCCTCCTCTTCCCTCTTTCCCTCCCTGGTGCCAAGACGACCTGAATTACTTCAAGCAGCCCTTTGTCTAGACTATCATCCTGCCCTGCTATCCTCACTCTGTCTCCGAAGTCAGTACACACTCCCAACGCAGATTATCAGCCAGCAGGACACTGTGTGACCTTGGGCCAGCCATGTCCCTCTAATGATGGAGTTAAAGTCACAAGTTGTCTGAGATGGAAGACACTTTAGTAATAATCTGCTATAACAACTCCATATTTCATTTTGGAGCCATTTCATCACTTTTGCTACATGTATATACCACCTACCCTATTATTTGCTCAACTATTTATAGGTTAACCTTTTTATCAAAATGCATGTGTTGAAAAGGATACTTTTCACTACCATGAGCAGAAAAGCATAATCATTTGCCATAAATAGAATTATAACTAAAGGAAAACAACCTAAAAAATTTCTAGCTGTGTGCTATTGTCCACCCAAAGACCCCGGTCTGCTGCTTGGCCCTCTCTGTTGAAATGGCAGCACAGCAAGTGTTAAAGCATGCGATAGTCATGCTGGCCTCCAAGGAGACTTTCTCCTTGTCCTACTCAGCACTGGCAAGGGCCACAGCTCTCTCTCCAGGGGGGTTGGTGTTATTCAATACAGAGGATGGACGCCACCCAAGATCACTCCCAAGACCTTCACTTTGGGTAAAATGTCTTCACCACTGTTCTTTGTTCACTATTAAAATTAGTCCATCCAACACTCCACATTGTCTATTTCTGCATATTCACTGTCACCTTCATCTGCAGGCATTGCCAGGAAACTGGAATGAGAAAACAGGAACACTCAGAAACACAGACACACACACACACACACACACACATACAAATACACAAGCACAAAATACTCCAAAACAATTTGGAAACAGTGCAGTGCCTCCCTTGGCACTTCCCCAAGTCTACAGCTTGAGGAATGTCTGACCTTGGGCAGTTCAACGTTGCTGCCTTTTCTAAAGGAATCTCTGCCTGAGTATAACAAAGACCAGCTTCCACTGAACATTGGGGAGCTCTTGAGGCTGCTGCCTTGTCTCCGTTTTCTCTCTTTACAGACACCATGTGGTGTAGGAAGAGGCTGGTGCACACTTGTGTTAGAGCAGGTACAGAGACCGGGGGAGGATGGGGGACAAGAGAGAGAGTTGAAAGGGAGGCACTGCCTTCTGTTTCTTTAGGATGGTGTAGGGAAAAAACACATAAATGGTCCAGCTTTGGATGCAATCTGCCTCCCAATTCCAATTCTATCTATTTGCAGCAACATAAATTTAGGCTAGTTGTTCATTGCCTACGAGCGTTCATCTCCTCCTTCTCAAAATGGCTCTAATGACACATCCTTGTTGTCGTGAAGATGTAACAGGAGTTATGGCAGGTGCGGTGCCAGCCAGGCGCACAGATAAACACTCAGCCAAAGCTTATTCTCTTTCCTTTTTAGCTTTTTTTTTTTTTTCACATTAGCACTATTCATGGAGGTCCAAAATTCTCCCTTTTTATTTGTTTGTTTGTTTTGCCTCCCAAATCCTGAGTCTCATCTGCAAAGTAAAAGAGAGAGAGAATGAGAGAGAGGGCTGTGAATTTTCATAATTTAAGGGTCTTTTTCTTTGACTTGATCATGGAAAGTGATGGGAGCTGAGTGGAATGACAAAAGGGGAGAGAGAGAAGAGAGAAGAAAGACTTCACAAGAGCAAACCCAAAACTCAGCCCCTTTTGAATAATCATTAAGCAGCCTGTTGGAAGTTTCAAGTCCTCAAAAGATTTTTGGGATGAGAGAGTAACAACATGAATCTAGAAAATGTGGTACATTTTGTCATAGATTTGAATTAGAGAAATCTTGGTTGGTTTTGCCTATTGTATTGGGGAGATAGGGAAAGGCACAAAGAAAAACAGAGAAACACTGCCCCCTGCTGCCTGTGTGGTAAATAGCAACACCGATGTAAAAAATTTCCGTGATCAAATAAAAACACTCACTCCCTAAATGTTTGCGAAGGAATCACTATGTGCAGATATTTGATTCTGTGGAATGCATTTTCCCATCCAAAGCTACCTTCAAAGGTTGTAAAAATGATCAAAGAACAGGGGCATGCTCTCCAATGATTATGTTCTTCACTGGGCTTTGTTTTTTTTTTTTTTTTTTTTTTTATTTATTATTTATTTTTGGCTGCGTTGGGTCTTCGTTGCTGCTCGCGGGCTTTCTCTAGTTGAGGCGAGTGAGGGCTACTCTTCATTGAGATGCGTGGGCTTCTCATTGCGGTGGCTTCTCTTGTTGCAGAGCACAGGCTCTAGGCACCTGGGCTTCAGTAGTTGTGGCACGCAGGCTCAGTAGTTGTGGCTTGCGAGCTCTAGAGCGCAGGCTCAGTAGTTGTGGCACACGGGCTTAGTTGCTCCGCGGCATGTGGGATCTTCTCAGACCAGGACTCGAACCCGTGTCCCCTGCATCGGCAGGCGGATTCTTAACCACTGTGCCACCAGGGAAGTCCCGGTTATTTATTTCTTTATCTGAACAGGAAATACATTGATGTGATTTTAAAATCAAAATGATATAAAAGTTATAAATTGAAAAAAATCTCACCCCTTGTTTTTGCCCTCCTAAACCATACTTATTTTTATTTGATTTTCATGTAAATACAAGCAATCGTGACTATATAATTTTTTTTCCTTCTTTCTCGTACAATAGTCAGCTACTCAATATTGTTCTACATACTGCTTTTATCATGTAACACCATGTCTTGGAGATCTTTCCATTTCAGGACAGAGTAAGCTTCCTTGCTCTCTCCTCACAGAATATTTTAAATGTGGAAAGAATACATTGCCAGTTGCAAAACCCTATAAATTGGTTACATTATTGCAAAATGTGAATGATTTAAATTTTCTAATATAAAAATAACCTCCTTCAGCCCACACTTTCCCACAGACAAACACTGTCCATGGTCCTTTGTAATAACCTTGTCTCCTGGTTGTTATTTTTATTCTAGTGCTCCTGGTGATGACAATCTCTCGCCTTGGTACCCACTGTGTTCCATGGCAGAACAGAGCTTTGCGTCACTGAACTTTAGAAGCTAGTGCTCAGAATTAAAAGAGCTTAATGTCACCAAGATTTCTATTAAAACACCCAAGGTGAAGGAAAAAGGCTTCCGCTTCAGCTGAAATGTTCTTGGAAAGGGCAAAATACAAACACCACTGCCTTTTTGCTGGTTGGATACCACAGCCATCGGCGCCTCCTGAAAATGGTAGGGCTGCCAGCTCTTGATGGAAACCAGGTTTGGCTTTTTGTATTTGAAATGGCTAGAAAACAGTGTCTTCTAGTACAGATAGCAAGCCAGTGAGACTGTCAAGGTCAAAGAAAAACCCAATTATCCATAGCAAACACTGACCATACAATTAAATTATACCAGTCAGGAAAACATTTGATCCTCTGCAACTGGGCTTTTCCAGAAAACTCACCCTGAATCAATCTGAGCCATTCATCAGCTTCTAGCTAACCAATTTCCTTCTGCCACCCAGCATCCTACAACATGTCTGTAGTAGATACTTCATGCTGACCCATATCCCCTTGGTCCACCCTAGAGGTCACCTGCAGCATCACAGGAAGTTCCCATGCACACAGATATCTTACCATCAAGGATTTGTTTCTACCTGAGGGCTTTTTCTGGCTACATAAGTATGCCCTGGAAAGTCCAGGCATGCAGGGCAGGACAAAAGTACCAGGGAGTTAAAATTCCCAAGCAACCCTCAATCAATGAGGGACAAGAGTTGGTAGATAAATATCCAGCCCTCTTGCCTCTTGCTGGGGCAATGCTGAAGTGTGTGGCACCCAGACTCTCAAAGGGACACCAGTGTGATTGAGTCCCAGGTACTGACAATAGTGACCCACTCATTAGTACATTCCTTATTGGCTTTTGTCCCTTCCCACTCTTTCACCTTCTTCCTGTGATCACTTCCTATGACAGTCTGGATCCAATCAGGAGACGGAGCACACAGTAACTTAAACAGAGGAAGTGTAATACAAAGAACCATTAACTATGATAAAGAGTAACTGTAAGATACAAGTAAACTCTATAAGGCACCCTATGGCTTAGGCTGAACACCCACGGAAGGACAAAGTTGGGAGGAATCCAGACATCTTTGGAGAAGGTGTGGCTCAGTCCACAGTATAGTAGAGAAGTCTGCGGCTTTGGCTAGGCTAGAGCTGGTCTGGAGGAGCTGCAAGCAAGAATCCACCCTCCAGAGTGCACATGGGGGAGCAGTCAATCAGCACCCAATTATGGGGATGTGGAGCCTGGGAGTCGGGGGCGGGGGTGGGTGGGGGAGATAGGAGTTCTTCAGAGCATGTAAGCTGTGCTCCTGGCTCTGGTTTCCATACCAAGGGGGCTGCATGAAGGTTATCACCACACCATGGCTCCAGGACCTTCCCCGAGTTCCAATGGGCAGGTTCAAACAGATGCTAATTAGGGAAGGGAGGGGATGAGGAGACAAGGGAGGAACAGTCAAGAAACAATAGTGCAGCCTTGGGGCAGCGTCCTGGTTCCCCCTCAAGGGATATAAAACAATATCTTTGAGCTGTTTTGCAGATACTGAAACCCCCACCAGGTGGAGAAATTAATGGTATGCTGCCCACAAGCACTTAGACCCCAGACAGGTTGGAACCAGAAGGTTGATGTCGCTGACTCACACTTACCTCACCACCAACCAATAAGAAGAATGTCCACAAGCTGATCAAGTCTTCTTTGAACCACTACTATAAAACTTCTCCCTACCCTCTCGGGGTGGGGAGGGAACACACAGTTTTGAGGGCATTAGCCCCCTGTGGCCCCCTTTGCCTGGCAAAGTAATAAAGCTATTTTTTTTCTACTTCACCCAAAACTCTGTCTCCGAGATTTAATTCAGTGTCGAGGTACAGAGGCTGGATTCGGCTTCAGGACCATATTTTGGCTTGTGGGCAGGTCCCACAGAATGTCCCCACACCCATAATTGAGCCTCATCTGGCACAGAAATGGCAGGAGACCCTCCTTCTCCAGCAATATCCCTCCAGCATCCTTTACTGAGAAAGCGTAATATCATGCTCATGTTAAAGGAGAAATACTTAAAGGAATCCCTTTATCATACACCACATATTCAAGGGTGCATCAGATCTAAGAGGCAATAAATTGATAACAAAAACACCTCCCAAATTAACTATTTGCACCCAAATCCTTTTCTCAGGGTCTGATTTTGAAAGAACTCACATTAACAGAATGCCCATCAAACCTGATTTCAGTCTTGTTTCTGTGTGACTTAGATGAAGGGCCATAACAGCTCAGTGTCCCCATTTTCTCATATGTAAAATGGAGGTGATAATAAACAAGTCCCACTTCACAGAGTGTTGGTAGAATGAAAAATCTAGACCATTCACCATGCATCTGGTACCAAATTTCATCCTCTTTCATCCTTATTTTCAAATCAGTTGCCGCCCCCAAATTTCTCCTTCCATCCTTTAAGTAAGAGGCTAAGTGTCAGGGTGCTCTGAGTTACCTAGCTCAAGACATTTTGTCCTTGACTGTGGCTTAGGACAGCTTTAGTGGGGAGGAGGTTAGAAGGACACTTTGCCCTGGAAAGGGACTCTTTGAAGCTTCAGAAACAACGGATAAAGACAAGTGCTTCTCTGTAGAGAAAACTTCAAATGGAGAAGTTCTCCCAGAAGAGGATACACCAATTTCTGTGGGCACTTAAATAAATGAGCTTTAAAGGGGTAATATAATAGCTACCTTGTGTTGAGATCTCATGATGTATCAGGTATTCATAGTCATAATCCTGCTTAATCCTCACAACAAGTCTCTAAGGGAAATGTTATTTTTAATTCCAATTTTGCAAATGATGAAACAGAGGCTCAGAAAAATGAAGCCATTTGCCTAAGATCAGAGTCAGGATTTGAACCCAAATCTGACTCAAAGCCCCAGCTCCAACTGCTGTGGTGGATGGAGTCCTGATTTACACTAAAGAGTCAGAAGATTGTGATCCATGATTAACCTCTAAGTCCCTGTGAGATCTGGGAGGAAGTTGTTCCTTTTTCAAGGGAGAGATTCCCTCATCAGTAAAATGAGGGAGTTGAGTTAGAACCGTGATTCTTGTGGGGGTGATACCATCCTAAAGGATATTTTGTAAATTTATAGGAATAGTTGGCACTATGATGAGAAGATGCTCAAAGGCATTTATTTCATGGTTGAGTACCAAGAAGAGTAGACACCCTATACGATGCTTGGAATAATCCTGTCCAATGAAGAATATGCTTCATGCCATGTATATCCCATAAAACATTCTTCTTGCTGAAAAGTTTATCTAAACCTAGACCCCAGCACCATTTTACATAAAAAATAAAGCATTCTTATACAGTTTTAATATACAATGAATTTTTCAGAGCCAATTGGGGGAAGATTGTGCTTTTTTTATTAAAAATTTCAGCAAGCATTGGTCACCATTTGGAGAATCATATCACTGACACCAATGCAACTCATGATATAGGAGTTAGCAGAACATTGCCCCTCTCTCACTTTGCATTTGTACTGATCATATGTATAGTATCTGTTGCAAGTATTTGTGTATTTCCTTATGTCTTCCAATATAGAAGTCCCCAGACATTTGTATATTGAAATACTCATTACCTTACTAGAAATTACTTTCCTTTTATGTTTCCTTCACAGAAAAGTTAGGACACCAAATTGATTAAAAAGAAAATATATGTGTAGACAGGTTGTATTATCTGTGAACTTTGTTTTGAGATATTTAAGGAGGCATTATAAAAGACTTGTTTTGAAAGGGGAACTCCGGGCACAGGGAGAGAGGTTCTGACCTCTCTGTTCAGTGAAACATGGCAGCCCCCAATACAAAGCCAAGAATCAAGATGCACAATATGCGTGTATTTTCATTTACTCAAAAATAACTCATTAGCACCGACTCTGAGCCAGGAATTGCTGTGGGTTCTGGGATGCCGTAGAGATCAAAAAGACTCAAACCCCTGATATTGTAGAACTCTCACTGGAAAAGGCAAAGGCTCATATCTACCAAAGCTAAATATTCTCCTAACCTATAGCTCAGTAATTCCACTACTAGGTAGGTACTCTGGAGAGATAAGGGTACATGCCCACCCAAAGGCATTACAAGAATGTTTATAGCAGCTTTATTCATAACAACCAAAAACTGCAAACAACTCAAATGTCCCCCAAGAAGAGAATGGATAAATAAATTGTGGTGTATTCATACAGTGGAGTAGTACACAGCGATTAAAAAAAAAAAGACAAACTACTAATACCACAGCATAGATGAATCTCACAGACATTTCGTTGAAGAAGCAAGACACAAATGTGAAATTACTATATAATTTCACTTATATGAAATTGAAGAACAGTCAAAATTAGTCAACGTTGATAAGTATCAGAATAGTGGTTGTCTTTTAGTGGAGAGGTTATTGACTAGGAAAGCACATAGGGAACTTTCCAGAAAGGTGAGAAAATTCTGTAACTTGGTCTGCTTGATGGTTTTACAGGTGTATCTAAATTACCTAGGTGTAATCAAAAGTTCATCAACTGGACACTTAAGATTAATGCACTTTGACAAACCTTAAAATATCCAAATTTCACCTCATTTAAAAAAAAAGACTCTATTTGAACACCCCAATTTAAAAAGTTAGTAACTTCAAACAAAACGTCTCTGAGGTCAGACAGATTTGGGTTCAGATCTCATTGCCAGTATTTTCTACATTGTGGGACCTTGAGAAAATTACTTATCCTGTCTGAGCCTCCATTTTCTCATGTATAAAATGAGAATAATAATTCATCCCTTTCCAGTTGGCTGAGAGGATTACAGACGTAACATATGTAGAAGTGCTACCACTGTCCTTATGCTTCTCCAGGAATTTCACACTCCATTAGCTTTGACTTCCCCCAAAGCAGGGTTTGTGTCAGTGATGGCAAATGTAGGACATTCGTGTCCCCCATTGCCCACTCCTGAGCCCTAGGACATGGCTAATCAACTATGACACTCTTCCCCGCTGACCCTTAAAATCCACCTCCACACAGTTCTCCCTGAAGCGGCACACTCCGTGAGAGCTGACACATGAAATAAAACCTATTTGCTATCCTGACCTACATCACATTCATCTTTGCCTTGTCTGCAGCATCTAGCACAAAGACCTGTCGAGCTTGTAAAAAAATGGAAAAAGAACTGATATTTACTCAGCATCTAAAACTCAACATACTCAAGCCAGGTGTTTTTTATGTTTTCAATGGTACCACTTAAATCCTCACAAAAATTCTATGAAAGAAGCATAATTCTTGTTGAGTAACCAGAGAGAGTAAGACCCAAGCTTATTTAAGTGACACCAGTCCACAGGTCAGAGGCAGCTAAACCAGGTTCAAATCCAGAGTCTAACGCCTAAAGTCTGTCTGCCATGGCATGCCATGCTTCATTAACTTGAATGTGCAGTGCATGTCTAACATTAGAAAATAGACAATTGTGGTTGAATCATCCAGAATCCAGAACAAGGAAATAGACATGTATTATACCATTAGGAGTGAGTTAAAAAGAGAATATAGAAAATGATTTCATGCCAAGGAGTAAATAAAAATAAGTGAGGTCTGATAATTTAAAAGAAGCAAGACATAATCAACAGTCTGCAAGATTAACAATTTATTGGCTGCTAATTCTGCAGATTGGCTTTTTCAAGCACGAGCCCATTGGGTATTCTGCTAATGGAGCAGAGAGCACCTTGGGCTAATCCTGTGAAGTGCAGCTGCCCACACTCTGCAGAGCCCTGCCTGTGTTTCTTGCTTTCAGTTTGGTCTGCTTTCCTGCCAGTTTCATGTATCTCATCAGAGACCAGAGGTGGGAAAGCAGAGATGCTCCCTGACAAAGCAGAAGTCTTTGCAGTGGAGGACCAAGAGGACCAGTGAGCCCAGACCCCAGGCATGGCAGGACCACTGTTTTGAGTCTGAAAATACACATTGCAATGGCTTCTCTCCTGGGGAGACAGAGGGAACAAGAGAAAAGCCTGGGAGGGAGAAGAATGCTAGAATGTCACAGCCGGGAGAGCCTGCAGAAGCCATTTTTCCTGTCTTCCCAAATGTCAACAGGTTTGCCATATGCCTGTATGATCTGTACTATTATTGACGTATTCTCCTTCTTTAAATAAGCCCACTTATTTGACTACATTTAGCCTCATCCTAAGCTATAGATCAATAAAATCATACACTTGATGTGCTGGTTATATCTTCCTTATAGATATTAAAATAAACATGGTAACTATGATCATTTTAAATGTTTATCCAAAACCACAATGAGATACCACCTTACACCTGTCAGGATGGCTATTATCAAAAAGACAACAAATAACAAACGTTGGCAAGGATGTGAAGAAATGGACCCCCTGTGCACTGTTGGTAGCAACATAAACGGTGTGGCCACTATGGAAGAAAAGTATGGAGATTCCTCAAAAAATTAAAAATGGAACTGCCATATGATCCAGGAACTCCACTCCTGGGTACTTATCCAAAGGAAACAAAAATACTAACTCGTAAGATATATGCACCTCCATGCTCATTGCAGCATTATTTAGGATGGCCAAGCCATGGAAACTACCTAAGTGTCCCTCAATGGATGAATGGATAAAGAAAATATGGTATATGTACACAATGGAATATTATTTAGAGAAAAAAAGAGTGAAATCCTGCCATTTGCAAGGCTTTGAGAGCATTATGCTAAGTGAAATAAGTCAGACAAAGACAAATATCATATGATCTCACTTATAAGTGGAATCTTAAAAACAAAACAAAACAAGACACCAAACTCATACAGAGAACAGATTAGTGGTTGCCAGAGGTAAGGTGGGGTGAGAAAAATGGGTCAAGGAAGTCAAAAGGTACAAACTTCCAGTCATAAAATAAATAAATCTTGGATTTGTAATCTACAGCATGGTGACTAGAGTTAATAATACTGTATTGTATATTTGAAAGTTGCTAAGAGAGTAGATCTGAAATGTTCTCACCACAAGAAAAATTGTAAATATTTGTGGTGGTGAATGTCAACTAGACTTATTGTGGTGATCACTTTGAAATATATACATATATCAAATCATTATGTTGTAAACCTGAAACTAATATAATATTATGTCAAGCATATCTCAAAAAAAAAAATGTTCATCCACATATCACATAAAACCAGCTTGAATCCTTCTAATGGGACAAGTACCACAGCATTGAGAAATACTGATAAAGTTCATCGGATTCTAGCCTTTCTTTCCTTTAGCAGCAGAAATTAAGTGGTAATAGAGGATTTTGAGGAACCCCAATCTATCCAATAGATAGCACAGAGAATCTTTGATGAAAGTTGAGTAAGATGGCCAGGAAACCCAGCTCCTTAACATCCTTACTGCCGCCCATCCTGCCCCAAGCCCCCGAGTACCCTTGTAGAACACCCAAAGCTCAACAGCAGTATTTGAACACTGCCCTAGCTCCAGCCTTTTGTTGTACAGAGGAAGAAACTAAGGCACAAAAAAGAGAACTAATGACAAAATATTGCATACAAAATTATTGCAGAAATAGATCTTGAACACAGGGCCTCTGACATACCTCTGGAGATCTGTGCACTGTCCTGCGCCCTGGAAAACCTTCAACCCTGGGCCAAAGAGATGACACATGGCCTCCCTCCACCTCTATCTCCTTCCACGTCTTCTGGTTTGAAGCAACCTTTGAGGTGAGAGAAAAGGAAATCTATGACTAGAAGCGAAGGCAGTGAGGTGGGATTTGGACCATTATGGCTATGGTGCTGCTTGGTCTGAAAGCTCTTTGGACTGAGAATATAAGACTGATGCATGAGAACCTCAGGGAAACTGACACAGCTCAATACATCTGTACAATTTGGGCCCCCTATTTCTCCCTTGAAGAACATTCCAACTAGTTGAAGCATCTAGAAGCATGCCACAAACTCAAATCCTATTTCAGAAGCACTGAAGAATAATTTGAGATAGCTTCCATACTTCTGTCTCCTTCCTCACCTGCAGCTCCTCTCTGACCCACCCCTGTCAGCCATGCCCCTCCATCCTCCCTTCTCTGGATCTTTCTCTCTAGAGGCATCCAGCATCTTTGCCCTCGCAGAGCACCCCAGCTTCTGCACATCTCCTCCCCACCCACTGTGCTGCTCCACACAAGACAGACAGCACAGCCCACCTTGCTGATGATGGAGTCTTCCTCCTCCAAAGGCTGGAGATGGCATCATAAAATAATAAAACTTGAACCATTTTTCTTTCTACCAGATTTTAGCTCAATATAAGGAATCATTTTCCAACAGCCAGAACTTCCCAAAAAGGGTGAGTTGGCCCCTTCAGGCAATGGTGTGCCTTCACCTCCAGGGGATCACTTGAGAAGGCATCCTTGGAAGATTCTGGTCTCAGATGGGAAATTTCACTGGATATCCACTAATACCTCCTTCCAACTCTAGAGTTTTCTGATTCAACAGGGGTCTGTGGCCTTTGGGTTGCAGCAAGGGGGAAATCTGAGGCAGTTTTGGGAAGCATATGTGAGAAGCATCTTTGACTCTAGCACAGAGATCATTAAACTTTTTCTGCAAACAGCCAGATGGCACAAACTTTAGGCTTTGCACGTCATACATTGTTCTTCGTTGCAATTACTCAATTCTGCTATTGTATCAGGAAAGCAGCCATAGGCAATATGTAAACAAATAAGTGTGATAATGTTCCATTAAAACTTTATTTACAAAATAGGTGGCATTGACATAGTATGAGTGTGTTTCATGTTTGGTAATTGCAATCATTGTTGCTTTTGTTGTGGTCATCCATGTACAATGCTTGGTGTCAGTCTATTTATCTCTTGTAAAAATAAAATACAGTGTGTGTGTGTGTGAAAAAAAAAATAGGTGGCAAATGAGTCTTAACTTATTTCAAAATAAACAAAACAAAAATTGGCAGCAGGCTAGATTCGACCTGCTGGCTATAGTTGGCCAATGTTTGCTCTAGAGGAAACTTATCCACCTGAATACCTCCCTCTCCCTTCTTGCTTCATCCACTCAACCACTGAGCCAAGTCAGCACTACCTCCAGAATATGTCTCATGGCCATCTATAAGAGAGACAAGCCGGCACCTTAAGTAATCAAACCCACATATTCCATAGTTAGCAACTGCAGGAAGACCCCCAAATTGACCTTCCTTTGAGAGACATGCACGCATTTCTTAAAATGTCAGTGGTCACTAAAACCCCAGGGTAGAAGTGCTTAGCCCTTCAACCAGGAGAACTGTTGTACGTTTAGGGGTGCTAATTATAAGCTCCTCCCTTCCAGATTCCTGAGAAATAGACAGCAGACCCAAGGAACCAAATGAGAATCAAGAGCCAGCACTGCACTTTCCTAAAAGGCCAGGCAAGTACAAATAGCTTCAATATTTAGGGCTTTGGGTTTAACATGTTGGAGAACATGGCTCAAACCAGACCTTCCCCAATTTTACTCCTAACCCCTTGAAGACATTTGGGTCTATTCAGAGGAGAACCAAAGTTCCAGAACCAACTCAAACCCATCTGACCAAAAGTTGCTTTCTTGAATTGTTATAACCAGAGCAGGAGGGAAAGACAGCAAGTAATACTTGGGCCCACAGCTCTGCATTTAAGTGAAGAGGCTGCATTACTCTAATTAATGTGACTACTCTTATTGGCGATAGAGTAAGAATCTGGGACCACTGAGTTGTACTGGTCAGGGGTCTGGATCCCTGTACTGACTACCGTACAGAGGCAGGAAGAGGAGGGGAGATAACTTGGTCCTGAGGTACCCACTTTTCAAAGGGACAACTCTGATTAGATGCTGATGAGCATTCATAATTAGTAACAGTGACAATAAGACATTACAAATTGCTCTTTCTGCATCTTTTCTCACTTATTTTCAGCCACCCTGTGAGGTTGCCATTCATGTCAACCCCCTTTACATATAATGGGCTGTCCAGAGGAGTTTAAATCCTAGACTTAATTGAAACTAAGAACACTGCCATCTTGGCTATTTTATGTGATTTCTGTGCTCAGGGTAAAAACTTGAACTTACTTTTGGGGCAAGTTGTCTTTTATCTTGGAAACAATCATTTCAGCAGTCCCTTTGAGTTACAGGTGTGCAAAGTAAGTGCATTCCTACCCATTGATTTTGGGAAAGGGACTTCTTCGGTGGAGATGGGGTTTGGAAAGGGCCTGGGTTTAGAAGAGGCTGATACGTAAATTCAGGATGAATCCTCTCTCATACAACAGTTTACATACGTGAAACTACATGGTGGGTCAAGAAGCCTTCTGCAAGAAAATAGTTTGGTATTTATCTACTTATTATATTCTTTAGAACACATCTGACAAGGGTGGGCCTACTTGAGGCCAGACGGTGGGAAGAAAAAGAAGGGTCTCCAAGAGGAAATTCATCAAGAGGGAGGAGTGTGGACTGGGCAACCCAGGCAAAGGCTGTTGAAGCAGCTGGTTCTGGGCAGTGAGTGCTTTAGCTCATGATACTGCTCTCTGGGGGATGGGCTGGGCCTTAGGGAATGTGGTTGCTTCTGTGTGAAATGAAAGAGCTGAGCTCTGATGGGCCGCATCCCTGGCAACCCAGGCCCATTGGAGAGAAGGGTATCCTTGACCAAGGGTAACCCAGGAGAAGGAGCACTGTCCACTGTTCTCTGTGGAGCCACGGCAAGAGCTGACATTTCTCCTGACCACAGGGACTGCCCAGCTTCAGCAAGGGCCAGGCATCCCAGGTTTTATTCTTCTCACCTGCAGAGCAGCAATAGGGGTTCTTGGGCTTCCCAGGAAAGGTCTCTGAAGACAAGGTGTGGGTGTGGGAGAGCCTGCACTGCCTGCTGATCTGAACAGGTGAAGGATGGCAGTCACAAAGTGACTGTTAGCAAAAGAGATTCATTTTGCATTTGTATGAGCTGTTGAGGTCTAGGGACTTCCAGCTTCTGAGCATGTGAGCCAACTGAGGCTTAGAGAGGCTTGCTTAATAATAGGATCTCAGCCATTCTTAACTCTCACTCTACACAGAATTACTGGGGAAGTCCTAAAACAGACTGATACTTGGGCTGAACCCAGCCGAACTGAATCAGTCTTTTGGACTAGAGCCAAGGAATCAACTACATTTGAAAAGTTCCATAGGTGAATCTAATGTGTAGGAGGTTGTGAAGTACAGGACTAACCTAAGGCAGATAGATAGATAGATAGATGATAGATAGATAGATAGATAGATAGATAGAGATAGATAGAGATAGCCCCATTTTATGGAAGCTGAAGGTTAGAAAGTCAAATAAGTAGCCCAAGGTAATTCAGCTGATAAGCTTCAGAATCATATGTCAAATCTAGGTCTGACTGATTGCTGACCCCATATTGATTTTACTCTATCATGTTACCTTGAAGATTCTGGAGAATGAGGAAAAAGGAACCAAGATAGAAGAGAACAGAAAGAACCCCCCAAAGACTTCAGCTTCTTACCAGTTAAAAACATCCTTGCAGCGAATAAAAGGAAGATGTTGCACAGAGACACAAAAATCTTCCTTCTTCATGTCAGTGAAAAGCCATCCAGGCCAACTCAACATACTTCAAGAAAGGTTTCTTTCTCCCACTTCTTTCTAGCCAAAAAGCTTGTCAAGCTCCTTGCACTTGTAGTTACATCCCTGGGAGGCAGGCCTTGACTGAAAGGGAGAAAGTGTGGTTGTTGTGGCTTGGATTACAAAGGAATCCCACCTGGGCCAGGGCTCCCAGCCTCATTGAGCACAGGCAGAAACAGAGCGCCATCTTGTGGGGAAATGATGCAAGCCAGGCTGGTTCAGGGCTTTGGATCAGAAATGTGAGGCCTCTAGACCCAAGCACATTACAAGTGCCTCAAGGGCAGGAGTCCTCTGAGTGTCTGTGAACACCTAGTAAATAATAATATCATTTTAATTAGCGCCATCGCTTATTGAAACTTACAATGCGCCAAGTTCTAAGCAAAGCCTTTCCTGAGTACCCTCCCCATCCCAAATACACTTGCAAACTCTGATGTTGGCAATATTATCCTCACTATAGTGATACGGGTCTAGAGATGTGGATAACTGACCAGCCCAAGTCACAGAGCTAGTAATGGATCTGGGATTCAACTGAGGGGAAAATAATAGTAAACTTCATTTCCGCTAGGAATGTGGGGTCTGTTTGACTACAGGACTCTTGGCAGTGTATGTGACACGGGAAAAATGCAGGCAGGAAACCAAATGCCAGCAAAAACCTGTCCTGGAAACCATCCCACTGTTTTTTCATGTCCTCTTGTTCTATAACTAGGCAGAAAAACATGAACCAGAAGGGCACTTGCAGCTGTGTACTGCTGAGTGTTTAAAAACTGGCTCTATGGGGTATGAAAGCCCTGATTTGTGGCATTTGCCAATTTCTGTGGTATAAATACTCCCACAGTGGCCAGTTTCAAGCTACCAACTTGGCATCAACTACTTCACAAATTTCCTGAAAATTTAACATGAGCTTATTTAAACTGGTTCCAGTACATCCATGGAATTGATTTCATTCTAAGAGAATGATGCTTGTTAGCTAGAAGTAGGGACTTCCCCCATCCTCCAGTCCAAAATAACCCAGAGTATTTTGTTGGTTTTTTGGTTGTTTTTTTTTTTTTTTTTTTGGCTGCGTTGGGTCTTCGTTGCTGTGCGCGGGCTTTCTCTAGTTGCGGTGAGCAGGGGCTACTCTTCTTTGCGGTGCGCGGGCTTCTCATTGCAGTGGCTTCTCCTGTTTTGGAGCACGGGCTCTAGGCGCGGGCTTAGTTTCTCCGCGGCATGTGGGATCTTCCCGGACCAGGGATTGAACCTGTGTCCCCTGCATTGGCAGGCGGATTCTTAACCACTGCGCCACCACGGAAGTCCCAATCCAGAGTGTTTCAGCATCCTTCAATGATCTCATTCAGGATTTTTCTCGCAAGGGCTAATACATTGTTTACTTCAGCTTGGCAGACATACAATCTGGTTGTATGTTTGGCATTAATCATAGACACTAATGATTTAAATCTCTGGGCTTGGATGCACAGAAGATTCAAGTAAGTGATGTCCTAGACCAGAAGAAAAGATTTTGTGAATCTTGACAAATAGGAGAAAAGGTCCATTCTAGTTAGGATTGGTTCAGTTAGTGAAAGAACAAATTAAAACCCCTAAAAATCAGAAAGCAGAGTAAAGTGGAGATGAACTACACATACATCTTGGGTGGAATAAAGCGAGGTTACAATGAATTATATAATACCAGCCTTTAAAAATCAATATAAAATAAAACAGATAACAATGGAATTGCAATAAAAGAAAGTATGATTACTGGGGACTGTGCCATCCCTCAGGTTCAGAATTACTTTGCTTCTTCTTGGAAAACTAGCTTAAGTTGAGTTTGGTCTTCCTGGGGGTAGAACAGTGGAGTGCTTAAATGCATAGGCTTTGGGTGGAAATCTGTGGCGTTGACCAAGTTACTTAACGTTTCTAAGGCTCAGTCTCCTTGTCTGTAGAATGGTGATATTAATGATGTATAAACATTTATCCACATTTCATTTCAAGCTTGTTGGCAAAGGGAAAGACTTAAAAAAAAAAAAAATGCTAGTTCAAATATTTTCTTTGGGGAAGACACCAAAAGTGACTTAAACACCACTCAACTAAACTTTTAAAAGAGAAATGTCTGGTTTGAAGGTTATTAGGAAAGCATGTGGCTTAAACAGTGTTGTACCTTTGAATATACGGTTAAGGGTTACTGGGCACATCTAAACAAGAGCAGAGTGGAGTCAATCTAACTTCCCAAAAGGAATCTAAATTGCTTTAAAGTCCATCAGAAAAATACTCCGGAGCTTTATTAGGAATGCTAGATCCTTCCCAAAGAGGCTGAAAATCACGTCAACCCACAAAGTTGTGCCCCAGATCAGGTTTGGAATGATTTTCTTTCACAGTAACCATCACATAGGGCTGGTGTGAGGATTATATGAAATGGTAATATCAGCTAACACATACAGAGTGTTCTTCCTGTGCCAGAACCAGTGGTGAACATGTCACATCCATTATGAAATCATGTCATTCGCCAGTTCCCATTTCTCTAGGGGTTTTTCATTGCACTTAAGACAAAACATGTTTCCTATCCTTGTGGTCAAAGCCCTTCGTGATCTGATTCCACCTGCTACTACTCTACCCCAATATCCTCCAGCTGCAATGACCATATTTCTGCTCCTCAAACACATCAAGCTGATTCCTGCCCCAGGACCTTAGCATTAGCAGTTCTTCCTGCACCAGCTACTCCTCATTTCCTCATGGCTGACTTCACTGCGACATTCAGATCTGAGAATGACCTTCTCTAACCTGTGAGCTGCTGTCCAGTCAACCTCCGCTGTATCTCTCTACTTCATCTTAGGCAGAGTACTTATCTCTTCTTGATATTTTATTCACGCATTCGTTTGTTGACCAGTTAATTCCACTAGAATGGAAGCACTGGTAGGGCAAGAGCTTGTCTGCCTAGCTTACCTGCTTTCTCTGCCATGCCTAGAATATTTCCTGGCACATAGAAGGACCCCAAACATATTTGCAGAATGAATGAATTATCTCAGTCAGTCTTCCCCAAACCCTATGGTAGGTCCATTTGTGTATTTCACAAATAAGAAAACAAGACACGGAGAGGTTGAGTGATTTGTCCACAGTCATAAAGCTAGAAAACAGCAAAGCAAACCCAGTTGTGGTTCCAAAGGCCTCAGGCTCCACCTCTTCATCATCATGCCTGTAAAAATAAGCTTCCTCACTCACCCTTCCTGTTTTATATATTACACATTTAGTCTAGGAAATGGAAGTAAATCTGCCTTTGCTTTAGACTTACTTTAAATTAGCTCCTCTGCCATTCGTTAGTCAAAATGCTACCTACTGTTTTATGTAAATCTAAATTAAGGAAAATGCCCACTTCAGGAGTGAATATGCCTTTAATTGTATGAATATATATTTTCTAGTACTGCCTTTGAAGATTAAGGTACTTAACTTGTTCAGGCCTTCCATCCCCTCTGCCCATCCAGCATCCATCATTTCTTTCAAAACCAAGTTCCAGGCTGCCTTCCTGTAGATGGCTTCATGGATTAATTCAGTCCATTCCAGCCACCCTCCCGCAAATGTACACATTCATTTTCTTCCACTTTGCCCTCATTTTGTTACCGAATGCAAGTTCGTGTACTGGACGCACAGTGAGGCTGAACAAACCGAAACGTCGGAGTTTGGAGCAGAGAAAGGTTTATTGCAGGGCCAAGCAAGGAAAATGAGTGGATTGTGCTCAAAAACCTGAACTCCCCAATGGTTTTCAGGGCAAGTTTTTATAGGCAAAAGTTGGGGTGAGGGCTGCAGGGTGTGTGACTTTCTTCTGATTGGTGGGTGGTGAGGTAAGTGGGGGGTTCCAGGATTGTGAATCATCAGCCTCCTGATTTCAACCAGTCTGGGGTTCCAGCATGTAGTTACCATCTTCTGAAACAGGAGGGAGCAGGCAGGGCACAACTTTTAAAAGAATGACATAGCCATAGGACATGACAAAAACTGGTTAGAACTAACTAGATCCAAGATGGTGGAAGATTTGACTTCCAGTAGACCTTAAGCCTCATTATATGCTCATTGTAATACATTAGCTAAATGACACAACCATCAGCAGCCTGACAGTTCAGAGCTAATCATAAAAGGCCAAAAAGTGGGTGGTGGCCCAATTCCTGGAAATCCCCACTCTTTCCTCTGAAGTAGTTGGAATAATCCTCCCACTCATTAGCCTATGAAATTACCCAGCCCATAAAAACTAACCACGCCATATTTTGGGGCCTCTCGCCTTCCCAGATGGCCCACACTCTGTCTGTGGAGTGTGGTTCTCTCTAAATAAATCCACTTCTTACCGATCACTTTGTCTCTCACTGAATTTTTTCTGCCATGAGACATCAAGAACCTGAGTTTCATTAAGTCCTGAGACCAGGTGTGTGATCTCAATTAAAAGACCATGGGTTCAAGTCCCAATCTTACTTGCACAGTTTCACTTCTACCTGGGTGGGGGCCTTAGTTTCTGTAGAAGAACTCAAAGATATTGTTATGTATCTCCCTTGAGGAGGAACCAGGATCCTGCTTCAATAGCCCGCACTATCCTTTTTCGATTGCTCCTCCTTCATTTCTTCATTCCCTTACTTCCCTGATTAACAACTCTTTGAATCTGCTCTTTGGTATTCAGGAAGGTCTAGGAGGCTGAAGCCTTTATCCTGCAAATAAGAAACTGGGGACATGAAAAGGCTTTTGTACCTGGGAGGGCCCTACGGGGTCCTGCTTAATTTCAACTTCTACATTACCCAACTCCTCTTATTTTATTTCATACATGTATTGTGTGTGCATAACAAGCATGTTTTGTCTTTATAATCAGTGTGTTAGCTCCCTGAGACTGTGGCCCATGCCCATTAGGCTTCCTATTTTAGGGAAATCTACTTAGAACCAACAAGATGGTATAGAATTCCTATACAGTTGCCTAATAACAGAAAACACGTGCATATAAATGAAAGTACACTTTCTTCCCTCTTCCTTCCTTGTTCTGAAAGTTCTGAATTTGGGGAACAATACAAATGCTTTCTTTATTGCAAAACTCACTGTTTAACCACCATTGTAACTTGTTCAACATATTTACCACACCAAAGTATGTGTTTCTAATAACCTAAAATAGTAAAAATTCAAATTTATGTTTAATCTAAAAGAATCTTAGCCGTTACTCAGCCTTTTATTATGTTTTTAATGGTTACCTGAATCTCACCTGTTAATTATGGTCTCTTCTTATCACAGAAAAAGAGTGGTGCAAAACATTTCAACACAAACTCCTTACTTAAATCCAGAAGAGTACAATTGTCAGTTTAGTATTCATTGTCTGAAAGAATTATTTGATGAGTATTTTTATTCAATTTTCTTTCAAGAAGTAAGCATAACTTCTCTTTTTCCAAGTAACTCATATCTCTTGAGACACATGATTCAACTCTATGAAAATCATTCTTGAGTCAAATCTTTCTAGCAAGAAAGTTCTTGCTTTTGAAATGAAGGAGGACCCTGCGAGGCTCTCCCAGTTACAAACGTCTTTCCATGACCCCTGTTTCTTGTTTGTAGGGAAAAGGTGTCAGCCTCCTAGACCTTCCCTGAGTTCCAAAGGGCAGATTCAAACAGTTACTAATTAGAGAAGGGAGGGACTGCAGAAACAAATGAGGAGCAGTCAAGAAACAATGGTGAAGCAATAAAGCAGCGTCCTGGTTCCTCCCCAAGGAATATACAAAACAATATTATCTTTGACTTCTTTTGCAAGAACTAAGGCCCCCGCCCAGGTGGAGGATGGTGACTTCAGGATGAGCACAAGATTCCCAGAACACCACCCTGTTACCTCACCACCAACCAGTCAGAAGAAAGTCACACACTCTGCAGCCCTCACCCCAAATTTTGCCTATAAAAACTCTTCTCTGAAAACCATCAGGGAGTTTGTTTTTCTTGAGTACAAGCCACTCATTCTCCTTGCTTGGACCTTGCAATAAACCTTTCTCAGCTCCAAACTCCAATGTTTCAGTTTGTTTGGCCTCACTGTGCATGGGGCACATGACCTTGCATTTGGCAACACTTTTAAAGAGTTGTCCCCACCCAATCCATGGCCTCGCTGGAGTAACAGAGGCACTAATATTAAAAAGCAAGCCATGTGGCTTAAAGAATATCAGATTTGTATTGATGTTTTGAAGCATGCCAGCATGGATTAGTAGGAAGTGTCAAGCCAAGGCTCAGTTTACAAAGGGGGCAAACAGTGACAAATGCTGATATTCACTAGGTTCCTGTGCACATGGCACCATTTTTCACAATCCCTTCCCTTTTGGGTCCCTCCCCATCACCTTAACAAGGCATCTTCCATATTAAACAATAGAACCTTTATTAGTTTGAATGTTTTTCGGTATTTGTTTTACATAATCAAACGATGGGTAAGAACAAATATAACTAGGCCTCAGAAACAAGTGGAGGAGAGGCAGGGCCTTCACTGTCCATCCCTTATCTGTGCTTCACTCTGCCGGTTGTCAGATGTTTTTTCTTCTGCAGACTGGCTCTATCCATATGGCAGAGGAGGACCTTGTGGTTGACTACTCCAGACATCTGCTCACAGTGTGGCCACCAGAGAGGGAAACCAATTATCTTCAAAAACCCAAAGGATAGTTCTAATTGGTACAGCTTGTATGGGGGCTTATCTCTAAATGATTAGCTGTTGTCAATAAACTTCTGTGTTTTCCTCATTTTCTACAAGGAACTTGTGGAATTTAAATTTAAATTTAAAACACGGCCAAGAAAATTTGATGTTACCTGAGATAGACCATCCGGAATGGTCCCACAGCAATATCTCAATTTGTTCACCACAGTGTGGGGCCCAGCCTTCCGTTTTGCAAGGTCAGAGGGTGAATATCAGTACACAAAGAATGGATCTGAATCCCACATGGTTTCACCATTAACCAAGTTCTTACAGCCTTATGCATAAAAATCATCCATGGGGAAAGATCTAACCATCAAGTGGAGAGCTTCCTATATTTGCTGAACAGCACTTTTTCTTCCTAGATGCAAAGCCAAATGTGAAGCCAAATATGACCCCAAGGTTGTCCAATGATCACAGAGTCAGAAGAGTAATGAATTAGATGATCTTAATGGCTGGCACCTATTAGCAAATGCATGCTTTCTGTAGAAACAATGCCAGTTCTAGACACTTTGGATCCCTGCCTTTCATAGATGCTATGCCAGCCATTTCCCTCTGAAGAGATTCTTCATTCAGAGGTAGAATACTTTCATTACTTAGGTATAAGATTTCTTGGTTATAATCTACCTTCTTATCCCTTTCAGAATTTCTACACAGATGACCTGGATTAGATTTGGGTGATTCAGATAATATTACATCATTTCTACAAATCTTGCTTTCATTTCTACTTTTCCTAATTTCATTCCTGGAGGTGTGGCTTTCAGTTTGCAGGGAACGATCTATCATCTAGAATATTCAGGAAACACACATACACACACACACACGCTATTTTTAAAATAAAAACAATCTTCTTAAAGACTAACTCTTCTAAATGCAAAATTCCTTTCCATTTTTATAAGCATATTAAGGAATATCTTTTATTTCAAGCCATCTGATATACTGCCATCCCAATTGTCAAAATAGCCCACAAGTCAGTAACATTAATTGACACTGGCTGCTTAACTTCATAATAAATCTTACTTCTTTAGAGTGCCGGAAACGCTGAGGCTTGTCGGCTGCGAGCTTCAGAGAGGGAGGAACGTGCTCCTACTGCTGGGGTCTTGGACAGCTCAAGTTTTTTCCAACTCTTGTTCCAATCAGGTTTTTGAAGATGGACCAAAAGACCACAGTCACACTCCTAGAGCTTGCTGCAAAGAGTCTGCTGAATAATGAGCCTGCAGCTATCCATGCCCTGGACGAAATCCCAAGAGACCTCTTTGTTCCATTGTTCAATGCTGCCTTCTTGGGTGGGCATAAGACGATGCTAAAGGCAATGGTGCAGGTTTGGCCTTTTCGCTGTCTCCATATTGGGTCATTGAACACACGAGAGTCATACTATGACATCTTGGAAGCCATGATTGATGGTCTGCAGATCCTCCCTGCCCAGAACTCTTCCTCTTGGGGGCCCAAACTGAGGATCCTAGATTTAAGGCGTGACCTGGACTGTGAGACAATATGCTCTGAGATTGGGACCGCATTCCCTTTCTGTTTTCAGTCATGCATTTACTCTCAGCACTCTATTCTTAAGATAGAAGAAGCTCAGCATAGTGTCAGGTGCCTCGGGATTGGTAATTCCGGGTCTGAGCCTCAGTCAGCTCAGGAACCCATGGAATTACTAGTGGATATTTCCCTCAATAGTACCGTGAGAACAGAGCAATTCCTCTCTTTCCTTTGTAGTAAAGTTCAGCAGAACCTTGGGTCCTTGCACCTCTGCTGCAGAGGTTTGCAAATCGATAGAATGTCTGCCCTCAAAAGTATCCTGCAGTTTCTGGATCTGGGGTGCATTGAGCACCTGGAAATGGATCAGGCTAATCTGAGTGAAGTCGTCACCCTTTTGGCTCGGGTGATCCACCTGAACAGCCTTACTCTGTGTAACATCCCCTTTAAATCTTATCAGAGAAGGACCTTCAGATCTTTTCTCCTCTGGCTTGGGCAGCTGGACAATCTCCAGGAGCTCAGCTTGACTTTCTTCTGCCTCACAGATCAACTGCACAAACTGCTCAGGTGAGGGGGTGGGGAAGAATCTGGGTTCCCTGAACACCTCATTGTTAAGACAGAAGAGACCATGCTTGGATCTTCCTAAGCTCCTTGTAACCCATTTCTCCTTTTGCCTCAGCATAGGCACTGCTGGGAGTTTGAACCTAGCCGGGGGAGAGAGGGCTACCTTATGGTGAGCAGCAGATGAGGTTAGAAAAGGAAGCTGTGCTCATTCATTCATTCATTCATTCAGTGGCCGTGGGCAGACACTATAATAAGTCTGTAAATATATTGGTGAAAAAGACTCAGTCCTTCTCCTATTGGACTTTACAGCTCTCTAGAGAGGAAGGGGAGGCATTCAGATGGAGAAACATTAAGCTATAGAACTAATGCACATGCCCATGGATGGGCCCCATTAGTTAACACTGCCAGATAATTTTGCTCCTGTATTTTCCCCAAGGCTTAGACCCTGAACTGAGAGCTTGTCATCTGGGAACTAGTCAAAGGAAACCCTCAGTTGGCTGCTTTCCCAGACCCATCCTCGCCAAATTAGTGAATCAGATCCAACACTGATTATGTCGTATATACTAAGTGCATGCAATTTCTTCACTTAATCTTTCCCGCACTTCTGTATAATAATTACTGCTGTGCACATTTTCAAGATTAAAACCCTGTACCTCAGAGTGGTAAAGTAACTTTCTCCGGGTCACAAATCTATAAAGTCTGATCCCAAAGTCCACATTGTTAACCACCTATTGCAAACCATGAACACAGTAGTTTATTCTAGAGCCTTAGGTACCTATAATTTGGGGCTCATTGCCCTCATTCTTCTGAAATAATCTTACTTTTTTCTCTCTTTAGAGTTGTGCCACCTCAGTTGGATACACTGTATCTACCTTTCTGTAGCCTTTCTAACAGAGATGTCACTGTCCTGTCCCAGAGCTCTCAGGCCACCCACCTAAGGGTATTGAGTCTCAGTAACAACCAGATCTTCTCAGAAGTTTATGAGCCCTTCCAGACTCTGCTGGAGAAGGTCTCAAGCACCCTGCAACATCTGGAGATAAATAATTGTATGATAACTGATTCTACTCTCTCTGCCGTCCTCCCAGCCCTGAGCCACTGTACCCACCTCCGTGTCCTTAGCTTTACCTTCAATCCCATTACGATGCCTGTGCTCAAGAGCCTTCTGCAGCACTTGACATCCTTGATGAAGCTGAAGTACGTGATTTATCCTGTCCCTGTCCATTGCTACGAGGAAGGGGATTTTCATGAGAGTTTGGACCAACAGAAACTTGCTGAAGTCCAGGCTCAGTTGGAGGCGATGCTGCACGGGGCACAGCGGGACGACATGACCTGGACCACTTGTTCAAAGTGATGTCCACGGTACAAGGAGGTGTTTCAACACTGATGTGTGGCCATTAAAGCGTTCACTTTTTTTTTTTTCTCACCTGAAACCCAAGTTTGTAGAGACACATATGTAAAGTTCTACTGTTCTAGGAAACTGGGGATAGGAACACTGGATATGTAAACTGATCTCTATAAAAGAGGAACTTTTAAAAGGAAATACAGGAATTTGAAAGGTCCTCTGGATCTCTTGCCCACTGCCCTCTACGTCTTCTGGTTACTAACCAGAGTGTTGGGTATGTGACGTAAGCTGACCCAGTCATGGTACATCATTTCCTTATCCACACTGATCGGTTCACTTATCCATTTATGGGCACTTGACACAAGTCAGATCAATTGAAACTCTTCCTAGAGGTGGTAGTTGTTGAATAATTTTACCCTCTAGGGACCTGCAAACTTCTTGTGTTTCTGATTACCTCAGGTGGCCTGTGAGAAACCACATGCAACTAAAAGGAAACAAACAAACTATGCCCACTACCTACTGGTATCTTCATCAGCATATTGCTGCCTGATTTCCCAGGTCTCAGACCCCTGGCTCAGTTATTCCTTATTCCACACACATTCACCAAGTATCTGTTATGATTTAGGTACTTTTCCAGGTGCTAAGAAAGATAAAGTCCCTGATCTCACTCAGAGTGTAGACATTCCTATGATTTATCAGTTTCTCTACTCTTTCTTAGAGGACTTGGGAAATTATTTATTCCCACGTAACACAGTATTTTTTTCACTTTTTCCCCTTATATAGTCTGCTCAAATGATGTTGGCCTTTTTATGCTCTTGGATAGCTGCTCAGGCCTCAGGTCATGGCTTACATGTTACCTCCTCAGATAGGTTTTCTCTTACTTCCCCATTTAAGTAGATTTATTCTGCTGCTGCTTTTTCTTAATGTACCATGTATATTTCCTTCATGGTACACATTGTTGCATATGTATTTGCTCCCTCTGCTCTTCCACTAGAGTTGCACTGCTTGGTATGGTGCACACTAACCATATGTGGCTTCTGAACTCTAGAAATTTGGCTACTCTCAAATGTGATGTACCCTAGGTGTTGAATGCACACTGTGTATCCAAGAGTTAGTAGGAAACAAAGGGTGTAGAATAACTAATTGATAATTTACGTGTATTGTTTACATGTTGAAATGATAACATACTGCATATCAAAGGCAGTGCAGATAAAAGAATGTAAATTAAATTCTTTATATCCTTACTTGTTAAAATGATAGCATTGTATTTCAAAGACTTAGTAAGAAAAATGTTGTAATAATTACCTGTTTATATCTTTACGTGTCAACGTGATAAAACATTGCGTTTCAAAGACTAACTGAGAGAAAATAAAGTTAATTAATAGGTTGTTCCTACTGTTTATATGTTGAAATGGTAACATAGAAAATGTCAACGATCTGATAACAGAAAAGAATGGAAAAATAATTAGTATTTTGTGTATAGTGTTTCCTTGTTGAAATGAAAACAGATTGCATTTTCCTTGTTGAAATGAAAACAGATTGCAGTTTAAAGACTTAGTAAGAAAGAAGAATGTAAAAGTAATGAATGATGTTTACACTGTTTCCTTGTTGAAATGATAACACACACATTTTAAAGACTCAGTAAAAAAGTTTTTACAATTATTTTTTCTTATTGCTTACATGTTGAAGTGATAAACTGCGTTTCAAAAACAGAGAAAATAATGTAAAAATTAATAATTAATAAAAATAGTTAATAACCTGACAAAAAAAAAAAAATCTTACTTCTTTAAATCTTATTGTTATCAATACCAGAAGTTTAAATCTTAAAGGCAAAGAAATATGAAAAAAGTAATGTTACCTGCATAAAAGGAGTATCCTCTTCTGAAAACAAAAACATGTTGAAACTAGGAAGCGTGGAATAAAAACCTGACTAAAAGGCAACCAATGACTTAAGGAAACCACGAATGGCCATCAGAGTTCCCCAAACATTGATGAGAAAATTCATATTTTAGAATTCTGCCTCAGCATACCCACTATACCTCCCCCAATGCCAAAAGCAATTTCTTCACAAAGTAGTACATCTGCATGTGTATTAATGGACAGCTTAATTAACTGATGGGGTACGTCACAGAACATTTCTAACAGAAATGAATAAATATATGATACTAAATGAGCATTTATTGAACACGTCGTGTGCATCCAGTACCCGTACCAGAGACCCAATGTCCTGCCTTGATTCTATTCTCATTCACGGTACAACTAGAAACTATAATAAAGGAAAACTTGGACCCTTTTCCTGTAATCTGCTCTTTCCTCAGCATGCAGAGTTTCCCCTCTCTCTTTGTCCAAATTCCACCCATTCTTAATAATTCATTTCATATAACAAATTGTCATGTGACAAAATGATATATGTCACATTGTCATTTATGTGGGCTGGCTTGGTCATTACAACAAGCCTGTGAATTAGGCATTATCTTCACTGTTCAGAGAAGCAACTTCTTATCTAGTGAAAGGCAGACATTCTTGAATACAGGCTTCTCACCTCCAACGCCTCACAACCACACCATTGCTGCCTCCTTTTAGTCCAGGCTTTCGTAAACTTTTTCTATAAAGGCCCAAATGGTAAATCTTCTCAGTTCTGCAAGCCATGCAGTCTCTGTCTCAACTCTGGCCTTGCAGCAAAAGCAGCCTTAGACAACGCAAACAAAGCAAACCCAATGGGTTTGGCTATGTTCCATTAAAACTTTATTTACAAATATACATCAACCAGATTAGGCCTGTGGGGCACAGTTAGTCTAGTCCAATATTTTTCAAATGGTGAACCATCAGCATTTGTTAAAAATTTCAACTCTCAGGCCCTGCCCCAGGGCTACCAAAAGTGAGATTCTAAGAATGGGGCCAGCACTGTTTTAAGAAGTCCTACGGGAGTTTCTATGCACACTAAGGTTTGAGAGCCACTGCTAATCTTCCTTATTACCCACACAGGACCCTCCCACATAAAGTATGAATAACTAAGGTGATGGCTATGCCCCACTTCACCAGAAAGCCTCTCTCCACCTCCTTCCACTCACATCTTCTGCTCCAAATCATAATTTTTCTCCTCCTCTGGAGTTCCTGCCCCAATATCCCAGGGGCTTATGCAATCCAATCCTAGTATTCTGTTGCCATTATTGCCATCTTGCTGTCCCAGACCCATCTTCCATCTCTCACCTGCTAGAACTCAGCTGCCTTCTTTAATTCTGCAGCATGTCCAGGTAGCATATGCTCACACAGCCACAATTTCCGAAACACCCCTACTCTTGGGCACTCCTAGCCTGGCAGGGAATAAGGAGGTTTCCAATCTCTGCCAGAACTGACCCTCTTCCTCTCCACCTGACCGTCCCCTTGTGCCACCCTCACCTCCAAGTCCTGACAAGCCCTTCAACTTGTTTCAGGAGAAAAAGCAATTCCCCTTCTCACATTAACACTTTATAAAATGTTCTGCCCAACTACCATCTCCACCTTCATTGACTATCGTACACTGCAGCAGAAATATAGAGACTAGCTGTGACCACAGAGTTTGCTTTGGAAAGACAAATAATACATCTTACCCTCTTCCCCACCTCTTACAAAAACTGTTAATGGGGGTGTTTTGAACCCCACCGTAAAATGTGTTATCACTAAAAAAGTGAACTTTCAAGATTTCAACTGAACTGTGAGTTGATGGAGAGTCATTTAGGAAATAATATTCATCAGCCTTTTGATTATGAAAGGCAAGGCCTGGGGCCTGGTTTGGAATGGGGCTGCCCTGCGGATACGAGGGAAAGGGAACAAATGACTCTGCCTAATAAGCAGATGGGCTCCCTGGGGTTAGGAGATCATCACTGTAAACTGATGTTTGACTTTCACAGGACTAGCCCCCAGAAACAGGGTTTGGAGGATTGGGTAGGGGTGGCGATGGAGCAGGCTGGGCTGTAGAAAAGAGAGGAAATCACAGGGGCCAGATATTTGGCAGGTATCTGGTGCCCAAGGACACAAATGGCTACCAGTAATGGCTGCCATAATAACCCACCATTGTTCCCCTCCTTCCCAAAGTGTTTGTAAAGTTTGTTGAAAGTCACTGGAGCATCAGACTTGGGAAACCGAATGAAAGCTCGATCATATTCAAGGAGAAAGTATTTGATTCTTGTTGAGATGCTGTGAATTCAGACATACATACAGTGGGGTAGGGGAGCAATGGCAAATTTTTTTGAAGACCTCACCAAGAGGTCCCCCACTATTATCAAAAATTATATTACCGATTCTAAAGAAATTGTAAGAGAAGAGAACAAAGCAACAAGGCCATTGGTAAGAAATGATGACTGCTTAAAACAGCATTTTTCCCCTCTTTTTTTAGATTTAAATGTACACCATTTTCCCCCTAGGTATTCACGATACTCATCCCTAGGACCTGCCTTCAAGTGGAAAGAAAAGCACCTTGGAACAGACAAAGCAGTACAGATCAGTGACCCTGATTCTTCTCAATGTAACTAGAATGCTTTCCAAGGCTAAAAAATTGTTCAAAGTTACACTGTACCCAGTATGTGTGTAACCAGTGTAACAAATCCATGGATACAAATATTCTCATTTCTTTTAGATTAAGTGTGTGTTATTCAATAAGACAGTTAACATACATTTTATAAAATCAATTGTGAATTATCTATTTAAATTATAATTTTCTACTTTGTCTGCCAAAAGGAACAGAATTTAAAATGCCTTCTCCAATCCCTATAGAGGTCTAAATTAGAGCACTCAGAGCAAGTTTAAGGGAACCATGAAAGGTAAAACTTTTGTGTAACTACTAGAGACATTTTATAGAGCATATTGTAGAAGTACATTTTCTTAGGAATACTGTTTATAAAAACTCAATACTTCAAGTGAATTTGGAACATACACAGAGACTGATAATTCTGCAAAATAATAGGCAAAGAATAGGATTAATAGAAGTGGGACAAACAAAAAGAAAAAGAAACCATATTGGAGCAGAAAAGGGACCCATCATCTTAAACCACCCATGATTTATAATTTTCACCAATAAATACTATAAAGAGGAATTTAAAACACGTGTGGTGGGGGGGTCGGGGGAAGTTTAAAAAAATAAATAAATAAAATAAAACACGTGTGTGTGTGTGTGTGTGTGTGTAACATCTCTGGAAGATTATACCAGACACTGGTAATAGAGGTTGCTTCTGGGTAGGGAAACTGGGGCACAGGGGAGAGACTTAACATTCCACTGTGTTCCATGTGAATGTATTACCTAGTTTTTTAAAAAATTAAATAATTGTATATGCATATATATCAATATAATATCCAAAAGGATTCATACCAACATGTTAATAGTGGTTATCTGAAAAAGAGACTGATTTTCTTTTCTCTTTTGTATTTTATAGTTCTCAAATTTTCTACAATGACTATTAACCTTATAATCACAAAAATATGTACTTTTAAATGTCTCTAAAAATATGGAATAGTGAGTAACCAATGAATCAAAATAAATAAAATAATATCAATAAAAAGGTAAAAACAGAATATAGTTAATTCTCACCTTATGATGTTTTAGAAAATATTTAGGATTTTCTATATGTTGTTTACAAAACATAAAATTATTTACTAGCCACTGAACCAATTCATTTTTAGCAGCAAATATCTTATTGTTTCATTATTTTTTAAAAAATTTGATCATTTGCCTAATTAAATTTATGGAATTTTGCTGAATTCTTATGGATGACTCTTTAGTTATTCCCAAATAGTTGAGTAAATTTGATACACACATCTATATACACCAAAGAAATACCATGCCTTTTACCATACTACACACAATAAGTACTATAAACATTCAACAATATATTGTATTGCATTGTTGGTAATTAACTAAAGGGCAACATGTCATATTCTCATCTTGTTTTCATTACTAATTTTGAAAATAGATAAAACAATGATATCTTATACCATTTTGATCTTGATTTGCTTTTAGCGATAAAGCTTTTATTGCACGACTTCTGCTCTCTGCAGTCTTCATTATACTCCTCAAAATGCAGGACACTTTATGTGAATTGAAACAATGAAGTCAGACTGTTTCTGATAGAAAGTAAATCCAGTCAGGCTGATCTGGCTAGTTTGACAATGAAAATGGCTGTTAATTAGGTTATATGACAAATATTTCTTATATTTGACAGTTTTAACTTTAATGAGCAGTTTCATCAGCTGCAAAGTTTTGACAAAAACAGAACTGAACCACCTGTAACCACAAAAAAAGAAAAAATGCATTTTATCCAAAACTATATATGCAAATGAACAATGTTTTTCCCAAACTTTGAGTATATCGGGTTAAACAAGGTACATCTCATTTTTTTAAAAGTCTAATTCATAGTCACTTGATGTCTTCTTTTTTAACACCCTACTCTAATCATCTGATGTCTTGATAAAGCCTACCTGGTATATTTTCTAGAAACCGAAAAAGTGGAAGAATAAGGACTAGGTAAACAAATCCTTTGGCAAGTCGGGTGGTTTTCAATTCTTTGCTTTCAAGAAAACTGAAGGAGGACTAATTGAACAGCCAGCTCAAAGATCATCAAATCTAATTTTTTGAGATCAAGAATTGAGCGATATTGCTACAATAAAACTCCGTTCCCAGGTACAGTACTTGTTTATATAAACACAATTTCTCAGGTCATGCAGCTATAAAAACTAGAAATACGAATAGAATTGTTGCTCAATCCTTCCCGTTCTAGCAATAAGACAAATTCATCCACAGATTATGAATTTTAAAAAGCAACAATATCCATTTCACCAAGAGATGTATTTTCCCATAACTTTTACATTCTATTGAATAATTATGAAAATTTGTAATATTTATTTTGCTTTGATCGTGTACTAAGAATAATTTTAAAGATAACTCCGTCAAGAATCAGGCGGTTTGCTCTCTGTGTAACCTTGGACACTTAATCTCTCTCGGACCTCAGTTTCCTGATTTGCAAATTAGTGATAGTAAGACCTAGGTTAGCGCTGTTCCAAAGACTGGGTGAATTAATGCACATAGAAAGCTCTAAACGCCACGCCTGGCCCTTAGTGCGTGCTATATAAGCATTACCTATTGATCAAACTAATCAATAGCAACACCCTAAAAACTAAAAGCCTGGGGGTTTGTCTTCACGGGTAGGAAGGAGGTGCTGGAGGGATCGGGTTCTAGACCACAGGCACACTCGGAGAGTAACGGGATGCTCAAGAGAAAACGGGATGGGGCGGGGAGGAGAGAGACAGGAGGCCCCTGGAGCTACCTGCCTCGAAGAAAAATGGGCAGGATCACAGATTGAGAACGAAGAGGGCTGGAAGAGTTTAGAATAGCAGTTCTACCAACGGTTCGCATGTCTACGGATGCGAACGTCTACGGATCTCGACTGCTCCGTAAATCAGGAGCAACAACATCAGGCCTAAATGCCACCGCGGTTGGAACCCGGCCAACGTTTCGCTCCCCCGCCCCGGCCAGGTGCGAGCCGGCGCCCAGTCGGCCCTCAGGCCCTGGGGGTCGCGTGAGTCAAACGCCCGACTGCCCGGGACTCCAGACCCAGGACCCGCGCGCAGAGCTCGCCGCCCGCCTCCGCTTCCCACACGGCCCGGCCTTGCGAGGGCGCCCGCACTCGGAGGCGGCTGGAACTGGCCCCTCGCGGTCCCCGTAGCCGGACCTTCGTTGCTATTGTCACCGCCTTTTCCTCCCTTCCCCCGGTTCCCTTTCACTTCCGGGGTTGCCCTCGATCCGCTGGTTCCGTAACAACATCCCGTTGGCTTACTTCAGGCGGCGAGACCGGTGCAGCCATCGCCTCCCAGGAGCGCCGCCCGCCCGGGCCCGCGCCCTCCCCAGCCCAGGCCGCCATGGCCACCAACCCGCAGCCGCAGCCGCCTCCTCCCGCGCCGCCGCCTCCTCCGCCGCAGCCGCAGCCGCCGCCGCCGCCGCCCGGCCCCGGGGCTGGCCCGGGCACGGGCGGGGCGGGCGGCGCGGGGGCCGGCGCCGGGGACCCGCAGCTCGTGGCCATGATCGTGAACCACCTCAAAAGTCAAGGGCTCTTCGACCAGTTCCGCAGGGACTGCCTGGCCGACGTGGACACCAAGGTTCGGGGCGCGCGGCGCTGCGGGCGTGCGGGGACAGGGGAGGACCCGCGGGCCGCCTTGATGGGCAGTCTCCCACATCCGTCGATGGGCCGGCGGCGCCTTGGCTTCCCCAGCCGGGGCCCCTCTGAGGCGCATCTCCTGCCGAGCTCCCTGTGCAGCCGCTTCCTCTCTGAGCTGCCGCTTTGTGCCCGGCACTGTGCAAGGCACGCTGTGTTCATTCATTCGCTTAGCCTTTCGTTCGCTTAACAGACTAGCGTTAAGCACCTCCAACGTGCCAGGCACTGCTTACATGCTGGAAATGTAGAGGTGAGCAAGACGGAGTCACTGTTCTTTTGGAGACTCTTTTGGAAACATTAACGTTAACTGTGCTTTCATCTCTGATCCGCCCCCCCCCCCACCACGTTTACTTTGTATCCAAGTTATTTTTACCTTCTTTCGAAGATTTCTGGTAAGGATCATATCTTTGTTCTTTGCAGAAATTACTAAGTGGTAATGAATCAAATTATTTGCGGTGTGCATTGCTGGACTTTGTGAGGGGTGCAGGGGTGAAGAGGCAGAGCTGGGGAGATCAGGACTTTTGTTTCTACCGATGACTGATGTAGATAGCTTAGGCCAAGTCACTTCTCTAAAGTGAGAAGGGAGGTGGGGTGAGGGGTGAGGAGCAGAGAAAACCGAGGAAAGGATGGAGGAGAGGGGGCAGCAGATACTGAAGTGGAAGAAGGACTGGACAAAAGAGTGAGTTCGGAAGAGTAAGTGGTAGAGGAGAAAGGTCAGCACAGTGGTTCCCTGTACAAAAAGAGTTAGGGGCTAGGAAGGGGAAGGGATTTTGTACCAAATGTCAAAGTGAAAGGAGCATTAGCAGGAACGGGTAAACTTAGCTGGTTCTGCAAGGGATGAGTAGAGGACACCAGGAAGGAGCACTCAGTGAGATGGATGGAAACCCAGCAGAGTCTGGAAGCAAGTGAAGCAGGAAGCTTCTGTTGGAAACAATTGTTTTCTTTTTTCTTTTTTTTTTTTTCTTAGGTCTGGTTTGGTTCCCTGGTTTTAGAGTTTTGATGGGGCGAGGGTTTTCTCATAGTGTGTTCAGCTGTTCTAAAGAACCTCGTTTCTTTGAGAAAAGTGCTTTGTGGTGAACTGCGCACAATTCCTTTATCTTCTCTGGGAAGACCTTCCTGCCATGTGGGAACATCTTCCCTGTTAAAAACTCTGGCCCACCTTGTAGACCAGAAATAGAATGTGCCTTTTTTGAGTTGTCAGAGTTTCTGCACCACAGAAAATTCAGTTTACTTGGGGATATTTATCTATGTAGGAAGTACTGATATGTAGTTTTCTCACTTTTAGAGAATATGCACAACCACCTTTTTGAAAATAATGCCTATTGCCTCTTTCTTCCTTCCTTCCTCCCTCCCTCCCTTCTTCCCTTCCTTCCTTTCAAAGGACATGGTCAAGTAAATGTTACCCAACTGGGTATAAATAAAGCTGGTTATTTGTATCCGGCAAGTAGAAATTTCACTTTGCTGTTCTCAGAAACCTACAAATCTGTGTGTTATTGTGTATGCAGATTGAAAATTTAATATGCTGATGGTGGGGGCGAGGGGGCTGCAATGGCTGAGGCTCAACTTTTTCTTCTTCCCCATCCCCACTGAGTGTTATTGTTGTATCTGTAATATCCCTGCCAGATCCTCTCAAAGTGGAGTCTTAAAACATTTCTTGGGCAGGATGGAGGGAAGCGCAGTGCTTTGACAATCTAATCAAACTAAGGAAAATGCACATGTTCACATTAACATGCAGCCATAAGATCCAGCTACTGCTGAGGCTCCTCTGCTGTAGACTACCAGTTCCCAGACCCCTGGAGCAAGCTGAGAGGTTACAAAGCCATTCTGACCCCTTTGCACTGAGTAGAGCATGAGGAGGGAATATCAAGAGAGGCCCGTCTTTCGGTCCCGGGCAGGGAGCTCACTGACCAAGTAAATATGGCATCTTTCACCCCAGGTGGTAAAGGCCAATTTTTGGATACTTTCTCAGTTATAAATGGCTCCTGGTCACTATGATTATTGTCTATTTCTTTTTAGATTCAAAAGGAAAATCAAAGACTGAAGTATATAAGTTTATTCACCCAACAAATACTTATTATGTACCAGGCATTGTTTTAGGTGCCAGGGATATAGCAGTGAACAAAAAGTCCCTGCTTATATGGAGCTTGAATCCTGGCAGAGAAAAACAGACAATAAATAATATGTGAGAGGTTCTATGGAAGAAAGAAAGCAGGATGAGGGTGGAAAGGATTGCTGATGTGTTTTGAGTAAGTTGTTCAGGGTAGATTTCAATGAGATGACATTTGAGCCATAACTGAAGGAGCTGTCCAGCTATCAGGGCTGAGGGTTCCAGGTGGAGACCACAGCAAGTGCGGAAGGCCTAAGGCAGAACCTGCTGCGGGAGAAAGTGACAGGAGGTGAGGTAGAATTGCCCCTCCCTCCCTCCCTCCCTTCACAGATCTGTCAGGCCTTGGAAGCTTTTGTAAGAGTTTGGCGCTTACTGGAGCTGAGAAGCCACTGGCAGGAGTTGGGCAGAAGAAGGACATGATCTGACTTTCATTTTAGATAGCTTGACCTCGTATAATTATTAACAGTGTCCCCTTTGCACCCAGTCATGATCTGGTTTGGACAATAAATTATATGGTTACCCTAATTTTAGAAGATTGGCACTAGCTGCACTGTGGAAAACAGACTTCAGACGAGCGAGGGTAACGCAGGGAGGTCAGCAACAATAATCTAGAAAGGAGATGAGAATGCTCTGGACCAGAGTGGTAGCAGTGAAGCAGGAGGGAAGTGGTCAGGTTCTGGCTGCTTTTTGATGCTAATGCTGACAGGATTTGCTGATGGTTCTGGAAGAGGGGTGGAAGAGAAAGGGAGGAAGCAAGGAGGACATCAAGGCTTTTGACCCGGAGCACTGGAGAAGGAAGAAGAGATAGATAGCTATTCCCAGAAGAGTAATGGAATCTAAAATATTTCTCTAGTCACTAGGCTTTTTACCTAAAGTAGAACTTAGAAACCAGGAGAATTACCTGTTGTAGTTCAAACTGAAGCTTGTTTTATGGGGCAACTAGAGTGCTAAATTTGTTGTGATGTTGGAGCCTAACTGTTTCTGAGATTTGGGAATACTGCGAAGAAGAATTATGTTTTAGAATCATTGGAGAGAAAATTAATTTTCATTCACATTGGTTTTGGATAAATGGAGAAGAACATGAAAAATGATCGTGAGACCGTTTTTGGTAGGATTGAACATAGGTATTAGCAAAAGTCTGGAAATTGGAAGAGATGAAGGGGTGTCACAAAGGGATAAAATCTTTATCATCTGTGTTACCTAGATAGTTACCCAGTCATCTCACCTGACAACTACTTTTCAGTTGCTTATCTGCCTAGCAGTGTGAAAAGGTGTGTGGAAACAAAGATTGAAAGAGTGGGAGGAGCAGGCTTACATTTCAGTAGGGAGATAAATATTCCCCCTCTCCCCAAAAATGCAGTACAACACAAGAATTCCTTGAATGACAGTATGTATAGGAGACAGTTGGTACGTGGGAGAAGGGCCACAGAAACCTACCTTGGGTGTCAGGATGACTTCACAGATTTGGGTGAACTCCCAAAGCGAGAAGGTTGCCAAATGGACAGGGAGAAAGAATGGTAGGTGCACAAGATTGAAGGCATGAGAACTTACCACTAGAGAATAAGCTTTGAAGGGTAAGGAAGCAAATAGCAGAAGACGAGGCTGTACAGTTTTGCTTAAAATCATTCGGAACACGCAAACTCATCTACGTTAAGAGCCACGTAAAAGAAAGGTATAAACAGCATGAGATGCGGGGGACAGCTTGGAGGAACGAAGCATGCAGTCCTGACTGAGTGCTCAAACATTCCTTCTAGGCAGCATCCTTTTAAGATGAGACGACATAGTACGTGTCCCTTCTCCTGCTTCCCTTATGTCAGGAGTGCTCAGCGCTAGCACAGCTGGCACTTTGGGCTGGATAGTTCTTTGTTGTGGGGGTCTGTCCCGTGCACTGTAGGATCTTCAGCATCCCTGCCCTCGGCACACCGGATGCCAGAAGCAACTCCCCTCAGCTGTGAGAATCAAAAATGTCTCCGGACGTTGCCAGATGTCCCCCCCCCACCCTGGGGGGGAGGGGGGCAACAATTGCTTCCAGTTATGAACTGGTGACCTACATCAAATTTAATGCCTAGCTCCAGTGATTGCCACTTCATAATTTCTCTTGAATCCATGTCTTTCAGCCCGTTTTTGCCACCCCAGTACAGACCTTTATTATTCTAGTCATTGCATCGTTTCCTGAGTATATTTTGTGTCTGTTTACTCTTTCACCGTAGGAAGATTAAAAGCTTTATCAGAAAGCTCTTAATTTATCAGAAAGTTTTCATCAGAAAGCTCAGCTATCACATATCACTCTGCTCATATGTGTTGTGGGTTCCTGTTCTCTATCCCATAATTCCAGACTTCGTACACAGGTCCCCAAATCCTTCCAGGCCCTGGCCCCAAGCTCTGTCTCCAACTTCATTTCTCTGCTTTTTTGTAGTCTCTTTTCTGTCCAAATTGGATTTAACAATGTGGGGGGCTCCCTAATGCTGCTGACCCACGTTTTCTCATCCACTTGCTCTTATATTGTTGGGTGTACCTGCAAGGCCTGCCTTTCCTAGTCCCAGCTGCGTTGTGAAACTCAGGTGCCGCGTTCTCAATGAAGGCTTTCTTTCTCTGCTCCTCTCCCTTTCTTTGCTCCAAATCATCTAACAGTAACACTTATTGGTATCTTATTTTCTAGTCCCTTGTCTGTAAATAGGAGGTAAGTCTGTCTTCTTTGTATTCCTCATCTCCAAACATATTGTCTTAGACAAAATAAATGGTATTTGAATGACTCTGAAATTATCCTGAAGCAGGATTGTCATAAACTGTGAAACTTTGTTGCCACATTGACACTGTAATCTAAGAAATGTTTAACATTGTTAAAGATACTCAAATTCCTGAGACTATCGATATTGTGTACCAGCGGAGATTTTTAACATTTATGTCTTTTTTCTTCTTTCTTTCTAGCCTGCCTATCAGAATCTGAGACAACGTGTTGACAACTTTGTTGCAAACCACTTAGCAACTCATACGTGGAGTCCGCACCTCAATAAGAACCAGCTAAGAAACAATATTCGACAGCAAGTGCTCAAGTAAGCCTCAGAATTGCAGAGTTTCTACAAGGGCTTGCGAATGTCACCATATACTTTGCCTGAAAGCAGAGACATTGTGCAGAAGTTTGTTCACCTGGTGATAATTTTTGTCAGGTTTGGTGTGACTACTTTATATTATGATACAGTGTGATTTTAGAGTAGGCTCTAATCACTTCACATTTCCCCCATAAATTTAACAGTCTGATTTCTCCTGTAGACCTTTGGAAATATTGAGGGAAGGGAATGACAACGTGACTTCAAAAAAAAAAAAAAACCCTCTAGATATGATATGAATAGATGGTTAATGCCAGATTTGTAAATATATCCTATACAGTTACATTCACAATTATTCTCTTGGCCCTAAAAGAGCAGGCTTTATTATTCCTGATTTACAAATAAAGACATTAAAGGTCACTGAAATTAAAACATTTTTCCCTGATTTGAGGCTGTGTCTTCTGCATTCTAATATTGCCCCTCGCTTTTTCTTTTTTCTTTTTTCTTGCATTTTGCTGTGATTTTACCTGTGCTTTTTAATGATGACATATCTAAAAAAGGTGGGAGAAGTGCATTTAGACATGTCGGAGTCGTTTTTGGTAAACATAAAGAGAGTAAGAAAAGCTGGAATGTTTAGAGGGACCTAAAAAAATCATATTTATTCCTCCAAAAGCAGATTAACAATATTATCTTGTTCTTGAATATAAGTATTTGCCAAGACAAGAAGACTTGGACCCTCTATCCCTGCTTCACACCCCAAAAAAGTGACTACATTGTTTAAAAACTGCCTTAGTCTCCCTGCCTTGACAAATATTTACAAAATGTGGCTTTTAAACAGTTAAACAAATGTTTTTACAGCTGTTACCACTTTTATTTATTTATTTATTTTATTTATTTATTCTTGGCTGTGTTGGGTCTTTGTTGCTGCACGTCGGCTTTCTCTAGTTGCGGCAAGCGGGGGTTACTCTTCTTTGCGATGCGCGGGCTTCTCATTGCGATGGCTTCTCTTGTTGCAGAGCACGGGCTCTAGGTGCACGGACTTCAGTAGTTGTGGCACACGTGCCCAGCTGTTCCGCAGCATGTGAGATCCTCCCAGACCAGGATTCAAATCCATGTCCCTGCATTGGCAGGTGGACTCTTAACCACTGCGCCACCAGGGAAGTGCCTACAGTTGTTACCTCTTAATTCCCTCTTGTCCCTCAGGAACCTTGCAGACCTACCTAGTGTGCTACTCCATTGATAGTTCCACCCACAGGAAGCCCCACAAATAAAACTTTACACTCTGACTCAAAGACCCATTTAGCCACAGGTAATACTAGATACTAGGAGCCTGGGGGCTCAGACTCTGTGTCCTAGTAAATAAGAGAAGAGGGAAATTTGACAATAGCTTTGTTGTCTCATTTTAAAGGATGTTCAGGAACCTGTAAAAGAGTCCAGGTAAGATGAAAGATGCCATTAGAGGGCTGCATAATAATACCTTTTGGGAAAAAGTCAAAGCCTTTCCTGTTGGGTGGCAGGCCTGGGGGGGTTACTCATTTCCAGACCTTCAGGAGAACAATAACCAAAATAGTAGGGGGGTGGGAGGCTAAGGGTGGGATGGGGGAGGGAAGCTTACTGACACTGTCCACACTTGCAGAGCACTGTCCCCCAACAATTTGCATATCTGCTTCCCTCTCACAAAGGATGACATTGCTTTAAAAGCGGAAGGGGAGAGTCTTGGATTCTTTTTTTTTTTTTTTTTTCCATATATTGAGAGACTAAATGGAAGGCAAATTTCCTGGAATTTACTCCTTAGCATACAGAACCTATAAAGTAGGGAAACAGTCATTTATTCTGTTCTTCAAAGGGAACTAAACTCAATCGTGCCCATGTAAAATCAAGCACTTAAAATTGTTGTACCAATATAAGGCATTGTTTTCACAGAGTCTTGTTTGGTGAGGGATTGCTGGGCACATCAGCAGAGGGTTCTTGTGACTGTCAGCAATTAACCCTACAGCAGTCCACCTAAGGGTGACGAGGACTCTCCTCTAGAGACATTTTAGAGCAGGGGAAATAGCTGTCTCTTGGGTAATATGGGCATTGCTCTTACTGTGATAGCTGTATATTTTTTTCTAGCTCTGTTACTTATTTTTCATAGAACTGTTCTCTTATTTAAATTCCATTAGTAAATTTATGTCTCTTAAATAACATGTTAAAGTTTCTTAAAAGAAAGACTAGTTGTGTCTAACTAATGGTATAAGGATGGACTATCACCTATAAATACAATTTCAGACAGTTTTTCTTACATATACTTTGAGAAATACTCAGTTGACTCTGTTCGATTGAACCGTCTACAATTGCCATTTTTGTAGGACAGAACAGTCTAATATCAGCAGTTTTGGATGGTTCAGCTTAATAGCCAATCTGCCAGCTCAATAGATGGAAAAAAGTTTTATTTTATTCTATTTATGCATTCGTTTGTACAACAGAACCTAAAAATGCTAGGGAGCTCAGAAATAATGACCTTAACTGTACAGTGTTTAAAAGGAAGACAAGGAAGTAGCTTTAACCAAGACAGTGCCAGCTACTGGCATTTTGGCTTTGCCCTTGGACCTAGAAGTGTGACTTCTCCTCCCTCTGGTGAGGCAGCTCTGGCCACACCTCAGTGAAGTGAGCCCACGAAGAGCAATGTGGTCGCTAGCACTGGCCTCTGTTTTTGTTTTTGTTTTTCCTTTAACATCTTCATTGGAGTATAATTGCTTTACAATGTTGTGTTAGTTTCTGCTGTATAACAAAGTGAGTCAGCTATATGCATACATTTTTAAGATCAGAGCTGACCTCTGAGTGAGAGTAGACTAAAGTACACAAGGGCCCAGAACATAAGCATCAGGGAAAGAGACTGAAGCAGTAATTTGGAGGTGGGTGGGTTTTATTTTTTATTTTGTGCCTTTGTGCTTGTGCCTTAAATCAAAACGTTTTTCAGATTGCTTGTCATTGCTTCTTTTCCACCTGCTACATTTTAAAGACACCTCTAAGATGTAACAACAATGTTTTCAGGATTTTTTTTTTTTTTTTTTGTATCATATCTTAGAACTTTAGAAGGCAGGTTACCTACTTTGGGCAGTGTTGACTCATTTTTCTCTATGGCCCACATAAGTGGAATTATAGTATCCCAGGGCTGCGAGGTGCCTCAGGAAATGAAAATCACATCCATCCTGCACTCCAGACAGCGCTGCACTCAGAAATAGCATTGCAAAGTATAAGGAGAGACACCTCACCCACTATGCAGGGAGAGCCTGAGGCCTCGGAGCTGCAGAAGACCAGCAAGCACCACGCTCTCCCAACTCTGTCCAGGGAACTGTGACTCCTCAAGTTCTTTGTTAGAAAGGAACAAGGTGGAAGTGTGTTTCTTCAGATAAATTCATGTCATCTTATTTTGCTCAGACAACTTTGTGATTTTCTGCACAGTTCAGACTTTACTGTCCCTTTTGCTCCTCTGTCTCTTATGTATGATATTTCTTTGTGCACTTTCTACCCCTTCTCTTCTCTGGAAATCAAGCTTTCCTTAGGAAAGCTTTTGCATATAATCTCAGACATAGGTAAAAATAATAATATCCTACTGTTTTCCTACAGTGTATGGTGTGTTCTAGTGCCTATCATGTTGTATTTTGTTTGTGTCTCTCTCTCCCACCAGAACAGGGACCAGGTCTGATTTGTAGTGGCCCAGTGGCTAGCGTGGTGCCTGTTGTGTAGATGACACTTGGAACATAATTGTTGAATGAATACATCATTTAGTTTTTATAGCAAGAAGATAATAAAAAGACGGCCAGAAGTCTTAAGTTTTATTTTTGTTCTTCTAAAGTTTTCTTTCTTTTTCTTTTTTTTTTCCTTTTTTGTAAGTTTGGTAAAATTATACTTTGTGTATATTCTTCAGTTTTCCTGGAGGCTCTAATACTTACAGGAGGCTTACATTTTTCTGGTCAAAAAAAAAAAAGAGGTTGCAGAATCCATAGATTTATTTTATACCCAGAGCTCAGCTTTAATGATCATTTATTCCTATCACTAAATGATCACTAAGGTCATTTAGTGAGATAAGCCATGGGCAGGATTGAGGTAAGATAAGCATCACCTACAAGCCTGGGCTTTAGGTAATGTGCTGTGTCTAGTTCTAAGGGTATTTTGTTTTGCTTTTGTTCTGTCTGCCTTAGTATTTCCACTGGTGACACAGTGGTGGGAAGTTTACATATTTTTTGGCAGTATGGTGTATTAAATGCCACTGTATTGTGAAACGTATTTTCTTTTGGGTATTCTTTCTGTATATTCCAAGTGAATGGATTGGAGGCAATTTAAGGTTGAACATATATGTAATAGATATGGCTTTACTTAAAAGTAATTAATGCAAATAATGTAGTATTATCTTTTTCACCTTTCTGTAAATTACCCTGTGTTTCAGATCAGGAATGTTGGAGTCTGGTATTGACAGAATTATTTCTCAGGTTGTGGATCCAAAGATTAACCACACATTCAGACCTCAGGTGGAGAAAGCTGTGCATGAGTTTTTGGCCACACTAAATCACAGAGAGGAAACAGGTGGCAGCACAGCCCCCGATGATGAGAAACCAGACTCTTCCATCGTTACACAAGGTGCTTTGCTTTTACTCTTGGTCAGTTCCATTGCTTTCCTTCTTGAACTGAGTATCAAGTTAGGGGTATTTAGTTCTTTAAAACATTTATCTATTTGGCTACTCTAGTGAAATTATATTTATTTTAATTATCACCCAGATTCTTCAACTGGCATAACATTTTTTTTTAATGATAAGCATTTTAGTAATGTAGTGTTTGTGTGTGTGTGTGTGTGTGTGTGTGTTTGTGTGTGTGTTTCAATAGAGGGGATAATTAAAATAATTAGAAAACACATCCTTTTTCTGAGAACTAGACTAGTCTCACATTTGCTGGTGCCTTTCCTAATATACTGTATTACAGAGGTAGAGAATTTAGAATGTGTTAAATACTAGCACCAGTACCTGAAAGTTTAAAGGTGTATGTGTCATATGAAGATGACAGTGGCAAGTGGCCTTGATTCAGCAGAGCGGTTTACCTTCTGCATAAATTTATTCTAAAATATGTCTTTCCCTCGAAGGTGTCCCTGCCCCTGGGCCCAGTGCGAATGTGGCCAGTGATGCCATGTCAATCTTGGAAACCATCACTTCTCTTAACCAAGAAGCTAGTGCTGCCAGGGCTTCGACAGAAATGTCAAATGCAAAGACCAGTGAGAGAATATCCAAAAAACTCCCATCTCAGCCAAGCACTGAGACTACTGTTGAGAAAGAGAGAACTTCAGAGGACACGGCTGATAAAGAAAAATCTACACCTGACTCTGCAGGGGAAGGACAGGAAACAGTCCCTAAGTCTGAAGAATTTAGTGATCTCCCTTGTCCAGTTGAAGAAATTAAAAATCACATAAAAGAAAGTAATAGTTCAGTTCTGCTAAATAAGGATGTTCAACAAGAAAGCAGTGACCAAAAAAATAAATCAACAGACAAAGGTGAAAAGAAGCCAGACAGCAATGAAAAGGGAGAAAGAAAGAAAGAAAAGAAGGAAAAGACTGAAAAGAAATTTGATCACTCAAAAAGGAGTGAAGATGTCCAAAAAGTAAAAGATGAAAAACAAGCAAAGGATAAAGAAGTAGAATGTTCAAAACTTCCTTCAGAAAAAAACAATAATAAAGCTAAAACCAGCGAAGGGACCAAAGAAGGTAAAAACTTGGAAAAATCAACAACAGTTTAAAGAACAAATGAGTGTCCATTGGGGGCACATCAAATTTGCCTTCAAATTTTGATAAAATGTATTTGATACATGTGTTTTAAAAGCCTGAAAACTCATATCCTCTTTGCTAAAAGATGAGCAATAAACATTTGTATATTTCTTTTCTATACTAATGTACCAATTCACAAAGTAAACGAACAGAGAAGTTCTAAACCTTATAATGTAACTCTTGTAATTTATTCATATACATTATTCCAAGCAACTTAATTCATAATCTTTAAAATATTAGATAGTACATACTTTCAGTTCCTTACTTAAAATTTCCTTTGTTTATATTATTCAGACCATGAATTATGAGTTTCATTAATTTTACAGGATAATAGTTTGCCTTTGTATTTTCTGCAAACAACTGTACCTTATTTGATATTAGTTACTAATGGTGAGAGATTATTTCTGAAGTTGAAGTTCTTTGACAGTATTTAAACCAGAAAATTTTAAATGTAATTTAGGAATTGGGTGCTGTGTGTATTCTTATATAACAAGATGATTTATTTTCTATGTTTTATTTTCTTCTTGAAGATTTCTCTGTGATAGATTCTGATGTGGATGGACTTACAGACATCACAGTTAGCTCTGTCCACACCAGTGACCTTTCATCTTTTGAAGAAGACACTGAGGAGGAAGTTGTAATGTCTGATAGCATGGAAGAAGGAGAGATTACATCAGATGGTAAAGCATTTTACTTAATAATGCCTTTGTGAAGCTTCCCATTGAGCAGTATTTGTATATTCAGACGGCTGTATCACGAAAGACAGTGTGGTATAGTGGCAAGAGCACGGGACTTTATAGTTGGAAGATTTGTCCCTGAGTCCCAGCCCCGAGGTTGTCTGTCTGAGCAAGCTAGGTAAGTTACTAAACCTCAGCAAGCCTTGGTTCTCTATCTCTTAACTCCATTCCCTAGGATTATTGTAAAAGATGAGATCTTGTACGAATATGCCATGTGTCAGTGGCACAGTCCACAAGACTGCCCTCATGTTTGACACCAATTGCAAATTCGGAGTCCCCAAGACCACCTTTAGGTTTGGTAATCACTAGAAGGACTCACAGAGCTCATTGAAAGTTGTTAAACTCATAGTTACGGTTTATTACAGCTAAGGGACACAAATTAAAATCAGCCAAGGGAAGAGGCACATAGGCTATAGAGTCTGGCAAAGTTCAAACACAGAGCTTCCACTTGTCCTTTCTTTTTTTTTTTAAAATTTATTTTATTAAAGTATAGTTGATTTACAATGTTGGGTTAATTTCTACTGCACAGCAAAGTGATTCAGTTATACATACATATACATTCTTTTTCATATTGCTTTCTGTTATGGTTTATCACAGGATTTTTTTTTAACGTTTTATTTTATATTGGAGTATAGTTGATTAACAATGTTGTGTTAGTTTCAGGTGTACAACAAAGTGATTCAGTTATACACGTATCTATTCTTTTCTAAATTCTTTTCCCAATTAGATTCTTACAGAATATTGAACAGAGTTCCCTGTGCTATACAGTAGGTCCTTGTTGGTTATCCATTTTAAATATAGCTGTGTGTACATGGAAATCCCAAACTCCCTAACTATCCCTCCCCCCCATTCTTCCCCCCCTGGTAAGCATAAGTTCGTTCTCTAAGTCTGAAAGTCTGTTTCTGTTTTGTAAATAAGTTCATTTGTATCATTTTTTTTTTTAGATTCTGCATATAAGCGATATCATGCTATATTTCTCTTTCTCTGTCTGACTTACTTCACTCAGTATGACAATCTCTAGGTCCATCCATGTTGCTGCAAATGGCATTATTTCATTCTATTTAATGGCTGAGTAATAATCCATTGTATATATGTACCACATCTTCTTTATCCATTCTTCTGTCAGTGGACATTTAGTTTGCTTCCATGTCTCGGCTATTGTAAACAACGTTGCAATGAACATTGGGGTGAATTTATCCTTCCAGACCATGTTTTTGTACAGGTATATGCCCAGGAGTGGGATTGCAGGATCATATGCCAGCTCTGTTTTTAGTTTCTTAGGGAACCTCCATACTGTTCTCCATAGTGGCTGCATCAGTTTATATTCCCACCAACAGTGTAGGAGGGTTCCCTTCTCTCCACACCCTCTCCAGCATTTATTGTTTGTGGATTTTTTGATGATGGCCTGGTGGTGTGAGGTAATATCTCATTGTAGTTTTGATTTGCATTTCTCTAATAATTAGTGATGTTGAATATCTTTTCATGTGCCTCTTGGCCATCTGTATGTCTTCTTTGGAGAAATATCTATTTAAGTCTTCTGCCCATTTGTCGATTGGGTTGTTTGTTTTGATGATATTAGGCCACATGAGCTGATTATAAATTTTGGAGACAGATCCCTTGTCACTCACATCATTTGAAAATATTTTCTCCCAATCTCTGATTGTCTTTTCATTTTGTTTGTGGTTTCCTTTGCTGTGCAAAAGCTCTTAAATTTAATTAGGTCCCATTTATTTATTTTTGTTTTTATTTCCATTACTCTGGAAGATGGATTGAAAAAGATATTACTGCAATTTATGTCAGAGAGTGTTCTGCCTGTGTTTTCCTCTAAGAGTTTTGCAGTGTATGGTCTCACATTAAGGTCTTTAACCCATTCTGAGTTTATTTTTGTGTATGGTGTTAAAAGACTGTTATAATTTCATTTTTTTACATGTAGCTGTCCAGTTTTCCCAGCACCATTTATTGAAGAGACTGTCCTTCCTCCATTGTGTAGTCTTGCCTCTTTTGTTGTAGATTAATTGACCACAGGTGCATGGGTTTATCTCGGGGCTTTCTATCCTGTTCCATTGATCTATAGTTCTATTTTTGTGTCAGTACCATACTGTTCTGATGACTAGAGCTTTGTAATATAGTTTGAAGTCAGGGTGCCTGATTCTTCCAGCTCCGATTTTCTTTCTCAAGATTGCTTTGGCATTTCGGGGTCTCTTTTGTCTCCATACATATTTTAAGAGTGTTTGTTTTAGTTCTGTGAAAAATGCTATTGGTAATTTGATAGGGATTGCGTTGAATCTGTAGATTGCCTTGAGTAGTATAGTCATTTTGACAATATTGATTCTCCCAATCCAAGAATGTGGTATATCTTTCCATCTGTTTGTGTCATCTTTGATTTCTTTCATCAGCGTCTTATAGTTTTTGGAGTACAGGTCTTTTGTCTCCTTAAGTAGGTTTATTTCTACACATATTATTCTTTTTGATGAGATGTTAAGTGGGATTGTTTCTTGAATTTCTCTTTCTGACCTTTTGTTGTTAGTGTATAGAAATGCAAGAGATTGCTGTGTATTAATTTTGTAACCTGCGACTTTACGAAATTCATTGATGAGCTCTAGTAGTTTTCTGGTAGCGTCTTTAGGATTTTATACATATAGTATCATATCATCTGCAGACAGTCAGTTCAACTTCTTCTTTTCCAATTTGGATTCCTTTTACTTATTTTCTGATTGCCATTGCTAGGACTTCCGAAACTATGTTGAATAAAAGTGGCGAAAGCGGACATCCTTGTCTTGTTCCTGATCTTAGAGGAAATGCTTTTAGCTTTTCACCGCTAAGTATGATGTTAACTGTAGGTTTATGTATATGGCTTTTATTATGTTGAGGTATGTTCCATCTGTGCCCACTTTCTGGAGAGTTTTTTTTATCATAAATGGGTGTTGGATTTTGTCAAAAGCTTCTTCTGCATCTATTAAGATGATCATATGGTTTTCACTCTTCAATTTGTTCTTGTATCACATTGATTGATTTGCGGATATTAAAAAATCCTTGTAACCCTGGGATGAATCCTACTTGATCATGGTGTATGATCCTTTTAATATACTGTTAGATTCAAGATTGCTAGTATTTTGAGGATTTTTACATCTATGTTCATCAGTGATATTGGCCTGTAATTTTCTTTTTTTGTGATATCTTTGTCTGGTTTTGGTATCAGGGTGATGGTGGCCTCATACAATGAGTTTGGGCGTTTTCCTCCATCTGCAATTTTTTGGAACAATTTCAGAAAGACAGGTGTTAACTCTTTTGTAAATGTTTCATAGAATTCACCCGTGAAGCCATTTGGTCTTGGACTTTTGTTTGTTGGGAGTTTCACAGTTTCAATTTGAGTACTTGTGATCAGTCTGTTCATATTTTCTATTTCTTCCTGGTCAGTCTTGGGAGATTGTACCTTTCTAGGAATTTGTCCATTTCTTCCAGATTGTCCGTTTTATTGGCATACAGTTTCTTGAAGTAGTCTCTTAGGATGCTTTGTATTTCTGTGGTGTCTGTTGTAACTTCTTGTTCATTTCTAATTTTATTGATTTGAGTCCTCTTCCTCTTTTTCTTGATGAGTCTGGCTAATGGTTTATCAATTTTGTTTATCTTCTCAAAGAACCAGCTTTCAGTTTCATTGATCTTTGCTATTGTTTTCTTCATCTCTATTTCATTTATTTCTGCTCTGGTCTTTATAATTTCTTTCCTTCTACTGACTTTAGGTTTTTCTTGTTCTTCTTTCTCTAGTTGCTTTAGGTGTAAGGTTAGGTTGTTTATTTGAGATTTTTCTTTTTTCCTGAGGTAATACTGTATTGCTATAAACTTCCCTCTTAGAACTGCTTTTGCTGCATCCCATAGGTTTTGGATCTTTGCTGTCATTTTCATTTGTCTCTAGGTATTTTTTGATCTCCTCTTTGATTTCTTCAGTGATCCATTGGTTGTTTAGTAGCATGTTTTGTAGCCTCCACATGTTTATGTTTTTTTACAGTTTTTCTTTCTTTTAGTTTATTTCTAATATCATAGCATTGTGGTTGGAAAAGATGCTTGATATGATTTCAGTTTTCTTAAATTTACCAAGGCTCTCTTTGGGGCCCAGCATGTGGTCAATCCTGGAGAATGTTCCATGTGCGCATGAGAAGAATGTGAATCCTGCTGATTTTAGATGGAATGCTCTATAAATATCAATTAAGTCCCTCTGGTCTAATGTGTCATTTAAGGTCTGTGTTTCCTTATTAATCTTCTGTCTGGATGATCTGTGCATTGCTGAGAGTGGGGTGTTAAAGTCCCCAGCTATTATTGTGTTACTGTCGATTTCTCCCTTTATGGCTGTTAGTATTTGCCTTATATATTGATGTGCTCCTATGTTAGGTGCATATATATTTATAATTGTTATATCTTCTTCTTGGATTGATCCCTTTATCATTATGTAGTGTCCTTCTTGGCTCTTATAACAGTCTTTATTTTAAAGTCTATTTTGTCTGATATGAGTATTTCTACTCCAGCATTCTTTTGATCTCTATTTGTGTGGAATACCTTTTTCCATCCCCTCACTTTCAGTCTATGTCCCTAGGACTGAAGTGGGTCTGTTATAGACAGCATATATACAGGTCTTGTTTTTGTATTTATTCATCCAGTCTATGTCTTTCGATTGGAGCACTTAATCCATTTACATTTAAGGTAATTATCAATGTGTAAGTTCCTATTGCCATTTTCTTAATTGTTTGGGGTTTGTTTTTGTAGGTCTTTTTTCTTCCCTTCCTCTGTGGTTTGATGACCATTCTTAGTGTTGTGTTCAGGTTACTTTTTCTGTGTGTGTGTGTGTGTGTGTGTGTGTGTGTAGTAGTTTTTGGGTTTACTGTTCCCATGCAGTTTTGATATAGCAGTCTATGTATGTACAAGATTGTTTTAAGTTGCTGGTGTCTTCCCCACCTAGAGAAGTTCCTTTAGCATTTGTTGCAAAGCTGGTCTGGTGGTGCTGAACTCTCTTAGCTTTTGCTTGTCTGTGAAGCTTTTGAATTGTCTGTCAAATCTGAATGAGAACCTTGCTGGGTAGAGTATTCTTAGTTGTAGGTTCTTCCCTTTCATCGCTTTAAATGTATCGTGCCACTCCCTTCTGGCTTGCAGAGTTTCTGCTGAAAAATCAGCTGATAACTTCATGGGGATTCCCTTGTATGTTGTTTGTCATTTTTCCCTTGTTGCTTTTAATATTTTTTCTTTGTCTTTAATTTTGTCAGTTTGATTACTGTGTGTCTCAGCATGCTCCTCCTTGGGTTTATCCTGACTGGGACTCTCTGTGCTTCCTGGACTTGAGTGACTGTTTTCTTTCCCATGTTAGGGAAGTTTTTAGGAATTATCTCCTCAAATATTTTCTCAGGTCCTTTCTCTCTCTCTTCTTCCTCTGGGACCCCTATAATGCGAATGTTGGTGCATTTAATGTTATCCCAGAGGTCTCTTAGAACTGTCTTCATTTCTTTTCATTCTTTTTTCTTTATTTTGTTCCGCAGCAGTGATTTCCACCATTCTGTCTTCAAGGTCACTTATCCGTTCTTCTGCCTCACTTATTCTGCTATTAATTCCTTCTGGTGTCTTTTTCATTTCAGTTATTATATTGTTCATCTCTGTTTGTTTTTTCTTTAGTTCTTTAGGTCTTTATTAAACATTTCTTGCATCTTCTCGATCCTTGCCTCCATTCTTTTTCCAAGATCCTGGATCATCTTCACTATCATTATCCTGAATTCTTTTTCTGGAAGATTGCCTATCTCCACTTTACTTAGTTGTTTTTCTGGGGTTTTATCTTTTTCCTTTACCTGGGACATATATACCTTTACCATTTCATTTCATCTAATTTTCTGTGATTGTGGATTCTGTTCCGCAGGCTGCAGGATTGTACTTCTTCTTGCTTCTGCTGTCTCCCAATTGTCCTTTCCTTGTGGTGGTGTGGACACACTGCCCTTCCTGGCATTGACATCTGACAGTGTATACAGATTATTGCCAAGCAGGGAAACTCACTGGAGTCTTGATGTCTGAAGTTTCTATTGGGACTTCATCATGTACACCTAGTTGACTGCCCATGTGTCTGGCCTCAGCCTCCAGCCCCTCTGGAGGTCAAACTGATACCCCATGACCCAATGCTCCTACCCTAAATCACACTATTAGGCAATTTGGCTTGACCCATGACCCTAGGTAAATAAGAACACTCCTCTCAGGCATGGCATTCCAAAGGCTTAGAGATTACCTCCCAGAATGGAGGAGAAAGACCAGACCTCTCTTTTATTATATAGTTTGTTTTTCAGCCAACACTTATTAAGTACTTAGTGTGTTCCAGACACTGTGCTCAGTTATCACACTATTGTATAGGTGCAGGTGAGGAAACAGAGTTGCCAAGACAGGATGTCTCGTCCAGGGTGATATAACTAGTGAGCACAGCTCCATTTCAAACCTGTGTCTGGGCTTATAATCAATACCTTATGCTGCTCTTTACCACATGATTAAATATTGTTTATGACCTTTTGAAAAGTCAAAAATATTGAATATTATTTGCAATTGCCTGTAGGTAGCATCTTGTAACTTTGTTGCTATCTCTTGGATAGAATACCTAGAGAGAAAACCATAGGGGAGAAAAAGTAGAAGGTTTTAATGCCACAGATGTATTTTTCTGTGTCTCCCATTTTTCATTCTTTTCTTAGTATCCATTAAAAAACTGAACTAGCAGCAATCTCCACTGTTCATAATTATCCTCATGAGGTCATTTGAGTACCGATGTAGGAAGAATGCTCTCATCCTGTTAACACTCCACTTTCTCTAGCCAAATGGAAATTTTAATTCTAGATCCTTTATTGAGTCTTTTCAAGGTTTTTCCTGGACAGAACTAGATTTTCTATGTACGGGATCCAAAAAGTAAGAAAATGGCTCTTTTGAGAGTACTAAGCAGTACTTAGTACCACTTCTTTGCTTCTTGCTGTGCCATGGGGAACTTATCCTCCTTCCTAAGGTAGACAGGGGTTTTAGTATATACTTGGTGTAGGGCCAATTATTGATTCTTCCCTCTTCCATAAAAGAAAGATCACAGGTTGTCATTAACATCTCAAGTTTACTTTAAAGTGTTGCTTCAGGTGAATTTGTTCAATTAAATAGTGGTAAAGCATTCATACCAAGTCTATTTTCATACAAATGAGGATGAACTATTTGTCAAAGAAACATAAATAACTATAAGGCCTAATTTTTCTTTGCCTTTTTGATATGTGGGAAGCTGAAAGAAAGGAAAAAATAAGTCAAGAGGACTTACCTGGTGGTACAGTGGTTAAGACTCCGCATTTCCAGTGCAGGGGGCACAGGTTCAATCACTGGTTGGGGAAGTTCCACATGACATGTGGTGCAGCCAAAATAAATAAATAAATGGATTATAGCCTCCACAAATGTCAATATCTGGATGTTCAGATACTGATATTTCTCCTGTCAGACCTACAAATACACTCGAACTACATTGATACTACTTTTGCCTCTTGATGCTGATTAAGCATAATGTTGTTCTTATTGCTGATTGACAGAAGCACTCATCTTTCTTTTGACTTTCTTCCAGACGAAGAAAAGAACAAGCAGAACAAAACAAAAACTCAAACCAATGATCCCAGTGAAGGAAAAGCAAAAAGTGTACGGCATGCTTATGTTCACAAACCATATCTTTATTCAAAGTATTATAGTGATTCTGATGACGAGCTTACTGTAGAACAACGGCGGCAATCTATAGTAAGTCAGATTTGATCTCTTATTATTTTAACCTATTAAATCAGGTTGGCAAACTTGACTAGTCTGTTTACAAGGTACTGGTGAGCATTTGGAACAGTGACATATAGGTTCTACTTTCAGGAACCTTGTCATTTAACCAGGCGGAATAGACATAAACATATGATGGAGGCGTTTGTATCATGATTAATGTTAGTGAAAAACTGGTAACAACCTAGGTGTTTCATAGTGTCGAAATGTTTGACTCAAATATGGATCCAGCCATAAAGAGAGGTGACATCAGCCATTAACATAATATTAAGAGGGAAGCGCAGTCCATCCACATATTTCCTGCATTTGAAAATACTTCTAAGATGTGCTATTAACAGCTTTTTAGAGAAAAAAAGTGCTACCTTGTTGTATATGTACATCAATTTTAAGATGGCTTACGATTTCAGAAACGTTAAAATATGAAAAATTGTGCATCATAGATTGAGGAAATATTACTACATGAAAAATGACTTGAAGGAAGTGCACCAAAATGTTAATAGTGGCTTATCTCTTGAGGTTAGTTGATAAGGAGTTACGCTTATGCTTAGGATGTTTGGTGCTTTGAGGCTTTGAGTTCTGGGTGGGAAAGAGATGGTGGAGTAACACACAATGACTGGATTTTCCCTGGCTTTAAAATATGACTGCAGAAAGTCCCATGTCTAAAACCTGGGTCCTGAAATCATGACCAGAAAGTCACATTTGTTGTAGGACTAGCCTGTCACTTGAATCTGTATTTCAACTTTCTTTTTTGAGAAAATAAAAAAATTATGGAGACCTACCTCTACACTTGATGCTCATAGATATTTTTAAAGCTATCCTTTTAACTGAAATAGCAGTTTATTAAGCCACCACTTCCCAAAATGATACCTTTAAATTGATGGCATTCTTTAAGAGTAATGAAAAATTTAACTTCTCTCTCTTTTATTCTTCTGGTAGCTTCCAGATTGAAACACATGCACACGCACATACGCACATATGTATATAGTAGTAAATATGCACTTTTGCAGAGCCCTTTAATGTGTAAGAACATCTGAAGGGCAAGTGTACTTTTTTCCCCAAAGTGTTTTTGCTTTTGCCTGATAATCTGTCAGGATAATTATGAATATTTTGTGGTTTTAGGCTAAAGAAAAAGAAGAGAGGCTTTTAAGAAGGCAAATTAATAGAGAGAAACTTGAGGAAAAACGAAAACAGAAAGCAGAAAAGACAAAGTCTTCAAAAGCTAAGAATCAAGGTATGGGAGATGTTAACTTTTAATATTTTAAACTACCTTATATACTCCATTATTTTCTAGCTATTAATATAACTTATGAGATATAATTTTGATTTTATTTTATCATCATATCTCAATAAAACTTCACTTTTTTAAGTTACGTATTTTAAGGTATGGAAGATTTCCTTTTTAATCTGATGTGTTTCATCACTTTCTTAATTATATTTCTGTATCTAAAGTAAACATTCTATCACATACCAGATAATACACCTCACATGTTAGCAATTTATTTTCCAGTGATGGTGGAATGAATTATCACTGGAAAATGTATTGTTAACCTGTGAGTCCTCAAGCCTTGCAGTGATAATAATGGAATTCATCTATACTTTATGTTAACTAAAATGTCAAACATTTATCTGGAATATTTCATTGAACAAAATTGAACTTCCTCTGGACACTGATCTTGTGTGATATAAAATACACAGATGTACATATATGAACATTTGAAATAAAAAATATGACTTCTCCATCTAAAAAATTATTTTTATTCTAACACAGCTTGGAGATATTAAAGCCATTTTGCATTTTTACAGTGATTAGAAAATCTTAATGAAAAATAAATATTACACTGTTTTTAAAACTTTCTTGTGAGATACAGTTTATTGATTGCTTCTTTCCCAGGCAAAAGTAGTGTGGACTTAGAAGAATCATCAACGAAGAGTTTGGAACCCAAAGCACCCCGAAGTAAAGAAGTCCTTAAAGAACGGAAAGTTTTAGAGAAAAAGGTAGCCTTAAGCAAAAAGAGAAAAAAGGATTCCAGGTACATATTTTATCTGGCCACATTCCCACTGTAACATTCTCTCGGCATGCTTTCAGAAGAGAGGCTTTGAAAATGACAGTAAAGAGTGAGACCTTTAATGTGTATGTTATTCCATGTTTATGAAAGACCTTAGGGTTTCCTTTTCAGTATCATAATTCACTGTGTTAATATCTATAATATTTCAAAGTAGTGTATACTAATCTTTTGAGGGGGGCAGACTTTTTTGATAATCTGACGGAAGCTTTGGGCTCTTTGCCCAGAAAAATGCACATGCATAAGCACACAGTTGTCCCTAGAGTTTCAGAGAGTTTATAGACCCTCTGGAAGTACTCAGGAAGTATCCCTGTTCTGGACATTCAGTTACCTCTTACTGACAGTGACTGCTTCCATTCTCCAGTCTTTCCAGGCAGTTCACTTCACCAGAATCTCATACTTCTCCCCATAAACCAGAGGTCCGAGCCAAATTTTTTTTAGCACTGCATTATCATGGTTAATTCTATAAGAATTACAAAGCTGAAGAGATTGAGAGTGGCTGTCTAGGCATGGGCTATAACTTTGCTGTTCCATCGTGATGCAGTTATATAAATTTATCTTAAACTTGAAGATAGCTGAATCAATCATTTGCAGAACTCAGTGGGAGGAGTTAGCTCTCATTTTTCTCATAGACCTCATTCCAGTTGATCTGAATAAATAAAACTACCCTGTTTATTCAAAAGATAAGACTTTCAAAATGAAATTGTAGCCCATATCATATTCATCTTCAAGCAAAATTCAGGAAATTTTGTTTCAAGAATACTTTCCTATAGGGCCAAGAGTGTTCCATGTCACATTTGGGATTGAGTTCTTCACTGTTGACCAAGAATAGGATTTAAATTGAAATGCACAAGTCTCTATGTATAGATTAAGTGTTTATAGTAAAGAAAAGCTAAGGTTTTTTTTTAATCTTCCCGAGAAATTCTGATATTTGATTCAAAGTTCATATTTCACTTTTTCCCCCACCTAGGAACGTTGATGAGAATTCTAAAAAGAAACAGCAACCCGAAGAAGATTCCAAAGAAACCCTCAAAACAAATGAGGTGTGTCTTAATTAATAAAACCCCATTTTAACTGTTCTTTTGTTAGATATACGCCATTCAGTCCTTTGTAGTAAAACTTAGAATACAATCTGTTTTTTTCCAAGTTGAATAAAAATCCATCACATTCAGCATTCTAGCACCCCCATCCTATTATGACCTGAATTCCTCATTTTGGCAAGTTGATTCATATGATCTTTTATCTGGATAATAGCTACTTTTCTACTCCCTTCCCTTCCCCCAACTTCCCCACCTCTTATTTCCTATTTTGGCAATAATAAAATTGCCAGGAATAATAATGAAAAAGAAAAGGGAAAAAAAGCTAAAAATCCCTCCGCAAATAGATTATCTGTTTTATTCTCTTCCATTTCTCATCAACATATGTTCATAATTTTGTAGAGTAGATGTAATCTTGCAAAGTGTTTTTAATGTTCCCTCTTTACTCATTGTATGCTGTAACTTCCTAATTATAATATTTGATTGTATATTATATTGAATACCATAATTTAAGCATTTCTCCTTAGTTGAGCACTTAGATTGTTTCTAAGATGTGATCATTTTAAATAGTAAAAATACGTACATAAAACTACCCCAAAAATGTTCAATAAATACATTTCTTCTCCTTTTTGCCTTATTTTCTTGGGATAAACTTTTGTTTTCACTGGGTTTAAATGTTTACGTATACTGCCATATTTATAACTCTGTAGCTGAACTATCTTAACGCTTGTAAGGGAGACACTAATGGTTTAATAATTATTTATGCATAGCCAGTAAATGTTCTTGATGTCTATCCAGAAATTAGAGGCATATTTATAAGTATATCCTGATATTCTAATGGCATATCTTTAAATATTTAACTTTATTTTATGAGAAATTTCTGTGAAAAATGATCTCATAAAATTTTATTCACATTAATTGGTTAGAACTTACTGTAAAATTAGGTTGATGAAATCCCTGTTCTTTCTTTGAGGAGTTTAATTTTAAAGTACTTTTTTAAGATCTTGCTATGTCCTGGTCCCAATATTAGTAGTTGTTGAAATGTAAAAAGGTGCAGTGATATACTTACCCAGAGACACAGAGGGCTTTCTGAGGACTTCAGCCCATTTTTTGAATAAGAATAATTATAGGTAGTCCATAAGTCTTTATTAGAGTGTGCTTAGTCATTAACATTAATCCCCTCAGTGCTGTACTGTGGCGTAGGGAGGAAAGTTTGGATGTTTTGGTCTATCAGTATCTTCCCTTGGATACATCAACGTATACATACGTTATATATAACATTATTATTACCGTGATTTATTGTGTGCATTTGAAGCTTCCTAAGTAGCTTGTCTTGCAGGTAACCTAAATTCATGGAGTTCCCATAAATAATTTGGGTTTCTATATTAAAATATAAGAAACCTTTATTTCATTGCAAAATTTTTAAATTGCCTTCATTAGGGTTTCAGCTTTTGGACTAAAAAGAACATTGCTTTGTCATTCTTTCAGCTTATATTTATTAATGACCACTGGGCATTAGTGGGCTTTAGCAACTTAGAGTTTAAGAAGGCCTCCTAAATGCATGGATGCATCTCAGGAGAAAGAACTACTCTCTAAAAAGATGCTGCAATGTAGTGGGAAGGGTACTACACTCAGATTGAAATTATCTGAACTCGTTGCTGGGTGTCAAGTTATTGAATCATGCTGAGTTTCAGGTTCCTGATGCATAGAATGAAGTTAACAATATCTACTGGCTGCTGGCAAAGGTTCAATAAGTAAGGTGTAACATGTGACAGCACTCAACGTACTATATGCACCCAAATGTTAGATGTGAATATAAAAATTAATGTTAGTATTTCTTATATTTTAACTTTTATTTTCTTACAGCATTGTGAAAAGGAAAAAGTATCTTCTTCAAAGGACTTGAAGCACATTCATGCAAAGAGTGAACCAAGTAAACCTGCTCGGAGACTTTCAGAGTCTTTGCATTCAGCTGATGAAAACAAAAATGAATCCAAAATAGAAAGGGAACATAAAAGACGGACATCAACCCCTGTTGTGGTGGAAGGGGTGCAGGAAGAGACTGACATGAGAGATGGGAAGAGGCCAGTGGAACGGTCAGAAGGTGGCACAGAAGAACCCCAGAAACAGAAATGCACACTTAAAAATGAAAAGCATCCAAAGAAGGATGATTCTGAAACACCACACTTGAGAAGCCTGCCTAAGAAAGAGACAAAATCCTCCAAGGACAAGCCTGAAAAAGAGAAAACTTTGTCAGAAGACAAACTGTCTACAAAACATAAGTATAAAGGTGACAGTACACATAAAACAGGTGATGAGACTGAGCTTCACTCTTCTGAGAAAGGCTTGAAAGTTGATGAAAATATTCAGAAGCCAAGTCAACAAACAAGGCTTTCTTCAGATGATAAAGCTGAACGAAAAAGTAAACATAGGAATGAAAGGAAATTATCAATTTTGGGCAAAGATGGTAAACCAGTTTCTGAATATATTATAAAAACCGATGAGAATGTTCGTAAAGAAAACAACAAAAAAGAGAGACACGGGTCAGCCGACAAAACTAAGGCAGAGCACAAATCAAGAAGATCAAGTGATTCTAAAATTCAGAAAGATTCTCTGAGTTCCAAGCAACATGGAAGCACATTACAGAGAAGAAGTGAAAGTTACTCAGAGGATAAATGTGATACGGACTCGACTAATGTAGATAGTATTTCAAAAGCAGAAGAGGTTGTTCACAAGGAGAAGCGAAGAACCAAGAGCTTGTTAGAAGAGAAACTGGTGTTAAAGTCTAAATCCAAAAGCCAAGGCAAACAGTTAAAAGCAGTTGAAACAGAATCACAAGAAAATGTCATGAAACAGGTGACCACTTCAAAACCAGATAAGGAGAAGAACATAGAAGAAAGTGACCCAGATAGGCTGCGGAAGTCTAGAGTTGAAGACAGACCTTCTGAAGAAAGTGGTATGGAACCTGCATCAGAGAGCACTGCCTCTTCAACACACGGTGCACAGAGAGAGTCCAGTCACAGAGCGAAGTTACCACTAGCAAAGGAGAAGCACAAGGGTGATAAAGAGTCAACCTCCGCCAGACTTGAGAGAAGGTTATCAGATGGGCACAAAAGCAGGAGCTTAAAGCATAGTAGTAAGGATGTGAAAAAGAAGGAAGAAAATAAATCAGAGGACAAGGATGGTAAGGAAGTTGACAGCAGTCATGAAAAGCCCAGAGGAAACAGTTCAGTCTTGGAAAAGAAATTAAGCAGAAGGTTGTGTGAAAATCGAAGAGGAAGCTTATCCCAAGAAATGACCAAAGGAGAAGAAAAACCAGCAGCAAACCCTTTGGGTACTCCCAGTAGTTCCTCCCTTCAGAGACCCAAAAAAAGCGGTGATCCTGCCTTGATGCCCGAGCAAGAGCCAATGGAAATTGATCTGGAGCTGGCCATGGAAAATGCATTGGAAGTACCCAAAACCCAAAACATCAGAAGCAGTAGTTCTCAGCAAGACATTGACTCAGAAAATATTACAAAACAAAAAACCAGCACTACCGTTCTAAAGGATGAGTTACGAACTTCCACGGTAGATTCAAAAACAGCAGCGCCAGCCTGTAAATCAGGACGTGGAACAGGAACCATTGGTAATTCTGAAAAGCACGCTGATCATAAAAGCACCCTGACCAAGAAAGTGCAGCTCCAAAGTGCTGTGTCCAAACCGAATCCCGGGGAGAAAGAGCCTGCTCAACAAGGAACTCATGAAATGAATGTAGACTCTGAAACGAGTCATCGATTGTTACCTTGTGCCCTGTCAGAAAGCGACAGGGCACAAAAGAATTTGAAAAACACCACCAGACCCACTGAAGAACGTGTTGCTCAAGGAGATACTGCTCTTGAACATTCCACAAATGTAGACTCCTCCCCGTCCTTAAGTTCTGTGACTGCTGTGCCTCAGAAACAATCTCATGATTCAGGTGTAACTCCTTTAGTTGACAAAAGAACTGTTTCAGAAGGTGGCACAGCCAGCACCTTGCTTGTGGACCACTCTGAAATCCCTAACCAAAGCTTGACTGTTAGGGAATCAGAAGGCCCTAGGACAAGTGACAGCAAAGAAGGTGATGCAGTTTCCACAGTAGATAAACCAGCAAAAGCAAGCATGGATAACAAAAGACACATTCCAGAAGGTTCCCAGGCCACTGTACTCCACAGCAAACAAGGAAAAGTAAACGCGCCTCTTGGTAGTGAGTTAACAGACATGACTATGCAAAATGAGAATGTTATCAAAGAAGGTGGCTCAATGGACGTGGCTGGGAAAGGAAGTAACTTGAGTTCAAAGCAGACAATTAAAGCTTCTGTAGAAAATGGCCAAAAGGATGGCATTGCTGTTGATCAGGTGGTAAGTGTGAGTACAGAAAAAGATGCTGAAACTGTTGGACTTAAGCATAATAGAGGCCCAGGTGAAATAGAAAACATGCCAACTGATGCTGACAGAAGGAATGACAACAGTGAGGTGGACACCAGTGCTGAAAGCAACACTGTATCCTCTGTTTTACACCAAAGGAGCGGGAAAGCTGAGACTGCAACAGCTGGGTCTGGTAGAGCAGAAAAGACTTCCATTGCCACCAGTACTGAAGGGAAGGACAGAGGTGTTCCCCTAAACCCAGTAAAGGAGGGGGATGCCACAACCACGTCTGCAGAGACAGCAGAGGGCAGGGTGGCTGTGCCTTGCACAAGCATCGAGGCAGATGAAGGCCTCACGATGGGTGTGCACTCCAGAAAGCACTCTCTTCACGTCAGGCTGGAAGCCAGGGAAGGCACCATCTTTGCTGCAGCAGAGGAGGGTGGGGGCGTCGTCACAGAAGGATTTGCTGAAAGTGAAACTTTCCTCACAAGCACCAAGGAAGGAGAAAGTGGAGAGTGCACTGTGGCCGAGCCAGAAGAAAGAGTGGCTGACCCAGTGACGGCTCCCGCAGGGACCACCGAAGATGACGTCAATAGCGCGGCACCCGAAGAGAAGGATGATGCTGTGACCAGTGCAGGCTCCGAGGGGAAGTGTGATGGTTCTTCAAGTGGAGACTCAGGACTCGTGGAGGGAACGGTTACTTTTATTAGCGAGGTTGAAAGTGATGGAGCGGTAACAAGTGCTGGCACAGAAATCAGAGAAGGGTCCCTAAGCAGTGAAGAGGTGGATGGATTCCAGAGAAATATGATGAGAGTGGGCCCCAAGAAGGAAACTGAGGGGACTGTGACGTGTACAGGAGCAGAACGGAGAAGTGATAGCTTCGTCATGTGCTCAGTAGCTGGTGCAGGGCCACAGGAGGAGCGGAGGGTTACAGGGGCCCCTGAGGTCACAGTAGATAACGACACGCCAGCGGGAGCCAGTCCCACCCAGGAGGGAGGCGGGTCTGTGAACGACGGCCCAGAAGGTGAAAGCGCGGTCACCAGCACAGGGATAACAGAGGAAGATGGGGAGGGGCCGGCAAGTTGCACAGGTTCAGAAGAGAGCAGCGAAGGCTTTGCTCTAAGTTCCGAATCAGAAGAAAACGGAGAGAGTGCAATGGACAGCACAGTTGCCAAAGACGCCACTAACATACCATTAGTCGCTGCTGGTCCGTGCGATGATGAAGACATTGTGACCAGCACAGGCGCGAAGGAGGAAGATGATGAAGGGGAGGGTGTTGTGACCAGTACTGGAAGAGGAAATGAGATAGGGCACGCGTCAACATGCACAGGGATCGAAGAAGGAGGTGAAGGGGTGTCCGTTTGTGAAAGTGCAGAAGAAGGGGATGGTCGGATTGGCACTGCGGTGGGGCATGTGGAAGCCGAGGCCGGGGCTGCCATCCCGAATGCAAATGAGAGTAATGTTGATAGCATGAGCGGTGCCGAGAAGGACATTAAAGATGCAGAGATCTGCTCCAGTGCCAAAGGGATTGTGGAAAGCAGTGTGACCAGCGCAGGAAAGGGCGAAGTGGCTCCAGTTCGTGAAGGTTGCGAGGGTCCCATGACTAGTGCAGCTTCAGATCACGGTGACAGTCAGCTCACCAGAAAAGAAAAAGTCGACGATACCAGTATTTCCACTGGCCTGGTGGGGGGCAGTTATGAGGCTCTTGTATCCGGTGCAGTCCCAGAATATGAGGCTCATCACACATCACCAGGCGAAAAAGCAGATGAAGGTATCATCACCTCTGTGGAAAATGAAGACTGTGACGGCCTTGTGGCTGCTAAAGCCAGTGTCAGTATTACCAACCAGGCTTGTTTAGCCAGCAGTAAAAGTCAAGGTAAAGGCTTGATGATTTCTACCAGTACAACAAATGATTTCACCCTGCAGCTAAACACGATGGTAGACATGGAAGAAGGTCGTTCAAGTGCCCTGAGAACTGAAGAAAGTGTGGAAGGCCCCAGAATGAACGTGGAAGAATTCGAGGTCCCCATGCCTAGCGCGGTGTCAGGCGATGAGAGCCAACTCCCGGCTGCTAGAAACGAGGAGAAAGACGAGTGTGCCATGATTTCCACAAGCATAGGGGAGGAGTTCGAAGTGCCCATTTCCAGTGCAACAACCATCCAAGGTGCCGAGAGTCAGCAGCCAGTTGTAGCAGTTGAAGAAAGAGCTAAAGGGCCAGTCTTGATGAGCGCCGATGACTTCGATGTGCCCATGCCCAGCGCACCTGTGGAAGCCGAGAGCCCCCTCGCTTCAACCAGCAAGGAGGAGAAAGATGAGTGTGCCCTCATTTCCACCAGCATCGCAGAAGAGTGCGAGACCTCCATTTGTGGTGTGGCTGTGGGAAGGGAACATGAGCGATCCACCCCAGGCATGGAAGAGAAAGATGGGAGTGCCATCATCTCAACAAGCTCAGTAGAAGACTGCGAGGGCCCAGTGTCCAGTGCTGTCCCTCAGGAGGAAGTCCATCCCTTGGTCACACCAGCGGAGGAGATGAGTGACACTGCCATGATTTCCACCAGCACCTCGGAAGGACGTGAGGCAGTCATGGTGGGCGCCGTCCCACAGGATGAAGATCAGCCCACCATTGCGGGAACAGAGGACTTGAGTGATGCCGCCATCATCTCCACCAGCACAGCCGAATGTGTGCTGGCCGCCACTGGCCTAGACAGGCACGAAGAGAATCAGCTGACTGCAGGCAGCCCTGAAGGAAAAGATGACCTGTCACCCTCGAAGATGAACAAGGCTGAGGCCCCTCTGCCAAGCCTAATTGCTGAGGACAACTGTCAGTATCCTGGGCCATCAACAGGAGGAAAGGAAGTGGGCCCCGTGGTGCCAGTGGGCACCAGGGAAGGGCACGACAGGGTGTTGGTCAACGTGCTCTCTGCAGGTGCTGGGTGTGCATCAGAGACAGAGAAGTCTGGCAAGGACTGTGCGGGCAAAGTTCAGAGAGAAGATGAAAGCCCTGAGGCAGGGACGTCGGGGGACAGCACTCAAGGCAGGTGTCCAGCAGGCGTTAGTGTGGACTTGCCTCTCGACCCTCGAGGACCAGAGCAGGCAGCCAAGGACTCCTCCATCAGGGTGCTCTGTTTGACAGCCATAAATACTGGTGCTAAAAAAGCTGATGATCAGCAGGGGCCTGAGGGCAACTTGAAAACCACCACCACTGAATGTATCAATGGCCAAGAATCAGAAATTGCTCCTTCTCATATGACAGTCCTTCCTGCTACCTACGCTGTAGCTCCCTCGGCTCCTAAATGCAAGCAGGACTTGACTGTCAGGAGTGATCACAGTGGCAAGTGGACTGCTCCGGCATCTGCTGAGAAAACAGGGGATGGTAACAGCATGACCATGTCCTTCCAGGAAGAAGGAGGCCTTGAAGTCACTGTTTCTTCTGAAGAAAACTTGCGTAACATAGGTGAGAATCTCTTAAGTGCAAATTGTCGCATTTTACAAAGATAGTTGTGTGTAGAGGACATTTAAGACAATCTTCCAAAAGATGGTTTGGGTTCTAGAACGTCACAAAATAGCTCTCATTCAACTTGAAGGTCAAGCTTCTCTAAAATTGTGTTTAAAAGCTTAAAGCCTTAGACCTGCTTCTCATGTGTGATGAGGCCAGAGGCTGAGAGCCAGGTCATCAGCTGGCCAAGTGTTGTCTGCAGGACTGTTGCAAGTCACTAAACCTCTTGGACCTTCAGGTTTCTTATCAATCAAAATGAAGATCCCTTACAACAACGTATGAAATCACCCTCATTTTACAAATGAAGAAAAAGATTCAGAGAGTTTAAATAACTTGCAAAGTACTCAGGTGCCTCTTAGAAAAAAATTACTTCTGAGCCTCAGTTTTCTGTTGTATAAAAGGGGATAATAGTACAAAAACAAGCATCATTCCAACCCTTATCTGACTGACAGACTTGAAATATGTGTCAGTTCAGTCTGGCTGGCTACTTCTAATCGAGGGAGCACATTATTTTTTTTAATGGAGTTTATTGTTCATATAAATGAGTTAGTTTCTGGTTTAGAATTGTTTGAAAAGGAAAAGAAACGCGTTCCTTCCTGGTAGATTTCAGAGAGTGCTGGTCTTGTTAGAAACAGTTGGTAACTTTCAAAGGTGTAAGCTTTGAGCTCAGTCATTCATACGCTCCCACTTCAGACACATTACACCAGGTACCACTATGTATTCAAAGATAAATAGTCAAGATGGGAAAACAGCTGTGAATCTAGCCATGTATAGTAACATAGGCCATGACACTGCAGTGTGACAGGTGCTTAGAATAGGGTTAACCACAGAATGCTGTGAGAACTCGGAGGGGGCACATGGGCTGGACTTGAAGGGATCAGGGATGTTGTCTTCCTTTCTACTCTGATTGTATAAATTGTAGCATCCTGGACTTTTCAACTGGAATAGACCTTAGATACCATCTAAATGCAGCCTCCAGAGGCTGAGGCCAGTAGGTTTAGTCCTGTTCATTATAGGGACTTAGGAGACATTAAGAAATGTTCCAAGGGTTGAAATAAATGACTAAAATTTTTCATTGATTTTAGCTTAGGGTAAATTGAACACTGTGGAAGTTTTTATGACTCAACCATTGCTACAGTCTATTATTCCTCCTGCCTCCCCTCTTTTCTTCCCCCTAAAGGAACAGAAATAGGAGGGCTTTTAGCAAAGGCAAGCTTGCAGCCTCTTGGAGAAAGGAAGGGTTTTCTTTGGAGGCTTACATGTGGGCAGGTGAGAGAAACTAGAAGTCACAGGACAGAAGAGAGAAGGAAAGAAACGACCAAGACAGGGATAGGTTTGAGTCTCTAGCAGAGAAAATTCTGTTCTCTTTTTATCCACTTCACAGTTTTTAACTTTATGTTCAACTTTGCTGTGTCAGCATGAAGCAAGTACAGTGAGTCTATTCACAAATCACCTTCTTTATTGGGAATATACCACAGTGGCCTAGAATATTTTCTTTTAGGGACAAACTTGATGTAGATCACTATAGAAAAATTCTTGGAAATAAGACATCCTCACAAATAATATTGTATCATTCTTTGTGGGCAGCCATCTTAACAGCAAAAAAACATTTTCACACCCCCTCCACCAAAAATGAGTAAATGACCCCTTGCCGGTCATCTGAGAATTTTCGTATATATTCTTTTTTACTGTTTTCTATTGACAGCAAAATAAAACAGCAAAGGAAGAGGGCATGGAGTACTAGATAACAACATTCTGTTACCTTTTGATTCAGGATGTATTTTGCAAGCAAATTCTTAAATTGATTTAGTGCTTTGAATTTCTTTAGGCACTGAAGAGTCTCCATTGAATGATTTGGGAGGATTGGGACTGAAAGCCAACTTGAAAACTGAGGTATGGCTGGTAATTCAGTTATGCTGAACTGTCAGTGGTGTAAGTACCTTTTCACCATATATAGACATATGTACACTTGAGCAGAATATATTTCCTGTATTCTGTATAGCTTACAAGCAGAGTATAGCTTCTAATTGTACTTAAGACATTTAAGTTTTGTTATTGTCACATCCTATAGGGGAAAAGCTAAGAACCTCAATAATCTCAGTTAATAGTGCCATCATCAATTCCATCCACTCAAACCAGAAACCCAAGAGTCACCCTCAGTCACCCCACATTCAGTCCATTTCCAAAATATAACTTGAATCCATCTATTTCTATTTCTACAGCTTCCACATAATCTAAGCCATGACTTCAGTAGTGTCCCCATTGGACTTTCTTCCTCTCCGGTCCCTCCTCTAGTCTTCACACAGCCCTGAGAGCTATCTTGAAAAACATGTCATTGCTCCACTTGAAATTTCCAGTGGCTTCCCATCATACTTAGAATAAAATCTAGTTTTGGGAGTGTTTTTTGTTTTTGTTTTTGTTTTTTTATCACAGCGGGCACTGCAGTGGTTCAGGGTGAGCTGTGGTGAGACTTGAGCCTCTTGAGGAAGTGGGGCAGATCAGGAAAGGCCTTGTGTGTTGTACTCTTTTACTTTAAAGCAATAGGAGAGCCATTGATGGATGAAATTAGTTTTATCATATCTTATTTTATTTTTTTGTTTCTGAAGGTTGACAGTATTCATTTTTAAATTTCACAAACTTGAAAGTAGACTTTTATATTGTCACAGGATGCTGGGTGTTTTTTTTAATTCACTTGAGGTGAATTAAACTTACCTTCTTATTTCAAAAACCTCATTTAACTTATTTGTTATGGTGCTTTGGACTTTTTAGGTATTTGTGCCATCAGAGGAAGAGAAAAATCATGAAATTCCTGCACCACCAGAAAGTCCAAGTGGGAGAAAGCTGAGTGGAATCGGTAAATTCCTTTTAGTGGTTGTTCACATTACTTTTTCCTTGCATGTGGTTTTATCGTTTATTGCCACATAAAATTAGTAGCTAACTTGTAATAAGACATCGACAGGCTATATGGATTTACCTCTCACTTTTTAACATAGGTTAGAGAGAACTCTTTTCTATTTCATTTTTAACTTATACTTTTTCTCATGAAGTATCAATATTATGTCAATCAATATTATGTAAGGTAATTGTTTAAATCCAATGTCTCCAAATAATTATGGCCAAACAAGTTGCTTTGGAGCAAACCCTTGCTCTAGCTCACAAAAGTGTCAGTGTGGCCCTCCCTGTCCTTTCAGGTGCTATCACAGTTCACTTCCAAAAGGCTAGTCTCCGGCCCCTGTTCCCACTTCTTTTAACCTCACGCTCATGGCTCCTGGGCTCTGGCAGTTGCCCAGTTACTGAAGCTACTCCCCACTTGCATAGCCTCCTCTCAGTCTCTCTGTGCAGTAGTATTCGGTGTCCACTAAGTATTTTTTAGGGGAGAGCCTCAGTGTCAGACGGGATTAGGACAGCGGCTCTCAAACACTTTGGTCTCAGGACCACTTTATACTTTACAAATGACTTCATCTAAATCTGATTACCTCCCAAAGGCCCTAACTCCAATACCATCACATTGGGGGTTAGGATTTCAGTATATGGGGTGGGTGGCAGTATATTCCATGTGAGGGGGACAGAAACATCCAGTCCATAGCATTCAAAAAACTGAAAAGTTCAGGTAAAGCATGATCCAGGAGCAAAGACACAGCTTGCAAAGGCCCAATTTCTTATCTTCTCCTTTAGCCCCCAGCAGAAGTAATCACTTTCTCATTCTTGGTCTTTAGGAAGATATCTTTGTGCTGTCAATCATGGCTGAAATCCTGAGACTTATTCTGATTCAGTTTAGGTACCTGAATTATACTGTTCTATAATTTTTTTTTTCACTCAGCCATATATTGTGGGCAGCCTTCATTGTCAGTGTACACAGATCAACTTCATTTGTTTTAATAGTGGTCTGTAACGCATTTTCCCATTTGTTATTTCAGTGGTCTCCAGTTTTTGTAGCTTTTACTAACTGCAGTGAGCTTCCATATGCATGTAACCATGCATTTCCCCAAGTGTTTTCATAAGAGTGAGTTGAGAGGTCAAAGAATATGTAAGTTTTGCATTTTCATTTCAAGCACTTGATACCCCCCCTAATTTGGAGGCAAATACTGAAGGATAAGTAGGTGTATATTCAGTGGACAAGGCAAAGAGAAAGGCAGTGTGTATAAATCCTCACCTGGAACTATCTGGGGCAGTCAGGGTGGGGACCTTCCAAGGCACAACCGTCTGAAAGGGCAGCCTTCAAAGTATGTGACCTCAGAAGCCTTATAAGCAAAAGTACCAGGCAGTCCTGGAAGACCACCGCAAGACCTGGTAAGCCATTCATGCTCACATGTTAAAACCCTAACGATGACTAATCTATCCAAAACTTGGACAGATGCATTAATTAAAATTTGTATGTATGTGTTATAATACAAATAATTAATATCTCATTTGTTAATTGTCGAGAAGGTAACATTTTTGGATTCTGAAGTCTTTTGTTCCCCCAGTTATATTTCAGGTTACTTTGCTGTGTTTAGGTACGGTTGAATAAGAGATCTACTTACGTAAAAGGAAGTTGTTTTTAAAAGAAAAATGTGTGTTCTGTCATTGTTGAGTAGAAACAGTAGACCCTGTACTTCAAGTTTCCAAAGAATATAAACAGACCATTGCTGTTTGAAGGGATAGGATCTAACTTTTCATTTGATGGCATTATTTTTAAATGAACCAGTGTTACACTGTCGCTTAACAGTTACAGCAAAGGCCTTCCTTCCACCGTCCTTCTAAGCTTCAGACGCCGACATGGTTACATCACTATAGTGATTTAATGGATCACTGCCATTACTGTAAAAATGCAGGCAACATTGTTTTTCTGGTAGTACGACAGAACACGGATTGTAGAATATAATTGGTCAGAATTTTATATTTCACAAAAGCAGCTAGGCCACTTAGCGACATATTCCGACTTAACTAAAAAGCTCTAAATTTGTTTCTCTGTGGTTCAGAAACAACATTCAGTTTCCTTATTTCTCATTTTTATTTTTGAACAGCTGAACTACAGAGGGAGCCTTTGTTGGTGATTGAATCACTAAATGTAAGTCACTGTAATGGTTAGAGTTGTGTTGTTATTAGTTGGGGTTGCTTTGATTTGGGGTTTTGAGAGCGATTACATTTAGGGGAGGGGCTGGCTGTGCATTTCTTTAGGAGACAGGACGTGCTCTCCATTCAAGTTCAACCTACTGACACCTTCAGTTTCATGTTCAACTATATCCACTGATGTCAGGAAATTTAGTTGTTTTTCTCAGAAAAAAGGAGTCACTCTGAATTCAGCAGCACTGTGTTCTAGTGGCTCTTCAGGACAATGTCATGAAACAGCACTAAGGAAATAGAAGGCGGCCCAGATCCCTCAGACTAGGGAACTCCCCTGGTAATCCTAATGAAATCCTTCAAAGAGCTAGGAGCTTTCTATTTTTTTATTACTATAATGGGATTGCAAATTGGACTGCGATGTCTTAAATTATCCTGGTGCTGTAGACCAAACCGACTTTATTTTAAGAACTAAAGTTTACTTTATGTCTTTAGAAACCTTTTGTGAAGATACTAAACTATAATTGCTATATATACATATTTTTTCCCAGCTGTGGCTCTCATAATCCCTTTTGTGCTTGAAAGAGTTGAGTTTGTGTTTTTTTTTTGGTTTTGTTTTTTTGTCTTTCTTAATGCATAGAGAAGTGAACATTTTGTAAAATGCTTGCAAATCACAGACAGCTACATTCTTTCCAGTGCCCCTAGAGGACTCAGAAGAGCTTTGCTTCCTACCAGACAACTGTGGCATCAGAGGGCTTACCTCACCCTGTTGAGACATCCCAGTCTGTATCTAGAAGCTCACACACAGTCTACTGAGTAAAAGGAAGAGAAAAGCCCCACTTGGTTCTGTTCAGGTTTACCCTCCAGGAGTTCAAAGGATTCTAAATGTGGCCGAAACCTCCAGAGCTCCCCAGCATCAGACCTTGTTTCCCCGAATCCCCCAGCAGCTGGCTTTTTCCCGTCTAAGCACAACTGTCCTTTCCAAATATGAAATTCTGTAGCTAGGATTTAGAATATCGTAGGATATTCTAAGACTTCCTCTCTGTGTTAAAAAAAAAAAAAAAGTACAGTTGACAAGATTTGCCAAAGGGAAACCTTATGACAGAATGACAGAACCCCTCAACATTTTTTAGTAAAGAAAATCTTCAGGGATTGTTGGATGGGAAGAGAAATCATAGAATTCGGAAATTTTTTCTCTCTTATTTCTTACTCTTTTGCCATAACCATTTTAAAGACAAGGAGAATAAACACAGTGTGATGCTAATTTGTTAAACTGAAACTTCTTCAAAAGGAAAATGCCCTATGCTCTTGAGCTTCTGAGTGAAATTTTTAAAAAAAACACGTACTCCATTTCCTTTAAGCGTTCCCACACACGGCCAGATTATTTTCTAGATATTCAAGATTTGTGTGAGATTATCCATAAGTAACTTTCTCTATTGCGTGTTTAGGTCGAAAATTCAGGCTCAAAAACAAATGAAATTCATAGCAAATCTCAAAGCAAAGAAGGTAAGTTAGTGAATTTCATAGTAGTAATTTTAATATTATAATTATCATTTGTTGAGTGCCTTCTGTGTGACATGCCCTGTGCTAATTATAATTAGTTTGCAAATTTTCACTCATCTAATTTATATGATCCATTACAATGAGTGTTAACAGCATCACATCTGTAGTTGAGGAAACTGAGGCATGGAGTGGTCCAGTGTCTCATTCAAGGCCACATAGCTTGTAAGTGGTGCCTTGCCTTAAATAGCTACTAGAACTTTGCCAGAAACCTCACAGTGGATTTATCCAATGTGGATACAAAATGTATAGCCCCCAGTGGTTTGTATCATAGGAGAGGCTCTGTGCTGAGTACTTAACCGTTGATTTCTGACAAGCAGTCTCAATTTGGTAGCAGATCAGGGACATCACATTTATGAGGCTCATCGCCCAGGAGTCAGGCCTCATTGCATGCAACCTGCAGAGACTGCCGACCCCAGAGGGATAATTCTCTTCTCAAAACAAAATATAGAATTTTGTTGAATCCTACTGATTTTGTTGATTCCCTATTCCAAGAATGGGGAAAGAGGTCTTAATCCCCTATACAGTTATTTTTATAACATGTTATACCATATTTCAAACCAAAGTAAAGCGGCAATAATTATAAACACCCATGTACCCATCACCTAGTTTTGTCATATCTTAAAATGCAGTATATTTGCTTCATAACTTTTTTAAAAAATGTTACAGATATAGTTGAATCCATATTATGCACCCCCCTCCCCAATCCCAATCTCTTTTTTGTCATGTTGACATGTATAACTAGTTACTTTACTTCAGTTGCTCTTTAGTATTTCATGGTGTGAATATACCACAGTTACTATTTTGCTTCTTTTGTTAGTGGACATTGAGGTTTTTTGCAACTTGTCCCAATTACAAAGAGAGCTACCATGCATGATCTATTGTTTTCCTTGGACACTTGTTCATACTGTGCTGCTACAGGAGCTGGGGGGAGAAATGGCTTTGAAATTTGCCATGTAAATTCCAGTGATTCTCTTCCCTCCTTCAACTCCATTTACTCAAGTCTAGAAATGGAAATCATGGAACTTACCTGACATAGTTTTTGTGAGGATCCCACCACAGTCATTTGTAAAGTATTCTTTCTTCTTTTCCTTCCCCCTTCCACACACACCCCTAAAATAAGTATTGGAGTGAATACTTAAGGTGGGGTTTTGTTTTTTCTTTTTTCTTTTGTATTTATTACTCAGAGATATCCAATAGTGGAAAAGACAACACAGAAGCCATAAGAAGTCATAATGTTGAAACAAATCCTAAAGAGGTGGGTTTTCATAAGAAACTCAAGTATTTCATGTTTTATGCATAGTGCTTTCTCCTGTGCACAAAGGCTTTTACCTCTTTGTGTATATAAGAAATTCAATGTATGTATTAAGAGTTCTCCATATCACTGTTACTTCTTTATGTTCTTGTAAGGTTTAGGTAATTTGGCAGGTCCCAGGTTATTTGGACATGTCCCTACGGTACAATCAAGGATGTTTTTTCATATAACTCCCATTCATCAGCCCTTTAGTAGGCCACCAAGAGGGGAGAAAAATGTTGCCAATTAATTTATGACATGCCATCAATTGTAAGACATAGTTTGACTTCAGAGGTGGTAAAATGAGAATTTTTTTTAACCTATTTTAGAATTGTTGAAATAACAGTATGTAACCAGAAATAGATATGGATATTTTGTATGGATTTATATTAAAATCTTAAAAAAAAAAACCTCAAGCTTACAAAATGAGTCTAATCCAAATCTAGATGCCAGAAGCATTATTCTAGATTTTTAAAAAATTTATTCCAAGGGCTAGAAACTAATACAATGTGCCCCTCTTTAAGTAGATTTGGATCCAAATTCTACTGCCTTTAATATAGTCACTCTTAATTCTAGGTTGAAGAGGAAGAAAGGCACATGCCTAAAAGAAAAGGAAAGAAGCAGTACCTCTCTTCAGAAGATGAACTGGGTATCTAGAATATACATGTTCCTGTTTTAGATATCTTTGAAAATCATATTATTTTCACATCCAAAATAATGGGCCGGTAACATAGAAAATTCTTGAGGGTAGCAATTGTTTACAACTCTTAACTCTAGTGTGTTTCCAGACCAGCTTGACACCTCCAGGGTCTTTTCTGGACTTGATCTAGAAACTAGATTATTCCCTGCAGAAGACCCAACCCCTGGAAATCACAAAAACCCAGGCTTCCTGTGTAACCTGGGCCTGGGCCCCAGCCAGGTGCCATCACGTAAATCTGATTCCCAAGAGCATGGTCTTAATTGCTAAGCCATACCTCTTAGGTGCTAACCTGTTCAGGAAGTTAAAAGTATCTGTGGACGGAGATTCCCTGGAGGTCCAGTGGTTAAGACTTGGCACTTTCACTGCCGTGGCCTGGGTTCAATCCCTGGTTGGGGAACCACAGCCACACAGCTCAGCCAAGAATAAAAGAGTCTCTGGAAACGCTATGTCCTAAGCCTTCTCCACAGAACCTCCTGCTTTGTTGGTGCCATTTGAGCATTTGTAGATTTTTTTATTTTATTTTTTTGGTTTTGCTAGGGCCAAGGCCAGTGTTCAGTGCTCAAGTCACATGATATCATAAATGCCTAAGAAAGAAGTCTCAAACTGTCATTTTTTAAAATAGAACTATGCATTTCATTTTTCATTTGGCTTTTATTTCTTTGTGATTCTGTGCAAACTGATTTACAGATGATAATCCAGATGTCCTGGATTCCAAAATAGAAACAGGACAGAGGCAATGTTCTGAAACTGAGCCACAAGATACAAAGGTACTTTTTCCACATATTAATTTTAAGTTTTAGGGGTAACCTAATTACATCACTGTGTATACTTATTTTGTATTATATATATGTGTGTGTGTGTGTATATTATATATATAGTTCTAATATCCCTTTTACTTTATGTATCTCTAATAATAAAAGGTGTATATTTTTTAGGCTCTCTCAAAGGAAAAAAAACAAATGTTGTACTTTATAATCTTAAACTGCAAGATTGTATTAATATCACAGTTTAGATATAATCATTGCTTAGGTTTTTGTTCATATTATTGACTTCCTTAGGTTTCTAGGTCCTTTCTTCCCAAGTGTAATATGCTTTATTACAGATATACTCACATGAGAACAGTGAAATACAGTGATACATACTGTTTAAAAATTTTAATATTTGGCTTTCTCTTTACCATAACTCCAGCCCCTAAAATATAGGTAGTCCAAGGATGGGCCCTCCCTCATTGCCTCTTTTTTCCTATGAGCTTATTTTCACCTTGTGACTCAGGGAAGCGGCTCACAAATTTTCATTTCTGCTCTTACCCTGTCTTTTGTTCTAGGCCCAGATTTCTCCATTTCCTGGTAGATAACCTCTTCTTGGGTGTTCTTCCATTTCCGAGACTCAGGACTTCTCAGTGTCTATTCCAGTCCACCTCCATCTTCTCGTTCTCTCTCCTTCCCTAATCTATTGTTTTTCCGACTTGTTCCAAAAGTATTTAAGTCACCTTATAAATATATGCAGCTGACTTCCAGCTCACTAAAACCAATTTATAGTCTCTTTTCCTCCCGATAACTGATAAACTAAATAAAAAGTAGTAAAAGAATTTTAACAACCGAAGAGGTAAAGTCACATATTGTCATGAATTTCAGTTGGTTGTGGCCAAGGAAAGATACTGGGTTTTAAAAAAGCCCATCACTCCCCCTGCCCTATCCAGAGCAAAAATCTTGAGACAGTGCTCCTGAATTTGGAAAGAAACAGCTTAAAGGGTATCCTTTTATTTTCCCTTCAACTTTATGTAAGGTTTTTAATGTTAAGTTTAAATATACTCTGACTTAATTATTTTCATTTAAAAATCACATATGCATATAATATTCTCAATATAAAACAGTACTCTGATTTTAAATTTAACTTGTATATTTTTATTTACACATTATATTAGTATCATAGTATAAACAATTTGGTATTTCATGCTCAAAACTTCTTTGTAACTAAGGGCAAATAATTTAACCATTGAGAGATCATTGCTCTAAATCAGCCCAGCTGGATACCCAGAAGTTCTCTTTGGCATCTTCTGCTTTATTCCTTTCCCCCAGTCCCTCCCCTCCACCAACAAAGGAAAAAAAAAAAAATCTGTTGTAAATTCCTTTCAGTTCTTTCTTTGGAGTTTCTCTTGAAAAGTCCAGGGTGAGGGAGGAGAGCAATTTCCATTTTGCAGGGGAAAAAAAAATGGCCTTGTTGCTTTATAGCCTTATCTCATGCTTTTCTGCCTTCAGATTTTGTATCTTTTTGTGTAGTTTCCCAAGCAGCAAGATTGTTACTTTTTAAAAAATTTCCCACAAATACCTAAAAGACTGCTAGGAAATTATTGTTGAAATAAGAAAAAGAAGCTTCTTGTCTTGTTCAACTTCTCCATAGGAAGAGAACTCTGGAGATTTGGAAGAGTTACCTAAAACAAGTTCTAAGACAAACAACACTGCTTCAAGGGCCATGGAAGAAAAAGGTGAGTAATACATCTACTTAGATAAATTGTTTTAAGAGGAGACTAATCCTTCAAAGCAGTCAGCATATCTCTCACCAGGCTTCGCCAACTGAAACTGCAGTTTGCCGATCTGCCTTCCCTTTATAACACAGTACGTCGCGCTGAGTATCAGTAGCGCTTGGGAATCATTTTTAATCTGGCTCCTGTTTTACCCAAAGTGTGCTTCTTATCGGTTAACCAGACTCTGGCTTATTAACTTTGGTGTGTCCACCTGAGAATGGAGTCTGTGTGCATGTGTGACGGGGACGACGTAGGTCACCTTGGTAGGTGTCCTGGCGCTGAGGCTGAGTGTAGTCCCCAGCAGTGAACGAGCTCTGCTCTTTCTGCAGATGAATACAGCAGCAGTGAGGCTGCTGGCGAAAAGACAGAGCAGAATGATGATGACAACATAAAATCTCAGGAGGTGAGAAATGTTTTCTATATTTATTTGTTCAGATTTATTTACGTACTGCAAATAAAATACATTCAATGCTCTTACCCAAAGTTCTTCTTAAATGCTTTTGAAGTAGCTCTTTTTTTTTTTTAGTGCACTAGGACAGCATTTCATGCAGTGCACTTTATCAGTGTCATTTTGATTCATTTTGTTCCCTATATCTTAATTTTATCCAAACATTTGTATGAGACCTACTTCTGTCAGCCACATGGGATCAGCCCAGATCTGTACCTCAGTGTCCATGTCACTTCCTGACCCAAAGGCTTAGCACAACCAAGCCAGGCAGCAGCTCAGGTCAGAGAACAGGGAGCTGCAGAGCCCTGGAGTCCAGCAGAACGAAATGGGAGCCGCAGCAGCAGGATGTGCGGAAGGCCTGCAGCAAGTGCCAAACGGGACCCAGTTTGACAAGGTGAGGTCAGGGATTCCTGGGAGGCTGCAGGAGAGGCAGACCTCCATCCCTGCCCACTCCAGGCCCCTTCGGATTTGCAGAGAGCCCAGTGGGACACAGAATCACAGTGACCTGAGACGGAGGCCCATAAATCAAGGGAAACAACTTGTACACCAGCCAGATCTTCTAGATAACCATTGCCAAGTTTGCCAGTCTTGATATAACTTCTTTTTTTTAACATTTTTATTGGGGTATAATTGCTTTACAATAGTGTGTTAGTTTCTGCTGTATAATAAAGTGAATCAGCTATATATATACATATATCCCCATATCCCCTCCCTCTTGTACCTCCCTCCCACCCTCCCTATCCCACCCCTCTAGGTGATCACAAAGCACTGAACTGATCTCCCTGTGCTATGCAGCTGCTTCCCACTAGCTATCTATTTTATATTTGGTAGTGTATATATGTCAGTGCTACTCTCTCACTTCTTCCCAGCTTACCCTTCCCCCTCCCCATGTCCTCAAGTCCATTCTGTACCTCTGCGTCTTTATTCCTGTCCTGCCCCTAGGGTCATCAGAACCTTTTTTTTTTTTTTTTTTTTAGATTCCATATATATGTGTTAGCATACAGTATTTGTTTTTTTCTTTCTGACTTACTTCACTCTGTATAACAGACTCTAGGTCCATCCACCTCACTACAAATAACTCAATTTCGTTTCTTTTTATGGCTGAGTAATATTCCATTGTATATATGTGCCACATCTTCTTTATCCATTCATCTGTTTATGGACACTTAGGTTGCTTCCATGTCCTGGCTATTGTAAATAGAGCTGCAATGAACATTGTGGTACATGACTCTTTTTGAATTATGGTTTTCTCAGGGTATATTCCCAGTAGTGGGATTGCTGGGTGGTATCGTAGTGCTATTTTTAGTTTTTTAAGGAACCTCCACACTGTTCTCCATAGTGGCTGTATCAATTTACATTCCCACCAACAGTGCAAGAGGGTTCCCTTTTCTCCACACCCTCTCCAGCATTTATTGTTTGTTGATACAACTTTTTAATAGTTCTGTTTGTTTTCAGTGGCCTCCTTTATTTTTTATAAGGGATCCCATTTGGTCACAAGTGACTAGGACTAAATCCACATTTAAGTGGACATACATATTTATTACAGAAGTAAAAGCTGACACTGAGCGCTTACTTCCATTATCGCATTATCTCATAATCCTCAGGACTCCGTGAATTCATACTCAGTTAGCACTGTTTACCAAGTGAGGGGACTGCACTGAGAGAAATGAAGCACTAAGCCTAAGGTCACGTATTTTTTAAGAGACAAAGCTGGGATTTGAGACCTCTTAGGAGGGAACTCTAAATCCCATTTTGAGAAAGCAAACTATTTGTATAATAGAGGATAAAACTTTTTATTGCTTTTTTTTCCCTTTCCCCCTTAGGAAGATCAGCCGGTAATTATTAAAAGGAAAAGAGGAAGACCTCGTAAACACCCTGTAGAAACATCATTAAAAACAAGTAGGTATTTGGTGTGTTTTCAGTTCACACAAAAGAAATTTTCAACTGATTTTCTAAGTGAGATTTTTATTTTTTAGAAGATGACTGCAAAACAGATGCTGGCATTGTCACTGTAAGTAATTGCAAAAGATGAGAATTCTTCAAATATCTGCTCTTGACCTGGAAAGAGTATACTGCAATATTAGTATTTTCAACTATCTTTTTAAAAAAGTATTTGAAAAGCTTTAAGAGATTTTCTTAAATAAAACATCAAATAACCATTCAGATTATATTATGATTACTAATAGCTTCATATAAATATAATTATATTAATTGTAATTCACTCTGATTCTATCCTCACCTGTCAGTTCAGTTATATAAATTATCTAGGGACTTATCTTCTTGTCATCCTTGATTAAAATATAGAAAATAGCTGTTTTATATGATTTTTACATAACGGCTTCTTTATGGAAACCTCCAAAGTGTCTACCTTACTACTTTCTATGGAGGCCCTTTTATAATAGAATGTACACCAATTTTGATGCAGGAAAATCGGCAGTAATACTTTATCTTTTTTAATATTCTTTATCTTTGACCCTGAGGTGTATACCCAACAAAACCATTGTACCAAGACATCATTGCATGAGTTTCAATGATAGCATTATTAAGAGGACAAACATGTCCACTGACCTAACAAAAGCAAATGGGATTCAAGCCTCAGCTCTGCCACTTACTCCCACATCTGTGATACTGGGCCAGTCATGTGACCCTCTCGAGACTCCCATTTCCTTGGATATAAAGTACTATAACAATATCTGCATTAATTATCTCACTAGAATTCTTATAAGACAACAGAACCAAAGAGCCACATGTAAGAGTGTGAATGCATTAACCAACACATAAGATGGTTTACCGGGCCGGATTGGGGAATATTAACAGCGGGCCATGCGTGTCCCTCCAGTGCTCGCCCCCCGGCGTAGCAGCACAGTGGCTGGGAAAGAGGCTTGTGGCAGCCCTAATCCTCCTTGTGGAAAGACCTGTGTGTTCAGAATCATAGGCATCCATATTTGCTTGGTATGTTTAATCAACTGCAGGAAGTAGGTTCCAGATAGTCTGCCTACATAATAAACAGAGGTCCTATACCTTCTTTACATTGTTGATTGACTTTCTATGTGATGATAACAAACTGCTGACTCCACTTTTTTTCTTTGTTTAAATTTAGGTAGAGCAATCTCCCCCTGGCGGCAAACAGAAAGTAATGCAAACAGGTGTGTACCTGAAAGCATTGCTCTGCATATGATCTAAGGAAGGGGTGGGGCAGCCTGGCTATCAGGGACGGTTTTAGAATTTCATTGTTTTCCAGTGAAGTGGGTGGCTTCCTTGGTCAAAGCAGCTATCCTTGTAGCCACGAGAGACTCTGACTATTGGCTTTTCCTGTGATCTGAGTCATTCTCAGTTTTGTTAGTCTGGGAAGCCTTCAGAGAGGAGGGGGAGGGCAGCACAGAGCAAAAGAGGGAAGGCACTGCTGTGTCCAAACCATACTTTCGTGGACATGTTTTAGGGAGAAATAGATCAACCTGGGACTGGGAACTCTTATCAGGAAGACAGGAATTCAGCCCAAGAGCCTATTGTTTTCAGAAGAAGAATTTTGAAAGCAGCCTGTGCAGCTTCCAGAACTAGGATGCAAGAGATAAAATTGTTTCAATGAAGCGTTTTTGTCCTCATTCCAAGGAGAAAAAATATTCCAAAATGTTGATAATGATTAGCTCTGGGTGGTACGATAGTAGGGACATTTCATGTTTTTACGGTTGCCTGCATTTTCCAGAATTTTTACGATGTGTATATATTAATTTCCTGGTTTAAATTTTTTGATACATAAAAGCAAAAAATAGCCATTGATGGGTTTGAAAGTGCTGACACAGGCAAAAAAAAAAAAAAAAGAGTATGACAAGTATTTTGGACCAAATAAATAGCATGGTCATATCAGGAAAGTACATATTTTGATTAGCAAGGTAAAAGCAAATGTGTAATTTAAAATTTTTTCCACATTTAACTATGCGTGGGATCTTATGATCATATTTTACTTTTTCTTGCCTCTTTGAAAATTAAGGTTTGTTTATTTTTTTTAACAAAAGGAGGTTTTGCTTATGTTTTGTTTTTAACCATCTTTTATTCATAATTTTATAATATTTTATATCCATACAACAAGAAATCTTTAGAACTCAAATGCCCTTTAAAGAGTCTATTGTAAGCTATGCAATTATGTTTTAGTATTGTCGTTGGGCAGTCGTTTTCTGAATCTGGGTAATGATGACCAGTTAAAGACTGGATTCTTCTTTGTGAGCCTTTTTCTTGGTTTTTAACTCTTCTACCTACGTTAGTTTAGTGAACTTGCAGAAAAGGCAGCTACACAGTCTTCATCACTAATAAGTCCACTTTTGGGTTGTTGAGTGTCTAATCAACATCCTCATAATCTTAGCTTCAAACAGTGCATTGAACTAAACTTCATTTTTCTTACCAAGATACATTCTCAGAAAATGGTAACATCTACAGAAAGCAAATACATAAAGAATAGGTATTCACAACCTAAAATAGGCTTATAAAATGTACTTTTCTAGATACCATGATATAAGTATATGGAGTCATAAGAATTCCAACTCCCCCCCACCTGCTAGTTACGTGACTCTGAACAAATTACTTAAGTTACTCAAGCCTCATTTTCTTACCTATCAAATGAGGGCTGTGCTATTTATAGAGCTCCATTACAATTTGAGTAAAGTCTGGAATCCTGACCTGCAGTTCCTGCTGTTTCTTGGGGGCTCCCTAGATGTACCCTTCCTCCTCCCTTTCCAGGTTCAGAGCATTTGAGCTGAAAGAGAGAAACCATGAAGGCAATCTAACCCAAATCCTCATCTCACAGATGAAAAAACTGAGGCTGAGGGAAATTAAGTAATTTGCCTAGATCACATAGCTTATTCATGACAGATCTGAAACGCAAACTTTGGTATCCTGACTTTCATTCCGACATGCTTTTTTGCTTAGGTATTCCACCTCAACGTTTGCTTGGCTGATACAAAAACAATGATAAATCGTGTAAGAATACCTTAATTAGCACTGGTACATTCACAGACAGCAAGCCAGACTGCTGAAATTTAATTTGACACTAATTAAAATATTAATGCAGAGATCTTCCTTTTCTTAAAGATGAGTCCAATAAAGAAACATCTAACCTGCAAGAACGAAGTGGAAGCAATGTAAGTGTTAATTTTCTTATCAAGACATGTCTTTTACAAATAAACTTAGTAAATGCTCAAGTGACCACCATTTCAACTTTAATTTTATTGCTTCTAGGATGACAGTGAAGAAAAATCTGTAGCAAATGTGCGTCGGAGGGGAAGAAAGCCCAAGCGTTCGCTCACGCTATCAGATGATGCTGGTATGTTCCTGGCAGAGTCTTAATTACAGAGTCTTATCATTTCAGAATCACCTTTTTAACTTTTTAAGAGTTTTTCTTTGGATGAGGAAAAATCCAGGGGGTGCAGCTAGTATTAATACTACATAAATATGTGTGAAATGGCTCTAATCCTGTGTCAGAAATGGTACATCCCAGATGCTTTTCTGAGTACATGCGAATTTTTTGCAAATGCTGGCTGTGAACTGCCTAAGTAAACTATCCCAGAGATTAAATTAAACAGTTGTGAATTGCAAGTGCTGAAACAAAAAGGAAGTGGAAAACCACTTCTTCTGCCTCCAAAGCCCTAATATCCTTTGTTCTAAACTCTGTGACTCTGTCCTTTGTAAGTGTCTTTGGGAATTGTACAATCCAGGTGTTACCCTTCTATCTGAACAGAATCCTCAGAGCCAGAAAGAAAACGCCAGAAATCAGTTTCTGAGGCAACTGAGGACAAGAAAGACCAGGAGTCTGATGAGGAAGAGGAAGAAGAGGAAGAGGATGAGCCCACAGGAGCCACCACAAGGTCCAGCACCAGATCAGAGGCTCAGAGGTAACAGGGGACGAAGGAGAGCGTCCAGAACCTTCACCAGCTTCTCCATCAGAAAATAGCTGTGGGTTTCATGGCATTCTCTTGTCTTTGACTCACTTGTGCCACAGTGTGAGCTCTTTGCTTTCATTTTATCCTCAGCAGAGAGCACATGCTCCCAGCCCTCTGACATTTCAGTTCCTCTGGGAGAGGCTATTTTCCCTCTTAAACCATTTTTGAGGATCACTTTGGAATCTTTTCCAGGCTTTAGATACCTGTTTGGTGGAACCTATTTAGTTCCTTCATAAATATTTATCAAGGATGAGGAGATGTCTCAGATGCAGTGCTAAGCACCGTGGGTGGAAACACAGATACGGACAACACAGTCTCTGTGTGCAGCGTGCTTAGCTGCGGTGAGAGAGAGAAATCATGAGCCCATACCCGTTGTAAGATGCACCTCACAGTGCTGTGTGACAGGTCCGTCACGTGAGATCGCCAGTATGGCCACCATTTTCCACTTAAATAACTGGCAATTTCATATGTTTCCCATAGTACGTTCTCCCAAACCCTAGTATAGCCAGAGCCTCTGGAGAAAAGAGGACAATGGTCAAGTGAGTTTGGGGAATGCCTCTGAATTTTCTCTCCTTCTTAAGCCATAGTGTACATTACCATATTAAGGGCTTATCATGGTCCTAAAGGAAAGAAACCTGTTTAACTTTGTCAGTTATACTTTGCCCCCCAGCCCCTGTTATTATACCTGTTAACATCAATCAGTATTCCTTTCCCCACAGCCCATTTTGAGAAATGTTGCATCACCTTACAGTTTTATAACTTTCTCTGAAGCGTGAATATTTTCCATTTTTAATGTGATTCACAAGATGTTAATCTTGGTATTATCATCTATAATTTCATAATCCAAGATTTCAGGAATATTTATTTCAAGAGTATCACTTATTAACATCTGCCACTGTAGTATAAGAGTAATAATGTGTTATGTTTACATAAAGACTTAAAATGAGCCTATTTCTAATTCCTCTAAACTTGTACATTATTAGCCATTCATGACGTGGTTTAGTTTCTCAAAGAATGAGATTTTAGAGCCAGAAGACTTCAGGAGCTCACAGGGCTGAAGGTGAGGTGTCTCACGGTTGTTTTTTAGGTGGGGCAGCTCAGATAAATAGGAATCACAGAATTAAGATATCTGCTGATCGAGAGGGTGCATTTGGGTACAGACACCCCTCCCTCTTTTACACTTGTGGAAAGATCATCCAGTATAGTCGAGCCCAACTCAAAGTTCCACAGACCTTCTAGGCATCTTCAAGTGAGTGTCTAAAAGTAGCTAACAGATTTGCCCTTTAAAATTTATTCTTCAAAAATAAATCATATTCGACTTACGGTTCTATAATCACCCGGATTATCAATGCTTCTCCTTAATGCACTTTAGGAGCTTGTGATTTACAAATGGATTCTTTTCACTTTAGATTCCTTGGCATTGGTTGATTGGTTCCAGGGCTCTGGCATCTTTATAATCTCACAGATTCTCAGGGTCACATGGGGTCTCAGTGGGTCCATACTGCAAACCCATCAGTACCTCGATCATGCTGCCAGCAGCTCCTCTGAAAAGGTATTTCTGCTTCTGCGTGTTACCTCAGGGCAGGAAAGCCACCTCCTCATGGCATTCTCTTGTGTTCAATGGATGCTGGCCTCCCCATAGCGTCTACCTTTGGAGCCTCCTGTACCACTTTCCCTTACACACTGGAGGGCGGCTTCCAGCTCTTCTCTTGTTTTGAGCCCCCTCATCATCCTGTTTGTTCTCCTCAATTTATCTGTATTCTCTTTAAGAAGCAAATGTTTGCACCAAGTGTGCGCTGATGAATCTAGAAGAGGCCTGTCCACCTTATTTTCTAGACTGTGCTTCAACATGCATCCAACTCACTGGGCTCCCTCTGCCTGGGCTGCATACCAACTCAGCACGTTCTTTTTCCTCATGGGGCATTTCTTCTCTCACCTGATACTTGTGCAGGCGACTGCTTGGACCCGGTTCCAGGGCCTTAACATTCAGTTTTGTGAATTGTACTTTCATCGATCTTGGCCCCTTATTCTGCTCTGGTGAGCACTTTGGGATTTTACATCATCAGCCAATATATTTTCTGTTTATCACAGATTGATCTTTCTCTAAATCACGATATACTATCCCACACAGTGAAAGCAAAGCTAGAGTCATATAAGCAGAGTTAGTCTCAGGTGACATGAAGACCTGCTTACCAACAGTGGTCCAGAAAACCAGCCATTTTCCTACTTTTAGTCCCCATTCTCTGACTTGCCCACGAGGAGCCTCGCCCTTTCTGGAGTCCCAGGGACTGGAGTGTTCAGTGCTGCCATTGCCCAGTGTTTCTGTAATCTGTTTCAGAAAGCATCATAGTGAGCCATCTACACGTGCAGCATCCAAACTTGGCAGCCCACAAACAGTTTCTCCTAGAAATCACCAAAAATTAGCAAAAGAGAAATTATCTACCAGTGAAAAAGTTAGTAAATCTCCCCCATTAGGAAGGTAAGTCCCTGCTGACGTTCAAGTCACTTTTAAACCCCTGAGACTGGTTTTGGTGCAGTGATGCTTTCTCCCTAAGTTTAAGATTCTTGTCTTGCCAAATAACTGTCTTTGGGAATCATTTGTTTTCCAAATGAAACCTACTCCAAACAGAGTAGGAAGGGCTGCCAAAAGGAGTCTCGATGGCCTCACCAGTCTGCCCCACCTCACGGCCCTCCTGCACAGGCTTTATCCTTGACACTTGTGAGCCTTACCTGCCAACTCCTGCCCCCCAGAACCAAAGACAAGGCTTGTTTCTCCCCGAGTGGTCACAGACCTGAATGCTTGGTTAAATCAGTGCAGCAGGGCCCAGCAGGTAACAGCCCAGGGTCATTTCTGTTTTGCCCAGAGCACTGGAGAGGTGATGAGGTGACAGCAGAGCACTAGAGGCGCAGCCACGAGCCAGCTCGCCCCTTCAGCGTGGCCTGGTTCATCTTCCCGCTTCCCGCAGGTTGTGCCGACCCCTGCTCCTTACCTCTGCTTGTGCTGGTTCTTCCTTGAGGAGCGCCCTCACCAGCAGCCCCCAGTCAGCCCGGTCCTTCCGTCCTGTGCACCCACCCCCTTCAGGACGCCGCCCTGCCTGCTTCAGCGCATCCTCACCTCCTTCCTGCTGCCCTTCCAGTCGGGGCTGTGCAGTTGACAGCGGCGTATACCGTTGCTTTAAGTGTGTTAGTTTTGTTTTCCTCTCTGGTCCATAAGCTTCTTCCTTGAGGTCAGGGACTTGCCTTACCTTCTGTACATTCTAGCATCAAAAAATAAAAGACCTCACATTGTATAAACACTGTTTTCATGTCTCTTATCACGTTTGATCTTCATAGCATACTTGTATGTGTGCATTATTATCCCCACGTTATAGAAAGCGAAGCAAACTGAGGTGCCGGGCACCTTTCACATAGATTCTCCCATTAATCCTCATTAAGTAAAATGTAGTATTTATCCTTATTATATGAGAAGACTCTCAGAAGGGTCTGGTTCATTATTTCTCAAACGTGAATGTGCAGGCCAATCGCAGAGGCTCTTGCTAAGGTGCCGGCTCTGATTCTGCAGGTCTGGGGCAGGACCTGACGGTCTGCGTTTCTCACAAGCTCGCGGGTGCTGCCAGTGGTGCTGGTCATAGGCCACCCTCTGAGTGGGAAGAAAGGGTCTGTCAGGTGACCTAGCCAAGCTCACACAGCTAGACGGAAGCCCCTGCGCAAAGCTTCTGTTCTCTGCTGTATGGCATCCAGCACAGTGCTGGCACACGCCCACTCCTCGGTAAGTAGCTGCGCACTTAGTGGCTGATGGCTTTCCCTGGTCATGGTTTGAAATGGGATATTGACAAGCACTGGTTTTTAGCCGTTCTCAACACATGCATAGATAACATTATGCTGAAACTACATCATATACAACAATATTTGACTCGATTTGAGCTTATTTACTTCTGCTGTCAAAGGAACAATAAGCAAAACATGTCTTCACATCAGTAGAGTCCCAACTCCTGCAGTTTTATTTTCCAAGTGTCTTCACTGATATAACATTTACTGCTCGCTCACACGTGTCAGGCTTTGTACTAGGCGCTGGAGAGAGGAAAAGGAATAACCTCAGCAGCTGCCCTGGAGAAACATCCTGTCTAATGGAGGGACGTATGTGTACCTGACTTTCAAACTTTTTTGCCAGTAAGCAGCTCATGTTAAGAATGTATTCTGCAATATTGTCGCTGTCACTGAAACAAAATTTTCATGAGCCAAACTGAATAGAAGTGATATCAATGGTCTATTGTGTTCTATTAATACATTGTTTTAAAATAATGGCTCTAGCCTGCAATTTGAAAAACCCCAGTGGATAAATTAACAACGGAAAGTGCTGTGGGGTTTCCGAAGGGCAGCTTGCTCTGTGATGAGGAAGGCTCCCCAGAAGGAGTTGCTTTTGAACTGGGGCTTCAAAATGAGGTTTGCCAGATAGGAGGTGTGGCGTTGTTCCAAAAAAAAATCACATGCCAAAATATGAACGTGTCAGAGAACACTTTGTGTTTGGGAATGGGGCTACTCTGGCAGGACTATAGTCCAGAATGGTGCAGCAGTTGAGGGCAAATGGTAAAGGACTTTGTGTATTGCGTCCTGGATGACTTTGTGCTGAAAGCATCAGAGATCCTAGAGAAGAGATAACCAAAACAAGATGGTGATATTGACATGATTAACTGAAGTTTCCGACAAATTGGTCTAATGGCAGAATGGCGAGCAGGGCTAGGCTGCTGGCAGGGAGACTGGGTAGGAAACTCTTCTCAAGTTCCCCTGCCTTTTCTAACACTGCCAGCTGTCCTCTGTGGTAACGTCCTGTGAGACACGGTTGTGCGCGTGCTCAGACGGAGGCTGCCATCCCGCTGTGTTCTCACCAGTTGTTTCAACATGGGACTGGCCGTTGATTTCTTTATTGTATAGATAGAAGAACTAGGGCCTAGAGAAGAAAGTGGTCTTGATCAAGGTCCACACCCAGAGTAGGACAGAGCCGGAAGCAGAGTACAGGCTTCCAAACTCCTCCACCCGTGCCCTGTTAGGATGTGAGGCTGTCAGCAAATAACCAGTCAGCATAGGCTCTTCTAGAGTCTCCTTGTCCTGTGTAGACCTTATCTAGGTTTTCTCTTCTTGGCTCTCAAGGTCAAAAATCTTCCAATTTTTGAAGAACTCCCAAATTACTTGAAGCAGCTCTTTTTAAGTCTTACCACGGCCTTGACTTTTGTTTACTGCAGGTCAAAGGCACAGCTCTCCCCTTCTACCAAGCGCAAGAGAGAAGCCAGCCCTCCCGGGGCACGCACCAGAGGCCAGCAGAGGGTGGAAGAGACCCCGGTGAAGAAGGCAAAGCGGTAATCTGACTGCGGCCACCCCTGGCTGGTCCACAAGGGGACACGGTAGAGAGAAGAGGGACAAGCCTCAGGGCCACAGGCTGTTGTTTTTAACCAGGGGAAGGCCATGCATGTGCTCCAAGTTCCTAGGTGCAAGCTTTTTCTTGTTATGTTTTAAACAGCTTTATAAACTATTGTTCATAGAAGTATTATGTACATTTATTTCAGATAAAGGAAAATAAGTTTACTTTGTACCTGAACTCAAAACAAAGTAGTTGTATATTTTAACATTTGAAATTGGGATTTCCCGATGTGACACATCACTCACGCAAACCCTTCCAGCCCATCAGACACCAGGCTGCCAATTGGTAATCTGTGTACAGTATATAAACATGTAAAAACAGGTTGTATTTTACTGTATGTATGATGCTAATCAATGAACACTTTATTTATTTTACAGAGAAAACTTATCTGTGAACTTTGCTATATATCTGTTTATTTTATTTTATTTTTTTTAATTAAAAAAAAGGGTTTTAAATGCTATGCAGTCATTAGTAGAGATGTTTTAGGACTCTGCCTGCCCTGTAACTATCTGAATCTCACCTGGCAGGAAATACAGACTCTTCTCGCATGTATCCAAGTAAAGTAGTTTAGCTCAAGAAGGGGTCTCCATTGCTTTTCTGTTCACAGTTGTGATTCTGTTTTTTAAGAATGTAACTTGTTTCTAGATTATACTCGCATCTGTGACTTTACTACCAGCCCCACTGACGTAGGAAGTTCCGGTTCAAGTAAAATTACATCTGTCACCTGCGGCAGCAACCCCTGTGTCGGTGTCCATTCCTCTCTGTGCTGCCCCGTGTTCTTTCCATAATGTCTTTTTCAGTGAAGAGAAATGCATTGAAGATTAAGTCACTCCTGTTTATCGAGCTTCAGGATTATATGTTATTTTATACACAGTTATTTCAAGATAGAAACTGGCTTTATTGCCAGATTCTTTTTTAAACATGTTTTAACTCTCATATGAGCAAACTGTCCAACTTAAGTTTTTCATAAGATTAAGCTTTTCTTAAGATCAAATTTGCCTCTAGCAATGATGTGATGAGTTGCCAAATAATTGAGATTGTTTTAAAATGTTTTGTTCATATTCTTGTTTTATAATTAAAATTTACATTCAGTGTGTGTGATTTTTTTTTTTTGAACTCTTAATGTAAGGTGGATATTTCTGTCATTTTACATTGTTTCTTACTGAGATTTTATATATAAATTATAAAATGTTTCCCAAAACTTGAGTGGTAAGAATTTTTTTTCCCCTATTTTAAAATTTCTCCCTGTGAAAACTGTTTCATCTCTCTAAATAATTGGTCTTAGATATATTGTTCCATTTTCACATTCAAATTTGAGTCAGTGATGGCCTCTCTCTCTCGGTAGAATTGAATGTTAGATCTGGAAGGGGCTTGGGAGACAAGGAATGTGAGAACTCCTTATTTCCATTTATATGGTTGAGTTTAACCAAAGCTCAAAGTTAGTTAAGGGTAAGAAGCCAGACTAGGTTCCAAGGCTCCAGACTCCTTGGCAAACCATCTTTGCACTAGATGGTTCTAGATTGGTTCACCAGAAGTGCTCACCCGAGAATGTATTCTCCACGTGAAACCAGTCTTATTCCGTTTAGTAACGCCCTCCCTGGGCACGACCTTACGGGACTGAGTAGCTGGGTTGTGAGGAAATGCAGCCTCTTAACAAAGTTGGAAGTAAACATTGCAGCTGCATAAGGAATTGTCTGGTTGGGAACTCAGCTGGGTCACTTAACCTCCAGCTGTTCTGAAACCCATGTAGGGAGGAGCTGCCACCCCACGGGGCACTGGAACTACACAGGAGCGGTTCTTGGTCATCACAAGGATTTGGCATCACTGATCCACATTTAGTAGAAGGGAGGAGGTTGGGAATGCTGAGTGTCCTACAAGGCACAGAACAGCCCCTGACTCCACAGCCCAAGATGCCAGGAGCTTCCCCCGGAGAACCCACTGGGAAACACTTTCACACCACCTCAAGCTCTCCATTTCCCTCGTCTCAGCTTAGTGACAACTGCCATGCCTCGTGGCTCCTCCGTAGGCAACCTGAACAGTCACGCATCTGTGGAGCTGACACAAGGCTGGGCCAATGCAGCGGGACGTCCCAAAGGGGCAGCCTGTCCCCAGACCGAAAGTAATGCAGCCAGTTCCTCGGCAGCTGAGGCTGGTCCTTCCCTGCCTACTTCAGGCCTCTTTCTTCAGGGTGATGCTGCTGGACCACCCCATCACCTAGACTTCTTCAAGATTAGGACCTACTAACTCTGGCTTGCCAAGGCCAGCCATTAGGAATGGCCGTCTGGTGATCTCACAGTGAGCCAAGTTGGGACTGAACTCCTGTCTTCTAACCCCAGGTCCAGGTTCTTTCTGCAAAGCCCCAACAGAGGGAGGATGGCTCTTCCTACCTCAGCAGCAGGCTCACTCACGGCAGGACCACGATACAGTGGAGGAATCCCCAAACATCTCCACAACTGAAAACCTAACTGATTTGAGATGAGGTGGGGGGGATGATTCGAGCTCAATGATTTAATTTTCATTTGTTTTTTATTTATTGTTCATGCTGAGTGCGAGAGCACCTTACATTTCCTAAAATTACTGCTTAGCTATCCTTGTGTAATTAAATCAAGAACAAGAAGTGTTTCCTGACGCACTGAGTCAGACACTTTTCTCAGGGGAAGGAAATGGTTGTATAGCCAGCATCTTCCCGCTGAAACTGCTGCGCTGGGATGCACATTTGTTGAGCTCCTAGCCCAACACCAGGGACACAAGTGTGAGCCCCAGTCCCAGGGGTGACAACACGTGCGGCAGACAGCTGTGCTGCCCTGGGACTGTGCCGCAGGACACAGCAGCGGGGAAGACAGTTACCTTCCTGAGAGAAGCTGGCCAAAGGACGAACTCCTGGTGGACAAGAGAGTCTTTTTGTTTGTTTAAGTATAAAATGGAGTTTGAAGCAAGGTTAGGACCTAAAGAAGAGAGCATTTTGAAAGCCGAGGAGCAGGCTGGCAATCACAGGCCCCATTCTCACCGCCAAGTCAACCTTCCAGAAACTTCCTGGAGGAGAAGCACACAGATAATAATATCTACATAGCTCTAACCACACAAAACACATACTAGCTCCAAAGGCTGCTTCCTCACACTGCAGACCTTGGAAATTAATTAGTCACACGAGCACACATGGATTTCTAAGAAATCTGGTTAACTTCGTTTAACCCAGAATTTTCCAAGGTTGTCAAAACCTTAGAACCCCTGCTTCCTCCCCGTAACACACCACATACACACACACAAGCTCAACAATTTAACATCTACTTGACAACCCTGCTCCCACCCAGTTTCTGGACATTTACATAAGAACCTGAGTTGAGGATTCCTGCCCTAAGTTCCCGCTTTGCTTTTCCTGGGGCACCTTTTAAAATAACCACTTAGAGTTGAGTACTCAAAAAATAAGTGACCTCCGCCCCAAACACCTTATAAGTAACAGGTGCTTGGTACCCCACTCTCCATCTCCTGCTCTCTTGTGATCTGGGACAGAGGACTGCCCTTCCCCCAGCTCACTGCACCTCCCTCAACCCCACCTCCATATCTGTGATCTGTAAGCAACAAATCTTGGGACTTTACTTCCTTTGTATGAATGTATTGAAACTGCACATTTGATCAAAGTGACCCCGGGGTTTTCACTTCCCCAGAGTGGGAGCTGGGATGCCGGAAGAGCTACCTGCCAACCCCATGAGGGTGGTTTGTGCCTCCTTGTTCAGCAGATTATAATCTGTACATTCTTTATTTAATACACCAGCTATGGGCCCCCCAACACATTGAAACATAGAACGATACTCACACCTTGGAAGCTTCCTGCGTGCCCCCAAGTTTACCACCATTCTAAATACAAGTTTATCATTTTACTGTATATGTATATACATCACTAAACAATATTTTAAGTTTTGAATATTTTTGAACTTTACATAAATAGAATCATATTTTAAGGATCATTTGAGACTTGCTTTTTTCTTCTACACTGTGCTTTGAAATTCGTCTGTGGTAATGTGCACACCTTCTATGGTAATATGCATACCTCCAGTTAGTACATTTTTGCTGCCATATAGTATTCCGTTAAAAGAATACATCACAGTATACTAAGCTGTTCATTTGCCTGTTACTGGTCTTTAGGTTGTTTCCAGGTGAAACAATGCTTCTATGAATATTCTATGGATATTTTATGGGCAGAGCCTCCCAAACTTATCATCGTACATATAGAAGATGACATTTATAGGCACATTAAGGTAAGCGGAAGGAGCAGGCTGGTTGCTGCCTGAGGTGACCATTAGCCTGTGAACCAGAGGACCACTCAGCCACTTCAAAGGCTGAGGGATTAGTAAATATCCCCATTTCCCATGCCAAGACACACCCAGCTTTCTGCTTCAGTGTACAACTGCTAATTCCTAGAGTAAGCATATTTTCAGGTTCATAAGATAATGCCAAATCTTTTCCCAAATGCTTTTACCATGTTGTACTCCTACCAGCAGTGTGTTTACCTCCCTGGACATTTGGTAATATAGGGCTTCTTGATTTTTGCCTATATAGTGGATGTAAAATATCTCATTGTGGTCTTTATTTGCATTGGTTATAAGGAGGTTGAGTATGTTTTCATGTGTTTATTTTCCATCCTTATTTCTTCTTTTGTGATATGCCTGTTCATGTCATTTTACCATTTGGTTCTTTGTGTTTTTCTTATTGACTTGTAGGAATTCTTTATATATTTAATATAAAGATATAATATATACCTTTATATATTGGATAATAAACCTTCATGTAAATGTGTTGCAAATACCACTCCCCCAAACACACACACACACACACACACACACACACACACACACACACAATTGGTGGTTTATCTTTCCACTTTCTTTATGGTACTTTTTCGTTAATTTTAATGTAATTGAATATAAATTTCACTTTGGAATTATATCTTGTTGTGTCTTAAGACTCAAGATCAAACAGATATCTCTATCTAAGTTTTGATGTGTTGCCTCTCACATTTAGAGCATAGAGAAGAAAGCAAGAGGTGTATCAGTGCATGACCCAGGCAAGCCAAGTCTACTAAAGAATTCAGGCCAAACTCGAAGTCACCACTAGATTTTAAAAGATGCTCCATGGCTGGAAGGATCTGGCTGAAAACAGGTTTCAGCCTATTAGTCGTTTGAGTCACACCCCTCCAGTCTGGGCTGGCTGCCGTCTCATCCTGGGTCTCCTCTCACCATCCTGGGGATGCCCTTCACCACTCTCATCTTTGGGAGCCTCTAGGATCTGCATCCCCCATCTTCCTCTTGCTTGTTTACTGCTGTATTTTTTTTTTTAAAACACATAGTGAACTTTTTTTTTTTTAATGAATTGACATGTTTATTTATTTATTTTTGGCTGTGTCGGGTCTTCGTTTCTGTGCGAGGTCTTTCTCTAGTTGCGGCGAGTGTGGACCACTCTTCATCGCGGTGCACGGGCCTCTCACTATTGCGGCCTCTCTTGTTGCGGAGCACAGGCTCCAGACGCGCAGGCTCAGTGATTGTGGCTCATGGGCCCAGTTGCTCCGCGGCATGTGGGATCTTCCCAGACCAGGGCTCGAACCCATGTCCCCTGCATTGGCAGGCGGATTCTTAACCATCGCGCCACCAGGGAAGCCCTACTGCTGTATTTTGATGAAGCCCCAGTAGCATTATGAGAAGTGGCCTCTGTAATACCATAAAGGACCAACTGTCAAATCAGACTCATCAGAGACCATAGCCAGCACCAATCTTTACTAATAATTTCAAGGATATAAGTAGTTGCTTGGTGCCGTCAAGCATGGAGATCCGGGGTAGCCAATTTACTTCCCTGGCCCTTTCTCATCAGGATGCACATGTGCCCAGATTAACACAAGAAGTCTCTAAAACAATACCTGCAGCTACTCTACTTACACAGGAAAAAGTCATTTCAGTCACTGAACACCTCTACTCAGAAGGTTACACAGCTTGCGTGATGTTTTCCCGGGAGCCAAGCCCCATAAATCAATAGATTCCAAAGGGTTTTTTTCTTTGTTGTGTTGTGGCTATAAGCAATCCTGGACAGACCAGGTACGTCCTGTTGAAAGCATTTCCTAAGTATCAACTCTCCCACTAGCAAACACCATTCGTTGTTTGCCTAGAGTCCACTCATTAGCAAATTTACAAGAATTTTTAACTCCAGGTCACCTTATTTCTTTCTCAGGAGCAGCTCTCAGTGCTGGATTGAAGGCCTGTTGAGAACCATATTCTTCCTACTACATTATAAGAAATCATTTCAGGACCGTTTCAATCATGGTCCAGTCAGCTATTAGAAACTATATCAGTTATTTTTAATAAGTAATTTAATATTGGCAATTGGTTTCAGTAGCTATTAGAGGACTGAAGAGCAAAAGAGTAATCCTGACATGATACAGAGTAACTTCAGAAAGCAACCACCATCACTGCTCGGCTTGGGGAACAGAAAGGAAAGATTGAGTTTGGTAGGAAACTGAAGAAGAATCCGAGCAGTGGTGACGAGCAGACCCCTGAGGGGTGTGGCCGGGTTGGCGGGACAGGGTGGCTTGTCCTAGAGTCGGGGAAAAATGGGAAATTGGAGCCAACTGTGACTGCAATCGGCTGCCACTGCTGGAGTGAAGAACCGTGGCTGGGGAGAGGCTAACAAGAGTGACCAAACAAGGAGAAGCAAGTCCCTTCTCCAACTTCAGCCTCCTAGTCTGTGCTTAGTGCCCCAAATTGGCAGAAAGAACCTGGAGAGCCATCTGGCTAAGGAGAAGTGGGGTTTGCCGAGTCCCAGCCCAGCCAACACAACATGGAATAGAGAAGGTATATTTGAAGCTAAGAGACGAGACGATAGCTTAATAATTGGCAAAGCCACACCTTTGACTACTCAACTCTCTCTCCCACCCTACTACACATACTTAAACTTCTATACACGAACAACTGGCTTGTGGATTTCCCTTATGCTGTAGCAAGCTCAGCACTGCACTTTAAGGATGCAATTCAAGTTTGTAATTCATCTAGCATCTGGGTGTTTTGCTACAGTGGAGCCTTGACAAATACCTAATATGCCATGCTTTCTAAAGTGGAAACTCCAAATACATTTTTCACATTCTCTGCAGAAATCATCTGTGTTCTCATTCACTCAGTTTTTATCTCCGGAAGGATCAGCCTCTCCATTAGCTTTTAATAAATGTGCCCCCTCTGATCACTGGCAGAATCTGTCCCATGCTTTTTTGCAAATGTCATTCTTTCAAAATAAGTAGTATATCATCAAAGCTCAAAGTTGTTTTTATTTGCGGAAAACAATTTGTCACTCTTCAACAAGTCTTACTTGAAAGAGTCAAATAACATTTTTTTTCATCCCAAAAGAAGTATTCATCAAGAATTTGCCTTTTCCTATTTTGGGCTCATGTGTCTCTGTTTACCCTCAAACATTGTTTTTCATTTCATCCCTGTCACTTGGGGGTCCTCTGATCCTTCAAAAAGATTCTTTCCCCAGTAAGCATTCTTGGAGTTTAAAAGGACATATAATTGGTCATTTCAGATTTTTTTTTCATTTTTATTTTATATTGGAGTATAGTTGATTTATGATGTTGTGTTAGTTTCAAGTAGACAACAAAGTGATTTAGTTATACATGTACATATATCTATTCTTTTTCAGATTCTCTTCCCATATAGGTTATTACAGAATACTGAGTAAAGTTCCCTGTGCTATACAGTAGGTCCTTGCTGATGATCTATTATATATAGTGTGTGTATGTTCATCCCAAACTCTTAATTTATCCCTCCCCCACCTCCACCTTTCCTCTTTGGTAACCATAAGTTTGTTTTCTAAGTCTGTGAGTCTGTTTCTGTTTTATAAATAAGCTCATTTAAAATTAAAAAAAACAACCAAAAACTAACCTTTAAGTGAAATTCAAGTCTCAATAAATTCGTCCACCCTCTGCCCCCCAGACCCCTACTTCCTTCTGAGCTAAATATGGATTGATTCTGAAGAGAGGGCTTTTGATACTGCACTAAAAGCCCGTTTTGAATGTACAGGAAGCACGTGTCTCCATCCCTGGTTCACCTGCTTTTGTGCAGGGATCGTGCCTCAAGCTTCTTCCTTTGACAGTTGCCAGGACAGCTCAGTCCCATCTGTTCACTTGATGTTCCATTAAGCCCGTGTGCTACCACCATATCCTGTTCTCCCCTTCCTGTTTCTAGCCACACTTACTCAGACAGAATGACAGAGTTTGCTGTAATTCCTCGACATAAATCTCTCCAGTAAGCTTCCCCCCTATCCTAAACCCGTTTCTCTGAAAGCACAGTCTTCTGGCCCCTTCCCTTTCAAAACCCAGTCTAAAATATCCTATAATGGAAATAAACATCTCCAAATTAGGCCTCAGAAGATGATTTAACAACAGCAAAAGAAGCTGAAATATGTTATTTGTGCTAAAAGACTAAGAGAACAGCTATGTAAGTGAGGGGGTTAGAGAGCTAACACGTTTTACCGAGCAGGCTGCCTTAGCAGGGATCCTGGTGCAGCAGCTGTGCTCTGCGTGATCTTGAATAAATCACTTGGTCTCCCTACGTCTCAGAGTCCTCATCTGTAAATAGAAATTCTGATAGCTGTCCCTCTGATCTCAGGTTGTGTGAGGATAAAGAGACCATTCATTTAATAAATATCTGCTTAGAGCCTACCATGTACCAGGCCCATTCTAGGCACTGGGGACACCCAGGTGCGTGATCGTGAGGTTCGTCCATACGGCTGCAAGGCAGCCTCAGAGTGGCTCATCCTCATGGCTGAGTAGTATCCTATGCTGTGAATATAAAACAATTGACTTATCCTCCTCTTGATGAACATTTGAGTAGTTTCCGGGTTTTTGGAAACTGGGAAAAGAGGCTTTGAGCATTCTAGCTTACATCTTTCGGGGAACTTTCCTACACATTTCTGTTGGCTCAATTCCCTTTTAGTCTTTCTACTTACGTCTGAGAGAAAGTCTCAGCTTGGTGCTGGCGTGCTATAATGTCTCTCTAGCTCTTGTCAATCTGTCCTTATAACAGAGAGCCAACCTCAGGCCCGGAGCCTTCAGCATCCTATTATATCAAACTAGTGTATCAACACAGTTCTATCAGCATTATATACATATATTTTTAAAAGATTATACTTGGTAATAAGTTAGTGATGCTTCATATATGTATATATTTATATATGAACATATTCACATTATTTATGTTATTTATACAAAGGTTCTTTTAAAAATGAGTTTTTTTCAAGTTTAAAACGTAGTCATTTAGACACAAATGAACCTATCTACAAAACAGAGACAGACTCACAGACATAGAGAACAGACTAGTGGTTGCCAAGGGGGAGGGGAGTGGGGGAGGGATGGAGTGGGAGTTTGGGATTAGCAGATGCAAACTATTTATAGAATGGATAAAAAACAAGGTCCTAATATATAGCACAGGGAACTATGTTCAATATCCTGTGATAAACCATAATGGAAAAGAATATAAAAATGAGAATGAATACATGTGTATAACTGAATCACTTTGCTGTACAGAAGAAATTAACACAACTTTGTAAATCAACTATACTTCAATGAGAAAGAAAGAAAAGAAAGGAAGGAAGGAAAGTAGTCATTTAAATAAAGGTATTAAGTAAATAGAGATTATAGATGGATACACACAGAGGGCAAAAATGTGAAAAGGGGTTGCAAAGGGTTGTAATTTAAGAAATGCTACTCTAAAAAAGACACTTTTGAATCACACATCTTTGTTTATCATCACTGAGTGGCAGCTTGCCCAGATGAGTCGGTTTAATGAAAGACAAGGGCTCAGGTTGGGGGCATGGGCAAATCATTCTAAAGTAGAGGGTTTCCTTGTTTCCTGAAGGAAAAGGTCACAACAGGTAGGGATGGGAGACTCCCAGAAGGACTTAGGACTGAAGTAATATGTGAGCCGAGCCAGGCAGATGGAGAACAGTATCTTTTTAAAATAGTGCATTTTCCTGTTTCTGTGCTCTTTGCCAGACCTGGTGGGTCAGTGGGGTCTCCACAATGAGGAACAGGACAGAAGGCCCGTAGGCGGGAGGAACAGGAGTGAAGGTTTTGAGGAGTTTCAGAGGACCATCAGGAGTCACTTGGCTGTGTCAGGAGCTAGGGGAAGTCAGGCAGCACCCCCAGGAGTCAATGCTCCACCCATCACCATCACCCTTGACCTCTGTGTCACTGATAACCTGCGGACCTCTGGAACTTGACTAAGTACCCAAATCTATGACCACTCCTCTTTCCAACTCACATCCCTAATACTCACACTCAGACTCCAGCAAGTGTTTTACTCTTCCAGGACTTCTAATCCATTGATCCTAAATCGATCAATCACTTTCCTTGTGTCACTATTTTTGCCCTGATCCAGCTTAGGTTCCATGATTCTAAACCCTCCCTCGCAAACAGCCTTAAATTCCTGGCTGCTCTTGTTAATGGCCCCGCCTTGAATAGCCCAACTATCTACCCAACCTATGCTAGGTGAGTGTGTGTGTGTGTGTGTGTGTGTGTGTGTGTGTGTCTGTTTCCCTGAGCAAGGGAATGTTGCTGGAGAAAAGCAAACACCTGTGCTAACTGGTCACACTTTAAGGTCATGGACGTGAATCCGGCTCAGCTGTTCCACCTAACTACCCTGATTTCTTCCCTTCCCATTGTCCCAAACAGCTTTTCGCACCTTCTCCCTATCCCCCTAATCCTCCCTGCCCCACTCTCTGTGCTCAGCTTGTCTCATACTTGTTGAGAGAACTAAATAAAGTAATAAGCATTAAGCATTTGAACAGTACCTGGCTCATAGTATGTGCTCAGTAAATGCCAACCATGGTTATTATTACATCACTGTCAGTCACCACAGTAACCAGCCTAAAAGCATCTATATCATTCTCTTTACCAGAGACCAACTGCTCTCACTTTCTCAAGGACTTTGCAGTTTTCTCTTCTCTCCTGCACTATCAGTTATCCTTCTTGGGACTTGCTTGGGGGTCCAGTGGTTAAGACTCCGTGCTCCCAATGCAGGGGGCACGGATTCGATCCCTGGTCAGGGAACTAAGATCCTGCATGCTGCGTGGTGTGGCCAAAAATTAAATAAATAAAAATTTTTTAAAAATTGGGTTACTGCAATAATAAAAAAATTATCCTTCTCTTTTGGGTTATTTACACCGACATAAAAACATATTCTAGTATCTTCTATCTAAAGATAAATCTCTGGTAGTAAATGTGGTTATCAGGGAATGAGAAGGGAAATAGGACAGATGCTTAAGGGGGATGCAATGAGTAGTAAATAATAGAGATCCAATGCACAGCATAGGGAACATAGATGACGATATTGCATTATAATCAACAAACTTGCTAGATTAGATCTTAGTTATTCCAACCACTAAAAAGAAGTGATAAATATGTGTAGGTGCCAATTATCCCTACAAGGGCAATCCTCTTACAATATATAAATGTATCAATTCAACATGCAGTACACCTTAAATTTATACAATGTTATTTACTGTATAGCACAGGAGACTATATTCAGTACCTTATAATAACTTAAAATGAAAAAGAATCTGAAGCTGTACACCTGAAACTAACACAATATTGTAAATCAACTATAGTTAAATTTAAAAAAAATTTAAATTTATACAAAGTTATATGTCAAACATATCTCAATAAAAATAATTAATTAAAAATAAAAGTAATCTCAACAATCTACTAAATGGGAGAAAATATTTGCAAATGATATGACCGATAAGGGGTTAATATCCAAAATATATAAATAGTCCATAAAACTCAATATCAAAAAAAAAAAACAACTTGATTAAAAAATGGACAAAAGACCTGAATAGACATTTTCCAAAGACATACAGATGGCCAATAGGCACATGGAAAGATGCTCAACATCACTAATCATCAGAGAAATGCAAATCAAAACTATAATGAGATATCACCTCACACCTGTCAGAATGGCTATCATCAAAAAGAACAAAAATAACAAACGTTGGCGAGGATGTGGAGAAAAGGGAACTCTTGTACACTGTTGGTAGAATGTAAATTGGTACAACCATTATGGAAAACAGTATGGAGGTTCCTCAAATAATTAAAATAGAGGGAGTTCCCTGGTGGCTTAGTGGTTAGGACTCAGGGCTTTCACTGCCGTGGCCCAGGTTCAATCCCTGGTTGGGAAACTGAGATCCCGTAAGGCACACGGTGCAGCCAATAAATAAATAAATAAAAATAAAATATAAAAGTTTTTTTAAAAAATAGAACTACCATATCGTTCATATGGGTATATAAGTGAAGAAAAGGAAAACACTAATTCGAAAAGATACACCCCAATGTTCATAGCAGCATTTTTACAATAGGTGAGATAAGGAAGCAATCTAAGTGTCCATCAACAGAAGAATGGATGAAGAAGATGTGGTGTACACACACACACACACACACACACACACACACACACACACACACACAGAGGAATATTACTCAGCCATAAAAAAGAATGAAATTTTGCCATTTGCAACAACATAGATGGATCTGGAGGGTATTCTGCTTAGTGAAGTAAGTCAGATAAAGACAAATATTGTATGTTTTCACTTATATGTAGAATCTAGAAAATAAAACAGACAAATGAATATAACAGAACAGAAACAGACTCATAGATACATACAACAAAGTAGTGCTTACCAGTGGGGAGAGGAGTGGGTGGAGGGATGGGGGAGGGGCAAGATAGGGGAAGGGGGTTAAGAGGTACAAACTATTAAGTGTAAAATAAATAAGACACAAGGATGTAATATACAGCACAGGGAATAGAACCAATATTTTATAATAACTTTAAATGGAGTACAATCGATACAAATATCAAATCACTATGTTGTACACCTGAAACTAATATAACTATACTGAAATAAAAACACATATTAAAAAATTTTTCTTTTCTTTTTTTAAATAGCCCCAAATCACCCTCTGTCAGATCACTCTAATTTTCTTCAGAGCACTTACACCATCTGATGTTTCCTCCATTCCTTTATGCAGGCATTTGCTGCTTGATGATATTTCTCCACGCGAATGTTAGCCTATTGAGAGTAGTGTCTTACAGGGCCGTGAGTCCCAGAGCCTAGAAGAGTAGCTGAGCCACAGTAAGCACTCAAATATTTGTTGAACATTTAAAAATAAATGATAGGAAGAGACTACAGAAAGGGAAATTGGCTGGAAAATTTTGTAAGGGAACCCGCATAACACCATGAAGGCCCCCAGGATAGTTACTTAGAGACAGAAATACAGTACATTCAGAAGACTTTCTTGTTATTTTACAAGCATCTCAAACTCAGTACAAGTAACAGCACATAGCATCTTCCCCTTTATCCACTCAGATCTCCTTCTTCTCCTTAACTGCCCCCTCAAATAGCACCATCATCCGCCCACTGTCTTAACTGACAACCCAAATGAAAAAACAAAATCTGAGAGACAAGACGGGCTTGTTTGCAATGCCTGAATTTACTGATATTTAGGGTGAAATACCCCAATTAGTCTCATGAAAAAGTTAGCTTCTGAAAAAAATGAAAAACTTGCCTATGAATTCAGTAAATCTCTGCATGTACCTTATATCGCCATCCAGCGGGCGCCCGGGGCCAGTCTGCACAAGAGGCAGTCAGCGGAGCTAGCAGAGAGGAATCAAGGAGATGTTAGTCCAGGAGATCTCTGGGCTCCCACTGCAACCGCCCCATCGTTTCCCCCTCCCCTTGAGGGAGGTGAGTCTTCAGTGGGGGTCCGGACTGTGTCTGGCTGAGTCTCTTCAATGCAACACCTCGGTTATTATATCCCTGACAACATGAGACTGTGGAAACATAAAACTAGGAGCGAAAACATTCCGTTTTATGAAACCAACATTCTCTTTTTGACTCTACTTATCACACTACTTCTCTACCTTGGTATCCTCACATCCCTCAGAGGTGCCCGCTAGGTGGCGCTCGCCCTCCACTGTACCCAGGCGAAAAGGGTACTTTTCTTTTTAAGCCTGAGAGGTGATTTCCAAATCTGGCTTTTTACAGGTAAGAAAACTAGCTCCAAAGGAAAAATGTCTTCCGTGAGGACGTATCGCAGCATCTCAGGGCCTCGAGCAAAACCCAGGTCCCCATATTTCTGAACTCAACGGAACTTCCATCACCTGCTGTCTCCCTCTACACATGGGTTAGTTTATTAATTAGAATAACAATGGCGTATTTCTTTCCTTCTACATAACAAGGTTTAGGTTCAGATCCACAGGCCATAGGGTTCTTTATTTTCAAAAGTACGAAACTGAAAAAATCGTTAGATTTTCCTGCCTGAATTCTTTCTTTGATTTCCTTAAGTTCGAAGTTCCTTTTCTGATGAATGCGTAGCATAGAAATAAGTAAGGAAGACGATGGGAAATATTTAATGAGAATAAACGTGAAGGTTTATGAGGAAAAGCAGTTAGAGTAGAAAACCCAGCTGGGTCGGCATTACACAAATTCAGATGTGAATCCTGATTTAGCTGCTTACTGATGGTGAAATCACTTAAACTCCCTGAGTCTCAGTTTCTTCATCTGTAAAATAGGGATAATAATGTCTTCTACTCACTCCACCCTCAAGGTTATGTAGATTAAAGAAAACAATAAGCTGCGGTCCCGGCACATTGTTGGTGAGCAACATTTGTTTAAATATAAAACTACCTCGGCCTGTAGTAATGGTCTGATATACCTGGACCACGTACGTGAAAAATCCTGGTGGGGTGTGAAACCGGATGACTTAGGAACCCAGGAGCCAGTGTCTGCTGGCGGGAAAGTGGCGTGTTGCTTGATGCTTGGGATTCTTCGGATGCTTGGAGTGCCCTCGGGAGCCTGTGGATAGGGACAGAGGGTAAGTGCCGAGCGCGGCCTGCCTTGGATCTGGCTCCTACCAGGCGAGCCAGCACCGGCATCCTCTCCCCGCCCTTCAGCTCGCGAAACTTAGCAACGGCATCGGAGAGCACCGGGTAAAAACCCTCGTTTTAAGGGACTGGAAACTGTGGCCAAGAGACGGCAGGTGACTTCGGTCACCGCCGTTGGCGTCTGAGAGACGCGCCTGGCCCCCCACTGCAAAACAGCCTCTGGCGCTCGCCCTCGGGCCGCTCTGGGCACAGGAGACGGTCTCCTCTCCGTATCTCCCTCCATCCTGCCCCGGGCGCAGGTGGAGGGCGGCAGGGACGCTGCGCGCGGTGGCCCCACAGGAAAATCCCCGCGGACGCGGGTCCCGGGAGCGCGGGAACGTGCGTAGCCGCTTGCAGCGTGCGCCCGAGTAATGGGGTTTGCCTCCTCCCGGGCCCCTCGGCTCTCCCACCCTCATCCTGCGCTGCGCTGCGGCCCGCGAAAGCCCCACCATCCGGCAGCGCTTCGGCTCGAGGCTGTTCCCGGGGCTGGAGGGTACGGCATGTAGGGGGCGCGCAGGAACAAAACTGCTGAGGAGGAAGCGGAGGTCGAGGGTGGAAGTCGGAAAGGAGAAGGGGAAGATTAGGACAGAGCTGAGCGAGGGGCCGGGGAGGAAGGCACCGGCGCAGAGCAAGCCTAGCGCCCCCTCGAAGACTGGCCGGCCGAGGGGGGTCCCGAGCTCCGCAGATTCCCGGGGCCGGCCCAGGCCGGAGCTCGGCGCCCACCGAACCTCAGGCGCCGTCAGGCAGCCGTGGGTCCCCGGAGCTCTCGGTCAAGCGCGGAGCAAATCGCCCTTTATGGACTGGAAGCGGTGCCCCGGCGGGCCCCTATCGCCGCGATCTCCAAGCCCTGCGACATGAGCTGACCTGCTGAGCCCTCGCCACACACCCCCACTCTCCGGCCCCACGTACCCGGGGAAGCCTCTGTGCATCCGTGCACCTCCGCTCACCGGCCCCCAAAGCCTTTTCATTCCCACCCAACCCCACCAACAGCTTCTAGTGGTAGTTCCAGACCCGTGTGTTTACTCTCCGCCAACACCCAACTCCCGGCCCTGCCTGCAGCCATTCCCCAGACCTAAAGATTGACTAACCGCCGCAGTTGCCCGGGATGACACGAGCCTCCCTCTCCGTGAGCCTCCTGAAGACTCGGAATGCGGCCACTTTCTTATACCCCGGGCACACACCAAAAAACGGACAACTCAAAGTCACCGAATTGCATCTTTCTAAGCTTTGAAAATCTCTACCCAAGCCTGTGGCAAGGGGTATATTCTTCTTTGATTTGGGGTTCTTTAAAAAAATTGGCGGGGGGGCGGGCAACTAAGTGGTGGTTATATATTCAAGTAAGTCTTTGTATAGCCCCCAAATTCACTCTAATACTCAGTCACTCAACCCGCAGACATCTCTGCCTGCCTGTGTGTACGGACTCATTCTGTGTTTGTCCACATCAAGTCCTAACCCCACAAAGGGATGGCTCTTTGCGACAGGCAGTTCACACCTGCCCGTTTCTCTCCTTCTGGGTGAACTGTCTCAATCAATCTCCTCCTCAACTCGCCCCCAGAGAGTGACAACAAATTGTCTAGGGTGGTGGGAGAGGGGTGTAACTTAATAAATGAAGGTCCGCGGGAGGAAGGAAAGGACAGCTTTCTTTTGAAACCTCTTAAGCATTCTGTTCTGTTCCCCCTCTGGGCCTGAAGAGCATCCCGTTCCTTACACTTGCCACCTACTGACACCAAATTTAAACACCTTTCCCTCAAAACTGAAGCAGTAGTAAAGGGCTATAAATGGGCAATGACCTCTTCAAGGATGAGGCTCCCCGCCCCCAAATACACTACAGGATCTGCACTGTAGTGTATTTGGGATGCAAAAGAGCATCACGTGGCTGCAATGCTGGAAAGTATAGATGCTGCGAAGCCCCCCCACTGACCCTGAAAACTACTAATGTATTTCATCCTGAGGTGTAGAAAAAGAACCACCCAAAAGAAAGCTACAAGGGCGAATATTATTTGTTTTAGTGGCACCAAAGCCACCAATCTCAGCAATTTACTAAATTAAAATCACAGTTCTTTAAACGTATTTAATGGTTCAAATTGTGTATTTGGTTTTAACGTAAATCTCTGGTAAAATTTACGGAAGACAGTGAAGTATGTTCCTTAAGCAACTTCTTCATTTAAAAATAAGTAATATAAATAGGCAACAAATGTTTTGAGATATCCACAATATTTGTGTTTCTTAGCCTGGCTTCTACTACTTAAAATAATGCACTACTCTTTTTTTTAAAGCGCATTAATGTCATCAGTTCAGAATCTTTACTATGGTAGTTCTCAGATATTCTTTTAAACAAAAACATATTTTTTCAATTCACAAGTAACAGAATATTTAAAGAACAAAGTTTCAATTTTCTTCCTCGTGTAAAATTTAGCAAACTCCAAGTGCATTCAGTTTTGACAGCCCAGGGAAATGACCGCGCAATTTCCAGAAACTCTCCCAAAGATGCCCTCTAATTTCTCTCCTGACTTTAGCTCTATCTGTACCATCTTTTCCTTTTTAATTCTTCTATAGAAATTGAAACAAATAAAATCCGGTGAGGAAAGAAAACTATTTCTACAGTGATTTTAATCCACTTATTATTTCAGAGAAAAGAATTAATATTCCAGTGAGGAATCCGCGAAAGTATAAGGGGAGAAGAAGAAGCATTTCATTCTTCGAATCTATAAACCTCCCTAGAGAACAGAAACTACGCGCGCGTTTTATGGAACTGCGTTAACTTTGGGTTTCCCTCCTAGATCTGACTCAACTAAATATCGTGTTCCATAAAAGTGCTAGAATAGGTGGCTACATCTGTAGAGGTAAGAATCGTGGTTTTTTAGCGTGTCTAGGTGGGTGAGCCTCTCTGTTGCTGGAGGATGCTTCGAGGACCAGGCTTGGGAGGAAAGGGGTTAAGTCAGACCCTGACTTTCTCCGCGCAACGTGCCCCGTTTTGTCTGTTCAAGTCGACGTCGTCCAGCCGGAGCCAACCAATGGACGGCCGGGAGCTCCCGGGACAGCCCAGTGAAGGGGCGTGGCCTGAGGCTGTCACTCAGCAGTGAGGAATGACACCCGGGCGGGAGGGGGGGGGGCGGGCTACGGTGGAACTCTGGGGAAGGAAAGAGAGAAGAAACAGATAAAACCAAGACAGGGGGTAAAAGGGTGCCCCGCGCCTCTCGGAATCCAGCGGCCGTCGTCGCCGCCGCCGCCGCCGCTGGGGGTGGGCTCCGGAAGAGCCGGCCCAGCAGGGAAAGGAGACGACGATCCAGAAGCGAAATCCTGCAGGCGGGGAAGAGACAGAGGAGCAAAGAAAAAGTGACTCGGGCAGTGCACCCCGGAGGCGCTCAGGAGGGGACTGCAGCCGCAGAGGGGCCTCACTGATCCTCCCCCCACGTCCTCCGAGGGCCAGACCCCGGCCCGCCCCTAAGGGCGCGAGGCGATGAGATAATCCAGCTGAGCTGCGAAAGGAGAGCTTCTGGCGCTGGATTGGGGGGGAGGGGGTCTCTGGGCGGGGTGGGCCTCGGAAGTGGGGGTGAGGGTCGGCGCTGATCCGGGGCCAGAGGGGGGCGGAGGCTGCTGGGCAGCCCAGGAGTGGGCTGCAGGGGCCTCGCTCGCGGGGCTCACTCGCGCTGCGGCGGCCCGCGCGCTCCATTCAGCTCGGAGCTGCCCCGCGCCCCAGCCGCCCGCCCGGCCGGCAGCTCCGGCCCGCGGCGCAGATGGCTGTGCGCGGCGCCAACACCTTGACGCCCTTCTCCATCCAGGCGATCCTCAACAAGAAAGAGGAGCGCGGCGGGCTGCCCGCGACGGAGGGGCGCCCCGTACCCGGCGGTACAGCGGTGGCAGCGGCGCCCGCTGTCTGTTGCTGGCGGCTCTTTGGGGAGACAGACGCGGGCGCGCTGGGGGGCGCCGAGGACTCTCTGCTGGCGTCGCCTCCTGGGACCAGAACGGCTGCGGGGCGGACCACGGAGAGCCCGGGCGGCTGGGATTCGGACTCGGCGCTGAGCGAGGAGAACGAGGGCGGGCGGCGCTGCGCGGACCCGCCGGGGGCCAGCGGGGCCTGCCGTGCAGGGGCGACCCTGGGCCTCGGCCAGCCGGTCTGTGAGCTGCCTGCAGCCAAGGACCTGGAGGAGGAAGCCGCGGGCCGGAGCGACAGTGAGATGTCGGCCAGCGTCTCAGGTCGGCTGAGGCTTCGCGGGGAAGGGGGCCGGGCTGAGGGGTTGGGCAAGGAGAGCAACTACGCCGAGTGGGGTGGGCCTGCTGTTAGCACCTTGTTCCCTGGGCGCCCCGGGTTAGCCAAGGCCCTAAGCTCTGCGCACCGGCGCGGGCTGCTCTAACTCTCCGGCAAATGAGCCCGAGAGAGGACCGAGAAACTCCTCAGAACGCTGCGTCCTGGGGTAAAGCCTCAGACGACGTCGTGGGGCAGTGTGCTTTAGACCAGACTGGGAGAGAACCACTGCACCCTGGCTTTGAGTCCATTGCCAGTGACTTCGGCCGAGTCTGTCTCCAAATCCCCAAAATCGAGGAAAGGGAAGAGCGAGGGTCCCAGAAACCTCGGGTAGCCAGTATCCAGGCCCTGGCCCAGAGATCGGAGATGCTCCCAGCTCGAGGTCTCAGAGCCCACCCCGCAGCTCAAAGATAGGTAACGAGGGATAATTTCAAGTGAGCCGAAGGCCAACCGAGCCCGAGCTTCGGGAGGAGGGTTTATTTAGCTTTCCCAGACCCCAGGCCCAGGAGACCTGTGCCGGGCTGAGGACCCAAGAGCTGGAGGCAAACCCTGCAGCCAGCTGAAGGCAGAGGGGCTTGATTTAGGTCATCCCAGACTCAGCATGGGGAGGAACCTCCTCAACCACGAGCTGGCACGTCATTTGGTCAGAAAGACCCCCGTGCCTGCCCCGTCGGTTGGACGGTGCCGTAGGCCTCATGCTGGCCCCAAGCAAATATTATCTGCTGCAGGCCAGAGTGCTGGACCTCCCTGCTAGGGTTCTGCGGGGAGAGCGGGGAAGAGGCGGAGGAGCTGGCGTCAGATTAGGGTCCAAGGATTCGAAGCAGGGACACCCCTCTACCCCCAATCCCAGCCCTCCTTTCATTGCCTTTGTAAGAGAGGGAGAAGCCTACCTATGGTCTTGGCTCAGCCTATTGCCATAGCCCTCCCACAATTCCGGGTGGATGGGGGCGTAAGACTCCGAATACTTCTGTCTCCAGGATCCGTCTCCCCACTTGCTCTTTACGTGCAGCCAACACGTGTGTGCTGTGACGATGCGTGTGTGAGCCTGAGTGTGGGGAGGCGGGTGAACCCAGGGAGAGTATCCGAAACGCCATCTAGAACCCCAGGGCTGAGGGCTGAGGGCTGAGGGCGGAGAAGGCTTGCGAGGATGCTCAGGCCCAATGCCCACATTGCTGAGAGGAGCCTGGAGCCCAGAGAGGGCGAGGAGCTGGATCTTGGCAGCACAGCGTTGATACAGCGGCTGAGTTCGTTTCCGGCTCACAACAAGATTAGCTGCAGAAAGCGAGTGGGGCAGGGTTCTAAGACTTGCCTCCCGGACCCGCGGCTTCCAGGCCCTCCACACCACTCCCGCGGCATGAAAGTGTATTTCCGCCCCCCACCCCGACCACAGCGGTTGAGGCCGGACCTCACTCCTCTGCGGCACTGACAGTGTCTCGTTTCTCTTCCCTCTGGGTCCACAGGCGACCGCAGCCCGAGGGTCGAGGAAGACGGCGTTGGCACAGGAGGCGCACGCGTGCCCACGTTGTGCAGCGGCAGTGGCGGCGGGCCCGCGGGCGGCGCAGAGGAGGAGGAGGAGCCCGTGGCGCCCAAGCCGCGCAAGAAGCGCTCGCGCGCCGCCTTCTCCCACGCACAGGTCTTTGAGCTGGAGCGCCGCTTCAACCACCAGCGCTACCTGTCCGGGCCCGAGCGCGCAGACCTGGCCGCGTCGCTGAAGCTCACCGAGACGCAGGTGAAGATCTGGTTCCAGAACCGTCGCTACAAGACCAAGCGCCGACAGATGGCCGCCGACCTACTGGCCTCGGCACCCGCCGCCAAGAAGGTGGCAGTGAAGGTGCTGGTGCGCGACGACCAGAGACAGTACCTGCCCGGAGAGGTGCTGCGGCCTCCTTCGCTGCTGCCACTGCAGCCCTCCTACTATTACCCTTATTACTGCCTCCCCGGCTGGGCACTCTCCACGTGTGCGGCCGCCGCGGGCACCCAGTGAGCCGGCCTGGGGTGAGGCAGCGAATGACCCCCGCGCCCCAGCTCCAGACGGGCGCTGATGGCTGTGCAGGTTGTGCCCTGTACTGGGGCGCCCCGCGGAGGGGGCAGGTGGAGGATGAAATCCAGCCCTGGCTCTGCTCTCCAGGACGTGCGCCCTGGCAGCGGGACTGGGTCTACCCAGAGGGGGGCGCCTTTTTCTAGTTTGAACAGAGGCATCCTATGGCCTAGGGACCCTGTTCCTACCCCCCACCCCACTTGCTTGGAAGCCCTTGGACATTATTTATTACCACCATAATGTTAGGTTTGGATTCTGTCTGCCTGGGGATGGCGTTTCCCAGAGAGGAGAGAACTCCTGGAGACCACACAAGCCTGAATCCCAGAATTTCAGGCCTGCCGGGAGCTTCGTGCGCTAGGCCACACTAGTTCATGGTATCCATGCTACCAATCTATGTGTATCTACATATCTATTATTTTTGGAAATTGCAATTGTTACAAAGGGGTTTAGAGCCCTGGCAGCCCCAAGGAGCCCCAGGCTAGGGGTTCATTGAACCATGAAATGTTTGGTTTGCGGGCCCTCCTCCCCACCCCTCCCCGGTGTCAGAGCTCGGGTGGGGGCGCCTAATTGGGTGCTGAATGTATGGAAGGGAGCCTCTGAGCACAGGGCAGGGCAAGGGCCCCGCATCTTCCCTCTCGGAGGTCCAGGCTGCGACCAACTGGGGGAGCTCCTGGGAGCCCCCGAACCAGGAGAAAGGAAACCCAGGAGTCCTTCGCAGAACCTTTCTTTCTTTTCTTTCTTTCTTTCTTTCTTTCTTTCTTTCTTTCTTTCTTTCTTTCTTTCTTTCTTTCTTTCTTTCTTTCTTTCTCTTTCTTTCTTTCTTTCTTTCTTTCTTTCTTTCTCTTTCTTTCTTTCTTTCTTTCTTTCTTTCTTTCTTTCTTGTCTTTCTTTCTTTCTTTCTTTCTTTCTTTCTTTCTTTCTTTCTTTCTTTCTCTCTCTCTCTTTCTTTCTTTCTTTCTCTCCTTCTTTCTTTCTTTCGGAGGTTAAAACTTGTAGCACTTTTCAGTTGCTTGTATTCAAATGATGGTTATTTTTGTATTCAATGTGAATATCCTTGACCGGCCTTTCCTCGGCGTCCTCTGCAGTTCGGCCGCTGGGCCCAGTCTCTACCGTTTAGCCTCGGCGACTCCTGCGTCCTGACCCAGGATTCTCCCATCCCTGTCCCTGCAACCTAAGACAGGTGATCCTGTCAACCTCGTGTCAACCTCGCCGCTTGTCGCCTCCTTAAGGGCACTGTGCACTCAACTAGAGTATTAACTTTAAAAAGATTTGTGAAATTTGGAAGTTCTATTCGTTGTATTTTTTTTCCTTTAATTTATAAACTTTTAGTTTAACATGCCCTCCTGGACGCCGTGTTTTCTCTGAGCCTCTCTCTGTGCGGCTTTGGGGGAACCGGTAACGTGGGCTCATTTTCCCAACTTGTTTTCAGTCCAGGACAGGACACCTCGCTCCTCGCGGAAATCGCCTCGCTGCTCACCCTCAGGAAGCATTTAAATCCGCGCAGCTCAGGGAATCGTCATTTCTGGGACTTTGCAGGAGTCACAGAGGAATCTTACTGAATCCGGAGCAAATACCTAGGATTCCCGTTTTTACTCGTGGGCACTAGTGTCAGAGTCTAGGAAGCATCCGTAGCTGAACCCGCTCCCAATTTCCATCCCCCACCCTAACCTTTTCACTCCTCCACCTGCCAGCATCCTCTCTGCTTTCGATTTTCTGAGCGATTTTTCTAAGCGTTCCTGTCATTATTTCATTTCCAGAATAGGCAAAAACTCTCGCTGGAATTCTGAAGCGGTTAGGGGAGAACGAGGAGCTAATAAGGTGTGTCCCGGGGAGGGTCACCTGTGCTTTGACCCCTGCCGGGTGCAAATGACGCTGCACCTTGTTCCAAAGCGCTTCCACTCACTCCCTCAGTGACACGTCGTCACTTGATCCGCACGGAAGCCCACCGTGGGAGCAGAGGATGGGCAGGGAGATGGTTATTTATTACTCCATTTTAAAGATGAACGCGCCCCGCCGGCGTTCCCCAGAATGACTCCCCAGATGCCAAGGATTCACCGGAGCGAAGCGCTCACCGCTACACACCCCTCACATCGGGTCTGGGGAGAGCAAGGAAGAGTTAATGCCACACTGCAGGCGCCAAGGCCCCCAGTCCGTGGCCTCAGTCGGGAAAACACTGAAACCCAGGCCCGGGCTACTTTCAATTTCATCTCAGCAGATAGGCAGCCTCGCCGTCCTCCTCCGCCTGCGATCTTTCCCAGCCTTGGACCCTCGGGCCTTGGCACCCCAAAGACCTTGGCCGGGCTTCTGCTACCCCTCAGCCCGGAAGGGGCAGAGAGTCGCGACAAAGGCTTTACGAAACGATCCCCGCTTCTGGAAACAGTGAGACGCCAAGGGAAAAGCAAACGCCCTCAGGAGATGCACACCCTCGCCCCCAAGTCCAACTACTTTCCAAAGGATTCCTGCAATCATTTTGTTTCTTTTTGACATGTTTTTAAAATTCCACTTTAATTTCATCATTAATCATGAATGCATTTTCCTTATAGAAAGTTAGAAGTTTTCCAATAATGCTAGAATCCCTTTACTCTCCAGAGATCGCCATTACTGAGGGTTTTTTTAGGGGGGGCAGTTTTTTTTCCCCCTTCTGAAAACGTCAATTGTTTGTGGCTGCGTCCTAAGAGGGTAGTTTGCTCTCCATCCTTACGGATTTGGAATCCAGAGGACTGGGGAGTTTCTTCCGTAGGCCAGGCGGCGCCCCTTCCCTTCCTCGTCCCCTCTCCGGCTCCCTGCCTGGGTCAGTTCTACTGGGCTGGCTCGAGTCGCTCGGGAAAAATGACTCAAACGAATTCAGTTTGACCCGGATTGTGGCAGTTTCACTCTGAGCTGCTCCGCGGCTGGCGTTGGCGTGAACGCCGTTAAGATCTGATTCCAGGAGCTGGAGGCAGCCTCCGGGTCCAGCCCACCCTCCGAAGATTTCCCACCGCATTTCGTGACCCAAGATGTATGTCTCTACCTGGACCCCAGGCCGCAAATGCGGCTCCTGTTGGAAATTTTCGGTATTACTTTCTTCGTTTCCTTTTCCTTCTCTACTCCCAACCCCGCCCTTTCTTTGAAGATGAGAAAGTTCTGCTTTGTGCCCGCCCTGCTTCCTGTCCAAGGGGATCTTCCTCATCCACTCCCTGCGACCCTGGGCCCCGCTGAGCCCTCTGGGCCTTCTCACGACTTGGTTGCCAGGAGCAGTTGTCACCTGAGTCAGGTAGACTTTTGGCTTCATCCTTCTCAATCCCTTTCACCCTTAGTGAATCTCAGACCTGCCCTTAAAGATCACTGGGTTCGACCCACACACTTAGATGGGGGAGCAATGGCTGGGAAAGGGGACAGAACACCCTGTGACCCGTGCGGAAATCAGTTCCAAGGAATCAGGCTTAGACTAAAAATCTTGCTCTGGGCAGCAAATTTGGGATGATAGGCTACCAAATGTCACTGGTGTGTGTGTGTGTGTGTGTGTGTGTGTGTGTGTGTGTGTAACTCAAACTCCCGACCTTTTCACCATGGCGATCCCAAGCCGCGTCTCACTCAAAGTGACTTGATTTGACGGGTTCATGGACCCCCGGAGAGTATCTCTAAAGAGCTGGGTCAAGCAGGGAGAGTTTGGGGATAGATTCCATTTAAGAAAATAAAGGGCTTCCGGGCCACAGCGAATCCCGCTCCTCCACTCTAGCAAGGGAAAGAGGGTGACAGCGAATCTGACTTCATTTGAGAAGGTCGGAAGAGAGCTCAATACACGATGTCCCCGCACCTCTGAGAGGCAGCTTAGTGGTAGCCGTGCCCCGAACCCCGAGAGGCTAGGCCCTAGGAAGAGCGGCATCTAGGGGAGCGGGAAACTGGCAGACTGTGTCAGAGCCACACCAAGCATCCCACAGAGGCAGGACCTCATCCAAGGTCTGCAGACGTCCGCGGGGTGGGGACCCCAACTGGCCACCGGAGCTCGGTCCGGCCAGGCCGATACTCCACCCGCGTTTCATCACCAGGAGAAAGGTAGAAACCGACCTCTCTCAAGTCCACGGAATTCACCTCGCCTTATAGAAAGGCTCCTGCCTCGGGGAAACCTGAGCAGTGGGGAGAATCACACATTCCTGGGAACCAGAACACTGGTGGAGCAGCTTCTGGGCCCGAAGGAGTGGAGGGGAGCGAGGCAGACCTGTGCTGGGGCTCAGGCCTATGCCGAGGAGCTGCAGGGCTTCAGTCTGGCAGGCCACCAACCTCCCCCTGCTAACAGTCTTCGTTGGGAACCACGTCGAGCTCCGTGGGGCCTGCTGGACACAGCATATGCTTGAAAGAGCTGAGGGCAGGCGGGGCGGATGGATGCCTCGCAGGTGTAGCCGCGCTACTGCAGAAGTCAGGCCACCAGTGAAAGTGTGAAGGCCGCACCGCCAGCGGCCAAGGAAACAAGAGCAGAGGCCGGAAGGAGCAGCCAAGCAATACTTAGCACCACCACCAACAATGAAAACAATAACTATAACTCTATTCCTTTGTCTGGGACATTATAAGTGAAAAAGTGCTTCCTGCATCCTGTCCCTCGGTAGTTCCTTGAGGCCGTCTTTTACCTGGGTGGACATGACCTCCATTTTGCAGGTGGGGAAACTGGTGCTCAAAGACGCAATGTGACTTGCCCAAAGTCACAGGCCATTAAGAGGCCAAGTCAGAGTCACTCAAAGATTAGAAGCATATTTTAGGATTTGAGGCAGCAGGGTGAATTGTCCTTCAGCTTCAGAGCTAGCATTCCCCATGTTTGGTTTCAGGGTGGTTGGATCACAAGAGGGTGGGTGTGCTTTGAAAACCATTAATCACCGTGCAGCTGGTGTGGACTTATTATTATTGTTGCCATGATTATTATTATGAACTTCTGGGCGATGCTGCGTTGGCTGATCTTAAACAACCTTCCTTGAACTCCTGCATCCTCCAGAGGTTTCTAAGTGCTCTGTGGTGTGCTCCACGGAGGGGCCCTCAGAGGGATAGATAACCTGGGCCTCCTCCAGTTTTCGAGTCTCCTGATAAATATGTTTTTGAAATGAAGAAACGCCAAAACAGGGTTGCAAAAAGTGTATTATATTGTAAATGGTTACATCATGTAATAAATTTTTTCTCCCTGTAGTCACACATAGAAGTTATTCAACATAAACTGGGTCGTTAAAAATCATTAAAGCATTTATTAAAAAAAAAAAAGATAACAAGCGGGGTGGTCCAGTGCGGGATCCAGGTTAAGCTGAACAATGAACTTACTTCAAACCTTTTGGGTGTATGAAGGAAGGGTCGAAAGTCCAAATTTAGGGCAATTCACGAATGTGAGAACTGCGGCAAACGGCCCTGCAGCCCTGCACCCCTCCCGAAGCGCTGTCGTTACTGTTGAAGTTTTTGGCTTTGAATCGGGCAGGGAAAGGCAGGAGCGTGGCTTCTGACCGACCCGGAGCTGACCCGGAACCCGCGGCATGGGCGAACAGCACCGTTCTATTGCTATTGGAATGTCAAGTTCAAAGGGGATATTCGGTAGCCGCGGGGACGTCACCCCGGAGCCTCCAGCGAGGTAAGCTCCTTGCTGGGCTCCAAGTTCCCCCCACGCTTGCGTGAGTGTGCGTGACACACTCACCCGCGCAAGGCCCACGCTCTCTCACACTCTTCCGCCTACAAGCGTCCGGGTTTTCTCCCTCCGCGACCCCGCCCACAATCCCGGGTGCGGCCCGCAGCCGGGCGGTTAGTGCTCCAGCGAAGCCAAGAGCCCGTGGTCTCTGCACAGGCCTCACGGTCTCCAGCGAGCGCCTGCATCCCTCCCTGCTGTTGTTGCAATTGCAACTTTAGTTTTTGGCGTGAGGATCCAGCGTAGGGGTTGCTCAAGGCCTCGGGGCTTCTTGGTGAGTCCTTTCCGGCTCGGCCCCCTCCCATTGCCACAGCCACATTCAGGCCTCCTGGCTGAGCAGCGCTCCCTATGACTTGGACGTGCGCCCCGGCACTTAGGGAAATCCCGGCTCTGGAAATCTGGGATGCACAAGGTGAGAGCTTCTCTCTCCATCCTGCATATTCGAGGGTGAGAAGTGGTCGAATCGGGCTCAATGGCCCCATAGATCCATAAAGTGATTCTGCTTCGGACCTGGAGTCCGCAGGAGAGAAGCAGCTCTGCCACTCACTTCAATCTTAGGAAATTAATTTCTTTTCTCAGAATCTCTGTTTTAAAAATTAAATAAAGAAGAAGAAGGAGGAAAGAAAAGAGAGTTGTGAGATGCTCCTTCAGGCTTCTGGGTAGTGTTTGGGGTGTACACTCACCCCCGGCTTGAAGTGGAAGTAAGGACAAAGCCCTTCTATATTTTACTTTAAATAATGCCATCCCCTTTATAAGCAGTTTTTTTTTTGGGGGGTGGGGGTGGAGTTGTTTTATTTTTACAAAGAATTTGGGTTCCCCAAGATGCTGTCTACAGGCCTTCCCAAGGTCCTTATCTTTGGGCCTCCTTTATCTGCTTCCCCGGCCTGGGTGGTCAGCTGTTTTGAAAAGTCCAGCTTTTTCGATGCGAGGACTTCTCCCCACCCACCAAGCTTGGGAGGGAGACCTGAGGCTATTCTTCTTCTGTGGCCGCGCTGAGCTCCAGAGAGTCCCCTGTCCTTGGATGGAAACCGCGACGCATTAAGAAAAAAAAAAAAAATTAATGCCACAAGTGTTTTCTCTCCCGTGGTCCACCAGAAAGCAAGGGTGAGCGGCACGCTGTAAAACAAGAGCCAGTAAAGCCGCTTATTTTAATCAGCTTATTAACATTTTTGAATGGCTTCCCTTGTGCGCTCCGAGGTCCCCCCGGTGGCGTGGCAGAGCTGTGCGGCCGGGATTTTTACGCACGGAGAAGCATACCCGCGCGCGGTGCCGCCGCTCTTGGCACCAGGGGCTGGCGGGGCGGGGGTGGCCGGGCGGCGCCCACAGTGCCAACTCTGGACCTGGGCGTCCCCGGCTTGTCCACGTCTTGCTGCGCGCCCTTAGCAAGACTGCGGCCTTCGGAGGATACAGGGCTGCGTGGGTTCAGAGGTTGCAAGGGAGCTTTCGAGACCCTAGATGTGACCCCGAATTGTACCCACAGCTTCGAAGGAGCTGGACTATCTGAGGGTTTGTCCCGCTTTATCACATTTGTGCTTTGTTTTTGCAAAGGGTGCTGATGGAATTGATATTCCTCCCTGCACAGGTGTCGAGCGTATTCCTGCTGGCGTGGGCCGGTGTCCGGGCTTGGTCCAGCACATCCTGGACCCGGTGTAGGCATGTCACCAGGGAGACTGACTTCCAGGAATTCTTCCTCCTTAAGGAGGCCCGGGACGCTGCCCCTCTTCTTTCCGGGAGAAGTTGAGCGATGCGTCCTTGGCCCCTGGGACCGTGGGAAACGAAACTAGAGACACACAGAGACAGGTGGTGAGAAAGAGTAGAGAAGAGACGCGCGTGGACACAGGGCAGGTGAGAGAAAAAGCGGGCTCAACGGAAGCCCTCGCCAGGTGGCAAAGAGCTCAGTGTCTTTCAGGTCTCAACTTACAGATCTCAGGCCTTCCTCGGCAACCCTCCCTGCAAGTTTCGATTAAAAATCCCTTCTAAGTCCGTCCCACCGTCCCGGTCCTTATTACTTGCTACAGTGATAAGTGATATTGGGCCCAGTGTCGTGCTCAGGCATAGTCTGGCCTGGCCTAGCAACCCTTGGGAAATTGGAGCCGGGAGGGCTTGTGCCTGCAGTGTCCCTAAGTGCCTAGTGCAGAGCCTGTCGCTCTGTGACATTCAATACGTACTTACTGGCCGGACTCATGAATAAGAATCAAGATCCTCAGCTTTGTCCTTGTCTGTCCCCGCCACACCCCACCTGCACCTCGGGATCTGAGCGCCTGGCCACAGGCGCCCACGCGGAGCTAGCGGAGGACAGGAGGGCCAGCGGAGCTTTCCTGAGCTTTGCTAAGTTCTTTTCTCCCAGCTGGCTGAGTGCAGGCCCTGGGGAAAGGTCGAGCGTGAGAGCCGGCATGCCTTGGGGTCAAGTTATGCCGCCTCAGGCTCAAGATTCTTCCTGGAGCCTGGGCAGCCCGCTTAGCTGCCAGCAAACTCCAGAAGGCGTCTCAACCTCAGATTTGATCGTATTAAAATGCACATAAAATCTGACCAGCTAAGGGCTGACAAAACCAGGGCCCTGAATAAACGTTCCGTTTCCGGTTTATATGAGTGGGTGGGTGGGGAATGGTCCAGTTTCGGAATTGGACAGGCGCTGTGGTTGGAGAGGAACAGCTGGCCGGCAGAGCGCAGAGAACCGGGCGGGGGCGCGGGGAGGGGGGGATGCGGAGAACACCCTTGGAGAGGTACAGGCAGTGGATCAGGTGGCGGGACTGAGCCCTCAGCGGCCCTCGGCAGAGGGGCTTCTCGAGACGCTTAGGGGTGAGCCCGGGCTAAGGCCCCGGGGCGCGGTTGACAGTGCTCCTAGTTGGGATAGCAGCTTTCCAGCGACTGTCCTAGCTCTTTGGACTCCCAGCTCAGGGCCTGGCACATAGTAAGCACTCAAAAGTTTTTGGATTGCTACTGTACTGTACCTTATGCTTCAAGAACGGATTCTCTGGGCCACTTCCGTTGACTCTCAAGGCAGGTAGTTCTGGTTCCGTGAGAAGGCACGGGGTGGGAGAAGGTGGTGAGTCCAGGAGCGCTCAGCTGGAAAGGCCAAACCTAGGCCGAGATCTTTTTGATTCTTCAGAAGGGAAGGCAGTGAGAGCTTCCTCTTGAAAAACCCGGTAGGAGCAGAGCGTGGATTTGGAACCAGGCCCTTCATGAAGATCGGGCTTAAGCTTCACTGCCAAAAATATGGATAATTACCCCCCGCATACACCCTACCCCTGGTAGTGATTAACTAAGAGCCCCGTGCTTCCTGGGCAGTAGGTGCCAGGAAGAGCTCATAGCCTAACTGATAGTAAGTTTTGCAAAGCTAAACAAGGACATTTACCATTTAAAAAAATTATCTACAGAGATGGTAAGGGGTGGACAGGGAGTGTTGAGAGATAGTAAAAATCACCAAATGAGTAAGAACAGTCAACCCCTAATGGAAACTTTTGAGACAACAGGTTCTGTGCATCCTTTGCAACTGCAGTTATGGTTTTTAAATAAATTCAATACATAGACTTTTAAGGTTTAGAAAAGAAATACATTAATCTGCTTTCCAGTGGATTCCTTCTGTCCACAAGAACTTGCAGAAGAATTTCTTTAAAATAATTATTTCCTAAGGTGTGCATTATTTATTTGATTAACAATAATTGTTTTCCATGCCATGCTGGTACTCATGTTTGTGGGAGGCTGGCGTCCTGCCTTCTGGTGATTCAGTCCTGAGGAGAATGCACCCCAAGAACATGCCTAGGAAGACCCCCACAGGATACATACACAGGCCAACGGGGGTCCTATCCTTCCCAGGTGTTGGGCCAGGAAGGACCTCGAAAGAAAGCTCCCAGGGGAATCCTAAATATAGAGTTTGGGGCGGGGGGCGGTGAAGAGAAAAATCTTTGTTGTGGAACGGCTGTCTGACCTTCTCTTTTTCCTTCTTTCTGTCCTCATTCATTCATTTGTTCAAATATTCAGCATTATTTGTTAGGTGCCTACTTTGTGCCAGGGATACAGAGGAGAAAGGTCCCGCCCTGGTGGAGTTTACCGTCCAGTGGGAGACTGGGATAGAAGTGCCAAAAGGAAAATTAAGCAGACTGTGTGTTAGCGCAGGAGAGTGCAGGGTATTATTTGGGAGGCTAGTCAAGGAAGGTCACTGAAATGTCAAATATTTTCAGGAGCGCTCACGGTGCGCGCCGATCGCTAGGGCTGGGTCGCTGCCTTTCAGACTCCATGACAGGGTCTCTATTCCGGGCTAAGTCTCTGTCCCTTCTTTTTCAGGTCCTCTCGGAGCCTTCCCTACATTGCCTGTGCGTGGGGGCGGAGACCAGGCCGAGAGCTCTGAATGCCCTTTTAAACACCCGCTCCATTCCGGGAGGCCTGCGGCAGGGTCTGGGAGGCGCAGCCCCGAGATCCGGGCGCCCTCGGGAGTCAGTGTCTGAGGTCCCCGATCACTAGCGCGCTGAGCCGCTGGAAACTCCGAGAAGTTTCAGGAGGAGCTGGGGGGCAGCTTCTCCTTCTTCCCAGACAGAAGCCCTCCAAGCCTGCGCGGGCCAATCACCGTCCTGGTAACCGGCGCTTTATTTAACGCTTAATCTGTTTGCGCTTAAACCGTTTCCTTAAGTGCTTTACGTGAATTATTTCATTCATTCTTCCAGGCAGCTCGATTACAGTTACCCGACGTTGGGGATCGACCCTACGCTGCGGCTCTCGCTGGAGGAGCTGGGGTTCGAACTAGACTGTCTGGCTCCAGACTACTCAGCGCTGGCCACATTTCCGTTCTGTTCCCCACCGCAGAGTCGCGGTGATGAGGATCCCATTTACAGAGAAGGAAAATGAGGCCCGGAGAGAGTAAGCTCAGTCAGGAGCCGAGCTCAATGGTTGACGTTCCTTAGCTCATTTCATTTTCACAACCTCTCTGAGAAGAGGAATTCGCGCGCCGGTAGCAAAGGAAGAAAGAGAACTAGACAAGGGACGGTTGGTTGGCCTTGGCTGTGCAGGTCGAAATGGCAGCGTGGTGTTAAGGCTTTGGAGGCAGGGCTAGCCTTGGCTCCCGCTTCTGCTTTTTCCCAGCTTCCAGGCCTTTGGACGAGTTCCCTAACCTCTGGCCCTCAGTTTCCCCATCAGAACAATGGAGACATAGGTTTGCTGGGAGATAAAAGGAGATAATGTAGGCAAAGCCCCTGGAGTTGGTTCTGGCATAACAGCAAATTCTCAGCAGTGATAAGGGTACGAGGCTGAACAGGAACCTGCCTTCCTAGACTCTCACCCTGGTCTTTCCTCCCTTCTTTTCCATTTACAAAAGGGGGAGAATTTCCCCCAAACTCATTATTACAGAAGCATCAGGAGATAGTAAATTGCCTTTTTGTCTTCAGGGGATCTGAGACACAGACTGTAGAGGAAGGCTTCTTAATCCAGGCTCCATTTACTATGTTCCTCTCCTTGGTGACAGTGTGATTCCTGGCGACACGATGGATCCTTGTGGGCTGGTGGCTGGCACAGGCCCTGGGAAGGGTGGAGGACTCCACACCCCTTTTCCTACGCATTGTGATAGGGAGTGGTGTATAAGATCTACTGAAGGCACATCAGTTGCTGTGCGTTCACCCCTCCCCATTTTTTGAAGATTCTGGCTTCCTTTCTCAGGGCCTGATTGGAAAGAACTTCTCAGCTTTGTTCACTCAACCCCAATCTCCAACCCCTCCCAACAAACACTGCAGCCCCCATCACCAAGGTCCCCAGCAGCAGAGACAGGGAGCTCCAGGAAGGGTAAAGAGGTCTCACAGGTCCAAAGCACTTCTACTGCTCTGCTCTGACCATATTTGATCTTGTTTCATCCTCAGGAGAATCCCATGAAGTGGGTGGGATTATCTCTCCTTTACAGATACGGGCGCAAAGTTCAGGAGGGTCAAGTGACTAGGGCAGGGTCACACAGCTTGCAAGGGTTGAGCAGGGAACTCGCCCATGGGGCCTATAGGACTTCAGAGGTTCCAGCTACTGCCTGCGACACCTACATGCCCCACTCCCACTACTAGGGTGGGGTCTGGCACTGGGCAAAGGAGGAGGAATCCCATGGGGAGCGAAGAAAGGGGTATTAATTCTCTGGGCGGTTTCCTATTAAGAAAACACCTCGCTCTGGCCTGCTTCTTCCCAGGGGCCGCTGCTCGGCCTCCTGAAGGCGAGGCCTGTATATTTGTAGTTTGATTCCGCCCGTCAAGGCTAATTTCTCCCCACAACTTAATGGACTCGGCTTGACATGCGTAATGATTCCTAATCACGAACATTATTTTCGCTAGCGCGGAGACATGTTCCAGTTGTTGTGACAGATCGCGTTTCAGCCATAATGACGGAAAATTACCATTTCTAATTCTCCGGTTTTTGACACCTAAATCCACAGACCATATGTGGCAGCGGGAACTCTGGGCCCCTCGGTCCTCCCTCCCCGCCATGGCAGAGATCTTGCGGTGTGGTGCTTCCACCCACCCCCCTGAGCCGCGCCCAAAGGGGTGGAGCGGCAGAGGCCCTTGGGATGGACCCGTCTTTTCTGGCTCCTCAGCCTTCCGGCCCCTCCCTCCAACATGAGATGCCCAACCACTGATAACAAAAACTGGAACTTGGAAGGGGCCTCAGAGACTCATGCATTTTCAGGGACCCGTTTTACAGATGGGGACACAGAGGGGAATGCAGCTAGTCCAATATCTCATGGCTGGTAATTGGAGGCTAAGCTTTTCTCAGAACCATTCCTGGAGTTCCCTAGCAGTGAATGTCCCTCAGCCGTCGAGAGGGAGACCTGGATTGTTCCTTTATTTGCAAGCCTCAAAACCATCAGAGAGGCAAAGCTTCCTAGGGAAAGTTGATGAGAGCTAGTGCAGAGGAAAACGTTGAGGCACAGAGCGGTGAAGTAAATTGCCCCAGATCATAGCCCTGGTAGAGATGGAGTTGGGCCCAGCGCCACTGCTCTTAACTTCTTTCTAAGCTGCCACAATTCACCTTGACCTCTCACCCACCGTAGGTGTGAGGAAACTGAGGCCAGCAGGCAAAAGGCTGAAGCCAAGACGCCCATGTCCATGCCCAGGTCTTGCTCACTTTAGAGGCCCCCAGGAGGGATGCAGCGAACCCCACCATTGGCTAACACTCTCCAGCCTGCCTCAGGAGTCACTTCTGCACGCCTCCCAAACCCCCACTTCAGGCATGAGTCAGAGCGAGGCCCTGAGGATAGAAAAGGGAAGAGATAGAACCTCCACCAGGGGTTCACAGTGAGAACTGCTCGTCACACAGGCCTGCGGGACCTAATAGTGACCGATGCGCTTTGTTCTAGGGAAGCAGGAAGGTTCATGGGGCACCAGGAGTGTCTGCTCAGAATTTACTAATCCTGCCTTGGGAATATGTCACAGAACCTCAGGTTCAGCGTCCTCTGTAAGACCATGGTGAAAATGCCCACCTCCGAAAATGGCTGCGAAGTTGGTAGAGGCCTCCCGTCTAGGCACTGGGGACCTTCGCAGCGGCTCCATCCCACTCAGTCCCTAGAAGCCCCTGTGCCACAACCACGGTGATGGGTGGGGGAATGCTGCCAGGGCTGAGGCGCGGACCCCAACCAGGCAAGGAAGTCGCGAGCTTTCTTAAGGGTTCGCTGAATCCCTGAAGGTTATCTGTCGTCCGTGGGAGGCCCTGAGCTGAGGGTGACGCGAGCGCGGAGAGGAGGTCGCAGGCGAGTCCTGGGCTCTCTCCGAAGTCCGCTCTGCGAGTAACCGCGCGAGTTTGCGGTTCTAAGCGCGCTCCTCCTCGCGCAGAAGTAGCGATGACCCAGCAGGATCAACCAGACCAGGAACCCATCCCGGAAACGGAGAGCTGGAGAAGAGAAATGACACGCCAAGGTCTGAAAGCTGGGCGCGGGTCTCCGTCCGCCTCCACGTCGCCCCATTCCCGCTATCCATGCGCCAGCTGGCCCTGGCGCGGTGCCTCCCCCTGGCGTCTGCCCCACGGTCCCACGCGGATGGCACCACGCAGGGCGTCTTTTCCTGCACCCAAGGTGTGCTGGGACCACGCTCTGTCACTACCGCAGCCTCGATTGTTGTTTCCAACTCAACGTCTTCGGAGTGCCCTGGGAGGCGGTGGGGTATAAATGCTAAAGTAGCTGGCTTCTCTGTAACACCTACCCCACCCTACCCCCAAAGTCCGCCTTTGTTGGTTAAAAAGAAGTGTCTTGGGAATACATTTTTTAGATACAAATAAGTTGGAGGCTTCCACGGAAGGAGGCTGAAGATAATTAGCTATCAGGATAAACTAGGAGCCTTGCTCATGCCCTTGGTCGGCTTGAAGCCAAAGTGGTCACGTCCATGGAGATTCTGGGTTTCAGTTCCTTACTAAAGGTGAAAGAATAACAGATTTCTGCCCCACCCCCACACCTTCCACAACAGAGAGCGCAAAGGAAAGGATGTTCATGAAAGGACTTTGTAACCAGAGGGTATGCAAAGAGCCTGTAGATGTAGTTACCTACAGGGGCTGCCCAGAGGCTGTGGAGAGCCCTCTTGGCCTTCCTGTCATTCAGGCTCCGGGCACAATCTGCATGGCTCAAACCTACAAGAGTTGCATAGCCTGTTAATTTTACCAACTTGGAGACTGAGGCCAAGCCTGAAGGGAGTGTCTCTCCTCTTTTCTTTAGGCTGCTTGAAGCTTTAGCTCAGCAGAGAAACTCCATCAGAGAGGCCATCACTCTAATTGGGAAGAAAAAAGATGGCAGATAGTGGTGCAAAGACCTCTGAGCAAAGGGATCTTCCATTTTCGAATCCAGTACAGAATCATTTACATGCCAGAGTACCTGGGAGTCAAACTCAACTCTTCATATTACTGGCTGTATGACACTGACTTCAGTATGGTCAACTGTAATTGGGGGTAGCAATACAACCTACCTCATAGGGTTTTGCTGAGCATTAAATGAGTTAAAACTTGGAAATGGCTTAGAATAGTGCCTGGTATATAGTAAGTGCTCAATTACTGGTGTCTGGCATATAGTAACCAATCAATACATGTTAGCTGTTTTCAAAGACACCAGGGCTCACATGGTAAGGAATCTCAGGTCTTTGCCTGGATTTAAACAAACAAATATAGAAGCCATCACAGACCAATGGAACCTAAAGACATCTGCAAAGAGATGTTTCAAGTGTTGCCTAGAATGGCAGTTTGGATGGTGGTCTCTCCAGTCAGGGGCCTGGATGTCAATTTCAGCTCTGCCACTTAATAGCCAGGTGACTTTAAACTAATAGATACTTAGTCTATTTGTGCCTCAGTTTCTTCTTTGTAAAATAAGTTTTAAAAGATAGATGGAAAACATTTATCTCACTGCCTGACGCTCAGTAAGAGTTCAATATTGTTATCTCTTATTCCTTGTTGGTATATAAACTGCCCTTACCGACACTGCTAGTGTAGAGGGAGATGATGTAATTGGTTAATGCTCTGGTAACTGGGTGCGATCGCTCAGGGCCAAAGAGTTTAGGGATGATCTGAACTCAACACTGACATGACCACTGGGTGGCCTTGCCCCAGTCACAGCCTCTTTGAGCCGGCTGTCACCTCTGCAAGGAGGATAATGATTTTCACTTAGCAGCAGAGGCTCCAGAATTTCCTAATAGGAAGGGCTCTGGGGTCTGGGGACTTTGGAAGATTGCCTTAAAGCTGTTCTGACAGAACAAGCAGGCTCTTGACTTAGATTGGATGTATGCTTGTGGTCCAGTGGAAGAGAGACTGCAGGCTTACTCTGCCCTTTGCTGCTCAGTTCATTCAAAGAGAACAAAATGCTATGCTAATGTTCCCATCTCAGGTCTGTGGGTGGGGCAGACAGGGTGGATTAAAGTCTGATTGAGTGGGGAACTTGCTGCTTAGTCCTTCATAAAATGCCAGCAGAAGGGCAGAATTCATCTGGGGTTCACAAACCCTTCTTCTAGAGGACAATCTTGATCAGAAATCCTGACCTAGGATTACTAGATCTTATGACCCACTTTTGATTTGCCTGCAAGGTACTAAAAGGCCCACAGGCTTCAGCAGCTATTTTGTAGATTTAGAATTAGAGCATGTAAAATGCTTGGCAATGTGCCTAGCATGCAGTACTGGAAAAATGGGAACCCTCTCTATTAAGTCAGATCATAAATGCCTGAAACGGCTTAAGCAGGACCTTCTGGGATATATTCACAAGAAGGCTCACGGTGCATTTTTAAGCGTTCCAGGAAGAAGCTTTGCAAGGCCTGTGGTGCAACTTCTGTCCATTTCGCTAAGGACATCCTGAGGCTTAGAGACCTTTCCTACTGGAATCTCCCTCAGATAGGAGGCTATCCTAGGGGTTCACTTTGGAAGAAGCTCGGCTCGGCCCGAGTCTCTTGGCGCTTGCTCCTTGGCTCCCCGTTGCCCAGCGCCAATGCTCAAGAAGGCTGGGGAGAACTGTGAGGTAGCCCCACCTGCGGCTTCACTCGGGCGCTCTGCCTCTGCGCCAGCGGTTAGTTCCGGGGCATCTCATACGCGTCGGGTGCCCGGCGCACTGCTGGATCGCCTTGGCTCATAGCCAGGACTCCGAGGCCTGGGAGAGCCAGCAGGATTTCTGTGGTTTCGTCTTTCTGGTTCTGTAGGCAGGGGCCAAGGGTTGGCAACCGTCCGAGCGCCTAGCTTGCGGGCTCCTCCGTGCGTTCTTCACATCTGCATCTCTTTGCTCTGATCCTTACAGGAAGGTTGTTGGCAAGTCGCGTGGACATCACGCTGCACTTTGAAACAGGATAATGAGAGTGACAGCTCACGATTTGTTGAGCTTTCGGTAGGGGCCAGCCACCATGACAAGCTATCTATCTCTGCCCATTAAAACATTTGTCACACCTATTCTATGAGGGATGCATCGTTATCAGCCCTATTTTACAGTTAAGAGAACTGAGGTACAAATAACTGGATTTCTTTGTGGTCCTACAGTTAACCAAGTGATGGAACCCAGATTTAAACCTTGGCAGCTCATGTCCATAACCACGCCCCTATGCTTTTTGCTGTGTTGCTGGGGGCCAGAACAGTGCCTGACATTTGGTAGGCTTCTTTGAATATTTGTGGAAAGAGGAGGCATTGTTGTCCTCATGTTACCTATGATGCAAGCGGACAGAATTTCTGGGCCAACCCTGGCCAGGAAGGGGGTCAAGGCCCCTTTGGCGTGGTCTTCTCCCCTGCATCCCAGGTGGACTCGGGGATGGTAAAAGGTCACTAGCCTGGTACATCCTGCCTTCAATACCCGGGTCCTTCCTTCCCAAGAGGAACATGAGGGTCTGTGAGTTAGGTCTCTCCGCCTGGCGGGTAGAGGACGCTGATTTAGTTTTATTTCTTGAGCGCTCCAATAGGAAGGCTACCCCAGTACTCACCACCGACTCAGTGGTTCCCCACCCCCTCGCCCCCAAACACTGAGCTAGTCCAGGGTGCTGGAGGCCGAGGCGCGCTTAAGCTGGGAGAGTGTGGGTGGGACGAGTGGCGGGGTGGGCGGGGGGAACGGGGTGATCCCAGGGTTCCCTTGGCACCGCGGACATAAAGGATTAGGCCGAGAATCGGTCCCGGGCTTGTGGCTGGAGCAAACGGCACGGGTAGGGTGGGTGGATGAGTGACGCAGGGAGGGCGTGAGTGGAGTGGAACCGGGCCGGGGGCGGAGGCCCTGCCCCGGTAGGATGGAATGGGGGTAGGGGCCGCGGGCGCGGCGTGGTTTGGTAGGGATTGGGTTGAGGGGTGCAGCCCGGGCCCTCGCGGAGGTCATCTGGCCCGGATGCGCAGGCACCAGCCAGGCCAGTGCCCCCTCTCCCACTGCTACTTCCCTTTTGGCCGGGGTCGCCGCAGGTGAAGCTGGCTGCAATCAGCCTCTGCCCTCTACGCTGGGCGCTCCTTCTCGGCCCCTGCAACAGCAGCCGCGTTTCCAGGATCGCTGGCAGTCAAGGCCAGGGAGGGGGGCAGGTGGAGGGGAAGTCGGTTCAAGCACTCGGGAGCCGGAGCGGTGAATCTCCCAAATCGTAGCAGTGCAGATCCCTGCCTGACGCTGCGCTGGTGCGGAGAGAGCCCCAGCCGAGCAGGGCCGCTTCCGCGTGGGGCCTTGGGTACCAGCAACCCGCTTTGTGCTGCAGGTCCTCCTGTAAGACAAGGCTGATGATGTCTCCCTCTTACAGAAGCTGAAACGGTACAAAGGCGCGATAAAGCTGCGGTTGGCGTTAGGGCCCAGCCCGCCTCCAACTTCAGCACGCGTAAAAATTCAGTGGGGAGTGTACTTGGTTTCAGTGGGTGAGGGTGAGGCCCAGGATCTGCATTTGTACCCCTCCGGCGGGCCTGGTGCACGCAGTTCAGGGACCTCACAGGGAGACGCCGAGGCGGAGGCTGCGGGGCGGGGAGGCAAGGGGAGTGGAGTCTGGCCTCGGCTCGATCAGCTTGCCCTGAGACCCACTGTGCCAGGGGCACTGGGGACACAGGGACGGTCAAAGACCTGCCCTCGAGGAAGTGACAGTTTAGCAGTGGAGAGTCAGGCCTGGGACCAGAACTCTGTGTTTAAGCCACTTATTCCAGCGGGGCCGCCACGCCGCGGTGTCTGCAGCGCCGTTGCCCCGCCACGCGCGCCTGTTCCCCGGATCCCTCTCTGCCGCCAAGTCGCCTTGGAGCGGTCGAGTCTCCGGGCGCACGCCGTGCGGGGCTGGAGACAGTACTGAGGCTTTGCGGGGGGCTCTGAGCGCTTTGGCGAGCACCTTTGCAGACCCAATCCGGCGACAAGGCCTTTTCCAGCTTGGAGGGTGGGAGGGAGGCGGTCGAGCCGCTGGGGAGCTTGGGAGCGTCGAGTCTTCCCTAACTCGGGTCTTGCGGAGGTTTGCCCCGGGGAACAGGAGCAAACTGGGCCCCGCTGCAGCCGACTCGCCGAGAACAGGGGCGCTGCTTCCTGCCAGCCTCGGGGAGGGTCAAGTCAGGCTTCCCCAGCAGGCGGGTTTGCGCCCAGCCTTGCTGCCAGGAGAGCCACCTGTGGAGGCCGTGGGCGAGAGTTGAGCTGAATCCACACCTGGAACGTACCCTTCCCCAGTTCCCTTCTCAAAGCCCTTTCCTTGCCAGTCTGAAATGAAGCGAGAGGCTCTGCCCCTCCCTTGGGTAGAAGGCAATGAAGTTGTCAGGGATTCACAAGCAAACAGTGTTTGCTCGCCTTTACCTATCCAGGTGAATTATTTGCGGTGACTTCTCATTTCCTTCCCCCAAAGAAAACCATGTCTTCCCACCTTTCCACCTTTTTTTTTCCCTTTAAGCTTAAATGCTTATGAAAAATTGATGGAAAAACATCTTCAGTGGCCTTTGGGTTCTCCTAGAAAAACAACCCAAACCCAGACCTCACTAGTAATAGTGAAAACTTTAAAATTCAGCTCTTTATCCCAGGCTTCCCCAGTTTTCAAACTGACAACTCAAACATGTTTGGACTTCAAAATGTCAAACTTGATATCTGGCTCTTTTACAAAGATGGCTTGGCTGAGAAATGACTGAAAAGGTAAAATGTTACTTCTGACAGATTTGGAACTCTCCTTTATGTTTTGCTAATCTCACTATCGGCTTGCTGAGTGACCATACTAGAACTGAAAGTTTTGTGTCAATATATTGGCAGTTTATAGAAAATAAAAAAGGTAGAGTATCGAGCTAATGAAATTTAGCAAGAATACTATTAGACTTTTCCCTTATTCGTCATTCCTCCTTAGTTCTTTTACGTGGAATTCCATATAACATATAAACTATTTATATAAAAGTTTGCAGAGTGTTACATTAACCAAAAATACAGGGAATGGAACAATTAAGGAGCACATATAGGCATATTAATTACCCCACCTCGCACATGAAGCTACATGTTCTACATGGAGTTTTCATTACTACATGAGCTGTTAAATGTATAAAGTAGGTACATTTGTGGGCATATTAACACACTATGAGAACTTGAACTCATTTCCTGGTTTTTATGGGCCTCGTTGGGCTGTATGGGCTTGCTTTGCACATGCTCACATGCCCTGAACTCACATTGACTTCTAGAGTCCCCCCTTCACGGATGGAGGGAGACAAGTAGAAAATGGCATAAACTGTATGGTGAAGCGTAAGCTGGCCAAATCTGTGTTGTATATGCCTAACATTAACTGCATCCCACAGTGGCCCTGGCCCCAGGACAGAAGGAAGCCCTTGACTCACGAAACTGGGTCTGGGTGCTTTTCTTCAACCAGTTGTCTTTTCAGAGACCACATGGTAAGTCCATCATTACATTGGAGATTATATATATATATATATATATATATATATATATATATATATATATATATTTTTTTTTTTTTGCCATTGGTTTGACTGGGCTGTCCTCCCAACTTTACCTGACAAATATGAAACCTAAAATGAAGCTGCCCTGCTCCCTAAGCAGAGTGCCCAGTTCTCTTCCTTAGTGCAAATGAGCTTGAAATAATTCTCACCTCTTCCCCACACAAAATGAGCCACCTGTGGTGCTTACCTCTGAGTTTCTATACTCCTTTATTCTCAATTATAAAATTGAAAATAACGTTAATAGGATAATTAGATACCTAGAAATGGGTTACTCGGTAAAGAACAGGTAGATTGGTGTAGAAATAAATAATCTTGGGTCCTGATGGGTGTTTCAAGGAATGAAATTAGTTTACATTATCTCTATTGAAAAGCATTGTTTATGTATTGAAGAGAACTGGAAAAAAAACCAAAACAACTGTACATACCCCTACCTTCCACATATACTTTTTTCTTGGTTTTTTAAAAAATAAAAATCTAGCAAAAATGTAGCTTGTTTGAATCTGGAATTAGAATAAAGAACAAGAGTAGGTTCTATTTTACAGTGGTCTTATGTAAAGAAAATTTAAAATCAGCTTCAAGATAACTCTTGAAATGAATATTTAAAATACGATTTGGTTTACATGCAAAAGCCACAAGAAGGAAAATACCGCAATTGTTTTTAAGATGGCAAACTCTTTGAAGAAAAGTGAAAAATGTCATTTGTCATTTTTATGTCCTATTTACAGGAACAGATAACCAGATATTTTGAAGAGGAAAATATGGCATTTGTGTGTGTGTGTGAGAAAGTGTTTTATGAATGGTCCAGGTTTTCACATTTTGTCTGCTGAGTGCAGGCAGTTTATAATGGACAATTGAAGTCTGAACTGATAACATTTTTAAACATAGAACTGGTCATTTTGGTCTAAAACGATTCCATATAATTTTTTAAAAAAGGTCAAATCAAACATGGAGATAACAGCTACTATTTGAAAGCTTCTCGTGCTAGGCACCATGCTTGATGTCCTATAAATATTATTTCATTTCCTCCTTATGAAAGTCTATGATATTATCCCCACTTAACAGATGAGAAGATTGAGCCTTTGCAAGTATAAGGAACTTCTTTACAGTCATATAGATAGTAAATGGTGGAACTGGGATCAATTGACTGTAAGATCCAAATTTTAGTTACTACTCTAAGCTGCATCCCTCCATTGACATGAATAACCATGTTTCACTGAACAGTCTTGAATTCACGGAACCTTGTATTTAAAAAAAAATGTTTACTAAATTAAATGGTTCAAGTTGAAATGGTAGAATTGGCTATGAACTTAGACTTTGAGAAAAATTACCTGGCTTTCAAGAAGGTGGTCTTATTTGCTAGGCCTAAAATGTTTTACTTTACTGTTCTGTTTTGAAATGTTATGTTTTGGAACAAAACCAGTGGTAAGGTTCAGAAATGGAGATGCCAATATAAAGGATAAAATACTGGAACTTTTTCAAGCTGTAAACTGGAGGGAGCTGAATTGGGGGAGTTAATATGTATATCAATTTTCATATCAGACAATTTCATATGTGTCATAGATTTCATGTGGCCTCTTTCTGTTGAAAACATTTTTTTTTTTAACATTTGTTTGCTAAAAAGTGTAACTCCAAGGGCCAGATTCCCTGGCTTGTGTACTGAAGATATTCAGCGTTTTGAGTGTTAAGAAGAGCTTCGAATGAATCCCCGGGAAAAATTCCTTCCATTTCCAAGTCTGCCAATGCAGGATTTTCAGAAAGGATAGTTGACCAAGGAAATTAAACTCCCTTTTACTATGCAGATGTCAAGAACGAGCATGCTCTTCAAAGAAAAGTTATGAAACACAAGAATTTTTTCTTCACTTTGAAACGTATTTTCTTCTTGGTATTGGTATCTACATTAGTTTGAGTTTCCTATGAGAGTTTTAGTTTCTTTATTCTTTTGTTACTGTGTGGTACCGATTTTTTATAACCCAGGAGCAACATTATATAAAGAAAAATTAAAATTTCCATTACAATCTCTAATTCTCTAAAATTGAAAAAAAAGTAAACTGGAATTAACATACATGCCATTGAAGGTTGGAATTTTAAATTTGGTCTTAATAGTCCCAATACTTATAAATAGCAGAATTATTTTGCGGTTGAAGATTCTTTATTTAATAGTATTTATAGAATGTGGTGAACGCTGGTTGAGCAGGTTAATATGCTGCCTTTTTAATAGGGAGCTATTGCTACTGGCTTCCCTTCCATAAGGCATGCACTTGGTGTTGTTTTTCAGTGCTGTGAGTGCTAATGAAGGCCAATTTAAAGCAATTTTCTTGAAGATTGCTGTTCAGTCCCGTCTGACTTACAATTCCAAAACTTATGCCAGGCAGGAGGGTGTAGCGAGAGGTTAGTAAATACAATTATATTAATACTGGTGTTATTTTAGTTACTTAGAGCTTGGTTATCTTGAAGGCAACCGGTCAATTAATACAGAGCTGATATTGTCAATGTATTCATTACACTAATAAGTCTCTCATTTAAGCAGACGTTGAAGCGCAGTGTTTGAGAAAGGGTGTGTAAGTACGTTCAGCTGAGCTGATGAGTGAGGGCAAAAGATCCTCTTTTAAAACTCTAAACTGCAGTAGATGAGTCATTGGCATGTGTTATCTTAGATATGTCACTGCTATGCTTACCACAAAATTATTCCATTGTCAGTGAAATTATTTTACTCTGTTATAGATATTATTTTTGTCCGTCTTTCCTGAGCAGGGTGTACTCTTTCAGAATGGACTTATTAACATGGGATCAGCTTGAGCTGAATGTCGTGAACGCACAGAATTCAGAATGAGGCTAGTTCAGTGATCTTTGCACAGCGAAAACTCAGTAGGGTCCCCTCTGGCTCAGTGACTTCATTATAAGGAAAATAAAAAAGAGAAAAGATGACTTTTCTACAGTCTTCTCTCAATTTTGTAGCCTCTCAGCCGTTTTCAGGTTTCACTTTTCATTTTAAAAACAAAATTTCATAGGCTCCCTTCCAAACTATTTAATTCACTTCTGGCAACTAAAAAGAAAAATGAGGCACAAATTGCTTTTGAAAACTTAGAAAGGTACCTACATTATTGAACATAATATCACGTAGGACTTAATTGGGTATAATAAAATATTTTATACCTTCAATTCCCTTGAGACCAAAATGAAAAATTTTCTCTAGGGGCAAAAGATAAAGATGATTTCAAATACAATGACTAAAAGGTAATTATATAAATAAGGTATTTTTGTTCTCTCTTATTTTTGAATTATGTCACCTTGTCTAAGACAGGATAAAAATTTCCAAGGAGGAAAATTTCAGGATATCTAATTTGCAGTCAGAACTAGTAGGTTGATATTTGTAAACTCTTTTGCAATTTTTGAGCTGTAAAATGGAGATCATTTGATTTATCAAAGACATTTCGTGGGACTTAAACTGAAAAGAAAATGAATGATGAATGCTACATAAATTTTGGCATTTGAAGAAAATTACTTAACCTCTTTCTTCTGCAATTCTCCATTTATATCAATATGTTACAATGTGCCCTTTTATATGAATGTCACAATTATAGAGATAAATGAAATTTAAAATGAAGTAATTTAATATTCAAGTTTAAGTCAGTAATTTTCATTTTGTTCAATAATTTAATTTTTCATATTTGAATAATGATGAATTTTCCACATTGGGCCTTTTTTCCCCCAGTTTGGTATTTTGACTTGCCTATAAAACAAATGCATTCTAAAAATTAAGACGTTGAGGTTGGCATTCAAACCTTCTTTGAATGTTAAGAAAAGTGAGATATTTTTACAAGTGTAATGAACATTTTTCTGGTGCTCATTTGAAAAGAATATTGGATTCATATTGATAGCAAACACTTTGAAGAGATTTTGTTAAAGTGCTGTCCTTCTCTCTCTCAGAGTTGCCCTTTATCTTTCCATTTACGTGGAGAATAAGGAAGTGTGTATAATTTATTACTATTAAGGAACTTTATGAATGGCCTTTCTCATATTTCCCCCTTGGAAGCCATTAGATAATCTGTTTTTGTAATACTGAGTCCAACATTTGGTTTAATATTCTGTTTCTCAGAACAGACTACATAATCATAAGATTATTAGACATCTCATAATTTTTAGAGGTGTCTTAAACCCATGCACGTTTACTCCTATGCTGTTTCCTAAAGTTACAATCTTTAATTCTCGTTCTCAAAAGCAAACAAACAAACAAACAAAATGTTACCCAAGATGCACATAAAACATGCATTAGAGGCATTTCCTACTCTATGTTTTTTTATTATCCCTCTACCTTACCACCCACCAGCGTTGTGGATTTAAGAGTCGACATAATTGAGTAAGTAAATTACCAAAAACCCAGGCAGCTGCTGCAGACACCTAGCAATTGGCTGTTCCGTGGTTCTAATGTTCTCGTATTAGCACATTAAAACCAGCAGAAAGGGGGCTCTTAATTACGCTTGCTTTATGGGAGCACAATAAATTCTTTTTGTTGACCTTACTGCACACTCAATGGTGTTTTTGTGCAGTGTTGAATTAAGAGATATCAAAAGTCATAGATTGAAGGATTATTCTGAGTATTTAAGGAACGAGTAAGTAGGTAGTAATGAACCCCCAATACAACCAAATCTGCTCGTCTCAATGCTAAAGTACCAGTTATTCAACATTTCAAACTGACAGCTTGTAAATGTAAATTTTATTAAATGCACAGCAATAAAAATTTGTAGGTTTCTGTCACTTTGAATTTCAGTGGCTCAAAATGAGGCCTCTAGCCTTTTAAATCACAGCAGGTAAAAGCAGAGCTCTCAAGCATTCAGCATTTTAAACTGGAACCTTTTTTAGGTTTCACTGTGCGCATTTGCTCACATAATATCCTTTGCAGGATTCAAGAATGGATGTGTTATGTCACTTAACAGGCCTGCATTTTCCATTGCCTTTATATCACAGTTCACAAAATGTTTCTCTTACATCCAGAGAGGGGAGAGAGAGAGAGAGTGGGAGAGAGAGATTTTAAAAGAAATAAATTACAGAGATAAAAAGAAAAATAAATTAAGAAAAATAAGAAAATGTATCAAATAATATGTATTGATGCTTTTGTTTTTAAACTGGTCAAGCTCATTCTCATGGATATAATGGAAAATATAAACTGTCATGTAAAATAAGGATATAATGAGAAAAAATTATGGAAAATAAAATCTTGGTCAAGATTTCTAAAACCTAGAAGGAAAATTAAAAACATGCATATTTCAAGGCTCAGTTTATTGGGCAAAATGATAATTGGTGTTTCATTTAAGGAAAGCCCAAATCTAGATTTAAATGACAATTGTTTTCTATGTTCTAACCTTACTTAATAACAGAAGCATTTCATTTCTCTATTTATTGTCCTATAGAGAAGCAGTCTCAATTGATACCTGACAAATATCAGAGTTTAAACACAGTAATTGAATATGCAGTTTGTCAAGTAATATTACTTTACCTTGGTGAATATTGTTGCTATAAATGACTTTTCTGATGAGACTTAGGAGAAAGCATTTGTCCACCTGTGGTTGTTAAATATCCCCCTGGCACTTTTTGTAAGAGTTGAAGTGTTACCCCGTGTTTTGGCCACATTCCAGTTTGGTCTAATGGCATTCGTCCTTCCAAAGTTTCCTTTGCAGTTTTAATTGGGTCTGACCCTTTCCTTCACTTTAAGGAGCCCCCCCCACCTCAAAAAAAAATTCCCATTCTGGCAGAAAGAGAGGAGAGAGTCGTCCTTCTTTGGCTAAATTTCTGGAGAGTATTACAATGTTCTGTACATTATCAAAGTAGTTAAGGGTAAATTTCAACACTGTGCATATATAAGTACTAGAGGGCTTTAGCATTTATAAAGTATAAATATTATTTGCTGCATGCATAGAATCTTTCTTCAAAAGATTTTACTTTTAGGGTACTTTAGGGGATGATGTAGAACAGTTAACTTCAGAGTTCAACAGCTTATTTTTTAAATGGTGGAAATCAAGGATGCTTTATCATAATTCATATGTGTTTAAAAATTATGATTACCAAGATAGTAATCACATTTTGGGGGGCTAATTTTCCTTTCTATATTAAAAGTCAAAGTCCTTTCTCAAAGACGTGTGTGGATCAGCTAACATGTACTTGAAGCTGTTTTAATTTTAATACCTCTTGCTGTTGCTGTAGCTACTGAATCAAAACTAGAGTTAAGTACAGACGACATATCAGTCGAATGGTTCTTAAGGTTTCCTTAGCTAATACGTTTAAATTTGAGAGGCAGTCACTTTTGAGAATATTTCTATTTCTGGTTTCTCATCTTCCCCTATCACTTCTGGTTAGATCTGCTGCCAAGGTCAACTCCTTCTTTTGTTAGAATTCCCAGCATTTTGGTGTATAGATAGCTATCCAAGGGAGGGAGGTGGAATAAAAATAGAGTGGCCTTAAAATCATGGAATTTCAGAGTTGGAATTTTGGAGCTCACATTTAGTCGCTTTATTTTAATCTACTTCATGTTTTTTTCCTTTTTCTTTTAAATTACATATGTGGCATGTGACTGTTAAAAATACATAAATTATATACAGTAAAAGAATTTACTCTCTCCTCCCCTATCTTGCTCCGCCTCAATCCTAGAACCTTCCCAGTGGTAATTACTGATATTACTTTGGTGTTGGTCCTTCCAAACACAAATGCGTCTTTGTACATAATTTTGTTTTGTATGATTTATTTCAAACATAAATGGAATCACACCATACTGCAATATGTTTTTTTCACTTTGTAATATTATCTAAAAAGCTTTCTATATTTGTACATATAGATATACCTAATTCTTTTCGCTGGGGCTTGTAAATGCATACTATGAAGCACCTCCCAACTGTTGATTATTTCATTATTATAACCAGGTCCCTTGCCCCTCTTTATATACATGGGGGATTATTGCTCTAGAGTAAGTACCTATGGACTGTGCTGCAATTCTCTTATTTTATAATTGAGGTACCCAGGGTCCTTGGAGATCAAGTGATCAAGGACACACAGTTTTGGCAAAGCCAGGACCAAAGCCCAGGTCTTCTCATTTTTAGTCTACTGACCTTTCTGTGATACCATATATGGTGGCTATTCTGGTGCTCTGCCCAGATCCTTTCTTCATGGTAAATGCTCTCTTCCTCAGAGGCTGGGGCATCAGCTCTGACAGCTCACAGCTGCATCCATCACAAAGAATTGTCCTTGGCTGCAGGAAACTGCTTTGGCCAAGGTTATGCCCCCCCTCCCAGAGAGTGTCTCATGGTTATTGATTGACTGATTCAGAAATACTAAGACTTGGCTCCCTTGTTTCAGTTTGAGACAACTCTGAAGAACTATCCCAGCTCCAGAGCACTTTGTAGGATGGGCTGAGGCCTCAGCTGCATTCAGGGTCAGCTGCATTCAGGGTCAGCTTCTCACTCCACCCAATCCGGACTTTATTACAGAAGTGGGCTCAGAGGACTCAGCAATAATCCTTCTGCATGCAGTTCTCTGTTTCAAAATCTATTTCCAGGGAACCCAATCCAAGACACCGTATGGCTTCATATATATCTTCCCCAAATGTGAACTTGGAAGTTCAGAGGCAGAACAAGAAATGATTCAAAACTAGAGGTTCAATTCTGAGATGATTCAGTTCAGAACTGGCGAGTGTCAATGGAATCACTAATTGCTATAGGCTCTAGGACTAAGTCTAAACATTTAAGGCTAAGCATTGCACATAATCAGTACTAGAAGAAAAGGTATAGAAAGGGAAGAAGGAATGAAGGGGAAGATGTATAGATGAGGAAAGCTGCTTCGAATAGTTTTTGAGAAGAGAGAGGATAAACATGGATAAATAGATTAATAAGGATGGAGAAATTTTGTTCACCAGAGTTCTTTTTAGGTATAGGACTATCTTTTAGGGATAATACAATGATTACTGTGATGCTCTTATTTCCGAACTCCCCCCTCAACCCACCCCACACTCAACCGCAATATGCAGATGTAGGCTGGCACCAAGAGCACAGGGGATAAAGGAGGAGAAATCTAAAGTTCTAAGGGAAATTAGGAAGAAGGAAAAAGAAGCTGGGTGTTGTCTAGAAGAAAGAGACAAGAGGAGAGACCCAGGTAGAAAGAAGGCTGAAACATAAGTTTTGAAGGACAAGAATGTCTAAAGGGAGATCCCTCAACTTGTTCCCTGTGAACTATGCAATTTAAGCCATCTTCCCCTCACCCTTTCTCAGATGAGCACCCTCCCTTACCCAGGACCCTGTCTGTGACCCTGCCCCCCAGTTCCAGTTGGTTAGACCTGGAATGGACCCCCGAACGGAACCAAACCAGTCAGATTCTCTCCAGTAATTTGGAATAGGGATTCAGAGACAGAGAATTCACTTTTGTATGCGATTAGAATTACAGTCATGTAAGCCTGAGGGCTGAGGCATGGCAGTCTTCCAAGATGGGGCAAGAAAGCAAAGAATACCAGGCTAAATAGAGTGGGATAGATAACATGCAAAGAGAGAATTAAATAAATACGAGAGATAGAGTTTCTCTCTTCCTTAAGGATTTCTAGGTCTTGCTTAAAGTCCTCCTTTGAAACTTAGTTCCATTCTCGTCCTTTGGTTCTATAGAACACTCCTGTATCCCAGTAACAAATTACTAAGTCTAATTCAAGTTTCTGTCTACTACTTTAATCAAAAGAGTTTTCCATTTCTGGGGATTTATCCAAAGAAAACAAAAACACTAACTTGAAAAGATATATGCACCCCCATGTTCATTGCAGCATTATTTATTATAGCAAGACATGGAAACAACATAAGAGTCTATCAAAGGATGAATGGATAAAAAAGTTGTGACATGTATATGTATGATATATATATATATATATATATATATATATATATATATATATATATATATAATGGAATATTATTCAGCCATAAAAAAGAAGGAAAGCTTGCCACTTGTGACAACATGGATGGACCTGGAAGGCGTTATACTAAGTGAAATAAGTCAGACAGAGTGAGACAAATAGTACTGTATGATCTCACTTATATGTGGAGTCTTTAAAAATAAATAAATATTAAAGAACAGAGCTCATAGATACAGATTGGTGGTTGCCAAAGTTGGCAGGTGGATGGGTGAAGGGTGTCCAAAGGTACATACTTCCAGTTATAAAATAAATAATCCTAGAGATGTAATACACAGCATGGTGACTATAGTTAATAATGCTGTGTTGTATATTTGAAAGTTGCTAAGAGAGTAGATCTTAAAAGTTCTCATCACAAGAAAAAAATTATAACTATAGTGATGGAAGTAACTAGACTTACCTTGGTGATCATTTCATAATGTATGCAATACAGAATCACTATGTTGTACACCTGAAACTAATATGATGTTTTATGTCAATTATATCTCAAGTAAAAGAGTTTTAATTAAGAATATTTGTGTCAGAAGTTGGACTGTGAAAAATAGCCCTTTGGAGAAGAGAACTGTAGAATTGGCTCAGTTGAAGTGATATAAAAGGGGGTGAATAATGAAGATTTCTCCAGAGTGGGACAGGAATGTAGCTTGATTTTGTTATTTACAGCCCTACAAATATGACTAATCGTGATTAGAGCGGGGAGAATTAAAATGCCAAGGGAAAACCATTTAACAAAATCCCATAGAGATCAATAGAGAAAAGAACTGGACATAGATAGAAAAATCCAGTGTTTATCAGGTAAAAGCATTCAGGAAATGAATTGACAACAACATTTATGTCTTAAGATAAAGAAAATATTAGGAAGAAGTAAAGCAAATTTTCCATTTAAATATGATTAAATACGAGCACTTATAAATGAAAAAGTAAAATGTAGCATGGTGTATATAGTATTTGTGTAAAAAATAAAAAAAAAAAGGAGGGATGGTGTATTCGTTTCCCAGGGCTGCATAACAAAGTACCACAGACTGAGTGGCTTAAGATAACAGAAATTTATTCTCTTATGGTTCTGAAGGTGAGAAGTCCAAAATCAGGGTGTCCCCAGGGCCATGCTCCCTCTACAGGCTCTAAAGGAGAATCTATCCTTGTCTCTTCTAGCTTTGGGTGGCTGTAGGCATTCCTTGGCTTGTGGCAGCATCACTCCAATCTCTGCCTCCATCTTCACATGGCCTTCTTCTCTCTATGTGTCTCTGTGTCTTCACGTAGTATTGCTCTCTCCATGTTTCTTTCCTCTTCTTATAAGGATATCAGTTTTACTGGATTAAAGGCTCATGACAATGACCTCACCTTAACTCTATCACATCTGCAAAGACCCTATTTCTAAGTAAGATCACATCCACAGGTGCTGGGGGTTAGGACCTCAACATATCTTTCTGGAGGGGGATAATTCAACACAAAACAGACTGTGTATATATATATATTTACTTATTCAGTAGACAAATGTTTTTCAATCTGGGGTTATTGTAGATCATATCTTCAAAAAGAGGGTTGCAACAATGTCTCCCATCCTAGGTATCCTTCTGTAGTGTTCTTTACCACTCTCCCATTGGTAATTCCCCTCCCCTGGATTCCAGCTGGCCTTGGTGACTTGCTGTAACCAGGAGAATGCAGCAGAAGTGTCATCATACATCTTGTGAGGCTCCGTCAGAAAAAAATTTGCAACTTCTACGTAGGTCTTGAGAATGCATGCTTTCTGTCACACCTTCTTAGGATGCTCCCTCTGGGAACACAGCCACTATCCTGTGGGAAGCCCAAGACACATTGAGAAGCCACATGTAGATACTCCCGTTGACAGTCTGAGCTGAGCCAAGTCTTCAAGCCATCCTAGCACAGGATCCAGACATTGAGCAAAGAGTGCTCCAGATTACTCCAGACCCAAGGCATTTGTGCCATTCCCAGTCATCTTGAGTCTTCCCAGCTGTAGCCCCAGACAATGCAAAACACAGACAAGCCACCGCTGCTGTGCTCTGCCCAAATTCCTGATAAACAGAATCCCTGAACATAATAAAACAGTGGTTGTTTTACACCCCTAGTTTGTGGTGATTTGTTATGCTGCGACAATAATTGGAATAGTGGGTCATAACTCATTAATGGTTTGTAAGATGAATTTAGTGGGGCACTAAAATTAAACTAAAAATTAAAATTTTTGTATTCTATATCTTGACATTTTTATTTAAAAATATAAACAACATAAATTTGCTATTAAAAGTGATCATTTTGTCGCTGTGATTTGGAAGGCTCTGTTTGAAAGACATAGTTATTCAAATGCAATAGCCAGCAGAAAGATGTGCAGAGAAATCCACAAACTCAAGGATAAATGTGTGAAAGAGAACTTTTGACAGTGGAAAAAAGGGAAAGAAAGTAAGTGTTTGTTATGGGAACAAACCCATAACTCCAGTTTGCATGACCAGCTAGAGGATAAGAGGAATGATTTCTTTTTTCTTGTCAAAATTTTTATTGAAGTATAGTTGATTTACAGTATTGTATAAGTTTAGGTGTACAGCACAGTGATTCAGTTATACACACACACACACACACACACACACACACACACACATACACATTTCAGATTCTTTTCCTTTATAGGTTATTACATGATACTGAGTATAGTTCCCTGTGCTATAGAGTAGGTCCTTGTTGGTTATCTATTTTTTACATAGTAGTGTGTATACATAATCCCAGCCTCCTAATTTATCCCTTCCCCCACCCCCTTTCCCCTTTGGTAACCATAAATATGTTTTCTGTGTCTGTGAGTAAGAGGAATGCTTTCTTGATAGACTACAAATATGAATACTGGCACAAAGCGACAGTTTAGCACAGGTGTTAAAAAGGACTCTGACAGTAGACTGGGCTTTGTTTTAATCTCTCCTCCACTATCTACATCTGGGTAACTCTAGAAAAATTATATCATGAATCTAAAATTCAGTATTTTCGTCTGTAAAATGGCAATTATGATAGTACCTACTTCACAGAGTTGTTAAGAAATTACATAAGTTACTGTGCATTGCCTAGCAGAGGGTCTAGTCCATATAATGAGCTCAAGTAGATAAATAAGAAGTAGAAAACTCAATACATTAGCTTGGTTCTAAATAACTGAGGAAAGTTAGTTGGTATGGTGGGCAGAATTCTAAATGGTCCTCAAGAACCCTACCCCTGATGGATACAGCCTGTATGTGACTACGATGGGAAAGTCACGCCCATGACTAGGTTAGGTTATGTGGCACAGATGATTTAAAGAATAGGAGATTATCGTGGGTAGGTCTGACCTAATCAGGTGAACCCTGAAAAGGGCTCTTCCTAAAGCAAGAAATTTGAAGCAAGACGGATTTGATGCAGGGAAGGTTCTTGGTTGCTGGCTTTGGAGTGGAGGGAACCAAACAAGAAGGAATGCAGATGGGCTCTGGGAACTAACAACTTATCTGTGATTATATCAATGCCAGATAATGACAGTGTTGTTTCTTCATTTCTGATCGTTATAATTACTTCTTTTTCTTGAGTTATGGTGCTAGCTAGGTTTGCCAGTACATCAATAAATAATATCAATGATAGTAGGAATCTTCTTCCCAAGCTCATATGGAAACTTTGAATTATTTAACACAAAGTGTAATATTTGCTATAGGCTTTCTGTAAATTTCTTTATCAAAATAAGGGAGTTCTTTTCTGTTTCCAGTTTGTTAAAATGATTTTTTTAAATCAGGAAAGAATGTTGGATTCTATTGAATTATAAGCTCTTCCTTTATCTACTGAGATGGTCATAATTTTTATCCTTTAATCCTTAAATGTAGTGTGTTACATTATTTAATTTTATAGTGTCAAACCAGCCTTGAATTCCTCGAATAAGCCCTACTTCATCATGACTTTAGACCATTTTACTCCATTTATGCCTTCCTCTTCCAGACCTATTTGCTATTATTGTCGTGTTTTTTTAGTTCTACCCTTTTAAACACTATAGGATATTATTATTATTGTTATTAGTTTATAAACTCAGTGTTCCTTTGTTTACCCACATATTGATCACTTTCTTTGTTCTTCTTACATATTAGTCCATATGGAATCATTTTCCTGCCTAAAGTGAATCCTTTAAAATTTTCTTTAGAGTGGCTCTAATGGTGGTAAATCATTTTTGTTAGCTTAATTTATCTCCTTCTTTGTACAATATTATTTCTGTGTATAGAAATCTAGTCTGACAGTTATTTTCTTGTAGGACATTGAAGAACCCAATTGCTAGTCTTTTGACTTCCACTATGGCTGTTGAGAAGTCAAGGGTCAATATGCCACTCTTTTAATGATAACCTAATTTTAAGACACTCTCTTTGCCTTCAAACTTCTGCATTTCCACAGGGTGTATCTGGATGTGGATTTATTTTTATTTAACTTGTTTGAGATTCGTTACAATTCTTGAAGCAGTGGATGAGTGTCTTTCAAAAGTTTTTTGGAAAACTCTCACCCCTTATCAGTAAAAACATTGCACCTGCCCTGTTTTCTCTTTCATTGTGTTCTGGAGCTCAGATTAGATATTTGATAAACCATTTCACTTTATCCTATGTTTTTCAATGTTTATTTTATATTTTTCATCTTTTTTCTTTCTGTGCTGCATTCTGGATGCTGTCATCTGGACTATCTTATTCACAAATTCTTTTTTCAATTGTGTGAAATATGTTTGTTGTGTTTTTAATGTCAATTATTTTAATTTTCATGTTAAGCAATATTACTTGATTTCTTAGTGTCTGCTGTGTTATTTTTAATAAATTCCTCTTCCCTGCAAAAATATTCAAGTTTTCAGACTTGCCTTTTATTTCTTTAAACATAGTAAGCATAATTTTTCATAATTTGTGTTAATAATTTCATTATATTAATTATTTTAGGTCTGTTTATGCTGTTATTTCAGCTGATTGTCATTTACAGTACCTTATTTCCTTGTGTTCTGAGTTACCTTTGTGAACTGCTCATTTTTTCATGGAAAATTAGTTGTGGGGATGCTTTGTAGCATAGGATAAGGGTGCCTTCCTCCAGGGATGATTTGTTTTTGTTTCTTCCATGTGTCTAGGAGCACTAAGATTGCAAACTCATTTTAAGCTAAATTCATAGTTTGAATTTTATCAATTATATAAGTTGTGTATGTTTTCCCTCATAGCTTGCCCTTTAACTTTGTTTACAGTTTTTTTTATTGAACTATAGTTTGGGTTTTTTTTTTAATCTTAAGGGGAGCATTACATTTTTTTGGTAATTTTGTTTTTATTCCTTAAGAGCCTCTTTCCTACTCCAAGTCATATGTTCTACATTTTCATCTAAAATATTAAAAAGTTTTGATTTTCATAACTGTAAATTATTTTTATTTATAGTATAATATAGAAAATTTATTTTTTTAAAATGAATATCCAGTAGTCCAAGCACGATTTACTAAATAGTTCATCCTCTCCTCTCTGATTTGAAATACTATGTTTCCATGTATGTCTGAGTCTGTTTCTGGGCTCTCCATTCTATTGCAGTAGTGCCTTTACCTCTACAATGTCTGCATGCCTCATTCTTCTTTTTCAAAATTACTTGGAAATTTAGTATTATCTTGTCAAGTCCCACATTAAAACCTGTTTGAAAATTAATTGAAATTGGGTAGTATTTATGTAGACTTGGAGCTATTTTACAGTAATAACTTTAAAAAATATTGTCTTTCATCTATGAACATAGCATATATATCTTCATATATTTCTTTGAGATGTGTTATAATTTTCTCAACAAAATTTTTGAACATCTTCTATGTCTCATTACCTTATCATTTTTTGTGATTGTGAATGGTGTCTTTTTTTTTTTCTTTATAATTTCTAGTTGATTTAGCTGGTTTAGAAATATCATTATTTTTTGTGTGTCAATTTTGTAACCAGCAATCTTAATGAACTCTTTTTAGTACTATGAGTTTATTAGAAGATTTACTTGGCTTTTCTATGCAGTAGATCATGTCATCTACAAAGATAGTTTTGTATTTACTTTTTGATATTTATTAAGATAGAAAGTGATAAAAACTCTCATCAAAGTGGGTACCGAGGGAACATATCTCAACATAATAAAGGCTTTGTGACAAACCCATAACTAACATCATACTCAATGGTGAAAAGCTGAAAGCCTTTTCTCTAAATTCAGGAAAAATATGAGGATGCCCACTCTCACCACTTCTATTTAACATCATATTGGAAGTCCTAGCCACAGCAATCAGAAAAGAAAAAGAAATAAAAGGCATCCAAATTGGAAGAGAAGAAGTAAAACTGTCACTATCTGCAGATGACATGATACTTTAAATCAAAAACCCTAAAGTCTCTACCCAAAAACTATTAGAACTAATAAATGAATTCAGCAAAGTTGCAGGATACAGGATTAATATACAGAAATCTGGTGCTTTTCTATACATATCAGAAAGAGAAAGTAAAAAAAAAAAAATCCATTTAAAATTACATCTAGGTCTTCCCTGGTGGCACAGTGGTTGAGAATCTGCCTGCTAATGCAGGGGACACGGGTTCGAGCCCTGGTCTGGGAAGATCCCACATGCCGCAGAGCAACTAGGCCCGTGAGCCACAACTACTGAGCCTGCACGTCTGGAGCCTGTGCTCTGCAACAAGAGAGGCTGCGATAGTGAGAGGCCCGTGCACTGCGATGAAGAGTGGCCCCCACTTGCCACAACTAGAGAAAGCTCTCACACAGAAACGAAGACTCAACACAGCCAAAAATAAATAAATAAATTAATTAATTTAAAAAAATCTGTAAGGTTCCATAAAAAAAAAAATTACATCTAAAAGAATGAAATACCTAGGAATAAACTTAACCAAGGATGTGAAAGACCTATACTCTGAAAACTATAAAACATTGATGAAGGAAATTGAAGATGATACAAAGAAATGGAAAGATACCTTGTGCTCTTGGATTGGAAGAATTAATATTGTTAAAATGGCCATACTGCCCAAAGCAATCTATAGATTTAATGCAACCCCTATCAAAGTACTCATAACATTTTTCACAGAACTAGAACAAATAATCCTAAAGTTCATATGGAACCACAAAATACCTCGAACTGCCAAAACAATCTTGAGAAAAAAGAACAAAGCTGGAAGTATCATGCTCCCAAACTTCAGACTATACTACAAAGTTACAGTTATCAAAACAGCATTGTACTGGCATAAAAACAGACATATAGACCAGTGGAACAGAACAGAGAGCCCAGAAATAAACCCACACACTTATAGTCATTTAATCTAAGACAAATGTGGCAAGAATATACAGTGGAGAAAAGACAGTCTCTTCAACAAATGGTACTGGGAAAACCGGACTGCTACATGTAAAACAATGAGATTAGAACATTTCCTCACACCATACACAAAATAAACTCACAGTGGATTAAAGACTTAAATGTAAGACCTGAAACCACAAAACTCCTATAAGGGAACATAGGCAAAACATTCTTTGACATAAATCATAGCAATATTTTTCTGGATCTGTCTCCTAAGGCAAAAGAAATAAAAGCAAAAATAACAGATGAGACCTAATTAAAAGCTCTTGCACAGCAAAGGAAACCAATGACAAAGTGAAAAGACAGCCTTTAGAATGGGAGAAAATATTTGCAAAGGATATAACCTATTGGGGTTAATATTCCAAAATATATAAAGAGCTCATACAACTCAATATCCAAAAAAAACCCAACCAATCAAAAATGGGTAGAAGACCTGTATAGACATTTTTCCAAAGAAGACATATGGATGGCTAACAAGCACATGAAAAGATGCTCAACAATGCAATTATCAGAGAAATACAAATCAAAACAACAGTAAAGTATCACCGCACATCTGTCAGAATGGCTATCATCAAAAAGTCTACAAATAAATGTTGGAGAGGATGTGGAGAAAAGGGAACCCTTGTGCACTGTTGGTGGGAATGTAAATTGGTGCAGCCACCATGGAAAACAGTATGGAGCTTCCTCAAAAAACTAAAAATAGAACTACCATATGATCCAGTAATACCACTCTTGAGTATATATCCAGAAAAAAACGAAAACACTAATTTGAAAAAGATCTATAATACACAAGATATGGAAGCAACCCAAGTGCCCATCAACAGACAAATGGATAAAGAAGTTGTGGTATATGTATACAATGTAATATTACTCAGCCCTACAAAGAATAAAGTCCTGCCATTGGTGGTAGCATGGATGGACCTAGAGAATGCTTAGTGAAATAAGTCAGACAGAGAAAGACAAATACTATATGATATCATTATATATGGAATTTGAAAAATAATACAAATGAAATATATGCAAAACAGAAACAGACTCATAGATATAGGAAACAAACTAGTGGTTACCAGAGGGGAGAGAGAAAGGGGCAGGAACAAATAGGGGTTATGGGATTAAGAGATACAAACCACTATGTATAAAATAGATTAGCAGCAAGAATATATTGTACAGCACAGGGAATTATAGCCATTATCTTGTAATAACTTTTAATGGAGTACATTCTGTTAAAATACTGAATCACAATGCTGTATACCTGAAACTAATATAATATTATAAATCAACTATACTTCAATAAAAATGCTTTAATGTTTAGTGTAATGTTTATTGAAAGGTTTGAGAGTAATTTTGTATCAGATTAAGGAAGTTCCCTTCTACTCCTCATTTTCTAAGAGGGATTGTTTTCTTTTTTCTAAATCATAAATGAATATGGACTCGTTGAATGTGCTTTTGTTCTCTGTAATTTTGAAAAAGTTAAATTATTTTGTCTTTTCAAGACCTGAAGTCATTTATGCCCATAGTTTCATTTCTATCTACTGCTTTAACTTTCTGATTCGCCATGATTTGTATCTTGAATTCTATTTTATACTTTATTCAATCTTATATGTACATAGTAGAGGAAATTACCTCAAATCAAAAGTTTTAATTAATTTATTTTTAATTTTTTGGCTGCGTTGGGTCTTCGTTGCTGTGTGCGGGCTTTCTCTAGTTGGGCGAGCGGGGGCTACTCTGCATTGTGGTGCGCGGGCTTCTCATTGCAGTGGCTTCTCTTGTTGGGGAGCATGGGCTCTAGGCGTGTGGGCTTCAGTAGTTGCAGCACACGGGCTCAGTAGTTGTGGCGCACAAGCTTATTTGCTCCGTGGCATGTGGGATCTTCCCGGACCAGGGCTCGAACCTGCGTCCCCTGCACTGGCAGGCAGATTCTCAACCACTGCACCACCAGGGAAGTCCCCAAAAGCTTTTAGAAGTATTTTAACTAGGAGTCTGATTGCTAGGTGTAATGAGTTGAATGGTGGCCTCTAAAAAGATATGTCCACGTCCTAACCTCTGAAACCTGCGAATGTAACCTTATTTGAAAAGGTGTCTTTACAGATGTAATTACGTTAAGGATCTCAAGACAAGATCATCCTAGATTATCTAGGTGAGCTCTCAATCCAATGACAATAGTCCTTCTAAGAGACATACAGAGGTTTTCTCCTTCTTCTCCTCCAAGAAATGCATAGAGCTACCAGAAGCTAGAAGAAGCAGGGAAGAATTCTTCACTAGCATCTTCAGAAAGAGTGTGGCTCTATGGACAACTTGATTTTGGACTTCTGACCTCCAGAACGGTGAGACAATACATTTCTGTTGGGGCAATTTTTTTATGATACCCCTAGAAAACGAATACCGTTCTGGTTATTAACTCTTTTTCTATTTTATATGTTGCAAACGTCTTCTACGAGCCTGTCTCTTGTCTTTTAGTGGAATATGGGTGATCATCATCTTTTTTCACACACTGAGTCTCATTGTCTTCCAAAATGTCTCTGAGTTTTTTCCAGAAAGATTTGAAGAGTTTTTTCTGAAATTAAGGTAAAGGTGGAGTCATAGTAGTGGTGTGGAAAGGTATGTTTCTTATTAAAGGCACTGACAGCAGGGAAATTAACATTGTCTCTTGGCAAAAACACAAATCAGCTTCGTAGTTGAGTGATATAACATTATTGATAAGTGTTAAAAGTGATGAAAGACTGTACTTTCACATGGCACACGTGGACAACTTTTTTTTTTTAATAAATTTATTTTATTTCTTTTTGGCTGCGTTGGGTCTTCGTTGCTGTGCATGGGCTTTCTCTAGTTGTGGCGAGCGGGGGTTATTCTTCGTTGCGGTGCGCAGGCTTCTCATAGCGGTGGCTTCTCTTGTTGCAGAGCACGGGCTCTAGGCGTGCGGGCTTCAGTAGTTGTGGCACTTGGGCTCAGTAGTTGTGGCAACTAAGCATGGGCTTAGTTGCTCTGCGGCATGTGGGATCTTCCCAGACCAGGGCTTGAACCCGTGTTCCCTACATTGGCAGGTGGATTCTTAACCACCATGCCACCAAGGAAGCCCATGGACAACGTTTTTATTATCCTAGAAGAATCAGAGAGGGAAAATAAATCTGTAAGAGTTAAAAGTAGCTGAAGTCTACAAATTTAGCATGTGCTCAGGTGAAAAATTCTGTGTGCATTCATGTGTGTGTGTTGTAAAGTGCCATTATTTACAGTATTCAAGAGGTAGCCTTTTGTAATTTCCTGTTTATTTTTCTTAGTCTGAGATATAACTTTTTTTCAATAAATATTTCCCTTTAGAATGACTTAAATATATCAGACAGATAATATGGTGCCACTATTAATACATGACTATTCAGTAGCTCAGAAATTAAGTGCATTATATATAAATAGAAAATTATTTTCAAGATTTCTAGGATGGTCCTACATTGTCATTACTCTCTGAAAGCATGGATCTTCCCCCACCTTGGGTCACCAGTAGAAGACCTTCATGTGGATTTTCCATCAATAAGTATTTTTGTCATTGACTAAAAAAAAATTGATATTTTGGGTGGGAGCTTTGGAGAGGAGAAGCTGGAGTCTCTTAGCTTAGCGTATCAGAGACAGGTATGGTCCCCTCAAGTACTTCAGCTTGACCTGAACTACTGGAGTTCAGCTTCAACATAATTACAGCACAGCAAGGAGTCCCTTCTGGAAACCAGCTGCTTGATCAGGGATTCATTTATCAGGAGGATTATGACTCCAAACATTTTTCTAAACTGTTGTGGCCATTTAAAAAGGAAAAAAAAAGAGGAGTCTGGGGAACTAATTAGGAAGGAGTGGCTCCCCTCCGAGTCTTGACCTTAACCCCACTGAGAAAGTATGGAATTTACTTTACCTAAGTAAGGAAAGAACATAAATAGTTGGCAAAAATGCTCTGTGGTATGAGTTCCAGCAAGTCATGAATTGGCCTGTTACAGACAGGGAGAGAAAGAGGAAACAAAACACAAGAGAAACTCCAAAAACTTTAAAAGTAACAATTAAATGTATCATTGTAACACATTATTATTTTGTACTTTCCTGATTACAAGAAAATAAACCAATGTGAGTCTGTGATTAGTATATAAAATGTAACATGAAAAAAATGTTTTTGGTCTTTGTCAGGTTATGAAGTGTTACCACAATGAGGCTGGGTATCACTTTCTATTATTCCATTTAGTAGATTGTGTTTTCTCTATCTGCATTTTAATGTCTTTCATTAGTTTTGGAAAATCCTCAGGCTTAACCTTGTAGAATATTGTTTCTTCCACATTACTTGCTCCTCTTTCTCCAACTCTAGTTGTGTTACACCTTCTTATCTTATTTTCCATGTTTCTTAAACCCTCTTTCATTTAAAAAAAATCTCCTGATATATTTTTTGTTACATTCTGGGTAATGTCATTATTTCTATCTTCCAGTTACTGAGCTGTTTCAAACGTACTACTTAATCCATTCACTAAGATTTTCATTTCAGTGATTGTAACTTTCACTTCTTAAAGTTCCATTAAAAAAAAAAAAGTGTAATTTCTTGAAAGTCTTAGTTTTATGTTGGGAGGACTTCAAATAGTTTGCAAAACTGCTAGAAGCAGAAATTTAGCCTCTTTTCAAGTCTGTCTCTGCTGTATTAAGTAAACTGTAGGATAAATGAAGATATAATAGCTAGGAAGTTCAAATGAACAAAAACAAGTACTTGTACCTCCTTGTATAGTCTACAGAGTTCTTTAAAATACTGGCATTTAATTTGATCTTCATAGTACTCTTGTGAGGTGCTTACTCTTATTTACATTGCTGAAGCTAAGAGACTTAACCGAGGCCTCCAAGCTAGTAATAAGTAGCGCTGAAATTAAACTCATGTTTTATGACTCATTTTATTCCATACTTTTCCAGTATATATTCTTAAACAATTTTTATGTTTATGCCATGGAGTAATAGAGTGTTGGGTAATTAGGGAAAGGTGTACTTTGTTCCATTATATCATAATTAAACTTTCTTTGAAAAAAGCTACTTAGGTTCAGCCCAAGATAACTCAAAATGTTTCCTGAGTAGGAGACAGTGGATTTTCAGAATAACTTTTTTCCTGCCTTATTTTTTTCATTTCCATGTTTCCTTACTTTTTCTTTCTATATTTCTACCCCCGTTTTTAGGGTCTTACGTTCTGTAAAGCAATTAATAAATTGCAGTTTATAATAATTTAAGATCTACTACTTTTTAGTTTGTTGGATCACTATGACGATGAAATTAGATCATGTATATTCACGTTCCTCATAAAGTGTCTGGTTCCCAATGGGCACTCAAAAAAAGAGGAATTCTTTTAAATGCAAAGATAGCATAAATACTAATCCAATGAAGTCATAATTCCACTTTGTATCCCTCACAACCTGTATCAGTCAGGGTTCTGCAGAGAAACAGAACCATTAGCGTGTGTGTGTGTATGTGTGTGTGTGTGTGTGTGTGCACGTGTGCACGTGCACGTGTGTGTGGAGAGAGAGACAGAGAGAGATTGACTTTATAGAATTGGTCCACGTGATTGTGGAAGACTGGCATGTCTGAAATTTTTAAGGTAGGCCAGAAGGCTGGAAACTCGGGCAGGATTTCTCTGTTGCAGTCTTGCGGTAGAGTCTCTGCACCAGGAAACCTCAGTGTTTCAAAATTAACCATCATACAGCGTGTAGTATTAATCCATGGCTTTTCACATTCAGGGACTATATCAAATGTTTTTATTGAATTCAGTTATATTTTTAGAAAAATATTTCTCACATATCACACCAAAGTTTAATTTATCCATATTTAGTCAGAAAGCTTACTCTCTGTTTACTCACCTTCCAAAAAAGATATTTTTAAAATATTAGCATCACTGGTTTAACTGTATAGCTTGCCATGGTGACTTTGTTTTATAGGCAAAACTCATTTGAATATTTATATTCTAATGTGCTTATTTGATATCAAAATGAGACACTTTAATAATAGGCTCTAACATAGATTTGTTGCTGTACTAAGCATTGTATGCATACATATATTATTGGTAAGCTTTATAACAACCTTATGAAGAAAGTATATTACTATAATCTCTATTTTATAGATGAGGAAACTGAAACTCAGAATTTAAATTACTTTTTCAAGGTCATAAACATGACTACAAATAAAAATCAGATCTCTTTGAATCTAGGCCAGTGCTTTAACCACTCTGCTTTCATAGCTCTTAATGTTCTTATGATACTAATTTATTTTAGTTATAATGACAAAAGCACTGAGAAAACTTTAAATACATTCTGAATCAAAATATTTGTGTACCAATAGATTGGATTCTCCATATACGTAAGGAGAAATTTAAGTCTTTTTCATATGAACTTTGTATAATGAAGATTTAAGTGTTGAAAGTCAGCTTCTTAACTGCTTTTCAGATTTCGTTCTCTCCTGGAATTTTTTAAAGTACAGTTTCTGAAATAATGTTTTATACAACATTAGTTCTATATGATATCAGTAAAATATTACTTTGGTCAAATAAGTTTGGGAAATTTTGAGTTAAAAAAGTCCAAAGAGAGTGCTTATTGCAATATTTCTCAGAGTATGTTATGCTCAAGTGCATTGTCACTTTCCAAAACTGGGGTAGCTATAGCTGTTTCCAAACTTTATTTGAACAGCAATTCATGGGACTAGTGTCCCAAAGAACTTGCTTTTGGGAAATGCTATCCCAAAGTTAAGATAATATTTTATAATATCATCTTACTTGTCTGAATGTCTGAAACCTAATTTTCAAAACATAGATAAACCGGAAACCCAGATGATACAGCTAAGGGGCCATCACAGGTAAAGCAGTTATGCTATAGAGGAGAGCTGTGTAAAACAAGGTTTCTGAAGGGGTCAAAGTAAAGCATAGTATGTCTTGGAGAACATTTGTACCACCGCCAGTCCATGGAATCTGGAAATGCAGAGTTTCCTTAAAACTCACTGAGTTCTGTATGCTATTTCTTGATGGTCAGGGAAATTCACATCCCCAAAGCTTCCACAATCAAGTTTCAAATAATATTTTGCATTTATACCATAACTTCTAATTTTTCAAAACATTTCCACATGTATTACCTTATTTAACCATGCCAGACTCACTGGTAAGTTGTGATAGGTCTGGTTTTCACAGCTGTGGAGGTGATTTGAGAACTCTCCTGCTTTACAAATTTTGGGTTTTGTCTGGAGCTATGCTTTAGGAATCAATGAAGCACGTCCCCAAGCAATGAGGCAGAACTGTGGACAGCTGGGAAATTGAAGCTCACACACCAGCCTGGGGTTCTTTTACAAACAAGAATTTTTTTTTTCTTTTCAAACAAAGGCTCTTAGATGATTATGAAACTAACAGGTTTTCTAAATTAGTGGAATCTTCCTATTACACAATAAAGTTCTCATCTGCTCACTGTGAAAAGGACTGTAGGTAACTATCTAGTCTTTTGCTGTTATTCATGTATTTTTTCATGGTTTTTTTTTTTCTCTGATTACAACACACATTCATGTGCACTGTAAAAAATTCTTAAAATACAGGGACTGGGCTTCCCTGGTGGCGCAGTGGTTGAGAATCTGCCTGCTGATGCAGAGGACACAGGTTCGAGCCCTGGTCTGGGAAGATCCCACATGCTGCGGAGCAACTAGGCCTGTGAGCCACAACTACTGAGCCTGCACGTCTGGAGCTTGTGCTTCGCAACAAGAGAGGCCGCGACAGTGAGAGGCCCGTGCACCACGATGAAGAGTGGCCCCCGCTCGCCGCAACTAGAGAAAGCCCTTGCACGGAAACGAAGACCCAACACAGCCATAAATAAATAAATAAATAAATAAATAAAAATACTACCTATGCAATGCCTAAACTTATTGTTAAAAAAAAAAAAAAAATACAGGGACTTCCCTGGTGGTGCAGTGGTTAAGAATCTGCCTGCCAATGCAGGGCACAGGTTCAAGCCCTGGTCCGGGAAGATCCCACATGCCGCAGAGCAACTAAGCCCGTGTGCCACAACTACTGAGCTTGCGCTTTAGAGCCTGCAAGCCATAACTACTGAGCCTGCCTGTCACAACTACTGAAGCCCACGTGCCTAGAGCCCGTGCACCGCAACAAAGAGTAGCCCCCGCTCACCGCAACTAGAGAAAGACTGCATGCAGCAATGAAGACCCAATGCAGCCAAAAATAAATGAATGAATAAATAAATTCATTTTAAAAATTCATAAAATACAGAAATATATAACATGCAAAGTGATAGTTCTCTATAATCTTGCTACTATTAATGGCTATAAATAACTTGGCTTATATTCTTCTAGATTTAATTTTACTATGCATTTACTATCAACCACATATGTGTATATTTATAATTTTAATTTAAGAATAACATATAGAAAATTGCACTAATTTTAAGGTTATATCTTAGTGCAGTATAAGAAAGTGGACAAACTCATATCTCCACCAGATAAGAAACTGGACAAAGTCATATTTCCACCAGCCAAGTAAAAAAAAAAAACAGAGTGATTCCAGTACTCTGAAAGCTTCCCTTGTGCCCTGGTCTTCATCATTACCCACTTCTTCCTCCCCAGAGGTAAACATTGTTTTGACTTCTAATACCATAGGTTTTTTTTTTTTTTTCAACTTTATATAAATGGAATCATGGAGGATGTACTCATTCATGTCTGGATTCTTTCATTCTACATTGTATTGATTAGACTTCTTCCATATTGTAACATGTAGCAATTTATTCATTTTCATTGTTGCATGATACCCCATTGTGGGAATATACCACAGTTCAATGGTTGATGAATATTTGGATATGTTCCAGTTTTAGAGTATTATAAATAATGATGCTATGAACATTCTTGTGCATGTCTTTGTATGCCTCTTGCTTGGATAGACACTAAGAAATGAAATTATTGGACTATAGGACATATATATATCCAACTTTAGTAGATGATACCAAACAGGTTGCTGAAGGGGTTACAGAAATTTATACTCCGACCCGCAGTGCATGGAATGTTAATGACTCCACATCTTCAACACCTGGGCAATGTCAGTCTTTGTAATTTTATAGCCATTCTGGTGAGGGTGTAGTGGTAGTTCATTGTGGTTTTCCTTGGCATTTACCTGATTATTATTTCTTTCCCACTGTCTTTGTGCCCTTCCGTCCAGATATTATCTTCTGATTCATTTTCTACCTTATTATTTCTCTCTTCAACTGTGTCTAACCTGCTATTAAACTTACTCATTGGGATAATTTCCGTTATTATGTTGCTAATTTCCACTTGGTTCTCTTTTATATTTTCAACTTCTTGACCAAATTCTCAGTCTTGTCGTATAAACCCTTACATATACCAGCTATTTAACGACCATGTTTTATATCTCCATTATCTGGATCTCTGTGGGTTACTTCTATTGTTCACAATTTCTCTTGATTTTCAGTCACCAAGTCTTGCTGCTCATATACCAAGTTTCTGATTGAGTGCTAGATATTGATGATGAAAAACTGTAGAGATAATTTGATACTCCTGCAGAGAGAATAGAGATTTGTTTCCAGTAGTTCACCCAGGAGCACTAGCAACCCAGATCATCTTAGTTCAATGAGGAACTGAGGTAGCACAAAAATTGGCTTCAATTTCTGTGGAGGTGATGTATTTCCAGTTCACCCGCCCTAAGTCCTAAGATGTAGCTTTTCAGGAACTTCTTAACCCAAAGAATGGGGGTTGGTTTATAAAGGTTGCTCCTTTGTAATGTGCCTTGACCTTCATTGTTTGCCCTTTCTTCTCCCAGCTGTATGAGACTGTGAAAAGTGCTACTTATCCTGTCTCTCAACTCTGCTCTTGAACCAGCAGATACCTCCTGGGGAGAGTGGTCCTCAATGCTGGCTTCTGATCTTTGGGCTTCCTTCCTCTTAGCCCTATAATTACTCATGTCATAATGTGGTAATTCTCTGACAATTTCAAATAGATTAAAAAAATACTATGTGTAGCTTTTCTAGTTTTCCTCATCTAATCTATCTTTTGTGGAAGCTTATATGATCCTAATGGTGCTTTTTGCCACATGAATGTTTAAAATTTTATGTACACATATTATAAGTATTTAATTTTTTGACTGAGCTTCATGCCGTGCTTACATGAGTCATTTCCACTCCAGGCTATAAATATTTACCTATTTTTTTTCTAGTTTGTTATGGCTTCAAAAATGTTTTAATTTCATGTGGAATTCACTTTGGAGTAAGGGATGAGGTAGACTTTAGTTTTAAAAATTAACACCATGAGCATCACCGTGTTTTCCCCACTGATTAGAAATAAACTTCCCCCCTTACTATCTGCTTAATTTCTTGATATATTGGAGTATTTCTAAACTTTTCTGTTGAAGGAACCCAGCTATTTATTCCAGTACCTATTCTACATAATTTTAATTATGATAGTTTAATAATATTTTAAAAATCTGGAAGTTCTAACCTCTTTCCAATACTTAAAAATTAGGCAGTTACCACTTATTTTTCTTCTAGATTTAGCTTTGGACTGAATTGTGTACAAAATCTGTTTTAGTCAGCTTGCACTGCCATAACAAAATACTGTGGACTGGGCAGCTTAAACAACAGAAATTTATTTTCTCACCATTTTGGAGGCTAGAAGTCCTAGATCAAGATTTAGCAGGGTCAGTTTCTGGTGAGGGCTCTTTTTCTGCCTTGCAGATGACTGTCTTCTTGCTATGTTCTCACATGGCCTTTTCACAGTATGTGTGGGTGTAAAGAGAGATCGCTTTCTCTCTCTCTCTTCTTGTAAGGCCACCAGTTCTGTAGGATTAGGACTCACCCTTATGATCTCATTTAACCTTAATTATCTCCTGAAAGCCCTGTCTCCAGATACAGTCACATTGGGGGTAAAGGCTTCAACATATGAATTTGGGGGAAGGAGATACAATTCATATGTTGAAGACTTAATCCCCAACGTGACGTTCTTCTCCTATTCCATCCACATTCTTATTCCCATCTTGAGGTTACCATTAACTAGAATTTTAGGTTTACTATTATCTTTTTGGATAATTTTTGCCATATATGTTCATACATGGATGTATATACATTTAGTTTTGAGCTCTTGTTTTAGAGCTTTATAAATATGGTATCATGCTCTATGTAATCTTTCACGATTAGCCTTTTTTACTCCATATTATATTTCTAAGGTTAATCCAGGTAGCTGTAATTCATTTTTCCCTGCTGCATAATATCTCCATATGTGAATATTCCAAAATCTATTCATTTTGCTGTTGAAGGACCTTTGGATGATTTCTCAAATGAAATGAGCTTATGAAAATTCTTGTACATTTCTTCTGGTGCATTTATGTATGGGATTTTTCAGGGAATATATCTAGGAGTAGAATTGCTAGACCCCAGGTTAGGGAGATCTTTAACTTTACAAAATAATGACAAATTGTTTTCTAAAGTGGTTCCATGCATTCTCCACAAGAAATGTATGAGTTCCTGTTGGTCCACATCCTCCTCAACAATTGGTGTTGTGTTGGTTGTAAAGGTTTTGTCTTTAAGCTCCAAACCCACCTTCTGTACTGACTTAACTAGTACTCTGAAAACGACATTGCTTTTTTTCTAGCTTGCTTCCTTTTAGTTTTTGCTAATGGCAAGGGGCACTAGAGGGAGTTTGGAAAGTAGGAAGAGACAGAAGGGGCTTTCTTTTCTGTTTGTGTGATATTTTCCAATCGATGTTCTTCCAACAATGGCATTTCACCTCAGTAGCAGAAGCTGGTTATAAGGGTGGTTATTTCCAGTTTCCAGCTTTTTTCTACACTCCTAGAATCAGCCTCATTGTACTCACTTAGAGGCACCAAAAGCAGTGGGACAGTTTTCTCTTCTCAGAAGTGAGTCCCAGCTCTGTGTAGCCCCTCTACTGATCTTCAGAAGCACAGCCAGTAGCAGCTAGTGGAGCTCCTTCCTCAGAATTTTGACTCTTAGTTCCTTGAGTCCTTCCTCTACATTCCTGAAGGACAACAGCAGTGAGGCAAAAGTCTGAATCCCACCTCCTCAGGCCTTCTCCTTCAAGTTTTAATGTTAGGGTAGCCCCTAACTTCTTCCCTTGGTTCTTCAGTGTTAGGGGTAGTAACTGCTTCCTATAGTAACTAACTTTGTGTTACTGCAGTGTTCCCTTTCTGTTTTTTATTTTTATTTTTATTTTTTTTCAGTCTTTTAATACCACAGAACCAATTCCCTATGTTAAATTCTCTCTGATGACATAACTATGTGGTTTCTATTTTCTTGGCTGATAAAGATATTGTTGGACTTCTTAATTTTTGCTAATGTACTGGATATAAAATGGTATCTCATTAAGCTCTTTTTTTGTGTGTGTTTCTCCAGTTATATTAAGAAGATTGAACGTTTTTTGGATAAGTTTATTGAACATACATGTTTCCTTTTCTGTGAAATGCCTTTCATGTTGTTTGTTCATTTTTCTATTGGATTTTTTCTTATTGATTTGTACTTCTCTGTATATTCAGAATATCAATTGGTTGTACATTTTATGTATTGAAAAAATCTCCTAGTTTGTGACTTACACTTTCACTTTCTTTATGGTATCTTTTGATGGGGGAGTTTTTTATTTTAATGTGAATTCCTTTATATTATTCTTTATTGTTAATTATTTGGGTCTTGTTCAAGAAATCCTCTATCCCAAGATAAGAAAGATAGTCACCTCAAATTATTTAACTTCTGTTTTTCACATTTAGATTCTTAATTCCACTGGAATTGTGTGTGTGTGTGTGTGTGATGAAATGTAGGAATTCCAATTTCAATTCTTTTCATATATGCTTTCCAACTATCTCCCCTTTTTATCTACTGTCATATATAATCTGTCATAGATCAAAGTTCCAAGTATGTGAGAGCCTATTTCATGGCTCTCCATTTTGTTATAATGGTCAGTTTGTCTATTCCTGAAAGAATAAATACACTATATCTTAATTATTATAACTTTATGTGATGTCTTAATATCTGGTAAAGCAAGTTTTTTTGTTCTTTTTCTAGAATATCTTTGCAATCTTGGATCTTTGCCTTCCAGATGCATCATTTCAAATTCCATGAAAAATTTTATTGGAATTGCATTGTCTCTGTAGATCATTTGGTAGAACTGATATAATTACAATATTGTATTTCTATGCATAGACATGCGATAGCTCTTCATGTATTTAGTATTTATTTAATTTCTTTCAATGTTTTGTAATTTCTTTCCATACAATATTTTAAGATGAATTCCTAGGTACTGCATGATACAGTTGCAATTGTAATTAGTATCTTTTAGAAAAATTATATTGTTTGTTGATGAGCTTTTCATTTCTTGCCCCTTCCCTTAATTTTCCTCACGTGTTTATTCTTTCAGATAAAATTTAACATTGTCTGTCAATGAAAAAAAGTTAGGGAGGTTTTGATTGAAAATGAGTTTAATCTGTTTGTGTGGAACTGACATCTTTATAATGCTGAACAGAACACTACGTGAAAACTGAAGTTTCAGTAGAGACCACTAGATACAATAGGTGAAACACTCCATGAGCAAATCAACAAATGTAGATGTTAAAAAGGTATATCCAATAGTCAGCTTCATGATTATTAAATGCTCCAATCATCTCAAGATTATAAAATGTAGACAGAAGAATTTGTGTGTGTGAGGAGAGTGCTATTTGTGAACTGTGATTTCCTTTGGAGGAGGGGTGCTAAAGGGCATTATTCATAACATCCCCAAACCTGAAACAATCTCAATGTCCATCAGCAGCAGAGTAAATAACTAAGTTGTGGTTAATTCATATGATGGAATAGTGTACAGCAATGAAAAAGTACAAACTACTGCTATATATAATAACATGGATGACTCTCACAGACATAATATTTAGTGAAAAGAGCCACATACCAAAGAGTACATATTGTATGGAGTCTATTTCTATAAAGTTCAAAAACAGGTAAAACTAATTTATAGTGCTAGAGGTCACAATTATAGTTACCTTTGAGGAGGTAATGACTTGAGAGGTGGCACAAGGGAGCTTGCTGGATTCTGAATTGTTCTATATCTTGATCTAGGTCATGGTTACATGCACACACACACGTATATATGTGTGTGTGTGTATATATATATATATATATATATATATATATAATCAAGGGAGAAGAGAATTTCAGGAAGCGAGGCTTATTTTTGCCCTCCAGGAGTTTAATAAATCAATAAATTTTGGGGCTCATTTCTATATTCTTCTTAGGTTTTCAGCAGAAATACAGCAATATCAAGTGTACAAGCTGGGAACATGACCATTATTTTCCCTTACTCAATATTTTTTTTCTTTTTTGTTTTTTTCTTTTTCATTGAGGTGACATTGGTTTATAACATTATACAAGTTACATGTGTACATTATATTTTGACTTCTATGTATACTACAGAATGTTCACCACTAAAAATTTAGTTTCCATCCCTTACCATACACTTGATCCCCTTTAACCATTTCACCCTCCCCCTCCCCACCACCCCCCTCGCCCTGCCCCTTCCCATCTGGTAATCACCACTCTGTTCTCTGTATTTACGTGTTTGCTTTTGTTTGGTTTGTTCATTTATTTTGTTTTGTTTGTTTCTCATATTCCACATATGAGTGAAATCATATGGTATTTGTCTTTTTCCATCTGACTTATTTCACTTAGTGTAATACCCTTAAGGTCCATTCATGTTGTCAGAAATGGAGCGATTTCATCTTTTTTTAATGACTGAGTAATATTCCACTTGTGACATTTATCTCACATCTTCTTTATCGGTTCATCCATTGATGTGATGAACACAGGAGTGCATATATCTTTTCTTAGTGTTTTTGTTTTTTTTGGATAATAGCCAGAATTGCTGCATGGGGGGTGGTGGTGGTGGTGGGATGAATTGGGAGATTGGGATTGGCATATATACACTTATATGTATAAAATAGATAACTAATAAGAACCTGCTGTATAAAAAAATTAAATTAAATTTTAAAAAAAAGATTAAAAAAAAATACCCAGAACTGGGTACTTCTAGTCTTAATTTTTTGAGGAATCTCCAAACTGTTTTTCATAGTGGCCGCACCAATTTACATTTCCATCAAAAATGTATGAGGGGGACTTCCCTGGTGGCGCAGTGGTTGAGAGTCTGCCTGCAAATGCAGGGGACACGGGTTCGAGCCCTGGTCTGGGAGGATCCCGTGTGCCGCGGAGCAACTAGGCCCGTGAGCCACAACTACTGAGCCTGCGCTCTAGAGCCCATGTGCCACAACTGCTGAAGCCCGTGCACCTAGAGCCCCGGCTCTGCAGCAGGAGAAGCCACCGCAGTGAGAGGCCCACGCACTGCAACGAAGAGTAGCCCCCACTCACTGCAACTAGAGAAAGCCCATGCACAGCAACGAACACCCAACAACGAAGACCCAATGCAGCCAAAAAAACCAAAAAGTTAACAACAAAACTGTTACCAAAAAAAGTATGAGGGTTTTCTTTTCTCCACATCCTTAACAACACTTGTTATTTCTTGCCTTTTTTGATAACAGCCATTCTAACAGGTGTGAGGTGATATCTCATTGTGGTTTTGATTTGCATTTCCCTAATAATTAGTGATCTTAATCATATTTTATCTTTATTTCCAAATCCATATTTACTTAGAATTTTAGTCCTAAGCTCTGAATCTTCAAAATTATGAAATATTGGAAAAAAGTGAGAGAAAACTGACGGATGACTATTGGATTTGTTGAGATGATAGCAGAGATCCATGGTTTTTTAAATCAGTTTACTTGCTGATCCACTTAGTATTTTCTCATATTCATTAGTGATGAATAAAAATGTTTGGATATTTTTACTCTTTATCCCAACCATTGGCTGTTTTAGTACCTTTTTTACCTCAATCTGACATTTTCCTGTTGATTTATTAAATTTTTATGTTCCTCCTTGTGTTACTTTCCTGTGGTCATTGTAATAAATGACCATAACCTTGGTGCTTAAGACAACATAAATTTATTCTCTCACAGTTTTGGAGGCTGGAAGCCCTAAATCAGTGTTCACTGGACTGAAGTCAAGGTGTTGTCAGGCCTGCACTCTCTCTGGAAGCTCCAGGGAGAGAATTAATTCCCAGCCTCTTCCAGCTGCTGGTGGTTGCCAGCATTCCTTGGCATGTGGCTCCATCACTCAAGTCTCTGCTTCTGTGGTCACACTGCCTTCTCTTTTCCTGTCTGGGTCAAACAGAAAACAGGGACTGGGACCTGATATCTTTAGTCTACTATACCTCCCCACCAAATTGCAAGTTCCATGGGAGCAGAGCCCTTGTATGTGTGTGCTCATTGCTCAGAAGAGTTGGGAGCAAGAATGCCTGGCACACAGTAGGCATTCACTTAGTATTTGTCAAATCAATCATTAATTATAGGGAATCAATTTGAAGACCTTCCTTTAGAGTCGGGAATTTCTGTTTTATTCCAGAAGTCACATCCAATACCATTAGTTGGAATTTTTAGTGAAAGACTTCAGCTCATTTCAGAAAGAATATTCTAATAATGAGGCCTATCCGTCCATAGTCCAAGTTACTTCATGAGGGAATAAACTCCTTGAATCAGGATATATTCCAACAAAGTTTGTTTTGTCACCTGTTAGGGATACTAGAAAAGATATTTTAAAGTTAGGTGGGAAGGCGGTTTTACAGATAGCAGACAGGTTTATCAGACAGGTGTAACTAATCTTACTTCTTTCTATCTAAAGAACCCCAATTTTGGGGGAAATTTCCAGAATTCTTATCTAAGGTTTTTTTTTCCCCTGCATCTCGCAGCTTGTGGGATCTTAATTCCCCGACCAGGGATTGAACCCGGACTCTCGGCAGTGAGAATGCGAAGTCCTAACCACTGGACTGCCAGAGAATTCCTTCTAAGCACTTTGTTAAGGTATTAGTTTTAAGACCACTGAAAAAGTTTCCCATTTCTCTTTAATTTATATATATATATACACATACATATATATATGGCTCCTAGTCTTCAAATCTAATTTTCAACCTGGAATCTTGTGCAAAAGAATGCAATTGGCTTTTTGTTTCTTGTAGCAATACTGTCTCAGGGATGAATCCATATCCAAATAAATGATGTCTCTCCATCAAAGCCGTTGTCCAGGAAATTGGTGATTACAAAATGCAAAGTTTGAAACCACACATGAAAGTCACTTAAATGACCTTAACTAAACCTAGTTTTTAGCCAAATATTTGTGCCAGTTGGGATGTTTTTGTCTGCAAGTAATGGAATACATCACCAAAGTACCTTAGATTTATTCCCCATAACAAGAAGCCTGGAGGTAGGGTGTTGAAGGCTGTAGCTGCTCCAAGAATTATGTCCTCACCCAAATAATCACAGCAAAGGAAGGAAGGGGGAGAGCCTTCCTTCTGAGTCTCTTTTTTTCTTTCTTTTCTTCTTTTTTTAAATCAGAGAGGAAAATCTTTCCCAGATGTCTCCCAAAGGACATCCTCCTCTGTCTCATTGGTCAAACTGGGTCACATAACCATTTCCATTAAGAGTGGAAAAGCCAATTGCTGCCACATTAACTGACCTCGTGGACAAGAAGGGGTTAAATCTGTCCTCATTAGAAACAGATTCCTCAACCTAACATTTACAATGGACTTTGCAAAGCTCTTTCACTTAACTTTTTCTTCTAATTCTCATTAACACATCCAGTGATGTAGAAAGTTGTTGTTGATGGTGGTGGTGGTGGGGAGTAGGGAAAGAACTGGGAACTGGAAGAACTGGAAACAACTGGGTGTCAACTATTGTGGATAACCTTGTCTACAGATGAAGGGACTGAAGCTCTGCATAGGAACCCTGTTTAAGATAACCTGGGTAGAAAGCAGTGATGCTCCAATATGGACCATGTCTAATGGTGACGATGAGGGTGCTTATTATATGCCAGGCATTGTGCTGTGTTACTTTACAGTGATTACTTCATTTAATTCTCAACGCTATGAAGGAGGTAGTGCCTCTATTTGATAGATAAGGAAATTGTGGCTCAAGGTCGCACATCTAATAAGCGCAGGTCTGTGATTAGAACTTCAGTGCTGCTGCCAGGGATGGGTACTTCTTTAAACTGTACTGCTTTCCCATTTGAATTCCCATATTCTGCTTTCCCATTTGAATCCCCATATTCTTTCTAGGACTACTGCCTCTGAGCTAAGCTTTTTGTGACTTAAGCTTCCTCATCTGTAAAATGAGATAGTTCTGCCTACTTTATAGGGTTCCCATGAGGAGTGAACGTGAATCCACGAAAAGTAATTAACAAGGAGACAAATATAGTAGGCCGGCATTAATATTGTGGAATTTATCTCATTATATTGAAATTTCCAATTATGTCTTTTACCTATGCTACTAGACTGCGATCATCCATCCAGGACAGTATTTCCCAAACTTTTGGGGCTCAAGGCCCCCTCTACACTCTTAAGAATTATTGTGTACCCCAAATAGTTTTTGTTTATGTAAGTTGTAGCTCTCATCACTGCATTGAAATGAATACTGAGAAATGTTTGCTCCCTTAGCTGTCAGAGTGATATACACATCATGCATCCTCTGGAAAACTTCTACATATACTTGTGAGCGCATGAACGTGAGAAAGGAAAAAATAAATGAATTATTAGGAAAATACTTTTGACTTTATCGGGACCCTCAGGGTTCCCTGGATCACACTTTGAGAACTGCTGCTCTAGCTTAACTGCTTCGTGAATGATCAGATTCCGCTGTTTGGACGAGGAAACCCAAGGTCTGAGGAGGAAACAAGGCAGCACCAGAGCTACGTTCCACGCCTCGCGCCGCCCGGCAGCCTCGCTGCACAGCAGCTACGTCCTTAGCAACCGCCCCCTCCTCCACCACGCCGCCGCTCTTCCCGGGGCGCGAACCCCGGCGCCCACACTGCTCCACAGGCCCCTCCCCTGCGCGCTCCGCCTGGCAACCGGCGTCCCCAGCGCCCTGAGGCAGGCCCTGCCCCGCCGCCTCTCCTCTGTGTCCTCGCTTCCATGGCAACCGCGGCGCGCGGCCATGGCGTCACCCCACCCCTCCACCTCCTCGTCGGGCTAAACCATTCGCTTCAGGAACCTTCACAGGGGGAGATGGAAACAAGGGAATTTAATAGAACGTCTGCGCCCTACTCTGTCCCCGTTTTTCTACCTAGCTTAAGTTATACACATACTTTTTTTCTCTTGCCAGCTGTCCCTGCGAGTGTGGCGCCGTGTCTCGCCTGCTCGGTTCGAACGCCTCCTCTTCCCAGGCCTGCGGATGGGTCGGCCCGCCAGGAAGGCTAGCGGTCGGCGCGGGTTGGCACAGATGCGGGGAAGCGCGCCCGACGTCGCGCTCAGGGGGTGGGGCCGCGCGCAGGGGGAGGGGAGGTGGGCAAGATGGCTCCCGCTGAGTGATTCTGACCGGATACCTCCGGCGGCCGCTGAGACACCGGGACGGGGGGTGCTGCCCCCACTGCCGCCCTTCTTCTTCTCCCCCGCCCCCAGAGACCCCCTCCTTCTACCTCGGTGGGGAGGGAGGGGAGGTGGGCCTGGTTCCTGGGACAGCATGTCGGACTCTGAGGAGGAGAGCCAGGACCGGCAACTGAAAATCGTCGTGCTGGGGGACGGCACCTCCGGGAAGGTCAGTCCTCGAGCGGGCCCGCCGTGCCAGGCCTGCAGGAACCCCGGCGCGGCCCTGGCGCCCCCCAGCCTCCTCCCCGCCCCTCGGCGTCGCCTTATGTCCCCGAGCCCCGGGGCGTCTGGGCTTGGGCCCGCGAGGTCGTGGCCTGGGGTTCGACACTAATAGGCGCTTGGTGAAGTCCGTCGAGAGCTGTCCAGCTCCTCTTAAATTAAAAAAAAAAAAAAAAAAAAAGTCATTGCCTAACCTCTGCCTGGATCGCGAACTCCTACTTCTTCAAGACACGAGCCAGTATCGCCTCCCTGGGAAGCTTTCCAGCTTCTCGCCTCTGAGGACTGGCAAGGATCTGCCAAGGCATCTTACCTCTTTATACTTTAGTCCAGGTCGCACTTTGCTCCTTTCCCCCCGTTTACCGTTTCTGATGGCTCCACTGTACTGGGAGCTCCCAAGAACTTGACGCTGGAATCAGATTCCCTGGGTGAGAGAATTGGGGCTCCATCACTTACTGGTCGGATCATTGGAGGGCAAATTGCTATCCTGTTTGTACTTCATCTGTAAGATGGGTATATTGATAGGGATCTCCTCGAAGGGTGAAGTGTGCAAATCCACATTAAATATGAAAATCTACATAAAGCTTTCATAACATGGTGTGCACTCAGTAAACGTTAGTTGCTGTTTTAGCGCATCATATCTGTTCATCTCTGTTCCCAGCACAGCACCTGTCAACACAAACATTCATTCAACAAATATCTATTGAACTCCTATTCTGGGCTGGATGCTGAGGGCAGAGCTGCTAGCATGACAGAGTGGATCATTGCCTTAAAGTCTGTCTTTCAGTGACAGTTGGTTGAATGAATGAGAGTGAGTGCGTGAGAATATCTGGCAGCCAGTCCCCTTACCTCGTAGGCAGAGGTCTTTAACCCAGGGTTGTGGAGCTCCTGAGATGGAATAAACATTGCCCGGTGCTTGCTCTTTGGAGATGGTCCGTAAGATCTTAAAGGGTTCTTGATCCACGCCCCAAATAAGGTGAAGAGCCTCTGCCCGGCCAACCTTCACACCTGTCGCTCCTATCAATGGCGCCAACACTGTTTCTGGGAATATTGTTAGAGTTTGTCTCCTTTCTTCCATCCGCTTTCCCAACTAGAGGCTTCAGAAACGCTGGTTATTATTGTTACCAGTTTACCGTTTTCGGCTTCACGTTTTCGTGTTCCTGGTGTAGTTTGGACCCTGGTTCCAATGGTGACGACTGCTCGATACATCTTCCCTGGCAGTTGGCACTGCACAGCTGCTCCTGTCTTTCGTTCTGAGATTTGAGTTACTAGGGCCCTAGGGAAAGGTGTCATTCATATGCAGGATTTGGAGGATTCTTGTTAATTTCTTTCTTGCCATCCCTGATATTTTGTTATTGATTTTTATTATTGGGGAAAAACAACAATATGCTTTGATTACTTTTAAACATTTTGAGGAAGAAAAGAACTTGGGATCACTTTTCTTTATAAAGTATTAATTATATGACTTTTTGTACACTTGTAACAACTTTTTGAATGGATGAGTTGTTTTAAATGAATCAACATTGTTTCTAACACCCTTATTCAGTAAAAATTTTAAGTTCATTTTTATAGTTTTTTCATCATTCGTATTTTCTTTTGAATGTCTTCTAATTTTTCATTTCCTAAATCTTTTTATGGTCAACTCATAACTGAATTTATGTCCTGTTTAAAACTATAATGACTGTCTATAACACTAATACACTTATAAAAAGACACAAAAATTGTCCATTATCCTACATTCTATCGTAATTCTTTAAATTTTTGTTAATTTTTTTTCCCAGTATTCATCCATTATCATACATGTATTTCTCTGTTGAAATTTGTTCATAATTCCTATCTAGGTTTTTCATCTAGCCTGTCATACATTTTCCTCTTGTTACTAATTTAGTGTGAATAATTATGATTTTTCATCTCTGTCAAAAATTTTATCTAGTGTACAACAAAGCATATGTTTTTCCTTCTATATTATTGAATTAGGATTATCATTCTGCTTCAAAGGATAACAGTGATACTGTTTATGGCGTTCTGATTTAGTCTTTGTCATCTTGACTAATCTATTTTAAAATTGTAAAGATTTTTTTCTGCCAGAAATTTCTGGATACCAGCATCAGAAATCTAACCTTTTTTCATTATTCATATATCAGCTTTTGTTTTTTTCCATACCCTATTCAGTTTTCAGATTATAGCCATATTATTGGCAGCTACCAACATTCCCATTCTATTTCTTTTATTGTCCTTTTCTATTATGAATTCAGCCTCTCTTTCATTCTTGCTTGTAGCCTGATTTAACTCCTGGCCATTTTTTCTAGTATCAGTTTTTCTTGCTAGTTCTAACTCAGGGCATGTTTATACACCCTTACAAAAGCAAGAGAATATTGAGATGACCACTAACAGTTTATTCAAGAGAAATTTAGCTCCTCCTGCTATTAACACGTGTTTCTATTTCTTTCCTGTTTTGAGTCATACTTAGGATTTTATTATATACTTAAGATTTTTTTTGAGGCAAAATATTCTTTTATGGTGTCTTTTCAGTATTAGTAAATGTAGTATGGTTAAAAATTGTTAGCAAAAGTTCACCAAACAAAAAAACTATAAAGAATCAGAAAAAAAAAGTTACAGATATGAAAGATGGTTGTTCTCTTCATAATTGTTTAAAAAGGGTATTTATACAATGACTTCTGAGAAATTATTGAATGAGAAAGATAGCGTAATATCTAGATAATTGAAGAGGATGTGCCTCCTTCCCACTGATTCAGTTGATTCTCTGTTTAATTTTTATAGTGAGATGTCTGGAGATGGTATAAGAACCCATTTTAATATTCTTTGTTCGCAATGACCTATACTTTTGACAGATTGTACTCTATTCCAATTGAAAATTCTAGCTTTATGTTTGCCTCAAAAGTGTGAGGCTTTCAAATTCTAGAAGTCCGATTTTTAGGAAAAGAAACACTAAGCTGAAGTTACATGTGCCTTGAGTTTCTCTTAGACTTATAAAAGTGTTTCAGCCATCCATATATTAAACATTTTGAAATATCTGTAATAGTATAAGTAGTGTTAATTATTTTTCTCTAGAACTCTGAGCCTTTTCACAGATGATTTTGTGCTCTAAGTTAAATAAGCTCAGTGGCATAAACAAGGCTAAATGAAAAAAGATTTAAAAAGGAATGCTTACTTTTTTTTTTCTAATGTCTTAGTTTTTATATTATCAAGGAAGCCAAATGAATTTTCATTTTGGTGTAGTGAGTTTATTTCTCGGAGTCTAGCAGGACATCTTTCTTATGGTGCTCAATAAATATTTGACCAAATATTTTAGTGGTTTCTTACAAATGCTGAGTATTTAAATATTAAAAGAATTGGAGTTAGTGTGTGCAAATTGCCATTTATATGAAAAATATGGTTCTTATGTCAAAGGAATTTTAGGTCTTTTTGTTTAAAGGAATTGAAGTTTGGCCAAGTTTTCTTTTGCACTACTGTACTTATGTTGTAATTAATTATAGTAAGCTATCTTGGAAATTTTATCTTAGTTTTCATTATTTAGGAGTTGACATCTAATTTTAACTTTCAAAATAAGAAAGAGCTATTTTTCCTTAACTTTAGGAATCTGTCTTGAAGAGCATAAAAGCTTCATGAAACTCCCTTTCTCTTCTTTTTGGGGAAGTTTACAAATAAATAAATAATGCATTTAAAATGTTTAAGAAGCTTTTGAGTTATTGAGTTATTTCAGTTGTTACTAGATTATTCTTTTGCTTTGGTAAGAAATGGTACCCTAAAGAAACTCTAGAGTTTTGAATGTAACTTAGAGTTGTTATTTAAAAAATGTAGATATATATTTGTTCTGGTTATAGTATTCTTTTGACTTTTAAGCTTTATGGTTCTTGGATGGAATATATTTATTTTTGTCTGCTTAATATTAATCTTAAAAATATCAACTTCTTAATTTAAAAGATAAATATTATCAGTCATTTTATAGAATCATTTTCATTTAACATTTAAAAAAAATAAATTTATTTATATTTTATTTTTGGCTGTGTTGGGTCTTTGTTGTGGTGCGGTGGCTTCTCTTGTTGCGGAGCACGGACTCTAGGCGTGTGGGCTCAGTAGTTGTGGCACGCAGGCTCTAGAGCGCAGGCTCAGTAGTTGTGGCGTACGGGCTTAGTTGCTCCATGGCATGTGGGATCTTCCCGGACCAGGGCTCGAACCCGTGTCCCCTGCACTGGCAGGCGGATTCCCAACCACTGCGCCACCAGGGAAGTACAACATTTTTAATGTAGAGAAAAATTAGACATGTTTCTTGGGGGGGAGAAAGAAAGGAAATTCTATAAACAGGCTTTCCTCTCCTTAATTAGTTCTACTTCTTATTGGCTGAGGGCACAAACTACTCAGATGTTTAACCTCAGAAATGAAACATCTCTGAAAGTTGAACTGATATATAGGGACATATAAGATTCAGATCTTTGATCATGTTGTTTTAGTTTTCTCTGTTGATAATTCTCAAATTCTAATTTCCAGCAAGGAGTAGGGAGCTTGACAATCAGGGGATTTAAAGAGATTTAGCCGATTAGTCTGTTGTTGCCACTGATAGCTGGTTGGCAAGTGAAATTTACCTGGTGGAATGTTAAGTTCCTCTTCCCCTTGTAACTGATTAGTACTGCTTAAAGTTGCTTGATGGATTAATGGGAGTATAAACATTAAGATTACTTAATAAGATTTAGTAGTGATTTTATGTTTACATTTCTAAAACAAAGACATTAATTTTGATATTCTGTGCATCAATTTTTTAGACCTCCTTAGCTACGTGTTTTGCTCAAGAAACTTTTGGGAAACAGTACAAACAAACTATAGGACTGGATTTCTTTTTGAGAAGAATAATGTTGCCAGGTAAGAGACTAAAACATCTTAACATAGAAAATTGTCCATATCTGACAATAAGAGAGATAAGCAGAAATGTGTAAAATAAATTTTGGGGCTGTTTGTATGTGAAAATATATGTAATCAGTAAATCTATCTTAGGGAGGTTAACTTTCATCAGCATCTACCATGAAGACATACTGTCCATGTGTGTAAGGAAAAAGTTCATATCCTCCCCACTCTCCCACTGTTTTTGACCACTGCACATTTTTTGAGGATAAACAATAGTTGCTTATAAAATTCTAAAGTTAAAAACAAAATCAAATGCCATATAATTATCAACAGGTATTGTATGAACTAAATGTGAGAAGACTGGAAAGGATTATTTTTTTAAATATTATTTTGATTAACCTCTGCTTCAGTTTTTTGTTTGAGAGAAAGTTGGAACAGAAGTATAATGTAGCTATGGAACTTCTGTGCTCTAATATGTGAATGCTGTTTTATGCAAGGCAGCATGAAATTGCTGGCATTTAATAGACCACTAAAATTTAGGGTCCCTAGGCACTCATAAAAATACAGTTTGAGCATTCAAGATGTTTCAGTTCACCATGCAAAGAAACTATTTAGATGCCAGTTGCAGCACATTTTGTGGGAAATACAGGGAAATAATAACAAAAAAAGAGTGGTTTCTGTTTTAAGTTAGTTTCTGAACAATTGGGGCTTTAAAATGCTCTGTCTATTCACTTGTGCTTAAATTATATGTTTAAAGTATTTTATTAAAAGCAGTTTATCTTGATTGACTTCATAAACTAGTCCATCTTTCTCCTCTCTGAGGAAACACATTTGAATAAAAACAGTTGCAAGTGTAGTGTCAGATTCATATACTGGAACGTGAGTGATACAGTGGGAAGCGGTTTAATAAATTATAATATTTTTGAAATACATTAACCTCTCAAATACTACATCTATCAGACAACTCTCTATGAATGTTTTAGAACAGCTAATAAAAACTCTTGGTAATTGAAGGTATTCTGTATACCTCACTAGTAATATACTCTCTTATATTTTGTGATGGTTGGTATTCGGCTACCAATGAAAAATAAATTAGAAGATATAGCTTAAGAGAAGAATTCCATTTTGCCATTACTAAGTTATTATTCAGAAAGAGATTTAATGAGAAACGTGTATTTTGTTTCATTTGTATTTTCTTTTAATGTATTCAAAACTGAAAATCTCATTTTTATTATTCTCACTCTTATGGATAGGTTAATACTGCTTTCAGAATATTTACAACAGTCACTAGTAGAATACATGTACAAATCACATAATATACATCCTGAAAACTTATTTTGCAACAGTTTTTTCAGAGATGCCAGTTGTACACAGAGAGCCTCAAAGTGTATTTAATTACTGACTGTTTTGTTTTCGATGCTAATTAGCAAAAGCACTAACTTTCTATATTATTAATATTATTTAATTTTTCTGATTTTTCAGTTCAAAGACTTAAGTAAAGGAGCAAGCACCTACTCAAACATTAAAAACATTTTAAGACTGGTTTTAGACATTTTATATATGTAATATATATGATGATTTCTGATTTTTTGCACAATACTACCGATTTTTAAATTTTGATGACTTTGTAAAAAATATTTGGTATTTTTGAAATCCAAATTTATAATATGATATTTTAGAGTTAGAAAGTACTTAGGTTAAAAATGACATTAGGAAATATATACTCTTAATGAATATATATTTTAATTTTCCTGATTAAGGTTTTATTTTGATGGGCAGAGTTCCAGAAAAAAATCTTTTTTTATAAAGCGGCAGTTGGTTTTATTCTATTTAATGGACTCAAAATTGTGGTAGAAGTTTCAGTAAGAAAAAATTGTTTTAATGTAACTTGATTTTATATTAATAGGTACATTAAGAAATGAGGTTAATAAATTAAAAGGTTTATAGTATACCCTTTATATACTTTAACTTTAATTTTAATTCACTGTGTCCAAGGATTAATATTTGTATCATTTGCTAAAACATTACAGAGAGCATTAATTGAATTTATGGTACAGCAGCATAGGAGGCAAATCTAATATTTGTTAGTATTCTAGTAAGTCTTCTGTCCATTCAGATTGTTAGAGGTGTAATACCTCCTGTTCATCTATTGACATTCTCTTCATGCAAGTTTTCAAGGTCATTACTCTGCAAATACTCATCCATGTTAGTATATTTCATGATCTGGTATGCTGTATAGTCTGGATGCAACCACTGTGCAGATTTTACTGCTTAAAATAGTGTATCTGTTAGTCAGAGATTCTGCTGATAGAGCTTCTTAAGAGCCTTAGTCAAAATACTTTCAGGAAGCTTGTGGGTACAGTCAGTAAACAGCGTTCTACTGTGAAAAGGATTTCTAAGTCTTTAGTACAAGAAGTGGGCAGACTTGTGTTTTTAGTTCCATCTTGACTATGCAGCACTTTAAGTAAGGTTAACCAAGGCACCAAGTGTACTTTTACAAGGTCACTGTTGAATCCTCTTGGTGGCTTTGATTCATACCAAAAGCAACTTACCTGTATTTTGTCACCTCATTTATTTATTTTTTTTCCCTAGTTAAATGTCATTGCTTACAGAAGAGCAGGAATTTTCTAGTATTTTGCATTTGGGATTAGATTGCTGACAGTTTCCTCCTTAACATTCTTTATTAGTTAGCAATTTATATTAGATGGATTCTTGGTTTTAAAAAAATTTTCAATGTTGATTATTTGAAAATTCTTATATAGCTTTATAGGCATGTCATTTTGAAAATATACTGGAAGCCTTCATATGTTTTTGCTTGCAAAAACTAAAAGGAATATTAATTTGAATTCTGTATTATTTTGTTTCCCAAATAGGGAACTCCCATTTATTTTTATTTTTATGTGTTAATAAGCCTAAAATTCAAATGTGGAAGTTAAAAATACTTTTCTAGGTACATGAAATAACTATGAAGTTAATATCATTTGTTGAAGCTATAACGATAGCAAAAGTTTGTTTATTTTTTGGCTAGCATTGTGTATTAGTGGGTTATTAGTATTGCATAGCTATTTTTATCTGAGGCACTAGAATATGTGTATTAAAGAAAAACAAGCCAAGAACAACAAACAGTGTTTATTTGGAAAAGTATGGATTTAAAAAATATCCTCAACACACAAATATAAACCTCTCAGGTGGGAGATAGTTATAAACGATTTAGAGTCAGTCTTGAAATGATGTAGTCAGAATTTGAAAACATGTAATGAAGATCATGTTTCTAAAGTTACAGATAGTATAGGATCTAAATATCATAACTAAATATCAGAACTTAAAGGAAAAAAGCTTCATATTTCTTGATATGAAGTTAAGTGATAGGATTTATTGAACTTGAAGAAAATGGGATTAAATGCCCTTTATTAAGAGTTGCCTAAAATCTTACTTAAAAAAGTTAATATTGTTGAGTACTGTTTTTTGAAGTAAACAAATAACTAAAGAATTTTGAGAGTAAAATGAACAGAGTACTGCCTGTTTATCTAGGGGCTTCTGAAACTTTTTGATATACTTACAGTGTCGACTAGCCCTTTCTCACCTGCTTAATTTGAGACAGCATTGTAGGAGAATGAATTTTGAGTATCGAAAAATTTAGATTTTTAAGATATTGGGTTTACACAAGTTGTTGGGTAAGTCTTAGTGTGTGACATTTTGGTTTTTTTATTCATAGACCTTTAAGAACATTTCTGTCATTACTCTGTGAGCGTTGAAAGTGTGTATATTTGGGAATGATGATGGGTGATGAACTTTAGTAGCTCTCATTAATGCTAATGAAAGTTGCTCATGTAAATCCTCTGCCGGTTGGCAGATGGAACAGACCTACATCCAAATAATAGAAAGATTGTAATACAGACCCAACAAGACTTAGAGTTAAGGGTAAAACTTGGCTGGTTAATCCAGTGTCGTACTTTCTTTTCAGTTGCAACATTGAATGGTGTGACTAACATTCTCCAGTTTTAGTGTTTTGCATTGGCATAAAAATTCATATCTATATAATCCTTTTCTGGTTTGTATTTGAAGTGAGACTAGTTTCTTAGTGTCTAAGTTTTTGAGTTTTCCTGATTTGCAAATCATTCAGAAAGATACATTTTTGGTGTGGGAGCTCATTTTGAAGGTACTAGTTGAGATTTTGTCTACCTTTGGAGAAAGCTGCATAATTTTATTAGGAGAAATAGTTTGAAATGTTAAACTGTAAAGCATATTGAACTTGATCTTTAAATTTTGTAATCGCATTGATAATAGAGAATAACTTATAATTTTTTTAACAAGTAAATATTTGGCAAAATGGACAAAAGAATTTTAAAGATTGCCCTTTAGTATTTTAGAATGCTTTTATAATGTTTGTATGGGGAAGAGATTTGTTAGACTATTTTATGAGGGCTTTGAAGCACGTATTATAATTTGTTTCAGTGGAACGCTTTGAACAGATATAAATGCATCATAATATTTAGTGATATACTGGGTATGTAACCTACATCAGTTCTGAAGAGGGCTGTCAAAATGTTTATATTTTATGGGTTAAATTTCAAAACATATAATTTTAAAATTATGTTCACTATTGTATATAGTAGCTGACATTCAAATTTAAAAATTCATTGAAGTTGAAACTGTGGGACCATTTTTGTAGTCTGTTAGTAATCCATGAGTTTTAGAACCTATGGAGTTTAGAACTTACAGGAAAATTCATTATGTGCAATAAGGTACATTAGTATATAAAGTTCACTTTTAATTTTTAAATTATATATCTTACTCCACATATAAGTGCTTTATTGTTTTATGCTCTGTTTAAGAAAAAAAATTCTTTAAGGTTAAAGAAGTTTGTGAATTAAAGCTTTCTTTATTTTCTTTTGTTTTGAAGGTGATTATAAATGTGGTTTCATGGAAATGGGGTAAAGTGTAAATCTAAATTTCCCACTGTTATCTCTTTTGACAACATTATTTCACAATTCCAAATATGTGACCATGTGAACATGCAGAATAAAAGACAAATTAGGTTCAGAGTTTATCACTGTGACTTAATGTTCTGTGAAACTGTATTCAATTGTTATATTGTCCCTTAACTTTTTTTGTATTCTTATTTTTATATTCATTGTTTTATATTCTAGGAAACTTGAATGTTACTCTTCAAGTTTGGGACATAGGAGGGCAGACAATAGGAGGCAAGATGTTGGATAAATATATCTATGGAGCACAGGTATGAAACGAATTGTATGATTATTCCAGTACTGAAGATACTCTCCTTACAAACACACAAGCAGGTACACACACACATACATGCTCTTTCTACCTTGATTTTTATCTGGTATGTAGGGAGACTGATTTTACATTTGTGCTAATCCTTTGATTTCATCCTCCCCCAAAATCATGTTTGGAATGATTTGGGTCAGGGAACTGGATGACTTTAATAGCTTTCATATGCTACTTATATTACTAATACTATTGTCAGCAGTTGAATACATGCAGTGATAAATGATATTTTGATATTTAGTAACTGATTTGGTTCTGTGGACTACTTACAGAATACATAAATTGAATGATAAATATTAGAGAGGAAAATTTAATTTCATTTTAAGTTGCAAGGACAAAAAGCATACATATATGCCTATATATTTTCGTGCCGTGAATTAGTCTAGTAAATATTTATAGTTCTTCAGATTTAACAAATATATCAATATATTGTATCAGAAAACTAAATATGACTAATTATATATATGAAGCACATACAGCATTTTAACATGATAGTCATGTGTGGTGTCTTTTCAGAAGAAAATCTGTGTAGAGTAAGAAAAACCACTTGAATGATTATATAACAAAAATTCTTTGGTACATTAGCTTATATAGACATAATTTATAAGTTTTAAAATTAAATTATACAAATAGAAAATTTGCATAGTAGTAATTAATATACTTAACAAATTAATTATTGACATGCTGTTTATTTTTGCTTTTTCTTCTACTTTGAGTTAGTGTGTATCTTTCATATGATCATGAGGTATTGGGGGGGATAATATTCATAATCCTCATTTAGTTTTTTATTGGAGTTCGATATTTTAAGTCGAGAATCATAACTTGGTTATGTGGAGCTGGGTTGCTCATAAGAAATGAATCTAGATGACGACAGAATATTAAGCACTCTGCTGTATGAAGTTTGATACTTAACAAATACCATTGCCTTAATTTTGGATGGAAAATAGATTCTGAATTATAAAATATTCAGAGAAGGATGAGGCTCATATGGTTCTTAATCACGTATAAAGGCCCTAGGGTTTTGTTTTTTGCGTTATCGATATATAGATTTGGCTCTGAGACCCTTCTTTGCCTCTTCTTCTACGTTGTTCTTTGTCTCCTGGAAAATATTTCTGCTCACTTAACATTTTCACTTGTGACCATATGACTTAATATTTTATGACTGTTCGTTTTTCTCTTAAAAAATATGTCTCAGATTTTTGTGTCTGGCTTTTTCATTGTTGTGTGTTTCTGTTTTAAACTGATTATGTTTAAAGTAGATATTAAGCTAAAGAGAAATTGCTGGAGAGAGATTAGTGGGAAGCCACAGTCCTTGTTTCATTCACCTAGTTGGTAAAATGGGATTTGAAAATAACAATCTCTTTCCTCTTTGCTCCATTGAAATCTATCTTCATGGACACATATTGGATTTAAAAAAAATGAAAACTAGATTAGTCAAGCTTCTAATGATATTTGACTCTGAATGTCAAATAGAATAGCTTTTTATGGTTTATAGATATACCTAAAGTTAGTGGAGAATGGGAAGTTTTTATGCATTTCAGAGTAAATAATAATATAACATTCAATTAATACATTTTTTTCACTTAAAAATTAGGGGAATGTAATGTTTATGGGTTAGACTCTTAATTTTACCTTACTTCAAATCATTAAAAAATTTTATTATTTGATTTATAGAAAATTTAAATTTATTAATATTATAAAATTATTATATAAAAATTAATGTTGATATGACATTCACATAATATAAAATTAACAATTTTTAAAGTATATAACCAGTCGTATATAGTACATTCACAATGTTGTGTGACCATCCCCTCAAATCAGTTCTTTATATGTTTTAGCTATTACATAGCTGCTTAAAGTCAGCAGACATTAATGGGCAAATTTTAAAAATTTCCATCATTTTTGAGGATACTTGAGTTTAGTGAAATGTCTGTGTTCTTTTCTAATGTACTTCACATCTTGGGAGAAAGAGAATGTCACATGAGATTTCTATTTCGAAGGTACATGTTGATTTTTTTCTCTTTTGACAGTGTCTTACATTGTTTATACTTTACAATCTCTGTAAATCATATACCCTGTTTTATTAAAAAGCAATGTAATAAAGTGTTTGTAGGAATTTCATGAACATTTTCATGAAATCGTCCCAGGAAAGTAGGAATTTTTAGATGATAAAATGAGTTGTCATAAATTTTCTCTGCTTTCCAGAGATTCTAAATTAAATGCTATGTAGAATATAATTAAGTAAATTTGCCAGTAGTTTCTTTTGTTAAAATACATGTAAATTTTTTACCCAGGCCAGAGAAGCTCAGACTACAGTTCACTACCATAAATTGGGAGAAATGTTACTTTTAAAAAAACAGTGCTTTCATAAACATTTTAATAGCATTTAATAGTTTTATATAATTACATAACTTTTCTTCAAAGTAGATCTATACTGCTTCTAGAGTTGTTGTAGATGCTGTACATTGCCCATCTCACGAATACTTTGGACTTTTGTGCACGTGCTACATGATAGAAGTCTTTCAGAAATGCTTTGACAAGCTGTTTTGAGGACATCAGTGTAATGTCTTATTTAGGATTTTGTTTTAGGTTCTCTAACTTATGTAATGTGTATGGAAAGAATTATCTTACACGTATCTGGGCTGTTAAGCTCTGTGAATCCATTTTTCTAAAGCATTTCTTATCCAGGAAGAAGCTTATTTGTAGGCTGGAATTAACTTAGATTCAGATAAAACTGATGATTTTACCCTCGTCAATTTTTCCCCACCAGTAGCATTAAATTTTAGTGATAGTGTATTGAATAGTGTTGGTTGAAACAAAATTGAATAGACACCAAAGAAAGAATTAGTGAGGTATTTTGTCAAAAACTAGTTCTAAGAATTGAAGTATGTCCCAGTTAAATTCCCAGATTTTAAATTAACTTAAAATTTTCTAGGAGTCTTCAGAAAGATGTTATAGGCTATTTTTCATAGTGGTTACAAGCAAACACACAGTACATAGTGTTTAGTGCCCTGTAACCTGTGGCTAACAGAGGCTAATAACAAACCTCAGAGAAGGACTGGATGTTTCATTTTTGTAGCTCTTTCCGTCCTGGAATCTAAGTGGTTTGCAAACACTGCTCTACTGAGTATAAACTCAATGAAGTGTACTCATTTGTGAGGTAGAACATAACTACTATTGTGTACCAGTGCCCCACACAGATGAGCCACCCTGTTAACCACCAACAAAAGGATATGGTGCCAGTATGACAACTGGGGAGAGAGCATATCTCAAAGTTGGACTCCCTGAGACCCTCTGCTGTCTTTTACCATGAATTTTTTAGTTGGATATTTGTCAACTTATAACTTACTATATTTACAGACGTCTCTTGCATTAGTGTTCCTTCTTACAGGTAGTACTTATACAGCAAAGTACAGTATATGTGGTTACGACTATTGTATAATCTATATGATTTAATTCATTTCTATATTTAATTAAAAACTAAAGTAGATTATTTGTTGTACAAATCAGGGAGAAAAAAATACCTGTATTTTGGAAATGGGTAACTTTCACTAAATTGTATGTACTGTATCTGTTAAATTTTAGAACTAAATTTTGAAATTCCTTATAATACTGTTAAGTGTTGCCACAGTGTTTGTTCCTTCAAGACTGCTGTCAGTTATTCCTTTGAAAATGGTATCCATTTGGTTTACGGACTCATCATGCTTACTAGATATGGTGATAAGTGAAATAGATGAAAACAAAGTACTATATAATATTATTTACTAAAAGTCTTAAGGTTTATAAAGAGAAGGGGTGGTAATATCTTTTGGCAATTGCGGGGGGGGTGAGGAAAGTGAAGTTAAGGCATAGAAGATGGAGGAGATTTTTGTGAGGAATTTGAAGATGTAGAAGGATTTATTAAACTTGAAGTCTCATTTCCAAAAGTCATGGCAGAAAAATTTAGAAAGAGGAGCAGGTGGAGGGTAAATTAGGAAGAGGAAGCACAGGAAAGTATGGGGATGAAGACATAGCAGAAGGATAAATGGTGGATAGGTGATAAAAGAGGGTATCAGGGACATGAGATATGGTGGTGGGTTTAGATGGCCACAAGATTGCCAAGAAACAGTTATTTCCAGCAGTTCCCCGTAGATTCTTCTTAGACTTGAGTTGTTGCCAAGATGTGTTGCATTTCCAAGGGAGTTGTACTTTCTGATAGTTTTTTGAAAGGAATCAAGAGAACTAGATTGATTGATGGGGTGAGAGACTCAGGGCTTTGAGGGTACTTATATTATAGGCTCCCAAAGAGATGAGTACTTAGAGGTCTGGCTTTGGTGTGCTGAAGCTGGTGGGTAGAGGCCCTGGGAGTCTGTGGCAGCTTGTATGAGTTTTGGTAGTTTGTGTGTTTCAAGGAAGTGGTTCATTTCACCTGTGTTTTCAAATTTTGGGCTATGGAGTTGTTCATATTATTCCTTCATTATTTTTTTAATGTCTGTGGAAACCAGTAGTCATGACCCCTCGTTAATTTGTGCCTTCTCTTTCTTTACCTTTCTGTCTCTCTGACTCTGTCTCTGTCTTTCTTTTTGGTTAGTCTGGCTAGAGGTTACCAACTTTTGGTTTTTATTAATTTTCTCTGTTGTTTTCCTCTTTCCAGTTTCATTGATCTCTGCTCTAATTTTTATTATTACTATTTTTTCTGCTTGCACTAAGTTTAAATGGCTCTTCTTCAGTTTTCTAAAGTGGAAGCTTAGATTTTTGATGTTTCTTCTCTTCTGATATATACATTCAGTGCTCTACATTTTCCTCGAAGTACTGTTTTTGCTGTATCTCCAAGTTTTGATAGGTTGTATTTTATTTAAGATATTTTAAACTTCTCTTGAGGCTTCTTTTTCGACCCAGGTGTTATTTAGAAGTATGTTGTTTAATTTCAACATATTTTGAGTTTTTCCAGCTCTTTCTATTATTCTAATGATTCCATTGTAATCTAAGAACATGCTTGGTATGATTTCTATTCTTATAAATTTGTCAAGGTGTGTTTTATGGTCCAGAATGTAGTCTATCTGGTGAATGTTTCATATGAGATTGAGAAGAGGGTACATTTTAATGTTGTTGAATGGACTGTTTTATAAATGTCAATTAGATGAAGCTGATTGTTACTGCTGTTCAGGTCAACTTACTGATTTTCTGCTTGCTTGATATATCAATTAATGGAAAAGGGGTGTTGAAATCTCCAACTATATTAGTGGATCTGTGGATTTTGAATTCCTTACAGTTCTATCAGTTTTGGGCTCCATATTTTGATACTCTGTTATTAAGTGTATATACACAAAGGATTGTTATGTTTTCTTGGAGAATTAACCCCTTTACCATTATGCCAATCTTTATACCTCATGATTTCCCTTATTCTGAAGTCTGCTTTGTCTGAAATTAATATAGCTGCTCCAGCTTTCTTTTCACTTCTTTTAGCATGGTATTTCTTTATCCCTTAACTTTTAACCTGTGTCTTTATATTTAAAGCGTGTTTCCTGTAGGCAACATATAGTTGAGTCTTGGTTTTTCATCTACTCTGACAATGTTTTTTAATTGGTGTATTTGGACCATTCACATTTAAAGTGATTATTGATATAGTTGGATTCATATCTTTCATGTTTGTTTTCTGATCCTTGTGCTTGCTTCCCTCCCTCCCCCTCCTTTTCTCTTTCTTTCTTTTCTGGTTTTATTTGAGCATTTTATCTCTTAGTCTGTCAATTATACTAAAACTTTGTTTTTTAAGCAATTGCCCTAGAGTTTGCATCTTATACTAATCAAAGTCCACCGTCATATGATACTACATTGCTTCCTGTGTAGTTCATAAAATATTGCAAAAAAGAATATTCTCAGTTCATCCCTCCTGTCCCTGATGGCATCACTGTCATTCATTTCTCTTTTCCATATGCTATAATCACTCAATACCTTGTTACTGTTATTAAATATTTATATTTTAGTTTAATTAAGAATAAGAAAAATTAATGATTTTCTTTTACCTTTTCTTGTTCCTTCTCTGATATGCTTCCTTTCTTTATGTAGAACTGAGTTTCTGACCTGTATCATTTCCTTCTTCTTGAAGAACTTCTTTTAACGTTTCTTCCAGAGAAGGTCTTCTGGCTATGAATTCCCTCAGTTTTTGTTTATCTGAGAAAGTCTTTATTCCTCCTTACTTAGAAAAGGATTTTTTATGTCTAGAATTTTAGATTGGTCCTTTTCTTCAACACCTTAAAAATTTCACTCCATTCTTTTCTTAATTGCTTGGTTTCTGAAGAGAAATTCTCTATAATTCTTCTCCTTGTTGGTCTATAGATAGAGTATTCCCTCCCTCCCCTTGGCTTCCACCCCCTACCTTTTCTCAAGATTTTCTCTTTGTGTTTTGTTTTATGGAGTTTAAGTATATGATGCCTAGGTGTAGATGTTTTGGTATTTATCCTACTTGATGTTCTCTGAGATTCCTGGATCTGTGGATGGTGTCTTTAATTAATTTTGGCAATTTCTTGGCCATTATTACTTCAAATATTTCTTAAGTTCCATTTTCTCTTTTCCTTCTGGTATTCCAGTTCCATGTGTCATATACATTCAGAATTGTCCCATAGTTCTTTGATATTCTATTTTATTCATTCTTTTTTCTCTTTACATTTCAGTTTTGAAAGTTTCTATTATCTTATCCTAAAGCTGGCTGTTTCTTTCTTAGGTTGTGTCCAGTCTACTGATGAGCTCATCAATGGCCTTATTTCTGTTATAGTATTTTTGATATCTAGCATTTCCTTTTTATTATTCATTAATGTTTCCATCTCTTTGTGTATATTACCCACCGTTCTTTCATGTTTTCTACCTTTTCCATTAGAATCTTTAAAATGTTAATTACATTTATTTTAAATTCCTGTTCTGATCATTCCAAAATCTGTCTCAATTTTGAATCTGATTCTAATGTTTGCTTTTTCTCTTCAAACTTCCTTCTAGTGTGCCTTTTAATTTTGTGTTGAAAACTAGACATGATGTATTGAGTAATAAGAACTCAAATAAATAGGCTTTTAATGTGAGGTTTTATGTTAATTTGGCCAGGAGTTGGTCTGTGTTTAATGTTTGCTGAATCTTTAGATGGCAGAGCCATCAAATTCCTCTAATGTCCTTGTGTTTTTCCTCCCCTGTCTTTTTGGGCATCTCAAAAGAACTCTTCCTTTGTTGGAGTTTGTGTCTTGCAGCTCTTTCAAATGTAATCTACTATTATACTGCAGCCCTATTGGTGTGTGTTAAAGTATGGAAGAGGGGGAAACATTCTATACTCTTATGATTAAGTCACAGCCTTGTGTGACTTAAGCATCTGTGTCCCTGGGCTGTGACCTTCATAGATATTTCTTAGCTTTTCTCATTTAGGTGAGACAGGATGACTAGAAGGGGCGGGAGTTGGAAAATGCCATTCTCTCATGTGGTAGAAGACTCTGAGCTTTTTTCCTGGGAGGATGCCATTTTACAGATAATGCTCTGGGCATATTTTACAATGGTTACTTTCTCTCCTCTCATGCCAGAACCATGAGGGGATTTTTCTTGACTCTTCACCATGAGGATCTTGTGGGGTTCCTAGAGGTAAAACACATGGAAGTATGGGGGTATCCCAAAGACTGTGTCCCCCAGGAGTTTCTCATCCTCAAGCTAGCACACACTCAGCCTCCAACAATTCATCAAAATTACCATTTAAATGTTTCTACTATTTACTGGCTCTAGTGGCTTTTGCTCCAGGTAAGCAGATTTTGGCTGTGACTCTCTGGATTCACCCATCACTCTGATTTCAGGGTGGCAATTTGCCCTGCAAACTCAGCTCTCTGTTGTGTCCAAGAAAAGTCATGGATTTTCAGTTTGTCCAGCTTTTTTCTTATTGTAAGAACAGTGATGACTTCCAAGCTCTTTACATGTCTGAGCTGAAACTGAAAGTCCTAGAACTTCTTTTCTATGTTAATGTCTTTGGTTTTCTCATTTCTCCTTCTCAGTTTTTAACCACATGGGTGTTGGTCAAAACTGGTACAAAATTGTCATATTAGGAGCAAAGATAAAAATCATAATTTTTGCATTAAATGGTATTGAGAAATGGATATATGAGCCGATAGATGTTTGGGTTGGTAGATAGCTAGATTAATGAAAAGGTGTTTATCCTTCTGTCTTTCTTATGAGTCCTGGACAATTCATAGGTATTGCTGACTGAAGAATATTGGGATATATTGGTTTAGATGAGAAATTGGCAAACTTCCTTGAAAAGCCAGATAGAAAATATTTTAGGTTTTGCAGGTCAGACTGTCTCTGCTGCAGCTACTCAACTCTGCCATTATAGTGCAAAAGCAGCCATTGATAATACTTAAGTGAGTGTGACTATGTTTCAATAAAAGTTTATTTACAAATATAGGCTATGAGCTGGATTTGACCTGGGGGCCATAGTTTACCAACTCCTGGTCTAGATCAGTGATAGTTAATTTTTATTCTATAGCTCTGGTCTAGTACTGATTATCAAGAGATGCTGGCCATGTTTTATTTGCATATATTCTATTATGTTCAGATATTGAACCATGTTGTGATGAATATTTTAATATATTAGTTAGAAGGGTTCTAAAAATTTTAAGGTTTAAGAGGCACCATAGGTCAAGGCTCAGTTTATGAGAGTGAAAACAATCTCACATTTGCCCTGAAAATGTGATTCATATTCATTCAGAATAATAATAAAAAAATTCCCAGTAAGTGTGTAGTTTGTTGTTTTTAAATTGTCTATTTTTATTACTTTACATAATCAGTTAGGCATGACAGGTATTATGAAGGTGGATGACAGAAGCATTGCCCAAGATCAATAGATGGTAGGGCCAGGACTACAATCCAAAGGCAATCTGACTTCTAGGGCAGAGCTCTTTCAACATAATATATTGTATCACTCATGTCAACTGGAGGTGGAGTCAATAGATTGAATATTAGCTTTGTTCAGAGGCTAATTCTGGGGCATTATTCTTAATAAGAAAAGTAGGATGTTCATTATTTCAAATAATTCTGTGCTGGGCATTATTTCAAAGCATTTGGGAGGGCACAAATAGATTTATAAGTTACTAAAATAAATCAGACAAACAATTTTGCATAAAAATTATGGAATAATTAAGTTGAAAGGGATATAGAGTGTCTAATTCAATGATCTAACTTTAGAGGCAAATAACTTGAGACCCAGAGAAGCTAAGCGACTTGGGGGCCAGTGTAGTTTAATAAAAGAGCATGCAATATATGTAAATTAAGCCATCATGCTGTATGCCTTAAACTTGTACAGTGATGCATGTCAACTATTTCTTAATAAAACTGGAAAAAAAGAGCATCGTACTGGAAGTTCATAATAGTAGTAAGCTAAGAGCCACATTGGGAGAGTTAGTTGTTAAATTTTCAGGAATTTTTGTGAGCCGGTTATTGAGTATATTCATGATTAAAAATATATAAAAACTCATAAATTATATTAAAAACAAAGATTTATATGATCAAAATGCATCACTTACTGATTATTTTACTATATATTTCTGTTGTCTACGCTCTTGAGGTTATTTATATCTAGTGTATCTGTATGGTGGAAGTGCTGTGTAGTGGTGTCCTACCCAACTCTGTTCAGTGAAGTGACATTGATAGCTTTAAAATGACCACAGGGGAGTATTTACACTACAGAAATTGGCAGATGCTGTAAATAATACTCTCTCATCCCTTCCCCACGGCTGCCATGCCTCAAGCTGGTTAATTAATATTTACCAGCATATCATTGGCCATGACTTGTGTGTTATATACTTGTCTGCTTATGTGCCTGGCTTTGCTGCAAGACTGTGAGTTCCTTGAGGTTGGAATTTATATCCCTGGTACCCAGCACAATGCTTAGCATATATAGGTGGCAGACAAATTTTTGTAGACTGAATGGGTGGACTTTATATTCATTCAGTCCTCGATTCAAATCCTGGCTCCATGTGACTTTGTGTTTATTAGTAAAATGAGGATAATAATACCAGTCTTGCATGATTTTTGTGAGGATTAATGAAAACATCCAGATATCTGTCTGGTACATAGTAGGTGTAAAAAAGTAGTCAACATTTATGATTATAACTTAAGAAGAAGGAGACATAAATGCCATTAGGGTCCAGACTTAAATATGCAGAGAGCTTTGTATTAAGTATTTGACCACAAATTGGATGAGAATCAAGAATGTGGCAGTGTTATTTTTGTGAGTGTACATACTTCTTCTCCTTCCCACACAAAATAATGGGATATATTAAAAGGAATATGATATATAAGAGGCAGGAAGCAATCGCTCTGTTGTATTTGGCTTTGTTCAGGCTCTTATTACAGTATCATGTCCAGTTTTACATTGCTCATTTTAAAGAGGATGTCAAAAAACTATATGTAGCATGTCCTGGGAAGAACCAACAACTATGATTAAAGGGATAGAAAATAGGTCCTTTGAGGCAAGTTTAAGGAATTGAGTTTGTTTATTCTGGAAAGGAGATGGTGAAGGAGTTACTTAACTATCTTCAAGTACATGAAGGGTTATTATAAGGAGGACACTCTCATGTTGTTCTCCAAATGCACACAGGACCGAAAGAGGAAATCGACTTATTTCATTTAAAGAAAATTGTGTTAAACACTGAAATTGACTGTCAGGGGATGTCATGGAATCTCAATTTTTGAAAATATTTAAAAAGAGCAGCAGCAGATGGTTATTTATTGAAAGGTTTAAATGTTTGACCTCATGAAAGTGACAGGCAGAATTGTAGACCTTGAAGCTTTTTTCACCTCTATGATATGATTTTCTTATATTTTATTGAAACTTACCAAGCATATCCCAGTTATCTCATTGGAAAACCACTTACAGTTTGATAAAATTATTCTTTAGCTTGCATTGTATCTTAATTGCTGGATTTATCTTGAATGAAGACATTCAGTATTATCTGTCTGCTAATACCTAAATTGAAGTCAGATACAAACAGTCCACGTTTGTACTTTTTATACTCTATTCAACATATCTATTACTTAACAGTGTTCGGTATTAATATTTTTTAAAGTAGCATATTATAAATATTCTGTAACTCTTTTGCGACAGGGAATCCTCTTGGTATATGACATTACAAATTATCAAAGCTTTGAGAATTTAGAAGATTGGTATTCTGTGGTGAAGAAAGTGAGTGAGGAGTCTGAAACTCAGCCACTGGTTGCCTTGGTGGGCAATAAAAGTAAGTTATTAATGTTTATTTATATATAGTAAACTTTATTTGTCTATCCTGTAGTTTTTATTCCTAAAAAAAATTGATGTTTGGAAACATAAATAGATACTGTTTTCCTGGAGTGAGCAAGTTGAGGAGAAAATTCCTAAAGATGTGTACAGTCTTTACAATAACAGTTTGATGCTTGATCTATCGTAACTGCTCTGCCGCTTTGGCCAATTCCTTGTTAAGGTAAGTTCTGTTCTGCAGTGTGTGTGTGTTTTGTCTTCCTGTTGTCTAAGGAAGCAGCGTGGACTATTAAGAACAGCCACACAGCTGCAGATTTTATGATATTACACTGCAGCTTCAGCTCTGCCCCAGAGATTTTGAGAGATACATTTCATTAAATGATACCCTGTTCTAGGGAAGGAAGCAGTGTCTGCATGGAATTTTGTGTGCATTGTTCCTTGCTCTCATCGCTCATAAACTTCCTTTTCTAAATTTTTGAGGTTTGTTCTTAAATATAGATTTTTTTTTTTGAGAAAGAGTATATTGGGAGAGGAGTGGTGCTTGGTAAAAATGATGGATAAGTAATTTTTGAGATCTGTCTCTTGGGCTATGATATACAGCATATAAAAATTATAAGACTGAATTCAGTACAGGATTATTATTTGGTTCATAGTCCTGCAATGCATTTATCCTGGTAAAGGGGACCTTAATAAGAGTTTTCAAATATATAAGATATGATATTACCTAATCTTCTACAACTTATTTGAGGTCAGAAAAAGAGAAAATGAATTTAAATTATACCATGGAGGATTCAGGTCAGGAACTGTTTCCTGACTATAAGCTTTGTTAAATCAATACCCAAGTATACTACCAAGAGAATTATCTTCTCCAAAAGTCTTTAAAAATACAGTGCATTTTTTTTGTCTATAATTGTTTAGGAAATAGTACTTCCTGAAGGACCAAACCACAATTTCTTCATTATGTGGTTTTGCACACTTAGATGAACATTTAATAAATCCAAGCCTTACTTTAAAACCATTACAAAACAGGTGTGAATATCATTTCTCTGAAGAGTTAAAAATATAAATTTTATAATACTTTCTAGAAAACAGTATCACATATCACAAAATGGATGGCTTGGGTAAAAGAAACATTTTTTTTTTTAAAGCTTTAGTTAAATTTTGCTCATCTATTTTTTAGATCTAATTGAGTGAATCAGATGCTTTTCAATTCATTGAAATCCCCCTTTATAAATCATAAGTTTTGATGAGCTTAGGTTCTGTTTCTGAGTGCAGCTTTTCATTTTAGGAGATCCTTTGTTAGTCATTCGTCATGTCACCAAAGCATTGGTTTATGTTATAGTTAAATTTGTGCTTTATTGGAGGTTTCCCGTCACCTTTTGGGAAATTATAGAGTAAGGGAGTGATGGGGGTTGGGATTTGTTTTCATTTCTTTCAGGATATAATCTAACTACATCTGGAGTAATGGTGTAGTGGTGCACAATTATATACATTATGTTATGTGTTTACGCTATCCTGTGAGGCCTCCGCCATTGGTCACTGTCTAAGACAGGATGTCAGACTAGATGGGCTATTGGACTGTGCTGGTGATGCCATTCCTGGGTTTCAAAAACAAACATTTATATAATTATATGAATTTATGCAAAAAACTGTTACAGTGTTATGTTTGAGATTTAATTGCATGAAAGTCAAAAGAATTTTTTCACTTTTGGTTTAGCTCTAACCCCTTTCTTGTATTTATAATACTTTCTTTCAGAATGTGATCATATAATAGAGTATGCAGTCACACAGAATGTTACATGTGTAAAATTAAGTGATTAGAGACAAACATTTTCCTGGATATTATTTACTGCTATCTGTCACCGGCCCAGTTTCATATGATCAATATTATCATGTAGTGAATGATCTTACAATTTGTGTTTACAAGTTGATGTTACATTATAGTAGTATACACTCATTTTCTTTTTTGGGGATATAATTATATTAAAGAGCAAAGACTTTTTTTTTTTTGAGCAACACCAAACTAATTAAAGAGATTTTATTAAGAGTTTCTATATCAAGGGCCTCATGAAACATTGGAACGTTTTCCAAGTCAAGGAAGCAGCTCCCAGATTCAGAGAATGTTCCAGATGGCAAGGCTTTCACAGTTGTTTCATCTGACTTTTTTCATTCATCAGATGAGTGTTATATTTGTTCAATCTGTTCTTTTCTTTTTTTTCCTCTTTTTCTGCTTTCTCTTGAGTTAATTGATCATTTATTATTACATTTTATTTCACCTATTAACTTACACATATTATATGTTTATATGTTATATTTTTAGTTGTTTCCTTAAGATGTTCACTATACATCCTTAATTAGTCTACCTACCTTCAAATGATAGTATGTCTCTTCATGTGTAGTATAAGGAGCTTAAACATTAGTGTTTAATTCCCTCCCACCCCAATCCTTTGTGTTATTATTGTCAGATATATTTTTACATATTCTATAAATAATTTTTGCTTTAAACAGTCATTTAGCTTTTAAGAGCAGTTAAAAATAAGAAAAAAGGTACATTTTATTTTACATTTACTTATTACATTGCCAGCACTCTTTATTTATCTGTTTAGATCCAAGAGTCTGTTTGATAGCAGATTCTGTTTGAAGAACTTCCTTTAACATTTCTTTTAGAGTAGATCTATTGACAATGAATTTCCTCAATTAAAAGCAAAGACTTTAGATACTAGTTAAAGGCAAAGCAAAAGAAGCATGATGGGAAGACGTTTGAATTATTATGATCATTATCTACACAGTCATCGTCTGCCTAAATGTGCTTTTAAAAATTCGTTATTCTGTCCTATTATTTGCTTGAATAGAAAGCATATGTTGAAAAGAAGTATGTGTAGGCTATGAAAATATTGGCAGCAGTAGCCAACTTTTAGCCAAAGTTTAGCAAAAAGATGGGATACAGAGAAAATTTCCATACAAAGAGTGTGTGTGTGTGAATTTGTTCCATAGTAAGAGCTTATAATTAGTAAGTTATAAAATCATGTGCTTTTTATTAAAATATGGTAAACTCTCAGAAATTTGGGCTGAGGATTGAGAATAGTTTTAGGTAAAGATGAATTACAGGTTTAGTTTTGTAAAAATTGCATTTTATTATGGTTTAACTAGTATAGGTTAATGATATAGCCAGCAGAGGAAGGGACTTGCTTTAATGAAGTAGAATTGATAATTAGTAAGTTAATTATTTCAGTATATAATACTTAAAAGTATATAATATATTTGACCCTTGAACAACACAGGGGTTAGGGGCATAGTTCCTCCCTGCAGTCAAAAATCCACGTTTAACTTATAGTCAGCCCTCTGTAAACTCTGTTCCTCCTTATTCACGGTTCTGCATCCATGGATTGAACCAACTTTGGATCATGTAGTACTGTAGTATTTACTATTGAAAAAAAAATCTGCATGTAAGTGGACCTGCACAGTTCAAACCAGCGTTGTTCAAGGGTCAACTGTACTTAAAACAAATTAATTAATTTTATTTTATATTCAATTCTAAAAGGATATAAAACAGTAGTGTTATTTCTTTGTACTGTTTAAGATTTTAAGTGAAGTATTGAGACGTGGTTAAGATCAGAGGGTTTTAAGTTTAGACAGACTTTGCTTACAAGCCCAGTTTCTTCACTTATCAGCAGTGTAACATCAGACAAGTTACTTTATGTCTTTAAGTCTCAATTTCTTCATCTGGAAATAAGGATAATGGTTTCTGTCTGATAAAGTCGGTTTAAGGATTAAATGAGCTATTACATAAAAACACTTAGAACACATTTCCTGTACACTGTAAGTGCCCAATAACTATTAGTTATTATTATTAATCATAATAGCCTTTTAAAAGCATGGACTATAGCTTCAGTTAGAAAGATCACAAGTTACAAATTAGTACAGCTGACATAGATATTTTACAAAAGTAGCCTGAAGAAAATGGTTCCTAGAGAATTCCTTTGTCACCATCTTATTCCTTGTTTTTTACCATGATAGTTCTCATGCTGTGTGTTGGGTAGGGCAATTAATTCAGCAAACATTCTCGAGTGCCAGCTACGTGTATTCAGCTAGCCATTGTTAATTTGTGCAAAGGTTGAACCACAGAGAGTGCTTAAGGAGTGATTGGGAACTGCTAATCTGGGTCTTAATTTTATTCTTTTTCTCTACCATCTTCAAGTTTTCTAGGAATTTGACTTTCTTTTGCTTTGTCTGGTTGTTGGGATTAATAAATAAAATTATGTTCAAATTTCCATGGAAGGCCCTACTTTTCCCTAGTGAGGTAAAAAAATATTCCTGGTAGTAACTTTCAAAATGGGAAAGAGGGAGGACTTCCCTGGTGGTGCAGTGGTTAAGAATCCGCCTGCCAATGCAGGGGACACGGGTTCGAGCCCTGGTCCGGGAAGATCCCACATGCCACGGAGCAACTAAGCCCATGTGCCACAACTACTGAGCCTGCGCTCTAGAGCCTGTGAGCCACAGCTACTGAGCCCGTGTGCCACAGCTACTGAAGCCCGTGCACCTAGAGCCCATGCTCCACAACAAAGAGTAGCCCCCGCTCACCGCAACTAGAGAAAGCCTGTGCGCAGCAACAAAGACCCAATGCAGCCAAAAAATTAAAAATAAATAAATAAATAAATTTATTAAAAAAAAAAAATGGGAACGGGGTAAGTCATCTACTTATTCTGTGTGTTTTGTGGAAGTTCCATTGGAGTTTGATGATGTCTGTGGCTCCAAGTACAGTGCGTTGTCTGATCGGCTATGAATATAGCCACATAAGCACCTGGAAACAATTATATTACCATCTAAGGCAGCTTCTGCACCAGGCTTAATACCTGATTTCCTGGCCTTGAAGGTCTTGCTCTCCAAGCATCGGGGCACTCTCACTTGATCAGAGCCTGCACTGCAGAACCTAGGGATTTTCGATATATGACCACTTATTACAGGCTTATTACAGGTGGATCTGACCATGCCCCAACACACAATCATCAACTCTCATGGGAACTATGGCACTAGCTTCCTAACTCTTCCTCCTGCTCTTAGCTTTGATCTCCTAAATCCAGTTCCCAAATGGCAAATCATACTGTATGACTTCTCTCCTTAAAACACTCTAGTGCTTTCTCATCACAATAGAATGAAATCCAAACTCCTTATCCAATTTCATCAAGCACAGGGTTATCTGGCTCCTACCTACATCTCAGACCGAATTTTCTACTAAATGCTCCCTTGTCCACTATATGTGTAAGGCACATTTGTCTTGGCTGGCTCCATTTTGTCATTTGGATCTCATCTTAAATGTCATCTCCTCAGAGCTGCCTTCTTTGACCACTCAAATCTAAGCGAGTCATCAAGTCCCTTTTTGTCAGGACGTTCTGTTTCAGTTATTTGCATAGTCTCATTGTCATCTGATATCATTTCTTGTTTGTTTCTTGTCTGTCTAAGCTCTGTGAAAGCTAGGGACCTCATCACTTAGAACAATGTCTGAATGAATGAATACCAAATGAATGAATAAAAGCCTTTTCAGGAAGACTCTGTTGAAATTAAGAGTGTATATGGCCTGGGATACGTTATTCAGGGAAAATTGTTTTCTTAATAAGGAAAAATACATAGTAGGTAACAGGGAACTTATTAGATGGCCTTCAGGCCCAACTGGCCTAGTGAATTCCACTCTGGTGAATAATGTCAGAGTTTCTTAAGAAACACATTGAAGTTATATTATGCTGGATCATGTTAGAGATAAAATGTCATAGATTTTATATCATGATTTTAGGTTAAATAAATCTAAAAAAAATTAAGAATTTTGCTTCATTTTCTTGTGACTTTTACATACTGGTAGAAACTTACACTTTCAACTTTTTATTTACAAATTTTAAATTTTTGTGTTTAATTTAAAAATCAGAGTCTTCACTCAAATACACTTTTAGTTTTTCTTTTAGTGTTTCAGGGAAAGTTCAAATTAAAATGAAATGAACACTCAGGAATATTAATTTTTTAAAGATTAATTTTATATTCAATCCATGTTTTATAACCACATGGCATTTTAATTTGTCATTTTGTTATTTTCTATCTTTAAGCTGTTATGTTTTCCTACTATCTGATCCATCACCTAGTTTCTCCCCTGACTAGCTAACATTCTCAGTTGGATAGATTGTAAACAGAAATTAACAGGGTTGCATAGGAGCTGCCCCCTTCCTGATTTATAGCTTCTTAGTTAGTGGAGGGGTGGTGGTTATCAGTAACTTGTATTGGGAGTAGGAATTATCATGCTCCAGTATAGAGTGGATGGATGAATGATTTCTACTCTTAAAGATATTAAACAGATCCTTTCCCAAATAAAGACTAATAACTCAGATTTTTAAACAATCTCCATGACAGATGAGGGCATAGAGAAGAGTGCATCAACACTAATTAACAATGTTGAGTGTATATTCTTCTTAACAGTGATTGATTGTTCTTGGAGTACTATCTCTGCCCAGGAAGTGATGTTTTACACTGTGAGGTTCAAAGGTTACATTTTAATGTACCCTGTAAGTTGTGTTCCCTGAACTCCATGGAAATGTATTAGTAAAACAAGTAAATTTTAAGTTGAAAATTTTACTGATGCTCTCAGTAAAGTTATCACAAGGCTTTTAAAGACTATTCTTTATTCTTAGTAATAGATGAGTATAAGAGATGGCTTTATGTCCAGCTTTAAGAACTTCATGGGAAATTACATGAAAGTACTTGCCTATACTGCGACTCTTGAGTTTTCAAAAATTCTTATTGTATCTGGAGAGTGGAAATGTGAAACTATGAAGTAAGTCACATTTACTTTGATTCCTGTTTTGAAGGATTCATATCAACTTCTATAAAATTTATCATCTACAATATTTTAGCAAAGTGAACAAGTGAGTCATTATTACCAGTTTGTTTAAAAGAGTTTACAATTTATAAGGCATAAACAAAAACTCTTTTGAGGATTTGAAAAGTTCATTCTGTTTATACAGTCTAAATTATAACATTCTGCCCCTTACCCATTTACTTTAATATGGTTCTTTTTTTTCTGGTGATAGTTATCCCAAAAGTATCAGATCCAAGTGTCTTTTTCAGATGGACCTAATGTTTCTGTTGCTTCATTTTTTTTTTCTTTTTTCTTTTTCCTCTCTTTACATGTAAATTTGTCAAATAGAGCTATGATTATTTACATACTGGAGGATGCTGGTAGCATCTTATTCTGATACTGATAGCATCAGTGTTCTGTATACTGAGTGAGAGAGTATTTTAATACATACACTTACAGCTGTTCTCTTATATGGTATTTCACACTCCTACTGTACTTTAAGAACACTTTGATAGTATTTCAAGTTTAATTGGTTGAGTAGTTTTATCAAATTAAACGCATAAGCTTGCATTCACACTGGTGTTGTAACTGATATATTGGGTAAGAAAATGTCAAATAAGTGCTTTTTCATAATACTAATCAGAAACCATTTTTCACCTGACAGTTGTTGCAGTGATGTTATTATGTCATTTCATAGTTAACTTTTTTTTAGTTGGCCTACTTTAAACCATTTTGACAGTATTACAGTTTATTTAGCTTGAGAAGTTTAAGGATTTTGTGGTTTTGTTTTGTTTGTTTTGGGGGAATTGTGTAAGCATTTCGGTCATAGCAATCTGTTCATATGATTTCTGTCTGTCTTTCATTGTCATGATAGAGAAAGTTTATTAAATGCTAAAGAAAGCATAATCCACCTGTTGTTTCTTTTATGATGACTCTGATTTTAAATTTTAGAAGAAATTATTAAATATTAAATTAATACTAAATAAAATTAAAGAATACAGCTATAAAAACTTTTTGTGAAAAGATTTGAGATTTTTATTAATGTAATTTAAGCCCCTTTAATGATTTATTTTACTTTATATTTGCTGTGATTGTTTAATAAATCCAATATAGATTAAAAGAACACTAGAGTAGTGATCAAAAAACTTTGTCCTGCTACTGTCATTTTATCTAGCTACATTACCTTGGCAATTTATTTAATCACTTAAGATGATTCTCATGTATAAAATGAGGGGATTGTACTAGGCAATCATGAGCACCTTCTATTCCTAAAATATGATGACCCAAACTCTGTTTAGTTGTAAGTCTGATTAATTGAACATATTTGTTGCCATACAATTTTAAGAGAGTTTAACTTTTCATGTGATTGAAATCCTGTCTTCTTATCTTTGCAGAGATGATTTCTTAGGCTCATTTTATCATTCAGTTATTAGATTATTAAGTGTCCATTTTCTATATACATGAATAGGTGCATATACCTAATAACAATAAATATAACCAAGATTTATTGAATTCTTAGTATTTGCCAGGCACACCCTGGAAATGTGACCAACTTTCAAGTGCTTTTTGGGGCTCTAAAAACAGCATTTCTTTTTTTTCTTTGAAGTATAGTTGATTTACAATATTATGTTAGTTTAGGGTAAACAACATCATGATTCAATATTTTTATAGATTATACTCCATTTAAAGTTATAAAGTATTGGCTATATTCCCTGTGCTGTACAATATATCCGTGTAGCTTATTTCTTTTATACATAGTAGTTTGTACCTCTTAAGCCCCTACCCTATCTTGCCCCTCTTCCCTTCCTTCTCTCTACTGGTAATGACTAGTTTGGTCTCTATAATGTTCTGAAAAAGTCACCTTTTTTAGAGCAGAGTTTTTTATTTTATTTTTTTACCGTTTGGAATTATGTAGGTGTTCTGTAACTAAAGCTCCATGAAGGCAGAGACTGTCTACCTTGTTCACTGCTGTGTCTCTAGTATCAAGCTCAGTCCTTGGCACACAGAAAATGCTCAATAAATACTTGTTATGAATGACTAGAAAATTATTAATTCTCTACCTTAGTAAAAGATGGAACTATGGAAATTTTGAGATGATAAAGAGAAAATAATACTGTTTTTTTCCCTAGCTTTTGTAAAACTCTGAGGCTAGGTTTTTCATCTGGAAGAGGCATATAATAACAGCCTCACTTGGTGCTTATGAGTTACTACTACATAAGATCATGCAAAATGCCTCTTACATTACACACATAGTTCATTTGAAAACTAAACTCTTAGCTCTCATCGCTTAATTTTCATTCAAAATTTTAATTTTAAAAAGATGAGAAGTGGTATTTTCCCTTATGGGTATTTATTTTATAGTGTGTTCTAGCACCTTAATATCTTTAATATAGAGACAGTATAGAGTAGTGGTCAAGGACACAGACTTCTAAGTAAGACCACTTAGGTTCAGATATGGGCTCACTTATTTAAATGTGTGATCATGGTAAGGTACTCACCCTCTTTGTACCTTAGTTTTGTCATCTGTAAAATGGAAATAACAATAGCACCTACCTTATAAGGAGGTCGTAATAAAAATTAAATATATATAAAGCTCCTAAAACCATGCCTGGTATATATAGGTGCTATATATGTTAGTTGTTATTACTGTATTTCCCACTCTTTCTCCAAAGCCTCTCTTCTAGTTATGGGTAATGGGAGGAGGTATTGCTAAGTCTCGTATTTTTTTAATTTAAGGATTTAAAAATCAAAAACATTAAAAATTTTGTGAAATGTCTTTGAAATACATAAAAAATGATTAAAATTTTGGTTATAATTATTGTTTGGAAGCCACCCTTCACTTAACTTGTAGTTTAGAAGTATATTTTTCTGAAAAAAATATTTAAATTCAGTTAATGGCGGTGATATAATTTTGATATTCAATCTGAATGGTGAAAGCTGGTGTACAGTTGCCATGAATTTTTATCTCAAGTTTATTTTGCTTTGTAGACATGTGTCTAATAAAAAAAAAGATGCTGCATAAACCATCGTTGGAGTTTGAATGTACTTCTGTTTTTGGTTGAGGTATAAATGTTATTTCTGGCTGTGTCCTTCATACTTAGCTCTTCTTACAACAAATGGAAAGGCCTTAATTGTACCTAAGGGAATAGTTAATCCACAGTGGACATATGGTGGACAAAAGCCGAGTCTAGTAAGTGAAATAAAATTATAAATGGTAAAGATTTGAATGCTTACAAAGTCTGGCAGCTATAAAAGATAGTATATTGTTTGAGATTAGCAAATTTTCTCTGAAGCATGATAGTAATAATTCTTTTCTTGGTGTGTTTTTGTTGTATATTTATATGTAAATTCGACTGAAAGATACTGAAAGATACATACTCTCAACTTATGTAGAAAGCATATTTGTCTTTTTTTTATTGTTCATTAAGCTTTGTGATGTGACTTTGACGTCAATAATAAAAGCTGATGATATCACATTTTTGGAAAGTTACTGCTCTTTTGATTGGAGGCAGTTAATTAGCATTAACCCAGAACAGCTCTTGGGCTTTATGGATTTGAGCATTATATGTGGTTGCACTGCTCCAGCAAAAGGTTAAGTATTAATGGAAAATGGTCACAGCCCTTTTACTTAAAGAAAACATGTTACTTGTAAGTTTTCTTTTGATTTTACTTTTACAGTTACATTGAATGTCTTCATTCATTTAGCCATCCATAAAGCAAATATTGTTGCACATGCGGTGGATAATAAGTCTTTTTAGGACTACTTGTGTGGCATGTCACAGGTCATTAACTGCAAGTAACCACCTGACTTGAGGGAAGCCTGGAAGCATCATTATAGTGAAATAAGCTTTTATTTAGGTATCACTGCAGCACATTGATTTATTGAAATGTCACCAATTGCTACTGTGAAAATATATTCTCATTATCATTCAGGGAATGGTAAAGAGTAACCACTGTATACTGTAAAAGATATATATTGCTAACAGTGGAAAAAATAAGAATAAATATTGTGGTCTGTATTTTTCTAATAATTAAAGAATTAATTAGATGATTAATTAGGCTAAATTAGGTAATTCTTGTAGGATGTTTTCAAATCTATGTGTGATTCTATACATGTGTTAAAGGCATGTTCTCAGTTCTTTCTCATTTGAAATACCTTAAAATTAAGCAGCATAGAAAGATAATAGCAAACTTAATATAACTATTATATTTAAGACAGTCAATCCATAAAGTAATAAGTTCTTTCTGTGAGCATGTGGCTGCTTCCTAGGCACATATATCATGAATCTAGCCTTCAGGAAACTTGTCTTTTTGTGGAAGTAAGATTAACATAATGGACAAAAAGTACAAAAGAAAAACAACGTATAGTTTAGCACTACTGTATCAATGAGAGGGAAAGGATTAAGAGGAATGTAGACCTCAAACTGAGTTTTTGCAAAACTGGTAGGGTTTGGATACATCATGTTATAAGTAAGTCTTGAGCCAGTTCAAGGGTATCTCTGCATTTGGAATTTAATGTTGGCTTTAAAAAATTTTGTTTAATTTATTTTTTATTGGAATATAGTTGATGTACATTGTTGTGTTAGTTTCAGGTGTATAGCAAAGTGAATCAGTTTTATATATATCCACTTTTTTTAAGATTCTTTTCCCATATAGGTCATTACAGGGATTGAGTAGAGTTCCCTGTGCTACACAGTAGGTCCTTATTAGTTATCTATTTTATATATAGTAGTGTGTATATGTCAATCCCAATCTCCCAATTTATCCCTACCCTCCTTTCCCCCCTGGTAACCGTAGGTTTGTTTTTTACATCTGTGACTCCATTTCTGTTTTGTAAATAAGTTCATTTGTCCCATTTTTTTTGGATTCCACATATAAGTGATATCATATGATATCTGTCTTTCTCTGTCTGACTTCATTCAGTATGGCAGTCTCTGGGTCCATCTGTGTTGCTGCAAATGGCATTATTTTGCTCTTTTTTTATGGCTGAGTAATATTCCATAGTATATATATACCACATATTTATCCATTCCTCTGTCGATGGACATGTAGGTTGCTTCCATGTCTCGGCTATTGTAAATAGTGCTGCAATGAAAATTGGGGTGCATGTATCTTTTCAAATTATGGTTTTCATCAGATATATGCCCAGGAGTGGGATTGCTAGATCATATGGTAGTTCTATTTTTAGTTTTTAAGGAACTAAAAACTGTACCAATTTACATTGGTACATTGGTAATTGGCTGTACCAATTTACATTCCCACCAACAGTATAGGAGGGTTCCCTTTTCTCCACACCATCTCCAGCATTTGTTGTTTATAGATTTTTTGATGATGCATTGCTCTAATAATTAGTGATGTTGAGCATCTTTTCATGTGCTTTTAGGCCAACTGTGTGTCTTTTTTGGAGACCTCCTAGAGTAATGAAAATAAAAACAAAAATAAACGGGACCTAATTAAACTTAAAAGCGTTTGCACAGCAAAGGAAATCATAAACAAAACAAAAAGACAACCCACAGAATGGGAGGAAATATTTGCAAATGAACTGACCAACAAGGAATTAATCTCCAAAAAGAGCTCACGCAGTTCAGTATCAAAAAACAAACAACCCAATCAGAAAATGGGCGGAAGGAGCAATCCCACTACTGAGCATATAACCTGAGAAAACCATAACTCAAAAAGATACATGTACCACAGTGTTCATTGCAGCTCTGTTTACAAGAGCCAGAACATGGAAGCAACCTAAATGTCCATCGACAGATGAATGGATAAAGAAGATGTGGCACATATATACAATGGAATATTACTCAAACATAAAAAGGAACGAAATTGAGTTATTTGTAATGAGGTGGATGAACCTAGAGTCTGTCATACAGAGTGAAGTAAGTCAGAAAGAGAAAAACAAATACCGTATGTTAATGCATATGTATATGGAATCTAAAAAAATGGTACTGATGAACCTGGTGGCAGGGTAGGAATAGAGACACAGACATAGAGAACAGATTTGAGGACATGGGGGAAAGGGGAAGCTGGGATGAAATGAGAGAGGAGCATTGACATATATACACTACCAAATGTAAAATGGATGGCTAGTGGGAAGCTGCTGCATAGCACAGGGAGATCAGCTCGATGCTTTGTGACCACCTAGAGGGGTGGGATACGGAGGGTGGGAGGGAGGCTCAAGAGGGAGGGGATATGGGGATGTATGTATACATGTAGCTGATTCACTTTGTTGTACAGTGGAAACTAACACAACATTGTAATGCAATTATACTCCAATAAAGATGTAAAAAAGAAAAAAAAGAAAAAAAGAAAATGGGCAGAAGATCTAAATGTTGGCTTTTTTACAAAAAAAAAAAAAAAATCCTAAGAACTCATTTTAGAGTTTCTTAAAATATGAGTTCCACTTCCATATTTTGGTGTTTGTTTCCATGCTAGGAGGATCTAAATAACAAAAAATATTAGAGCCTGTATTAGTTTGCCAGGGCTGCCATAACAAAGTACCTCAAACTGGGTGGTTTAAACAACAGAAATTTATTTTCTAACAATTCTAGTGGCTAGAAGTCTGAGATCAAGGTGTCTGCAGGGTTGGTTTGTAGATGGCTGTCTTCTCCCTTTATCTTCACATGGTGTTTCCTTCATGCGTGTCTATGTACGAATCTCCTCTTTTAAGGACCGCAGTCATGCTGGATTAGGGCCCATCCATATGACCTCAATTTTACCTTAATTACTTCTTTAAAGGCCCTATATTGAAATAAAGTCACATTCTAAGGGTCTGGGGGTTAGAACTTCAACATATGAATTTGAGGGAGGTCAGGGTTGACATAGTTCAGCCCAAAGTAGAGCCATTATGGTTTAATATGTTAGAAGTAAATCTCAAAGAATCATAGAAGTTGAAGCTAGAATAATACAGAAGTCTTCTGATGTTATTATTTTATTTACTAATGAGGAAACCAAAATAAGAGCTCTTTTGAAAACGTTATGGAAATCAATGGACGTTAAATTTGTAGACCACCTTTGAATATTTAATATATGAAACTGTGAATTAGTCAGATTATTTGAATAACTTTTTGTTTGTTATCAGAATCAAATGCACATACTATGCAAATTATTGGAAGAATGCTTCTAAAAGCAAATGGTGCCCTCCTCCTTTTTGTTCTGTTCCGGTACTTCTAAAATTATAATGGAAGCCAAAGGAAGGGAAAGTGAGTTGATTTACAGAAATAGAATATCACATATGACTTTTAGAACCACGTAGGCATACGTTGAAGATACTGTGGGTTCAGGTCCAGACTACCGTAGTAAAGCGAATATCACAACAAAGTGAGTCACACAAATTTTTTGGTTTCCCAGGGCATATAAATGTTATATTTACACTATACTGTAGTCTGTTAAGTAGCATTATGTCTAAAAAAAAAACGTACATACCTTAATTAAAAATACTTTATTGCTAAAAAAATACTAATCATCATCTGAGCCTTTAGCAAGTTGTCGTCTTTTTGCTGGTGTACGGTCTTGCCTCATTGATGATGGCTGCTAAATGATCAGGGTGGTAGTTGCCGAAGGTTGGGCTGGCTGTGGCAATTTCTTAAAATAAGACAATGAAGTTTGCCTCATTGATTGATTCTTCCCTTCACAAACGCTTTCTCTTCTGCATGCAATGCTGTTTGATAGCATTTTACCCACAGTAGAACTTTCCTCAGATATAAAGAAGAATGAAATACTGTTATTTGCAGCAACGTGGATGGACCTAGATAATATTATGTTTAGTGAAATAAGCCTGACAGAGAAAGATAAATACTATATGATATCACTTATATATGGAATGTAAAAAATAACACAAAGGAATGTATATGTATACATGAAACAGAATCACAGATACAGAAAACTTGTGGTTACCAAAGAGGAGAGGGAAGGGAGGAGGGACAAATTAGAAGTATGGAATCAACAGATACAAAATACTATATATAAAATAGATAAACAATAAGGATTTACTGTATAGCACAGGGAATTATACCAGTTATCTTGTAATAACCTATAATGGGATATAATCTGCAAAAATACTGAATTACTATGCTGTAAACCTAAAACTAACACAATATTATAAATCAACTATACTTCAATAAAAAATCAACAACAAAAAAGTCACCTGACAAAGAAAAAAAAATTGGAGTCAATCCCCTTAAACCCTGCCGCTGCTTTATCAACTCAGTTTATGTAATATTCTAAATCCTTTGTTGTCATTTCAACAGTCTTCACATCATCTTTACCGGAAGTTGATTACCTCTCAAGCAACCACTTTTTTTAGTTATCTGTAAAAAGCGACTCCTCATTCATTAAAGTTTTATCATAAGATTGCAGCAATTCAGTCACATCTTCAGGCTCCACTTCTAATTCTAGTTCTGTTGCTGTTTCTGCTACATCTGCAGTTACTTCCTCTAATGAAGTTTTAAACCCTTCAAAGTCATCCAAGAGGGTTGGAATTAACTTCCATACTTCTGTTAATGTTGATATTTTGACTTCTTCCCAAGAATCACTAATGTTATTTAATGGTGTCTAGAATGGTGAATCTTTCCAGAATGTTTTCAATTACTTTGCCCTGATCCACCAGAGGAATCACTATCTTTGGCAATTATAGCCTTACAAAATTTATTTCTTAGGTAATAAGACTTGAAACTTAAAATTACTCCTTGATCTATGGGCTATGGAAAGGATGTTGTATTAGTAGGCATGAAAACATTAATCTCATTGTGCATCTCCATCAGAGCTCTTTGGTGACCAGGTGCATTGTCAGTGAGCAATAATATTTTGAAAGGAATCCTTTTTTTCTGAGCACTAGCTCTCAACTGTGGGCTTAAAATATTCAGTAAACCATGTTATAAATAGATGTACTGTCATCTAGACTTTGTTGTTCCATCTAGGAGCACAGGCACAGAAGATATAGCATAATTCTTAAGGGCCCTAGGATTTTCAGAATGGTAAATGACCATTGGCTTCAACTTAAAGTCACGAGCTGCATTAGCCCCTAACAAGAGAGTCAACCTGTCCTTTGAAGGCAGGCATTGACTTCTCCTCTCCAGTTGTGAAAGTCCTAGATGGCATCTTCTTCCAATATAAGGCTGTTTTATCTACATTGAAAATCTGTTGTTTAGTGTAGCCACCTTCATCAGTTAACTTAGCTAGATCTTCTGGATAACTTGCTGCAGCTTCTCTATGAGCACTTGCTGCTTCACCTTGCACATTTATGTTATGGAGATGGCTTCTTTCCCTACACCTCATTAATCAACTTCTGTTAGCTGCAAAGTTTTCTTCTGCAGCTTCCTTACCTCTCTAAGCCTTCGTTAGTTAAAGACAGTGCTTTGCTTTGGATTAGGCTTTGACTTATGGGACTGTTTTGGCTGGATCATCTTCTATCCAGACCACTAAAACTTTCTCCATATCAAGAAAAAGTTTGCAAATGATGCAACCAACAAGGGCTTAATTTCCAAAATACACAAACAGCTCCTACAATTCAATAACAATAAAACAAAAACAACCCAATCAAAAAATTGGCAGAAGACCTAAATAGACATTTTTCCAAAGAAGGCATACAGATGGCCAATAGGCACATGAGAAGATGCTCATCATTGCTAATTACTAGAGAAATGCAAATCAAAACTACAATGAGGTACATATATACAATGGAATATTACTCAGCCATAAAAAAAGAATGAAATAATGCCATTTGCAGCAACATGGATGGACCTAGAGATTATACTAAGTGAAGTAAGACAGAGAAAGGCAAATATCATATGATATCACTTATATATGGAATCTAAAAAAATGATACAAATGAACTTATTTAGAAAACAGAAATAGACTCACAGACTTAGGAAACAAACTTATGGTTACCAAAGAAGAAAGGTGGGGGGGGGCGTGATAAATTAGGAGTTTGGGGTTAACATATACATACTACTATATATAAAATAGGTAAACAACAAGGACATACTATATAGCGCAGGGGACTCTGCTCAGTATTCTGTAATAACCTAAATGGGAAAAGAATCTGAAAAAGAATAGATACATGTATATGTATAACTGAATCACTTTGCTGTACACCGGAGGCTAACACAACATTGTAAATCAACTGTAATCCAATATAAAATAAAAATTTTAGAAAGTAGTAGAAAAGTTATTAAAAAAAAACTACAATGAGTTACCACCTCTCACCAGTTAGAATGACCATCATTGAAAAGTCTACAAATAATAAATGCTGGAGAGGGTGTGGAGAAAAGGGAACCCTCTTACCCTGTTGGTGGGAATGTAAATTGATACAGCCACTACGGAGAACAGTATGGAGCTTCCTTAAAAAACTAAATATAGAACTACCATATGACCCAGCAATCCCACTACTGGGCATATACCTAGACAAAACTATAGTTTGAAAAGATACATGCACCGCTATGTTCATAGCAGCACTGTTTACAGTAGCCAAGACATGGAAACAGTCTAAATGTCCATTGACAGATGAATGGATAAAGAAGATGTGGTACATATATACAATGGAATATTACTCAGCCATTAAAAAGAATGAAATAACGCTGTTTGCAGCAACATGGATGGACCTAGAGATTATCATACTAACTGAAGTAAATCAGAAAGAGAAAGACAAATACCATATGATATCACTTATATGTGGAATCTAAAATATGGCACAGATGAACATATCTGTGAAACAAAAACAGACTTACAGATATGGAGAACAGACTTGTGGTTGCCAAGGGGGAGAGGCGGTGGGGGAGGGAAGGACGTGGAGTTTTGGATTAACAGATGCAAACTATTATATATAGGGTAGATAAACAACAAGCTCCTACTGTATAGCACAGGGAACTATATTCAATATCCTATGCTAAACCATAATGGAAAAGAATATGAAAGAGAATATATATATATATATATATATATGTATAACTGAGTCACTTTGCTGTACAGCAGAAATGAAACACAACATTGTAAATCAACTATAATAAAAACTTTTCTCCATATCAGCAGTAAGGCTGTTTTGCTTTCTTATCATTTGTGGGTTCACTGGAGTAGCACTTTTAATTTCCTTTAAGAACTTTTCCTTTGCGTTCACAACTTGGCTAACTGTTTGGCACAAGAGGCCTAGCTTTTGGCCTGTCTCAGCTATTGACATGCCTTCCTCACTAAGCTTAATCATTCTAGATTTGCATTTAAAGTGAGAGATGTGTGACTCTTTCACTTGAACACTTAGAGGTCATTGTAGGGTTACTAACTGGCCTAATTTGAATATTGTTGTGTCTCAGGGAATAGGGAGGCATGAAGAGAGAAAGAGAGACGGTGGAATGGCCCGTCGATGGAGCAGTTAGAACACACACAATATTTATCGATTAAGTTTGCAGTCTTATATGGGTTCAGTTTGTGACGCCCCCAAACAATTACAACAGTAACATCAAAGGTCGCTGATGATAAATCATCTTAACAAATATAATAATAATGGAAAAGTTTGAAACATCATGAAAATTGCCAAAATGTGGCACAAAAACACAGAGTGAGCAAATGCTGTTGGAAAAATGGTACCAATAGACTTGCTCAATGCAGTGTCGCCACAAACCTTCAATTTTTAGAAAATGCAATACCTGCAAAGCACAATAAAGTGAAATGCAATGAAATGAGGTATGCCTGTATCTAACATTCAAATGAACTCTCTTTTTTTACTGAATATGCTAGGCTTAATTCCAGAAGATGGTCTTTTTTATCTCTTTTTGAACTGCTGGTTTTCTGTTGACTTTTTTCAAATTTAAAAAATACGATGCATATGGAAATATAAATTTAAAAATTTTTGGAAGATGTTGAGCAAATGAACCATCCAAGAATCTGTTGGACATGGGACTTCCCTGGTGGTCCAGTGGTTAAGAATCCACCTTCCAATGCAGGGACGTGGGTTCGATCCCTGGTAGGGGAACTAAGATCCCACATGCCACGGGGCAACTAAGCCCGCGCGCCACAACTACTGAGCCCGCGAGCTCTAGAGCCCGCGCGCCACAACAAAAAAAGGATCCTGCATGCCGCGACCAAGACCTAAGACCTGATGCAGCCAAATAAATAAATAAATAAATATTTAAAATATAATAAATAAAAAGATTAAAAAAAAAAGAATCTGTTGGACACATATAAAAAGTAACTGAGTTTTAATAAGAAGCTCTACCTAGTATTGTTATAATCTATCATATAGTCTCCATATAATCAAAGATTTGTTATTGATAGTTTTTCAAGTGGATCATTGCAGAAAATTTTCAGGTGCAACAAGGCAGTCATGACATACTTGATGTGATCAGTTGGGCTCTGTATTATAAATACTATAAATATATATAATAATGTGATAAATATATATGATTACAGCTTATATTCTGATATGCTTTCTAAAGAGCGAGGAATGGGTGGAGATATAGTTAGTGCTTTGGGAATTGTGTATATGTAATTGTGTTTGAGGGCATTATTCATTGTGTATCATATTGGAGCAAAATTTAGGGATTAAGAGAGAGTTTAGGAGTTTTGTATGCATGATCTAAAGTTTTATTGGCTTTATTAATTCGGAGTGGTGAAATAGGAACAAAACACTTTTATCGCCTCAAGAGACTATTGACCATACTAAGAAAATTTTGTCATAGTTACGGGATGCTATAGTTATGGGATTTTTAAAGAAAATTTAGATATAATTCACCTACCATAAAATTCACCATTTTAAAGTATACCGTTTTTAGTATATTCACTGAGTTGTGCAGCCATAACCGCTATCTAATTCTAGAACGTTTTCTTTAACCCCAAAAGAAACCTTGTACCCATTAGCAGTCACTGTTGCCCTTTCTCCTTCTTCCCTCCATTTCCCCTCCCTAACTTCTGGCAAGGTACTAAACTACTTTCTGTTCCTATGGGTTTGCTTATTCTAGACATTTCATATAAATGGAATCATGAAATATGTGACCTTTTGTGTTTGGATTCTTTCACTTATAATAATGTCTTCAAGGTTCATTTATGTTATAACATGTATCAGTACTTCATTTCTTTTTATGGCTAAATAATATTCCATTGTATGGATATAACTTACCACATTTTGTTTATCCATTCATCAGTTGATGGCCATTTGGGTTGTTTTCCAGTTTTTGGCTATTATGAATAATGCTTTTACGAACATTTATGTATACGTTTTTGCATGGACATAGGTTTTTATTTCTCTTGGGAAGATACCTAGGAATGGAATTGCTGTGTCATATGGTAACTTACTTTTTGAGGAACTACCAAGCTGTTTTCCACAGCAGTTGCACCATTTCACATTCCTACCAGTGATGTATGAGGGCTGCAGTTTCTCTAGATCCTCACCAGCACTTGTTATTTTACTTCTTTAAAAAAAAATTATAGCCATCCTAGTGTGTGTGAAGTGATATCTCATTGTGATTTTGATCTTCATTTCCCTAACAATCATGTTGAGTATCTTTTCAGGTTCTTAATGTCTATTTGTATATCTTCTTTGGAGAAATACATATTCAAATCATTTGCCCGTTTTTAAGTTTTGTTGTCTTTAATTGTTGTGTTGTGTTCTTTAGAGGATATTATACCCTTATCAGATATACAATTTATAAATATTTTATTTGATTCTGCAGGTTGGCTTTTCATTTTCTTAGTTAGGTCATTTGATACACAAAAGTTTTTGACTTTGATGAAATCCAATTTATTTTTTTTCTTTGGTTGCTTATGCTTTAGGTGTTATATCTAAGAAACTATTGCCTTATCCAAGGTCATGACGTTTTAATTTAATTTAATGTAATGTAATTTAATTTAATTTAATTTTATTTTATTTTTGGCTGCGTTGGGTCTTCATTGTTACATGCGGGCTTTCTCTAGTTGCGGAGAGCAGGGGCTACCCTTTTTTTTTTTTTAGCATCTTTATTGGAGTATAATTGCTTTACAACGGTGTGTTAGTTTCTGCTTTATAACAAAGTGAATCAGTTATACATATACATATATCCCCATATCTCTTCCCTCTTGCGTCTCCCTCCCTCGCACTCTCCCTATCCCACCCCTCTAGGTGGTCACAAAGCACGGAGCTGATCTCCCTGTGCTGTGCGGCTGCTTCCCACTAGCTATCTATTTTACATTTGGTAGTGTATATATGTCCATGCCACTCTCTCACTTCGTCCCAGCTTACCCTTCTCTTCGTTGCGGTGTGCGTGCTTCTCATTGCGGTGGCTTCTCGTTGCAGAGCACGGGCTCTAGGCGTGCGGGCTTCAGTAGTTGTGGTGCACGGGCTTAGTTGCTCTGTGGCATGTGGGATATTCCCAGACCAGGGATTGAACCCATGTCCCCTGCATTGGCAGGCAGATTCTTAACCACTGCACCACCAGGGAAGTCCCAAGGTCATGAAGATTTATACTAATGTATTTTTTTAAGAGTTTTATGGTTTTAGCTCTTAAGTTTAGGTCTTCAATTCATTTTGAGTAAATTTTTTAAAAATATATTTATTTATTCATTTGGCTGCGCCGGGTCTCAGTTGTGACACACAGAATCTTTGTTGCCGCATGTGGGATCTTTGCTGTGGCATGTGAACTCTTAGTTGTGGCATGTAGGATCTAGTTCCCTGACCAGGGCTGGAACCTGGGCCCCCTGTATTGGGAGTGCAGCATCTTAGCCACTGGACCACTAGGGAAGTCCCTTGAGTAAATTTTTAAATGGTGTGAGTAGGAGTCCAAATTCATTTTGCATGTAGATATCCTATTGTCTCAGCATAATTTGTTGAAAAGACTGTTCTTTTCCCATTGAATGGTTTTGGCACTCTTGTCAAAAATCAATTGACTATAGATATATGGATTTACTTCTGGATTCTCGCTTGTATTTCATTGATATGTATTTCTATCCTTATGCCATTACCACACTGTCTTATTACTGTAGCTTTGTGGTAAGTTTTGAAATCAGGAAGTGTCTAATACTCCTGCTTTATTCTTCTTTTTCCAGATTGTTTTGACTATTCTGTGTCCCTTGCATTTCCGTATGAATTTTAAGATCAGCTTGTCATTTCTGCAAAGACATCAGCTGGGAATTTGTATTGAATCTCTAGATCAATTTGGGGAGTATTGCCATCTTAACAATATTAAGTCTTCCAATCCAGGAACATGGGAAGTCTGTTCATTTATTTACTTTTTCTTTAATTTAACAACGTTGTAGCTTTCAGGGTATAAAATTCACCCGTCTATAAAGTATTTTGTACTTTTCATGCTGTTGTACTATTATAAATAGAAATGTTTTTCTGATTTCGTTTTCATATTGTTCATTGCTAGTGTATAGAAATGCATGTGTTTCTGTATATATATTCTACAACCTTGCTGAAAAAGTTTATTAGCTCTAATAGTTTCTTTTTTTTTTGCGTGTGTAGATTCCTTAAGACTTTCAACATACAAGATTATGCCATCTGCAAGTAGAGATGACTTTTTCCTTTTCAGTATGGATACTTTTTAATTCATTTTCTTGCCTAATTGCCCCAGCTTGAACTTACATTGAACAGAAGTGATGAGAACAGATATCTTTGTCATGTTTTTATCGTGAAGAGTGTTGGATTTTGTCAAATGCTTTTTCATTATCTATTGAGATAATCATTTGCTTTTTTCCCTCTACTCCAGTTTGATTGGGAATAATCTCAATTGACCTACCTTCAGGTTCACTGATTATTTCTTTTGTCTGCTTGGATCTGCTACTGAGCCCCTCTAGTGAATTTTTCATTTAAAAAGTGCTTGATAAATTCCATGATTTTTGTTATTTCCAAATCTGTTTCTCTGATTTTTTATCCTGGTTATTACTTGTATTTTAGTTTCTTCATATATCTAACACTCTTTTATTGGGCTTTGGATATTTTACATTCTTGAGTCCTGGATTTTGTTATCTTATTTTGTACTTTGGTAGGCACTTAAATTATTTGTAACTTGATAGTTTATAAGCTTTGTTAGAGTGACCATACTCTAGGGCTAGTTTAGCCCTATTCCTAAGGTGTTACCCTTTTGTGTTCTTCCACTGAATGCCCTGGTATTTAATGAGTTCTTTCCTCGTTAGTGGTTGGAAGTTGAGTATCTCCCAGTTCTGTTTGCATTCTGGGAATTTTTCTAGTTGCAGCTTTCTCATTCTTCTTTGCCCAGTCTCATGGAGTTTTGCCTGTACATGTGTAGTTTAGTAGTCAAGAACAGACTCAAGAATACTCATAAAGATTTCTGGACCTTTTCCTCTTTGTAGCTGTCTTCTTTGTGATACTCCGCTTCACAAAATCCCAAATCCTTCAGTTTATTTGAACTGCAATCTCAGTTTCCTCTAGTCTACAGGCTGATTGTTTTCAATACTTTCCTTGTGTTCTTCTTCTCCTTTATATAGTTTAGAAAGTTCTTCCAGGTAGAAAGTCACAGTGATTATAAAGCTCAATTTATTTGTTTCTCATCTCTCAGGGATCATCCTCCCTGATATTCATTGTCTGCTTTATATATTTTGTTTGGTTTTCTAGTTATTTATGGCAGGAGGAAAATCCTGTTCCAGCTGTTCTGACAGAGTTTGAAGCAGTAGTAGTTTAAGAAGGTTTTTAGTCTTCAGATATTTTATATCTCCATAGTGTTTTGTATCTTCATATTTGTATACTAAATAAGATAAAGATTATACTTACCAGTGTTTTAGGTTAGCTGTTTTTATGAAGAGAGTTTTAAAATTTAGAAATAATCCGAAAAACTCAGTAGTGGATCAGTTCATTTCAGAATATCAGATCTATGGGGAATTCTGATTGTTTGGATCATGAGACTGAACCATTTTCTTACACCGTACATATCTTGATTCATGCAAAGCAAGGAGGAAAAGGACAATGTTGATGATTAAAAAACACATAAACTGAAATTTTCTTTTTAGGGATTGGTCTTGAAAATCCAAATGTCTAAAGTACGTGTTGTGCCCATAGGGTGAAAATATTCTCCTTAGTCATAATCTTGAGAGTAAAGGTTAGCAAGACTAAAACTAATACTAAAATATTTTAAAAGTCAGCCAAATATTTTGATTAATGCTGTTGAGTAGCAGGAGAATAATCTCATCAATACAAGTAAGGTAATATGTGTATTTAGTGAACATCTGTTAAGGGCCTGTTTTGCCCAGGAATCATGCTAAATACTGGGAATACAAAAAGAATAAGATATGGTCCCTACCCTTAAAGACCTGATAGTTTTCAAGATATAGCCATAAAATTATGAGGAAGGTTGGACTATAAGATTAAAAATGGATAGTGACCAGTTTATGCACAGTCATGGGAAGGTGGGATATTAAATGGAGATCAAGGTAAAGGATCAGTACCATGTGCAGATTGTGGAATAAAAGTCAAAGTCATAGATGTGGATGAAGCATCATTTAGGATCTTATAAAAGCATTTCATTTTCTTCCTCATGGTTCTCATTGTATCAAGGTCTCAATTCTTGTTCTTCTCCTCAGAGATTCTTTTTCAAAGTTGCATCCTCTTTTGTGCACAAATCTTACCAGGTTGGATGAAGCTAGGTGATAACCTGAGGTTAAGAAGAGGATGATTTCTTTTCTGCACTGTCTTTCCCAATAAGGCTTTTTTCATTGAATCTTTATGAAAGTCTCACTGGAATTTTTTTTCCCAAAAGATGAGACTGTCAAAAGGGATTCTTTAGGTTGAACTAAGCAATCAGGTACACTTTTTGTACTCTTCAGTTTGAACATTATCTCAAGTTTAAAACACCAGAGATAATAAATTTGATAATATGATAGTCATAAAACTTAAAGTTGTCAATGTGACATTTTAAATCACATCTTGCCTTTAACCTAAGCTTTTTTTTTTTTTTATATTTCACTGCTGTAATACAAGCAGGTGTTGAGAGGGAATGGAAAGGGAGAGTAGTACCTCAAAGTGATAATCCTACTAGGATAATCACTTTTGTGTTGTTTAGAATTGATGCTGCTCCAAAGTATGACTACTATACTGTCAAATTTTTCTTACCACAGAACTTTGTGCACATGTATTAAATTAAAAAAAAAAATTAAACAAAATCCCCCAAACTGCCACAACCTATAAAAGCCAAGAACTTTGTCAGATGTTAAAAGTTTCTTAAAAAAAAAAAGTTTCTATTAATTCTCCTATGATGCCAAATTCATCAAGATCTTAAAAAAAATGTATATGGACCAAATTTGGCTTTCTCTAAGAATTCCTCCTGCTCATTTGTATACACACACACACACACACACACACACACACACACACACACACACACACACACAGAGCGCTCTAAAGTAGGATCTTGAGTGCTTTTCATGATGCTAGAGATTTGCTAATGTTAGAGTTTCTGAAGTAGAAAACTCTTTGCTAAATTACTGTGAAGGATTGAAGGATTTGAGGAAAACAACATTTCTTGACATAGTTTTATACGGGATTCAGTCCTTAATTTTAGTAATAGCCAAGGGAGCTTAATTCCAGAACCAATCAGCCTGCTTACTGATATTCTTTAAAAAGATTTTTTTTATTAGGACTTTTATTTTTTAGAGCAGTTGAAGGTTCACAACAAAATTGAGGGGAGGGTACAGAGATTTCCCATATTCCGCCTGCCCCCACATATGCATAGCCCTACCCCCATTATTAATAACCCCCGGGAGTGGTACTTTTGTTACAATTGATGAACTTAGAGTGGTACATTGTAATCACCCAGAGTCTATAGTTTACATTATGATTCATTCTTGTTGTTATACATTCTGAAGGTTTGAGCAAATATGTGATGGAATGTATCCATCATTATGATATCATACAGAGTATTTTTACTGCCCTAGAAACCCTGTGTGCTCCCCACCTATCCCCTCCTCCTGACTCCTGGCAACCACTGGTCTTTTTACTGTCTCCATAGTTTGCCTTTTCCATAGTGTCATATAGTTTGAATCATGTAGTACGTAGCCTTTTCAGATTGTCTTCTTCCACTTAGTATGTGCACTTAAAGCTCCTCCATGGCTTTTCATGGTTTGATAGCTCATTTCTTTTTAGTGCAGTTTATTTGTCCATTCACCTACTGAAGGACATCTTGGTTGCTTCTAAGTTTTGGCAGTTATAAATAAAGGTGCTGTAAACATCGGTGTGCAGGTTTTTGTGTGGTCATGTTTTCAAATCATTTAGGTAATTACCAAGGAGTGCGATTGCTGGATCGAATGGTAAGCGTATATTTAGTTTTGTAAGAGACTGCCAAACTGTCTTCTAAAAGGGCTGTACCAGATTGCACTCTCACCAGCATTGTATGAGAGTTCCTTGTACTCTTCATCCTCACCAGCATTTGGTGTTGTCAGTGTTCTGGATTTTGGCCATTCCAGTAGGTTATAGTGCTATGTTATTGGCATTTTCATTTCCATTTCCCTGATTGACAGTATGATGTGAAACATCTTTTCATATGTTATTTGCCATTTGTGTGTCTTCTTTGGTGAGGTCTGTCTTGTCTTCTCATTCTCTTGACGTTGTTTTTCCCAGAGTAGTTCTTAATTTTAATAACAAAGTCCAGCTTATCAATTTTTTCTCTCATGGATTGTGCCTTTGCTGTTATATCTAAAAAGATATTGCCATATCCAAAGTCATCTAGGTTTTCTGCTATGTTATCTTCTAGGAGTTTTATAGTTTTACATTTTACAAATAGTTCCGTGATCCGTTTTGGGTTAATTTTTGTGAAAGGTGTAAGGTCTGTGTTTAGATTAATTTTTTTTTCTTTTTTTTTGCACATGTGTGTCCAGTTTTTCTAGCACCAATTGAAAAACTTATCTTTGCTCCATTGTATTATCTTTACTTCTTTGTCAAAGATCAGTTGACTATATGTATTTGGGTCTATTTCTGGTCTCTCTGTTTTGTTCCATTGATCTATTTGTCTGTTCTTTTGCAGTACCACATGATCTTGATTATTGAAGCTTTTTAGTAAGTCTTGAGGTTGGGTAGTGTCAGTACTCTGTTTTTCTCTTTCAATACTGTTTTGGCTACTCGGGTCTCTTGCCTCTCCATATAAAGTTTAGAATGAGTTTGTCAGTATCCATAAAATAACTTGTTGGGATTTTGATTGGGATTGCATTGAATCTATAGATCAGGTTGGATAGAACTGAAATCCTAACAATATTGGGTCTTCCTACCCATGAACATGGAATATATCACCATTTCTTTAGTTCTCTCCATTTATTTAGTTCTTCTTTGCTTTTGTTTATCAGAGTTTTGTAGTTTTTCTCTATATGTACATTTCCTTTACAAGATATAGATCTTGTACATATTTTGTTAGATTTACACCAAGGTATTTTATTTTGGGGGGATATTAACGTAAATGGCATAATGTTTTTAATTTCACATTTTACTTGTTCATTGCTGGTATATAGGAATGTGGTTGCCTTTTATATATTAATCTTGTATCCTGTGGTCTTGCTGATATTCTTGATGAAATTGATATAATTTCAAAGAATGTGTTAAAAGTCCTATATCTCAATGTACCTATAGGACATTTCATGGAATGTTACTTGTCTGTGTTTAGTATTGAGTATGATATTCTGGAAGCTAGTTAAAGAGAATGTTCCAAGGAAGGAGGAATCAACTATGTCAGATGCTGCTGATAGGTAAGTAAGAAGAGGATCAATAATTGACTATTGGCTTTAGCAACCATTCATTGTTTATTTTTATAAGATCAATTTTGGTGAAGTGGTGAGGACAAAAGTGAGATTAGAATTAATAAGTATAGATGATTCTTCTGAGGAGTATGCTGTAAAGAAAGCAGAGAAATGGAAGAGGGGAGTGGGGTCAGGAGTTTTAGAATTGTTTTTGCTTTCGTTTTTCAGGATGGGAAAAATATGTTTGTATGCTGATAGAAATGAAATAGAGTGAGTAAAATTGATGATATAGGAGAGGGATGTTAGAATTGCTGGAGTGATGTCATTATGTAGTTGAGGGGGGTAGGATTTAGTGTACAAATAAATGGTTTGACTTTGGGTAGGAGCATGGATCATTTATTGATTCATGCTAACAGGAGTATAGACGACTGCCTATACTATATTTGATGTGTAGATCTGGTGACATGTAGGAGGACTCTTGACTGTTTCTAGTTTCTCAGTGAAATGGGAAGCACAGTCCTTGCTGTGGGTTAAATTGTTTTCCCCTAAAACAGCGGTCCCCAACCTTTTTCGCACCAGGGACCGGTTTCTTGGAAGACAATTTTTCCACGGACGGGGGCTGTGGGGGGAGATGGTTCAGGCGGTAATGCGAGCAATGGGGGGGGATGGTTCAGGCAGTAACGTGAGTACTGGGGAGCGGCAGATGAAGCTTCGCTCGCTCGCCTGCCCGCCGCTCACCAGCTGCTGTGTGGCCCAGTTCCTAACAGGCCATGGACCAGTAGTGGTCCACGGCCCGGCAGATTGGGGACCCCTGCCCTAAAAGATATGTTGAAATCCTGACCTCCGGTACCTGTGAATGTGACCTTATTTGGAAATACGGTCTTCGTGGATGTAAGCAAGTTAAGATGAGTCGTACTTGATTAAGGTTATCTGTAAATCCAATGACTGGTTTCTTTTTAAGGGCAGAGAAATTTGGACAGAGATACAGACACTTAAGGAGGAAAGCCATGTAAAGATGGAGGCAGAGATTGGAGTGATGGAGCTACAAGCCAAGGAATGCCAAGGTTTGCTAGTAACCACAAGAAGCTAAGGAGAGGCAAGAAAGGATTCTTCCCAAAAGCCTTCAGAGGGAGCATGGCTCTGCCAACAATTTGATTTCTGACTTCTAGCTTCCAGAACTCTGAGAGAATACATTACTACTGTTTTAAGCCACCTATTTTATGGTACTTTGTTTCAGAACCCTTGGAAACTGATACCAGTCTTCAACTGAGAGTGAGAATGGGGGAAGGCTTGATGTTTTGATTTCTCATGGATGTTTTTAAAATTTTTCTTTCTTTGACCTAGACTTCATATAACATCAAGCTTCCTTGACACTTTCATTGGCTGGTGGGTAGAATGTTACTAGGCTGATTTTTAAGGGACAGAGCATCTCTTCAAGACTACAAACTTGGTTGTGTAGTTTTCTCATCTTTTTGCAATTCCAAGCACATGGCTTCTTGCAGGTAGGATTTAGAAAAGCTGGTTGCAGCACTCAGGACTGTTGGACCCTCTCTTCCCCTCCTCATGAGCCACTGTAGAGTCAGTTTATGATTATTGTTCTGTTTTTTTTTTTTTAACATTCTTATAAAAATTTTAACATTCAGGAAAGTTGAAAGAATTTTACAGTAAATACCTGTATACTCACTGTCTAGAGCAGAAGTTTGGCAAACTTTTTCTGAAAAGAGCCAGATAGTAAATATTTTAGGCTTGGCAAGACATACAGCATCTGTTGTAACTATTCAACTATCCCGTTGTAGTACCAATCCAGGCATGGACAATATGTAAATGAATGGGTGTGGCTGTGTTCCAATAAAATGTTATTTATAGACACTAAAATTTGAATTTCATATTTCTTATGTCATGAATTATTCTTTTCATTTATTTTCAACTTTGTAACAATGTAAAAACTGTTCTTAGCTCATGAGCCATAAGAACAGGTGGCAGACCAGGTTGGCCTACATGCTATATAATTTGCTGACCCCTGATCTAGAATTTACAATGAACATTCTGTTCTGTTTGCTTTATCGCATATCTATCCATCCCTCTATCAGTCTAAGCAGTTCATCTATATTTTGATATATTTCAAAATTAGTTGTAGGCAGTACACTTTACACCTAAACACTTCATTGTACATTACTTAGAGATCTTTTTTTTTTTTTTCGGTGTGGTAAAATTTACTTACAGTGAAATGAAAAAATTTTAAGTGTACCATTTGTTGATTTTGACAAATTATGCACCTGTATAACCTTTATCCTCATCAAAATATTGAACATTACCATCCCAGATGTGCCCCAGCCTTCCTCATTGCCCTCCAATTCCTGCTGAAGCCATTGCTACAACCACAAAGCTGAAATGAAAGAAACAGAATCAGCAGCATCTGTTGCCACTGCTGTAGCCTCCACTGCCAGAGTGGGAAGAGATTGGAGATGATAAGAATGGGATGTTTGCTTTGTTTTTTTCATTGTCCTTCATTTTCTTTATTGACTGTTTTCTTGAGGGTTATTAATAGCTCTGTGTCCTCCCATTCATGTTTTTGATTTCTTAAGCTCTGTAGACTCTTGCTTATTCCTATTTAAATATGAAGATATAATTGAGTAGTATTAGTAGCTGATCTGGGTTTTAAAATTTATGATGCAGGTCATTATTGGATTTTCTTAGTAGTTCTTACCTGGAACGTGAGGACAACCTTCAGGGTTTGCAATATATTTCACCCTTACTATAGAGTATATATATTGACAGTCAGGCTTCTAACATGGGTATATAGACAAGCAATAACTGAGACCCCTGTCCATTGTAGAAGTTAGAAAGGAATTACTTTGGACTGATTTAGAGTTTACCACTCTGTACAGCTGTCGTTCCTTTCTCTCTTTATACCTTTGTGACAGCTTGAGGTTATGTGGGTGCACTGCTGTTTCTCTGTGTGGTGACAGTGTACTAGGTTAGCTTGGCTAAACTGGAAATACGTTTCCCAAAATTTCCCTCCCTGTATTGGTCAGTTAGCATTGGTTACAAAAGACATTTTGTGGAAGATTTGTAAGAGGGAAGCGAAGCAGCAGGCATGCTTTTTGACTCTCTGAGGGTCAGTGCCAAGTACTAGGCACTGCGGCAGCTCTCACACTGTATCACTGATTTGCTGGCTCACCTTGTATGCGTGGGATAGCATGTGGACCTGCAGTTCCTTCAGCTCCTGTCAGATTTCCCCCTCCAGCATCTCTGAATACTTGCCCTGCATGTACAGCTCTCTAGTGAAGGGTGCATGCTTCTCCTATAGTCACCCTTGGCGTCAGGGTTGGGTTGGTGAGAGACAGATGCGAGTTTCAGTTTGTCATTGCCGGTTCCTGTCATCCCCTCAGGTTCCAGTTTGTTCTTGCAGATTTCATTTGTCTTTATCAGTTCCAGCTTATCCTTACAGGTTCCAATTTGTCCTTGCTCTTCTTATCCAGTTCCCTTCCTGACTGTTGGTCTGGCTGACCTATAGTGACTTCAGGCTCAAGATTAGATGCAGTGGCATCTAATGTAGGTAGCCTACATCTACTGCTTCAGTAACTCCCACAGTTATGTAAAGTCTAACCATTGTAATAAATCTTTCTTCTTTATCACCCATACTGGTTCTGCCTCATTGATTGAACCCTAATTGAGACACCCTACCTATTCCAGGGTTCATAGTAGAAATTTTAATATTAGATCTCGTATTTAGAGAGTTATTTCTACCAGCTCATTTTATCTTCCAGAAATTTTTCTTTCTTTTCTACTCTTGGCACCTTTTCCTTAGTTTTTTTTTTTTTTTCCTAGTGCTGCTGTGTATTCTCATTTTTAATATTTCTTCAGCATATCAATGGTATTTTAAACCTTTAATAGTTTGGATTAAAAAATCCTTATTGTGCTTAAATATTAGTTTTAAAAACATTTAAACAAATGTTACAATCTCTTAAAAACAGTTGAAGTCGGGCATCCCTGGTGGCGCAGTGGTTAAGGATCTGCCTGCCAGTGCAGGAGACACGGGTTTGAGCCCTGGTCTGGGAAGATCCCACATGCCGCGAAGCAACTAAGCCCGTGTGCCACAACTACTGAGCCTGTGCTCTAGGGCCCGTGAGCCACAACTACTGAGCCTGCGTGCCACAACTGCTGAAGCCCGTGTGCCTAGAGCCCGTGCTCCACAACAAGAGAAGCCACTGCAATGAGAAGCCTGCGCACTGCAATGAAGAGTAGCCCCCGCTCACTGCAACTAGAGAAAGCCTGTGCGCAGCAACAAAGACCCAATGCAGCCAAAAATAAATAAAAATAAAAATAAATAGATTAAAAAGAAAACAACAGTTGAAGTCTTTTCACCATAAAGACCCACTTAGTTTTTACATTTAAATGGCCTAGATTGAGACAGAAGTGTCGTTTTAAATCAGCACTATGGCAAAGGCATAGTGAGAGGTGTTTGACAACCAATGTTGAGACATATTTTTGTTCTCGGTGAATTTGATACTCTTGATGTTTCATCGCAAAAAAAATTCAGTGAGAGACAAAGTGATAGGTAAGAAGTGGATTTATTTAGAGAGAAACACACTCCACAGACAGAGTGTGGGCCGTCTCAGAAGGCAAGAGAGCTTTGAAATGTGGTGTGGTTAGTTTTTATGGGCTGGGTAATTTCATAGGCTAATGAGCGGGAGGATTATTCCAACTATTTCAGGGGCAAAGGGCGGGAATTTCCATGAATTGGGCCACCGCCCACTTTTTGGCCTTTTATAGTTAGCCTCAGAGCTGTCATGGTGCTGGTGTGTGTGTCATTTAGCAAGCTAATGTATTACAATGAGCATATAATGAGGCTCAAGGTCCGCTGGAAGTTGAATATTCTGCCATCGTGGACCCAGTTGGTTCTAACCAGTCTTTGTCATGTCTTATGGCTATATCATTCTTTTAAAGGTTGTGCCCTACCCCCTTCCCTCCTCTTTCATTTTCATATTATGCTCTAGATGTGTAATGTAATATGATGTGATCAATTAAGAAGTAAGGTCTTAAACATTTCTTTTTGTCAGCTTTAAAGTTTGATCACCTGTTTCAGTGACATGTGATTCTTCATTGGAATTGGATTGTGGATCTTTTGTTTTCAACATGTTTATTTAATATCAGAGATAGTATATTTTTGATTTTTGAGGTTGACTTTTTTTGTTGGCAATAGACAGAATTATTTAACCATTCAGGTTAATTGACCCACTTTTGGCCCCAAATGAGGTTTTATTATAATGCTTTATTTTCTTCCAAGACACTTATATATAAAAGACAATGAAATAAATAATTGTTGAATGAGTTATGCCAAATGGAGAGGTCCAAAAGTATTATTACATTTTAATAAAATATATTATTAAATATTGGTAAAATAATTTTATAACTTTTTAAAGTAAAATTACCATTGATATGGTTTTTAAAAACCACTTTTATTTCCATGTATTTATATCACATATTGAAGTATTAGCATAGTGAGTTATTTAAAATATATCACTTGTGTTATGCAGTGTAAGACATTGGTTTAAAACTGAAGACCAAAGATGGGTGTATAATTTTGTTTCCTTCTTTATTCCATCTTCTTCCCTACCCCTGCCATTTATATATAGAGTTTTAATTTGATTTGCTAATATATTGAAACTATGAATTGAATTCTTTATTAGTGGAGATGAATGTTTTCAGGTTTGCAGTTAAGCTCACAATTAAGCTCACTCTTTCCTTAGGATCTCTTTTTGAACCATTAAAGATTACTGATTGGTATTCTATACTTTAATAAGAATTGGTGAAAATTGATTAAATTTTATGTTTAGTCTTAGGTTCAGGAATGAAGTTTTCCTCTTTCAGAAAAAGGTTTTTGTTAGGAATTATCTGTACTCGTGCCTTTTCCTTAAGTAGTTCCATTATTTTTTTTAGATGAAGCTTTTTTTTTGGTCAGTTGTCTTATTTATTTATTTCTTGGCTTATTGACATATTGGGCTAGCACCATCTTCTGAGAGTTTGTTATATTACATTTAATATTAAAATCTAATAGATATTTTATAATTAAGAAAATGCTTTCAGTTTTTATGAGAATTTAAAAAAATTTTTCTATAATCAATTTAGTTAAAATGTTTTGATGACCATAAAAACATAGCTACCTCTTAGAATTTGACTTTGTTCTTACTATTGCAAACATTTGCACACATTCAGTTTCCTCTTATATTTTAAAGTATTCATTCAATCAGTCATTCCTTCATGAGTGCCTTTGATGTACTAAGCACAATGGTAGGGGAGATGGTATGATAGTGTTGTCCTAGAGTAAAGTACTTGGTGTACTGGAGGACTTTACAGCAGAAGTACATACTTAACAGGAATCTTAAGGGATATGCAGGAATGTGCCATACAGAGAAGGACAAGAATAACAGTTCAGGAAGAAGTAGAAGAATGAATAAAGCCTCAGGAGCTAGGAAATAGTCTGAAGTGTAAGGGAAATTTACAGCATTTTGTCATGCTAGAGCATAGGGTGCAAGGCAGGAAGAGTTGAGAAGCAGAGACAATATTTTAAGGAGTTTGAATTTTCTCCTAAGAGCTATAGAAAGTCACTAAGGGATTGTAAGCTGAAGAATGATTTGAGCAGTGGTGTAGAGCGAGGGTCAGCAAACTACAGCCCATGCTGCTTTTTTGTATGTCCAACTACCTGAGAATGGTTTTTACATTTTTAAATGGTTGGAAGAAAATCAAAAGAAGGATAACATTTTCTGACACCTGAAAATTACATGAAACTCAAATTTTAGTGTCTATAAACAGTTTTATTGGAACAGAGCCACACTCATCTGTTTACATCTTGTCTGTGCCTGCTTTTTCACTACAACAGCAGAGTTGAGTAGCTGCTATGAAGAACATAGGACCTGTAAAGCCTGAAATATTTACTGTCTGGCCCTTTACAGAGAATGTTTACTAACACCTGGTCTAAATACACCAATTAAAATACAGAGATAGAATGGATAGAAAAGCAAGACCCAGCTATATACTGTCTATAAGAAATCCACTTTAAATATGAAGATACAGTTAGGTTAAAAGTAAAAGGATGGGAAAAGATAAATTCTGTAAACACTAATCAAAAGAAAGTTGAAGTAGCTACATTAATACCAGGAACAAGGAATTTAGCAGGGATAAAGAAGGACATTACATAATGATCAAAGGGTCAGTTTACAAAAAAGACATCACAATCCTAAATGTATATAAATCTGCCAACAGAACTTCAAAATACTTAAAGCAGAAACTGACAGAACAGAGGAGAGAAATAGACAAATCCACCATTGCAGTTGAGGTTTCAACACTCCTCTCAATACTGATAGGACAGGTAGAAAATAATTAGTAAGGATATAGAGACATGAACAGCATCAACCAGCTGGACCTAACTGACATTTACAGTACATTTAATCTGACAAGGGCAGAATACACATTGCTTTCAGGTGCACATGGAACAAGAGAGACCATATTCTGGCCTATAAAAACAAATTTAAAAGAATTGAATATGTTCTCTGACAGTAGTGGAATTAAACTAGAAATCAATAGCATAAAGATATTTGTAATATCCCTATTATTTGGAAATTAAACAACCCGCTTTTAAATAACCTACAAATCAATGAGGAAGTCACAAAAAATTAAATATTTTGAATTGAATAAAAATGAAAGCACTGCATATCAAAGTTTATGGGATGCAGCTAAAATAGTTGTTTAGAGAGAAATGTTTAGCGTTACTAAATGCTTATATTTGAAAAGAAAAAAATTCCCAAACTCAGTGACCTAAGTCTTCACCTCAAGAAAATAGAAGATGAAGAGCAAATTAAACCTAATGCAAGCAGAAGAAAGGAAAAAGTAAAGCTAAAAGTAGAAATAAAAGGTAATAGAGAAATCAATGAAATCAGAAGCTGGTTCTTTGAAACGATCAATCAAATTGATAAACTTCTAGCCAAACTGACCATGAAAAAAGAGAGAAGATACAAACTACAATATCAGGAATAAAAGGGGAATTTACCACAAATCCTGTGGGTAGTTAAAAGGAGAATGGGGAATATAATGAAAAGTTTTACTTCCATAAGTTTGACAATTTAGATTAAATGAACAAATTCCTTTAAAAATACAAACTACCAGAGTTTACTCAAGAAGAAATAGATAACCTAAATATTGCTGTATTTATGAAAAAGACCCCCTAAATCCATAATTTAAAATGTTCCCACAAAGAAAACTACAGGCCCAGATGGTTTTATTGGTGAATTCTACCAAACACATATGGAAGAAATAATACCAATTGTATGTAAACTCTTTCAGAATACCAAAGAGGATGGAACACTTCTTAATTCATTTTATAACATCAACATTAATCTGATACTAAACCCAGGAAAAGACAATGTAAGAAAACTACAGACTAATATCCCTCATGAACATAGACACAAAAAAAATCCTTAACAAAATATTAACAAATTGAATTTAGCAATATATAAAAAGGATACTATGTCATGACCGAGTGAGGTTTATCCTAGAAATGCAAGGCTGGTTCAAGTATTCAAAATCAGTTAATATAATTTAGTATATAAATAGGCTAAAGAAGAAAAGCCATATGATGATCTCAATAAATGCATAAAAAGCATTTGATAAAATTTAACATCCATTCATGGTATTAAAAAAACAAACTCCATACAAACTAGGAATGAGAAGTAACTTCTTCAACCTGATAAATGGCATCTATGAAAAACCTACAGTTAACATCATACTTGATAGCAAATGAGTGAATGCTTTCCTCCTGAGATCAGGTACAAGGCAAGGATGTCCACTCTAACCACTCCTATTCAACATCATTCTTGAAGTCCTAGCTGTTGTAAAACAGTAAGAAAAAAGATATATAAGACATACAGATTAAAAAGGAAGAGATAAAACTATCAAATTCTCAGATGATATGAATAGCTATATCAAAAATCCCCATGTTGAGAAAAGTATACAATTCTAATATAAGCTATAAATACAAGACCCAAATAAAAGAAGACAACTCCCATGTTCAAGGATGCAGAGTCAATATTATAAAGAGCAGTTCATCTCAAATTGATTTATTGTTTCAGCATAATTTCAAAACGCAGTGCTATCTGTGTGTGGTATTTAAGCAAACTGAGTCTAATATGTATATGGATAGATAAAAGGGCCAAGGATAGTTAATATGTTCCTGAATTACAAGGTCAGGAGCATTTGCTATGCCAGGGATCAAAAGTTTTTATAAATAGCTTGTAATAAAGACAATGAGGAATTCACTCAAGGAAATAGAATAGAGATGCTAGAAACAAACCCTCACGTAAAGGGAGCTCTGTTGTTATAATGGCAGTGGTATTGAAGGTCTTCAAGAAAGAAGAGAATGTTTAATAAGTAGTCCTGGAATAGTTGTTTATTTTTATGGAGAAAAAGAAAATGGTGCCGATAATACTCCCATACACAGAAATCAGTTCCAAACGGATTAAAGGCTGAAATGTAAATGGCACAACTTTTTTAGAAGAAAAAAAATGAAAGAATATCTTTCCTACCTTGGAATATGGAAGGATTTTTTAAACAAGATGTAACTGCTAAATTTAAATGTTGAATATATCAACCACGTAAGATAAGCACATTTGTTTCTATCAAGTGACACATTAAATAATTCAAAAAGATAAACCACAAACTGGGAGAAGGTGTGTGTAACCCAACTAACTGACAAAAGATTAGTATACTTTTACAAATCTACAAGAAAGACAACTTAGTAGAAAAAGGGACATAAAACATGAACAGAAATTTCACAGAAGAAGGATAGACTTCCCAAAGACGTATGAAAGTAAGTGCAGTCTCATCACTAATCAAGGAAATGCAAAATAAGACCACAGGTAAGTAGCAGGATACAAAATTAATGCACAGAAATATCTTGCATTCCTATACACTAACGACAAAAAATCTGAAAGAGAAATTAAGGAAACACTCCCATTTACCATTGCAGCAAAAAGAATAAAATACCTAGGAATAAACCTATCCAAGGAGAGAAAAGACCTGTATGCAGAAAACTATAAGACACTGATGAAAGAAAACAAAGATGACAAAAACAGATGGAGAGATACACCATGTTCTTGGATTGGAAGAATCAATATTGTGAAAATGACTATTCTACCCAAAGCAATCTGCAGATTCAGTGCAATCCCTATCAAATTACCAATGGCATTTTTCACAGAACTAGAACAAAAAATTGCACAATTTGTATGGAAACACAAAGGACCCCAAATAGCCAAAGCAATCTTGAGAAAGAAAAACGGAGCTGGAGGAATCAGGCTCCCGGACTTCCTGCTATACTACAAAGCTACAGTAATCAAGACAATATGGTACTGGCACAAAAACAGAAATATAGATCAGTGGAACAGGATAGAAAGCCCAGAGATAAAGCCATGCACCTAAGGTCACCTTATCTTTGATAAAGGAGGGGAGAATATACAATGGAGAAAAGACAGCCTCTTCAATAAGTGGTGCTGGGAAAACTGGACAGCTACATGTAAAATAATGAAACTAGAACACTCCCTAACACCATACACAAAAATAAACTCAAAATGGATTAAAGGCCTAAATTGTAAGGCCAGACACTATAGAACTCTTAGAGGAAAACATGGGCAGAACACTCTGTGGCATAAATCACAGCAAGATCCTTTCTGACCCATCTCTTAGAGAAATGGACATAAAAACAAAAATAAACAAATGGGACCCAATGAAACTTAAAAGCTTTTGCACAGCAAAGGAAACCATAACCAAGACGAAAAGACAACCCTCAGAATGGGAGAAAAGATTTGCAAAGGAAGCAACTGACAAAGGATTAATCTGCAGAATACACAAGCAGCTCATGCAGCTCAATATCAGAAAAAAAAACCAAAAAAAAAAACCCCAATGCAGAAATGGGCAGAAGAACTAATTACACATTTCTTCAAAGAAGATATACAGTCACCAACAGACATATGAAAGGATGCTCAACATCACTAATCATTAGAGAAATGAAAATCAAAACCACAGTGAGGTATCACCTCACACAGGTCAGAGTGGCCATCATCAAAAAATCTACAAACAATAATTGCTGGAGAGAGTATGGAGAAAAGGGAATGCTCTTGTACTTTTGGTGGGAATGTAAATTAATACAACCACTATGGAGAACAGTATGGAGGTTCCTTAAAGAACTAAAAATAGAACTACCATACGACCAGCAATCCCACTACTGGGCATATACCCTGAGAAAACTATACTTCAAAAAGAGACATGTACCACAGTGTTCACTGCAGCACTGTTTACAATTAGCCAGTACATGGAAGCAACCTAAGTGTCCATCAACAGATGAATGGATAAGGAAGATGTGGCACATATATACAATGGAATATTACTCAGCCATAAAAAGAAACGAAATCGTTATTTATAGTGAGGTGGATGGACCTAGAGTCTGTCATACAGCGTGAAGTTAAGTCAGAAAGAGAAAAACATGCGCTTCCCTGGTGGTACAGTGGTTGAGAATCCGCCTGCCAACACAGGACAAGGATTTGAGCCCTGGCCCGGGAAGATCCCACATGCTGCAGAGCAACTAAGCCCGTGCGCCACAGCTACTGAGCCTGCGCCTGCAAGCCACAACTACTGAGCCCGCATGCCACAACTACTGAAGCCTGCGTGCCTAGAGCCCATGCTCTGCAACAAGAGAAGCCACCGCAATGAGAAGCCCGCACACTGCAACGAAGAGTAGCCCCCGCTTGCTGCAACTAGAAAAGCCTGTGTACAGTAACGGAGACCCAACGCAGCCAAAAATAAATAAATAAAAGAAATAAATTAAAAAAAAAAACAAATACTGTTTGCTAACACATATATATGGAATCTAGAAAAAACAATGGTTCTGATGAACCTAGGGGCAGGACAGGAATAAAGATGCAGACGTAGAGAATGGACTTGAGGACATGGGGAGGGAGAACAGGAAGCAGGGAGGGAGAACAGGAAGCTGGGACGAAGTGAGAGAGTAGCATTGACATATATATACTACCAAATGTAAAATGCATAGCTAGTGGGAAGCATCCGCGTAGCACAGGGGGATCAGCTCTGTGCTTTGTGACCACCTAGAGGAGTGGGGTAGGGAGGATGGGAGGGAGGCATAAGAGGGAGGGGATATGTGGATATATGTATACATATAGCTGATTCACTTTTTTATACAGCAGAAACTAACACACCATTGTAAAGCAATTATACTCCAATAAAGACGTTTAAAAAAAAATAGACCACAGGTAAGTAATAAGGTATAAATCAGAAAAGCTAAGAAGTTACAGAGACATAATGTGAATCTACAGGAATTTATATTCACTGCTGGATGGATTATAAATTGATAAACTACTTTGAAAATAATTTGGCATTCTGTAAGGTTGAACATTCATAGACCCTACAATTCAACAGTTTTATATCTTAAACAGATTGCTATACATATGTATCAGGTGGCATATACTAAGAGTAGTCATGGTGCTTCATTGTTGATAATAACAATTGGAAACAATTTGAGCGTCTGTCAGTTGGAGAAAAGTTGTATGAATTGTGGTGTGTTCATACAAAGATATTTTATATGGCAGTGAAAGTGAATGATATTTTCCATTTGGGATGACATGAATGAAACAATGTCATGTGTGTCAGAGTTGAGAATGCAGACTCTGGAGCTGGACTGCCTGGGGTTTGAGTTCTGGCTCCACCCCTTGCTAGATGTGTATCCTTACAAAAGTCATTTATCCTCTCTATGCTTTAGTTTGTTCATCTGTCAAATGATGGTTGTTGTGAGGATTAAACGATTTAATATGTGTAAAGTGCCTATAAAACAGTGTGGTGCTGTATAAATGTTAGCTATTCTTGTTACTCTGAATTCTATCGTTATTGGGCAGTTTTGTCTTTAATATTATTTACTTTTTGTTGTTATTTAAAATCATGTTTTATCATTCCCCCTCTCCCAATGGATCTAGTGTATGGTCATTGAGGGCAATTAGAAAAGAGAGGAAAATATAAAAAATAATAAATAACCATAATATAATTGCCAATTGAAGCCGTTCTTACTATAGCTTCTGTTCCTTCTACAATCCCAGGGTATACTGGTGTCTAGGGAAGACAAATACACTTCTTTTTTTCATACAAATCTTTGTATGAAAGGCATAAGTGAACTGGGACCTTATTATACTATTTACTCATCTATCGTGCAGACTTTGCAAATAAACCTATGTTGTACTGAGCCAGTATGAAATTCTCTAGTAAGAATTCCTGTGGAGACTGCCCAAAACATGAATCAAAATAAGAAACGTCAGTAAGCAATAAAAGTTACAGATAGTCACAAATATAGAAAGGTTTACCTACCCCATGGTGTTATGTCCTCATTTCGATCTATTATTACATTTTATCCTGAAGTTCGAGGAGAGATAGTTAGTCATTTTCTACCACCAGAGGGAATTTAGGTAATTAATGGTACTAAATAAGTTGAAATAATATGAATTTTTACATACTCTTCTTCTTGCCCTTTTGACACTGGCTGCTGTTGGTGTTGTTCTGGTGACTCTACAGAGTTAATGGTACTCATCATTATCCCCTAAGAATCCTTAAAGGTCTGTTTGTAGATATGTATATAACTATACAATAGAAATACAATGAAAAGTGATTAGGTAAATCTTATAGCAATATAGAGAATATAAAAGTGTTGGAGAATTACTAGAAGCAAAAGTAATTAACCAATGAGGATCTGTTAGAGTCAGGTGATAGATAATTAAAGAGACAATCCACAAGATTCATGACATATAGGTAGGTTGAAGGAGTATGATTTGATAATAAGGGGTTATTAGAGGTCCTTGGGAAAGATTATGAAAACCATGAATATTTTTGTAACAGTGACCCTTCTTTATGATTATATGAAAAATTTGGTTTAAAGAGAAGATTGTCATATTATTATTATTATTTTATTAGTAATTTTTAATATAGTGAGATATACACACAGAAAAGTATGTAAAATTTATATATAAAGAATAGCTATTTCTAGGTCAGGAAATAGAGCATTGGCAAGCATGCCAGAGGCCAACCAGGCACCTTTATCAACCCTCTCTCTACCTTTAGAGTTAACTACTATCCTTTGTCCTGATCTTTTCCTTGCTGTTCTTTTTAGTTTATCATCTGTGTATGCTTTACTGAGTAATAGTAAATTTTGTCATTTTTAAATTTCCTATGGGGACTTCCCTGGTGGCACAGTGGTTTAGAATCTGCCTGCCAATGCAGGGGACACGGGTTCGATCCCTAGTCCGGGAAGATCCCACATGCCACAGAACAACTAAGCCCGTGCACCACAACTACTGAGCCTGTGCTCTAGAGCCCACGAGCCACAACTACTGAGCCTGTGTACCACAGCTACTGAAGCCTGCATGCCCTAGAGCCCGTGAGCCACAGCTGCTGAGCCCACGCACTGCAACTACTGAGCCCACATGCTGCAACTACTGAAGCCTGTACACATAGAGCCCGTGCTCTGCAACAAGAGAGGCCACCACAATGAGAAGCCCACGTGCCACAACTGGAGAAACCCTGTGTGCAGCAACGAAGACCCAATGCAGCCAAAAATTAAAAATAAATAAACAAACAAAATTTCCTATTAATGCTATCATTTATGTGTATTCCTTAATGTCTTTCTTTGTTTGCTCAAAACATTTGTGATATTCATTCTTATTGTGGTGTGAGACTCTAACTCATTAATTTTTCAGTCCTGTATAGTGTTCCTGTAAAATGAAGGATGTATATTTTTTAGACCCCTTTGATATTTTGTATTTCTTTTAAGAGCCTAAAACTGTTTTTCTTTATTCAACAAGTACTTTTGAGTGGCTATTGTGTTATGTGCTTTTTCGTTCATTTGTTTTTGTTTTTAGCTGCCTATAACACAAGAACCAAGTAAGTGCAGTTTAAATAATAATTAGCTTATTTTCTCAGTGTGTTTGATTTCATAAAATCTTAATTTCTATCTAAAGCATCATGAAAAGGAAAATCCTAACCTGAGGGAAACATGTTGGAACAAATATGGCAAATGTCCTTCTTATAGAAAACACTTAAACACATTAACAAGATAAACACTAAAAACAGAAAATGGGAAAAGGAGGGAAGAAGCATTTCACAAAGAAATATAAAAAGTAGTATAGGAAAAATGTTAAACTGCATTGAGGTTTTTAGATTTATAATAGAAATTAGTTTCTTTGATGACACCTTTTTTCTTTATGTGTTTGTGGAACCCAGTGATTTTCAGGCAGTTGTATTTTTTTAAGAAGTTTGGTTTAAGAATCTACAAAGTCGAAGTCAAGTTCTGGTAATTTTTTATTTTTTTGCATTAGCAATTCTTCTAATACAGTATGATTTACTATGTCATCATAGAAAGACAGCATTAGAGAGTGTACATGGCGGGGTAAAATTAAACATATGCTCACAATCAAATTAATGTATTTCATCTGTCTTCAACTAATAACAATCTGTCATGTTATCTATCTGAGTAGGGGCATAAACAGTTTATTTTGTGTTTGGAGTAACTTCCTGGAGGTAGTTAATGTGACAAGTAGTTTGTTTGAATTGAGTATAACCAGATCAACACTCTAGATGTTTCCTTGATAACCTAAAAATTACTGTGAAAATCTGTACAAGTGCTATATTTGTATTTTGCTTCTTTAAGTTAGGCAGCAACGTATTTTACAGTAATTTCACAGAGAATATTCTGTTTTTGCCATATATATGGACTAAGAAGCCTAAATAGTTTATACTTTTAATGCTTTCCATTGACAGGGCATAGACAATAATATAATAAGTTAGCATCATAGAATACTTTCCTTTTTTTAAAAAACATGAAGTAATACATTCTAGTTTGAATGAAAAAGTCATATTCATTATAGAATATGTTCTTATAGCATGTTGAAAAGTGAATATTTAGGAAAACAGGAATATTGTAAACTCTTAGGCCAATATAAAAATAATATAGAAACTATCATAATGTTTTTCAGAATTTAAAAATTTTACTTAACTTAAAATTTTCTGTTTAGTTTGATCAGTAGCTCTGATTATTATACATTTGATATATAGTTTTTAAGCTATTTATTACATTTGATACTGTATATTGGAAGACTATTCTGTTCATTATACCAGTAATCCTATAAGTAGATAGAGTGGAGATCCTGAATATGGATGCCTGGATGCCAGTAAACAAATAGGACTTATAAAAAAATAGTACTTAAAAAGAGATGTTGTCATGTACTTGGCTTATTAGCATTAGTGTGTGTATTTTAGAAGTCAAAATATATACATAATTTTAAGCACATGTAAATCAAATTTAATAAATTATTAAGGGTATTTTACTTGTCATGTGTCGGCTAATCATGATGGATCATTTTTAAACATTATGTAATTTCACAATTTGTATGTACAGCTGCAAGTGCTTTGTAAAGGACTATGTAATCAAGTGCTAAGGCAGAGTATCATATTTTATAATGCTGATGGGCTCAGTTTTATGATTTACTGTTATTAATAAATACTTTTAAAGTACCAGTAAGCAATAACCAGGTATATAATAGTTCACTCTTTTATAATAATGAGCATTTAAAGTTTGTATGTCTTTATTCTTTTAATTAAAACTCTAAATAAAAGACTGTTAAGTGGTCATCCCCAAAGCTGATGTTCCTTCTTTGTGAGACACTAACTGGATTTGGAACCAGATGGCTTGGTTCTAATTCCGGTGCTACAGGTGACTAGCAATGGGACTTTGGTTAAGTCACTCTGAGCCTCAGGTTTTTAGTGTGTGAAGTTAGATTAATGCCTTACCTATTTGTCAAGATTGTTATGAGGACCCAAAGTGTTATGTAAATTTTGAAACAGACTTTAAGTTGCTTCAGAAGTCTCCTAAAGTGGTTTCTTTGCATCTGTTTTACCCTTCTGGATTCTTTCTCCTCGTAGTAGCCAGAGTAATTTTTTCAAAATGCAAAGATCACATTGTGCCCTTGCTTACAAGCCTCCAGTGGCTTTGCATTGCTGTGTATCAGTGATATCCTCATGTTATTCTGCACATCCCCACTCTTGCTTATTATGTTTCTTTGTTTTCCTCAATTGCACTCAGTCATTTTCAAGTCATGACTTGATTATTGTTCAGGCATTTTATATTTTCCAGCAAAATGTATTAACAAAGGAGAATGCATTTTTGTTTTCATACTGTTTTCCATGTATTACTTGAGCCATTTAATGGCAGAAGAAAGAAAATTTCTCCAGTGGTTTGTGTTTTGTTTGTTTTTGTCTCCCTGGTAACTAAAAATGCAAATGCCTCTCAATTTATAATTGTTTAATGTAATTTTTAACTGCTTAATTGAATATGACATAACCAAAATCTCAGAGACAATTGTAATGCTTAGATTTTATTATCTTGCTAGTTACAACTTCATGTTGTCATTTTTAGTAACTCAAGACCCAGTGTATACTCAGGGAGAGGTTTATTGTTAACAAGAAAGATGAAAATCTATATTATTTTATATTAGTTAAGGCAATCTATATTAGTTAAGGTAATGCTAGATGCTATAAACAGACAGTCCCTAAAGTTTCAATATCTTAGCACAATAGAAATTTATTTCTTATTTACAGAAAGGCCAAAACCAGGTACTGCTTATCAGTGGCTCATCTCCCTTTCAGGAACCCAAACTCCTTCCATTTTCTGGAACTGCCATTTTCAACAGTTGGCTTCATGGGTTACCATGAAAAAGGAGAGTAAGGACTACCACACATGGAAGGTTTTTATGGGTCAAGCCTAGTAGTGTTGCATATCATTTATTCATTACTTTGGTCAGAAGTTAGTCTTCTGGCCACAGCTAACTGCAAGTCATGCTGGAAAATGTAGTATAGGTTATGAACAGCTATCCAGTCTGCTCATCTTATAATTATGTGTCTGTTCTACTCTTCTTTTTGTCAAAAACAGTGAAGGATCTTAGATTTTACCCTACTTAGAAGCTAACAAGTTAGCCTGCTACTGCCATGGTTACTGGCAGAAGGCATGAGGCTCCTGGATCAGAGATAAGGGAATTTATTACTCCCAGCATAGCAAGTAGGATGAGCCCCATGTTTGTGTCGGTTCCGCTAGGATAGCGTGAGGGGACCCACACAGATGATCTATATCTAGTGGTTTGTCTCACAGCTGAGGAATCCTGAACTTAGGAAACCTATCTCTTTTATAATGGTCTCCAAGTAAATCTCTGAACTTTACTCTGGAGAGAGAGATTATCTTTATTATACCAGATGACGAACAAACTTACACTTTATTCCTGAGGGAGACACTCTCTCTTTGTAAGTTGCCATACAAACATCCTTGAAAGAATAGTCCAAAACAAAAGCTGTCATTCAAAAATTTTATTTTTCTCAACTTTAATTTTTACAAATTTATTAAAAATTTGAGTGTATTTTTCTTGCCATCTATTAATGCACATATATACATATATAGTATGTTTACAGAGTAGGAGTTTTATTATATGCAATTTTATACTCTCTAATTTAACATCCTGTACTATTGTGTATTTCACTTGATAGCCTTTTTCCGAGCTTTACTGAGATATAACTTGCATATAACATGATGTAAGTTTAAGGTATACAGTGCATTGATTTGATACACATATATTGCATAATGGTTACTACCATCATCACCTCATATAATTAACATTTTTGTGGTGAGAACATTTAAGATTTACTCTCTTAGTAACTTTCAAGTATATAATACAGTATTGTTAACTATAATCACTATGTGTACATTAGAATCGTAGAACTTATTCATCCTATAATTGGAAGTTTGTACCCTTTGACTCACATCTCATTTCCCCTAACCCTCAGCCCCTGGTAACCACTATTCTACTCTCTGTTTCTGTGAGTTTGGCTTTTTTAGATTCCACATGTAAGTGATATCATACAGTACTTGTCTTTCTCTGTCTGACTTAACATAATGCCCTTAGGTTTCATGCATGTTGTCACAAATGGAAGGATTTCCTTCTTTCTCATGGCTGAATAATATTCCATTGTTACATATGTGTACGTATCACATCTTCTTTATTCATTCATCTGTTGACGGACACTTAGGTTGCTTCCATGTCTTGGCTATTGTGAATAATGATGCAATAAACATGGGAGTGCAGATATCTCATTGAGATTCTGTTTTTATTTCCTTTGGTTATATACCTAGAAGTAAGAGTGCTAGATTATATGGTAGTTCTGTTTTAAATTTTTTGAGGAACCTTCATACTGATTTCCATAGTGGCTATACCAATTTACATTCCCACCCACAGTGCAAAAGAGTTCCCTTTTCTCCACATCCTTACCAACATTTGGTATCTCTTGTATTTTTCATGATGGTCATTCTAACAGGTGTGAGGTGGTAGTTCACTGTGGTTTTGATTTGCATTTCCCTGATGATTAGTGATGTTGAGCATCTCTTCATGTACGTGTAGGCCATTTGTATGTCTTCTTTTGAAAAATATCTATTCAGTTCCTCTGCCCATTTTTAATCGGGTTGTTTGTTTCATACAACTGTTGAGTTGTATGAATTCTTTATATATTTTGGATATTAATCTCTTATCAGGTATATGATTTGCAAATATTTTCTCCCATTCCATAGGTTGCCTTTTCATTTTGTTGATGGTTTTCTTCGTTGAAAGCTTTTTAATTTGGTGTGGTCCCACTGTTTATTTTTGATTATTTGCCTTTGTCTTTGGTATCAAATACAAAAAAATCATCCCCAAGACCTCACTTACTAGTCATGATTTGTTTGTTTGTTTGTTTGTTTTTTGGCCAGACCGCGTGGCTTGCAGGATCTTAGTTCTACAACCAGGGATTGAACCCGGGCCATGGCAGTGAAAGTGCTGAGTCCTAACCACTGGACCGCCAGGGAATTCCCTTTAAGTTCATAATTTTTAATGGCCAAAGAGTATTGTATTGTGGGGTTATATCATAATTTAACTGTATTTCTATTCTGGGACATTTATATTGCTTCCAATATTTTTTATATTACAAATGACTGTGGTGAAGATCTTGATTTATCATTCTTATTATACATCCCTAATGTGTTCCTCAAGATAAACTCTTCCAAATTGTATTACTTGGTCATAGAGTAGAAATGTTTGTAAGGCTCAACACATTTTTTTGAGTCGCTTTTCAGAAAGCCAGTAGTACCAGCTCTCATCAGTACCGGGTGTCTTCTCTCTCTCTCTCTTTCTCTTTCTCTCTCTCTCTTTTTTCATTTTGAAAGGTGAACTCAGTACTTTATTTTTTTTCAGTTGCATTTCTTTACATACTGAGATTGAATAATGTTTTCACAGGTTTATGTGAAACATTATAAAAGGCCTTTTAAGGTGGTCTAACATTCTGTAAAATATCATTATTAGTTACATTTCTGAGAAAATGTTACTTCTTAGTGGATTGTTAATATTCCATGAGTCCCTGAAATGCACTTTTGTTAGTATCTCTTTCTTGCTGTAAACCTAAATTATAAACTATGAAATGCTGTAATTTGTATTTTTTAAATTTATTAAACTAAAAATTGTACATATTACTCTTTCAAACAGCTTTCCAAGTTGTTATCAAAATTATTCTTGTTAGCCAAAGTTAACTGGATTCTCTTAAGACTTCTATTTCACATACCATGTGATTTTAAGAACATGGCAGATAGACTTAGTATCTTGATAACTTATTTTCTTTCTTTCCATTTTAATTTCCAGGTCAGGGTAAGTGAGCTAAGTGATTTTTTTTTTTTTTTTTTTTTGCACAGTTGGTTTTGACAGTGAAATATTTGGATTTTCTTGTCTGTCTAACACAGTCTTAGAATTTTTTCATCTTCATGGTTTTTTATCCCCATTTATGTCAGCTACACAAGAAAGCCTTTGACATTGATGTAGTTGATTTACCTCCTGCATTCTTATCCTATACAGTTCTGTCCTTCACTTTTCAGACCCCAGTTTCTGTTCTTTCTTAACTTCTGAGATCCTTCCATTGGGCCTTCAGGAACTTACAAATAAGGTATCAATAAAATTCTTGTACGTATTCTCAACATCTTTCTTGACAAAAGTTTTAAAACTACTTCTGTCACTTAGCTCTCCCATAACGACAGTGCTGCTGTCCCCTGAAGCTCTTTCAAATGTTGACGTCCCCTTCTATATCTACTTTATCACTAGTACTGGAGTAGTGGTAACTGGTAGTTACCTTCTTGTTACATATTGCTCTTTCCAGAACATTCTCCTTCATCTTCCCTAAAAACCCTTAGATTTTAATATCAAGCCATATGATTATACCTCCTGCTACTTATATTTGTTGGAGTTATCAGCCAACCCCTGAATCACTGCCTTGAATTTCTTGAAGATTTTGGCTTTGGGTCACAGTCACTCCACTACTATTGCTATCATGATTCTTGGTAATTTTAGTACACATACAGATTATCCTTCTAATACTTTGGTCTCTCAGTTCCTTGAATTCTTCGTCTGCCATAATCTTGTCACCCACCTACACTAACATAGTTGTTCTGAAGACCTAGTCAATATTAGTTTCCATACGCTCTCCATAATATCAATTATCAGTTTCATGTATCCCAGTCTATTATTTCCTGTCTTTCCACCTCACATCCTTTGGTAACCCAATTCCAGTAATTTTTAAACCCACATACGACCTTAACATCAGTTGATCTTACCAATTTTTCGTTTTCCTGAACCCCCCTCCTACCAACTTAAATTCCATGGTCTATCAATATAATCACTCCCTTACATTTATTATCTTCAATTATTTGCCCTTCTTTTCAGTTATTGTACATGATTGAGAAAACCCCAGCTCTACTTAAATGCAAATCTTCATCTGCTCAGTATCTCCATCCATTGCAGCTGAGTGTACCTGGAACAAAACCTACAATATACTGTCTCATTTAAAATTCAAGTTAACTGTCTTCAAGTGATTTCTCTTTATCTTGTTCATCCCATGTCAAATCCATTAGCATTTCTTATTCACTTTTTATTCCAAAAATATATTGAGAATTTGCCCCACTTTTTACCATCTCTCTTGCTCCTACTCTTGTCCAAACTACCATCTTCTCTTTCCTAGATTTTTATTATAGCCTTCTCGATGGCTTCTCTGCTTTACATTTTACTACAGTTTATTCTCAGCACAGCAACCCGAACCTTTTAAAATGTAAGTCAGATTACGTCTTTTTTTTCTTTTTCCTTACAACCCCTCAATAGCTTCCCATCTCTCTCACAGTGACCTGTATGGTTCCTGGCTTTTTAAACTTCATTTCCTGCTGTTTCCCTCTCTTGCTAACTCTTTTCAGCCACTCTGGCCTCCTGGCTTTTCTTTGAATCTACTAAATGTAACCTTCCTTTAGGGCCTTTTTCACTGCAGTTCCCTCTGCTTGGAAGGCTTTTCCCCGGATTTCTTTGTTCTTAGCTTTCTTAAGGTCTTTGACCTACCTGTTTGAAATAGTAATTCCTCTCATGTACCCTTTATTTATTTTTGTCATAAGATATATCAGCATTTACCATACACAGTAATTTACTTGTTCGTCTCTTTTCTCTGCATTAAAATGTCAGTTCATTGTATCTGCAGCCCCTAGGACAGTGCCTGGCCATAGTAGGCCCTCAAATATTTGTTGAATGAATGAATGAATGATCAATAAAGTGGTTATCCATTGAAATTGTTACGCATACTTTAAGCAGGGTGTAGTATGGTTGAGCTAAAAGAAGTTGCATGTTACAATGTTAATGCCTTTGTCCTTCAGTTGCTTAGATATTGGAAGTATATACACCAAAATGTTAACAGTAGTTGTCTCTAGTTAGTGGCATTTTTTATATCGTTTTCATAATTGTCTTTCAGAATATTTGGGAAATGTTCATGTATTAATGCTATTAGGAGATTTTAATTCCATTTTCAAAAATAAAATACAAGAACTAGCAAAGTGATGTTGTTCACTGAAGGACATAAGGGAAATTAAATCATAACAGTAAGATCGTTATCACATGTATGTTAGATGAATACTGGATAATAATTTTAAGGATGCTTTTAAAAATAGAAGAAATGAAAGAATTTACCAGTATCTCACTGTAATTTCATCTTCAGAATTTACATTTCTGGATTATTTAGAGTGAAGTACTCTAGTAACTAAGTCCTCTTAAATGTTGCTCACTAAATGCTAACACAATAGAAGAAAGCTTTATACTCAAGCTCTGTGAGGGCTTTTTCTATATCTGCTGTCTAATTCTCAGAGTCTTGGTTATTTAAAATAACTTTTATGATCCTTAATGGTCTTTTATGTTCATAATACTGGTGGTGATTTTTTTAGGACCTGGATTGTATCTTTTTCATCTTTGGGTTCTCACTGCCTACCACAGTGCTTGTTTATGTTTATTGAATAATTTTTTATCAATTGATCGGTGATCGTATTAGTCTCTCATGGTTATCTTTGTTAGGAGAAAAACTTTTGCTTGGCTAGTAAATCCCCCAATGCTTATGGTAGTTTATCTATATAAGTAGTTGAGGAGTTGTGGGGCGGGGCTGGGGGGGGGGGAGAGAAGAAAAAAGGAAGAAAAGACATAGTGATAGACTCTTCCATTAGAAAAGACAAATGCACATACATGTTGAATGACAGACTTTATTTTTTTTAACTGGACAGTAATTTCATTGGGGAATTTTCCTAGTGACATGATTTGTTCTTACTCTTGTTGAATTAGGAAAGTATTTTAACTTCAATATTATGATAAACTAGATGTATAAATGTCAGAGCTAATAGCTTAGTATTTTAGTCTTCTACAAATTGATGCCTGTGGTATCTGGACATTTTTTGGCCTCTTCTTGTAAATAAAGTCTCAGTGATGTTTAAGGAATAGCAACTTGTGGCCAGAAAAGAAAAAAGCTGCATATTATCCAAGCTAAGCAATATAAATGGGGCTAAGGAATCCCCCACTAGATCAAAAATTTCCTAGAGAAAGATCTCTTGAGCTTACAAACTAAAGACCTTCAATATAATTTTAAATAAAGCCTTTTACGTAGTATGAGAGCATTTTTTAGTTGATAATCAATTGCCACTATTATGTAGGCTTACTAGATTTGCAAATTTACAAGTTTTTACAAGTTGGTTGGGTCCCTTCCTCAGGAAATCAGTTTAAGTTTTTTTTTCCTATATTGACTCAAAGAGCCTAGTTGTCCTTAAATCCTGTGAATATATTTGCCTTATAATTTGACAGCATTGAGTGAACACCCTTATAGGGTCTGTAGTGTTGTAAAAAGAGAAACTGTTCAATAAAAGATCACATTTGAAAAAATTAGACTGTGCTGGATAAAACCAGTATTGGATATGAGTACTGTGCTTTGCTTTAAAGCACCTACAACTATTCAAGAAAATATATCCTGGCCCATTACTACTTTCAAAATGGATACTTTTAGTTTTGGAAAGCAAATGAGCTGTATCTTTGTGAAATTAAACCATGGCTGTAAATAAAGTAAATATACAATGAAATATTGGTATCTTTTAGCAGAAAATTAGTAATGCATTTGTGTTAACATTAACGTTTGTAGAGATTACAGAACTATTGTAATTATTAAAGTAATTAAACCATCAAACCAGATATGTTTGAGTAAGTGCATGTTGCAATTAATCACTATGTTTAAACATATTATACTAAGTAGATCTTTTTTGAGTATCATCAATGTGCCTGAAGCTATATAGATAATAGGAATGATAGCCTTCAATTTTTTGAGCACTTATCATGTGCTGGTCCTTATGCAGTAAACATGGATTAACTCTCAGAGAACTCTATATATGATAGATACATTTGTTATTCCCAGCTTTTAGATTTAGAGACTGAGGCATAAAGAGGTTGAATAAGTTGCCCCAAATTACACAGCTCATATCTAAGCTGGGGTACAGTACTGGAAAGTAAGTCAAATTTAAACATGTTAAAAATGTATTGATTAACTAATATTGAATTTTGTTCTCTGTTTTTGTTCACTTTTCTAGTTGATTTGGAGCATATGCGAACAGTAAAACCTGAAAAACACTTAAGGTTTTGCCAGGAAAATGGTTTTAGTAGCCACTTTGTCTCAGCAAAGACAGGAGACTCTGTAAGTAAAATAATGAATACTGAATATTACAAGTGATGTTTTACTTTTATTTTCATAGGAAGTATACTTCCATTACTTAACTTTTGGAACAAATTAATTCCTGTTGAAGACATAAAATATCAGGTTAGATATAACATGTTTATTCTATTTATGTTCCTCTTATAATTCATTTAACATAATTTCATGGTTATTTTAGGGAATTAAAGAATACAAAAGTTAAAAAGGATATAAATCACTCATAATCTCAGCATCCAGAGATGACCATTCATAACCTCATATGATTCCTTCTAGTCTTATTTTTCTGATGCTCACAAATATTAGTGCTTCTGCCACTAGTGCTAGTGGATTGCATTTACTGAGTGCCCACTTTGTGATGGGCACTGTACTACTCTGATTATCTCTATTTAATTAAATTAATTTATTTTTTCATATTTGACTGGATGTTTATTGTGTAAATCACCATAACCATTTAAACAAGAAACTTAGAATGATGTTAAAATATTTTTGAAATAGTCCAAAATATCTTCACATATAATTCAGATTTATTTTCCAGCAATCCTAAGTGATTATCTCTATTTTATAGAATAGTCTTAGAGAGGTTATGTAGTGGGGGTCCAGGGTACACAGAATAAGTGGTGGAGATAGGATTTGTAAACCTAAGGATTGACATTCCAGGGTTCACCATATTAATCATGCTAAATGTTTATTAAAAAGAAAATTGAGATCATAATATAGAAATAATTTTGTTTTTTTTAATTTAATATATTTATCTGTAGAAAATTTTATGTCACTTAATATTACTAAATAGATTTAATAATCCATTAGAGTTAATAATCCATTAAATAAATGTTCAAAAATTTATCCAACCACGTCCCTATTGTTGGGCATATAGATTATTTCTAAGTTCAGTACATTGTAAAATTTTGCAAAATTTCTAATGTAAAATTTTGTCCATAAGCTGTGATGTTTTGATTATTTCCTTGGAAGGGAATTGAGACCTATTGCCAAATTACCACCAGGAAGACTACGTTAATTTATACTACCACCAGCATTGTATGAGTGCCATATCACTGTACTCTTTTTTAACATTCAGAATTTATTTATTTATTTTTAAATCTTTGTCAATTTGGTAGACAAGGAAAAAAAGGTATTGTATTTTGCTATTTAAATTTGAATTTCTTTGCTGTTGAGGTTGAAATTTTAAAAATTTCATTACTTATTAACTTTCTGCTTATTAACTGTTTATAGTTTTCTATTGCTTTTTAAAATTTCCTATGACCATTTTTATGTTAAGGATAACAGCCATTTGTCATAATTTTTGCAAATATTTTCCACTGCCCAGATTTTTGTTTGACCGTTAATTTTCTTGACATTTTCAACCAAAGGAAGTTTGAATTTTTTTCTGTGGTTTAATCTTTTTGATATTCTTCCTGTATGATTTCACTGATGGTTTTTAGGCTTAGGGTAAATATTAAATATTATAAAGGGTATTTAATCTTTTGGGGGGGTCAGACTCATCTAAAAATGTGACCTTTTGGAACCCTTTCCCCAGGATAATGCAAACATGGGCACATACCCACATGTGTCATTTAAAAAATATATAATATCAATATTCCTTGATAAATCCATCCATGGATTAGGCTTTTACCCTCATGTATCTTCCTGGGGGTCTTTTGTCATTTTAGAATTATTTTAACTTCCAGTATTTTAGCTTGTGTTTAACCACTTAGTATCTTTTGTGTACTTATGTTGAACCACCTGTAAAAATCCTCATTGTTTTCTTTTTAAATGCAACTTTGAAATAGTTTGTTCTTGTGAAGTCACTTTAAGACTTGCAGTCATCTCCAATTCCAGGTTACTTCCCTTCATTGCTTAGGGAGCTGAGCTCCTGGCTTACTGTACTTTCTCTAATAGTACCTTTGTCATAATTCTTAGTGATTTCAGTATCTTTGTTTTCCACCCCACCTCAGCCACAAACTCCCATGCATTGTCATTACAAATTACTGCAGCCCTTCTGTTATCTCATATTGCAATATCAGGAATCCTAATCACTGACCATCTTGTCTTTCTGGCTCATACCCTTGAATGCCCTAACCCAATCAGTCTGCAACCCCAGCAGGACCTACAAGACATTGATCCTAACACTTTTTCAATGTCCTCCTTTCATGTCCTCATTTTCCTTTCTTTGTAACTTAATCTCATGGCCAATCAAATCATTACCATGCAAATACTGTCAAGTCCCTTTCTGCTCATTCACTTTATCTGACTCATTTGGATAAACCTTAACCAAGCCCCTGCCTTTATATGGTTACACTCTTGTATTTGAACGTGGTCAGAGAAAAAAACCCAGAGGCATGCTGGAGGTTTCACTTACATTTCACAATAGCTAACCTCAAGTGGGCCCTTAATGCTGCTCAGTAATTATGCATGTCCTTAGGCCATTATCTCTCCCCCTCACCTATACCACTGTTTCATAGCTTCTCTTCTCTCCTCAAATCTTCAAAACTTCCTTGTCCATTCTCTCAGCTGATGCCCTTGTTCCTTATTTTATAAAATATTTGAAACAAACAGAAGACAACTTTCACATAACTCCTGCCACCACATCTACCCCAACTCTCCTTCCCACCCCGTATCCCTTCCCATATCTTCTGTCTCCTCCAAGGTTACTATGGATGAATGATCTATGCTCCTAGCTAGGGTCAACTCCTCCACTGTGCATTATTCCCATTTCTCTTTGCCTAGTAACAAACATTGCTTAGCAATTCTCACTCCTGCATCATTTTTTTTTTTCTATCTACTGGATTATTCTATCAGCACACAAAATATTATGATTTATCTTAAATACAAGAAAACTCTTGATCCCACATCTTTAGCTATTGCTTACTTCCCCCCAGTTACCAGTGGAATGTTTTGAAAGAGTTGTCTCCAGTTCTCTCCTCCCAGTTTGTCTTGAGCAGTTCCAGTCAGACTTTTGCCCCCAATATTTCACCCCAAAATGCTCTTATTAAGGTCTACCAGTGACCTCCTTTTTTCAGTGGTCAGTTCTTAGTCCTTATCTTACTTGATTTAGTTGCAGCATATAAAATAGTTGATCACTCTCTGCTCTTTGAAATACCTTCTTCACTTAGCTTCTAGAGTACTACACCTCCTGGTTTCCCTCCTACCTTGCTAACTACTCTCTTAGTCGCCTTTGCTAATTTCTTATCTCTCCAACTTCTAAATATTGAAGTGCCCTAGGCTCAATCCTTGGATATCTCTCTTTTTTAAACTTATTCTCTTAGTGACCTCATCTAGTCTCATGGCTTTGGCCAGACCTCTTCCCTGAACTCCAGACTCATATACCCCAGCACTCCTGCTTAGGTGTCTAACAGCCAGTCCCAATTTAATTCAGGTCCAGAACTGAGCTCTTGATATTCACTCTTCAGATCTCTCACAGTCTACCCCACTTAGATAAATGGCAGATCTTCTACCAGTTGCTAAGACCAAGAAAATTTTGGAGTCATCTTTGACTCCTCTCTTTCTTTGATATACCACATCTATCACCAAGTCCTGTTGGTTCTACTTTCAAAATATATCCATAATCTGGTGACTGCTTCTTACCATCTCCACTGCTACCACTTAGTTTCAAGCCTCCATCATCTCTTACGTTAGTGTCCTTGATGATTTCTCTTTTTTACCCTTGATCTTCTTCTATAATGAATACTCAATACAACAACCAGGTTGACCTTGTTAAATAGAAGTCACATCAGTCCACCCTCCATTTCACTCAGAGTGAAAGCCAAAGTTCTTCCCATAGTTTACCAGATTTTACATGATTTGTACACTCTTAATCTCTCTGCTAGTTTTCTTTTACAATCCCCTTTTTCTCTCCATTCCACCACACTAGCTTTCTTATTTCTCCTTGAACATTGACCATCAGTGAACTATAATATATAATGATCTTTGGGGTACAAATGACATAAACCTTTTGGGGATATGTATCTCTTTTTGATTAGGGATCGAAGTTAAATTAGTAAAGTTGTGATAAATATTCAATAAGTAATCATGAGATGAGTAGGGATAAGAATATGATAGGACACTTACAGAACAAAGACAAGTTATGCATTAAAGTCAGTGACTGGATTCGTGTCTGTAGATTTTTGTTTAATGATAATGGAGTATACAGCTCATTTTCTGTTTGATAAAATACAGTAAAGATTATAAGTTTTTTGCTCAAGAGATATGGAGAATTTATTAAAATTGATGAGAACCACAAAGATTATTAAAGAGTTGTAAAGTAAGACCTTTGAAGATAGGCTAACGCCAGATCAAAAGACCATTGTAGAACTGGCAGCGAGAAACTTTACCCAGGTAGTAAAGTATAGACTAATTTATTTTCATTTTCTTCAGGACTTACAGGAGTTTGTTATTATGCTACTAGTTTTTTTTTTTTTTTTAATTTGGTAGCTGTAATTAATTGTCTTATGTTAAATCTTTAAAAGCATAAGTTTTTAAGGATAAATGCATATTTAGACCAGTTCAGTGAAGTGTATGGCTTTTCAAATTATGGTTTAATCATTTAAAAAATTATTATACTTAAAATGTTGTGTATTTGACAAATAAAGCTACTTTTGGGATAACCTGGTTCATCATAGTTTTTGCAGTTTTTGCTGTTTATCACTTTTTAGAAAGTTCAATTTATTTGAAGGTAACTTAAGCACGCCTGTTTTAAATCATTTAAACCTGTTTTTGTTATGTAGGTCTTCCTGTGTTTTCAGAAAGTTGCTGCTGAAATCCTTGGAATCAAGTTAAACAAAGCAGAAATAGAACAGTCACAGGTGATTATATTGAACTGTATATTTTAAAAAATAATTTATTTCTTAAAAGACATTAATTTTCACCCTGAATCCTTTTACATTCATGCATTCTATGTACATATCCCTAAAATCCTTAAAAATAGATTGTGTGTATGAATCAGTGTTTATTGCAGAAGGTGGAGGATGTTAACTTTTTGCCAAATGATGGAACCTCATTGAAACCTCATTTTGTCCTTTTTGTTGGAAAAATGAGATTAATACAATAAAAATTTCATCAGTGGTTAAATAATGGGTTAAGGAACTGACTGTATTATTTTGTACTTCTTTATTCAAGTCCTTCTTCCATGATTACTGTACAATATCCTTTTTATATTTTATACAAAATCCCAACTATAATATTTATCAAAGTTTAGTCTTAACTAGTAAGAGTTTACCCCATTTGGCATCTTCCATGTTTGCTTTGGTAAAACATTATTTTTTCTAAAGTCTTGCTCTCTGTTCTTCTCTAAAAGGTCCTGCCTTGTAATGATATTAATTCTTCATGTTATTTTATTGTTAATTTAATAATGGTATTAATTATTGAGGATTTCTGAATTCTTTCACTGTTCGTAGACTGTTCTCTTAGACTAAGAAATAAACATGAATACCAATAGTCAAGCATTTAAAAATACCACTACAATAGCATACCAATTCACATGTTTGATTGAATGAAAAATCAGAGCAAGAGTCTGTAGTTTAAAGTCAGGCTTCGGAAGTGATTTGCTTAGAAGCAACATATAAATTGCACTTTCCCTCAATCTGCTCCACTCTGTCCCTGCTCTGTGAAGCTAAAAAGGTATAACAGTCTTTCCCCATCGTTAAATTTTTCTTTAATTCTTTTAGAGTTAGTTCTGTCATGGTCACTCTTTGTGTGTGCATGTGTGTGTGTGTTTAAACAATTTGAGCAGATATCAGTTGAAAATTGTTATGCTGATATGGCTGTTTCTAGAATTTCATTAAAATATTTGGAACTCTGGAAATCTGCTACTTTTATTTCTCATTATTCAAAAGACATTTCAGCACTTACTGTGGCCAGGCACAGTGTTCCGATATTTGTGCCATATAAATTGCTCCCAGACACAAAAATAGCTACTTCGTTTTGGCCTAGGAGGATGGATACAAGAAAGAGAAATTACCATGATTTGCTTGATAGTACTGACCTTGGCAGACCCCAGAGGTCAAGTGATTCCTCTGCTTTTTAGCTTCACTTGCTAAATGATGTTTCTCCCTGGTTAGATAGTCTATGAATGATTATCAACCAATCATAAATGATTTATTGGTCATATATTATAAGTGTGGTTTAGTGGTGGATTCAGAGGAGATTTAAAGGAGTTTAAGATGCAGTCCTTGCTTTCAGTGAAGAAAAGTAATATATTATGTGCTAGGCACTGTGTTATCTCGTTTTACCCTTATAATAACTCTGTGGGGCAGGTGGCACTTCATCATTTTATGGGTAGAAAACTGAGACTGTGGAGAGGTTAAGTAACTTGATCTACTAATCTACAGCTAGGCAGTGATGGAGCCAGGATTTGAACTCAGGCCTGTCTGATAGCAGTGCCCCTAATGTTTCCATTCTGCCATATTGGGGGAAGATTTACTGGGTAGTTTGGAGTAGGGAGTTGAAAAAAGAAGCTGGCATGAACAAGTTGAAAAGCTTAGGTTGTATTTTGGAAACAGAAGATTAGTTTGGTTAAAATAAATGACCATTTGTGTTGGAGTGTGAAGGGAATTTGAGAAAAAGATTATGGAGATTTATGAATGCCAAGTTGATAAATTTTATCTCATGTATTGACAGTGGAAAATAATTTTAAGCAGGGAAATAAATGAAAGCAGTTTTTAGATAGGATTAATCTAATGGGATTTGTGTGTGTGTGTATGGATGTGAAAGAGATTGAAAGCAAGGAGACTGGGTTACTATCCTCATGTGATAAGGACCAGAATCGGGGTGGAAGGGAAAGAATGGATGTAAGAGACATTTTACAGAAGAATCAATAGGACTTGTGGAATGACTGGATAAAAGGGAGAAGAAGTCCAAGATCACGTTGAGGTTTCTCACCTGAGGAATGGAGAAGAGGGGAGACCCAGTGATGAGCCCCCCCTCAAGAGGAGAAGGTGTACTGGTGTGGCACAGGAGGCTGCACTGAGAAGGGAGTGTACATCGCTTGAGCCCCAGAGCAGTGCTCAGGTTCAGTGACAACTCCAGAGAGATGGAGTAACTGGGATACTTTTGAAAGATAGAGTTCTAGGGAAGCTTTATTATTTGTAGCTCACTCTTAGTCACAAGAGCCAAAGAGTTACTGTTTGGACTTTAAAGATGGACTTAACATCTAGGCATATTTTAACTAAAGCAGCATCAGATGTGTTAACTACATAGTTCCCCAGCCTCCCTATACACCCCACCTTGTTTGTTAGTGTACCCCATCTTCTTTATTATGCTATGAAGTTTAATTCTATCTTCAGTTTGTTGGTGTTGACTTTGAATTCATTCATTTGAAGATGCATTCAAGCTGCTAGAGCCCTCCATTATTGTGTTTGTCAGAATCCTTTGTATAGGGAAACCTCATTCTCCATTCCTGAGATCAATGAATTTGGTGCCTTTGCCAGTTAAATTATTTATTTCACAGTGGAAACATTTTTGAAAGTTCATTATTTTTAAAAGATATTTCTAAGAGCATACTTGCAAGCTGTGTTAAGCACAGTGTTTTTTTTTATTGAAATGTATTTGACACAACATTTGACAGAACAACATCTTTCTTGTCCCCCCATCTCCTGGGAATCACCATTTTATTCTTTGTTTTTACAAGTTTGGCTTTTTAAAATTCCACATATGAGTAATATCATACAGTACTTGTCTTTCTCTGTCTGTCTTACCTCATTTTGCACAGTATGCTCAAAGTCTCTTCATGTTTTCACAAATGAGAGGATGTCCTCCTTTCTCCTGGCTGAATAATATTACATTGTATATATATATATATATATATATATATATATATATATATATATATATATATATATACCACATTTTCTTTATTCACCTATCAATGGACACTTAGGTTGTTTCCATATTTTGCTTATTATAAATAACACTATAATGAACATGGGGGTGCATATACCTTTTTGAGTTATTGTTTCATTTTCTTCGGATAAATACCCAGAGGTGGAACTGCTCGATGGTATGGTAGTTCTATTCTTAACTTTTTGAGGAAGCTCCATATTGTTTTCCAGTGGCTGCACCAATTTACATTCCCACCCACAGTGCATAAGGGTTTCCTTTTCTCCACATCCTCACTAGCACTTCTCTCTTATATTCTTGATGACAGCCATTCTAACAGGTGTGAGGTGCTATCTCATTGTAGTTTTAATTTGATGATTAGTGATATTGAGCATCTTTTCATGTACCTGTTGGCCATTTGATGTCTTCTGAAAGTTCATTTAAAACCAAAGAAGTTCAGATTTTATATCTATAGAGAGTGGGGGAGTAGGGAGGAAAGGGAGGGGGAGAGAGAGAGAGCTTATGCACCTGTTTTCTGTAGTTTTTATGTCATTTGAAAGATTCCTGAGGGAATTCGGTGTCACAAAGTGATAAAGTGTTTTGTATTATTTTATACAGAAGGAGCTAGACTATAGACTCACCAGTTACACGCAAGTTGACGCTATAGTAGTTTCATTTGTGACAAATATTTATAATAAGGTTTTAGTCTTAGTTCCATTCACTGATTATTTAAAGAGATTCTGCTATTTTAATTCTAACTGAGATTATTCCTGTTCGGGAGTCATATAAAATGAGTTATCAACACACTTTACAAGTTTTTCAAGGAAGGGAAGAGGGAGAAAAGAAAGGGAATGCAGCTTATTAATACAGCAAACATTTTTTGAGAGTCTACTTTGTGCCAGAACACTAGAATCTGGGATACAAAGATGAATAAGTTAAAGTCCTTGTCCTCAAGGACTCCCAGAATACATGAAGGCAGACAAATATGTTAAGTATGCTCTAGATACATTTTTTACGATTCCCGATTAGTGACATTTTCACTGGCCAGTTAATAAACTATGACTTTGTTTGGTTTGAACTAGGTATACATTAGTTTCTTTTCTTTTTTATTGAATTATAGTTGACTTAAAATATTATATTGATTTCAGGTGTACAACATAGTGATTTGATATTTTTACAGATTACACTCCATATAAAGTTATTTAAAAATATTGGCTATATTCCCTGTGCTGTACATTACATCCTTGTATTTTATTTATTTTATACCTAGGAGTTTGTACCTCTTAGTCCCCTTCCCCTACCCTGCCCCTTCCCTCTTCTCTCTCCCCACTGGTAACCACTAGTTTGTTCTCCATATCTGTGAGACTATTTCCATTTTGTTATATTAGTTTGTTTGTTTTATTTTTTAGATTCCACAAATAAGTGAAAGCACATAATATTTGTTTTTCTCTATCTGACTTATTTCACCAAACATAATAACCTCCAAGTCCATCCATGTTGTTGCAGATGGCAAAATTTCATTCTTTTTATGGCTGAGTAATATTCCATTGTGTGTCTGTATGTGTGTGTGTTTGTGTATGGCACATCTTCTTTATCCATTCACGTGTTGATGGACACTTGCCTGACTTCCGTATCTTGCTTATTGTAAATAATGCTGCTATGAACATTGGGGTGCATATATCTTTTCAAATAGTGTCTTCATTTTCTACAGATATATACCCAAGAATGGAATTACTGGATCATATGGTATTTCTATTTTTAGTTTTTTGGGGAACCTCCATAGTGTTTTCCATCGTGGCTGCACCAATTTACATTCCCACCAAGAGTATACTAGGGTTCTCTTTTTTACACATTCTTGCCAACTTGTTATTTCTTGTCCTTTTGACAGTAGTCATTCTGATAGGTGTGAGATGATAATCTCATTGAGGTTCTGATTTGCATTTTCTTGATTAGCATTGTTGAGCATATTTTCATGTGTCTTGGCCATCTGTATGTTTTGTGTAGAAGAATGCCTATTCAGGTCCTCTTAACATTTTTAAATCTGTTTTTTGTTTTGTTTTGTTTTTGTTTTTTTGTTTTTTTATATTGAGTTGTATGAGTTTTTTTCTGTATTTTGGATATCAACTCTTTATCAGATATATCATTTGCAAATATTTTCTCCCATTCATTAGGCGGCCTTTTCATTATTTAATGCTTATTTAATGTGGCCTTTTGTTGATGCTTTCCTTCTCTCTGCATAAGCTTTTTTTTTTTCTTTTTTTAACATCTTTATTGGAGTATAATTGCTTTACAATGTAGTGTTAGTTTCTGCTGTTCAACAAAGTGAATCAGCTATACGTATACATATATCCGCATATCCCCTCCCTCTTGCGTCTCCCTCCCACCCTCCCTATCCCACCCCTCTAGGTGGTCACAAAGCACCGAGCTGATCTCCCTGTGCTTCTCTGCATAAGCTTTTAAGTTTGATTAGGTTCCATTTATTTATTTTGCTTTTACTTCCCTTGCCTGAGGAGACAGTTCCAAAAAAATATTGCTAAGACCTACAGATCATATTCCATTTTTTTCTTTTTCTATTCACTTTTAAAATTTATTTCTTTCATATAGTTTCAAAACCAGATGGGATAAAACCATTTAGATAAACCTTGCGTTTTATAGATTAGGAGATGGTGAAGACCAAAGAGGTGAAGTAACTTGCCCAAAGTTGTGAATGTTACTGGCAGCCTATAATGGCACATTATACAGAAGAAAAGGCTCCCACTGTGTGTAAAGTGTCATGCTTTTCAAAATGTTATATCCGTGCTTTAAATGGTAACCTATAATCTTTGCACTTTGAATTTGTATCAAGCGTAGTATTCTTTAATTGATTTAATATTCTTTAATAGTTTACACATCTGTTTTCCATGCTAGACTCTTTTTTTTTTTCTTTTTTTTAACATCTTTATTGGAGTATAATTGCTTTACAATGGTGTGTTAGTTTCTGCTTTATAACAAAGTGAATCAGTTATACATATACATATGTTCCCATATCTCTTCCCTCTTGCATCTTCCTCCCTTCCACCCTCCCTATACCACCCCTCTAGGTGGTCACAAAGCACCGAGCTGATCTCCCTGTGCTATGCAGCTGCTTCCCACTAGCTGTCTATTTTACGTTTGGTAGTGTATATATGTCCATGCCACTCTCTCACTTTGTCACAGCTTACCCTTCCCCCTCCCCATATCCTCAAGTCCATTCTCTAGTAGGTCTGTGTCTTTATTCCCGTCTTGCCACTAGGTTCTTCATGACATTTTTTTTTTCCCTTAGATTCCATATATATGTGTTAGCATACTGTATTTGTTTTTCTCTTTCTGACTTACTTCGCTCTGTATGACAGACTCTAACTCCATCCACTTCACTACAAATAACCCAATTTCATTTCTTTTTATGGCTGAGTAATATTCCATTGTATATATGTGCCACATCTTCTTTTTGCATTCATCCGATGATGGACACTTAGGTTGCTTCCATGTCCTGGCTATTGTAAATAGAGCTGCAATGGACATTTTGGTACATGACTCTTTTTGAATTATGGTTTTCTCAGGGTATATGCCCAGTAGTGGGATTGCTGGGGCGTATGGTAGTTCTATTTTTAGTTTTTTAAGGAACCTCCATACTGTTCTCCATAGTGGCTGTATCAATTTACATTCCCACCAACAGTGCAAGAGTGTTCCCTTTTCTCCACACCCTCTCCAGCATTTATTGTTTCTAGATTTTTGGATGATGGCCATTCTGACTGGTATGAAATGATATCTCAGTGTAGTTTTGATTTGCATTTCTCTAATGATTAATGATGTTGAGCATTCTTTCATGTGTCTGTTGGCAATCTGTATATCTTCTTTGGAGAAATGTCTATTTAGGTCTTCTGCCCATTTTTGGATTAGGTTGTTTGTTTTTTTGTTATTGAGCTGCATGAGCTGCTTGTAAATTTTGGAGATTAATCCTTTGTCAGTTGCTTCATTTGCAAATATTTTCTCCCATTCTGAGGGTTGTCTTTTGGTCTTGTTTATGGTTTCCTTTGCTGTGCAAAAGCTTTTAAGTTTCATTAGGTCCCATTTGTTTATTTTTGTTTTTATTTCCATTTCTCTAGGAGCTGGGTCAAAAAGGATCTTACTGTGATGTATGTCATAGAGTGTTCTGCCTATGTTTTCCTCTAAGAGTTTGATACTGTCTGGCCTTACATTTAGGTCTTTAATCCATTTTGAGTTTATTTTTGTGTATGGTGTTAGGGAGTGTTCTAATTTCATACTTTTACATGTACCTGTCCAGTTTTCCCAGCACCACTTATTGAAGAGGCTGTCTTTTCTCCATTGTATATTTTTGCCTCCTTTATCAAAGATAAGGTGACCATGTGTGCGTTGGTTTATCTCTGGGCTTTCTATCCTGTTCCATTGATCTATATATCTGTTTTTGTGCCAGTACCATACTGTCTTGATTACTGTAGCTTTGTAGTATAGTCCATGCTAGACTCTTATGTGTCTCAAAAAACAGAGATCATGTATTATTTATATGAATGTTTCCAATACCTAGAATAGTGGTTTGCTTTAATGAGTGATAGTGACAGGTGTTTCAGCTGTCAAAGTATGTTTACTCCATATCCTGAGCATGATAAACTATGACTTTTGCAAAGGTAAATTTGTTACTACTATCTGGACTAAAACACAGTTGTAGAATTGACCAAATTTATCTTTAGTGTCTTCCAAAGAGTCAGTCTCTACTGCTTATACCTTACCTCAACTCCTAGGTTGCTTTCTTTCTTACCCTTATGGAGAGCTACCATTTCCAGTATCTGCTCACAACTCTTTGACAAAACAAGGGTTAAGCTGGTGTTCAACCACACAGCTCCCTTCCTCTTAGGGCCACTGCATTATTTTCACTCAACTGACTTAATAGCAGAGAGTAATTGAGTGTACTTTGTGGCTCCAAAAATAAAGGTGGGTGTTTTGTAGGAAACATTTTCTTTGAAAATGTCAATGAATGAATGACTTGTAAACAAGCTGACTACTGTGAAATCACCTATCATGAAGTTTATGACATGGAAATTATGCTTTTTTTACTCATAGAAAGCAAAGGTCTGAATATGCAGAGCTTTGGTTCTGGCTTCCAGTTCAGGAACTTTGTGCAAAGCTTTATGTCAAACAGCCAAGGCCCCCAAGAAAGATGTTGCCTTGTTAGTTCTGTATTAATTTGATGAGAATTAATGGTGAAAATCCAAGTCATTTATGTTAGTCAATAACTTTGACCAGAATGTCTTGACCACAGGTCAGTAACCTGGTTGTGTTTATAGGATAGGGTTTAAACCATCATTTTGGAGAATTAATGAGTTGCTTACTGATTATGAAAATCCCTTCTCTTTATTGTAACCCATAGTTTGGTGTGAAACAATTAGTTTTGGGGAGGCCAGATGATGGTGTTCAACGTTTCACTGATGTACCCCCCTCATACGTCATGTGGCAGTTGGTAATGCTTCTGTTGATAGCATCAGGCTGAGTGCCTAGTAAATCATGAGTCTTATCCAGAAGTTAATACTGCCTGCTAGAGAACTGAAGCAGAGCCCATCCAAGGCTAATATACCGTAGTGTCCTGTTCATTCACTCTCAGTTGTTTATCCTATCTTTATAAACATTATCACAAGCAGCAACCTGATTAACATGTTTTTTTCTGTATGTGCTAATTAATAGGTGCTATTATGAAGGAAGATATTTCTGAAATAAAATATTTGAACTCATTAAAAGTGAGGATAGTTTCAAGTCCAAAACATTGGGGGAGGGTGTTATCTCTATCATATTTGTCATATGTGGTCTTTTCATCTTAAGGGTTATAGCAATCAAAAAACCTAACTAGTTTTGATTCTTTATTTAGCAAAACTCTTAGATATTTGAAAATAACAGCTGTTGTGCTTAAATATTGTATGTCAGAATTTTTTTTTTAATGATAGAAAAGTGTGTTTTGAACTTATTTATTTCTGTATGGAATTTGGAAACATGTAGGTTAGGGTTGTGTGAGGGGTGGGGGAATGAGCTTCAAAAGAAAGTCTTTGAAAAATAATAAATATTATTAAATGTAAAAATTGTAAATAACATATAGCTTCCTCTGATTTATGCATCCTCTCCCCACCTTCAAAGAAAATGAATCACTCCTTATTCTTTGTTCCCACAACATATTTTTAAGTCCACTAGTAAAGCACTTACCTGGTATGACAATTAGCTGTGTACATGTTCTCTTTCCATTAGGTCCATAGCAACTTAGGAACAAATCCTGTGTAATTCATCATTTGTTCCTAGTATAGAGCAACTGGCACATAGTAGATCCTCAGTAATGTTTGTAAAAAGGAATTGAATTGGGACCTTGGCTGCACTTTAGCATAGAAAAGCCCCCAAATGCTTTGTTGCCCTCTGAAATATTGGGCATTATATATATTATGTGTAATTGTGATATCAAAAATAGAACCCACAGCTTCTCTGAGAGGTTCAGTAGACATGTCTGTTTCAGTAATTAAACAGAATTGTAGAGAATAATGTTTCTTGGATCTTTGTTCATTTTCTTTACTTTTATATGCATATATTTTGCTATTTCTTTTGTGACATGTTTAAATTTATGTGTGTATTTCTTATTCTACTTTGGTGTTTGTTCCCTTCTATTTTCAGTCATTGAACAAACTTTCTATTTTTTCTTTCTTTTTTTTCCTCTTTCTTCTGCATCTTGTTTATGTTGTACGGAATTGACAGCATATTGTCAGGGCAGAAATAGTGAAGTACCCGGAAGAAGATAATCAACATACCAACTCTGCTCAGAGTAGAATCTGTTCAGTACAGTAGTGCAGGTATTAATTGATAAACTTGCAATTTGGGGGAGGAGGGTGGGGAGAACTAGTGAATGCTGTCTTGTTCTTTATTCTTTATGAATAGAGAAGTTCAAATGATTATTGTACATTATTGGGAATTAATATTGCATAAGTCCTGGTTTAGAACTTTGAAAAATTGATCCTTTGCTGGGAGACTTATGATTTACACAAGGAATTGGGAAAAAATTAAAGTAATATTTCAGTTACTTTCAAACGTATTTGTCTTTATGGTTGTGTTTATTACATGTGCAGTGAAGTGGAGAATTGAGGCAGTTATTTTATTATTCATTCCTTACCATTTTTTCCTGAACTAGCCTGGTAATTGAAAGAGTATTTTTAAAATTTGCCTTGAGTTACCCTTCTTTGTCTGCTTGTGTGTGCAGTTAGTAAAAGAGTTGAAAACAGTAAAGGATTTGTTTTACTTTAAATAATTACTTAGAGATGAATGTTAGGGCATATTGCTAAATTCATTGTTTAAGATATTCCTTGAAGTGTGTGTTAGAGGGAAGGAAGGAAGAGTTAAAAGTGTCTTTTGGTTTAAATTATTTTAAAAACATGAATATGAGGTAATTTTCTAACTTTCTCATTATTCTATATTTTGTTAGAGTCATTATTCATAACCAATAGTGAGCTATTTGGAAGTAAGTTAGGGATTTGGGAGAACAGTTTTAAAAATTGGGTTGCTTAAAACATTTCTTCTTTATATGTAACTTCTCTTTGACATTTATATCTCTTTTTACTAACTCACAAATTGATAAACATTCTTTAAAAAGTTATGACTGGATATAATGATTTATGGAAATATTAATAAATAATGATATTCTTTGAAATGGTGAGGTCTTATCTATGAATTAAGATATATAAATGATTAATTTTAATTCCTTTGCTTTAAATTATAACCAGGGCTTAATTTTTCATATTGATTTGCCAATTTTTTATTAGACTTGTGGTAACCTCAAGTTATTATTGTCATAAAACCAGAGAAGACTCAGTAAAAGAAATGCTATTACATCCTTAACAGAATTACCCCTGCCCCGCTACTCCCTCACCCTCCAGCAAAGTATATCCCATCTTGACCTTAGTTGGTCCTGGCTGGTTCTTTTAATATCAGCTCCTGCTTCATTTATGATGTCTATCATCAGGAGTTCACCAAAGTTCAGAAAATAAAAATATACTTTAAGGAGCTCTTTCTAAATGTTCTGATGTCCTGATAATAACTTTGTTTTCTTTTATGACAGAGGGTGGTGAAGGCAGATATTGTAAACTACAACCAGGAACCTATGTCAAGAACTGTTAACCCTCCTAGAAGCTCTATGTGTGCAGTTCAGTGAGCGCATTTTTCTTCTGTATTGATAGTTCTGGCTGCCCTTCGCCTCTGTGTGGGCTCGAGGACCTCTAGGAACTTGTTTTATCAGTGACCATCTCTGTAGTTCAGTTAACGCTTTCCTCTCAACTCGCTTCATCATTGCGTGTTGCCTCAGCCGCAGGCAGCTCCTTGGACTGGAAAGAATTCAACTTTGGGACCACACACTTTGAATTCAAAATGGAAAGCCCGTTCTCTGGAATGAGACTGCTTCATTGAAAAAGAATAATGTTGGTTCTCTTTATGTCCTCACTTCTTTTTTCCCTGATGTAAGTTGTTTTAAACAAATATGAAAACTATCTAAGTCTTGATCATCAGCCAGGATTTTGCCACAGCACAGTTTCATACTCTTATCTGAACTCATACCTGGCAAAGTATGCTTCAGAGCGCAAACATTTAAACGAGTAATATATTTTATCTACAGATACTTAAGAAGGCATTCTTCTGCTGTCTATTGTGAGTGAAAATATATAAAGCTGTATCTAACTGAAAATGCTTGAAATAAAGCTATAATAGAAATATTTTTTTCATTTTTTAAAAAAGAGCCTAAATTCTTTATATTTTAGCTGTAGCTCACAAAGTAGTGAGTATTGGATATTGTATTTTTATTATTGTATCATGATCATTACGTGTTGTGTAATACTCAGGTTAGATGGCTTTGTGAATTCTGATGAACGTTCAGCTGATGCTCCATGTGGACTTTCTCCTGCCAGCTGTGTAAGAGTACTCCCAGAAGGAATTATGACTATTGTTGGATCATTGTGGATCAGACTGTACCTGATGTTCAGATGTTTTTCTCCTGCAAATAAATTTATTTAAATTACTTTGGGGGGAGAATTTTCTTTCAGCCATCTTCCCTTTAGTTACAGAAAAACAAGGTGTTTTTGGATACAAATCAGCGATCGTGTGAAGTTTAATAAACATTCAGTCACTTAGAGTTGTTAGGGTATTTGTTGGACTGGTTAAAATCCAGACCCCATAGCCTGGCATTTCAGGAGCTCCATGTCAGCTGCATCCTACCCCCCTACCTTTTCTCATGCTGCTCTTCTGTGTACTGCCTGCCTCTGTGCCCGTGGAGCCACGGCTCACCCCTGTGTGACTGATGCTTTCTGATGCTCTGCCTTCCTGTCTTTGCTGCACAGGTCCCTCTGCCTGGAATTCCTTCCCCCTCTCCAAATGTCTGCCTTCTGTCAGTCAGCCTTTAGACACCATGAGGGCAGGGCTCTCTCTGTCTTGGTAACAGTTGTGTTGCGCTGTTTGTGCGCAGGCACAGTGCCTGGCTGGCATATGGGTGTTGTGTATTGGCCACATCGAGACAGGATGAATGCTGCTCCTCTGCAAAACCCCTCCTGTCTCCACAGCTGCAGATGCCACGTGAGCACCTCTTGGATGGCCATTACGCCTTCCAGCCTTGGATCACAGTTATTTGTGTCCTTGTGTTATATTGTTCATAGACCATGAGCTTATTGAAGGACAGTCCTGGGTCTCTTTTTTCTCACGTCCTTCAGGAGTGCCTGTCAGAGTGCGTTCCTCATAGGAGACTTGCCAGAGGTGTGTGTAGAAATTTTGGACATTTAATTTTACAGCTGTAAGGGATTTTAGAAAACTTGTTATTTCACATCTTGTGCGGCTAAGGAAACCGAAGTCTGGAGAGAAAAAGGAACTTGCCAGAGGTGGGGAAGCCCCTGGTGGTTCTGGCACTCCCTGCTGTCCCAGGACCTGGGCAGGGGCAGGCAGGGCCGTGAGCTGCTCTGGTATAATCATATTAAAAAAGAAAAGAAAAAAAAAGGAACTTGCAAGAGGTCATGGAATCACAGAGGTAGACCCCATAGGAGATCTTCTGTCTCTCGGCCAGGGTGACACTTTTTCAAGAGTGGTTTGAAATTTAAGAAATTTAAAAATTGTGACTGCTGTACTTGTTAGACATTGAGTCCAGTCTTTCATTACTTTGATTTCTGTATTTTCATTTTATAGCAACTAAGCAGCCTTTTTAAGCCTTTCAAGGTGGCATGCCCTTCAAGATAGTTCAGTTTATCCTTCCTTTCAACATCTTTCTAATATATGCTGGTCAGTCTGCTAGGGCCTTTAGCAGAATATAAAGTTGAGTAAAAGATTTCAACCCTCAAGGGCCCTACAGTCTAGTGGGAGAGATGTTTGTTATTGTTGCTGCTGTTTTAAAGCTGTGACTGATTGAGGTCTACTACTGAACTAAACTTACCCAAGGCTTTACATTCAGTAAGGGGTGAGGCCATGCCCTTTTGATCATTTCATGTCATTTATATATGTATGTGAAAATTTGAAGAGTTTTCAGAAGTTCTTTTTTTTCAGTCCCAATTATTACAGTACTAAAAGGTATAACTTAACACATATATATGATTGTACAGGCATCTGGAGAAGGCTGAGAGAAATTATATAAGATCTATGATCAGGCCAAAATACTTTAGTTATGTGTTTATAAAGTCAGAGCACCGAATGGGCCTGAACGGGGCAGGCAAGAGAATGGCCTTTGTGGGCTTGCTCTGTCCGGGACATTTCCAGGCACTTATCACATGAGCTATTATATTTTCACACCGATCTATGAGACGGTTATCACTGTTCCTGTCATGCACATGAGGACGTTGAAGTGGGAAGTGAGTGATTACACCAAGTCCCTCTTCGAGTGAGTGGTAAAGCCAGGATCCGCACAAACCATTTCTGAGATGGGATGGACTAGGCTGGGTACCGAATTAGGTTGCCTTCCATTTGTGAAGATCACCATTGACCTTCCTGGGGGTTGACCAGGCCTGGGTGTTATGTTGTTCTTTTGAGAAGTGATGATGGCCAGCGCTGGCCATCACCACTTTCTCACACCGACCACCTAGACCAGCAAGCTGTGTGTCCAGAGAGGCTAGTGATTGTAAATTTGCCCTCTGATCACTGAGGTAAGGACAGAAAAATGCCTCCCCTGCCTTTGGTCTCATTGGTTTTATGTCTCTCCCCTCTAAGCTTGACCAGTCATGGAGAGCCTTTTGGCTCAAGGAAAGCAAGCACAGTGAACATGCAATAGAGCATATGGCCAAAGCAGATTTCTGAATTCCATATTACAATTTTCCCCATACCTCGGGTTTTATTTTTGAAACAAAAACGTAGGATTCATGCTTATTTTACTTTGACTGTTACCTCTCCTGTCTACAGTTTTTAATTTAAAAAATTACAAGTCTTTCCATCTAGTTTTAGGCACTTTGTCTCCTGAAGACGCATGCTATAAAGTTTCAAACACATTGTGGTCACTTCTGCTTATTGAACTTTTGAAAACACAAAAGTTTTCAGCCAGAACTGGTCATTGGATGCTGCCTTTCAAATGCACCCTCTATTATGTGTGGCAAACCACTCTGGAGTGGTTTTTGGAGTGTCCCAAAGAACTCCTCCTGTGACTGCTTTATTATTCCAGGAGGAGGTAAGCCAGGGCGCTTTAAAGTCGATCACTGAAACAATGTGATGGGGCATAATAATTTGTGTGCCGTTTAAAAATAGAAAAGTTTTCTGGCCATAACCCATTCTGGTGATTGCTATAATGTTGGACATCCTGAAAAACAGTCGCAAGATTCAGAGGAAATGGAAATGCAGACCTATTGAGCATTGTGGCAGACATCTGTCAGCCTCCTCTCCAACATCATGTCACCACTTCTCCCAACAACAGTTTCCTGATTTCCTGATGGAGCCCTCCTCCATTTTCAGCCACTCACGGCTCTAGGGGTAGATTCTCATTGGCTTAAACCTATTAGGATATTAATTCCTCTTGGCCTCAGTGATTGGCTCAGAAATGAGTGGTTAATTCCATCCGAGCTAATGAAGCTGGAGGGTACATTTGCTGAGGTTTCTGAAAAAGAAAAGAGGAAAGAAGAAAGCTCCCACCCCCTCAAGTTTCCAAATGACTCTTTGCCCGCTGAACTAGTATGAGAAGGCTGTAGCTCTGAGCAGCACCGGCAGCCGTCTTGAGGACACAAAGGGCGGCCCTGCCCAAGTACAGAGCTGACCCCGAGGGAGCAGAGGTGAGAAGTGGGGAGAATCCCAGTCTCCGACACTGAGCCTCAGATCACGCCATGCCACGAATCGTTTAACAGCGTGACTCAGTTTCCTTTATCATTTTGGCAAGTGTTTGTTAGTTTATTTTTTTGTTACTTCTTACATAAGCAACTGTCATGTATCAGGGCCTTTGCTTGGCATCAAAGAGATGAACATGATCTGTGTTTTATCCTTAAAATCTTAGTCTAGGTACATGTATAACTCATCAAACAGAGTTACCAGACTCTGTAATCAGACTGTTAAATGCTTCAATAAAACCCTAATATCGTATAGGAAGATGTGGCTTAGCAGTGAGTGAAAAAACAGGGATTTCAGATAACAGGAATCAGGGTCAACAATATAATTGCCTCTTAAAAGACTGACTCATGTAATCTTAGGCTATGTTAATACCAAAAGAGTCTCTGTTCTCTGAGTTGGTTTGTGTATACGAATCACCTGGAGAATCTTGATTTAGTAGATCTAGGATGGGGTTTGAGGCTCTGCATTTATAACAAGCTACCAAGTGATACTAATGCTGCTGGCTTTTGGATTACACTTTGAATTAGAAGAGATTAGACCATGCCTGCATTATTTTTCCTCTTATGGGTGCCCCTCTTTAAGAGGGCACGTTCTGATTATGGTGAGGGGATCCAGCGTCATAAGAAATAGTTGAAGGAAGACAGTATGCTTAATATGGAAAAGGGAAGGCCTGAGAGATACTCTGATGGTCATCTCCAAGTAGGTGAAAGACCACGCTTTAGAAAAAGGTTAAACTTCCAATATAGAACCTATAGGACTCCAGAAATAGGAGGAGTGGATAGAAGCTATAGAAAGAAGATTTTGATCCAGCCCAAGAAAGAACATTGCAAAGCCCTGCTTTATGCTTTATGAAGTGTTGGGTCACGTTGCAGGGTTGCAAACTCCTATGGCATCAGGGGCTAGGTAGGTAAATGAATGAATACAAAGCAGTTAAAGCGCATAAGACAGTAGGGAGTGGGCAGTGGTTTGGAGAGCATGTGCCTGTCTAAAGCCATTCCAATCCAATCTTTAAAGTTATGTTGGCCAAATAAAATCCGTATGGATAAGGCTACTGCTAAGCCATATATTAGAATCATTGTGCCAATTAGAAGAAAAAAGTTCCTTTCTCACATTGCTTTATTTCCCTCTTCTAGAAAATTGTCACACTGTTTTGTTAGAGGCGGTCACTTAATTATCCTGGAAAATGGGTAATTAAATCTACAAGACCTGTGATATGAATGGCAACCCTATTGATGGGATGAATTCAGCCCTTTGGATCAAAACCTCAAGTGTCTGGATGTAAAGCTGATGAAATTAGGAGAGAAAATTATTTGTCAAACTCTTCTGGAGAGCGGAATCATAGTGTTCAGGCTAAGCCCTCGGGACATGATGTGCCTAGGGACACAGTCTCTGCCCTCAAGTTAGCAGGGCATCCTGGCATCCTAGGTATCAGGAGAGAATCCATCCTGGTAAAATGGTGGGCAGGGTGCTGAGAGCAGCTCAGTGCCTCCAGACAGGGGTGAAGGAGTGGTCAGAACCGATTTGACAGGGGAAGTGAGGCTTGGCCTGACAGCCTTGAGTGAGACAACCCTCCCAGCACCTTCATCCCCAGGAAGTGAGCCTTTCAGTAGAGCAGGGCCTTTGGGCTGAGCTCAGACCACGTACATTCCATTCTGTCTCGCCCTTCATTTCATCAGTTTTCCACACTGGAGAGCTGGAAGTGAGAGGAAAGGCAGACTATTTGTTTTAAAGCCCTGCTTCCAAGTCATATTGAACGTTCTTAGGTCTCTTACACTGTAGATTGAAAGAGACTCAGGGCTGGTGTTCGGGCCGAGGGAGGCAAGTATCGTCAGCGCTGTACACGTACCAGCTCAGCTAGCCATTCTCATGTAAGCCTTGTGACCCGGCCTCCTTAATCCTTAGTTAACCTAGATCCGCAGGTGGCACACGGATAAGACTCCTAGCCACCGTGTCTCACGGGCCCCTCCTCCTTTTCCACTGCTGCTGCCCTCATCCCCTGATGCCTGGGTTGCTCCAACAGCCTGCTAAATTTGACGCACAGGTTTGAATTAAGTCACTCTTGTTCCAAACCCCCCATGGCTCCTCATGCCCTTTTCCTTCAAAGGAAAATGACTTCCTCAGCCTGACATTCAGAATCCTCTGACAGCTTCCCCATCCTTCCTTCTGAAACATCTGTTTATCTTCAACTCTGGTGACTACTTTGTTCTAGCAAGTGGTCCCTCACCTCTGTGTCTCCACTGGGATTTCCCGTAGGGAAAGAGGGACCCTGTAGAGACAAGTTAGAAAATGTGCTTCTTCTCCTGGCTCAAAAATCAATTGACTGTATGACTGGTCAAACTACTTAACGTCTCTGGGCTGTTTCCTGAGGCTCATTTGTGAGTAAGGTTATACGTGCTCTTTATCATCACCATGGCTTACAATGGATGCAGTGCAGATATACTGAGCCCTTTATAAACCTCTTCTCATTTGATATATGTGTTAGCCTTTAAGATGGCCCCTATGATCCTTGCCATCAATTTGCCAGCCCTCTGATGCAGCCAGCTTGGAAGCGAACCCTCTGGCTTTTCATCTGACTGCAACTTCACCAGAGACCTCCAGGTAGAAGAACCCAGGCGAGGTGCCCCCAAATTCCTGATCCACAGAAACTATGAGAGATAATAAATCATTATTATTGTTTTAAGCCACTAAATCTTGGGGTAATTTGCTTCATAGCAATAGGTGACTAATACAATGGGTACTTGTATTATCTCTGATAGGGAAACTGAGGCTCAGGGCAGTTTGATAACCTGTCTGAGGTTGTATAATTGGAGAGTGATGGAACAGGGATCCAAACCCAGGTCTGCCTGGCTCAGAATCCTGACCTCTTAGCTATCATGTTATACTTACTTATTACCATTCCTGTGACTCATTCACAGTAGGTGCTTATTAAACAATTTCAAATGAATGAACAACTGTTTTCATGACTGAATATATAAATGAATTACATGAATATATATTTACAAGGGGAGCCTGTAAAAATAAAGAATGAATGAATATTTGCAATCTCTATTAAATCAGGTTGGAATTAGCCTAGTTTCTTTAAACATTTTAATCTCCAAATGAAAATAACTCTATCATTTGTTCTGACTGTAGAAGTACTGTAAAATACTTAATACAGAGAAAAATAAAGACATTAAAATCACCCCTCCCCTGCTCATTATTGTTGACATTTTGGTGAAAAACCATCTTCCAAATATGCATAAATGCATATTTCCAGAAGCTATACTTATAATAAATTGCATTATATTAAATAACTCATTTTGAAATTTGCTTTTGTCAATAAAAGTGATGTTATAGACATTTTCCAAATCCATAAACATAAATACACATCATCATTTTTAATGGTTTCATGGTTTTCAAGTGTGTAACAGGATAATTTAGTCATTCTGCAATCTATGGACATTTGTTTTCCCCTCAAGTTTTCACTATTATTATAAAGTATGCTTTGTTGAACATCCTATGTATCTCTTTCTATGTTTTCCTTTATATATTTATCCTTGAGATAAATTCCTAAAAGTAGAATTGCTGGGTTCAAAGGGTATTTTGAAAATGTTTTATATTTTTATAAAATTTGCCAAACTGCACTTCAGAAATGTTGTACAGCTTATCCTGCTCATGGCAAATGGAAGTGTCCACCTCCCCATGACCTTGGCAGCATTAGAGACGATAAATTCCTCATGCAAATGTAGTGGGTTCCCTGACCTGTATAGTCCTCTACATGGCACTGGTGTGGACTGACTTTCACCAGCAACCGTGAGCAAAGGCAGATACGATCTCTCTGTGGTAGTGAAGACTCGTGCCTACAGGGATGTTTTCCTGGTGCCTCTATTTTGGTCTTAACATATTTCAGTAATGTCAAATTGTTTCTTATACCCAGTAAATATCCTTAGAAAGCTTTAGTTCAGAATTGTTTATTCTAACTTGAATTGTAGAAAGTCACAGCACACAAGTGGCTTATTAAAACAAAAGTTACCCACCTTCCATATAAGGAGCCTTTGTTCTCCTTATTTTTCTCTCCCTTCCTCTGAAGCCTCAGTCCTCCCTATAAGTCCGCATGCCCACCCTCCACCCCCCCAAACAGAAGTTACCAAGCTTTCTTGTGCCCTTTGCTTGTACAAGGAAGTGAATCCTCCAGCTTTTCATTTCACCACAGCCTCACCAGAGGCCCTGAGCTAGAAGCACTAGCCCTGAGCTTATGGCACCACCAGGCTACCCAGGGTTCTAAGGCCAACAACCCTATTGTTTGTATCTCCCTGGCGCCTGGAACTGAAGAAGCACTCAGTAAAGGTTTATTGAATGAATGAAACCTATCTGTATTGTAGGTTGTCATGAGCAACTAAACAGCCCAATGGGTGAGCTGGGAGGAGCTCTGTCCTGGAGACTCTCAGCTTAGAGACTGACCTTGTCTTAGCCACTAACCAGCTATGTGAATGTGGGCAAATCCCTCCACTTCTGTCAGGCTCCATTTCTTTATCTGCAGTGAGTTTGTTAGATGCTATCAGTGGTTCCCAAACCTGGTTATGATCAGAATCACCTGGGAAGCTTAAAAAAATACTGATTCTGGGGCTCCACCCCAGAGGTAGGGTCCTGGATTCTGTTTGGGAACCGCCGGACAAGCTCATTTCTCTGTGTTTCTACTTCTCCCTTATATGACAAAGAACATATTGCCAGCTTTGAAGCTTCAGTTTACAAATCTGTAAAATGGGGTGATAACTATGGTGACTGCCCTGAGAACTCCATGGGGCTGAACTGAGACTCTAATCATGGTTGGGGAGGACCTTAAAAACTTATAACAATTCTAAGCACGTACATGAACTATTGGCCTTTTCTGTCTGCTTTTCTCAGTGTGATTTGGAGTCCAGTTTTGGCTAACCAACTCTTATAGAGCAGCAATAGAGCCCCCCATGTTAGGTAATACCCTGCTGAGGCCGCATGTTTTGCTTGTCCCACTAGCAGTCCAGATTCTCTTGAAATCCCCTCATTTGTTTCTAACTTGAGAGTGGGGGACCGTCTCTTTCCAGCTTCCCCAAAACCCTTGGCTCTTGAGCCAACTTAACCATTCCCTCTCACCCCACCTCTACCCCCTGTTCTGTCCCTTATCCCAATCCTCTGACACTTTCTCAAATTTGTCTTCCAAGTTGGCAGGTGGCCCACGCACAGATTGGCTGGCTGCCCTGTGTTTGGGTGAGGTGTAGGGATGATGCTGGAAAAGCTGACAAGAAGCTGAGTGAACCAAGATGTGGGTGCTGTCTCATGACTCCTCCCACAACCAGGAACAGAGGGGACCTGGTCTAGTTTGTTTTCGGTGCTCTCTTTGAAGGCCCACCCCTGAAGACTGTTGATGATGAGGAACAAGAGAGGGAAGAGAGACGGAAGGCATCAAAGATTTCTTGAGGAGCTACTCTGCACCAGGTCCCATTCTAGGCACTTTGTACATATTTTTCATAATAGCCAAGCTTTATAGCACATCTCCTTTGCCACGCAGTTTATCTAGGGCACCTAGTTTAACCCTCATCCCAGGCTTGCCTGCAGTGGCAGTTGTGATTCTCATCTTCCAGATCAGGACACTGAGACGGAGAAGTGAAACGTCTTGTGCAATGTCACCTGGTCAGCAGGAGGCAGGACTGGGATTTGAACCCTCCTCTGATTGACTCAGGAGTCTGCCCTGCCTGACGGGAATGGTGTTTATTCACGCTCCATATTTAGCATTTAAATTTCCAGGCAAATGCTTGAACCTAGAATGGGGTTTCTTCTACGTTTTTGGAGCCAAAATTATTTTAATTTTATGGCTAGGAAAAATGTAAACTTACGTTTTCAGCAGACCAGAGATGATAAAGTGTACATTTGTCAAATAAAATTCTTTGCTGTGATAAAGTAAATTATTACTTGGCCTTGGAAAAATTAGGCCTCACTTGAACTGTTTTCACTTCAGCCTTTGCTAATATTTCTGTTATCTCCATTAGGGATTACAATGATGAATGCCTTTTATTCGCATCGTTAAGCACTTCAGTGAATGTGTGAGCACACAGAACATCATAAGTCACAGGGAAGTGAAACAACATGGTCTCCTGGAACTAAGAAAAATCTTGAGAGTTTGACAGATTGGGGTTAGTATCCTGTCTCTGCCACTCTCTAGCTATGCAAACTTGGTCAAATTCCTTAGCTTCTCTGGGTCTCTTGTTTCCTAATGTGTAAAACATAGATAACAATACTTATCTCACTGGGTAATTATAAGGATGGAATGAGATGACATACTTATAGCACTTTGCTTCACACAGTTCCTGGCATGAAGTAAGTGCATAATAAATGTCATGGTTATTATTGGAATGGCTCTCATGGTAACTAGTTGTTTAATGACACGCCCAGGGCTCACTTTAGTTATTAGTCCTTTGGGCAGCAAGACTGAGTTTAGGACTTACTGTCTGGTGGGCCCTAGCTGCTGATGTACTTCTGCCCCTGTTAGAAATCGCCCAGGCAGTAGGCAGGTGAAGCTCATTAGTGGGTGTTATCTGTTGAGATCTCTTTGGCTGCAAGCAACAGAATATCCAACTTAAAGTGTCTTAAAAATTAATATTGGTCACCTCTCACAACAGGTATTCTCAGGGTAAGGTGATTCTGGGGTTAAGCTGCTCAAAAATGCCACCAAGTTCCCAGATTCTTACCTTTCTTCTTTGCCATCCTCAGCCTATTGGCTGTTAGGTTGGCTCTCTCGTGGTTTCAAGATGGCTGCAATAACACCAGGCGTCACATCTTTACAGCACGAAATCCAAAGGTCAGAAAGAGAAAAGGGGGCCCATTCCATCCTCATGCCTCTTTTAAATAAAGAAGAATAATTTCCTCAAAACCCAGAGTTCCAGAAGACTTCTCACTCCTTTTGTTGGCCCGAATTTTTATCAGATGCTCATCCCAGACCAGTGATAAGGGAAATGATTAGGCCCAGTGATTCTCAACTCTGGCTGAGATTGAACTGGGGAGTCTTTAAAATACATACAGATGTCTAGGTTCTACCCTTAGAGATTGACTTAACTGGGCTCAGTTGGGGCCCTGTTGTGCACACACACACACACACGTGTGTGTGTGTGTGTGTGTGTACACTCCAAAGAGCTCTGATGAGCCTCTAGGGTTGAGAATCATTGGCTTAGACTCTCCAAGTTTCCCTCCTTGGGGTGGGGAGCAACCTAGTCTTCAGTGAGAAACATGGCCATAGGACATCTGAGTCAATTGAACTTCTAGAAAGGGCAGTGTAGTAGTTATCCAAATGCATCTGCCAATACAGGTACAGGAAGGGTATCTGGATTAGGCCACATGGTATTATGAAAAAAAATACGTTAAAATCTGACAGACCTGAGTGGGAACTCCAGTTCTACCACCTGTAAATTGCATCAGTTTGGTTAACCTAATCTCTCTGAGTCTTAGTTTTCTTACCCCAACAATGAAGAGAATACTACCTACCTCTTGGAGTAGTTTTGAGGTTAAATGAGATCAAGGCAGTGACAACAGCTGACACGGATTAGGGCTCAGTACATGCAAGTTAATGTCCCTAGAGGTCAGATTTTCCTGTTCGAGACCAGAAAATATAATTGGACCTGTCCTGGAGGCCTTTTGTCCTGTCAAACGTGGTTGCAACCTGATTAATTGACTAAAACAACAGCAACGTTCCTCTGTGTTGTTCGGAGCAGAGGCTTGGCACAGAGTTGGTCAGAACGTTGCCCTAGGCAGGGCTGGGTGGAAGGTTTCAGTGACCATGTAGGAAAGAGTGAGGTGTGAGTTCTGGCTGGATCCTAGGGTGTATCAGAGCCTGCAGAGCCCATGCTTAATTGCTTAATGGAAGCTCTGGGCATGGCCAACCTCTTCCCTGTCAACCTGGTGGCCTCTTTATCCGCCTACCGGCCAGGAAAAAAGTCAAATGTAAACCAGCAGTTCATGGAAATGGGTTGTCAGGTCACTGAATCAATATGTTACAGTTAATCTGTTAAAAACAGTGAGGCTCCCCATTTGTAAACATCTCCTTGATAAGCTCTTTATAGCATATACAATGTAGGAAAATGAATGGCTTCCCACCAGCCTCCCTAGAATCACTGTGCCCCTGTGCTTGTCCAGATGACCTCCCAATTCAGCTTGGCCCAGCCCAGCCCAGCCTAGCCCAACCCAATCCTACACATGTGGACCCACCTAAGCAGAGCTCTGTGCTGCCCCATCCTCGGGGCCAGGGATTTCCAAGGAGGAGAAGGTGGGGACCTCCATCTTTAAAAGGCTCGGAGAATGGGTCATGAAGTAATTCTAGCAGCCTTCCCAGTGTAAGGGTGTGATCATGGACTGAAAAGTCAGGCAACCCTGGACTTGGATCCTGGTTCTCAAACTTGTTGCTGTGTGGCTTTGGTAAGTTAATGAGTCACATCCTATGTGTGTTTAACTTCCATAGATTTAACTCCGCAAGCTTGGTAAAAGAGCACGATAAGAAGAGAGATGATTATTGACAGAGTGGGTGATTTTGCCTGCCCATCTATTCAGTAAGCAGGTACCCTGGAGTGAGAGGTGGGAGATGTGGACCTGAGTTGTCTAAGTCAGTGTTGGTTCTGCTTGTCTCTCGTGCCACGAACATCTTGTGTGGGGTGTGATTCAAGTATTTAGGGCAAATGCGTTTGACTATAGACCTCTTTTGTTTTGCTTGTTAATTTCAGAATCCAAGCCCTGTATAAGATGGAATTCCATTCTGTCTACCCAACATGGTGGGGGCAGTGCCTAGGCTGTATTACATGATTTTCTCTTCCAGGGTGGGAGGGTCCTTGAGGGGGAATCTGATTCTTCTCCAACTTTTGGTTGCCCTTGCTTCCTGTTTCCTAGAACCTAGTATAGAGCCCTACACTTAGTAAATACTAAAATTAACACTTGGTGCCTATCTATTCCCACCTCATTCTTACATGGAAGCTGAGACAGAGACACTATTGTGACTCACCTTCTCTAGCCACGTTGATCTGACCAGCGGTGAGTTCCTGACCCAAACAGGCCAGTGAGTTCCTTCTTTAGGATTCCTCAATTTAGGAAGGACACAGTGGCTCAGGAATGAAAGATGGAGACAGATTTTTTGATGGCATTCTAACCCCTGGTTCCAATATGTCCTGGAGTCCAAATACTGTCCTTGAGTGAGACCCAGCATCCTTATAAGAAACTTACACACTTATCTAAGTTAGTTCAAAGCAGGTTTCAGTCACCTGCAGCCAAAGGAGTCTTATGCAACACAATAATTTAGATCAGAAAATGACCTCATGTCACTTGGATCAGTTCAAGATAGGCTCATTGACAGAGATTCTCACAGGCAATCTGAACTTAAGAATGTATCCTGTTGAAAGACTTTGGAGTGGCCACAGAGCTGAAGCAATTAGTTGATAGTCATCAGCCTGGGCCATCACGGCTTGAGCCAAACCTGATATAAGTGTACTCTATAGATGAAAATCTCTCAAGCCAACCAGTTAGGATGCACTGGTTATGTGTCATCAGACATAACTCAGGAATCAGATGAAATGTAGAGACTTGGTTTTGCCTTTTCCATGAAGACTCTTCCCTCGAGCAATTGCACTTTGGGAAAATGGCTCAGCTTCAGTGCTTCTTTGGTTCATTCTAACCCAGAGCATGGTCGCATGGCCTTCCTATTCTGTGTTGGTTTTTTTTTTTTTTTTTTTTTTTTTGGTAAAACCATAACAAAACTATTTTGGGAGGCAGCATGGGTCTGAGAGCCAGAAGACCTGAGTTCTAGTTTGCTATGAACAATTTGTTTCATCTCTCTGGGCCTCCGTTGACTGGTTTGTAAAATGAGATTATTAGACCAGGAATGGAACAGAAGGTTTGTCTTGTTATCTCCTTCCACATTTGCCAGCTATCTCCACTACTACCTTTTCACCCAAATTACCAGGTAAGGTTCACTGCACAAACTTAGGGCTGCAAGAAATATACCTTTGTTTTTCTACAATGAACTTAATTTTTGTCTCAAGTCCCATTTACTCTTGAGTGGTCTGTCCCATCGTTCCCCAGGGTCATGAGCAAATTCTGTAAGCTTTTTAGTGGCTGATCCATTTGACCTTTACTACCATCCTCCTCCTCCATTATCCTGTCTTATTCTCAATCACTGGTAGTTAAGTAACCTGCTCACATAGTTTGTAAGTGACCACACTGAAATACAAACCCAAGCTAAGAAATTCTGAAGTTAATATAGATTTAAATATAGATACATATAGATATTGTCCTATATAGATATAATAAGACATATACATACACACACATATGTGATGCCTTTTTTATGATCCTCAAAAGTCTGTGAAGTAGGTTTCATTACCCCCATTTTACAAATGCAGAGACTGAAACTCCATTTCCATAATTGTTTTGCCCTAATAGGAAGAAGGCATGGAGATTCTAACCCAGTTCTGTCTCATTCCAAACCCTGAGTTCTCCCCCTAAATTCCCTGTCTCAATTACATTTTCAGAATTAGGTGAGACCTTAAGCAAAGTGTCAAATGAAACATATGTTAACTTCAGGGCTGGCTGGCACCCTGGCCACCTGCCCTATGGTGAGGACAGATGCTGTCCTGGGGATTGGACATAGTTCTTTGGACATTCCAACTGAAAACCTATGTCCATGACAGTGGTATTCTTCAGATTCTCCAGGGGAAGGGCTGTGAAGGAAAAGATGAAGAATAAATTATGAGGCAGCTGAGATGGAGGAAAGGTTTCTAGCAGAGGGAAATGCTATCTGGAGCTCTGATTCTTGGATTAACGCAGAAGAATGAGAATTATTGCTAATGGAAAAACTTGGCTATCATCAAGTAAGTCCTACTTTAACTCTATTTTTTTAATTTTCAAAATAAATTAAATAAATTTGTAGAAAATCAAACACAAAGTACTAAGAAGCACCCTCAAAATCTTTATAACATGATCATAGTTGGCGTTAATATTCCAGAAGTTTTTCTGAAGTTTCTTTTAAAAATAATTGTAACTCTTGAATTGGCAATCTTCCATCCTTTTCATTTAGCATCATTTATGACTCCTTTTTTCATATGACCACATGGTTTCATAACTATTGCTTTTTATAAATGTGAAATATTTCATTGGGTAGGTATATCATAATTATACAACCGTTTCCCTTTTTTTGGACACAGAGGGTTTCCCCAACATTTTAGCTACAGTAAATGATGCACTTTGCATCCTCTGTAAATGATGTAAGTAAATGATGCACTTTCAGAGGAATCTCCATGCCTAGCCTGTATCTTCTCAGTCTCAGACAAATCCACATCTCCCTTTCTCTCCACTTTTATTGCCAGTCTCCTACCTGAGCACCTCCTATGGGATCTTATAGTGTAGAAAATCCCATCTCTTTTTTATATTTTCAACCCTTTAACACTTCCAGCATGTGTAAGGCTCTCCTGTCCTAAAACATCACCCCCTTGACCTTGAGTCCTGCTATTACCCTATCTAATATTCCTTTCCTCACCCCTGTGTTACACCTCAGGGTATTCTGGCTTCCACCTCCTCCATTCCACTGGAATTGCTCTTGCAAAGGCTCCCACAGAACTCCCATGGACCTTTCTCAGGGTGTATCTTGCTTCTCCACATGACTCCTTTGGCTTCTGGGATATCTGTCTCTGTCCCCCTCCAATCTCTCTGTGCCCCCAGTCTCCATCTCCTTGCATGGTCTGTCTTGCCCATCCCTTGCTTATTGGTGCTCCCAAGGATCTCATTCTTGGCCCTCTTCTCACTTTAGAGACTCTCTCTTTCTCTGGAGTTTCATTCTTTCTCAGTTTAAACCACACTCAGTAAGTTGCTAACCTCACTCCATCAAACCTCTGTTCCTACCTTGAACCCTTCTCCTAAGTTTTATTCAGGCTTCCATCCTTCCAATTTACAAATACATGTCAAGAGCTTTGTGTGTGCCAGGATTTGCTCTAGATTGGATTCAGACATGAATAAAGCACGCTGTTCTCTGAAGACTCATATGTCCATTTGCTGTTGGACATCTCCACTTGGACGACACATGCACCACTCATATTGAACTCATTCTATAGCTCTCTCTCACCCAGACCTGTTCCAGTGCCCATGCTTAGTTCATGGTATTACCATCCGGCTAGTTGCTCCAGTCAGAAACTCAGCATTACCCTAGGTTAGCTCTAACCTCAATCTGTACCTCTTATGATTCTTCCAATGAATATTTCTGAATGTGTATGTTGACCTTCTACCCTCTAACCACAGTTCCATCCTGGATGCTCATCTCCTACCTATTCTTTTGCAAGAACTTTTTCATGGATCTCGGGGCCTTCAGGATAGTTTCTAAACAGAAACAGGGCTGTGTCAATCCCTGGTTAAAACTTCTGATGGCTTCTCATTGCATAACAGATAAACCGCAGGTACTCTACTGTGACATCCATGTTCCCTATGTGTCCGTACCTTTGCTCACTCCTGTAACTATTTCTCTGCCATTCTGTGTGTTACTTTATAACACTGAGCTGCTTGTACTTTAGCCGTCTTAATTGCTTCGTAGGTTCATGACTCCCTTTGCTTGTAATCCCCACCCCAATTTCTCACTTATCTAGTTCCATTTTTTCTTTAAACCTAACCTCACACATCATCATCTCAAAAAGCCTTTACTGATCTCTCCCTCCCCACCTCACTGGACTTAGTCACCCTGAAGTTCTGTGCAATCATAGCAGCCTGTCCATGTCTTTTTCACTACACACATCACGTTAACTGTTCACACGCCTGTCTTCCTTAGGAATGCAAACAAATGTTGAAAAAATTAAGTTAAAAATTCCATGTATGTGTCTAGCAATTCTATTAGTTGCTAGATCACTCTAGTTCAGAATAATTTGTGGGGTTTTCTGTCATAAAACCAGGGGAGGAGTGTGTCCACAGGATTGTCCAAAGTCCCCAGTTGGGCCAAGAATTGGGATTTCACCTTTGACCTCCTGACTTTCCATCCCAGGCACTGACTTTGAGACCACAGCAAAGCTCCCAGAGTTTCAAGGCACTGGACAAACTCTCTGCCCCACAGATTAATTTTAGAGTCATTGAAATTCTGCCAGCTCTGGGGGGAATGATTGGGAGCCAGGCTGACAACCAGCAAAGGAGGAAATTACTCTGTGTCTATTTCAAGATGAGAGAGTTGTAACCACGGTGCCTCCCCCAGTGATGCTTTTCAAAAAAACATAAATTTAATACTTTCATGAAACTCAATCTTCTAACCATAAGTGTTTCAGGGCTCTCTTTGATGTTCAGGAAAAGTTGCTTGGTGCCAATGTCTTTTGCACATATGGTGTGAAAGCCGCCTTGCACATGAGTCCAGCATCTTGGGTCCCCAACTATCTGGAAGGAAGAGTTAATATTTGTTTCAATAACTCAACAAATATCTATTCAGTGCCTGCTATGTTCAAAGCCCATTGTGCTGTGGAAGAATGAGCACAGATTCAGTCGAAAGGGTGTTCAAATCCTCTCTTGGCCTCTAACGGGCCACAGATCATTGGCAAATCCCTTCTTCCCTTGAGGTTTGGTCTCCTCGTGTGTGAAATGGGGTTATAATATCTATCTTTTGGGGATACGGGAAGGATTATATAAGGTAGAATATGAAAGAGCCTGCCTAGCACAGTGCCTGGTACCTAAATCTTTATTTAAGAGAAACAAGGAGAATCCAGTTCCCTACAAATATAATTTGAACTGACAAGTTGTGGCTCTTCTCTTACTATAAGTAGCATTAAAAACCATTAGGGATGCATCAATTAGAAATGTATTTGGCTGCAGAAATAAATACAAAACCAATGTCGGATAAGTAAATGATTAACAGTTGACGCTGGGAAAAAATAAAACCCTGACTTGTAGTGTTTGCTGATTTCCATAGTGGAAATACTCCCACCATGGCTGGTTTTAAGCTATGAGTGTGATGGAACTGGATATGGAATTGTGAAGATATATAGTATCTAGTATAGTATATACTATGTACATAATATAGAATTGGGAAATAAAAAACATCATTCAGATACAATAGAGGTACATAGTCTCAAGAGAATAGGTAATAGTAAAATCTGTAAAATATTTTAGAAATCAAAGAGTATGAGTATCTATTACCTTTATTTTTGACATAATTTATTTGATTGTAAGACTATATAACAAGTTTTAATAACGTTTGTACTTAATAACTGGCTCACAAAATTCCTGAAAATTTAATAATTCCCTCTCAGAGGCTTGTTGAGTCAGCTCCAGCACACCACTGTACAAAGTCCTACAATAGTGACTTAAACATATCACATTTTATTTGTCTCATGTGACATGAAGTTCAGGGATGGGCAGCCCAGGGCTGGTGGCTTGGTGAAGGCTTTGGAGACCCAGACTCTGCTCTGCTATCCTGAGCATGAGTCCTTCATCCTCATGGGTATTGCTGCAAGATTGCAAGAAAACTGCTATCCCTCCAGACCCTGTATCTACATCCCACTCAGCAAGAAGGGGGAAGGAGAAAAAGAGTGAAGCACGTTTATTTGGGAAGAGACACTGTATAGTTCCTAATTATTGCTGTAACAAACTGCCACCAACTTCACACCAAAGCAGCAGTGGCTAAAAACAACACAAGTTTAGAGGTCAAAAGTCCAAAAGGATTCGAAGTGGGCTGAGGTTAAAGTGTGGGCAGGGCTGCGGTTTTTTGTTGTTGTTGTTTGCTTGTTTGTTTGTTTGTTTCTGGAAACTCTCAGGAGAGAATCCGTTTCCTGGATTTTTCCAGCTTCTAGAGGCTACCCGCATTCCTTGGCTTGTGAACCCCTCCTAGCTTCAAAGCCAGCGGTGGCCAGTTGACTCTCTCATCATATCACTCTCACTCTGCTCTGTGTCACATCTCCTTTGACTCTCCTGTCTCCCTCTTTCACTTATAAGGACCCTTGGGGTAACATTAGGCCCACCTGAATAATCCAGAATAATCTCCCCATCTCAAGATCCTTGTCTTAATCCCATCTGCAAAGTCTTTTTTTTGCCAGAGAAGGAAACATTCACAAGTTCCAGTGTTTAGGATACGAACAACTTTGGGGACCATTATTCTGCCTACCACAGACACCTTCCCCAAGGGGCTATTTCCTGTCTCTCACTGCCACCACTGGACTCTCACAAGGCCATCCCTAGTTCAGGGCAGGCCAGGAGATCAAGTTTTAGCTTTTAGAACAATATAAAAAATATGGATAATGTAGTAGGGTCTGGAAATGGCCACTGAGACATGACAGCCAACCAACAGTGTCTGCCACACTGGGAAATAATTAACAAATAGCCAAGCAGGTCTATCCAGTGGGTAATACAACTTACAGTCTCACTTGACTCAATGGAATTACTTTTTTTAAAATAGACTACTGTCCTAAATTAGTAATTGGTGTGTTTACCATATTAAAGGTCATTGTTCAAGCATCCTTCTTGCTTGCCCTCTCCTATCCTCTCTCTTTTCCTCTGTGGGTTAATCTCAGGTGTCCTGGCCTGTTTTCTGTCCTGTAGTAAGTAAAGGAGATGAGTTTGGATGTTTGCTTTTTTGTCTTACACAGGGTGGATGAGAGGTTGACCTCTATTCCCTTCACATCAAGGAGGAGGGGATAAGATGCAGCATTGTGACCAGTTGCTGTCACTGATCCACCATTAATCATGTTGGAAAATTTACACCACAAAGCTCTTCTGTCCACTTTTCAACTGTTTAGACACAGTAATGGGACGGGGCAGTGGGTAAGGGGTTAGGTAGTCAAAGGCATCTGATGGTCAGATATGCTGACTTAGAGAGTAAGCTATAGGGGAGGAAGGACTTCCTGGTGCAGACTGACACCATAGCTCCTCATTGGCTTTGCCATAGGACCTGAGTTTTCCCACATAATAGGAAATATGGCATAGAAAAGTTTGTAACTTGAAGAACTCTTGATCTCCAAGTTGGCCACTGAAAAGAGAATAGAACCCAAGAGAAAACGGTCTAACCAATTCGGAAGCAGTAAAAATGGGAACACTACAAAGCCATATGAAATTTTTCATATCCCATGAAAGTGTTGACAATGTCTCCCTGTCAATGTCCCTTTTATAAAGTAAGAAGTTTCAGAATTTACTATCCTCAAAAGCACTGTTTCCCTTAGAAACTTCTAGGCGTCTTCGTTTTGGCATGGAGAGCTGGTGTAACAATGCATCTCTCTGAAGCTACAGTAGCTACGCTAAATTTTACAGCTTAAGTATTTTCTTTCTCCTTTTCTTCTTCAATCCTGATTGTGTCATTTTGCTAATCTTTATGTATATATGTGCTTCACCAGTCCTTTGCACAAGCAAGTGAAGTAAAAATCAATTTGAAAACCAGAAGAATGGGTGAGCAAGAGGAAAGCTAGAAAATCAGCTACGGGAATCCAAGGGGAGCCAGAATATTCAGAGGGGCAGGGAACAGAGAAGCCACATTCTTTCTGAATAGGCTGAGCCACAGAAAGCAGGAGGCAACTTGGATAAACACTTGACATCTCTATATAGTGCTGAGGTCGGAGGAGGCCCGGAAGGAATTTTCAGGGAAGAGATATTATAGACTAAGAACTTCCCTTTTGAGCCTCTCTAAACAAGGGCTTCATATGCATATGGAGTGGTGTGGTTTTGGTGCTGCTGCTTCTCTTTTCTGTAAACCACATGCGCTGCATAAATGAAGCCAGCCTCTCTGAGATGGGGCTGAGCGGACTGAGGACACACAGCCCCCCTGCAGTGGGCTTGGTGCCTCTAAGGGCTCCTCCAGACACTTGAGACAGCAGGAGCTTGACATTCTGACACTGATGTCCAATTTTTCTTTGTCCCTTCCTGTTCTCTGCCACACGGTGGTAGCCTGGGTTGCACAGGATCTTGTGAAATCACTTAGTCACATCAGCAAATGGGAGTGTTCGGAGTGTAAACTTTGTTCATCAGAGTACTTGAAGCCACCTCTTGGTGACAGGGCATCCAACTTAGCAAATGGTGTGGTGCCAGCAAGAGCCAGAGACACTCAACCTGAACACGTGATCATTGCTCAAAGGCACGTGGAAAGGGTGGCAAGTACAGATTCTTTTTTAAAAATTGCGGTAAAACATACATAACATAAAATTGACCATTTTAATCATTTTTTAAGTGTACAGTTCATTGGCATTGAGTATATTCATATTGTTGTTCAGCCATCACCACCATCCATCTTCAGAGCTTTCCCAGCTTCCCAAATGCAAACTCTGTTCCCATTAAACAATAGTTCTCCATTTTCCTGCCCTCCTAGCCTCTGGCAACCACCTCTCTACTTTGCTCTTTATGAATTTGACTACTCTAGGGACCTCATAGAAGTGGAATCATGCAATATTTGTCCTTCTGTATCTGATTTATTTCACTAAGCATAATGTCTTCAAGGTTCATCCTGTTACGTGTCAGAATTTCATTCCTTTTTCTGGCCAAATGATATTCCCTTGATATACCCTATTTTGTTTATTCATCCATCTGTTATAAAGTGGTATCTCATTGCAGTTTTGATTTGCATTTCCATAATGATTAATGATGTTAAACATCTTTTCATGTGCTTTTTGGCCATTTGTGTGTCTTCTTTGGAGAAATATCAATTCATATCTTTGCCCCTTTTTAAACCATGTTGTTTGGATTTTGTTGTTGAGTTGTATACAGTATAGATTCTTGGATAAAGACCAGGGAACAGTGAACTGTGACTTTTAGAGTCAGTCACCATTAAACAGGCCTGCCCACTCTTTCCTCATTTCAGGCCCTAGATTTCCAAGTGTCATTTATACAGATTTGTTTCTGGAATATTCCAATCTCATTTCATCACCTTGACAATCACTGGATATTTCCGTTCAAAGGTATCCAAATGGTGTAACATTGTTTTACAAATAGGGAATGCAGAGAAAGGAGAACTTGAAATCTGGCAGCTGGTCTCAGTTTGAATCTATAATGTCGACTTGGGCAGAGGGCCTGAAATGGTAGAACCCAGCCCAGAATTTCCATGTTCTAATTATCTTCTGACCACTGTAGGGCAAAGCTCCATTTGGCCTACCTCATTGGTACTTCTGCTGCCCAGGCCATATCATCTTGAGGGGAGATAGGGTGGTTTTCTGCATAGAATGCAGAACATAAAAAATAAAGAAACTCTGCCTTACTGCAGGGGTCAGGGGGGAGGGTGGGAGTGGAATGAAGAGAAACTCCAGCCTCCAAGTATCCTCCAAAGCGTTCCATATGGTTCTGAGAATCCCAAGAAGTGGGTCCATCTTCTCTCCTCTAGGAACCTGTCCTTTTCGAGTTGTGTGGCTTTAGCTTCGTTCCTCTCCCAGTCTTGATTTCTAGCTCAATATGTTTTCTGAACAATGATTGTCAAAGCTTTCAGCAGGACTGCTGGTGTCTACCAGTGCCTGCTCAAGGCCACTGAAACTGGCCTCAAACACACCTTTTCCAACTGGTGCCTCAGCTGCTGGCTTCAAGGTTGCGGGTACCTTACACGTAACTTGTCTCATTCTTCTAACCTGTATTTGCTTTTGTATGGCAGTCCCCTTATCACAAATCAGGCTCGGATCCTGTGTAGAGGACCTCAGGGATCTCTAACTGACAGTGTGAGCTGTACCCAGACTCACCCCACAGGTGCAGACACATTGCTCTCTGGTCAAACCTGTATAAAGGCACTCATAAGCTTTTCCCTACCAGGGTACTCTTCTCTCTCTCCCTTATTGAAATAAATCTCATTGGGGCCTCACTGTGCATCCATCATTGCAGGCTGTGAATAAACCTCAGGGTGGGCACAGATGAGGCTCAGACTGGGACCCCCATTACATTATTTCAAAGAGAAAAACACTATATTTCGGCTATAGTTATTCGTTCACACATTCTCCTCTGGAGATGATTCTAGCACAAAGGTGTTTCCATGTTTCAAATTGCAAGATCTAAATTTTATCCCTCCAATGAGAATAGTCCCATGTATTTGGGCATTGTATCTTAAAATGTTTTGCTCTGTTCATATATGTATGTATATATATATATATGAACTTATTTTTAAATATATATTTATATATAATATGTATATAATTACAATATATATTAATTATACATATATATCTGTTTTAAAATTTTATGAATAAATATAACTATTAACACATTCATTTCCCAGCCTTCCCAAGGGGATTGCGAACATAGAGAATTTAATTGAGTTTGGAGTCTTTCTGGAATAACTAAAAGAACAGACATTAAAGGGTAATGGGATGTCTTTATTAATCTGTAGCCTCCTCTGCATACTATTCTGATAAACAACTCTGGTAGAGAGGAAACCAAAGCTAGTCTGTATAACATCAGGACTCACAGATGGGGGAAAGCAAAGCGCTGTGCTCACTGAAGAAATATTTCCTTTTTTGACTTGGCTTTAGATGATATTATAATCGAAAATGGAAGAAGCACTTGTGGTTAATTTAACAGATCCGGTAGTGAAAGGACCTTTGGAAACATGTCCAAAGTTTTCATTATACAAATAGGAAAACTGTACAAATGGGGAAAATGAGTTGCTTGAATTTAAATCCTAAGAGTAAAATGTCACTTGTCTGTCATCTGTGGCCAAATAAGTCTATGCAGGTAGTTCTGAATTATAGTTATGACCCTTGGACTGTTTGCTAATGGTTGTTACAACTGGTAATGGCTCGTGGTATTTACCTTTCCAGGGGCTAACATTTTAATGTGTAACAGAACATTGATGCGTAGGAAGAAGATGGTTTTGACTGTAAAATCAGCTCTACTCTAAGACCATCTAGAAAACTGGATGGGCAAGGCCTCTTTACCTAGGGTCCTTGGAAGGACTTCAGCCTCTGATATTATATGAATTATTTTATGCACACAGGTTGTAGGTATGTGTGTTTTCTTTAGGCAGAGGATCTGTTTATCCTGAACTCTTAGCTGGATAAGAGAGAAATTTTGAGCATCAAGGTAATTTATTGGCTTATTTTCCATGGGCTCATACCCATGACAATAATAGCTTCCAGAATGGCTGAATATGGTTGTTCTGTTTCTCACTTACTCCACCCCTCAACTCAGCTTGCCTCTCACTTCATTCTGATTCAAGGTTCTTTGCACTTGGTGAACAAAAAGGCTGCCAGCAACCCTGCACTCACACCTCCCAGATTAGTACTACCGAGTAGAAAGAGAATGACTCTCAGTCCCCTGCCTGGGCCACTCAGACATGCCTTCACCATTCACTGAGTTTAGAGCACTGAGACACTCTTGTTGATCCACCTGGGTCACATCTGTGCCCTGTGGCCCCACAGTGACACTGACAGTCTTACAGAACCACGTGGAGTGGGGGAGGAGTCCTGCACAGGCCCCAGAAGAAGGGAGATGAGAAAGCACACGGAGCAGGTAAAACTATAGCAAACATAGGCCACCATTCACCAGACTTTAAAAGGGTCTGTGATCGAAAAGATTAAGAACCTTAGGTATTCTTAGGGCCAAAGGCCATATCATGGACTTCGTACTAGGTCACATTAAACACTCTCCTGGCCTAACTTAAGAAGATGGAACATTTGGTTTTTATACAGGAATACATTTTTGCTTCAGCCAAACAAGTGTGCTTTGAGTACTTGTTCTGCAAACTAAGTGTGTTTGCGATTTCAGTTTCTTTTTAGGAGACATATTGCGTTTGGATTTACTTCATCTGCACAGTCTACTGAGAGAGTCATTCCAAGTTACTTGGAACAAATAAAAACAATTCTGTGCTCTGTAAAATGTAAATTTCACACCATATGATTTTATCACGGTCTGACTGTCTTTGACTGTGCATCTCTGAAAATTCGCCATAATTTCCAACAGTCAGAACCCAGGAGAGTCTTAATCTGGGGAGTTCTCAAATGCACAATTGTTGCATCCCTCACTCTCAGTGCCTGGGAACCCTATTGTAGTGCACATACCAGGGGCTCAACACCTTTACAAAATTACATGGACACTCAACTTGTTTTGTCTTCCTTTTTGGAACTGAAAGAAGTGATATTTTAGGTCATTCTACAGAGGCGGGTAATTTCTCCCGGGATTGATAGAAAACGCCTCCCCAGGAGAATGGAAATAGACAATGTTTTGTGTAGATGGGGCCCTTGAGGAGAAGGGAATGAGCTTTAATTTCTACTAATTAGAGGATCTGTTTTAATGCTCCATTGAACCTCTTTCTGATGGCCCATCAGGGTCCATGGAGAGGGATCTTAAACTCCAGGGCTTTCTGTGTGGGATGTCAAGTGGGATGGGATGGGGTGATGGAGCTACAAGGAGGAGGGGAAAAAGAGGGAGAGCACCTGAATGTAGGGTGTCCTGTTTCTGGTGCTGGTCAACTCTCCTGTCTGAGTGGGAACAGTGCTGGGTCAATAGCCCACTAGCTGACCACTCCCGCAGGGAGCTAAGTTCTGCCACTGGGAGAATTCTATCTGTTGTCTTCCCTCAGGACAACTGAAAGACTCAGGAGACCTAGGAGATAAAAGCGCTGTCACTATACTTGAGATGCTAAAGTGAGCCTCTCGGAGTGCTTAGCTGGGATAGTGGGGGAGGGATACCACTGTTGCACAAGTTACATTTATCAGTTGAAAATCACAGTGAGTTGACTGGGCAGGAGAGTCTGCTGTCAATGTAGGCACCATTCTCACCCATCTAGGGTGAAGATATCATGCTCTCCCCTAAATCACAGAGGCTGGAGCCTGGGAATGACATTTCCCAGAATTCCTTGCAGCAAGTTTCCAGATTAGATTTCATCAATGACCACAGGCACTAAGATGTGATTCACCAGGTGAACAGAGGCCAAATCAATATTATTCCTTCTCCGGCAGTGGTGGGCAGATGCATGAGTTTTGGCAAATGGGAGGCTTTGCGATGGCCTCCAGATGTTATCCTCGGATTACCTGTCTCTTTGCTGCCTGTGGTTGTCATCAGTGGTTGTTCTGTGACTGAAACTTGCTAATCCTCTAAAAACTAGTGGTGAATCTGAGATCTGGTGGAAACTTTCCCTAACTCTCTCTTCTTCAGCTCTTCCAATGATTTTGTTAGAACCTATTTCCCTTCCTGTTTGAAATACCTACAGTGTATTTTTCTGACTAATTCTTAACTGCTACTAATAAGGTATAATATGCACAAATGTCTCCGAGTAAGAGAAAATGTGAAAAATCAGATTTTTCAGAAAGACGAAAGCCCGAAGTGGGTTTTGGAAGAACGCCACCTGCTGTAAGTATTGCTTTCCATAAGGCAGTTATCTGGGGACAGAGCGTCCATCAGAATTTCTGGGCAATGGCTGTTTCATTTAAAAGAACATATTTAATATTAGAACCTAATTTTATATTTGGAGTGCTTAAAAAAAACCCCAAACAACCCAGGGTATTGTTTTGTTAATGCAAATTCCTGGAAGTTCAACAAAACTGGGTTGGTGGTACTTGGAAGACAGAAGTGATTCATGAGGATTTGAAGGAGAGAGGGCTGAGGCCCCACAAGGAGGAATTTCAGAATCTGCACTGGGCTTGGGTTACTCCCTTCCCTTTTTCTATGCTTAAATGGTACCTTGTCAGTGGACCCCTTGTTGAATGAACACTGTCAAACAGCACTTACCTCCACCTTCCGAGCCTTACCTGTCTCTCACCTCTGCTTCACTTTTCTTCATGGCACTCATCACCATCTGATAGACTATATCTCACTTGTTTTGCTTTTACTGTTTGTCTCTCCACTAGAGTCCATGAAGGTAGATATTTGTTGTGTTCACTGCTATATCCTTGGTGCCTGAACTGTGCTTGGCACCTAGAAGGCATCCAATAGGTAGCTGTGGAACAAGTGAGTCCCACTACCCAAACCTGACCACAGGAAATACTTTTTCTTTCCTTCTTTTTCCAAATGTATTTAACATAGTTCTACATGGAGGACCTTTAAATTTTTTAATTAAAAAATTTTTAATTGTTTTTACTTTTGTCATCATGAATTTTATTTATTTATTAAAAATTTATTTTATATTGGAGCATAGTTGATTAACGATGTTGTATTAGATTCAGGTGTACAGCAAAGTGATTCACTTATACATGTACCTAATCTTTTTCAAATTCTTTTCCCATTTAGGTTAGTACAGAATATTGAGCAGCATTCCCTGTGCTATACAGTAGGTTCTGGTTAGCTATTTATTTTAAATATAGCAGTGTGAAAAAATTTTAATTTTAAATTAAAAAAAATTTCCACTTAGCCCGGAGGAGGGCACTTCAATGGGAAAGAAAATGAAGATGCACATTTCCCCCCCCCCACCCCAAACCTTTAGGTATGGAGGGATGGGTGAGTAAAGCATGGTATGTAGCACTTGGCTAGCCTTCTGGCCCTGCCTCCTGCTTGGGACTCAGGCCGGTGCCTGAAAAGAGGAAGATGCACCAATAAAAAACTAACCAAGGCTGCAACATCACTGAAATGTCTGAAAGATGCCACTTAGTAAGACAAAGGCATACAGGTGGTAGATATTTCTTCTGCATGAAGCTTCCCCAGGTTGGGAGGAGGCCACAGGGGTCTCCTGTCTCTGGAGCAGGAAGTGGCAGACGTATCACCTGGCCAGGCGTGGCAAGAAAAGACAAAATGGCAGGCTGTGTCCCACGGCCCAGAGGACTGCATTTCCAAACAACAGTCTGTGTGTTCGCAGGCACACAGCGGACACACTGTGGAGACTTTCTGAACGGGTTGGGAGGAATTAGGAGGCAGGGGCTCCTTTAGAGCCTGACAATTCTGTTTTCTCGCTATGACCGTGGACTCTAAGCCACAGATTAAACCTCTGCTGCTTGGACTCCTGCGATTGCACATACCAGTAGAGTGACCCCTCCTGCTGTCACCCACCTGTTCTCCTCTCTGTTAATATGACAACTTTGAGTACTGCTACTGCTACTACTGGGACTGTGTCATACCAATTATGTTCTTGGTCCTTTTTAGTATCAGCCTTCAACAAAGTGGTATTGTTTGGCTCTTATTCAGTGGTAAAGGCAAATCATAATTGGAGGTCTTAAATCTTACGGCAATACTCATGGATGAAATAGTGATCTAGAATATCAATGTCTAATAGAACTTTCTGTGCTGTCCAATATGTAGCCATGAGCACTTGGAATGTGGCCGGTGTGACTGAAGAACTGAATTTTAAAATTTATTTAATTTTTATTAATTTGAATTTAAAATTTTGGTAACCACATATGGTAGTTCAGATCCAGAATGTGGTTACATGCTCTTTTTAGACTGCCATCTAAAAGAAAACACAACATTTAAATGAAAATTAAACTTTGGAGAACAGCGGTCTAGATGGCATCTGGATGCAGCCCTTCTGTGCCTTTTCTTTCATTTTGCTCATCCTGTGATGATTTTGATGACTAACACTTGATATTTAGGAAGGGTTCCCAGGAAAGGGTAGACTTCTTATATCCACCCATCAGTAAGAGACTGATCCTCTGAGTGTGCTGAACCAGTTTCTCAACCTCAGAGACTAAGGACCAGACCCTGGACCTGATGCATTCCCAAAGGATGCCCCACTGAGGGCCACCAACTTTTTGGGTACCCTCTGATGTCACCTCATCAGCACTGTCTTTGACTTTCCTTTCAAAGGTTAACGGTATTCACATAACTAAGAAGACCGGCACAACAGATTGAAGTGTCATTTTAAGCCAGACACCATTCTAGGTGTTTCACTATGTCTCATTTTATCTAATTCAACTTTGCACGAGCAGTATTTTCATCCTTATTTTACACATGAGTAAACTGAGCCACTCTTTGCTGCTCACACAGCTAAAATGGGGCACTTGGCCTTGAGTTCAGGACTCTAGTTCCCAAAGACAGCATTTTCCTCTGTGCTACCTGGCACCACAGCTGGCCTCGAAGCAGCCTGATGAAGGGCAGGAAACGTGGCTTGACCCACTAGTGCTGAAGTCAAAGGGCTCTTCTTAAGCAGAAAGATATGAACTTGGGTAATTCCCCCAAAGCTGCATCCTCTGGGCTTTTGGCTTCCATTTTATGGAGCACATGTTTAAAACGAAATTCCCTCCTGAGTTTTCTTGTTGAGCACTATTATTGTCTTGTGGAGATTTGTCAAAAGATGCTTGTTTCTACTGGGATCTTGTCTACAAAGGAACACTTTGTTGTTCACAGAGACTCTCCAGACTCCAGACTGGGAGCAACCAAGTCCCATTCTGGATGAACTAAGCGAGCGGAAGCCGGTTCTCTCCACGCACAGGTGACAGTTGGGCTCAGGTTTTGCTCAGCTGTCCGAATGCCAGAGCAATGATGGTGCCTTTTGCAGCTGTCCAATAAAAGAGACACAAGCCAGATATTTGGTTTGACTAGAGATTAGGGAACAGAGCAATTGCCATTTTCCCAGAAGTACGGACCCAGGGATGGTGGGTGGGTTACTGACAATAATCAGAGGATGCTGTTGTGAAGAGGCATTTCCAGAGTATCACATGTGATGTCTTTGCTTTGAAGATGTGCTCATGTTACCTTGGTCTTCAGTCTGGGAGAATCCCTCCTCTGACTCTCTGTGTGTGATCTCGCTCCTTTGGGATTCCTCTGAACAGATTCTGGGTGATGTCCTCGGAAGTGCGTCCACCTCAGATTTTACTCAGCAGCCAGTTGAGATCTGAGAGGAATTTTCTCTATTTGCCAAGGAGCCTTTTTTAGCAGCATGGGATGTGGTAGGAGAGCAAGGATTTTGTAGTTTGGCAGAGCTGGTGTTCATCCTGTTAGTGCCCCTGCTTAGCCATATATCTTGGGAGAGTCATTTCTGAATGGACCTTTGTGGTGGGGACTTCCGATGTCGGCCACATACAGTTCTCAGCCCATGGGAGGGCCACTCCTCACCATTACTTTTGTTGTTGGGTGGGTCATATGATCAGTCCTGGCCAATGGACTGTAAGCACAGGAGAGGTGGTTACCTCCAGATTAAAGCATTTAACCACCTGCGTGAGACCCTCATGTGCTCATATCCGCTGCTGTGCCCATGCTGGCAGCACCATGGGGGATGGGGGTTCCACAAGACTGAGGCAGGATGAATCTCTGAACCATCTTCCCTGGTGTCATCTGAATCCACGGTGGGCTATATGGGGAAAAAGAGCAAATGAGATGTGAGCATTTTTGTAACCAAAGTATAATTTTGCCTATTTCAATGAACAACATCTTTTTCCCTTTCTGTACAGTGATAATACCAAAAAAAGACCAGGTAGTGTGTCCTACCGCATGCCCAGGCTGGTACTGAGTCCTGGATGGACAAGCTCTCTTTAAGTCTCAGCATCACTTTGCAAGAAGTGGATGCTTTTACGTGGAGGGACAACTTGGAAGATGAGGTTAGTTAACAGTTTGATGGAGATTCTCCACCTGGCAAGCCCAATGCCCCAGCATAGGAGGAGTGGCAACATCAAAATCCTGATTCAGACATTTTAAGTAGGAAAAAATTCAGGCCACCCTTTGGGAACCACTGTTTTAATATTTCAAATCTGTATCCACCAGGGCCTTCACACAGGGTATTCTCTGTGCCACTATGCTTTTACCACAGATATCGTAGTGACTCACTCCCTGAGCACTTTCAAGTCTTTGCTTTCTCAGGGAAAATTATCCTGACCACCTCCTTTAAATAGAAGTTACTGCCTCCCTACCCACCATGGCCACTCCAATTGTTCCTTACTCAGCTGTTTTTCCCACCCAGTCTCTTCTTAATATAGCTTCTTGTTTATTTGCTTGCCTACCTATTGTCTGTATCCTTTAGTAGAAGATATTCTATGTATTTAATAGAAGTATTCTGCTGGAAGACTTTGCATACATTAACATTGTCCATTAATACCCATATTAATAACTTGTTTAATGCTTGAAATAATGCAACCAGGCAAGTACATCTTATCTCTATATTACATATGAAGAAACTGAGCACAGATGGGTTAAGTGAATTGCTCAGTGTCACACAGCTAGTAATCAGTAGAGATATTTCCAGCCAAGATCCAAAGCCTAGACACTTAACTATGCCTCAGTCCATCTGGGCTGCTATGAAGAATACCACAGATTGAGGGAATTAATAGACAAACATTTATTTCTCACAGTTCTGAATGAAGGAAAGTCCAAGGTCAAAGTACTGGCAGATTCAGTGTTTGGCGAGGACCCACTTCCTGACTTGCAGACAGCCTGTCTTCTTGCTGTCTCCTCATATGGTGGAAAGGGGCATGGAATTTTCTCAGCCCTCTTTATAAGAGCACTAATCTCATTCACTAGGGCTCTACTCTCATAGCCTAATCACCTCCCCAAATCCCCACCTCAAAATACCATCACATTGGGGGTTAGAATTTCAACACATGAATTTTGGAGTGGGGGGACACAAACATTCAGTCTATCACAACTACCAAGAGAAGAATAACTGAAAGACTGAAATTTCTCAGAGTGGCTATATGGCTCTCATGTGGAAAGATTGTGGCATATGAGAGTGTGACCAGAAAGGATGAGCAGGCTTGGACATGTAGAGATTAGAAGAAAGAAGTGTTGTCCAATAAAATTCCCTGCGATGTTGGAAATGTTCTCTATCTGTACCATCCATCATGGTAGCAACCGGCCAGATGTGCCATTTGAACACTTGACATGTGGCTAGAGTGACTGAGGGAATGAATTTCTAATTCTGTTTAATTATAATTAACTTAAATTTAAGTAGCTACACATGACTATTGGCAGCCATACTGGTCAGTGTAGGTCTAGGCAGCTCCAGCTTCATGGTCACGGTAAGAGCATCATGGAGAACAGCAAGCCTTTCATTCCTGGGTGGGACTGGGCTGAGTGAAGGGCGTAAAAGATTTAAGAAAGGAGAACTGATGGTTGTCAGACGATGGATGTCACAAGAGGAACTGAGTTTTATTTTGAAGGCATTGAAAAACTGGTCAAAATTTTGGATCTGAGACATAACCTGATAAGCCATGTGCTTAGGGAAGAAACCAAACAGGAAGAATGGGAGAATGGACAGGTGGGGGCCTGGGAGGCCAGTTATGAAGCTCTTGCATTCAGAATTCCTTATGAGGAATTTTAGGATTGTTTTCTGGACTATTATACAAACCAGGAAAAAATAATTAGTAAATAAATTAATTGGAGTATTATTTTTCAATATTTTGGGTAGTATAGCGTTATTTGCTTAGTTTTAATTATAATATAAGGTTTAATATATTATAATTAATAATCATAATATTTCCATGCCACCACTTGCAAAGACTCATTGATTGACCCAGAATCCTAGCTCAAACTCAAGGAGCCAGGGTCAGGTATTCATTTTGATTCAAGCAGTCATAGCTAGAGATGTAGAATCAAAAGGGCAAATATGATGGCCAGAGGCAGCCAGGTGGGGATAGAAATTCCCAGAGACAAAAGATCCCAGTGACCTGACCTCGGCAGACACATAAACGGTGGTTGTCACAGTTAACTCTTGCTGCTCTGACATGAAAATGTTGACTGAGCTTGGGTCCTGGTTGAGAAATGCAGAACCAACAGGCATTAATTCCATTGATAAACACAGATAGGAGTTCAAATCGTGATTAGAGTTGACAGTCAGAATGTAAACAGAACCCTGACTGGTCAACTTTACTAAATATTCTTTCCTGTTGATCTCATTAACTTCTCTTAGGCCCACCTTCTGTAACATTTGCTCTAGACTTAGAAACAGCCATTTCCCCTGGTTAGGATAAAAACTGCTCCTTTTTTTTTTTTTTTTTTATTAACATCTCTATTGGAGTAAACTGCTTTACAATTTTGTGTTAGTTTCTGCTTTATAACAAAGTTAATCGGCTATACGTATACATATATCCTCATATCCCCTCCCTCTTCCATCTCCCTCCCACCCTCCCTATCCCACCGCTCTAGGTGGTCACAGAGCACCGAGCTGATCTCCCTGTGCTATGCAGCTGCTTCCCACTAGCTATCTATTTTACACTTGGCAGTGCATATATGTCAATGCTACTCTCTCACTTCGACCCAGCTTCCCGTTCCCCCTTCCTGTGTCCTCAAGTCCATTCTCTACGTCTGCATCTATATTCCTGTCCTGCCCCTAGGTTCTTCAGAACTTTTTTTTTTTAGATTCCATAAATATGTGTTAGCATACAGTATTTATTTTTCTCTTTCTGACTTACTTCACTCTCTATGACAGTCTCTAGGTCCATCCACCTCACTACAAATAACTCAATTTCGTTTCTTTCTATGGCTGAGTAAAATTTCATTCCTTATACATGCTACATCTTCTTTATCCATTCATCTGTTGATGGACACTGAGGTTGCTTCCATGTCCTGGTTATTGTAAATAGTGCTGCAACGAACATTGTGGTACATGTCTCTTTTTGAATTATGGTTTTCTCAGGGTATATGCCCAGTAGTGGGATTGCTGGGTCATATGGTAGTTCAATTTTTAGTTTTTTAAGGAACCTCCATACTGTTCTCCATAGTGGCTGTATCAATTTATATTTCCACCACAGTGTAAGAGGGTTCCATTTTCTCCACACCCTCTCCAGCATTTATTGTTTCTAGATTTTTTGATGATGGCCATTCTGACCGGTGTGAGGTGAAACCTCATTGTGGTTTTGATTTGCATTTCTCTGATGATTAGTGATGTTGAGCATCTTTGCATGTGTTTGTTGGCAATCTGTATGTCTTCTTCGGAGAAATGTCTATTTAGGTCTTCTTCCCATTTTTGGATTGGGTTGTTTGTTTTTTTGATATTGAGCTGCATGACCTGCTTGTATATTTTTCAGATTAATTCTTTGTCAGTTGCTTCATTTGCAAATATTTTCTCCCTTTCTGAGGGTTGTCTTTTCGTCTTGTTTATAGTTTCCTTTGCTGTGCAAAAGCTTTTAAGTTTCATTAGGTCCCATTTGTTTATTTTTGTTTTTATTTCCATTTCTCTAGGAGCTGGGACAAAAAGGATCTTGTTGTGATGTATGTCATAGAGTGTTCTGCCTATGTTTTCCTCTAAGAGTTTTACAGTGTCTGGCCTTACAATTTAGGTTTTAATCCATTTTGAGTTTATTTTTGTGTATGGTGTTAGGAAGTGTTCTAATTTCATTCTTTTACATGTACCTGTCCAGTTTTCCCAGCAGCACTTATTGAAGAGGCTGTCTTCTCTCCACTGTATATTCTTGCCTCCTTTATCAAAAATAAGGAGACCATATGTGCGTGGGTTTATTTCTGGGCTTTCTATCCTGTTCCATTGACCTATATTTCTGTTTTTGTGCCAGTACCATACTGTCCTGATTACTGTAGCTTTGTAGTTTAGTCTGAAGTCAGGGAGCCTGATTCCTCCAGCTCTGTTTCTCTTTCTCAATATTGCTCTGGCTTTTCAGGGTCTATTGTGTTTCCATACAAATTGTGCAATTTTTTGTTCTAGTTCTGTGAAAAATGCCATTGGTAGTTTGATAGGGATTGCATTGAATCTGTAGATGGCTTTGGGTGGTATAGTCATTTTCACAATATTGATTCTTCCAACCCAAGAACATGGTATATCTCTCCATCTGTTTGTATCATCTTTAATTTCTTTCATCAGTGTCTTATCGTTTTCGGCATACAGGTCTTTTGTCTCCTCAGGTAGGTCTATTCCTAGGTATTTTATTCTTTTTGTTGCAGTGGTAAATGGGAGTGTTTCCTTAATTTCTCTTTCAGATTTTTCATCATTAGTGTATAGGAATGAAAGAGATTTCTGTGCATTAATTTTGTATCCTGCTACTTTACCAAATTCATTGATTAGCTCTAATAGTTTTCTGGTAGCATCTTTAGGATTCTCTATATATAGTATCATGTCATCTGCAAACAGTGACAGCTTTCATTCTTCTTTTGTGGTTTGGATTCCTTTTATTCCTTTTTCTTCTCTGAAACTTCCAAAATAATGTTGTATAATAGTAGTGAGAGTGGGCAACCTTGTCCTGTTCCTGATCTTAAAGGAAATGGTCTCAGTTTTTCACCACTGAGAATGATGTTTGCTGTGGGTTTGTCATATATGCCGTTTATTATGTTGAGGTAAATTCCCTCTATGCCTACTTTCTGGAGAGTTTTTATCATAAATGGGTGTTGAATTTTGTTGAAAGGTTTTTCTGCATCTATTGAGATGATCAAATGATTTTTATCCTTCAGTTTGTTAATACAGTGTATCACATTGGTTGATTTGCATATATTGAAGAATCCTTACTTTCCTGGGATTAACCCCAATTTATCATAGTGTATGATCCTTTTAGTGTGCTGCTGGATTCTGTTTGCTAGTATTTGGTTGAGGATTTTTGCATCTCTGTTTGCCAGTGATATTGCCCTGTAGTTTTCTGTTTCTGTGACATCTTTGTCTGGTTTTGGTATAAGAATGACGGTGGCCTCGTAGAATGAGTTTTGGAGTGTTCCTCCCTCTGCTATATTTTGGAAGAGTTTGAGAACGGTAGGTGTTAGCTCTTCTCTAAATGTTTGGTAGAATTCACCTGTGAAGCCATCTGGTCCTGGACTTTTGTGTGTTGGAAGATTTTTAATCACAGTTTCAATTTCAGTGCTTGTGAGGGTCTGTTCATATTTTCTATTTCTTCCTGGTTCAGTCTTGGAAGGTTTTGCTTTTCTACGAATTTGTCCATTCCTTCCAGCTTGTCCAATTTATTGGCATTTAGTTGCTTGTAGTAATCTCTCATGATCCTTTGTATTTCAGCAGTGTCAGTTGTTACTTCTCCTTTTTCATTTCTAATTCTGTTGATTTGAGTCTTCTCCCTTTTTTTTCTTGTTGAGCCTGGCTAATGGTTTATCAGTTTTTTTTATCTTCTCAAAAACAGCATTTAGTTTTATTCATCTTTGCTATTGTTCCCTTCACTTCTTTTTCATTTATTTCTGATCTGATCTTTATGATTTCTTTCCTTCTGCTAACTTTGGTTTTTTTTTTTTTTTTTTTTTTTTTTTTTGTTCTTCTTTCTCTAATTGCTTTAGGTGTAAGTTTAGGTTGTTTATTTGAGATGTTTCTTGTTTCTTGAGGTAGGATTTTATTTCTGTAAACTTCCCTCTTAGAACTGCTTTTGCTGCATCCCATAGGTTTTGGGTGGTCGTGTTTTCATTGTCATTTGTTTCTAGGTATTTTTTGATTTCTTCTTTGATTTCTTCAGTGATCTCTTGGATATTTAGTAGTGTATTGTTTAGCCTCCATGTGTTTGTATCTTTTACAGTTTTTTCCCTGTAATTGATATCTAGTCTCATAGTGTTGTGGTCAGAAAAGATACTTGATATGATTTCAATTTTCTTAAATTTACTGAGGCTTGATTTGTGACCCAAGATATGATGTATCCTGGAGAATGTTCCATGAGCACTTGAGAAGAAAGTGTATTCTGTTGTTTTTGGATGGAATGTCCTATAAATATCAATTAAGTCCCTCTGGTCTAATGTGTCATTTAAAGCTTGTGTTTCCTTATTTATTTTCACTTTGGATGATCTATCCATTGGTGAAAGTGGGGTGATAAGTCCCCTACTATTACTGTGTTACTGTCAATTTCCCTTTCAATGGCTGTTAGCATTTGCCTTATGTATTGAGGTGCTCCTATGTTGGGTGCATAAATATTTACAATTGTTATATCTTCTTTTTGGATTGATCCCTTGATCATTATGTAGTGTCCTTCTTTGTCTCTTGTAATAGTCTTTATTTTAAAGTCTGTTTTGTCTGGTATGAGAATTGCTACTCCAGCTTTCTTTTGATTTCCATTTGCATGGATTATCTTTTTCCATCCCCTCACTTTCAGTCTTTATGTGTCCCTAGGTCTGAAGTGGGTCTCTTGTAGACAGCATATATACGGGTCTTGTTTTTGTATCCATTCAGCCAGTCTATGTCTTTTGGTTGGAGCATTTAATCCATTTACATTTAAGGTAATTATTGATATGTGTGTTCCTATTACCATTTTTTCTTAATTGTTTTGGGTTTGGTTTTTTTTTTGTGGTCTTTTCCTTCTCTTGTGTTTCCTGCCTAGAGAAGTTCTTTAGCATTTGTTGTAAACAAATGGTTTGGTGGTGCTGAGTTCTCTTAGCTTTTGCTTGTCTGTAAAGGTTTTAACTTCTCTGTCAAATCTGAATGAGATTCTTCCTGGGTAGAGTAATCTCGGTTGTAGGTTTTCCCCTTTCATCACTTTAAATATGTCCTGCCACTCCCGTCTGACTTGCAGAATTTCTGCTGAAAGATAAACTGTTAACATTATGGGGATTCCCTTATACGTTATTTGTTGCTTTTCCCTTGCTGCTTTTAATATTTTTTCATTGTATTTAATTTTTGATAGTTTGATTAATATGTGTCTTGGTGTGTTTCTCCTTGGATTTATCCTGTATGGGATAAATCCACTTTCTGGACTTGATTGACTATTTCCTTTCCTATGTTAGGGAAGTTTTCAGCTATAATCTCTTCAAATATTTTCTCAGACCCTTTTTTTTTCTCTTCTTCTTCTGCGACCCCTATTATTTGAATGTTGGTACATTTAATGTTGTCCCAGAGGTCTCTGAGACTGTCTTTAATTCTCATCATTCTTTTTTCTTTATTCTGCTCTATCACAGTTATTTTGACTATTTTATCTTCCACATCAATTATCCGTTCTTCTGCTTCTGTTATTCTGCTATTGATTCCTTCTAGAGAACTTTTAATTTCATTTATTGTGTTGTTCATCATTGTTTGTTTGCTCTTTAGTTTTTCTAGGTCCTTGTGAAACGTTTCTTGTATTTTCTCCATTCTATTTCCAAGATTTTGCATCGTCTTTACTATCAATACTCTGAATTCTACTCTTTCCAGGTAGACTGCCTATTTCCTCTTCATTTGTTTGGTCTGGTGGGTTTTTACCTTGATCCTTCATCTGCTGCATATTTCTCTGTCTTCTCATGTTGTTTAACTTACTGTGTTTGGTGTCGCCTTTTCGCAGGCTGTAGGTTCTTAATTCCTGTTGTTTTTGGTGTCTGCCCCCAGTGGGTGAGGTTGGTTCAGTGACTTGTTTAGGCTTCCTGGTGGAGGGGACTGGTGCCTGTGTTCTGGTGGTTGGGGCTGGATCTTGTCCTTTTGGTGGGCAGGGCCACGTCTGTTGGTGTGTTTTGGGGTGTCTGTGAACTTAGTATGACTTTAGGCAGCCTCTCTGCTAATGGGTGGGGTTGTGTTTCTGTCTTGCTAGTTGTTTGGCCTGGGGTGTCCAGCACTGGAGCTTGCTGGTCTTTGGGTGGAGCTGGGTCTTAGTGTTGGGATAGAGATCTCTGGGAGAGCTCTTCACAATTGATATTACATGGGGCTGGGAGGTCTCTGGTGGTGCAGTGTCCTGGACTCAGCTCTTCCACATCGGAAGCTCACGCCTGACACTCGGCCAGAGCACCAAGACCCTGCCAGCCACATGGCTCAGAAGAAAAGGAAGAAAAAAAGGAAAAAAAAAAAGTGAACAGTCAGAACCGTACCACAAATGGTAAAAGCAAACCTCAACAGACAAAATCACACAAAGAAACATACACATACACACTCACAAAGAAAGAAAAAAGGAAAAGAAAATTTAAAAATATATAAAAGAAAATAATAAAAAAAAAAAAAGAAGAGAGCAACCAAACTAATAGACAAATCCACCAATGATAACAAGCACTAAAAACTAAACTAAGACAAACATAAGAACCAGAAACAAATCAGACACAGAGAGCAAACCCCAAGTCTACAGTTGCTCCCAAAGTTCACCGCCTCAATTTTGGGAACATTTGTTGTCTATTCAGGTATTCCACAGATGCAGCGTTCGTCAAGTTGACTGTGGGGACTTAATCTGCTGCTCCTGAGGCTGCATGGAGAAATTTCCCTGTCTCTTCTTTGTTTGCACAGCTCCATGACCTCAGCTTTGGTTTTGGCCCCACCTCTGCATGTAGGCTGCACTCAGGCATCTGTTCCCTGCCCAGAAAGGAGGGGGTTAAAGCAGCAGCTCATTAGGGATCTCTTGCTCTCTCAGGCCAGGAAGAGGGAGGGGTACAGTAGTCATAATTGGAATGTGGGTCAAGCCTGTGGCAGCAGAGGTCGGTGTGACATTTTAACAGCCTGAGGCACACCGTGTGTTCTCCCAGGGAAGTTGTCCCTGGATCTTGGGACCCTGGCAGTGGCGGGCTGCACAGGCTCCTGGGGGGTGTGGACAGTGACCTGTGCTTGCATACAGGATTCTTGGTGGCAGTGGCAGCAGCATTAGCATTTCATGCTCATCTCTGGGGTTCAAGCTGATAGCTGAAGCTCACGCCTGTCTCTGGAGCTCACTTAGGCAGTACTCTGTCTTCTGTGGGCACACGGAGCAGGAATCCACTATCCTCGTGCACCCCAAAACAATGGTCTCTTGCCTCTTTGGCAGGTCCAGACTTTTTCCTGGACTCCTTCCCTGCTAGCTGTGGTGCACTAGCCCCCTTCAGGCTGTCTTCACGTAGCCAACCCCAGTCCTCTCCCTGAGGTCTAATCTCCAAAGCCCGAGCTGCAGCTCCCAGCCCCCACCCGCTCCGGTGGGTGAGCAGATAAGCGTCTCAGGTTGGTGAATTCTGGTTGGCACCGATCCTCTGTGCGGGAATCTCTCCGCTTTGCCCTCTGCACCCCTGTTGCTGCACTCTCCTCTGTGGCTCCAAAGCTTCCCCCCCACACCCCCTGTCCCCGCCAGTGAAGGGGATTCCTAGTGCGTGAAAACTTTTCCTCCTTCACAGCTCCCTCCCAGAGGTGCAGGTCCCATGCCTATTCTTTTGTCTCTGTTTTTTCTGTTTTCTTTTGCCCTACCCAGCTACATGGGGATTTTCTTGCCTCTTGGGAAGTCTGAGGTCTTCTGCCAGCATTCAGTAGGTGTTCTGTAGGAGTTGTTCCACGTGTAGATGTATTTTTGATGTATTTGTGGAGAGGAAGGTGATCTCCATGTCTTCTTCCTTTGCCATCTTGAAGGTCATCTCAAGACTGCTCCTTTTATTCTGTAAGTTACAGGGAGAGGTTCAGGGCACTTAAGGGTATAGTGCAATAAGACCTGAGATGATTTTGCAACATAATTGAAGAAGTGTAGAAATGAATTGCACATGTTGATAATCACTCCTCACATTCTTTTTTCTTTTCAAATTTTTTTTTTAAGAAATTACCTTTTCTTTTTAAAAAAATTGTATTTATTTATTTATTTTTGGCTGCATTGGATCTTCGTTGCTGTGCTCAGGCTTTCTCTAGTTGCAGCAAGTGGGCTTCTCATTGTTGTGGCTTCTCTTGTTGTAGAGTATGGGCTCTAGGCACCCAGGCTTCAGTAGTTGTGGCATGTGGGTGCAGTAGTTGTGGCTTGTGGGCTCTAGAGCACAGGCTCAGTAATTGTGACTCACAGGCTTAGTTGCTCCACAGCACGTGGGATCTTCCTGGACCAGGGATCGAACCCATGTCCCCTGCATTGGCAGGCAGATTCTTAACCACTGCACCACCAGGGAATTCCCTTCTCCTCACATTCTTTTCTTTTTTGTTTTTTTAAATTAATTAATTTATTTTATTTATTTTTGGCTGTGTTGTGTCTTCGTTTCTGTGTGAGGGCTTTCTCTAGTTGTGGCAAGTGGGGGCCACTCTTCATCGTGGTGCATGGGCCTCTCACTATCACGGCCTCTCTTGTTGCAGAGCACAGGCTCCAGACGTGCAGGCTCAGTAGCTGTGGCTCATGGGCCCAGTTGCTCCATGGTATGTGGGATCTTCCCAGACCAGGGCTCAAACCCGTGTCCCCTGCATTGGCAGGCAGATTCTCAACCACTGCACCACCAGGGAAGCCCTCCTCACATTCTTGACTACCTTTTTAAAAGGTGCTGAAAATTAATGATACAGTAATGGTAGTAAATACAAATAGAGCTCTTCAAATCAAAGTTTGGTGAGAGTGGAGGTCAGTCCATTGTTAAAATACACCATGACCTCACATGTTTTAGGAGGGAGACAATCACTCTCCCATTTCAAAAATGCTCTAAATCCTATAGGGCACCAGGTGGTAAAAGTGCTACATTTGCCACTCATAGAGTTAGGGTTTGTTTGTTTGTTTTTTTAAATCAGAGAATGTAGGTTTTCAGGATGTGGGCTCTATCAGTGTAAGGCCAAGATGGGAAGAGACAAGGAACAGGGAGTAAATACCAAGAGTGAAGCAACAGCATTTTTTGCTTTGCCAGATTCACATAAAGGTTATACATACTTTTCTTCACTTAAATTGTCTTCACAAGCTTTATCTATTGTTCACTTACTTATTCAACAAATATTTCTTGAATATCCACTATGTGACACAACTATTCTAAGTAGTTGTGTCATATAAGTGAGTGGAGCAAAAAGATCCTTACCTCCTTTGTGCTTTCATGTTAGGGTGTGTTGGCACCCTAACATGAAAAGACAAACCATACACACAAAAAAATAACTTATATAGTGTGTTAAAGGTGATACTTTGGAAAAAGAAAAAAGTAGGGCAGGTTTAGGGTTTCAAGGCTCCTCCAGGTGGAGTGGGTTACAATTTTAAATATAGTCATCAGGTTAGGACTTATTGAGAAGATGACAGTTGAGTAAAGACTTAAAAGAGGTGAGAGAGGTGATGGCTGGAGTATCTGGGGGAACAGCATTCCAGGCAGAGGAAACAGCCAGTGCGAAGGCTCTGATGCAGGAGAATGTCTAGAATCTTCAAGCAACATCAAAGAGGCCAGTGTAGTTGGAGAGAAGTGACAATACGGAGAGTCAAAGATGAAGTCGGAGAAATAATAGAAGGGGTGTGCAGAGTGTGTGTGGTGGGTTGTGCAGGGATTTTGAGGCCACTGAAAGGTCTTTTTGACTTTTACTCTGGATGAAAAGAAGAGCCATTGGAAGACTGTGAGCTAAAGAGTGACATAATCTGACCCATGTCATTTTTGGAAGCCTATTTTACATACAGTAAAATGCACAGATCTGAAGAGTATCATTTGGTAAGTTTTGAAAAATGTGAAATCCATGAAACCATCACCCAAGTCAAGATATAGAATATCTCCCTTAGTCTTGAAATTTCCATCATCACCCTTTATTATTTATTATTTTTTCTATTTTATTTGGGTTTCATTCTTCTTTCCTTTAGTTTCTAGAGGTGGTAGTTTAGATCACAAGTTGGCAAACATTTTCTGTCAAGGGCTAGATAGTAAATATTTTAGGTTTTGGAGGCCATACACTCTTTGTTGCAATTACTCAACACTGCCATTGTAGCACAAAGCTGTCATAGGACATATGTAATCAAATAAGCATGGCTGCATTCCAATAAATCCATTAACAAAAATAGACAGCAGACTGGATTTGGCTTGTTGGCCAAAGTAGTTTGCTGACCCTTGGATTAGATCACTGATTTTGAATCTTCCTTCTTTTTTGTTTTTGCTATTATATTTTTCAGTTCTAAAATATCCATTTGATTCTTATTTCTTTGCTGAGACTACTTTTTCATTTGTTTCAAGACTATTTGTAATTGCTTATTGAAGCATTCTTGCAATGGCTGCATTAAAATCTTGGGCACATAATTCTATCATCTGTATCATTCTGGTGTGGGCATCTGTTGACTGTCTTTCTCATTTAAATTGAGATTTTCCTGGTTCCTTTCTCCTGGGAGAAAGAGAGATTTTTTTTTATTGAAACCTAGACTACTTGGGAATTATGTTATGAGCATCTGGATCTTATTTCAATCTTCTGTTTCATCAGCCTCCTCTGACACTACTCTGGTGGGAGAGGAGAGCACTGCCCTGTGGCTCCCAGGTGGAGGTGGAAGTCTAGATCCTCCATTCGGCCTCAGCTGATACCATCCTGGCTGAGAGATGCAGGGGTGCTTGAGGTTTTCTGCTCATCAGGGGGCCTCCACCGACACTGCAGAGTGGTATTGTTATTGCTGGGCAGTTGTGAAAGTCCTGGTTCTCTACTAGGTCTCATCTGACTCTGAGCAGCGGGGTTGGGGAGGGTCGCCTCTCTACTGCTAGGTAGGGGTGGAACTTCAGGCTCCTGGAGCTCATTACTACCCAGGAGAGATGAATGTCCCTTTTCTTTAATTTGCCTTCTCTGATACCATCCTGGGGGAGGAGGTGGATGTCTTGTGAGGGTGGAGATGTAGGCTCCCCACTTGGCCTTGGTGGTGGCGGTAGGAGAGGCGTGCGTTTTTCTGTTTGGCTGGAGTAGCACAGTTAACACCTAAAAATTTCCTGTCTTGTTAGGCTGCATCTCATTTGGTCCTTTGGTTAGTTTTTGTCTGCACTTCTCGGAGTTTGGGGTTCCTGGTTTCTCTGCACTCAGTCTGGAATACCTGAAAACCCAGGGACCTCACTGCCATGTTGTCCTTTGGGGCCTGAGGTATCTAGTCAATCTACCTTCTTCTCTCCATCTTAATACTCCTAATTACCAGTTCACAGTTGAACTTCAATCCCCTTAGCTCACTTACTCACCTCCCATGTGGCCAGCTTACCTGGATATCTTCAGCCCTTATCACTCCCCTGCATAGAACCACTGTCCTGCTCATTTTAATGACTCATAGGTTGCTACACTTCCTTCTGTGTTTCTCCTCCGGGTCTTTGTTGAGGCTATTTTGTCTGCCTGGAGGGATTTCCTCAGCAGAGAATACCTCCTCTTTCAAAAGCCTGCTTAGCAGAGCCTTTAGGGATGCTCCCAATGTAGAATAAATCTCTGTCTTCACTGTTCCCCTGGAGTACTTTGTAAATACCTCCATTCTAGAACATCAACAGGTAAACCAATAAAGTCTCCACCGTGTGCTGGGTGCAGTGCCAGGTGCCAGTACTCACAGGAGAATAATATTCAGTCTTCTCTCTCAAGGAGTTTGCAGCCTGGTCTTCTTACCACACTGCAATGGAAATTTTAGTTTACATGGCTGTCTCCTGTTAGACCTAATGAAGACAGATCTATGTCTATATCTTCTATTGTTTTTGTTCTACAAGTATCTAGCATCAGACATGAGACATAATAGGGGCTTAAACGCTTGAAAAATCTAGTTATGCTAAGAATAGGACCTTCACTCTTGGGGCTTATTGCCATCAACAGTGGATTTGAGATTCCATGAATACCAAGCAGAGGATTCATCACCATGGATGTGATGAAATGCAAGCCACAATGTTTGTACTCTCAGGAATCAAAAGTAGTTCTATGTTCTAGTATTATCTTTAGAATCATACACTGTAGGAACTTATCTCAGAAATCAGTTAATTAATCCAATATTTCTAAAAGTGTGCTTATTTTGGACTGATGGCTTTTAGTGGTAGATGGATGTATTTTTTAATAGCTATATATTTTGAATGTACATTAGAAAAATACACATGGAATACCCATGATATCATTGTTTAACAAGTGAGTAAGTATAAAGGCAAACATGAGATAATCATATTTTAAATAATACAATAGCTAAGATGAAGACATGGTAAAGATCATGAAGGTGGTGCATGAAGGCGAACAGTTTGCTTATTTTATAGATGACTAAACCAAGGCAAGGAAGAGTTTTGCTCAAGATCCCACAGCTTGAGAGTGGCTGAGCAGGAATGAAGTCTCTGACCACCTTGGACTCCAGCTGGAGAAACTGCATCTCTAACTCCACGTAGTGGTAGAGAAGGACAGACTGGAGAGTAGGAATTTGGGTGTGGGCACCAGGTGGCCTGTTTGGAGCCATAGAAGAGTGTGGGAAAGAAGAAGGAAACCAAAGGGAACAGAGAGGGCTGGAGTGTGATAATAAGCCTTCAGTTCTGTCTGGCCTGTGGACGACGGCAGTGGGTGGCCTTGCCCTGGTTACTGCTCCTCTCTGCGGGGGTGGTGGTGTGGAAGCTTCACTTCAAGAGAGGCTGCTGCCCTTAGCTGCACACTAATGCCAGTGGACCCTGGTACGAGCAAAGGGCCAAGTAAGAGATTTTTTTCATTCATGACCAGACAGTGTCTCTTTTTTATTTTGTTACACCGTGTACTACTCTTTGGTGCCTTTAGATTGGAGGTCTGTTCTCATCCCACTGGGGGAACTTTTCTTTGGAGATTGGATTGAGAGGGATAGAAGAAAAGAATCCCATTATCCTTCCGCTCCCACCTCACTTCTGTCAAAGACTGCAGCAAAGAACAAACCTGGTTTCCCCAAAACCAGTTCCTAAGAGAAATCTGACCTTGTCTGCAGAGGTGTGAGCTATCTGAGCACTGAAGTTGACTAGCTTTTCTTGGAGTGAATGCTATTTGGGGTTCCTTGATTTCTGTGGAAGGATATCTTCTTGAATGGTTGGATCTTTTAAGCCAGGATTTAGTGCAGAAAAGCCTACCCACCAGACTCTCACCAAAGAACATTTCTTTTTTTTTTCCATTTGTTCAGCAGATACATGTTGAGCACCAACCACATGTCAGATGCTATCTTGGGCCCTAGGGATGCCGTGGAGGAAAAGCAGGCAGCATCCCCACCCTCTTTCATTCTAGTGGGGAGACACCAATACCCCGATAAAGGCAGGAATAATTCACGTATAGCTTGTGATCAGTGCCGTGGAGGGGAGACACCAGGGATGAATTGGAGAATGACAGGAGAGGCCTGGTTTAGAGGGGCAGACAGGGCAGACCCACAGGAGGAAGAAACTGTAAGTTGAGATCTGAAATGTAAGGGGGCAACCACCACGTGAGAAGCTGCTGGTCGAGTCATCTGGGCAGGGTGAGCAAGCACAAAGGGTTGGAAGTGGAAGAAAGATTGGCACCTTTCCCGAAGGCCAGTGTGGCTGGAGTGTCATGGTGCAGAGTGGGTGGGAGGGAGGGGCCTGGGGTGTAGGCAGGAGCCAGATGGTGCTGGTCTCTGCAGGCTCTGGTGAGGAGGTTGGGCTTTCTTGGAAAAGTAGTGGGAAGCCACTGAAAAGCTCAGCACCAGTGGGCAGTGAGCACTCAGGGCTGAGGAGAAGGTCCAGGCAGCCCTGCTCCAGGCTGACTCAAGCCCAAGCATCAGTCAGTTGTGCAGAGGCTGTGTCATCCTGTCCTTTCCATACTCCTGGATTTTGAGTGATACTTCCATCTTTTATAGTGGGACTCTCTGAGAGATAGCCTTGTAGACCTCATTATATATAATGAATCTGGTTTAAGATTATAAAGCATTGTTTGAAATAACTCCAAAGAGAAATTTCTTCACAGTCTAACAACAGGAAAAAGTCTTTCATCTTCTGAAGAACAATATGCATCTTTTCCTTCTCTCTGGCAGAAGGAATTACAGAACTGCCTCTGGTTGCCTTTCCCCTTTGGTTGCCAGGACACTTGGGGTGAAAATCTATGGTCCCCAGATAGCTGGGATGTAGCCCTTCATGACCTAAATATTCTGATTCCATTTCCCATTCTTGGTCTTGACATCTAGTTGAAAAAATATAATCTTCTTGGTCCTGACTTTTTTTCACATCCTTTCTATATTGAAGCAGGCATAAATTTTTTAAAAAAGCTCACTTCCCCAGATGGTCCTCTGAATCAATATGCTGTCCTGCTGCAGCCCAGGCCAGTGCCCCTCCCATTCTTTGACTTTCCAAATTCTCATCCTTTGAGGCTCAGGGAGGTGCCACATCCTCTAAGAGCTCTTCCAGATTGTTATTCTTCTCCAAACCCCTGTAGCTCTTCTGGTGAGTACCACATTGTTTAGTCTCAAGCCCTGACTCATATTTTTCTTGTGTGTGAGTCTTCTCTTTCTAATGAGATTACATTTTAAAATTCAGAGACCAGCATTTGATAAAACTACTATTAATTAAGTTCCTTCTAGGTTCAAGGTCTAAACAAAAATTTACTTCCTAATGCTCACAACTAACCTGTGAGGAAGGGGTGGTTTCCTCTTGTTTACAGACAAGAAAACTGAGGTTTAGAAGTTGCCTGTAAATGTGACCAGAGGGCAAGTGGGTAGAACCAGGATATACACCCTGTCTGGCTCCAAAGCCTGTTTTCTTGGGGCCACACTACTCCTTACATTTATGAGGTCATTGTGAGGCTCAACAAGCGCTGCCTCTCACATAACCATAGGGCCACCTCCCACCTCCCACCTGCTCTCTGCCACTAGAAATTCTTCCAACAGAGAGTAGGTTTTCATTTAGGGCAAGAAACCAGATTTTAGTTCAAATAACTCTCCCCAAATCCCACTCAACACTTCAACATAGAGTTATCAGGCATGTAACGAGCACTGGTTTTCATCTCAGATGCAGGGGAGGATACAGAGGTCTCTGACCCATGGTCTCTGTTCCCAGAGGGCCCACAGTCAAGTGCTCAGAGCAGATCCCTTTCTGAGCATCTGCTTTGACGTAGAGGGCAGTGGAAAGGCTACTGCCCTTGTTAAAGTGGCAAAGAGACGGGGGAGGGAGAGAAGATGCTGCTCAAGGCCTGGGTTGTTCTTTAATTTATTCATGGAGAGAGAATCAGAGAGGATAGAAAGGACAAATGGCCAGGAAATTGCTTGAAAAGTTCTGTTCATCATATGGATGCAAAATGTTGTTACTTTTTCAAATGATCACTTTCCAGCAAAGGCACGTGAGGGCAGTTTCAGGCTGTGCTTTTCAAAGTGCATCCCAGGTTCTCCCTCCATTTGAATCATCCACCATAAGAAATGCAGGTTCTTGGCCCATTATAGACTTATAGAATCAGAATTTCTGAAGATAAGACTCAGGAATTCATTTTTCTACCTCTCCTCAACTAATTCTCATGTACCTAAAAGCTTGAGCATCATAGGTATAGGGAAAAACACCAACACCAAGATGGGCACACCTTAGGGTATCAAAAATGTAAGCTATCTCAGAATCTGAGAGGCTATTGGTGGACATTGGTGAGACAGGGGTCAACATGAGTGTACCAGGAGTGGGTGGAGCCAGTGGGTAGAATGTACATGACCATGGCATTTCTTGACCAAGTCAAGAAATCCAAGTTTAATTTAAAAAGTAAACATGGGAAAAAAGAAAAAAAAAAAGTAAACATGGGGCTGGAAATTGGAGGAGCAGTTATTGGTATGGAGGAAAGACACAAAGTCAGGAGCAAAGTGAGAAGGCCTACGATGAGCCCAGAGAGTGGGCCTGGAAGGAAGGCAGCTGATGGGCTTGTAATGACCTCTATTGACAAGACACGTGCAGCCGGCTGGGCTGGTTTGACTGGAACAGAAGCTCTCTGAGAGCCAAATCCTGTCTATAGGGGATTAGCCCAGGGTGATCATGCTAGAGATACAAGTTTGATTCCTATCCAGCCTCAAGCCTGGGAAGGAGGTCTAGTGGCTGGGGCCTCCCTCTGCAAGACCAGCCTTTCTTTGTTCTCACCAGTTCCTGTCCTCTTACTTCTGAGCCCTCCTCACCACCACGTAGGTGGCAATTGATCCATAATGGACATGTTTTTATTAGAGTAATGGTACCACTTTCTGCAGAAAAGAGCAATGCAATTTTGTTAATGAAAGTCATGTGTTGAGACAGGGGTGGATGGGAACTTCTGGGTCTGGTTTGGCCCCGGCTCAAAACCTTCCGGGAAAACACAAACTTTTGGGGCCACACCCAGAAAGTCCTATTTACCTCTGTCAAGCCCATCTGCTTTGCATTAGAGCAATAATAACAGTCATCTCGCAGTGCCCTTTCATAAATATAAAACGTGCAATAAAATAGTTATTAGGAGGTAATCAATGGTGCTTATATTTTCTTTTGGGAGGACGTTGATGGTGAATTTGTGCACAGTCCCATGACCATTCTGTGTGACTGTCCAAAGTCCACTTTGCTCCTTGGTCCTCGGTAGGTCAGAGGGCAGGACCCATAAGAGTTCCTTCCTATGCCAGGGAAGCATCTCTGTGGATCCTCATACTAGAGAGGAGAGAGAAGACCGACTCCAGGATTGGCCCAGGGAAAACCCACACCTGTCTAATAGCTTTAAGGTTGGTATTAAATGAACTAACACTGATGAAGGGTAGAAACTCAGTGGGCTTCACATCGAGGGCTTATTTCCCCTTCCCTCACCTCCCCATCTCTCCTTATTTGAATATTTCAAGGCAACTTGTAGAATATTAAGAAAATTAAGGGCACTTTTTAAGAAAGTCAAAATCTTTCCCATGGATAACCTATAGGAGAAAAGAATCTAAAACCAAAAGAATATTTGTATATGTATAACGGAATCACTTTGCTGTATACCTGAAACTAACACAACATTGTAAATCAACTATACTCCAATAAAATTAAAATTAAAAAAAAATTCCCATTGAGGAAGCCCACCTAATTTTCCCTTTCTCTTCTAAAGCATTCACTGGAGGGCCCTCATGATTTAGAATTTGATCAAATAAGATAACCTATGAAAACTAGGAGGGCTTGACCTATGTGTTACCTTATAAAGCTATTGGATTTTGTTTTAAATTGATTAACTTAATAAATAATGATGTTTGTTTTTATCATCAGATTGCAAAATCCTTGGAAAGAAGAACCATGTATTTTTTTCCACTTCTGTCTTTTTCAGTACCCAGCAGAGTATTGGGTGTTTATTTGAAATTAATGAATGTTTGTTGATTAGTTGGTGATTGCAACATCAATATTTAGTGGTTAATTTATTTGTTGTTGTTTTAAATCAACAAACCTTTATTGACAAGTACCATGCTGGGTAGAGGAGAAACTAATGTGATAAAAGTAGCTAACTTCTTATGAGAACCTACTCCATGCTAGAACTGTTCTATGTATATTAACCCTTTAATCCTCAAAATACCCTTATGAATGTCTCAAATTTACAGACTAGGGAATGAAGGTGGTCTGACTATGGTACTCATGCTCTTAACCACTGCAATACAGCTGCCTTATGGATAAATGAGACCTAGTCCATACCCTCAAAGGGTTTCCCATCAAAGGGAGGTCAGGGCTGGGAGTGGAACTGACGAGGAGTAGATATGGCTGCAAGGACCAGATAGGAGGCTCCGGGTGATGACGGAAAGTTTGGGTCAACCAGCCTTCCAGAAATTCCAGAGAATGAGGCCCACACCTGCAGAGATTTTGTCTTTGCTCAAAATGGGCTCCATTCGTCCTTCTGAAGTTAATCAGCACAGGTGAGGGGCACCGTGTTGGGATCACAGACGCTCAGAGCTGCTTGCCTTAGAGGCTGTGATTAGGCTCCCGTCCGCTGCCCGAGTCCTGGGAGATTGTCCTCCAACTCTGCTTACATGTAGACCTCACCACTTCACCAGATGGCCCACTCCATCACTGGGCAGCTCTAGTGTTCAACTGAAATAAATTTTCCTCCTACACTGACACGATGGTGCTCTGCCTTCTTCCATAGGTCAGCCTGCTTTGGGTTCCAAGACAACAGTGACAGATTCTTCCATTGTTTCCCAAAGGACATGGTTTCTAGACTTCATTTGTTCATTTACTCATTCAGTAAACACTGGACCAGATGGGAGGGATGTAAAGACGGTTTAAATGTTGGCCCTGTCCTCAAATATTTCACGATATTGGGTGGGAAACAGCAAAGATTCCTTAGGCAGTTCGTTGGGAGCTAAAATGGCTGCCTAAGCAAGGTCCTAGAAGAGCACGGAGGAGAAAACCCATCTCCCAGAGGTGTTAGCTTCTGGGTCACTCTAATCTGAGCATTCCCGGTGGTTCCTTTCTCACTGCCCCTCCATTCTTCTGCGTCTTCTCCTTGGGAGTTGTCATATAAATCAGGGGCTTCAAAGAACACACACATACAAATTAACTCCAAAATTCCTCTCCCTAGCACAAACCCCTCCCCAGAACTCCAGACCTGGTTGTCGATGTACCTCCTGGATCCCTCCACTGGCAATCGCAAAGTCACTTCCAGCTCAACACATTACCTTCCAAAGTCATGGTCTTTCTCCCAAGATAGTCTCAGAAAGGTTAGGGCAACCTGCCTCTCATCACATAGCGAGCAAGGAACAGTGACCATATTCAAACCCAGCACTGCAAAGTCCAGTCTCATTCTGGACTTTTTTCACACACTACAGTCTTTGGGTCAGGAAATGTGGGAAGGAATGCACACAGCCTTTCCCTCTCATTTTGTGTCTTCTCTGTGTGCCCGTGCTCCATTTGGTATTTTGGTGCTCCTTTCTGCAAGGCTCTTGTCTCAGGAAAGAAACTGACACCGATGACTTCCTCTTCCCACGTCACGTTTTAAGCCTCAGGTTTCACACGTGACTCAGGACAGCACAGAGTCATTCTCTGGGAACAGAGGACCTCCCAGCCCTCACTCTATATTCCGTTCTATCATGCAATTCTAGTACCTTTCCAGAGAAATGGAGTTGGTTTTCTTCTCCATTGTATCTCCAGGCCCTAGAGTTGTGCTTGGTTTATAGTTGATGCTCAGCATTTGCTCACTGATTGAATAGATACTGTCTCTACACCAGGCCAGAATATTTTTCTTGAAATTGCATACATTGAAAGGTTAGCTTTAGATTGCTGTGTTTGAAAGGAAGTCCAGTTGTTCAGAGTAATATTCAACATCCATTTTTTAAAAAAATTATTTGTTGAAGTGTAATTGATTTACAATGTTGTATTAATTTCTGCTGTACAGCAAAGTGATTCATATATGTGTGTGTATATATATGTGTATGTGTGTATATATATATATATATACATATATATATATATATATATATACGCACTCATTCTTTTGCATATTCTTTCTTCCTTTTTGGTTTATCACAGGATATTGAATATAGTTCCCTGTGCTATATGGTAGGACCTTGTTGTTTATCCTTTCTATATACAGTTTGCATCTGCTACTCCCAAACTCTCAATCCGTCCCTCTTCCACTCCACTCCCCCTTGGCAACCACAAGTCTGTTCTCTATGTCTGTGAGTCTGTTTCGTAGATAAGTTCATTTGTGTCATATTTTAGATTCCACTTATAAGTGATAGCATATGGTATTTGCCTTTCTCGTTCTGACTTACTTCACTTAGTACGATAATCTCTAGGTCCATCCATGTTGCTGCAGATGGCATTATTTCACTCTTTTTTATGGCTGACTAATATTCTATTGCATGTGTGGTATATATATGTATATACCACATCTTCTTTATCCATTCATCTGCCAATGGACATTTATATTGTTTCCATGTCTTGGCTATTGTGAATAGTGCTGCTGCAAATATAGGAGTGCATGTACCTTTTTTAATTGTAGTTTTGTCTGGATATAAGACCAGGAGTGGGACTGCAGAATCATAGGGTAACTTTATTTTTATCAACATCCATTTATTGAGCATCTACAATATACCAGGTATTGTGCCAGGTACTGGGATTTCAGCCAGGAATAAGACACAGTTATGGGCCTCAGGTAGCTCAGAGGGGATGGAAGGGAGGGGGCAGAAGGGTTAGGAGAGGCTGACAGAAGCAGTGCAGTAATTGTGTGGCAGTGTGGTTAGTACAAGACATGAGGTGCTGATGTGGGGCAGAGTAGGGAGCAAATCACTCTGTGAGGATGAGAGGGGATGACAGCATGGTGACAAGGTTGAGCTCCCCAAACCCTGAGATCCTTTCCAAGGACTGCACAGGATGCCTTTCTTGATCTCTCTTGGGTGGAAGTGAAACTTCTTCCAATGCTTTAAAAATAAGTAAAATTGAGAATTGCAATATCTCAGCGCTGAAGAAGGTATTAGAAACATCGAGTCCAGTGGATTTCCAACTTCCTTTTAGTAGCAGAAACGTCAACCTAAATCTTAGCAGGACACCCACTTTGTAAAATGGATCCAAACTGAGTCTCTTCCACAGCTTGAAAACCATGATCTAGGCCAAACATCTCATTTTTCAGGTGAGGAAAACAACAACCAAAGGCCCAGAGCACAGAAGAGGCAAAGCTGAGTGTGGGTCCCAGGTTTTTGCTCTGCGCTGCGGGTGGGTGTGGGCAGCTGGGCATAGGGACTGCCCAACAGCCTGGCCAGCCGGAGATTGACCATCAGGTGTGGGAAACAATTACATTCTGCACAGGCGAGATCCGCTTGTCCCATTCTCCCTCCCTGCAGTTTATGTCAAAACACTCAGGCAGGATCCTGCTTCTTCTCACATTTTAAAAACATACAGTGGACTTGTGTTTACAATACCACGAAGGGATGTGACGTGGAACAGCAGAGCACACCGCCCCCTGGAAGAGCCACATGGCCTTCTCCGTGGCTCGCTTGGTCCCAGACCACAAGCTCTTGAAACGCTCCCCTCTGGGCTCCAACTCAGAGAGTCTTGCCAGGGGGTGTCTCTGAGCTTCAGGTCTTAAACAATGTTCTACGTTGTGCAAACAAACAGCACCAACAATGATCTGACCCTTGGATCCGAGCCACGTCTGTCTGGACCACTCAGCCTGGGAGTCTTGCAGTGGGGTGTGGAGGGAAAACAGATTAGGTATCAGATTTCCAGTTCCAAACCCTGTGTTTCTGCTTCTGTGGGACTATAGATGGGCTTTTCAGCTCTCTTGGCCTCAGCTTCCCCATCTGAAAAATGGCAGAAACGACGTAGCTTTGAGCTCATCCCCTGGTTTTCATATGTGTGTGTGTTGCAGTAAAATTTCTTTTTTAAAAAAAATTTTATTGGAGTATAGTTGATTTACAATGTTGTGTTAGTTTCGGGTATACAGCAAAGTGAATCAGTTATACATATACATATATCCACTCTTTTTTAGATTCTCTTCCCATATAGGCCATTACAGAGTATTAAAGTGGAATCTTGCTGGCAAATCTAAACTATAAAATAGATGAAAGACAAGCCCTTTGGCTTCAGGCAGGAGGAATGGCCTTGGTCACTACCATCTCCTCTGTTCTTGGAGCCCTTGAGATATCTCTGTGGATCCTGAGGGTCCTCAGAACATGGCTTGATACCACTTGACTACGTGATTTCTCAGGTCCTTTTGGGCTCAAACATTCTATGATGACACAGATAGAACTGTAAATTCTAAGTCACAGTTGTGACTACAAAAATATGTCTGTGTGTATATATGAGAGACTTTACAATTTGGCATTTTATTTTGATCAAGACATTGTAAATATTTTTAAGAAATTACAACAGTTTAGGGTTCACAGCAAAATTGAAGGGAAGAGATTTCCCATTTACCCCCCACCCCTACACATGCAGAGTCCTTCCCATTATCAACATCCCCCACCAGAATGGTACAATTGTTGAAATTGATGAAGTTGACCCATGTTTGAAAAGTCCACCGCAAATCCATAGATTACGTTATAGTTCACTCTTAGTGAGGTACATTGAATGGGTTTGGACAAATGTATAATGACATGTATCCACCATTATGGAATCGTACAGAATATTTTCACTGCCTTAAAAATCCTCTGTGCTCTGCCTCTTCATCCCTCCCTCTTGCCCCTCCTAAGACGTGGTATTTTTATTTTTTCTTGATTGTAAAAGTAATGCATACTCATTCTTGGAAATGAAATCACTATAAAATAAAAATCATATGAAATCCTGCTCCTCTGAATTGAAATTTTATTGAAAGATGCCTCTGTCACTTACAGAACTTTTCAGGTTGAATGAGCATAGCTCAAAAGGCAAGTGGGTGAAGCCACTTGGCTTTGCTGGTTGGGAGGTGATCACGGTCTTTCTCATGTCTGCACCCCATGTTCATCATATGCGGGTTTGAGGACCCACTTGCTTCTCAAACTAGAAGGAAAAGAAAACTGATGAGAAGTGTTTTTCAGAGGAAGAGGATGTGTCTAAGACTGCATAGTGAGGATGGGAGAAGCCAAGAGTAAAACCCCTCAAGGCGGCTTCAGTCTGAGAAAATGAACCCTTCACTCATTGCAGCTGCATTCCTTTTCTTCCTTTTCATTTCTCTTGCTTTTGCTGCAATTCCAGGCAGGAGATTTGTGTCTTTTTTTTTTTTTTCTTTCTGGCTGCGCTGTATGGCTTGTGGGATCTCAGTTCCCCAACCAGGGATTGAACCTGGGCCACAGCAGTGAAAGCCCAGCATCCTAACCACTAGGCCACCAGGGAACTCCCCAGGAGTTTTGTGTCTTTATCCTGGACGCTGATTGCCACCCCCCCACCCCCAATCCATCCCTGCACTAATTCCCTCTCCCCTCCCTAATCCCCAGCTCACATCTCAGACCCCCAGAGTCCAGGAAGAGACCTTGATAACTGAGTTCACCATAGGGTAGATGATGAATGTGGTCACTGGCCCTCAGCATCGTTGCCACTCTCCTTCTGTGTGCTGTCCTATACTGCAGAGGACATCATAAAGCTAAGGGAACTACGTTTCCCAGACTCCATTGCTGCTAGAGTTCTAGATCCCATTTAGGTTCAACTAGTAGATGCCATTGCTTGATGTTTGGAAGGTGAAAGTGAAGCAACAAATCCCCATAGTTGATAGCAAATCAAATAACAACTAAGGCTTCTACAGCCTTTTAAGTTTTATGAACAAACTCTTTGAGGTCATTTGATTTAGCAACCATCCTCTGCCATATACATCATCTTTCCAAGTTTTTTTAGTTTCCAAGCTGTAAAGTGGAAGTAGGAAGAATACCTACTTCCTAGGGGTTTTGAAGATCAAATGAGGTGATGCACGGGAAGAGCTCAGTGCATGCCTGGCACAGTGCTGGGGCTGATGGATTTCATGCCTTTCCACTTCTTACTCTGTACCAGGCCTTGCTGCATCTTACCTGTGCTGGGATATAGTGCCTGCCTTGAAGTAAACTTAAAGCCAACACTAGAACTGTGTTTCCCAAACGGTTCCGCAGAACACCTCAGATACTAGGGTTCCAAACCTGCATTTTGGGAACAACCATCCTAGAATATTATTCCTGGAAGAAACCTGAGAGATCTTTGAGTTTACCACTTTCCATTGTAGGGAGACTGAAGCTCAAAGAGGGAAAAATGACTTTCCTAACGTTGTATAGCAAGTGACTTGCAGGGGAACCCTGGTCTCCTAATTTTAGGGTCAGGAGGAAAAGTCACTCAATCTCTCAGTTTCCCTGTCTATAAAATGTTTATAGGAAAGCCTGTTCTTCCTACCTCACATGGGACAAGTGACAGTAAAATATTCCTTGTGTAAATGCTTTGGAAAGCTTATGAATGTCTATCTATATATCCTTATATATATCCATACACACATTTATATTTGGAAAGGCTTTATATGAAGGTAAGGCATTATTAATGATCAGTGTGTCTTGATTAATCAAGTCACTAAATGCTTACGGAGCATCTGCCAGGGGCCAGTTACCGTTCTCAGGACACTGTGGAGAACCAGACTGCCGTGGCGGCTGCCTTCCTGCAGCTTACACTCTGGATGAGCTGGAGCTGGAAGGAAAACAGAGAGATGTACAGAGAACAAATAAACAAATGAATAAACAAAACAACGTTGGAAGGTGATAAGTGCTATGAAGAGGTAAAGTAGGGTGTTACCATCAAGAGTGACGGGGGCTGTTTTAGACTGGGAGCCATGGCAGCCTCTCTGAGCAGGTGACCTTACACTGTCCCTGGATGACCAGAAGGAAGCGGGCAGGGGGACCTGGGCGCAGAAAACTCCAGGTAGATGGAGGGTTGGACAGAGGCTTTAGATGAGGCAGAGGTGGGGTGGGATGACGTCCCATGGGGGAGGATCACACAGCCCAGTGCAAGCAGAGGGGAGGAAAGGAAAGAGGTGGCAGTTTGGTTACCCAAGTTCTAATCCTGGTTCTGCCACAGGGTAGCTGGGTTACCTTGGACATGCCACATCATCATAGCCCTGGCCTCAGTTTCCTTATCTGTCTAAAGAGAACATAGATCCTGCTCTTACCCAAAGCTGAGCTACAACAGGGGTGAGGCCTAGGGTGCGACCTGCCCTCAAACACCCCTGCTTCCAAGACTGTTGTTAAACCTCAGCCTGTCTCAGGCCCTTCCTGGAGTCAGGGCTGCAGGGACGAGGGGACCCCAGACCATCCGCCTGCACACACGATGCGAGACCTGTGCTGGCTCCACAACAGGCGCAAGAGAGAGGGTCTGCTTTTTCTTCTCGTGGACTCAAGCCTTCAAGCCTTTGGACTGAGTGCCAACAATAATTCATCAGGAACGCTTTACAACTCAGCATTACAAAACCTGTTAGGAGACAGATCGCTCACAGGACAGGCTTGAGAAGGAAACGTGTTCGGGGCTGGTGACCTCCAGATGATTAATGATTTTTCACAGGGTGAACTCTGTCCTCCGCCTCCCATGTGCTGTGTGCTCCTTCCCTCCCTCACTGGCTTGTTTGTAGGGGAAGGAGGATGGTGTCAAAAGGGGAGGGGGGCGGAGGATGCTGGAAGGCACAGCCTGCCGATCAGAAGGAAAATGCAGGAACAAGAGCCCTGTGCTGGAAAGGCTGGAATGTCTTATTTTTATGACTTTATTTTTGCAAAAATAGCAATGCAGTTTCTATATCTTGAAATGTTCAATCTGTCTCTGAACTCTAAATGAGCTCATTTCTATTATGCATTTTTGCACAGTGCCCTGGGCTTTCACCATCATTCTTGTGATTATTATCTCTCCCATCTCCATGGATCCAAACCCTGAATTTATTGAATATGGGATGTAGTGGAAAAGGAAATTAAGATTGTATTTTTTGATGTTTGAAGTCTTGGTAGCTCAATTTTTACTCTTTTAGATTGAAAAATTTATAACTGTGATAGATGCGGTTTCAACTCACCAAAGTATAGGGTTTTTGAAAGAAAGATTTCTGACCCCTCCCCATAGTCCCACAGTCCTGAGATCATCAGTGTCAAATCAGTGCAAGCCTTGGTGGTAGCTAATCCACATTAAACTGGAACAGTATTCCCAGGTACTTTCTTGCAGAAAACGGATGTTCAGATGCAAACTGAAAAATGGCAGGCCTTTCCAACATCGTGGGAAAAGCAACTTTATGATGACGGGGATGATAGCTACTGTTTATTGACTCCTTAGGTTAAAAAAGGTCCTCTTCTGTCATAGGGTATTACATGTGTTGTATAATCCTTACAACAACCATAGGAGGTACTTACGGATATTGTCCCCATTTCACAGATGAGGAAACTGAGCTATGGGGTAAGGAATGAAGTAGTAAAATGAGGACTGGAGTCCAGGATGTCGCATTCTAGTCCCGGGTTTTGCTGGATGAACCTTTCTCAGTGTGAAGTCTTTCTCCTGTAATAGTCCCTAAAACTCTCTCAGCTTCCCTGAATGTCTGCTTGCAAGTCCTTACAGGTAACAAAACCAGTGAGAAGTAGGAAGGATGAATTAATAAAGGATGAAATTCCTGTCTCCCAGGTCAATTGTGACAGCTGCTCCCTCCACAGGTCCCTGTTCTCCGTGAGATTTAATGTCATAAACACATATATTTTTCTGCTCCTAAAACTTCTCCTATTCTAAAAGTCTAATTAACTGTATAACCACTTCTTGGTCTCTTGCCTGACTTTTAGGTGCTCCAACAACACCTGAACAAGTTTGAGAACCATTGAACTTGACCCTGAGGTCTTGTGTGAAGTGTGTAAAACTTACTTGTCAACATGGATTTTGTGGCTGTATTGTAAGAGCTGTCAAAATATCAATATATCAATATATGGCAAAGCATTTAAGAGCACAGCTTTAGACTCAGGGCTTTGTTACAACTATGCCTCTTCCATGTAGCAGTCATGTGACCTTGGGCCTCAGTTTCCTCACTGGAAAATCGGGGTTGATAGCACTACTTGCTTTATAGGGTTGGAATCAGGAATATCTGAAATCGTGTTAAAGTAAAACATTCAACACAGCGCCCGGCAGACAGGAAGGACTTAATGCGTAGTAGCTACCGTAATAAAAACATTAATTTATCATATCTGTTAACAATTATTTCCCTCATTTTCACTAATTCATTTGGAAGAATCATCATCTGAAATTTATCAATAGCTTCACACTAGACTAGGTTGATATTACAAGGCCTTTTAAAAATTTTACAGAATATGATGAGAGCCATGCATTATAGAGGAAAAAAGGGAAAAGAAAACTGGACAACTGGTAAAACACATCACTTGTTTAATTTAAAATTGAAAGTCAGATGGATCATTCCCACACATTGGCCAGTTCCTGTCAAACAGACCAGTTGAGGTGGGAACCTTAGTTTATGTATTGGATGAGATGTGTTTGTTCTTAAAAAAGATATTAAGCTGAATCACCCTTTGGAGGATGGAGAAGTCCAGCTTAAGTCCTGGACTTGACCACCGTGTCTCTCCAGGATAAAGGACTTGGGATGAATGAGAGTCTTAACCAGGTTTTAATAGTTGCAGGGACAGAGACCCATTCAGACTATGGGAGATTTATTCTGAGAAATGTACAGAGGACAGATTCTCATGGGAATATAAATTTAGCCAAACAAGCAAGATGTTCTGATTGAACAGCCCTATTCGGAAAAAATATTTGAGCCTGTACTTTTATATATATATATAATTTAACATATAATTATATATATTCAAACTGATAAGCTACACGTATTAGTTTGCTAAGACTGCTATTCAAAATACCACAGACTGGGTATCTTAAACCACAGAAAGTTGTTTTCTCACAGTTCTGGAAGCTAGACATCCAAGATCAAGGTGTTGGCAATGTTGGCACACATGGTCGTCCCTCAGTGTATATTCAAATTTCCTTGTTTTATAAGGATATCAGTCACATTGGTTTAGGGCCCACCTTGATGACCTCATTTCAACTTGATTATCTCTGAAAAGACTCTATCTCCAAATACAGTCACAGTCTGAGGTACTGGGGGGGTTAAGACTTCAACGTATGGTTTTGGGGGGACACAGTTCAACACGTAATAGTCCTCTTGGTATCTTCAAAAAGTTTTGGCTCACTCCCTGTCAGATCTCCTTGAACTGTGATTGATTTTTCCTCTATAATGTGGCTCAGGAAGAGTTTGTACTGAGAGTAAGAGATGTGACCACACTGTTGTTTTCCTACTGTTTGTTTGCACTTGTAATACTATTTCAAGTGTATTTCCTCTGCAGGAAGCTTTTAAAGTCCATCTTGCAAGGGTTGGTTTGGGAATCATGAGGTAATACCATCTCTAAATCACTTACTTGGCATCCTAGTCAGTTCCAGCTGCTATAACAGAATACCATCGACTGGGGGCTTAAACACCAGACATTTATTTCTCACAGTTGTGGAGGCTGGAAGTCTATGATCAGAGTGCTGACATGGGTGCGTTCTGATGAGAACACTCTTTCAGATAGGTGCCTTCTTGCTTTATCCTCACATAGGAGAGAGAGAGAAAGGGAGAGAGAGAGAGAGAGAGAGAGAGAGAGAGAGAGGGAGAGCGGGAGAGAACCTTAGTCTCTTCCTCTTCTCATGGGGCACTAATCCCATCTTGAGGGACCCACCCTCATTACCTCATCAAAACCTAGTTACCTCCCAAAGTCCTCACCTCCAAACACTATTGTATAGGTGACTGAGGTTTCAACATATGAATTTTGGAGGGACACACATGTTTAGCCCATAGCAGGTGGGCACTCCATGACCACAGCGAACTGCTCCATCTCATGGATGAATGAGTGAGGGCCAGCCCGTGTATGTTGGGAGACTTCCTTCATTCTTTCAGAATGTTCTCATACCTAAAGTTCTAGATACTTCACATGCTATAACCATCTGACCTGCATCTAGTAAACGTATCAGTGTCAACTTATAGAATAAGTAGTAGTAAAGTGTATTTTTTCCTTACTTGTAGGTAAAATGAAAAGAAATAGAAATTCAAATAGTTATTTCTGCACCCCATTGGATTGTATCCCATTCTTAAGTGGGAGGAAGAATGAATTTCAGAAAAGCAAGAATTGCATGATCTTTCACTGACATAATTCTGAGGACCACAGACACAGGAGGGTGGTGAGTCACACTGTAGGGTTTTTGCTTTATTGACATTTGCCTCCTCCCTGCCTGTCTGATTTATTCTACTCTATCTACTGCTCATCTTCCTCATTCTCTCCTCTCTACTGACCTTTTCCTCAACCTCTTCAGCTCCATTTATGACTTTGGCTCACGTGTGGTTTCTCATGACCTCCCATGGATGGAGTTGCAGAGCTGTGATCTTGGGCAGTGATGCTGCCTCTCAGAGCTTCACTTTCCACTTCCATAAAATAATGGAGATAAACTACATGAGATCCCAGATTCTTTCCAGGAGACACATCTGTACTGTCACTATTGTATTTATTCCCCAGAAGGAGGATTCCGGCTTAGGAAAAGAGGCCAGTGGTTTGAAGTTAGACCTTGATTTAGATTCAAATCCAATTAGAAATAATTTCCAAAGTGAGTTTGTCTGGAACCCAAGCTGAGGAGATTGAGAAGGGCAGGCGTCCACTTAAACTTGGTTTAAAGTACAGCTCAGTTTATGGCAAGTCAAAAAGATCACAGAAAATTCAAAGGTCAAGCTGATACATAGCTATACTTCCCTGAGGGCAAACAGAGAGACATCACAATGACATGAGAACAAGTAATATTGTAAGAGGGATAACCTTAAATACACTCTAATTTACTAAAAAAAATTTTTTTTTAACTTTTCTCCTTTATTTCTTGTGATATACCCTCATAACTAACCAGTGTGTTAGTTATGTGGTTGAGAAACACCCCCCTCAACACAGAATCCACACTCCCTGGATTGGCCAATGATACCCTTCATTGTTCGGTGACTCCTCCTGCTAATATCCATACTTTGATGACCTGCAGTGAACCACACCTACAGGTATTTGCATCTTTTGTGCTTCCCTGTTGCTCCCACTTTGCCCCAGGCTGGGTCTGTGACTGCTTTGAGCCATAGAATATGGCAGACTTAGTGCTGTGCTGGTTCCAAGTGTGGCTGTTAATTGGCCTGGCAGCTTCCACATCTTGCTCTTGGGGTGCTTCTTTTTGGCATCCAGATGTCAAGCTGTGAAGCAGCACAAGCAGCTACATGGAGATGCCCACGGGAAGGAGAACTGAGGCCCCTGGCCCCTGGCCCCTGGCCCCCAGCCCCAGCTCAGCTTCCACTGGAGCCTTCAGATGACTGTAGCCATGTCAGGGCCCTAGGCAATACAAGATGGACTGAAGAACTGCCCAGTAACTCCTAGGAGGAAAGATTTTATTGCTGGAGGCCACCAAGCTTTTCACCAATGAATAACTGAAGTAGGGCCAAATGACCTTCTCTATTCTCTAGCCCTGCTAGCACCTCTCTTCCCTTCTGCTCATCCTATGCTTTAGTCAATCCAAGTGGCCTGTCAGTCCATCAAAACAGCCTTTGGTCCTTTCTACTTGCTCCTCTCCTGTCCTGAAATGTCCTGCTCTCCCTTCTCTGCAGAAGCATTTCCTATGCCCCAAGACAAACATCACCTCTTCTCTGAAGCCCCCTTGACACATAACCCCCTTTCCTTTCAAGCAGAGTTAGTGGCCCTACTCTGTGCCGCTGTGGCATTTTATGTTACATGGCCTATGTAGAGTCTATAGCGTTTTAAAAATATATTAAATTGCTTGTCCATCCCCACAGGAAGTGAAAAGGGGTCACTGTGGTGTATTCAGGAATAGCATGGTCTCTGGGTTAAGAAACATCTGGATTTGAATCTAAATTCACTCTCAGGATTACCTTTGGATACTTCTCTAAATCTCAGTTTTCTCACCAGTTAAAACAAGGTTAAGAATTGTCTCCTCTTAGTGTTGTTGTAAAGATCAAGGTGTACTACTGCGTATCAAACACCTAGCCCAGGGCCCAGCCCAGCAGATGTCAGCAGATTCCAGAGACATCCCCACCCTGTCCTGCTACAGACACATCCCCGGGCAGCTTCCCCGGCTGATCCTCATCCCTGAACCTCCTGAGTTCGGTGTCCTGCCCTGTGGTCTTATAATACCCCTTCTTACTGCCATCATGTTTTTTACATACACTGCAAGCTATTCCCATATACTGGGAGCCCCTGCAGGTGGGCACTCATTGTTTCTTGCTACTAATTTCTCATTCCCAGAAAAAAAACACAGCACTTGACACCTAGTAGGTGTTCAATAAATACAAGTTGAATAATGGTTCCGAAGTTTAGGATTTAATCTAGGATTACAGGGTAGTTAGGGAACAGGGGAAGTTCCCTTGGTTTTGACTCAGTATCACTTAGTGTCTTCTGTTGAAGACAAATCCTTAGCCAAATTCATCATGTTTCTTGAGTTGACTGAATGTACAACAGTTACCGGGATGGGGCAGGGAGGATTGTAAAGGTACCATCAGCTGACTGACTTTGAGTCAGTCTCATAACTCAAGGCTTCATTTTTTGCATTTTGAGGCATATGATCTATAAGGACACTCAGCTCAAAAATTCTTACTTACAATGGTTTTAAATTTGGTAGAAACCTCTCTAATCTTAAATTCCACTGACTTAATTTCCCCTGCCTCTCTTCAATCCATCAGTAGCTTTTAGGAAAAGAAATCTATAGCAGGCATCCTAAGCCATCAAAGAGACATAACACTAAACAACGATGATACATAAACTATTTCATATTTTGACAGAATCTGGGAATGTTCAGCCTATGCAAATGAGTGGAAACACAGACAAAACTTAGTGAATAAGCTATTAAATGGTGTTATTTATCACTTGAGAAAACTGAAAGCAAACTGAAAGTTCAACATTAAGGGAATGGTTTGGCAAATTTCTCATGTATGAGTTAGTTAATACCGATATTCACTAAGGATGTGCTCTGTGCTGAATGCATCCTAGGTGCCATTTAGTACAGATGCCCTTTAAAGGTCTCATGGTTCAGTGAGCATGACAACAAGTGACCAGCCAACTATGCCAGGGACAAGTTCTCTATGAGGGAAATTATGCAATGTTACGGGCATCGTTCCTAAATGTGAGGATGGGGGATGAAAAATTGGGGATCAGGGAAAATTTCCAGAGGAAGGTGATAGCTAAACTGATTCATGAGGAAACTCAGCCCTGTGTTCTACACAGAGAGAAAAGTGTTTGAAAAGGCCAGAGGCCAAGGCAACCTTATGCATTTGGGAAACTGGAAGAACCCTGATTGGCTGTAGTTCAGTGTAGCATTCTACAGTCAGGAGAGATGGGCCACAGTGGTAAGCTGTGTTAAAATATTTGAATTTCTCCTGCAAGAAATGAAGAGCTACTGAAGCTTCCTTTTATTTTTTCTCCCAGGAAGAGAGAAAACCATGTTTGCAAAAAGCTTTCCAGGACAAAGGAAAATAAAAATCATAGGATATTAAAAACAACAATAGAGTTTATGCAATCCTGTATCTAATGTGATCTTATCTATGTAAAGACAAATAAAAAAAATGCATGGGAAAAATCCTGGAAAAAAATATGCCCAAATGACAGCAGTAGCTGCCTCTGGGTGGTAGGATGAGTGACTTTTCTTTCTGCATCTTTACCATTTCTCATACTGTCTAAACTTTCTACTGTGAGCCCCTATAATTTGGACAATCAGAAAAATACAAAAACCTTGAGGTTGATGAAAGATGAATGTTGTCTTCATGTTTTGTGGGGCCTCAGGGTGGCCTTGTTTTGGGGACCTACCCTGAACAGATTTTCCCATAGGGAAGGGGAGCCGGGGCGCCTCTCCAAGGGCAGAGTGAGTCCAGGCATGCGCCTTTCCTCCCCCTGGGTTCTGGACTACAAACAAGCCCCAGCTCCTGCCTAAAGGAAGCAAGGGAGATTTATACTGACCTGGGGACTCTGATGAGAAATGGTCATGGTGAGTGTGGGGAACTGAGGGAGAGGCTGACGTGAGAGGTCACACTGTGGGCAGAATCTCAGTCTCCATGAGCATCACGGGATAAAGCATGGACAAAGGGAGAGATGGACCCCAACAGAGATGGGCAGACAAACCTAGAGAGACAGAGTCAGGGACATGGAAGACATAGAGACAAGGCAAGAATACAGAGCGGAACAGACAAAGGAGAGAAACAAGGAGAGGATGAGACAGAAAGATGGAGAGACAAGAAAGACAGTGAGAGACAGAGATTAACAGAGGGAGGAAATACCAGCGGGGAGAGAGAGAGAGACCAAAAAGAAGCAGAGGGACAGGAGATGCTGGGCAAAAAATAGGAATAGAAATACAGACACAGAGAGAGATACAGCAACTGAGAGTACACGATGGAAGAATTAAAGACAGAGGTGCAGAGACACAGAGGTGATACAGAGACTCCGAGAGACCCAGGCAGAGATGGTGGCCAGCAAGAGAGGCAGAAGATGGAAGGGCGGTGAGCAGGGAATGTTCCCGGCAGGCACATCAGAGCACTATGTTCATCGTGTCCAAGTGG